>NC_090442.1:888624606-891034606 GCF_031143425.1 Pleurodeles waltl | reverse complement strand
ATGAGCACGATGCTTGGGCCCCCATACTCCCCTCCACAGCAAACAGTTGCTCAATGGCTGAGGAGGTGTTTGCGGAATACACATGCTTGTGCTGAAGCAAGGCTCTGCGTGTCTGCTTCCACCCTCTAGGCTGGGGCTTAGGGAGAGCTCCGCCCGACGCATGGTTGAGAGCATGGTGAGTGAGAGCAAAAACCTGGAATGAATCCTAGGATCTGGGGTACAACGCATATACAATTAGATGTAATGTTTCAAATTGTTATGTGCTATGTGTTATATTTGTATAATTATTGTTAGTATGTGGAGGACTGTAAATGACAATGTAATGTGGGTAAATAATGGTATGAAGGTTCTGGAGCCACATAATTAATGCCATCTTGACAGATTCCTAGATCTTATGTTGTGCAACAGCGCCACCCTGTGGAATTTTGATTAACAGTGCTTGGTGTTTGAGAAATATGAACAAGAGGTTTTGTGTATTAAACCTTCAGAACATTGTAGTGGCGTAGATGCGTGTGGGTTGATAGGGTACTTAACAGTTAGCATCATGAGCTAGATTGCTTAAAATGAATTGTATTTCTTAATTGTGCATGTAAAAATTCATGGTGAAATTCAACACATGTATTTGCATATACCTCTGAAAGTATGTGCACCCTGCTATTTAATACAAATTACAATCGTTAAGAGGGGTAACATTTCTACTCTTAATTATTTGAGTAAGTATTTTTACAGCCTTTTGGTATATTTTTAATAGTCTTTGTTAATATGTCGGTAAGGCGTCCATTAAGACTGTTAAGGAGAAAAAAGTATGTACGGTGCATGGGCCTAGACATGGTCTTAATTAAAACAGTTGTTAAAAGAGACTTTATGAGGGTTGTGTGTTTATATGTGGAACGTTTATGCAAACTACATTATTGTAGTTTTAAACAAATAGTGTAAATAGGCACTGGTAATTAGAGGCTTATATTTTTATATTTTATCTGTTTTACTTAGCAGCGTGTCTCCAGAAATGGTTGCTTTTCCAGTTTGTAGAGTTATGGCTTTAACAGTATATTTTGCATGACTAGTACATAATTCAAAATTAGTGGATGGCAGTTATTATGTATGCAGTGTAAAATGCATTATCGACTGAAGTCAATCTTGTCTCTTCTGTATGCAGAATCCCCAAGAGCTAACGCTGTCCCCAACAAGGTACTGCTAGTAAGAGCTTTATAGTTCAGAGAACTGTTTCAACCTCCACCCTAAACAACGCTGTCCTATTTGTAAATTATTATTATTATTTTTTTTTCTACTAATGTTTTCCTGTATTTGTGTGCTTTTTACAGGTTATGATGCTGAACTACAGTTGGTGGTGTGCACTCTGCAGCAAATCCTCGAGGCTCAAGATGCAACGGGCACACTGCCTCAGAATGCAGCTTTTGCAGGTAAATAAAAGGAGTCCTTGTGAAAATGTTATGTAAACATCAAACTTGCCGGTCTAAAAAGCCTCATGAAAACACAACACTGGTGATGGGACCCTCAGAGAGCCTGCATAGTCAGTGTGTTATATTATAAATATAACATTTATTCTTTTCTTTTCCATACCCCAAGGTGGCACACACGGCCCGCATACCAGCGTCGCAAAAAGTTGTTAAGGTGCGGTAAAAAGACGTGCCAAAAAAGGAAGTCTACAATGCCTAAGGCAGGACCTCCTATAAGGAAAAGACCCTCACAACGAACCCATCATGTGTGTTTTTGAAACTGTAGAACCAAACAAATCCTAACCTCTTTGTCTCTCAAGCTGCTTTTTCCTCTAGGATATAGCAGTTATAGCAATACCTAATATGTATTTTTTATCTTTACAACATAGAGTCGGCACAAAAGATCTCTGGAGGAGTAGGCTGTAAGGCTAAGCTGACATCAGCACCTTTAAAGGACAACACTGGGGCCCTTCAAAACACAAAGACGTCAGCATCAACTGAAATCAACCCTTTGTACAAGGACAAACCAGGCGCTGGCTCTTCAGATAGCAGTCATAGACCAGGGACAGACCTCAACCATTGCACTCTCACAACAATAAAGACTATGCCAAGTATAACAATAAAGACTATGCCCAGTACACTGAACACTTCTACAGGAACTTCATATGTGCATGGGGTTGGACACTGACAGTGGCGCGCATACACCCTCAGACACATATCAGCAGGTACCATGTAAAACCATTGGAGGGTATCCTAAGCAGTGCAACAAACCTCAAATAAATTGTCTTTCCTTAAAGAACCGGAAGAAGAAGCAGGTGCACCATGAGCTACAATCAGTTCCTTTAGACTTATGTCCTAAATGCTTAACGTTTGAAGAGCCTTATATAGATGTGCCTGCCGCAGGCCTAGCACCAGCACCATATATAACTATCCCTCATAGTCTTTTGGACACGAGTTTTCAAAATTATTACCTAATAAAGGACCCTTATTCTGGTTGTATTGGGCTTCTCATGGCACTCACGGGTCTGGTGGAGAGTTTTGAAGCAACGGCAGCCACTGCATAGAGTGGGTCTTCCAGTGTAGACCTCGAAGGGTTGCAATCACCTGTGCAGCAATCATCTGTTTCCAGCCCCAGCGCTCCCTATGCCTCCGTGGCCATGAGCTATTACGACCACCATTTAACTTCCCCAAATCCTATGTCCCGAATTACACCACCTGAATGTACGATCCCACCAACCCACCATCAAGTGTATAGGCACCTAGGTCTTCCCCAGCCTCAACATATCCTGACAGCAGTACAGGTGGTAGTGGTTCACAAAATCAGAGCTTTGGAGTACCGTCTAGCAAGGAACAGCCCTCCTAAGCACCCGGGTGTTCGCATTGGGGCCCTGTTTTTTTTTTTACTTGTCCTGACCCACCCCTTCAGAAAAGGGTTATTGATGTTAATAGCAGAACTGCAGAAGGGATTCCTCAGGGTAATGTGCACCCCTCATATAATGCAGCAAGAAATGACCCAAAATATGATGTTTTGGACCACAACAGGGGACTAGAGACACATATGAAAGAAATACATCAGGCTTTTAGAAAGTTAGCATCCAGACTGAACTCCAAGACCATAAAACTGGGGAAGGTGGGTGCAATCTTGTTTCCTCCGGAGCATCCCAGACGGAGATAATTCAGAGGCTGGCAAGTTGTAGAAGGGATGTGGTACAATCTTGTAAATCAGCAGCTGTAGACATAGGCATTATACCAGCATGAGTAGGCCTGCGGTGCCCCCTAATGTGGAGTGCAGGATCCACATTTATCAATAAGGGTGTCCAAAGGTCTAAATATAAAAAGGAGACCTGTGATATGCTCACTAAAGCTCTACGGTTCTTATGTGTGCTAAAAAACAAAATGCCGCTGGAACCCTCAGTAACTGCTTAAAATTCCCAAAAACCGCTACTGTGACATATAAAATGGCCTCTGCTAGGCCTTAAAACATAGGCATAAAGTTAGGAGAGAACATCACAAAGATTGGGTGTTTTAGGACCTCAAGGGGTAGAGTTCAGAGATTGGAATCCCCCAAACATCCTGAAGGGCCCTCTGCTGTGACTGTAGTAGGGGAAGTTGCAAGGACACAGTCCGTAAATACAATAACAACTGTTCAAGTAGGATGTGAGAGAAACAGTAAACAGGAAACAGTTGTGTTTGTAAGAAACAGAAGTGGGCTAATAGCCTAGACACCATAGGGATTTAATAAGGAAAAAAAAGAAATCCAAACTTTGAGGGTCATTCTGACCCTGGCGGCTGGTGGCCGCCAGGGCCACCGACCACGGGAGCACCGCCAACAGGCTGGCGGTGCTCCAACGAGCATTCTGACCGCAGCGGTTCAGCCGCGGTCAGAAGCGGAAAGTCAGCGGTCTCCCGCCGACTTTCCGCTGCTCGTGTGAATCCTCCATGGCTGCGGAACGCGCTCCGCAGCCATGAGGATTCCGACCCCCCCTACCGCCATCCTGTTCATGGCGGGAAAGCCGCCATGAACAGGATGGCGGTAGGGGGGGGTCGCGGGGCCCCTGGGGGCCCCTGCCGTGCCCATGCCAGTGGCATGGGCACGGCAGGGGCCCCCGTAAGAGGGCCCCGCAAAGTATTTCAGTGTCTGCCTTGCAGACACTGAAATATGCGACGGGTGCCACTGCACCCGTCGCACCTTCCCACTCCGCCGGCTCGATTACGAGCCGGCATCCTCGTGGGAAGGTCGTTTTCCCCTGGGCTGGCGGGCGGTTTTTCAGCAACCGCCCGCCAGCCCAAGGGAAAACTTGTAATACCCGCCGCGGTCTTTTGACCGCGGCGCGGTATTTCGGAGGGGGGAATTCTGGCGGGCGGCCTCCGCCGCCCGCCAACATTGGAATGAGGGCCTATGTGTTACAAGGAGGCTTAAATATACACCAACACTGAACCTTAGTCAGCTACCCCTAAATGACACCTCAGGGAGCACACCATCCAGCAGCGATCCTCAGCCTGTGTTTTTAGAGAGGGTTAGAAGGTACAGTCACACTGAGAACAGTTTAGCGCTACAGAGCACTTTGAGGAATTCAGGTTCGTTAACCTAGACCATAAAAATGACTCTGATCACAGTGTTTTAGCCATCCACCAAGCCATACAAACACTCCTAGAAAGGTTGTTACACGATGTGGGTCTTAATGATGTGCATCCAGGGACAGGGTATTGACAGTCCATTGTTCACCCAGCGGACACTTTGTGATGTGTTTCATGTTGTGGAATTTCTAGAAAACCTCTGTAACCTGTTGTAGAGTAAGGCGGAAATAGTAGCAAACAGGACCTTCAGAGTCATTGCCTTCATTGTGGCCGTAAGGGTGGTGTTTCCAGACCAGTAAAGAGTATCTTGTATAGTAAAATAACAAAAGAAGTAAGAAGCAAAAAAACAACGCTGGTTGCTCAACTTTAACACCAGGGCATACAACACATGTCTGGCGGCTAGTATAGTTAGGTTACTGATGAATAGCACTACACTCATGGCTCATATTAGGTCTGGAGTGGCTGAAGCCCATAGGGTGCTTCAAATACAGCACAACAGAATGGTCAGTTTTGGGGACCTAGGGCTTTTTGATAACTATTTTGCTGTTATGGTAAAAGTTATTTTTAACAACGGTTACTGGGAGTACTTCATAACAGGGGAGCGCATGAAAAACTCTTTATGTTCTCCATCATGAAAATCGCTTTTTTTTTGTATTTTGGTATTTTGAACCTGACGGGTTTTCTGGGAGTCAAGTATGTGTGCCCCCATTGCAAACATATCTACAGCACACAGGCAACTCACCAATGTGAAATGCACTGTAAGAGATGTCAGAGGGACGGGAGTATTGCGGTTGCTGGACAGAAGGTACGGTGTTGCATACCTAATCTGTTTTGTCGCTCGCAAAACTGCTTGAGCATACACAACAGGCTTGTTCGCTATTTTTTTAAAACAGACTGTAGGGGCTGTGGGCCTTATGTTGCCTATGGGCATAAATGCAAAGTCATGAATTGTCCCAGGTGTAAGTTGTCTTTTCAGGCTGGGACAGGACACAGGTGTTACATGGTTGAAGGACGGCCTCCTACCAAAACCAAAAAGTACATAGTGTTTGATAAAGAGTATACACATGAGACAGGTATACACCAGCCTAATTATATTTATGCTCATCATCTAACTTCCAGTGACAACTGGGAGTTTGAAGAGTGCACAATTTCCTCACTACTCTCATGCAGCCAAAATCCAAAGGGCAGACTATGATGTCTCACAACTCAAAAGCGTACAGCTCCTTCTTTATGTTGCAGATCATGATTTGTGAAAAGATGGCTGTAGAACACATCACCCATATCTCCAAACTGATGCTGTTAATGGTGGTGCATTTTCAAATAAGGTTCATTGACACCCTAATTTTTCTCTGCATGAAATTGAGCAAATTACCAAAAGCCTTTGGTTTACCAGGTTGTTACGGTTAGTTCCCAACTTTTTCAACGCCTAAGCAAATGACAATTATGAGGGCCCCATGCCTCCACACAACAGCTATGGTGCTGAGTATATGATGCCAGCTGAGAAAGAAAGCTTTCTACAGTGGCACTGTGGAAAACTGTGAAAATAACTTTAATTTTCAAACCGAGTTGAAAGCGTAATGTTAGGCTGATGTAATGATCTTACAAAAAGCCTGCAACCTATTCAGAGACATAGTGGTGGAGATGACCCAACAGGTGAAGTTTTTGAATCCCAACACCCCCTAGATGACAAAGACCATAGAATACTTGAACCTTTTCCAAAATATCACAATGTCTTACATATATATGTCTATCTTCAAACACATGTTATTGAAACCATACAGCTGAGCTCTAGTACCGCCCGATCTCTATAATGTTAAACAGTAGTGTTATTCAACGCCCTCTATCCAATGGCTCATGTACATCTCTGACAGGGAAAACATCTCCTTTCAACACGTCTTACAGGGTGGTGAATACCACTTGAGGCCTTATTATCTTGATGGTTATGCTGTAATTAACGGTGTGCCAACAGACTTTGAATACAACAGGTGTTACCACAGTTACAAACCCCATGAGCTTAACAGGCTACTGGATACCAAGTTTGAGCACTTACACCTTCATACTCTGATAAAGGTGCAGTATGTTGAAAACTGCTGCTTTGTCATGAGAACCCTCTGGGAGCATGAATGGTTAGATATGCTAACAATTGATGCAGAGCTTGTTTCTTTCATTAAGAGTTGCCAGTTACCTGAGCCTATGGAGTCCCGCAAAGCCTTATTTGTGGGTCGTACAAACACTATACAGTTGTACAGGGCTGTGGGCGAGGGTGAGAAAAGACACTATTACAATTTCACAAGTCTGTGTCCGTTTGTGAACAAGCAAAAGTTATACCCTGTAGGCTACTCCGTTATCATATTCAAGGATTTTAAACCCATTGGCGAGTACTTTGGGGGTCACTAAGTGCCAAATATACCCGCCCCATCGGCTTTACTTCCCTGTGCTACCGTACAGAGTCGACGGTAAGCTAATGTTCCTACTATGTCAGACATGCACTGAAAGTAAAGAGACTAGCGAGTCCAGACACAGCAAAAAGCAAAGAATGCTGACCGGCACATAGTGTAGCATTGAGGATGAAAAAGCCATAGAGAAAGGATGCCAACTTGAAAAAGTAGTGGAAATACGGCACTTTGAAAAGGACAACAACACAACTCTTTTATAACTATATCAATTTCTAATAGACAAACATGAGGCTTCAGGGTTTCCAGAATGGTGTGTTAATGATACCGCTTAGTAGAAGTATATAGATGACTACTATACTCACGAGGGTATACAATTGAGACACGAGTTCATCAAGGTCAACTCTGCCCATCTACCGTTAGCCAAACCCAGCCTAAACTCCTTATGGGGGAAATTTGCACAGCGTACACACTTGTCAAACACGACCATAATTACAGATCCTGATGAGTTCTTTAATTACCTTTTTGCCCTGTGTAATGAGGTGTCCAGTTGCAAGTTTATCAATGATGAGACTGCAGCTCTGTGTTGGAAGTACACAAAAGAGTACACCACAACGTGTAACAATATAAACATCTTCATAGCATGTTTCACAACCACTCACATGTGTTTAGAGCTTTACAGAGTGCTGGATAAAGTGCAGGACAGGTGTTTGTATCACAATACAGAATCTATCATTTTTGTGAGTAAAGTAGGGGATGAAGACCCTCCATTAGATGTTTATCTATGAGATTTGAACAGCGAACTACAAAAGGATGAGTACATAGTGGAGTTCACCTCATCAGGCCCTAAAACCTATTCTTATAAAACTTCAAACACTACTATGTGTATGAAAGTCAAAGGCATCATCTTTCTTAAATGTCAGCAATACAATTAAAATCAATTTTAACAGTCTAAAGGATCTAGTGAACAAATATGCTATGTCAAACACCCACGAAAATAACAAAACAATTGTTGTACAGCAGCCTAGCATAATGCAGTTCAAAAAGTAGTTGGAAATCACAACCCAGCCTTTACATTAAATATTACATGTAATGTTTGATAAAAGGGTCCTGACTGAGAACTACAAAAGTCTGCCATACAGTTATTAAAGGGGCATTAGAGTCAAATCCCCATGACTATGGACACCTGTTTGCAACATCCGTTCTCCTGCATTTTAGCAGGTCCCTCAAATTGTGGGCAAAGTTATTTTCTAAAGAAGTTGTTAGAAAATGCTCTCAGTGTCTTCTCCCAAACCCCTAACAATATTGCAAGTCTTTATTCATGCTGGCAAGATCTTTATGTGGAACTATCCCTAAGGTTCCCCGACATCAAATTTATAGAAGGGATACCTAGTAATCTCAACAACAATGCAGTGTTACCTACACACCTTGTAAACATGGTGATTGTAGATGATCGTATGCGCGAGGATGGGGATAATTTAAAACCTTATGAAAAATCTGATCTTTACTTCAGAGCTCTTCAAAACCTTTTACAATATAACAAGCAATGGTACTCTGAAAAAAAAAAATGACTCCATATACCCCTGACTCTGAAGAGCCACCATCAGCCCACGCAGTGCCTCAGGATGAACAGCCCCCAAAATCGCTGACCCCAATACCCCCTTCCTCAGACATCTTTATTGAATAACTTTTCAAAAATAGAAGTCAGGGGTACAGAGGTGCAGCCCAGATGTTACTAAGTAAAATGGCAACTTCCAAATAACTAACCTCGTGGAATGATCGGAAGGAATTCCTCTAAAAAGGGCAGTCGCTTGTTGGTTATCATATGTACAACCTCGTCAAAGGTCTCATACCCCAAAACACTATAGCTCCAGAAAGTCCTTAGAGGTTGGGACCAGTTTCTACAGGCTGCTGCAGAACTCAACATTCCTTCTATGATCATCAGTAATGTAGAACACTGACAAGTTTGGAAGGCCCTACTTACAACCCCCAAAGTACTCCAACAACTGTTGTTTTTAAATCCACGCCTTAGATGACAACACCCCCATTGATCCCAGGCTATCCCCTTCTTTGACACATTGCCTCTGCCTTGAAACCTAAAATGACAGTGTTCAAAAGGAACACATGGTTAAATGTGTGATTCTTCTTCAGCCTTTTGATCCTATGTTTATGTGTTGGACTATTTGTGTGTATTGCTTTACAATGGATACTGTATTGAGTGATTGATTTTTCATCATTTCATTTCTTTAGTATGTTTGGCTACTTAATGCTTGTACTAAAACTATTTGTAATAAACACTTTTTAACTATTTCAACATGCTTAGGTCATCTTTTAAAGCTTATTAAAAAAAAAGTGTGTCCTGTATGTTGAATGAAAATGTGTAGTCTGATTTTGAGTTAAAATTTTGTTCTTTTAGACATTTATCATTACACGCATATATGCATCACAGGGCCTTAAACTTTTGACAAACACCGTATAGAGTTCACTGTAGACTTGATGCTTTCTTTTACATAGTTCACAACAATATGGTTGTGTTTACTAGATCACTCAAATATAGATTTAGAAAATGTCTAAATGTCTTACTGTCAGACATTTTACTAATGAAATATATACACTGCTCCCCACAAGTGATGGTTAGAGAATCGTGCACCCGCACATTGTTACAATCTACCCTAGCAGCAGCTTTTTTAATATAATTGAATACAGGTTTTGTATGGATGCTATGCTCAGGGAATGCTGCTAAACTATAAAAAACTGTAACCTTGTCAAAATCCCAAAACATTCCCACCCAGTGTGTTCCAACCTTGTAATGCGGATCTGTGTTAAAGACTAGCGAGCGCAGTCTTTCTACACCTATTTCCGCTGGTAGCCCGATGCTTGGGAAAACATCTAAAAAGTATTTCTCAGCGTATTTATGCCAGCTTAAGAGCCCACGTCTCTGTACAGTGTCCATTTTACAATATTTTAAAGACAGTCAGACATAATCTGGCGGGCGTGGTTGACATGGGCGACGCTGTTGAACACCAAGGATAAAATCATGTTCACATTGATAGCCAGGGGTTGACTAAAACATATTTCAGCTTTTAGATTTCTGTTTTTGATCAGATTATAGTGATCACCTTCTTCCATGTCGGGGGTCACATCGAAAGTGATAGTGTGTATCCAGCCCCTATTCTTCACTTGATACAACGACACCCGAGTCCCTCAGATGATTCCCTGTTATGGACACCAGCCCTATATATTCCCTGATAAAATTAGAATTTCCAAAACTTGGCGTGTACAGCTTTGTAGGAATCACCACCCCCTTGTGTACCAATGCTGCATAATTGATGTTGTAGTGTTTGAAATGGAAAGGGTTTCAGGTATACAGGCCGCTAAAAGCTGTATTGTCCACAAACCCTATGATAATAAGTTTTGATAGCTGTCACAGATATATATTTTGCTCTTGGGTTAATCTGATACCAGATGGAATGCTGTATACCTTCAGAGCCACTCTTTCCATGGCATACTTAGCATTCAATAGCTATAAGGTCTTGGAGTGAGCCAGTCTGATGCTTGGTGACACTTTCACTCTCTTTACAAACGAATTGGCGGATAGCATAACAAGTTTATACTGTTCCACATCCCCATTGATGAGACAGAACAAGTCCTTGTTGCTGGTTAGTTTGATCTTAAGATTGATGCCATTGACAAGTAGTTTATCTTGGTAGAAAAGGTCCAAATGTATACGGCCTAGGAGGTCGAACTTTCTACTGCCTGCGGCGAGCTTGCTCTTTTATACAAAACCCTGATTGTGATCATCCAGCGCCCCATCTCCAAAATAGCCGTAAGTAGAAGAGTCCTGTTGAAAGCTGGGTGTCCAGGGTGTCACGGCTGTAATTAAGAATAATCTCAATGTATGCCCTATATGCGTACATGTTATAATTTTGCATGATAAGCAATTGCCAAGAGTGATGTCCACCTGAGTAAACATGGTTGCGACTGGATAAGTGATCGTCACCACTTTAGTGTTGTTTGCTATATTGAAACTATCTGCTTTTACAATTTTACAGATGAGCTGCAGCAGCCTATTGTTGAGATCCAGATACATATCCATGGACCCTGACACAAAAAACTCTATCAGCGCATAAGGCGTCAAAGTGGATAGCAGCGATGCCTCCATGAAAAAAATGTTTTCGATGCTAGTCTGCATGGGTTTCAGAGAAATCAGGTCTAACTCTGTTTTAGCGCATTCACCCAATGTGCAATGTATGAAGGCTATGTTTGCAGGATGTTCCACTTAAAAAAAATATTTATGTTGGCGCCATGTTCTCTTCTTCTAAGCTTTCTTCCGACTTACGGATCTCCGTTTGTGGGTGCTTTTTGAAGGTCAGCGTCTTTTTTTATAGGAGCCCGGTGACCCCCTGCACTTGCAAGCCATGCGCTGCCTTTTACCACGTGTGCAAGACTTGTACACCAGCCCTGATCA
Source organism: Pleurodeles waltl (assembly GCF_031143425.1). Lineage (NCBI taxonomy): Eukaryota > Metazoa > Chordata > Amphibia > Caudata > Salamandridae > Pleurodeles > Pleurodeles waltl. Next base: position 891,023,210 of record NC_090442.1, on the reverse strand, counting down.
TTCTTGAAGTTGCTTATTCATACGTTCGACAACTGCAGATGTCACGGAACCTACCACGTCCTGTGCAAAGTTCATAGCAGCCACTTTGACGTGTGGTTTTGCAATTTTGTAGCCTCTTCCCAAGAATGGCATGGCTCTTCTAAACACACTAGGGAAGAAACCCCCTAAACCAACCCTGTACATAACCAGGACCTCTTTAAAGTATGTTGGTGGGGGTCCATATCCAGCCTGATCTCTTTAATAATTCCTATACATGGAGGGGTCACCGTATGTTTTCATAACCGCCATGATGACTTGTTAAAAGTCACTGTCGCGTCACAGTCTTAAATGAAGCTTAACAATAACTTTCCCGTGCTTAAAGGACACCGGCTCAGCCTGGTAGATCATGATTGCAATTGTGTCAAAATGGTTTTTAGAAATTGAAACGTAGTCGGGATTGTTGTATTGTATAATAATCACTGCGTTATTTTCACCCTTCAGCTCGACCTATCTTAGCAATGGCGCTTGACTACTCCCTATCCTCTGTGAATCTACGATGAACCTATACACGTAGAGTGTATAGAAGCAGCCATTAATATTGTGACATGGCAGGTCCATTTCTACTTGACTTTTGATACATTTTACTATCCCTAATTTACCCAGACAATTAAACATATTATTGGGATTCAGAGCTTTAAAGAAACACCTTCCTTCTAAAGTTATTAACACTAGTTGAATATTCGCATACATCTCAATGCTGGCTATGGATTTGTTGATGGCTTTGACTACCCCTGCGACGGATGGGTAATAACCGTGAGGAAATCCAGCATAGATGCTCAAAGCGTCTTGAGCACGCTTTATATTAAATATAGCATTATACATTGAAAACGTATTCCCTGTTCTAGGGTATTAGATTTCTGTTAAGGCTACCTGCCAATCCCCTTTCAGGTCTAGCCAATGTCACTGTGTAGTTAGAAATTTGATTGTCAGGGAACATGTCCCTTGACTGTTGGATGACAGAGTGATATAAAATGGAGCTGTCTCCATCTTGTCGTCTACAATGAGACTCCATCGTACTCACACAGCCTGCACGGAACTAGGCAGCACCCAATTGTTAAATTTCGCAGGCCACCCCTGCCATTTGACAAAAAACCTGTTGATTAGCGCTGCTACCTTTCCTTTTCAGAATCTTTTCAACCCTGTCCGCCCTGGGCAGATTATTAGGCACCTTCTGTAGCTTCTCCTTGTAAAAGACGCCCAACACCTTTTCCCCATCATATTCCTTTAGCCTGTAAATATATACATCCTCTTTAAGCTCCACACTTTCAACTATAAATATCTCATCACTAAAAGTCTATTGGTAACCCTTCATAAAGACCACTTTCAATTTTGAAACCCTAACACGATCACCTTCTTATAAAAGAATCTTCTTTACACCTGCAGCAATCCGACTCCTGTACACAGTTCTCCACATTAAATTATCTGGTATTACCTGTAAGGGTGCTGTTTTTATGGTTCTGTGCTAAATGGCGTTATAAATGTCTATAAAAGCCTGAAGAACATCCACGTATCAGTAGGTGTTCTAAGCCGTGGTATATGTCCACATCTTAGACTTTAACATGCACTATGAAAGCTGATTTTACCTCCGTATACTTTACAAAATGTTTAACATTGTGCTTCTTCAATAATTTCTGAAATGCTTTGTTTAAAAATTCTTTCCGAGCGTTTGTTTGTAGTTTTTAATGGGTTTGCCATTTAATGGTCCCGCTTTTATCGCTTAATGCTTCTGCATAGGCGCACTTAGACAATACATCAATAACCGCTAATATGTATTGAGCACTGTTATAATGCTTTGATAAATCTTGAAGACTACTTATGTCCGCCTGCCATTGATTATCTACTTGCGCATTAAAGATGGTAGGTCTTCTCTGAAAAAGCTTCTGGGTGGGCTTATGGAGTGAAAACGCCTCTTCCCCAGACAACCAAGTCTTCACCAGTGCTCTGTTTACCAGTTCATTTCAATTAGAACCCTTGTAAACAGCGCTTCTGCGCCCCCCGAAGCTACCGACCCCTCTTTTACTGTAGTAAAGCTTCCTTAATACACCACCCAACATGTTATCAGCTGTTACAAACCATGAAATGAAAGACACCGGTTTGTGTAAGGCCATTTTATAAAAAATAAAGAATATTAGCACAGAATAAACACAACATACCTTACAGTTTCTAGCTACAGGTCTTATGGACGTCGTTGTTGGACACTTTTTGACTTTTCATCACGTATACATACATAGATTACTATGCCTCAGCGTCACAAGATTTGCTATTTTTATAGATATACACTTGATAGCTATACACATAACTTCCTGCTCACCCTTTCTATAACTTGTTACACTCATGATACTGACAGCATTCTTAAGTTCATGCAGTTGTAGGCCAGACAATACAAAACCCTTATTTGTGAAATAATCATCAGCGATAAGCTCCAAGGCTGTGCGTAACGCAGTCGTCAGCAAAAGTCCTAACTCCTTCATACGCCCTTTGTACACGTTCCAGTATTTATCCGTTGTAGGTATCCACACATTGTTACACCATTTGGTTACACATTTAGGACTGTCGCACAGCATCATAGCGGCGGCTCACACATGTTCAGATAATTCAGAGTTACAGGGTGTATTTCAGCTATTCTTTCTTTAATCAGCACATATACCATTCTTGCAATGCATATGTATCCGGAGTGTAACTCATAGACATCTTGGATCATGACATTCTGGTGCTCGTCCTAAAAGTGAGTAAGTATCTAACGTAAAATAACCTAGTTATGAATCTCTACCCTCAGACTTTGTATTTTTGAAAACAGTCTTTGGGGGGCTGTAACAGGCCACTACCCGAACCAGGGAGGGTTAGGGTACTCCTTTTTGAATAGCTAAGCAGTAGTCTCGAAAATGAGTTTCAGTATGTTCATTTATTTAACTAAAGACTTTTGCCCTCATTTTGACATTGGCAGTAATAACTACCTACCGCCGTGGTGACCGCCGACAAAAGACTGTCGCCGCGGCTACCAGTCATCTGCTGTATTCTTACCACAGACGGATTTCAGCCACATGAATGGCGGAAATCCATCTGTGGCCATGCCGGCAGATGGCAGTAAGGTGGTGCTGCTGCCACCAGCAGCACCATGCCAGTAGACCGCTGCCAGCCATATTATGACCAATAATACGGCCTAGTGGTGTTCTGCTGGTGGGCACTGCTAGTGGCAGCCGCTCCCCGTCCCGTCTCCTAAGGAGGCCACCCTGAACACAGGTAAGTCGGGTCTCTGACAGGGAAGAGGGGTGGTGGGTGTTGTGTGTGTGTGGATGCGGGCGTGTGTTGCGTGTTGAATGGTTGTGTGCATGTATGGAGGTGTGAGTGCATTTATGTTGTGTTATGTGAATGCAAGTCTGCATGTATGTTTGAAAGTGTGTGTGGATGTGTATGTGAATGGATGTATGCATGTGTGGAAGCATGTGGAAAAGGGTTATTGCAGTGGTTCCCAATCTGTGGTCCGGGGACTCCTGGGGGTCCATGAAGCGTCCTCAGGTGGTCCGCGACTGCTTAGAAAATTAAATAATATTAACAGATGAAGGTCCTCATTACGAACATGGAGGTCCGTTCCGCTACGCTGGCGGTAGAAACCGCCAACAGAGGAGCGGTCCGGACCGCCAAATAATGATCTAAATGAAGCACATGCATCCTGCTAACCACCCACCACCAGGACAGGAGTCCCGCCGACGACAGCAGAGTCCGCCCACAGGCCGTCGGAAAGGCCCAACCTGCCCATCAAATAATGAACCACCATTCTGCCACCAGTTCCGGGGCGGGAACCACCGCCACACAAAGCCAGGTGGAAATTACCCAAATATAAGGAACCATGTACTGGAGTCCCACAGAACGTGCAGTGGCAGCCATGGATAGAGAGCTGCAGATCATGCCAGCCCTGCTCCTTGCCATATACCTACACGACCGAGACCGCTGACAAAGCCGACAACGGTAAGTACCGCAACCTTCAACACAAGGGAGGAAAGGGCACAGTTACATACCCACTCACTCCACCCATCAGGCAACGCACCCCCAACCCTTCCCAACAGCACAAGTCATACACCCCACACCAAGAGGTACGTACCCGACAGAAGGCAAATGCAACTTGACCATAGTATATACAAAAGCCCCACACCCATAAAAAATCAAAACAAACAGCAGGGTGCAATTGCGTGCAGCCCAAACACAGGCCACACAGAAACTTTAATAAGAAGCTCACTGAGCCAAACAGTGCAAACAGGGCCAATGGCCAGTCCGTAAAATCCCAATTGTCACAGGCCACAACGGGCCCCACCTAACTCCCACACCTCACGGAAGGGGGGCAGGGGGTGTTGGGGGTGGGGATTTTCGACAGGGGTGGGCCTTTGACTTTCTTGTGGAGGGTGGAGGGGGGTGGGCTGCTCCTTTGAAGGTGGAGGGGGCTGTTTGGCTCGGGTGGAGCTGGAGGTCCTAGGCTCTGACCGGGCCTTCTTCTTATCTGGGGAAGGGGGACGGGAATGTGAAGGGCGGACAGGGGTGGGCTGTGATTTGGAAGGAGTGCAAAGGGCAAGGAGGTGGGCACGTTTGGGGACAAGACGGGGTGGGCCAGTGGGTTGGAAGAGGTCAGCACGGGAGAGGAAACGTTTCTTGGGAGCAATTGGGGTGGGCGTGGATGAGGGCGTGGGAGTGGAGGCAGAGGGAGTGGATGTATGGGTGTAGGGGTGCGTGAAGTGGGTGCAGGTGACTGCTCAGTATGCTGTTGTGTGGTGGATGTCTGATGGGTGGGTGTCTTGTGCGTTTGTGTGTCTTGGGAGTTGGGGGGTGGACACAGTGGGAGAAGACAGACAGCTAGTGTGGATGTATGTTGGGTGGGTGTCTGCAAGTCTGGTGAGTGTGCTGCATGAGTCAACTACAATAGAGGTGGTGAGTGCAGGTGTGGTATATGGGGTGCATGTATGGCTGTCTGCTGCTGTGGTGAGTGCAGGAAGAGGAGTAGTAACAGTGAGTGAAAGTGCAGTGCATGATGGTGTGGATGTAGAGAGAACAGACAGGGATGCCGAAGAGGTGGGCACATCGGGGGAAGTGGACGTTGTTGTGTGTGCAGGTGTCTGTTGACTGTGTGAATGCTTGTGGTGGGAGGTGTGGTGCTTGTGTTTTGAAGTGTGCTTCTTGGGTGTTGAAGTGCCTGTCAGCGGGTCTGATTGTGTGCTTTGGACAGGTGAAGGGAGTGGGGTGCTGGAAGGGGTAGAGGAGGTTGGAGGGGGGATGGAATGGCCAGGGAAACTGGCTGCCGTCCGAGAGGAGGCCAGAGCCTGAAAAGATCTCTGTATGGCGGACATGGCACCGTGAATGCCATCCAGATGGGCCTTGGTCTGCTGCACCTCTGATGCTGGCCCCTGGATGGCATTGACAATGGTTGTCTGCCCTACAGAGATGGTTCTCAGGAGGTCAATAGCCTCCTCTGTGAGGGCAGCTGGGCTGACTGGGGCTGGGGAGGAGGTGCCTGGGGCGAATGAGACGCCACCTTTCTGGGTGGGTAGGCACGGGCAACTCGGTGGGGAGCAGAAGGGAGGGCGGTGATGGTATGTGGGTGGCGGAAGATCTCACGATAGTGGTGTGTGCACTAGGGTCTGCCACTGCCGGGGGACCCCCATCGAAGGAGGTCTCAGAGTCACTACCTCCAGTGGTAGTAGCCTCCCCCGTGGAAGTCATCTTGCCCTCCCACCCGCTGGTCCCCTGGGTGTCCGTTGTCTCTGCCTCTGAGGATCTGTGGGCCGCTGCCTCCCCACTTGCCAGTGCCTCAGCTCCCTCGCCTGATGTTGATGGTGTACCAAGCCAACACAAGAGAACAGGGATGGGGAGACAAAACAGGAGAGACACTTGTAAATAGCTGAATGTAGATACAGAATGGCCAGACATACATCCATCCAGCAGACACACCCAACAGGCAGCACCGTACACTATGCCCATGGCATTGCCCCTGACTACTGACCAGAATACTGCTCTACACCCATCCCCTGAAATACTTTTGGAGCTGAGGTAGGTGAAACCTGACAGGGACACCCCTACACCTTTTTTGGGAACATGCAGTAAATAGACACCAGTCAAATTCCCCGCTCTAAGCAGCATGAGCCCTATTGCACACCCAGTCATCCTTCCAGACTGAAGTATGGTCAATGAGTACTCACCCCCTTGTGACTGCTGTGCAGCCTTCAAGCGCCCATCCAGATTTGGGTATGCACCGCCAGGATCTGTCGCATGAGGGGGGTCAGTGCCCGACGGGCACCCCTTCCACATTGGGAGGACTTCCCTAGCTGGGCCTCACTGATCTTTCCCGCCCAGCACCACAGGTCCTCCAACCTCTTTCAACAGTGGGTGCTCTGCCGGATGTAGATCCCCAGGGTCCGCACCTCCTTGGCGATGGCATGCCAATGTGCCCTCTTCTAGTGGGCGCTGACCTAGAAGAGCGACACAGAAATGTAACACAGAGGTCAGGCACTTGCACGATAGGAACAACTGGCAAATTGTCCAACATGGGACGGACAGTACTCTCAGACATACAGGACAGTCGCAAGCAGCATTCCATGCACCATGGCCCATGCAGGGTCAGAGGAGCACACATATGTCCAATCCACACCATCCATTACACACACAGTGCTCTCCAACCCCAGACTCACCTGTACCTCTTGCCGTCCGTAGAGTTTGCCATAAAGGGGCAGGACCCCGTCCACCAGCTTCTCCAGTTCTTCCTGGGTGAAGGCTGGGGCCCTTTCACCTGCACCACATGGCACATCAATAGCCAGAGGCAAGCCACAGCAGTACACAGAGTGGAGTACCTGTCCGCACGAGATCAGGAAGTCAAGTGATCAAACAATGACGAACGCACGTACGTTCTGCGGCGGTATGCACCGTCACCGCCAGCGGTGATCATGATACACCAGGATTCCCCATTGGCATCCATGTTAGCCAATGAGGGTGCCCTAGCGCTAGCGGTATGAGGTCACTTCCACAACAAAGGGGCCGATCTACAGTGGGTAGACATTTTGCCATCACCTACGCATCTTGAATTTCCTACTACTCACAATGCAGGGCCTACTAGCCACATGAAGCACCTAGGCCTCTATCCATTCTGTATAGTAGCACACATGAATTACTCTCTTCTCTCCTAGTAATGTACATGTATATCTGTCAAATAGCAGTGAATGTAGAGACACTACAATGAACAATGCAGTGCAGAAATGTTGAGAAGTGTGCCTATGTATGTGTCTTCATCACTCCTTTTTGTAACCCCTCGTAGGTACCAACCCTTGTGACGAGGAAGGGCACCATCAGTGTATAGACCACTTGTGGATATGGGGACCATGGTGGAGCGTCAGATCATAATCACTTACAGACTCACACGTGCAACTATTCAGGACCTTTATGCATTACTGGATCCTACACTAACTCTGGGAAATCGTAATCAGCATGCCATTCCAACTGAGGTGCAGGTGCTCTCCGCACTCCATTTCCTGGCCACAGGCTCATTTCAAGTGACAGTGGGCATGGGTGCTGGTTTCTCACATCCAATGTTCAGCCAGGTACTGACAAGATTTCTGAATGCATTCGTGCAACATCTGCAATCCTATGTGCGGTTCGTAAAAGTACTGACCTCCCTGCCATCAAGTCTGACTTCTATGCCTTTGCAAACATTCCCCATGTCATAGGTGCCATTGATGGCACACACATACCCATCATCCCTCCAAGAGTGAGTGAACATGTGTACAGAAACAGTAAGAACTTTCACTCCATGAACATCCAATGGGTGTATACTGCAGACCAGTACATTTCACATGTGAATAGCCATGTTTCCCGGTTCAGTCCATGATTCATTTGTGTTGAGGAACAGTAGTGTGCCACAGAAGATGGAACAACTACAAAAGGTTAGAGGGTGGATCATAGGTAAGTTTGCCTGTCAATAACTGACACATTGCAGAAAACCAGCCTGTCTGACTAAGGGACATAACAATGATGAGTCTGTATTGAACCATTCTGTAGTTGATTCTGGCTATCCAAATTTGCGTTGGCTCCTGACACCAGTGAGGAATCCCAGCATACTATAGGTCTCCTGAAGGCTAGACTCCGGTGTCTACATATATCTGGGGGTTCCCTGGCCTATGGGCCTGATAAGGTGTGTAGAATAGTGGTGGCCTCCTGCATGCTGCACAACGTGGCAGTGAGACATTCTATCCCCATCTTGGAGGTGGAGGGTGCTATAGGTCCTCATCAGCTACCTCAGAGAGGTGAGGAGAGTGATGGTGAGGATGAGGAAGGGGAAGATGTCCATTCCAGGAACCAACTGATACAACTCTACTTCCAATAACTGTGTGGGATGTAAGCCTGTCATTGGGGTCAGTGACTAATACTGTCAGTCTGCTCTGTCATATAGGGGGGATTGGTCATGATAGGCGATACATGGACCCCTTCTGCATGGTACTGACAGAAAAGATATGCATTCCCTCCTTGCCACCATTTGGGCACACAGTACCACCATCAAGCACAAATTGACAATAAAGTTGTTCTCTGCCAGTTGCATCTATACTCCACTTTGTTCACAATTTAAGATAGGGGACAGTGTTACAGGTGTGAAATGTGTTTTATTGGTAGAATTGAGTGAATTGTGCTATATACGGTGATGGGAGTCGTAAGGGTTGGGTGTCCTCAAAACCAACTTGGTGGCAGCCTTGTTGGATGGTTTAGAAGGGTCAATTTTGTCGAACAGTACTTCATATTTCCCTCAGCTAAGTGTTGTAGGTGAATGGGTGGGATGGTTGCTTTGCATTAGTAGCAGAGTCAATTGTTGAAGGCGCCTTGTTCTTAGCTGGCTTTCCAGTGCCATATCTTGGCCTAAGAGTACATTTGGGCGCCTGCTGTGGAGCTTCTTGGGGTGGCATGGTTGGCCCTTGGGTTTCCTGGGACGGTATTTCCTGGGATGTTTCTGCTGCTTGGGTCATCAGATACTGGTTGTCCAGGGCTGTTGTGGGGGCCTCTTGTCCGGTGTGGGTGTCAGACTGGTTTTTTACCAACTGCAGTAATGCTCCAGTAATGGTGGCCATTGTGGCATTGTGCTCTTTCCACTGCTCCATGGCCTGTTGGTGTTGTTGCTGCTGCATTCTCTGACTTTGCTCCAGGGTGGACACAATCTGTGCCAACTTGTCCAGGGTATGTTGGTAGGCCACTAATACCTTTTCAATAATGTCCTGGGCTGCTGCATCCATCCTGTGGCCTCCCCCCTGGCCCAATGGGACACTTGAACTTGTCCCCTGCACAGGTCTGGACGTGCCACTTGTACTGGGGCCCTCGCCTTCCTGCATGTTGGGAGTGGGAGACGGTGGCCTTTGTAGCTGTGTTCCACCAGTCTGTGCCCTGGGTACACTGGTGTGGGTATGCCTTCCCTGGCCTGCTGGTCTTGACTGGGTGTTAGGGGTGACAGTGGTTTCTTGGATGGGGCTGCTGCATGGTGAGAATCCAGGACTGTGTGAGGGGCCTGCCTGCTCATCAGTGTCCAGGGATCTTTCACCAAGGTCTTGTGAGGTGGCTCTGTCTCCCTGGAGGGCAGTGGCACTCCTTGTCCCGTCCGTTAGGATTGCATGGGTGGTGGTGATTGTTGGTGGACATACACATGTCTGTTACGTATGCATGTAAGTGTGAGGTGTACAGGACTGTGCTATTTTGTGCTGGTGTTAATTTCGGTGGCCTTCCAGGGTGCCTTTGTGAGGATAACATAGAATTTAGGGCCAGTGGTGGGGTTGCATTGTGGTGGGGGTATTGTTCCACTGTGGGTACGTGCAGGAGTGGATGGCTGTGCACAGCAGGAGTGATATGAGCCTGTTTGTGGGTTGTAGGTAACGCAGGGTGGTGGCTGTGGTGGGTAATGGCTGGGTGGGGTGTAGGTCCAGGTGGGTGTGGGTGGGGTGGGGTGGTGCATGCATTGCCGATGTGTTGTATATGGGATAATTGTAGATGACTTACCCGAGTCCATTCCTTCAGTGAGTCCAGTGAGTCCCTCTGGGTGCAGGATGGCGATTACCTTCTCCTTCCAGTCGCTGTAGTCGGGTGGTGTTGGTGGCTTCCCTCCCCCAGTCTTCTGCACAGCGATGAGGTGCCTAAATGCCATGGCCCTGACCTTCCCCCGCAGGTCGTTCCATCTCTTCCAGATGTCGTCCCTGGTGCGTGGATGGTGTCCCACTGCATTCACCCTGGTCTGCCACAGCTCCAAATTCCGTGCAATTGGTGTGTGCTGCACCTCGGCCCCGAATATTTGTGGCTCCACCTTCAAGATCTTGTCCACCATGGTCCTTAGCTCCCTTTCCGTGAAGCGTGGATTTTTGGGGGGGACATGGTGAGTGTGGTGGATGGTGTCGGGACGGGGTAAGGGTGCTCCTCTGTGGGTTGATGTGCGTCTCCTGTATGCTGCCGTTCACTGTCAGGCTCTGGTGCTCTCCATCTTCTTGTCCTGGTTTCGTTGCAAGGGATTGTGGGGTGTGTATGCGGGTGTTTTATGGGGTTCTGGATGTGTGTCAGGTATGTGGGTGATACGCCTATCCAATGTGTGCACTTGTTGCTGTTGAGTCCACTTGCCGTGGTCGTCTGGCCTCCACTGTCCGCTGAGGTGATTTGTGCATCATTATTTGGAGGGCGGGATGCGGGTGTGCTTGGCGGTATGGTGATGGGGTGGACCTGGATTCCCACCAACAGAGTCAAGGCGGGGAGTGGTGGTCTGGGAATTTTTGGCAGGTTGGGTTTTTCATTCATTTTATGGCAGGTTTCCATCCACCGCCAACGGCAGGATTCTGTTCACCGCCAACACGGCGGTCTTCCGTCTTTCCCGCCATGTTCATAATGACTGCCTAAGTCCCAGCAGTCATTGGAGGGGTCTTCAGATTCTAATAATGATTCAATGGGGGTCCCAGGGTTCCAGTAATGATAAAGTGGGGATCCACAGAAGTCAAAAGGTTGGGAACCACTTAGTTAGTGTTTGCATGTGTGTGTGTGTGAAAGGGGGCGTGAATGTATAGGGGGTGGGGGAACTTTGGAGAGGTAGGTGGGTAGAAGGTACCTGGAGAGGAAGGGTGGAGACCCCTTTCAGTGACAGGGAAGGAATTCCCTGTCACTGAAATGACCTACCGCCATGGTTTTCGTGGCATTACGAACGCCACAGACACCATGGCGGTAGGCGAGGTCATAATCCCGCAGGCAGAACAGTGACGGATGCCGGGCTGGAGATGAATATCTCCAGACCGGCGGCTGTTACTGCTGTGGTGGTCAGATTAGTACATTGGCGAATTAGCTTCAGCCAACCCACCAATGTCATATTATGGCAGTACGAACCCCAGCCTGTTGGCGGTACTTACCTCCATATTAACGCCGGTCGTAATGACCCCCTTTGTTTTGTCAGATCTTGGTTAGTCTCTCCACTTTATAATCTGTTCTCTTCTCTTTGTTTGTCTCCAGCCCGCGAAGCTTTGTCGTGGGTTCGTCATCCAGTGGCCCCTGAGAGAAGGGGAGAAAACAAAACAAGAAGCCTTTATCAGGTAAGTGTTTTCTATTGTGGGTTTTCCTTTACTTTCTTTTCTAGTGCTTTTCCTCAGATGCACGAATATTTGCCTGGTGGACCAAAAGGGGACTAGTGAAAACAAATAACTGTTGCTGATTAGCTTAGAGATACCTTACAGTACTCCTTTGTCTGTGCCCACACAAGGAAAGGAAGGTGCTGCCCCAGTGAGACTGTTAAATTATCGTCCGTTAGCATTACAAGTCGAATAACTGGTTTTCTTTATTTCTTTTTTTTTTACAAATACTTCTGTTTTAATTATTCCTCAGGTGAAAACACTGAAGTTTATTGTTAGTGCTCAAGTGTAAGGATCACATCCCGGAAAATGTAAATAAATTAAATTAAAAAAATGGAAAACAACCACTGAAAAAAAGAGAGATATCTTGTTTGTTGTTATGTTTGGTTTCTCCTTTACATGCGGTGCTCAGTAGTACCTGACCCTCGTCCCCATTCCATCCTGCCTTTCCCAATAAATTTTGTTAATGGACTGGATACGGGGTCCTGTACCTGCAGGAGCCATGTCTGAGGGTCGTGGCTGGCTTTTCCGCTTTCCCTCCTCTCTGCCACCGAGATTGGGTCCTTCGGCTCTGCTCCGTCCTCTCTCCACATTGTCTTGGGCTCCTTCTTTCCAGTCCACTCTCCATTCCTCGGCACCCGGTTGTCCTTGCCATTGCGTTCCTCTCCTCGCGAACACACCTCCGCCTGTCTTCCTCCACCTTTTCCCCCGGGACACCTGCTGACGTCCTCACGTTGTCACGAGTTCCCTGGGAATTATGGTTTTTGATTGACCCTGGGGCTCATCAGGATCGGCCCGACCTCCATCGCCCCTGTGCCCTGGCACACTCGCTCTCCCCAGAGAGTGGCTGTTGAAGCCACGAGTCCGTAGGCTATCAGGACAAATAATCAGCATTGGTTAACAAAGAGCCCGGAGTATGTTTGACCTGAAACATAAAAGGTTGTACGGATAAGAACCACCAGAGAACCCTTGCATTTGTATCCTTAAGTTTAGCCAACCAGGTCAATGGGGCATGGTGGTGAAAAGTACAAAGGGCCTTCCTAACAAGTAGTATTGGAGGGCTTTAATAGCCAATTTAATAGCTAAACATTCTTTCTCCATGGTGAGATAGTTCTTTTCTCTAGGCAATAGTTTCTGGCTAATGTACACAATGGGGTGTGAATGTCCTTCAGCAACTTTCTGTGAAAGAACCACCCATATCAGAGGCATCAGTGTGCAAACAAAATTGTTTCTTAAAATTAGGGCACTGTAATACAGGTTTGGTAGTGAGGAGGGTTTTGAGGGTCATAAAGTTCGATACTGATCATCTGACAAATGCAATACCTTGTTTGGTAGAGTTATTTCTAGCAAGTTGGTTAATAGCGCTTCTATGGTGGAAAATAGGGAACAAACCGCTTATAGTACCCTACCATTCCAAAAATGTTCTTATGTCTTGTTTGGTTTTGGGTACAGATATCTGTTTTATGGCCTCAATTTTATTGACTTATGGCTTAATATTTCCACCTTCTATGAAGTAGCCCAGGTATTTAATAGAGGACTGAGCTATGTTACACTTCCCTGCATTCGCAGTTAACAATGCTTGTTTTAGAGTTTGCAATACATTGGAGACTTGTTCAACGTGTTATTCCTATGTCTGGCTACAGATAACAATGTCATCCAGATATGAGGCGGCATATTCTCAATGTGGTTTTAACACCACATCCATTAATTTTTGAAACGGTGCTGGTGCATCATGTAACCAAAAGGGTAGTACCCTAAATTGGTATAGCTCTGATGGTGTATAAAAGGCTGTCTTCTCTTTCTCTGTAGAGTTTAAGGGTATTTGCCAGTACCCTTTTGTCAGATTTAAGGTAGTTAGGTATTTGGCTTGTCCCAGACGTTCAATTAAATCACCTACCCGAGACATAGGATAAGTATCAAATTGTGCCATAGAGTTCAGCTGGCAAAAGTCTTTACAAAATCTGATATTTCCATCTGGTTTGGGCACCAAAACAACTGGGGAACACCATGAACTATAGGTGGGTTCTATGGGCCATATGTTCAAACAAATTTTCCCATAGACACAAAATGGGTAAAACCCTTTGCTACCTCTGGCCCTATTATATCTACTTCTAACATATCTTTTACCTCGTCCTCTCCAACTGTCTGCAGGCATCTGGATGGCGGTAAGGGTTTTGCCTAGAAACTTTCTCTTCAGGGGTTCTAATGTACTGTTGTATTAAGTTGGTCCTACCAGGGACTTTTGAGAATACTTTTTAATGGTTCTGCACTATGGTCCTTATTTGAGCTTTTTGGTCTTTGTTAGAAATGGGGTTTCTGGTTGGCTAGGGTATGCACCTAAGCCAGGCAGAACCCACCCACTCTAGTCAGGGTAAGGGAGTTACACGTCCAAGATAATCCCTGCTCACCTCCTTGGTAGCTTGGCACGAGCAGTCAGGCCTAACCCGGCGGCAATGTGTAAAGTGTTTGCACAATACACACAACACACGTGACGCAATATGTACACCACAAAGTAAACACAACACTGAGCTATGTAAAAATAAACTGCATTGCACAAAACATGATTATACCAAACATTACACGTCAGTAATACCCTGCTACTTTAGCAGTTGTCAGAACGCTACACAAGTTACTAATACTTTGCAAGAATAAGCAGTTGTCACATTAGAACATGTAAGTACTCAGGATTCTGCAACATAAGCAGTAGTCAGGAATCAGAGTAAATACATAAATTCACTTGTCATAAAAAAAATCATAAAGGCCTATATCAGGAATATTATAAAACTATATAACAAGTCATGAAAAATATATATCAGCATGTCATGCCCATAACAGGAACATGTAGCAAATATATATCGCCTTAGAAAAATAAGCCTGGAGCATACCACCCTCCCAGTGTCCCCAAAAGAACCTGGTTCTGGAGAAAAAGGCACTCCTAGTGCCTGGAAGAATACGGTGGGGCCCCCGGTGCTCCTGTGTGCTCAACAGGGGCCACGTTTTGCTCCTGAGAGAGAGGGGAAGTCTTCTAATGGGCCCCTCCTGGTGCACGCAATCTCTTCCCCCCCCACCGGGCCTTCACTGACCCAACCACCAGGGGAGGGCCACCAAAAATAACAAAAGTGAGTTACTGGGGCATTCGCACCCCTAAGGCAGAGGCCGAGGGAAAAGGAACTCATTTTCCAGCCCGTGCACTGCGTTGTGCAGGCAGCTGCCCATGTCCTTGGTGCAGCTGCCCAACAAAGGAAAGGGGGAGCAGGGGCCTCCGATGAGGCTTCCTTCATGCTCCTCCTTGGCTGCACACAACACAGTGCACAAGATGCTCTTCTGCCTTTTTTCCAGGCCACGACGGTGATATGGCCCTGAACCAGGTCTTTATGGTGCCCGGGGGTGCTCTTTGGAGCAAACCGTGCCCCAGGGGTACCTATAGGAGCACGCTTGCTCTGGTTACCTTTTGTTTGTGCCCCGGAGACACTGGGGAGTGCACAGCACTCGCGCTTCCTCTGGCTTAGATGCCCGGGCTGCGGCGGTGAACTGTGAGCCCAGGTTGTGGCAGTGAAGTCACGGCAAAAGGGCCTACAGAGCGCTCAGGGAGCCCCACAGGCAGCGCTCCTCAATGCGCTATGCCCGGGCTGTGGCGATGATCCTTCCTCACCATACTGTGAGTCCCAAGAATGTCTAAACTGTGGGGAAGATTCCCCTGTACTAATATTCAGATTGCAGTGTCTCTTACAATGAGGAGGAGAGGGGGTTCCAACCAGTTACAACTGGTTCTGGGAGTGCCCCTTCTCTCCTCCACCACAGGCTCCAAACATCAGTGGGGGGAAACAACCCTATTGTGCGAGGCCAGGGCACAGCCTTTACAAATACAGGTGTGCCATGCCTCTCCTTTCCCTTAGCCCAGGAAGACCATACAATATGTAGATATACATCTGTGACACCTCCACCCTCCCTGTGTACAGGCTGTCTGAAAAGCAAGCACAAAGCCCCAACTGTCAGTCTGCCCAGATGTGGATTTGAGTCAAGCTGCAAAAAACCAGAGTCATAAGCACAGAGAAATGCTCACTTTCTAGAAGTGCCATTTCTGTAATAGTAATACAAAATACAGCTACACCAGTAAGCAGCATTTCTTATCACCATTAAAACCATACCAAACATGCCTACACTACCCCTCAGAAATCAGACAATACCCCTTACACATAAGGCAGGGCATTTCCAATGCAATCCCATGTGAAGGCAGCCCTCACAGCAGTGAGACACCAAGTTAGGCTGTTTATCACTGCCAGGACAGGCCACGCAACCTGGCACATGTCCTGCCTTCTACATACATGGCACCCTGCCCATAGGGCTAGCTAGGGTGTACCTTAGGGGTGACTTACATGTTGTAAAATGGGAGTTCTGGGCCTGGCAAGTAAATTTAGATACCAGGTCCCTGTGACAGAAAACTGTACACACAGGCACTGCGCTAGCAGGCCTGAGACTGCGTTGACAGGCTACTTCAGTGGGTGGTGCAAGCAGCACTGCAGGCCCACTAGTAGTATTTAATTTACAGGCCAGGGTATAGGGATACCACTTTACAAGGGTCTTATAGATAAATTAAATATGCCAATTAGGTCTAAGCCAATCATACCAATTTTCAAGGGAGAGCACCTGCACTTTAGCACTGGTCAGCAAAGGTCAGAAAAATAAGGAGGCAAAAGGCAAAAAAGTCTGGGGAATGGCCCTGTAAAAGGGCCAGGTCCAACATGATGGTCTACCCGCCTAAAGCCAGGGGGGACCAATCAATACCTTGATGGACTCCCATGCTTGGGACGATAGAACCAGGACCCTGCCCCGCAACTGCAGGGGTATGATCTAGTTCTATGCCAATCTGAAACCAGTTGAATCCCTCTGTCTATGCTCCCCAGACAATCTAAGCTGACCCATGGAGGTGTTCTAGTTGTCTGTGGCCAGATCCAGGTCCCAGGCCATCTCAGGGCCTCTGGTCTTTGAAACCTTTCTGAGTGGGGGCGGGAGCCCCAGGTGCATGGCATCCTCTCTCAACTCTCCTTCACACCAGTTCAGGAGTTACCCCCTGCTACTGGTCTTTTAGCCTAGGGACTGGTCCCATAGCCTGAATAGGGGTCAGGGGAGAATCTCTTCTCCCCCTGCCCTCCTTCTAGGGTTCCGCCTCCTCTGTGGAGGAGTGGTACCCCCAGAATCCAGAACTGCCAGAGCCCTGGTGTCAGTCGTCCTGGTCAGCTCACCCACCAGTTCAGAGGAGCCCCCTTGTAACTGGTCTCCCAACCCAAGGTCCTTCCCCTCTGGCTGAGCCGGGGTCAGAAAAGAGCCTTTCCTCCTCCTGCCCCTCCTTCTAGAGTTGCGCACTGTTAGAAATTGGGTCTTTGGTTGGCAGTCAGGTTACCCCCTGTCCAAGCAAGGACCCTCACTCTAGTCAGGGTAAGTCACACACACACAATCTAAATTATCCTGTGCCCACACTCTGGTAGCTTGGCACTGAGCAGTCAGGCTTAACTTAGAAGGCAATGTATAAAGTATTTGTGCAATAAATCATACAACAAAACAAAAATACATCACTCAATGTTTAGAAAACTATATAATATTTATCTGGATAAATGCAGGTCAAAACGATCAAAGATGCAATAAGTAAATGTAGAGATATCACTGAAAATTGATATAAAGGTGGTCATTACAACCCTGGCGGTCGGTGTTAAAGCGGTGGTAAGACCGCCAACAGCCGGCGGTAAAAATTTTGCAATTATGACCGTGGCGGAAACCGCCAACAAAGACAGCCACTTTAATACTCCGACCGCCATGGCGGTACAAACAAAAAGCGCGGCGGTCACCGCCAAGAGACAGGCGGAAGACAAAGTACCGCCCACAGTATCACAACCTACCAATCCGCCACCTTTTCCGGGGCGGATTCACCGAGGATAAAAACACGGCGGAAACAGGATTCTGAAGGGAAAACGCTCACCTCTACACACCCCACGAGGAACTAGGACACCATGGATCCAGAACTCCAAATTCTCCCTGCGATAGTCTTCCTGCTCCTCTACCAGGAGCACGAACGTCAGCGGCGAAGACCATGTGAGTACTGCACCTACGACACAGAGGAGGGGGGAGGGAAAAAACAGGGACACACACACGCAACACCACCACCCCCACCCTCACCACCTACAACACACACACTAATACATATTACTACATCACAGTTACACCCCTCAACCCCCCCCGGAAGAATGTAAAGACAATAGAAAATGAGTGTAACCATTGTAATATATTAAAAGCAAGTAGGCAAAATTATATATATATACACCATTAACAAAATATACACCAAGCATAGTAGTCCAGGTAGTGCTCCAATTAAGTCCGTGGAACACTGGGCCCACACGGTATGGGCGAGGCCCACACAAGATCCCCGACCATGACGGAGAGAACACTGCAGGGGCATCAGAGAGCAAGAAAACAGGCACCTCAGGGGGAGGGAAAGGGGGGGGGCAGCTCAGCCGGTTGAGTGCACAATGCCAAAGCCATGAGAGGGCCACATGCCCACTGTTCAATCCTGGGGAGTGCAAAGCCACAGTCTCTCAAGTCTATACAGTGGGTGGGTTGTCCACTGTTCAATCCTGGGGAATGCAAAGCCACAGTCTCTCAAGTCTATACAGTGGGTGGGTTGCCCACTGTTCAATCCTGGGGAGTGCAAAGCCACAGTCTCTCAAGTGGATAACAGTCTCCACTGGTTCTGGAGGGGTCATTGTGCCCAGAGTGCTTCATCCTGCTAAGGACAGAGGTAGTGGATGGATCTCTCCACTGGTTCTGGAGGGGGATGTGTGCCCAGAGTGGTTCATCCTGCTAAGGACAGAGGTAGTGGATGGATCTCTCCACTGGTTCTGGAGGGGGCTTTGTTCCCAGAGTGCTTCATCCTGCTAAGGACAGAGGTAGTGGATGGATCTCTCCACTGGTTCTGGAGGGGGCATGGTGCCCAGAGTGCTTCATCCTGCTAAGGACAGAGGTAGTCGATGGATCTCTCCACTGGTTCTGGAGGGGGCTTTGTGCCCAGAGTGCTTCATCCTGCTAAGGACAGAGATAGTGCATGGATCTCTCCACTGGTTCTGGAGGGGGCATGGTGCCCAGAGTGCTTCATCCTGCTAAGGACAGAGGTAGTGGATGGATCTCTCCACTGGTTCTGGAGGGGGCATGGTGCCCAGAGTGCTTCATCCTGCTAAGGACAGAGGTAGTGGATGGATCTCTCCACTGGTTCTGGAGGGGGCTTTGTGCCCAGAGTGCTTCATCCTGCTAAGGACAGAGATAGTGCATGGATCTCTCCACTGGTTCTGGAGGGGGCATGGTGCCCAGAGTGCTTCATCCTGCTAAGGACAGAGGTAGTGGATGGATCTCTCCACTGGTTCTGGAGCGGGCATGGTGCCCAGAGTGCTTCATCCTGCTAAGGACAGAGGAAGTGGATGGATCTCTCCACTGGTTCTAGAGGGGGCTTTATGCCCAGAGTGCTTCATCCTGCTAAGGACAGAGTTAGTGGATGGATCTCTCCACTGGTTCTGGAGAGGGCTTTGTGCCCAGAGTGCTTCATCCTGCTAAGGACAGAGGTAGTGGATGGATCTCTTCACTGGTTCTGGAGAGGGCATGGTGCCCAGAGTGCTTCATTCTGCCCATGACGGACTCAGTAGCATCAGTGCCCTTGGTGCTCATGGGCCAGTGCTGCTTGAGACGGCGGTGCCCTGTTCAGCGGTGCTTGAGACGGCGGTGCCCTGTTCAGCGTTGCTTGAGACAGCAGTGCCCTGTTCAGCGGTGTTTGGAGCAGCGGGCTCCTTTGCAGTGACTCAACTGCTGGCGGTCCTTCATGGCCCAGCGGGACTTGTTCTGGCGGTCCTCTCTGGCCCAGCGGGGCTTGTGCTGGCGGTCCTTCATGGCCCAGCAGGGCTTGTGCTGGCAGTCCTTCATGGCCCAGCAGGGCTTGTGCTGGCGGTCCTCTCTGTCCCAGCGGGGCTTGTGCTGGCAGTCCTTCATGGCCCAGCGGGGCTTCTGCTGGCGGTCCTTCATGGCCCAGCGGGGCTTGTGCTGGCGGTCCTTCATGGCCCAGCGGGGCTTGTGCTGGCAGTCCTCTCTGTCCAGCAGGGATGATTGTGGTCGCCTCCTGGGCAGCAGGGCTGGTGCTGGCAGTGGCCTCCTGGGCAGCAGGGCTGGTGGCGGTGGCCTCCTGGGCAGCTGGGCTGGTGCTGGCGGTGTCCTCCTTGGCAGCAGGGCTGGTGGCGGTGGCCTCCTGGGCAGCAGGGCAGGTGCTGGCAGTGGCCTCCTGGGCAGCGGGGATGATGGCGGTCTTCTCCGTCGTGCTGCTCTTCCCAGACTTGCTGAGTTTCTTGTGCCCCTTCCCCACCTTGGAAAGTGTCGCAGCTGACTCCAAACTCCCACCTGTACCCCTGGGAGCGGCTTTGGTGGCTGGAGTCTTCCCCCTCTCCTGCCGGGCACTGGCCAACTTCTGATGCTTCACAGGTGGGGGACTGTCTGTGCTGTGGCTCCATGCCACACTGGCTGACCTGGTGGCAGGTGCACTCCATATTCGGGTGACTACAGGCACCACTGGTCCCGTAGATGATGTGGATGAGGTGCTAGTTCGGGACCTAGGAGACGGACAGGGTGGGGGAGGTGTGGGAAAGAGGTCAAGGTTGGAAAGGAAAAGTTTCTTGGAGACACTGGGACGGGTAGCTGGAGGGGGTTTGGGAGTGGAGGAAGAGGTTGTGGTTGTAGGAGGTGTTCGTTTGCTGACTTTGGGTGAAGGTGCATGCGCTGAAGGCTGTCGTGAGGTGGATGGCTGTTGGGTGGGTGTGTGCCTGCGTTTGTGTATCTTGGGAGGGGGCGTCACAGACACACTGGGAGAGGACACAGGGGACGTGTGAATGGTAGTGGGGGTGGTGACTGCACGTGAGCGGGGTGTGGTAGTGGGTGTGCTGGTGATGGTAGTAGTGGCTGTAGAGGTAGTGCATGCAGGTGTGAGTGTAGACGAGACTGGGATTGAGGAGGGAGACGAGGAGGAGGGGGACACAGTGGAGGCAGTGGATGTTGGTGTGTCTGCATGTGTCTGATGCTTGCGTGAGTGCCTGTGGTATGTGTGGTGCTTATGTTTGCCTGAGCTTCCCTTGTGTGCTGACGTGTGTGCATGCTGGTCTAGAGGTGTGCTTGGGATAGGCTGGGGTACAGGGGATTGGGTCTGGGTGGAGGAAGTAGGAGAGGGGAGGCTGGACACAGGGACAACGGCTGCCATCAGTGCTGAGGCCAGAGTCTGAAAAGCTCGCTGAAGGGCCACCTGACCAGAATGAATGCCCTCCAGGAATGTATTTGTTTGTTGCAACTGCTTTTCTACACCCTAGAAGGCATTCAAAATGGTAGACTGCCCAACAGTGAGGGACCTGAGGAGGTCAATGACCTCCTCACTGAGGGCAGCAGGGGTGACTGGGGCAGGGCCTGAGGTGCCTGGGGAGAAGGTGATGCCCACCTCCCGGGTGAGCGGGCATGGGGCAAAGGCTGAGGGGCTGCTGGAAGGGCGGTGCTGGAAGGGGGGTGGCAGCTGTACCTGTAGATGGGGGGGCACAGATGTTGTTGCCACCACAAGGGAACTCCCATCAGAGGATGAGTCCGTGTCACTTGTCTCAGCTCCTGTCCCCGCCATGGAGCTCCCCTCACCCTCTGTCCCACTGGTGAAGTCCGATTCCATAGTGTGGTCCTCCATGGCCATGTGGGATGCAGCCCCCTCGTGCTCCGGTGCCACTGCTCTTCCACCTGATGATGCTAATGCACACAAGAACAGGGAGACCACAAAAAGGGGGGGGACGACAGAAGAAAGACATGTTGAGTGCATGCATTACCGCTACCGTTGGTGGACACGACAGACACAGAAGCCCCCTGCACTACGCCGTGCTCTTGGGCTCCACTGTTCAATTCCTGGGAAGTGGCCTACTAGGCTATGGACGACATCTGCACACATGGAAGACACAGGGGCATGACTAGGTGTACTTGGCACTTTACAGAGGCGCGGTGGGGTGCCACATGGCCTGCCTTATGGAGGGACCATGCCTATGGAACTCGCCCTGGCCTAGGGAAACCCACAGACCTCCTCCCCCACCCAGACCCCTACACTGCGTGCAAAATCAGCAGAATGAGAGTGTACTCACCCCCTTGTGGCTTCTGTGATGCCCTCAAGCACCCATCCAACTCCGGGTGCTCCACCGCCAGGATCCTGAACATCAGGAGGGCCATGGTGCGACGGGCACCCCTCCCACGTTGGGAGGCCATCCCCAGCTGAGCCTCCGCCGTCTTCTTGCTCCAGCGGCGAATGTTCTCCCATCTTTTCCGGCAGTGGGTGCTCCATCTGTGGTAGACCCCCAGGGTCCGGACGTCCTTGGCGACTGCACGCCAAATATATTTTTTCTGGTGGGCGCTGACCTACATGATTTGTACAGGGTGGAAGAGAAACTTATTACCAACTGCACCGTCACAGTCATTGGCCCCCATCCCTACCCTTGCCATGTGGCACATGCACTCACTGTCGTTTCATGCACGCCGCACTCTTCCCCCTTCCTTCTGACATCCACCCCTCTCCACACAGGCATAGCCAATTCATCTCCCAGTGTACTTACCTGTTTGTCTGGAGGACCGTAGAGTAGCGTGTACTGGGGGAGGACCTCATCCACGAGTTTCTCCAACTCCTCCGATGTGAAGGCAGGGGCCCTTTCCATAGACACTCGAGCCATTGTCTCTTCCAGACCGAGGTCACAGCAGCACTTACAGTGTAGGTCCTCTCCTGTCGAAGATCAAGTATCAAGTGATTGAAGTGATAGGAAAAGGCGGTCACGTCCCCGGCGGTGCGTACCGCTGGCATACATCGTCATTGGCTCCTGGGACCCATAGGGTCCAATGTTAACCAATGCAGCATTGAGCCGCGGTCTTCGACCGCCTACCGCGATGGTGTACAACGCCAGCGCAGTTACCTCACATCCCATTGTCCCACTTGAAAGGTCAGGCAGCCGCCATTTCAGGGGCCAACATGGCTTCATTTTCAACTGCGTCACACATACCTAGGCCTAGACTCAACACACATACAGGCCACTTTTTAGATTATGACTGGTGTTCTGTGTAAGCTGTGGGTACGTACCTCTGAGTTGTTTGACTCTGTGCTCGCTGTTGTCCTTCATAGGCATCGTCCGCTGGGACATGTGATGAGATGGCGGCATCCTCCGGTGTACCGACCATTGGTGGAACTGTCAGTGCTCCATTTCCTTGCAAGTGGGTCATTTGAAACAACAGTGGCCATAGCATCAGGGATGTCCCAGCCTATGTTTTCCAACGTGTTGTCCAGAGTGTTGTCTGCCCTGCTGAAACACATGCAGAGCTACATCGTTTTCCCTCAGGTGGAGGATTTGCCTAAAGTGAAAGGTGATTTCCATGCCCTGGGACATATCCCCAACATCACAGGTGCCATTGATGGGACACATGTGGCTTTGGTACTCCCCCCACAGGAGTGAACAGGTGTACAGAAACTGGAAGAGTTATCATTCGATGAATGTACAGATGGTATGTTTGGCCGACCAGTACATCTCCCATGTGAATGCCAAGTTCCCTGGCTCAGTGCATGATGCCTACATCCTGCGGAATAGCAGCATTCCGTATGTGATGGGTCAACTCCAGAGGCACTGTGTGTGGCTATTACGTGAGCACCTGGAAGCAAGACAGTGGGAATGGTTGTCTGGTTCTGGGGTTATCCCTACAGGTTAGTGTGTGTCTAACAGTTGTCCCTCGCCATTTGCAGGTGACTCTGGTTATCCCAACCTGTCATGGATACTGACCCCAGTGAGGAATCCCAGGACAAGGGCAGAGTAAAGCTACAATGATGCCCATGGGCGAACTAGGAGGGTGATCAAACGGACCTTCAGGCTCCTGAAGGCCAGGTTCCGGTGCCTCCATGTGACAGGTGGATCCCTATTCTACTCACCAAAGAAAGTGTGCCAGATCATTGTGGCCTGCTGTATGCTTCACAACTTGGCTTTGCGACGACAGGTGCCTTTTCTGCAGGAGGATGGTCCAGATGGCGGTGTTGTTGCAGCTGTGGATCCTGTGGACAGTGAAGACGAGGAAGCAGAAGAAGAAGACATGGACAACAGGGACTCAGTGATCCAGCAATATTTCCAGTGAAACACAGGTAAGAATACAAACCTGTCCACTACATGTACTTTAACACTACTACCTCTCTACTGTCTGTCATTTTCACCCAGTGTATGGTCACTGAGTTGTCACTTTCCCTTACGATTTCACAGATGTGGGTCCTACAGTGTGACATCTGCTTTGTTTCCTCATGGACTAGAGCTGTGTGACATAGGTATGTTGACATTACATTTGAAAGAGCATTTTGACACTGTAATTGCTAATACACTATTTCGAAATCACAGACTGACTCCAGATTGTTTTGTGCTTTAAGGGTGTTTATTTTAGTGCTCAAAATTGGAGGGGGTAGCAAAATGGTGAGGGGTGATGGCGGAGGAATGTCCATGGCAGAGTCCAGTCTATTAGTCTCACAGGTGCATTGCCCAAATGGGCATACGAAGTGGAGCTGGGGCAGTTTAAGCATGGACAGGGTGACAAAGTCGGACAGTAGGATGACAATCAGGGTGGTCTCATTTCTTGGCGGGGTCTTGGCATCGTTCTCTGTCTTTGTCCTGGATCTCAGGGACCGTTTGCGAGGTGGTTCTCCGTCTGCAGGGGGTGGGGTGCTGGTGTGGTGGTCCTGTGGCGGTGCCTCCTGTCCACTAGCACTGGCGGAGGTGGTGGGCAGTTCCTAGTCCAGGCTAGTGTCAGGGGCCCCTTGTAGTGCCACAGTGTCCCTGCTGGTGTCGAGGACTTTCTTCAGCACCCCTACGATGGTGCCCAGGGTGGAATTGCTGGTTCTGAGTTCCTCCCTGAGGCCCAAATACTGTTCCTCCTGCAGGCACTGGGTCTCCTGAAACTTGGCCAGTACCGTTGCCATCGTCTCCTGGGAGTGGTGGTATGCTCCCATGATGTTGGAGAGGGCCTCGTGGAGAGTGGGTTCCCTGGGCCTGTCCACCCCCTGTCACACAGCAGCCCTCCCAGTTCCCCTGTGTTCCTGGGCCTCCGTCCCCTGGACCGTGTGCCCACTACCACTGCCCCCAGGTCCCTGTTGTTGTTGGGGTGGTGGGTTAGCTTGGGTTCCCTGTAGTGGTGGACACACTGCTGATTGACGTGTCCTGGGGACGGAGTATGGGCCCACTGGGTGGGTGCTGTGCTGGTGTTTCCAGAGTGGGGAAGCTCTGTGGTGGCCTGTGACTGGGTGAGGGGCACCGACTGTCCCGAGGTCCCCGATGGGCCTGGCTGGTCATCTAGATCCAGTTGGACAGAGGTGCTGTCATCATTGTGGGCCTCTTCTGTTGGTGATGTGGACATGTGTGGACCCTCCTGTCTGGTGACGTTGGGTAGGGGTCCTGCAGGGGTATAAAAGGATGTTTATTACATCTGTGTGTGCCATGGTGTGGATTGGGTGGGTGACTGTGTACCCCAGTGCTTGTATTCCTGTGTGGGACCTTGTGTGATGATGGTTTAGGGGGGTGTATGGGTATGTGCAGTGGCCATGCTTTACTGATGGGTGTCCATGCTTTGTTGTTGCATGCAGGGCTTGGGGTTAGGATCTGTGGTTTGTGATGTTGGGACATTTGTGAGGAGTTAGAGTGATGGGGGTGAGGGTGGGGGTATGTGCTGGCATGCAGGTAGCGTGGGGGATGTAATAGTTAAGATTTGACTTACCAGAGTCCATTCCTCCACCTACTCCTTTGAGGCCCTCAGGATGCAGAATCACCAAGACCTGCTCCTCCCATGTTGTTAGTTGTGGAGGAGGAGGTTGGGGTCCGCCGCCAGTCCGCTGAACCGCTAGGTGGTGTCTTGAGACCACAGAACGCACCTTCCCCCGTAGGTCGTTTCACCTCTTCCTGATGTCCTCCCGATTTCTTGGGTGCTGTCCCACTGCATTGACCCTGTCCACTATTCTTCGCCATAGCTCCATCTTCCTTGCGATTGAGGTGTGCTGCACCTGTGCTCCGAATAGCTATGGCTCTACCCGGATGATTTCCTCCACCATGACCCTGAGCTCCTCCTCCGAGAACCTGGGGTGTCTTTGCCGTGCCATGGGGTGGTGTAGGTGATGTGTGGGGTGGTGTGTGGGGTGATAAGTGTGCTGATATGTAGTGGTGTGTAGTGTGAGGTGCGTGGAAGTTCTGTGGGTGATGGTGTTGTGTGCCTGTGGATGTTAGTATTGTTAATGGTGGTGTCTCTCTCTGGCCTTCGTTCGTGATTTTTGGTCGTAGGGGTTTGTGGGTGATGTGGGTGTGTGTATTATATTGTGTTGGGTGTGTGGGAGTGGTGTGTGTATGTGTATCAGGTGTGTGTATTTGGAATTGCCCAATGTGGTAGTGTTTTGTAAATGTGTGTGTATTTTGAGCGCAGCGGTGTGTACCGCTAATGGAATACCGCGGTTGAAAGATCGCCACATGGATTAGTGAACGTGATAGTGTGGGCGTATTTCTGTTGGCGTGACGGTGGAGGATTTGTTTTCACCAGTTTATCACTGACCTTTGGTGTGGCGGACTTGTGTGGGTGTCTGAATTTTGGCTGATTCCGTACTGTGGGTCATAATAGTTGTGTGTTGGCGGTCTTCTGCACGGCGGTATGCGGCTTTTACCGCCAATGTTGTAATGACCGCCAAAGTGTCTTAAGTTTTTTGAAAGCAAACAAAGTCTCTTTCAATCACAAAGTACCTGGTTTGCGTGAAAAATCTCTGCAAAGGGCCGCAGAGGAGGAGAAGCGAGGAAACAAAGGGGTATGGGTCTATTTCTCGGGCTGCACACAGTGAAGCGTTGTTTAGTTTCCACGCAGGGACGGCTGTGCATTGATTTCCGGTGCTTGGTCATGGATCCGCTTCGGGGTGTGCAGTTTTCAAATGCCCCGAGGATGGCAGGACGAAGTCACAGGAGCTGCGTCGATCTGGTGGGCGTTGCTTTGAATTTTCTACCACACGGCAGGTGCTGCGTTGATTCCCCTCTGGAAGATGGGCTGCGTCATTCCGGCTCAGCGTGAAGTTTTCACTGTGGTGCAGTCTGTGCGTCATTTGTGGTAGGCTGTGCGTCGAATTTCACCACACAAGGAGTCCTTCTTGAAGAGATGAAGTCTTTTTGGTCCTGAGACATCAGGGAGAAGGATGCAAGCTCTATCCAAGCCCTTGGAGAGCACTTCTTTACCTCAGCCAGAGAGCAGCAGGGCAGCAGGGAAACAGCAAGGCAGCAGTCCTTCACAGAAAGCAGTCAGATGGGTCCTTTGTGCAGCCAGGCAGTTCTTCTTGCAGGATGGAGGTTCTGGTTACAAGTTTCTTCTCCAGGAAGTGTCTGAGTTTGAAGAGGCAGAGGCCCTGTTTATAAACCCAAGTGTGCCTTTGAAGTGGGGTAGACTTCAAAGAGTGGCTTAGAAGTGCACCAGGTCCCCCTTCAGTTCAATCCTGTATGCCAGGGTCCCAGTAGAGGATGTGGCATTCCTTTGTGTGAGAGCAGGCCCTTCACCCTCCCAGCCCAGGAAGACCCATTCAAAATGCAGATGTATGCAAGTGAGGCTGAGTATACTGTGTTTGGGGTGTGTCTGAGTGAATGCACAAGGAGCTTTCAACTAAACCCAGCCAGACGTGGATTGTAAGACACAGAAAGATTGTGCAAAGAAATGCCCACTTTCTATAAGTGATATTTTTGAAATAGTAATATTAAATCCAACTTCACCAGTCAGCAGGATTTAATGTCACCATTCTGGCCATACTAAATATGACCTTCCTATATGTATTAGGCAAGCCCCAATGTTAGCCTAGGAAGGGAGCAGGCCTCACAGCAGTGTAAAACTAATTTAGGAGTTTTACACTACCAGGGTATGTAAACTACCAAGGTACATGTCCTGCCTTTTGCCTACACAACACCCTGCCCTATGGGGTACCCAGGGCATACCTTAGGGGTGTCTTATATGTAGAAAAAGGGGAGTTTTAGGCTTGGCAAGTACTTTTAAATGCCAAGTCGAATTGGCAGTGAAACAGCAAACACAGGCCTTGCAATGGCAGGCCTGAGACAAGGTTAAGGGGCTACTTAAGTGGGTGGCACAATCAGTGCTGCAGGCCCACTAGTAGCATTTAATTTACAGGCCCTGGGCACACATAGTGCACTCTACTAGGGTCTTATAAGTACATTAAATAGTCCAATTGGGTGTGATCCAATG
This sequence comes from Pleurodeles waltl, assembly GCF_031143425.1. Classification (NCBI taxonomy): domain Eukaryota; kingdom Metazoa; phylum Chordata; class Amphibia; order Caudata; family Salamandridae; genus Pleurodeles; species Pleurodeles waltl. Next base: position 890,995,251 of record NC_090442.1, on the reverse strand, counting down.
TTATCATGTTTAAAGAGAGAGAGAGAGAATACGCACTTTAGCACTGGTTAGCAGTGGTAAAGTGCGCAGTGTCTTAAAACCAGCAAAAACAGTGCCCAAAAAGTGGAAGGAGGCAGGCAAAAAGTTACCGGTGACCACCCTAAGGCTGTCAGGTCTAACACGCACCCTCCCATCAGGAGGGATACCCCCAGAAGTTTTAGTAGATAGACTGGGGACAGCTGTCTCCACCTCCAGGTCAAGGTGGTTACCCAGGACCTGGTTCTCCAACCTAGGGACGGAACCCTTGGGCTGGACATGAGTTAGGGGAGAGTCCTCCCTCAAACCCTTTAAAGGAAGCGTCCACCCCCCCCCCCCTTTGCAGAGTGGTGCTGCTGGTCTCCAGAGTTGGAGCAATACTGTTTCCAGTTGTCCCTCCTTCTCCTTCAGACACTAGTGGATCCCTTTCAGGGGATTGGCCTTTGGTAACAACTACTCTCCTGCCTTGGGGCCCCTTTTGGATGCTTTCCAAGACAAGTGCAAGAGGACAGGTCCCTCTGGATCCTGCACTCTCCCTGCGCTGGATTTTGTCAGGGTTGATTAAATTCCTACATTGGGGCACCGTTTGGGAGCCTTCTAAGACATACGTAAGAGGACGGGTCCTTCTCGATCCTGTACCCCCCCCACTGAGAACTTGGCCTGGAGTACCCAGAACCTCCCCTACCCCTTCCTGGGGTGAACCTAAGACGGCCCTTGATGTCTGACCAGTTCCTCTGGCACTAAGCCAGCAGTCAGCGTTCTTTGCAAGCTCCCTGGGATCAGAGAACTCACAGTGTGGCAGGTCTTGGCGTGGCTCTGAAAACAGCAATGGAACATGTGCTCCCTTATAATAAGATCAAACAGCCCTTCATAAGTGGTTACTGTGCTGCCATCCACCAATCATTCTAGTGCTTTGCAACAATTCCCCATGAAATCCTGCCGAGGCTGGTGAGACCGCTTCTTGCTGTCTCTGAACCTCAACCTGTAGTCTTCAGGGGTGAGACTATACTTTTCTATCAGGGCCCTTCTGATGTGGAGATACACCTGCCTGTCACTCCCTTCTGGGGCCAGTAGGGCATCCCTTTCCACCTCAGGAATATAGCTCGCTAGGACAGTTCCCCAGTCCATCTCAGGAATACTGCGCACAACTAGAGCTTCTTCATACTCCTTCAGCCACTGACGTATGTCGTCCCCCTCTTTGAACCTAGGTACCAAGTCTGTGGGTAGGTACGTATTGTGCCTAACACTACAATCTATGCTGTCACCACTGAACTTCACTTGCAGTACTGGTGAGTCCATATCTGTCAGACTGCGCTCTACAGCGAGTCCTTCCCTAGCAAATGCTCTTTCAGCCTCTGCCATTCTCTCCTGGACTAAGGTCTTTTCCACCTCAGACTGTCTCTCTTCTACAGCCAGCCTGGCTAGCTGCAGCCTCAGGTCCCTCTCTTCCTGCCTATCTCTGAGCTCCTCAGTTGACAGGGAATGGGAGGTGGCACTGCTGATTGGCAAGGACCCAGTAAGGGACTCCCTATCTATGGGGTCCTCTCTATCAACTGGCGTCCCTGGCCAGTCATCTTCTCCCTCAGTGTCTAACTCTTCAGGGTCACTGTGTCCCTGGGGTGTGGACTGGGGACCTTCCTCCTCAGAGTCCTCACTACTCTCATGGGTCTCTCTAGGGTCTCCCTGAGAACCAACCCCACCCTTTGGCCTCTTTTACTGTTGCTATCCAGTCTGCCTCTTCATAATCAAAAAGGGCTCTCTTGAGGACCATCATATTGGTTTCTCCACACATAACTGATATACCTCTCTCGCTGCAGAATCCCTTTAACTCCTCTAGAGTGTACAACCGCAACTCATCCATGTCAAAGGTAGACTCCATTTTGATAAGAGCACAACACTGGCGTAAAACAGCAAGAGTCCAAAGTGCAAGTATACAACACAGAAGTACAAATAAAAATGACTAGTTTGGGAGAACAGGGGAATAATTTAAAAAAAGAGAATTAGTCTAAGTGCAATTTGCGGTGCAAAAATGAGTCACAATGGTACTCTGTAAGTGCAAGTCCTATCCTCAATGCTGACAATTAATGTTAGAAATTGGGTTTCTGGTTGGCTAAGGTATGCACCTAAGCCAGGCAGAACCCACCCAATCTAGTCAGGCCTAACCCAGAGGCAATGTGTAAAGCGTTTGCACAACACACACAACACACATGACACAATATGTACACTAAAAAGTAAACACAACTCTGAGCTATGTAAAAATAAACTATATTGCACAAAACATTATTAGACCAAATATTACACGTCAGTAATACCCTGCTACCTTAGCAGTTGTCAGAACGTTACACAAGTTACTAATACTCTGCAAGAATAAGCAGTTGTCACATTAGAACAAGTAAGTACTCAGGATTCTGCAACATAAACGGTAGTCAGGAATCACAATAAATACATAAATGCACTTGTCATAAAAAATATCATAAAGGCCTATATCAGAAACAATATAAAATTAGATGGCAAGTCATGAAAAACATATATCAGCATGTCATGCCCATAACAGGAATGTGTAGCAAATATATATATCGACTTTGAAAAATAAGCCTGGAGCATACCACCTTCCCAGTGTTCCCAAAAGTACCTGGTTCTGGAGAAAAGGCACTCCTAGTGCCTGGAAGAATAAGGTGGGGCCCCCGGCTCTCCTGTGTGCTCACAGGGGGCCATGATTGGCTCCTGGGGCAGAGGGGCGGTCGCCACCCTCTCCGATGCACCTAACAGGCCCCTCCTGGGGTCTGCAATCTCTGGGGGCCCCCTCCGGGCCTCCACTGAACCTACCACCAGGGGACGTCCACCAGATATGCCAAAAGTGAGTTATTGGGGTGACTGCGCCCCTAAGGAAGTGGCCGGGGGAAAGGAACTCCCTTCTGCCCCCTGTGGCCTGCGTCATGCAGGCAGCCACCCGCATCCTCGGTGTGGCTGCCCAACAAAGGAAAGGGGGAGCAGGGGCATCCAATGAGGCTTCCCTCCTGCTCCTCCGCTGCCTCACCTGACACAGTGCGTGAGCCGCTCTTCTGTTCTTTTCCTGGGCCGCAACGTTGATCCTGCCCTAAATCAGGGCTTTCAGGTGCCCCGGGGGCACTCTTTGGAGAGAACTGTGCCCCAGGGGTACCCAAAGGAGCACGCTTGCTCTGGTTACCTTTTCTTTGTGCCCCAGGGGCACAGGGGAGCGCACGGCACTCGCGCTTCCTCTAGCTTAGATGCCCGGGCTGCGGCGGTGAATTGTGTGCCTGGGTCGTGGTGGTGAAGTCACGGCAAAATCGCCTACAGAGTGCTCAGGGGGCCCCACAGGCAGTGCTCCTCAGTGCGCTATGTCCCAGCTGTGGTGGTGATCGTTCCTCACCAAACTGCACTCATATGAAGCGCCTCCGTCCCCCTACAAGCACTAGAAGATGCTTTAGGGGAAAATTGCAGCACTCCTCTTGAGGGAAAGTTGACAGGGGCCAGAGGCCACAGCAACCTGCTCCTGGAGACACACTAGGGGGGGGAAGCACAGGACTCGCTGGCCCAACAACAGGTCAGCACAAGGGGTGCAGGTGATGGCAGTTCCTCCTAATGACCAGGCAGGTCACAGGTAAGCACAGCAGCAGCAGTTCAAGGTGGTCCTGGTGAGTCCATTCATAGCATCCTGTGTCCAGTTCCAAGTAAATTTTCTGGAGTCCCAAGAATGTCTAAATTCTGGGGAAAATTCCTCTGTACTTATACTCAGTTTGCAGTGTTTCTTACAATGAGGAGGAGAGGGGGTTCCAACCAGTTACAACTGGTTCTGGGAGTGCCCCATCTCTCCTCCCAGTACAGGCTCCAAACATCAAGGGGGGGGGGGGGTAAATTACCCTATTGTGCGAGGCCAGGGCACAGCCTTTACAAAGGCAGGTGTGCCCTGCCTCTCCTTTCTCTCAGCACAGGAAGACCATACAATATGTAGATGCACCTCTGTGACACCTCCACCCTCCCTGTGTACAGGCTGTCTGAAAAGTATACACAAAGCCTCAACTGTCAGTCTGCCCAGACGTGGATTGGAGTGAAGCTGCAAAACACCAGAGTCATAAGCACAGAGAAATGCTCACTTTCTAGAAGTGGCATTTCTGTAATAGTAATAAAAAATACACCTACACCAGTAAGCAGCATTTCTTATCATCACTACAACCATACCAAATGTGTCTACGCTACCCCTCATAAATCAGACAATACCCCTTACACAAAAGGTAGGGCATTCCTAATGCAATCCTATGAGAAGGCAGCACTCACAGCAGTGAGACACCAAGTTAGGCTGTTTGTAACTACCAGGACAGGCCACGCAACCTGGCACATGTCCTGCCTTCTACTGTAAATACTTGACACCCTGCCCATAGGGCTATCTAGGGCGTACCTTAGGGGTAACTTACATGAAGTAAAATCGGAGTTCTGGACCTGGCACGTAAATTTAGATGCCAGGTCCTGTGGCAGAAAACTGCACACACAGGCCCTGCACTAGCAGGCCTGATACTGGTGTGACAGGCTACTCCAGGGGGTGGCGCAAGCAGCGCTGCAGGCCCACTAGTGGCATTTAATTTACAGGCCCTGGGTATAGGAATACCACTTTACAAGGGATTAATAGGCAAATTAAATATGCCAATTAGGTATAAGCCAATCATACCAATTTTCATGGGAGAGCACATGCACCTTAGAACTGATTCACAGTGAAAAAGTGCTCAAAGTCATAGCGTCAGCAACAAAGGTCAGAAAAATAAGGAGGCAAAAGGCAAAAAAGTCTGGGGAATGACCTTGTAAAAGGGTCAGGTACAACATGACCCCCTACCAGCCTAAAGCCAGGGGCGACCAATCAGTACTTTGATGGACTCCCCTGCTTGGGGCAATAGAACCAGGACCCTGGCCCGCGACTGCAGGGGCATGATCCAGTTCTATGCCAATCTGAACGTAGTTGAATCCCTCTGTTTATGCTCCCCAGACAATCTAAGCTAACCCATGGAGGCGTCCTAGTTGTCTGTGGCCAGAGCCAGGTCCCAGGCCATCCCCGGGCCTCTGGTCTTTGAAAAAATTCTGAGTGGGGGGCAGGAGCCCCAGGAGCATAGGATCCTCTCTCCACTCTCCTTCCCACCAGTTTAGGAGCTACCCCCTGCCACTGGTCTTCTAACCTAGGGACTGGTCCCATAGCCTGAATAGGGGTCAGAGGAGAGTCTCTTCTCCCCCTGCCCCTCCTTCTAGGGTTCCGCCTCCTCCTCCTCCTCAGGGGAGTGGTAGCCCCAGAATCCAGAACTGCCAGGGCGCTGGTGTCAGTCATCCTGGTCAGCTCACCCACCAGTTCAGAGGAACCCCTCTGTAACCGGCCTCCCAACACAGGGTCCTTCCCCTCTGTCTGAGCCGGGGTCAGGAAGGAGCCTTTCTACCTCCTGCCCCTCCTTCTAGAGTTGTGCACCCTCCCATCTGGAGTGATACTCCCAGATGTATTGGTAGAGAGAGTGGGGACAGCTGTCTTTACCTCCAGGTCAATGGGGTTACCCAGAACCTGGTTCTCTAACCTAAGTACAATACCCTTGGACTGGACATGAGTTAGGGGAGAGTCCTCCCTCTCCCTCAAACCCTTCCCCTCAGAAACGGAATCCCTAGGGAACAAAACAGTAAGGATGCTGGGTACAGCAGCCTCTCCTCCCAGATCTAGGGGTTGCCCATGACCTGGTCCTTCAACCTAGGGACGGTACCCTTGGGATGGACATGAGTTGGAGCAAAGTCCTCCCTCAAACCCTTCAAAGGAAGCGTCTGCACCCCCTTTTCTGGGTGCTGCTGCTGGTCTCCAGAGTTGGAGCAACACTGTTTCCAGTTGTCCCTCCTTCTCTTTTAGACACTAGGGGATCCCTTTTAGAGGATCGGCCTTTGGTAACGACTACTCTCCTACCTTGGGGCCTCTTTTGGGTGCTTTTCAAGACAAGCGTAAGAGTACAGGTCCCTCTGGATCCTGCACCCTCCCTGCACTGGATTTTGTCGAGGTTGGTTAAATTCCCGTCTTGGAGCACCATTTGGGAGCCTTCTAAGACATACGTAAGAGGACAGGTCCTTCTCGATCCTGTACCCTGCCTGCTGAGAACTTGGCCTGGAGTACCCAGAACCTCCCCCACCCCTTCCTGGGGTGAACCTAAGATGGGCCTTGATGTCTGACCAGTTCCTCTGGCATTAAGCCAGCAGTCAGTCTTCGTTGCAAGCTCCCTGGGGTCAGAGAACTCACAGTGTGACAGGTGTTGGCGTAGCTCTGAAAAACAGCAACAGAACATGTGCTCCCTTACAATGAGATTAAACAGCCCTTCATAAGTAGTTGCTGTTCTACCCTCCACCCATCCTTCTAGTGCTTTGCAACAATTCCCCATGAAATCTTCCCAAAACTGGTGAGACCACTTCTTGCTGCCTCTGAACCTCAACCTGTAGTCTTTAGGGGTGAGACCATACTCTTCTATCAGGGCCCTTCTGATGTGGGGATACCCCTGCCTGTCACTCCCTTCTGGGACCAGTAGGGCATCCCTTTCCACCTCAGGAACATAGCTCTCTAGGACAGTTCCCCAATCCTTCTCAGGAATACTGCGTGCAACAAGAGCTTCCTCATACTCCCTCAGCCACTGACGTTTGTCATCCCACTCTTTGAACCTAGGTACCAAGTCTGAGGGTAGGTAAGGACTGTGCCTAACATTACAATCTATGTTGCCACCACTGGACTCCACCTGAAGTACTGGTGAGTCCAAATCTGTCAGACTGTGCTCTAGAGCAAGTCTTTCCACAGCAAAGGCTCTATCAGCCTCTGCCATTCTCTCTTGGACTAAGGTCTTTTCTACCTCAGCCTGTCTCTCTTCTACAGCCAGCCTGGCTAGCTGCAGCCCCAGGCCCCTCTCTTCACGCCTATCTCTGAGCTCCTCAGGTGACAGGAAATGGGAGGTGGCGCTGCTGCTAGGCAATGACCCAGCAAGAGACTCCCGATCTATGGGGTGCTCTCTCTCTACTGGTATCCCTGGCCAGTCATCTTCTCCCTCAGTGTCTAACTCTTCGGGGTTACTGTCCCTCTGGGGTGTGGACTGGGGACCCTCCTCCTCAGAGTGCTCACTACTCTCATGGGTCTCTCTAGGGTCTCCCTGAGAACCATCCCTCCCTTTGGCCTCTTTTACTGTTGCTATCCAGTCTGCCTCTTCATAATCAAAAAGGGCTCTCTTGACGACCATCATATTGGTTTCTCCACACATAACTGGTATACTCTCTCCCTGCAGAATCGCTTTAAATCTTCTAGTGTACAACCACAACTCATCCATGTCAAAGGTAGACTCCATTTTGATAAGAGCACAACACTGGCATAAAACAACAAGAGTCCAAAGTGCAAGTATACAACACAGAAGTAAAAATAAAAATGACTAGTTTGAGTGAACAGGAGAATAATTTAAAAAAAAGAGAATTAGAACTAGTAATGATCTAAGTGCAATTTGCAGTGCACAAATGAGACACAATGGTACTGTGCAACCACAAGTCTTATCCTCACCGCTGACAACCAATGTTAGAAATGGGGTTTCTGGTTGGCTAGGGTATGCACCTAAGCCAGGCAGAACCCACACACTCTAGTCAGGCCTAACTCGGAGGCGATGTGTAAAGCGTTTGCACAACACATACAACACACGTGGCGCAATATGTACACCACAAAGTAAACACAACACTGAGCTATGTAAAAATAAACTGTATTGCACAAAACATAATTAGACCAAACATTACATGCCAGTAATACCCTGCTACCTTAGCAATTGTCAGAACGTTACACAAGTTACTGATACTGTGCAAGAATAAGCAGTTGTCACATTAGAACAAGTAAGTACTCAGGATTCTGCAACATAAGCAGTAGTCAGGAATCACAGTAAATACATAAATGCACTTGTCATCAAAAATATCATAAAGGCCTATATCAGGAACATTATAAAATGATATGGCAAGTCATGAAAACATATATCAGCATGTCATGTCCATAACAGGAACATGTAGCAAATATATATATTGCCTTAGAAAAATAAGCCTGGAGCATTCCACCCTCCCCGTGTCACCAAAAGTACCTGATTCTGGAGAAAAAGGCACTCCTAGTGCCTGGAAGAATGAGGTGAGGTCCCCGGCGCTCCTGTGTGCTCAATGGGGGCCATGTTTGGCTCCTGGGGGAGTGGGGCGGTCGGCACCCTCTTCGATGCACCTAACAGGCCTTTAGTCTTCCTTTAATTCTATCCCATAGGTGGGTTCTATCTCTGTTTCTTCTTTTTCGAGTGTAGGGCGAATAGAGATTTCTAATGGTTGTGTTTTCGTAATGGATAAAGCTGTATTATTTGAAGTACAAGGAGTCTCATTCTCTTCCCATTCCTTTAGCAAATTAATGAGGTATATCTGGTTTTTATTTGAGCGTTCTGGAATTTCCAATTTATACATAACAGAGGTTACTTTGTCTATAACCCGGTAAGGTCCTTGCCAGTTAGCTAGAAGTGTGTTGTCTAATGTAGGTAACACAAGTAGTTTCTTGCCTAAATCATACTGCTTCTTTTGTTTTTCTTGACTCTCTCCCAGATTGGTTCTTACGTCTTCCCATACTGAGTTTAAATTTTCTTTCAGCTCTCTGGTATATGTTAAAATGTCCCAAGACTCTTTTTTAGTCTCCTCGCATTGTTCTGTAGCCATGTCCAGTAGTGTTCTTGGCTGCCTCTCAAATAACAGCTCAAAGGGACTGTGTCCCATGGAAGCCTGAACATGAGTTCTGATAGCATATCAGACTAATGGTAACTTTGATCCCAGTCTTTCCCAGTTTCTTTTATGTTTTTTCTCAACAACATTTTGATTGTTTTATTGCATCTCTCAACCAACCCGTGGATGGTAAACTGAGGTTCTAATCTTTCTGACCCCTAGCTCTTGACTAACTTCTGCCATCAATCTTGACATGAATGGAGTTCCTTGATCCATAAGAATTTCTTTAGGGAACCCAACTCTAGAGAAAAACCCAATCATCGCCTGCGCTATGCTCTTGGTTGTCATACTGATGAGGGGATTAGCTTCTGGATATCTTGTTGCATAATCCACCAAAACCTGTATGTACTGATATCCCTTAGAAGAAGCTACTAATGGACCCACCAAATCCATTCCTACTCGGGTAAAAGGTGTTTCTATTATGGGTAAGGGACACAGTAGGGCTCTTGGTTCGTTGATAGGGTTAACCAATTGGCACTGCTGCCACCTCACAGACAGGTTTCTGTCCTCCTGCGGATCAAGCAGCTCAATCAGAGGAAGGCAGAACAATGCATTTCCTTTAGGAGATGGGTGTTACACCCTCTCCCATTGGAAATAGGTGTTACAGGCATGAGAGGAGTATCCTACCAGAGCCTCTGGAAATGCTTTGAAGTGCACAAACGGTGCTCCCCTTGCATAATCCAGTCTACACCGGTTCAGGGACCCCCAGTCCCTGCTGTGGCGCGCAACTGGACAAAGGAAACGGGAGTGACCACTCCCCTGTCCATCAGCACCCCAGGGGTGTTGCCCAGGGCTTCTCCAGAGTGTCCCTGGTGTTAGCCATCTTGGATTCCAAGGTGTGGGGACCCTCTGGGAGCATCTGAGTAGCCAGTGCCAGCAGGTGCCATCAGAGACCCTTCTGAAAGGTGCATACCTGGTTAGGTAGCCAATCCCGCTCTCAGAGGTATTTAGGGTCTCTCCTTTGGGTGTTTCCTCAGATTCGGTTTGCAGGACTCCAGCTGGACTCTTCTGCATCCTCTGCTTCAGCTTCTGACCATGGGATCAACCGCAGACTGCTACAAGAACCTATGTAACTGCAAGAAAGTATCCAAGAAGACTACTGTGACCTGCAACATCTGCTCCAGCCAGCAACTGAAACAGTTTCCAAGGTGTGCACATTCTGAGGACTGCCTGTCTTTACCCTGCACCAGAAGAACCGAAGGAATCTCCCCTGGAGTGACGGAGTCTCTTCCCTGCTTCAGCAGGCACCTCTCTGCGATGACGACCAGTACTCTGGGACTCCTCTCCTGTCGATTAGCGTGATCCCTGGAACACAGGTGTAGACCAAAATGATCCTGACTGTCTAACGGTCCAGCTATTCATATTTGGTGGAGGTAAGAGCTTGCCTCCCCGTGCCAGACAGTACCCCTGTGTATCACGTCCTTTGCAGCTCCCTGGGGCTGTGCACTTCTTCCAAAAGTTTGTTGTCCACAGCGTAGCCCAGGTCCCCAGCACTCTATCCTGCGATGCATAGCTCTCTGAGTTGTTCTCCGGAGGCCTTGAGATCCTTCTGTGTAGTGCTGCGACAACCGCACTTTGCAGCTCCTTTGTCCCTGTGTCCTGGGACTCCCAGGGTTCTGCCGGGTCTTCTGAGGGCTATCTGAAGTGCTGAGAGCCCCCTTTGTCTCCTCAGTCTGAGTTGAGACCTGCAGATCCCTCCTGGGTCCGGGCAGCTCCTCTTTGACGCACAACGTGTTCTTGCGTGAACCAAGGCTTGTTGGCGGAATACAGCAACACAAACAGCCTGCATCCAACAACTCAATGTGAGACATCTCTTGCACCAAGTACAAACCCCCGGCTATCATCTTTGGTGCATTTCTGTACTTTTCTTGCAAACAGAGAATACACTTTTGCACCTTCTTCCAGGTGGGCAGGGGCTCCTGTTCTTCCTGGACTCTTCTTCGACTTATGGGCTTGGTCTCCTCTCTCCACAGGTCTTCAGGTCTAGGAATCCATTGCTGGTTGCTTGCAATCTTGCTTGGTTCTTGCATAATTCTTCATCATAACTCGTAGTGTGTTTTGAGGAAACTTGCTGTACTTTACTCCTGCTTTCCTGGGCTCTGGGGTGGGGTACTTTACTTAGCTTTGGTGTTTTCTTACACTCCCCATGCCCCTCTACACACTACACTTGCCTAGGGAGGAATACGACCTTTGCATTCCACTATTTTCGGATATGGTATGTGTTCCCCCTAGGCCCATTGAAATCTATTGTGTTTTTCACTGTTTGCACTAAACTATGAATGTTTACTTACCTGATTTTGATTACTAGTGTATATATTGTGTATAATACTTACCTCCAGAAGGAGTATTGCCTCTAAGATATTTTTGGCCTTGTGTCACTAATATAAAGTACCTTTATTTTTGGTAACACTGAGTATTGCCTTTTATTGAGTATAAGTACTGTGTAACTATAGTGGTATTGCAGGAGCTTTGCCTGTCTCATAGTTCAGCCTTGGTTGCTCTGCTACAGCTACAGCTACACTTACAGGCTGTCTGCCTAAGCTGCTAGACACTGCCTACATTCACTAATAAGGGATAAATAGAACTGGTATAAGGTGTAAGTACCCTAGGTGTCCACTACAAACCAGGTCAGCCTTCTACAGCAGAGCAATCTGTTGAACTCCACCCAGATAATCCCTCACTCAGCCTTAGGCTCCCAGCAGCGATGACAGAGGAGGCTTTGTCACCTTGAAGGTGGGCTGGTCTTGAATGTGGCAACAAGTTTAGAATTGTATTACTGTTTCAAGTTGGACATTGCATTTAGGACCGGTAGTTTATTTGGAAATATATCTTCATCGTTGTTAGACCTGACAGCCTTAGGGTGGTCACCCCTAACTTTTTGCCTGCCTCCCTACACTTTTTAGATACTGTTTTTGCTGGTTTTAGGACTCTGCGCATTTTACCACAAATAACCAGTGCTAAAGTGCATATGCTCTCTCCCTTTAAAATGATGACATTGGATCATACCAAATAGGATTATTTAATGTACTTATAAGTCCCTAGTAAAGTGCACTATATGTGCCTAGGGCCTGTAAATTAAATGCTACTAGTAGGCCTGCAGCACTGATTGTGCCACCCACTTAAGTAGACCCTTGATCATGCCTTAGGCCTTCCATTGTAAGAATTGTGTGCAGATTCACTGCCAATTCGACTTGCCAAGCCTAAAACTCCCCCTTTTCTACATATATGTCACCCCTAAGGTGGGCCCTAGGTAACCCATAGGACAGGGTGCTGTGTAGACTAAAGGCAGGTCATGTACCTGTGTAGTTTACATGTCCTGGTAGTGTAGAACTCCTAAATTTGTTTTTGCACTGCTGTGAGGCCTGCTCCCCTTTCATAGGCTAACATTAGGGCTACCCTCATATACTGTTTGAGTGGCAGCTGCTGATCTGAAAGGAGTAGGAAGGTCATATTTAGTAAAGCCAGAATGGTAATACAAAATCCTGCTGACTGGTGAAGCTGGATTTAATATTACTATTTTAGAAATGCCACTTTTAGAAAGTGAACATTTCCCTGCACTTAAATCCTCCGGTGCCTTACAACGCACATCTGGCTGGGTTCAGTTGACAGCTCCCTTGTGCATTGACTCAGACAAACCCCAAACACAGGATGCTCAGCATCACTTGCATACATCTGCATTTTGAATGGGTCTTCCTGGGCTAGGAGGGTGGAGGGCCCGACACTTACATGTCAAAGGACAGTAGCCTGCCCTCACACAAAGAACTGCCACACCCCCTACTGGGACACTGGCAGACAGGATGGAACTGAAAGGGGACCTTGTGCACTTATAAGCCACTCTTTGAAGTCTCCTCCACTTCAAAGGCATATTTGGGTATTTAAACAGGGCCTCAGCCTCACCAACTCTGACACTTCCTGGAGAAGAGAACCTGAACCAGAACCTGCAACCTGCCAAGAAGAACTGCCTGGCTGCCTAAAGGACTCACCAGACTGCTTTCTGCGAAGGACTGCTGCCTTGCTGTTGCCCTGCTGCCTTGCTGCTCTCTGGCTGTGCTGAGAAGTGCTCTCCAAGGGCTTGGATAGAGCTTGCCTCCTGGTCCCTGAAGTCTCAGGACCAAAAACACTTAATTCCTGCAAAAGAACTCCCTGTGCAGCGGAAATCAATGCACAGCCAGCAGAAAACGACGCACAGCCTGCATCGTGGTGAAAAATTCGCCACACACCGAACCAGAATGACGTAGGCCGACTTTGCAAGGAGAAGACTGACGCAGCGCAAGTACAGCAAACGTAAATTCGATGCACGGCCCACTGGATCGACGCAAAGCCGAGCCGGAACGACGCAGTCCACCTTCCTGAGAGGAATCGACGCAGCGCCTACCGTGCAGTAGGAATTTCCACGCAATGCTCACCGGATCGACACAGACCCTGTGGCTCCAGCCAGTCAGCACCGGATTTCAACGCATCGTCCCTGGGGCATCTGAAAACCTCGCAACCCGAAGAGGATCTAAGTCCGCTCGCCGGAAATCAACGCAAAGCCTTCCCTGGGTGAAAAATAAATTACGCATCAACGTGTGCGACCCGAGAAATCGACGCACACCTACCTGTTTTCCACATATCTCCTCCTCTGCAGTTCCTTGCAGAGATTTTGAATGCAAACCAGATACTTTGTGCATGCAAGAGACAATTGTTGTTTTTAAGAGACTAAAGACACTTTACATCATTTTTACAGTGATATTTAAACATATAATTATTGCATCTTAATCGTTTTTGACCTGCATCTTATCTGATAAATATGATATATTTTTCTAAACACTGTGTGGTGTATTTTTGTGGTGTTCTACTGTGTTCTTGTATGATTTATGGCACAAATACTTACACATTGCCTTCTAAGGTAAGCCTGACTGCTCAATGCAAAACTACCAGAGAGTGGGCACAGGATAATTTTGATTGTGTGTGACTTACCCTGACTAGAGTGAGGGTCCTTGCTTGGACAGGGGGTGACCTGACTGCCAACCAAAGACCCCATTTCTAACAATCGTGTCCTGTACTTAGCAGTATGCAGGTCTGGATGAATTTACATTTATTTACACATAAAGAACATCAAGTGAGAAACATTAACTGCTGGTGAATGCTATTCTGAGCCAGACCGTGGACAGCTCCCCGCACAGCATTACACAGAAAAGCCTCACTGAACCCCCCATTCCTCTAACCCCAAACTCCTTATCTTTGTGCTCCTCCATCATCTCCTTGCCATGTGTGCTGCTCCACCCTCCATGCTGACTCATCCTCCTTCCACCTGCCCACTCATGCAGATTCACCCTCCTTCCACTTGTCCACAGCTGCAATTATTGCTCCTGAATCCAATTCCCACCCACTGACTATGAGGCCCTGCTATGTCCATCCGATACCTGCCATCTGTTTCTTCATCCACTTCCACTTGCAGTCTGCATTTCATCCACCTCCCACTTGCAATCTATATTTTTTCATCCATGTCCCGCCTGCAGTCTGAATTTCTTCATCACCTCCCATCTGCAGTCTGCATTTTTTAATCCACCTCCCACCTGCTATCTATAATTCTTCATCCACCCGCCACATGCAGTCTGAATTCCTTCACCTTCCTCACAATTGCCATTATTGCTCCTTGACCGACCCACTGACTATGCGGCTCTACAATGGCCTCACCTGCAACCTGCCATTTGTTTCTTCGTCCACCTCCCACCTGCAGTCTGCATTCCTTTATCACCTTCCACCTGCAATCTACCTGTTTTTCCTCCACCTCCTACTTGCAATCTGTACTCCTTGACCATGTGAAAACGCCTGATATTTCTTGACATGATGTGGCCATTTGTGACACAATGGTTACTACGTTTGCAAAAGGGTAGCATTTCTTTATATATTTTAAACATTCATGGCATAATGTTACCCAGACCTGATGTAGTGCTTGGTGTATCATAATATTGGTTTTTCTTGTCAGTTACTGTCAGCATAACAAAAGCTTTCCGAGGTCACAGCCTGCAGGATTAGGGTAACCTGTCTGCTGGCATTCTTCCACTCATCTGTTCATGCACTCATTCATCAGGCCATCCACTCACACTCACTTATTCCACTATTCATCCATACATTCACTCATTCAGAAATGTATCCATGCACTCACTCACACGTTAACTATCCCTGCGCACACTCATCCATCTCGGTACTCAGTCATCCATCCTAGAGTTAAAAGATCCTCACATTCGTCTACTCACCCAACCCCTGAACCCACACACAAACGTGCCAATCAATGAAAAAGCGCTATTAATTGTATCATGTACTCTTATTTACTTTGCCAGTGATTGTTTTGCCAGAGTTAACCTTTTCTACATAAGGATTATTGCATTCAGAGACGCCTTGAAGAGAGTGACAGAAATGCTACTGACCGCAGCTGGTAGTTACTCACCATGATTGGACATACCTAAAGGAGAAGGAAATCTAACATCTTTTGCCTTGTCATCAACAATGATATCATTATTGTCGTCAGTAAATGAATTTCTGCTGGTGGTAATTATAATTTTGGCCTCAAACCCCATTATAGAAAATATGTCCCACACAGTTGAAGGGATTTATCCCCAAAAGTATACTCTTAGAGTGAGAAACATATTAGCAGCTTTTGTTAGGTGAGATCACTAAACACTCAAGCAAGGATGAGGAGTGTTTTGCCCTACTGCCCATGAAACTAATATCACTTTGTAGCTGGCGGTATTTTTACCCCCCACCCCCCAGCTGCGTTGGCTTTATCTACAAGAAAATATGTTTGCACCAGTAGTAACTGCCTGCAGCTGCAGTTTTCCCAAGTACTGATTTTAAACGCTCAGTAGAAATGCATAATTACAGTACTGCGGTGCTGTGTGATCTTAGTAGAGAATTAATCTTACCAGAGCAGCGATTTACCATGGCAACTCCTAAATAAATGTCGTACATGACACTTGCGTGCCAAACTCTGCTGTCTCCTGGAAAACCATTCTCTGCAAGTAGGATTGCTTGGCCTTTGAGTTTTTGGACCGAGCCACAAAAAAACATTTATAAGTGTAGGAAGTGATGCTACAGAAGTACTCCTTTACATACTCATACATGCCTCTGTGAATTGTCCCCAAAACGTTTTACTCCCTTTTAGCAAAAGAAAGTGCAAAGGGGGCATTCCTTTCTACTTGTACTAACTGCATATGATTATTCCCAGCCTATTACCATTTTGTTTACATTTTAGATGATTTGGGGAGAATTCACTAAGACATGTAAGAGTAAGTAAAAGAGTACTACACGAGTACTATTTTATGTTCTCCTTTGTTAATAGGCCCCTATCGTTTTTTTGTGGAGTAGGATATTCCAGTTCTTTTACGAATCATGGCTTCAACCCAGCTTCTGCATGCGTGTGTAAATAAAATTAGCAGACAATATTTGATTGAGGTTAAAGCCAGTAGTACTGTAAAGGTTTATAGAAAAATAATGCTCGCACCTGGAAGTGGTGAACAATGTGTGTAGTTAAAAGTGAGGTTTAACTATCTGCACCAACACAATATCGTTAATTTATGAACAATAAACTCTAATACAGGAAATCACGGATTTCTATAGATCTTTAGCTCAGCGACTTTCGCTTGCTTCCTGAATATATAGCGCATTGTTATTTTTCATACCAGCACTAAATCTATGTGGATGCCACTAAGGCACCATCAGTCTTTCAGCTCTGATATCTACCGTGATATATGTTTCTGATCATGTGGCTGACCTGACAGCTCAAAGTACTCCCTGCCTATAGTTAAGGCAGTTTGTCATCCTATAAGACACCGAATTCATGAAGGGGATGTGGGTTATGTGTTCAGTCCAAGGAGCAGACATTTGCTGAAGTCCTGCAAATACCATAGAGTGTACAGAAGAATTGCATTTTCACAAAAACAGTGCTAGATGTGCCTTGGTTTGCCTTCCAGAAATAAAACAAATAGCTCATTCGGTGGTGAGGAGTAGGCCTGGGTGGAATTTCAATTACGCTGGAGGTAATCAGAGTAATTTAGGTAATTCTGCATTATTCTTTGATGCAGACTTACGATACATCTGCAATTACTCCTGCTCCTATAATTTTGGGGGAAAAATCCTAACGTAAGAGGACATTTAGTGAGAAGGAGCGGGTGCTTGCACTTGCTATTCTTGTTCTGCTACACAACACTATTTCTTGGAGCAAATAAGTATCCTTATATCCATTTTGGATGCGAGGGTGCTTTTTATGCTAAGAAAATTGTCTCAAATGCTGGGTAAATTGGGGAAGATATCGTACTCCAAGAGTACATTTACAAAGTGCGAGTGGCTGCTCGCTATTTTTTGTCCTGTTGCATTCAGTGCAATTTCTTAGCTAAAAAATGCATCCTGTTATCCAAAGTGGACGTTAAAATTCCTTTTGATTAGGCTAGTTGGAATTATGCGAGTTATGCCCATCCCTACACAGGAGCCTGCATGGTGGAAAGGTAGAGTAGTGAATATCAGTGCATAAAATGTGCAAAAGGTAAAGGATTTTTTTTTTGTGTGGTAAAGAACAATTCACTATGAGACTAATGTTGTAGGGCAAAAAATCTGATTCATATTACTTTAATTACTTTTTCAATAATCATTGCAAAATCTTGTTTTTCGTTTTCCTAAAAACGTGCCTCTAGCCAATCTTTTATTTTACCAAAGACCCTGAGCTCAGCACTCAGCAGTAAACTATAGCCATAACCCTAGCCCTATCTAGAGCTTCAAAGTAAACCTATCTCAACCGCATTTCTTAAACCTAACTCCTACCACTTTTAACTTCTCCTCGAACGTAACTATAAACATAATCATGAAGGTAACTGTGATACCAGTCCTTAGAGACACCTTGACTCTACCTCTAGACCCAATCTTAGTGGTATTCCTTATTTCTACCCTAATCCTACCTCTATAAATGTGTATTATCTGTGCTGGGGTTGAGGCTGGTACCATTCATGACTTTCTCCCTGTTCGACCTACCAGCTTTAGGGTGGTCTGCCCCACAACCTTTTGCCTTCCTCCTCCACTTTCCTGACCTCATTTTTGCTGGTATTAAAACTTTCAGCACTTTACCATTGCTAACCATTGCTAAAGTGCTTGTGCTCTCTCCTCTTAAACACAGTAATATTGGCTTATACCCAACTTATTTATTTATTTTACTTATGAGTCCTTGGTAAAGTGTACAGCATGTGCCTCTAAATTAAATGCTATTAGGGGGCCTGTAACACTGATTCTGCCACCTATGTAAGCAGCCCTTTAAACATGTCCCAGGCCTGCCATTGCACAGCCTGGGTGACCAGTTTTAAACTGCCATTTTGACCTGCCAAAATAAACCTACTGCCAGGCCCGAATCCTTCTTTTTAATATACATGTCACCCTGTGGTAGGCCCTGAAAAGCCCAGAGGGCAGGGTGCAATGTACTTACAAAGTAGGGCATGTACTTTTAAGTTTTGCATGCCCTGGTCGTGAAAAGCTCTTAAATTAATTTTTCACTACTGCAAGACCTAGCTCTACCATAGGATAACTTTGGAATCACCTTATTAGATTTTATAAGATTAATTTCCAAATAGGAAGAAATAATTTCTATACGTTTGCTGTCTATGGAATCACAATTTAAATTTCGGACTTATGGTGAAGTCAGATTTTAAATTTAATTTCTTAAAATACCAGGTCTCACACCCCAGTCAATCAACAGCCACATTTCTTACACTCCCCTTTTAGTGTTCATGCCAAAACATCATTACATACTTAGTGATAGGGAGGAGCCCTGCATTTGAACATGTGTACAAGAAGATGGAGGAGCCATTGTAAGGTGTACCTCAACTGCTTAAGCCCTTAATCTACTCACCTCTTTGTACCTTCCTCTACACTTTGTGGTATCTTATTTTTCCATTCTCCTGATCCATTGTCACCCTTTTTGACCCTATTTATTGTTTATTGTGATATTACATTATGTGGCTATTTGTGGGGTAACTGATTTTGAGGGGTGTATACTTTACACAAATGTGAGACCAGCAGTCTGCCGCCACAAGAATGGTTTTGTTTTTGCTGCAGATCATTTCCAGCAAAAACACTTTTGACAATTTATTCACCTGCTGCTGTTATATAACTATGGGCCAGATGTATCAAAGGGTTTTTCCCATTCTGTGTCAATGGAAAAATTGGCCCTATATTATTTACTTGCTTGTTTATTGCTTCAGCTATTAGTCTTACACCAAATAAAAACTTAAATTAAAAACATAATTCCTAAATACTTATAACGTAAATAGTGCAATCAAATAGAATGTGGTGGCATACAGCACATCAGCGCTGACACATTCTCAGCAGCTGCGAAACAATATCATGATAAAACATGAGCAAGAGAGGATAAACTGAGAACACAGAATCAAGAAGCACCCCTCAAGGGCTGCCCCAGTGAAAACAATCAAACAATATATCAGCCCAGAACGAGGCTGTATTAAGGTGCATGTGCAAGGGAGCATTAGTGGAGACGACATACAGCAAAAGACCTCCACAGGCGTTGTTCACATTAAAGGAAATTAAAACCTCAGTGAAAGATACATAATACAAAAAATGAAATAAAATACAGTCTAGTGATCAGGTGGCCAGCCTTCAACATAGGGCAATAGTGTCTATGGGGGTTGCAATTACGATCTAACATCCTTCTAAAGGTAGTCGAGTGTAAAAACTTGAAAAGCAAAAAGGTATATAAAAACGCAACAGAAGGCACAACCAACAGGATATCAACCATGATAGATTCTGCCAGAACTTTCAGTCAGGTAAAATATCCATATGATGAATAAAGCAGAGGCAGTGTCCTACTAAAAGTGCATGTGCATGGAACCAAAAAGAGCAGCCAAGCAGCAAACTACTCTGTGCAATGGGCCATATAGTTGATGCAATATTTAAAACAACAGGCAACTCTCACAGGCAGGCCCAAGCAGCCCATAAATACTGTGAGAAACCAGGACTTTTTTCACTTGTCCCCCACTTTTGCCCAGCTTTTAAATACTAGGGGCCTCATTACGACCCTGGCGGCCGGCGTTAAGCTAGCAGTAACAAGGCCAACAGGCTGGCAGTGTTCTGCCAGCTATTATGACCATGGCGCTATAGCCACGGCCATACCGCCGCCCCCTCCACTATACTGCCAGGCTTTCACCTGGTGGTCATAATCCCCAGGGCAGCAGTGCAAGCACCACTGCCCTGGGGATTATGAGTCCCAGACCGCCAGCCTGGCCACTGCGGTAAACATTGCCAGGGAAAGGCTGGCAGTAAGGGGGACTTGCAATGCCCATGCACCTGTCATGGGCAGTGCAGGGGCCCCCAGGCATAGCCCCATCGCGCATTTCGGGCAGTGAACTGCGCGACGGGTGCTACTGCACCCGCTGCACATCAGCATTGCCACCGGCTCTATACGAGCCGGCAGCAGTGTTGATGTGACTTTTCCACTGGGCCAGCGGAAGAGCCAAAATAGGGAGCCAAGAATACCACCAGCACGGTATTCTGGCACCCGCTGCCTCAGCAGTCTTCTAAGAAGACCGCAGAGATTGTAATGAGGGCCTAGATCTGGTTTTCTGGCTCTGAGGGTGCCGTCGGCTCTGCTAACCAGACGCAGGGCCTAAGCTCTGATAAAAAGCTATATGTAAATTAGGCATAATTACATTAGGCATGACAACCTACTTGTAATTCCCTAGTATATGATAGGGGATGTAGATTTAAAGGCCTAATTGACTTAATGCACTCAAGTGTGCACTGCTGTGGTGCCTGATGTCAATTTAAAATCCAGCCCTGCCTTTCAGGCTGCTTTTAAATTAAATTTATATGCAAATTTGACTTTGGAGGTAAAGGTACTTTCAAAGTCTTAAACTACCTTATTTTTACATATGTCACCCTTAAGACTCTCACCAGGCACCCCAAAGATAGGGCACCTTGTAACTACAAGCAGGGGTATTATAAAATATGTTTTATATGCTATGGTGAGGAAAAAACTGCCAAATCAGTTTTTTTCCCATTGTAGCACATTAGCTCCATAGTCTAACATAGGAAAACGTTATTAAAGTGTAACTATTGCTAGGAGCGAAAAATGTCATTCTTGGACTTAAAATGATGGAATAAATCCAGCAACTTGTCACTGTCAGATTTATTAAAACTATCACAGAAAATATGGTATAGACCTTGCTTTTATGTTGAGCCTTCCAGCAGCTCTTCTCTGACAGAGCCAAGATACCTTAATTAGGTGTGAAGTGGTCGGCGTTGAGATAATGGGGCATCTGGTGGGTGGAGATCTGCAAGCTGCAGAGCAAAAGGCAGGAAGGAGGTTGAATAGCCAAACTGATCTTCACAGGGGTAGTGACACATAGAATAGGACACAGGCTCACCCCCACTTACTTCCACATGAGCCAGATGGGAGCCCCAGAGATTAGATTATCAGAGGGGCTGGAGGGGGGTGTTAAGAGAAATTAGCCCCACCAGTGGGATGGCTTAGTCAGATCTTAACCTCCAGGACAAAGATTCTCCATCTTGGATTTTGGAAGAATAGTGCTTTCTGGGATTGATTTTTGCCTCACTTTTCAGGAAGTAGTCACACCAGAGGGTTGCACCCTGCACCCCATTGGTCAAGGATGCACCCTAGTTGCCTACCCAGGGACACTGAATACATTTGGGAGAGTTGCCCAGCAACTCAGTTCCCCGCCTGAAACTACAAAGAGAAGAAGGACTGCCATACTTGAACCCTGGTCTGCACCCCAAAGGACTGAACTCTATAAGACTGCACCTGCAGAACATTGAGGAACCACAGCTCTAAGGACTTTGCCTGGCTTCAAGAAGTAAAGGAGTGGACTTCCAGACAGCAACAGTTTAACACATCTAAATCAAGAAGACCCCAGCTGGACAGCCTCCAGTCACCTTTGAAGGAATTGGCTAGGTGCATTCTGGGAAATGTAGTCTAAACATCCCAAAGACCATCACAGAGCTTCTAGACCCTTGGTTTGGTGTTGTGGACCCCCAAAGCTCCCTGCCTGGAAACAAAAAGAAGAAGGACTGCTCTGCTGAACGCCTGGTCTGCACCAAGAAGGAATACAATCACAAGGACTGCACCTACTGTACACCCTGGGCTTCACACGAGGACTTTGTTTGGCTTCTAAAGGATTCAGGAGTGGATTCTGTGTAAGCGACAGGTATAAAGGAGCTACCAAGAGTCACCTCCATCAACACCTAACAGAAGAGCCCAGCTGGACAGCGTTCAGTGGACCTTTAAGGATTTTGTCAGGTGCATTGTGGTAATTGTAGACCCAACGTCCCAAGGAACAACTCAGAGATTCTGGAACCTTGGATTGGAGATGAGGACCACTTTCTTGCACCAAGAAACAATACTGGATGTAAGTGTAAAAGTGTTACATAGCAGGTGGCCGGAACTCTTGACTTTGTTCCTGTCCAGCACAACCTTTTTTTTTAACCATTTGAGCACTATTTGGTTCTAACCACTAGTTTTACTTTGAATGTTTAAATATTCATACCTCTGGTTCCCTACATTGGATTTTTGTTATATTGTTCTCATTTTAATCATAGCAATATTGCCTAATTTTAAATAAATTGGTGTTGGATTTTTTAATGCATGCTGTGTCTTACTCATTCAATGTATTGGTGTTTTAAAATGCCTTACAAACCTGTATCCTTGTAAGGGATTAAATTATTGATACCTTGACAGGACCTTATTTTGTGATTGTGCCCTTATTACTAGTGCTGGGTACCTACCAACCCGTACTAATAAATCACCTTCCAACAAAAAAAATGATACAGAGTTGAGGACATACTCATCATCAGTTCAAAGGCACAGCAAAAGTGCTTCTTTAGTAAACGTGACCCCATAAAGTCTAAGGAGGGGAAGGAGCCACAGCCTACATACAGAATCATACTTTCTGCAGACCAGCAAGAAGTGTGATAAGTTGCCCTTCCCTCCAAATTTACAATCATCACTATATTTGGGACCAGCAACATACCTGTAGCTTTGAACTAGTCAGCAAGATACCATGTCTGTATTTGCTGTGAAGTAATTACCTAACATAGGCCCTGGCTTCAACAATGTACGCTGCCTCATCTACTTGTATTCGTAGTACAGGTCCTTAATCAAATCAACAGTATCTGCACCTCATTCAAAATGCTGCTTACATGGAATGACCAGGTGTTCCTTTTACAGCCATCACCAAGAGTTTATATCTTTCGAAGATCATAGGTATATTGCTGCCTTTGGGTTTCTCACCAGCCTGACCCAATATAGCACTGGCCTAAGAGCTGCTACCTCCGATATTAGGGTGAAGCTGAGCTCTGCATAAAATATCAATAAGGGGGTGCCCAGCCCCAACCTCAGCAGAGCTCTTAAAAAGTTGTTCTTGGCCACTTGCAAGGGACGTACATTTCCATACCCCCAAAACTCAGCACCATAGAGTATTGCTGCTGCTGCCTTTTGTCTGTATATTTGTAAAATAATACTTCAGGCATTGCCTTATGCCTAAACTTCAGGACTTTTCCAGTCATCTGTCTCAAGGATATGGTTGCCTTATGGATATGTTTTCCCCATTGCAATTTCTCGGCAAACAGGATCCCAGATAGTCATACTGCTTACCAGTCTTAATGGGCACACCGTCTATCATAAGCTTCTAAGGGGCAGTCTCAGTACCATACTCTTTATTTTACTTCCACTAATGACCAGGGATTTCTTAGTGCAGTAGTCTATAAGGCGCTTTAATAACCTGTGAATTGCATTTTCTGTTCACATTATCAGTACTGCATCATCAGGAAATAATAATATTGAATCCTTTCTACTAGCTATGATAGGGACATTTAGGGGTTCATCTGATAGATATTCCACTGCATAAGGCACCAGCACACAACCTTGCTGTGTACCATTTTCTACTAAGAAGGTTTCAGTGTCCTCACCTCCCAGCCCATACCCAACTCCAGTGGTATTGTCAGAGTAAAGAGCCACTATTGCCCTAGCAAGGTGATATCAGCCCACTTTTTGATCATTAATTCCTACAATTTCAACTGATCTACTAGGTCAAAAGCTGCTTTCTGATTCACAAAAATTAGCTAAAGTGAAGATTTCCTCATGAATGTAAACCAGAGGTCTTTAACGTTTTTCACCCTGAGCCCTCCCCTAAGCAAAATGTTTTGAAGTTGGGCCCCCATCCAAAACTATAGCTCATAATACACATGGAATGTGGGATTTGTACAAAGCTACAACATCAAACAAGAACAGAATTGACCAAAAATACTATCCCTATATGTGGTGTGCTGTGGACCCCAATTCACTCAACCTGCTTCCCTAATGATGGCTGTAGCCCTGAAAAGCAGTTTATCTCCTCTTCTTTCACTTCTTCCTCACCGTCTGACCATCACTTCAATCTCAAAACAAGTCCGGTCTCTTTCTGAACAAAAATGAGCTACTGCATGCTGCACCTCTTATTGCACCAAGGGCACCCTCCACGCCTAATACTAGCAAGGAAAATGAGCCCCCATGCCCACTTTTGTTTGTGAAAACTTCATAATTGTGATTCAGTGGGCCCCTGGACAGAAGTGTCACTGCACCTTTTGCCTTACTGTTGCCTCTGACCATTGTTAACTACATGGGCTCCCAGCTCACTCCATCCCTCTCCCTCTCACCACTCTGATGCCCAAATCAGAGTGTTTCCTTTGCTTCATGTTTCCTCTGCCTTGGGCTATTGCTCCAAGGCTCAAAGAAATACTGGCACAGGAAGGATTCCCTGGGCCTCTAATGCTGCTGCAGCACTAATGATACCTACAGATCTGCAAAGCAGACTGCCTGCTTTCCCACCCAACAGGGCCATTACGTTTAGGCCAAGTGTCCTTCTGCTTCTTTGTGTGAAAAATAACAACACAAAACACATTTAGCCCCTCCCTCTGTTGCTTGGTCCCTCTTCTGTGTGCAATGACAGTGACCCCTGGTGTAACAAAGGCTCCCACTGCCCCTGTGGTGCGGGTGGGGGATCCTGAGCTCCAAGGACCCCCCTCAGCACAGCACCTGGCCTGAGTGAATCCAGAGGGGGAGCACCTCCTTGTTGTTTGCAGGGGGATCCCTCCAGTTTTGTTATGCAACAGATGGTGACCTGGGCCCTAATGCTAGCAAGGAAAATGCTATGTTCTTTTTCATAGTAATACTAACATAATTGGGGTCTTCTGTCCACTTACAGAGGGTGGGGGTGAGAGGTGGCTCCTTTGCTGTGAAACAGATAGTAGAGAACTAAAAAACGAAACATGCCTTTTCACCAAGGTACCCGCCAGCTGAAAGAAATGTAAATAAGTCCAGTGCATAATCACTAAATGTGAAGGTTGCTTTGGAGCTAGTGTAGGTTTTAAATAATTGCATCACTCGGCTTTGTTGTGACAAATATTTATTTTTTGGGAGGTAATATATGTGTTAATTGGGAGATAGGAGTGTGGTCTTTTAATGGACACATCTAAAAATAATTACACTAGACATAGTCCGGATGCTTATCATTAAATGCATATTTTTAAAGCACTTGTTGGAAATGGCCCTTTTTGCAGGGTTATCCCAAAACCTTTTGCCATTCTCCTCCTACTTTTCTGACCCTCTTTTGGTTGGCTTCAGGACTCTGGGCACTTTCCTGCTGATAATCAGTGCTAAAGTGCATATGCTCTCTCTATCCTAAAACGTGGTATGATTGGCTTACACCTGATTGGCTTATTTAATTTACCTGTAAGTCCCTTGTAAAGTGGTATCCTATATACCCAGAGTCTGTAAATTAAATGCTACTAGTGGGCCTACCGTGCTGATCACACCACCCAAAAAAGTAGCCGTTCAAACTTGGCTTAGGCCTGCACTGCAAGGCCTGCATGTGCAGTTTACTTCCACATTGACTTGGCAAGTCAAACTACTTGCCAAGGCCTAAACTTCCTTTTTACTACACTTAAGTCACCCCTAAGGTAGGTCCT
This sequence comes from Pleurodeles waltl, assembly GCF_031143425.1. Taxonomy (NCBI): domain Eukaryota; kingdom Metazoa; phylum Chordata; class Amphibia; order Caudata; family Salamandridae; genus Pleurodeles; species Pleurodeles waltl. The sequence continues at coordinate 890,969,451 of NC_090442.1, read as the reverse complement.
AAATAGACCTATTGGAAGGGTGCTGTGTATGCACAAGGTAGGACATATATGTTTGTGTGCTACATGTCCTAGTAGTGACAAAGAGCCTATTTCGTTTTTCACTACTGTGAGTGCTGCTCCTCTCATAGGTTTCCATAGGGAAATCCCATATATGTCTACATGGTAATTTCTGATCTTTAAGGAGTAGGGTGGGAATTTTTGGTATGTTTGGAATGGTAGTGAGACATCCTGCTTTCTGGTGTAGATGAATTTTACATTACTATTTTAGAAATGCCATTTTTAGAAAGTGGGCATTTCTCTGTGCTTATAACTCTAGTGCGTTCCAGCTTGACTCCAATCTATGTCTGGGGCAGAGTGACACCTCCACTTGGTGCATACGTTCTAGACAGCCATAACACATAAAGGGCTGGGTGTGACACAAGAGGCATGTGCATACTGATAGTCATCCTGGGCTGGGGTGAGGAAGGGTTATTCACATCTTACATGTCAATAGCCTGTGTCCTGCCCTCACACAATGGGCTTATTATTCCCTAATGATGTCTGGAGACAGGGCTGGGTTGAGAGGGTGTTGAGCTTCACTCGAAATGCTTCCTTTGAAATTATCCCCTGAACAAAGGCATTTTTTGAGTATTAGTACATGGGCTTTGACTCCATGATTTGAGAGCACTTAGGGAACTGGGACTGATCCTCTGCCATAAAGACTGCTGGACTGCATAAAGGGCTCATCTGGACTGCTCTTTTGTTGTTGCCCTGCTCTCTGCTGAGGGGCATAAAGAACTCAGTGGAGTGCTGTTGGAAAATGGGTTATTGGTAGGGCAGGTAGGTACCTACACCTAGCAACAAGCCACTAACCTCCACATAGGTACAGTTAGGTCTCAGTAAATTAATCCCAGCTCAACCCTTGGTAGCTTGGCAACGAGCGTCAAGGCTTAACTTAGGAGACAAAGTGTAAAGCATTCAAATATCACAAAACAGTAATTAAATAAAACACAGGAAACAGTTTAAAAATCCAAAACCAATTTATAAAAATAGTTTATATTTTTATCTTTAAAATGACACAAAAACGATTAAAATCGGTTCAGGGGAACCGGAGATATGAATTTTTAAAGAATTATTACTTTTCTAGCGCTTAGAAACAAAAAGCGCCAATCGGGTCATCTGGTTGCACCTCGACCGGGGCAAAGTCAAACTTTCAGGCCGACCGCAATGGAGCCCTGCTCGGCTACAGGTCGCGGGAGGCCTCGGTTAAAAAGTTACCTTCTGACTTAGTCTTTATTTTGAAGTTTTTCTTCACCGGGACGAACCTGCCAGTTGAATCCGACCTCCTGGAGCCCTTGTCCGGATACGCGATGTGGGTTTCCTCGGTGGAGACTTTTACCTTCGGACTTAGTCGTTTTTTCGAGATGAAAATCCTTCGACCGGGCTAAACCTGGATCTTGATCCGACGTCCTGGAGCCCTTCTCGGATACGATGGCTGGGAGGTCCCGGTCAACTTTTTACCTTCGGACTTAGTCTCTTTTTTGGATGTTTTTCTTTACCGGGACGAACCACGAAGTCAGGTCGGGTCGCGGTTGAGGCAAGCCGGCTAGAATTTCCGCGGCGGGTCGGTCCCTCTCTGGAGCTTTTTTACAAAATTTTTCAAATCTTCTCCAAACTTCTGGGGCTTCACCCAGATGTTCTTTTAAGGTTCTTTTGGGGTCCACAGCTCACCTCAAGGGTCCAGAAGTTCTGTGATGGTCCTTGGGGGGTGCGGACTTCAACTCCCAGAATGCACCTGGCGCAAACTCCTTTTTGGCCACTGGACAGTGGTCAGCTGGTCGCTTTCTTCAGGAGTTGGTGCAGGGGACTCTGGTTAGCAATTTTTCACCTGTAGCAAACAGGGAGTCCCTCCTTGAACCAGTTGAAGCCAGGCAAAGTCCTTCTTGTGGTGAAGCCCAAGTGTGCAGCTGGTGCAGTCCTTCTGAGTGCAGGTTCCAGGTGCAGGCCAGGGGTCCAGCAGGGCAGTCCTTCTTCTCCTTAAGTTCTTTCTTCTTGAAATTTGGTGGGGATCTGAGGTGTGGGTGCAGGTCTGCCAGTTTTATCCTTGCTCCTGGGTGAAAAGCAGGGGGGCCCTGGTTCTCCAATCAGGGACAGGGTCGTCCCCCTGTGATGACCACTTCCTGGGAAGTGTGGCAAAAATCCATCCCAGAAGGCAACAGTCTCTAAAAATCCAACATGGATGAATCTGATTTTTGGAGGTTACATCTGGCTGAGCCCACCCACTGGTGTGGCTAAAAATCATAAACACACCCCTCTCCTGCCCTCTCCTAATCTAATCAAGGGGGCACCTAATTGTCTGGGGTTGCAGGATGTGGGGGTGTTGCTGGGTGCTGCAAATGTCCTTCTCTGCCTTTGAAGACCAGTTTGGCAGCCCTCCCCCTTCCTGCCTCACCATCTGCTGAGGGGAGATTCTCTCCCCCAAGCACATTCCTTTGTGTGAAGCCTGGCCACTTCACACCTCACCAAGGCAGCCTGGCAGAAGCTGCTGCAGGCTGGCCAATCAGAGCACAGCAGCAAAAACAATGCAGAGCTGAAATTGGCAACTTTTTAGGTAAAGTCTAAACTTTTTACCTGAACAAGTTATATTAAATCCAACAACTGGAAGTTGTGGGATTTATTACAACAATTAATTTGATACCAAATTCTTGGTATGTAACATTTAAGGAGACTTTAAAATTTAAAATAAAGTCGGCCCATTCTAGCCTATGAAGGCCATTTACTTCAATGAGGGAAAAACAAATTTGGCTGTTTTTACCTCACCAGGGCTTATAACTCTATTTTTATAAAGTCCCTGCTTATAGTTACATGGCACCCAGCCCTAGGGGCACATAGGGCACACCTTAGGGGTGACCTATATGTAAAAATAAGGTAGTTTAAGACTTTGGAAGTACCTTTAATTCCAAAGTCGAATTTGCATATAACTTTAATTTAAAAGCAGCCAGCAAGGCAGGCTTGCTTTTAAAATGACACTGGGCACCTCAGCAGTGCACCTAGGTGTGCACCACCTATGCTGTGGTCCCCAAACCTACATGCCCTACCATATACTAGGGACTTATAGGTAGGTTAACTTAGCCAATTATAATTAGCCTAATTTGCATATCCATTTTACACAGAGCACAGGCCCTGGGACTGGTTAGCAGTACCCAGGGCACCATCAAAGTCAGGAAAACACCAGCAAAAAGAGGAAAATGGGGGCAAAAAGTTATGGGGCCTCTGCAATCAGCCCTGTTTTCTCACAAGTGCCTTTTTGCATGTTGCCCTGCTGCCAAATGCTCCATGACTTTGAATGACCCAGGCACTACCAGGACTGCCAGGTAGGAACCTCCACTAATCTGGCTGAGTTGGCCTGCCTGCCCCAGTTGTGCCTCCTTTTAGTGCTTCCCATCAAGCCCAGTGCAGAGAGGATGCTGTTTTCCTGCTTCCTTGCCACCTCCTGAATAGCGCATGGTGAGCTCTTTGTATTTACATTTAGATTGGCCACTAGCACCTGGTAAGTGCTTTATACTGTACCTTCATTTTTTTTATACATATACAGCCAAGCGCATGATAAGTGCTTTACATTTCCCCAGGATACTAGGTCCAGAGTGTGTGGGGCACTAGTGATACACCAGCACACATTGATCGCCTGAGGGTAGGTGTGCCCTCTGCATGAGCTGCAGGAGAATAGACGCCTACCCATGGGGCCAGTATAGAGGGCAGTGCTCTCTGTGTCGTGGGCAGCAAGAGAGTGAGCACTGACATAGGAGACAACCGGCTGGAACCACTCGGATGGACACTCCCTGCTGGAATCCTGACCTTTCCTCTCACATTGCCATGGCAATCACGGTGCACTTGCTGTGTCACATTTCACAGGCTGGGCATGCCAGACTACCTCAGACCCCACCCCATCCATGAGGAAGAACCACTGCACAACAAGAAGTACGGGGAAGGAGACTCGTGAGGCCCTATCAGCCGCTCTACACCACTGCAACCCAGGTACTGTATGGCTGCAGCCATCCGCATGCTCTCAGGAGATTGGAGAGGGTGCGTGGCAGTGAGGGAAGCCAAGGCCGGCCTTTTCTTGTAAACCTGTAATCCGTCTACCACCGCAGTAAGAGGAGGCCATGCAAGGCCTCCCATGCCTACCTGAAGAAGGGGCTTCTGTCTCCTTTGCACCGAGTTTGGAACATGAGCCCTCTCTGAGTAGTTCGGGGGTGAGCAAGTTGCCTGGAAAGACACCAAACTGGCTTGTGTTCCTCTGTGGTGACAACTTCTCTGGAGACCAAAACTACCATATATCCTTTAGTTGGTGCGCGGGCATTCCTGTACCCTATGCTTTGGCAACCATTACCAGGGGATTCCTATTTACCAAACTTGTCCTAATGCGAGTGCGGGTGAGCTACAGGTGAGGAGCCTTCCATGAGCATTGTCTGTATTGCAAACTGTAAGGGGATATAGGTTGCATTTCATGTCCTGAAGGTGTGTTGCATATTGTTTTTGGTATCTAACTATCAGAATAATGAGTAATATCTAATTTCTAACGTGATATGCACAACCTCTATGATTTATGCTGCCTTGTAGTGATTTATGTACACTGTTTATCTTACCCCAAGGGCTTACTGGGGTTCACAAATGTGATGATATATGTGATTGCTTTTAATAACCAACCTAATTTCATGATGTGATATGGCATGTGACATTCTGGCATGCATTAGAAGAATATTAGGAATTGTTTGGTAACTGCACAGCTGTGTCACGTTTATGACCTACGAGGTTTTGTGACCTAATGATATGTTTATAGTATATGGCATTTATTTTTATATAATCCTGTGTAGAGTCTCTTTAGTGGTGTATTTATTGTGTCACTGGTGTGAGTGTGTAGCGCAAACTCTTTACACATAAATTCTGGAGATAGGCCTGACTGCTCTGTGCCAAACTACAAGGGGTGAGCACAGATTACCCTTGGTGTGTAACTTACCTACCCTCACTAGAGTGGTGGGCTCTGCCTGGTTGAGGTGCATACCCTAGCCAACCAGAAACCTAATTTTTAACAGCACTTGTTTTATCCTAAACAGTATTTTGCAGCAGCCTGTCTTATTGAGTGTAATTTGAACAAAAATGATATTCACAGTGCTTTCTATTACAGACTGGGTCTCATATCACTATAAGCAAGTCACTAGTCCTCACTTAACTAATCAGGAGTTAATTCTGTGACTTTGATCACATACAAAGACATCTTCCGTGATCACATTATCCAACTGAGGTTTCATAAGGTTAAAAAGGATATTTCCCTTTGATTAGTTTACTTTGCATTTATTTTTCATTTGTAGGTGTGTGTTTTATATGCAGTTACACAAAGGTGTAAAACTCAATAGAAATGCTGAAACGTTTCCTCTTTTCTTCACACTTATTGATCCTAACCCATGCCACTTAGTAGTACCGTCCTCACACTTTGTTTGCATACTTTAACTGCTGCATGCAAATGAAAACGGCTTAGAAATGCACCTTTAGCATCTCCAGGCTATCTTCATTTACATGTAATTGCAGACACATTTGCAACCTCCCAGGAACACTTCTACAGCCCCCCAGGATGGCGCACCCCATAGTTTGAAGAGCTTTGCTGTGAACTTATATGTGATCATTTATAACTGAACTGCTTGGTCAATAGTACCTTCCTGTGACCTGAAACCAGCTTGTGCCTCTGGCATAATATTGTGGCTATCAACCCAGCCCTGTAGCTGATTAAGCAGGACTTCCCAAAGTTTTCCCTGCCCCATTCAGGGTGGAGACTGGGAGATAGTTAAAGGCACTCCCCCATTCACCCTTCTTAAATATAGGTACAAGAATAGCTGAGCAGCAGGAAGATGGAACAATGTTCCCAGCAAGACCCAAGTTGAATATTTTAGTAACAACAGTTGCCCACAAGTGGGGCTCCTTCTGATAAATGTCAATAGGCACTAGGTTGGGCATAGTGCCTTTTGTTTCTTCATGGCACTCAATGTTTGCTCCAATTTTGGTGCTAAGATGTTATTTGCACAATGGCCCTTTTAGGGATCCACACAAACTAGCAGGGACCGGGGCTGACCTCTGGGCTCAGCACTGTACAAAGCACTTAAATGTACCCACACTTATGGGCCAATATGGCTTTCTAGAATATTGACTGCCCCTTCTCCAACCCCATGACAAGTTCCCAAAACATTTGAGTGTTTGTCAAGAGACTTCTCCCTCAACTCCACCCATAATGAGTTTTGGAGGAGAGATTTCTTGATACTTAAGAGTTGTTTACACTCTTGTCTGCTTCTTCAAAATAATGCTTTCGCTCTGGGGGCTACAGTGATGCTGTATCAGGCCTATCATTAAATACCCCATTAACAACTGGGAGATCCCTCTTTACTGCCCCCATAATTGAGGGATGAATGGGAGAAATAAGAAGGACACAGGGCTCTTTATGTGGCAAATGTTGCCCTGGTAGAGCCATTTCTCCCTGACCAGTACCAGAACACAGCAAGACTTCTACACCCATAACACTAAAGTTATCAAAATGACTGAGCACCAATCTCGAAATGTCTGGCATTGTAAACTCAACTTTAGATGAGTGGGCATTGTTCCCACCCGATCCTAGTCTTGATTACTGGTTAATCAACTTTACTTTATATCTTTTAAGAAGACGACCCTTATCACTGGAATTGCATAAACAAGGGTGACCAGCCTTGACCTGTTTATGGAATTCGTGGGACCTATGTCTAGAAAAAGATAAATATGTATTCAAGACAGAATTGACTGCTTTTTGATTAGTTACAATGATGGATCAGGTGCAGTTTCTTACTGCAATCCCTTGGTAGCACTTCATGTGACTCGACATTTCTTTGTGTTTTTTGGCTGCACTTGAAGCTTTATCGTTCCTTTGAGATCGCCTGTGCCTCGACCACCATCGCACTGCATATTTATGTTGCTATTAGGGCATTTTGTGTCATTTGTATCATCAATGCATCTGAATGGGAAGTTGGGGATTGAATCTTAGGCAACAATATTCTTTGTTGTGTCAGAACTTCCCAAACTGCTATTGGGATCAGCACTGTTATTGCACCTCTTTGACTTTATCAAGTATGCTGGGAAGGTTGGGTCCTTCCTTGACTTTTGTTTTTGGTTTATACATCACATCACAGATCCTTCTGTAATGCTTTTGTGTGAGCAGAGATTTTATTGCTAAAATGTTGAGTCATTACATAATCATATTTTACAGACTGATGTGTGGATTAATTTTGATAATGATATTATATTAACGAACGCATGACTAATTGAATAGCCGCCATCTTATAAGGCCTATATTTTGCTTGTGCTAACTTAAGCTAATGGAATTATTCTGTCTTCCTAAGAGAGCGTATTTCTTGACTAAACAAATGGTAGAAATAGATGTGTATATAGTGATATCTGCTGGATTTGAGTAGAAGCAGATGCAAGGTCACTGTGTACTGCAAACTGTATATAATGTTACTAAAGTGTTCTGTAGTCTGACTGACTTCATTGTTTGAAGATATGTGTCTAACTTGTCTGTTTTTCCCTCGAGGAGAGTGGAGTAAGGATATGTAATCACTTTTCCTGTGTTCGTATTCTTGATGGAGTGGAACAAAGGATCCACAGATGAGGCGGAAGAACAGGAAGTCAAGAAAATAAAATGTATTAGTTTGGATTTTGTCAATGGAGCATCAGCAAAAAGAAAACTTGGTGTAGACTTATTTTATACAATTTAGAGTTCTATTAATGTTCTGTTTGGTCATACCTTTCTCACCTTATGCTTCATCCAGTCATTTTTATTTAAAAAGTTTAATTTAATGTTCAGTCACCATTGTCCGTTGTCCATTTTGTCCATTTGTCTATTATGCTCAGACTTGCTCATGCTGCTCAACTACTGTTGAGTTCAGTCTTTTGGGATTAGTCCTTTGGGCCAGTTAACTCTGATCATCCTTTGGGTGATTCTTTCTATTGCTTATGAAGAAGCTTAATGCTTAAATGGTTTAGTGTATCTTATAGTCCAAATTCTAAACCATTACCCCTGTCTTATTCTGTTCCTATCCTGAGGTTGGTGCCTGATGGTGTCCCACTGATGAAGTACACGTTGTTGCTGTTATCTGTAGATAATTGGTAATGTATATCTGTGTTTTGTTATTTGTCTTTTGTTTTTCAGGTACCAGTTGCAATTAATTAATTACTGCTGCATATTTTTGATATTACCCTAACTAGATGTTTTCTAAATTTGTGTTATAATTTTTTTTTATGAAGCCCAACATGTCGATGCTAATTAGTGATCAGTGAGGGAGACTTTTCTCACATGCTCATGATTAGTTTCTGATATTTCTTTGTTTATCATTATACTGATGTATTCAATTTCTCTTGCTTAGATTTTATTGCTATGGTTTTGTGTTATAACCATTGAGATCACTTGTCTATTCGCATTGATTAAACTCAGATATATAAGGCATATAATCAGCCTTTGTTGTCTCTCTACATGTATTATTTGTGTTTGAGAATTATTTTGTGACCTTAGCGTTGTTAATGTAGGGAAATAAAATGGTTATCTTCTTAATAAACTGGTGTGGTTATTGAGGTTGAACTGTTTTATATGATGGTTGTGATGTTTATGGTGTATTTCAAATAACATCCCTCAGCACAATTTTGGTTAGTTTCATCGACCTGGTGTGTGAAATCAACTATTCAGACTGAAATAATAGCTAGGATTTCTCCATGTTAACTATTTTTGGTAACAGAGTTCGGTTACGTAATTTTCTGACGACGTCATTGATTACATCATAATTTGGGAAAATTAATTAGCGCGTTTTGATTATAAATTTTGGAAAATTTTATTTGGATTTGATAAAATGAGTTGCTAGATGCCTAAAGTGACTTTCCCCGGTCCTTGGAGATACCCTGGGTTGGTAGGAAGTGTTCTTAGCATCCTGATGTTGGATTGACTGTGTGTAGAAAATGCGCTTGCACAGCTTCAGCCAATTTGCAGTTGATTGAGTTGTTTGTGTGTTTATAGGGAATTGGCATACTCCAAAAGAAAAGAGTTGGCGTACTCTAAAGTATGTGAGTAGGGAAGTCAGCAAAATTCACATGTGTGTGGCACTTGGTGCTCGGAAAAATTGTCCACGTGGTTGTTGATAAGATGGACCTAATGTGAGGGGTCTAAGAGTCTGGAATATATTTAAAAGTGTAGTGAGACACTTGTTGTAACTTCCTGATTAATTGCTTTTGAATAGATTTTCTTGAAAATTAGATTTTTCAAAGCTTTAAAAAGTGCTCTTAGAGGAGATGAGGCTATTCCAGTAAGAGAGGGAGAAATTTGTCCACCAGAAGGTACTCCGGCATATATCACAATTGAGGAGAAGTGTACCGGAGCATGTCTTTGGTTGAAACATTGGATTAAGATCACAAAGAAAGAAAGTTGTTTAGCCTTTCCTAAAGATGGTAGTTTTAATTTGAGGATTTTGGAGAATTTGAGACAAAAGATGTATGTCCCGATCAATACCTGGGATACCATCTAGCCCAGGGGCCTTCCCTTTACGTATTGATTGGAGAGCCAAAGTTGTTTCTATTAGAGAAAGGAGTTCCAGGCCAAATTTAGGTAGTGCAGCTATCCCAACAGTTGATATATTGGGAATAAAGAGCCCATTAGGTTTTAATAAAGGGACAGTAATGCTACTAATTTGAGGCTCTCTATATAAAATTTTAAAATGTGACACCCACGTTTCTGGCTGGATTACGGGGTAGTTCTCCACGGTTTGGGAGCTGCCTTTACCTGACACTAATTTCCAGAACAGTTTAAGATCCTTCTCATGGAGTGCATCTACCAACCCATTCCAATATTTGGTTTCCCACTCTTTTTTAGCATTTTTTAGTACTGCTTTGTACGCGGCCCTGGATACTCCTATCTCTCGACAGTTCCCTCCTTCAGTGCTCCCAATAGCTGTATTTTGGCCTGACAGCAGGAGTTAGAAAACCACCTCAATGTTCTAGCCCCAATCTCTGCCCGCCTCCTTACTACGTGGAAGTGTGGTTTTAACCGATTGGTCAAAATACTGTGCAGATTGATCAGATCCACCAATACAAAATCAGTATGTTTCAAGGATAAAAGCGTTGATGTAACTATTTTATAAATTAATAACTGGAAATTCACATCATCTTCCACCAATTCCCATTTCACATTTTTATAATCATTCGTCATAGCTAGGGCATTGCCTTTGACCCACTTTCTCAATGTTTTACAACTAAATAGAGTAGTAGAAAAGGAGGTACTCAGAGCTTGGTGGTCACTATCATTGCGAGGAAGAACAACCATATCGATAAGAGATTTCCAGAGCGCGGCGTCTTCTAAGACATAATCTGCAAACTGGGTTCCCTTTTGCTGATAGTCGTCTCTACAATTCAGTTGCATATTATAATCTCCTGTAACGATTAAACCCTGTCCCCCTGGTTAACAGTTCAAGAGGTCTGTTAGCATACTTATCAAAGTGGTCTGGGACCTTTGGGGGCCAGGTCTAACATATATATTTGCAAATACTATACGAATGGGCCCCCTTAGGCTGCTAAGTTCGACCTCGACAGCTAGTATATCCCTAGTGGGGGTTGTTAGCTCCTTCACCTTTGGGAACAAATCATGTTTTAGCCAGATTATCAAAGCCCCTGATGCCCTGCCAGATGGTGATGGAAGCGCGGCCTTCTGAAAGGTCCAATAACCTACTCTATTAATCGCAGAAGAGGCGCATGTCTCCTGCAATAAAATAATATGGTGTTGGTTTATGAGGCTGCACCAATCAGGGTTAGCTATTTTTTGAAGCAGACCTGCCACATTCCAAGATAGAAGCTTAATTAGTGGATCAGTTCCATCCCCCATATCTTGCAGCTTCTCTCTGTTCTCACTTAAGTGAGGCGTTACTCCACAGTCCATCTCCTATATCCGCCATATGTGGCTCAACAGGGTTCTGGAGCTAGTGGTATAAGTCCTACTGCACCGATACCAGCTGTAGCGTCAAAAGGTTCAGTTTAGAGTGATCATATCACAACAGAGAGTTCTTTACAGGTTAATTCTAACATGAATCAGAGTTCACTAGGACAGGGTTCACAGAGTTCAGGTCAGATTATTTCTTTTGGGCAAGTACCAATGCAGAGTAGTTTTAATCAGTCAATAGACAATGGACAACTACCAGAGATAAATGTTCCTGAGATTTATCCAGAAGTTCCAATTGTGAAGACGATTACTAATTTAGTGTTGTCTTCGAGTCAGAATCCACAAAAGCTGAGATTGATTCCGAAAGAGCCTACTCCAATATTGTTACCACAGATGCAGAATACCGAAATAATGAAGCCTCAGAATGTAGGAACCAGAAGCCCAGATGCGATTTCAGTACCAATTACATTTGGTCCACCTATGCCTTTATATGTCCAGGGCACAGAGGTGAAGTGAATCAAGGAGTTCAAAGTCAGAATGAAACATTGGGTTTATGTCATCTATGGGACAAACCCTAAATGAGCCAAGGTCTTTAATAGATCTGTCTCCTGTTAAAAAAATTTAAATAATTGGATCATGCAGTGGCCAGGAGAGGAGATTATTGACTCCACAATGTGTGAGTCCAATACAGCACCGAGTGTTCAGCCTGATAAGGTTTCATTGAAGGGTCTGACAGCACAGGAACTAACAAAATGGTTAGAAGATTTGAGTGTTTCAAAACCTTCAGAGGATCAAAATAAGAGCAATGACATTATAAAATAAATGAGATTATCAATCTGGAAGTGGGTGGACTTCTTGAAGGGACAATGGTAGTAAATAGACTTAAGTCATATATTGAAGCCTAGTTGAGATTCATGTGTAAGCTAATTACTGAGGGAGTGGGGTGTACATTAGCAATTACAGGAAGTAGTAGATACATTAGAAATAGATCTTACAAAAATGAGGAACCTGAAGAGAAGCTATAGATTACATTTTGATGCAGAAGATTTTGAACACATGAGGTCTGCTGGGATGAAAACACACCTTAGAGAATTACTTGATAGAGTACAAATTTGGAGAGCTTTGGAAAAATGGGAAGGCAGATGGTTCAAGAAAAGAGAAAGGCCAAAGAAAGATTTAGATACTTCTCTTGAAGATATAACGCAGTCAAGAGAATTGGTGAAAATGTTGCAGATGAGAGAAAGTTTTGGAGGGAATTTTGTACATGTACCTTGGAGCAGGAGTGATATTTTAAGTTTTACAAATAATTACCCCAGGTTGAGAGAGAAGACTGTAGAATGGTATCAGTAGACAGATTGGTTTGTGAAACTTGCGAAATGCCTGTGGGAGGATTTGCTCTCTTTGATATTGTTGTTCCAGCAGATTTGTGAACTGAGTGTAAAAGGAGTGTAGATTGGCATACAAATGAACCGCAAAGAGATCTGAAAACAGGTGCACCATCTCCTGAAGTAGTAAAGTTTTACTATAATGTCATTGAGTTCCTGAAGACGAGGATTTCGCCGAAAAATATTGATTGGCATTGCATAGATAGAACAGCACAGGAAGGGAAAGAGTCGATTCATGCGTACTATGAAACGTTGTTGAAAGTGTTTAAACATTACAGCAGTACAAAAACAATTGAGCTGAAAGACATGATTCATTTTGTGTTCCGGTTTGTTGAAGGATTGAGACCAGAGATTGGCCAGATGATTAAGATTCATTTGATCTGTTGGCAAGCTAAACCGATTGATGAGGTGCTGCAGTATGCAAAATACTGTAGTGATGACATTGAATTGTAGCAGAGAAAGTTGAAGGAGAAGGCAATGGTGATGCAGATTAAAGCTGCAAAGAGGGAACTTTCAACAGCAGTATGACACTGCCGGTTGTTAATCGGAGTGTAGATTTGAATTCTGTGATGATGCAAGGGAAGAAGTAGAGAAAAATAATGTTACATTGTCATGATTGGGGAGCAATTGGACATTGGAAACAGCAGTGCTCAATGTTGAATCAAGGGGGTGTTGTTCAACAGACAAATGGTATAAATACTAATCAGAGCATGAGAGGACCGAGAATAAGAGATCAAATTCAGAATTTCCAGAATGATGTAAATCCTACGCAGGGTTTCCAACCCTTACAGCCAATGCAGCAGATTTAAAATATACAACCGCAGGTACAACAAGTACAAATGCCCCAGGTACAGCAGTTACAAGTCACAAGTGCAGATGGTGCCTACACAACAAATTCAAATATCTAGACAATTTCAGGTGCCACAGAGTCCTATGGATGAGCAACAGGTGATGCTTTCTCAGGTGGTCAAAAATCGGAAATCAAACCAGAGTGTTAATACAGTGAATACATTTCCTTCACAAACGATGTATGGCTGATGGATAGTTCAGATGAGGAGGAGTGTCTGATAGCTACATCATTAAAAGTGGATCAGAAAGGTCCTTATGTAAAGGGAAAAGTTCATGGTCACGAAGTTTCTTTCCTGGTCGATACCGGAGCTACACGCTCAACAGTGAGATCTGTAGAGGGTCCAGATTTACCTCTGTCAGGAAGGACAGTTCAGATCGTGGGAGTTGCAAACAAACATTTGACAAATCCTATTATAGAACCAGTTATTGTTAAAATTGGTAATTTTAAGGGTTTGCATACATTTGTGGTTTGTGATTCCAGTCCTCTGTCACTCCTGGGTAGAGATCTGTTGCGCAAAACAAGACGTTCAACTACTTGTTCAGAAGAAGGAATTGAGATTCAGACAAACAGTGATGATGAGGACCCAACACTTATTGTTAATAATGAGTCAGTGTCTGAGGAGTTTCCTTTGATTAGTCTCGATGAGCTAGAAGTTGAAGAAACTTTGATTAATTTCTTTCCAGTCTTTGAAATAAAAGATCTTCCTGTTGATTTGCAGAAGACTGTTAATTCTAGAGTTTGGGATCTTTCAGGGAAAGATATTGGGTTGATTAAAGGAGTAGAACCAGTCAGAGTTGCAGGGAAGTTGAATCTGGTGATTCCTCAGACTCCACAGTATCCGATGACGATTGAGGCAATTGAAGGTGTAAAACCTTTGATAGAACAGTTTGTGGAGAATGGAATCCTGAAAGAGGTGTTGAGTAGCCCGTGGAACTCACCAATAATGGGTTTGAGAAAACCATGTGGGAAAATTCATCTTGTACAAGATTTGAGGAAAGTGAATGATATTGTGATTAAGTGTTGTCCAATTGTGCCAAATCCAGCTGTGATTATGTTTCAGATTCCATGCGATGCGATGCTGAGCGGTTTACTGTGTTAGACCTGTGTTAAGCATTTTTCTTCATACCTCTTCATGAGGACAGTAGATATCATTTTTGTTTTAAATTCTTGAGCACCGTCTACTGTTGGTGTAGAATTCCACATGGGTTTTCAGAGTCACCATCGATTTTCAATCAGATTTGGAAAAAAATCTAGAGTCATTGGTGATGCCTTACCAATCGACATTGGTGCAATACACAGATGATTTACTAATTGCATCAAAGACAAAAGAAGGATGTAAATATGATATAATTGCATTGTTGAATTTCCTGTGAGACAATGGTCATAAAGTGTCCCCTACTAAATTGCAGTATTGTCAGAAAGAGGTGAAATATTTGAGTCATCTAATTGAGGAAGGGACTAGGAGAATCTCAAGGGAAAGAGTTATGACAATTTTGCAGATGAAAGTACCCGGTACACAGAAGGATGTGAGGATGTTCCTGGGAATGGTTGGATATTGTCACCCGGGGATTCCAAATTTCTCAGTTATTTCAAAGCCATTTACAGAGATTAACACATAAAGATGATTCAGATCCTATAATGATGGAAGCAGAGTGTATGAAAGCATTCACTGAAATTAAAGAGAGTGTGTCAAGCTCCAGCTTTAGGTATGCCTGATTACACAAAGACTTTCCTGTTGTTTTGTCAATAACGTGATGCATGTTATTTGTCTGTTTTGACTCAGACACATGGCGGTGTCAATCGTCCAGTAGCATATTTTTCAGCTGCTTTAGATCCAGTTGCAGCAGCCTTACCAGGATGTTTGCGTTATGTTGCAGCAGTAGAGCAGAGCATTGCCTAAAGTAAGGCTATTGTAATGGGATACCCTCTTACTTTGATGTTGGCCCATTCAATAGAAATTCTTTTGACACATTCAAAAACACAGTATTTGACCAGTGCAAGATTGACAAAGTATGGGACTGCAATCTTGGGAAGTCCTAATGTGATGATCAAAAGATGTACAGTGCTTAACCCACGAACTTTACTTCCAGTTGAAAATGTTGGTTCAGATAAGTTGGATGATACTGAACATGATTGTTTGGAAATTAGTTGTTATGGAGTTATACACAAAACCCAGAGCAGATATTAGAGACACCTGCCTGGAAGACAATAGTCAAATTATCTTTGTTGATGGTTCCTGCTTAAGAGATAATGTTGGCATTTTGAGATCAGGATATGCAGTATGTATTATCAACCTGCATACTGGAAGCTTCATGGCTTCAGGGAGTGTTTTCTGCACAAGTAGCAGAATTGGTGGTTCTTACTAGAGCATGCCAGATTTTGAGTCAGATGAAAGTGACAATCTATACAGATAGTCAATAGGGATTTGGCATTGTGCATGACTTTGGCCAGATATGGTCACAGAGAGGTTTTTTAACTTCTTTAGGTTCACCTGTGAGGAATGATGAGAGAATTCATGAATTGTTACAAACTGTTCAGAAAACTGAGAAAATTGCTATGGTGAAATGCAGTGCACATCAGAGGTCACAAGATTATGTATCGCTGGGAAATTCATATGCAGATCAGGTTGCGAAGTTGTGTGCCCTGAATGGCATATCATTCAAAGGAAATTGGGAACTGTTACCTTAAAACGATGAAGTGTATACGAATTTTACACTATGCAAATTGTTGATACTTTGGAGGAGCTGAAGGCTCTGCAAGACAATATTTCAAAAGAAGAGCGCAGAGATTGGACTAAGCTTAAATGTGTCTAGAGGGAGGATGATATCTGGGTAACAGCAGAGGGGAAGGTAGTTTTACCAAATAGCCTACTGACTCAAATGACTAGATACTATCATGGTCAAGCACACATAGGTCGAGATGCAATGTTTCGGAGTTTCAAGCAACATTGGTTTAATCCAAAATTTAGACAAGTTGCCAAAGCAGTTTGCAATAGATGCATTGTCTGGCAGATAATGAATGTTGGTAAAGGGACAGTGGTCAATATGGGACACATTGGCATAGCGGGAGGTCCATTCAGCAGAATGCAAATGGATTTCATTGAGATACCTGCATGTGCTGGTTTGAAATATGTGTTGGTGATTGTGTGCATTTTCAGTCACTGGATTGAGGCTTACCATACAAGGAGAATTGATAGTTTCACAGTAGCTATGTTACTGCTTAGAGAGTTAATTCCACGTTTCGGTTTCCCGGTCTCTTTAGAATCTGATAGAGGAAGCCACTTCAACAATGAAGTGATAAAGATGCTATGTTCAGCTTTAAACATTGAGCAGAAACTCCATTGTAGTTACCGCCCAGAAGCTTCAGGACTTGTAGAGCAGATGAATGGAACGCTAAAGTCCAGACTTGCAAAGATGCGTGCATCCACAGATTTGAAATGGCCAGATGCTTTACCGTTGGTTCTAGTAACAATGAGAAGTACTCCTGACAAGATAGGATTGTTGCCTCATGAGATTCTCATGGGTAGATCCATGATACTATCAGCAGTACTTACAAATGCTCTTGTAAATATTACAGATGACATGGTGTTAGATTACTGCAAAGGTCTGGCTGATGTGGTTCGATCTTTTTCTCACCAGGTGGAAGCAACTGCAATTCAACAATCTCCAGGTCAGGGACACAACCTGAAAGCTGGTGATTGGGTCGTCATCCGCAAGCACGTAAGGAAGTCGTGTTTAGAGCCAAGATGGAAAAGTCCCTACCAGGTGATATTGTTAACGACAACAGCTGCGAAGTGTGTAGGTTTACCGAACTGGGTGCATGCAAGCCACACTCGGAAGGTGAACAATCCAATGGAGCAAGAAGAAGACCTGTTGAGATTGCCTGCAGCTAAGCCTATTTCAGGAAAGGAAGAGAAGAATTGGAGGAAGTACCTGGAAACATTCCAATTGATTTACCTACTCCTGTGTCAGATAAAGGGGAGAAAATCCTGGAGGAGGAAGGTGAATCATCTACGAATAAAGTGGCGAAAGAACCGGTACACAGAGCACAAGATAGAATACTAGTTGAAAGTAACTCTGCTGAGAGGAGGGTGTCCTCAGGAGCAGGTGGTCTGATACACCAGACTGAACAAGTGACTGACCCCAATAGAGAGGGAGTTGAGATACTCCAAGCCAAGAGGGTTTCATTCCTCCTAGGCCAATTGCTGGAACGTCAAAGAAGAAGAGTTTGAGTTCAATTCTGAAAAAAGCCTTAACCAGAAAGCCTTTGAGAGGTGATAACTGGCCACAGAAGAGCTCAGACACAGGGAAGATAAATGTGGTTACACCAATTCAAGAGGAAAACAAGCTAAACAGAGGAGAAAATCTTAGTGAAGATGAAGCTGGAAGTAGTCAAAGAGTGAAAAGAAAGAGAGTTGCAAATCGGAAATATTCTGGTCCAGAATGGGCATATGTAACTACAAATGAATGGCAAGAAGAGTTTTTGAATTTTTGTTTTGATAAAGACATTCCGAGTTCATATTTTGGTACATGAAGAGAGAAGGAAAACCTGATGCTAAGTTTTTGAGAGAGTGAAAAAAGGATTTTGATAAAGTCGTACCAAAAGAGACTTTGCTAACCTGATTTGACAAGCGCTAAACTGGTTTTGACAGATTTTTACTGATTTCTGACAAGGAGGATCCTGATGATATGAATGATCTTTTGAAAAAAAAAAAAAAAAATTAGGAGGGATTGAAGATTGAAGTTGAAGATTTTTGAAATTTTAGTCTCTTGTTTTTTGTTTTGTTTTGATTTTTGCTACTAAGCCATATTGGGGCTCATTCTGAGCCCGGCGGGCGGCGGGAGCCTCCCGCCTGGAGGGAGCCGGCAAATGACCGCACGCGGTCAAAAGACCGCGGCGGCCATTCAGACATTTCCTCTGGGCCGGCGGGCGCTCTCCAAAAGAGCGCCCGCCGGCCCAGAGGAAATGCCCCTGCAACGAGGACGCCGGCTCAGAATTGAGCCGGCGTAGTTGCAGGGGTGCGACGGGTGCAGTTTGCACCCGTCGCGTATTTCAGTGTCTGCATTGCAGACACTGAAATACACAGTGGGGCCCTCTTACGGGGGCACCTGCAGTGCCCATGCCATTGGCATGGGCACTGCAGGGGCCCCCAGGGGCCCCGCGGCACCCCCTACCGCCATCCTGTTCCTGGCGGGAGACCCGCCAGGAACAGGATGGCGGTAGGGGGTGTCAGAATCCCCATGGCTGCGGAGCACGCTCCGCAGCCATGGAGGATTCCCCCGAGCAGCGGGAAGTCGGCGGGAGACCGCCGACTTTCCGCTTCTGACCACGGCTGAACCGCCGCGGTCAGAATGCTCGTGGGAGCACCGCCAGCCTCTTGGCGGTGCTCCCGTGGTCGGTGGCCCTGGCGGCCACCGGCCGCCAGGGTCAGAATGACCCCCATTATGTTTAATTCTATTCATTTGGTTCTTTATAGATCATGGGAAACTTTAGCAACCAACACACTAAAAATAGTTGTTGTAAATGTATAGGTATTGGTTTTGTGACTGTTTGTGTGATGATCTGTTTGTTAGTGATTGTGGGTGTGATTGTTTTTTAGATGAATTTAGCCAACCATACTGCAGAGACACTCACAACTGTTTGTTCTTTAGAGACAAATACTATTCTTTCGACAATGGATAGGTTTAAGATAGATGACAAATACACAAAGAGAAAGAACTTTCTTCTAATGTCTTCTATCGCTTATTGTGTGTGTATGTTGATGTAATGGACGCAAAAGATTGCTGTGTCTGTACACAGATTCCAGCCTCTGTAGAGGAGGGAATTGCTTATCATAGTTTACGCTTACTTATGCTATAAGTTGTAGTCTCTTACTAACACATTTTTATAACCAGGAATGTAGCCAATATTTCCTGTCTAACTATGATGTTGTATGATGTTGTATTTTATTTTGTGTCTATAATTAGATATTTGAGTAAAGTAGCAAAGGATAATGATGTAGTTTTAGTAAGGGTTTTCTATGAACCTACATTAACTTTTGGCACAGCTTTTGCTCATTGGAACCACCTTACCCGTTTGCTTACACCAGTAGAGAAGAAGTTTTTAGAAGACAGGAGAAGAGCAATTAAAGCTAAAATAGATAAGGGAATAGTTCACTGTAGACCTGGAATTGATCATGCTTACACAGACATTACTAAACAAGGAAAGCTAGCATTAGGTGCGGAACATGTAGAGAAGCTTTGTATATATAGGCTGCAAAGTTATTTTGATAGAATATATGTGGGTACGAGTGAATGTAGACATGTGTCTTTGTTTCAGAGTAAATTGAATTTTATGTTGAATGGTCAAGATCCTCCAGTACCTGGTGTATACTATGGGGCAGATTTATACTTTTTGCCGCAAACCTGCGTTAGCAGAGGTTTGCGGCAAAAAGTATAGCAGCGGTTAGTTCCATTCCATGACACCGGCCGGGCGCTATATTTATTGAATGGTGCTAGCCGGTGCTAAGGCCCTGATAGCGTCCTTATAAAGGACTCAAACAGGGCCGGGGATGCGTAGGGGGAACTGGGGCTTGTGTGCCAAATTATGGCACTACACTGTTCAGAGGCAAAACAATTGCCTCTAAGCAGTGTAGCGCGATTTTCTGGTGCACAAGCCCCATGTACATGGTTTCTGTCTTAGTAAAGACAGGAGCCATGCCCACCACACCAATGGCCATGCCCAGGGGACGAATGTCCCCTGAGCATGGCCATTGGGTCTAGCGCCATGCAGGGGGCCACAAGTCAAGACCCCCAAGAGGCGTTGGACAAAAAAATATATACTCACACTGACTTACCGTTGGATGGGTCCTCCATCCGTAGGTGACCTCCTGGTGTGGGTAGGGGTTGGTGGGGGTGTCCCTGGGAACAGGAAAGGGCACCTGTGGTCAATTTCCATGGTCTCTGACCATGGAAATATACCTACAGGCCCTCTTACGCCTGCCCAGATACAGGCGTTGAATAATGGCGCTAAGCAGGCTTAGTACCATTATTTAAGGCCCTCCTCCTCCCAAACAAAAATCACGCATAAATAAGGCGCTAGGGCCTGTGAGGCATTTTTTGCCCTGTAACGTCTACCTTGCATCTCATTGATGCAAGGTAGATTTCTGGTGGCAAAAAATTTCGTTAACTCCAAAATTTTGGGGCTAAACATGTCTAGCGCCAAAATATAAATATGGGGTTAAGTTTGTGCCGGAGTAGCGCCAAAAAGTTACGCAATTCCGGCGCAAACAGAGTATAAATATGGGCCTATATTTGTGGAAGTAATGCTTATTTGTCAGCGAGACCAAATCCTCAGGGTACACGCGCTGTTGTCAATAGGCCCACCTCCTGGCAGCTCCAACTCTACAAGCCTTAACAGCGCAGAGTCTTAGAGTGGCCAAGTGGGGGGTAGGGAATTAAGGAAAGGTACAGCGGGGAAGGAAACCTGCGGAAACAAGAATCACAGATACTACAGAGAAATATCAATCACAGAACTCTTCGGAATCTGTCAACTATAAATCCAGCAGTCGCTTGGAACAATAGTAAGTCATAGCGCCTTTCATAAGTTTCAAGAAATGAAAGGTTAATACGGTATTCACTCAAAGAAATGTTACTTCACATTTCAAAAACGTTCCAAGATACACAATTTCAGTTTGTGTCCGTATTTTACATTAACTATAATCAAATATTCCCTTGAGTTCAAATTATTGCCTTAGCATTTATTCATAACCATTTATACCTTTTCTGAATAACTGCGCACATACAATGTATCTCTGTCGCTATCGAGCGACTCCACAAGTAAGCAGCTGAAGTTGAAAATTTACCACGAGAAAGCGGTAACGCTGTAACAGCAAAACACTTGCTTAGTTTGTTATCAATTTAAATATGTACAGCTGATTGCCAAAGATTACTACTTTCTCCAACAAAAAAAGAATATCAACATTTAAACAGTTTTATCAAATAAGAAAACGGGTGATGGAAGCTAGAAACCACCATCCGTCTTACCGCCCTGAGTGTCTGCTACTCGCTGCTTCAATTGCCTCAACACGGGGAAATCCCAGGTGAACAAGCAGGAACATGGAAACACACAACTTCAAACAGAAAAGCTCCGGTCCTCACGAGATCCTCAGAATAGTGAGCAGTGAGAACTGGGTGGGGTCACTTAAGTAGACTTGTGCCCCGCCTCATGTGCCACACCCAAAGTGCACTGCCCCAAGTGCTACACCCAAAGTGCCCCTCCCAATGTGCCACGCCTAAAGTGCCCCATCCAAGATGGCTGCCATAAAGATACTTGGGACCAATGCCATGAAATAAAGACAGTGTGCACACAGTGCGCTGTTGCAGCCACTAAACTCTGCAAATGGCAGTCTCTGGACCAAGGCTGTGTGGTGGAAACAGTAATGCAAGGACTCTGGCATCAGGAGGGCCCTAGAGCACGCGCGCAGCCATGGTGTTGACAGTATTCCCCCCTCCAAAGCGCTCTCTGGCCTGGTTTATGAGGATGGAGGCAGTGAAAATGCCACACGAGTCGTGGGGCATGCACTGCATGTGCTGGAACCCAGGAGTCATTTTCTGGGCCGTAGCCTTTCCATGCTATCAGATACCAATAAAGTGTGGCCGCAGAATTTTGTATCTAAAAACTGTTGCACTTTATATTCCCATTCTCCTTGCACTAGAACTGGATAAGGACGAGAACAGGATTTTTGATGTGCTTTTTTCAGAAGGGAAGTATGAAAAACGGGGTGAATATGTAATGGTGTGGGTAAAAGCAGTTTGTATGTCACTGGATTTATCTGTTGAAGTACTGTGTAAGGACCAATGTATTTAGGATGGAACATATGTTTTTTCTTAAAAGTGATGTGACGAGTTGAGAGCCACACTTTGGCCCTCATTCCGACCTAGGCGGGCGGCGGGCGCCGCCCGCCGTTCGGTAACCGCCGAAAGACCGTACCGCAGTCATAAGACCGCGGCGGCCATTCCAACTTCCCCGCTGGGCCGGCGGGTGCCCTCCAAAAGAGCGCCCGCCGGCCCAGCGGGAAAGCCCCTGCAACAACGAAGCCGGCTCCGAATGGAGCCGGCGGAGTTGCAGGGGTGCGACGGGTGCAGTGGCACCCGTCGCGATTTTCACTGTCTGCTAAGCAGACAGTGAAAATCTCTGTGGGGCCCTGTTAGGGGGCCCCTGCACTGCCCATGGCAGTAGCATGGGCAGTGCAGGGGCCCCCAGGGGCCCCACGACACCCGTTCCCGCCAGCCTGGTTCTGGCGGTGAAAACCGCCGGAAACAGGCTTGCAGCGCCGCCATGGAGGATACCCTGGGCCAGGGGAAAACCGGCGGGAAACCGCCGGTTCCCCTTTTCTGACCGCTGCTTTACCGCCGCGGTCAGAATGGCCCTGGAAGCACCGCCAGCCTGTTGGCGGTGCTTCTGTGGTCCCCGGCCCTGGCGGTTTGAAACCGCCAGGGTCGGAATGACCACCTTTATCTCCTGACTTGTATTGTGGACCTTCACAATGTTTTTTATCATAATGTCTTTTATATTTTAGTTTCGCTTTTTCCAGGTGTTGTTGAATTTGCTTTTGCACCTGATGAAGTTGTTGTATAGTATCTGAGACTGCAGGAGTAAGGGAGGTTTCTTGGGGTATTGTGATAGGTAATGTAACTGGGTGATACCCAAACATCCCACAAAAAGGTGTTGATCCTGTTGATGTATGGTAATATTATTATAGGCTAATTGAGCTAGCTAAAGCATTGATACCTAAGAAGTTACCGCCTTTTCTGCATAAGCTCGTAAATATTGCTTTAATGATTGATTTAATCTTTCGGTTTGTCCGTCTGTTTGTGGATGATGACTGGTGGACAGAGTGGATGTGACTTGTAATGTTTTACACCAAGTTTGCCAAAAACGTGAGGTAAATTTCGATCTTTGGTCACAGAGTATCACTTTAAGCAGGTCATTAAGGCGAACCACTTAATTTAGAAGTATAATTGCCAAATCACTGGAAGTAGGTAATTTTTTGCAAGCAATGAAGTGTGCATATTTAGTGAGACTGTCTATAACTACGAGAATTATGGAATGATGTTGTACTGACGGTAAAAGCTGTAATAAAATCTACAGATATCTGTTCCCATGGTTTATTTGGAGTTGGGAGAGGTTGTAAAAGTCCTTTGGGCTTTGAATGACTTGTTTTTGTTCGGGCACAGGTTTCACTGTCTGTTACCATTTGTTTAACATCTTTTACTAGGTAGGCCACCAAAAGTATCTTTGAATTAATTCAAGTGTCTTTGGGATGCCTGGATGTCCTGCTATGGGGACGGTGTGTAGCCAGTGAAAAACTAACTTACCTAGGCTAGTTTTCGGGACAAACAAATGAGATTTGTGGAAGGGCAGGCCTTGTTTGATAGGTCTATCATGGTTTGCTTGAACCCATTTCTGCCATTTCTCAATGGTAAAATAGTTACGGATGTTTTCAAAAAGTCATCAGTTTTTATAATACATAGATCCTTTTCTGGGGCTATTATGGCTTGTGGTGGTTGAGTTATGGGTAATATCGTAGAATCTTGTCTGGATAAAGCATCAGCTTTACGATTGCTTTACCACTTTCTGCAAAAAATAACATCCATCGTAATTGTCTGGGTGTTAAGAGGCAAGCTGCACTCATGAATTGTAGATTACGATGGTCTGTGTAGACTGTGATGATATATTTTGCGCCTAATAAGTAATGTCTCCATTCCTTAAAGGCGTCACATATTGCTAGGAGCTCTTTTTCTGCTATTACATAATTTTGCTCTGCCTCATTCAACTTTCGCGACATATAAGCCACTGGATGAAGTTGACCAGTTTCTTTATTGCGTTGAGAGAGTACTGCACCTATTGCTATATCAGAAGCATCTGCTTCTACAACAAATGGGCGTTCGGTATCTGGATGAGCTAAGGTAGGCGCGTTAGAAAAAGCTTTCTTTAAGGTCGAAAAGGCCTTATCAGCTTCTGGGGACCACAAGAAGGGTTCTTTTTTCCTCAGCAACTTGGTAATGGGTGATACTGTTTGAGAAAAATTATCAATAAATTTGTGATAAAAGTTGGCGAAACCAAGAAAACATTGTACATCTCGCACAGTCTTAGGGATTGGCCAATTGATGTCAGCTTGAACTTTTCTTTCGGCTATGGTCATTCCTTGTGGGGTAAGTATTACACCCAAGAATTAAACGGTAGTGACATGAAACTCACATTTGCTCAGTTTGTAATATAAATGATGTTTTCTGAGCTTTAGAAGAATCTTTTTTACATGTTGCTCATCTTCAGCTTCATTATCGGAATAAATGAGAATGAAAAGATCCAAATTTTCTTGCAGGACATCATTCAGAAAGAACTGAAAGGCTGCCGGGGCATTACAAAGTCCAAATGGCATGACAATGTATTCGAATAACCAATACCGAGATTTAAAGGCAGTTTTCCACTCGTCACCAGTTCTTATTCTGACTAAATGATATGCTCCTCTTAAATCTAGTCTTGTATAGATTGTCGCCTTTTTTACTTGGTCTTGAAGGATGGGAATTAAGGGTAACGGATTCTTATTCTTTATCGTGATCTTGTTAAGCGCCCTATTATATGCAAGTTCTAAGATCTCCATTTGCTTTGGGGACAAAGAAAAGAGGAGAGGCTGCTGGAGATTTAGAAGGGCGAATTAATCCGTTAGCTAGAAATTGGTCTAAGTAGTTTCTGAGATATTGATTTTTCTGTTCGGATAAGGCATATATACGACAACTAGGAAGTACGGCTCCAGGCATTAGATCGATTTGACAGTCATATGGTCTGTGCGGGAGTAAAATTTCTGCTTCCTTTTCATCAAACAGGTCACTAAATGATGAATACTGCGAGGGTAATACTATACAATTCTCAGCGGCTACGTAGGATTCAATGGGAGTTTTAATGTTCATTGCCTTAAGACACTTCGCTTTACAGAAAGGAGATGAAAACGTTATCTTTCTTTCTTTCCAGTCTATTTGAGGATTATGATAACTCAACCACGGCATTTCAAGAATCATCCCATACTGAGGAGCATGAATCACATCAAACGTTTTGTGTCTGTCCATCACAAGTTACTGACAATGGAAGAGTTTGTGGAACCACTGGTCCTCCAGATAGTAGTTTGCCATCTTCTGCTTGCACCACCTCTGGTGTTTTCTTTTTCTCACACGGGATATTCCATGATTGAGCTATCTGTGCGTCTATGATATTGCCAGTAGCACCAGAGTCCACTAAAGCCTTGCCTAGATGAACTTGATCTTGTACCTGTATCTCCAGATCAATTCTTAAATATTGTAACCTTGTTAGTTGTTGATTTTGATTTGTGTCTTGGGAAGGGTTAATGACTACACCCTTCTTTACACCTTGGGTGTTCTAGTTTTCCTTTTCGGTATCTACACTTGCTACAGTTATTTTTGTTACAGGTATCTTGCTCTTTGGTTTTACTGAGCATTCTTTTACAAAATTACCCTTATAGCCACAATACAAGCATTGTCAATTTTTTCGGCGCTGTTCTTTTTCCTCTTTACTTAAAGGTTGCCTGTCTGCTCCTATCTCCATTGGTTCTGGGCTAACTTCATTATTTGGTTGTGGACCTTTACTCCTGTCTGCATGCCAAGTGCTTCTCTCAGGTTTTCTCCGTTCTCTTTCCTTTCAGCAAGGCGATGATACAATCTTAAAGCAAGGTTGATTAACTCTGAACAGCCAGTTGGTTGAGGATCAATTTGTGCAAGAACATCTTTCAACTTGTCTTTGAGACCTTGATAGAAAAGAGCGGCTCTTTTCTCCTCTGGCCAGCCGTTTCCGCAACTAACCGATTGAAATTTGCCAAATATGAAACTAAATCCCTATTTCCTTGGCGCAACTCCAGCAACTTCCGATCTGCTGACAAGGTAATTGCTCTTCAGTCTAAGACATTTTCAAACTCTTGCACAAACCTTCTCCAATTATAGAGTAATGGGCTATCTTGGCGAACTAAGGGAACTGCCCATGTGGCAGCATCTCCAAATAAATAGGAAATTAGAAATGCTACTCGGGATTGTGGATCTGGAAAGGTATTTGGTCTACAAGTGAAATGGTGTTCCACTTGTGTAAGAAAAGTCTAAACTTTCTTGGGATCACCAGAAAACCGCTCGGGCGCAGCTAAAGGAATTGGTGTGGGAACAGTGAGTGAAATGTTAATTGGGAGATTCACTCCTGACATTTGTGATGGAACAGTATGCCAACCCGTTCCCAAAGGACTTTGTTCCTTCTTCCCCACTTTATCTTGTAGTTGAGCAACCTTTTCAGCTAAGACGGCAGTGGTGTTCCTTGACTCAACCAAATCAAGTTGTATTTGTGTAATTACTTTTAACAAATCATCCAAGGTGGCCATATTAACAGCTCAAGCGTAAACCAGGAGGATTTAAATTCGTGGGCTCGCTATTCTGTCAGCGAGACCAAATCCTCAGGGTACACGCGTTGTTGTCAATAGGCCCACCTCCTGGCAGCTCCAACTCTAGAAGCCTTAGCAGAGTCTTAGAGTGGCCAAGTGGGGGGTAGGGAGTTAAGGAAGGGTACTGCAGGGAAGGAGACCTGCAGAAACAAGAATCACAGATACTACAGAGAAATATCAATCACAGAACTCTTGGGAATCTTCCAACTATAAATCCAGCAGTCGCTTAGAACAATAATAAATTATAGCGCCTTTCATAAGTTTCAAGAAATGAAAGGTTAACACTGTATTCACTCAAAGAAATGGTACTTCACATTTCAAAAACTTTCAAGAAACACAATTTCAGTTTGTGTCCCTATTTTAATGAACCATAATCAAATATTCCCTTGAGTGCAAAATATTGCCTTAGCTTTTAGTCATAACCATTTAAACCTTTTCTGAATAACCGCGCTTATACAATTTATCTCTGTCGCTACCGAGCAACTCCACAAGTAAGCAGCTGAAGTTGAAAAGTGACCCTGAGAAAGCAGTAACGCTGTAACAGCAAAACATTCGCTTAGTTTGTTATCAATTTAAATATTTACAGCTGATTGCCAAAGATTACTACTTTCTCCAACAAAAAAAGAATATCAACCTTTAAACAGTTTTATCAAATAAGAAAACGGATGATGGAAGCTAGAAACCACCATCCGTCTTACCGCCCTGAGTGTCTGCTACTCGCTGCTTCAAATGCCTCAACACGGGGTAATCCCAGGTGAACAAGCAGGAACATGGAAACTCCCGACTTTAAAGAGAAAAACTCCGGTCCTCACGAGATCCTCACAATAGTGAGCAGTGAGAACTGGGTGGGGTCACTTAAATAGACTTGTGCCCCGCCTCATGTGCCACACCCAAAGTGCCCCGCCCCAAGTGCTACACCCAAAGTGCCCCTCCCAATGTGCCATGGCCAAAGTGCCCCGCCCAAGATGGCTGCCATAAAGATACTTGGGACCAATGCCATGACATAAAGACAATGCGCACACAGCGCGCTGCAGCAGCCACTAGACTCTGCTAATGACAGTCTCTGGACCAAGACTGTGTGGCGGAAACAGTAATGCACGGACTCTGGCATCAGGCGGGCCCTAGAGCGCGCGCGCAGCCATGGTGTTGACATTATTAACATCTTCCTAGAGGATGGTATAACACATGTTATTTGGGAATAGTCTTTCCGAAAAGGTATCCGTTGGAAGACTTAAGTAATTTTCCTAAATTTACTAAACGTCAAACAAGACACAAGCGGGAATCAGTTTCTGGCATTGTGAGAGACATATTTGGAGCAAGAATTCCTTCAGATGGAGTTGTTCTGAATTCAATAAAACTACAGAAGTTCTCTTCAATTGTGGATAACATGTTAATGGATTATTCAGGAGCTATTTGCCTCTTAGATACTGAAATGGCTT
Organism: Pleurodeles waltl; assembly: GCF_031143425.1. Lineage (NCBI taxonomy): Eukaryota > Metazoa > Chordata > Amphibia > Caudata > Salamandridae > Pleurodeles > Pleurodeles waltl. Next base: position 890,941,337 of record NC_090442.1, on the reverse strand, counting down.
CTATAAGAGCTATGGCTCTTCAGAACCTCCTTGCATTAGACATTCTCTTAGCAAAGGAGGGCGGCGTTTGCAAATTACCTGGTCCATGTCACTGTTGTTCATACATCCTGGACAACTCTAAATTAGTTTGAGGTTTGAGTAACAATTTAACAAAGGATAAAACAGAACTAAAGGAACTAACTGAACCTACTATTTGGGAAAAGGCTGGCAAAGGAATTGCTTCAGGGGGAAATTGGCTTGGCAACTTGGGAGACGGTGTTATATTAAAATTTGTCAAATGGTTTTCAATTACTATATTTTTTCTGATTGTAATTTGGGGAATGTATAAAATGTTTCATATAATTAGAAGAAAAAGGTTTGAAAAGAATCAGACGAGAGTAGAAGTTCAAATGGAGAGATTTTATGGGGAATGTGCAAGGAGAAAGAAAAATTATAAAAAGGTGAAAGAATCAAAATTTTAAATTCAAAAATGAAATGAATACATTTTTTTTAGTGTTTGTGTGATGACATATATAGTCATCAGAAGAGGGATTGTGGGAGCAGAGACTATATTGATAAAATGTTGAGTCATTACATAATCATATCTTACAGACTAATGTGTGGATTAATTTTGATAATGATATTATCATAACGAACGTGTGACTAATTGAATGGCCACCATGTTATGTAAGGCCTATATTTGCTTGTGCTAACTTAAGCTAATGGAATTATTCTGTCTTCATAAGAGAGTGTGTTTCTTGACTAAACAAATGGTAGAAATAGATGTGTATATAGTGACAACTGCTGGATTTGAGTAGAAGCAGATGAAAGGTCACCGTGTACTGCAAACTGTATAAAATGTTACTAATTTGTTCCGTAGTCTGACTGAGTTCATTGTTTGGAGATATGTGTCAAACTTGTCTGTTTTTCCCTCGAGAAAAGTGGAGTAAAGATATGTAATCACTTTACCTGTGTTCGTATTCCTGATGGAGTGGAACAAAGGATCCACAGATGAGGCAGAAGAAGAGGAAGTCAAGAAAATAAAATGTATTAGTTTGAATTTCGTCAATGGAGCAGCAACAAATAGAAAACTTGGATAGACATATTTTATACAGTTTAGAGTTCTGTTAATGTTCTGATTGGTCATAACCTTCTCACCTTATGCTTCATCCAATCATTTTCATTTAACAAGTTTAATTTAATGTTCAGTCACCATTATTCGGTGTCCATTTTGTCCATTTGCATATTATGCTCAGACTTGCTCATGCTGCTCAACTACTGTTGAGTTCAGTCTTTTGGGATTAGTCCTTTGGGCCAGTTAACCCTTATCATCCTTTGGGTGATTCTTTCTATTGCTTATGAAGAAGCTTAATACTTAAATGGTTTAGTGTATCTTATAGTCCAAATTCTAAACCATTACCCCTGTCCTATTCTGTTCCTATCCTGAGGTTGGTGCCTGATGGTGTCCCACTGATGAAGTACACGTTGTTGCTGTTATCTGTAGATAATTGGTAATGTATCTGTGTTTCATTATTTGTCTTTTGTTTTTCAGGCACCAGCTGCAATTAATTAATTACTGCTGCATATTTTTGATCTTACCCTAACTGGATGTTTTCTAAATTTGTGTTACTATCAATCAATCAATCAATCAGGGGATTTGTGAAGCGCACTACTCACCCGTGAAGGTCTCAAGGCGATGAGGGGGGACTCCTACTGCTCTAAGTGTTACTAAACCTTTTACATGAAGTCCAAAATGTCGATGCTAATTAGTGGTCGGTGAGGGAGACGTTTTTCACAAGCTCATGATTAGTTTCTGATATTTCTTTGTTTATCATTATACTGATGTATTCAATTTCTCTTGCTCATATTTTATTGCTATGGTTTTGTGTTACATCCATTGAGATCATTTGTCTATTCGCATTGATTAAACTCAGATATATATGGCGTATGAATCAACCTTTGTTGTCTCTCTACATGTATCATTTGTGTTTGAGAATTATTTTCGTGACCTTAGCGTTGTTAATACAGGCTAATAAAATTGTTAACTTATTAATAATTGGCGTGGTTATTGAGGTTGAACTGTTTTATATGATGTTTGTGACATTTATGGAGTATTTCAAATGACATCCCCTCAGAAAAAGTTTGGTTCGTTTCATCAACCTGGTGTGTGAAATCCACTATTCAGACTGAATTATTAGCTACAATTTCTCTTTGTTCACACTTTCACCTTTCCCAGGGGTTATTGACAATGCAGTACTCTCCATGTTACAAACCTGGTCGACAATTAGCCCTATTGTAGCTACCCCAGGCTTTATTTTTCTCTACTTATTGCTACTGGTAGGGTTTGCCCCTGGGCACTTAGAATCAGTATTGAGAGGTTATTAACTCCACTAGCCGTACTGCCACCATTGATTGTTTCTTCCATCATTTGGACAGAGGGCCAAGACTAGCAACTACAAACTGAACATATGTTAGGGGTTGGTATAGTGAAAGTTTCATTTGTAATCACCATAATCCTCCAAATCACTTCAAGTGGTTGTCTGGGAGGCTGCATCAGTGCTTCATCCTACCGGCACTAAGGCACAGAGTATCAAGGTCAATATTGATCCTATATGTTCAGTCCCACTTCAGGACTTCTCCATTAACATGAGAATTGAAGACACAACTCTACTTAAGGCGTTCATAGCTTCTGAAATAATGAATCCTTGCAAAGCTTCCAGTTTAGAAGGGGTACTCTCTGTAAAATTGTTAGCTGGGATGCTCAGAAAGTTAGAATTGTCCAAATCGGTGGCCGTGGTGGAAGTTCTACTACTTTCCACAGGTATCTTGTCAGGCTCCCCTAAGGCCTCCCCTGAGTCATTGAGTGTAGTCGAGGTATCTAATTGCCCATCCCCTTCTTCAGACATCCTCATGGTGGTTATAGCACTTGTTGGTACACCAGGAAGCGTATAATGGAGAAATATTAAGAAGCTGGTGCTCAAGCAATCATATCCTTGTCATAGGCTGGTTGACCACACATCACTGCATTCTCTTGGCTCGCACAATCTCAAGTGGCCTGCGTAACGGGACCAGTAGGAGAAATTTCACTGAGCTCTCTGGACTTCTTTAGAACGCAGGTACCAGGCTTAGCTAACTCCTCTCACTCAAGCAATTGCTTTTCCACTGCTCTTTGAGTAGTAATCATTTTGCCATGGCTCACTGCTTGAGCTTGTGTCTGGGCTATTTGGTCAGCTGAATCAACCTTATATTTGCAGGAATCACCATTTGAAACCTCTGTTCCCAGTTTATCTGCGTTACCATGCAGTACTGATAGCAATATTAGAAGCAGAGGGAGCCAGTGTGGATTCAACTGCTGGTTCTAAGGAATCCAGTGGCAGGGTTATTGCTTCCTTCCGTAGAATATTTTTTCCATTTGGATCGGTCATGATTAATTTGTTGTACATTCGTATTGCGCATCTCAGCACCACCTGCTTCCCATTGTTGCACCTACTCATCAATGACATGGAGCTACAGTGAGAAAGTTCCTGATGGTACTGAATATTTCAAGGCCAAATAATAGTTCTTCCCTTTGAATGAATCCAGTGTGTCCATTTGTCGCTGCCAATAATAGTGTCAGAGCGCTGAAGCAGAAACAAACTGTATAAGCTGGTTAATGGGATGGTATAATGGGAGATCAATAATCGTAGCGCTGCTTGACTTTGCAGACCCTGTGCCCTGTGTCCAATGTACTCTCAAGGGAAGCAGCACAAACACACTACATGGGCTATAGCCTTCTCAATAAATACACTTTGGCCACTATGTGAGGTTGAAATTGGGAAAGATAGAAAGAAAGATCAAATCAGAGTGTGCAAAACTCACTTTTGCAAATGATGCTTGTCCCTATATTAAACTCCGAGAATTCTTTAAAATCTTCCTTGTTCTTGCATGCAATAAGATATTTCACACTTGAGGGGAGGTGGAAGGAAGCCTTGGCTACTGATTTTACCAAAGTGCACTTCACTGCTTTCATCAGAAGACTGCAGGAGCTACATGAATGACAGAGTCTAGTTGCAGGATAGAGCGTATGCACTCCCTTTGTTGTTCTTAAAAGTAACTTCCAAAGAGAGGCCTGTCTAGCAGAACTACAATAGCTGGAGGCAAGGAAACTGCAAGTTAAGGTTAAATGTACTTCACAAGCTGACAGAATAAGTAATAAGAAAAATAAAAAAGTGTCTTCTGTTCAACTGTGAGCAGGGGAGAAGTAGGACGTAATGAACTTGTTATTATTTGTGTAAAATTCTGTGAGGAAATGTAAAATGTAGGCATTAGATATTAAGTTGTAATTTACATGTCTAGTGCTTGTGACATTGTTGCTCTTAGGGCACTTCGTGTTATTTGCGTCATTTGTATCATCAATGCATCTGAAAGGGAAGTTGGGGATTGAATCCACCCACCACTTTGAAAGTTCTTTCTTATGTAGCCTTTCTAGTTTACCATGTATGATTAGTATCTTAATGCCAGCTCACACCGTATTTGTTTCTTTCAAAGCAGTGTTTGTATCTGTAATCTAGGTAAAAAAACAACTTGCTTGATTTTTCCTTATGTCGAGCCTCAAAAGAGGAAGCCATGATACTCTTATTAAGTCTTCTTTTGTACAAAATATAGGACCAGATTTTTGGTGGCCTTGCGCCATTCCAACGCCGCATTAACATAATTTTTTTACACTAATGTGGCATTGAAAGGGCAAAAGCGCAGTGCAATATTTATAAAATGCTTGCATTGTGCCACTTTGTAAACCCTTGCACCACATTATGCCTGCGCCAGAAAGAATGTATGCAAGATTGGCGTTCCGGCACTAGGGGGGGTATACAAATGGCACAAAGGAATCTATAAGATTCCTTTGAGGCATTTTATCGGCTTTTTTTAACACCTGCTGAGTGCAGGTGTTAAAAAGAGGCTCCCATTGATTACAATGTGCCTCTGGGTGCTTTGTAGGATTAGGGTCATAATTGTTTATGCTAATCTTGCAAAGCACCAGACTAGAGTAAAAAATGATGACACTAGTCCCCCTGACTATCTCCATGGTGCACCGTATTTTAAATATGGCGCACACATGGTGGTGTTAGGGTGGCCCTAAGGGATGCTAAAAAAGTGGCGCTGCACTAGGTGCAGCACTCTTTTCATAAATCTGCCCCATAGTTCAGTCTTCAAATGTGGGGGCAGAGATAGATCCACCTCTACTATGACCCACTCCACGCCTGCATGTATGCTGATCAGGAAAAAGTGCATGAAAATCACAAGGAAGGAAAGTCCCTAGGTGGGGATACTCACTGCTTACTCTGCAGAGGAAACCACTGTGTCCTCCAACTCAGTGTTCACCTTTCCTTCTCCGATGGTCATAACCCAACCTAGGGTGCCACTTGCGCCCATTCCTTTCAAGTCGCTGAACCGTTGTGTCACTGAACGCCTTTCAGAGGTTATCATGCCGACCTTCAATATTCATATCCGGTACAAATCTCCATACACAGCGACATTTCTGCCTTCACATGTTTAATCAATTATTGGTGAATCACCATTCACTGACAGTGTGCAGCTAGGTTGTCTTTTCACCAGTGACCAGGTCGAAGCTGTGTTCTGCTCCTGTTTGATGGCAAAGGACTTGCTGCAATGTGCTATGTCTTCTTCCTTTGGACCAGCACACAACACTGGTCTTAAGCAGGCTGTGAACACAACTGCTATAATGAAATCCAAGCTGGGGAAGCGTTAATGTTGCAAACATGTACTATCCCTCAAATATCAACATGTTCACAGTATCAAGGCACATAGTATACCCCACTACACCACCACCAATATGAAGGTGAAGTTTGGCGTGTTAACCACTGAAAGGATTTCAATGACATAATGGTTTTAGCTGCTACACAGACTTGAGAGGCTCCGCAAGAAGTATTAAAGAACAGCAGAGTGCAAGGAATGGGCACAAGTGGCACCCGTGTGTTGGGGCTATGACCGCCAGAAAAGCAGAGGTGAATGACGAGTTAAAGGGCACAGTGGTTTCCTCTGCAGAGTATGCAGTGAGTATCCCCACCCATGCCCTTTCCTTTCTTGTGATTTCCATGCACTTTTCCCTGATTAGCATACATGCAGGAATGGAGTGTGTCATATTAGAGGTGGATATACAGGGAGTGCAGAATTATTAGGCAAATGAGTATTTTGACCACATCATCCTCTTTATGCATGTTGTCTTACTCCAAGCTGTATAGGCTCGAAAGCCTACTACCAATTAAGCATATTAGGTGATATGCATCTCTGTAATGAGAAGGGGTGTGGTCTAATGACATCAACACCCTAAATCAGGTGTGCATAATTATTAGGCAACTTCCTTTCCTTTGGCAAAATGGGTCAAAAGAAGGACTTGACAGGCTCAGAAAAGTCAAAAATAGTGAGATATCTTTCAGAGGGATGCAGCACTCTTAAAATTGCAAAGCTTCTGAAGCGTGATCATCGAACAATCAAGCGTTTCATTCAAAATAGTCAACAGGGTCGCAAGAAGCATGTGGAAAAACCAAGGCGCAAAATAACTGCCCATGAACTGAGAAAAGTCAAGCGTGCAGCTGCCACGATGCCACTTGCCACCAGTTTGGCCATATTTCAGAGCTGCAACATCACTGGAGTGCCCAAAAGCACAAGGTGTGCAATACTCAGAGACATGGCCAAGGTAAGAAAGGCTGAAAGACGACCACCACTGAACAAGACACACAAGGTGAAACGTCAAGACTGGGCCAAGAAATATCTCAAGACTGATTTTTCTAAGGTTTTATGGACTGATGAAATGAGAGTGAGTCTTGATGGGCCAGATGGATGGGCCCGTGGCTGGATTGGTAAAGGGTAGAGAGCCCCAGTCCGACTCAGACGCCAGCAAGGTGGAGGTGGAGTACTGGTTTGGGCTGGTATCATCAAAGATGAGCTTGTGGGGCCTTTTCGGGTTGAGGATGGAGTCAAGCTCAACTCCCAGTCCTACTGCCAGTTCCTGGAAGACACCTTCTTCAAGCAGTGGTACAGGAAGAAGTCTGCATCCTTCAAGAAAAACATGATTTTCATGCAGGACAATGCTCCATCACACGCGTCCAAGAACTCCACAGCGTGGCTGGCAAGAAAGGGTATAAAAGAAGGAAATCTAATGACATGGCCTCCTTGTTCACCTGATCTGAACCCCATTGAGAACCTGTGGTCCATCATCAAATGTGAGATTTACAAGGAGGGAAAACAGTACACCTCTCTGAACAGTGTCTGGGAGGCTGTGGTTGCTGCTGCACGCAATGTTGATGGTGAACAGATCAAAACACTGACAGAATCCATGGATGGCAGGCTTTTGAGTGTCCTTGCAAAGAAAGGTGGCTATATTGGTCACTGATTTGTTTTTGTTTTGTTTTTGAATGTCAGAAATGTATATTTGTGAATGTTGAGATGTTATATTGGTTTCACTGGTAATAATTAATAATTGAAATGGGTATATATTTTTTTTTGTTAAGTTGCCTAATAATTATGCACAGTAATAGTCACCTGCACACACAGATATCCCCCTAACATAGCTAAAACTAAAAACAAACTAAAAACTACTTCCAAAAATATTCAGCTTTGATATTAATGAGTTTTTTGGGTTCATTGAGAACATGGTTGTTGTTCAATAATAAAATTAATCCTCAAAAATACAACTTGCCTAATAATTCTACACTCCCTGTATATGTGCACCGACATTTGAAAGCTGAACTATATTTTTTACAAAGGAAGACTTAATAGGAGTATCATAGCTTCCTCTTTGGAGGCTTGACGTAAAGGAGAAATCAAGCAAGTTGATTTTCACCCAGAGTACAGATACAAACACGGCTTTGAGAGAAAGAATGCTGTGGGAGCTGGCATTAAAATACAAATCCAATATGATAAACTAGAAAGACTACATAAGAGACAACTTTCCACTTTCCAAGTGGTAGGAGGGCGAATCTCTTCAGAGATACATTAAGGTAGAAAGAGTACCTAGGGGGCTCAGGATCTTCACAGTACCAACCTATGAAGACCCTGACCCGGAGAATTTGTAGGATGAGTGGAAATATAACTCCAAAGAATCATCCCTTACTGTGATCAGGATTTTAATCAAGTATGCCCTGAAAGATAGAGCAAACATTTTGGATTAAATTGAGAAGATAACTTCAGAACTGTTAACTCTAGTTTCTAAAGTTGTGTTGAGGAGTTTATGAAAAATCTGGAGAAGAATCTTCTGAAACTGGAAGAAGAAATCAAGAACAAAAAACAAAGGAAGTTCTTTTGGGACTTCAAAGATTATCAAGCTGGAAGATACTAAGCTTTCACTGCAAATTTGACCATATGTACACTAATGAGTATAATGGAGAATGTCGAGACGGGCCACTCATCTGAAAAGCAGGATGTCTGCCGGGGTGATGATTTGCACCCCGACGTCCTGGAACACCTCTCGGCACTTCCTGGTGGATACAGAAACCCCGGCAGGTGTACCAAAGGGAAAGGGGGAGTGGAAGAGAAAGAAACAAAACACTGCCATGTTTTGGCGGTCCAGCCAGGCACCCTGTATTTTCAGGGGCAGGTCGTTGTTGACAGAGTGGTAGACGAGTTAGTGCACTCAACTTCCTTGAAACTGAATCTCTCTTTCTGATATGGGCACGGGAGCGGTAGAAGAACACCGGGATGCTCCAGCACTTTTTGTCAGCGAGACCTGATCCTCAGGGTTTGCGCCTGTTCCCAATATGTCCACCTCTTGGCAGCTCCAAACTCTACTAGCCGTTATTGCACAGAGTTAAAGAATGGCCAAGCGGGGGATGGGGTTTAGGTTGGGAACAGCGGGGAAGGAGACCTGTGGAAAAAAAAGTTAAGAACACAATAGCAAAGTTGTTCACATTAATCTTCATGAACTTTGTTATAATTATCTATACTCTGATAACATGAGAGATCAAGAGCCTTTTAATAACATGACTTTTTTAGTTCTGGATACCTGGAAGTAAAAGAAGGATTACACCGACTTTCATATAAGAATTTCCAGAATAACATCTTATGCACTGAACATGGAACTCTCTCAAGTTAGTTTTTGGAATAGCAACTACGTCATAACAAGAATCAATTAACAAATTAATTCCCAAAACGTGAACTGCGAAAGACTCATGAATGATACTGTAAAGTCACACTGTGTTTTGATTTGAGCTCCAGGATTCAATTGCCCAGAAATTACTGTGCATCCTATTACTAAACTGTACATCAAAATTCCAATACCTTAAATGATCGCGCAACTCTGCTGATCCGAACTGCAAGGGTTAATTGCCAAGAATGAATTGCGCACACTGCTGCCGATTCAACCATCAAAATTCAAATGCCAGGAAATGATCGCGCACTCAGCCGATCTGAACTGCAGGGGTTAATTGCCAAGAATGAATTGCGCACACTGCTGCTGATTCAACCATCAAGATTCAAATGCCAGGAAATGATCGCACATTCTGCTGATCTGAACTGAAAGGGTTTATTGCCAAGAATGACTTGCGCACACTGCTGCCGCGCACTCTGCCGATCTGAACTGCAAGTGTTAATTGCCAAGAATGAATCGCGCACACTGCTGCTGATTCAACCATCAAGATTAAAATGCCAGGAAATGATCGCACACTCTGACGATCTGAACTGCAAGCACCAATTGCCAAGAAACAATTGCACAAGCAATTTAATCAAAAGACCAAAACTCGGAAATCTCTGGAAACTGAGTCAGGGGCCTACCCCGACCTCTGCCTTACCTCCCTGCTTGAGTATCACCAAGGCAATGAGGACAGGGCCTGGAAATGTCCAAGTAGGCCTCTGGAACAGGAGCCCTGGAAAATGCTGCTGCTCTGCACCGGGACCTCTGAATAGTGAGGACGTGGAGATGGGCTTGGTTCCTTAAATAGACCCAAGCTCTGCCCACCTGCCACACCCAGCCATACCCAGCCAGGCTGCAGGAAAGGCTTGAAAGTGAACAATACATTGCAAACAGTATTAAAGACATTTCTAGATAAATACCTGCAATGCAAAAAGTTAATAAGCAATATCAGCACACAATGCATGAATTATTACATTGCTTAAGGTTTGTCTCTTTGCATTATGTTGCCTGTGGAGCGCGCACTGTCCTGGTGTTGACAGTACCCCCCCCCTCCCGAATGCGCTCTGGGGCCTGTTTTGTCTGGGTTTAGGCGTTGAAAACGCTGCACTTGTCATGGCACATGAATGTCAGATGCTGAGACCCATGAGTCATTCTCGGGACCGTACCCTTTACAGGATATTAGATACCAGAGAGTACGACCTTTTAACTTTGAATCCAAAACCTGTTTTACTTCGTATTCCAGTTTTCCTTGTACCAGTACTGGATTTGGTTGAGAGCGAGTTTTCTGGAAAGCTCTTTTTAGGATAGAAGTAGGGAACATGGGATGAATACGTAGTGATTTTGGTAACTGTATTTTGTAGGATACTGGATTGATCTGTTGAAGAACTGTGTAAGGACCTATATATTTGGGATTAAACTTATGTCTTTTATTGAAGTCAATGTGACTTGTGAAAAGCCACACTCTATCTCCTGGCTTATATTTTCCCTCACAATGTTTTTTGTCATATTGTTTTTTATACTTTTGTTTTGCTTTGTTCAGATGTTGCTGGATTTGTTTCTGGGTTTGATGGAGTTGTCATATTGTTTCTGACACTGCTGGTGTAAGTGAACTTTCTTGTGGAATTGTGATCGGCAAAGTATCTGGGTGATAACCAAATAGACCAAAAAAGGCGTCGCTCCAGTAGAAGAATGATACGAGTTATTGAAGGCCAGTTCAGCTAACCAAAGCATTGATACCCAGGAATAAAGTGTTTTTTCAGTGTAAGCATGCAAATATTGTTTTGATGTTTGATTGAGTCTTTCAGTTTGGCCATCTGTGTGAGGATGGTGACTGGTAGATAATGTAGACGTAACCTGTAGTGTTTTGCACCATGTTTTCCAGAAGTTAGAGGCAAATTGTGATCCTTGATCGGAAATAATTATTTTTGGTAATCCATGGCAGTCCTGTAATTAAGTCTATTGATATGTGTTCCCAAGATCAGAGCGGAGTTGGGAGAGGATGTAACAATCCTTTTGGTTTTGAATGACTTGTCTTGGTACGGGCACAAACTTCACAGTTAGTTACCATTTGCTTGACGTGTTTTGTCAAAGTAGGCCACCAAAAATATCGTTGGATTATTTCAAGTGTTTTAGGAATACCTGGATGACCTGCCGTAGGTATAACGTGCAACCAATGAAACACTAATTTGCGCAACTTGATAGTAGGAACAAATAAACATGCATCATGAAAAGGTAGACATTGTTTGATTGATCTTTTGGGGTTTGCTTGAGCCCATTTCTGCCATTTTTCGATGGTGAAAGAATTCCGAATACTTTCAAAAAAATCTTCAGTTTTGAGGATACAAAGGATTTTGTCTGGAGCAATGATAGCTCGTGGGGGCTTAATTGTGGGTAACATGGTAGAGTCTTGTCTGGACAAGGCATCCGCTTTGCGATTATCTTTGCCGGGACGAAAGGTTACCACAAAATCAAACTCGGCAAAAAACAGCATCCATCGTAACTGTCGAGGACTCAAAAGTCTAACTGAACTCATGAACTGGAGATTACAATGATATGTGTATACTGTAATAGTGCATCTGGCGCCTAGCAAGTAGTGTCTCCACTCTTTAAATGCATCATGGATTGCTAGGAGTTCTTTCTCAGCAATGACATAATTTTCTTCTGCGTCGTTTAGTTTTCGGGACATGTAAGCTACAGGGTGTAGCTGACCGGTATCTTTGTTGCGTTGTGATAACACTGCACCAATTGCCATATCTGAAGCATCAGCTTCTACTATGAATGGATGTTCAGTATCTGGGTGAGTCAAGACTGGGGCAGTGGAGAAGGCTTCCTTTAAGATTGAAAAAGCCTTGTCAGCTTCTGGAGACCATACAAATGTTTTTTTCTTTCGTAGTAACTTGGTGATTGATGCCACTATCTGTGAGAAGTGGTCTATGAACCTACGATGGAAATTTGCAAAACCAAGGAAGCACTGAACATCTCTAATGGTTTTTGGGATTGGCCAATCTGCTACTGCTTGCACTTTTCTTTCTACCATGACCATGCCTTGAGGGGTAATGATGACCCCTAAAAATTCAACGGTGGTAACATGAAATTCACATTTGCTCAATTTGCAATATAAATGATGTTTCCGAAGGGCTGTGAGAATCTTTTGGACATGTTGTACATGTTCGACTTTGTTATCAGAATAGATTAAAATATCATCAATATAAACTATTGCAAATAGATCTAGATATTCTCTAAGGACATCATTCAGAAAGAATTGAAATGCTGCTGGAGTATTACAAAGTCCAAAGGGCATGACTGTGTATTCAAATGGACTATATCTAGTTTTAAAGGCAGTTTTCCACTTGTCGCCTTCTCTCATCCTGACTAGGTGGTAAGCTCCTCATAGGTCTAACTTGGTGTAAATGTTGGCCTTTTTTACTTGATCCAACAGGACAGGGATCAATGATAATGGGTATTTATTCTTATTGTGATTTTGTTTAACCCTCTATAATCTATACAGGTCCTAAGATCCCCATTAGCCTTTGGAACCCAAAAAAGAGTAGATGCTGCAGGAGACTTGGAAGGACGGATAAATCCATTAGCTAGAAATTGGTCTAAATAGTTCCTCAGATATTGATTTTCATGTTCAGACAGGGCACACACACGACAACTAGGAAGTATAGCACAGGGAGTCAGATCAATTTGACAGTCATAAGGTCTGTGCGGTGGCAAGGTTCCTGCTTTGTTTTCATCAAAAACATCAAGGAAGGATGAATACTGCAAAGGCAGCGTTACATCTTTTTCAGCGGCTGTGGCTATGTGGGATTTGTGGGAATATGTGATACTTGATGTTTGGAGACATTTTTCTTTACACCTCAATGAAGAAAACGTGATTTTCCTTTCTTGGCAGTTTATTAAAGGATTATGATAACTTAACCAGAGCATTCCTAGAATAATTCCATACTGAGGAGCATGGATTACATCAAAGATTATTTTCTCTACATGTCTGGTGTCTTGATTTCCCCCTTTACAGATCACAGACAAGGGGAAGGTCTGTAGAGTCACCTGACCTCCAGCGAGGAGTTTTCCATCTACAGCTTGTATTATTTCTGGTGTTTTCTTCTTCTTACATGGGATCCCCCATGTTTGAATCAATTTTGCATCGCTAAAATTACCAGTAGCCCCAGAATCTACTAAGGCTTTCTTAAGATAAGTCTTTTTTTTTACCAGTACTTCGAGATCTAATTTTTAAATGTCTTGACTCAATTAAAACCTTTTTAGCATCTTGTGAAAGGTCCACGGTTACACCCAAGAGCAACCCTTCCTTACATCTTGGGTGTTCTAGTTGTCCTGAGTGATCTCTGCATTTGCTACAACCTTCTTGGTAGGGGTTTGTTTATTTTTTGGTTTTGCTGGACATTCTTTAGCGAAATGGCCCTTTTGACCACAATACAGATATTGTCCGTTCTTTCTACATAGATCTTTCTCCTCTTTTGTTAAGGGCTGCCTGATGGTTCCTATTTCCATTGTTTCATGATTGTGGTCTCCATGAGTTTGTGAGTCTCTATGCTCATGAACACGGCAGGATTTTTTCGTAGTCTTTTTACGTGTTCCACGTCGTTCTGCAAGACGATGGTCTAACCTTAAAACAAGATTAATCAGATCTTGAAAATCTGTGGGTTGAGGATCAATCTGTGCAAGAATGTCTTTTAACTCATCTTTGAGTCCTTGATAGAATAGAGCTGATCTCTTTTCCTCAGGCCAGGCCGTTTCTGCTACCAGCCGATTAAAGTTAGCCAAGTAAGAGACAAGATCCTTATTTGCTTGTGACAATTCTAACAGTTCTCGGTCTGCGAACAGAGTAACTGTTTCTCGGACAAGGTCTCACCAGTTATAAAGCAAAGGATTAACTCAATGCACAAGAGGGATTGCCCAGGTGGCCGCGTCTCCATTCAAATAAGAAATCAAGAAGGCCACCCTGCATTGGGAATCAGGGAAGGTGTTTGGTCTACAGGTGAAGTGCAATTCTACTTGAGTCAAAAAGGATTGTACTTTCTGAGGATCACCTGAAAACCTTTCTGGGGGAGCCAAAGGAATGGGTGTGGGAACTGTGAGTGATATGTTAGTTGGAGGATTCCCTCCTGAACCTTGAGGAGTAGGATTAAACCTACCCGCACCCAAAGGACCTTGCTCCTTCTTTCTCACTCTATTTTGTAACTGATCCACCCTTTCTGTTAGATTGGTTGCTATGATTTTAGATTCAACTGCATCCACTTTAGGCTGTGTAATCACCTTAAGTAACTCGTCCAGTGTGGCCATATTCAAAACCTAGCACAAACCAGGAGGATAAAAAACTTGTGGGCTCACTATTCTGTCAACGAGACCGGATCCTCAGGGTTTGCACCTGTTCCCAATATGTCCACCTCTTAGCAGCTCCAAACTCTACTAGCCGTTATAGCACAGAGTTAAAGAATGGCCAAGCGGGGGATGGGGTTTAGGTTGGGAACAGCGGGGAAGGAGACCTGTGGCAAAAAAAAGTTAAGAACACAATAGCAAAGTTATTCACATTAATCTTCATGAACTTTGTTATAATTATCTATACTCTGATAACATGAGAGATCAAGAGCTTTTCAATAACATGACTTTTTAGTTCTGGATACCTGGAAGTAAAAGAAGGATGACGCAGACTTTCATATAAGCGTTTGCAGAATAACATCTTATGCACTGAACATGGAACTCTCTCAAGTTAGTTCTTGGAATAGCAACTACGTCATAACAAGAATCAATTGACAAATTAATTCCCAAAACATGAACTGCGAAAGACTCATGAATGATACTGTGAAGTCACACTCTGTTTTGATTTGAGTTTCAGGATTCAATAGCCCAGAAATGACTATGCATCTTATTGCTAACTTGTACGTCAAAATTCCAATACCTGAAATGATCGCGCAACTCTGCCAATCCGAACTGCAAGGGTTAATTGGCAAGAATGAATCGCGCACACTGCTGCCGATTCAACCATCAAGATTAAAATGTCAGGAAATGATCGCGCACTCTGCCGATCTGAACTGCAAGCGCCAATTGCCAAGAAACAATCACAAACGTGATTTAATCAAAAGACTAAAACTCGAAAATCTCTGGAAATGGAGTCAGGGGGCCTACCCCGACCTCTGCCTTACCGCCCTGCTTGAGAATCACCAAGGTAATGAGGATAGGGCCTGGAAATGTCCAAGTAGGCCTCTGGAACAGGAGCCCTGGAAAATGCTGCTGCTCTGCACCGGGACCTCTGAATAGTGAGGACTTGGAGCTGGGTTGGGTTCCTTAAACAGACCCAAGCCCCGCCCACCTGCCACACCCAGCCTCACCCAGCCAGGCTGCCGGAAAGGCTTGAAAATTAACAATACATTGCAAACAGTATTAAAGACATTTCAAGATAAATACCTGCAATGCAAAAAGTTAATATGCAATATCAGCACACAATGCATGAATTATTACATTGCATAAGGTTTGTCTCTTTGCATTATGTTGCCGTACAGCGCGCACTGTCGTGGTGTTGACACTTTTCTTGGATAATAATAACTGTTGGCACAATTACTAACACTGCATTACCAAAAACCCAATTTGAGTACCATAACAAAAAGTGCTGAGACACAAGGGCTGGCTTCACAGAGATTCACTGTTGCACACTACAATGAGAACTGGGGTTGCACTTATCATGCACAAGAAAGACAAACAAGGGCATTAATTATAGCACGTATAATGTTCCTGCATGCATAGGGTTAAACTAAAAGGAACAAAAACAATCCAAGAAATACAAATGTCCACTCTGGGTCTAAACAGTTAGGGTGGCACAGTTTAGTTTGGTTTCACAATCAAATTCCTCAAACCTGAAACACAGGCATGAATGACATACTTTAAATCCAAGAGTTATGCTATTAGAGAAAGAAAAGTCACGTAAATGCTCTTTTAAAATTACACGGTCACTTTTTGTAGTACTTGAACTCAAGCAGATTTCCTGAAGCACATTTAGGCAAGTAACTACAATTATAATGTAGAATGTTCAGAAATGCATTTGTCTCTTCAAGATAAGCACTCTGCCAAAATACAAGGTCTGAAATACACCAGCTGTTCTAGGAAAGTGCGGCACTCAAAGAACAAACTCTCTGGAGAATACTAGTCACTTAGCTGCAGTCTTTTCCGGAATGCTGGAGGAATGCCTGGTGTCAGCTGGTACAGGAACGAAGAAAATAATTTCCTCAAAAGTCTTGAATACGGGGATGACAGCAGGGGCTGGACTGCCAAATCAGATGCTGAGATCAGGAAGCAAAACAAAGCCAAGCAGGGAGGCATGCTTCACTCTGCTAGTTATAGCCAATCAGGAAAACAGTTGAGTTTCCACATGTGGATGAGTCACCACACCCAATTAGAAGCACATGTCTACACCACACCCAATTAGAAGCACATGTCTACACCTGCTCACATTAGTAAACAAGCAATGGTAAAACAAGCATTCATAAAACCAATTGTGCAACACAGCCCATTATGTTTACTTAGAAATATGAAGGTTTAACCAAGAACAGAGATATGATTTAACCCTAATCCCTGGGGATGCTGACAGATAATGCAGGAGGCACCTTGGGGATTCCTGACAGACAATTACCACCATCAGTAAATGAGACCAAACTTTCCAGAAAAGAACCTGATGAGAGTGATGCTTCAGACAGTAACATATTGGATGTTTCCAATACTACTTTGGTGAGCGGCCTCCAAGTGGATAAAGCTGACAATAGATCTTATTTTTTTAAAGCAGTTCCAACTATTAAACCAGGGCACAATAGAAAAACGCAAAGAGCATTCTTTTCAGAGGGGGAGAGGGAGAGGAACGAGAGGAGGACGGAGAGGAACCAACAGGCCAAACTGAGTAGGTGGAAGAGAAGAGTCGAAACTCGTGGGAATGACAACAAGGGCCAGGAAGACAACACAATGAATGTAGTAAATCTGTCGGAAAGACATTTGTCAGTAGATGAACAGAAACCTTAATCCGTAGGTCTTTTCTTTTGTCCTACGAGTAAGTTCGACTATACTCAAACACTTATAGATGTATTCAAATTTTTGAGGAAGTTGACATTTTAAAAAATGGTTTCAGAACAAATGCATGCATTCAAGAAATATTATTGGTGGGTCTAAACTTAGGCCCATCTTTATACTTTTGTTGCACCGCATTTGTGCCGCTTTTTGATGCAAAGTGACGCAAACTTCAAAATACAATTGTATTTTGTAAGTTTGTGCCATTTTTGTGTCCTAAAATGATGCAAATGCAGCGGTAATTGTTTTTTAAATATGGGCCTTAGTACTTTATGTATTTGTGATGTAGATTTACTCCACTCTGTGGGGACCTTACATGATGAATTAGATGCTCATGAAGATCCATTTATTCATTTAGATGCTCTAGGTATTGAGGTGGATAGATTTTGTCTGAGTTCCTTCAGGCTGAAATCTACTTTTTTACCAACTGTATATTGTGATGCTATTGAAGTTTTCAAAAGAGATGTGATTAATGAATTAAAAAAGATCAAACATAAGCCGAGTAGCAGACGGAGAGGAAATCTATCAGGACCTCAATTGAGAGCTCTGTAGAGTCTAAAGAAAGATGTCAATATTGTAATAAAATAATCTGACAAGGGGGTAACGTTCTCCTAGATAAAATGCAGTATGTAGCAGAAGGCATGAGGCAGTAAGGGAATTCTAACTGTCATGTAAAATCTAATTGCAATGAGGTGAAACAAGCAGATAGGTTATATAGGGAGATGTTATTTGAAAGGAAGGAGAGGGGTTTCTGAAATGTGATCACCCTAAAAGTCCTGTGCTATATTTATTGCCTAAATTGCACAACAATAGGCTCAACCCACCTGGCAGACCTATTGTGTCTGTAATAGGCTCTTTGCTTGAAAACACCTGCAAGTACATTGACTATTATTTCTAGTCTTTTATAGACACATTGCCATCTTATATTAAAGATATTCAAACATTTTCGAAAATCATTGAGGACATACATTGGGAACAGGATTACCTACTATTAACACTTGATGTCACAAGCCTATACACCAGTATTAAGCATGACTTAGGTCTTAAAGCAGTTCGACACTTTATGCAGGCCAGGTCGATTAAACTTTAACACACATAGATGATATTGGATATGATTGAATACTGTCTAAGGAATAACCTTTTTATCTTTGATATTCAGGTTTACAAGTAGCTTCAAGGAACAGGGATGGGCACTAGCTTTGCCCCCGAGCTACACAAACTTGTTCATGGGATGGTGGGAGGAGCAGGTGTCCGTTGAATCACTGAGTTTGAGGAAAAGGTTATTCTGTAGATTCATTATAGTGACAACATTTTTGTCATCTGGAGAGGTGATGAATTATCAGCAAAAAAACTCTGTGCCCAATCTCAATGAAATAAAACCTAAATTTACAGTTTACTGAACATTTAAGTAGGTCGCACATAGAATTTTTGGATTTGGAGATTGTGGTTAAGAAAGATCAACTCACCACAAGGTTATTCAGGAAACAGACGTCAGGAAACAACTTACTTAATGCCCAGAGTGCACACCACTCTAGCGTTATACATAGCATTCCTTATGGGGAGTTACTGTATGCTAGAAGGTTGTGTAGTATTTTGGAGGATTACGAACATGAAAGTCAGATCATGTGCAAGAGATTTAAAGAGTGATGGTATAGTATGGATATTACATCTCCAGGCGAGAGAGAAAGTTGACAATATCTCACAGGACTCTTTGCTACATCAAGATTATATGAAGGAAGTGGAGGAGTAAGGTTCATTACCACTTATTCTAACCAATCTTAAAATGTGAGGAAAATTTTAACAAAAGTTGGCATATTTTGCAAACTGATCCGGTGATAACTAAATTAATACACAATACACCTCAGGTTACTTTCAAGAAGAGCAAATCTTTATGTGATGACCTCGGTTACAATATGGTATTACAGCATGCAAGTTTGATAAGATCAATACCAACTTTTCTGGTTTCCACTGCTGATTGTAATGCAGGGCCTGCACTAACTAAGAACTGTAGAAGGCTGAAGATAGGAAAGGGAAAGAGAACATCAGATCAGGGGTAATTTCAATTGCAAAACCAAATTTTGTGTTTATTGTTTGATATACCCATGTAAGAAGATATATGTGGGCAGCACAATTCACCAGCCTAAGAAAAGAGTGTTAGAACACAAAATAGAAATCCGTCACAATGATCATAATTAACCTGTTGCCAGACACTTCTATGAGCTACATGGTGGCAATTAAAATTTACAGAAATTTGTGGTGATTGACCAGGTGAAACTAGATATCCGAGGGAGTGATAGGGAAACAGTTTGAGTGTACTAGAATCAAGATATATCATAGAAATTGAGACCCTTGTCCCCTTAGGTCTTAATTTTAGTGAAGAACTGGCCATGCATCTTGGATAATAATTTGTTTAGATCAGATTTACCATCATGCTATTGAGTCTGTTGTACGAGTCTTTGTTTTTGTAATTTTTTATTTTATATTGTAGCTGTTTATACTGGTTTTATTGACACATCCTTTGATTTTTTTTTTTTTTTTTTTATTGTGCACACAGATGAGAACACTTGTTGGTTTTTAGTAGTGGGGTACTTTACCAAGGTCACATGAGATCATTTTACAGTCTGTCTTATACAGGACTGCATTTGAGACACGGAGATATGCCCAGTGGGGCATAATTATGTTGGCCTCACAGAATTATTTCTATTTGGTATATTTTCAGTTTTTACTGTGTTTGTAATTATGTATTCCCACATGGCCATAATTTTGTATACTGTTGATAATTCTGTGGTAAGCATGTCCGTTATTATGTGCATTGATCTGCAATCAAGGTGGGTCATAGATACATCTCACCAGCCCTCCTTTTCTGACTGTGGTTTTTTTTAGGGGATGGCTGAATATCTACACACCCCATTGTTTAATATTTTGATTACATCTGGTGCTTGAGTAGTATTTTATGATCATATTTTTGTAGGTTGCTGACAATCTTGTGAGAACAATGCTATTCAGCTATGTGCACTACACTCTAACATGGCCACTGCTTTAGACTCTGTGTGAGCACTGGTGGACAGAGATGGTCCTTTGTTTGTGTTGATATTTTCAACTATGGAAATTTGTTAATTACTGGCACTTTATTCCGTGAACAAGGCTACGGCCAAAATGCGTTGGAGTAGGAGCGTGTAATCCTTGAGTAAATATTGTTTTCAGCACTTTAAAGGTGTTTATATTCTCACTGAAAACCCAAAGGTTACAGGGACGTTATATTTAGGAAATAGAACAAAAAAAAAAACATGGAAATTCACTTAAAAAATGAAAGGTTACAGGGATGTGATAGTTAGGCTCACATTTTAAACATACCAAACCATATAAATGTACTTTTTATAGTTAGAGTTATCTCAAGTAACTGTAACTTGTGCCCTAATGTATCTCCCATGCTTGTTTTTGTTTTGATATATAAATAAATATATATATACACACATATATAAAATGTGACTTTAAAATGGGAAAGAATCCATCCAATTCTCACATATCAAGTGCTGAAGTTTTTAAATAATGTTTTATTTTTTTCCATTCATAACACTATATTTATGTTTCTTTTGCACTTATGTACATCAAGGAATGTGATTACAACAAAGTGGGCTAGAAAAACAGAGAATCAGTCTATATTAAAAATGTAGATCTTAATTCGTGAAAGCATTTTCCAGTATATGTTGCAGTACTCCGTTAGTACTACCTCACATACTCTTAAATGCAATTAACAAAGGTACAGGATAGACCTACTCAGTTCCTATCTCTAATGTGCTGATATATTTGCTGATAATGGGATGAGCTCCATCTCCACCTATGAAGATCAACATTTATTTTTTAATGTGGGAATAGCAAGGGGGTGTGACTACAAATGTGGACGATCTACTATTAAGTATGAGGGGGAATGGTAAAATCAATTTAGGGCTAAGGAAAGATGGAAGTATAAACAAACCTACTAAGGGGGATTTCAGTTACATTTTACCAGAGTTTCAGAAATATCTGCTCCAATTGTACTACAGCCCAAACACACTTAGATCTAGCCCATCAAAGCCTTGTAGCAAGTTACACAGTTCAGATTGCCAGTGATGGACCTGGCCCTTTTTGCAGGGTCTCCCAAAGATGATTTTTATCCTCTGTTGCTGAACCCATTTTTGTTAGCATTAGGAGTCTCCACTTTTTCCTGCATCCCCATTGGTAAAGTGCTTGTTTTCTCTTTCTAATATATGGTATAATTAGACTACATCTAATTACTTACTTATGCCTATTACCCTTCCTATGGTACAGGCCTTCAGCCAGGACTCCCCAACCATCTCAGTCCAGGGCTTTTCTTTCAATCTGACTCCATATGTAACCCATCGGCTTACAGTCAGCCTCAAGACTCCAATGTCAAGTGTTTCTTGGCCTTCCTCCTTTCCCTTTTCATTGAGGGTTCCAGGTGAGGGCCTGTCTGGTGATGTCTGA
The DNA here is from genome assembly GCF_031143425.1 of Pleurodeles waltl. Classification (NCBI taxonomy): domain Eukaryota; kingdom Metazoa; phylum Chordata; class Amphibia; order Caudata; family Salamandridae; genus Pleurodeles; species Pleurodeles waltl. Next base: position 890,919,676 of record NC_090442.1, on the reverse strand, counting down.
TACAGGCTTGTGGAGGATGTGACCCAGCCCCAGCATCTTTTTCATGATTTCTTCATGAGCAGGGAGTTGGAAACTCTGCTGCTAAAGGTCATTATTGTTTATGGTGTTTGGCCAGCAGATTTAGAGGATTTTCCTAAGTCAGGTGTGATGAAGGTCTGGACTTTGTTGGTGGTGGTCACTGTTGTGCTCCATGTTTCTGCTCCATGCAGAAGGACCAATTTTATGTTGCTGTTAAAAAGTACAATTTTTGTTTGCAGTGTTAGATCCTTGAACCTCCAAATCTTCTTTAGCTAAATGCAGCTAGCCCTTGCTTTGCAGATTCCTGCCTTGACATCAGCATGAGTACCGCCCTGCTTTCCATAACACTGCCCTGGTAGGTGAAGGCCTCAACTTCTTCCAGTGCATCACCTGCAAGAGTGACTGCAGTTTTGATGGCCATCTTAGCCTTCCAGATTTAGTTTTTTCCCCTGAGGATGTTGAGACCAAGTTGTGCTGATGTGGCTGCCACTTTGTCACTTTTCTTTTGCATTTGTAAATGGGTATTGGAGAGTAGGGCCAGGTCATCTGCAAAGTCCTGGTGATTGAGCTGTGTCCAAGGTGTCCACAGCATCCCATTGGTTCTTCTTGCTATGGATGTCTTCATGATCCAATCTGTGGCCAGAAAGAAGAGATAAGGCAAGAGCAAACAACACTGGTGGACTCCGGTCCTCACACCGAAGGCTTTCATGAGTTGTCCTCCATGGGTTATCTTGAAGGGCATTACCTCATAAGAGTTCCCAATGATTCTTACAAGCTTATCTGGCATTCCGTAGTAGCAGAGCAACTCCCAAGGGGTCTTTCTGTCCATGCTGTCAAATCCATTTTCATAGTCAATGAAGTTGACTTAGAGGGGGAAGTTCCATTTCATCGAAAGCTCAAGATGATGTGCAGGGATGCAATCTGGTCTGTGCAGGATCCAGCTGTGTGGAAGCCAGCTTTCTGGTCTCACAACTGAGCACCCATTTGTTCCGTCATTCTGTTCAGGGTGGCTCTGTTGAACACTTTGCCTGGGGTTGATAGTAGAATTATCCTTCTGCAGTTTGTATAGTTACTCAGGTCACCTTTCTTATGCATCTTGATCAGATATCCCTCCTTCCAGTCTTATTGCATCTTTTCCTCTTTGAAGACTCTTGCAAACATAGAGTAGAGTGTGTTTACTGATGCTTCAATGTCTCCCTTCGGGGCCTCTAAAGGAAAATTGTCAGGTCCTACTGCCTTTCTATTTCTCAGATGTTTGATGGCTTGTCATATTTCTTCCTTGGTGGGTCTGCTGCAGTTGATTGGCAAGTCCTTGTCAGCTGGCTATATGATTGCAGAATGGGTTGGTTCAGTAGTTCCTCAAAGATGATGTGCAGGGATGCAATCTGGTCTGTGCAGGATCCAGCTGTGTGTAAGCCAGCTTTCTGGTCTCACAACTGAGCACCCATTGTTCCGTCATTCTGTTCAGGATGGCTCTGTTGAACACTTTGCCTGGGGTTGATAGTAGAATTATCCTTCTGCAGTTTGTATAGTAACTCAGGTCACTTTTCTTATGCATCTTGATCAGATATCCCTCCTTCCAGTCTTATTGCATCTTTTCCTCTTTCAAGACTCTTGCAAACATAGAGTAGAGTGTGTTTACTGATGCTTCAATGTCTGCCTTCGGGGCCTCTGAAGGAAAATTGTCAGTTCCTACTGCCTTTCTATTTCTCAGATGTTTGATGGCTTGTCATATTTGTTCCTTGGTGGGTCTGCTGCAGTTTATTGGCAAGTCCTTGTCAGCTGGCTATATGATTGCAGAATGGGTTGGTTCAGTAGTTCCTCAAAGAGCTTCACCCATCTTCGCTGTTAGCATTTGTTACCCATGATAGTCATCCCAGCTTTGTCTTTATTGGGTCTTTCTGGCTTGCTGTATCAGCCAGTGAGTTTCCTTGTTATATCGTGGAGTTCTTTCAAGTTCCAGTATTTGATGTTTCATCTTGCTGCTTCATGGGCTTTTGTGCAGGACCATCAATGAATCTTTGCTTGTCTGCTCTTATGTTTCTCTTTGCTTCCTTGTTGGTTTCAGTGAATTCACATTGAGCCTTCGCTTTTTCTGCTCATGCTCGGCTGGGGTTGACTGTACTTTTCTTTTCCTTTCTCGACTTGGGTTTTGGCCATAGTCTTTGTAGAGATCCATTGTTTATGCTGATGTTTCTTGGGACCAGTACCTCCTGGCAGGTGAATGACACTGTTTCTTGGATCTTCTTCCAATAGCTTACTACTGGGTCTCTGTCATCCCCTAGCATCTTTGAAAAGGGTGATGTTATATCACTGGTGTTGGTTTGTCACTTCCATACATTCTCTCTTCAACTTTAGCTTTAGCCTGGTCAGAACAAGGTAACAATTTGACACCATGTCTGCTCCTCTCATCACTCTCACATCCCGCAGGGACCACCTAAACTTCAGGCAATGCAGACATGGTTAGTCTGATTCTCAGTTGAATGGACTGGTGACACTCACATTGCTTTTTGTATTCTTTTGTGTAGGAATACACTACCGCCTATCTCAAGACTGTTAAGGGAAAAAATATCTGTGAGCCTTTCACCATTCTCGTTTAGGTCACCAAGGCCATGGTTCCCATGACTTCTTCATACCCAGTGTTGTTGCTTCCAGGCTTGGCATATGAGGCATTTCTCCAGGATCGACTGGAGTCTGTTATAAAAACTGTTTTTTTCCTCTTCTTTGCTGTCATTTGTAGGCCTCATCCACTGTGAAGGAAACTCTTCACACCCGACTTTGGAAAGGTAACTTTTTCAATGGAACTAACCTCATCCCTTCATTCGGGTCACGCTCCTTCATGGTTTGCCTGAACTTGTTACTTAACCCCAATCTAGCATGGCCAGATGACTGCAAGTGGCACTTTGTGCTTTTTTAGTACTATATCTACTTAAAACCTTAAAATTTCATATCTCCAGTTCCAATGATTGGATTTTTGTCATTTTGATTGTATTTTATTTATTACAATTTACTCTATTGTTCTAAGTTGGTTTGGGGGTTTTGTTATGTTTTCATTTTATTACTGTTTGAGCGCTGCCTAACTATTTTGTATTTTGCCTATGTGTTAAGCCTGGCTGCTTTTGTGCCAAGCTGATAGAGGGTTAAGCACAGGTTAATTTAGTGACTTTTGTGCTTCACCATGACAGGAATTGTGGCCGTTGCTTTGGAAGGGACTTCACCCCCCTCAATAAAAAAACAATTTCCTATAGGAACTCACAGGTACTGCAAAGAAATCACATAGACATCAGTGGAGACAGATAGTGGCAATGCTAGAATAATGCTCTAAATAAAATAGAAAGGAAATAAAAATGGTCATGTAACTTTTGACATTACATACACCCATATACATTGACTTGTGCAATGTAAAAATATAAAATAATTTAAATGAAAATTAAAACTTGAGTGTGGAGAATAGTCATGTAATTGAACATTTCAGACATACTCAAATGTAAACATAGCACTCATACATAGAAAATTACACATTTGTAAACTGTCAAAACTTAACTCATCACACAAGATCAAAACAAATAAAGACACTTTTCTTGGTGATTCACAAATGTGCAAATAATAAATGTTCAATGAAGCCTGATTTACACACATTATTATTTGTGTGCAGTATAGAGTTGTCTCTAAAAGTGTATGTCTGTGCAAGTTTAATTGCCATTTAATTTAAAAATGTGCTGTCTGTACATTACAGAGCACTCCCACATGATGTTCTAGTTATATATTGGCAAAAGTGTGCTCCAAAATGCACTATCAGCTACATACTACAGCCCTACAACTCTCCTGTTGAGTATATTTCCTATGTTTTGTGTGAAGCTAGGATATTTCACATCCCGTATGACTTCAGTGATGTAACATTAATGTTAGCATCCTCACTTTGAAAATTGTTCTAGCACCACTAGTTCAAAGTTGGTGAACTATGGGGCAGATTTAAGTTCCTCTAGTGCCAACTAAGCGCCGCCATAGTGTCATTTTTTTACGCTAAAGTGGCATATTCCCAGCTCCATATTTACAAAGTGGTGCAATGCATGCATTGCGCCACTTTGGAAACCCTTGCACCACATTATGCCTGTGCCAGGCATAAAGTATGCAAGGGAGCGATCCCCCGTTAGGGGGGCCAAAAAACACTTTAACACATGCTCACAGCAGGCATTGAAAGGGGGCCTTTTAATGCTATGGACCATGGTGCGCGATATTTTAAATATGGTGCACACTTAGGCCCATATTTATACTTTTTTAGCTCCGCATTTGCGACATTTTTTTACGCAAAAGCAGCGCAAACTTTCAAAATACAATTGTATTTTGGACGTTTGTGCTGATTTTGCATAAAAAAACTACGCAAATGCGGCACTAAAAAAGTATAAATATGGGCTTTGGTGACTGAAGGGGGGACGCTAAGGGACGCAAGGAAAGTGGTGCTGTACTAGGGGCAGCACCACTTTCCTTAACTCTGCCCATATGACTCTAAGTTCAGTTTTAAAACAAACCCTTGCAAGTATTTCGAAACAATATTTCAGGTGAACATGTACTTTGTGCTGCTGCTGCTTTTTACGGGTGGGTGGAATTAATAGGTGGAATTTGGTGAATCTGCTTTACTTTTCTGGCCAAGTTCTGTTAATCACCACGTGGAGGATTTTTTTCTGCAGGCTCCAGAAATGCAAGGGTGACTGAGATTGGGAGTCCCCTAGCTCCTTTTTCTAACGTGAGCAGTCATGGTTAGAGAACTGCTTCTTGAGTAGATTTGCTGCCGCTTGGGTTGAATTTCAATTCGAGCAGCAGCAAAATCAACTTATATGGTTGTGAACTCTTGCGCACGGCATGATGTCATTCACACTGATTTTTCAGCGCTGTTCTCACTATTTGTGCTAAATTGCAGAGCAAGCAGCACAACATGCATATTTTCCCCCGTTGACAGAACTTTGCTGAATATCTCAGAGTTTTTACGAAGCTCCAAGGATTTCGGTGGAGTGAAACTCCACAAGTTCCATCCTCCCCTATATTTTTCACTTCAAAATTTCATCAGAGAATGTGCTCACTAAGGGCCAGATGTAGCAAGCCATTTGCATGTCGCAAACTGCGAAAATCGCAGTTTGTGCCATGCAAAAGGCCTCACGCGATGCTCATTCCCAAATTGCGAGTCGGTACCGACTCGCAATTTGGGAATGCGACTCGCAAATAGGAAGGGGTGTTCCCTTCCTATTTACGACTCGCATCACAATTCAGAGTTGCTTTGTGACCGCGAATTCGGTCGCAAACCAACTCGCAGTTACCACCAGCGTCACACTGGTGGTAACTCATTTGCAAAAGGGAAGGGGTCCCCATGGGACCCCTTCCCCTTTGTGAATGTCGACAGAAATATTTTTCAGAGCAGGCAGGACCACTGCTTACTCAGAAAAAAACTAAACCAAATGGTTTCAGTATTTTTTTCATTTTGCAACTCGTTTTCCTTTAAGGAAAACGGGCTGCAAAATGAAAAAAAAAAACTGCTTTATTTAAAAAGCAGTCACAGACATGGAGGTCTGCTGACTACAGCAGGCCACCATCCCTGTGAGTGCAGGGACTCGCTATGGGGTCGCAAAATGCGACCCACCTCATGAATATTGATGAGGTGGGTCTTTGCAACCCCATAGCGAGTCGCAGAAGATGTCTGAGACACCATTCTGCATCCGATTTTGCGACTTGTAAATTGCGAGCCTCTCAGACTCGCAATTTGCAAGTCGCAAAATCGTATTTTGCTACATCTGGCCCCTAAGTAATCATATACATATGCATACATATATTACCCTGTGGCAGTCACTATGGGGTAGTTATAGTTAGGATTGTGTTTCCATAGGAAATGCATTTTTGGTTTGCTCATATCTTTGGCACATTTGACAAATCTTCATGAAACTTAAAAAAAAATAATTTTCACCTCAGCCCCTTCCTGGAAAGTTTTGGGGTGATACATCAAGCTCGGGCTGAGAAAAAGGGTGGTCTCAAAATGCATTTTCCCCATTCGTTTTTCCATAGGAAATTCAGACAGAACTTCAGCCCAAAAGGCTGAACGGATATATACCAAACTTGACAGAAAGCTAGATCTTGAACCAGAAAGAGTGCTTTTTGTGATTTATGGGAAATCCAGTCTACTGTAATTTTTTTTAACAAAAGCACAGGCTTCAGTGTGATTTAAAGTAATACCTCCTAGTGTGGGCCAGGGCACCGGGGGTGGCACATTCCTTATTTAAGAGGGTTTGTGGGCCCCATCCCCAAGCCTCTAAGATGACCTGAGGACCCCATCCCCAAGAGCTGATATCCTGTTAATGGGGGGTGCACGATCCCCCTCCTTGAGCTTAAAAAGGCCCTGGGGACTCCATCCCTGAATGCCGTATAAACAATTAAGGGAAGGGAGGTGTGCATTCCCCCTCTCAGTGCCTAAAAAGGGCCTAGGGAACCATCCACAAAGGGCTGTATAAACAAAGAGGTGTGGGGTTCGTGGCCCAATCCCCAAGCCTAAAAACACCCCAGGGGGATGCCTGACCCCTCTCTCTGACCTTCAATGGCCCCAGGGACCCCATTCGAATGGGGATGTAAATAGATTAAAGGGGAAGGACCTGCTCACCCCTGAGACTGATGAGGCCCCAGGGACCACCAACCCCCAGGGCTGGAAATAACTAGATGGGGAGGGGGGCTGCACCCTCCAAGAGCCAATTTAAGCTCCAAAGACCAAATCCTACAGACCAGCTCAGGTACAGTGTCTCTGGGTTCCCAACCCTCAGGACACCATCTATTGAAAGTGGAATGTTCTGCCACTGGATGAGAGCAAAACTTTTCCCTGGCAGCACATTTGGACCGTGAAAATATTGTCAACTGCTCCCACCCCACTAGAGCAAATTAAAACTGGTAGCAATGGGTGCAAGCAAGGGAGGCGACAGGCCTGGGGGTGTCCCACCCTTTCCTCTGAAACCACAATGAGAGACATGGTGTAGGCTGGTCTTGGTGGACACCCAACTTTGAAATATATATTTTTTTAAATCTAATGCTGCCTCTTGCAGGAGAAGTGAGCTGGCAAGACCACAGATCTGCTGTTGGTGAATCTATTCAGTACTTTCTGGGAAATCACAGTTCACAAAAATATAGATATCTGTACGGTTGGGTGCACGAGAGGCTTGAGAGAATCTTGGGGGGAGTACCAATTTCAGGATAGAGCGTTGTGATTAGCCCAAGAAGCTTTATTTCCCTTGGGCCAATTTGCTCACACGGGAGACAAATTCCTGCAGAAGCAAGCAAGTGCTCTGATTGGCTGCCAGCAACATCATACAAATAATATTGACAGTCATTACAGGACTCGGGGACTTTGTCCCTTGTCTTGAAGTAAATAGGGATACCCTGCGCCACTATGCCCCATGGGGGAGACCCAGAGAGATTCCCCTGGGTCAGCATTAAAAACAAATAAGCCATTTTTGCTGTGATCCTGCAGGACTCCCATGGGATAAAAAAAAAGAAGGAAAATGGCAGCTGGGGCAACATTGTTTGATTATGAGTCTGCAGGGAGCCAAACACCAGGGTGTCATTGTTTATTTAAGAGTAGGGGAGAGCTCAGCAGCCCTCCCTAAGCTATTATAGACCTCATGATCCCAACCCAGGGTACATTAGATAAGTGGCGGGGCAGTCATTGACCCCTTCCTGAGCCATTATAGGCCCCAGGGAGCCCACCCCCAGGCTGAAATGCAAAACAAAAGGGATGGGGTCCCTCAGCCCCCTTCCCTGAGCCTTCAAATACCCAGGGGACCCCATCACTCGGGCTGGTATGTTTTATTTCAGGCAAGGGTATATTTTATTTTCAGGTAAGGGGGTCGCGTGGCCCCTCTCCTGAGCAAGTGAAGGCCCTGGACAGCCTATCCCGTGTGCTGAGTAATAAAATAAAAGGGGAGAGGGCCTTTCTATGAGACTCTAAAGTCCCCAGGAACCTCATGCCCTGGGGCCACTAAACTTTTTTAAAAGGGAGAGGGATGCGTGACCCCTTCTCCCTGACCTTCTATGGCCCCAGGGACCCCATTCCCAAGGGTCGACTCACATGCTTTGTACCGGGGAGCCCTCTGTTGAGACACAGCAGTTTCCCTGCATGCACTGGTGCGGGCAGGGAAACTTGTGTTTGCTCATGCCTAGCAGGATCATTTTTATATGTCGTGCCATGTAGGAGAAAACACAAACAGTCTACTTCACAAAGGTAAACCTAGATGTTTGGCGTCTACGTTTATGACTTTGGGAATTCACAAAGGGCATTTATGAGCAGTATCTTTAGGTTTGCACTCGGGACGGGATGCCTGCCCTAAGTGCGGAACTAAATATACTACTAAGTATCTACTAAGTTTAGACCAAACGTCTAACTTTACTTTTGTGAACCAGGCCCATTGTCTATTCCCAGTGGGTGGGAGCTTTGAAAATGCTTCTGCCAGCTGGGAGGAGACTTAAGATCGGTTTCCCTGGCCAAACTGATGTGGGAAGGTTAACAGATCAGATATTGTTCCTGCCCAGAGGGAGCAGCATAACTAGCTGCTCCCTTTGGGTGGGAGCAATTCGGGCTCAAGAGGACCGCAGAGAGACGTCTGGGGCCACGGAGTCCAGGGGCTCCCTCCTTGTCCCCCAACACGTGGTGATGTCATTTGAGATGTCATCGGTGATGTCATAAATTGTGTCATAGAACATGTCATGAGTGATGTAATATATGAGGTCATAAGCAGTGCATGGCGAAGTGCAGTGCAGAGCTAACTATAACTGGTGAATTTCTGTCTTTTTTTAGTGCAGAATATTAATGTTGCACTGACATATTCACCTAATTATAACGCTACTTTAACCTTTGATTTTTTTTTGCAGATTTCTAAGGTTTTGTTTTTTAACGTAAACAGATTTTTTTATCACACCTAACTATAACATTACTTTAACCCTTTGTTTCTTTAGTGAATGCCTAGGTTTTTTAATGTAAATTAGTGTCTTATTAACAGACTCAAAGACAAGTTTCCCATTATGCATGGTGTTCCTCCATGCCACGGGCATTTGGCAAAAGGGCCTGGCCTGTAGCCAGGCCCTGCAGCAAACCACCCTGCCAACATCACGCTGTGCACATCCTTTTGTCATGTGTGGCATGGGATTGGCCGCAGGGTCTGGTTTGCAGCCAGGCCCTACATCCAACTCCCTGCAGGCACCAACCCAGAGGCAGCCAACAGCGCGCTGCACATGATCTTTGCTCATTCATGGCATTTGTTGGCTACAGGGCCTGTGATGTAGCCATGCTCTACTTCCAACTCACCACAGACAGTTAACCTCACACTGTGCACAACCTTTGGTCATGTGCAGCAGGAAACTGGTCACAGGTCTTGGCCTGTTACCAGGCCCTGTGGCCAACCCCCAGCAGATTGCCAACCCCACACTGCATACAGCCTTTGCCATGTGCAGCATAGGGTTATCCTTCGGGCCTCATGAACCCCATCTCCTGAGGCAAAATGTTTATGTTAAAGGAAGGGGCATGCAGCCCTTCTTCCCAAGCCTTCTTGGGCCCCAGGGACCCCATTCACCAGGGCAAAAATCTAAGGGGAGAGGAGCGTGAAGCCACTCTCCCCAAGCCTTGCTAGGCCTCAGGGATCCCATCCCTCAGGGACCTACCAATAAAAAAGGGAAGGAGATCATGTGGCTCCCTCTCCAAGTCTTATTAAGCTCTAGAGACTCCTTTCCTCAGGGTCCTATGTTTTTTTTAAAGTGAGGGGGGCACAGGGACCCTGTACTTGAGCCTCATTTGACCCCAGGTACCTCATTCCCAGAGCCATATTTTTTTTAATGGGGATGGGGTGGCATGCCCTAAACTTCATTAGGCCCTAGGGACTCCATCCCCGAGAGCCTCAAGTATTTTTTAGGGTGTAAGGACCATGCCCTCCTCCCAGAGCCTCAGTAGGCCCTGGGGACTCCATCCCCCAAGCCCACATGTTTTTTAAAGGGAAGGGGCTGCTGGACCTCTTCCTCAAGCCTTATTAGTCCCTTGGAACCCCATTCCCCAACGATTTTATTTTTAAAGGTGACAGGCTGTATGCCAATTTTTAAAGGTCCTGCCAACTGGGAGCTAACAAAAGGTTTATTTTGCCAGACAGAATTTGCAGTTTTAAAACTGCAGAACCAAGCTGCAGGGGCAGGCCTGGAGACACGCCTTGCATTGTCACATTAGTGGTGGCACAAATAGGTGCTGTAGTCCACATCTAACTTACAGGCCCTGCAAACACTGAGTATCATACACTAGTCACTTATGGGCAGGGTAAATATGCCAATAAGGATTTTTAACCAATTTCAGAGCAGATGCACTGGGCCCGGTTAGGAGGATCCCAGGATACAGAGTTTAAAAACCAACAGCATCAGTTAAAAAATGTGGGCGTGAACATGCAAAAAGGAGCATTTTTTTACATGACAAACTATATACATTCAAATACCCCTGAATTTCACAATTATATTTAATAGATTTACAACTGAATTTCACACACAACTGTTTCTTTCTTTTAATCACCAGAAAATTAAATAATTTGCCAGAATCACATTGATTTCAGTCAATGACATAGGCCAATAATTAATCCCAGATTTCTCCATTTCAATGCTGACTGACCATCCACTAGAGCACATTTCCTCCTCACCTTCAAACCCTTTAAAGTGGCTGGTATGTCAAGTGTCTGCATTTGCCATATTTTCCCAACAATCAGCCTCTACAGTTTTCATTGTGGCCATAAAAATATAATATGTGCATTCTTGCATGAAACGCTTGAAGGCAGCATTAACGATTATGGCTCCATCCAGTGTTAAAGACTCACTTAAGTGATTTCTCAAAATAAGGAACATCTTGACAAGCACATCTTGAAAAGCATGTTGATGTTAAAAAGTTATTACTTACATCGATAAATAAATACCTGTTTAATTAAAACAAACCTTAAAAAACACCACAACACCACAACTAGTCCTATCTCAATCTTCGAATCTTTGTTAGAGAAGGTAAAAAATACAGCAGATGACTGATATTAAGCTAAGTAGTTGCAAGTCACGGCACTTCATTGCGTAGATCGCTACTATATTTGTCAACAACATATTGATTATAGAGAAAAGGTTTACATTTTATGTACATAATGATGTTGGTATGACTACATTTTCTTTCATGCTTGTTTTAAAGTCAGTAAAGAATATTGGTTAGAGAACTGTAGATCGATAATCTTCTGTTAAATAAGAATGAGCAGTCAAATTATGTTTAGGTCTTGTGTTAACAAAGGATTTTTAGTTTCACACATAGGTATAAATATGCTTTATTTTAGGCCCTCAGTTCTCTTCAACCATTACTCTGTTATTGTGTCATTCACATCTGCCATCCACCCACTGCAGCGTAAAGCTTGGGGCACTGGATCATCTCACTTCAGCCATTGGCTAACTTCACTCTGAGAGACAGCATTGTGCTATTTAACAAGATCTACACACAAAGTAGCTCCCTTCAGTATCACAAGCTATACCTTTTGAGGTGAAATCTTTTTGACTTAGCCAGCGTTTTCTTTTAATTTAGAGTGATGAGAGCCTAGCGGCTCCACAACAATAATGTTTTGTAAAAAACAATGCAAAATATAACAACTACTGGCAAAGCCAAAAGGTGCCCTGGCCTCTACTTACCAAGCCCAGGGCTTGAGCTCTGTCCTCCAAAGGTATCCAGTAATTGGTATAACACTAAATGGCCAAGAAAACATACCTGTCTGTCCCTAGTATATGGTAGGGCATGTATGTTTAGAGACCCTAGTGGACTTAATGTATTTAATTGTACACTTCTATGGTGTCTGGCGTCATTTCAAAACCAGGCCTGCCTTGCAAGCTGCTTTTAAAATAAAACTATGCCCAAATTTGACTCTGGAAATAAAAATACTTCCAATGTCCAAAACTACATTTTATAACTTGCAAGTTACCCTTAAGCTCTTTCCTAGGTGCCCCCAGAGTAGGGTGCATTGTTATAAAAAGCATATAAAATATGTTTTATATGTCCTGGTAAGGAAAAACAGCCAAAGTCCATGATCTCTTTTGTAGTGCTGCTAGCCCCATAGGCTAACATGTGAAGATTTTTTTAACTGTATGAAGTCTACCTCTCGATGGTATTCAGCTAGCAATTTTATTCAAAGTATCAAAATAATAGGTACAGTAAGTGCAACAACCTACCAAGGCCATATTTATTATTACTATTATGGGAATTAAGTTTTAGAACTTGCTATCCTGAAGTTACCTAAAACAGGTCTGTAGCAGCCTCTTCTGATTGGTCAGCCTTTTACTGCCTGAGCCAATCTGCTTCCTGATTAGGTGTGGAGAGACCTGGGGCTGCAACAATACAGCCATTTCATGGAAGGAGATTTGCTTCCTGGAGAAGCCTACGAGAGGAGGAGGGCTGGGGAAATAAGCTGGACTTCACAGCTAGGAGAACAGATGTCACAGGATGCAGGGAAGTCCCTACTTCCTTGATCCCCAGCCAGATGGGAGCCCTCCTAATTAGATTTGGAGTGGGGTGGAAGGGGAGTGTGGTCAGAAGTAAGCCACAGCCTTAGGCTGGGTACACGCACACACACTCCAAGGAAAGCTTTTCTCCATTTTGATTTCTGTCAAAACCGTGTATTCTGGGGCAAACATATGCCACACTTTACAGGAAGTGGTCATAGCAGAGGGAGGAAACATTATCCCAATTGATTGAGGTGTACCCCAATCTTGTCAGCCCAGACTGGAGGATAAATATGGGAGAGCTGCAGTAGCTCCTCAGAACACTGTCTGTGAATAAAGAAGAAAGACTGCCCTGCTGGACCCTTGGACTGCACCACAGAAGGACTCAAAGGACCTCTCCTGCTGCACTCTCAAGGATCCACCAAGAAAAGGCTGTGCCTGACTCACAGCAAAAGGAGTGGACTTCCTGATCAGCAACAGGAACAACAGAGCTGGAAGAAGTCACCTGCAAACCCTAAGAGAGGCATACCCCAGGTGACCACTGCAACTGAATATTTGCTGAATTGTGCAGAAGAGTTGTGGGAAGTTGAGTACTAGCCATCAAGAGGCAATTTAGAGTCTCTGGACACCTGGCAGCAGATGCTGGACTCTTATTTTCCCAAAAGGTCCTCAAAAAGATATGAAAGTTTGGAAACTTTCTGAAACGTTTTGCTAAAAAGCTCCAGGAGGAGACCGGCTCGATGTTGAGAGTGAAGCCACCATCGTGAAACCACGAATCAGCGTTACTATGATGGTTTGTCCAGCTGAAAGCTCCAGAGCTCCTCACCATCAACACTGGGGACAAAGACTTCCAGGGGCTCACTGAGGCATTACACTGCAGTAGGCCACCGCTGTTGAATCAAGCTCCGGATTCCAGGAACTCAAAGGATTCAACATTGAGAGAAAATCTCCAAAAAAAAGACTGAGGGCCTCATTACGAGTTGGGCAGCCAACAACTGCCATGATGGTGGTGGCGGTCTGACCGCCATCAGGTTGGCAGTTGGACTGCCATATTACGATTCATACAGGCCCATGGAGCAAAGATCGCTATGGTTCCGCCAGCACCGCTAGGCAGCACAGACCACCATGGCCAAGAGGTAACACAAACAGGCCGTCAGAGACAGTGATTCTGCTGGACACAATACGAGGTTGCACACCACCAATGTGACCGTGGCGGTCCAACCACCATGTCTCAGAAGGCAGAAAACGGCAGTATAAAGGGAGACACTTACCTGCAGGCATCCTCACACCTCCGCTGCCACCATGGAACCTATCAAGCACGTCCTGCTGCTGCTGATCCTCAAAGGAGACCAAAATTAATACCATTGTGCACAGCACCAACTGTAAGTGCACAGACCTACCTGTATGATTGACCTCAACTGCAGATCATAGCGCCATCACCCGCCTCACATGGAGATCATGCTAAGGGCACAAAGTACACTTGACATTGTGTCCTGTGTCAGAACCAAATACAAATAATGACACATGCACAGCCACAATATGCCCTCTTGGTAGGCTCACTCCGACTGCACAGCAACACTGCACAAAAACACACAGCCACACATTTCAGGCACAGGGACAGTGAAGGCTATACAACAGTCACCCACAAATCACCAACAACACACATACCGATACAACTCACACGCTCACATTCCAAACATGCCAGGGACTGTCATCACATACAACACACATATGTATCAATGTGGCATTAGGCATAAACACCACCATTAATTAACCTTGCAATGGACACACACATCACAGCACAATGGAAGGACAATGGGATGCACAATAGACAGAGAGACAAATAGGAACACTCAGGGAAGGAGGCTGCACTGGGACACATATCACTTTTCACACACCCCTAAAAAATATGTGCACAGGAACGAGCCCTAAATGTTTCTCAGGGACAAACAATACCATATACAAATGTCATGACCATCTGCACAATATGTGAGTGCAAGTCAACAAAGCACATACATCTTCAACTGCATTGAACATACATCTACAGGATCGCTGTTCTCGTGTTTGGAGTGACAGAAACAGTGACTGCTAGGAGTTGCAGTCAGTTAACACTCTCTACTACACACACTATACAAATGTTATTCTTCCAGGTGAATTAACTTGAATTTGAACTGACCAACCAGGGGTATTTAGACATTTGTACACTGGGCTGGTGATTGGAATTACATACAGAGGCCCTCCCGGCCTTGGCAGTCCTGTCAGTCCCTGTACTACTGCTGTATGGCTATTTTAGCCATGTTTTAGACCCGTGTTTTATGCTAACTAGGCATGCCACTATTCACTTTAACCTTGTTACATTTTATTCAGCATTGCTTTATTTTTTCTACCAATAGCAATATTTGCGGTGCTGTTTTATTTTCTTTATCTCATTGTACTTTCACCTAGGAAAACATTACGTTCTTAGGAGGACATTTATTTCACTCTGTGCTTTCTCCAAGGCTACAGTCAGATAGGGTTGCCTTCAAACGTGGTATGCTGTGCCTCCAACATTCACAGAAAACACACACTCATACATGGGGACCATTTCTTAGAATGTCAATTGTTTATTATAAAAACACTCCTTTGTCCCAGACACGTTAGATGGAGATTCCATCCAGATGACCACAACTGTATGCTGATTGCTGATTGCTTCACTGCAGCTACTTGCTTAGATGGCTGGACCCCTGATCTACATGAGGACGATGTCTCTCTAGAACACAGGCTTCTTCCTCCAGGCATGAGGAATGGTGTACCTCAAGGGGGAAAACCCAAAGGGCAGAGTAGTCTTATTACGCTGTACTCAGACGTAGTGTAGGTAGGAGAAATATCACTCCTAGTGATAGTATAGCAGGACTATCCTTGTGATTTACCCTGTTAATCACCTGCTTGCTTTTATTGTGTTTTATCATCCTAGTTATTGCAATACATGCCTTTTTATCTAAGATGAAGTTACTTCAATAAATCCTTATTGAACTATATCCTGCCTCTGTTGGCTTTGCCTACATGAGACTCTTTGGTAACTGAGAGGAAGGGATGGGATCTGATCAACCACGATTCCCCTGAGGAGTCTTCTTGTCATCCGCCCAGTTGCCACAATCATCTCGGCCAGAGAGAAACGCTGTTGTTAGCTGGAGTACCCGGATTAGACCAACAGGCATCCTATGGTGCGGAATTCTACTTAGTAGAATCCATGTGATCCTGTCTCCCAGATCCAGTACCCTCATTAGCATAATGAGAACCTACCAACAATACAAACAGTTTTAGTCCTGTCAGTCACTGTACTACACACACTATACATATATGCTGTTCTCCCAGGTGGGTCTATGTCCATTGTAGGATGCAAGACAGGAGTATTTGGACTGGTGGACACTCGGATAGTGAGTGGGGTGACAGTAAAGGAGTCAGAAGGTGAGCTGTGAGAATGCATGAAATGGCATTTAGGTGATATTTTTTGTGTTGTGACTTACCAGACTCCACTCCCCCATGTATTCTAGTCAAGCCCTCAGGATGCAGGATTGCCAAGACCTTCTCCTCCTAGCAGCTCCAGGGAGGTGTCTGGGAGTGGTTTCCCTGGTTTGCGGTGTTAAGGCCGGGGCCGGCCCAGGCAGAGGTGGTCAACAGTAGCTCCCGGGACTTCCCTGTTTCAGCCCGCTCAGACCAGGTTGCTGGTGGGGGAGGGCTGCATGGAAGAGGCACATTGTGGACGAGTCTTGAAGGGAAGTGAGGAGAGAAAGTACCAGCAAACTTCCCCTGGTTTATTTCTACAAATGTAGCTTCTTTTGGGTGGGCAGGCACCCAGTTTTAGGGAATGGCAGCTGTGACACCCCTCTGTTGTATAAGGACAATGTGAACCAGGTTCATAGGGATGTTGGCTTTGTTCTCACCACTGCAAATTGGTTTGAGGGTCTTGAGAGACTTGACAAAGTGGATTCAATTGGTGGTAGGGTGTCCATTTCTTCAAAGAAGAACCCCAATTGACACAAGAAGGGTGTAAGTTCGGGGGGTGGCTTGGTGGATGGTGACCAATGATTTGAATGGGACCCCGACAAGGTTATCGTCTGTCAAGGCTCTTAGCGCTAGGGGATCTTATGGTAGAGTATTCAAAGCTACTGGTGGGGCAGAAGTGACTTCAATGCTACCTGTTACTTTACTGGTGAGTTCCGGCCCACCGATGGTATGGCAGTGTAATAATCAACTATTCCTTAGTGGCCTTTGCCCCTCCAGTGTATTTAATGGCCTACAGGCCTCATTTAGTGGCTCTTCGCAGGAAGGCCTGGGTTCTTCAGCTCCTGTGGGGAGCAGTGCTCCTACTGATGGTATGATAAATGATGAGCAATAAAATTCCAAGTACCATCCCTCTGTTTTTAAAGTGCTGTACTGGAACATTGCAGGGCTTGCTTCTAAATTTGACATTCCTGAGTGGGCTTCATTTATCTATCTACACACTACGGGGCTGATTTAAGAGCTACTAGTGCCACACTAGCGTAATTTCTTTTACACTAATGTGGCTCTACATTCTAAGAGATTTCTTTGCATCAGTTTCTTCTGCACTTTTAACACCTGCTCAGAGCAGGCGTTAAAAGGAGGCATACCATTGTTTTCAATGGACCTCAATGGGCTTTGCAGGATCAGCATCAACATTTTTAATCCTAGTGATGCAAAGCTCCGAACTAGTGTCAAAAATGTTGACACTAGTTTCCCTAACTACCACCATGGTGTCCCATATCTTAGTTACAGCATACACATAGTGGCATTAGGGGGTGCTAAGGGGCGCAAGAAAAGTGGAGCTGCACTGAGTGCAGCTCCACTTTTCTTAAATTGGGCCCTATATGCCTTTTTCAGGAAACTTGGTCTGTTAGCCCACTCTGTCGTACCGGGATTGCAAATTTTATTAAGTAAGCCATCCCTACTGAAAGAGGGCACCCCTCAGGTGGCTTAACAACTTGGGTGCATACTAGTTTGTCTTGTCAAGGGAAGATGTTGTAGTTCCCTGTTTGGATATTTTGGGCCATATTTATACTTTTTGACGCAAAACTGTGCCAACGCAGTTTTGTGTCAAAAAGTTTAACGCCGGCTAACTCCATTTCTTTGCGCCACCCGGGCGTCCAATTTATACTTTGATGCACACTGGCACAAACCGCAGGTTAGAGTCACTTTTGTTTACTCTAACCATTGCGCCATGTCGTAAAGCAAAACGATGTAAACGCAGAGAAAATAACTCTAATCCAGTTTACGACATCGCAAACTGGATATGCACCATTTTTCCCCGCAATAGCGTCAAAAAGTGGCACAAACACAGCAAACAGTGCTAAGGAGCCCCAAAATGGATCCCAGAAGCCAGGAGAGACCCCAGGGAGACCCCAATCGACCAGGAACCAGCCAGGAGGACCCAGACAAGACCCAGGAGAGGGGGAAGAAGAAAAGGAAATGTTTCAGTGCAGAGGAGCAGGAAATACTGGTCAGAGAGGTGACGGAACACTAGCATCAACTTTTTGTCACCTTAGAATTGCCAATTGGGAGGAGAGAGTCAATTTGGCAAAGAATTGTCAGCAAGATCAACAGTGTGGCAGAGATACTGAGAACAGTCACTGAGTGCAAGAAATGCTGGCATGACTGCAAGTGCAGGACCAAGGAAAAAATGGCAAGGAACAGGAAGGCAGCACTGCAGACTGGAGCTGGGAGTCAAGCACTGCTGGAGGCCCTGGACCAGGTGGAGGAGATGTTGGCAGCCGTCATCCCAGAGGAGATCGTCACAGGAATTCAAGGACAGGACAGCGCAGACTACCAGGAAACAACACAGATGCAAGGTAAGTTGCATGGGGGACAAAAATGCCTAAATGTTAACTGCAAGCAGAGGGAGGTACATACCTACTACACAATGTATGTCAGCCATGGAAATAAGGCAGTGGAAAGGGCAAAGGGGCACGGCACGGGTGCATGGGCTGTGCAGGGGAAACCAGGGGCACAGCACAACAACATACCAACAACCTTTGCACGGGGGTACCCTGCCATACCAAGGCTATTGGAAAGGCCAAGCCAGTCCAGGAGGGTAGGGTAGAACGTAAAACTGGCCTGCTGTCACTGGACAGCTGGTATTGTCACAACATGAACTAGGGCTCAATTTCCAGTCTCAGGCCATATCCCCAAGAGGTATGTACCATTGACAACAGTTGCCACTACCACATGTGCTGTATGTGCTGGTCAAGTAGCAAATGGCAGTTAGACGCCCATTGATCAAACACATCCAAAATAGAGGGTTCAGGATGACAACGTTATCAATCGGCTTTAATTCCTACCAATGTGTAAATCCTGTCAAATGCTCATGTCTATAGGTGCAATAAACATCAGGTATTGTTACTTACATTATGAAGTATACAGCAGTAATGTCATACCCATGCTGCCCATTCCAGGGTCCACCCCCTGCCTGTGTTACAATAGCTGCAATGCCATCTTGCAACATCCCAACTGTCATAATGCTACATATGTGTGTAGCTAGTTAAACACACTGCACAGTCATAATAGGAAATGGAACACTGCCAGGCCCATCAGTGCAATGCAATGTAGCACACATTCGCACACATCAACATGACACACTACCAATGCTGACACCTGTATCGTGCCATGCCAATGCTATACATAGTATGTGCTTGGTCTCAGCAACATATGGGTGTATGTGAAATATCAGAGACTGGGTCAGTCCCATATTGTTAAGTGTGGTGCAAGTAGCATCAGAACACCCACAGCCATTGCAAGGCCTCACCATGCTAATGGAAGTAGTGGGAGGGTTGAGTAGGACAAGAAGGTGGCAACACACAATTTGGACAGAACCTACACCTAGGGGATGTGACGCAGACAATTCCCCAAACTGCCCACACTACATGTGACATGCAGGTGGGGCATAGGCCTGTGACAATGCTAATATTAATGACAGGAACAATGAACAGGAACCAAGATTACAATGTCTCACTAATAGGAAGTCAATGACGTCACATTACAACTGCCACAACACAGACACACTAATTGTACAATATCTCATTGCAGAGGACAATGGCTCTCCTGTGGATATGCCTGTCCTGGACTTCCCTGATGACATGGATTGTGAGCTGACAAACATTAGCCAGCAAACCCTCCAAAATGTCCTTGGAACCCTCTAGACCCCACCTTCAGTTGCAAGGAGAATCAAAGATGCAGCAGCCATCACAGAGGACCCACCCACCACCCCAATAGTACGACCTGCCAGCTCCAACCCAGCTGAGGACTCTGATGACACTGGTACCATCTTTGAGAGGACAGTAGTGGGAGTATAGCGGGAGCTGGCCAAGGAGGTGCGAAGGGGGTAGCAAAATATGGCAGCCAGCCTTGAGGAGATGCACATGTGCATGATGTCATATGCAGAACAGTCAACAGCCATGCAAGTGCAACAATCCCTACTGCAAGGACTACAACAATGTGTGAGGGATTTCTCCACAGTAGTTAGGGGTTTGCCACAACACCTGGCATCCCAAACATTTCACTGCGTGCACGACTGCAATCATGACCCCCTCAGGGCCGACCTGGCTGCCTACCACAGCGATGTAGCTGCTATACTCAAGAACCAGCAGCTCCTCCTTGCTGCAGTAATGCCCTTAATAGCCCCACAGTTGGCAGATACTGGGAATTCTGACTCCACGTCTTCAAACACTGAAGTGTGTGTTGCCCCTTCAAACCGACCACAACCAAAGGCAGAGGAGACGACACACACATCAGAAGATGAAGACGTGGAACAGATCACCTTCACCCGGAGGAGTACCCGGTAGCACCAGTCCATGCCACATGGGCACTGATTTCCTATGTGCTGTGCTTGTTAACATGCCAGTCTTGCTACAGTTGGTAACATGCACTGTTCTCCAGCACACTGCTCAACTTACCACTATGCTCTGCAATTGTCTCTCACTACCTCATTGGCAATTCATGTTCTTCTGCACTGAACGACACTTCACCACAGCATGTTCACACTAATGGACTTACAATCCTGGACTATGTAAATATTGCACTACAGCACTTTAAAATAAATAGCACTTACACAACCACTTTTTCTCTGTGTAATGTGACACATCAACTGTGTAGGAGTTTTGTGATGTATGTAAAATGTCAATGGCGTCAGAATGTTAATACAACAGTGTAAAAAGAATGTGGGCTGATAACTGTGCACAGGGGTCTGGATTTTATCATCATCTGTGCTTCCTTAGGCTTATATCTCAAGTTGAAAGATCAAAAACAGTATAATGCTGTGTAGAACTGAATATGTCAGGTCCAAAGTGTGTACAAGATGAAACTCAATGTGGTCCACATTCCCTTCAAGACAATCATTATGTATGTGACATCTGACTCTAAACTTTAATAACATACACACACTATACAGCAGGAATGGATGTGTTGAGAGTATGGACAATTATGTAACCTGGGAGTACAATGTAAGAAATGATAGGTGTGAGTTATGTATACAGAACTTCATACGATTATGACATCACTCAGCTTATCAGGGTTCACATGAACATCAGGCTGCAGGCAGACGCCCCACAGTGCCCAAGATTCCAACACAGGAGTCAAACGATGACAGATTTAAAATCACACTAACCTTTACAACACATTGGGAACCATAGTTACCTTGAGTGTTGGGGGCAATGGATGGCAGATGCATGGAGCAGTAGCTTTGTTGTAGCTGCCAATGTGACACCTCATTTGGAAGTGGGAATAACCATGTCAAGAATGGGATTTGGATGCAGGATGTAACACAGATGCAAATACTAAAAGTTACACTATACACTCATGCAAAGGCCCTGATCCCCAAGCATATTACATATACTGTAAAGGAGTACATAAAACTTTATTATATCAGTATGAAAGGAAACTTAAACTATGGAAAACACCTAAACTAACCTAACCTATCCTATCTATAGATTATCCACAACTGGCCCTAACTACCCTAAGCTAAACCTACTTACCACATTTAACTAAACACTCTAAACATCAACCCTCCACCCCCCTTATATGACGGGACACGTGCAGGACAACATATACTAACCTAAACACATACTAATGTATCCTAAACAAATATATATATATATATATATATATATATATATATATATATATATATATATATATATATATATTTTTTTTTTTTTTACACATATAAACCCCAACATCATCCCCCACCCACCCACAAAAAACATGTAATAATATAACACCCTCCACCCCAACCCACTTATACTAACTAAACTAACAGCCTACTCTAACCTAACACTAAGCCCCCTAAACCCACTAAAGAAAAGAACGAGGAGGGAGGGGAGGGAATTATGGGTGAGGATCAAAAAGTCACAAATTGACCCTCCTCAGGATCTTCTTAATCCCCCGTAGTCTCCTGTTATTGCTTGCCACCTCCTGCTGCAGCCTGTCCATCCGGCACAACGTACATTGCATGTCACGTTTTAGTGTCTGGAATTCTGTCATGTCCAATACAGCAGCTGGGGTTGCCTGGGTACCACTTGTAGAAGCTGTTTCTGGTGCTGGTGCTGTGGTGGGAGGGAAAGGTGCAGGAGGTGCTGCTTGTGGGCCCTGGGCTGACGAGGTCGAGGGACCTGCTGGAGTGGCTGTCATCCACGGGGCCACTGTGGTCTGAGCTGTAGTGGTGGTGGTGGCGGCAGTTGTGGGTAATGCTGGCCCCCTTGGGTAAATGCCCTCCATACTCCTGTGGCTCTTTCATGTCAATATCTCTTTGCCATATTGCGGAACTCAGCCTCCACATCGAATATGTCCCAGGATGCTTGTTTCCGGTCCAGGGAGGAACTGGCCTGGCAGTTCAGGATGGACTGTTCCCAAGTGGAACAGGGTCAAGACTGATTTGCATATGGCTGGGTCCAGACTGGGGTGGCATGGTGAGCAATAGACCGATGGATTAAACCCATATCTGTGACTGCGGGTGAGTGGTTGATAAGTTTCAGGACTCCGTCCATCATCCTTTTGTGTTGCTTCATTTGTTTACGCTACAGCTATGGAAATTTGCAAAATAAATGTGATTGTAGCAAGTGTGCTTTACTATTGCATCCAGAAATAATGCAAATGCAGCACAAACAAAGTAGAAGTATCGGTCTAAGATATTAGCAGAGGTTAGGAAGAGCTTTGTACGTATGGCCATGAATCCTGTCAAACATGGATTAAATAAACTGGGGACAACATTGGTTCCTTGTATTAGCATGTGAAATACATCCCATTCCTGGCACACTCACAGGCCCTGATTCATAATTTTGTTTGTGCTGCATTACCATCATCTATTTACGCAAAAACAACACTAATTTATGAGATAAATTTGTCTTTTGCAAGTTTGCGCCACTTTTGCATCAACAAATGACGGTAAAGCATTGCCAAATTTGAATAAATCAGGGCCACAGTTTGTTCAACTTGCATTCCACATGTCCACAAACATTGCATGCAGCTTGTCACAAAATCTGCTATTGTCACTCCAGAGCATTGTACTTTACACATTAGTCAAATTTGTACTCACCAACAGGGCCACCTATCACCACACCCAGGTTGTCCAGCAGGTCCTGCTCTCGGGCCACCAGGTCAGCCCAGCGATGCTTCAGCTAGTGGTTGTTGCGCTGGCTGTTAAACATTCGCCACAGGGGGAACAGCACCTTTGCCCACCTGAGCCTCCTTGCCTCCATGTGATACACCTGTATCGCCCAGCCCCCAGCCTCCAACATCAGGGGGAGGAAGTGGCACATCAGTCACACAAATGCCCCAGCTCCTCTTCACCCATTCGCCCCAGACGTGGCCTTCCTAACATATCAACAAAAATAGGTGAGAAAAGAGTAAAGGGGAAAAAACAGGGAAAGGAGGTAAGTAAATTAAACTTAACTAACCCACAGACAGCCCAACAATACCCCAACTAACAATACCCACAAACAGACTCCCAACAGTACAAAGACACATCTAATCACAATAAATGACAAAAAAGCACTAACACAGATTACCACAGACACGTACAAAACACCAAAATAGCACACAAGAGACAAATTCACACTCTTCACAGAGACAACTTAAGACACAGCCACAAAGTCTAGAATAATCACAGACTGCAAAGTGAAAGTGAAAGTACACCCGCTGTACCACTTCTGTAAACAGGATATCCTATGACATCACTTCCTGTCTCAATTGCTGGCCGTTTTTTTATATTGCGTGTAATTTTATGACACTTACGGGGTTTGCGTCAATATTTTTTGATGCATATGCATGAAAAATTCCCCGCATTCAAGGATCAATACATTTTAAATGGATAGCCGCTTTCCTGGGGTGCGGTGTTGGAATTAACTCTATGGACCAATTGATGTATAATGTGTGTGAGCGTCATTTTTTTAACGTGTATATGTTACTTTTTGATGCATATGTGTCTTTTTTTACCTGTTTGCGTCAACAAATCTGTCTTAAACTGTGTTTCAATTTTTTACATGCATGCAGCCTATAACTTTACAAAGATAGGATACTATGACCTGCAGTGTGTGTTCTAGTGTTTGGGCACACCATAGCAGTCAGAGTGGCAGACCATACTACTGCGGCCTATAATACTCATGTTGTTGTGCAAGATGAGCTCACTTAACTGATGCAACAGCAACACAAACTTTGGAAATAATATCGGTCTTTTCTAGTTTGAGCAGGTGTTGCATCAGTAGAGGACAGCAAGGCTACACAACTAAACAAATAAACTCATGGCCTGTGTGTTTATGTCTGTGAATTGACTGTTCAAATTATTGTTGTGCTTCTGTGGGAACGTCACGAGAAAATGTTGCCGTAATGTGCATGTTTGAATGTGTTATCAGTGTGTATAACCATCAGATGCCATTCATTAAGGTACATCAGTCATGATATCTGTTTGTTATATCTGTTGCATCATGTGCGGTGTGTACTTCCTTTACTTTGGGGACAAAACATTTCCCATGATGAACTATACATAGGATGGTTCGAGGAAGGTTGATAATGGCTATGTCAGATATGTTACCCCTCACATGTAATGAAATGTTGGAGACCACTTTATGGTCACTTGTGTGTATACTACCCATGAGTCCATCATTTGAACATGCTAGGTAGGTACAGTGTTTGTGACACAGATTCTCAAATCCAATCCTAAAATTGTTATGTACACCATAGTTTGAATCATGTAAATTACCTATGTTTCTCCTGTGGCTGTGGAGGACCAGCAGACCCTGCTGCATGTGTTCACATATTTCCAGTGGTTCATTGCACAAAGGTGTCCAGTTCAAGTGTGTGGCCATGTGTACCCTATGTCAGTATTGGCTTCCATGTTGTCACAGTTACGTGGTGGTCTAGTCATGAGTCTGTGTAGCCAACCCTTGAATTAACAGAGTATCCTTCAAAGCAGAATTGACCAAAAGCCAAAGATCAACTAACGACATACATGGGGATAGTCCAGCTATGGCACTGCAGAACTTTTAGAAGGCTGATGACAGAGCAACCTTGGTGTGCTCAAATACATTCTGGATCAGTAATAGGAAACAGACAGGTTTCAGCACAACATTTGCACACAAGGTGGGCTCTAACATTCCCACTGGAACAGGGAACATCAGTGCATCTGTGCTGATTAATCTCACAGCTAGTCACCACGCAACCCCAATCAGAAGGTGGCAGCAGAAGTGAATCTGTGTCTGGACCGTCAGGGCACAAACTTGTTTGTCCTTACATACACATTAGCAACCCTTGTTTGTTGTGCTGTAGGCACTGTACCAAATCCATGCATACAGCCATAGCAAACTGTCACTGTTTGGCACTAATGAATACATGCAAAACCAGACAAGGGATGGGGGCTGGATTAGGCCATTTGAATACATGTCCCAGAACAGAATACAGTAAGTAAACTGATTAAACTATACTTTACATTTGAGGATTCATCGTAGACCTACCAGACACAATACCCCAGAAGGAAACAGAGGGCATGGAAAGCAACTATGAGACAAATGAAGCCACAGTGAACAACTATGGTTAATGCAAAGGCTGGAACCAGTCTGGCTAACAGGATGCAGGTTCTGCCAGGAACAAACATGAACAAGGCAAATACACAGTGAGCAGACTCTGACTGGGACAAGCAGGAACAACACTGTGGGAACAAAAAACAGTTTCTGCTGTGGTCTGCACTGTTTCACAATCCCACAAAGGCTCTGGTACACAAGTGATTTTTATGCCAATGCACAATAAGGAGATTCAGAAAATGGCAGCTTCTAAGCAGTTCCAGGCAGCAGCAGGGGCAAGGCAGGTTCAAATGGCTGGTCTGCATGGAAGTGCTCACAGGTGTATGAACCTTCAGTCTCTCACAAGTCCTGGAGTTGAGAATCAAGTTCAAAGGGCCAACTGGAACTTTCACATGGGAAGCAATGGACAGCTGATTACAGGTCTTACCGACTACCAGGCAGTGCATTATCGGACCTGAAGTCCATACAGACTGATGAACTATGACTATGGCATGCCATACTGAAGAGGGAAGCACGCAGGAGTCAGAATGGGAGTCTGGGTGGGTGTAGATGAAGATTCTCAGGGTACAGATAGTCCATTTATAGCGCCATCTAGAGAAGGGTGGGGAGAGACTTAAAACATGGCAGTGGCAGGACTTATTACCTGGGATGGACTGCGGAGGGTGCAACCAACAACAAAATACTTACCCTCATTTTATCTTTCAGCTGATCAGGATTACGGGATCCAGCCATGGATCTTGCTCCAGGTAAACTGGCTAACTTGGTTGTGGGGGTGAAGGTTTAAGTGTGGGAAGGTCCAACTGCCTGTACATCTGTTATTTATATGGGGAAATTGTCTTAATCCGTATGTGTAGAAGTGTGCACTTTGCATTAGTGTCACATCCACATGTTTTCATAGGACAGTCCACTTCCTTATTGCTAGCTGGCAATGTCACCCCAGGAGTGATGTGGGATGTTGGTACTGCCTCAATAATTCCATGTCACCTTCATTAGAGTCAGCGTCATCATGCTATCTGTCTCATGGTGTTTGACCTGCAGCAACACACAATATACACCCCTTACAAGGGACGTATTGCTTGAAAGCGTGTGGGATTGAGTGTTATTGATGTGATTTTGAAAGGTTCATCTTCCAAGTTGTACTGCCAGTTAAGGCCATGTCATTTTCACTGTGTGGTTTTAAAATGGGACAGTGTGGCTCTGGAGTGGCATCTCTTGTTGTTTGTGTAGGGGGCTGGCCTGGCTTATAGTGGGTACCTTGTGGTACTAACACCTTGTGCCAGGTCCAGTTATCCCTTATTAGTAGATTAGAAGTGTTCTTGCAGCTTAGGCTGATAGAGGTAGCTATAGCAGTGCAGCTTAGGCTGAACTAGGAGACATGCAAAGCTCCTACTATACCACTTATATCACTTAGCACTATATCATAAGAAAACACAATACTCAGAGTTACTAAAAATAGGTACTTTATTTTAGTGACAATATGCTAAAAGTATCTTAGAGGATATACTCCCTTAGGAGGTAAGTAATATATACAAAATATACACACAAACCAAAATCAGGTAAGTAAACAGTTAGAAAAGTAGTGCAAACACTGTAGGACACAATAGAATGCAATAGGAGACAATAACCCTAGGGGCAACACAAACCATATACTCCAAAAGTGGAATGCGAACCACGAATGGACCCCAGGCCTAGTGTAGTGTGTAGAGGGTCGCTAGGAGTGTAAGAAAGCACTAAGGGTCTCCAAGATACCCCACCCTAAGACCCCGAAAAGTAGGAGTAAAGTTACCCTACTACCCCAGAAAGACAGTAAAGTCGAGATAGGGGATTCTGCAAGGACAACAACTGACTGCAAAGCACTGAAGACGGATTCCTGGACCTGAGGACCTGTAAAGGAAGGGGACCAAGTCCAAGAGTCACGCAAGTGTCCAGTGGGGGCAGGAGCTCACTAAACCCCGGATGAAGGTCAAAAGGGCAGCCTCCAGGTGGAAGAAGCCAAAGATTCTGCAACAACGGAAGGTGCCAGGAACTTCTCCTTTGGTCAGAAGATGTACCATGGCGTGCTGGAGGACGCAGAGTTGTTCACGCAGAAAGACCGCAAACAATCCTTGCTAGCTGCAAGAGTCATGGTTGAAGGTTTTGGGTGCAACCAGGGCCCAGGAAAGTCCAGGAGGTCGCCCCTTGGAGGAGGAGATAGCAGGGGCGCTCAGCAACACAGAGAGCCCATGCAGAAGCAGGCAGCACCCACAGAAGTACCTGAACAGGCATTCAGAATATCTGAGCATGAAAGTCGACTCAGCACAACAAAAGGGAGTCCCACGAAGTCGGAGTCCAACTCAGCGAGTTGGGCAATGCAGGACGGAGTGCTGGGGACTTGGGCTAGGTTGTGCATGAAGGAAGTCTTGCAAAAGCGCACTGAAGTCCTAGCAGCTGCAGTTCACACAGTACACAGGATTACTTACCTCCACCAGATTTGGGCAGAAGGGCCACTGGACTGTCGGGGACACTTGGACCCAGCTCCTTTGTTCCAGGGACCACGCTCGTCAGGATGAGAGGGGACCCAGAGGACCAATGATGCAGAAGTTTGGTGCCTGCGTTGGCAGGGGAAAATTCCGTCGACCCACAGGAGATTTCTTCTTGGCTTGCAGTGCAGGGTGAAGGCAGACAGCCCTCAGAGCATGCACCACCAGGAAACAGTCGAGAAAGCTGGCAGGATGAGGCGCTACAATGTTGCTGGTAGTCTTATTGTTACTTTGTTGTGGTTTTGCAGGCGTCCTGGAGTAGTCAGCGGTCGATCCTTGGCAGAAGTCAAGGAGGGAAGTGCAGAGGAACTCTGGTGAGCTCTTGCATTCGTTATCTGGTGAGATACCCACAGGAGAGACCCTAAATAGCCCTCAGAGGAGAATTGGCTACAGAGGAAGGTAAGAACCTATCAGGGGGGTCCCTGACGTCACCTACTGGCACTGGCCACTCAGAGGTGTCCATTGTGCCCTCACAACTCTGCATCCAAGATGACAGAGGTCTGGGACACACTGGAGGAGCTCTGGGCACCCCCCCTGGGAGGTGCTGGTCAGGGGAGTGGTCCAGTTTCACGGCAGAGCAGGGCTGGGGGGGATCCTTGAACTGGTGTAGACTGGCTTATGCAAGAAGGGCACCATCTGTGCCCTTCAAAGCATTTCCAGAGGCCAGGAGAGGCTACTCCTCTCAGGCCCTTCACACCTATTTCCAAAGGGAGAGGGTGTAACACACTCTCTCAGAGGAAATCCTTTGTTCTGCCTTCCTGGGACTGGGCTGCCCAGACCATAGGGGGGGCAGAAACCTGTCTGTGGGTTGGCAGCAGTGGTAGCTGCAGAGAAAACCCCAGAGAGTTAGTTTGGCAGTACCCGGGCTCTATGCTGGAGCCCCATGGATGCATGAAATTGTCCCCCCAATACCAGAATGGTATTGGGGTGACAATTCCATGATCCTAGAAATGTTACATGGCCATGTTTCGGAGTTACCATGATGAAGCTACATATAGGTATTGACCTATATGTAGTGCACACGTGTAATGGTGTCCCCGCACTCACAAAGTCTGGGGAAATTGCCTTGAATGATGTGGGGGCACCTTGGCTAGTGCCAGGGTGCCCTCACACTAAGTAACTTTGCACCTAACCTTCACTAAGTGAGGGTTAGACATATATGTGACTTATAAGTTACTTAAGTGCAGTGTAAAATGGCTGTGAAATAACGTGGACGTTATTTCACTCAGGCTGCAGTGGCAGTCCTGTGTAAGAATTGTCTGAGCTCCCTACGGGTGGCATCCCTATGGGTGGCAAAAGAAATGCTGCAGCCCATAGGGATCTCCTGGAACCCCAATACCCTGGGTACCTAGGTACCATATACTAAGGAATTATAAGGGTGTTCCAGTGTGCCAATCAGAATTGGTAAAATTAGTCACTAGCCTGCAGTGACAATTTTAAAAGCAGAAAGAGCATAAACACTGAGGTTCTGGTTAGCAGAGCCTCAGTGATACAGTTAGGCACCACACAGGGAACACATACAGGGCACACTTTATGAGCACAGGGGTCCTGGCTAGCAGGATCCCAGTGACACAGGCAAAAACAAACATATATACAGTAAAAATGGGTGAAACATGCCAGGCAAGATGGGACTTTCCTACAATTTGCATCTGTCATTTGTCCATAGGTGTGTATCCCATTGGGTCAGGAAATCAAACATGACTATCAGTGTCACACCTCAGTGCCTTCCTGGCCACATGTCAATGATGTGGTGTATGTGTTCGGTGTCCTATAGGGTTGCTGTGCTGTGTGTAAATTGCTAGGCTTTTGTACTTTACTAAAAGTAGGCCATTGCCATATCGTCCATCCTGGAAGTGCCGATTGATGGTGCTGTGGCAGAAGATGAATGAATCATGTACACTCCCAGGATACTATGCAATGATGTTGGTGAACAATCCTTGGTGATCCACAATGGCCTACACATTGATGGAGTGTGTGTACTTCCTGTTGCGGCATAGGTGCTCAGTTGCAGCAGGTGGCACAATCCAGAGATGTGTGCAGTCAATGGTACCAAGCATGTGCGGGAAGCCATGAATTTGATAAAACCCTTGTTTGGTCTCCTGCTGCTTCTGCTGGGGAAGCTGATGTGGTGGGTCTGAGGGGGATGATGGCATCAGGTACCTTGGGAAGGAAGGCAGAGAATGAGGGCTATGAGATCCTGGCAACTAGGGCACCAGTGGTTTGAAACAAGCCACATGCCAACATGTACAGGACAGCTAGCAGCTTGGTCTCCAGTGGAATGATGTGGGGTGTCTGCAAGCTAGATGCCAACTGTGGCTCAATGTGGCACAGCAGCTGCTGAATGGCTTTCCAGTTTAGTCTGTACCTCTGGATGATGTCATGTTCCCTGAGGCCCTGAAGGGTTGTCCTGGTCTGGAATATCCTCTCCGGCCTTCTGCGTTGCATTTGGGGTCCATGTTGGAGTGGTGGTAGCTGCTTCTGTTGCTCCTGCACTCTGCGTCTTCGTGTATGCTGCATGAGTATCACCTTCATGTCTTCCTTTTTGAGCATTGATGTTGCTTGTGTGAGTTTTCCTTAAGTTGGTAGTGGTGTGTTTGCCCCATTCTAATGCCTGCCCTGACCCAGGCATTAAAATTTGGCGCAAATCGGGATTTGCCCCATTTTCCAGCTCCACCTACCAGACGTGTGCCATTTTTTCACAGTTGGATAAATATGGCGCACGGGTGTTTAAGTCATGAAACGCCTATCTTGCATCTCATTGACGCAAGGCAGTTTCACGCATCCAGAAAATGGCGCACACTAGGATATTGTGACATTAGACGGGTCTAGCATCGAAGTATAAATATGGTGTTAAATTTGCGCTGGATTAGCGTAAAAAAAATTATGCTAATCCAGCGCAAAGGGAGTATAAATATGGGCCTTTGTGTGGTGCTCTAAGCTCTGCCTCTCAAACCCTTTATAGTTATAATGTGTATCATATGCCGGGTGGAACTAATTATGAGTCCCCTACATTGGATATATTAAACTCGTATATGTCAGTGTTCTTAAGATTGTGGGTGAAGACTTTAATTGTCAGTTTGAACCTCTAGAGATCAGTGGTCCCCCCATTACTGAAGAAGAGGATAATGTCCGGGGAATTCCTAAGCTGGACATGATGCTAATCAAGAAATGGCATGCTCTGACCTGCAAATTAATACTTTCACTCTGATGCAGGGCCTTTGAGCAGGGATTGGGAGAATGAGGTTGGATAAAGAGGGAAGCCATACTTTTAACTGAGCACCTGTCACCAGTCTCATCAACTATCTCTTATTGGACCTTCGGCTGTGTCATAATTGATTGATCTGTCAATTATCCCCCACCAAGATAATGCCATAATGCACTGGTCCTATCAGTTGCTCTTTCTTTTGTCTGTAGGCTCCCCAGTGCAGAAGAGCCCTCCGATTGTCTTTTACAATTAGCTAGTAACACACACGGAGTGAAATGGGCTCACTTGGTTAACACTGAGGGTTTACTGGGGAAAATGTATTCTCTGTTTGTAAATTCAATTAGGGACCTACTGTGGAGGGTCTTCTGAGGGGGCGGTGAGAGATGGAATTAGATCTATCCATGGAAATTTGTTTGCTAATTTAAAGAATATATTTTTTCTGTGGCTGACAGATGTTCCACTGACTTGAGGGTCTCTCATACCAGGTTTAATAAGGCCTGCAGGGCTGTCAGCATAGCCTTGGTCTCTGCAATCAAGCAGCAGGATATGGGAGTGATGGGAATCCAGACGGCCATAAATAAAAAACTATCACCACTGCATAAAGAGAGTGGGAAAAGACCAATTGTATGAATATTTTAGACATGGTCAGGAAAGGGGATCATCATAGATTCTAGAACCTGGTCTTGGTGAGCAAGAAGAAGGGGGCTTGTTTTGTAGGCTCAACAGCTGTAGCAGCTGATTGGATCCGTCATTTTTCTAACCTCTACTCTTTGAATAGGGGAGAAATGCTCCTAGCACACCTTTACTGGATGGGAAACCAGAGGATGATATGGTTGCGTATAACACTTGTGAGTTCTCCAAATCAATCACAGAGGAGGAGTTGCATTTTGAAATTGATAGAATAGCCCCCAACAAAGCCCCTGGGTTTGAGAAAGTTCTAGGATATCTTTTTCTTAACACCCCGGATGGCTGGAGTCCATGCTTTATGGCTATTTTCAACACCCTTAGGTCTTGTACTGACATCCCCCCAATCTGGGCGGGTCCCGAGATTATCCTTATTCATAAAAAGGTTCCTCGAAGGGCCCATATAATTATAGGCCAATTAGCCTTCTTGATTATTGCCATAAATTGTTTATTTCCATCCTTTTGGAATGGTTGTGTCTATGGATGGACGAAAATGAAATTCTGGTGCACCATCAAGCAGGATTTAGGGAAGGAGTAAGCACTATCAACCAGGGTTTCAGATTCCAGTTAGTCTATTGGAAAACAGTGGTGTTGGGAGGTGGTAGCCTCTATGTCACATTTGTTGACTTGGGTTCTACTTCTGACTTAGCCCCTGGTGCAAAGCTTTGGCACACTCTGGCTAACATAGGGGTTCCTGAGGATCTTTTGACCATGCTGATCAGGCTTCATAGCGATAATTTTGCGCCGTTGACAGGCCCCGTTTCTGTAGATCGTGGGGCAGACAGGGTTTTGTCCTGGCCCCTACACGTTTTTACTTCATCTAAATGATTTGGTTAGCCACCTGAACCTGTGTGATTGGAATGTTCCCCGGTTGATAAATTCTTAGATCTTCGCACTTCTTTTTGCTGATAATACTCTCTTGATGTCTAAGTCACTGATGGGTTTGCAAAGAATTCTGGATAGTTTTGAGAGATTCTGTGTAATGAAGGGCCTTGAAGTTAATGTAGGCAAAGCCAAATTCATGATATTAAATTCGGGTCACACCTCCAGTCCCAATCCCAAGCTGTCCAGAGTACATCTGGATTGTGTGTATGTAGTTGAATATTTGGGGCTGACTTTAACTGCTAACTTAGATTGGTGTCGTCAGCTGGAAAAACAAAGGCTTAAATTGGTGCAGTGTACAGGGCTGCTTACGAGGGCTAATAAAAATTATTGTTTTCGCTCAATTTACCCTGTCCTCCAAATATACAAATTGGAGGTCTTGGGGAAGGTGCTCTGTGGGGCGAAGCTTTGGGGTTATAAGGATTTGTCAAAACTTCTCGTTGTTGAGAACTCTTTTCTCCACCAGATAGTGGGCGTCCCAATTAGTACTCCGCTAACCCCACTCAGATTTGATTTGGACACGAAACTTATCACATTGGAAGCAGGCCTGACACCTATCCTTTTTTCAGAGAAGGTTGTGGGCCTCTCCGGAGCTTGTCTGTTTTCAAGAGGGTCTCAAGGAGGCAATAAGCCTTCCAGGTTCAGGAACCATCCATTGGTTAACATATGTGAAAGAGACTCTAATTAATGTGGGCTGTGGTGATCTTTGGTCTGAGGCTGCTGCTGAATTTATCAAATTAAAACGTTGTATTGACAGCGCAAAAAAAGTCTTATGTATGTTCATTCGGTTTCTGGCACCCTGACACGAACATTCCTCCAGTGCAAGGATGATTTTAGGTATGAGCAATACGTGGATGATATTGAGCCCCCTATGGCAAGAAAGCTGTACCTTCAGTTTCAATACAGTACACTGTCTATTGCAGCCTTCTCGGTCACTTGGGCTATTAAGAGAGTACTTGCCAAGTTTGTATGTGTCACATATGGGGCAGCCAAAGAGAAAGAGGAACATGTTTTGTTTTTTTGTCCAACCTTCACACAGAGCAGAAGATGGATAATTCCCATTTGTCGGTTGTTAGGAGTGAGGAACTATCAAACTGTACTTTGAATCTTGAAATCTGATTCTAGGCAATGTCTAGTCTTTGCCATATCACACTTTTTGATGACAGTGTGAAGCTAAGACAGGCTTGTTTACTAGTTTAACTACTAGATTAAGTTTGCTTTATAGTAATTGATTTTTAAAAGCATGTGCCTACAGTCTATCTCCAGATTTCTATTGTTTCTTAATTATTGCAAATGTTGCTCCTTGTACCGCCAATGGTTTACCGTGGTTGAAAGACCGCTGCAGTGATTCCTGGGTCCTGATACTGTGGGCGTATTCCTGTTGGCGTAACGGTGTGGGTTTTGCTATTGCCAATTTATCACTGACCTTTGGTCTGGCCGACTTGTGTGGGTGTCTGTATAGTGGCGGATTTCTCATTGTGGGTCATAATACCCGTAGCGGAATACCGCCGCGGTCACGGTATGTTGGCAGCTGTCAGCACGGTGGTAGGTGGCATTTATCGCCAGGGATGTAATGAGGGCCTAAAATGTTGCCAAGTATATCAAACGTTAGCCTCAAAATGGACATCCATCCCTCTTCTTATGACAATCATCAACAAAGTTAATTAGTTCAACCATATTCTTAAGACTATCTGCTTTTCGATAGCCTTCGAGCCCACCATTGAAAATAACTTCTCTACAACCGCTGTTATTGTAAATGTGCAGCTACTTGCTTTCAGTTGACAGGTGAGACACTCTTGGCATGAGAATAGTAAGTCACCAAACCAGACAGTTACTGCAGATGTGGGAACAATATGCCACTGTACTAGAAAATTGTGATGCATGGGTGGCAAGGAATGCCTGAATCAACAACATTCTGATGGACACAGGGGCAGACTCTTGACTTGCTTAGTTAAATCTGGTTTACACAAAGCCATCCTGACCACTGTTGTACCAGATACTCAAGGAAAGGTAACTTATTCTCTATAGGATATGGGGCCTTATTTTCATACAGTACATTCTGTAGAAGTGGCCGTGATTCACGCACTGACTTTTACCAAATGCATTGTTTTTTTGAGAACCAACATATGTTTCAAACATGTTGGTTTACAAAATTTGGATTAGTTGGGGGTTCGCAATTTAACTTAACGCATTAATATGCATGAGGTAGATTGTAAATTATGACCTATTATGAAGTGCTGCCAATAAAACTTGATGGTGGTCTGCAGGTGACAGCAGACCACGATGTCTATGATTGTTTTTAAATAAAGCATTTTTTTTAAATGCAGTCTGTTCTCCCTAAAGGAAAATGCGAAGCACTTACAAAAAAGAAAAGTATAAAAAACTACGAGTGAGCTGTGGTCTGAGGGAGCACTTCTTCCTCCTAAAAATGTTTTGTTACAACATTCACAAAGAGGAAGGGATCCTAAAGAGGCCCCTCTCCACTTGCTGAAAGATTGCAATCTCTTTTGAGGTGTCCGTCCTGTCAATGATTGCAGTTGTAAACCTTTAGGAGATACCCTAAGAAATCACAAATTGGAAGGGGAGCCCTAAACATGCCCTTTTCAATTTGATATTCTGTATGTAATCACAATACTTTTTTATGGATCTGTAGTAATTTACTGAATCACAATTTGGGTTATGAACATACCCTAAAACTATTCTGCAGTTGCAAAGGCTCCAATTATGTGAATCAGAACCTTTGTGAAAAAGCATTGAACAGAAACCCCATAAATCAGTATTCAAGGATTAATATTCACAGGTATACAGGAAGAATGATGAGGTCAGTGCAGAAGACCTGGAGAAGCACCTTACATAGGACCACTATATAACATTGTCCCTAAGCACAAAATGAGGACCTGGATGCCCTAATGAACCAGAAAATTAAAGGCAATGAAAAACTTACTTTGTAAGACCTTTGAAAATATCACAAAAGAGAACACAATATACCACAAAGAACCATGGGTCAACAGAAAGAGTTCTCTCACTTCCACATCTCCCAATGTGGCATCATGGATTGTATGCTGAAACTGCACAAATGGCATTTTCTCTGCTGAAAAATTAGGGCTTTACTGTTGTTAACGCGTCCTTTTATGTTAATTTGTTACACATTAGGACTCGTTTTAGGCCAATGAATCTTGTGACCCAGTGGAGAGACACCCTAGGACGAGATATCTAATCAATATATCAAGCAATATATCAATAATGTCATCAATATTTCTCACAACAATGCACTTTACTTTGGTTAAAGACATTAATCAAACTGTCGACGCAAACATGACCTTTCAGCCATGAATAACCACACCTGTTAATAGAATTTGATGTATTTTATTCCCTATTGGTTACAATCTACGAGCAAAAGAGTTAATCTCAATATCAAGAAACTTAATAACATAATCACTATATGGCAGCTGTGATAAGATTTCATTAATGCAAGAATCACAAACATCAGAACATAGCACGGCGTAAACATAGATCAGAATACAGCAAATGTCATATACGCGTTAGTTCAGCATAGTGTAATGTCAGTCGTTTGTCTATTTGCGTCAGTCTTAGGTGAACTCCTGTCCTAGCCACTGATTCGCATTAGCATGTTGGGCTTCATGCAAAACAATTTAGAACACCAATTTGGAAAACATCTAGCTATGGTCACTATCAAAATGAGCAGTTGGTACCTAGAAAGGAAAAGCAAACAGACAAATTACAAATTGCATTGTCATAATTACCCTCCAAGGATTAGGTCAGCACACAGGATCAGTCTTCGTCCTCAGGACATCAGTCAAAACGCCATCAGTTTAAGCTCAACTAAAGGCACGGGAGACACTTCCCTCGTAAGGGGGAGAAGTGTAAATTGGGCAGTCTATGGGTGAGGATGATTTAATAAGTCTCAAAGTCACCAAACAGAGTGACAGAGTTTCTGGATAAAATCAATAGCATTCCGTACCTAGTTCCCCGACCCTCCTGTGACATGGGTTTTTATCCCTTTTTCGTAATACCTTCCCCCAAAATTCTATTGGACATTTACTATAACCCATTATCTTTAACCTATCAAATTAACATTAGGTAATTCAAATTGTCACCACACATTTATTCATAACATTCTGATTGGTCTTCATAATTGACGTATTCGGAGGTGGCACGTCCGGGGTTACTTCATACCTTGGCACGTCTTCTTGGGTCAGCAGTTCCATTGTCTATTGGTTTAAACGTCCTTGTACATTACATTAATCTACATTTGTTTCAATTTGGTATACAAACTTAAACTAAGGCACCAGATATGCGGGTGAGAACGGAATTACAAAGATACATTCATCTTCCAAGTTGAAGAAAAAGAACATTTACAGGGTCATGGCCTTTTGCGAGTCAGCACACTGGAAAAACAGAAAAATACTTTTAATATGAGAACTAGGCAGCTAAAACCCACAGCTCACGCTAAGTTAAGGCCTATAAGATTTTCAATATAAATGCAGTATCGTAAAGGTTAATATAAACTTGATTAACCATAACATGAACAATCTTACTCATCATTATTAGTTTGCGTATACATTGGTGGCCACACACCGTAATCACAATTCAAGTGCACGTTTAAGCAAAATCGTTATTATTATTGTTTTCTATATAGCATCGTTAAGCATTGATATAAGCATTTCATTTTAGTATATGTATTATTTTAAACTACGTTCTCTCACTGTGACAGAGAACGAACGTTCACCACTGCCACATTAATCTCAAGATCAAAGACACACTTGCTGGGTAATTGTTTTATAGTCCATGTCACAGCATACAAAGGGCATAGGTGTGAATATTCTTCTTGGGAGCTATAAAATACAGAGTAGGGGCATTAAAGAGGCCCCACGTTCTCTGTGGTGCAGAGCGGGCCCAGGCTTACTGATACTGAAGGGGGGCCACCTCAGCCCCTACTGATGTGAGTGATAGAGGCCCATTCAGCATAGCTTGCCGGGTCCCAATCACTGACACAGAGAAAGAATAAAACATATTTATTCCAAGTTGCAAGCCTTTAGAGCTCTGTTTACTGAATTGGTCAGAGACAGACAGACCTGCCAACTCACACGGTGCCACAGTGTGTCTTATGATTTCTGCTCCCTTCACACTATCAACCGGTGAGGAGCCAAAATCATATGGTGGCAGGCAATGCAAGCTGGAAACCATTCCACAAAGTGGCTTTTCAGCTTGTCTTTGCAGGCTGTAAGCAGCGTATGTCCATTTTGGGGTGTGAAAACACCCCAGGACATTGGCGGCAGACTCAACCACCTTTTGGTGTTTTTGGAGGAGGTTTGGGAGGGAATGTGTGGAGGGCAGAGTGCCTCTTAATGTACTGTCAGCACAAGGTCACACCCCCTCTTTACATGATGAACTTTAATTGTAGGTAGGCGAGTCTGTAGAGAAAATGTATGTTTCACTTCCCAAATGAACCTGTACCACTCCAACCCCTCTATATCCTTCTGACAGCCTGAAAAAACAGGATTAATTAGAGATTGGCTTCTTTTTTGTCCCAAAACAACTGCTAAGCAATTCCTTAAAGCTTATAAAATGTACATAAATATGATTTCTCCTTCCTGTCAAGAGTAACTTGTTATGGATGCAGATTCATCATACTGGCAATGATAGTGGAGTACAATCACACAGATTATGACACTGGTTAGATTACAATTGAGCATCCTACTCATTTCTGCTGAAGAAGCAGAGGATAGACAAGGACCAAAAAATACAATCAAGCAGTGACACAGCCAATTGGTCTTTCCTTTTAGTTACACCAGTTCAGACCTTCTGGCTTTGCCAGTACTTTTTTCCAGTGGAAGAAAATAAATGGAAGAAAATGGCTATGCAATTTTGCATATGCCAGCATCATGCATGTGAATGTCACTATGGAGTCTCCAGAAATCCACTCAGGTAAATGCTTATTGTGGAGGTGGAAATTAAAAAAAATATATATATAAAGTGCAACAAAGAGCAATTTTTTAAAAGAAAGGAGTGATCCAGAAGCAACTTGAGGCTGCTGAGCCAACTAAAAAGATAGCATGAATAAAATAAAAAATAAGAATGTGATGAGGAGAGAAGCAGTGGAAGGGGGGTTAGGGAGAAATTAATGTCAACAAGTGACCGGAGCAGCATGGGGTTGAGAAGAGGCGGCACTTGGTGGGGGATGTTTAAATAAAAAGCTGAGTGGTAAAGAAGGAGAAAGTAATGTATTAGCTTGGGGGGAGAAACACACAGTGGGGAACGGATTTTGAGGGAGAAGGAACACATTGGGGAGAGCAAGAAAACACATAGGGCTGAATTTAAGAAAAGTGGTGTTGCATGCAATGCAGCACCACTTTTCTTTCGCCCCCCCCAAAGCCACCATGTGTGCGCTGTATTTAAAATATTGCACACAATGGCGGTAATTAGAACAATAGCATCAAAATGTTTGATGCTATTGAGGCGCTTTGCTACACTAGCTCCACAATTTTGACGCTAGTGTAGGAAAGTGCAAAGAGGCCCATTGATTTGAATGGGTGCATCATTTTAAAGCCTATTCCAAGCAGACATTAAAAATGACAGAAAAAGTGGCGCAGTGAAATCTTTTAAACTTCACTGCGCCATTTTTTTGAGCCTCCTAATATAATGCATAAGGCATAATGTAGCGCAAGGGATTACAAAGTGGCACAATGGCTCCTAAATCTGAACTATAGACTTCCAAAATTCAGTGATGTGAAGCCATGGAAGGCTAAAGGTCATCCAATCACAGGGATGTTAAAACGAAAAGCTATGTTCTGGGGAAAAAGAAACACAAGGAGTGAATGAAAACCCATTGAATAAAATTCACCCACAAGCGAACATTGAGAAAGCCAACCAATGGGAAGCAACAGGCTAGCACAAAGCCCATTGTAAGTATTGGTAATGTCCACAGTATACCTTCAAATTCAGCTGTCTGTGGGCAAGAGTTATGTAGGAAAGTGGAATATAAGTGAGGTTAATTACCTTCATCTAGTAATAATACCAAAATCACTAACGAGGTCAATTCAAGGCTCAATAAATTAATACTTGCTCAATCCTGGGTAGCTCGACAATGAGCAGTCAGGCTTCACTTAGGAGAGAGGCATGTGTAAAACATTTAATACCACCAAAACAGTATATATGTAAAAGAGACAATGCAATAAAAATCCATCACCAATTTATAAAAATAGAGAATATTTTTGTCTTTAAAATAACATAACTCCAATGTAGGGAAAAGGAGATATGAACTTTCAACGATTAAATTAAAAATGTGCATTCTAGCAGCAAAAAACATAAAACGCCACTCACGACAATCTGGTAGTGCTGGACCGGGACAAAGTAAAAGTTTTAGGTCGACCGCGAAGGAGCACGCATTGGATAGGATAAGCAGTATGTCCCAGTCTAAAGTTTACCTGCAGGCTTAGTGCCTAATTATGAGTTTGGTGGTCAGACCACTAACCGCCATGTTGGCGGTCACAAAAAAGACCGCCATGTTGGTGGTCCTACAGACCACCCTATTACGAGTTCTAGAGACAGGACCGACATCTGCCAACCAAAAAAGGCAATCCAGCAGTGGCACGGAGGCCCGGAAATAGTATGTCTGACCTCCAGCCCCTATAGCATAGCGGCCAACCACTGACCATGTTACAAGTCCAAAGTCACTGTGGCGGGCACTCAAGGCGGTCAGCCAATGGAGGTCCAAACCACAGTGGTCCACGGTCACAAACGTAGTACCCAACTGCACTTTGGATGCATTTGAAAATAATACAGCTGACACACATTGCCACACTCAACATACCTGCAAATACACTGTAGAACATACTCTTCACACACCACAATCCTTTGCATTTTCACAGCAAGTGCCAGCAAGACAGAGCGCATTAAAAAAAATATATAGAATAGCTACCCCTTCAATTTTTGATACAACACATAACACACCCTGCACACACTTTTTCCAATCACACTCTTTTGGACTTCCCCACCTTAGTAAGGCACTGTCACCTGTTTTTTACCACCATGTCACCTATGAAAAATCCATGTTCCACTGATGAGGAGTTAAGAGTGGATGAAATCAAAAGATTACAGCCCCAATTGTTTTGAGCCCACGACAAGCACACTACTTTCAGCAGGAAAATGGAACTGTGGGAGAGGATTGTTGACAGAGTGAATGCTGTAGGCACCACCCTGTGCAGAAAGGAGGACATCAGGAAGAGGTGGAACGACCTCAGGAGAAAGATCCATTTCATGGTCTCCAGGCACTAGCTGCAGGCCAAGAACCTCCCTTACAAATCACTTCCTGGGAGAAGGATTGATTGATAATACTTTATTTTGGTGTGTTGCCATCAAGGTAGCATTATAGAGAAACAATACATTCCAACTACTCAACAATACACAATCTAATAGAAACAATAAATAGAACAGTTTAGAATTCATTAGCAGCACTAATTCTCCTACCCATCAATTATTAATTCTAGGAACCAACATTAAAATTGTTTAGCAGCACTCCAATCCCACCCTTTCTGAAGAAAAAGTTGTGGCTGCGCTCAAAATACTCACACACTAACAAAACTACACCACATTGGACAATTCAAACTACATACACCTGACACACATAAAAACCACACCCACACACTCACAACACTATAAAACACACACCCGCAATACCCACAACCCTTTACGACCCAAACATTTTGGCAAGTGAGAGAGAGACAAGCCAGGAGCACCCACTCAATTAGAGCCCCAAAACACCATCACCCATACACCATCCACGCACCTCACACCACGCACCCCAACACAGCACCCCACACACCCACACACATATCACTCACACCACATCCATGGCACCCCAAAGACACCCCAGGTTTTCAGAAGAGGAGCTAAGGGTCAGGGTCGAGGAAATCATCCGGGTTGAGCCACAGCTATTCAGATCACAGGTGCAGTAGACGTCCATTGCTAGGAAGATGGAGCTATGGTGGAGAATCGTTGACAGGGTCAATGCCGTGGGACAGCACCCCAGAACAAGGGATGACATCAGGAAGAGGAGGAACGACCTACGGGGGAAGGGGGGTTCCGTGGTTGCAAGACACCAGTTAGCAGTACAGAGGACTGGCAGTGGACCCCCACATACTCCCCCACAACTAACAACATGGGAGGAGCAAGTCTTGGTGATCATGCATCCTGAGGGCCTCGCAGGAGTAGCAGGTGGACTGGACACTGGTAAGTCAAATCTTTACTAATATATCCCCCACCCTACCTGCATACCATCACAAACTCCCACCCCTACCCTCACCCCATCACTCCACCACCTCACATATACCCCACTATCACAACCCACCCATCCCAATACCAAGCCCTGCCTGCAACACCAATGCATAGACCCTCATCACAGACCTGTATGGACACCCATCACCACAGCATCCACACTAGTGACAATCACTTAACCAAACCAAGCACAACTCACACAAGCCAAAGCTGCCTTGGGAATAATAACCATAGTGGAGAACATACCCATGCACAAGATGGCACATGCAGAAAAAATAATACTGCATTTGCATCCCCACAGGACCCCTACTCAACATCACCGGAGAGGAGTTGCCAGCAACATCCAGTCCCCCAGAAGAGGCCCACAGTGATGACAGCAGCTCTGCACGCCTGGATCAGGATGACCAACCTGGCCCACCAGGGACCTCCAGACAGTCGGAACCCTGCCACAGTCCCATACCACCACAGAGCCCCCCCTCAGGAAACAACAGCACAGCACCCACCCAGCAGGCCCATGCCACTGTCCCAAGGACACATCAATCAACACTGTGTCCTCCACTACAGGGACCCCAGGCAACCACACAAACC
The DNA here is from genome assembly GCF_031143425.1 of Pleurodeles waltl. Taxonomy (NCBI): domain Eukaryota; kingdom Metazoa; phylum Chordata; class Amphibia; order Caudata; family Salamandridae; genus Pleurodeles; species Pleurodeles waltl. The sequence continues at coordinate 890,876,915 of NC_090442.1, read as the reverse complement.
CAGGACAATCAGGGACGTGGGGTAAGTGGCAGTGGGCACACGGTTCAGGGGACAGAGGCACAGGACAACAGGGAAGCTGGGAGGACTGCTGTGCGACAGGGGGAAGACAGGCCCAGGGAGCTCACTCTCCAGGAGGCACTCACAAACATCCTGGGAGCATACCAAAATTCCGAGGAGACAATGGGCCAGATACTGGCAAAGTTGCAGGAGACCCAGCGGCTGCAGGAGGGACAGTACCTGGGGAGCAGGGAGGACCTCAAACTCATCTACACCATCCTGGTCACCATTGCAGGGGTTCTGAGTGACATGGCCAACATCATGAGGGAGGCAGTGGCACAACAACGGGCCCCTGACACTAGCCACACTGAAGAACAGCCCTCCACCTCCGCCGGCGCTAGTGGACAAGGTGCCCCACCACTGGAACAACAGGCCACCAGCACCCCACCCGCTGCAGAAGGAGAACCACCTCGCAAACAGTCCCTGTGATCCAGGCAGAAGCCAGAGAACATTGCCAAGACCCTGCCAGGAAATAAGACTCTTCTGATTGTCTTCATTCTGTCCCACTCTGTCACCCTGTCCACCTTGAACTGCCATTGCTCCACTTCCTATGCCCCCTTGGACAATGCACCTGTGATATCAAGAGACTGGACTCTACCCTGGGCTTTCCTCCACCATCACCCCAGCCCATTGCACATTCCCCGCTACTTATGAACACTTAAATAAACACCCTTGGAACAACTACAAATCTGGAGTCTGTCAAATGATTCAAATATGTATTAGTACAACATTATCAAATCATAGTAAGTCATATTTAGAGTTAAATTTACATTGGAATGACCTTTAGTGGGCAGCAGTAAAAACACCAGGAGCCAGAGTGGGCCACAGAGATCTGAAAATAGAGATGCCAAAGGGTATAGTAAGTGGCCATAGACATAGGGAAATCAGGCTATCATGTACAATGTACAACAGAAAAATGAAAAGTAAAGTGAAGTTACAGTGTCTTACCTGTGTGTCACTGGAAGTACTGCTGTACTATATTACTTCTGTTGTCCACAACTTCTTCCTCTGCCTCCTCTTCCTCACTGTCCACAGGCTCCACTGCTGCCACAAGACCATCTCCAGGCTCATCCCCCTGCAGAAAATGCACCTGGCATCTCAAGGCCAGGTTGTGCAACATGCAATGATGATCTGGCACACCTTCTTGGGTTAGTAGTACAGGGATCCACCTCTCAGATGAAGGCACCTGAACCTGGCCTTCAGGAGGCCGAAGGTTTTTCAATTATCTGCCTTGTTCGCCCATGTGCCTCATTGTAACGTTCCTCTGCCCTTGTCCTGGCATTACTCACTGGGTTCAGTAGCCATGAGAGGTTGGGGTAACCAGAGTCACCTGCAAATAACGAGGGACAACTGTTAGACACACACTACCCAGACACCTACTTATACTGGGTGGGGACCATGGGCTCACCTATTTGCCACACCCGGTGCCTCTGGAGTTGGCCCATCACATATGGGATGCTGCTATTCCTCAAGATAAAGGCATCATGCACAGACCCAGGATAGTTGGCATTCACATGGGAGATGTACTGGTCCACCAAACACCATCTGCACATTCATAGAGTGATAGCTTTTTCTATTCCTGAACACTGGTTCATTTCTCCGGGGGTGACAAATGCCACATGTGTACCATCAATGGCACCAATTATGTTGGGGGTATGTCCCAGGGCATAAAAGTCAGGTTTCACTGTGGCCAAATCCTCCACCTGGGGAAATACGATGTAGCTGCGCATGTGTTTCAGCAGGGCTGACAACACTCTGGTCAACATGTTGGAGAACATTGGCTGAGACATCCCTGATGCCATGGCCACTGTAGTTTGGAAGGAACCACTTGCCAGGAAATGGAGCACTGGCAGGACCTGCACTAGAGGGGGGATACCTGTGGGCTGGCAGATAGCTGACATCAGGTCTGGCTCCAATTGGGCACACAGTTCTTGGATTGTGGCCCAATCAAGTCTGTATGTTGTGATAATGTGTCTGTCCTCCATTGTCGCAAGGTCCACCAGGGGTCTGTACACTGGAGGATGTCACCATCTCATATTCAGCCTCAGTGGTTGAAACCTAAGGAAGAAAACAGTGATCAGAGGGCCATATTCACACATCTATTGAGGTAATGATGCATTTCTTTTGCTCTACAGGATCAGTATGTGAATCGGAATATCAGTTGCTGTGCCATTGTCTGCTGTGACACAGTTAGGTGCCATGCCTTGTGCCCCCATAAAATGGCGGCTGCCTGACCTGTGAGGAGGGACAAGTGGAAATGAGGTAATTCCGCTAGCGTTGTGCGCCATTGCAGTAGGCGGTCGAAGACCGCCACACAACTTTGCATTGGTTATCATTGGGGCCTAAGAGTTCCAGGAGCCAATGACGATGTACGCCGGCGGTGACGGTACTCACCGCCACGGACGTGAACGCCATTTTCTATCTGTTCACTCACTTGCTACCTGACCTTCAACAGGAGAGGACCCACACTGCAAGTGCTGCTATACCGCCGCGCAACTTCGCATTGGTTATCATTGGAGCCTATGAGTTCCAGGAGCCAATGGCGATGTACGCCGGCGGTGACGGTACTCACCGCCACGGACGTAACTGCCATTTTCTATCTGTTCACTCACTTGCTACCTGACCTTCAACGGGAGAGGACCCACACTGCAAGTGCTGCTATGACCTATGTCTGGAAGCGAGAATGGCTCATGTGTCTGGGGAAAGGGCCCCTGCCTTCACTGCGGAGGAGTTGGAGAAACTGGTGGATGGGGTCCTATCCCAATCCACGTTATTCTATGGTCCTCCAGACAAACAGGTGAGTACACTGTGAGCATGATGCGTGGGCCATGAATTTATGGATTGCTGTGTGTGTGTAAGCCACATGTAGGGGGGGCAGAGTGTTGCATGTATGGTGGTCAATGTATGTGTGTCAGGGGATGGGAGGGATCAGGTGGGCCATGAGTGTGACGGTCTGGACGGTTGACTAATTTCCTTTTCTGCTGTCTTTTCCATGCAGGTGAGCACCCACCAGAAAAAGGGTATTTGGCGTGCCATCTCCAAGGAGGTGCGGACCCTGGGGCTCTTTGACAGGCAGAGCAGCCACTGCCGCAAACGGTGGCAGGACCTGCGCCGCTGGTCAGAGAAGACAGCGGAGGCCTTTCTTGGGCTGGACTCCCAACGAAAAAGGGGTGCCCGTCGCACCATGACCCCCCTGATGTTCTGCATCCTGGCTGTGGCCTATCCAGAGTTGGATGGGCGCTTGAAGGCATCACAGCAGCCACAAGGGGGTGAGTACAGATTCTGAATCCTGACTTTGAGCGCGTTAAGGGTTACCTGGGTGGGGGATGTGGGCTGTGGGTGCCCCTAGGCCAGGGCGAAGATGGCAGGGTAGGTCTCTTGTTGGGCATCCTCTGAAGCACTCCTACCCCAATGCTATTAGAGGGCATCTACTACTGGGCAGGGTCCTGTGGGTTTCAGGTGTGCAGCTAATGGCAGTAGGCATTGTACCCCATGGGCTGGTGACTATCTTAGTAACTGGTAGTGCATGGCCTAGTGTATAGGGCTGTTCCCTGTGTGTTGTGTGGGCCAACTGTGGTGGTGTTGCTGGCACTGACCAAGTGTATCCTATGTCTCCCCCCCTTTTTTGTTTTGTCACCTTGTCCTTGTGCGCATTAGCATCATCTGGTGGAGTAGCAGAGGCACCAGCGACGGACGGAGCTGCATCCCACATGGGCCTGGAGGCCGAATCCACTGACGATGAGGGCACCAGTGGGACGGAGGGCGAGGGGAGCACCACGACGGGGACAGGAGAGGGCACCACAGACAGCGACTCCTCTTCCGATGGATGCTTGCTGGCGGTGGTGAACACCTCTGTGCCCACCACAACAACAAGTACAGCCGCCACCCCCCCACCAGCACTGCCCTCCCAGCAGCCCCTCAGCATGTTTCCGTGCTCGCTCACCCAGGAGGGTGGGCATCTCCTTTGCCCCAGGCACCTCAGGCCCTGCCACAGTCAGCCCTGCTGCCCTCAGTGAGGAGGCTATTGACCTCCTGAGATCCCTCACTGTTGGGCAGTCAACTATTCTGAATGCCATCCAGGGTGTCGAGAGACATTTGCAACAAACAAATGCATACCTGGAGGGCATTCACTCTGGCGTGGTGGCCCAACAGAGAGCATTTCAGGCTCTGGCCTCCTCCCTGATGGCAGCCCTTGTCTCTATCTCTAGCCTCCCCTTCCAACTTCCTCTACCCAGTCCCAATCCCCTCAATCCCAGCCTATCCCAAGCACACCTTCAGACCAACATTCACCCAGATCAACACACAAAAGTGGCTCAGGCCAACAAAAGCACCACACTTCATCTCACAGGCACTCACACAAGCACCATCCCCATGCAGACACACCAACATCCACTGCCTCCACTGTGTCCCCCTCCTCCTTGTCATCCACCTCCCTCCCAGTAGCGTCTCCACTCACACCTGCATGCACTACATCCTCATCCACTACCTCCATCACCAGCACGCCCATCACAACACACCCCTCACTGGCAGTCACCACCCCCACACCCATGCACATGTCCCCTGTGTCCTCTCCCTGTGTGTCTGTGATCTCATCTCCCAAAGTACACAAACGCAAGCACCCACCCACCCAACAGCCATCCACCTCACAACAGCATCCAGTCCATGCACCCAAATACCGCAGACAGACACCTCCTACAACCACTCCCTCTTCCTCCACTCCCAAACCCTCTCCCTCTTCCCGCCCCAGTGTCTCTAAGAAGCTTTTTCTGGCAAACATTGACCTCTTCCCTACCCCTCCCCCATCCTTCCCCTCAGGCCAGGGTGTCCAGAACCCAGCCGAGCACCTCAGCCACCAAGTCGACATCCGCTGTGGTTCCTGCAGCTAACAGAGGCTCAAAGGGGGCACCTGTCAGCCCAGCCAGTGCCCCACCAACACCTGCCAAGGACAAAACCATTCCGCCACCTGCCAAGGGGAAGCGGGGTACAGCATGCAGCAAGGTGAAGGAGCACCAACCACCCAGCAGGGCCACCTTAAAGATTCTAGCTGCCAGACCCAAGTTGATACCACCATCTGCTAAGGTGAGGAAGGGGCACAAAACACCAGGCAAGGCACTTCAGCCGTCGGAGGCTGCAGGTGAAGGCCTGGTGGCTACCAGCACAACCGCTAGCACTGCCACCTGCACAGTGGCCAGCACCGCCAGCAGCCCCGCCGCAAGCACCGCCACCTGCACTGCCGCAAGCACCACTACTGTCAGCCGCAGCAGCTCCAGTGGGCAGCCGTCCGAGGCTGTAGGAGAAGGGCTGGAGCCTCCCACCACCACTGGCAGCACCCCCACCAGGACCGGCACTACGACCAGTTTGTAGCCTTAGCTGTCACAGGATGGAGTCTAGCCCTGCCTCCATGGACTATCATGCAACCTGGTCCCTGAAAATCTCGTGGCTCTGACACCCAGGTGAGGGACTGTGAACTGCCGCACGCCAAGTGTTTCTTCAGTGGGCACAAGGCCCCCTCCAGAACCAGTTGAGATATGCATCCACTTACCCAATCCTTGGCAGGATGAAGCACACTGGGCACAAAGTCCCCTCCAGAACCAGTGGAGATATGCATCCACTCACCCAATCCTTGGCAGGATGAAGCACACTGGGCACAAAGCCCCCTCCAGAACCAGTGGAGAAAGGCATCCACTCACCCAATCCTTGGCAGGATGAAGCACACTGGGCACAAAGTCCCCTCCAGAACCAGTGTAGAAAGGCACCCACTAGAGAGACTGTGGCTTTGCACTCCCCAGGACCAAGCAGTGGGCAAACCACCCACTTGAAAGACTTGTGAGACTGTGGCTTTGCACTGCCCTGGACCAAGAAGTGGGGAAACCACCCACTTGAGAGACTGTGGCTTTGCACTCCCCAGGAACAAGCAGTGGGCATGAAGCCCCCTCGAGGAGCAGTGGCGTTATTCCATCTTCCGGCTGAGGTGCCCCCCTCTTCCACATCCCCCTGAGGTGCCTGTGTATTTTTGACCTGATGCCCTGCAGTGCTCTCTCCGTATTGAGGCAGGAGTCAAGTGTGGGCTTGGCCCATGATTTTTGGCCCAGTGGCCCACAGACATTTTGAATGGACAATGTACCGCCTTATGTACATATTGTATATTTTGTAAATACTGTGTGGGAGGAGTTCTGGGACAGGACAGTGCTGGCCACCAGGAACAACCAGACCTACAGGATAATTACCAACAAGGGGCAATGTGGGCAAAAAGCTCATGTTGTAGAGTGCAGCTAACTATGTCCCAGTGCTCTACTGTGCTGTGTGCAGGACAAAGAGCAGGAATCTGTCTCATTTCCCATTAATGATTGCATAAATGTAAGCCACACTGCCCAGTTACACGTTGCACACCTCAGTTCACCTCTGCCACATTTTTCCCTTCAATGTGTGAAGTGCCATAACAGTCCAGGTCCACTGGTCCAAATTTGTATACTGACACATGTTGAATGTACAACATGGATCACCAGCGATACAAGTCCCACAATACAAAGTAAAAAATGTTTTATAGAACAACACATCATGCATGTACACTTGAGCCCTGCCCAACCTGGCGGTGACAATGCAGGCCACATTGCACCATGAGGCCACTACTTGGGACCATGCACACAAATCTGGACTGTAAAACAATGGCATGGAATTGACTTGTCAGAGGAGAAACAGTTCTCTAGAGCAGAGGGTCAGGTATGGGGCATGTGAGGTATCAACACATAGGAACATGCCTAGAGCCACATGTATATTACCCAGCATGAAACTACATAATGTGCAGCTGTCCCGACGCGCAAGATAAGAACACACAGGTGTTAGCTGCCTTGTTAGAGACCACCCAAAACCCCTGCCATGTACTAAATCAGACTGGGTGTGGGGGTGAATGCAAGTGATGCAAACCAGAGGACCATGTACAATGAAACCCCCTGGTGGGCCCCTGGTAGTGCAGAGCATTGTATGCGCTGGCTGACTATATTGAACTGCCACTGTGTCTGAATGAGTAGACATTGCACAACAAAGAGGTCACAACGGATATGTGTCCTGCAAGGTAGCCTGACCAACACACATGCACTGATGTGTCTGACAGTGTCACACTTATGTTGCAGCTGGGAAGGGATGACAGAGAAGAGCCCAATGGGGTACAACACTCTACAAGTAATGTGGGCCTGGGTAAAGATGTAGCATATAGCAGGCGGGAATTTGAAGGAACATTTCCTAACCATGCCACATATGTCTAAGTTGGAGGATGTGAAACAGGGATCTGTCATGGTGCAGGAAAAACTAGTTTTACACTACAAAGGCAGGAGTCAGGGATGGTTGGAGACTGAAGTGGATTGCCCTCCCCCAGATATGAGGCAAACCTGGGTAGGTACAAGTCACCAATTCCAGCACAACTGCCATGTGAGGTACAGATTGACCCATAGCACTCAATAACAGCCAGCCATGTCAGTCCATTGGATACGGCCAAGCATATAGTTGGTGTTGCAGGCACATGAGAGTCAATGTATGATCTCAGTTCCATCACTTTGTGGCAGTGAGTTGAGTCCCTGGCCCAAAATGAGGAGTGGCAGAAGACGAATTGACACATACAAGTGAGTGGGCCTGAGCCAAACAATGTGTGATATTCTGCAGATAACCAACTCTAGCAATTATCGAATGGGGTGAGTGTCAATGCTAGCAATCTACATAGATTGACTGGGCCCATCCCCTCAGAGTTGGCACACAGTACCCACTGTCCACAAATATGGAGTTCTATCACATTTGGGCCTCGGCACAACACTTGCCTCCAATGCGTCGCTTTCCCCTAAACTTGTAAATGTTCATGCTTCAGTTTTACAGTGGAAATTATGCTAGAGCACCTACCTTGAATATATTAATACTTACGCGACATAGACTAGTACATTTGATTCAGGATTACTGAAAGTGATGCACTGGGCTAAATGCGTCACCTTGTAAATGTTGAGTACTGACTGAGGTGCCAGTCCATCAATATTTTGACCCATTGGTGGTGCAAGCACCTTGTAAATAAGCCCCATAATCATTTACCCCATAAGAAGACTTTTGCCAGGCCCTAGCAATTTCTGTAACCGCTAGCCTCGCAGGAGTCTCCAACAGATCAATTTCAAACTACTCTAAGCTCACAGGCTGCTTCTCAGTAGTTTGCACATGATTGTACCTTGTCAGCTTGTTTGAGAATTTGCAGCTACCCGGCAGCCATAGAAGTGCTCTAAACCAGTGCACCAGTTTCTGTGAAGCACTGGAAACTGATAATACAGGACTATTCAGACTACCCTCTTTTAAAAAAATACTTTTCTTTCTTTAGTTCTCATTTTATCTCATTCTCTTAAGTTTGGTCTCTTTCATTCTCTGATTATTTCTTCTTCTATTTTCTTTCTATATTTCTTCCTCTTCTTTCTACTTCTTTTTCTGTCTTTTTTCTTCCTCTGTGTTCTCAGCTTTCTCTTTTGCTTTGATTCTACCTCAACATTTTCCTCAGCTTGTTTCTCATCCTCCTTTTTCATCTCCTGTCTTTCCTCTCATTTGTTCATTTATTTTCTTGTCTCCTTTCCTTCTCTTTCACCAATTCGTTCTTCGCATCCTACTTGTTTTTTTGGATATTTAATAAGAATAGATTAAAAAACATAATGCAAGGCCAACTAGCCACAAGGATTCAGCTACATACCAAAATCACAAGAATAATACATTTCTACCATACCAATATTAGAAGCCATTTTGACCCCAGGTCCTAGTACACTTAGCTAATAAAGGAATTTTTATAATAGCTATGAGACTTGGCCCTTTGTGCAGGTTCATGCCCAAACCTTTTGACGTCACCCTCCTGTTATTAAAATTTGTTTTCATTGACTTTTAGGACTCTGAATACTTTACCACTGCTAACCAATGCTAAAGTCGTTGTACTCTCTCCTTTAAACTTGGTACAATTGGCTTATTTAACATTGGCACATTTAGTTTACTTGTAAATCCTTGGTAAAGTGGTACTACATACACTCAGAGTCTGCAAATTAAAAGCTACTAGTGGGCCTACAGCACTGATTGTACCACCCATTTAAGTAGCCTTTTAAACATGTTCCAGGCCTGCCATTGGAACCTGTGTGTGCAGTTTCAAACTGTCATTCGACCTGGCAACACACACCTTGTGCCAGGCCTAAACTTTCCTTTTTAACACATATGTCACCATTAGTATAGGGCCGAAATAGCTTACTGGGCAGTGTATAATGTCTTTTAAAAGTATGACATGTATTTTTAAGTTTTACATGTCTTGGTAGTGAAAAACTCCTAAATTGTTTTTTTCACTACTGTGAGGACAACCTCTCTCATAGGATAACATTGGGTTACCCTGTTACATTTAATGAGTGATAACGTTCCATGGGGAGCGGATAGGATTTCATGTTTGGTGTCTGAGAATTTGTAATTAAAAATCATTGTTAAAGGTATAGTCAGATTTTAAGTTACAGTTTTGAAAAAAAAACACTTTTAGAAGGTTGGTACTTTCCTGCCCTATTTGGTGCATGCAGCTGGGACTGAGTTACATGACTGGTTATAGTTGGCAGTTGGACTTTATTTATTCCTCTCAGATAGCTATAAAATAGAGGGCTTAAGTGTGCCTGGAAGGGCCTTCAACCGGCAGGATGGTGGGGCTGAGCTGGGCACAGCACCATTTGCAAATAAATAGGCTGTGCCCTTCCTACACACAAAAGGCTTATTCCCATGCATTGTTCATGTAACTACCTTGGAGCCAAGGCAGTTGAGGCAGGAAACTTCCAGAACTTTAAATAGAGTTATTTAAAAAACTTCTCCTGCTTTAAAGCTGGCACCAGGCAAAAGCATTTGACCCTCTGACCCAATTCTTCTGTACACTCCTGGGCATGTGGATACTACAAAAGAGGGACTGCTGTGCTGCTCTGTTGTAAGGGAGATTGCTACACTGCTACCCTGTTACGCTCCTGCCCTGCTTGCTGAGAAGGAACACTATACCTGCACCCATCATCCCAATCTGCAGGGATTCCAATGGTCAGCTGACTAACCTCCTGTAACTGTTCTGAGCTACAGGTGCATAAAAAGCCTTTCTGCAACTGCCTAGCTGACCGGTTGCCTGGATCTCTAACTGGACCTACCTTAGCCCTTCTGATCTCTGCTGGTGTGGGTTCCTGACCCCCAAAGAGTGCCCCTCAGGTCCCGGTTCCTTGGTATGGCCTCAGTTGAACCCCCTACATACGAAAGGAGGAATCTTGAAGTTTTGTGCTCTTTACAACCATCCTATTCATGCCAGCATCTTGCCACCTGCACTGGCCGCCCATGCAAAGGTCCGGTGAACCCGACTCTTTATGCCTCAGCGACTGTCCGCGATGCCCAGCGACTCGAGATCTGCACTTCATGCTACAGCATTGACAGTCTATGGAGACCTCCAATGTGAAGTTCCAGTAATGACCATCTGCGATGCCCGAGAGGATATTCATGCTACAGCAACAACCACCAGCAATGCCTGGCCTGCTCTTCATGCTGCCTCGACGACCATCCATGACACTCTCCCTGCTCATTATGGCCACTTTCACTGTGAACAGAAGTCTTCACCCTGACCTTTGAAAGTAACTCTTTTAACGGGACTAACCTGGTCCCTATATCCACACTATGGGCCTCATTACGAGTTTGGCGGTCTTTTGGGAAGACCAAGGCGGTGGCAGCCACTAAAAGACCACCATGTTGGTGGTAATCTAACCGCCGTATTGAGAGTCACACTGTGAATACTGCCAAAAAACTGCCAAAAATCTGAAACCGCCAGGACACTGGAGGGCAGGAAAGAGGCGGAACGACCACCAGCACCGCCAGCCTGACAAAAATCCACCCACCAGATTATGAGCCACAAATCACCACAGCGGTCCTTCCATGGCGGAAAACCATTGGCAGTGCACAGTCACAACTCACTACTGTCATGACACCGAACAACATTGGATAGTCTAAATACCCTACACCTGACGCACATCACCACACCCAACACACCTACTCCCTGTACTATATAACACAACCTCACACAACGCATAATCCTTTGTAACAAAAACACCATTTAGAGACACCAAGAGCAGGCAATAATATTGAGATAGCACCCTTACACTATAGGCACACATACACATCACACAGCACACAGCAGCACAACTAACACATTACACACATAACAAGCACACACAATCCACAACAACAGTCTCACCCTCACAACTCAGCGCCCATACCTCACCAATCACCCAACACTGCACCCACTGACAAAACAACCCCACATTGGACAATTCAAACAGCACACACCGGACACCCATACACACTTTGCACCCACACACCCACACCACTATAAAATACACACCCACATTGCCCACAACCCCTTAGAACTACAAAGCATTGCCACCAGAGAGACACCAAGACCACTGACACAACTAGAGCCACACAATAGTCAGACCCATACACCACTCACGCAATCCACATCACACCCCAACACATTACCCAACACACCCTCATCAACACACCTCACATTACACCGATGGCACCACAAAGACACCCCCATTTCACAGAGGAGGAGTTAAGGGTCATGGTGGAGGAACTTCTCAGGGTAGAGCCACAGCTATTTGTAGCACAGGTTCAGCAGTTATTCATAGCTAGGAAGATGGAGCTATGGCAGAGAATCGTGGTCAGGGCCAATGCCGTGGGACAGCACCCAAGAATTAGGGATGACATCAGGAAGAGGTGAAACGTCCTACGGGGAAAGGTATGTTCCATAGCAGCAAGACAACAACTCGCTATCCAGAGGACTGGCAGTAGACCCCCACCCCCTCCCCCATAACTCACAGCATGGGAGGAGCAAGTCTTGACAATACTGCATCCTGAGGGCCTGGCCGGAATTGGAGGAGGACTGGACTCTGGTAAGTCAACTCTCTACTATTATCACTCCCACATACCTACATGCCATCTCACCCCCTCACCCTCGCTCCCATCACTCCACTACATCCCAAACACTCCACCCTCACATCTCACTCATCCCAGTGCCAAGCCCTGCATGCTGTACCAATGCATGGACATCCCTCACTGCCCTGCATGGACACTCATCACTAAAGCATGCACACCATAGAGAACTAACAATCCCACCATACACTAACATACACAAGTAAAAGCTGGCAGGGCAAATCCAACCATAGAGGGGAAGCCATGGACGTACAATATGTTAGACACATTAACCATAACACATCATTTACATCCGCACAGATACCCCAGCCAATGTCACTGGAGAGGAGGCGGCAGCAGTATCCAGTCCCCCACAGTGATGACAGTAACTCTGGTCTTCAGGATCTGGACGACCTACCTGGCCCATCAGGGAACACTGGACAGCGGTTACCCAAGCCCTGTCACACACCACCACAAAGCCTCCCCCATCAGGACACAACACCACAACACCCACCCAGCGTACCCACACCTATGTCCCCAGGACACGTCAATCAGCAGGGTGCCCATCTCTGCAGGAACCACAGGCCACACCTCGCACACAAGACAGTCAGGGACTTGGGATCAGTGGCATTGGGCACACGGTTCAGGGGACAGAGGCACAGGCCAACAGGGAAACTGGGAGGAGTGCTGTGCGCCAGGGGGAGGACAGGCCGAGGGAACCAACTCTCCAGGAGGCACTCTCAGAGATCCTGGGAGCCTATCAACATTCCCAGGACATGATGGGCCCGATCCTTGACAATGTGCAGGAGAACATGCAGCTGCAGGAGGGACAGTACCAGGGGATCAGGAAGGACTTGCAGGCCATTAACAACACCCTGATCTCCATAGCAGGGGGGCTGGCTGACATGGCCAACATTATGAGGGCGGCACTCTAACACCAACAGGCCCCTGCCACTAGCCAGACATCTGAACAGCCTTCCACTTCCGCTGCTCCTAGTGGCCAGGAGGGCCCTCCAAGGACTCAGAGGCCACCAGCACTCCTCTCTCTGCAGAAGGTGAACCACCCCGCAAACGTTCCAAGCAATCCAGACCCCTGCAAGGAAATGGGACTCTCCTGTCACCTGTGTGTCCCACTCAGTCACCCTGTCCACCTTGAACTGCCATTGCTCCCCTTCCTATGTCCCCTTGGACAATGCATCTGTGCTACAAACAGACTGGAACAATACCCTGGACTTTCCTCCATCATCACCCCGTCCCTTTGCACTTCCCACTATATGTCAGCACTTCAATAAACACCCTTTGAAAAAATCAATTTGGAGTATGTCATATATATCAAATATCTATTATTTGAAACAGGTACAAACATTGCAAATTAACTGTACAAAGAATGAGCATAGATTAATGATCTGTAGCTGGTTGTTGAGATCACACCAGAGGTATATGTAAAGTCACCAACATCTGCAAAATGAATTGCCAGAGGGAACAGTAAGTGGGCATAGAAGTGGGAAATATCAGCATGCCATTGTCACACATATTACAACCAAAGTTATTGAAATGTAAAGTTGCACTGTCCTACCTGTGTGTCATTGGATGTATTGTCGTATAACAGATTTTCTGTTGTCCTCATCCTCATCCTCTTCCTCTACCTCCTCATCCTCACTGCCCACAGAGTCTACTGCTGCCACATGGGCAACTCCAATCTCCTCCTCCTGCAGAAAAGGGACATGGCGTCTGAGGGCCAGGTTGTGCAACATGCAGAATGCTACTACTATCTGGCAGACCTTCTTGGGTGAGTAGCACAGAGATCCACCTATTAGATGGAGACACCGGAATCGGGCGTTCAGGAGGCCAAAGGTCCTTTCAATGATCCTTCTGGTTAGCCCATGTGCCTTATAATAACGTTCCTTTGCCCTTGTCCTGCATTCCTCACAGTGTTCAGCAGCCATGATAGGTTTGGGTAACCAGAGTCATCTGCAAATATTGAGGGACAATATTTAGCCACACACTGTCCTATATGTCCTATATGGCCCACACCATACCCGTACACCAACATCTACTGGGTGGGAACCAGGGCTCACCTATTAGCCACACCCTGTGCCTCTGTAGTTGGCCCATCACATTTGGAATGCTGCTATTCCTTAGGACAAAGGCATCATGCACCGAACCAGGATACTTAGCATTGACGTGGGAGATGTACTGGTCCACCAAGCACACCATCTGAACATTCATGGAGTGGAAACACTTACTATTCCTGAACACCTGTTCATTCTACCGGGGGAGGGCAAATGCAATATGCGTACCATCAATCGCCCCAATTATGTTGCGGATGTGTCCCATTGCATAAAACTCGGCCTTCACTGTGGCCAAATCCTCAACCCTTGGGGAAAACAATGAAGCTGCATGTGTGTTTTATCAGGGCAGACAACACTCTCGTCAGCACTATTGAAAACATTGGCTGTGACATTCCTGCTGCCAAGCCCACTGTCACTTGGAAAGAACCAGTTGCCAGGAAATGGAGTACAGATGGCACTTCCACAAGAGGGGGGATCCAAGTGGGGTGCTGGATAGCAGATATCAGGTCAGGCTCCAATTGGGCACACAGCTCTGTGATTGTGGCCCTGTCAAGTCTATAGGTGAGGATAATGTGCCTGTCCTCCAGTGTTGTTAAATCCACCAGGGGTCTGTACACAGGGTTATGTCTCCATCTCCTATTCATCCGTAGCAGTAGGTATCTAAGGGACACAAGAGTGAGGAGGCTGTCACAAACTGAACATTGGAGCCACAAAGGTAGTTTTCATTCAGTAAACTTGTAACAGGTCAGTGTGAATTGTCCAGTATGTGCCTATTTCTCCTGTGATGCAGCATTAATTCATAGGGCTGCCCCCCCGAAATGGCGTCCGCATGTCCTGTGTGGAGGGACAGGTGGAAGTGAGGTAATTCCACTGACATTGTGCGCCGTGATGGGAGGCAGTCGGGAACCGCCATGCAACTCCTCATTGGTTAATGTTGGCCCCTATGGGGTATAGTGGCCAATGGTGATCTACGCCGGCAGTGACGGTATGCACCGCAGCGGACATGACCGCCATTTTCTATCATATTCCTCACTTGCTACCTGACCTTCCATAGGAGAGGACCTACACTGTATGTGCTGTTGTGACCTGTGCCTGGAACCTAGCATGGCCTGTGTGACTGGGGAAAGGGCCCAAGCCTTCACTTCGAAGGAGTTAGAGAGGCTGGTGGACGGGGTCCTACCCCAGTACGGACTGCTGTTTGGGCCTCCAAACCAACAGGTGAGTACACTGTGGGCACAATGCATGGTGCATGAATGCATGGAGTTGTGTGTGTGAAGGCCTCAATGTAAGGGGGGGGTGGATGTCTTCTTTGCAGTGTACACACTGTGTGCTGGACTATGGGCCTGATTCTAACTTTGGAGGACGGTGTTAAACCGTCCCAAAAGTGGCGGATATACCACCTACCGTATTACGAGTTCCATAGGATATAATGGACTCGTTATACGGTAAGTGGTATATCCGCCACTTTTGGGACGGTTTAACACCGTCCTCCAAAGTTAGAATCAGGCCCTTTGTGTCTGCTAATTGTGATGGAAACAGGTATGGTGTGCCATATGTGTAAGAGGCTGGACTGTTTGTCTAATGGTGTTTTCCTGTGTGTGTTGCCTCTGCAGGTCAGCGTCCATCAAATGAAGGGTATATGGAGTGCCATCGCCAAGAAGGTGCCGACCCTGGGGGTCTATGGTAGGTGGAGCACCCACTGTCGGAAACGGTGGGAGGACCTGAGACGCTGGGCATGGAAGATGGCAGAGGCCCAGCTGGGGATGACCTCCCAACGAGGAAGGGGTGCCCATCGAACCCTGACCCCCCTGATGGCCCGCATACTGGCGGTGGCCTATCTAGAGGTGGATGGGCGCTTGAGAGCATCACAGCAGCCACAAGGGGGTGAGTAGAGTGGCTATCATTACAACTTACAGCTGGTGGGGTGTCATCCGGGTGGTGGATGTGTGTCAGTGGGTGCCCCTACGCCAGGCCTGACATAGCAGCGTGAGTCCTCTGGTGGCTAGGGTTCTGAAGGGATAATCCTGCCTACCTAGCTTGTAAGCATCCACTACTGGTCAGGGCTGCATGGGTCCCAGGTGTGCTGCATTTTGCGGTGTGTGCCCCTCCTCATGCCTTGGTGGCTAGCAATATCAGTGGTGGTACAATGCATAGTGTGTATGCCTGCTCCCTGTGTGTGAGGGTGCTGTGTACGCCAACGTCGGTGTTGGTGCAGCCACTGACCCAGTGTATCCTTTGTCTCGCACCCCTCCTTTCTTGTATTGTCATCCTCTCCTTATGTGTATTAACATCATCTGCAGAGGAGCAGAGGCACTGACGACAGAGGGAGCTGCATCCCACAGGACCCAGGAGGCAGAGTCAACTGACACTGAGGGCACCAGTGGGACAGAAGGCGAGGGGAGCACCATGGCAGAGACTGGAGGGGACAATTCAGACACAGACACCTCCTCCAATGGAAGCTCCCTGTTGGTGGTGGACACTTCTGGGACCACCCCAGCCGCAGGTACAGCGCCATCCCCCTTTCCAGCACCGCCCTCCCAGCAGCCCCTCATCGAGTTGCCTGTGCCCGCTCACCCAGGAGGGTGGGCATCTCCTTCGCCCCAGGCACCTCAGGCCCTGCCCCAGTGAGCCCTGCTGCCCTGAGTGAGGAGGCTATTGACCTCCTGAGATCCATCTCTGTACGGCAGTCAACCATTGTGAATGCCATCCAGGGGCTGGCAACCCAGATTCAACAATCTAATGCATTTCTGGGGTGCATTCACAATGGATTGGTGGCCCAACAGAGATCAATCCAGGCTCAGGCCTCCTCTCTGATGGCAGCCATTGTCCCTGTTTCTACCGTCCCCCCTCCAACTTCCTCTTCCCAGTCCCATTCTCCTCTACTCCAAACCATCCCAATCACACAGCCAGACGAGCATGCACACAGGACAACACCCAAGAGTGTCACAGGCAAACACAAGCACCACGCTTCATCCCACAAGCACTCACGCAAACAACATACAGTTGCAGACACTACAAAATCCACTGCCTCCATTGTCTTCCCCTCCTCCCTCTCCACCACCTCCCTCCCAGTCACGTCCACAATCATACCTACATGCACTACATCATCATCCACTACCAGCATCATCACCACACCAAGCAGAACACACATCTCACTGGTAGACCCCTCCACAACATCCATGGACACGTCCCCGTGTCCTCTCCCAATGTGCCTGTCCCCCCTTCTAAAGTACACAAACACAAGCACTCATACACCCAACAGCCATCCACCTCACAACAGCTTACAACCCATGCACCTGCACCCACATCCAGCAAACAGACACCTCCAACAACCACTCCCTCATCCTCCACTCCCATTCTTTCTCCCTCTCCCCACCCCAATGTCCCTAAGAAACTTTTCCTATCCACCATTGACCTCTTCCTTACCCCTCCCCCCTGTCCTGCATGTATGGCCAGGCTATCACAAACCCAGCCAAGCTCCTCGCCACACAGTCCACAGCCCCAGCTCCATCTGCACCTACTCATGGTGGAAAGGATTCCAGGCCGCATATGTTGAAGGGGAAGGAGCCTGCACCAGCAGGCAAGAAGGACAAGGATCCTGCAGCCAAGAAGGGCAACAAGCCTGCACCAGCAGCCAAGAGGGGCAAGTAGCCTGCACCAGCAGGCAAGAAGGGCAAGGAACCTGCTTCAGCAGGCAAGAAGGAACAGGAGCATGCACCAGTAGGCAAGAAGGACCAGGAGCATGTACCAGCAGCTGTCACGGAGCCCCCACCACCAAGCATTGTTGTGCATCCATCCACCACCAGCACCACCACAGTGCATTCAACCGAGGGTGCATGGGATGCGCAGAAGCCTCCCACAAACACCACCAGCACCACCACAGTGCATCCATCCGAGGGTGCAGGGGATGGGCAGGAGCCTCCCACCACCACTACCAGTACCACCACAGTGCAGCCATCACCGCCGGCGGATGCAATGCGATCCTGCCTCCATGGGCTTCTGTGCGCATAGCCCCCTCCAGAACCAGTTGGGATGACACCCACCCGAGAGACTGTGGTCTTACACTTCCCAGGGCCAAGCACAGGGCATGTTGCCCCCTCCAGAACCAGTGGGCAAGTCACCCACTTGAGAGACTTTGGCCTATCACTCTCCAGGACCAAGCAGAGGGCATGTGGCCCCACCAGAACCAGTGGGCAAGTAACCCACTTGAGAGACTGTGGCCTTGCACTCCCCAGGACCAAGCACAGAGCATGTTACCCCCTCCAGAACCAGTGGGCAAGACACCCACTTGAGAGACTGTGGCCTTGCATTCCCAAGGACCAAGCACAGGGCATGTTGCCCCCTCCAGAACCAGTGGTCTTGTTTCCGCATCCAGCTGAGGTGCCCCCCCCCCGAGGCGCCTGCCTATTTACCAACTTATGCCCCTGCAGTGTTCTCTCCGTATTGATGTAGGTGACAAGTGGGGCCTTGGACTTTGCCCTGTGGCCATGTGACCCATTTTGGGTTAGAGTGGATGGGTTACTCCATCACAAATGTGAAGCATATTCTGTCTACTTTATCAACCCCTTCGCTGCCAGGCCTTTTTCCCCTCCTGTGCCGAGCCTTTTTTTGGCTATTTGGGGCAGTTCGCGCTTAGGCCCTCATACCTTTTTGTTCACATAATCTACCCACGCCAAATTTATGTCCTTTTTTTCCAACATCCTAGGGATTCTAGCGGTACCCAGACCTTGTGGGTTCCCCTGAAGAAGACCAAGAAAGTAGCCAAAATACAGTGAAAATGTAATTTTTTCAAAAAAATGGGGAAAAAGGGCTGCAGAAAGCAGCTCGTGGTTTTTTCCCTGAAAATGGCATCAACAAAGGGTTTATGGTGGCAAGATCACCATCTTCCCAGCTTTCAGGAACAGGCAGACTTGAACTGGAAAACCCAATTTTTCAATACAATTTTGACATTTTACTGGGACATACCCATTTTTACAATTTTTTGTGCTTTCAGCCTCCTTCCAGTTAGTGACCAAAATGGGTGAGAAACCAATGCTGGATCCCAGAAAGCTAAACATTTCTGAAAAGTAGGCAAAACTCTGAATTCAGCAAGGGGTCATTTGTGTAGATCCTACAAGTGTTTCCTACAGAAAATAACATCTGAAAAAAAAAAAATTGAAATTGAGGTGAAGAAAACAGCCATTTTTCTCCACGTTTTACTCTGTAACTTTTTCCTGTAATGTCAGATTTTTGAAAGCAATATACCATTACGTCAGCTGGACTCTTCTGGTTGCAGGGATATACAGGGCTTGTAGGTTCATCAAGAAATCTAGGTACCCAGAGCCAATAAATTAGCTGCACCTTGCAATGGGTTTTTATTCTATACCGGGTATTCAGCAATAAATTTGCTGAAATATAAAAAGTGAAAAATAGGTATCAAGAAAACCTTTGTACTTCCAAAATGGCCACAAGATAAGGTGTTGGGAAGCAGTGGTTATTTGCACATCTCTGAATTCTGGGGTGCCCATACTAGCATGTGAATTACAGGGCATTTCTCAAATAGACGTCTTTTTTACACACTGCCTTACATTTGAAAGGGAAAAATGTAGAGAAAGACAAGGGGCAATAACACTTGTTTTGCTATTCTGTGTTCCCCCACGTCTCCCGATAAAAATGGTACCTCACTTGCGTGGGCAGGCCTAGCGCCCTCGAAAGGACATGGCTCAAAACACAACATGGACACATCACACTTTTTCACAGAAAACAGAGGTGTTTTTTACAAAGTGCCTACCTGTGAATTTTGGCCTCTAGCTCAGCCGGTACCTGGGTAAACCTAGCAAACCAGTGCATTTTTGAAAACTAGACACCTAGGGGAATCCAAGATCGGGTGACTTGTGGGGCTCTGACCAGGTTCTGTTACCCAGAATCCTTTGCAAACCTCAAAATTTGCCCCAAAAAACACTTTTTCCTCACATTTTGGCGACAGGAAGTTCTGGAATCTGACAGGAGCCACAAATTTCCTTCCACCCAGCGTTCCCCCTAGTCTCCCGATAAAAATTTAACCTCACATTTGTGGGTAGTCCTAGCGCCCACGAATGGAAATGGCCCAAAGCACAACGTGGATACATCACATTTTTTCACAGAAAACAGAGGTGTTTTTTACAAAGTGCCTACCTGTGGATTTTGGCCTCTAGCTCAGCTGGCACCTGGGGAAACCTAGCAAACCAGTGCATTTTTTGAAACTAGACACCTGGGGGAATCCAAGATGGGGTGACTTGTGGGGCTCTGACCAGGTTCTGTTACAAAGAATCCTTTGCAAACCTCAAAATTTGGCCAAAAAAACACTTTTTCCTCACATTTCGGTGACAGAAAGTTCTGGAATCTGACAGGAGCCACAGATTTCTTTCCACCCAGCATTCCCCCTAGTCTCCCGATAAAAATGGTACCTCAATTGTGTGGGTAGGCCTAGCACCCACGAAAGGAAATGGCCCAAAACGCAACATGGACGCATCACATTTTTTCACAGAAAACAGAGGTGTTTTTTACAAAGTGCCTACCTGTGGATTTTGGCCTCTAACTCAGCCGGCACCTGGGGAAACCTAGCAAACCAGCGCATTTTTGAAATCTAGACACCTAGGGGAATCCAAGATGGGGTGACTTGTGGGGCTCTCACCAGGTTCTGTTACCCAGAATCCTTTGCAAACCTCAGAATTTGCCCCAAAAAACACTTTTTCCTCACATTTCGGTGACAGAAAGTTCTGGAATCTGACAGGAGCCACAAATTTCCTTTCACCCAGCGTTCCCCCAAGTCTCCCGATAAAAATGGTACTTCACTTGTGCAGGTGGGCCAGATGCCTGCAACAGAAAAAGGCCAAAAACTTGTAGAGATTGAGGGGATAGCACAGCCAGTTGATAAGCACATATTTTTTTTATACATCTTTTAGGCTGACTCTGCTTTGGGGTCCCATGCAAGTGAGGTATCATTTTACTTGGAGGACTGAGGGGAACGCTGGGTGGTAGGAAATTTGTGCGGCAGCGGTGATCCTACAAAGAAAAGTGAGGAAAATATAATTTTTTAATGCACATTTTGAGGTTTGCCGAGGAGTCTGGGTAAGAAAATGTTGGGGGATCCAGGCAAGCCACAACTCCTTGGACTCCTTGGGGTGTCTATTTTTAAAACATGTCTGGGTTTGGTAGGTTTCCATAGATGAAGGCCGCACCCGGGACCAAAACCATAGGTGCCATCCCCCCCAACACAGGTAGTTTTACAATAGATCATTTTGGTGTGTCCACATACTTATGTGATGTTCCAAACACTAAAATTGTGAAAAGAAACGCACCTAGTTTATGTTAAAAAGACCCCTCACCCACCAACCAAGTTGGTGGCATGCTTCATCATCGGGGTCCCACCCGAGGCACCTAGCGTGTCACAGGTGTGCTGCAATGCCTGATTACAGCGGAGCAGGTTTTGTCATTTTTACCACACATACTGGTTGGATTTGGCCCGAAGGTGAGTGATGGTTCAGTGGATCAAATTTTATTAACAAGAGATTTCAGAAAAATGAAATGCACTGTTAATAACTGAAAGGCCAAAAAACTGAACCAATGACTCACAGCTCGTGGGCTGTAAAGCCACGGCAAGGCACCAACCGCTTTACAGTCCATTCACACACCTTTCATACATGACATGCACAAGACCATTCACGCCGCCAGCCTCAGGCCCAGCACATTACAACACTCGCATCGACAGACAGCGCCACTCAAGGGCCCATCACTTACATACGCCCACATGCCTGATACAGCAATCACACCAGCTGATGGGAGTGTGTGAACTGGTGTTTGGCTGGCAGTGTGTTGCAGTAGCCAACAGCAAGTCAATATGTACACCGTCAGCCAAGCCCCACTCCACCCACAATGGCATCACTTTTTTTTTTTTTTAAACAAAGAAACCACTGACTAATTAGAAATAATTACAAAACTACAAACACAAAAGCTCTAACTAAGTACATGACAGAAATGGCAACCATGAAAATACAAAACAGGCATTTTACAATCATGGTTGTTCCCAGTAATTCTTCTGAGTGTGGTGATTCTTGAAACAACCACCCACACACAGCCCAGGCTTTGAAGGACAATCTGGGCAGTACATTTGAGTCTCCCTCCAGATACCTCTTCAAAAACACACACTACATTTCTTAGCTGGAAAGTCTTTTTTTGGGTGTGGGAGGAATGTGCTCAGCAAAGTGGCGATCTTTCAATCTAGCCACATCCTCCACCACTGCTTCTCTAGGAACTCTGGCCTTTTCCACCACAATAAGGCTCTCTATCACTGACTACTGAAATTTCACAAATGTCATCTTTGACTCTGGAGACCTATCCTTAAACTCAATAAAAACATTAAAAGTTGCTAAGTGGAAGAGGTGAATTGTTAACTTCTTCTACCAAACGTAAGACTTACGAATAGAAGTAAAAGGTTCCAACCTTTGATCAACTCTATCTACACCTCCCATGTGCTTATTATAATCTAAAATGCACACAGGTTTGCGCACTTCAGCAACCTGGCCCCAAACAGTCACGGGGGAAGTACTCTCATCATGGATGGTACTTAGCATGTAGACATCCCTCCTGTCTGAAAACTTCAAAGATAGCAGCTCATCATTCCGCAAGGCACTGCACGGTCCCCTCTCAAGTTTTTTACAGACAAGCTGCCTTGGATGGCCTTCCCGGTCACAACGAATTGTGCTACAAGCAACAGTTTCCACTCTAAACAATTCCTTGAACAACTGCACTCCAGTGTAAAAGTTATCTTCATACAAATGGTGACCCTTGTTGAACAGTCGTCTACCAAGTTCCCACACAATTTTCTCAGTAACTCCAAAAGTGGGAGGACAACCGGGGGGTCAATACTAGAATCCCTACCAGTGTAGACACGGGAATTATACACATATCCTGTACTACTTTCAGACTACATATACAATTTAATTCCACATCGTGCCCTCTTGATAGGAATGTACTGCCTAAAAACCAAATGACCCTTGAAGAGGACCAAAGACTCGTCCACAGCTATTTCTTCGTCTGGAACATAGACCTCTGAAAACCGATCTACAAAATGATCAAGGACAGGCCTAATCTTAAAAGGACGGTCAGAATCAGGGTGATCTCGTGGCAAGGCTAATGCATTGTCAATAAAATGCAGCTTCCTATGAAGAAGCAAATACCGATTACGACTTATGGTTGCAGGAAATACAGCTGTTGCCATCAAGGGACTAGTAGACCAATAAGAAGCCAATGATGGCTTCCTTATCAACCCCATCAAAAGAGTCAAACCCAAAAACCTTTTCTTCTCCTCCAAATTTGTGGGAATCCACTGGGTAGCTCTAGAGTGTGGCCTAAGTCTAGCAGCGTTGTCCCTCAAATACTGCTCCGCATACAAATTAGTCTGCTCAACAATCTCTTCCAAAAACACATCATCCACAAATAACTCAAAGAAATTGACAGACAAAAAGTTCTCTGTATTGACTCTACACCCCGGTAGACCAGTAAAGGGAGGCAACTCTGGCTGCTCCATGTTTGGGGCAACCCAGAGTTCAGGTCTTCTAACGGGAAACCTTTCAGCCCCAGGTTGCTGCACTAATGGCACATCAGTGTCCTCCTCTAAAACAGGCCCTTCATCTGCACTGAGTGTGGCTTCCTCATCAGACGATTCCTCTCCGACAGAAACTTCACTGCCAGAATCTCTCACTTCCGCATTTGCCTCAGATGCAGAGCCCGTCTCATAATCATGATCAGACAATGAATCAAAAAGCATACCAACCACCTGCTGAGCGGTCATCCTCCGGCTAGCCATGATCTTTCCTATGAAAATTAACTGGACAAATGCACCACCAACAACCAGCCCTGTGTAAGATAAGTAATAAAGTGTAGCTTTATCTATAGGAGTTATAAACTCAAAAACTATACCGCTCACTTGCCTGAAAAAGCTTGACTCACCAGCAAATACTCTGCACAGACACAGCAATCACCAATGATATCCCACTGAAAAGAAAGAAAGAAAAGCAAATTAGAAATAAGACAACACAAATATCATTGTGCACAAATCCAAGAACAATTTCACACACAAACCTGCATTTAGTACACCACCTGCAAACATGTCATTCATGCATGGCAACAATACTCCTTTGGAGTAAATAGTTTTTACTTACCTAAAACATGCAACTATGGAAACCGCAGGCCAACCACCGCCAAAACTGCAAGGAGCCACAGCAAAAAAAGCAAAAGCTTTGAACTAGAACAAAAAAGATAATTTTTTTTTAATCACAAACACAAATACTTCGTCAATTGACAAACACCCAACCATCAAGCATTTAGAAATTGGTGCCTAAGTGGATTCTGCCATAAGGGCAGATGGCCCTACTAAAAAATAGGCCAAGGAGAGCAGAAAATACATTTAGTAGTGTGTCCTCATGGGGAGCGACCCTAGCCCAAGGTGCCACCGCCCAAAAAAAAACAAAAAAAAAAACACACACACACACCATCCCTGGTGCCTAAGTGGCTTCTGCCCCCCCCTTGGGGGCAGATGAGCCTCAAGAAAATTAGGCCCATCTGCCCCCAAGGGGGGCAAAAATGGGCAACAGCTCAATGCCTCCCTTGCCCAAGGGGACGCCACCCCCACATAAATAAACATTAAAAAATTATCTGGCGTTCTAGTGGTCCCTTGGGGGCAGATCAGCCTAAAAATAATAGGCCAGTCTGCTCCCCGGGGGCAGAAATGCCCTTGATGCACGTGCCCCCAAAGAGGGGGCAACCCTTGCCCAAGGGGCTGCCCCCATCCCCTAACACACACACTATACCTGGTGTCTAAGTGGCTTCTGCCCCCCTTGGGGGCAGATGGGCCTAAAAAAATAGGCCCATCTGCCCCCTGGGGGGGCAGAAATGGCCAACAGTTCAATGCCCCCTTTAGGGGGCGCCCCTTGCCCAAGGGGACACCCCCTCACATAAATAAACATACACAAAAAAATCCCTGGTGTTCTAGTGGTTTCTGCCCCCCTTGGGGGCAGATCAGCCTAAAAATAATAGGCTGATCTGCCCCCAAAGGGGGCAGAAATGGCCACAGGTAACATGCCCCCAAAATGGAAGCAACCCTTGCCCAAGGGGCAGTTCTCCGACGCACAAACAACAAAGGACAAACAAAAACAGAAAATCCCTGGCGTCTAGTGGATCCTGCCCCCCTTGGGGGAAGATCTGCCTAAAAATATTAGGCCAATCTGCTCCCAAGGGGAGCAGAAAAGGCCACACAAACATTCCCCCAAATGGGAGCGACCCTTGCCCAAGGGGCCTCTCCCTAACGCACAAACAAGAAAGAACAACAAAAAAAAGAAAATCCCTGGCGTCTAGTGGATTCGGCCTAAAAATATTAGGCCGATCTGCCCCAAAGGGGGGCAGAAATGGCCACACAAACATGCCCCCAAATGGGAGCGACCCTTGCCCAAGGGGCAGCTCCCCGACGCACAAACAACAAAGGACAACCAAAAAAAAAAAAACTCTGGCGTCTAGTGGGCATTCCTGCTGGGCAGCAGGAATGCTCAAAGAGACACCGGGGGAAAGGAAAAGCCTTTCCTTTCCCCCGGTGCCTCTTTGTCCCAAACCCCCCACCCGCCAGAGGAGAAACTTACCTGTTTCTCCATACTCGCATTGGAAGCAAATGGCTTCCAGTGCGACCGTCACTGTGTAATTATCTCAGCGCGCGATCGCGAGCTGACGTCATTACAGGGGGGTGGGGAGGGGCGGTGGTGGAAGGGGAAGGGCTTCCCCTTGGGTGGTGGGGGTGAACCCACAGAGGGAGCGCTAGTGCTCCTTCTGGGTTCTGTGCCCAGGACGTAATGGTTACGTCCTGGGCACACGAGCACTGTGCCTCAGGACGTAACCATTACGTCCTGGGCACAGAAAGGGTTAAGATTCCCAACAAATACAATGGGATCGTAATACAGTGGACGAGATATCCGTCACATCTGTGTTTGACTAACCCCATCCACCAAACTCTAAATCAGGCCCTTAGATTGGTTAACTTTCAGGCCTAGCACACTCATAAACTCTGTGAAACTATCCAGCAACTTCTGGAGGCCATTTGCAGTCCTAGCTATGAGGACAGCATCATCAGTGTGACAGAGTGTGGGGAAATAGAGATTCCCCACCCATCGGTGCCTCTCCTCTTCTGGAAAAGGTGCCTCTCAAAACCTTTTATATGGTTTAAAAATAAAAACTGGGCTAAAAGACATTCTTGATGGTCTCCTTGAAAACAGTGTGTGGAATAATATTATTTGACTCTGCCCAGTTCTCCGGTGTCGCCAAAAGTACCCTGCCTAAAATCTACAAGTGGGTAAGAGGGGTCCAATTATTGCAGCACAGAAAACATTTGTAAGGAGTGGGGCCCATAAGTCAAACTTTTCTTTTAAAAAGTCTGCAGGAATGCCATCTGGGCCCAGAACCTTCCTACCTTTGCTGTCTCTAATGGCCAATGCAACATCATTAACCCAAATAGTCAAACAAAATTTTCATCTGGTGTCATGCCAAGAGACCCCTTTCTGTACAGGGCTTCCTCTTGGAATTAAAAACTAAAGACTCAAGATTCTGGTGAAATTAAACAATCAATCTTGGTCGAGTCCCCGATGAAAACATGGGCCAGTTAACCTCTTCCCAGAATAATCTAGATTCCTTTCATTCCCTTGCCATAAGGAGGTCTGCTTAAGCTAGCTCTCTAAGTTCAGATTTCCTATCCCGGAGTGTGACTTTATAAAACGATCTTGCTAACTTGATGCCCTCCTGATCCCTCAGGTAAAATTTTAAGGCTGACTTCGAAGCCTGATGGGCCTTGGATCAGGGTAAAGTATACCAGAGCTGTGATGGGGGAGGGTTCAGAGCTTGCTTTTTGAGGTTAGAGCTATGGAAACTGCATGACATAACCTGGTGAAACTATCCATTATCAGACTGACGGGTATGTCATTAGCTAAAGACTTATTCATTTGGACTAGATTTTGGCACCTCAAAAAGCGCAATGAATCAATGGCGCCCACTTGATGAAGAGACCACTATTTGCAGAAAAAGTAATAGGAGGTGGCTCCAAAATTCTGCCTGCTCTTGGATGGTGACAGTTACATTTCAAAACAAGGGGGTTATGGTCACTCATACAATTTGATAAAATTGCAAATTCTGATGTTAAAAAACTAATGTATGAATCTGGCCCATTGCGATTCGGTAATTGCGATTTTTAAGAAATCGCAATTACCGACTCGCAAAGGGCCATGTATCACATTTGCGATTCGGTGATTGCGATGTCTTAAAAATCGCAAATGCAATTACCGAATCGCCAATTGCGACACTGGCCCCATTCGCAGCTATGGGCCTGTTGGCCCATAGCTGCGATTTTTTTGCATTTCCTAAATTGCGATTTCTGAACCAGAAATCACAATTTGGGAAATGCAAAAGGCCAGGGTGCTGGGGGCCTAAGGCCCCCTCTCCTGCACCCCAATTTTTTTTTTTGCCATGAAAAGTACACACATGCCAAAAGGGCATGTGTGCTTTACAGATTAAATTTTAAAATGCAGATTTACTGCATTTTTAAATTTTGCACCAGGATACCACCTGGTTGCAGACAATGGTATTTTGCATGTGCAAAATACCATTCTGCGAAAAATCGCAATTTGCGATTTTTTGCAGAATTGCCTTGCAACCTGGATTTTGCGAATCGCAAATTGCGATTCGCAAAATCCAGGTCGCAACGCAGAAAATCGCAATTTTTGGGATTTTCATTTTGTGGTCTCCAAATGCCTTTGATGCATTGCAGACCACGATTTTGCACTCGCAAACGGCCGATTTCGCCGTTTGCGAGTGCAAAATATCATGATACATCTGGCCCTAAATACTTCTGAAATTAACATAAAATCAATAGTGCTATGAGCACAGCCCTCTGTAAAATTTAGGCAGGAATTTGGGATCTCTGGGCCGCACTTACTTGCAAAGAAGCGATCATAAGTAACTATCACATTGTTAATCGCATCCCCATACCCGTATGCTTAAAACAGGTTACCTCCTGGTTCGTATAGTCCTACAGGCCACAGACCAGGGGCCACAAGGAGGGCCTAATATGCAATTAAAATCACCCACCCATAACATACAATATGAACTTATATTACAGTCCAATTTTACAATACGTTCAGCGAACAAGTCTATCACTTGGGAAGAATGGTGGTCAAAAATATTCTTATAAAAGTTGACAATCAACAAATCGACAGGGCCAAGATCAGACAAAAACAGTATTTGAAACCAACAGGAAGAACACAGATACTTTACTATAGTAGAAGAGAAATTAACCGAAATCAAAAGAGTTAAACTACCCTTAGCCCTTACAGAGGTGGATGGAGTTGCCACAGTACAAAAAGATCGAAAACCATCCACATGGAAGTCCTCGTGGCCCAACTAGCAAGCAGACTATTTTGAAGACATTTATAACGGAAACTCAATCTTGATTCGACATTTTAGAATAGATACCTGCAACATTCCATTTTAACACATTATGAGGCATAAAGAATGGGAGGGCATGTAATTTAGATCATTTTGAAAGCTCCTCTCATGGTGACTGGGTTGAAGTCAAAGTTTTCTCTTTTAACTTTTCAAAATGCATGAAAGTGTTAAAACGCAAGAAGTTCAACATTGTCTGCAGTTTGCCAAAAAGACCATCACAATGCTCTTTGACAATGACGTTCAAATGGTCTGTAAGTAGGGCTTTTAGGCTCTCTTCTCATTGTACATTAGAGAGCGGGAGCATCCTGAGTTCTGAGGGACAGTTGTGGAAATGGAGGTAGTTATCTGTTTTGTCACTGGTTGAGTGTTTTTCTGGCTTTTCTTTAAAGGGGGGCACCTAGTTGAGGATGGATGTCATCAACTACTTTCAAGACCCCCCCTGAGATGTTTGCCTATCACAAAAAATACTAAAATACCCATTGCTACTGTTGTCATGCCCTACTGGATGGGAGCTAATGGTGTAGTCACAGTTCTCTCTACCACATTATTAGAAATCACAGCAGGGTGACTGAAAGGTCTGAGGGCTCTGGATTAATAATCGCAATTTGCACAGAAAGACACCTAGCAGCATCTATCCTTTCCTCAAAACAGCCTATCTCCGAATCAATAGTGCCCATGACGGAGGGCAAGTAGTTAGCAATGGACAGAGCAAACCTGTTCATGGGCTCTCGCCAGCCATTAGATGCAGTGACTTTCCTCTAGTCTCAGCAATGTACTTGAGTAAAATTTTGCTTTGGAATTTAGCACAACTGAACTTGTGAACCATATCTTGTAGTGCAGCTGGTTGCGAACCATACCTTGCGTGGAGTATTTTCCAACCTGGCTGGGAAGGGTGGACTCCCCTGCTTTTTTCTGTCGATGATGGGCAAAAATGGGCCCAATCTTGGCCCAGTCTTTACCCAGGCATACGCCTGGGTCGTCCCGCATGCGTCCCATGCAGCGGAAGTAACAAGACACTTCAATGCTCTTTAAGGTGCTTTAATGTCATGCAGACATGCAGAAAAGCACCTCCTCTTAGCTGGCAAGGTGGTTGCTGAGGAACAGACTCCCTCCCAGCAACAAAAACAATCAGGGCTTAATTAAGAGTCTGGAAGATGGGAAAGCCTGTCTGCCAAACTCCCGACAGGGTGACTGCCGCCTTTGTGGCGACAACCCAGCCGGAGTTATTAAGAGTTTCTCAATAGGTCGGTGGGTGGAAACCTCAGTTTCAACCTGCAGAACCTAGCAGCAAACAAGCTACAGCATTGTCTCCGGCTCGTAATCGAGCCACTGGCAATGTTGTAGCCCGCAGGGTGTACCAGCACCCTCACAATGTTCATCATCCGCAAAGCAGACAGTGAACATTGCGATGGTGCTAGACAGGGGGGCCAATGCACTGCCCATGCTAAGTGCATAGGCAGTGCAAGGCCCCCCTGTGGCCCCTGCACCTGTTTTCCACCAGCCTTTTCATGACGGTGTTATCATGGATCCTGGCAGTGTTATCATTTATCCTGACAGTGCTGGCGGAACCCTGGCAGCCTGATCACTAGGGTTTTAGAGTGGCAGTCAGAGTGCTGCAACATTGGCGGTCCTGACTGCCACCGCAAGTGTGGCGGTCTACTGACCACCACACTCGTAATGAGGCCCAAAGTGTCTCTAAAGCATCCCTTGCCATGGATGTAACAAAGTGCTTTAATAGCACTCAGGTGTGCAGGCATGAGGCTTAAAGAAGAGTCCCTCTTCTAGGCTGGCAATGTGGTTGTGGGCGATGGAGTCCCGTCCCAGCAACAAAAACACACAGGGCTTGATTACGACCTTGGCGGATGGGATACTCTGTCACAAACGTGACAGATATCCTGTCCGCCGAATTACAAGTTCCATTATATCCTATGGAACTTGTAAAACGGCGAGCAGAATATCTGTCATGTTTGTGACAAAGTACCCCATCTGCCAAGGTCATAACCAGGCCCACAGTGTCTCTAAATCATCCTGGTGCTTGTTCCATTTGGATATTTGCAAAAAATATTGAGTTGTAAATATCAGTAGACAGAAATCTCACAAAACAAATATTGTGATATAAATATATTGTGATGCAGAAATATTGCTGTAAAGAATATCATTTTTTACACGTAACTAATAACATTGTTAGGAATATCATTGTTGTTTGCATTGTGCTAAATAATATAGTTGTAAAGAATATCATTTGAATGTGTTTTAGTTCATATATTAATTTTATGAATTACTATTGTTTGCTTAATTATTAGTCATTTATTTAAATAAAGTGATTTAGAATTTTCTATTTAATTTCTAATAGTAGTGTGTACTGTTGTAGCGGGTAATTGGATTTGTAGGTGATAGGGTGTGAAGTTAGTTAAGTAATAATTAATTGTTAATTAATTAATACATTTTAAGTAAGTTGGTGATTGGTGGTACTAATTATGTATAATATGTAATATTGCTTTATTTTACTTAGATTTTAGGTGCTGTTTGCCACATTTGTAGGAGTATAGAGTGGGGAGTTAATTAGGTAATAATTAATTAACTACTAATTTACTAATTATTTAATTCATTATTAAAGAAGTAATTTGTCTATTAATGATATATTTTAAGTGTGAGCTGCTGAGATTGTAGAGGTAGAGAATGGGAAGTTAATTAAGTGTTAATCAACAATGAATTATTAATTTTGAATTGAGTATTAATTATGTACATTATGTAATACTGATGTATCCTAGTTACATTTTAGTTGTGGGTTGCTAGTTTTTTAGAGTATAGGGTGGGGAGTTAATCAAGTAATAATTGAAAATAATAGTTATTAATGTATAACTAAATATGTATTTGATTATTAATTATCGGGTAATAATTGTATATTTAGTTTTATAATAGGTGTGGTCTGCTGGGTTTGTAGGGCTGTCAGGGGAGAAGTTAGTCAGATAATAATTAGCTAACAATTCAATATTAATTATTATTAATTATGTAATCAATTCTCAGTTATGTAAATTGTGTTATTTAGTTTAGTTATATTTTAGGTGTGGGTTGTATGTAGGGGTATTGGGTAGCACGTTAATTAAGTAATAACTAATTGAAAATTAATTATTACATTGATATGAACTCCATTAATTGGATAATTGGTCCTTAAGTTTTTTAATATATATTATGTGAAGTTATTATGTTTATATTTAGAGTTTTACATTTTTTTAAATAATAGTGTTATTCAAATACGAAAAGTCCTTGAAGTGAAGTAGTTCACCTAGTGTTGCTTAGACTGGAGTTGGAATAGTATAGATAACCCCTCCAAAGTCCAATGCTTTCCCTTCTTTTGCAGAGACTGGAGTGGGAATAATAATCATACTTCCTGAAGTCCAACACTTTCCCTACTGTTGCACAGACTGGAGTGGGAATAGTAAATCTTACCCCTCGAAAGACTAATGCTTTCCCTACTACTAGAGTGGGAATAGTAAAGTGAACCCTTCTGAAGTCCAATGATTTCCTTACTGTTGCACAGACTAAAGCAGGAATAGTAAATTTAGCCTCTCAGAAGTAAACGCTTTCTATACTGTTGCACAGACTGGAGTGGGAATAGTAAATGTATCCCTTCTGAAGTACAACATTATCCCTACAGTTGCACAGAGTGCAGTGGGAAGAGTAAATCTTACTCCTCCAAAGTCTAATGCTTTCCCTACTGTTGCAGAGACTAAAGTGGAAATAGTAAATTTAACCCCTCCTTAGTTCAATACTATCCCTACTGTTGCCCAGACTGAAGTGGGAAAAGTAAATGTAACCCCTCCTAAGTCCAACGCATTTCCTACTGTTGCACAGACTAAAGCGGGAATAGTAAATGTAACCCCTCCAAAGTCCAATGCTTTTTCAACTGTTGCAGAGGCTGCAGTAAGAATAGTAAACTTCACCCCTATGAACTACAACATTTTCCCTTCTGTTGCACAGACTAAAGCAGGAATAGCAAATGTAACCCCTCTGAAGCCCAAGGCTTTCCCTATGGTTCCACAGACTGCAGTGGGAATAGTAACTTTAACCCCTCCAAAGTCCAACGCTTTCCTTATTGTTGTGCTGTTTGGAGTGGAAATACTATACTTAGGGCCAGATGTAGTAAGCTGTTTGCATGGTGCAAACTGTGAAAATCGCAGTTTGCGCCATGCAAACAGCCTTCTGCGATGCACATTCACAATTTGCGAGTCGGTACCGACTCGCAAATTGTGAATGCGACTCACAAATAGGAAGGGGTGTTCCCTACCTATTTGCAACTTGCATCGCAATGCAAAATTGCTTTGTGACCGCGAATGCGGTCGCAAAGCAATTTGCAGTTACCACCAGTGTCACACTGGTGGTAACTCATTCGCAAAAGGGAAGGGGTCCCCATGGGACCTCTTCCCCTTTGTGAATGTTGCCCAAAAGGTTTTTTCAGAGCAGGCAGTGGTCCAATGGACCACTGCCTACTCTGAAAAAACGAAACCAAATGGTTTCGTTATTTTTTTTATTTTGCAACTCGTTTTCCTTTAAGGAAAACGGGCTGCAAAATAAAAAAAAAACTGCTTTATTTAAAAAGCAGTCACAGACATGGAGGTCTGCTGACTTCAGCAGGCCACCATCCCTGTGAGTGCAGGGACTCGCTATGGGGTCGCAAAACGCAACCCACCTCATTAATATTTATGAGGTGGGTCTTTGCAACTACATAGCGAGTCGCAGACGGTGTCTGAGACACCGTTCTGCATCTGCATTTGCAATTCGGAAATTGCGAGTCGCACAGACTCGCAATTTCCGAATCGCAAATGTGGAAGTTGCTACATCTGGCCCTTAATCCCTCTGAAGTCCTGAACTTTCTATACTGTTGCTTAAACTGGAGTGGGAATAGTATAACTATTAGTCCTACTCTACAATACATTTCCCAATATTGGTTAAATATATTTTTATTAATATTTGTTTACCATTTTAATTTCATAGTGTTTTTGTATATTATTATTTATATTATTAATTGTTTTAAGTTTTTATTGTGTTGTTAAAATGCCTTCTTTGTTCTTTTTTTTTATTTTATTTGATTGGTAATTTATTTAATGTTTTACAATTGAACTGTTAATATTTTTTCTGTTTTATGTAAATCGATAGTTAGATAGTTAGATAGATAAATAGATGGATAATGTGCTTTTTATAGTAGTAATTTACAAGATTTAAACAAAATATATAGTGTAAACTATATATATTTGTATAATACAATACATATGTGTGTGTACATATATAAATTCATATATACATAGATCAACGCATATATGTATGTGTGTTTATATACGTATATATTTATATATAGTAATAAATATTAGTGAGATTTATTTCAATAACATTAGATTATTGGTATATATTAAAATATTTAAGAGTTACTACCTAATCCAGATATATATCAAGAAACAATATTTTTGTATTTTATTTGAGCAATATTAGTGTGAAACATTTTTTCAATATTTTTATACTTACCATTATTAGGATAGGGAAACAATATTTTGTAAACAATATTTTTAACGTGATATTTGTGTTACAGAATATTGTTGATTCCAGTATTGTGTCAGTGATCTTTCCATTTGTGTTTTCCTCACTGTCTCAATTTCCTTTCAAATGCATTTTTGCTTAGTTGATATCTGGAGGAAGATGTGGCCATCGAGCTATTGCCGTTCGAGGGGATTTTCTGCACCTACACTGCCTGAATTTGCAGCTGTAGGAGCAGTGCCCCCAGGTCTTTCATTTGACTGTGGAGAATTGTGTATTATTGGTTTCTGACCTGCAGCCTCAGTAACTTTAGACAGGGCAGCAAATTGGTTCGACCTGCAAATTGTAACCAGATTGTACTGCCGACTTCCATTATATTAATTGAATAAGGCGCATACTCCAACTGATTACTCAGTGTGAGCTCTGATAGGGTTATTGAAGTGAAGGTAGAAGGTCTCTGATCTTCTGCAGAGCCTTCTGCAGTTTCTGTAACAGTAGTCAGGAGTGCCTGGCTTTGCAACAGTTTGTAACTCCGGACCACTGACAGGGGTCCTGGTTAGATCTTGATTGGCCTTATTCTAATGCTGTCAATCCATTAGAACACCCAGAGTACCAAAAGTACCATGTGGGCTGGACTGTCGTCAGCCTGGTGTGATTACCTGTGGCTCCTTCTGACCTCTCCCGCTATCTATGTCCACCTGACCAGGTTTACTCACTAAATTGGGCCTGTTGACTGATTTTATCCCAAGAGGGCCTGCTAGCTCTGTCCTGGACTTAAATTGGTCCACCATTCTCCTTGCTCTTTGTTGGATGCACACTGTGCACCTGCTGTTCAACCTCCCACTTCAATATACCCAGCTGGCACAGTAGTGGCAGTGGAGGGTAGCGGGCTGTCTCTCCCGTCTGCAATGTTTTTAAACAGTCTGGAATGTTCCAGCAGGTCATCCCTCTTCCATCACTTTCATCTCTGGGGCTGCTTTTAGCGGTAACCATACAACATCCTCTACCTTATCTCCTTAGAGAATCTAAGAAGCGTTAGGTTGAAAGTTTGAAATAGGAAAAAACCCTGCCGGAACAAACAATCAGCAGGAGGTGAATTTGCCCCAATCGGTTATCCGGTAATCCAGTAAATCAGCACACCACCCTCCGTGGTAAGCATCAGTGTGTCAATGACTTCAAATATGACCACTCATGCAGTAATACAATATTGTTGAGCAACGCAGCGCACACATCCAGGTAAGTAGGCACGTCCACAAAGTGTTGGGAAAACTTAACATTTCAATACTTTCTTTTCTTCCAGTCTATGTCTGTCTTCTTTCTGTCTCTCGTGCTTTATTGCATTCTATATTTTTTTCTCATTTTTTCTGTACTACCTTCATTTTCTCCTCTTTTCTGTTTTTGTGTTATATTTTACTTCTCCTATTTCTCTGCCTTTCTCTTTCCATTCTCTCTTAGTTCATTTTTTCTTTTTGTCTTGCTCTTCATTTTTCTTTTTCTTCCTCTCCCTTTTCTTCCTCACCCTTCTTTCGCGTTTTTCTTTTTCTATTTTTGACTTTTTCAGCTTCTTTCTTACCTTTTCTCCTTGCTTTCTTGTCTGTCATTCTCTTTCTTCTCTCTGTTTCTTTCTCTTTTCCCCTATTTCTTTCTTTCTGTCTCTTTCTTTGTCTGTTTCTCTATCCATTTTCTATTTCTCTATTTTCCCCTTTCTCTCTCTCAAGAGCAAAGGTACAAAACTGGTTCTGTGGTACTCCTACTCCATAGACAAACATTTTATGATGCTATTTTATTCCTGCTTGCTCACAGAGGCAGGAGTAGGGTACTTCAGTTGTTGTGGTTCAGTTCCTAGACCCTTACATACCCCTATCAAATCCCTATGCTAGGCATTAGATCAGGATGGGGTTCAATGAGTAGTCATTCACATTATGGGAAAGTTTGGTGGTAAGTGGAAACTTTCTAGTTTTTTTTCTCATCCCATTTCTGCCCTCATCTACTTAAAAAGAGTGTTGAAATATAATTTTGATGGATGTGCTCTCTCATTTTAAATCCTTTACTATACAGTCCCTCTTCAACTTTTTATTAAGTGTCTGTACAGTAAGAATTCGTTTATAGTGAAGCAACTGTTGGTATTTGGCGGAAGTACTTATATTCAATCTGATATCATCTATGATTTGCCGTTTTTTATGTTAATGCAGTGCTTTGACACAGAAGACGTCTTACTCATTCTACACAATTAAAATAAATACAATCTAATTTAATAATCATTTATTAATAAAGAAAAAAAGCTCTCGTGTTGGAGATGAATGAATATATTTAAAAACAATAACTAATAAACTATAATAATGTGGGTGCGTGCGCTATGCTGCCAGATTATTGTCCTTTTTTTGCCAAACTCAAATTAACAATAAATTACCGTTGTTTACGTACCTTAGCTTTTCCCGTCATGTTCTCTGCATGTCTTTGCTTTCTGCTCTGTAAGCTTTTATTTTATTGCAACTGCAGCCACAGTCTGATGGTATGCAATGTGGCTAATTAGAAAACAATTGCATAAAATGAGCCTATTTTACTAGTCAGCACTTTTTAACAAATACACAAAGGATTGGTGGAAAACTACAATTATTCAGCAGGGTGAAGAGAAGTCAGGAGAAACTTTTCCAGAAACTCTATTGCCTTTAGAACAGGTGACAACTTGAATTAAATGATAGTCAAATGAACACTCTCAGACGAAAAAGGAACATGGAATACTTGTGCTCGTGAGGCCGAAACCGGTCTGAGGTTACTTGTGTTCCCGTCAGGAGTGGGCCCTGCCTAGTAGTTCGGGATATATTGTTCCCATGAGGAACTGGGTCAGACCTCATTTGCATAAGGTGAGTCCTTGTCTAAAGTGACACAATGGGAACAATGGTCAGTTTGAATGCTACCTAAAGCAATAGTAAATTGTATAGATTATTGCAAGCATTCCTTAAATTAGCTTTTGTATGTTTGATTTACCATCCTAATTGGTCAACAGTATGCCCAGACTTAGGGCCAGATGTAGGAAAGGATTTGCGACTCGCAAACGGGGAAAAATGCCATTTGCGAGGCGCAAATCCTCTCCGCGATGCAGAAATGCATTTTGCGAGTCAGATCCGACTCACAAAATGCATTTCCGACTCGCAAATAGGAAGGGGTGTTCCCTTCCTATTTGCGACTCGCAACGCTATGCAAGTTAATTAGCGACCGCTTGAACTCGCAGTTACCATCCACTTAAAGGGGATGGTAACCCATTCGCAAACGGGAAGGGGTCCCCATGGGACCCCTTCCCCTTTGTGAATGATCACAAAAACAATTTTTCAGAGCAGGTAGTGGTCCTATGGACCACTGCCTGCTCTGAAAAATACAGAAACAAAAGGTTTCGGTTTTTTTTCTAAGTGCAGCTCGTTTTCCTTTAAGGAAAACGAGCGGCATATAGAAAAAAAAAACTGCTTTATTAAAAAGCAGTCACGGACATGGTGGTCTGCTGTCTCCAGCAGGCCACCATCCCCGTGAGTGCCCATACTCGCAATGGGGTCGCAAACTGCAACCCACCTCATTAATATTAATGAGGTGGGTCTTTGCGACCCCATTGCGAGTTGCAGAAGGTGTCTGAGACACCTTTCGGCATAGCAAATTGCGACTTGCAATTTGCGAGTCGCACGGACTCGCAAATTGCAAGTCGCAATTTTCAACCTACCTACATCTGGCCCTATGTCTCATGTGTGAACTAGGTAGTTATGTCAGTTCCTGCCTATCATATATTTATGCATGTAAAGTACATCTGAGGGTTTAGGGGATAAGATTCAAGGAAACATTCATAGGATGCATAGCTATGTGCTGTGTATCAAATTTCATATGTTTCATCTGACATCATATCGAGATATGTGTGACGTGTATGTGAATATATTAATGATGTACACATTGAATCCTTCTCCTAGCATATGTTTTTGTCCAATATAGTTACCCTGGCATGAGGAGAGGAAGATAGCCTCCAGTGTACCACCCACTAGTAGACCTGCACACCTTGGAGGAGAGACACATAATACAAATCCCTTGGCTGAATAGGTATACATTCAGGGATCTATGTCATCAGTTGGAGCCAAATCTGATGCCTGCCATTCGCAATTCAAATAGCATACCTCCCATCCTGACGCTACACTTCCTGACCACTGGTTCCTTTCAGAATACAGTGTCCCTAACTGCAGGGATGCCTCAGCCCTTGTTCAGTCTGGTTGTGAAGGCTGTACTGTCTGCAACACCTGGACAGCTACATCAGGTCTCCCCAAAGTGTGGATTTTCCCTATGTGAAGGCAGAGTATTATGCACTGGTACACATTCCACATGTGGTTGGAGCCATAGATTGCACACATCTAGCCCTGGTTCCCCCCAGTGCCAATTTGCAGGTATATAGGAAGAGAAAAAAACTACCACTCCACCAACATCCAAGTGGTCTGTTTTCCTGACATGTACCTTTCACAAGTATGTGCAAAGTATCCTGGATCCGTCCATCATGCAGAACCGCAATATCCAACTTCTGATGACTCAACTGTACACAGAGAGGGCCTGCCTGTTTAGTAAGTAATAGATGTCATGTATCTCTGTAAAGTTTTCCTCATGCTTCACAATTGTGCATGTTCAAGATATATGTTTGTGTTGTTGTACCTATTCCTTACAGGTGACTCTGGCTATCCAAACCATCCTTGCTTGTTGACAGCAGTGAGGTACCCAACCACGCCAGGGGAAGTCTGCTTCAATGAGGCCCACAGAAGTACAAGGCATGTTGTGGAGCGGACCTTTGGGTTCCTGAAGGCAAGATTTTGCAAGCCTCAATAAATCTGGAGGAACCCTCCTCTACTCACCCAAGAAGGTATGTCAAATTATTGTTGCCTGCTGCATGCTCCACAACCTTGCTATGAGACGTCAGATACCATTCATACCAGATGAGGGTGAGCTAGCAGATCCTGTGAGTGAAAATGCAGATTTGCCAAGTGAGGATGAGCATAACGAAGATGGAGGTGGACACATCAGGGCAGATCTCATCAATCAGTACTTCAACTGACTAAAAATATGTGATGTGCTTTTACAAATGAGAGTCAATGGTGTATTGCATGATGTATGCCTGCCGTGTCATCTCCTATTTACCACCATCTGTGAGGTGTTAGGTTGCTCCAATACCAATGACTCCGATATACATGCAGATTGTGGTACTGTGTTAAGGACAGTTAGGTATACAGTGCAATGATTTGTAAAAGCACAAGCAAAGTCACACTTGACCTAAGGACCTATCAGAATGATGTATGTGTAGAAATCTGTTTCAGTTTGGCTCATCCTCATTTGGAGATCTCAGACAGTGTCACAGGCAGATGGGATTTGCAGGTGGACGTGAGAAGTGGACATGGATGAAACCAGGTACAGTTTATCATGAGTTTGTGGAGTGTGTCTTGCCAAACTGTCAGGACTGTGGGATGGCAGTGTGCCTTTCCACCAAGAAGACCTGCATGGTACTGGAGGTGGACAAATGGTGCCATGTGTGTGTCCATGTGTGTCTCACACATGTCATAATGTTAAATCTAGGGCCTCTTCCAACACATTGGTTTCTGTTGTACGTGATATACCTTGTACATAGCTGTCAGTGTGTTACTACTTTGCAGACCAATGTGCCTGTCTATAAGGGATGACATAGGTGAGTGGGAAGCCTACAATTACCTGACCATGGCAGGTGAAAGGTTCCAGGACTGGGGACATCAGTACTGATCTCTGTCTGTATCATGGGGTAATGCTATTAGGAAGCAAAGGTATGGGTCGGTGATAAGGCTTTGCCTGGTGATACATATAACCTATCAATTTGCCTCCTGGGTTGTAGGAAGACTAACATGTCCCTAACTTCAGTATCCTGTGTTTTAGTAATGTATGACACCTGAGCTGACATTCTGGAGTCACCAGCAGGGTTCCTCTATCTGCTGGTTGAAAATCAACAAATAAATATGTGGAGATGTACATTACAGTTGAGTTTTCTCATGTCTATGTTACAATCCCAATGTCTAATGTATCATAGTTATACAGGACATGTGTGATGACTCTAACAAAGGTTGTACATTAGAGTTGAACAATTTGGTACAAGAGTTGTCATACATGCCAGTTGTACATGGTCAGTACATCACACTTACATAGGACCAATGTCTAAGTGGTATTTATTGGAGACTGTACAGCTATATGAGGGATTAAAAAACAAAATAGCACAATGAAAACATTGAAGGTTTCAGTCATGGTGGATGAAATCATCTGAGTTGCTGCTACACCTTTTAGCGACACAAGTCCAGTGCCCATGAACCATTGAAAAATGGAAGTAGGTTTCAGAACAGTCAACTGAGTGCACCTGTTGCACACAAGGGGAACCAATCAGGAGAGGTTCACCTCCTAGCAGTGGGTTTGGTCTTTGCATCTGCTCCTCCTCCATGTCTGGGTAGGCATCGACGTTTGCGGGGGTGTTCTTCAGCTACAGAGGGTGGGGTGTCTGAGGTATGTCCTTCCCCTGGCAGGGCCTCTATTCCACTAGCAGCTGCAGATGTTGAAGGGCCTGATGAATCATTGCTAGTGGAAGAAGCCTGATGCTGGGTGCCAGACCTACTCAGGGTAGTGTAGTTGTCCCTCAGCAGCCCAGCTGTTGGATTTCCCCCATCGTGGTGAATACCTGGCCCATCATGTTTTGAGAAGCGTGGTAGGCACCCAAAACTGGGGAGATGGTGTCCTGGTAAGAACTGCTCCTTTGAGCCCCCATCATCTGGCCCACACCTTTGCTCCCACGCACCCTACCCCTGCATGCCTGTGCGCCTGGTACAGTGTGCCTACTCCTTCTTGTGGCAGGACAGTCATTGTCAGTGGTGACAAGAGGTGGCTCAGGTGCCTGTGCCAGGTGGCACACAATGGTAGAGACTGTCATTGGAACACAGGTTTGAGGGCAATTGATTGCCTGTGATGTTGATACAACAGGGCTGAGATGATTCAATGTGGGCAGGGTGAGGCTGACAGTTGTTGGCTGACCAAGTGTCCCTGATGGGTCAGCTTTGTCATCAGTGTTCAAGCATCCAGGGGTGTTGTCCTCACTGAGGCCTTCATCCAGAGGGGTGTGGCAATCTCTGGTGTCCTCTCCATGGTGTCATTGGCAAGGTTACCTGTGGGAAAAGTGGAACACACAGTTTGTGTGAGTGATACAACAAGTTATGCTTAATTGTGAGTATTAGTGAAATTGTGTGAGATGCACACACTGCCTTTACATGCTCCCCTGAAATGACAATGAAAGCTGCTACCAATTCTTAGTTAAAAAAAAGTAGGACTCAGATTTTTCAAATCCATTCGCCATGATCAAAGCTGCTTGACTATGTTGATAGTTTGATGACTGCTGCTACCCTCTGATGTTGTCTGACTAATGACATGAGTGATTACATTTGTTGCCTAGTAAAGTGTATGCCATCATATATCCAAATGAAAACTGGACAATGTGCAATGGTGTCAGAGTTGGCACACAGCATAGGAGCTAGCAGTTGATATTGGCCTCTATGTGGGTGTACTGCAAGTGCACCTAGTTGGCATCTAGTTCTCCACCCCAGGCGAGTCAATGCCAATCTTAGGAAACTTTCTCTAATGGCAGTTGGGTAGGGCACTCAGCTGTAGTTGTCTTTTGCTAGTGGAAGTGGACCAATTGCATTGTTGTAATTGCCATAAACTGTTTGATAGTGGAACATTCATGATGGGTTACATTACTTGTTAGCTTCACATGCAAGACGTCACAAATTTAGTGCACTGTACTGGTTTTCTTTATGGTGAAATAGTGCCTTCTGGGAGTTGTAGTGCAGTTAGTTCCCACTACTTCACATCCCATTTCCAAGGACTGTGGACCCAGGTGAGTTTAGTAGACACGTGGCATGCCAGAAAGTGGTATTTGTACATTTGGTACAGAGTGGTAGTGAGTGGGTTGGTAATTGAGGTGAGGAAAGGTGGTGAGGGAGTATACGAGACATAATCACACATGCTTCCGATATGTAAAAGCAACACTGACAATGTACAGTGTATGGATGCTCATGTCAAACATAAATGTTAATCAATGCACATGTGGACCAATTTAACTGAAATAATTGTTTCTTAACAATCATTTCAGATACCTACTCACTATATGTGTGCATACTAAAATAATTGAAGATTACTGCGAATATATTCACATATGTTTATGCAACAATAATGCATTGATACATTTCTGCCTCCCTTTTTTAATTTGTATCACTTTAGGCATAACTGCCCTTTTGGTCAATTTATTTATTTTTTAAATTAAGTACCTTTTATATATGTTTATCCAAAATATATATAAAGGTACTTAATTTAAAATATAAAAGTTATGCCTAAAGTCGGCAGGGTAATCCCAGTTTTTTGCCTTCTGTTGTTGAACCAGCATTTGTTGGCTATGGGACTCTGTGCAATTTGCCCCTACTAACCAATGCTTGTGCCTTCCCTTTCAAACATGTTAAAATTGGTAAACACTTGATTGGCATCTTTAACTTACTTATAACACCTTGTATATGGTACTACCTTTACTCAGGGCCTATAAAAAAATGCTACTACTGGGCAGCAGCACTCATTGTGCCACCCACTATGGTACACCTGTAAAACATGTCTCAGGCCTGCCACTGGAGCCTGGTTGTGTTTAAACTTCTATTGTGACCTAAAAAAACAAACCTTTGCCAGACCTAAGGCTTCCTTTTTAATACTTATAATTCAGCCTTAATGTACACCCTAAATTCCTACATAGCAGGATGTGTGGTATTTAAAAGGTAGGGCATTTAAATTTACCTGTCATGGCAAAAACCTTCAAAGTCATTTTGCAATGTGGCAAGGCTGGTTCTCTCACAGGCAAATGCTAGTTTGCACTATTAAAATTAATGATTTCCAAAGTCAGTTTGGGAGTAGCCAGAAACATGAATCAACAACTCATTTTAATAGT
Source organism: Pleurodeles waltl (assembly GCF_031143425.1). NCBI lineage: Eukaryota > Metazoa > Chordata > Amphibia > Caudata > Salamandridae > Pleurodeles > Pleurodeles waltl. The sequence continues at coordinate 890,833,790 of NC_090442.1, read as the reverse complement.
AATTTAAAATCCAACCTAATGGCCAGTTGTGATTTCAATTAACTATTTTGGAAAGTTGTCATTTTTCTGCTTAAAAGTAAATGGCTTTCCTACCAGTATCCACATGACACCTGACCCCTGATGGTGCCCCTGTGGTGAGATTTGTATTGCTCCCAGACAGTATACAAAGGGCTCTGGGTCTATTGTTGGGAACTCTTCCTTTGAAAGGATGGCCTACGGGGCTGTGTTCAGCTCCTTCTTGAGTTTCAAAAGACGCTTACCTTGTCAATGGCACAGAAACCACACACCTAGGCCTCCTAAGCTCCCATTTGTCTATCTACTCATGCTGACACTGGTTTAGAGTGGACAAAGACTTGCCATCCACCCAGAAACTGGCACTGAATGCAGCGCTAAAAAAGTATAAATATGGGCCATCATGTGCATTACTATATATATTAAGCAAGCAAACAGAAAATAGTAACAGATTGTCACAACTGCAGAAAAAAAGGTTTTCATACTCTAAGCTGGTTTTAGCCCTATGCGACAATCGTTTTCAATCTTTTGATCTTATTTGAGTCCCCACAACACCTCCTTTTCAATGGATTCTCTCAGTAGCACCCTACAACAGTGCCCCTGATCTTTCCATAGCCTCTCTATCACAAGCATTTCATTCTTTTCATAGTGCTACTCATACCAGTTTTGGGTTGTCTTTACTAATAAGAACGTATTTTTACCCAAACCAACCCTTTTTAGCAACATTAGGATAATGAAAGAGTGGGTAAAAAAACAAAGGTGGTCATTGTGACATTGTCTGTAGTACCACCGCTAGGCTGGCGGTCATGACCACCAAATTATGACCATGGCAATGATCCCCCCAATGGACAGCCAATGTACCACCCCAACCACCAATGCGGTATGGCCACTGACCATGGCAGTATCCACCTACAGGCTGGCAGCATACAAGGATCATCCCACCAAATTATGACATAGCAGACCGCCAGGATGTCCGGGCGTTATCATCACAACCAAAAGCCTGGTGGAAACAAATCATATAAAAGGAGACACTCACCTCAAGGGACACAGAGAAGTCCACGGCTGCCATGGAACCCAAACTGGAAGCCTTCCCTATGCTGTACCACGCAATGGCCATTCAGGAGCATCAACACCGACAAAGACAACAACGGTGAGTACAGCCACCTAGCACACAAGGGAGGGGGGAGAGAGTGACACACACACAACACACACCAAACACACATGCCACACACCCAGAACAATCTGCAGAGTAAATAAACAGCAACATAACTCAAGAGCAAAGAAAGCCAGGACACATACATGTTGTCCAACCACAATTATGTATTTAGGTGGGAACAGCGACCTCAATTGTATAAAGAGATAAATATAAATATAAATATGTACAAAAAGGCCCATATTTATACTTTTTTAGTGCCGCATTTGTGCCCCTTTTGATGCAAAAGTGACACTAAAAAAGTATAAATATGGGCCAAAGTGTTTAAAGGCCACCGGGCAATGTCCAAGACCCAACGTGACTCCTGAGAGCCCTAGCACTCCACTGGGCAGGGGAATCATGGAGATAGCAGGCAGGCACCTCAGAAGGTGGGGGTAGGAGGGGTGGGAGGCGTTTCTTGGGAGTGAGGTTCTTAGGTTTGGGTTTGGGAGGGGGCGGGTCCTTACCCTTTGTAGGAAAGTACCATCTTTCTTGGCATATTACCCCCAATTTCGGCCTGTTTGTCAGTGTGTTTTGCCTGTCTCACTGGGATCCTGTTAGCCAAGACCCCAGTACTCATAGTTTGTGGCCTGTATGTGTTGTCAGTATGCTTGACTGTGTCAGTGGAGTTCTGCTAACCAGAACTCTAGTGCTTATGCTCTCTTTTTGTACCAAATGTATCACTATAGATTAGTGACTCCATATTCCATTTCGGATTGGCACACTGGACCCCCCCTTATAAGTCCCTAATATATGGAACCTTGGTTCACCAGGGCATTGGGGTTCCAGGAGATCCTTATTGGCTGCAGCATTCTTTTTTCCACACATAAAGAGGTCATACAGCCTTACTTTAGGACTGCCACTTCAGCCTGAGTGAAATAGTGCACACACTATTTCACAGCCATTTTTCACTGCACCACGTAACGTATAAGTCACCTATACGTCTAACCTTCATTTACTGAAGTCTAGGTGCAATGTTACTGTGTGTGAGGGCACCCTTGCAATAGCAAAGGTGCTCCCACGTTGTCCAGGGCCAATTCCCCAGACTTCGTGAGTGCGGGGACACCATTATAAGTGTGCACTACATATATGTCAATACATATATGTAGCTTCACAATGGTAACTCCGAATATGGCTATTTGAGGTGTCTAAGATCATGAAATTGACCCCCCAATCCAAATATGGTATTGGGGGCCAATCCCATGCACCCTGGGGGCTCCACCATGAACCTCCAGTACTGCCAAACCATCTCTCTGAGGTTTTCACTGAATCCCCAGTTGCTGTCACCTCACAGACAGGTTTCTGCCTTCCTGGGGATTGAGCAGCTCAATCCCAGGAAGGCAGAACAATGCATTTACTTTAGGAGGATTTACACTATCTCCCACTGGAAATAGGTGTTACAGGTGTGGAGGGGGATCCTCCCAGAGCTTCTGTAAATTCTTTGAAGGGCACAAATGGTGCCCTCCTTCCATAATCCAGTCTACACCAGTTCAGGGACCCCCAGTCTCTGCTATGGTGCGAAACTGTACAAAGGAAAGGGGAGTGACTACTCTCCTGTCCATCACCACTACAGGTGGGTGGTGCCCAGAGCTCCTCCAGAGTGTCCCTGGCATTAGCCATCTTGGATTCCAAGGTGTGGGGACCCTCTGGAGTCCTCTGAGTGGCCAGTGCCAACAGGTGATGTCAGAGACCCCTCCTGATAGGTGCATACCTGGGTAGGTAGCCAATCCCCCTCTCAGAGCTATTTAGGGTCTCTCCTCTGGGTGTTTCCTCAGATTCAGTTTGCAAGATTCCTCCAGTACTCCTCTGCATCCTCTATTTCAGCTCCTGACCGTCGGATCAACCACAGACTGCTCCAAGAACCGCTGTAACTGCAACAAAGTATCCAGGAAGAATCCTGTAACCTGCATCTTCAGCTCCAGCCAGCAATTGCAACAGCTTTCAAGGTGTGCATGATCTCAGGACTGCCTGCCTTCACCCTGCACCAGAAGAACCGAAGGAATCCCCAGTGGAGTGACGGATTCACTTCCCTGCTTAAGTAGGCACCTCCCTGCAATGACAACTGGTACTCTGGGACTCCTCTCCTGTCAACAAGCATGATCCCTGGAACACAGGTGGTGGACCGAAGTGACCCAGACTATCCAAAGGCCCAGCTGTCCAAATTTGGTGGAGGTAAGAGCTTGCCTCCACGTGCTGCGACAATACCCCTGTGCACCACGTCTTCTGCAGCTCCTTGGGCTTCTGTGCACTTTTTCCAAAAGTTCTCCATGCACAGCGTAGCCCAGGTCCCCAGCACTCCATCCTGCAACGCAAAGATCTCTGAGTTGTTCTCTGGAGGTATGGGATCCTCCTGTGTAGTGCTGCAATGACTGCATTTTGCAACTCCTTTGTCCCTGTGTTCTGGGACTCCTGTGGGTACTGCCTGGTCTTCTGAGGGTTCTCTGAAGTGCTGAGAGCCCCCTCTGTCTCCTCAGTCCGAGTTGAGACCTCCAGGTCCCACCTGGGTCCCTCCTGGGTCGAGGGAGCTCCTCTTTGACGCAAACCGTGTGAACCAAGGCTTGTTGGCAGAATCCAGCAACGCAAACAGCCTGCATCCAACAACTCGACGTGGGACATCTCCTGCACCAAGCAGGAACCTGCAGTTATCTTCTTTGGTGCATTTCAGTACTTTTCTTACAACCGGAGAATCCACTTTTGCACCTTCTTCAAGGTGGGCCGGGGCTCCTGTTCTTCCTGGACTCTTCTTCGACTTCTGGACTTGGTCTCTTCTCTCCAGAGGTCTTCAGGTCCAGGAATCCACTGTTGGTTGCTTGCAGTCTTGCTTGGTTCTTGCATAATTCTTCATCATGACTTGCAGTGTGACCTGAGGAAACTTGCTGTACTTTACTGCTGCTTTCCTGGGCTCTGGGGTGGGGTACTTTACTTACCTTTGGTGTTTTCTTACACTCCCAGTGCCCCTCTATACATTACACTTGCCTAGGGGGAATTCGACATTCACATTCCACTATTTTAGTATATGGTTTGTGTTGCCCATGGCCTTTTTGCAATCTATTGTATTTTCTACTGTTTGCTCTATTCTCTGACTGTTCACTTACCTGATTTTGGTTACTAGTGTATATATTGTGTATAATACTTACCTCCAGAAGGAGTATTGCCGCTACAATATTTTTGGCCTTGTGTCACTAAAATAAAGTACCTTTATTTTTGGTAACAGTGAGTATTGTCTTTTATTGTGTATGAGTACTGTGTAACTTTAGTGGTATTGCAGGAGCTTTGCATGTCTCCTAGTTCAGCCTTGTTTGCTCTGCTACAGGTACCTTGGGACAGGGGGCCGGAGTTCCACTTTTGTTCCCTTTAGTGGCAGAGGACCTCTTAGGTGGAGGAGCAGGAGTCGAATGGGAGCTTGAGGGACTGGGCTGGTGGGGGGGACTTTCCTCTTACGGGTAGAATGGGGGTAGGGTAGAAGTCAAGGCGTGAAAGGAAAAGCTTGTTAGGACCATTGGGGCGGGATTGTCCGTGTGTGAGGTGGATGGCTGTTGAGTGTCTGAATGGGAGCATTTATGTGTCTTTGGAGGGGGGGCAGACAGGGTGAGGGAGGACAAACAAGACGTGTGGTTGTATGTTGTGGTGGTGTCTGCAAGTGAGGCAGGTGTGCTGCATAAGGTGGTGATGGTGGTGGTGATGATTGTGCATGCAGTGTGTGGGGTTCATGTCTGCATGTTTGTTTGCTGTTGTGGTCACTAGTGGCAAGGCTGTACAGGTGGTAGGATCTGGGACTGATGATGCAGTGCATGCAGGTGTGAGTGCTGTTGTGACTTTGAGGGAGGAGAAGGAGGGGGGACAGTGGAGGCAGTGGCTGTTGTGTGTGCATCTGGCTCTTGCCTGTGTGTGTGCTTGTGGAGAGAAGTGTGGTGTCTGGGTTTGTCTGTGCGAGTCCTGTCTGTTCTTCAGTATGCATGCTTGTCAGACACATGATCCGTACCTCTACATCCACATTGCCTGCAAGCATACCCCCCAAATGAGACACTGCTAGCACACATATGCATATACATGCAGCCATGTTGTATGCAATGTACCAATGATGTACACGTCTGTTGGCCTGGAGGCCCATACAACTGACCACACAGGGGTAGGACCCCATCCACTTCTCCAACTCCTCCAACATGAAGGCTGGGGCCCTTTCCCCTGTAGCATTGACCATGGCAGGTTCCAGACACAGGTCACAGCAGCACACGCAGAGGAGATGTCGTTGAGTGGAAAGTCAGGAATCAAGTGACAGAATACTTTTTTGTTCCTAATAATATGATCAGATTCAGACTCTAATTATAACTAGATGGATGATGCAACTTCCCACAACTCTGAATCTCATTCATACTATTCCAAAAACTCCTTTACAAGATAAAACACCCGATGGATTCAATAAAATACCAAAAATGATTTCCCTTCTCCAGCGAGATCCATACCAACTCCCATGAACGTGATTTGTGAAGAAAACCACACATTAAAACCCTTCATAGACGAAATTAACAAAACACTACAACGTTTGGATGATAAATAGTCCTCTTTGGAGTCATGAGTTTTAGTGGTGGAACAAAAATCAGAAACACTTCAGATTGCAAGTTTACTTATCCCTCATTTGAAATCTGAAATAGCTTTTCTTAACGACACACCTAAGATCTTGAAAATCAAAATGGCAGAAAAACTCTCTGCCTATATGGACTTCCTGAAAATATTGAAGGCTCCAATCTAACTGTCTACTATCAAACGTTTTCTGCTGAAACTTCATGATGTGTCTACTACTACCCCTCTCAACATACAAAGGACTCACATACTTGGTCCCAAAGATGCAACAAAACCACGAGGAGTCATTTTATACTTCTTGAAATATACAGATTCATTACAAGTTATAACAGCAGTCAAAGCCAAAAAACAAATTTACTGGAACAGTCACAGACTGATTTTCTCTCAGGATGTGGCTAAAGTGATTGCAAACCATCAGAAACAATTTCTACAGATGCGTCCTTAACTTAGAGCTATAAACACTAAGGCCCTCATTACAACCCTGGCCGTCCAAGACCGCCAGGGCTGTTTTGGCTGAATCACCGCCAACAGGCTGCCGGTGCTTCAGAGGGGATTACGACCGCAGCGGTAGCTCCATGGTCGCACCGCCGGGGCTGGCGGTTTCCCGCCACATTTGCCCCGCCGGTGATAATCCGCCAGGGCAGCGTTGCTTGTAGCGCTGCCCAGGGGATTACGAGTCCCCCTACCGCCAGCCTTTTCCTGGCGGTTTGAACAGCCAGGAAAAGTTTGGCGGTACGGGAGTCACGGGGCCCCCTGACAGGGCCCTGTGCAGCTTTTCACTGTCTGCATAGCAGACAGTGAAAAGCGTGATGGGTGCAACTGCACCCGTCGCACGGCCGCAACACCATCGGCTCCATTTGGAGCCGGCTCCCATGTTGCGGCCCACATCCCCGCTGGGCCGGTGAGCGCATACTCTGTTTCCGCCTACCGGCCCAGCGGGGATGTCATTATGGGCACCGCAGGAGTGCGGCCGCATTTGCCCGCCAATGTTGTAATGACCCCCTAAATGTTACCTAATCTATCCTTGCCTATTTAAAGTGACTATGAAGAAAAATGAGCACCCACGAAGAACCAGCTGCACTTAAGAAGTTTCTTCAGCAACATGGATCAAAGGATATGGTCACTTCAAACATCACTTAAAATATAACCTTATTTATATGCCTGTTTTCTTTTCAATATTCATTAAGTAAAGGTACCTCTTTTGTCCACTTGTAATGTTACTTTTCTCTTATTTTATCTGTATTTCAATTCTGTATTAACGTTTTCCTTATGATACAGATATACGTCTTTGTACCCTATTCCAATACAGTCTCATCTGTATATGATTTCTTCATTTAAATCAAGGCTGCCCTGCCATCCACTGGAGGTCGACTACTGTCTCCTTCATCTTATGGTGTCACCACTCTTCTTCTGTTCTTGCGTTTTGTGTGTATGTGCTTCAGTCATCATTTGTATGATTTGTATTGTCTTTTTGTATTTTTGTTTTTTTATTTTCTCACTGATGCTCTTCTGTATGGTTCCATTTTATCTTTTCTTCCTACCTATTTTCCGTCCTGTCATTCCTTTTTCATTTCTTATCTTTAATAAGCAGAACACATACTGTTATTCCTTTCAGTATTTATTTTATTTCATTCTCAATTTTACTACTGTAGACGTATTGAGTGTTCATGTTACTTGTTAGAAATGGGGTCTTTGGTTGGCAGTCAGGTTACCCCCTGTCCAAGCAAGGACCCTCACTCTAGTCAGGGTAAGTCACACACAATCCAAATTTTCTTGTGCCCACCCTCTGGTAGCTTGGCACTGAGCAGTCAGGCTTAAATTAGCAGGGAAAGTGTAAAGTAGTTGTGCAAAAAATCATGCAATACCACAGTAAAACACCACACAAATACACCACACAGTGTTTAGAAAAATCTATAATATTTATCTAGTAAGATGCAGGTCAAAACGATCAAGATGCAATAAGTATATGTTGAAATATCACTGTAAAAAATATAGAAAGTTTCTTTAGTCTTTAAAAAGCAACAAATGACTCTTGCAAGCACAAGGTACCTGGTATGCATTCACATTCTCCGCAAGGGACCGCAGAGGAGGAGTTGCCTGGAAAACTGGGAGGTGTGCATTTATTTTTCCAGCACACACAGACGATGAGTCATTGAGTTTGCACGCAGGGCAGGCTTTGCGTCGATTTCTGGCACATAAACTGGTATCCTCTTCGGGGTTTTCGGACGCTCCAGAGACGATGTGACGAAATCCTGGGCATGCAGGACAAAGTCACAGGGGCTACATTGATCCAGTGGGCGATGCGTGGAAATTTCTGCTGTACAGCAGGCACTGCGATGATTCCTCTCAGGAAGTCGGGCTGCATCGTTCCGGCTCATGTTTGCATCGATCCAGTGGACCGTGCGTTGACTTTCCGGTTGCACACTGGCGCTGTGTCAATCTTCTCCTTGCGAAGTTGGGCTGTGTCGATCCGGTTCGGGGTGCAGTGATTTTCTCACCGCAACGCAGGCTGTGCATTGTTTCTTGCAGGCTGTGCCTTGATTTTCACTGCACAAGGAGTTCTCTTGCAGGAATGAAGTCTTTTTGGTCCTGAAACTTCAGGGAACAGGAGGCAAGGTCTACCCAAGCCCTTGGAGAGCACTTCTCAGCACAGCCAGAGAGCAGCAAGGCAACAGCAAGGCAGCAGTCTTTCTCAGAAAAGCAGTCCACCTGGGTCCTTTGGGCAGCCAGACAGTTCTTCTTGGCAGGTTGCAGGTTCTGGTTCAGGGTTTCTTCTCCAGGAAGTGTCTGTGAAGTAGAAGTGTCTACCTCAGAAGTGTCTATGTTGGTAGGGTCAGAGACCCTGCTTAAATACCCAAATGTGCCTTTGAAGTGGGGAGACTTCAAAGAGTGGCTTAGAAGTGCACAAGGTCCCCTTTCAGTTCCATCCTGTATGCCAGGGTCCCAGTAGAGGGCGTAGCAGTCCTTTGTGTGAGGGCAGGCTACTGTCCTTTGTCATTTAAGTGTCCGGCCCTCTACCCTCCCAGCCCAGGAACACCCCTTCAATATGCAGATGCATGCAAGTGTGAATGAGTATCCTGTGTTTGGGGTTGTCTGAGTGAATGCACAAGGGAGCTGTCAACTAAACCTAGCCAGATGTGTATTGGAAGGCAGAGAAAGATTTAAGTTTAGAGAAATGCTCACTTTCTAAAAGTAGCATTTCTAAAATAGTAATTTAAAAACCAACTTTACCATTAAGCAGGATTTTGTATCACCATTCTGGCCATACTAAATATGACCTGGCTACTCCTTTCAGATCAGTATCTACCACTCAAACAATATATGAGGGTAGCCCTAATGCTATCCTATTGAAGGAGCAGGCCTCACAGCAGTGTAAAACGAATTTAGGAGTTTTACACTACCAGGACACATAGAACACACATGTTCATGTCCTGCCTTTTACCTACATAGCACCCTGCCCTATGGGCTACCTAGGGCCTACCTTAGGGGTGACTTATAAGTAGAAAAAGGGGAGTTAAGACTAGGAAAGTACTTTTAAATGCCAAGTCGAAGTGGCAGTGAAACTGCACACACAAACACCCTGCCATGGCAGGCCTGAGACATAGTTAGGGGGCTACTTATGTGTGTGGCACAACCAGTGCTGCAGCCCACTACTAGCATTTAATTTACAGGCCCTGGGCACATGTAGTGCACTTAACTAGGGACTTTCAAGTAAATTAAATACGCCAATTGAGTAAAAGCCAATGTCACCATGTTTTAAGGAGAGAGCATATGCACTTTAGCAGTGGTAAAGTGCGCAGAATCCTGAAGCCAGCAAAAATTAGGTCAGAAAAAGAGGAGGAAGACAAAAAGTTTGGGAGTGACCCTGCAGAAAGGCCATTTCCAACATTAAAGTTTTAATATTACATTCTTGGTTACCACATGGAATGTTAAAGGTTTAAGTAACCCAGTTAAAAGGCAAAGGGTGTTATCCCATTTAGTTAAATTAAAAACAGATATAGGCCCTACTTTCGACCTCAGCGGTCTTTTGTAAAGACCGCCGACGTACCGCCGTGCTGAAGACTGCCAGTGCAGACGGTTTTCCATGCGCCGTATTGTGACTGCTGGCAGCTCTCTGTCCTTTTTCAGACAAGAGCCGCCAGCAGCCATACTAGCGGTCGGCGGGGAAGTGGAGGTTTCTCCACCTCCACGTAATCAGAACACCGCCCACCATATCACATCCCATGATTCGGTGTGGCGGTGTTCTGGTGATGGGGTGCTGGCGGTGGAGCAGCCCCCATGGATCCCATCCCGGAGGATCAACGGAAAAGGTAATTTGATCGTCCGTTAGGGGAGGGGGGTGGGGCGGCGTTGTGTGCTGTTAGCGTGCATGGGAGTATGCGTGTGAGTATGTAGAGGAGGTGCGTGAGTGCATGTATGCATGCAGGGGGTGTTGTGTGTATGGAAAATGTGTGCAGGTCGGTCTGTGTGCATGTCCGTTTCTATGTGTGCCTGTGGGGGTGTGTGTATGTGCATGTTGGGGGTGGGGAGGGGGGTCCTCCCACCTTTGGGGGATGGCAGGGGGGTGGGGAGTGTGGGGGGAGGACTCGGGGTGGGGAAGGGGGATTGGGGAGACCCTTATCAATGCCAGGGAAGGAATTCCCTAGCACTGATAGTGCCTCCCGCCATGGATTTCGTGGCAGTTCCAAACCACCCGAAATCCGTAGCGGTCGGAGTGGAGAAGTGGCGGATGACCATGGCGGTAACCGCCATGGGCATAATTCAATTTTTTCCGCCGGCCTGTTGGCGGTATTACCGCCACTTCTCCCCCATCCACCAGGTATGTAATGAGGGCCATAGTGTTGTTTCAAGAATCATATCTTTCTGAGCATGAGGTTGCCAAGTTAAAAAGATGCTGGGTAGGTAATGTGTTTTCTTCACCAGCAATGGGGGAAGAAGAACAGAGTGGTGCTTCTTTGCCACAAAATGTTGCATTTTATGGTTATTAACCAAGAATCTGACTCTGAAGGACGATGGATTGTTACTTGTAACAATTTTCAATGTATACGGTCCAGTCCCTGTTGACAATACCTTTTGGACCAAAGTTCCTGATAAACTACTTTTATGTGATGATGAATATATTAAATTTGATGGTGACTGCAATACAAATCATGACTCCATACTAGATAGACATTCCACAGTCACATTTGTTCATACTAAAATGCACTCCCAATTTAAATCCACCATACAGCTTATATCAATCGTTAGTTGATATCTGGAGGTTTTCTTATGGGAACACACTTTTTACTCCACATCATTCACAATCCTGTATAGGCTGTCTTTTTCTTATTAAGTCTTTAGCCCAACATGCCCTTCAGTCTGATATAGGATCAATTTTGATATCAGATCATGCACCAGTACTCTCGGACTGTGACCTTATACCCTCTTCACCACATGCGAGGAGATGGCACTTTAATAATTCTCTACTTTTGGATTCCAAATTCACAGCCCCATTTAAAGCCTTTACTTCAGAAATTTTTGTCATTAACTACATCTGACTCTTCTTTTTCAGTGATGTGGGATTCCTCTAAACAACAGCAAGAGCTTTAAAATACATTTTATCCTACAGAAGTAAAAATCTATGGAAACCCAATCTAAGCAATTACTTGACAAAATCAAAAAGTTAGAATATACCTACTATCATTCTAATAATGAATCCTCCCTACAGAATCATATTGACACCACACTCACCTTTAACAGACTCATCACTAATGCTGCTTATTCCTATCTATTGAGGAGCAATACTTGTTATTATGGGGGTCAAAATAAAATGGGGAGAGTCCTGGCTAAATATTAAAAAATCAGAATGGATAGAACTAAAATAGAATTCTTACGAAGTAGTACAGGGACTACTCTCTTTAAGGACAAAGACATTTGAGATGAATTAATGACCTTTTATTTAAATTTATATTCTCCAGAAACACAACCATTACAGTCAGACCGCCTCAAATATTTGTAAACCATTGCTTCTCCTCCCTCGCACCCATTAGAAGCAGATATCTCAATTTCAGAAATCACTTATGCAGTTTATGTATTACGCAGAGAAAAAAACTCCTGGACTAACTGGTTTTACTATTGAATTTCTTTGCCATTTCATGAAACTCCTCCTTCCCAAAGTTTTACTTCTATTTAATTCATTCATTGCTATGGGTGCCTCTCAAGGTTCCTTCCAAGACAGTATGATCTGCCTAATTCTAAAAGACAGAAAAGATCTTTCCTTGTGCAAGAATTATCATATCATCTCATTAATTAATACTGACTATAACATTTTTGCAAGTATTTTGCCATTATGCATTGACCCCATTCTACCTGATATCATAGGTGCTGCACAATCCAGCTTTGTTAAGGGTCGATTTGGGTGACAATTCTTGAGTTTTTTAATCTCCTAAGCAAGGACTCCACATTGAATCATCCTGTTGCTGCTATTGATTTGGACGCAGAAAAGGCTTTTGAGAGGATTGGCTGGGATTTTATGTTTCAAGCATTAAAAAGGATCAGCTTCCTGCCTAAACTGATCGCCTTAATTCCCTTAATATATACAGGCCCTAAAGCTGGAATTTCTGGTGATGGCATGCTCTTAGACAATTTTCCTTTGTTCAGAGGGGTACACCGAGGTTGTCATCTATCACCCCTTTGGTTTATTATTGTACTTGAGCCCTTTCTAACCCGTATTTCAGGTTTCCAAAATGGATCCCACCAAATTAAAATTCCCATGTGTTACTATTTCTAACTATAAAGTTCACTTCTATCATTTTCAAAAATGATTAAATGTACTCATATATTGTTCCTTTACTCCCTAATCGTCTGGCCCCATATTCTATTTTTCCTTATACAGTCTATGAACAGTATAGTATGTATTTCATTTATACTTATACAAATGCTTGAATTTTTTTTCATATGTATTACGTTATAGGTTTACTACTTTCATCTATTTTTATTGTTAATAGAACTTGTACTATTGTATCACTGTTCTTTTTGCTATTTTTATTAAACTCAAAACTAAAAAAAAGAAATGTTATTTAGTTGTGTTTTTCTTAATGTGTGTGTAGAAAAATTAAATCACGTTATATCGAAACAAGAAACTAATTACACAAATTAAACAATTTGCTCCAGGTCTGTTATTAATGGAAGCAGGTACAGATGGTTGTCCGGGAGTCTTAAGCTCTCAGCAAGCCTTTTCCTACATATATTATGGCCATAATGCAGACAGATGTAAGCTAAAGCAATAAGTTACTGAACACCACAGGATATATCAGTCAGAAATATCTCATGGTTCTGAAAAAAACACCTACTGAAATGTCTTTTCCCTTTCCTCCAATGTGCTGAGCCAGGCACTAGACTAGATCAAATATATCTGTCACCCATTCCACAGTGCTTTGAAATCACATAATATGAGAGCTACTTTTAGCAGTCAGTCAAAAAATCTCAGGTTTAACAAAATACACATTCTGAAGGTTTGATAATAATAATTGGCTGTTTTTTAGAAGAATAGTTAAGTGAAATTTTCCCCACTGAGCTCAGTATATATTTCACCATGTCTACTACTTGAACTTGTCTGCACAGAAGCAAATCCAGTGATGAACAAATATTGGCACATAATGTAGGTGAGGGTGTGTCATCATTTTAACTAATAATGTATGTATCACTCAGTAAACATTATCAATTGCTTAATGTGAGACACTTATTGGGACCCTGGCTTAGTGGACTGTGGAGACTAGCAGGTTTCTGGCATGGCCACATAATTATAGGGAAGATGTGCTCCTTTCCTGTAAAAATGTCCTTTCACCAGATGCTATGCAGTGTATTGTGGTACGATTTCCATTACATTTTTATGGAATTTGTAGAGTTGGTAAAATTCCATAAAGAGCCCCTTAAAAGAACAGATTTAAATGGATAGATATATGGAGTATTAAACAAGTGTAACTTAGAAATTTATAGAGTAACAGTGGTGCCTCACAAATTAAGGAAGGATAGCTGAATGAAGGCTCACACCTCGGTGATGGCTGACCAGAGCAGATTACTGTGACGAAGATTCCTCTTTTTTGCTTGTTCCTGCTCCTCTGGTGCATTCATAATACCAGGCTGTGGCCATCGACTTCTAAATCCCAGGGGAATTGTCTGCTTCTTTGCAGCATGAGTCCATGAAGGCCCACCAGTAGATGGGTCGAGACTCTAAAGATGCCCATGGCACTTCCACTTGATGCAGAAGGTTGGGATTTCACCGAGGGCCGCATATTCCACTGCTCCTTGTTATTCCTCCCCCTATATGGATCTCCGGTAAAGTTACTTCACTGTTCCCACATGAGGCCTAAAATTCGAAGTGGGAAGGTAGGCCTTTAGTTCTATTTTACTCTTTTTGCTCTACCTTCTAATCCTTTTTTGCACTCCTATATTTTGAAGGTACTCTTCCACACACTGTATAAACCAAAAAATTGCACACACGGTTCCAAAAAGCGGGGAATTGTATCTACCGGTTCTGCATATCAGGGAAACCAAAAGGTTGTAAGCATGAGCCCTCACTCACCTTTCGGTGACATGCTTCATCATAGGGCTGTGCTCCTCGTCAGGCCGGCGCTGCAATGCCTGACGGTCCCCACACGGGGGCTCTTTGCCGGAGATCTTTTTGTGACACGAGTGGTGTCAGTCACGACGTGGTGCGGCGACTTCCACGGAGTCACGGACTTCAGTGGGGCTGCAGCGGTGTCGGGCCTGCGAAGGTCGTCACGTTCCAGCGAAGATCACGGAGTCGGTTGCAGGCGGCATCACCGGATTCAGAAGCGGCGTCGGTCCGAAGTCTCCCGAAGTCAATTTCCATGGATTTCCACAAGCTTTCATTTCAAGGGCCCTGGGACTTGATAGGACACCACTTGTCAGAGTATGAGTCTCTCAAGAGACTCCAGGTGCTGGCAGAGAGAAGTCTTTGCTGTCCCTGAGACTTCAAACAACAGGAGGCAAGCTCTAAATCAAGCCCTTGGAGATTTCTTCAGAAGATGGAAGGCACACAAAGTCCAGTCTTTGCCCTCTTACTCTGGCAGAAGCAGCAACTGCAGGATAGCTCCACAAAGCACAGTCACAGGCAGGGCAGCACTTCTCCTCAGCGCTTCAGCTCTTCTTCAGGCAGAGGTTCCTCTTGATATCCAGAAGAGATCTAAAGTATTTGGTTTTGGGTGCCCTTCTTATACCCAATTTCTCCTTTGAGGTAGGCCTACTTCAAAGTAAAGTCTCTTTTGAATGTGAAATCCTGCCTTGCCCAGGCCAGGCCCCAGACACTCACCAGGGGGTCGGAGACTGCATTGTGTGAGGACAGGCACAGCCCTTTCAGGTGTAAGTGACCACTCCTCCCCTCCCTCCTAGCACAGAGGGCTCATCAGGAAATGCAGACTACACCCCAGCTCCTTTTGTGTCACTGTCTAGTGTGAGGTGCAACCAACCCAACTGTCAAACTGACCCAGACAGGGAATCCACAAACAGGCAGAGTCACTGAAATGGTATAAGCAAGAAAATGCTCACTTTCTAAAAGTGGCATTTTCAAACGCACAATCTTAAAATCAACGTTACTAAAACATGTATTTTTAAATTGTGAGCTCAGAGACCCCAAACTCCACATGTCCATTCGCTCCCAAAGAGAATCTACACTTTAATCAGATTTAAAGGTAGCCCCCATGTTAACCTATGAGAGGGACAGGCCTTGCAACAGTGAAAAACGAATTTAGCAATATTTCACTGTCAGGACATATAAAACACATTACTATATGTCCTACCATAACCATACACTGCACCCTGCCCTTGGGGCTACCTTGGGCCTACCTTAGGGGTGCCTTATATGTAAGAAAAGGGAAGGTTTGGGCCTGGCAAGTGGCTACACTTGCCATGTCAAATTTACAGTTAAAACTGCACACACAGACACTGCAGTGGCAGGTCTGAGACATGATTACAGAGCTACTTATGTGGGTGGCACAGCCAGTGCTGCAGGCCCACTAGTAGCATTTGGTTTACAGGCCCTGGCACCTTTATTGCACTTTACTAGGGACTTGCTAGTAAATCAAATATGCCAAACATGGATAAGCCAATCACATACAATTTACACAGAGAACATATGCACTTTAGCACTGGTTAGCAGTGGTAAAGTGCTCAGAGTTGAAAGGCCAACAGCAATAGGTCAGAAGTACATTCTACCTTTTCAGGATAGCCCTTCTAATAACGCTCCCAGGCCTGATGGGGTCTCTATAGACCTTTGAAAAAAGAGTATTCTTATTAGAAATAAGGTCTTTGGTTGGAAGTCAGGTTACCCTCTGTCCAAGCAAGAACCCTCACACTAGTCAGGGAAAAGGAGAACCACCTTCAGTTACCCCTGCGCACCCCTTTGGTAGCTTGGCACGAGCAGGCAGGCTTAACTTCAGGGGCTCGGTGTAAAGTATTTGTACCAACACACACAGTAAAACAGTAAAAACACCACAAAATGACTCACCACAGGTTTGGAAAAATAGCCAATATTTATATAAACAAAAAAGACCAAAAAGACAAAAATCCAACATACACAAGTCAAGTTATGAATTTTTAACAATTAAACTTAAAAATAGCGCTTAGAAACACAAAATGCTTTGATGAGGTGTTAACACTGCATCGTGATGGAGTCATTCCCAAGAATCTGATGCCAACGGCGCCGGACACGGAGTCACGCAGACCCCCAGGTACAATACCTTAGTAAAGTGTGAAAATAAGCCGGTGCGCAAAGTCGGGGATCGTGGTGTCACTGGATCCAAGGCGGCGTCACTTCCGGGGCTGCGGGGCGAAGGAGCTGAGGTGTCACGAAGAGACGTTGAGTCCTTGCTGCGGAGCGGTGGAAGTGAGGCGGCGTTGTTGCGAGTCGCTACATCCACGCACTTCGGGCGGCGTCGGTCAAGATGTGGTGCGGCGACTTCCACGGAGTCGCGGACTTCAGCAGGGCTGCAGTGGTGTCGGGCCTGCAAGGGTCTTCACTCCAGCGTGGACCATGGAGTCGGTTGAAGGCGGCATCACGGGATTCAGCTGCAGTGTTGGTTCGAAGTTGTCCAAAGTCGGTTTTCTTGGATTTTCACCAGCTTCTCCTTTCAAGGGCCCAGGGACTGGATAGGGCACCACTTGAAAGGGCAGGCGTCTCATCAAGGAGTCCAGGTGCTGGTAGGGGAAGAGTTTGGTGGCCCTGAGACTTCAGAAAAAGGGACGAGCTCAGTCCAAGCCCTTGGAGGTTCTTCTCAAGGAGGAATGTGCAACAAAGTCCAGTCTTTGTCCCCGTTCACAGGCAGAAGCAGCAACTGCAGGATAGCTCCACAAAGCACAGTCACAGGCAGGGCCGCACTTCTCTTCGGCTCTTCAGCTCTTCTCATTGGCAGATGTTCCTTTTGATTCCAGAAGTGATCTTATCTTCAGGGGTTTTGGGCACTCTTCTTATACCTCTTTCTCTCTTTGAAGTAGGCCTAGTTCAAAGGAAAGTCTCTCTTGCCCAGGCCAGGCCCCAGACACATACCAGGCGGTCAGAGACTGCATTGTGTGAGGGCAGACACAGCCCTTTCAGGTGTGAGTGACCACTCTTCCCTTCCCTCTTAGCACAGATGGCTCATCAGGATATGCAGGCTACACCCCAGCTTCCCTTTTGTCACTGTCTAGAGAGAGGTGCAAACAGCCCAACTGTCAAACTGACCCAGACAGGGAATCCACAAACAGTTAGAGTCACAGAATGATTTAAACAAGAAAATGCCTCCTTTCTAAAGGTGGCATTTTCATACACACAATCCAAAGGGAATCTGCATTTTAATCATATTTAAAAGCAGCCCCCAGGTTAACCTATGAGAGGGATAGGCCTTGCACCTTGCAACAGTGAAAACCGACTTTGGCAGTATTTCATTGCTAGGACATGTAAAACACATAAGTACATGTCCCACCTTTAACATACACTGCACCCTACCCATAGGGCGACCTAGGGCCTACCTTATGGGTGCCTTACATGTATGAAAAGGGAAGGTTTAGGCCTGGCAAGTGGGTACACTTGACAAGTCGAATTGGCAGTTTGAAACTGCATAGACAGACACTGCAGTGGCAGGTCTGAGCCATGTTTGCAGGGCGACTAATGTAGGTTGCACAACCAGTGCTGCAGGCCCACTAGCAGCATTTGATTTACAGGCCCTGTGCACCTTTAGTGCACTGTACCAGGGACATACTAGTAAATCAAATATGCCAATCATGGTAAGTCAATTACACATTTATTTTACATAGGAACACTTTCACTTTAGCACTAGATAGCAGTAGTAAAGTGCCCAGAGTAACGAAAAAAAGCAAAACCAGGAAAAACAGAGTCCAGCATAAATCAACAACCTGGGAAACAGAGGCAAAAAGTTAGGGGATGCCACGCCAAGGATGCGAAGTCTAACAATTCTCCTTTGGGCTCTCCTACAATCCAATGTCTTGAATGCAGCCACTTTAAATAGCATCCTTAGGTCATGGAAAGCTGCTACCATTGTACCTTCTTTCAAAAGACTTACAGGCAGGATCCCTGTTGCTATAGACCTATTTTCCTAGTAAACTCTATACTCAAAGTGGTAGGTCTCATTTTATTAAAGAGTATAGATGACTGGGCTCATGGAAAAAGGAAGGTGTGCGTCAGATTTCCAGATGTGTAGAGATGATGCCTTGATTCTTCCCACGCTGCAAGGGCTTGTGTCGATCACCAGCACGCAGTCTTGGATCCTCACTCCTATGTGGGGTCTTTTGACACCCAGGGACAATGAGTGGAAATCCTGGGCCTGCAGGATGAAATAACAGGTGCTGCGTCGATCCGGAGGGTGATGCAGCAGAGTTTCTGACGCATAGCAGGTGCTGCGTCAATTCCTCACACAGGAAGTTGGGCTGCGTTGTTCTGGCTTAGCAATGCATCAATCTGGTGGGCTGTGCATTGGCGTTGCTTCGTTCTCCACTCAAGGAGCCTGGCTGTGTTGTTCCGGGTCACAATGCAGTGATTCTTTAACCGCTAGGCAGGCTGCCCGTCAATTCGGGCAGGCTGTGCATCGATTTTTGCCGCACAAGGAGTTATTTTGAAGAGAAGAAGTATTTTTGGCCCTGAGACTTCAGGAACAGGAGGCAAGCTCATTCAAAGCCCTTGGAGAGCACCTCTTAGCAGAGCCAGAGGCCAGAAAGGCAGCAGGGCAACAGCAAGGCAGCAGTCCTTCACAGCAAAGCAGTCCAGGTGAGTCCTTCTGGCAGCCAGGCAGCTCCTCTTGGCAGGTTGCAGGATCTGGTTCAGAGTGTCTGTCCCCGGAAGTGTCTGAGTTGGTGGGTCAGTGACCCAGTTTATATACCCAAAAGTGCTTTTGAAGTGGGGAGACTTCAAAGAGTGGTTTTGAAGTGCACAAGGTCCCCTTTCAGTGCACGTCTGTCTGCCAGGGTCTCAGTAGTGGGCTTGGCGGTCCATTGTGTAAGGGCAGACCACTCGCCTTTGAAAGGTAAGTGTCAGGCCCCTCCACCCTTACAGCCAGGAAGACCCATTCAGCATGCCGATGAGTGCAGGCGTGACTGAGTATCCTGTGTTTGTGATTGTCTGGGTGAAATGCACAAGGGAGCTGTCAACCAGCCCAGCCCAGACATGGATTGGAGACAGGCTGTAAGGCACAGATAGATTTTAAGTGCAGAGAAATGCTCACTTTCAAAAAGTGGCATTTCTAAAATAGTAATAACAAATCCAACTTCACCAATGAGCAGGATTTTCTATTACAATTCTGGCCATGCTAAACATGACCTGTTTACCCCTTTCTGATCAGAACCTACCATTCAAACAGCATATGAGGGTAGCCCTAATGTTAGCCTATGCAAGGAGCAGGCCTCACAGCAGTGGAAAACAAATTTAGGAGTTTTCCACTACCAGAACATATAAAACACACATTTACATGTCCTGCCTTTTACCTACATAGCACCCCGCCCTATTGGTTACCTAAGGACTACCTTAGGGGTGACTTATTTGTAGAAAAAAGGGGATTTTAAGGCATGACAAGTATTTTTAAATGCAAAGTCGAAGAGAAAGTGAAACTGCACACACAGGCCTTGCCATGGCAGGCCTGAGACATGGTTAAGGGGCTACTTATGTGAGTGGACCAACCTGTGCTGCCAGCCCACTAGTAGCATTTAATTTAAAGGCCATGGGCACATTGGGTGCACTTTACTAGGGACTTACAAGTAGGTCAGAAATGCCAATTGGGTATGAACCAATGTTAACATGTTTTAAGGAAGAGATCATATGCACTTTGGCACTGATTAGCAGTCCTAAAGTCCAAAAATGAGGTCAGGAAAAGAGAATGAGAAAAGTAAAAAGTTTGGGGTGACCCTGCAGAGAGGCCATTTCCAACACTGCACATTGGCTCAATTCACACTCTTTGATCACAGTTTATATGGAATTCTATTTCACTGCTCATACCTCCTTTGATGTGCTCAAAACAGAATGCTTGTCTAGGAGCAGATACAAATGTCACTTCCAGCTTCTTTGGCCTGTATTGTATTCAGCTTAACTATAATGGTGGCTTTTGGGCACTTTCAGGGCTACTCCTCTCCAGCTAGTAGGAACTGATCCTAGCGTTACTGTGTGACAAATTCTATCTAAAGCTCCAGCTGATGCTGCCCTTTATAGAGGGCTCTCTCCAAGTCCTTCATTTGCACTCCCGTTTATTACCTATGCTTTGGGATTCAAGGTTGATTGAGGTACTGTGAGGCTTGCTTAGTCGTGGAAATCTTTGGAACCCCATATAATGTAATTGAATGATGCAGAGCTGCCAATAGTGTTTGAGGATGTAGTTTGGTCATTCTTCATTCTCAAACTCATAGTTGTTACTTTCAGAAGACCTTAGTCATCGACCTCCTTTACTTGCATGAGTTTTCCATTGAAGAAGGAGAAGCCACAAAAGTGGGCTAATGAATTGGATCTTTCTTCATCTGTAAGCAAAGATTAGCTAGTTATTTGTGGGTATGAGTACATTTATATTATACTGAGTATCACTGCAGTATTTACTTAATTTTAATTTAAAATGTAATTATTTTGAAAATATTAAAATGAATAAAATATATTGATATTCGTTTTCTGAAGGTTTTTAAAGAAAATCTGACCTAGAGTGCAAAAATTATATATTAATATAAATTTAAAATAATTAAAAGTAAAATACTGTTACGTTCATTTTCAAAATAAAAATATTGAAATATTTAAAATAAAATAATGCATGTTTTATTTTTATATACTTCTTAAAACATTAATTTATATTTTAGCTAGTTTAAATATTTTAATTTAATATGACAGTATTTCCTACAGGATTCTCATTTTAAAATCAATACCTCCCTTGTTTTCCAGGGAAATGCTGTAACAGAGGTTGGCCATTTGAAGCTACTCCAGCTCTGTGCTAGAGTACAGATACTGCTGGTTGGGCCTTTTTGACTGTAGTAACTATAGACTTGCAGTTTGTGAATACCAATGGGCTTACTCATCTATGGGTAGAGACACACCTTCTCTAAATCCCTCTCTAACCCTCTTTAAATCTCTCCACACTGTTACCTAACCCCTCTTTTTAGTAATAGCAATTATACTCCTAATTCCAGTCACTCTCCTGGTCTCTGCCCCATGTAATACTATGTACTAAGCTTACATGTGTGAGGATCTCCCCATAAGCAAGATATGAGAAATGAAGATTTACAATCTTAGATTTGTGAATTGCATTTTGTAGTAAGAACGTAGGACTATAGTAGTAATACTTTAAGAAGTTTGTGAATCAGGCCCTTTAGTACTATTGTAGTACTACTTTAAGAAGTTTCTGAATCACAACGTAGCTCTATTGTAGTACTACTTTATGAAGTTTATGTTGATTTAAGATAGAGTAAAGAGTTACTATAATGCAATTATTGTCACCTTTAATTTATCAATTGAAAAATGTCAGTCTACTGGAAATTGGAATCAGATCTTTTTTGGTAGAAGATCTAAGTAAATAAAAATTGATCTAGGGTTGGGTGGAAAGACTGAATGGATGGTGAGCTGTATCCATTTATAATTTGTAAACCTATCCTTACTTTACATCAGTGCGAGTTAGACTAACGTGGCCCATCTAGAGGCTGTATTGATAATTTTGTTTCCTTCAAAAAATATTGATTTATATGCCAAACCCAAATGGTTACACTTTTCATAGATGTTACCTGACCATTAGGATTTCTTAATGTTTTTATCAATTCTGTTCCACATTGTAAAAAAAGAAACAAATCTTGGTTTTCAATGTGGAGCAGCATTGGCAAAACAAAAAGCTATGATACATTGACCACTTTTTATTGGTTTTAATTTACATTTTCAAGATGGTGGATGTCAATCTTGGAGCAGTAGATTTTAAAGAAATAACAACAGAACAGCCAGGTAGCAAATTGCAGCTGCCAGGACCTCCAAAACAATTCCAACATTTAAAAAAACATACAATGGGAAAATACAGAGTAGCAACTGAAGAACAAGTGAGGGTGCAAGTCAAACCTAGTGGAGGAGCGAAATGGAGCTGTAGTGTGGAAAAGCAATGTAGGAGGGTGTGGAAGGAGGGTGAAAAATAAAACACAGGTGGAGAAAGCAACAGGCATGTTAGGGTAGAAATTCAAAGAGATTGCAGGTGCCAGGGATGTGTGAGCAAAGTTGTACACAGAGGAGACAAAAGAAAATACATGCAACCTCCATGGAGTGCTGAAAACAAAAGACAAAAGTAAATTCCTAGTGTGCAGCCATAGAAGGATACAAGTCATCCAGTGAAAAGGATGGTTAAGAAGCTAAGCCTCTGTGCTGGGTAAAACTATAGCAAAAAAGAAATCAATTTCTTAAGATCTAATGTTATCAGTGGGATGACCAAAGCCCAATGTAAGTATTGCTACTGGTCACATTAGGTTTTCGAGAATAGACAGTAATAAATTGCCTACAGGCAAGACCAAGATAATCAAGCTGCTTTAATAAAAAGTGCTGGCTGGTAAGAGACAAACTAATAATTGTTGCACTCTGGTCTTGCGGGCCAGTGCTAGAATTTTAAATCAAAATGGAAAATAGGTATGCACCATGATGTCAAGTCACATCTGAAAATTAGTTTAGCCATGTTACTGTTTTATCCAAGGTGTCCACAATTGTTGAATTTAATTGTGATCTAGTCTGATCATCAAATATTTAATAGATTTAATTTTGGTGAAGGAGGATGAGGTGAGGAAAGTGCTATTGGTTCACCAATGTAATAAACTTCAGGTCCTGTTTTTGTACCTATGGATTTCTTACATGAACCCTAAATCATATAAAGAAGACATTGTAGTGCCTACTTAAGAAAAAGGAGACTCAAATTCCTTGGGAACTACTGGCCAATCTGAGAATAGATGAAATAGGAAAAGTATTTGGGAAACTATTGATTTAAAGACTTATGTCATTCCTTAAAGATTCCGGAGTTGGCATTTGGCATGGTATAGGGACAATTAAACAAGGATTAATACTCTTCCCTTTAAGTGTTTAACATCACTTACCCTGCCACCACCCCACAGACAAACACGGATCACAAGTAAAAGTGTTCAAGAGAATGAGGGTAAGTTGGTGAACACCAGGCATTCAAAAGCCCATCTACAAATACGTATAACAGAAAATAACATTTCAAAAAGACAAGGATTACTTGGATCAACCTTCATCACCCCCCACCCTCAGAAGAAATGTCCAAAAATGAAGCATAACTCTGGAAACATTGCTGAACTTCCATATCTCCCAATATTCATGTCGCCTGCAGCACACTAAGGATAAGAATAGAATAGAAATTAGGGTGCATATTTAAGAACCCCTAGCACCTCTTTGCACCACATTAACATCATTTTTTTAGTGCTAATGTGGCCTAACAAGGTACAAATCACAGTGCCATTATATGTAATGGGCCCCTATGTACTGTCCACTGTTAGCGCCAATATTTTGAAGCTAACCCTGAACTGTACCTTCAATAGCGTCAAAAAGTCTGACACTATTCCCCCTTACCCTACGTCATGGTGTGCTGTATTTTAAATATGGCGCACACATGGTGGCAGTAGTGGGTAGCTAAATGCCGCAAGGAAAGTGGTGCTGAATGGATGGGTGCAGCACCACTTTTTTTTTAAATCCGCCCCAGGGTTCATACCTCTGTCCCTAGTTGGCAGAGGTATGCACCCTGTCCAAGTAGAGACCACAATTCTAGTCAGGGTAAGCCAGTTACACTCCCTGAATTAACCTGTGCTCACCCTCTGGAAACCTTGAACAGAGCAGTCAGGCTTAACTTAAGAGGCAATGAGTAAAGTATTTGTGCAACACTTAATTACAGTACCACAGTGAAAAATGCTACAAAAAGACTCCACACCAGTTTAGAATAATAGAGAATATTTATCTGAATAAAACAAGACCAAAACAACAAAAATCCAATAAGTAGAAGTCGAGATATACATTTTTAAAGATTAAGCCCCTCATTAAGACATTGGCAGTCTTTTCAGAAGACTGACGTGCTGGTGGCTGCCAAAAGACTGCCAGTGTCGGGGGTTTCACAACCTCTGTATTACAAGTCAGAGACCAAAGACCGCCAGATAACAGCCACAAACCTGATTCCGCCAGGCTGGCCGAGGGCGGATGAGAGGCATTTCCACCCCCAGCAACACAAGGCCAAAAGGACTCCGCCTGCTGTATTATGAGATGTAATACAGCACGGTGGTCCCTGCAAGGCGGTGAGCACTGGCGTTGGAAACGCCGACACCCATCTCCTCCCAGATGACCACCTCACCCAGACAGGTAGGTGGACTGTCCGAACGGGTGGTTGGAGGGAGGGTGTGGGGGTTTGTGACTGTCTACGTAGGCTAGTGTTTTAGAGCAACAATTTAGCCAATAGCAGAGATGGCATCTTGATGGATGACTGCTGCCTGCACTCGGGTTATAGAGGACCGCTCTGACATAGGATCAGAGACTGAGACATCAGATACTGAGACAGCATCTGAGGGATAGGACAATGGCGCAGACTCTGGGAGTGATTTTTCAGTCGGAGGAGTCCCATTCGATAACTCCTCTTCCAGTACATTATGAGGGAGGTGATGAGGACAGTCCTGCTGTCCCTTCGCAAGCTGTTTGTGCAACTGGGTAATAGTGGGTTAGCCCAACCCAGAGAGCAGGTGAATGCGGCGGCAAGCAGAGAGAGAGAGAGTGCTCTCTTGGGAGCTCCCCAATTTAGTTCAGCCCCAAATTCCACCACCCGAATCGTATTGTGGAGACATCAAAATTATCTATGGCAAAACAAACTGGTTTTGTAAGGCAGGCACCTGTGTTTTTGGTCCTGGGTTCGGCGGCCATATAGAGAAACACACTAAACCCAAACATTTCTGGAAACTAGACATTCGGGGTTGTCCACAGAGGTGTGACTTGTGTGGATTCCCCAAAGTTTTCTTACCCAGAATACCCTGCAAAGCTGAAATGTTGAATAAAAACTTTATTTTTCTCGCATTTCTGTCACACAAACTACAGGAAAATGCTGGGATCCACAAAATTCCTACCACCCAGTGACTCCTCACCTGTCCTGATAAAAACACTACCCCACTTGAGTGCCTACACCTAGTGCCTGTGTCAGGAATGGATCACCCCAGGGTCAACAGCTGCCTCATGTAAGGACCAACATTGACCGTTGTGTGATCTATTCCAGTCGCGGGCACCAGGCCTACTCACACAAGTGAGGTATAATTTTTATCGGGAGACTTTGGGGAACGCTGGGTGGAAGGAAATTTGTCGCTCCTCTCATATTCCAGAACTTTCTGTCACTGAAATGTGAGGAAAACATGCTATTTTAGCCACTTTTTGAGGTTTGCAAAGGATTCTGGGTAACACAACCTGGTCAGAGCCCCACAAGTCACCTCATCTTGGATTTCCCTGGGTTTCTAGTTTTCAAAAATGCGCTGGTTTGCTAGGCTTCCCCAGGGGCCGGCTGAGCTATAGGCCAAAATCCACAGGTAGGCACTGTTTTCTATGAAAAATGTGATGTGTCCACTTTGTGTTTTGGGGCATTCCCTGTCGCGGGCACTAGGCCTACCCACACAAGTGAGGTATCATTTTTATCCGGAGACTTGGGGGAACGCTGGGTGGAAGGAAATTTGTGGCTCCTCTCAGATTCAAGAACTTTCTGTCACCGAAATGTGAGGAGAACTTGTTTTTTTAGCCACTTTTTGAGGTTTGCAAAGGATTCTGGGTAACAGAACCTGGTCAGAGCCCCACAAGTCACCCCATCTTGGATTCCCCTAGGTCTCTAGTTTTCCAAAATGCACAGGTTTGGTAGGTTTCCCTAGGTGCCGACTGAGCTAGATGCCAAAATGTACAGGCAGGCACTTTGCAAAAAACAGCTCTGTTTTCTGTCAAAAAATGGGATGTGCCCACTTTGTGTTTTGGGGCATTTTCTGTCGCGGGCGCTAGGCCTACCCACACAAGTGAGGTATAATTTTTATCGGGAGACTTGGGGGAACTCTGGGTGGAAGGAAATTCGTGGCTCCTCTCAGATTCCAGAACTTTCTGTCACCGAAATGTGAGGAAAATGTGTTTTTTTAGCCACTTTTTGAGGTTTGCAAAGGATTCTGGGTAACAGAACCTGGTCAGAGCCCCACAAGTCACCCCATCTTGGATTCCCCTAGGTTTCTAGTTTTTAAAAATGCACAGGTGTGGTATGTTTCCCTAGGTGCCGGCTGAGCTAGAGGCCAAAAAGTACAGGCAGGCACTTTGGAAAAAACAGCTGTGTTTTCTGTCAAAAACTGGGATATGTCCATGTTGTTTTTTGGGGCATTTCCTGTCGCGGGCGCTAGGCCTACCCACACAAGTGAGGTATCATTTTTATCGGGAGACTTGGGGGAACGCTGGGTGGAAGGAAATTTGTGGCTCCTCTCAGATTCCAGCACTTTCTGTCACCGAAATGTGAGGAAAACTTGTTTTTTTAGCCACTTTTTGAGGTTTGCAAAGGATTCTGGGTAACAGAACCTGGTCAGAGCCCCACAAGTCACCCCATCTTGGATTCCCCCAGGTCTCTAGTTTTCAAAAATTTACAGGTGTGGTAGGTTTCCCTAGGTGCTGACTGAGCTAGAGGCCAAAATGTACAGGCAGGCACTTTGCAAAAAACAGCTGTGTTTTCTGTCAAAAAATGGGATGTGTCCACGTTGTGTTTTGAGGCATTTCCTGTCGCGGGCGCTAGGCCTACCCACACAAGTGAGGTATCATTTTTATCGGGAGACTTAGGGGAACGCTGGATGGAAGGAAATTTGTGGCTCCTCTCAGATTCCAGAACTTTCTGTCACTGAAATGTGAGGAAAACGTGTTTTTTTATCCACGTTTTGAGGTTTGCAAAGGATTCTGGGTAACAGAACCTGGTCAGAGCCCCACAAGTCACCCCATCTTGGATTCCCCTAGGTCTCTAGTTTTCAAAAATGCACAGGTTTGGTAGGTTTCCCTATGTGCCGGCTGAGCTAGAGGCCAAAATCTACAGGTAGGCACTTTGCAAAAAACAGCTCTGTATTCTGTCAAAAAATGTGATGTGTCCATGTTGTGTTTTGGGGCATTTCCTGTCGCAGGCGCGAGGCCTACCCACACAAGTGAGGTATCATTTTTATCGGGAGACTTGGGGGAACGCTGGGTGGGAGGAAATTTGTGGCTCCTCTCAGATTCCAGAACTTTCTGTCACCGAAATGAGAGGAAAACGTGTTTTTTTAGCCACGTTTTGAGGTTTGCAAAGGATTCTGGGTAACAGAACCTGGTCAGAGCCCCACAAGTCACCCCATCTTGGATTCCCCTACGTCTCTAGTTTTTAAAAATGCACAGGTTTGGTAGGTTTCCCTATGTGCCAGCTGAGCTAGAGGCCAAAATCTACAAGTAGGCACTTTGCAAAAAACAGCTCTGTATTCTGTCAAAAAATGTGATGTGTCCACGTTGTGTTTTGGGGCATTTCGTGTCGTGGGCGCTAGGCCTACCCACACAAGTGAGGTATCATTTTTACGGAAGACTTGGGGGAACGCTGGGTGGAAGGAAATTTGTGGCTCCTCTCAGATTCGAGAACTTTCAGTCACCGAAATGAGACGAATACGTGTTTTTTTAGCAACATTTTGAGGTTTGCAAAGGATTCTGGGTAACAGAACCTGGTCAGAGCCCCACAAGTCACCCCATCTTGGATTCCCCTAGGTCTCTAGTTTTCACAAATGCATAGGGTTGGTAGGTTTCCCTAGGTGCCGGCTGAGCTAGAGGCCACAATCCACAGCTAAGCACTTTGCAAAAAACAGCTCTGTTTTCTGTCAAAAAAATGGGATGTGTCCACGTTGTATTTTGGGGCATTTCCTGTCACGGGCGCTAGGCCTACCCACACAAGTGAGGTATCATTTTTATCGGGAGACTTGGGGGAACATAGAATAGCAAAACAAGTGTTATTGCCCCTTATCTTTCTCTACATTTTTTCCTTCCAAATATAAGAGAGTGTGTAAAAAAGACGTCTATTTGAGAAATGCCCTGCAATTCACATGCTAGTATGGGCACCCCGGAATACAGAGATGTGCAAATAACCACTGCTCCTCAAAACCTTATCTTGAGCCCATTTTGGAAATGCAAAGGTTTTCTTGATACCTATTTTTCACTCTTCATATTTCAGCAAATGAATTGCTGTATACCCAGTATAGAATGAAAACCAACTGCAGGGTGCAGCTCATTTATTGGCTCTGGGTACCTAGGGTTCTTGATGAACCTACAAGCCCTTTATATCCCCGCAACCAGAAGAGTCCAGCAGACATAACGGTATATTGCTTTCAGAAATCTGACATCGCAGGAAAAAGTTACAGAGTAAAACATAAAGAAAAATGTCTGTTGTTTTCAGCTCAATTTCAATATTTTTTTATTTCAGCTGTTATTTTCTGTAGGAAAACCTTGTAGGATCTGCACAAATGACCCCTTTCTAAATTCAGAATTTTATCTAGTTTTCAGAAATGTTTAGCTTTCCGGGATCTAGCATCGGTTTCACACCCATTTCGGTCACTAACTGGAAGGAGGCTGAAAGCACCAAAAATAGTAAAAATGGGGTATGTCCCAGTAAAATGCCAAATTTGTGTTGAAAAATGTTGTTTTCTGATTCAAGTCTGCCCTTTCCTGAAAGGTGGGAAGATAGTGATTTCAGCACCAGAAACCCTTTGTTGATGGCATTTTCAGGGAAAAAACCATAAGCCTTCTTCGGCAGCCCTTTTTTCCAATTTTTTTGGAAAAAAATAAGTTTTCAATGTATTTTGGCTATTTTCTTGGTCTCCTCTAGGGGAAACCACAAACTCTGGGTACCATTAGAATCCCTAGGATGTTGTAAAAAAAGGACGCAAATTTGGCGTGGATAGCTTATGTGGACAAAAAGTTATGAAGGCCTAAGCGTGAACTACCCCAAATAGCCAAAAAAGGGCTCAGCGCTGGGGGGGGTGGGGGAAGGCCCAGCAGCTAAGAGGTTAAAGTGAGAAAGTGGCATTTTCAGACTTGCAATTTAAAATCCATAAGTTGTGATTTTAAATTGTGAATCCGGAGACACCTAACGCCATATTTCTTTAATTTCCCAATTAAAAGTTATACCTAAAAGATGCTTCAAGGTAACCCTCACGTTAACCGATGAGAGAGATCGGCCTTGCAGTAGTGAAAAACTAATTTAGCAGTTTTTCACTACCTGGACATGTTAAACATAAAGGTACATGTCCAACCTTTTAAATAAACTGCACCCTGCCCTTGGGGCTAACTATGGTCTACCTTAGGGGTGACTTATATGTAATAGAAAGGAAGGTGTGGGCCTGGCAAGTGGGTGCACTTGACAGAATGAAATGGCAGTTTAAAACTGCACTTAGGCTCTCCAGTGGCAGGCCTGAGACATGTTTGAAAAGATACTGTAGTGGGTGGTACAATCAGTGCTGCAGACCCACTAGTAGCATTTAATTTACAGGCCCTGGTCACATATGGGCACTTTACTAAGAAATTACAAGTAAATTAATTATGCCTATTTTGGATAAGCCAATATTACCACATTTTAAGGAGGGAGTACAAGCACTTTAGCACTAGTTAGTAGTGGTGAAGTGCACAGAATCCAAAAGTCAACAAAAAAAAGGTCGGAAAAAGAGGAGGAGGAAGAAAAAATGTAGGCCCTCATTCCGACCCTGGCGGTCCAACACCGCCAGGGCCGCGGGCAACGGAAGCACCGCCAACAGGCTGGCGGTGCTTCATTGCCCATTCTGACCGCGGCGGTAAAGCCGCGGTCAGAAAAGGGGATCCGGCGGTTTCCTGCCGGGTTTCCCCTGGCTGGGCTGAACCTCCATGGCGGCGCTACAAGCAGCGCCGCCATGGCGATTCCGACCCCCTTCCCGCCAGCCTGTTTCTGGCGGTTTTTACCGCCAGGAACAGGATGTCGGGAACGGGTGTCGTGGGGCCCCTGGGGGCCCCTGCACTGCCCATGCCACTGGCATGGGCATTGCAGGGGCCCCGTAACAGGGCCCCAGCTGCACACCTGCAACACCGCCGGCTCCATTCGGAGCCGGCTTCTGTGTTGCAGGCCCTTTCCTGCTGGGCCGGTGGGCGCTCCCTTGGCGGGCGCCCGCCGGCCCAGCGGGAAAGTCAGAATGGCCCCCGCAGTCTTTTGACCGCGGGGCGGCCATTTGGCGGTTCCCGCCCGGGTCAGAATGACCCTCATAGTCTGGGACGGCCCTGCAGAAAGGGCTAGTGTCAACATTGGAGAACACTGCTTTCCCATCTTCCTGCAATTGTATTTAAAAACATAGTAAAAACTATCCAAGGTTCACTGTACATAAATACCATTCAACAAATATCCCTTCCACTTTCAGCAGATATTTTACCATCAATACGTCTGCCATGTTCATGTACAACAAAGAAAGAAAAGCAGCAAAAAATCTAAACTTTTCTAAAACATCACTGAACAGTCTGTGAACAGTGTTTTGGAAACTGGAATGCCTCACTGAAAGCAATGGGTAAAACTGAGAAAAGATATTGAGGCCCGTATTTATACTTTTTTTGCGCCGCATTTGTATCGTTTTTTTTTACGCAAAAGCGGCGCAAACTTGCAAAATGCCACTGTATTTTGTAGGTTTGCGCTGTTTTGCGTCAAAAAGCGGCGCTAATGCGGTGCTAAAAAAAGTATAAATACGTGCCTGAGTGTGCAAAAAATAGATTGTGAAAACTCTTCTCGTCAATCAAGCATTAGAAATGAACAAACTTTCAGTGACATTTTTTTCTAGTGGAAAACTATTTCTACTTTGTTGGCCTTGCAAGCAAGTGTCTCTACATCTTATTTTAGCACAAAATATTTCCAACAACAGTAAAATTCTAAACAGAACATTATGCACATCCTATTTAAGTGGGAAACTATTCCTGCTAAGGTAAAGATGCAAGACAAGGTTCACTCAAGTTTCAGAAGTAACATATATGTTTTGGGTCAAGAAAAAAAAACACAGTTATTCTCCTATGTGCTGGGAGAAAACGCTCACCCTGTCACGTATATTGTTATTTTGTTTTGCACAATATAACTTCGATTTTCTGAGTTTGATTCTGGAAATCAAAAATAGTGTGCTGAGCGGGTCGCCATGACATGACATCTTGCCTGGCTATGTATGCTAACTGAAAGGACTCTGTTGTGTTGATGTGAGCAGTTTCTGAAACTTCAATTTTGTGTAGAGCGAAACCGACCCAAATGTATTGGAGTGCTTTACCTAAACACGAGTTACAATACACAAGGCCACATTCATGTCTTTTAGGCAAAGGTAGATTAAGTTGGTCATTATGAAATTGGCAGTGACTGTTAAAGTGGCAGTAATACCTCCAACAGGCTGGCGGTAATTACTGGCAAATTAAGACCATGGCGGTGGTACCTCCCATAGACAGCCAAAGTACCACACCATCCGCCAGGGCGTTAACACCACTGATCACGGGGATAGCCAACAACAGCCAGGCGGAAGACAACGTGCCGCCAACCATATTATGACACTGCAGACCACCATGATTTCCTGGGCGGAACCAATGCTATCAAAAGCCTGGCAGAAACACATCACAGAGGACCAAAGACTCACCAACAGAGACATAGAGAAGGTCAACGCTGCCATGGAACTGGAACTGCAAGTCTTCCCGATGCTCTTCTAAGCCATGCTCCACCTGGAACACCAATGCTGACGAAGAGGACGACGGTGAGTACAGCCGCCGAGGAAAAGGAGAGTGACACACACACGCACAACACATACCAGACACACACATACCATACACACAACCAGCTGCAGACGTAAACCAATGGCACAGGACAAACGGCATAATACTACAAGGACTGCAGGTTGGCAGTACTGAAATTGTAATGTCAAGACAACAGCCACCATGTGAACCTATTTTAGAACAAAGATACATAAACAATTGTCCAGAAAGGCCCAATTCCCAGTCCAAAGTACATAAGGCCCACATGGCCACAGGGTACAGTCCAAGCCCAAATTTGACCCTGACTAACTCCGCACAGAACTGTGCAGGGGCAACATCTCGGAAGTGGACAGGCACCTCAGGGAGAAGGAGGGTGGGGGGCACCTCAGCTGAAGTCGGGAACCTGCCCACTGCTTCTGGAGGGGGCTACGTGCCCATTTCCCAATGCTGGGGAGTGCAAGGTCACAGTCTCTGAGGTGAGGAACATGCCCACTGGTTCTGGAGGGGGGTCCATGCCCATTTCCCAATGCTGGGGAGTGCAAGGTCACAGTCTCTGATGTGGGGAACATGCCCACTGCTTCTGGAGGGGGCTCGTGCCCATTTCCCAATGCAAGGGAGTGCAAGGTCACAGCCTCTGAGATGGGGAACATGCCAACTGCTTCTGGAGGGGGCTCCTTGTACAACAGTCCCTGGAGGGTGGCCTACATGCCCTCTGCTGGAGGTGAGGGCTACATTGTCTCTCCTGATGGAGGTGTCTCCTGGGCAGCTTCTGCTGGAGGTGAGGGCTGCATTGTCTCTGCTAGGAGAGGTGTCTTCCGGGCAGCCTCTGCTGGAGGTCAGGGCTGCATTGTCTGTGCTGAGGGAAGTGTCTCCTGGGCAGCCTCTGCTGGAAGTGAGGGCGTCATTGTCTCTGCTGGGGGTGGTGTCTCCTGGGCAGTCTCTGCTGGAGGTGAGGGCTGCTGTGTCCCAGCTGGAGATAAGGGTGTCTTGCCTGTCATTGGTTGTTGAGTAGGAACCTTTTTTGTCATTGGTGGTTGAGTGGAAACCTCTTCTATCATTGGTGGTTGAGTGGGAACCTTACCCCGCCTGGTTGGTGGAGTGGGACCATTCCCTTTCCTGGCTGGTAGAGTGGGATCCTTCCTTTTCCTGGCTGGTGGAGTGGGATCCTTCCCTTTCCTGGATGGTGGACTGAAGTGTGGAGCCTGTGTTGGACTGTGCCACTCTTGTGTGATGTCTTGTGTGCATGCTCATCTGTATGTGTGCATGGGATGGGTTGGGGTTCAGGAGACTGGGACCGGGAAGTGGTAGTTGGAGGGGGTATGGTAGGAACAGGGACAATAACTGTCATCAGAGAGGAGGCCAGAGTCTGAATCGATCTCTGTTGGGCCGCCAATCCACCATGGATGTCCTCCAGAAATGCATTGCATTGCTGCATCTTGGATGCCAACCCCTGCATGGCATTCACAATGGTTGACTGCCCTACAGAGATGGATCTCAGTAGGTCAATAGCCTCCTCACTTAGGGCAGCAGGGCTCACTGGGGCAGGGCCTGATGTGCCTGGGGCGAAGGAGATGCCCACCCTCCTGGGAGAGTGGGCACAGGCAACTCGCTGAGGGGCTACTGGGAGGGTGGTGCTGGTACAAGGGGTGGCGGCTGTACCTGCAGCTGGGCTGGTCACAGAGGTGTCCAGCACCACCAGGGAGCTTCCATCAGAGGAGGAGTCAGAGTCTGTGTTGTCACATCCTGTATCCGTCGTGGTGCTCCACCCCTTTCCACTGGATCCCTTGGCGCTGGTGGACTCTGCCTCCTGGGTCCTGTGGGATGCAGCTCCCTCTGTCGCCGGTGCCCCTGCTCCTCCACCAGATGATGCTAATGCACACAAGGACAGGATGACAGAAGGAGAAAGGGGGGGAGAGAAAGGGAACACTGGGTCAATTACAGCACCAACACCACTATTGGCATACACAGCACCGTCACACACAGGGATCAGGATTGAGCACTATGCATTGCACTGGCACTGAATTGGCAATATGCCACAGCAAGTTGAGGGCCAAACACTGCCTGTTGCACACCTCCTGGGACCCACAGAACCCTGACTGACATGGAATGCAAATGAGCTAGGTTACCCGAATTTGCCATACACCCATTATCCTTGAGCTGGATCATGCTTCAATGTCTGTCCTGGCATTAAGAGGCACCCATTAACTTACACCCACCACCCGGATCCCAGGCCACCTACCAATTCATGTAGTTACGCTCACTGTACTCGCCCCCTTGTGGCTGCAGTGATGCCCTCAAGCACCCATCCAGCCCTGGGTAGGCCACCGCCAGGATGCGGGCCATCAGGTGGGTCATGTTCCAACAGGCACTCCTTCTTCATTGGGAGGCCATCCCCAGCTGGGCCTCCATTGTCTTCCATGCCCAGCGTCTCAGGTCCTCCCACCGTTTCCTGCAGTGGGTGATCCACCTGCTGAAGATCTCCAGGGTCCGTCCACACGTCCTTGGCAATGGCACGCCACAATCCCTTCTTTTGAAAGGCACTAACCTGCAGAGGTAATAAAGGCAGGAGGACATCATTACACATACGATCCAGCCTGTCACACATATGGTCCCCAAATACCGATTCCAAATCCATTTGCACACACATCGCCCAGTGCACACCATGTACACTATCACCAGACATACCACCCCACATATGACACAATGCCTGCACACACATCTCCATGCAATCCTCCCACATGCATCGTGTTCAAGGTGTACTCACCTGTTGATCTGAAGCCCATACAGCTGTCCATACTGGGGCAGGATCCCATCCACCAAGCGCTCCAACTCCATTGAAGTGAAGACAGCGGCCCTTTCCCCAGTCACACGGGCCATGGTAGGTTCCATACACAGGTCACAGCAGCACACGAGGTGCAGGTGTTGTCCTGTGTAAAGTCAGGAATCAAGTGAGGTTATAGACAGAAAATGGCGGTCACTTCCGCGGCGGTGTACACCGTCACCGCCGACACTGATATCCATTGGCCACTGTACTCCATAGAGCCCTATATTAGCCAATGAGGAATTGCACGGCGGTGCAAGACCGCATTCCGCCACAACCCAGAACGTCGGTGGAGTTACTTCACTTCCACCTGTCCCTAAATAGAGGACATGCGGTCGCCATTTCATGGTGGTGGACTACATACAGATCTTCCATAACTGCATCATTGCCAAAAATTGCACATACTGTACATTGCCATTCCCGCTGTCCCATCACATTAATGCTGTATGCACACTGAGGTGATGCTTCCATTGTTCAAATTGTGACAGCCTACTCACTCTTAGATACCTACCACTGCAGATGAATAGGAGGAGGAGACAACCCCTGTGTACAGAACCCTTGTGGACTTGGCTATACTGGAGGACAGGCAAATAACACTCACCTATAGACTGGACAGGGCCACAATCACAGAGCTGTGTGCCCAATTGGAGCCTGACCTGATATCAGCTATCCGTCATCCCACTGGGATCCCCCCTCTTGTGCAGGTTCTATCTGTGCTCCATTTCCCGGCAACTGGTTCTTTCCTAGTGACAGTGGGCTTGGCAGCAAGAATATCACAGCCAATGTTCTCAATTGTGCAGTCAAGGGTATTGTCTGCCTTGGTGAAACACATGTGCAGCTACATTTCTTTCCCCAGGTGGAAGATTTGGCCACTATGAAAGCGGGATTATATGCAATGCAACATATAACCAATAGCATTGGGGCGATTGATGGTACACATATTGTGTTTGTCGTCCCCCTTGCCAGAATGAACAGGTGTTCAGGAATCGGAAGAGTTTCTACTCACTCAATGTGCAAATGGTGTGCCTGGCGGACCAGTACATCTCCCACATCACTGCCTTGTATTCTGGGTTGGTAAATGACACCTTTGTTTTGAGGAATAGCAGCATCCCAAATGTGATGGACCAAATAGAGAGGCACAGGGTGTGGCTAGTAGGTGAGCCAGAGTCTCCTCCCACTCTGTGTCAGTGTATGCCTTCAAGTGTTAATTTTGTCCCTCAATACTTGCGGGTGACTCTGGCTACCCAAACCTATTGTGGCACCTGACCGCTGTGAGGAATGCCAGGACAGTGGCTGAGAACCGTTATAATGATGCACATATGCAAACCAGGAGAATAATTGAGAGGACCTGTGGCCTCCTGAAGGCCAGATTCAGATGCCTGCATCTGACAGGTGGATCCCTGTGCTACTCACCCGAGAAAGTCTGCCAGATAGTAGTGGCATGCTGCATGTTGCACAATCTGGCCCTCAGAAGCCATGTGCCTTTTCTGCAGGAGGAGAGGACTGGAGATGACCCTGTAGCAGCAGTGGACCATAAGGACAGTGAGGATGAGGAGGCAGAGGATGAGGTTGAGGACAACAGAACATCAGTTATAAGACAATATTTCCAATGACACACAGGTGAGACAGTGGAACTGACAAGTACTCTGACTATTGATGTTTTCTGTGTGGCTGTAGCATGAAGGCATTCACTTCCTTTGCATCTCTACTTACTGTCACCTATGGCTTGTCCTTTTACAGATGTTGGTGATATGACAACAGTGTCCTGATGTGTTTACTGCAGACAGCTACAGGTCATTATGTGTATGATATCACAGTGTTCAGATCATTTGCACTAGATGTGACTGTTCCCATAAATGCACATTTTCAACACATAAAACGGTGTCAGTCAAGTCATGTTCAAGGGTGTTTCTTGTAGTGCAAATAATTGACTGAAAAGTACAATGGAATTGGGTCATGGTAGAGGAAAGTCCAAGGTATTGTTCCTGTCTGTTTGTAGCACAGGTCCAGTGTCCAAGGGGCCATAGGAAGGGGAGCAAAGGCAGTTCAAAGTGGACAAGGTGACAGGGTGGGACACAAGGGGGACAATCAGGAAAGTCTCATTTCCTCACGGTGGTCCTGGTCTTGGCAAGTGTCTCTGGCTTCTGTCTGGGTCGCAGGGTACGTTTGTGGAGTGGTTCACCTTCTGCAGGGGGAGGGTTGCTGGTGGCCTATTGGTCCTGTGGCAGGGCCTCCTGCCCACTAGCTGCAGTGGAAGTGGAGGGCTGTTCAATAGACTGGCTAGTGGTAGGGGCCCGCTGATGTGCTGACAATTCCCTCATGATGGTGGCCATGTCTGCCAGCACCCCTGCTATGGAGATCATGGTGGTGTTGAGAGCCTGCAAGTCCTCCCTGATCTCCTGATGGTGTTCCTCCTGCAGCCGCTTGTTCTCCTGCATGTTGTTAAGGATCTGGCTTATAGTGTCCTAGGATTGTTGGTAGGCTTACAGGATCTTGGTGAGTGCCTTCTGGAGAGTCGGTTCCCTGGGCCTGTCCTCCCCCTGGCACACAGTGGTCCTCCCATTGTCCCTGTTGCCCTGTGCATCCCAGGTCCTTGATTGTCTTGGGGGCGAGGTGTGGACTGGGGTCCCTCTACAAGATGGCACACTGCTGATTGGCATGTCCTGGGGACTGAGGTGTGAGGACGCTGGGTGGGTGCTGTGGTGTTGGATATTGATGGGAGAGGCTCTGTGGTTGACTGGGAGTGGGCTGGGGTGTCCGAATGACCCGTGGTCCTTGATGGGCCAGGTAGTTCATCCAGACTCAGAAGTCCAGAGTTACTGTCATCACTGGGGGCATCTTCTGTTGGTAGACTGGTTTGTTTTGTCACCTCCTCTCTGCTAAGATTGGCTAGGGCATCTGTGGGAATGTAAGTGATGTATTATCCTTCATGTCTGTGACATATTGTATATCCCTAGCTTCCCCTCTATCGTTGCTGTTGCCTGCCACTTTTGTTTGTGTATGGTTGTTAGACTTTTCATCCTTGGTGCCATTTCCCATAACTTTTTGTCTCTGTTTCCCAGGTTGTTGATGTGTGCTGGACTCTGTTTTTGTTGTTTTGCTATCCAGTGCTAAAGTACAAGTGGTCCTGTACAAAATTTGTATGTAATTAGCTTTCCATGATTGGCATATTTGATTTACTAGTACGTCCCTAGTATAGAGCACCAGAGGTACCCAGGGCCTGTAAATCAAATGCTACTAGTGGGCCTGATGCACTGGTTGTGCCACCCACATGAGTAACTCTGTAAAGATGGCTCAGACCTGCCACTGCAGTGTCTGTGTGATCAGTTTTAAACTGCCAATTCGACTTGGCAAGTGTACCCACTTGCCAGGCCTAAACCTTCCCTTTTCTTACATGTAAGACTCCCCTCTGCTAGGCCCTATGTAGCCCCATGGGTAGGGTGCAGTGTATGTTTGAGGTAGGACATACACTAATGTGTTTTACATGTCCTGACAGTGAAATACTGCCAAATTCGGTTTTCACTGTTGCACGGCCTGTCCCTCTCATAGGTTAACATGGGGGCTACCTTTAAAAATGATTAAAGCGTATATTCCCTTTGTGAGAAGATAGACATGTGGAGTTTGGGGTCTCTGAGCTCACAATTTTAAAATACATCTTTTAGTAAAGTTGGTTTTAAGATTGTGTTTGAAAATGCAACTTATAGAAAGTGGCCATTTTCTTGCTTAAACCATTTCTGTGACTCTTCCTGTTTGTGGATTCCCTGTCTGGGTCCGTTTGACAGCTGGGCTGTTTGTACCTCTCTCTAGACAGTGACACAAAGGGAGCTGGGGTGTAGTCTGAATTTCCTGATGAGCCATCTGTGCTAGGAGGGAGGGGAGAAGTGGTCACTTACACCTGAAAGGGATGTGCCTGCCCTCACACAATACAGTCTCCAACCCCCTGGTGTGTGTCTGGGGCCTGGCCTGGGCAAGGCAGGATTTCCCCAACAAGAGATACTTTCCTTTGAAGTAAGCCTTCTTCAAAGGCCAAAATGGGTATAAGAAGGGCATCCAAAACCACAGACTTTAGATCACTTCTGGACATCAAGAAGAACCTCTGCTTGGAGAAGAGCTGAAGAGCTGAGGAGAAGTGCTGCCCTGCCTGAGACTGTGCTTTGAGGAGCTATTCTGTAGTTGCTGCTTGTGCCTGTGCAAGAGGACAAAGACTGGACTTTGTGTGCCATCCTGCTTGTGAAGAATTCTCCAAGTGCTTGTCCTGAGCTTGCCTCCTTTTGTTGAAGTCTCAGGGCCATCAAAGACTTCTCCTGCCAGAGCCTGGACTCTCTGCTGAGACTCCTGCCCTGCCAAGAGGTACCCCATCCAGTTCCTGGGACCTTGGAAGGTGAAGCTGGCAGACCAAGACTGAAAATCCACACACAGATTGGCGTGCAGGGAAACTTTGATGCACCTTCCAAGATGTGGCTGAAAAACTATGCATCACCGGCTTTGCGGCAGATATCGACGCTCCACCAGCATTGCAGATAGAAAATCGACGCATGGAGCGGAAAGAACAACGCTCACACTCGTTGACTGAGGCTGTTAGCGTTGCAACCCACAATGTGTGGTTTTGCTGAGACCGTGCAGCAGGATTTTCGACGTAACCCTTACTGGGTGCAGAAAAATTACGCAACACTTGTCTGGACCCGAGTGCTACCCACTCGATGCATCGATCCCCTGTTGGGAGGAAAAATGACGCACGCCAACCCAACCGGGGAAAGAGAAACTACGCATGAGCTCGCTTGCGGGTGAGAAATCGATGCACACTCACCCGTGCATGTTATTTTGACGCTGCCAGGTACTTTTCAACATTCACAGTGTGTTACCTGTTTTCTCAAGGATTAAAGACTCTTTTGGATTTTTAATTAATATCTTGACTTATGTATGTTGGATTTTTTTGTCATTGTGGTCTTGTTTTGTTGAGATAAATATTTTCTATTTTTCTAAACCTGTTTGTGTCATTTTGTAGTGTTTTCATTACTGTGTGTGTTGGTACAAATACTTCACACCCAGCACTCCAAAGTGAAGCCTGCCTGCTTGTGCCAAGCTGCCAATGGGGGTGAGCTGGGGTTAGCTGAGAGTGATTCTCCTTTACCCTGACTAGAGTAAGGGTCCTTGCTTGGACAGGGAGCAACCTGACTGCCAACCAAAGACCCCATTTCTAACATTGGTGATCAGCGGTTGGGATTGGGCCTGTATTTGTACTTGACATAGAGTGATTAAGTGTACACTACTGTTTTCAGTGCAGACCACTACATGACCACATACTACTCGTCTTGTGATTTAGCTTTTTCTCTTTTTTGGGGGGATTTTTCCCTACGTCCAGTTTGTGGTAATCCTTGATTGACTTTTGAACTTCATTGGGAACTTGGTTTCTGCCTTTGGAACTTTGCACTTTTAACTCTCCAACATGTCTCAGCCTGGAGATGCATCAGCTGAAGCTGCTTTTAATGTAGGGAACCTTGAGAGTTTCACAGTGGCCCAATTGAAACAGTTTTGTAAGGATCTTGCCTGCCCCATTAACACCTCCACCAGGAAGGAGGAGCTGCAAAAGGCACTGAGGGCATGGGTGGCAGCCAAGGAGGCTGTTGGGCACACAGAAGGTGAGGAGGAGGAAGCGGAGGTGCAGAGTATTCACAATGGTACTGTGGGTGGGGCTGTTCCGTCTGGGCGGAGGATCTACAGGGCAGGTAGCAGTGTCTCTTCTAAGGGTCTGACTCCTGAAGAGTTGCAGGACAGACAGGCAGAGAGCACAGTTGGAGTTGGAGAAAATGAGGATGGCCATAGAGGAGAAAAAGTTGTTGTTGACTCAGGAGCTCAGCTTGAGGGATCTGGATTAGAGGAGCTAGTGAAGTAGGGATGGTAGCAGCAACATCACAGTGCAGCCTGAGAGGAGGGTGCCCATTCCTGAGGACCGTGTAAAGGATTACAAGAGGGAGGATGACATACCACTATGGTTTACAGGGTATGAGTCTGCTCTCCACATGAATCTGGTCCCTGAAGCTCATTGGGTGGCGGGTCTGTAGAAGCACTTTGACGTAGAGGGAAGAGATACTATGACATCCTTAGGGGATCCCAAGGGACTCACTTACCCTATCATGAAGGATGCTCTGATCACTAGGTATGGTCTCCCTTTTGATCAGTATAAGGGTAAGTTTAGGTCTTTTAAGAAGAAGAAATCCCAAAATGGTTGAAATGTGTAGATTCATTCTGCAGGTCACTGGATGGTTGGGTGAAGGGCAGTAAGGTGACAAAGTATGAGGGACTTTACAATCTGATTGCTTGGGAGCACTTATACAGATTATGATTTCCAGAGCTGAGCCAGTGATTGACAGCAAGCTGACTGACCCCAGGAAGCTTGCGCAGGAAGCGGACCGCTGGGAGAGCACCAGGGTCCAAAAGAGGTATGGGGAGACCATGCCAAGTGTGGGCAGGGTCCCTCTCAGAAAAAAGGTGGGGTTAGGGTAAACAGGGGGGAGTTCTCTAAAGAGACCCAATCTGATTCCCAGGGTAAGGATTTCCAGCCCCCCAGTGAGAAGAAGACATGGTTCTCCAAAGGGAAACATGAGGCAGGTGGTCCCCCACATACGTGCTATGCATGTGACCAGGTGGGTCATGTGAGGGGGGACCCCTAATGCCCCAAGAATACACCGACACCCACTAGTGCACCATCCCAGGGTTTGGCTAGTGTAGCGCTTGGGGAGGATTTGGTTCCAGGTGGGTGGGAGCCAGCTGAGATGACCCTTGTCTCACTAGGGGTCAGTGAGATGGTCCAGAGAACCCTAGTGCCTGAGAACACTAAAAAGTACAGGCAATGGGTGACCATCAATGGACACACGGTGGAGGCTCAGAGAGACACAGGAGACATTGTGACTACAGTGAGGAGTCACGTGGTGTCTGAAGAGCAGATAGATCCCCGGGTACTTCACCAAGCAGTTGCGGTAGACAACTCAGAGCGCCTGTGCAGAGTGGCGCAGGTTCCCTTTGAATAGGGGGGTCTCAGGTTCCTTGAAGGTAGCTGTGAGTCCAACCACGCCTGTAGATTGTTTGCTTGGCAATGACCTGGAGGATTCCACTTCGAAGGAGGTAGAACACAGGTCACATTTGGAGATGTTGGGTCTGCCTGGGTGGGTATGCATATCCACCA
This sequence comes from Pleurodeles waltl, assembly GCF_031143425.1. NCBI lineage: Eukaryota > Metazoa > Chordata > Amphibia > Caudata > Salamandridae > Pleurodeles > Pleurodeles waltl. The sequence continues at coordinate 890,791,741 of NC_090442.1, read as the reverse complement.
GGTTTATGACAGCCCGTCAAGGTGATCAGGAGACCCTGGAGCCTGAAAGAGTGCCCCAAGTGTCTGCCAGAAGGAGGAAGGGCAAAGAGTGTGGGAAACTGGCCCCAGAAGTTCCCACGGTCCAGGAGGAGCCTGAACCTGAGGGGGAGGCCCTGGAGCCTACAGGGGAACACTTGGCTGAACTGGGTGAGGCCCCTGAGTTGTCAAAGTGGCAGCAGGAAGGGGGGCCCATCAGGGAAGCATTCTGTGATGTACAGACGGCATGCCCTACTCTGGAGGGTTTGTGGCAGCAGACTGCAGACCAGGCGTCTGGCAAGGAACCTGGATCACACTTGATTTACTGGGAGGATGGCCTCCTAGATAGCGAGCCTAAGGTTACCGAACCTGGGTCAACCTGTGTGCTGGTGGTACCCCAGTGCTTCAGAGCCTTCCTACTGGATCTGGCTCATGATGTGCCTTTAGCTGGTCATTTGGGGCAGGACAAGACCTTTTAGTAGCTTGTCACCCACTTCTATTGGCCCCAAATGTGCAGGCACTCTAATGCTCATTGCAGGTCTTGCCCAACTTGTCAAGCTAGTGGCAAGAGTGGGGGAAAATGTAAGGCTCCCCTCCAACCTTTTCCTGTTGTCAGTACCGCCTTTGAAAGGGTTGGCATTGACATTGTTGGGTCTCTGGATTCCAAGACAGCAATGGGCAACAGGTTTGTCCTGGTCTTGGTGGACCATGCCACTCGGTACCCAGAAGCCATTCCTTTAAGATCATTCACTGCCCTTGTGGTGGGCGGGGCCTTGATGGGAGTTTTTACCCACATGGGGTTCCCCAAGGAAGTAGTGTCTGAGAGGGGTACCAACTTCATATCTACTTATCTGAAGTCTCTCTGGAAGATGTGTGGGGTAATGTATAAGTTCACCACACCTTACTAACCCCAAAGTAATGGTCTGGTTGAGAGATTCAACCACACCTTCAATGGCATGATTATGGGCCTATCAGAGACCTGAAGGCGGAAGTGGGACGTCCTATTGCCATGCCTTCTGTTCGCCTACAGGGAGGTGCCTCAAAAGGGACTTGGCTTTAGTCCTTTTGAGCTGATATATGGCCACCCTGTGAGGGGACCTTTAAGTCTGGTCAAGGAGGCTTTGGAAAAAGCTACTAGTAAACCACCCCAGGATGTATTTAGTTACATGCTGGCTCTGAGAAACCAGACTGCCCGCTTCAGGAGTCTCGCACAGGAGAACCTGGAAGCAAGCCAGGAGGACATGAAACGCTGGTATGACCAGAATGCCACTCTGGTCGATTTTCAACCTGGACAAAAAGTATGGGTGATGGCACCAGTGGAACCTAGGGTGCTACAGGACAAGTGGACTGGGCCATTTGAGGTGGTGGAGCGCAAGAGTGAAGTCACCTACCTGGTGAACTTGCAGACTCCCAGGAACCCTTTCAGGGTCCTTCATGTTTACCGGCTCAAGCCACACTTTGAGCGGATAGAGTTGTCCATGCTCCTTGCTGCAGATGACGGGGTAGAGGAGGAGAGCGAGCCTCTTCCTGACCTCCTGTATGCAGGAGAAAAGGATGGGTCTGTGGAGGGAGTGAACCTGACTGCAGAGCAGCAGAGGGACTGTCGCCAGGTGTGTGGACAGTTCACCTCACTGTTTTCCTTGATCCCAGGGGTCACACAATTGTGCAAACATGATGTGGACACTGGGAACAGTCCACCCATTAAACAAAAGGTTTATAGGGTGACTGACAAGGTCAGGGCTAGCATCAAGGATGAGGTATCCACAATGTTAACCCTAGGGGTTATTAAGCATTCCAGCAGTGCTTGGGCCATCCCAGTGGTTTTGGTCCCAAAGGCTGCTGCTCCTGGTGCCACCCCAGAACTTCGGTTCTGCTTGGACTACTGGGGTCTCTATGCGGTCACTAAAGCTGATGCACACCCCATCCCCTGAGCTGATGAGCTCATAGGTCGGTTGGGAGCTGCCAACTACCTCAGCACGTTTGATTTAATGTCTGGGTATTGGCAGATTGCCTTGACTGAGGGGACCAAGAAGAGGTTTTCAGTTTCTACCCCAGATGGGCACTTTCAGTTTAAAGTGATGCCATTGGGGATGAAAAATGCCCCTGCCACCTTTCAGAGGTTAGTCAACCAGGTGTTGGCTGGGCTGGATGAGTTCAGTGCTGCCTACCTTGATGACATTGCTATCTTCAGCTCCATGTGAGAGGAACACTTGCATCACCTCTGCAAAGTGTTGGAGGCCCTGCAAAAGGCAGGCCTTACTATTAAGGCAAGCAAGTGCCAAATAGGGCAGGGTTCTGTGGTGTACTTGGGACACCAAATGGGGAGTGGCCAGGTGGCACCCCTACAACCAAAGATTGATACCATTCTGGCTTGGGAGCCTCCCAAGACCCACACTGAGGTGAGAGCCTTTTTAGGTCTCACAGGACACTATAGGAGGTTTGTCAAGGGGTATGGCACAATTGTTGCTCCCTTGACTGAATTGACATCCAAAAAGCAGCCCAGAAAGGTGATCTGGACTGTGTCTTGCCAGACGGCTTTTGATGCCCTGATGGCTGCCATGTGCACAGCACCTATGCTGAAGGCACCTGACTACTCCAATGAGTTTGTTGTGCAAACAGACGCCTCAGAGCATGGTATTGGAGCAATACTCTCACAGCTTAATGAAGAGGGCCTAGATCAACCTGTAGCCTTCATTAGCAGGAGGTTACTTCCCAGGGAACTTAGGTGGAGTGCCATAGAACATGAAGCTTTTGCTGTGGTCTGGGTGCTGAAGAAGCTAAGACCCTGTGGCAGTGGGTATAGCGATAGGAAGTAAAACGACACTCAGGTGGGTGGTTGAATATATGTGATTTTATTGTGATTCACTGATGCCTTTATAACAGTCACTATCTGTGGTCGTTATGTTTGGTGATCTCCTCTGTTTTCTTCTTCCTTAGGATTCCTGGTGACTGAGGATGGTTCCCCGGCTGTGGTATTGTCAGGAAGACCGAAAAAAAGAGGAATGAAAGACAGGTAAGTAGTGTATCTGTGAACTGGTTTGTATTCTTTATCTTGTGGGGAGGGTGTGTAGAGTGAGAGAGAGAGAGAGAGAGAGAGAGAGAGAGAGAGAGTGAGAGAGAGAGAGGGAGAGAGATAGTGAATGGGGTGATTAGGGTATAAGTTTCCACTCCCAAGGGAAAATAAAGGAAGTAGGCATGAACGTTGAGGGGGTTATAGGGTCCCGTCCCTTCATCTCTGTGGACTCAAGCTCCTCTTTGTAACCATGGAACCTCCCTATTCCTGTGCTCAGTGGTTGGTACTTCTCTGGTGCGGTGGTGTTTCCCTTCCCAAACTCCCCTCCCTGCCTCCCTCTACTCGTCTCCTCCACCCTCCTCACTTCCCACCATATACCGCAATTTGTCTCTCAGGCAGGACCGTACCTGCTTTAGCCACGTCCCTCCAGGGACGTGGCAGAGTTTTGGCTTCTTGGGACTGTCCTGTCCCTCCGTGGGGTTGCCTCTGGAGATAAGGGGCCCTCCTTCCCCAAGGTATGAGTCGAGCATTCTCTCTTCTTCTCCGCTGTCTCCTTTGTCCGCACTCTCTGCGTCTCTCCTTTCGGCATCCTTTTCTTCCTCTGCGCACCGCACGTGCACAGTCCTTCCTCTCTTTTGAGGCCCTCGGGAACCCGGATATCCGGGTTCCCGGCTACGGCAGCTTCACCCTCCTCTGCGCTCTGCGTTCTCTGTCCTTCTTCCACGGGTATGTTTCCGGGAATCCAGATGTCTGGATTCCCGACTTCGGTGGCTTCGTTCCCTGCGGAAACCCCGGGGTACTGTTCCGATCGGGACCCGGCACCGAATGTAGCCGGGAAGTCTGCCACCCGGCTACAGACCCTACTTGCTTGGGACTCACTTCTATGTTAAGAGCGACTACAGGCCCCTCAGATGGTTGACGCAGATGAAGGGTGAGAATCATAAACTGTTGAGATGGTCCATTTCCCTTCCAGGGATGGACTTTACGGTGGAACATCACCCTGACACAGAACATGCCAATGCTGATGGTCTGTCCAGGTTCTTCCACCTTAGTGATGAGAACTCCCATGAGGTTGGGTAGTTGCTCCCCACTTTCAGCTGGGGGGGAGACATGTTAGACTTTTCATCCTTGGCGTGGTTTCCCCTAACTTTTTGCCTCTGTTTCCCAGGTTGTTGATGTGTGTTGGACTCTGTTTTTGTTGTTTTTGTTACTCTTGGCACTTTACCACTGGCATCCAGTGCTAAAGTGAAAGTGCCCCTGAACAAAATATGTATGTAATTAACTTTCCATGATTGGCATATTTGATTTACTGGTAAGTCCCAAGAATAGTGCACCAGAGGTGCCCAGGGCCTGTAAATCAAATGCTACTAGTGGGCCTGCAGCACTGGTTGTGCCACCCATATGAGTAGCTCTGCAAACATGGCTCAGACCTGCCACTGCAGTGTCTGTGTGGGCAGTTTTAAACTGCCAGTTCGACTTGGCAAGTGTACCCACTGGTCAGGCCTAAACCTTCCCTTTTCTTACATGTAAGATACCCCTAAAGTAGGCCCTAGGTAGTCCCATGGGCAGGGTGCAGTGTATGTTAAAGGTAGGACATGTCCTGATGTGTTTCACATGTCCTGACAGTGAAATACTGCCAAATTTGGATTTCACTGCTGCAAGGCCTATCTCTCTCATAGGTTAACATGGGGACTGCCTTTAAATATCCTTAAGTGCAGTTTCCCATTGGGAGGAAATAGAGATCTGAGTTTGGGATCTCTGAACTCACAATTTAAAAATACATCTTTTGGTAAAGTTGTTTTTTAGATTGTCAGTTTGAAAATGCCACTTTTAGAAAGCAGGCATTCTCTTCCTTAACCATTCCGTGCCTCTGCCTGCTTGTTTATTCCTCGCCTGGGTCAGACTGACGGTTGGGCTGTTGTGAATTCCCTCTATACAGTGACATAGAGGGAGCTGGGTTGTGGCCAGCATATCCTGATGAGTCTCCTGGGCTAGAGTAGGGAGGGAGGAGCTGACACTTACACCTGAAAGGGCTGTACCTATCCACACACAATTCAATCTCTAGCCCCCTGGTGTGCATCTGGGGCCATGCCTGGGCAAGCCAGGATATTGTCAACAACAGAGACTTTCCTTTGAAGTTTGACTACTTCAAAGGCAGAAAGAGGGATAATTAGTGGACCCAAAACCCAAGACTTTTAGATTTCTTCTGGATCAAGAGGAACCTCTGCCAAAGAGAAGAGCCGAGAAGCTGGAAGAGGAGTACCACCCCTTTGCCAGTGAGTCTGCTTTGCTGGGCTGGCCTGCAGTTGCTGCTTCTGCCTTAGAGAGGACAAAGGCTGGACTTTGCTGTGTCTTCGTGCTTTTGAAGTGTCTCCAAGTGTTTGGACTGAGCTTGTCCCCTGTTCTGAAGTCTCAGGGCCATCAAAGTCCTCCTGTGCTTGCACTTGGACTCCATTGCAGAGAATTCTACCCTGCCAAGTGGTGCCTAATCCAGTCCTTGGGGCCTTGAAAGGAGAAGCTGGTGGAACCAAGACTGAAATCCATGCACAGGAGCTGTGTGGGAGAAGAATAGATGCAGCAGCTGCTCAGCAGCTGAAAATCAATGCACCTCTGCACCACGGCTAGGAAATTGATGCAACACCTGTGTGCGGCTGCCAAAATCAGTGAATCACTCAAGCAGCACGGCTCTTCACCACCATGTACCGGAATTTCACACGCATGGTCGCTTGGCATCAAAATCTTGTGAACCTGCACAGATCCGAGGTTGCCTGTTCGGAAATCGACACATCGCTCTTCTGCTGGAAAGAAAAATGACGCATCACCTACCTGACCGGAGAAGAAACGACACACAGCCTCACTTGCGAGTAAGGAATAAACACATCGCTGACTTTTCAGACACCCGCTTTCCCGTGCAGCCTTATTTTTTACATGAACCAGGTACTTTGTGTAAAAACAACGACTTTTTTTAATTTAAAAATTCATAACTTTGTTTATGTTGGATTTTTGTCAGTTTGGACTTGTTTGATTTAGATAAATATTGGCTATTTTTCTAAACTGGTGTTATGTCCATTTTACAGTGTTTTCACTGTTGTACTGTGTGTGTGTGTTGGTACAAATACTTCACTACTTTACACATTGCTTTTGAGATAAGCCTGACTGCTTGTGCCAAACTACCAAGGGGGTGAGCAGGGGTTATCCTAGGTGTGTATGTCCCTTGCTCTGACTAAAGTGAGGGTCCCTGTTTGGCCAGAGTGCATACTGACGGCCATCCAGAGACCCCATTTCTAACACAGCACCAGGATATCCTTGCATTGATAGTGTGCTTTCTGAATGCACATAGCAGTACATGCAGTTATTATGGAGCTTCATCAAAGTCACTTATTGTGATGGATGTCATTATGGTTAAAGTCATGTGATATGTCCTCCTGGGAAAACTCAGGATCAAAGGTCATATGATGTTGCTACCATTAATTTCACTAAGGTTAAATCTCATGGTGTTACTTCTGCAACCCCTGGCATTTTGGTAAATCAAATTCCCTGGTCTTACCCTAAAACTATCTTCGATCTCAGCCATAGTTATTCTATTCCCCAAAGCTACCTGCATTGACTTCTTGAAGCTCATCAACTCGAGTCACAAATTAGGCTATTGATCTCACCCTTGCCCACCACTCATCTTCATGAAGCTCAAGTCAATGCCCCCGACTCTTTAGAAGTTTGAAATATCCTTGACGCTTTATTCTGTAAAGAAACTAAATAGGATGCTTGAAGAATGCCTCTGTGAATGTATTCCTGAAGATGTTTGCTAGATTGATCAAATCAGACAGCTATAGACCAATCACTAACTGACCATTCCTAGGTGAGCTGATCGAACGAGATGTCTTTAGCAAACTCCTCAACTATATCCAATACCAGGACTTCCATACTGATGACATGGTGGGCTTCTGCTCATGTCATTATACAGAATTTTTCACCATCTCGACATGGAATGACCTTAAACCTTAACAGAATATAAATGAGGCTATCACACTTATACATCAGAATGTCAGCGGCCTTTGACAAAGATCATCACCCCACTTTGAACACACCCCTCAATGACATTGCTACTCAAAAATGCCGGAGACTGGATTTCCTCATTCTTCCTGAACACCACAGAGATCTTCTCAACTCCACATTTCTTCTTATCTCTGCATCCAAATAATTCTAATGTACTACAATTCTTCATGATTGCTCAGATACTTTTCAGTGGGTTTCTTAGGTCTTTGCCTTGTCCCATTGAATGCTTTAGCTGAAACTGCTACAACTGTACAGCTGGCACTAAGATCCTGCTGAAACTTAAACTTCGATCATATGCCTTTTGCTCTACTACTGTCTTTTTTCCATCTTCAACATTAGGGGATTTGCAGCAGCACAAGAAATCTGACACATCAATGCCAATGTGTCCGTTCTTGTAAATGAGGCCTTCTTGTAAATGAGGCCCACTGTTTTCACTACAATGCTTTACTACAGAACAGGACACTTACTTCTCCAAAAGAAATTTCAAATTTCCCTAGAATAAGGCTTAGGATGAATCACAATTTTAAAAAACATATTTCTCTAACAAAATACCAAAAGTTTGAAACATTCTCCCTGCTCAGATAGGGAATCTTCATGAATACTTTACTTTATACAAAGCATTAAATAACAGGCTGTTCCATCACAACTGATGCACACTATGCAGTTATCACTGTAAGCTCAGTCATTGCCAGAGTTACCAGTGGTTTTTAGAACTGAGGTTGTCATTTTGACATTGGTTGTCAGGTTACCAACATGCCAGTGATGGTGGTAGTACGGTCGCCAGGCTGGCAGTAATGACGGCAAAATAATTACCATGGCGGTGATCCCCCGTATAGACAGCCAATGCACCACACCAACCACCAGCGTCATACGAACACTGAACATGGTGGTAGCCACCTACAGGCAGGCAGAAGACATGGATCTGCCTAGAGTATTATGACATAGCACACCACCAGGATTTCTGGGGCGGTAGCAATAACACCAAAAGTCTGGCAGAAACACATAATTTAAAAGGAGACACTCACCTCCAGGGACACAGAGGAGTCTGCGGCCGCCATGGAACCGGAACTGCAAGTCTTCCCGATGCTGACCACGCCATGGCCATCCTGGAGCATCAACGCCGACGAAGATGATGATGGTGAGTAGAGCTGCCTAGCACACAAGGGAGGGAGAGAGGGGAGGGAGAGTGACACACACACGCACAACACACACCATACACACACAGCACACACCTAGAACCAGCTGCAGAGTAAATCGACAGAAACAGGACCCACGAGCAAAGAAGGCCAGGACACATACCTCTGTTCCAACCACTGTAATCATGTTGAATGACAATTCAAATTCACAGAACATACAACTTCATATGTACATGCAGGCCCAAAGGCCAGTTCAAAGTCATGAATGCCCACAGGGAAAAGTCCAAGGCCCAACTTGACTCCTGACAACATCAGGGCTCTACTGTTCAGGGGCATCATGTTGGAAATGGCAGGCACCACAGGGGGCAATGTGAGGGGGCTCATAGTCCACTGGTTCTGGAGGGGGGCCCTTGCCCACTAGATACTGAGAGGCTCCTTGCTCACTAGTTCTGGAGAGGACCCTTGCCCACTGAATACTGAGGAGGCTCCTAGCCCACTTGAAACTGAGGGGGGTCCTAGCCCACTGGTTCTAGAGGGGCCCCTTGCCAACTGGATACTGAGGGGGATCCTTGCCTACTGGTTCTGGAGGGGACCCTTGCCCATTGGTTCTGGAGGGGACCCTTGCCCACTGGATACTCAGGGGGCTCCTTGCCCATTGGTTCTGGAGGGGACCTTGCCCACTGGATACCGAGGTGGCTCCTTGTCACTTGTTACTGAGGGTTATCCTTGGCCACCGGTTCTGGAGAGTTGTCCTTGCCCACTGGTTACTGAGGGTTGTTCTTGGCCACTGGTTCTGGAGGGCTGCCCTTGGCCACTGGTTCTTGAGGGGTGTCCTTGGCCACTGGTTCTGGAGGGCTGTTACGGGCCACTGGTTCTGGAGGGCTGTCCTTGGCCACTGGTTCTGGAGGGCTGTCCTTGGCCACTGGTTCTTGAGGGCTGTCCTTGGCCACTGGCTCTGGAAGGCTGTCCTTGGCCACTGGTTCTGGAGGGATGTCCTTGGGCTTTGCCTTTGTTGGGCCTCTTTGGCTTTGTTTTTGTTGGGGCCTCCTTGTGCTTTTTTTCGTAGGGGCCTACTTTGGATTTTTTTTTTGGGAGCCTCCTTGGTCTTTGTTTTCGTTCGGGCCTCCTTGGGCTTTGTTTTTGTTGGGGCCTCCTTGGGCTTTGTTTTCATTGGGGCTTCCTTGGGCTTTGCTTTTGGTGGGGCCTCGTTGGGCTTTGCTTTCGTTTAGGCATCCTTGGGCTTTGTTTTTGTATGGGCCTCCTTGGCCTTGGTCTTGGGAGGGGGTCTCCTTGGCCCTAGGTTTTGGAGGTGACTTCATGCTCTTGGTTGTCTATTTGGGAGGGGTGGCACTTTAGCTCTCTGTTTTGTGGGCAGAGGAGTGTCCTTGGGGCGGGGGTCCGGCATCGCACTCATGTGCCCCTTAGTGGCTGCTGGAGACTTTGTGGGTGGTACAATGTCAGACTGTGTGCTTGAGGTACTGTCCTGGGAGGTGGAACCTTTCTTTTACGGGCAGGAGGGGGAAGAGGAGGGAAGATGTCAAGGCGGCCAAGAAAAAGCTTCTTAGGGCCAATAGGGTGAGATGTGGGAGGAGGGATGGGAGTGGAGGTAGAGGGGGTGGTATAGGTGGAGGAGATGTTCTGGACTTGGGTGCAGGTGCATGGACAGTGTGCATGTGTGAGGTGGATGGCTGTTGGGGTCTGACTGTGAGCATTTTTTGTGTCTTTGGAGAGGGGGAGACAGGGTGGGGGAGGACAAACAAGACGTGTGGATGGATGTTGTGGCGGTGTCTGCAAGTGAGGTGGCTGTGCTTCATGATGTGGAGATGGTGGTGGTGGTGACTGTGCATGTGGTGTGTGGGGTGCAAGTCTGCGGGTCTGCTGTTGTGGTGACTATTGGCCAAGGCGGTGTTGATGGCAGGTTCAGGGACTGCTGATGCAGTGCACACAGGTGTGAGTGCGGGTGTGGCTTTGAGGGAGGAGGAGGAGGAGGAGATAATGGAGGCAGTGGATGATGTTGTGTGTGCATCCGTTTGTTGGCTGTGTGGGTGCTTGTGGACTGAAGTGTGCCACCTGTGTTTGTCTGTGCGAGTCTTTTGTGATGTTTTGTGTGCGTGCTTGTCTGAATCTTTGCGTGGGATGGGTTAGGGGTGAGGAGACTGGGACTGGGAAGTGGTATTTGGAGGGGGAACGGAAGAAACAGGGACACTGGCTGCCATCAATGAAGAGGCCAGAGTCAAGTAACACTTGGTCCTCTCCCACACCTATACAGTTTGTTATGCAATGTGCCACTGCGGCTCTCACTGAGAACTACTTTCAGTTTGAAGACCAAATTTACCACCAGACACAAGGGACTTCCATGGGAAGTACCTTCGCTCCTAGCCTAGCTTTTCTTTAAATGTTTATATGTTTCATTTTGAACAACTGCATATCCTTACTAACGTCAACCCTTTTTCAACAACATTAGACCCTGACGTCAATATATTGATGACATCCTGATTGTCTGGCAGGGAGAGTTACAGTTGGTTGATACTTTTACCACCTGGGTCAATAGTCTTGACCCATTTTTGAAGTTTTCTTCAACTATGTCCACTTCTCAGATTTCTTTTCTGGATTCATACATTTCTATTAAGCATGGCACATTGGAGACTAGTACCCACTATATGAAGACGAACCTTAAAAGCTTTCTCCTATATGAAAGTCACCACCCAAAATCTTTACGGGATAATTTACCTTTTGGTCAATTCTTGAGGCTTCACTGCAACTGCAGTAATATTTTGACCTTTGAAAGACAAGCAGATGGTTTGGTTCAGAATCTTCAAGATAGACATTATCCACAACAAGTTATCAATACAGCCCGTAAATGAGCACGTAACAACCACAGAGATTCTTTGTTGGCTACTGAACCTAAGGCCACGGAACATAAATTGACCTGTGTGTCCACTTACACTCCACTGTCTAACAACATCAAGAAAATAATCAATAAGCGATGGTCTATCCTTGAAAGCAGTGGTAGTAAGATACCAAAACCCCTTTTTGCTTTTAAACGTACTAGAAATATCAGGGACATAGTGGTTCATACCCGCCCTAAGGTAACCGCTTCAGAACCCAGACAGAGTACCTTAAGGGATCTTCCACCAATACAGGGACACCACCGACGAGGCAATTGTTCGTTGTGTCCATTGACTAAACTAGTAGATTTTTTAGACCTGGAACCAATTGGGATTTGGCACATCACTAAACATAACAACTTGCCTGGTTACTGAGTCTATTTTCATTTTTGCAGCCCACGTCACAGCGCCCTCCAGTATTAGAGACACTCCCCCTCCATAGAGCCTCACGTTTCATCGGACCGAGGGCAGCTTCTTTCTACATTTAACACGGCAGTTTGAAGTTACTGCCATTTCCGGGTGTGCGGTCGTGGGTAGGTGCTTCAGTGGGGGCCTCGTCTGCAATTGTAAGTACAAACCCCCTTTTTTGTGTTCTTTATCCACAATAGGTCTCTTCTCTGTCGCTACGGCCTTATTTGCGATATAGGTGGGTTTCACTCTAGGGGCTTTGAAATAATGTCGACAGAGTTTTTTTTGTGAGGCGCTTTTCTTATGGCCTTGTTTATCTGACGAGTGCCTACACTCGAAGCAGTCTCGATATTTACACACTATATATGTTTCAAACTGACACCACTGGTCGTGTTAGTTTTGCATACTTTGCCACTCTTGATATTCTCTTAGGATTGGGCAGTATATTCATGCAATGTTCCGTGTACTTTCGTATATTGCCCGTTACAATGGTACATCACTACGTGATAGGTACACACCCATAATTATTGTTTGTATTGCAGGTGACGACAATCCTTCGACCAGCATCTAGCCCATGATGCCCTATTCTTAATATAGTAGGCTAAGCACTTTTAAATGTATTTGAGTTACGAGGCCTGCAATTGGTTTTTGATGGCTGTTTAACACATCATGTGCATTGTCACTATTAGCATGTTAGCATGCCAGCACTTTTTATCACATTTGTGGTTTTTCACTTTTTTGTTTCTGTTGTTTGTTGTGGTCTGTTTTCCATTGCAGGTCTATGCCGATTGTGGCTTTTTTCTTTTTGCGTAGCTGTTCATGTAAGCTTTTTTGTTTTTGTTTTCATCAAGAGTTTTTTTGAGTAGCTAAGGTTTTCATGGTCCTGATGAAATGCCAATCGATCCTTAGGGACATCTGAGGCGTGAAACATGTCGACCTTATAGTTAGGGAGAGAACCAATGTCCCTTTTTTGCCCTACATATTAATGGTTAGAGTAGAGGAACATAATTTCCCTTATACTCCCCCTGTTTTTAATCTTGACCGAGACCATTATTCACAATAAAGTTGTTGATGGGTGGTTCTCGAGCCAATTTTAATGATCTAGCTCTCTAGTTTTCATGGTAGGTCTGGCTTTTTTCCTACTGATCTTTGTGGCACGCACTTTAAAAGATCTCCGGCGTAGAGCCTCCTTGCAGGGGCCCGTAGGGCATCGCAGCGTCAGCCCAACGAGGAGCACATCCGAGGATGAAGCATGACATCCAAATGGATGTGTGAGGGTTCTAGCTTCTAAATCTAGAAGTGCCTCAATGTCTTTTTTTCTTCTTACTTTTTTCTTTAGGAACAGGGTGCTCAACTTGATTTTCATATATGGCTTAGGAAGACTGCACACTGGACCTGTCTTTATCCTCCCTGTCCCTCGTATATGTGATATAGTGCTGTATAGTCATTCATGATGTTGGCCATATCACCCAGCACCCCTGCAATGGAGATCATGGTGGTGTTCAGGGCCAGCAATTCTTGCTTGATCTCCTGGTGCTGTTCCCCCTGCAGCCGCAGGTTCTCCTGCATGAGGTTGATCACATGACCCATTTTGTCCTGGGATTGTTTGCAAGCCCCCAGGATATTGGTAAGTGCCTCCTGAGCAGTCGGTTCCCTGGGCCTGTCTTCCCCCTGGCGCACAGCTGTCCTCCAACCATCCCTGTCCCCCTGTGCCCCCTAAACGGTGTGCCCACTGTCCCTGACCCAAGGACCCTCCTTGTCTTGCCTATAAGATGTGGACTCGGGTCCCTGTACAGGTAGGCACACTACTGATTGACGTGTCCGGGGGACCGAGGTGTGGGGATGTTGTGTGGCTGTTGTGGTGTTGGATTCTGAGGAGGAGGCTCTGTAGTGGGCTGGGTGTGGGCTGGGGCAGCCGACTGACCAGTGGTCCCTGATGGGCCGGGGAGTTAATCCGGATCCAGAGCTCCAGAGTTTGATGTCATTACTGGGGCATCTTCTGGTGGGGGACTGGGTAGCCGTGGCACCTACTCGCCGCTGAGATTGGCTGGGGCACCTGTGAGGATGTAATTGGTGTATTATGCTACATGTCTGTGACATATTCTGCATCACTAGCGTCCCCCAAATTATTGCTGTTGCCCTGTCACCTTTGTTTGCGAATGGTGATGGATTGTGGGATTATTAGTTCTCCATGATGTGCATGCCTTGATGGTGGGTGTACATGCAGGGCTGGAAGGGATGTGCATGCAGTGGGTACTGCATGCAGGGCTTGGCATTTAGGTTTGTTAATTGTGGTGGTGCACTGTGTGGGATGGAGTGGGGTGATGGGAGTCAAGGTGAGGGGAAGAGATGGCATGCAGGCATGGGAGGGTCATAGGTAGTAAATGTTGACTCACCAGTGTTCAGTCCTCCGGCTACTCCAGTGAGTCCCTTAGGATGTGGTATTGCCAAGACTTGCTCCTCCCATGCTGTCAGCTGTGGGGAAGGAGGTAGGGGTCAACCGTCAGTCCTCTGGATGGTGAGCTGTTGCCTTGCTGCAATAGAATGAACCTTCCCCGTAGCTCGTTCCACCTCTTTCTTATGTCATCCCTTGTGCGTGGATGTAGTCCTATGGCGTTCGCCCTGTCCATGATCCTCCACCATAGCTCCATCTTCTGGGCAATGGATGTCTGCTGTAGCTGTGCTCCAAAGAGCTGTGGCTCTGCCCTGACTATTTCCTCAACCATGACCCGCAACTCCTCATTGGTGAAACATGGGTGCCTTTACAGAGGGTGATGTGGTGGGGTGTGTTGTGTGTGGTGCATGTGGGATGAATAGGTAGTTGTGATATGTGTGTGCATTTCTCTTTTGTGTTAGCGTCTCTAAGTGTATCTGTTGTGTTAGCAAAGGATTGTGGGTGACGTGGGATTTGTGTTTTATAGTTCTGTTGGTGGGTGTGTGGAGTGTGTGTATTTGTGTAAGTTGTGGGTTTTTTCTTCTGGCCAATGTTGTCTTGTTTTGTATTTGGGTGGCTTTATCCGCTGCGGCGGTCTCCACTGCCAATGGTTTACCGGCGTTGAATATCTGCTGTGGTGATTCGTGGGTTATTTGGAGGGAGTAGTATTGGATGCATAACAGTGTGGGTGGTAGTTCCAACAGTTTATCACATTCAGTGGGTCTGCCGTATTTGTGGTTGTGGCTGTTTTCTGTCAGTTTTGCCTGTATGTGTCACAATCTGGCAGACGGATGTTTGCCTCCGTGGCTGTATGTTGGCTGCAGACACTGTGGCGGTATTCGGACATTTCTTCCAATGTCATAATGAGAGCCTTAATGTATATAACTCGATCACTGTCCTTTCACATACTAGAATGACAATCATTAAGGGCCTGATTTCGAGTTTGGCAGACAGGGCAGTCCGTCGGATATATGATGGAGTACCCTGTCTGCCAAACTCTCGGTTCACCATCTAGTTTAGAGACAGGCAGACCATAAGCTTTCTGTCAAAAGATCCCCCTGTTGCTCCATCAATGGAAACCTTCCTTCAACAGCCCAACAGTGTAGGGGCTGTCGAAGAAGGACATTACACCACTTGCACTATTTATGGTGGAAGGTCTAATGTTCCTCCATGTTATCTGTATGTGAGAGACAGAAATAACAAAAAAAGGGTGGGCCATTAAATTTTTATTTTTTCAGAAACAAACTCCCACTTCAAAGGTTTGTTTCTGACTAAGAAATAAGATTAAAAAGTCTGTTGGGTGAAAAGATTTAAAACTAATGGTGGCAGCTCACCAAACCTTTTGCACTTTTGTACAGAGATGACTACTAATTGGTAGGAATTTTTCTATAAGTTTACTTCACAGAAATGCAATGATCATTTTTTGTTAATTTTAGCCAAAGTTTGACAATTGCAGGGCATCCTGGGTTGTCGGATCAACTCGAAACATACTACCCTGGATTCTCTCAGGTGTCTAGTTTTCAGAAATGTCTGTTCTGCTACGTTTCCATGGGTGGTGACCAAGCCTAGGCTAGGTTAATGCAGCCACTCCAATTGTAAAATCAAGTCATTTTTTTGACAGGAAATGTTGATGTCTCCACATTGCATTTTGGAACTTTTCCTGTTCGAGGAACTAGGCCAACCAGTACAAGAAGGGTAGTGTGTTTATCAGAACAAGTGGGGAAATGCTGGTCAGTAGGATAACTGTGTATTCCAGAAGTTTACATCACAGAAAAACAAGAAAAATATATGATTTTAGACATAGTTTGAGGTATTGAAAGCATAGTTGGTAGGAAAACAACCATGGAAACCATGCAAGACATGCCACCCTCAACTCCCCATGATGTCTAGTTTTCAGTCTGGGTCTGGTAAGTTTCCCCAAGTGGAGGCCTAGCCAAGACCAAAACGTACAGACGTTCACAATGACAAGAGCGACGATATTGGGATACAGCCCCATTCTGCTGACCCATATGTAAAAACAGCACCTAAAAAAATTAAACGTCCTCTTTCTTGCCATTGGGATGGGATGATTTACTCCGAAGACAAGCAGAAAGACTGATAAGGCCTTAGGGGCCGGATATCAGGATGGGCCATGCTCACTCCATTATTTCATTAAAAAAAAATTCTGCCGTCCTGTGGGCTTTCAGCCCCACCTGGGGGCAATTTGGGGTCAAATCCCTCTCTGCCCTCCAGTGATGCCAAAACAATGGTTTGGCCTTATGGGATAGGATTACAGCCCAATTTCAGAGTGTGGCACCTCCACTTTTTTGGCCCAAATTAAAAATCCTTGGTGTCTACTAGGTTTTCTACTTCCCTGAGGGAAGATTTGGGGTAACCTCCTGAAATGGGAGCAGGAGTATGGCTTGATGCCAGGGGAGGCCTCCCATCATTTTGTTTGTTTTGGTGCCATTTTGAAATTCCTGGGGCTTTCTTTCCCCTTGGGGCAGGCAGATTGGGGCACACCTCCAATCCACCCCCAGGAGGGGCAGAAAGGCTATTACACCCTTTTTGGGGTGGGGGCATGGCCAGCCAATGTATTTTATTTATAAATATTCCTGTGTGTCTAGTGGTTTTTCTGCTCCCGAGGGGAGGCAGATTGTGGCAATCTTCCAATCTGTCCCTGGAAGGGCAGAAAGGCTGTTTTATCCTTTTTAAATTAGGGGCATAGGCATGCACATGGTGGGCAGTCCCCAACCCTTTGTATTTTATATGAGTATTCCATTGTGTCTAGTGGGCTTTCTGTCCTGCTGCAAGAGACAGTATGGGGCCAATCTTCAATCTGCCCTCCTGTGGGGGCAGAAAGGATGTTTAATTCTTGTTGGGTTGAGGGCATGGCCATGCCCGTGGTAGGAAAACCCCATTCCTAAGTTTGTTTTAATAAATATTCCCTTATCATTATTGGGCTTTCTGCCCTCAAGGAGGCGGATTACTTAGGTAATAATGACATCAGCATGCTATGCACGCAGATCGTCATTAGCAAACAAAAATAAACAGCATTGGGCTACTCAGGTGTCTCTTCTCAAGCAGCTGTGAGCTAAAAATTAAGAAAAGGAATCCCTCTGTGCAAGCATCAGAGGGTCCTTTATATCCCTCCCCAGCGATGGCCAGTGGAAGTCACATGAAATAGGGAGGGCAAGTCGTACTCAATGGGAGGGGAGTGAGTGTGTTGGCCAATGGCCAACACCCACACTTAAATGGTAGAATGAATACTCTGGAATACTTATTCTTGGTGATTATTAGTGATGCACGCACATAATGGTCCATATGAAATCTTCACGTCATTGATTTGAATTAGCAGACCGGTACATGTTTTTTTTTATTCTTACCTCATCAGTAGGATCTCTGAGTCCATGTTGCAAAACTGTACAATTAGCAGAAATATGAACAATTATAATTCAACATTTACACTGGTGATAGGTGATGTGCAAATACGCTTATCCTGTGTGCACCTATGTAAGGGAAAGAAAGATGATGTGAAAACCTGTATGAGAAACAAAAGTTGAGAGAAGCATGAATGTAAAGGAAGATTAAGATTTGTGCGAAAGGCAAAGAAGATATGTTTCAGATGGAAAGGAGGATTTGAGGTGTAAGGCTGTGTTTGTGTATGTGTGTGTGTGTGTGTGTGTGTGTATTTCTGTGTGAGGGGAACATTTCAGTGAATGTTTTATGAGAATGAAATGGTAAGATGAAGATGTGGGACAGAAAGTAAGATCTATAAGAAAAGATTGTATGACAAAGGTGAGACTAGAAGATATACCAATAAAAGGTGTGAGAAAGGAAAGTGAGATGGCGTCAGGAAAGAGCAGTGGGTGTATGTGTGTAGAGAGAGCTAGAAGAGAGTCAGGGGTGGAGAAGGGGCAGGGCATCGGAGGATGGAGAGACATGGGGCATGGCATGGGGCATGGCAATCAAAAGCTTAAGATAGGAGTGTGAGAGAGAAAGGAATGTGAGACAAACAAGGAAAGGGAGGACAGGGAGTGAGAAGGAGAGATGCGTTGGAACATAGGTTTAAGAAGAGAAGGGGGATGAAAAATAAAAAAGGCATGAGAGGAAGTTTGAGACAGAGAGAGTGTTATGAGGCATAGGAGAGGATGGTGGAAGAGAAACAGAAAACTAGGGAGATGCCTAGGCTCACTATAGCAGGGGATGTCACCAGGAGAAGTAGCAATTGTGGCACTATTTCTAGAAGGGGAGGTAAATAATTTTTTTTTTTGCACTTTGGGAGGTGAAATCATTCAATTTGCCCTCGTTGTTGGAGAGAGCAGTAGAAGGAGGCGACAGAAGGAATTAAGAGAGAAGATCATTGAGAGAGGAGAGAGTGGGGAAGACAAGATGAGTGTGGCAGAGAGTACATTAAAAAAGTGGGTTTATAGTGAAAAAGTTGTGAAAGGGTCAGGGATGAATGAAGGGTGTGAGGGAGGCAAGGGTGTGAGAAGTAGTTGAAAATGCAAATCAAATTGAAACCAGAAGGAAATGCAAATAGGCTGAGAAGTGATAAATGACAGTTAGAGAGATCAACACAGGAGAGAGACTGAGGGAAAAGGGAGAATCACAGAAAAGGGAGGAAGGATGATAATGAAGAGAGAGAGAAAATAGATAGAGAGTGAAAGAGAAGGGAGAATGTTTAAAAGAGAAAGGGTAATTATAGAGACTAGGAGGGGCAATGGAGGGGAGGTCATATAAAAGCAGCCTAGCAGTGCATTTTATTTTTTTGCCATTTTGGTTTTAATTGGTTGTTCTTGGCAATGTCCTCTTCACGCTGCCCCTTCATCACCTCTGAGTAGGAAATGTCTCTTGATAATTATAGTAAAGGTCCCAGTCTGTGAGACTTTAGGTTAATTGGCCAATCTACATATGAATGACAGCAGTAGGAGCTACAGGATGTGGCAGCAGCAAGACTTCAGGATATGACACCAGACGTTACAACAGTGACAGCAGGACCTCAGGTCACCACAGTGGGATTTTCAAGATGGGATAGTAAAATTACTAAAAGCATCTTAAGTGAAAGCACAAGGTGTGGATGAGAATGACAGCATATTTTGTGAGATAAAATGTCACCTATGTTAGTATGGTTGTAGCATTCACTCACCTATGCTGTCATCTCAGTGGGGTAAGTGCCAGCTCCAGAGATCTGTTTGCAACCTGACATTGCCCCACTTGAACCTGTTGTGTTATGGAAGAAAGCTTGTACTGCTGCCTAAGCTGAACCCATTCTTTATGAGAGGGAAGCTTGTCCTGCTTTTGCGTGGCTGTCCATCTTCTATGAAAAATAGGTATTTCCACTTCTGTTAGCCCATCTATACATATTAATTGAGGGAGAGTGGTTTGCATTGTAGATGCTCAGTTTACGCTTTTTGTGAGGAAGGGAAGCTTGCTCTGTTGCTATCTAGGTTACACATGTTTTGTGTGTGAAAGAAACTTGTGGCGCTCCTCTTGCTGCTTCCACCTTTCCTTTTTCCTGTTCCTCATGTTATGGAAGGTTACAATGTCGCTGCCCATGTTGTATATTAGTGACATTTGAGCTATTACTGTCAACTCTATTACACACCATTTTACTTTGGCTCTTTTGCTTCTATTGGATTCTCTGTGAGGGTTACTACCTTAGGAAAATGCATTTTTATTTATTTAATTTATTTATCTATTTATTTATTTTTTTGTAATTTATATATAGTGCAAACTAGGCCCAAGGACATTGGAGTGCTTTACACGAGCACCAGCTACACTACTCAAGGGAGCATACTTTTTTTTGGGGGGGGGAGAATTAGAGATTTGTCAAGAATCACAAGATGTTCTAGAGCTCCTTTTATACTTTTAGATGTTTTACTATGTCACCTTTTCCTTCTCTTGAGACATCAGTAGTGTTGTGTGAGTAATAATGACAGGACCATTTTGGTTCTTGAAGGACTTTGTAGAACTGTGACATGAATGTTTGGGTGTGGTGACTAGATTTCAGTTTTAGAATGTTGGGCTCACGCTTGCACGCAGAAGTACAAAGACGTGTAAGACCAAGCTTTATGTATGGTGTGTTCATTCAAGAGTACCAAGGCTGGTGAGGATGCTACAACTGGTGACGAGATGGGGGATATGTAACCCGAAGAACCAACAGTGCTCCCACAGAGTGTTTCCTGTGCTCCAGCAAACTGCTAGTGCATGCCACATTTGCCTCAGTCGAAGTGAACATCAACGTTTGGCACAGGTGGAGTCAAAGCGCCATTTCAGCCAGTGCCGAGCTTTCAAAGAAGATGAAGGCCTTGCAGAGGAATTTATGTAATATTCCCAAGAACCTGCTGGTAAAACCATAAAAGAGGTACCAAGCCACATCCCAACACAGAGCTGTAAGCTACATGGAACAATAACTCTAAAGGTAGTGATCACCAGGTACAGAGAAGCGCTAGAGGCAGCGATAGTTAAATGCAAAGAAACTATGAAGGTTGAACCATTTGACCTCAGCATCGCACGCAGCAACCCAAGTGAAAGCACAGGGATGTGCTTACAGAGCAATCAATCTATTGAGGGACCCAGAACTGAAGGTGCTTGGTGGGGGCTCAACCCAACCTAAGAAGTCTTGAAGAAATTGAAGATCACCATTGGCCCCAAAGAAAGAGACCACAAGATTTCAAACTGTCCACGATGACCCTGATGGCAGCACGTCACAGGGCCTTGCTGATGGTATGAATGAAACAGGTCCTAAAGGGCAATCGGTGGTGCTGGAGAGATCTCCGCTATCAACATCAGTCAGTTTCTCACTCATTGTTATAATGCTGCTTTCTTCTTAAAAGCACCACTTCAATTCGATAGCGCCAAAAAAAAGAAAATGTTGGTGACAAATGGACTACCTTGATAGAGACTTTTGATGATTTCATTGATGCTCTGAAAGAAACTGATGACAAAAAGATTATCAAATATCTTAAGAATCTTGCAGTTGAAAGAATAAAGGAAGTAATAAAGAAAATACTACATCCTGATAAAGCCTTCTACCGTTAGATCAAAGAAGCACTGAATGTTAAATTCAATCCAATGCCAAATGTTGATTATGAAAGCTATATTTTCAGTCAAGAAAGACAAAATGCTGTTGAAAGAATTGACAAATTTGTTGACAGACTTGATATGCTGATTAAACACTGTAAGTTCAATTAATTGAATGATGAAGAAGCTATACGTCTTTGAGTCATAGATGTTTGTTTGTCAGATTCCTTCCGTTGACGACTGCTGAGAGATACACTTAGGGGCATGTTTTTAATGCCCTAGCACCACTTTGCACCACATTAACATCATTATTTTTTACGTTAATGTGGCCCAACGAGGCCGTAATCCCCACACCGTATTTACAGGGTAGTGCTATGCATGCATTGCGCCACCCTGTAACCCTTTGCACTACATTATGCCTGCACCAGGCAGAACGTATGCAGAGGGGGAGTTCCCCCGTTAGGGGAACTAGAAAAATGAGATTTCCTTGCACCATTTTTTTGGTACCTTTAATGCCTGCTCAGAGCAGGCGTTAAAAAGGGGCATGACATTATTTATAATGGGCCCCTATGTACTCTGCAGGAGTAGCGTCAACATTTTGTTGCAAAGTACAGCAATAGCAACATATTTTAAATACGACGCACACATGGTGGTGGTAGGAGGCACTAAGGGGGCAAGGAAAGTGGCACTGCACTGGATGCAGCGCCTCATTCCTTAAATCGGCCCCAAAGTCTGTTCCCTTCATTGTTTCATGGATTAGGAAAACTGAAAACCATGAAAGTGCAGTGTCATATCACTGAAGACATTTGTCCTGTTGCTCAAAGACATAAACTGTTGGAAATGGCCCTCCCTACAGGGTTACCCTCAAACATTTTACCTTCTTCTGCCTACTTTTTGCTGTATTTTAGCTTGTTGTCCTTAGGACTCTGTGAACTTCACCACTGCAAACCAGTACTAAAGTGCTCTCTCCCTAAAACATGGTTTGATTGGCATATACCTGATTGGCATATTTAATTTACATGCAAGTCCCTTATAGAGTTGTATACCATATACCCAGGGCCTGTAAATTAAATGCTGCCAGTGGGCCTGCAGCACTTATTGTGCCTTCCACTTAAGTAGTACTTTAAAACATGTCTCAGGCCTGCCATTGCAACCTGCAGGCAGTGACCCATTGCCATGTCCACTCGACATGTAAGACTGTTAGCCAAGCCTTCAACTCACCTAGAATTACCTATACGTCACCCCTAAGGTAGGCAATAGGGCAGGGTGCTGTGTAATTAAATAGTAGGAGATGTACTTTTTAGTTTTACATGTCCTAGCACTAAAAAATTCCCAAAGTCATTTTTACACTACTGTGAGGCCTACCGCTCCTATAGGATACCATCGGGGATTCCTCATAGGATTAAATAAGACATAGGGGGTTATTACAATTTTGGAGGAGGTGTTAATCCGTCCCAAATGTGACGGATATACCATCAGCCGTATTACCATAGGATATAATGGACTCGTAATATGGCTGGTGGTATATCCCTCACTTTACCGTCACTTTTGGGACGGATTAACACCTCCTCCAAAGTTGTAATAACCCCCATAATCCCTAAACCAAAATTGAGAGATATATCATGCTTGGTATCTATGAACTTGTAATGATAAAACTTCTTCAACAGTTAAGTTGGATTACAAGTTTGAAAATGCCACTTTTAGAAAGCTGGCATCTTCTTGCCCTTAGCCCTCTGTGCCTCTAGTCTGCCTTAGGTCACATGACCGGGTGTAACTGATAGTTGAGACTTTATAAATTCCCCCTAGACAGTCACACAACAGTGGGATTAGTAGAGCCTCAATGGGCCATTAACTGGCTTGATGCGGGAAGGATCTAAGCACAGCCCCTCGTGCACATGAATAGGCTGGACTCTTCCACTACACACTAGGCCTAACAACCCTGCATTGTCTTAGCAGCCAGCTAGGAGCCAGCGTTTGGGAGGCAGGAAACTCCTGTAACTTCAGAGAACCCTTCTGGAAGTGTCTCCTAACTTCTAGGAACATGGCACCAGGGTACAAAAATAGGGTTCTAATACCTACTCCTCAGTTCACCATTGGACTTGCAGAAAGACTCTCAGAGGACTGCCTACTGCTGTGACCTGTTGTGCACTCTACCAGACTGCTGCTGTACATGGAAGGACTGTTTTGCTGACTGGAGCCTGCCTTGAGCCTTCAGAGACCTGCCTTGCTATGGAGACCTGCATCTTCACCTGCTCCCAAGACTTCAGATGTGACTTAAAGGGGTAGATCCGATGACGTCCTGTTCAGAGTCACAGGGACATAACAGGCTTCCACCATTTTGAACCCACACCTAGATCCAGAATCCCTAAGAGGTCTCCATCCACTCCTGGACCCGTGGTTGTGGTACTAAGGGTGGCTAGATGGACATTTTCTAAAACTGAGGCTATTTTGAACCTTAAATTTTCAAAATTCATAACTACAGTTATACTAATAAGATTTTGATGGTTTGGGTGTAAAACATTTTTTTTGCAATTTCCTCTATTTTTCTGGATTTTATTGTGCTGTGTTTTCACTGTATTGCTGTTTGAGTGCTGCAAAAATACTTAACACATTGGCCCTCATTCTGACATTGGCCGGCGGCGGTCGCCGCCGGCCTGTCGGGGGCCGCCAGAATACCGTTCCGCGGTCGAAAGACCGCAGCGGTGATTCTGACTTTCCCGCTGGGCTGGCGGGCGGCCGCCTTCAGGCCGCCCGCCAGCCCAGCGGGAAAGAGGCTTCCACGATGAAGCCGGCTCGGAATCGAGCCGGCGGAGTGGAAGCTGTGCGACGGGTGCAGTTGCACCCGTCGCGTATTTCACTGTCTGCGAAGCAGACAGTGAAATACATTTAGGGGCCCTCTTATGGGGGCCCCTGCAGTGCCCATGCCAGTGGCATGGGCACTGCAGGGGCCCCCAGGGGCCCCGCGACCCCCCCTACCGCCATCCGGTTCCCGGCGGGAGAACCGCCGGGAACTGGATGGCGGTAGGGGGGGTCGGAATCCCCTCGCCGCCTTGGAGGATTCCTATGGGCGGCGGTACACTGGCGGGAGCCCGCCAGTGTTGCCGGTCCGACCGCGGCTTTACCGCCGTGGTCGGAATGCCCATTGGAGCACCGCCGGCCTGTCGGCGGTGCTCCCGCGGTCCTCCACCCTGGCGGTTTCAAACCGCCAGGGTCGGAATGAGGGCCATTGTCTCTAAGTTTACCCTGACTGTTTTTTATGCCAAACTCCCCAGGGTTAAGCACAGGTTAAATTAGTGACTATTTGTGGTTCACCCTGCAAGGGATTGTGGCTGTTACTTGCCCAGGGCTTACACACCAGTGAACCAATAGCCTTATTTCTCACATAGACGGATTGCGTTTCATTTACAGGAAGCTGCTGAGAAATAACTTGAGACTTTACTCAATCATAATATCATTGAGTGATCTACTGGTACAACTCTGCAGGTTTCGCCTATAGTGGTAGTACCTAAAAAGGACAATGAAGGAGTTGTACTCATTTGTATTGACATGCATCAAGCTAACAAGGCAATTGAAGGAGAATGATCACATAGTTAAATTGTGCCAAAGTCTTCTCTAGCCTTCATCTGAACAAAGGATATAATCAGTCAAAATGTGAAGAAAATTGCAGGTAAATTACTGCCATTTCTACTCACGTTGGTTTGTTCAGATATAAAAGATTAGGTTTTGGTGTGTTATCAGCTGCAGAACTGTTTAAAGATGTCATTCAACATATATTGCAACTTGACATGAATGCTTTCAATTAGAGTGATGGCATATTAGTTTTTTGAGGCTACATGAAAGGAACATGATAAAGGTCTTACACACATTTTTTCGACTACTTGCTGATGCAGGTTCAACCTTGAATGCAGAGAAGTGTGAGTTGCACAAAAGAAAACTCAAATTCTTTGCCATTTCTTTGGTGTCATATTCTCTGACGCCAGATCCACCTAAAGTACAATCCTTAACAGCAACTAATACCCCACAAGATGTTCACATGTCACGTTCATTCCTTGGTATGGATACATATGTCACTTTACCACTGTAAGTTCTCCCTCAAGAGAATTACCAAAAAAGAATGTTCCATTTTACTGGTCACATGAATGTGCACAAAACTTTAAGAAAATCAAGCATGCAGTTGAGAATGTCACTTACATGACCTACTTTGTCTCAAAGCTGCAAACAGAGGTTGTTGTTGACACAAGCCCATTTGGGTTGGGTGCAGTCCTTGCCCAACACAATGGACACTCAAATGCCCTGAGACATAGGGGGTCATTCTGACCTCGGCGGTAAAAGGCCCTTACCGCCGGTCAGAAGACCGCCATCATACCGCCACGGCCGCGGTAAACCGCCACGGTCATTCTGACCTCCAACTGCCAAACCGCCGAAAACCCAACATCCACGGAAGGCCGCCTCATCAGCGGGCAGCGAAAAACTGGAGATGACCAAACCTCCACTGCCACGCCAACACAAACACGCCCATGCCATTACGACCCACGAATTCACGCAGCGGTCTTTCAACCGCGGTATTCCATTGGCGGTACACACCGCTGCGCTCAAAATACACACCCAGCTCCAAAACACAGCCTCATTGGACGATTTGAAATACACACACCT
The DNA here is from genome assembly GCF_031143425.1 of Pleurodeles waltl. Classification (NCBI taxonomy): domain Eukaryota; kingdom Metazoa; phylum Chordata; class Amphibia; order Caudata; family Salamandridae; genus Pleurodeles; species Pleurodeles waltl. The sequence goes on along the minus strand of NC_090442.1, from coordinate 890,766,136 downwards.
GATATACATACAAACACCACTCCCACACATCCAAGCAACTATAAAACACACACCCACATCACCCACAAACCCCCACTACTAGAAAATCGGAGAGAAGGCGAGAGAGAGAGAGAGAGAGCACAGCTATCGAAAACCCCAACACACACAGGAACCCAACATCATCAACCACACCTACGCACACATCACCACACACCACCACTCACATCACCACAAACACCACCCCACACCTCATCCACACCACCCCATGGCACCCCAAAGACACCCCAGGTTTTCGGACCAAGAACTCAGGGTCATGGTGGAAGAAATAATAAGGGTAGAGCCCCAGCTCTTCGGCACACAGGTGCAACACACCACAATAGCCAGGAAGGCGGAGCTATGGCAAAGGATCGTCGACAGGGTCAACGCTGTGGGACAGCATCCCAGAAACCGGGAAGACATCCGAAAGCGCTGGAACGACCTACGGGGGAAGGTACGGTCGATGGTCTCAAGACACAACATCGCTGTGCAGAAGACTGGCGGCGGACCACCACCCACTCCTCCCGAATTCACTGCATGGGAGCAAGAGGTCTTGAACATCCTGCATCCTGCGGGCCTCGCTGGAGTAGGCGGAGGAATGGACTCTGGTAAGTCTAATCTCAACTACTCCCCCCCCCAACCACCAGCATGCCAACCCACACCCCCACCCTCACCCCCAACCCCCCAGCACACATCCTCCCTGCCAATGTCTCACCAGCACAACCCACCCAACCCAAAACCAAACCCTGAATGGCAACACAAACCATGGACACCCATCACCTATGCATGACCACTGCACATACCCATCCCCCCCCACAAACCACCCTCACAACTCCTCCCACAAGGGAATGCCAGCACTGGGGGACAAGGGCACCCACAAATCGCACGCCATGGAACACACAGAAGCAATAACCATACTCTTTTACCCCTGCAGGGCCCGAACGCCAACACACCGGCCAGGAGGGTCCAGATTTGTCCATCCCACCCCCAGAACAGGCCCCCAGTGAGGACAGCAGCTCTGTCGACCTAGAACCTGATGACCAGCCCGGACCATCGGGGACCTCTGGACAGTCGGTTCCCCACACACAGACACAGGCCACAGCAGACCTAACCCCCTCTGGGAATATCAGCACAGCTCCCACCCAGCGGGCCCATGCCTCTGTCTCCAGGACAGGTCAATCAGTGGTGTGTCCGCCACTACAGGGCACCCAGGCTGACCCAACACCCCAACAACAACAGGGACCTGGGGGCAGTGGTAGTGGGCACACCGTCCAGGGGACAGAGGCCCGGGGAAACAGGGCAACTGGGAGGGCTGCAGTGCGACAGGGGGGGGAGGACAGGCCCAGGGAACCGACTCTCCAAGAGGCCCTCACCACCATCATGGGAGCATATCACCACTCCCAGGAGACGATGGTGACGGTACTGGCCAGGTTCCAGGAGATCCAGGCACAGCAGGAGGAACGGTACATGGGGTACAGAGAGGAGCTCAGGAACATCGTCCTGGCCCTCAACCAAATAGTCACCACATTGCGGGACCATGTGGCACCCCAAAGGGCCCCTGTCACCAGCCTGGACCAGGAACAGCCTACCACCTCCGCCGGCGCTAGTGGACAGGAGGCCCCCACACAACGACAGGCCACCAGAACCCCACCTCCTGCTGAAGATCAAACCCCCCGCAAGAGGAACCTGAGATCACAAAGGAAGACAGAGTAGGATGCCAAGACCCCCGCCAGCATAAGATACCCCCTGATGTCATTCCACTGTCCCACATTGTCACCCTGTCCAACCTTGAACTGCCCCTGCTCCATCCTTCCACAGGCATATGGACAATGCACCTGTGCGACTGAGTGTCAAAGCCCAGCTCACCTGAGTCCTTGTTCAGTTCTGATGGAGGTTGAAGACAATCCGACCCCACCCTGAAACTGCTTGTTCCAGCACACTAGTTTTTAAAACAGTGCACTAAGAACAGAAGCTCAAGGGAAGGGGGGAAGTGGATAAAATAAAATAAAGAGACAACACTGTTCTTGCGTTTCCACTGTTGAAGTGCTGCACAAATCTGCGGCCCTCTCTGACTTCTGTAGAAACTGGTGCCTAATGAAACATAAACAAAGAACAAATAAGTACAACCTATTCCTAACTGGGTTCCTGACTATCCCTTTATTTATTAGAAATTTTCTTCTAAAAGTACCTCTTGGATCCTGGTCTCTAGTTTCCAGGTTTGGAATGTGTTACTGCTCTGGGATGTGCTTTCTATTACTCTAAAGCTTCTAAAACATTAAACAAATACCGTTATCAGAATTACCAATATCAAACATTCATCTTAATATAACTAAAGCCTAAATTCCCAATAGCAGACTCATTTTTCCCATATTTCCAGAATCTTTTATAAAACAAATACTGTACTTTTACGTCAAAATACAGCATGTAATTTGTGCAAGTCCTTGATTTACTGTTTGCCTTGCTGTTAATGGTTTCCACGGTTCGATTCTTAAAAGTTCCATAAAAAAAAAAAAAATGTTTGCTTCACAAAGTTCCGCAAAGTATTCTTGTAACAAAGAGTTTGAATCACAATGTTCGTGGAAGGTATCTTGTTTCAAATTGTCTATACACGAATCCAGAAATTGTTGTCAAAGTTCTTTCAGGTAATAAAAGTTTTGCACTTACTTGTTGCTGGCAAGAGATACTGATCAGTCTAACCTTGTCTTCTTTCTCTTTTGCAGGTTGCTTATAGGAGAGAGGCTGAGGCAAGGAGGAACCGGAAACCGGAAGAAGGAAGAGCCAGCAGCTGCGCCCATTGAAGCCAATGAAAGTCTGTAGAGAGCAGGAGTGCCAGCGCCGAGGGATCTGTCCTCAGGTAAGCGGGAGGTAGACGAGCACAAGCACTGGGTGAGGCTCAGGGGCTGCCTTTTATAGACAGGGCTGGGTGTGGTCCTCACATGCTGCACATGTTCTTGAAAGGTGTGCAGAGCTGGGTGTGGTTTGAAGAGCTGGGTGTGGTCCTCACATGCTGCACATGTTCTTGAAAGGTGTGCAGAGTTTCAGTTATTATGCAAATGAGTTAAATTAACACAAGGCCTAGAGAGGAGTGTTTTAAAGAAGCCTTGGTAAAAGCAAGGCCCAATGTGTAAACAAAACGGCACATTAAACAACATACACAGAAGCCTGGGGGGGGGGCGAGATAACAAGAAAGGCTTTCAATAGTAAGTTTAAAAGGGAGCTATTACAGAACCCACTAATTCTTTTTGAGTCTTTTATGCTTTTCACTTCCTATTCTAGATTTCCCTTAATTGGTATGGGTGGAGGTGGTGGTTCAGGTCGGGTTTTTGGATTGTACGGCTTAAGCAAGGACACATGGAATGTAGTATGTACTGGATATTCTTTTGGTAAATCTAATTTTACTGTTACCGGGTTTACTATGGCAGTTATACTAAAGGGTCCAATGAAACGTGGTTGCAGCTTTCGGGATCCCTCTATGTTTAGGTTCTTTGTGGAGAGCCATACCTTGTCACCGATTTTATACATTGGGGCCTCAGATCTGTGTTTGTCTACTTGTCTTTTCATGCTTTCCTTGTACTTTAATAAATGTTTCCTGGCTTTGTCTTGTATGTCACCTAACCTCGTTAGTCTATCCGTTACTGTAGGTAACAGAGAATCTTCTAACAAAATGGGTATAGCTCTTGGATTATACCCCTGCAAGAAATAGAATGGTGAGCAAAGTAGAGCTGAATGCTCAGTATTATTATAAACAAACTCCGCTACAGGGAGAGCTTCCAACCATTCACTAGAATAATCAGCAAATAAACAACGTAGCGTTTGAAGTAAGGTTTGGTTCAGTCGTTCAGTCTGTCCATCTGTCTCTGGGTGGAAAGCAGTGGATAATGCCACATCTATTTTCAGTTTTTTACATAATTTTTTCCAAAATTTAGAGTTGAACTGGCTCCCTCGGTCTGACACCACTTTGCTTGGCAAACCATGTAAACGCACAATTTCCCTTATAAAAATATCGGCAAATTCTGCCGCCGTGGGTAATTTCCGTAATGGTACAAAATGTGCCATTTTAGATAAAAAATCCACTATAACCAACACTGTTGTGAAAGATTTTACAGGTGGTAAACCTACAATAAAGTCTACGCTCACAGTGTGCCAAGGTTGTTTGGGTGTTGGCATTGGTATTAACAAGCCGTCAGGGGCCTTATGAGAAGATTTATGTCTTGCACAAATTGGACAGGTAGTGACAAATTGCTTAATGTCCTTTCTTATAGTGTCCCACCAAAAGTGTTTTTGCACATTTTCCAGGGTTTTTACCCAACCAGGATGACCTGCCAACGGTGAGGCGTGATGCCAAATTATCACCTGTGTTTGTAATTCAGAGGTGGGCACTAACAGCATGTTGTCGTGATACAATAAACCTCGTTGTATTGTGTTATGGGAATCCTTTAACAAATCCTGAGGTGCTATTTGCATGTGTGCATTATATAGATCTGTGATGAAATCCTTCGGTTGTACTGGTGCCAAAAACTTTTGGGGAGGAATAATGGGTTCTCCTATTTTATCTTGTTTCATGTCTGAGGTATGTCCGTATCTAGATAACACATCAGATTGAATTTGTTGTGCACCTGGTCTATAGGTTATTACAAAGTCAAATGTGCTAAAAATATTTAACCAGCGCATCTGACGTGGTGTTAGTGCTTTAAGTGATCCAAAAAACTGTAGGTTCCTATGGTCAGAAAAGATTGTAACTGGGTACTTGGCTCCCATTAAATAGTGCCTCCATTCTGAAAAGGCTACTTTGATAGCTAGTAGTTCCCTTTCAGCCACAGTGTAATTTTGTTCAGCTGGTAATAACTTTTTGGAATAGAATGCTATAGGATGTAACTGGCCATCTACTGCATCTCGTTGAGAGAGAACTCCTCCTAAAGCTACTTGTGAAGCATCCGCTTCAACAAAAAAAGGCAAGTCAGGATCAGGATGTTTCAGAATTGGGGCTGAAGTGAACTTTTGTTTTAGGAGTTGAAAGGCGTGTGCCGCCTCATCAGTCCAAAGAAATCGTTGCCCTTTCTGCAACAAGGTAGTTATTGGGGCCGCAATGTCTGCAAAATGTGCAATAAACCTCCTATAAAAATTGGCGAAACCCAGAAATTTCTGAATATCTTTTACAGAGGATGGTTCTGGCCAATCAGCAATAGCACTGATTTTCTTTACATCCATAGTTATTCCTTGAGGTGACAGGCAGTATCCTAAAAAGTCCACTTTGCTGACATTAAAAGTACACTTTTCTAACTTAGCAAAAAGATGATTTTCTTTTAACTTTGATAATACTGCACGAACATGTTGGGTATGTTCTTCTGAGTTCTTAGAGTAAATGAGGATGTCGTCTATGTATACTATGACACAAACGTCCAGGAATTCGTGTAGGACCTCATTTATAAAGAACTGAAAGGCCGCAGGGGCATTACATAACCCAAAGGGCATTACTGTGTACTCAAATAAACCAAACTTTGTCTTGAAAGCTGTCTTCCACTCATCCCCCTCTTTTACTCGGACCAGGTGGTAAGCTCCCCGCAGATCTAGTTTAGTGTATACAGTAGAATGTCTTAATTGATCCAACAACACAGGTATTAGAGGAAGAGGATATTTATTCTTTATTGTAGCCTTATTTAGTCCTCTATAATCGATACACGCGCGCAGGGATTTATCCGGCTTCGGGATAAAAAAGAGTGGAGATGACACCGGATATGTGGAATGACGGATGAACCCAGACTGTAGTAGGTCATCTAGGTAGGTTCTTAAGTATTTGGTTTCTTCATCAGTCAAAGCATATACTCTATTATTAGGTAAAGGGGCCCCTGGGATAAGATCTATACGACAGTCATAAGACCTATGTGGGGGCAGCACACTAGCCTTTACTGGATCAAAGACGTCTTTAAAGTCAGAATATTCAGGAGGGAGACTTGGTTCATCTTGTGTAACACTAGCACAGTGTAATACTGTGCTCTGTTCTGTACCTGCTTCTTAATAGCAATTGGTTCTACAGAAAGAGGAATCCAAAGTAACGGTTCTATTCACCCAATCAATCTTTGGGTTATGAGTTGTTAACCAGGGTACCCCGAGAATCAAACCAAAATTAGGAGTATCTATCAGATCAAAGCTAATCACCTCTTTGTGCCCGTTCTGACAGACCATAACAAGTGGACTTGTTTGTTTTGTGATTAATCCAGAGGTCAATTCTGACCCATCCACTGCACATACTGCTTCTGGACAAGGCTTTAGGCACATAGGAAGTCCTAAGTTTTCAGCTAACTTATTATCCACAAAATTTCCTGTCGCGCCTGAGTCCAGTAGGACAGGGAGAGAATGCCTCACTTGGGTAGTAACAATTAAAACGACCTGAATTATGAAATGTCTAGGTATGTGCGGTACCATGAAGGCTGCAGCATTAGAGGTTTGATTAAGATGTTTTCTCGAACAAGTAACCTCTCCCCTTGTCGAGCTTAATCGTTTCCCGATTCAGTTGAGGAGGTGGAGGAAACAGCACCCTTTCGTGGATTTTTAGGCTTTACTGGACATTCTCTGGCAAAGTGACCTGCCCTTCCACAATATAAACATAATTGAAGTTTTCTCCTTCCTTCTTTTACCTCTGATGTGAGTGGACCTCTGAGTGTCCCTATTTGCATAGGCTCAGGTTCAGGGAGTTTATTATCTGGGTCTTTCTTTTCGTGTCTAATAAAAGTTAACCGTGATTCCAGTTTGTATTTATCTCCCTTTCTTTCTCCTAGTCTATGTTCTAATTTCACAACTAAATCTACAAAGTCCGAATAGACTTCTGGCAAATCAACGATATGAGCCAGCGTGTCTTTTAACTCGTCTCTCAAACCTTTATAGAAAAGGGAGACACGCTTTTCTTCTGGCCACTGTGTCTCGGTGAGTAAACGATTAAAACTAGTGAGATAGGTCAATAAATCCTTGTTACCTTGTTTAAGATTTAAAAGCTCATTATCACTTGCCTGCATGAAAGTGTGTTTTGCAAAAAGGCTGGTCATGGTACGTTTAAATTGATTCCAATTATGGAGGATGGGATTATCTCTCTCCACGAAAGGAATTGACCAATTGGCTGCTGTGCCACCCAAATAAGACAAGACGAATGCCACTTTCGTAGCATCAGTAGGGAACTGTTGTGGCGTACAAACGAAGTGTAATTGACATTGATTGATAAAAACATGTAATTTGTTACTATCTCCATGAAAACGTTCAGGTGCTGCTAAGGGCACAGCATTAGGAACATTAACAATGACCTCAACTGGGGGAGGCAAAGTTGTATGTTTTGATGGCGCCCCTGTCTCTGAGGAGGTTTTAAACAAAGGCGTAAAAGCTGTGTTCCACTGAGATACCCTAAATTTATACCTGCTTAAATCCTGTTTTAAAGAGGTATTCCCCATCTTTAATCTCTCTATTTCCTCTTGCATATGTTGCAAGATGCCAGACACTGATTCATTATGAGCCAAGTCCTCATTTAGGGCCTGCGCCATATCCGTGACGTCAATGCCCTCTATTTCTTCCCCAATATTCATCGTCCACCAGAACTGATTTTTTTTTTTTATTTTTTTTTTTAAGGCTTGTGCTTCTGTCAAAGCCCAGCTCACCTGAGTCCTTGTTCAGTTCTGATGGAGGTTGAAGACAATCCGACCCCACCCTGAAACTGCTTGTTCCAGCACACTAGTTTTTAAAACAGTGCACTAAGAACAGAAGCTCAAGGGAAGGGGGGAAGTGGATAAAATAAAATAAAGAGACAACACCGTTCTTGAGTTTCCACTGTTGAAGTGCTGCACAAATCTGCGGCCCTCTCTGACTTCTGTAGAAACTGGTGCCTAATGAAACATAAACAAAGAACAGATAAGTACAACCTATTCCTAACTGGGTTCCTGACTATCCCTTTATTTATTAGAAATTTTCTTCTAAAAGTACCTCTTGGATCCTGGTCTCTAGTTTCCAGGTTTGGAATGTGTTACTGCTCTGGGATGTGCTTTCTATTACTCTAAAGCTTCTATAACATTAAACAAATACCGTTATCAGAATTACCAATATCAAACATTCATCTTAATATAACTAAAGCCTAAGAGGGTCATTCTGACCCTGGCGGCCGGTGGCCGCCAGGGCCACCGACCACGGGAGCACCGCCAACAGGCTGGCGGTGCTCCAATGAGCATTCTGACCGCGGCGGTTCAGCCGCGGTCAGAAGCGGAAAGTCAGCGGTCTCCCGCTGACTTTCCGCTGCTCATTGGAATCCTTCATGGCTGCGGAGCGCGCTCCGCAGCCATGAGGATTCTGACCCCCCCTACCGCCATCCAGTTCATGGCGGGAAAGCCGCCGTGAACAGGATGGCGGTAGGGGGGGTCGCGGGGCCCCTGGGGGCCCCTGCCGTGCCCATGCCAATGGCATGGGCACGGCAGGGGCCCCCGTAAGAGGGCCCCAAAATGTATTTCACTGTCTGCCTTGCAGACAGTGAAATACGCGACGGGTGCAGTAGCACCCGTCGCACCTTCCCACTCCGCCGGCTCGATTACGAGCCGGCATCCTCGTGGGAAGGTCGTTTTCCCCTGGGCTGGCGGGCGGTTTAACTGGAACCGCCCGCCAGCCCAGGGGAAAACTCGTAATACCCGCCGCGTCTTTTGACCGCGGCGCGGTAATTTGGAGGGCGGGATCCTGGCGGGCGGCCTCCGCCGCCCGCCAGGGTCATAATGAGGCCCTAAATTCCCAATAGCAGACTCACTTTTCCCATATTTCCAGAATCTTTTATAAAACAAATACTGTACTTTTACGTCAAAATACAGTATGTAATTTGTGCAAGTCCTTGATTTACTGTTTGCCTTGCTGTTAATGGTTTCCACGGTTCGATTCTTAAAAGTTCCATAAAAAAAAAAAAATGTTTGCTTCACAAAGTTCCGCAAAGTATTCTTGTAACAAAGAGTTTGAATCACAATGTTCGTGGAAGGTATCTTGTTTCAAATTGTCTATACACGAATCCAGAAATTGTTGTCAAAGTTCTTTCAGGTAATAAAAGTTTTGCACTTACTTGTTGCTGGCAAGAGATACTGATCAGTCTAACCTTGTCTTCTTTCTCTTTTGCAGGTTGCTTGTAGGAGAGAAGCTGAGGCAAGGAGGAACCGGAAACCGGAAGAAGGAAGAGCCAGCAGCTGCGCCCATTGAAGCCAATGAAAGTCTGTAGAGAGCAGGAGTGCCAGCGCCGAGGGATCTGTCCTCAGGTAAGCGGGAGGTAGACGAGCACAAGCACTGGGTGAGGCTCGGGGGCTGCCTTTTATAGACAGGGCTGGGTGTGGTCCTCACATGCTGCACATGTTCTTGAAAGGTGTGCAGAGCTGGGTGTGGTTTGAAGAGCTGGGTGTGGTCCTCACATGCTGCACATGTTCTTGAAAGGTGTGCAGAGTTTCAGTTATTATGCAAATGAGTTAAATTAACACATGGCCTAGAGAGGAGTGTTTTAAAGAAGCCTTGGTAAAAGCAAGGCCCAATGTGTAAACAAAACAGCACATTAAACAACATATTCAGAAGCCTAGGGGGGGGGGGGGAAGGTGAGATAACAAGAAAGGCTTTCAATAGTAAGTTTAAAAGGGAGCTATTACAGAACCCACTAGTGCAGTGAGAGGGGACATGCTCTTTGCTGTGCACAAACCCTAACACTGAGAACTGGACTCTGCCATGGACATTACTCCACCCCCACCCATCACCGTTTTACTATCATGGACCTATATGTAGCACTTTAAATAAATCACTAATTGCACTTAAAACACTCAGGAGTCTGCTTGTATTCTTAACAAATGTATTACACATAATGGTTCAAAAATGTTCAGTTACATTGTGATGACAACTTACCAATGTCAATGTGCTTTACTCCATGGGCAAACAAAGCAGAATTCACGCAGTGGATCATACAGCTCTGAAAAGGGAAGGGAAAGTCACAATTCAGTTGAAAGGAACTGGGGGGAAACACAGAAAGTAGGGATGCAGGAGGCCTGAAGTAAATGTAAAATGGCGTGGGGGATTCTTAACTGTGTGCTACTGAAAATACTGTTGTATAACTGTGTCCCTGTTGTCCGTGTCGTCCCCGTCGTCTTCCTCCTCTTCACTCTCCACAGGCTCCACAGCTGCTACAACACCACCATCTGGACCATCCTCCTGCAGGAAAGGCACCTGGCGTCACAATGCAAGATTGTGAAGCATACAGCAGGCCACGATGATCTGGCACACCTTCTTTGGTGAGTACATTAGGGATCCACCTGTCATATGCAGGCACCTAAACCTGGCCTTCAGGACCCCGAAGGTCCTTTCTATGATCCTCCTAGATCGCCCATGGGCCTCATTGTACCGTTCCTCTGCCCTGGTCCGGGGATTCCTCACTGGGGTCAGTAGCCACGGCAGGTTGGGGTAACCAGAGTCACCTATTAGCCACACACGTTGTCTCTGTAGCTGTTCCATCATATAGGGGATGCTGCTATTTCGCATAACATACGCGTCATGCACTGACCCAGGGAACTTGGCATTTACATGGGAGATGTACTGGTCAGCCAAACAGACCACCTGCACATTCATAGAATGGTAATTTTTCCTGTTTCTGTACACCTGCTCATCGTCTTTTGGGGGTACTAAGGCCTCATGGGTCCCATCAATGGCACCAATGATGTTGGGGATATGTCCAAGGGCATAGAAGTCACCCTTCACAGTGGCCAAATCACCCTCCTCAGGGAAAACAATGTAGCTCTGCATGTATTTCGTCAGGGCAGACAACACTCTGGACAAAATCTTAGAAAACATAGGCTGAGACATCCCTGATGACATGGCCACTGTTGTCTGAAAAGACCCACTTGCCAAAAAATGGAGGACTGACAGAACCTGCACCAGAGGGGGAATTCCTGTGGGTTGGCGGATGGGGGACATCAGTGCTGGCTCCAGCTGGGCACACAGTTCATGTATAGTGGCTCGGTCAAGTCGGTATCGAAGTATTAATTGACGTTCCTCCATTGTCGACAGGTCCACCAGCGGTCGGTACACGGGAGGATTCCTCCTTCTCCTCGCAAGTCCCAGCGGACGGTGCCTAGGAAGGAGAACATGGAGTACAGAGTCAAGCAACCCACAGGTACGTAACTACAGCTTGCACAGTACACGAATCGCTATGCATTGAATGGCTTGTATGAGTGGCAATGCCAGGCCTAGGCCTGTGTGACGCAGTAGAAATTAAGCCATGTGGGCCCTTGAAATGGCGGCTGCCTGACCTGAGAAGTGTGACAGTGGGATGTGAGGTCAATGCGTTGGCATGACACACCGTGGCGGTAGGCGGTCGAAGACCGCGGCGCCAAGCCGCATTGGTTAACATTGAACCCTATGGGTTTCACGAGCCAATGACTAGGTGCGCCGGCGGTCGCGGTACGCACCGCGGCGGTACGCACCGCCGCGGGCGTGACCGCCATTTTCTATCTGATTAATCACTCGAGACCTGATCATCCACAGGAGAGGACCTATACTGCAAGTGCTGCTGTGAACTCGGTCTGGAAGAGACAATGGCTGCTGCGACTGGGGAAAGGGCCCCTGCCTTCACTACAGAAGAGTAGGAGAAACTTGTGGATGGGGTCCTGCCCCAGTATGCGCTACTCTACGGTCCTCCAGACCAACAGGTAAGTACACTGTGTGCACGTTGAATGGGCTATGCCTGTGTTGAGTGGGGTGGATATAAGACGGTGGGGTGGGGAGAGAATGACGAGTGCAAGGCACGACAGATGAGAGCATGTGCCACATGGCAAGGTTGGGGAGGGGGGGCCAATCACATCTAACATGCGGAAAAATGATGATATTTCCAATTCCACCCTGTACATGTCAAATAGGTCAGCGCCCATCAGAAAGTCGACATTTGGCGTGCCATCGCCAAGGATGTCCGGACCCTGGGGGTCCACAACAGACGGGGCACCCACTGCCGCAAGAGGTGGGAGGACATCCGCCGCGGGACCAGGAAGACCGCAGAGTCACTGCTGGGGATGGCCTCCTAACCTAGGAGGGGTGCCAGTCGTACCCTGACCCCCCTGATGTCCCGGATCCTGGCGGTGGCCTTCCCCGATTTGGATGGGCGCGTGAGGACATCACAACAGACACAAGGGGGTGAGTACCAGCACATTCAGCTATCTTTACGCGCAGTGGAGGTGCCTGGGTGGGGGAGGAGGGCTGTGGGTGACATTAGGCCAGGGCGCTTTCTGTTGTGTAGTCCTCTCCTTTAGCCATGTCCCTGTGCCCCCGCCCCCCACCTCTGTAGGGTGACAAGTACAGCTATCCATGGTCCTGCATCACCCATGTGCGCGTTTGTTGTCCCTAGACCTGTTGGCCTAGTCACAAGTACTGAATAGTGTACCCCGATTGCGCGGCTTAGTGCATGAGTCTCCTGTGTCTGTCCTCTCAGCCAACGGTGTTGACAATGCATGCACTCAACCTGTTTTTATTTCTCCCCCCACCCTTTTTCTTTATCTTCTTGTGCATGTGTGCATTAGCATCATCAGGCGGAGGAGAATTGGCACCGGAGCATGAGGGAGCTGCAACTCACAAGGCCCCGGTGGGCCATGGCACAGACACCGAGGCTACCAGTGATACGGAGGGCGAGGGGAGCTTCACAACGGGGACCCGTGGTGACACCAGCGACACCGACACGTCCTCGGATGGGAGCTCCCTAGCGGTGGCGGCAACATCCGTGCCCCCGCCTCTACAGGTACAGCCGCCACCCAGCGCACCAGCTCCGCCCTCCCAGCAGCCCCTTAGCCTTCGCTCCGTGCCCGCTCGCCCAAGAAGGCGGGCATCTCCTTCGCCCCAGGCACCTCAGGCCCTGCCCCTGTTACCCCTGCTGCCCTCAGTGAGGAGGTCATTGACCTCCTACAGACCATCATTGTTGGGCAGTCTACCCTTTTGAATGCCATCCAGGGGGTAGAGAGGGAGGTGCATCGTAGCAATGCATACCTGGAGGGCATTCATTCGGGTCAGGCTGCCCATCAATGATCGTTCAATTCTCTGGCCTCAGCACTGACGGCAGCCATTGTCCCTGTTTCCAGCCTCCCTCTTCTAACTGCCTCCACCCTGTCTCTGTCTCCTGTTCCTCAGCCTATCCCATCCACACCATCAGACCAGCCTGCACACACCTCAACACCCAAGGGCAGCTCATCCAGACATAAGCACCACAGATCACACAAACATTCACCCAAGCAACACCCAGATGCAGACATGCCAACAGCCACTACCACCTCTGTGTCCCCCACCTCCTCGTCTCCCTCCTCCCTCCCTGTGACGTCTCCACTCACACCTGCATGCACACCACCAACAGCCAGTACTTCCATCACCAGCACACCCTCCAGTACAGTCCGCACACGTGCAGTCACCACCCCCACTGCCATTTACACGTCCCCTGTGTCCTCTCCCACTGTGTCTGTCACCCCCTCTTCCAAGACACACAAACGCAGGCAGCCACCCACCCAACAGCCAACCACCTCACGACAGCCTCCAGCTCATGCACCTTCAACCAAGGACAGCACACCTGACTCTCCTACAACCACCTCCTCTTCCTCCACTCCCATAACCACTACACCTACCCTTTACCTTGGTCCTAAAAAAGTTTACCTCTCCAATCTTGACCTCTTTCCCTCACCTGACCCACCCCCTCCATCTGCTAAGAGTCCCAAGAGCACCTCAGCCACCACCAGCCCGGCTTCAAGTGTCACTGTAGTGCATGGATTTTGGAGTCCCCCCTTTGCCAGCAGTGATACATCGGTCAGCAGCAAGAGGACAGCCAGCCCCCCCCCCCTGGAAAGAGGACCCGTAAAGTAAGGATCCGCCACGAGAAGAATGGCACGGCTGCCCCCAAGGACCAAAGTTCTGCCACTTCACCTGCCACAACATCCAGGGGAGGCAAGGCCCAGAGAGCCACATCGAAGGAGGGCAAGGGCAGCAGGGCGGAGAAGTCAGCCAGCAGGAGCGCGGACCAGGAGGGTCCCACAAGCCCCATCCCGGGTGTGAGGGAGGACACCCAAGGGCCCAGGACACCGTCACCGAAGGGTCCAGCAACTGCACGGTCGGAGGACAAGCACCGCTGAAGAGGGCCCCGCCGTGCAGAAAGGCACCGCTGAACAGGGCCCCGCCGTCCAGAAAGGCACCGCTGAACAGGGCCCCGCCATGCAGAAAGGCACCGCTGAACAGGGCCCGCCATCCAGAAAGGCACTGCTGAACAGGGCCCCGCCGTGCAGAAAGGCACCGCTGAACAGGGCCCCGCCGTCCAGAAAGGCACCGCTGAACAGGGCCCCGCCGTGCAGAAAGGCACCGCTGAACAGGGCCCCGCCAAGACAGGCAACGCTCCGCCGGGCCCTTCCTGTCAAGCACCGTTCCGCTGGGCCCTTCCTGTCAAGCACAGCTCCGCTGGGCCCTTCCTGTCAAGCACCGCTCCGCTGGGCCCCGCCGTCTCAAGCACCGCTCCGCTGGGCCCTTCCTGTCAAGCACCGCTCTGCCGGGCCCTTCCTGTCAAGCACCGCTCCGCTGGGCCCTTCCTGTCAAGCACCGCTCCGCTGGGCCCCGCCGTCTCAAGCACCGCTCCGCTGGGCTCCTTCCTGTCAAGCACCACTCCGCTGGGCCCTTCCTGTCAAGCACCGCTCCGCCGGGCCCTTCCTGTCAAGCACCGTTCCGCCGGGCCCTTCATCTCAAGCACCGCTCCGCTGGGGCCTTCATCTCAAGCACCGCTCCGCTGGGCCCCGCCGTCTCAAGCACTGCTCCGCTGGGCCCTTCCTGTCAAGCACCGCTCCGCCGGGCCCTTCCTGTCAAGCACCACTCCGCCGGGCCCTTCCTGTCAAGCACCGCTCCGCCGGGCCCTTCATCTCAAGCACCGCTCCGCTGGGCCCTTCATCTCAAGCACCGCTCCGCTGGGCCCCGTCGTCTCAAGCACCGCTCCGCTGGGCCCCGCCGTTTCAAGCACCGCTCCGCTGGGCCCTTCCTGTCAAGCACTGCTCCTCTGGGCCCCGCCGTCTCAAGCACCGCTCCGCTGGGCCCTTCCTGTCAAGCACCGCTCCGCCGGGCCCTTCCTGTCAAGCACCGCTCCACCGGGCCCTTCCTGTCAAGCACCGCTCCGCTGGGCCCTTCATCTCAAGCACCGCTCCGCTGGGCCCTTCATCTCAAGCACCGCTCCGCCGGGCCCTTCCTGTCAAGCACCGCTCGGCCGGGCCCTTCCTGTCAAGCACCGCTCCGCTGGGCCCCGCCGTCTCAAGCACCGCTCCGCTGGGCCCCGCCGTCTCAAGCACCGCTCCGCTGGGCCCCGCCGTCTCAAGCACCGCTGGCCCAATGACAGTGCCGGTTCTGTGTCGAGCTACCGGTAACGCTGCACTCGGGCCACCCTGCCTCCTCAATTGCCTGTGGAGACTGTTATCCACTTGATAGACTGTGGCTTTGCACTCCCCAGGATTGAACAGTGGGCAAGCCACCCACTGTAGAGACTTGAGAGACTGTGGCTTTGCACTGCCCAGGATATGGCAGTGGGCAAGCCACCCACTGTAGAGACTTGAGAGACTGTGGCTTTGCACTCCCCAGGATGGCACAGCGGGCATGGTGGCCCCTTCGTGGATCTGGCGTCGTGGACTCATGTGGCTGTGGTGCCCCCCTTCCCTTCCCCCTGAGGTGCCTGTAGTTTTATCATCTGATGCCCCTGCAGTGTTCTCTCCAACGGACTCAGGTCTCCTGTGTGGGCTTTGCCCATGTGTTGATACACTTTGGCCCACGGACAGTTGAAATTTCAGTGACTGTGCAGGACTTATTGCCTCTATTTATCGGTTACGCAATGTTTTAACTTGATTTTTTTAAATTAATTTTCCTATTTTACCATGACTTCAATGAACCTATTTTATACATAAATTTAGTTTCTCACTTTAATTATATCTTTTCATTATTCCGGGGGGTTTGGGTGGTGTCACTTTGACTTGGTGCTCTGCATTGGTGTGTAGATAGTTGGGGGGTGGGTGTATTGCGTATGTGTGTGCCCGTAACCCTTCCTCCTCCCCCCTCCCCTGTGTCGTAGGTGCGGTACTCACCGTTGTCGTCTGCGCCGGAGTCCGTACTCGTGGTAGATGAGCAGGTAGACGAGAGCAGGTAGGATGTTCAATTCGGGTTCCATGCTGTCCTCCGTCCTGGTGGAGTGTATAGAGGTGAGCGTTTTCCCGTTTGTAGTCTGTTTCCGCCGTGTTTTTATCGGCGGGGCTCCTGCACCGGAAAAGGTGGCGGATTGGTGAGTTGTGATAGGGTGGGCGGTACATTGTCTGCCGCCTGCCTGTTGGCGGTGACCGCTGCGCTGTTTGTTTGTCCCGCCGTGGCGGTCGGAGTGTTAAAGTGGCGGTCTGTGTTGGCGGTTCCCGCCAGGGTCAGAATTCTTTTTTTTTTACCGCCTGCCTGTTGGCGGGTTGGCAGCCGCTTTATCACCGACCGCCAGGGTTGGAATGACCCCCATACTGTGTTGTATGCAAGCAGAAGTTTGTCACAAACTGAACATGCTTACTCACAACCTGAAAAAGAGAGTTTAACAGTAATCTGGGTTTGTGAATACATATTCTTATATGGCAAGCCTTTCACTCTTGTAACTGATCAGCAAGCATTGCTTACTATCTTTGGAAATCCAAATGCCAAGATGCCTCCCAGAATTGAACACTGGGGTTTGCGACTACATGCATATGACTACACTATTGTGCATTGACCAGGGCCGGATCAATACCCTGCTGACCACTTTTCACAATGCCAGTACAATGTCATGGTACCCCTTCCAAAGTGGTTGAAGCCTATGTTAACTTCATTGTAAAGTCAAATACTCCTGCTGCTATGCTATTTCTTTGGAACAAATTATTTCTGCAAAGATAATGATGTGCTGATGCTAAAAGATATCATTACACATCAATCCTGGAGACAGCTCTCTCCTCATCTAACACGTGACAGTGAATATCAGAAGTTCAAGAATGTAAAAGATGAACTATCAATTACTGAAGAACACATTGTTATATGAGATTAGAGAATTGACATACCAGAGAGTCTGTGACAAGTAATTGAAGTGGCCCAGGAAGGACAACCTGGAATTGTTGTTAGCAAATGAGCCCTTTGAGATCGAGTTTGGTTTCCTCATCTTGGTGACAGAGTCGAGGAAAAATTAAACGCCTGTAATTTGTGCACTCACTTTTGAAATCTGACAATGGTCCACCTTTCAAACAGCAGCGGTTCCTCCTTTAGGGCAGAGGAATGTTGCCCCTCTGCCTAAAATGTCCCCCAGGGCTGAAAAAGAAAATGGTAATAAAATTAATTTATTACCATTTTATTTTCCATCATCCCATCCTGAACCGAGTTTCAGGATGGGACGGGGCCACTGCTGCTGAGGAGCAGCAGTGAGCTGTGCACACTTTAAAGTGTGTATGTCTTTTTTGCAGGCTGTCTTGCGACGGCCAGCCAGACATGCACACTTTAAACTTCTCTAACCTAGCTGTCTTAAGACAGCTGAGTTAGAGAAAGCACAGGGTTCCATTGCTCTTAGGAGTGCTGAGAGAGGCCGCTCCCTCCAATCCTGACATTGCTTTCATGCTGGTTACCAACATGAAAGCAATACCAGGATTGTTTAAGGGAATTTGCTGGAGCCCACGGAGACTGGAGCAAGGAGGCAGTTGCACGTCATGCAGCAAGCAAGGTAAGTGTTTTTTTCTTTTTATTTACACACACCACTCACCTTGCATGCATGCATGCATGCACCAACACCACATTTGCCTGCCCCCCCACTCTGCCTACATGCCAGCCACCGCTGCTTTCAAAAGTTGAGAATTCAGGGACTTTCTCACACAACTAAATGTGAAGCATCATAAAAACACACCTCTTTGGCTACAACCAAATGGTGTTGTTGAATGCCTAATGAGCTCAGTGAAAATGGCTGTACAGTGTGCAAAAGTAGAGAACCTTAGTTTGAAGTCAGCTTTCTATGCTACTCTTCGAGCACACAGGTCGACTCCTCATTTACCAACAGGTGAAAGTCCTGCCACACTGAATTTAGAGAAAGCTATGATGACCAAGTTACCACAGTGGACCAACAGAAGATCTACCACTGATGGTGAACTTTGTCTTAAAGACTTGGGCCATAAAAAAAAGATTAAAGTGTATTCTGACAAACGTAGGGGTGCCAAGAACATTACTTTTTGTGAAGGAGATTGAGTGTTAGTGCGACAAAAGAGAAAGTGTAAATCTGATTCTCCCTTTAATGCTGAACTGTTTGAAGTCATTAATAGTAAGGGACACATGGTAACTGCTCACCATCCTGGGAAGTCTATTAAACAAAACTCTTCGCAGCTCAGACCTTTACCTTGACCTTCATGAGTTTCTAATGTCCTAGCTGAGATTGGTTCAAGTGAGACTAAAGAGCAAACCCTGACTGCATCTGTCCCCACGTCACCTGTGTCAGCCGCGGATGTATGATGGAACCAAAAATGCATTTACCATGCATGCCTTTACAACGTGGTCAGTACAATGCCTGCGTCATTACCATGCATGTATTTATAACAAAACTTTTTTTACCACACATATGCCTTTACGATGCATATGTGTTTACAAACATTTTGTTGTAAAGGAATGGTTGGTGAAGGCATATGCATGGTAAAAAATAAAGTAGGAAATATAACTCCTATATATATATATATATATATATATTTTATATATATATATAGATATAGATATATATATGTGTGTGTATATATATATATATATATATATATATATATAAGTATATATATATATATATATATACATATGTAACCTAAGCCCTAAAAATACCCTTACCCTGCTAAAATCCATACACCTCCTAGAACCTAAAAATGCCTTCCAACCCCAAAAAACCATACTCACCCTAAAACCTAAAAATGCCCTTACCACCCAAAAACCCATACCCACCTTAAAGCCTAAAACCCTTACCACCCAAAAACCCATATCCACCCTAAAAACTAAAAATGCCTTTACCACCCAAAAAAGCATACCAACCTAAAACCACCTCACCATCCAAAAACCCATAATCACCTTCAAACCTAAAAATACCCTTACCACTCAAAAACCCGTGCCCACCTGAAACTTAAAAACCCCTTACCACCCAAAAGCCCATACCCAGCCTAAAACCTAAAAATGCCCTTAACACCCAAAAACTCATACCAACCTAAAATCTAAAAAAACCCTTACCACCCAAAAACCCATACCCATCCTAAAACACAAAAACCATACCCAGCCCAAAACCTAAAAATGACACTACCACTCTAAAGCCCATATGCACCCTAAAACCTAAAAATGCCTTTACCATCCAAAAACCCATACCCACCATAAAACCTAAAAATATCCTTACCAGACCTGAAATCCATACACACCCTAAAACCTAAAAAACCCTTACCACCCCAATACCCTTAGCCACCATAATAAAACCTAAAAATGTCTTTACCACCTGAAATCCCATATCCACCATGAAATCTAAGAATGTCCCTTTCCTCAAAAACCCATACCCACCCTAAAACATAAAAATGCCTTACCACCCAAAAATCTATACCACCCTAAACCCTAAAAACACTACATATATATATATATATATATGTCTATATCTATATCCATATAAATATCTATATAAACTGAAAACACTTAGGCGCATATTTACATGCCCCTAGCGCCACCAGAGCATCACTTTTAGCGACGCTACAGTGGGGCTATGCACTGCGCCATATTTACAAGGTGGCACTAAGCCACATTTTGTCACTTAATGGCGCCTTGTAAATATGGCTTTCTCCGACGCAGTTTTCTGCAGCAGAGGGGCGTGCAATGGGTGTTGGTGTGGGCGTTCCACTGCAACACCCTTTGCTTTTGATGCAGCCCCAGACTTAAAAGGAATCGTAAATCTGAGGCAGCACCAAAAACTAACGCCACCCCAGGTGTGTTTTTAGCATGGCGCAAACAGGAGAAATACTTTTATTTCTCCTCATTTTTGCTTTGTCTATATGTGCTGCATTCTGAAGCACACATAGAAAGAGCAAAAGGCAATTATTGATTGTTTACGTGCAGTAAGGTGTGTCTTCTGCACATAAACGATCATTCAATAATTACGATTTGCTACTTCTATGTGTGCTGATTTCTGCAGCACACATAGAAGTGCCAAATCGCCATTGAGGATTGCTTATGTGCAGGAAAGGAAAGGACACATTCCTGCACATAAACAACAATTCCCTTGAACGCAGACACCCTTGCACTATGGTGTAAGTATCCCTGCGTTGGCCCTGGCAGCTACTTTTAGCGCCAGCACTACGGGAAACACAGGGGTGTGCTATAGTTTTGTAAATCTCTGCGTTTCAGAACTGACGCAGTGTGGCTCTGACAATTTTGGCGCTGTGCTGAGCTGCGCTTGCTCCAGGTAAATATGCCCCTTAATACTTACCTGTACTTACCTGCAAAACCATGCATATACCTTTACCATTCATGTCTTTAGAACGAAATTCATTGTAAAGGGATGTATGGTAAAAGCATGTGTGGTAAAGGTATATGGATGGTAATGCCTCTGTGGTAATGGTCATGTGTAGTAATGACTGCGTTGTAATGGATGTTTCCCATCAGTCAGGGACGCTAATCCCCTCTCTTTCCAGCTTCAAAGGACATGATCTGGGCATTTGGTAAAATCTCCAAGGGGTTTCATAGAAGAGTTGTAGAGTTGTAATATATGTATATATTTCTGTAAAAATAACATAGTTTTTAATAAGGGGTGAGATGTAGTGTTGTGTGAGTAGTAATGATGGGAACCTTTTGATTCCAGGACTCCATAGAACTGTGACGTGAGTGTTTTAGAATGTTGAGTTCATGCTTGCACACAGAAGAATAAAGACATGTATGACCAAGCTCCGTGTGTGGCGTGTTAATTTAAGAGTACATAGGCTGACGCTACAACACCCACTGATACCTGCCTACGAATCTCATTGGCAGCTACCACTTCTCTCTGACTAGAACTAGCTTGAGCATCTTGGGACACAGCAAACACCCAGAGCCATAAGAACCAGAGAGAACAGAGGAAATGGTGAATGACGAAAATGAATGAAGTCACAATTTTAGTTCCAGAACACAAATGATATGGTTGGGGTTATTGTTTCAATGTGTGCAATGGCTTCACGTCGGGGAGAAAGGCAATGCTGAAAGAAGGCATAAGTAGGGATCGGAGAGTGGAATTTTGACCAATGGCTAGCAGCCTAGGTTGCCACTGGTGGCAAATTGTCTAGATTTTACATTAGTCCAGGGTTGTTTTATGAGGGTGGATAAATACAAGATTTTCAGGATAATCAATAACGAGTTCCATTTAGGTTTTTGTCTGTCTTATAAATATATGAACATTCTGATATGGCTTTGGCTCTCCTGGACCTACGTTGGACACCGTGCCATTTAGATTACCTGCAACTACAGAGGCATCTTGAAGAGCAGACCTTGGTTAAAAGCACACCGATTGTCAAAACATTTACAGGCAGACAATTCAATATTTTTATCCTCCTGGCACAAAATAAGAAAAACACGATGTGACAGTGTGACTGAAATCATTTCCATGGAGCAGCTCTACTGCCTGACCTCAGAATATCGTCGTTCTGCAGAGCGACCTCTTGGCGGATGCCCAGGAGACATAACAAGCTCCAACATATCCGTCAAGAATATATTTTCGACCTAAAACCCTCGAGTGATCCTCGGAGAAGCGTTTCTGCATTCTGTCTTCTCAGTTATGCAAAGTACGGCAATCTGTTTTTGACTCCGACTGAAGCAGAATTATGAACATGAAAAAATATGAATCGCACGTGAGCCCTGTCAGTGTTTAGGATGGCATGATTTGCAGTGAAGGTTACATGTGCTACAGAGCACACCCCCATTAATGCTGAATCTAAACAAAGAGGAAATGGAACTTATGCAACCAAATGGGGTTTCCTTATGTACTAAATGCACACTTTCATCCTCGTGTTTTGCTTAATATTGATGTATTTTTTCTCTTGTTCACGTCCTGATCTGCCAATATTTTATCCCACAGATCACTCAAAATATTTCAGCATCTCCATTTCACCTAGAAGCAATGTTTGTGAGATACATATTATACGTTAAGCCTTACATGCATTCGCATCGATCGTAGTACATTTCATATGGTCCTACTATAGTTTCCTACTATTGGTGGAGAAAAGTATATTATTATCTCTTTCATAACGGGACTGCGTATGTAATCCAACATTATATTTTCGTAGGCTCTGTTTTTCACACGCTATAATAATGATTTGAAGATATCGGGATGAATATTTAATTATTAATCGTGAGTAGGCCAGGAGGCTCACATGCACTCTCTGTCCCACACTGCACTGCTTCGCCCTGTGAGGAGAGGCTTTCCACCATCTTCCCACGGCTCCCGACACATAAAGCATGACATAGACCCCCGCTGCTCGGGATGTGCGGGCGAAGCCTGGGCCCAGGACAGATCGTCCTGCTCCAGTCAGTGCCTGGAAGAGGCCGGGCTGGGCCACCCCTCTGAAAACCTCAGGTTCATGCCATGCACTAAGGGCCAGATGTAGCAAGGTTGCAAATTGCGAGTTGCAATTTGCGAGTCCCAGCGACTCGCAAATTGCAACTTGCAATTTGGAATGCAGAAAGGTGTCTCAGACACCTTCTGCGAGTCGCTATGGGGTCGCAAAGACCCACCTCATTAATATTAATGAGGTGGGTCGCGATTTGCGACCCCATAGCGATTCAGGGCACTCACAGGAATGGTGACCTGCTGGGAACAGCAGACCACCATGTCCGTGACTGCTTTTAAATAAAGCAGTATTTTTTTTCAAAGTGCAACCCGTTTTCCTTAAAGGAAAATGAGCTGCACTTTGAAAAAAAAAACGAAACCTTTAGTTTCGTTATTTTTCAGGGCAGGTAGTGGATCATTGGACCACTGCCTGCTCTGAAATTTTTTTTTTTGTTCCAGACACAAAGGGGAAGGGGTCCCATAGGGACCCCTTCCCGTTGGCGCCTGGGTTACCATCCACTTCAAGTGGATGGTAACTGCGCTTTCATTTGCGACCGCAATCGCGGTCGCAAATGAATATACATAGCATTGCGAGTCGCTAATAGGAAGGGAACACCCCTTCCTATTAGCGAGTCGGAAATGCACCGACTCGCAAAATGCATTTCTACATAGCAATGAGGCTTTAGCGACTAAACCATTGCTACATCTGGCCCTAAGTCCCTTTAGCAGTCTCTTCATTGTGTTTTTTTGCTCTTTGCCAGCTGTGCTTTGTTTCTGCTGGATCAGTGTGCAACCATGCCATTATGGGGAGGAGAATATCTACCTTTGCGAGGGAGAATCCAGGGGCAGGCACCATAATATCATATTTAACAAATGCCATGGAAGTACTTGAGATGGAGATTGGCTCCGTTGACAAGCAGTTGTGCACTACTGTAATCTATGTCTGAAAAAGGCAGTGGGACAGAGCCTAGCGATCTGCCAGAAACTAGTGGTAGCTTCAATGCTTTCTTGCAGCAGTCAGGTACTGGGGGAGAAACCTGTGCACAGTAGTTGTTCCAGATGAATTAATATCTTAGTTGCTGTGCATGTGGATGGACTGGTTGAATCAAAGCCACGGACTCGTATTGGCTGTCATCCCAGCCCAAAAAACAGCACTCCCAGAGTAGGAAAGGAAAAGCTGTTCAGGAAGCTTGCATGATAAGTGAGGAGGCTGTGCCAGCCACGGCAGGGCCCAGACTGACAGCTTTGGACATGGTTAGCAAGATCACATTATAGAGGATAACTTAAAAAACCTGATTGTCACCATAATGAGCAGGCAGGACTCTCTTGAGGTGCCTATTCAGTGTAAAATCCATCATCCTAGGCCTTTGACTAAGGATGCAAGCACAGACATCAAAATGGATGGTGATCATGCCATTGCTCAGAGGGATTGTCCAGCTTCCCTCAGACCCCCTTTGCAACTCCAGGTGTACTAACAATACCCCATCTGAGAGTCCCACTGCTCCGGCACGAGCTATAACGCAGTTCACAGTGATAACACCACCCAAAGCCAGGCCACAAATGAGGACCAATTACTAGCACCACCCTCACTTGGCCTCCAAATTCTTCAGGTGACTCCACAGGCCACCCCATTTGTGTTAGTTCTTAAAGGTGTTCCCCGCTGAAGCAAGGTACTCATGAAGATTACAACCACTTGCTAAATAAGGTTGTGCACTGCCTTAATAGGAAGGTGAGTGGTTGATGGTCATTACATAATGTGATCAATCATGTTCTTAGGGTCTCCTGGGTTGGCATTCTTCCAAAACAGGACAGTAATGACTGTATTGTTGTTACCTTCAGGAGCAGAACTGCAGTCAAGCAAATCCTGGGAAGATTTAGCATTCAAATGCATTGCTATTCAGCTACTGAAGTCCTACCACTGGGTTAATTCTATAGACCGGTTAACAAACCTATGTGGCCTCCACAAAATACCTCAAATTGCGTGAGCAGTATGAATAGATTTTTACCACTAACCGAGCTAAATCAATTAGATTGGCTCATAAACAAGCCTGTTGACCTCATGGCCCACATGGTTGTAGAAGCCAGGTGTGACTTGCCAGTTCTTCTTGAGAAAGTTACCAGTCCTCCTATTCCAACTGAGGAAAGCACTGATATCAATGGTTCTGGCAAAACCAGAGGTGAAGGAATAGGATTTGCATCGTGGAATGTGGCAGACCTGGGTGCAATAGTGGCAAATCTAGACTGGCTGGATTTCATCAAGCCCTATGCAGTTCTGTGCTTCCAGGAGACATGGCTTAGAGAACCCTTGTTTATTGATGGGGGTTTGACCTATTACACTCCTGTAATTGCAGGCTGTAGGGGCAGGGCCAAAGGAGGCCTGGTGACAATTATGATACTAACTTTTCCAGAATGGAATATGTGGACTAATTCGGTCTTGTCACATTATGAGCTTATTTCCATTAAGTGTAAGAGAGCATGTATGCTATTGGTAAACTTTTAGAACAATGGTTTTGATGTTTATAATTGTGCCATAGTGAAAGCCTAGCAGGAGAACAAAGTAAAGCTTGAGCAAACTTGAGGGTAGCTATGTGGTTGTGGGGATGGGAGGCTTTAATGCTAAACTTTGCCAAGTGTCTCCAGAAAATTCTTGTGGACTGCTGAATACTTCCTATTGGCTAAAGTCCTTATGGGAACACATCAAACTTGCAACTAACAAGGTACAAACTGGTGTTTGCTTTTACTTCAAATAACAGTGGCATAATTCTTACTCCCACCTTCATTGGGGACACCCTCCCAAGCTTAAATTATTTTATCCTGCTGTCCCATAACTTGAGGCCATGGGTGGGAGACTTATGGGGGTCATTCTGACCCTGGTGGTAAATAGCGCCATGGCGGAGGTTCGCGGTAGCACCGCCAACAGGCTGGCGGTGCTCCGCCGGGCATTCTGACCGCGGCGGTACAGCCGCGGCCAGAGGCGGGAAGCCGGCGGTGTACCGCCGACTTTACGCTGCCCATGGGAATCCGCCATGGCGGCGCAGCTTGCTGCGCCACCATGGGGATTCTGACACCCCATACCGCCATCCTGTTCCTGGCGGTTCTCCCTCCAGAAACAGGATGGCGGTATGGGGTGTCGTGGGGCCCCTGGGGGCCCCTGCAGTGCCCATGCCAATGGCATGGGCACTGCAGGGGCCCCCGTAAGAGGGCCCCACAAAGAATTTCAGTGTCTGCTTTGCAGACACTGAAATTCACGACGGGTGCAACTGCACCCGTCGCACCTTCCCACTCCGCCGGCTCCATTCTGAGCCGGCTTCCTCGTGGGAAGGGTGTTTCCCGCTGGGTTGGCGGGTGGACTTTCGGCGGTCGCCCGCCAGCCCAGTGGGAAACCCAGAATGACCGCCGCGGTCTTTTGACCGCGGTACGGTCTTCTGGCGGTTCCCGCTTGGCGGGCGGCTTCCGCCGCCCGCCAAGCTTAGAATCAGGGCCTATGTGGTTTTGGATTTCCAGTTGAGTGACCACCAGATCATTACTGCCTCAATAAGAAATCATTTATTTTGAAATCAGCATGTGATGGCCCTTTCAAGACCATTGGTTTACTTGTTTAATATGGGCTTTTGCATGGGCTGAGCGAGAGTAGACAAAGATATGTTCCGGTCAAGTTTAGTAGCTTCAAAGTATTGTGATTTCATCAGGTGCCTGATGTGAACATGTAGGGGGGGTTGAGAAAATTAGCAGCTTCGACAGAATATGTGGGACCACTCAAGAAATGCTTACAGTCACAATAAATATCCATCATAATAAACATGCAAGATGGTCTGATACTTCTTGCACCAAAGCCCACAATCAGTTGTTGCTGGCATTTAAAGCCCTGCCAAGTGATCCAGTATGGATCAGGCTTAGCAGAAAGAGATATAAGGCCACTGTAGCAGCCCAGGAAAAGACATTTGAGGAAAAGGTTTACCTTGATTTGGTAAAGTCTAGTGAGGTCTGAGATAGTAAACTCTTTCAGCAAATAGTCAATCGTAATTATTTGGAGAGCACCAGTGTTACTGGGTTTGACAGAGTGATTCCTCCAGAGTCTTCGGTTGAGCATTTTTCCCGACAATATTTGGATCCTGCCTTTACCAAAAAAGGGCCTGAATTAAATCTTTGCGCTCAGACTGATTCAGTTCTCAATACGTGTACTTGTAACTGTCCCTGCTCAATCTCTTTGTAACTTTAAGATTGAAGTATCTGATGTGGTAGAGGCTATCAATACGTTTTCCACTGCAAAAGCCCCAGGCCCGGATGGGATACCAGTGGATCTCTTCAAGGCAAATCTTCCCCTCTGAGCTCCTCTCCTCACTATCATTCTCAAGGCCGACCTTGTTACCAGCCCACCTAAGGCCTGGTCTCATGAGACTATATTCCCGATTGTTTAAAAAGGATCTGAGGGGAACCCAAAGTGCTATCACCCTATTTCTTTAACAAATTCCACTGCTATAATTATGGGCAGGATCCTGCTAGAGCGCATGCAAATGTGGGCAATGGAAAATTATGTGCTTTCAGAACTTCAGTTCCAGTTTTGTGCTGGCCTTGGATCGTAGAGCAATGATTCAATCTTTACCTACTAATCAATATACACATTATGGCAAAGGAAAGTAAAATGTATGCAGCTTTTATGGATCTGAGATTGGCCTTCGACTCTGTCAACAGATCAAACCTTTGGGCAATTATGACGGAGCTGTGGGTCGAGTCGGACATCATAAACTTGTTAAAAGAACTACATATGGAGGTTACAGCTAGCATCAGGTATGGCCCAGCAGGAGAAGTAAAAGTTCTAAAATCGACGAGGTGTGTCTGAGGGATATTGTACTGGCCCCCTTCCTCTTCTCCTTATATGAATGACCTAGAAAAACGTCTACAGAAATTTAAAGTTGATTGCCCAGGGATGGCAAACATAGTTTTGTGTGCCCACGAGCAGCTTAAATCTAATGGTTAGTCAACCTAAAGCGCACACAATGGTTTTTGAATCTCGAACAAGGGCCAATCTGTCTTTTTTGTCAATGGTGTCAAAATCAGTAAGGTCCTGCCTTATTCATATCTGGAAATATTGTTTGATGACAAAGTGGCTTGAGGCCTTTTGAAAGCAGGCAGGGCAGCTATACTAGCTAGAGGGACGAAAGCAGTCTTGGGTTTTGCAGCCAGATTACATGGAAAGCCAATTAACGAGTTAATAATTTTTTTTAAAGCTGATTGTTGCCCAAAACATTTATAAAGCTTGAAGGGCACATGGAAAAATATTTTCTCCTCTAAGGATCCAAATGTAGGTATGTTAATCTTAGGAGATTTTAATTTAAACTTAAGGATAAGCAATGAAAGCGCTTCAAACATTCATGCAAGAGCTGAGATTTTTCTTCATCTCACCTACTTTACGGGTCATATTTTTGATTGTACTAAAAGTACTCTTTTAAACAGCTGCCAAAAAGACCAGTTGCTTCCAAATCTAAAAACTAAAAACAATAATAGAAAGCTGCATAAACAAGCCACCACGATGTAGAAGAAAAAACCCTTTATCTCCAATACAGAGAAATCAAGTAACTCATTAAGAGAAGTCCTAAAACTGTACCCGTTCCAGAGATCCTAATGTCACAGAAGCATTTTCCCTAGAAGATGTGTTATCATCTAACAGTACTTTGGGAACATGATTTTCAATATCAGGGAGAAAAGTCAGGGTACTGCCAAGCAACGGACTCACTATACTGATAGTCAACATGCTTGTTGAAAGAGAACTATTCAGCTTGAAGGCGGAACTCATTCTCTTGTCCTGTCTTTCAAAATAGGAGTATCTCATAGTCTTTAGCCCAGTGCTAACATATTTAGTTAAGCAGTCATTTAGAAACAAAGAGCCTGATTTAGATCTTGGAGGAGAGGAATATTTTGTCGCAAACATGATGAATATCCTGTCCCTCGTATTATGATCCCATTATTTCCTATGGCAATCGTAATATGGTAGATTGGATTTTCCATCCTCTGAGATCTGAATCAGCCCCAAAGTGGTTCCCACTGAACTATAAATAGCCCAAATCATCCCTTTGTTGGGAAAAGCTTCATTCGATGCAAAACATCTTAAGAATGATATGTCTTTTATCAATTTCCTATTTACTTTAAAAATATTAATAAAGACAGCCTCTATGCTATTACAATCAACAGTTTGGGTGAATGTCAGTAGAAGCTTAGACATGATTAAGGAGTAGAAACTGCTATATTTATGCACAATTCTTCAATTCCTTAAATCTTGGATAGTGGAAAAGTTAGTGTGCTCATGAATAAGGGCTCATTGGCAGTCTTCAGAAGCATTGTCTGTGGTATCCTTGTAAGATAGTGGACTATTATTTTGGTGGGCAGTCACCCACCGTGAGGAATAATGACAGTAACTTGTCAGGGTGACCTGCAAAGTCACTAAATTAACCTAGCTCATCCCCTGGTAGCTTTGGCATAGAGCAGACAAGCCTAACTTAGAGAAATGTATAAAGTACCTATGCATTACCTAAACAGTAATACAGTTAAAAAAACATCACAGAGTTAAAAGACTAGAGTAAAATTCATTAAACAATATGATAACAAAATTATAAAAATGCAATAACGAGAACCAGAGATATGTGGTTTTAAACATTTAAGTAAAAATAGAACCAAAAAGTACCAAGCGCTACTGATAGTTTGTGGTGCAGTAGACCAAAATCTTGATGTGATTTCAGGCTAACCAAAATAGAGGGTGGGTTGGATATACAAAGCAGCTTCCTCCTGGTCAAAAAAATTGCCTTCTGACTAAGGGCCTGATTTATATCTTTGCTCTATGGATACTCTATCACAACTGCAATGGAGTATCTATATTGCCAAGACCGTGGTCTGCCCCCCCAATTCAAATGAAGGAAGACCTTTTGTTTAATTAATACAGAGACAAATTAATCTCCACCATGATTAAACCCTCAGATGGCCCGATGGAGTAAGGGTCACAAGAGGTTGACCGCTAATTCCTCCCACCAAATTTAGATGAGCAGAATTAGAGTCAGTTTTTATTGACCGTCACTGCCAGGTAAACCCTTGTGGTAAGGAGCAGTGAAAACTACAAAGTGCTCCCCTCACCATGGACTCCTAGGGTGAGGGGTGCATTGTTGTTTTTTATTTTCAAAAAGAAAATTCCGCTGCAGGATTTTCCTTTTGAAAAGAAAAATGTCTGCTGCATGGTTCTGTCATGCATGACAAAGCTGTGTGTCAAACTGTAAAAAGCATTGGCAGGAACCACCATGATGACAGTTCTTGGCAATGCTTTAAGAAATAACTACAGGCTTAGTATTCATTTGATAATTTGGCTGGTGATGGTGCCGTCAAGGTGAAGAAGGAAATTACTCCAACCCGATGACTGCCAAAAATCTGCCAGCCAAATTATAAATCAGGAGCCCTATGGCCTCATTTACTTAAAAGTGGCACAGCGCAGTGCGGTGCTGCACCAAAACTGGCAGCGCTGTGCTGCATCACTTCAGAAACGTAGAGGTGTCCCGTATTTAAAACAATATAGTGCACTCCTGTGTTTTCCCTAGCGCTGGAGCTAAAATTAGCTGCCTAGCACCAACACAGACACTCTTTCACCATAGTGCAAGGGTACCTGCATTGCAGGGAATGATTGTTGACATGCAGGAAGGTGTCCCTTCCTGCACATAAAGAATCAATAATGGCACTTTGCTAGTCCTATGTGTGCTGCACAATGCATTGGAGTAGCAAATCATCATTATTTTATGATTGTTTCTGTGCAGAAAGGGACACCTTCCTGTGCATAAACAATTATTCATGGCGTTTTGCTCTTCCTATGTGTGCTGTAGAATTCTACAGCACATATAGGAAAAGCAAACATGAGGAGAAATAAAAGTATTTCTCTTCATAGCACCATGCTAACACCACCCCTGGGTTGGCAGTTTTTGGTTCTGCCTCAGGTTTAGGAATCCTCATAAATCTGGGGCAGCATCAGAATAGAATGGATGTTGCAGTGGAATGCCCACAGCAACACTTATTGCACGCCACGCTGCCACAGAAAACTGCGTCCTGGGGACTATATTTACAAGGTGGTGTTAAACCACACAAAATGGCTTAACGCCCCTTTGTAAATATGGAAAATGGCTCAGCGCCACCAGAGGGTCACTAAAAGTGATGCTCTGGTGGCACTAGAGCCTTGTAAATGAGGCCCTTAGTCTTTGAAATGGAGCTTGAAACTGTATCCAACTAAGTTCCATCAAAATTGGACACCTTTGCCATGAACTTCTGATGACAACTCTGAAGGTCTTAGAAGTCCAAATATTTTCTAAGACCAAACTTTACAGGGTTTCTAGAGCAGCTTCTTTAGATCATGCGTAAGGCTCCCATGAGCTAAGGCATAGCACATAGGAGCCAGGCTACCTGCAAGGTCCAGTCCAGGTCCAGTTTGTACTGGTCAACTAGTCACTTAAGGAAAAAGGCAACTTGCAGCTTGTAATGTCCTTGTAGGCACACAGGAGGTCAGGCAGCTGAACCTTGGAATTTCCCTCTTTGTCCTGGGTATAATAGGGAGCAGATCCAGTCCTTTAGGGTTCCTCCGAGTTTACAGACAGAAGGTCCAGTCCTATTCTGATCTTCCAAAGGTGGCTTTGGGTGCCACATTTATGATTGGCAACAACTAGAGGGTGAGGATGACTCCTCACTCCTTTCTAACCAATGGGATTAAAGGTCCCAAGGGCAACTCTTCCTACTTTTGCAACACACTCTGTTTGCTTTATACTATACTATTCTGCACTGTGCAATTCTTAGGAAAAATTCAAGATGACACAGGCCTTCTGCTCTTGGAGGAAACGTGTGCCAATCAGTGATGCATTTAGGAAAAAAGCAGTCTCCACCAATGTGTCCACTCAAAACTGGTTCTGGGGCTATCTTTCCTCCCACAAAGCCAGCCTGGATAGTTTGGACTTTGGGGACAAAAGCTTCCCTTCTGCTGGTCTCCCCACACATTACATTATGAATGGGCACCCTTCACTCCTGTCCCTACAAAGTTAATGGAGATCTTGGGACAGCTTCAACTGTCTTTTCTAAGCTGTTAAGGTGCACTTGGCCCAGCTACAGCCCTGTTAGTGAAAATAGCTTTCACTGTCTATTCACTGGCCTTGTTGGACATCATCAGTGTGGTGCAGATGGGTGTTATGAGATATCAGATTGTGACCCCCTCAAACTTCCAAGCATTGTGATCTTCCTAGACAAAAGAAGACTCTAAAGGATAGAGTTGAAGGCATAAAAGTTCATTCTAATGCAGAATACCTTTGGAAGCTTCACAACGTCCATGTAACCTTTGTTTTTTTCAGTGAATTTCTACGTTTTTTAAAATTCTATTTCCTAACTATAATGTTCCCGCAACCCTTAGTGTTTTCACTGAATTTCTAGGCTTTTTTAATTCTATTTCCTAACTATAACGCCCTTGTAACCTTTGTTTTTTTAGTGAATATTTATAAACTTTTTTTTTTAAGCAGGTGTTCGGATCCGTGAATGGCTCCGTGGAACTCGTAAAAGAAACAAATCTAATTTTTGGATGCAACTGTCTGTGTAGGTTTGAGAGTGCTTGTAACATTGTCTGCTTGGATGTCAGACTGAGTGTGAGAGGATCTGTCAGATTATGAGGATGAGTGTCAGAGTGAGTCTCTGGGTTTGACACTACATGTGAGAGTCTCAATGTTAGTGTGAGACTGAATGTGAAAGACTGTGTCTGGTTGTGAGAGGGAGTATGATAGTGTCTGCCTGGATGTGACGGTGTGTGTGAGAGTGTCTCTCTGAGTTGTCGTAGTTGGACTCTTGCTCTAGGCAAGACTGCTGGTCTAAGGATGACAGTACTTATGTTTGTAGGTGACTATGCCTATCCTACAACAAGTCGCAACTGTAGTCCTAACCCTTCCGGCTCACTAGCAGTACCTCACCAAAAACCCAAACAGTTGAAGGTGATTTGTGGCAGCCTTAACGCATGGACCAATAGTATGACATTTCAGGGAGTGTCGTGGTTAAACAGAGATTACCCCTTTCTCAGAGATACATCATGTCTCAACCAAGCACAGGCAATAACGAAGATGCAGTAAGATTTCAATAGTTTTTATTCAACACAATCTGCAATATGCAATAAATTGCATGGGCTGCAATGATTAGGATAATGAACAGTGCAAGAGACAGAATTGTAAAGACAAGAGTCATGATTATAAAGATCCCCACCATCTTGCAGTAACATAGAAAGACATAGAGTGTATAATATGTCCTATTACCCTATTCTGATAGGCCAACCTTTCTACCTAAAGGAGAGCTGGGTATGTTAAACCTAATCTGCCACTGTCATGTCCCAGAGAAGAGCTCCCAACCCTGATTACCTTGGAATGAGGTCTCTAGCTCAGACTCCATAGAAAGACTAAGTCCGGGTCAGCGTCAAGGCAACGTGCAGCATCGATAGCAGCGATGGTATCTGGTTGGAATCCCATAGATTATCTGTCTAAAGTGAGGCGTATTTATACAGATCTACTTGGACTCCTGATGTAGGTTATTCCCAAACAATAGATAACACAGCATGCTTGGGACGGTAATTAATATAAACAATTCCCTCAAAAGCGTGAAGAGGGAAAGTACCTAATGTGAACACCTACAGTTTGTTTGTCATTGTCGCTTGATTTGACACCTTAGCGCGGTGGCACTGATAACATAAACTTGAACAAATGGCCTAACTATAAAAATGGCAGCCATTTCAGAAAAATTAATTAAATAAATGGGCTAAGACAGAGCAAGCTAAGTAGGTTAAAAGTCACTAGGTGACAGGGGCACAAGGCTGCAAGCCAAAGGCTAAGCTAACTTCTATTATCCCATTAAAACAAACTAGGATTCACTACACCCTCCCCATTGCCGTAACAAGTATGATGTCATAAATGGACGCCATCGAAGGTGAATGAATCCAAAAGCTAAAAAGACACTCTGGACTAAAAGCTAAACACACAAAAACAAGTTAAAAAACATAGTTAAAATTAATAGCTTTAAAAACATACGAAGAGACCTAATGTCGACCATGACAAGCACAGCAGGCCAAAGTAAAGACTTAGAATTTTGCTTGGTAGAAAAAAAGCCATTCACTAATTTGTGGAACAATAGTCATGATCTTGAAGAGTAGCTCCGAAGTCATCAACTGGGAAGTCATCAAAAGATGAGGCCAAATCGTCAGATGTCAGATCGATCACATGGGTGGATGGATTCACAGATCAAAAGTGCACAGTAGTCTCTCATGCAGGTCCACCTGCATTAGTACCAAGTTTCGTAGAGTGAAGAGCCAACTCATTCAACACAGAGTGTTCGTAAGTGGCCTCGCATATCAGCCTTAGTCTCAGGGGGCACGACCGTGTATGAACCCTCATCGGGGACATCAGCAGTTCTTGGTCCACATGAGGCACTGGCGTGACGGAAAGACACACTGCTGGCAAATGCTCGAAGAAGCACCATATGCAGTGAAAGACAGACTGAACACACCAGAGGAGAGGTCGGAATGACAATGACCAATCCCACTCCACTTCCTCCAGCAAGGAAGCATCGAAGATCTGAACCATGCGTTCACGGCACAGTTGTGCTGGTGGTAGCTGATCCATAGCTCCGTGTAGCTGTAAAGAAACAACCACTGTGAAACAGAAAAAATAGCAGCAGTATTCCTCCAATCAATGCCAAAATTATAGGAAAGCCACCAAACACACTTGAAAAAAGTGAATGTATGGCCGACGGGATGACTCCGAAGACAGTCTGGAAGATTGACACAAATCCAGACTCGACAGCCTTATTAAAGAAATGGACAATACCAGTAGAGCTGGAGGCGTTGAAAATTCTGGATACCAGCTCACCAAAGTGCTTGGGGAAGTTAGTATTTAATAGGGATTGTATCTCGGCTGGTGACCTCGCAATCTGGAGAGCACACGTCTCACTAGCTGAAGTCAACGCGACCTGTTTTTGAAAGAGTAGCGCCTTTAGTCTGCTCAGCTTGTCATAATTTACAATAATAGTACCCACATTTGTGGCATTTGTGCCACATTTCTGATACCTTTATCTCTCTTGTGGGTGGGAATAAAACATGACCACAACAGGTAACGACCTTAGAGACCAAAATTGTGTAAGCAATTCTTGGTTGCATACCGCAACAGCTTTGATCTCTCAGCACCACATAACTTCAATTGGAAAGTACATGAAATGGTGGTCAAATCAAAGAGACAGGAGTACCCTTCAGAAAACAAGCCAAGTTCGTTACCCACGCACTGTAATGGCTGTGAAATGACACCTGTTTGCAGATCATTAAATGACTAACAGTAGTCTCACATTTGCTTCCGCTAAGAAAGACCTCTGTTTCACTGTTCAGACATTTGTAATAAAAGGGCAATTCCCACTCTTCCTTAATATAGCTATCGCCTAGACACTCATACCTGCCCACGGCAAGATGTTTCAGGCATTTCGAAAAACGAAAAGTGGAAATGGGCAGATTGATGATGCCATGTAGAAGCCATGCTGTTGAAGGACTCTCTGCGATCATAAAAGGCAACTTTTCTAACTTCTCTATATGAAGCATGGTGAAACTTGCTTCCCTTTTAGCCATTGATAAATTAAACGTAGTGAATAATTCACTACTGTTAATGTATCTCCATGGAAAACTGCCATTTTTCAGTGTTTGCAAAGTCCAACCAAGCTGCATAATGGAACGCAGCTGACTTTGTCCGTGGTATAAACGGGACATGTCTGTATGAATGATATCTGTCAAAGACGACACTATGTTTGTTAGTGAATAAATTCTGTTGGACAGAGTGTTCATGCCGTTATCGACAACTGCTAAAGTTTTCTTTATCTATTTGCCTTAAACCCGCAGCAGCTTCTATCTGAGAAAGTTTCCATATCTCATTATACATAGCATAGATTAATCTTTTAGAGCACTGTGTCCTAGGACCTAACAAAAAGAACTGCAAGTCCATATCTTCAGAAAGCATGTTAAGGTGTTCTTAAACTGCGGCTAGTGTGCTAGACTGTACCCATTGTTAGCACAGTTTACCCACACTGTACGTAGTAACTATCCCCGTGTATAGACCTGAGATAAAGCGAGGATCTGAAAAGAGGAATTGCCAGTCATTAAACTTCGCCGGGGTGGGAATACTGAGCGTGTTTGTGTCTTTTATCTTTGCTAACCCTAGGCAGGATGTCTGTTGAATCGTGTCATTTAAAAAGATAATTTGCACAGGAATCAGGCATGCTCTAAATAAAGCTTCCCTACCCTGTATTTGCCAATCTTGTGTTCCCCATACACTCTTTATATCAATAGTGTACATCCATTGATCGTAACCTTCATCAGCAAGACGGGAAACAAAGGAATCTGAATAAATCAGTTTTGTATCTGTTAGAAAAATATTCCTAATTCTTTAAGGAGGTAACTTGAAAAAATGTGACTCTGATTATTTTTTTTATTTCATGCCCAGAAAATTAAGTCCATTTCTCTAAATGACTTTTCGGGCTTCCCACTGGTGGTGTTGAACAATGTTCCCATTGTGTGTAATTGAGTATGTCTAGTTGCATGGTGCAGGTAGTAATGTCTCTAATTATTATAGTAGAACATTGCCCCATAATTCATTGTATTTATATATACATCATCACTTTCAAATACTGAATAGTCATTCATTTCAATTAACATAGAATCAACTGTCTGGACATCCCAATCATCAGATAAAACACTGGGTGATTTGAAATCTGTCATTGATATTTTAAATACATACGGAATTTGGATAACCTCAGTAGGCCCGTATATTTCAAATGGAACTTTGTCCCACACAATCCCATCAGAAATGGGTACAGCTCAAATGTTCAATGGGGACAAGTCTCTGCGGACCTTGTGTGAGTGATGATATGGAGTTAAGACTTCATCCACAGGCTCTACAGAGGAGCGTTTAGGAATGTAATGACCATTTATGAGCAAAAAGAAAACAGTCACAAAACCAATCCATAGAAATAAGGTAGAAAATGTCAGGCTGAACCATTGATAGATCCAGGGGTATATTAAGCAATTAGTTTTAAGCCATAGATTTAGCTTATGTGTTTTTGAAAGATTTTCAGTCTCTGGAGTGGATGAGTCTGAAGAAAAGTCTTCAGAGGTAGTCTCTGCAAACACGGGAGCGAGTGCAGTACTTGTAGATGGGTCCACTTCGAGTGGAGGCTCATAGTAGATGGTGCCATCAGCCTGTGTTGTATTGGTGTATAAAATGTCCAAATCTTGGACAGGAGTTGTTGAAGTGGTAACAGGAACCAGCAAGAGCTCATTTTCCGCCCTCCCTATGTTCAAGGAGGAATTTGTAGCATTGTTGGACATTTTTGCATAGTCCAAGTAGTGTTCTTCACTCTATTCTGAAGAGGTATGTCCTATTGGGTAGTGAGAGGGGATCAGGAACTACCCAAGGGACCTCTGGGTCTACTGTGCAGGATTGGGCACATGGTTTAGTTTGAGGTTGTCAATTGAAACAAATCTATTTCCCCGTGAACCAGGCAGTGGTGGCAAGATAACAATTCTGGTACCTTGTACTCCCAGGACTGAGACCGGTGGTCTGTAGGATGGACCAAATTCCTTCTTCACAGCGATCTTTTCACGGACCAGATCCCCAACTTTAGGAACCCAGCCAGTGGAAGTTGTTGGTATATCCCTTACTCCTAAGGTGGCAGCACTGATGGATGATTTATCATCACGAAATTGCTGAAGCTCCTGTAAGACAGTGAGACATTCATTTATGTCAAAAGGTGTTTCTGCTGCCACCATACCAGAGCCATCAAGATCTGGGACATACATAGGTATCGCAAAGATAACCTCATAGGGAGTGCGTTCCCCCAAGGACCGTCTTGGCAGATTATGTAGTGCTCTCTGGACCCCATATAGGTGATGAAGCCAGCTGCAACCAGAACCTAATATTCAAGCTGTTAACCACTGCTTTAGATTACAGTTCCGCCTCCATGACTGAATTTCCCTTGGGATGGTATGGTGAGGAGTAATGGAGTTCAACACCCATCGTCCCCATGGTGTCGCTGAATGCCTTAGAGGCAAATGCAGGGCCCTGGTCTGAATAGAAAGCTGCAACCGCATATGTACCGATAAAGATCGGCAAGTCTTTTATAACAGTTTGAGCGTCAGCCGACTGCTGCGGCCATACCCACAGGAATCCAGAACAGGAATCTACAGCTACTAGGATGTATCTGTATGCACCCTCAGGCTGGAGTGGACCACAATGGTCCAGGTACACACATTGTAATGGCCTGCTGGACACTACAAGGGATGTCTGTGGTGGGGGTTTGACATTGGAGCCCTTTATTTGCAGGCAAATGTCACAACAAAGGACATATTGCTTTGCCTGTTTGTATAGACCTGGCCAGCAGAATCTTTTCTGCAAGAGTGTTACTGTGGCTAAAATACCAGCATAAGCAGAAGTGACAGCCTCATGCACTGCTTTCACTAGATCTAATCTCTGGTCTTGGTTGGGGATTGCTCGGTCTCCAACCCCAGGATGTGTTGCATAGGCAACATTCTGCGCACTGATGTGGTAAGAATATTTTGTAGGGTAACCTTTCAGGAGAGACTTGCCATCAGCCGAAGCTTTCACGGCAGTCAGTATTTCATTATCCAATCTTGTATGAGAACGAGTCAATGCAGTCACAGAAGCCATAGCTACTGCGGATTTGGCTGCTTCATCAGCCAAAGTGTTATCAATAACGTGTACTCCTACACATTGGTGGCCCAATGTATGTACTACATGGACACACAGTAGCTTATCCTTAAGATCAGCCACCCTCCCCCACAATGCTTATGTTTTATGGTGCTCCCTTTAGAATCTCTAAACCTGTTCAGCTTCCAATGATCAAGATAATTATTGTAGGACTGAACACAGTAATATGAGTCACAGACTATTAAAGTCAGTCTTCCTGTCTCTGCGTGTTCTAAAGCTAAAATAAGGGCTCTGAGTTCAGCCAACTTAGCTGTGCAGTCCCCTAGACTCCATCCTTCATTGCTCCACTCACGGCTGCGCAAGCGGCTGAGTATTGATGTTTGGTACCTACAGCTGGTTGAGCTGAACCATCAGTATAAATGAAAGTATGTTAGTTGTCTAAAGGCAAAAGATGTAGAGGAGCGGGGCACTCCTGTTCGTACTGGAGAAATTCTTGTGTCTGGAGTTTCAGATCAAAGATGTAATCAACATCAGTAGTGGTCAGAGAGGTTGCCCACTGAATCCAACGTGGATGTAATGCTTTAGCATTAGGAAAGCTCGCCTTGGTGATGGCCACTAAGGCAGGCACCGGGATAACAACAATAATGCGTTTCCCTTGGGCAAGTGGCCTCTCCTTTATGACAGCCATCTGAACTGCAGTTAGAATTTTTTCTGTGGGTGCAAAACGTTGTTCTGCATTGGAGTATAAGTGTGAATTATATATGCTATGGGCACCGTGTTATCTTTATTGAAGGTGACATAAGGAAACCCAATGGTACAAGCAATTATTCTGATGACCAAATTTGCTTTATTGTCACGTGTGTGAAAGTGTTTAGCTTCCAGCATGTCCTGTTGCAATTCCCTAAGGATGCGTGTGTGTTCAACTGTCTGCTAGAAAAATCTGGACGTATGAAGTCATAAAGCGACTTGGTACTTTGTGCATAGTCAGGAATGTAGGTTCTGCTAAAATTGAAGAAACCCAGCAAAGATTGTAGTTTCTTTAAAGTGTTTGGTGGGTGCAGTTGTGCACACTTCTTTAGAAAGTGCGGGGCCAGGCTCTTTCCTTCGTTCAATAGCTCGTATCCCAGGAACAATACACTGAGAAAGGTAATCCTACTTTTCTTAAAGTTAAATTTATAACCAAGCTCTGCAAACCCCAATATTATTTGACTGACCCTAACAAAATGAATGTTGAAGTCGTCGTCTGTGAGATAAATGTCATCCACATAGGATAACGCTTTGGGATCAATATTGTATAATACTGATGTTACTCGGGCTGAAAATAGCCCTGGGCTATTCTTATAGCCCTGGGGTAAATGGCAAAAGCGTTTTTGTGAGCCAAACGAGAATTCACTTAGGTCCTGACTTTCTTCCGCTAAATTCTGGCAGAAAAAACAGTTGGATATATCCAACGTTGTTTTATATTTCTTGCACACTATATTGTTTATTAGTGCCGTGCTATGTGAATTTTGTATAGCATATGTACGTGTATGGCTATTCAAATGTCTGTAATCTAAGACTATTCTATAGGAATGGTCTGGCTTCGCAACCGGAAATAACAGGTTATTTGTTACAGAGGCACAGGGCTCAATTACTCCCTGATACTGTAGCTGAGTGGGGATCTCCCTCACCAGAGCTTTTGCTTCATGTTGAACAGGATATTGTGTCTGAGGTTAGGGTGTAGACCTGATGGGTATTACATGACATGGAGAGTCCTTGTCCCAACCTACAAGATTACGGTATAACGCAGGTGCCTGCGCTAAAGCCCATTTGACAGCGTAGGCTACTTTTCCTACTTCTGGAACAAGATTAGAGAGATAAGGCAAAATGATGTCTTTCCCATGTGGGAGCTTGCGGACGTGTTCGGGTGGCAAATCTCTTTCGGCCAATAGGATATCACAATTAAGCTTGTCCCAAAATATCACACCAATGGTGCGCTCTACATCTCCCTCAATTTGAATCTTCGAATCATAAACTCTATCTGGTGGGAGTACGCGCCCGTCCACTGTTTCAAATGCAATATAATCGCTAGTTGCTGTCGCATCCAGATGATCTTTCAGACTCTGGTGACATATCGTGACCTCTGCTGCACTGTCTAACAGTGTCACTGCCTATGTCATGTTCTTCAGCAATGTTCTCAAGTGTACTGGTATTTTTTAACTGACAGTGCTGCCACCTTTTTCTTTTTAAACTGTTTCATAAATTCAGGACGTCGGTCAGGACGGTCCCCTCTCTCGCTACGTCTAACCGGTGCGTCCTGAAAGGAACAAGAGGGACATGAATCTGTATATCTGTCAGGAGTTTTTATATTCTCCCTATTTCTGAGAGTGTACCTCCTTCCGGAGTTCTCCGGATATGGAGAGCCATCTCTCTGCTTTTATATATATATAAATTGTCTTGGCTTATCCCAGCGCTTTTTAGAACTCTCCTGCGCCTGTTTTGTACCTTCCTTAGGGGCGGTACTCTGCAGTTCTAGCTTCTTCAGCTTGGCTCCCAGACAATCCTGTCCTATACTAGTATAGGGATCGGAAATCATTTTCGGTAGCTGTCTCTCCTGATCCAAATGTGGAGCTTCTCAGAGATGCTGGCATATAGCCAGTGCTACCGCTTTCCCTTTAATGTTACTGAGTATTATCGAGTAAACTGCGTCGAAGTAAAGCGTTAATTTCATCCCCAAATCTAGGGCAGGTGCTGCCCCATGCTCATCTGTATTTGTTTTAACACTTCCGGTAAATTGGCCAGTGTCGAGATACCATGTGTGGTAGTATAAGTTGCAGCAAAGACTGTACCGCATGTGGCGCAGTCATCCACCGAGGGAACCATCCCAAAGGGCAAGCACATTGTGAGAATTCTATTTTTCTCCTGTGGTCCCATATGGGGAAACACAGCTCCCAGCTGAGTTGTTTTCTGGACTATCCAGAATGGTATTTTCTCCCGTTCTGTGGGTACTTTACCCATCATAGTATGCACTGTTTGTGGATTAATCCCAGTAGCCAATTGGTATCCAGCAGGTGCTGGTGGTGCTGGACGCGCTGGTGTTGTGTTCAAAGTCCTCATTACAAACTGAACAAGCCGTCTGTATAGTGTTACAATCACATCTTATAAATTTTGCAGATCTTCTGCTTGCATATTTTATATACCTGGGTGAGGTGTGTATGTGGCAAACATGGGCCATGTTGGTCCATCATTATCTAAAGGACAAAATCTCACGCGTTGTATTACATGGGGTAGGGCGCCTTTAAACCAGTTCTGATGCTCTTGATAAGTGAGCGGTATTTCATGACACTGTTATGCTTGGTACCGATGAGGTACATTAGAAATTTTATATGTGTGAAATGTGACTGTTCTATGGTCTTCCTCCGGAAAGGTGACCCAAGAGTAAAATGTTTCTGTTTTGTAAGCTTCATTAGCTTCTACTATAAAAGTGACATCCCGCTCTCTTCTGTAAGCCCATGCGCTACTAGGTGTAGTGTTAATGCTTGTCTAGCATCCTCAGGAATGTCTATGGCGTTTACCATATTTGAAAATATGGGTAAAAGAGATGGGACATCAAATGGGGAGTATATTCCTTTTTATGAGTTCGAGCTCGAACAACCTACAGCCTAATTAGGTGTTCCCTATTCAGCTGAGGAGGATCTTCCCAAATACCATGGACGTCTCCATATAATGGTACTTAGGGTACCTGTTGTCTGTGAGACAGTGGTAGTCGGGGTACCCGTAAATTTGTGCCTAAACACCATCGTTGGTAGCGCCATGTCGTAGTTGGACTCTTGCTGTAGGCAAGACTGCTGGTTTAAGGATGACAGTACCTATGTTTGTAGGTGACTATGCCTATCCTGTAACAAGTTGTAACTCTAGTCCCAACCCTTCTGCCTCAGCAGCAGTACCTCACAAAAAACTCAAACAGTTGAAGGTGATTTGTGGCAGCCTTTACGCATGGACTCAAGAGTATAACATCTCAGGGAGTGTCGTGGTTTAACGGAGATTACCCCTTTCTCACAGATACATCATGTCTCAAACAAACACAGGCAATAACGAAGATGCAGTAAGGCTTCAATAGTTTTTATTCAACACAATCCGCAATCTGCGATGAATTGCTTGGGCTGCAATGATTTGGATAATGAACAGTGCAAGAGACAGAATTGTAAAGACAAGAGTCATGATTATAAAGACGCCTACCATCTTTCAGTACCACAGAAAGACATAGAGGCCCATATTTATACTTTTTAGCGACACATTTGTGTCATTTTTTGACACAAAAGCGGCGCAAGCTTACAAAACACAATTGTATTTTGTTAGTTTGCTGCGCTTTTGCGTCATAAAGCGGCACAAATGCGGCGCTAAAAAAGTATAAATATGGGCCGGAGTGTATAATATGTCCTGTTACCCTATTCTGAAAGGCCTACCCTTCCACCTAAAGGAGAGCTGGGTATGTTAAACCTAATCTGCCAATGTCATGTCCCAGAGAAGAGACCCCAACCCTGGTTACCTTGGAATGAGGACTCTAGCTCAGACTCCGTAGGAACACAATGTCCGGGTCAGCGTCAAGGCGACTTGTAGCATCGATAGCAGCGATGGCATCTGGTCCGAATCCCTCTGATTATCTGTCTAAAGTGAGGTGAATTTATACAGATCTACTTAGACCCCTGACGTAGGTTGTTCCCAAACAATAGATAACACAGCATGCTTGGGACGGTAATTAATATAAACAATTCCCTCAAAAGCGTGAGGAGGGAAAGTACCTAATGTGAACACCTACAGTTTGTTTGTCTTTGTTGCTTGATTTAACACCTTAGCGCGATGGCACTGATAACATAAACTTAAACAAATGGTCTAACTATAAACACGGCAGCCATTTTAGTAGAATTAATTAAATAAATGGGCTAAGACAGAGCAAGCTAAATAGGTTAAAAGTCACTAGGTGACGGGGGCACAAGTCTGCAAGCCAAAGGCTAAGCTAACTCCTGTTATACCATTAAAACAAACTAGGATTCACTGCAGAGTGTGAGAGGAAGTGTGAGCGTGTCTGTGTAGATGTGACAGTGGATGTAACAGCATCTCTGTAGGTGTGAGAGTGGGTGTGACAGTGTCTGCCTTCAATTCATACTGGGTGTGAGAGTAGCTGTCTGGGTGTGAGGGTGAGTGTCATAGTGTGTCTTTGGGTTTGACACTACATGTGAGAGTCTCTATGTTAGTGTGAGACTGAGCATGAAAGTCTGTGTCTGGG
The DNA here is from genome assembly GCF_031143425.1 of Pleurodeles waltl. Lineage (NCBI taxonomy): Eukaryota > Metazoa > Chordata > Amphibia > Caudata > Salamandridae > Pleurodeles > Pleurodeles waltl. The sequence goes on along the minus strand of NC_090442.1, from coordinate 890,722,536 downwards.
TGTGAGAGGGAATATGACAAGGTCTGCCTGGATGCAAGGATGGGTGTGAGAGTGTCATTCTGAGTGTGAGAGTAAGTGTAACTGTGTCTGTGTTGATGTGACAGTGGATGTAACAGCATCTCTATAGGTGTGAGAGTGGGTGTGACAGCGTCTGCCTGTATTTCATACTGGGTGTGAGACTGTCTCTCTGTGTGTAATACTGAATGTGAGAGTGTTTCTATTAGAATGTAGTATTTTTTTTTTATGTTTCCCGAGCTCCACGGATCCTCCCACTGATTCACACCAGGGGCTGTGCTGAGCCTCACAGGTAGATCCACGGATCTTGCGAAGCATAAGAAAAAATCATTTTCCGCATTTTAAAGGCATTATTTGGTCCATCACCACAGCTGTATCACCCCCATTGGGTCAGGGAACCTTTCCCTTGACCCCATCAACTCAATTGTCCCCACCACATTTCAGCCCCAGGGACCACTTACCAAAAAAGAAAATGGTGGGCGCAATATTTCTTTCAGGTTCCAGGCTGCCAATCATATTCTTCCTGTGGCGCGTGGGTCTCTAGATCGATCCACGGTGGATCTGCGTCCCTCTATATCTATATTATTTGGACTCAAATTTCTATGAAACTAATAAACGGATTTGCACCAAAACACAAAAAGTGTGATGATCTACAGAATAGAATCTAACTTCGTGTCAAATTTGGAGTGCCTCCATTCATTGGTTCGGGCTGTAGGCATGTCTAAAGGTCCTATGAAAAAATGAATGGGGCAAACGCATTTAGGGACCTCCCCTTTTCTCGGCTCCTGCTTGACAGATCACCCCAACACTTTCAAGACAGACGCTGAACTTAGCGTTATGGAAATTTTGTGAAGATTCATCAAACAGAGCCAAAGTTATTAGCAAAACAAAAACCCTTTTTCTATAGAAATTAGGTCCTAACTATAACTACCTAGTGGTGACTTTCACTAGGTAATATATATATATATATATATATATATATATAAATATTAATAGATGTAACATCACTCATCATCCAGATATATTGGGGTAAGTACAGTGCATAATAATACTAACTTTAGTGGAAAGTCTTTATTATTCGTCATTGTTGATGTAGCTAGTGCTGGGTATCTCTAGACACGTTTTTCAGTGTAGTTGTCCTTTTTCAGTATACAAATATGTTATTTTTCATGCACATACTTAATGTTCATTTTTTTGTTGGGATGTTGGGTATGCATTGTAGGACATTAGGGTGGGTAGTAAATTGCATATATATTTCAATTTGAATGTTTTTTTTTAAACATTTTGTTTTTAATATCTGTTTTAATAGTTGAATGTATATTTTTGTTATTTATTATTCAGATTGTGATAATTTTCGAGTTTGGGTGGATAGATTATTGAATTACAATTTTTTTAATTTTATAGCTTTCTTAAAAGTGTTTTTGGAATTTAAAATGTAATTATTTTATTTAGTGGTAGGATTTTTGGGTGGTTACTACATTAAATTGTATTTTTGTTTATTTTTTTATAAATCTCTATTTAGCTTCAATAATTATTTAAAATTAATTAGTGTTATTTATTTTTGGGGTAGTTGATTATTTTGGGGGGGTGGATCTTTAACATATTAATATGTATGTTTACATTTTTATAATTGTTTTTGGAATTTTTAAAATGTGATTATAATATTTCTAGTTGGGCCGTGGGACTTAATAATGGTTTGGGTAGGTAGAGTATTCCGTTTTTAATTGTTATTACATTTTGCTTTTGTTTTTTTACTGTTAATTTAATTGACATACCTATTAAATTTTGTATATGTTATCTAAAGTATTTTTTCCTTAGGTGTTCGGTTTTTATAGGAGTTTTAGTGGTTAATTTATTCAATGTTTAATTGTAATTATATTTTTTAAATTGTGTTTTTTTAATTTGAATTGAATTTATGTTTTTATTTTTATTTATATTATTTTTTAATTGGGTTTTAAAGGGGTTTTTGGGTAGTGTACTGTTAGAAATGGGGTTTCTGGTTGGCTAGGGTATGCACCTCAGTCAGGCAGAACTTACCCACTCTAGTCAGGGCAAGGGAGTTACACGTAAAAGATAACCCCTGCTCACCCCCTTGGTAGCTTGGCACGAGCAGTCAGGCTTAACCCGGAGGCAATGAGTAAATCGTTTGCACAACACACACAACACACGTGACGCAATATTCCCATCACAAAGGAAACACAACACCAGATTATATGAAAATATACTGTATTGTACACAACGTAATTATCAGACCAAACATCACATATCAGTACTATCCTGCTACCTTAGCAGTTGTCAGAACGTTACACATTAGTTACTCTGCAACCTAGCAGTCGTCACACATAACACACAGGTTACTCAGTATTCTGCAACACAAGCAGTAGTCAGGAAAACACGTTATTACATCACAGCACTTGTCATAAGAATATCATAAAATGCCCATAGTAGGAACATTAGAAAACATATGGCAAGTTAGAAAAACATGTTAGCAAGCCTGTCCATAAAAGGAACATTTGCATACACATATGTAAAAACATCAAACGCAGGTAGGTAATATATGAATCAAACAAAAGTCTGTAGAAAGAATTTAGGATTGCAACTATATTGGTCCTTTAAACAGTACCTGGTTGGATGAAGGCACCTCCAGTGCCTAGAAGGCGAACAATGGGGCCCCCGGCGCTCCTATACGTAAAACGGGGGCCTCCCTTATACTCTGGGGTCAGAGGAGGGCGACATGCACCTCCTCTCTTTTATAGACAGGCCCCTCCGGGGACCATGATTACTGGGGGCCCCCCAGGGCCTCAACCAGCCCTCACGAGGAGTTCCAAAGCCAGCAAAAACAACTTATAGTAGGAGGGGGGCACCACGCACCCCCTCTGGTTTAATGACAGGCCCCTCCCGGGACCTGCGATCTCTGGGGGCCCCCCAGGCCTCCACTGGCCCTTTCACCAAGGGGGGGGCCACAATAATGCCCATTTTACCTAACAGCAGAAAAGGAGCGTCCTGCTCCTAACGCAGAGGCCAGGGGGAAGGGGGCACTCCCCGCGCCTTCCCCTGATCCTGCTGTGAAGCCACAAGAAGATCGGACCCCTCCTGGGGCCCAGGCAGACACTCGCCTGCACCCGATGTGGTGTGCGAGTGTTCTTCCAGCTTCCCGGGCCGCTGAGGTGATCTTATTTAAAGGGGCACAATGCAGCCAGGAGCCTACGAGCTCCCAAGGCTCCATAAGCGCGCTGCAAACCACAGAGAAGCACCCCTCGTGAAGAAATGGATGCAGGGGTCAGGGGCCACAGCACCCTGCCCCTGGGGACCAGAATCTTAAGACAAGGTCCTCAGGTGGAGGGCCCAGCTACAGGCCAGCACAAGGGAAAGGCAGCAAGTGGCAAGTCCTTCACAGTGACCAGACAAGTCACAGGTCAGCACAGCAGCAGCAGTCCATGGCGGTTCCTGGTGAGTCCTTTCAGCCTTTGGTGTCCAGTTCCAAGATGATTCCAACAGTCTCCAAATTGTGGGGGAAATTCCCCTGTACTTATACTCAGTTCTTACAGTGTTTTACAATGGTAGGGAGAGGAGGTTCCAGCCAGTTACAACTGGTTCTGGGAGTGCCCCCTCTCTCCTTTCAGCACAGGCTCCAAACATCAGTGGGGGGTTAACAACCCTATTGTGTGAGGCCAGGGCACAGTCTTTACAAATGCAGGTGTGCCCCGCCTCTCCCTTCTCTCAGCCCAGGAAGACTATTCAGTATGTAGATGCACCTCTGTGACACCTCCACCCCCCCTGTGTACAGGCTGTCTGAAAAGTATGCACAAAGCCCCAACTGTCACTCTGCCCAGAAGTGGATTGGAGTCAAGCTGCAAAACACCAGAGTCATAAGCACAGATAAATGCGCACTTTCTAGAAGTGGCATTTCTGTGATAGTATAAAAAATACACCCACACCAGTAAGCAGTATTTATTATCACAACCATACCAAATCCGCCTACACTACCCCTCATAAATCAGACAATACCCTTTACACATAAGGCAGGGCATTTCTAATGCAATCCTATGAGAAAGCAGCACTCACAGCAGTGAGACACCAAGTTAGGCTGTTTGTCACTACCAGGACAGGGCATGCAATATGACACATGTCATGCCTTTCTACATACATGGCACCCTGCCCATAGGGCTAGCTAGGGCATACCTTAGGGGTGACTTATATGTAGTAAAAGGGGAGTTCTGGGCCTGGCAAGCAAGTTTAGATGCCAGGTCCCTATGGCAGAAAACTGCGCACACAGGCCCTGCGCTAGCAGGCCTGAGACAGGTTTGAAAGCCTACTTCAGTGGGTGGCGCAAGCAGCGCTGCAGGCCCGCTAGTAGTATTTAATTTACATGCCCTGGGTATAGAAATACCACTGTACAAGGGACTTATAGGTAAATTAAATATGCCAATTAGGTATAAGCCAATCATACCAACTTTAGATGGGAGAGCACCTCCACTTTAGCACTGGTCAGCAGTGATAAAGTGCTCAGAGTCCTAGAGCCAACAGCGAGAGGTCAGAAAAACCAAGAGGAAGGATGCAAACAGACTGGTGATGACCCTGCGTAAGGCAAAAAGTCCAACATGTACTAAGACCTTAACAATACCAGCATCACCAACCTTATGGAAAGCATGAACAGCATCATCCTCACCCACCTACTCTCCGACCCCATGCACAATGCTGGACACTTGTTTGATGCAATCTTCACAGCCAGCGACAGAGTCAAATATAGCAATATCACTGAGTTCACCAGGACAGACCATGCCGTCATCCATTTCACCACCTCAGGACCCCCAAGCACCTCTACCAAACCTCCCAACACCCCACACCAGAGCTGGAACAAAGTATCAGAGAGCCAGGATAATGACACCCTCAACACATTCCATCCTGACACCACACCCAACCTAGAACAGGCTGTCAAGTAATTCTCCACCTGGATCACAGAGTGCGCTGATAGAGTTGTCCCCATCAAGCCCACCAAACTCAATAGATCTACCAGACAGGCCAGTTGGTTCACCACAGAACTGAGAACCACCAAACACAACTGCAAGCAATTAGAAAGGAAATGGCACACCAGCAAGGAGAACAACAAGCGTTCCTCATATCTGGTGATGTCCCCCTGGTGCCCTCACAAAATATATGGTACAGACCTTCTTGAAATGTAGCAATAATAATTCATTTAAATCCAACAGTTCCCTATGGTTTCTTTTATTTATGCATAATGTTGAATAATCAAAAAGCAATTTCAAGAAAAGTCATATCAAATCATGATTCAAACGCCTCCAATATTTTAATTACAATGTGTAATACACATCCCATTGCATTTCGGGTTAAGCCATTCATCAGCGAAACAAAAGACCTAAAATCAAAATACAAGTTATGAGACTTAGGGAAAATGAGAAGGCACCACTATAATATCTGACATTAGAACCCAAATATTGTGTCTCTGAGAAATATCAAACCATGCTCACAAAAACCAAAAATAAGGAAGTGCATTCACCGTGCACATTAACTAAAGGTCATAACCAAAGCGATCTGAAAAGAAAAGCTATGTGCTGAGTAAACGCCCCTGCAATACAAGGCCAGGTGAGAAAAGTGAACGTGATAGCAAACAAAACGTGCAAGCAGATTCACTGGGTACAAAGGTGTCCGTGCTATTGTGATCATACACACAGATACCATGTTAAATAGCGTTCCCTCGGTGTAAACCCAGCGCAAAAAATAAGAATAACAGCTTACCAAGTTAATACCCCAGGTAAAAAAAAAATCAGTGCACATACACGGAGTGTAATGATTCACACAAAGCGAACGGTCACTGATGAAAATAAAAAAACACATGTGCACCAAAAATTCCAATGTACGAGTGATAAAGAAAACTGAACAGCGTTTAGCGCAGATCCCCATGAGTTTAAAGAAAAAGTGAACAAAAAGAAAAGACAGGCAACTGCTTTACACAAAGGTCGCCATGTGTGCAAACCTCCTCATAGATACATTGGTCGCAATATTAGAAGGAGATCAGTAAATGGAAATAAACAAAATAAATACAACAGTGAAGTTCAACAAAGAGATTGAGGTGTCATACAGAAAAACTCCGGTGTGAGTGGAAAAAAAAAATAAACATGTGCACCCATGAGTAAAGTGAAAAACTGACATTCACTGATTCCAGCACAGTGAACTGAATGAAACCAAATAAAATAAACCCATCTGCACTCAAACAAAAAAGGTTTTGCGAAATGAAAAGGTTAACATGCAATACTGTACAAAAACTATGTGCAGACAATTAAAGGTGTACAATTGAAATTGAAATGGGAGCTTTGACCATTTACTGGCCATGAATCTAATCCCAAATAGCAAAATAGAATAAACAGTGAATGCTAATTATAAAAAACAACTGAACTCGATACGGTCATTTCACACTCTTAGGTGTACAGTATCCAATATTTTGATTCAAAACAATTACCTTTTAGGAAAGTTTTTTCCGTTATCGATGTCTTCTCTCATGGGTACTGTTTCTAACACTAAGAACCTTAATTGGCTAACATTCTGGCCAAAGTCATTGAAATGAAGGGCTACAGTAGACCTTTCATGTTTATTTCTAATGTTGCTTTTATGTTCTATGGGTCTAGTTTTGATCTTACGTTCAGTTTTACCAAAGTCTCCAAAACCACACGGGCATTTCTGCAAGTAAATCACTAAATAATAACATTTTAAAAATAACTTGCATCCCTGTGGTGAAGTTTTTTTGTCAAAAAATGTACTGCAAATATAACATTTATATTACCAATGATGTTATCAAAGATGTCTTGAGTGCTGTAATTTGTAGGGTAATTAGCAGTGTAAGGCGCGGGCACAAGTAAAAGTTACCTAAGGGCACGAGTTATAGTTACTTGAGATTACTCTATTACAGATGAATTTTTATTGTTTTGTAAGTTTAAAATGAGAGCCTAACTATAGCGTCCCTGTAACCTTTGTTTGTTTAAGTGAATTTCTATGTTTTTTTAACCTATAGTAATTTTCATTACTATTCGTTAATCCAACCACCGCTACACACGATCGAAGGCCAGTCCCTGTGGCCAACCCCTATAAAAACTCAACCCAGCATAGCGCTCCCTCCTCGGGCCCATATCCGCCCTGTGGCCCACATCACACAAGGTACAGCGTAAATATTTAATTTTTTGGAGGGTGAGGTTGAGCTCTCTAGGACGATCTAAGCTAGGGGATCCCATCCCCCGGGGCTGGCCTAAGATTTAGGCCTAGATTTAAGAGGGCCTAGCTAATGTGGCCCAACAAGGCCAAAATCGCCACACCAGATTTAGAAAATAGTGCAATGTGTGCATTGCACCACTTTGTAACCCCTTGCGCCACATTACAGCTGTACCAGGCATAATGTATGCAAGGGGGCGTTCCCCCATTAGTGGAGGTGAAAAAATGGCACAAAGAAATCTAAAATATTTCTTTGTGACATTTTTGAGGCATTTTAATGCCTACACAGAGAAGACGTTAAAATGAAGCACACCATTGTTTTCAAGAGGCCTCAATGTGCTTTGCAGGATTAGCATCAACATTTTTTATACTAATCCTGCAAAGCACCAAACTAGCATCAAAAAGGTTGACGCTAGTTCCCTAACTACTGCCATGGTGCGCCGTATATTAAATATGGGGCACACATGGTGGCAGTAGGAGGTTACTAAGGGGCGCAAGCAAAGTGGCGCTGCAGTGGATGCAGCGCCACTTTTCTCAAATCGGGCCCATATATTTTTTTGGGGGGAGGGAGGTCACACAACCCCCCTCCTCAGGCCAATCTCACTCCAAGGACCCTTTCACCTGGAGCCCAGCCTAAACATTTCATTTTGGGGGGTAAAGAGGGCTGTGTGACTCCCCTCATCAGGGCCAATCTTAGCCCTGGGGACTCCATCCCTTGGAGCCCTACCATGTGACCTGGGTGCCACCCAGGGCACCCAATCTCAATGTTGGGGACTGTGGGGGAACCCTGAAGGCCCCCACGGTCCCAGCTGGCTCCTCACCTCCTTCAGGCACCAGCATTGCTGTCACAGAGAGCAGTTTCCTTTGTGTGCCTGCCTGCATCTCTACAGGCAGAGAGAGGAAACCCCTGCTCCGGTAAAGGGAGAGCTGACAGCTCTCCCTTCATTGGAGAAAACGGTTTGCTGTGATTTGGCTGCAGCTGTCAAAGATGCCACCAAGACACAACAAACAGCTATGTACCAAGGGTGTGAACCCCAGGACATGTCAGGAGCAAGCCTGTGGGGTTGGCAGTCCCCAGGCCTGTCTGTGGCTCCTTGAGGGTGGCCCCCTCCCATGAAAATAGCCCCAGGGAGGTGGTGGTCCCTGGGGACTGGGAGTCGGTAATGGACCTCCTTTCGATTTTTTAAAAGTTTGCCCCAGTGAGGTGTGGCCCCTGCATTTAATTACATTTAAACTCTGGTGAGGTGGTGGTCCCCCCATTACAAATATCAATGCCCCCTGGAGTTGGCCCACCCAGGGGCTTGGGTATTAAAAAGCATAGGAGCCTGCCCTTATTTTTTTTAATTTTTGCTGCGGATTTGCGACAAACATTTTTTTTTAAAGTGCTTTTTAGATGTGGGAAGGGGCACTCTAGGACCCCACCACTAGAGCCAAGGGGTCAGGGGGTCCGTACCCTGGCCCCTTTTCTTTTTTGTATACCTTTTTACTGTGCTAAAGCTGAGACAAAACATGGCTGCCAACAGTTCCTTGTTGAAGTGTTGGTAGCCAATATGATCTCAGCACTTGTTTGGAAGGGGTTGCGAATCCTTCATGTCCCTATATATACAAATTTGAATTTTCTTTAATATCTCTAAAACTACTGAAGGATTTACACCAAATCACAAAAAGGTCGCTTTCTGGACCAAGCTCTAGCTTTCTGCCAAGTTTGGCTTCTGTGCTATCACTGTTCAAAATCCCTATGGAAAAATGAATAGGGAAAAAATGTTTTGGGACCCCTCCTTTTTCTCGGCCCCTGCTTAACAGATCACCCCAAAACTTTCCAGACAGCAGCTGACGTGAATGGTGAATTTTTTGTGAAAAGTTTGTGAACATTCATCAACCGGCGCCAAAGATAAAGGTAAGTAAAAAACGCTTTTTCTATAGAACACACATATATATATATATATATATATATATATATATATAATATATATATATATATATATATGTATATATATATATGTATATTTAACCCCTTCGCTGCCAGGCTTTTTCCCCCTCCTGTGCCAGGCCTTTTTTTGCCTATTTGGAATAGATCTTGCTTAGGCCCTCATAACTTTTTGTACACATAAGCTACCCACGCCAAATTTGCGTCCTTTTTTTCCAACATCCTAGGGATTCTAGAGGTACCCAGACTTTGTGGGTTCCCCTGAAGGAGGCCAAGAAATTAGCCAAAATACAGTGAAAAGTTTTTTTGTTTTTTTTAAATGGGAAAAAGGGGCTGCAGAAGAAGGCTTGTGTTTTTTCCCCTGAAAATGGCATCAACAAAGGGATTGCGGTGCTAAAATCACCAGCTTCCCAGCTTTCAGGTACAGGCAGACTTGAATCAGAAAACCGAATTTCTCAAGAAAATTTTGACATTTTACTGGGACATACCCCATTTTAATGATTTTTTGTGCTTTCAGCCTCCTTCCAGAAAGTGACAAAAATGGGCATGAAACCAATGCTGGATCCCAGAAACCTAAAAATTTCTGAAAAGTAGACAAAATTATGAATTCAGCAAGGGGTAATTTGTGTAGATCATACAAGGGTTTTCCTACAGAAAATAACAACTGGATATTGAAATATTGAAATTGAGGTGAAAAAAACAGCATTGTTTCTCTATGTTTTACTCTGTAATTTTTTCCTGCAATGTCAGATTTTTGAAAGCAATATACTCTTACGTCTGCTGGACTCTTCTGGTTGCAGGGATCTATAGGGCTTGTAGGTTCATCAAGAACCCTAGGTACCCACAGCCAATAAATGAGCTGCACCCTGCAGTGAGTTTTCATTCTATACCGGGTATACAGCAATTCATTTGCTGAAATACAAAGAGTGAAAAATAGCTATCAAGAAAACATTTGTATTTCCAAAATGGGCACACCACAAGGTGTTGAGGAGCAGTGGTTATTTGCACATCTCTCAATTCCGGGGTGCCCATACTAGCATTTGAATTTCTCAATAGACGTCTTTTTTACACACTCTCTTATATTTGGAAGGAAAAAATGCAGAGAAAAACAAGGGGCAGTAATACTTGTTTCTGCTATTCTATGTTCCCCCAAGTGCCTATCTGTAGATTTTGGCCTCTAGCTCAGCCAGCACCTAGGGAAACCTACCTACCTACCTACTGTTACCGAGAATCCTTTGCAAACCTCAAAATGTGGCTAAAAAAACACATTTTCCTCACATTTCTGTGACAGAAAGTTCTGCAATCTGAGAGGAGCCACACATTTCCTTCCACCCAGCACTCCCCCAAGTCTCCCGATAAAAATGTACCTCACTTGTGTGGGTAGGCCTAGCGCCCACGACAGGCAATGCCCCAAAACACAATGTGGACACATCCCATTTTTTGACAGAAAACAGAGGTGTTTTTTGCAAAGTGCCTACCTGTAGATTTTGGCCTCTAGCTCAGCTGGCACCTAGGGGAACCTACCAAACCTGTGCATTTTTTAAAACTAGAGACCTAGGGGAATCCAAGATGGGGTGACTTGTGGGGCTCTGACCAGGTTCTGTTACAGAGAATCCTTTGCAAACTTAAAAATGTGGCAAAAAAAACACATTTTCCTCACATTTCGGTGACAGAAAGTTCTGGAATATGAGAGGAGCCACACATTTCCTTCAACCCAGCATTCCCCCAAGTCTCCCGATAAAAATGATACCTCACTTGTGTGGGTAGCCCTAGCGCACGCAACAGGAAATGCTCCAAAACACAACGTGGGCACATCCCATTTTTTGACAGAAAGCAGAGGTGTTTTTTGCAAAGTGCCTACCTGTAGATTTTGGCCTCTAGCTCAGCTGGCACCTAGGGAAACCTACCAAACCTGTGCATTTTTGAAAACTAGAGACCTAGGGGAATCCAAGATGGGGGGACTTGTGGGGCTCTGACCAGGTTCTGTTACCCAGAATCATTTGCAAACCTCAAACTTTGGCTAAAAAAACACGTTTTCCTCACATTTCGGTGACAGAAAGTTCTGGAATCTGAGAGGAGCCACAAATTGTCTTCCACCCAGCGTTCCCCTAAGTCTCCCGATAAAAATGATACCTCACTTGTGTGGGTAGGCCTAGCGCCCGCGACAGGAAATGTCCCAAAACACAACGTGGACACATCCCATTTTTCGACAGAAAACAGAGGTGTTTTTTGCAAAGTGCCTACCTGTAGATTTTGGCCTCTAGCTCAGCCAGCACCTAGGGAAAACTACCAAACCTGTGCATTTTTGAAAACTAGAGACCTAGGGGAATCCAAGATGGGGTGACTTGTGGGGCTCTGACCAGGTTCTGTTACCGAGAATCCTTAGCAAACCTCAAAATGTGGCTAAAAAAACACATTTTCCTCACATTTCGGTGACAGAAAGTTCTGGAATATGAGAGGAGCCACACATTTCCTTCCACCCAGCATTCCCCCAAGTCTCCAGATAAAAATTATACCTCACTTGTGTGGGTAGGCCTAGCGCATGCGACAGGAAATGCTCCAAAACACAACGTGGGCACATCCCATTTTTTGACAGAAAGCAGAGGTGTTTTTTGCAAAGTGCCTACCTGTAGATTTTGGCCTCTAGCTCAGCTAGCACCTAGGGAAACCTACCAAACCTGTGCATTTTTGAAAACTAGAGACCTAGGGGAATCCAAGATGGGGTGACTTGTGGGGCTCTGACCAGGTTCTGTTACCGAGAATCCTTAGCAAACCTCAAAATGTGGCTAAAAAAACACATTTTCCTCACATTTCGGTGACAGAAAGTTCTGGAATATGAGAGGAGCCACACATTTCCTTCCACCCAGCATTCCCCCAAGTCTCCAGATAAAAATGATACCTCACTTGTGTGGGTAGGCCTAGAGCATGCGACAGGAAATGCTCCAAAACACAACGTGGGCACATCCCATTTTTTGACAGAAAGCAGAGGTGTTTTTTGCAAAGTGCCTACCTGTAGATTTTGCCCTCTAGCTCAGCTAGCACCTAGGGAAACCTACCAAACCTGTGCATTTTTTAAAACTAGAGACCTAGGGGAATCCAAGATGGGGTGACTTGTGGGGCTCTGACCAGGTTCTGTTACCGAGAATCCTTTGCAAACCTCAAAATGTGGCTAAAAAACACATTTTCCTCACATTTCGGTGACAGAAAGTTCTGCAATCTGAGAGGAGCCACAAATTTCCTTCCACCCAGCATTCCCCCAAGTCTCCCGATAAAAATGATACCTCACTTGTGTGGCTAGGCCTAGCACCCGCGACAGGCAATGCCCCAAAACACAACGTGGACACATCCCATTTTTCGACAGAAAACAGAGGTGTTTTTTGCAAAGTGCCTACCTGTAGATTTTGGCCTCTAGCTCAGCCGGCACCTAGGGAAAACTACCAAACCTGTGCATTTTTTTAAACTAGAAAACTAGAGACCTAGGGGAATCCAAGATGGGGTGACTTGTGGGGCTCTGACCAAGTTCTGTTACCCAGAATCATTTGCAAACCTCAAAATTTGGCTAAAAAAACACGTTTTCCTCACATTTCGGTGACAGAAAGTTCTGGAATCTGAGAGGAGCCACAAATTTCCTTCCACCCAGCGTTCCCCCAAGTCTCCCGATAAAAATGATACCTCACTTGTGTGGGTAGGCCTTGCGCCCGCGACAGGAAATGTCCCAAAACACAACGTGGACACATCCCATTTTTCGACAGAAAACAGAGGTGTTTTTTGCAAAGTGCCTACCTGTAGATTTTGGCCTCTAGCTCAGCCAGCACCTAGGGGAACCTACCAAACCTGTGCATTTTTGAAAACTAGAGACCTAGGGGAATCCAAGATGGGGTGACTTGTGGGGCTCTGACCAGGTTCTGTTACAGAGAATCCTTAGCAAACCTCAAAATGTGGCTTAAAAAACACATTTTCCTCACATTTCGGTGACAGAAAGTTCTGGAATATGAGAGGAGCCACACATTTCCTTCCACCCAGCATTCCCCCAAGTCTCCAGATAAAAATGATACCTCACTTGTGTGGGTAGGCCTAGCGCATGCGACAGGAAATGCTCCAAAACACAACGTGGGCACATCCCATTTTTTGACAGAAAGTAGAGGTGTTTTTTGCAAAGTGCCTACCTGTAGATTTTGGCCTCTAGCTCAGCTAGCACCTAGGGAAACCTACCAAACCTGTGCATTTTTGAAAACTAGAGACCTAGGGGAATCCAAGATGGGGTGACTTGTGGGGCTCTGACCAGGTTCTGTTACAGAGAATCCTTTGCAAACCTCAAAATGTGGCTAAAAAAACACATTTTCCTCACATTTCGGTGACAGAAAGTTCTGCAATCTGAGAGGAGCCACAAATTTCCTTCCACCCAGCATTCCCCCAAGTCTCCCGATAAAAATGATACCTCACTTGTGTGGGTAGGCCTAGCACCTGCGACAGGCAATGCCCCAAAACACAACGTGGACACATCCCATTTTTCGACAGAAAACAGAGGTGTTTTTTGCAAAGTGCCTACCTGTAGATTTTGGCCTCTAGCTCAGCCGGCACCTAGGGAAAACTACCAAATCTGTGCATTTTTGAAAACTAGAAAACTAGAGACCTAGGGGAATCCAAGATGGGGTGACTTGTGGGGCTCTGACCACATTCTGTTACCCAGAATCCTTTGCAAACCTCAACATTTGGCTAAACAAACACGCTTTCCTCACATTTCGGTGACAGAAAGTTCTGGAATCTGAGAGGAGCCACAAATTGTCTTCCACCCAGCGTTCCCCCAAGTCTCCCGATAAAAATTATACCTCACTTGTGTGGGTAGGCCTAGCGCCCGCGACAGGAAATGTCCCAAAACACAACGTGGACACATCCCATTTTTCGACAGAAAACAGAGGTGTTTTTTGCAAAGTGCCTACCTGTAGATTTTGGCCTCTAGCTCAGCCAGCACCTAGGGAAAACTACCAAACCTGTGCATTTTTGAAAACTAGAGACTTAGGGGAATCCAAGACGGGGTGACTTGTGGGGCTCTGACCAGGTTCTGTTACCCAGAATCCTTTGCACACCTCGAAATTTGGCTAAAAAAACACGTTTTCTTCACATTTCGGTGACAGAAAGTTCTGGAATCTGAGAGGAGCCACAAATTTCCTTCCACCCAGCGTTCCCCCAAGTCTCCTGATAAAAATTATACCTCACTTGTGTGGGTAGGCCTAGCGCACGCGACAGGAAATGCCCCAAAACACAACGTGGACACATCCCATTTTTCGACAGAAAACAGAGTTGTTTTTTGCAAAGTGCCTACTTGTAGATTTTGGCCTTTAGCTCAGCCGGCACCCAGGGAAACCTACCAAACCTGTGCAGTTTAAAAAACTAGAGACCTAGGGGAATCCAAGATGGGGTGCCTTGTGGGGTTCTGACCAGGTTCTGTTACACAGAATCCATTGCAAACCTCAAAATGTGGATAAAAAAACACATTTTCCTCACATTTCGGTGACAGAAAGTTCTGGAATCTTAGAGGAACTACAAATTTCCTTCCACCCAGCGTTTCCCCAAGTCTCCCGATAAAAATGATACCTCACTTGTGTGGGTAGGCCTAGCGCCCGCGACAGGCAATGCCCCAAAACACAACGTGGACACATCCCATTTTTTGACAGAAAACAGAGGTGTTTTTTGCAAAGTGCCTACTTGTAGATTTTGGCCTTTAGCTCAGCCGGCACCTAGGGAAAACTACCAAACCTGTGCATTTTTTAAAACTAGAGACCTAGGGGAATCCAAGATGGGGTGACTGGTGGGGCTCTGACCAGGTTCTGTTACCCAGAATCCTTTGGAAACCTCAAAATTTGGCTAAAAAAACATATTTTCCTCAAATTTCGGTGACAGAAAGTTCTGGAATATGAGAGGAGCCACAAATTTTCTTCCACCCAGCGTTCCCCCAAGTCTCCCGATAAAAATGATACCTCACTTGTGTGGGTAGGCCTAGCGCCCGCGACAGGAAATGCCCCAAAACACAACGTGGACACATCCCATATTTCGACAGAAAACAGAGGTGTTTTTTGCAAAGTGCCTACCTGTAGATTTTGGCCTCTAGCTCAGCCGGCACCAAGGGAAAACTACCAAACCTGTGCATTTTTGAAAACTAGAGACTTAGGGGAATCCAAGATGGGGTGACTTGTGGGGCTCTGACCAGGTTCTGTAACCAGAATCCTTTGCAAACCTCAAAATTTGGCTAAAAAAGCAAGTTTTCTTCACATTTCGGTGACAGAAAGTTCTGGAATCTGAGAGGAGCCACAAATTTCCTTCCACCCAGCGTTCCCCCAAGTCTCCCGATAAAAATGATACCTCACTTGTGTGGGTAGGCCTAGCGCTCGCGACAGGAAATGCACCAAAACACAACATAGACACATCCCATTTTTCGACAGAAAACAGAGGTGTTTTTTGCAAAGTGCCTACCTGTAGATTTTGCCCTCTAGCTTAGCCGACACCTATGGAAACCTACCAAACATGTGCATTTTTTAAACCTAGGGGAAATCCAAGATGGGGTGACTTGTGGGGCTCTGACCAAGTTCTGTTACCCAGAATCCTTAGCAAACCTCAAAATGTGGCTAAAAAAACACATTTTCCTCACATTTCGGTGACAGAAAGTTCTGGAATATGAGAGGAGCCACACATTTCCTTCCACCCAGCATTCCCCCAAGTCTCCCGATAAAAATGATACCTCACTTGTGTGGCTAGGCCTAGCACCCGCGACAGGCAATGCCCCAAAACACAACGTGGACACATCCCATTTTTCGACAGAAAACAGAGGTGTTTTTTGCAAAGTGCCTACCTGTAGATTTTGGCCTCTAGCTCAGCCGGCACCTAGGGAAAACTACCAAACCTGTGCATTTTTTTAAACTAGAAAACTAGAGACCTAGGGGAATCCAAGATGGGGTGACTTGTGGAGCTCTGACCAGGTTCTGTTACCCAGAATCATTTGCAAACCTCAAAATTTGGCTAAAAAAACACGTTTTCCTCACATTTCGGTGACAGAAAGTTCTGGAATCTGAGAGGAGCCACAAATTTCCTTCCACCCAGCGTTCCCCCAAGTCTCCCGATAAAAATGATACCTCACTTGTGTGGGTAGGCCTTGCGCCCGCGACAGGAAATGTCCCAAAACACAACGTGGACACATCCCATTTTTCGACAGAAAACAGAGGTGTTTTTTGCAAAGTGCCTACCTGTAGATTTTGGCCTCTAGCTCAGCCAGCACCTAGGGGAACCTACCAAACCTGTGCATTTTTGAAAACTAGAGACCTAGGGGAATCCAAGATGGGGTGACTTGTGGGGCTCTGACCAGGTTCTGTTACAGAGAATCCTTAGCAAACCTCAAAATGTGGCTTAAAAAACACATTTTCCTCACATTTCGGTGACAGAAAGTTCTGGAATATGAGAGGAGCCACACATTTCCTTCCACCCAGCATTCCCCCAAGTCTCCCGATAAAAATGATACCTCACTTGTGTGGGTAGGCCTAGCACCTGCGACAGGCAATGCCCCAAAACACAACGTGGACACATCCCATTTTTCGACAGAAAACAGAGGTGTTTTTTGCAAAGTGCCTACCTGTAGATTTTGGCCTCTAGCTCAGCCGGCACCTAGGGAAAACTACCAAACCTGTGCATTTTTGAAAACTAGAAAACTAGAGACCTAGGGGAATCCAAGATGGGGTGACTTGTGGGGCTCTGACCACATTCTGTTACCCAGAATCCTTTGCAAACCTCAAAATTTGGCTAAGCAAACACGCTTTCCTCACATTTCGGTGACAGAAAGTTCTGGAATCTGAGAGGAGCCACAAATTGTCTTCCACCCAGCGTTCCCCCAAGTCTCCCGATAAAAAGTATACCTCACTTGTGTGGGTAGGCCTAGCGCCCGCGACAGGAAATGTCCCAAAACACAACGTGGACACATCCCATTTTTCGACAGAAAACAGAGGTGTTTTTTGCAAAGTGCCTACCTGTAGATTTTGGCCTCTAGCTCAGCCAGCACCTAGGGAAAACTACCAAACCTGTGCATTTTTGAAAACTAGAGACTTAGGGGAATCCAAGACGGGGTGACTTGTGGGGCTCTGACCAGGTTCTGTTACCCAGAATCCTTTGCACACCTCAAAATTTGGCTAAAAAAACACGTTTTCTTCACATTTCGGTGACAGAAAGTTCTGGAATCTGAGAGGAGCCACAAATTTCCTTCCACCCAGCGTTCCCCCAAGTCTCCTGATAAAAATTATACCTCACTTGTGTGGGTAGGCCTAGCGCACGCGACAGGAAATGCCCCAAAACACAACGTGGACACATCCCATTTTTCGACAGAAAACAGAGTTGTTTTTTGCAAAGTGCCTACTTGTAGATTTTGGCCTTTAGCTCAGCCGGCACCCAGGGAAACCTACCAAACCTGTGCAGTTTAAAAAACTAGAGACCTAGGGGAATCCAAGATGGGGTGCCTTGTGGGGTTCTGACCAGGTTCTGTTACACAGAATCCATTGCAAACCTCAAAATGTGGATAAAAAAACACATTTTCCTCACATTTCGGTGACAGAAAGTTCTGGAATCTTAGAGGAACTACAAATTTCCTTCCACCCAGCGTTTCCCCAAGTCTCCCGATAAAAATGATACCTCACTTGTGTGGGTAGGCCTAGCGCCCGCGACAGGCAATGCCCCAAAACACAACGTGGACACATCCCATTTTTTGACAGAAAACAGAGGTGTTTTTTGCAAAGTGCCTACTTGTAGATTTTGGCCTTTAGCTCAGCCGGCACCTAGGGAAAACTACCAAACCTGTGCATTTTTTAAAACTAGAGACCTAGGGGAATCCAAGATGGGGTGACTGGTGGGGCTCTGACCAGGTTCTGTTACCCAGAATCCTTTGGAAACCTCAAAATTTGGCTAAAAAAACACATTTTCCTCAAATTTCGGTGACAGAAAGTTCTGGAATATGAGAGGAGCCACAAATTTTCTTCCACCCAGCGTTCCCCCAAGTCTCCCGATAAAAATGATACCTCACTTGTGTGGGTAGGCCTAGCGCCCGCGACAGGAAATGCCCCAAAACACAACGTGGACACATCCCATATTTCGACAGAAAACAGAGGTGTTTTTTGCAAAGTGCCTACCTGTAGATTTTGGCCTCTAGCTCAGCCGGCACCAAGGGAAAACTACCAAACCTGTGCATTTTTGAAAACTAGAGACTTAGGGGAATCCAAGATGGGGTGACTTGTGGGGCTCTGACCAGGTTCTGTAACCAGAATCCTTTGCAAACCTCAAAAAATTTGGCTAAAAAAGCAAGTTTTCTTCACATTTCGGTGACAGAAAGTTCTGGAATCTGAGAGGAGCCACAAATTTCCTTCCACCCAGCGTTCCCCCAAGTCTCCCGATAAAAATGATACCTCACTTGTGTGGGTAGGCCTAGCGCTCGCGACAGGAAATGCACCAAAACACAACATAGACACATCCCATTTTTCGACAGAAAACAGAGGTGTTTTTTGCAAAGTGCCTACCTGTAGATTTTGCCCTCTAGCTTAGCCGACACCTAGGGAAACCTACCAAACATGTGCATTTTTTAAACCTAGGGGAAATCCAAGATGGGGTGACTTGTGGGGCTCTGACCAAGTTCTGTTACCCAGAATCCTTAGCAAACCTCAAAATGTGGCTAAAAAAACACATTTTCCTCACATTTCGGTGACAGAAAGTTCTGGAATATGAGAGGAGCCACACATTTCCTTCCACCCAGCATTCCCCCATGTCTCCCGATAAAAATGATACCTCACTTGTGTGGGTAGGCCTAGCGCACGCGACAGGAAATGCCCCAAAACACAACGTGGACACATCCCATTTTTTGACAGAAAACAGAGGTGTGTTTTTTGCAAAGTGTCTACCTGTAGATTGTGGTCTCTATCTCAGCCGGCACCTAGGGAACCTACCAAACCTGTGCATTTTTTAAAACTAGAGACCTAGGGGAATCCAAGATGGGGTGACTTCTGGGGCTCTGACCACGTTCTGTTACCCAGAATCCATTGCAAACCTCAAAATTTGGATTAAAAAACTAGTTTTTCTCACATTTCGGTGACAGAAAGTTCTGCAATCTGAGAGGAGCCACAAATTTCCTTCTACCCAGCATTCCCCAATGTCTCCCAATAAAAATGATACCTCGTTTGTGTGGGTGGGCCAGGTGCCTGCAACAGAAAAAGGCCACAAACTTGTAGAGATTATAGGGATAGCACAGCGAGTTGATAAGCACACATTCTTCTTTTATACATCTTTAGGCTGACTCTGCTTTGGAGAACCACACAAGTGAGGTGTCATTTTACTTGGGAGTCTGAGGGGAACGCTGGGGAGTAGGAATTTTGTGCTGGAGCGGAGATCGTACAAATGAAAGTCACGAAAATCTGCTTTTTTAAGCAAATTTTGAGGTTTGCAGAGGAGTCTGGGTTTGAAAATGTTGGGGGATCCACGCAAGCCACACCTCCCTGGACTCCTTGGGGTGTCTAGTTTTAAAAAATGTCTGGGTTTGGTAGGTTTCCCTAGATGAAGGACGCACCCAGGACCAAAAACATAGGTGCCCCCTCCCCTCCAAACACAGGTAGTTTTGTAATATATCATTTTGATGTGTCCACATACGTCTGTGATGTGCCAAACACTAAAATTGTGAAAAGAAACACACTTAGGTTATGTGAAAACGACCTCTCACCCACCAACCAAGTTGGTGGCATGCTTCATCATCGGGGCCCCACCTGAGACACCTAGCGTGTCACAAGTGTGCTGCGACGCCTAGAGCAGAGCAGGTCATTTAATTTTTACCACACATACTGGTTGGATTTGGCACAAGGGTGAGTGATGGTTCAGTAGATCAAATTTTATTATCAAGAGATTTCATAGAAGTGAAATGCACTGGTAATAACCGAAAGGCCAAAAAACTGAACCAATGACTCACAGCTCATGAGCTGTAAAGCAACGGCAAGGCACCAACCGCTTTACAGTCCATTCACATACCTTTCATACATTACATGCACAAGACCATTCACGCCGCCAGCCACGGGCCCAGCACATTACAACACTCGCATCGACAGACAGCGCCAGTCAAGGGCCCATCACTTTCATTACGCCCACATACCTGATACAGCAATCACACCAGCTGATGAGTGTGTGGACTAGCCTTTGGCTGGCACCGCTAGCCAAGCGCCACCCCACCCATACCGTCAGCCAAGTGCCACCCCACACACACCGCAAGCCAAGCGCCACCCCAAGCACACTGCCAGCCAAGCGCCACCCCACCCATACCGCAGGCCAAACACCACCCCACACACACCGCCAGCCAAGCGCCACCCCACACACAACACCAGCCAAGCGCCACCCCACGCACACCGCCAGCCAAGGGCCACCCCATGCACACTGCCAGCCAAGCACCACCCCACGCACACCGCCATTACTTTTTTTTGTTTATAAACAACAAAGAAACCACTAACTAATCATAAAATAAGTATAAAACTACAAACACAAAAGCTCTAACTAAATACATTTAGCGCCACCCCACGCACACCGCCAGCCATGCACCACCCCACGCACACCGCCAGCCAAGGGCCACCCCACGCACACTGCCAGCCAAGCACCACCCCACGCACACCGCCATTACTTTTTTTTGTTTATAAACAACAAAGAAACCACTAACTAATCATAAAATAAGTATAAAACTACAAACACAAAAGCTCTAACTAAATACATGACAGTAATGCCAACCGTGAAACTGAACATATGAAAATATGAAACAGGCAGTGTACGCTCACGGTATTTCCCAAAAAAGTTTCCTAGTGTGGTAACTTCTAAAACAGCCGGGCACACACAGCCCAGGCATTGAAGGGCATTTGGGGCAGTACATCCGGCTCTCCCTCCTGATTGCTCTCCGGGCACATACTCTGCATTTCTTTGTGGGCAAATCTTTTTTGGGAGTGGGAGGAATGTGATCTGGAAAGTGCTGATCTTTCAATCTAGCCACTTCCTCCACCACTTGTACTCTAGGAACTCTTGCCCGTTCCACCACAAAAAGGCTCTCTATCAGTGACTCCTGAAATTTAACAAATGTCATCCTCGACTCAGGTGAACAATCCTTGAACACAATAAAAGCATTAAAAGTTGCCAAATGAAATAAACGTAGGGCCAACTTTTTATATCACACGTAAGACTTACGAAGAGCAGTGTAAGGTTCCAACCTCTGATCTACTCTATCAACACCACCCATGTGCCTATTGTGGTCCAAAATGCACGCAGGTTTGCGCACTTCCGCAACCTGACCCCAAACAGTCACAGGGGAAGTACTCTCATCATGAATGGTAGATAGCATGTACACATCCCTCCTGTCTGAAAATTTCAGAGCTAGCAGCCCATTATTCCGCAAGGCACTGCACTGTCCCCTCTCAAGTTTTTTACAGACAAGCTCCCTTGGATAGCCTTTCCGGTTAGAACAGATTGTGCCACAAGCAACAGTGTCCACTCTAAACAACTCCTTGAACAACTGCACTCCAGGGTAGAAATTATCTACGTACAAATGGTGACCTTTGTTAAACAGTCATCTACCAAGTTCCCACACAATTTTTTCGTGAACTCCAAAAGTGGCCCGACAACCAGGAGGGTCAATACTGGGATCCCTACCAGTGTAGACCCGAATATTATACACATATCCTGCACTGCTTTCTGACAGCATATACAATTTAATCCCATACCGTGCCCTTTTTCTAGGAATGTACTGCTTAAAAACTAAACGCCCCTTGAAAAGGACCATAGACTCGTCCACACTTACCTCTTTGCCTGGAACATAGACCTCTGAAAACCGATCTACAAAATGATCAAGGACAGGCCTAATCTTAAAAAGACGGTCACAATCAGGGTGATCTTGTGGCAAGGCTAAAGCATTGTCTACAAAATGCAGCATACAAAGAAGAAGCAAATAGCGATTACGTGTCATAGTTGCAGGAAATATAGCCGTTGCCATCAAAGGACTAGTAGACCAATAAGAAGCCAGTGACGGCTTCCTGATCAACCCCATCAAAAAAGTCAAACCTAAAAACGTTTTCTTCTCTTCCAGATATGTGGGAACCCACTGAGTAGCTCTAGACTGAGGCCTAAGTCTGGCAGCGTTGTCCCTCAAATATTGCTCTGCATACAAATTAGTCTGCTCCACAATCTCTTCCAAAAACACATCGTCCATAAACAAGTGAAAGAAGTGGACAGGCAAAACGTTTTCTGTATTGACTCTACACCCTGGGAGACCAGTGAATGCAGGTAACTGTGGCTGCTCCATGTTTGGGGCAATCCAGGTGTCAGGTCTTCTAATGGGAAACGCTTCAGCCCCAGGCTGCTGCACTCGTGGCACATCAATGTCCTTCTCTAACACAGGCCCTTCATCTGCACTGAGAGTAGCTTCCTCATCAGAAGAACACTCTTGGACAGAAAACTCACTGCCAGAATCTCTCACTTCCTCCTCTGCCTCAGATGCAGAGTCAGTCTCGTAATCATGGTCTGAAGACGACTCAAAGAGCATGCCAACAACCTGCTGAGCGGTCACTCTGTGGCTAGCCATGATCCTCACTAACAACAAATTGATAGCCAACAACAACTAGCAATAAAATAAGTAATAAACAAAGTGTAGCTATATCACAAAGAGTTATGTACTAAAAAACTATACCACTCACTTGCCTAAAAAAGCTACTCACCAGCAACTACTCTGCAGGGACACAGCAATCACCAATGATATCCCACTAAAAAGAAAAAAAGAAAAAAGCAAATTAGACATATGACAACACAAATATCGTTGTGCTCAAATCTAAGGGCAATTTCACACACGATACTGCATTTAGTACACCACCTACAAACATGTCATTCATGCATGTTAACAATACTCCTTTGGAGTAAATTGCTTTCACTTACCTAAAACATGCAACTATGCAAACTGCAGGACAACTACTGCCAAAACCGCGAGGATCCACAGCAGAGGAAACAAAAGCTTTGAACTAGAACAAAAAGAAGAAATAAACTGTTATAATCACAAATACAAATACTTCACCAGTTGACAAACACCCCGCCACCAAGAACTTAGAAATTGTCCCTGGTGCCTAAGTAGCTTCTGCCCCACTAGGAGGCAGATGGGCCTAAAAAAATAGGCTAATCTGCCCCCAAGTGAGGCAGAAATGGCCAACAGCTCTGTACCCTGTTTGGGGGGGCGGCCCTTGCCAAAGGGGCGAATGGGGGTGCCCCCAGCACAAAAAAAACAAAGGGAACCAAAAAAAACAAATCTCTGACATCTTGGTGCCTTCTGCCCCCCTTGTGGGCAGATGGGATCAACAAAAATAGGCTGAACTGCCTCCAAGGTGAGCAGAAATGGCCACCACTAATGTGCCCCCATTGGGGGGGGCGACCCTTGCCGTAGGTGCCGCCCCCTCACACTCACAAAACACACACACACGATCCCTGGTGCCTAAGTGGATTCTGCCCCCCTTGGGGGCAGATGGGCGTAAATAAAATTGGCCGATCTGCCCCCAAGGGGGGTAGAAATGGTCAACAGCCCTGCGCCCCCTTTAGGGGGTGACCCTTGCCAAAGGGGGCACCCCCAGCACAAAACAAAAAAAAGGGGAACAAAAAAATAAATCCCTGGCCTATTGGTGGTTTCTGCCCTCCTTGGGGGCAGATGGGCCTACAAAAATAGGCCCATCTGCCCCCAAAGGGGGCAGAGATAGCCAATATGAAATTTCCCCACATTGGGGGGGGCGACCCTTGACCAAGGGGTGCCCCCAAACACACAAAACACACACACAATCCCTGGCGCCTAGTGGGTTTCGACCCCCCTTGGGGCCAGATCGTCCAAAAACATGGCCGATCTAGCCCCAGGGGGGGCCGAAACATATAAAAAATTCTTGCCCCCGGGGCAGCGACCCTTACCTAAGGGGTCACTGCCCAAAAACATAAAGAATATAAAATCCCTGGTGTCTAGTGGTTTTTGGATCCCCGCGGGGGCAGATCGGCCGATCGGCCCCCAGGGGGGGGGCCGAAATAGGATTAAAAAAATAGCCCCCAATGGGAGCGAACCTTGCCCAAGGGGTCGCTCCCAAAATACATTACAAAAATCAAATCCCTGGTGTCTAGTGGTTTTCGCCCCCCTGGGGGCAGATCGGCTGAAAAATCGGCCGATCTGCCCTCGGGGGGGGGGCGAAATAGGAAAAACAAAATAGGCCCCCTTGGGAGCGACCCTTGCCCAAGGGGTCGCTCCCAAAATACATATGTAAAATGAAATCCCTGGTGTCTAGTGGTTTCTGCCCCTGGTGGGGGGGGCGAAATAGGAGAAAAAAAAATAGCCCCCATGGGAGCGACCCTTGCCCAAGGGGTTGCTCCCGAAATAATTGTGAAAAATGAAATCCCTGGTGTCAAGTGGTTTTCGCCCCCCCTGGGGGCAGATCGGCCAGGAAATCGGAAATAAAATAGCCCCCCATGGGAGCAACCCTTGCCCAAGGGTCGCTCTCAAAATACAATACTAAAACAAATCCCTGGTGGCTAGTGGGGATTCCTGCTCCACGATCGCAGGCCCTGCCCGCAATCGTGGAGCAGGAATCCACTGAAAACAGGCACAGAGGGAAAGGAAAAACACTTTCCTTTCCGTCGTGTCTGTTTTCCCCCCAAACCCCCAAAAAGGGAAGGACTCACCTCTAGGAAGTCCTCTTCCCTCGACGCGCTGGAAACAAATGGCACACTGACGTCATCAGATTGCCGGGAGGCTCGGGGGTGGAAGGGGAAGGGATTCCCCTTCCATCTACGACCGGTGGGTGTGGGTGGGGGGCCCAAGGGGGGAGCGCTAGCTATCCCCCAGTGGGCCAGGTGCAGGACGAGGTGATTTCGTCCAAGGCACCCGGCGGGTTAAATATCTATATATATATATATATATATATATATATTTATATATATATATATATATATATATATATATATATATATATATATATATATATATATATATATATGTATATATATATATATATATATATATATATATATATATATATATATATATATATATATATATGTATATATTTAGTTAGAAATGGGGTCTGTAGTTGGCAGAGGTATACACCCCTTTCCAAGTAGGGACCACAATTCTAGTCAGGGTAAGTCACAACACAATCCAAATTATCCTGTGCCCACCCTCTGGTAGCTTGGCACTGAGCTGTCAGGCTTAACGTAGAAGGCAATGTGTTAAGTATTTGTGCAATAAATCATATAGAAACACTATGAAGACACCACAAAAATATACCACACAGGTTTAGAAAATAGATAGTATTTATTTGAATAAATTAAGGTAAAAATGACAAAGATCCAATCAGCAAAGATCCAATCAGCACAAGTTGAAATATCACTTTTAAAAGGTTTGAAAGAATCTCAATCTTAGAAATCAATAGTTGTCTCTTTGTAACACACAGTACCTGTGATTCATCAAAAATAACAATGCACAGGGACCGCAGAGGAGATGTGTGAAAAAATAAGGTGATGTGTCGGATTTTCCAGCACGGCACAGACAATGTGCTGTTTCTTTCCACACTGCAAAGGTTTGTGTTGTTTTTCTGGCTCAAGGTCTTGGTTCCTCACTGCGATGTGGGGGTATTTTTTGATTCTGCATGGCACCAGATAGGACTGCTCCGTATCACCCCTACTTTTCATTATAGCAATGAACCCTTTGCTCCGAAACCTGCAAGACTTTCTTTCCCTCAGGAGGGTTCAGCTTAAACATGGCCCCCTCCTCCTTTCTTTATACTCAGACAACATCCTGCTTTTTATTCCTCATACCACAGCCAACCTTGCCCTTTCTTAGGCAGGAAACTGCCCACTATGGCAACCTTTCAGGACTCCAGATGAACTGGTCCAAATCGGAATTATTACTCTTGATAGAAGCCATGCAACCTGTCCCTGAAGAACTCCTATTTCGGTGGGTCACAGATGATACCAAATATTTAGGCTTCACCTACCTAGGGACAGAGACCAAATACTACAACTTAATTATGGTCCGGTTATGGACCAGCTGGAGATGCAGGTGTTGCGATGGATAACACTCCATGGTAGTCCTTCCACGTTTTCTTTATCTTTTTTAAACATCCCTCTCCCCTTGATGTTTGGCTTCTTCCGCACGCTGCGAGGTCATCTGCTGCGTCTTATATTGGCTGTGGGTAGAGAGCTGGTTCGATGGACTCCCCAGTGCGTCTGTTGGAGCTTGATGGGGTTTGGGGGTTCCAGACTTCCACCTTTACTGTTTGATAGCTCAGTGTCAGTATTCTTTCTGTTGGTATCATTCAGATGCTCGCATCCTATACTTCAGACCTGAGAGGGATCAGCTGGATATACTCTCACATTCCTAAATGTTTCCAAAGGGTATTCCACTAGACCCTCATGACATACAAACAGTATCCACGACATGTTGGGCGTGGTGCCAGTTGCAAAGAATGCTGGGTGGCGGACATCTCTACTCTTCCGCTATCCCTCTTCATAAGAGCTCCCGGCTCCCCCTCATGTGCAAGGTACTGGTGCAGCATACGCTCCATCACTATAACCTCTCCACAATGGGGGACCTCTTTCCAGATGGTCAGGTTCCACTGTTCTGTGGATCAGCAGGTACAGAGTGTCACCCATATGGACCTTTTCATCTTTAAGAGATTGCATGCTACCTTTCTTTCCTGCTGCCCACATATTTGTTAGCTTCTCTCCATTGACGCATGTAATTTTGATTGTGGAGAGGAACCAATTTGTTTCCAGATTGTACCAATTATGTGTCGCTATGAGGCATGATGCAATGCCCCAGGTGCGAGAGGCACGGGTGGAGGAGCTGGGATCCCCATTAACTGATAACATTTGGTCATATTGCTGTTCACAAATACAAGGCATATCAATCAACTACCGACATATATTGCTGCATTTTAAATTTCTCCATTGTTGCTATCTAATCCCTGCAGTCATTGTAAGGTTTGATCCTAACAGGACGGATCATTGTTCCAAATGCAATCTACCAGGTGCTGACTTTGCACATTCTCCCTGGACACGCCAGTTCTTTCCTACTATTGGAAGGCCGTTTATACGTATATCTCTTCTATATTGCATGTAAGTCTACAGCCTATCCCCCTTCAGGCACCTTTGGGTGCGCCAGGGACTTCCCTCGCTGGCGGGCTGACTGGTGTCTATGGCCTTCC
Source organism: Pleurodeles waltl (assembly GCF_031143425.1). Taxonomy (NCBI): domain Eukaryota; kingdom Metazoa; phylum Chordata; class Amphibia; order Caudata; family Salamandridae; genus Pleurodeles; species Pleurodeles waltl. The sequence continues at coordinate 890,695,116 of NC_090442.1, read as the reverse complement.
TGTTGGCTAAGAGGGAGGTCGCACTACATTTGGGAGACTTCAGGGCACCTAGACCCCCTGACTGGTTTAAAATCATGACGTTCAGTGATGAAGTCAGTGAAGACTATGCTCTCCTGCAGCCCTCCACTTCACAACCCGTTGATATATGGCAACCTTTTTGCGAATATCTTACTATTCATGACTAGGCCTCTTCAGACTAGGGTATGTCCTTTAGTCCCCCCTACATAATCTCATCTATGGTAGATTACAATTTTACCCCAACTATGGCCTTGATTGTATATTGTTCTTTTTTGCCTTTGATTTTGCCAATATGATGATGGAACGTGGTTGTTTGGGAATTTTGTGAGCAGCTGAAATGTGGCAAATCACTTGACTGCTTGTTGTATGTTACTCTCTAAAAATCAATAAAAATAAAGTTCTAATAAAAAAAGTATAGAGTTAACAATCGTTTTGGTTTTGATATTTTATCGTCAATATTTTTTATATATCCATGTTGTTATTTTCAATATTCACTAGTACGGTAACTTCAAAGCAGTTAAGAGTACAACCACTGAATATGCTATGGTAAAGTACAAACACCTGTGTATGAAAAAATGTCTAAATTCATTCCAATACCATATTATAACCTGGTTTTCTCATAAAAAGAAAGTAAAGTCAATGTGAGGATCCATTAAGAAGCATTTGGGATTAAGGGTGCTTCTGCCTTCTTAAGAGTAATATAAAAGCTACAGTTGTTTCTCAGAAAGACAGACACCCACAATCTGAGTTGGGGGTGTCATTATGTTTGATCCAGAGGATGACAGGAACTGTGGCATGGATACAGGACACATATAGAGGGAAAGGATAATTACAGGTGGAGCACAGGGGTCTATTGTCAGGCACTGATGTCTGAAGGACATAGGCAGAGAGGGCCAGACTCCAGTGTATCGATATTCCCAGTGCCATGAGAGCTATGCACAACAGTGAGGACAATACCATTGGTAGTTGTGTGAGGTACTGATGCCAAACAAAATAAATTAGCAGTTGGACAATAGGTTTAAGAAATATTGTCCTCCTTGCTGCTGTGCTAGTGTTAGGCATGGTATCTGCACTTCTACACGAAACCCTGCTCTTATCTCCTTACTCCAGCACCACTCTTCTGATCCTTGCATCTCTCTATTTGTAACTGTTCAGCTGTCTACTGTTCTGTACACTCTTACCTAATCGCTGTGTCCTACAGCTCATCTAGAACCCACATTGTCTCTTCTCACACCCAGGGCTATATTAAGTCCTTTAGAGGCCCTAAGCACTTAAAAGGTTTTGGTGCCCCCATATATATCTAATTCAAAATATAAACAATAGGAAACCATAAAATAAAATGTTATTTTTCGAAATGAAACAAAAAATAGTAAAATGGAAAATAATGTTTATGTTTGTATAATTTCACTTTATTTATATTTGAAAAGTATTAGATCAAATCCCCAAAACTAATCTTACCCAACACATCTACTTCTATACTTAGTAGAGAAAAGGCATCCAGCCTGCCTTGTTGCATGTTTTTAATATACTTCAGTTGAGAAGATGAATGCACAGCTGAATAATTTGTGACCATTAATGTTAAAATATACGAAATCAAATATCTACATTTGGAAGGACACGCTCAATATTGTCTTCTACAATTATTTTACAAAGTTCAGCATGACTGAATCTTGTTTTTGCATTTTTTGTTGCACTGAACTTATGATTCACATATGAGTGAAACTGCTGAAGCTCAGCTGAGAAATCAGTGTTCAGGTCCTCTGGGTAAGCATCAATCAGCTTTTCACAACACTGAGAATACCTTTCAATTTCAGTAGATGATGAAATGACATTATGTGGCGCATCACAAATCTCTGCTATTTCTTCATATATCTCTCCTCTTCTTCTCATCTCAGCTTCAAGTTTGTAAACAATTATGAAAAAGATGGTGATACAAAATTTATCTCTGGCTTTCATATATACTTCTGGTGCAACACCACCGTCTTTGGGTAGCTTCTTTCTGATACGTTTGTGAATTTGAGCTGCCTTGTAGTCAACATCTGACAGCATTTCTTTTGTAACTGCTTCATATCTTTCAAATTCATCTTGTAAGTGTACAATTGATCAGCTAATGATCATACAGATCTGCACATGTTTTAAGCTCACACTGTGTAGAAGTTACTAGATTCTAATTTTGTTATATTTCCAAGATGAATGTATATTGTTAATCTCTTTTATTACTATTTTATTATTATTTTTATTATTGTATATTTATGTATGTAATGTTTTCATTTATTGTGGGAGCCCCTTTTTGTGGCAGTTGATTCAGCTGCACCATTTGTAGTTTTGCACCATATGGACCATGATAAATTTGGCAATGGAAAATTTCTGTGGTGCCCCTTCCCTTAATTAACCTAAACAGATTTGCTAAATGACTAAGCTAGCCTTGCTCATACCTGCAATTGTTTCTTTCTATCCCTTTACCTTTTTGTATGAATGGATGGGTGCATTGAGCAGGTTTGTGATTCCGCTCAACACACTCATCCATCCACCAGGTGATTGGGTGGATGGCTGAGAAGGTGCAGGCTGGGACAATATTCTGTCTCGAATGTCAACCAAGCAGAATATCATTACATCAAAGTCAAAGGATAAAATATCCCAAGGTTTGTTTCTTTGCATTTTTATACCAAACCACACATATGTACCTTGGTGAGAAACATAAATCTTAAAGGTACAGTGATGTGGAGTCAAAAATAAAAATCCTTTCTTCCCTGTGTGGACTTAAATTTCAACATTTTATCCCTCAACATTAGTGTAACTATATTACGTCCCGTCTGTATTCGGGATTGGATATGTACAGACAATCAGCTGACAAACATTTGAGATACTGCTTTTGAAGATACTTTTTCTTTACCTCTGAAATATTCTTTTGTAGAATGCTTCCGGAAGTTAAGTCTTCAGTATGAATACTTTTGTGCTAATGCAACCACAGCCCCGCTGGGTGTTGTTGTTAATTTGAGTTTGTATCACAATGAACAGCAATAGAACAATCTGTTAGTCACAGCATGAGGTGCTTTATTAGATTTTCAAGAATAAAATGCCAATCAAATATGAAAGGCAAACAGTTTATGTGACAGGATTTAATAAAATGTGCATTAGGTGTCACTGATAGAGCTTAGAATTGTTGTCTGCAGGAAACTTCCTAACCCATCTAAGCCACTTCCATCAATCATAGTATTTTAGCTTCTGACATTAACAATGCACACATATACACAATTCATGTCAGATCATATCAAATAGCTGGAAAATATTTCTTCGTACAGTGAAAAACTTTCACATAGCTTGCAGAAATACAAAATTAACATTGATTTTGTCCCAGCTGCATTGCAATATGAAAGCAAGCAGATTTTAGCAGCTAGAAAGTATGAAGAGTGGAAGATACTGGTTCTATCATAAATTGTGAAATGCTTTGAACTGGCAAGCAAGCTCTACATCAGGTCCAGGTAAAACAAGTGTTCTATAGCTATTTTCTCAGAGAATTGTCATAAAAGCATTCAGTTAAGGTACCATCCTGCATTTGGGCACTCCTGTACTCCTCTCCAATATTGGTTTATTTTTTTTCATTGTTTTTTCAAGGATTTAGCATAGAAAGCATAGCACTCTTCCGACCATACAATATTCTACTCCACTCTGTGCTCTTTCATGGTACTCCACTCTACAACACTCTATGACACACCACTCCACTCTACGACAGTCAACTCAACTCTATGATTCTCTGTACCATTTCTGTCCATGACACTCTACTCCACTGTATGATACTCCACTCTACTTCATTCTACCACATGCCACTCTACTCTACGACATGACACTCCACTCTTTGATTCTCCACTCCACTCAATGACACGCCATTCCACTCTATCAGAAGCCACACCACTCAACTCTACGACATCCTACTTCACTCAATGTCACTCCACTCTACTCCCCTCCAAGCTAAGATACTGTCCACACACCACTCTATAAAATCCCACTCCTCTCTCCTGTATGACATGCTATTCTATTCTACAACACGCTATTCCACTCTACGACAGTCCACTAGACTCTATAACACCCCGTGGCATCCCACTTTATGACATGCCACTACATTCTATGACATGCCACTCTATTCTACCACATGCCATTCCACTCTGACATGTCACTCCATGATGCCACTCACTCTATGACATCCTACTTCACTCTATGCCACTAGAATCCCTGACCCTCCACTCTAAGACACTGTACAATCCTCCACTCTAAGACACTGTACAATAGGCTACTCTGTGACAGGCCACTACACTCTACTGTACAACACACCGCTACACTCCAAGCAACTCCACAACAGGCTACTCCACTCTATGCCACTTCACAGTATGCCACTCTACTCCTCTACAACACTCTACAATGCGCCACTCCACTCTACAACAATCCTCTCTATGACACTGTTTTCCACTCCATGCTCCTCACTCTATGACAATCTACTCAACTGTATGCCACTCTGCAACACTCTGCTCCACTCTATGTCAGTCTATGCAACTCGCTCTATGGCATTCCACACCACTTTACTCCACTCTACTCTACTCAACTCCACTCTACTCCACTACTCCACTGTATGCCAGTCCTAATTATACCACTCAATGCTTGTCCACTCTACAACACTCTATGCCACTCCATTCTACCACATTCTACAAAACTTTACACCACTCAACACTCTACTGACACTTAACACTCCAGCAATGCAGTCTTGGAAACTCTCCTCCACTGTACTTGATGATGCTCCATTCGATGACACTCCACTCAACAACCCTCCCTCTGTATAACACACCACTCACTGACGCTCCACTCTACTCTACGACATGCCACTGCACTCTATGCCACTTCACTGTACTACACTCTGCTCCACTGTATGTCCCTCCACTCTGTGCAACTCCACTCTAGTCAGCGACACACCAGTCCACTCCACTGTACGACAAGCCACTCCACTCTAACTCATGCCACTGCACTCTGCAACATGCAACTACACTACACTCCACCCCACCCTATGACACTCCAAGCCACTCCACCCTAGAACACGCCAATCCGCTGTACAACAGTCTGCTTCACCATACGACACACCACTTCACTTTGTGAGATAACACTTCATTTACACCCCTCCACTACATCACTCTCTACAATACCACACTAAATAACATGCCACTCCACTCTGCTGTATGAAATGCCACTCAGCTTTATGCCATTCCAGTGTACTCTACAACATGCCACTGAACTCTATGCAAATCCAATCTATGCCACTCCACTCAATACCACTCCACTGTACACCACTCCACTCAATACCACAACACTCTATGCCACAACACTCTACAAAATGACACTCTATGCCACAACACTCTATGACACAACACTTTTTGCCACCCCACTCTATGCCACTCTGCTCTACTGGGCTATACAACACTGTACTCCACTCTGTGCCCCTGTGCTCTACAATACTCTACTCCACTCTGTGACACTGCACTCTACAACACTGTACTGCACTCTTCTCTGTGCTGCTCTACAACACAGATTCTCTCTCTATACAACTCTACAGCACTTGATTCCACTTTATGATACTCTATGCAGCTCCCTCAATGCCACTCCACTCCACTTACTTTACTCTGTTGTATGACACACTACTGCACTGTACTCCACTACTCCCCACTACACTTTATGCAAATCTATGCCACTCTACTTTACCACACTCTACTACTGTCCGCTCTACAACACTCTACTCCACTGTATGCCACTCCACCACACTCTACGACCCGCCACTGTACGCCACTACACACTACTATACTACACTCTATGACACTACACTGTACAACAATCTCCACTGTACTCTGTAACACTCCACTTGATTACACGCCACTCTGTGACACTATACTCTACTCTATGCCACTGTACAACACTGTACTCCATGACACTCCACTCAATGACACTATGCAACAACACTTCACATGACAACCCTTCACGTGACAACACTCCACTCAACACCACTCCACTCTACTATTTGAAACACATTTTTATAAAAGAAAATTCAAATTTAAGGAGAAAACCAAAGGTTAAGGCTATGTTATAGTAAACAAACTGTATTACTTTTTTTCCATAAAAAAAAAACCTAAACTATCCCAAAAACAAGTTTTCTAGAGTTATAGTTATAACTTACACTTAGGATTTCTGCCGATTCTGAACGTACTATAACTTGCTAACTTCCATTTACCAGTCACCACTAAGTAGTTATAGTCAGTGCCAGATTTTCATAGGAAAAGCATTTTTTGCTCATAACTTTAACACTGTTTGATGAATCTTCACTAAACCTTTAAAAAAAATCTACGTGATCCATCAAAAGGAGCACAGAAGTACCATTTTCCGTAGGAAATTTAGGCACAGCCACAACCAAAGCGAAGACCCCATCCTATGGGACACTGCTGTGTTCCCTGTCTGGAAGAGTGTGGTCAGGGAATGTAAACTTGTAAAAATCCTGCCCAGGGGGAAAAAAAGTAACAGCTGGCTCCTGCCACACCCAGGATAGGTAGTGGTTGGGAAGCCAGCAGGGGCAGAAGGGGCTTTGGGTGTCCGCATATCCCCAGCAAAAAGATGTGGGAGCCCAGGGTGGCCACCCCAGCACCCACGTTTAAAAAAAATGGTCAGCTCCTGTCAAGGTGCTGGCTAGAGACCTGGCAGGTGCTGCAGGGCTGACAGGGTTCCCCTGCAGCCCTAAAAGTACAAAACACAAAGTTTGGGTGTCCCGGGTGGACCTGGAAACCCAAAATATTGCTCTGCGGAAGTAGAGCCCCATAATGGCATACAGGTGTTTTTAAATAATATCTTTTTATGATGGTGTTGACCCTAGAAGGAGCAGTGTAGCAAGTGCAACAGCCCCCCATATAACATTAAAAAACAGTAATGGCCTTATTTAAAGTTTGGAGGAGATGTTACTCTGTCATAAAGGTGACAGATATCCGCTGAAATATAAATCCCCATTATATTCTATAAGATTTGCTTTTCAGTGGATGAGATATCTGTCACTATTGTGATGGAGTAACCTCTCAGCCAAACTCTAAATCAGGCTCTTAGGGCCAGATGTAGGAACCGTTTTGCATGTCGCAAACTGCGAAAAACGCAGTTTGCACCATGCAAGACAGCCATCGCGATGCTGATTCACATTTTGCGAGTCGGTACCGACTCGCAAAATGTCAATCCGACTCGCAAATAGGAAGGGGTGTTCCCTTCCCATTTGTGACTCGCACCGCAATGCAGAATTGCTTTGTGACTGCGAAAGCAGTCGCAAAGCAATTCGCAGTTAACACCCACTTGAAGTGGGTGGTAACTCATTCGCACACGGGAAGGGGTCCCCATGGGACCCCTTCCCCTTTGTGAATGTCGCTAAAAATAATTTTTCAGACCAGGCAGTGGTCCAATGGACCACTGCCTACTCGGAAAAAATGAAACCAAATGGTTTCATTATTTTTTGTATTGCAACTCGTTTTCCTTTAAGGAAAACGGGCTGCAATTCAAAAAAACAAAACTGCTTTATTAAAAAAGCAGTCACAGACATGGAGGCCTGCTGTCTCCAGCAGGCCACCATCCCTGTGAGTGCATGGACTCGCTAGGGGGTCGCAAAATGCGACCCACCTCATTAATATTCCTGAGGTGGGTCTTTGCGACCCCATAGCGAGTCGCAGAAGCTGTCTGAGACACCTTTCTGCATAAAACTTTGCGAGTTGCAAATTGCGAGTCGGTCTGACTCCCAATTTGCAACTCGCAAAATTTTCTTTTGCTACATCTGGCCCTAAGTCTCTAGGGTCATTGAATCCGTGACTCCAGGAGAGCTTACCATATTTCTTAAACATTCCAAGCTGGAGTTGTATGCTTGTCAGCTTCAGTGGAGGGATCTCTTATGGTTGGTTCTATCGCTGCATGTATGGCCCGAAAAATGTTTTTAAAAAAAGACTCAAAGACATTCATAACGTTTTGTTTTTTAAATGCTATATAGGAAATATTTTGTGACAATCAGTATCATTAAACATTGCAATGTACTATAGTTATTGGTAATTTTTGAAAAAGCCAATAGGTCTGCTTTACATATGTTGATGTGCTGACCCTCTGGCAAAGCCAATAGGCTTCCGCTTGACCCTATGACACCTTGCCATACACTGCTAAGTACCTCAGATGTTACCTCTCTGATGACATATTCTATGACATCATTTATAATATTATTTTATTATATATTTATTATAATATAATATATATTCACAAACAAATTGGCAACTCACTACACAACCAAGGCAGACACATTGGACTCCTATTTAAAACAGAAGAAAACGATCAGCACCAACCCCTTTACTAAAATACCCTTTAAGAATAAACCATCCCAACCTCTACAGTCTTTCAAACAAATATCCCAGGATGAATTTATGGATTTGGTCAAAGCAAGGAGACCTTCTGGTTGCCCTTCTGACCCTTGCCCACCACAAATCTTCAAGAACATCCTGCTATCTACTTCTGCTGCCACACCTGTAAGAAGAATCATCAACAACTCTTTAACTTCAGGAACTTTTCCTACAGACCTGAAAGAGGCATACATACGACCATTATTAAAGAAAACAAACCTAGACCCACAAGACCCCAACAACTACAGACCTATCACAAATGGACCTTTCCTGGGCAAATTGATAGAAAGAGCAGCATTCGCCCAGATGTCACAATTCATTGAAGACAATTCTATACTTTCAGACTTCCAAACTGGATTCCGCCCAGGAAGAAGCACTGAATCGGCACTCATGGCAATCTGGGACAATCTTAAAAACACAGTCGACCAAAATGGAGTTGCTGCACTACTTCTCTTGGACCTCTCAGCTGCCTTTGATACGGTTGACCATGACACCCTAACTCAAAGACTCCACGAAGCCGGCATACAAGCGATTGCTCTCGACTGGATTACTTCCTATCTCCAAAAAAGAACGAATATCATCCACTCGCCCCCCTTCTCGTCCGAACCCTACCTCACAAAAACAGGGGTCCCCCAAGGGTCAATCATCTTACCTTTGCTTTTTAACATCTACATGATATCTTTACCAGAACTGATCAATGATTTCCATCTCACATGCTACAACTATGCAGATGACACACAAATACTACTTCAATTAGAAGACCCCAAAAACATTGAAAACTCACAAATCTTCAGTTGCCTCAGAGCTGTTGATCAGTGGATGACCTGGAGCCATCTCAAACTAAATACCTCCAAAACAGAAATACTCATATGTGGTGACTGGAAAAATTATGACCCTCTGTGCGTCTGGCCTGAAGATCTCGGACCACCTCCTCAATTATCCAAGGAAGTGAAAAACCTAGGAATCACCATGGATTCCAAGCTAACTATGAATACCCAAGTAGACAAATTAGCACGCACAAGCTTCATCACCTTAAAGACTTTACGACGCATCTTCCCCCACCTCGGATTTCCACACAAGGTTCAAGCTACTATCTCACTTGTATTATCCAAACTGGATTATGCCAATAGCCTCTACCATAGATCATCTCTATCTGTTATGAAAAAACTACAACGTATCCAGAATTCCGCAGCCAGGCTACTACTACATATAAAGCCGCAAGCCCACATCTCCCCTGCCTTGAGAGCACTACACTGGTTACCCGTTGCCAGAAGATGCACTTTCAAGCTGCTTTGTATCACCCACAAAGCTATACATGGAACAGGACCGCTTTTTATCAGAAAGAAAATTACCAAATACATCCAACAAAGAACCCTCCGCTCAAGACTGGCACCCCGCCTTAGAACACCACCATACAAGCAAAAGACTGGAGGTGGTACATCCTTCTCCATCCAAGCAGCCAAACTATGGAATTCATTACCCCCAACTATAAGAGCCACAGATAACTTTCTTGTTTTCAGAAAACTACTCAAGAGTTGGCTCTTTCCTTTCTAACCACTTTTTTCAAACAACTATAAACTGCATATGCCTATGTGGATAAATATTTTTTCAGATTATATGTATATTTCTATTTATTTATAGTTTCTTTGGAAAATATGTATTGCTACTGTCATAACAATAAAATACACACACACTCTTTTAAACCTGTCTGACTAAGTATTTTTTACCCATGATTCCAATTATGTATTGTATGTGCATATGTGTGTGTATTCATGTGTGTGTGTATAAATATATATATATATATGTGTATGTATGTGTATATGTTGTTTCTGTGCTTGGCATGTTTGTGGATCATTGCATGGCTCCTGGTTTTTGGGTTGTTATACTAGATATCTATGAATTTCTGCTCTCATTTTCATCACTCTTATGTCATGTCTCTATCAAACTATCCTCCATTCTCACTCTGACTCATCCCAAATCCCTTCGACCACTTTCATCTCCTAAATATCTCTGTCTAAACTCTTCCCTCCACCTCCACATCTAACTCACCAAACCTCATTCTACCTCTGTGACCTCCCACACAACCCTACTAAATTCTCCTGCATTCATCTCACCCTGCTACTATGCTCTCCCTAACCCTTCCACATACTCTTCCCCCCTCCGCCCCCCTTTATTCATCCCAAGCCTTTGGATTGAGTAAATGAAGAAATATACTCCCAATTAACACTTCTGGATTTCTTTCCTCCTCCACCCCTCCATTACTCCAGTCAATCTAACTAACAAACTCTCATATCCGCGGCTCAAATTAACTCATAATAATACAAAAATTGTACTCATTATTAAATGATACTAATCCATCACTAATTCTTGTTGGGTTCCGGAGTAGCGTGCTACTCATCGAAAAGCGCTTCGACGCCTCGTCAGGGGTAGTAAGCGCTATATAAATACGATTACAATACAATACAATACAATCATTTATAATATCACTGCAAAATGTGAAATTACATCATTGATACCAACATGCCTGGTGGGGGCACAAGTTATAGTTGCTTTAGGGCATGAATTATAGTTACTGGAGATAACTACAACTGATGAATTTCAGTGGTTTTGTTGATTTATGATGGTCTGTTTTGATTGAAGTTTTCATCTAACTATAAGGTCCCTTTAAACTTCGTTTCTTTAGTGAATTTTTAAGGTGTTTTTTATTGTAAAATAAGGTATTCCTAACTATGATATCACTGAATAAACTTTGAAATTAATTATTTTACAATTTTATAATTAACTTACTCTTAAAATAAAATAAACGTTTACATATGTATTAATAAATAAATGGAATTAATTCAAAATACATCATTTAACAAAAGAGAAAAAAAGTGGACTAAATGTTAGAAGGATGGGCCATCCTGCAAGAATAGATGCGGACAAAGCTGTTCCCTGCCCATTTACACTTCAAGGGATTTGCCTCAAACACACACAAAGAACCCTAACACTATACTTTTGTCACCCCAGACTTCTTCAAGACTTGGCATGGCATAGGAAGGGACATTGGGCCAGATGTATCATCAAGGCCATTTGCGAATTGGAAATAGCGTTTTTTAAGAAATCGCTATTTCCGACTCGCAAAGTGCCATGCATCACATTTGCGAATCGGTAAAAGCGATTTCTTAAAAATCGCAAATGCTATTAGTGATTCGCAAATTGTGATACCGGCCCCATTTGCACCTATGGGCCTGTTGGCCCATATCTGCAAATTTTTTGCATTTCCAAAATTGGGATTTCTGAACCAGAAATCGCAATTTTGGAAATGCAAAACCCCAGGGTGCTGGGGGCCTAAGGCCCCCTCTGCTGCACCCCAAAAATTTTGGGGGGGACATGTAAGGTGCACACATGCAAAAAAGGGCACGTGTGCTTTACATGTGCAATTTAAAAATGCATTTTAAATACATTTTTTTATTTTGCACATGGTTACCACCAAGTTCAACTTGGTGATAATTAGTGATTCCTAAATGCCAAAATCGCATTTAGGAATTGCTTCATACATGTGCTAAGGAATCGCAAATAAGGAATCCTTATTTGTGATTTCTAATTTAGAGAGTCGCAATTTGCGACTCTCTAAACAGGGTCGCAATTTTAAGGAATCGCTATTTAAGCGATTCCTTAAAATTGCGTTCAGAATCGTACATTATGAAATGGCATTTTGCATTCGCAAACGGGCATTCGCACCGTTTGCGAATGCAAAATGCTTTCATACATCTGGCCCATATTTTCCAGAACAATGTGGTGGGGGGCTGTCGCGTAGGGAATCACTCACTTCAAAGGTTCACACCAGGTATAAACATTGGACTCTCAAGCCAATTAATCAGTACACTTTTGGATCGGAGGGCATTACAGAAGAAGGACTGCCATCATAGGACTGTTCTGCTACTGGAGGACTGCCCTCCTGCTCCAGAGGATTGCCTTGCTGTCTGAGAAGGAAGACTGGCCCTGCTTAGCTTCATTACAGGCTAACCTGAGTGAATCCAAGGGTCAATTGGCAGACCTCCCGTGTGGGGTATAGAGAGACAGACCAAGTTTAGGATGCCTCCCTGAAATTGCCTAGCTGATGTGCATAATAGGCAGCACCTGCAACTGGTCCTGCCTGAATCCTGCTGCTGGCTTCTGTCTGGAGTGAATCCTGATACCCAAGAGGTGCATCCCAGCTCCTGGATCTTTGGTTGGCATTAGAGTTTATTCTTCCCTGCCTACTGTGGGTTTAATCAATCAATCAATAAATCAGCATTTGTAAAGTGCGGCTACGCACCCATGAGGGTCTCAAGGCGCTGGGGAGAGAGGAGGGGCCACATCCAAAGAGCCATGTCTTGAGGTTCTTCCTGAAGATGGTGAGGGCGACGTGCTTTGTCTGAGGTGCAGGTGGAGGTTGTTCCAGCTCTTTGCTGTAGTATAGGTGAAAGATCGTCCTCCAGCGGTGGTTTTTGCAAATGCGAGGGACGGTGGCCAGGGCCATCTGGGCAGAGCGGAGGAATCTGGCGGGGGTGTGGAAGGAGATGCAGTGGTTCAGGTAGGCTTGCCCTGCGTTGAGTATAGCCTTGTACGTGTGGATGAGAAGCTTGTAGGTGATTAGCTTCTCGACCAGTAGGCAGTGGAGGGTCCTCAGGTGTTGGGAGATTTTTTCTCAGTGAAGGAGGTCCAGAATGAGTCTGGCGGCGGCGTTATGGATGAGTTGAAGTTTTTTGATGTTCCCAGTTAAGGTGCCAGCGTAGAGGGTGTTGCCGTAGTCGAGCTTGCTAGTGACTAAGGCGTGAGTGACTGTCCCACGACAGTCTATTGGGATCCATCTGAATATCTTCCGAAGTTTGCACAGTGTGTGCCAGCAGGAGGGGGTGACAGAGTTTACCTGGCGGGTCATGGATAGGGAGGAGAAGAGGATGATTACTAACTTGTGGGTGTGCTCAGTCGGTGCATGTGGGGCGCTGAGGGATGTGGGCCACCAGAAGTCGACCCAAGCTGAGGTGGCATTTCCGAAAAAGATGATGAACTCCGTCTTGTCGGTGTTGAGCTTGATGCGGCTTTCTTTTATCCTGGTAGCGACGGCTTCATTCCTGAGTGAAAGTTCCTTTTAGCCATGTCTGGGTCTTCAGTGAGATAAATGATGAGTTGTGTGTCATCGGCATATGACACGATGTTCATACCGTGGCTTCTGACGATGGCAGCAAGAGGGGCCATGTATACGTTGAACAGTATGGGACTCAGTGAGGATCCTTGGGGGACTCCGCAGTTGACTCCTGTGGATCTGGAAGTGTAGGGTGAGGGTCTGACCTCAGCGTCCTCCCGGAGAGGAAAGAGTGGATCCATTCCAGGGCTCCTCCACGGATTCCTCTGTTGTGGAGTCTGGTGCGCAGATTGCTGTGGGACACCGTGTTGAAAGCTGTTGAGAGTTCGATGAATATGAGTGCTGTCGTGTGGTTGTGGTCTAGGAGTAATCAAATGTCATCAGTGGCTGCCAGGAGTGCTGTCTCCATGCTGTGATTGCCGCAGAAGCCAGACTGGGAGCTGTCCAGGTAGATGTTGGCCTCGATGAAATTCCATAGTTGTGCGTTGATTGCTTTCTCTAGTACTTTGGTGGGGTAGGGTAGCAGCGAGATGGGCCTGAAATTCTTTAGTTCTGATGGGTCAGCCGAAGGTTTCTTCAGAAGAGGGCGTATTTCGGCGTGTTTCCGATCCTCGGGGAAGGTGCCCGTGCTGATGGAGCAGTTGATTGTGTTGCAAAGTTCGGGGGCAATGGATGCGATGGCTCTGATGTATATGTGGAGCGGGCAGGGGTATGAGGGGGCGTCGGTGTAGGTGCTGTTCATGATGTTGACTGTTTCCTCTGTGGTGAGCGTGGACCAGCCGTGGATCGTCTGGGTGGGTTCCGGGGGGGGTGGGTCGGTCGCAGGTTTCAGTGACAGGATTTTCCGGGAGGGAGCTGTCGTAGATTTCCTGAATCTTGTGGTGGAAAAAGGAGGCAAAGTTGTCGTAGAGGTACTGTGACGGGGGATGCTGGTGGCTTCGGGGGGGAGATCTGTGAACTCATTGATGACTAAGAAGAGTTCCTTTGAGTTGTGTGCGGAGGAGTTGATGCACTCCCGGAGTGCATCCTTCCTTCCATTCTTGATTTTTGGGCGGCGGATGCAGCTCTGAATGAGGCGAGGTCTTCGCAGGACTGGCTGTTCCTCCATTTTTTCTCTAAACTCTCTGTGAGTACACTTTGATTCTTGGAGTTCGGTGGTGAACCAGCCGGCTTTCTTAGGTACCTGTTTGGCCGATGTCAGCCAGAGAGGGGCTAGAGTGTCTGGGCATTCGGTGATCCATGTGTTGAGATTGCGCTCTGTTGTGTTGGCATCATCAGAGGGAGGAGTGAGGGATTTGGTGAGCTATGAGGTGAGTTGCTCGTTGGTGACTTTGTTCTATTTCCTGTGGGGGGTCCTGGAGGTGCGGGTGTGGCTGCTGGGTGCGTTGATTGTTAAGTGTATTCTGCGGTGGTTGGTCCAGTCTGAGGCGGAGATGGTCTTGATGGTGATGTGGTTGCTTGAGGTGAAGATGGGGTCCAGTGTGTATTCTGCAATGTGTGTGGGTGTGGAGACCAGCTGTCTGAGGCCAAGGGTGGCGAGGTTGTCGAGTAGAGCGGTGGTATTTGGGTAGGTGCAGTCCTTGAGGTGGAAGTTCAGGTCACCAAGGAGGAGGTAGTCGACTGACGTCAGGGTCTGGGGGGTAGCGATGTCTATGAAGTCGTCTATGAAAGCTGGGTTGAGGGCTGGGTGACCTGTACACCAGGGTGCTATGGATGGAGGAGTTGGGGTTGGAGTGTACCAGGAAGTGAAGGTGTTCCATGGTGGTGCAGTGTTCTTGTTGGGCGGCCTTGATCCCTAGTGAGGACTTGTGTACGATGGCGAGTCTTCTGCCCAAGTGGGAGGGCCGGTCCCTCCTTAGGATGCAGTAACCATCGGGAATGGCGATGGCAATGTTTGGACCCGAGGAGGGGTTTGTCCAGATCTAGGTGAGGAAGGCAATGTCCGGCCGGTGGTGTTGATCAGGTCCCAGAATTCGGTGGCGTGTTTGTGGAGGGAGCGGATGTTCAGGAGCAGGCAGTTAATGGGGTTGTGGAGGTTGTTTGTATCTTTGTGTGTGGAGAGTACCTTTGGTTTGTTGAGGCTGGCGCTGAAGTTGCAGTTCCTGCAGGTGAAAGGTCCATGGGTGTCCTTGAGGGACGTGGTGCAACAGTTGTTGAGACGTCCAGTATTGAGGCGGAGGAGGATCTCAGAGTCATAACTGAGGCAGTCCAGTGGGTGGGTTAACAGAGATCCAGGGTTCCTGGCGCTGGGTGCGGTCCAGGTGCAGATGGGCGCTGACGGCTTGTCTTTGGCACGCCTTTGGTGCGCCAGCTACCCACTGCCGCCATTAAGAAGGGGAGGGGTGGAGGGAGAAGTCTGCTGGGAGGTGGGAGGGCGGGAGGTGGGCATAGAAAAGAGGGGAGAAAGGAAAAAGAAATAGAGAAAAACTAGGGATGATAGAATAAAAAGGCAGAAAACGCAAGCGTGAAAGATCGACAGAGCGAAAGAAAAGAAAATGAAATACTTCTGATGGCCAATAGACCACCAAGGATGAGGTGCAGGGACGAGCCTGTGGGTGGAGGTGGACCTCGAACTGAGAGGCAGGAGACTCTCAGTTCGTCCCAGCAAAGGCAGAAGCAGCATCTGCAAGGGGAGGTGGGGAGGGCAGCAGGCGCTGACCAGGAGGTCAGTGCAGTTGCCCTCTCACAGCGCTGTGGGTGCCATTAAGAAGGGGGAGGCGGTGAGGGATCAGTCAGCTGGGAGGCGGGGCGGCGGGAAAGGTGCTCTGCAGGGGGGCAGAGGAAAGATGGAAGAAAGGAAAAGAGAAATAGAGAAAAACAAGTGATGATAGAAGAAAAAGGCAAAAAACTCAAGAGCGAAAGAGTGACAGAGAGAAAGAAAAGAAAAGGAAATACTTACTTGTGATGGCCACCAGACCACCAGGGATGAGGTGCAGGGACGAGCCTGCGGGTGGAGGAAAGCCTCGAACTGAGAGTCAGGAGACCCTCAGTTCATCCCAGCAAAGGCAGAAGCAGATGCAGCCAGAGGAGCTAGGGAGGTCAGCAGATGCTGACCATAACTGATGCAGCATAACTCACATCCATGCAGGAGCCAGTATCGCAGTCCCTCTCAGCTCCAGATTGATGGCCTCATCAGAACCGATGCAGCACCGTGCTTTTCAAGCAAGACCATGCATCGTAGCACCTGATGACAGTCTCAGCGGAACTGGTGCATGGTGATACCCAAGAGGTGCACGACTTGCAGCCCTTCATTGGAAGCAGTGCAGCATGGCGCAATGCCACGCATCAAAGACATAAGGTATATTTCTCAGCAGGACTAACAAGGTCCCTGTATTCGGCACATGCTCCACTGCAGTTGGTCTGAACTTGTGATGTTGTCTCAGTCCCAGGCCCCTAGATAACTTCAGTTGGCACTTTGCTCTTTAAGAGCAATTTTTTACTTAAAACTTCGCAATTACTTATATCCGGTTGTACTGACTGGATTTTCGTTGTTCTGTTCTAATTTTATTTATTAAATTTTACTCTACTTTTCTAAATTGATTTGGAGTTTTCCTTATTTTGTATTTTCCCTTTATTACTGTATATGTGCTGTAAAAATTCTTTACACATTACCTCTAACTTAAACCTGTCTGCGTTTGTGTCAAGCTGCCATAGGGTTAGGTATCGGTTAATTTAGTGACTTTTGTGTTTATTGCCTGGGTTGGGCTTCCACAACCACCCCTCAAGTTTGTGAGTTCTTCACTACATAGACATGCGTTCTTTAGGGGTGACATGTATAATAAAAAGGGAGATTGAAGGTTGG
Source organism: Pleurodeles waltl (assembly GCF_031143425.1). Taxonomy (NCBI): domain Eukaryota; kingdom Metazoa; phylum Chordata; class Amphibia; order Caudata; family Salamandridae; genus Pleurodeles; species Pleurodeles waltl. The sequence goes on along the minus strand of NC_090442.1, from coordinate 890,677,748 downwards.
CAAGGGGGTTATTTTGCCAAAGCGAATTGGCAGTTTAAAACTGACAACAGGCTGCAGTGGCAGACTTGGAACATGTTATAAGGGCTACTAAAGTGGATGGCACAATACATGATGTAGGCATACTAGTAACAATTAAGTTAACAGCCCTTGGAATATGGTATACCACTTTACTAGGAACTCATAAGCAAATTAAATATGCCAATCAGATGTAACCCAGTTTTACCAAGCTTTAGGTAGTGAGAACAAGCACTTTAGCACCGGATAGCAGTGGTAAACTGCACAGAGTCCTAAGGCCAAAAAAATGAATTTCATTAAAAAAAGTAAAAATGTTTAGAAGACCACCCTAAGGCTCAGACATCTAACATGTCTCACCCCAGCTGAAAGTGGGAAGAACTACTTAACCCCCTGGGAGTTCTTACCACTAAGGTGGAAGAACCTGGAGAGACCATCAGCATTGCTGTGGTCTGACCCAGGACAGTGTTCTATAGTCCATTCCATGTAGAGAGATGGATCACCTCAACAGTTTGGGATTCTCACCCCCCATTTGCTTGAGCCATCTGAGGGGCCACTGGTATGTCTGAGCCCGGAAGTGAGTCCCAACTAGGTATGGTCTAGGCTTCTTCAGTACCCAGATCACAACAAAGGCTTCCCTTTCAAAAGCACTCCACCTCTGTTTCTGGGGAAGTAACCTCTTGGTGAAGGCTACCATTGTTCTATGCCCTCCTCATTTAACTGTGCTAACACAGCCAAGCTCTGAGGCATCAGTTTAAACAATTGATTCTTTGGAGAAGTCAGGGGCTTTGAACAGGTGCAGCACATACTGCCTGTTTAAGGGTGTCAAAGGCTTTCCGGCAGGCCTGTGTTGAGGTCACCTTCATGGTCTACTTCTTAGAAGTCAGCTCATTTAAGGGGGCAGCAATGGTGCCATATCTGTTAACAACCCCCCTGCAATATTCAGTGAAAGCTCTCACTTCTGTGTGGGCTTTGGGGGGTTCCCAGGCCAGGGTAGTCTCCATTTTGTCCTGGGGGCTGCACCTTGCCCCCATCCATGAGGTGTCCCAAATATTGCCACAGAACCCTGCCCTATCTGCACTTGCCGGCCTTGATAGTCAGACCTGCCTGTTGCAGAGCCTGAAGTACCTCCTCCAAGTAAAACTGGTGGTCCTCCCATCTGCTACTGTAGACAGCGATGTCATCCAAGTAAGCAGCACTAAAAGCTTTCATACCAGCTAGGACTTTGTTCATTAACCTCTGAAAGGTGACAGGGTATTCCTCAATCCAAGGGCATCACCCTAAATTTGAAGTGGGCCTCTGGGATAAAAAATTCTGACCTACTTTTTGCTTACTCAGGGCAATCTGCTAGAATCTTGAAGTGAGGTCAAAAGTGCTCTGGAACTTGTCAGCCCCCAACCTGTCAAAGAGCTCATCAGCTCCAGGGATAGGATGTGCATCAGTCTTGGTGACTGAGTTGCACCACCTATTGTCCACACATATCCTAAACTTGGATTGGTGTCCATGAGGGAACTACTGGAGTGCTCAATTACTACCATTTCAAGCATTTTGGAGAATTCTTTCTTAATGCTGGACCTCACTTTGTCTGCCAGCCTCTCAATTTTGCTCTTTAAAGGCATAGGTGGTCATTCCAACCTCGGCGGTAAAAGGCGCTTACTGCCGTTCAGAAGACCGCCATAACACCGCCGCATCCGCGATAAACCGCCACGGTCATTCTGACCCACAACAGTCAAACCGCCAAAATACTGACATCCACAAAAGTCCGCCACAACAAAGGGCAGCGAGAAACTGACGATGACCAAACCTCCACCGTCACGCCAACAGAAATACGCCCACACTATCACGACACACGAATCCACGCGGCGGTCTTTCAACCGCGGTATTCCATTGGCGGTACACACCGCCGCGCTCAAAATACACACACACCTACAAAATACAACCACATTGGACAATTCAAAATACACACACCTGATACACATACACACACCCCTCCCATACACCCATTACAATATAAAATACACACCCACATCACCCACAAACCTCCACTCCTAGAGATTTGTGAACACGCACCGAGAAAAGACATCCGAGCACCCAGACGCCCAATTCACTGTCATCCAGCAATATTTGCACGCACTTCACACAACACAATACACATCACCACACTTAGCACCACACAATCCACCCTACACATCACCCACACCACCCAATGGCACCGCAAAGACACCCCAGGTTCTCTGATGATGAACTCAGGGTCATGGTGGAGGACATTGTACGAGTAGAGCCACAGCTGTTCGGGGCACAGGTGCAGCACACCACCATTGCCAGGAAGATGGAGCTATGGAGCACAATAGTCGACAGGGTCAACGCTGTGGGACAGCACCCAAGAAATCGGGACGACATCAGGAAGAGGTGGAACGACCTACGGGGGAAGGTGCGTTCCATGGTATCCAGGCACAACATCGCGGTGCAGAAGACTGGCGGCGGACCCCCACCTCCTCCCCCAGAATTTACAACATGGGAGGAGCAAGTCTTGAACATCCGGCATCCTGAGGGCCTCGCAGGAGTAGGCGGAGGAATGGACTCTGATAAGTCAAATCTTTACTACTTCTTCCCCCCACCCCACCTGCATGCCAACTCATACCCCCACCCTCACCCCCACCCCCATCACACCTACTCCTTGCAAATGTCTCACCATCACAACCCACCCATCCCAACACCTAGCCCTGCATGCGTCCACAAAGCATGGGCACCCATCACCTAAGCATGCCCACTGCACATACACATACAACCCCACCCCCAACCCCCGTCACAACAGCCCCCACAAAGGAATGCCAGCACTGGGGTACACGGGCACCCACCCATTGCACGCTATGGCACACACAGAAGCAATAACCATACTTTTATACCCCTGCAGGACCCGAACGCCACGTCCCCGCGCAGGAGGGTCCACATATGTCCACTCCACCCCCAGAAGAGGCCCACAGTGAGGACAGCAGCTCTGTCTCCCTGGATCTAGATGACCAGCCCTGTCCATCGGGGACCTCGGGACAGTCGGTTCCCCTCACACAGCCACAGGCCACAGCAGACCTTCCCCCCTCTGGGAACACCAGCACAGCACCCACCCAGCGGGCCCATACCTCTGTCCCCAGGACACGTCAATCAGCGGTGTGTCCACCACTACAGGGAACCCAGGCTAACCCAACACCCCAACAACAACAGGGACCTGGGGGCAGTGGTAGTGGGCACACGGTCCAGGGGACAGAGGCCCAGGGAAACAGGGGAACTGGGAGGGCTGCTGTGCAACAGGGGGGGGGACAGGCCCAGGGAACCCACTCTCCACAAGGCCCTCTCCTCCATCATGGGAGCATACCACCGCTCCCAGGAGACGATGGCGACGGTCCTGGCCAGGTTTCAGGAGATCCAGCTTCTGCAGGAGGAACAGTATATGGGGTTCAGGGAGGAACTAAGAAACATAAGTTAAGCCATGGGTACCATCGTAGTGGCCCTGAATCAGGTAGTCACCATATTGCGGGACACTGTGGCACCTCAAAGGGCCCCTGACACTAGCATGCACCAAGAACTGCCTACCACCTCCGCCGGCGCTAGAGGACAGGAGGCCCCGACATAAGACCAACAGGCCACCAGCACCCCACCCCCTGCAGAAGGAGAACCACCCCGCAAGCGGGCCCTGAGAACCAGGAAGAAGACAGAGTAAGATGTCAAGACCCCCGCCAGCAAAGGATACCGCCCTGATTGTCATCCCACTGTCCCACATTGTCACCCTGTCCAACCTTAAACTGCCCCTGCTCCACTTCCCACAGGCATTTGGACAATGCACCTGTGAAACTAATAGTCTGGACTCTGCCATGGACAATCCTCCACCATCACCCCTCACCGATTTGCAACCACCCATCCAATTTAGAGCACTTGAATAAAAACACTTATTGCACAAAACAATCTGGAGTCTGGCTGTGATTTAGAACAAATGTATTAGACATGACCGTGCCAAAATGTACATTCACATTGTGATGCCAACAAACCGCTGTCACACAGCTGTAGTCCATGGGGAAACAAAGCAGATGTCACGCAGTGGGGCCCACATCTCTGAAAACGGAAGGGAAAGTCACAACACAGTTACCATACACTGGGGGAAAAAGTCAGACAGTAGAGAGGTAGGAGTCTTTAAGTAAATGTAATATGCCGGTGTGTACTCTTACCTGTGTGTCACTGAAAATACTGCTGCATTACTGTGTTCCTGTTCTCTATGTCGTCCTCTTCGGCTTCCTCCTCTTCACTCTCCACAGGCTCCACAGCTGCTACAACACCACCATCTGGACCATCCTCCTGCAGAAAAGGCACCTGGCGGCGCAAAGCCAGGTTGTGAAGCATACAGCAGGCCACGATGATCTGGCACACCTTCTTTGGTGAGTACATTAGGGATCCACCTGTCATATGGAGGCACCTGAACCTGGCCTTCAGGAGGCCAAAGGTTCGCTCGATCACCCTCCTAGTCCGCCCATGGGCCTCATTGTACCGTTCCTCTGCCCTTGTCCTGGGATTCCTCACTGGGGTCAGTAGCCATGACAGGTTGGGGTAACCAGAGTCCCCTAATAGCCACACCCGGTGCCTCTGAAGTTGACCCATCACATACGGGATGCTGCTATTCCGCAGAATGTACGCGTCATGCACTGACCCAGGGAACTTGGCATTAACATGGGAGATGTACTGGTCTGCCAAACACACCATCTGTACATTCATGGAATGATAACTCTTCAGGTTCCTGTACACCTGTTCACTCCTGCTGGGGGGGACAAAAGCAACATGTGTCCCATCAATGGCACCTATGATGTAGGGGATATGTCCAAGGGCATAGAAATCAGCCTTCACTGTAGGCAAATCCCCCACCTCAGGGAAAACGATGTAGCTCCGCATGTGTTTGAGCAGGGCAGACAACACCTTGGAAAACATAGGCTGGGACATCCCTGATGATATGGCCACTGTTGTTTGAAATTACCCACTTGTAAGAAATGGAGTACTGACAGCACGTGCACTAGAGGGGGGATCCCTGTGGGTTGGCGGATGGGTGACATCAGGTCTGGCTCCAGCTGGGCACACAGTTCCTGTATAGTGGCTCGGTCAAGCCTGTATGTCAGTATGACATGTCGTTCCTCCATTGTCGACAGGTCCACCAGCGGTCTGTACACGGGAAGATTCCTCCATCTCCTCGCATGTCCCAGCGGACGGTGCCTATGAAGGACAACAGCGAGCACAGAGTCAATTAACCCACAGGTACGTAACCACAGCTTGCACATGACACGATTCCCAATGCATTGAATTGCTTGTATGAGTGTTGGTGCAAGGCCTAGGTATGTGTGACGCAGTTGGTAATTAGGCCATGTGGGCCCTTGAAATGGCGGCTGCCTGACCTGTGAAGTGCGACAGTGGGATGTGAGGTCAATGCGCTGGCGTGGCACACCGCAGCGGTAGGCGGTCGAAGACCGCGGCGCAAAGCCGCATAGGTTAACATTGAACCCTATGAGTTTCAGGAGCCAATGACGATGTGCGCCGGCGTTCGCGGTACGCACCGCCGCTGTACGCACCGCCGCGGGCGTGACCGCCATTTTCTATCTGCTTAATCACTCGATACCTGATCTTCGACAGGAGAGGACCTACACTGCAAGTGCTGCTATGACCTCGGTCTGGAAGAGACAATGGCTCATGCGACTGGGGAAAGGGCCCTTGCCTTCACTGCGGAGGAGTTGGAGAAACTTGTGGATGGGGTCCTCACCCAGTATGCGCTACTTTATGGTCCCCCAGACCAACAGGTAAGTACACTGGGACCATGCTTAGTGGGCAATGCCTGGGTTGAGTGGGGTGGATGAAAGATGGTGGGGAGGGGAGCGATTGAGGCATGCATCAAACGACAGATGAGAGCATGTGCCACATGGCAAGGGTGGGGATGGGGGGCCACTCACATCGAGCATGCAGAAGGTGATGACAATTTTTCTCTCCCTGTACATGTCACATAGGTCAGCGCCCACCAGAAAGTCGCGATTTGGCGTGCCATCGCCAAGGACGTCCGGACCCTGGGGGTCCACAACAGACGGGGCACCCACTGCCGGAAGAGGTGGGAGGACATCCGACGCTGGAACTGCAACTTTGAAGGAGACACCTTGTGTCCATTCCTTCCCAAATGGTTCAGTAGAGCAATGGTGTCGGCTGTGCAGCCACTTTTTGTCTTAGATGCAATCAGTAAGTCATCAATGTACTGTACTAGGGTTGACTCGAATGGCAATTCTAACGCTTCCAAGTCTTTCTTTAGGATCTGATTGAAAATTGACGGTGACTCAGAAAACCCTTGAGGAATTTGACACCAACTGTAAACTCTGTCTAAGAATTTGAAACAAAAGAGAAATTGGCTGTCCTCATGAAGAGGCACCGAAAAGAATGCTTGTGACAAGTCGATGACTGAGAACCACTCGGCATCGCAAGGGATTTGAAACATTATCACAGCTGGATTCGGTACTACAGGGCAGCATTTAATTACGATGTAATTTATTTTCCTCAAGTCCTGCACGATTCGGACCTTTCCACTAGGCTTTATTAGTCCCATGATTGGTGAATTACATGGACTGCTTAACACTTCTTTCAGTACTCCCTGTTTTACAAACTCGTCAATGAGTTGGGCGACTTTCATGAGGGTGTCTTGTGCCATGTGGTATTGTGGGGTCTGGGGAAAGGTTACATTTGGTTTTACGGTCACTTTCACTGGTTCCACTCCTTTCACCAATCCCACCTCTTTTCCTGTCATATCCCACACTTCCTTTCCGACTGTTTCCCGTAATTCAGCTGGAATATCTTCTTCAGTTATCATCGGAAAAAGGTTAATCAGAGGATATTCTTCATCGACAGTTTCCATCTCATCCCCTTCTACACTGTCCTCTTCTTCCCCATCACTGCTCGTCTGAATTCTAATTCCATCGTCCGAACACATAATCGAACATCCCAATTTGCACAATAGGTCTCTCCCTAACAGTGCTATCGGGCTTGAGTCACATACCACAAATTTATGTGACCCTTGATAGTTACCAATTCTGACTTGTACTGGATCTGTGATTGGGTTCGTCAGGTACCTGTTTGCTACTCCCACTACTTGAACTGTTCTCCCTGAGAGTGGCAAATTTGGTACTTCAATGCTCCTAACAGTTGAGCGTGTGGCTCCTGTGTCAACCAAGAATGAAACACGATGACCCATAACTCTTCCCTCCACATATGGACCCTTTTGATCAACTTCCAAGGATGCTGCAAGCACACAATTTCCCTCCTCATCTGAACTTTCACTCTCCCATACATTGTTTATTCCATTCTCACTGTGTAATGGGAACTGTTGTACTGTGCCATTTGTATTCATCACCTGACTCGAGATCTGTGGAGGAACCATCACTTGCTGCTGACTCACTGGTGCCAAAGGTATTTGCATTTGCTGATTAGGTACCACGGGAAACTGCTGTTGCATTGGCTGCATTTGCGTCATCTGCATACGGGGCATCTGCATCTGCTGCGGCTGCATGGGCTGTAATCCTTGCAGCTGATTTATGGTCTGAAAATTTGGGTTTGGACCTCTCATTTTCGGTCCCCTCATTGTCTGGAATGCATTGACATCATTGTTTTGCTGACCAACACCTGCACCTTCCTGCACCACCATCGGGCACTCGCGTTTCCAATGTCCGACGATTCCGCACACGTGACACGGCATCACCTTTTTCATTGCCTGCACACCATTCGGAATCGCAACAGTGTTCAAATCCGGACCATTACTCCCAAAGCCTCCTCTGCCTCTGCCTCTCGCCTGTGGCTGAAACACCATATTTCCCTGCGGCTGCGGCTGCGGTATCTGCTGTTGGAACCCTTGCAACCCTTGCAAACCTGTCTGAGCTCCTTTAAGTTGCACCATCATCACTTTCTCTTTCAACCTTTTCTGTTTCACTTCAATTTCGTCGCTACAGTATTTCGCATAATTCAACACCTCATCAATAGGTTTCGACTGCCAACAAATCAAATGCGTCTTTACCATCTGACTTATCTCTGGTCTCAGCCCTTCCACAAATATAAACACAAAATGAAGCATGTCCTCCGCCTCTATTGTTTCCGTGCCACTGTAGTTCTTGAACGCCTTCAACAACCTCTCATAGTAACCATGAATCGACTCTTTGGCCTCTTGGGCAGTTCGATCAATCTTCTGCCAATCCACATTTTTCGCCGCGACCTTCGTCTTCAAATGCTCAATCACCTTATAGTACAAGCTCATTACCATAGGTGATGGTGCACCCGTATCCCTGTCTCTCTCTGGTTCACTTGTCGGCCAACCTACAGCCCTTTTGCAGTCTTCCCACAAATCTGCCGGAACCACAATCTCAAAGAGGGTGTTCAGGTCTTCCCAAAGACATTTTGCAAGCTTCACAAACCTATCAGTCTGTTGATACCATTCAATCGGTTTCTCTCTCAGTTTGGGAAAATCATCCGTAAAAGACTGAATGTCACTTCTGTGCCACGGTACATGTATTAATTTTCCCCCTGCTGTCTCCCTCATTGGTAACATGGTTATTGCATCACTACTCTGTGGTCTTTTCTCCTTGTGCTCTGGGACACTGTCTTTCCTCTTTTCCTTTTTCTTTGCCCATCTGCTTTCCCATTTGTCTAAGCACCTCCACACTTGTGCACTCTGCAGCAATTCTCTAAGGTGCGCTTTCATGCCTGCTGACCTCATGTGTTCAAAGTCTGTGGTCCCGAAATCCAATCTATAGCTCCTGCTCAAGTGTTTTGTCTGGTCTATCTCAACCCCGTTTTTGTCAGCTATTTCCTGCAACCTTCTATGTACCGTGTTCACTTCTCTCGTAATCCTAGGACATAGATACCTCAGCTCTTCTTCCGAGTAGGACTCTAACCTATTCAAACCTATAGTCCCTTCCACCAATTCTTCTGCTTCCATGTTCAACCTTACCCTATTCAGACAGTCTTCTCCCTTCCCACTGGCTGAGCTTTGTGTGGAATTCAGACTGTTGAACCACTGCTTCAGCTGTTGCGCATTCAACCCCATCAGTGTAGCATTCACATCGACTGCCATTGATGGTTGCGGCAACTTTTCAGTGTTCGATGATAGCGGTATCATCAGTGGGGGACTCGACCTCACCACTGTTGACTGAGCGCATATGGGACTAAACTCCATCAAGGACCCAGATCCAGTTGGCAGAGCCGCTATCGGAGGTGTCTCTGGAGTGGTTTCTATGCACCTCCTTTCCGTCCCACTCTGCACCATTGATCCTTGACTGCTCATACCTGAGTTAGGCTGAATGTATAAAGGTACCGGTGGACCTACAGTAATGGGTAGGGATATCGCATCTGCGTTCTGTCCATTCCCCAGGTTCTGAGGCATGTTCATTCCCACATTATGGGTCATCATTGCCGGCATGCCCGTCTGACTCCCCGTCATCTGAGCATGTGTGGTTCCCCCCTGCATCTGCTTTTGAGGCATCAAAAACTGGGTTGATTCAGCTTGTGCCAATGTTGGGTTGCAACCATTCTGTACTCCCATTACGGTTGGATCTAGAGTCATTCCCGTACTGTTGTCACTGCTGTAGTACCTTGGGGCCTGCGGCTGATAATTTTCTGCTGTTTTCAATATAGGCACATCTGGATATATTCTCCTAACCTGCGGTATCTGCGGGGTGAACAGTAAACTCGGGTCCTTAGATCCCGATGGCGTTTCTGAATTCGGAGTTTCATTATTCTGTACCGGTGCCGGAGGGGCAGAACTGGTACTTGGACCTTGTTCACTCTCTGCATAAGGTGGTGGACGGTCGTTCAGCAATTGCATGATGAACTCCTCATCCTCTGACTCGTCTTCTCTATCTTTGGAACACCTCCTGTTTGTCTTACAGGTAGCTTTCTTGCCTGTCGCCTCTTCTTCCTTAGCAATTGCGGGAAACAATTTTATCCCCTGCAATATATCTGACCTCCACACCTTCTGTGCATTATCCCACCTAGCGTCCGCTAGTGTCTTTTCTACCTTTCTTATCCTGGTCTCGAACTTTTGCTGTTGCTGTCTAGCCATTAGTTCCCAAACCGCTAGAGCCTCAAACTGTGCTGGCCTTGGAGGTACCTTCATGTCGTACATCGCGAATCTAAAATTCTCTAGGATCCTTATATTGAATGTCCCATGGATCGGGAACGCTACGCTCCCATGTTTCTCTGTCAGCTTGTGCCATTGCTTTAGCCAAAGGCACGGAGCTACCCCCCTTTCCTCCATTACAATGTAAGCTGGTGTACCTTCGGGTGGCGTCTCCTCTCCTACGCTCGCTTTAATGTAAGACTCCCCCTTCATCGCACTCTTTAATGCTTTAAAAAATTTAATTTTCTCGTCTTTTATTTCTCAAAGTTTGTAATCAATAAGTGACTTTAATTCCCGGAATACTCTTCGCTTGCCTTTCCCCTTCCAATCGAGCCCCACGGACTGCGTCCAATCCGTGCGCGACCCTTCTCTGCAACCAACCTATCCCAGCGCGGCTCCTAGTGACGTCACACTCACACACACTGCGGCTGACAAAGCCTCGCGGCTTGTCCTCCTTCACTCAGCTCCTCTCGTAACAACTTCTAGCATGTATCGCGAGCAACCAAATAATAATAAAACAGATCTGTCGGTTTACTACAGGAAGGGTAACACAATCGCTTCAGGACCTTAGGGATTTTTCACTAGCCTCAGCAGTTATTCCATCTTTCTCGGTCCCCACTTTCGCAAGCAAATTCTGACCCGCAGACTCTGCTCTCAACTTGTCAGTGATCTATTCTAGTGCACTTAGAATTTGTCAAAGCCCGAAGTCGAAGTTTTCTTTCACTCCCTTAACACACGTACCGACTCGTTGACCACGCCCGGTCAACCTATTAAACCGACCAGACCACAACATAAAACAAGTGTCTCATACACTTTTCAACATACTCCGGAGTCTCTTGACCTCGCAGGGCCCGTCTCAACAACAACAACCACGCGGACCTTTTTCTGCACAAAGCGCCACATGCACATGAAGTTCGACGACTTCCCTACTCTCACACTCGGAGTCGCACCTCCGCTATTCTCTAAAATCCTCGCAACCTTTTCAAACAATCTGCGGCAATAAGCTGTGCAAGCGCAAAACCCTGACTTCACTCATACCGTCACTAGTACCGCCAACGCCGATTTCACACCTCCATTCTCTCCATTCGCAAGCTCCGAGATCCCGGGAAAGTCGCGGGGGACTTAGGGCATCATCATTCTCTCAATCTGTTTTACCCAAGAAAAATCTAATTCAACACCATATACCTCTCGAGCGGGGTCCCAAAGGGCGAAACCGTCCTCTCGAGTGAGGTCCCAAAGGGCGTAACCGTTCTCTCGAGTGGGGTCCCAAAGGGCGAAACCGTTACCTCTCGAGTGGGGTCCCAAAGAGCGTAACCATTACCTCTCGAGTGGGGATCCCAAAGGGCGTAACCGTCCTCTGCTACCATCTACTGATAGAGCGTTCCGTCTTAATAAATTACCTGTATCTGGACGCTCTTGGGTCGATGAATCTTTTGACCAAGTGGGGCTCTCTTCACCCGAGAGTAATCAATTTAATCAAATCAATAATCAATAACGAACATAAGCGATGCCCTGATCAACATAACACTTCACAGTTAATCCAGAAAACATTTCGGCGAACCATGACCTTTCGGCCATGAATAACCACACCAGTTTATTCAAAGTTGATGCATTTATTTCCCTATATTAACAAAGCTAGCACGATATAAACGTGTCTCAACACCAAATGATATATGTAAATGAACATTAATAGCTGTCCATAACGGCGAAAAAGATGCAATCTATGCAGCATTTGAATAACAATGCATTCGATAATAGCAACGCAAACCACTAAAACTATAATCTGTAATGGGCTAATTGCATACATTAGTCAGCATAACAAGGTCTCAAATTGCATTGTGCAACAAATGAATCCTCATCTAACCTCAAATTAGCATCTGCATGTGGGACTTCATGCAAAAACAATTTAGCAACATTAATTTGGAAAACTCCTAACTAGGGCTCTTATCAAAAATCAGCAGTTGGTTACCTAAAAAGAAAACACAATGCAATTGTACATTTTCCTTTCATATTTACCAAATTCAATCAGCATTCAAGGAAGTCTTCGTCTCATAGGTACCGGTTTCGATCAGCATGGGACGGGGGCAAAAGGGCAGGGTGGACGGGGCAATTGCCTCACAGCGGCAAGATAAAAGGACAAAACTACTACTTCATGCAAGGAACGAATCAAAGTTAAAGTCTCTAGGGCGAGAATTACTTAAAGTCTCTTTCTCTCGATTAGAGAAAGCATCAAAGTCTCATCGAACATCAATTGGCATCGTAGAAGATGGCAAAATGACGAGGTCGGCAAGATGGGCCATAATGGCCGCAATGTCCTGCAAATGGCGGGTAATGGCAAATGTCTAATGGGTAATGTCCGATGGAAAATGTCCGGGTAATGGCTAATGTCAAAATGGCGAATGGCAAATGGCTGCTTTCTTCTTGTGCACCAGGTTTAAATAAACAACAGTTCAAATCCAGTAGGGTCTTCCATTGGAGGGTTCATAGGTTGGCTTCAAATTGTCCAATCAAAAACAACAATTCACAAGCTTCTACTTAGGCATACATTATCCTTGGAGTCGGGAACATAAGTTGCAACATATTTTACCAATTAACTCACTTTCAGAGCGTCCATTGTCTGCACCTGCAGATTGACCTTGGAGCAAAGAAGAAGATGCCAGGCTGGCACGAAACCTTAAAGATTAGCATGTGAACCGATCTCACTGGAAAAGTACAGCTTCAATCAAGAATACACGTTTATTAGCACATTAGAAAAACACGAGCATCTAAACCGTGAGACAAGGCAACTAGGCCAAAGCCTCCACTAAAGTTATGCTAAGTTAAAACATTTCAAACAAGCAAATCATGGCACACGTTTACGGTTATGTCAGATTAGTACAATTCTAATACATCACGTTATATAAAGCACGCTTATAAATGTTGGCAAACTACTCTGAGGGCACATTTGTCCCCGTACAATCTTTATTAGTTGGGTTAAAGTCACACTTGATTATTGCAGCACTACGTTTATGCGCTAATAAATGTAAAACCTTCGTTTCTGCGTCATCAATCCCTCCTCTGATGACTATTTGTCATCACACAAAACTATTCCCACAAATTTGATTCCATTAAAATTCTGTCAGTTCTCTTTGCCTTTTAGTTCCCCTTGTTCTTGCTTTGTATTCTTCTGCCATTCTTTTCATCATTTTCTCTTCCTTCCTCCTCTTAATTCTTGCCATGATCATTAGTATTCCCCTCTTTATTCCCCAAATCCCAAAGATGCAAATTAGTACTATTAGTATTCCCTGTATTATTTTTAGTAATATTCCATTCCAAATGCCACCAAGCCAATTTCCCACTAAAGCAATTCCCTTTCCAACCTTCTCCCAAACTCCTGGTTCTTTCAATTCCTTCAAGTCTGCACTCTCTTTTGTTAGATTTGCAAGCATTGTTTTAATCTTCACACTGTTGTCTGGTATATACGTGCAACAGTAACGCGCACCAAGCATTTTGCAAACGCCGCCATCCTTTGCTAAAAGAATGTCTAGGGCAAGCCTGTTTTGAAGAGTCATAGCTCTTTCTGCTGCAAGTTCAGCATCCATCAGGATTATAGCACCTGAAAACTTTGTCAACATGTTATCCACTATAGTAGACAACTTTCTTATTTTGATGGAATTCAACACAACTCCCAATGAAGGAATCATGGCTCCAAATATATCTCCTACCACAGCAGCTGCGGTCTCTCTTTTCTGGATACGATGAGATCCAGACGTCTTTGGAATCACCGATAGGTCATCCAGTTGATAAACCTTTGGGAACACTATACCCAAATAACATCTCCCCCACCATCCCTTTGGAAGTCGATAATAGGCATTATGCCCACAAATGTAATATACACCAGGTATGACAGGATCAAGTCCGTTCAGCATGAATGTCCATTTGGCCTTAAAGATAAACGTATGTTTACATTCACTCGCTCCCACGAAAATGTTATCATAATAAGATTCACCACGATATATAAAAAATTTCCCTACATGCCAAGCGCCTAAAGCTATTTTCCCTTGTGTTTTTATTGCGGCAAAAGCATAATTATCTACTGAAGTCCTCTTACTTAGCTCTTTTTCTAATTTCGCATTCATTTGTGCCCTTCTATCATCTGTGCGATCTAAAAAGCTTATTTCTACTGCAGAGAGCGAGCAGGTAAGGTTTTCCCTATGAGCGTGAGCTGTTTCAAAAGGTTGCATTGGCTCGAAAAATTCCCTCATTATTTTAGCATCCCAATCTTTAGCAATCTGGCTTAGTTGCGTTATTATAGGAACATATGCAAAGGTAACATCATAATTTGAATAAAAATACTGTATGTTAGTTTGACCATAAAATCTAGAAGTTACTATACTACATGTAATCCCATATGTAAGAGGCATGTGGTGATAAGTCACCCCTTCCGTTACCGATGTCGGTATCTGTGTACACACATAACAATCTTTCGCATCCATAGTCTCAACATATTCTGTTAGTAGGCGATAGAAAACATTATACGAAAGTTCCTTCTTATCATGCAAGTGTCTCTCATCTAATTCTAGTCTTTTCAATGCGGTTAGTTCAGTGACAGTAACAGGAGCAGAAGTAGAAGCATCAATTTTCTCATTCTCACCCTTACCACGCGTTGCAAGCACTATTGCCATTATTATTAGTACACATGCAGTTATCAAGCCTATACACGCATATTTACAATATTTCACTCTACTGTTTTGTGTAGCGTACTTAGTCATGATCTGTATAGAATCAGAGAGCTAGAAGCACTTATAAAGAAACGATTTAGCAATTAGTTACAAAGCTGAACGAGCGCAATGTTCACACAGTTTTCTTCAGGCTCAGTCACTTATCGGTTAGCAGCATTTGTCTCAATTCGGCATTTGTCTCAATTCGGCAATTGTCTCAATTCGGCAATAACTCAGTCTTTTATCAGTTAGCAACGTTGTCTCAAATCAGGTTTAAGAGTTCTCAAATCGGGTTTAAGAGTCAATCAGGTTATCAAAGTCTTATCAAGTTAGCAAATGTCTCATCTGGTTTAGCAATGTCTCAGCTGGTTGTATCACGTTAGATTATAGCAAGCAATGTCATTTATCAGTTTTTTTTTTTCATTTTTTTTTTCAGTCAATAGTGTCCATAAAACTTTTCTTTTCTATTGGTATCTCTTCTTCTTCGTTCTCGAGGCTAAGAGATACAAATTCGTCGGTCCAATCGTCATTGACTACATATGCCCATTCTGGACCGGAATATCTCCTGTTTGGTATCCTTTTCCTTTTCAATTTTGCATCTCTCTTTGATTCTGCCTCACTGGTACTTTCCTCTTTGGCCAAGTCTTTTTCTTCACTTGATGTTGGTACCACGACAGACACTTCCTTTCTTTTCTCTTTCACTCTTGGCCCTTCACTGTCGTTCAACGTTTCTCTAGTCCTTACTTTTACTGGTGATATACTTGGTCTTCTCTTTGCACTGTGTCCACTTGATGGACCTGCGATCTCTTCTGAAGAAGTTTGAACAGTTTTGTTCTGTTCTGCCTTATCCCCTCCTCCTGGGGAGTCAATCAGGTTTTCCTTTTCTTTTTCTGTACCGTCTGCTTCTGGGAAAGCCCTCCTCTGATCAGGCTCTCCTGCTTCTTCACCTCTTTCGAGCCCTTTGTCACCGTTACTTTCTTCAGGCTCTTTGTCACTTTCAGCTGCTTCAGGCTCTTTGTTACCTTCAGCTGCTTCGTCGCTGTCTGAGGTTTCTCCTTGGTCTTCCCCAAGTGAATCGGTTGTTTCGTCCTCAGAGAATATTTCTCTCTCCTCTATTTCTGCCTGTTCGCTTCTAGTTCTGTTTTGCTCTGTCTCAGCGCTCGGCACTTTGTTATCAGGTACTGGCAGTTTCAGCGCTTCAACTTCCTCATCTGTGGGACACAACACTTTCTTTGTATGACTGGCGTGAATCCAGTTGGGAACTCCTGCACACTTCACAGCGGTAGTGGTCGTCAGGATCACTTGGAAAGGGCCTTTCCAACGGGGTTCCAGACACGACTTCCTCACGTGCTTCTTTATCACGACCCAGTCACCTGCTTTCAGTGTGTGTCCTGGACCTTGGATCGGTGGCAAGGTGGTTGCTTCCACCTGGTGAGAGAAAGAGCGAACCACGTCAGCCAGACCTTTGCAGTAGTCTAACACCATATCATCTGTAATATTCAAAAGCGCGTTTGCGGGAACTGCAGGAAGTCTCATGGCCCTGCCCATGAGAATTTTGTGCGAGGACAATCCAGTCTTTCTGTCAGGGGTGTTTCTCATTGACATTAACACCAAAGGCAATGCGTCAGGCCATTTCAAATTTGTCGATGCACATATTTTCGCCATTCTTGATTTCAGTGTACCATTCATTTGTTCCACCAGTCCTGAGGCTTCAGGGCGATAGCTACAATGCAGTTTTTGCTCAATGTTCAGCGCTGCACAGAGTAACTTTATCACCTCGTTATTGAAGTGACTTCCTCTATCTGATTCTAAAGAGATCGGGAATTCGAAACGTGGTATCAACTCCCTCAACAATAGTTTTGCAACTGTAAGGCTGTAATTTCTACGTGTGGGGTATGCTTCAATCCAGTGACTAAAAATGCACACAATCACCAACACATACTTCAGACCTCCATGCACAGGCATCTCAATAAAGTCCATCTGCATTCTGCTGAACGGGCCACTCGCCCTGCCAATGTGGCTCATGTTCACAACCGTTCCCTTTCCTGGGTTAATCTGCTGACAAATGACACAACGATGGCAAACTGCTTCTGCAGCTTGACGGAATCTGGGGTTAAACCAATCAGTTTTGAACAATCTTATCATGGCATCTCTCCCTAGGTGAGCCTGCCCATGATAGAACCGCGCTAGCTGCGATAAGAGACAATTTGGTAAAACAAATTTTCCCTCATTTGAAACCCATAACTCATCTGGTCTCTTTGTACATTGTGACTTAATCCAGGAAGCTCTTTCATCCTCCCTGACGCTATTCTGTAATGCTTTTAGTTCATCCATTGTATCCACGACCTTCAAGGCAAATGCTTCAGCTGGTTCGAGCTCTGGCCCACTTATCAAATTCCATTCCTCCCTGAGCAATATACAGTTCAAAGCACAAAATCTTGCGACTTGATCCGCATATGCATTTCCCAGAGAAACATAGTCCTGTCCTTTTGTATGAGCACTACACTTTACCACTGCAATTTCGGCTGGCATCTGAATGGCGTGTAACAATTCCCTTATTCTCTCCCCGTTTTTCACTGGGGACCCTGAAGAGGTCAGGAAACCTCTCTGTGACCATAATTGACCAAAGTCGTGCACAATTCCAAACCCGTACTGACTATCAGTGTAAATGGTAACCTTCATCAATGTAGACAGTTGGCATGCTCTTGTAAGGGCTACAAGCTCTGCTACTTGTGCGGAATAGACTCCTTGAAGCCAGGACGCTTCCAAGACACCTGTCACAGTACATACAGCATATCCTGCTTTCAATATTCCCAATGCATCTCTTAAACATGACCCATCGACAAAAACAATTTGGTCATTTTCATCAAGCTTAGTATCCCTAATATCAGGTCGGGGTTTTGTGCAAAATTCAGTCACCTGAAGGCAGTCGTGCTCGACGTCTTCAGCGTTCTCAATTTCAGCATTTTTACCGGGAAGCAAGGTTGCTGGATTCAACGTAGTGCACCTTTTCAGCTGCACATTCGGTGAGCCCAGAATTATTGTTTCATACCTTGTGAGTCTTGCTCCAGTCATGTGTTGTGTTCGGGAGCGGGTCAAAAGTATCTCAACTGAGTGAGGGACCATGACTGTTAATGGGTGTCCCATCACTATTCCTTCACTCTGAGTGAGGCTGATACCAACTGCTGCTACGGCGCGCAAACACCCTGGCAGTGCTGCTGCGACCGGATCCAAAGTAGCTGAAAAATACGCTACTGGTCTGTTTATGCCACCATGGGCTTGGGTCAAGACAGACAAAGAACATGCATCACGTTCATGACAAAACAATGTGAAAGGCTTTGTGTAATCAGGCATACCTAAAGCTGGAGTCCTGCACATGCATTCTTTCAATTCAATAAAAGCATCCATCTCATCTCTTTTCAGCTCAATTTCATCCAAGGCATCCTTCTGGGTCAGTTTCAGTAAAGGCTTTGCTAGAGTTGAGAAGTTGGGAATCCACTGGCGACAGTAGCTCACCATCCCCAAAAACTTCCTCACCTCCCTCCTTGTCTTTGGTGGACTCATTTGAAGTACACTTGTTATTCTTTCCTTCATTATTCTCCGTGACCCTTTCTCTATTTGATGACCCAAGTATTTCACTTTCTTCTGACAGAACTGCAACTTTGAAGGAGACACCTTGTGTCCATTCCTTCCCAAATGGTTCAGTAGAGCAATGGTGTCGGCTGTGCAGCCACTTTCTGTCTTAGATGCAATCAGTAAGTCATCAATGTACTGTACTAGGGTTGACTCGAATGGCAATTCTAACGCTTCCAAGTCTTTCTTTAGGATCTGATTGAAAATTGACGGTGACTCAGAAAACCCTTGAGGAATTCGACACCAACTGTAAACTCTGTCTAAGAATTTGAAACAAAAGAGAAATTGGCTGTCCTCATGAAGAGGCACCGAAAAGAATGCTTGTGACAAGTCGATGACTGAGAACCACTCGGCATCGCAAGGGATTTGAAACATTATCACAGCTGTATTCGGTACTACAGGGCAGCATTTAATTACGATGTCATTTATTTTCCTCAAGTCCTGCACGATTCGGACCTTTCCACTAGGCTTTATTAGTCCCATGATTGGTGAATTACATCGACTGCTTAACACTTCTTTCAGTACTCCCTGTTTTACAAACTCGTCAATGAGTTGGGCGACTTTCATGAGGGTGTCTTGTGCCATGTGGTATTGTGGGGTCTGGGGAAAGGTTACATTTGGTTTTACGGTCACTTTCACTGGTTCCACTCCTTTCACCAATCCCACCTCTTTTCCTGTCATATCCCACACTTCCTTTCCGACTGTTTCCCGTAATTCAGCTGGAATATCTTCTTCAGTTATCATCGGAAAAAGGTTAATCAGAGGATATTCTTCATCGACAGTTTCCATCTCATCCCCTTCTACACTGTCCTCTTCTTCCCCATCACTGCTCGTCTGAATTCTAATTCCATCGTCCGAACACATAATCGAACATCCCAATTTGCACAATAGGTCTCTCCCTAACAGTGCTATCGGGCTTGAGTCACATACCACAAATTTATGTGACCCTTGATAGTTACCAATTCTGACTTGTACTGGATCTGTGATTGGGTTCGTCAGGTACCTGTTTGCTACTCCCACTACTTGAACTGTTCTCCCTGAGAGTGGCAAATTTGGTACTTCAATGCTCCTAACAGTTGAGCGTGTGGCTCCTGTGTCAACCAAGAATGAAACACGATGACCCATAACTCTTCCCTCCACATATGGACCCTTTTGATCAACTTCCAAGGATGCTGCAAGCACACAATTTCCCTCCTCATCTGAACTTTCACTCTCCCATACATTGTTTATTCCATTCTCACTGTGTAATGGGAACTGTTGTACTGTGCCATTTGTATTCATCACCTGACTCGAGACCTGTGGAGGAACCATCACTTGCTGCTGACTCACTGGTGCCAAAGGTATTTGCATTTGCTGATTAGGTACCACGGGAAACTGCTGTTGCATTGGCTGCATTTGCGTCATCTGCATACGGGGCATCTGCATCTGCTGCGGCTGCATGGGCTGTAATCCTTGCAGCTGATTTATGGTCTGAAAATTTGGGTTTGGACCTCTCATTTTCGGTCCCCTCATTGTCTGGAATGCATTGACATCATTGTTTTGCTCACCAACAACTGCACCTTCCTGCACCACCATCGGGCACTCGCGTTTCCAATGTCCGACGATTCCGCACACGTGACACGGCATCACCTTTTTCATTGCCTGCACACCATTCGGAATCGCAACAGTGTTCAAATCCGGACCATTACTCCCAAAGCCTCCTCTGCCTCTGCCTCTCGCCTGTGGCTGAAACACCATATTTCCCTGCGGCTGCGGTATCTGCTGTTGGAACCCTTGCAACCCTTGCAAACCTGTCTGAGCTGCTTTAAGTTGCATCATCATCACTTTCTCTTTCAACCTTTTCTGTTTCACTTCAATTTCGTCACTACAGTATTTCGCATAATTCAACACCTCATCAATAGGTTTCGACTGCCAACAAATCAAATGCGTCTTTATCATCTGACTTATCTCTGGTCTCAGCCCTTCCACAAATCTAAACACAAAATGAAGCATGTCCTTCGCCTCTATTGTTTCCGTGCCACTGTAGTTCTTGAACGCCTTCAACAACCTCTCATAGTAACCATGAATCGACTCTTTAGCCTCTTGGGCAGTTCGATCAATCTTCTGCCAATCCACATTTTTCGCGGCGACCTTCGTCTTCAAATGCTCAATCACCTTATAGTACAAGCTCATTACCATAGGTGATGGTGCACCCGTATCCCTGTCTCTCTCTGGTTCACTTGTCGGCCAACCTACAGCCCTTTTGCAGTCTTCCCACAAATCTGCAGGAACCACAATCTCAAAGAGGGTGTTCAGGTCTTCCCAAAGACATTTTGCAAGCTTCACAAACCTATCAGTCTGTTGATACCATTCAATCGGTTTCTCTCTCAGTTTGGGAAAATCATCCGTAAAAGACTGAATGTCGCTTCTGTGCCACGGTACATGTATTAATTTTCCCCCTGCTGTCTCCCTCATTGGTATCATGGTTATTGCATCACTACTCTGTGGTCTTTTCTCCTTGTGCTCTGGGACACTGTCTTTCCTCTTTTCCTTTTTCTTTGCCCATCTGCTTTCCCATTTGTCTAAGCACCTCCACACTTGTGCACTCTGCAGCAATTCTCTAAGGTGCGCTTTCATGCCTGCTGACCTCATGTGTTCAAAGTCTGTGGTCCCGAAATCCAATCTATAGCTCCTGCTCAAGTGTTTTGTCTTGTCTATCTCAACCCCGTTTTTGTCAGCTATTTCTTGCAACCTTCTATGTACCTTGTTCACTTCTCTCGTAATCCTAGGACATAGATACCTCAGCTCTTCTTCCGAGTAGGACTCTAACCTATTCAAACCCATAGTCCCTTCCACCAATTCTTCTGCTTCCATGTTCAACCTTACCCTATTCAGATAGTCTTCTCCCTTCCCACTGGCTGAGCTTTGTGTGGAATTCAGACTGTTGAACCACTGCGTCAGCTGTTGCGCATTCAACCCCATCAGTGTAGCATTCACATCGACTGCCATTGATGGTTGCGGCAACTTTTCAGTGTTCGATGATAGCGGTATCATCAGTGGGGGACTCGACCTCACCACTGTTGACTGAGCACATATGGGACTAAACTCCATCAAGGACCCAGATCCAGTTGGCAGAGCCGCTATCGGAGTTGTCTCTGGAGTGGTTTCTATGCACCTCCTTTCCGTCCCAGTCTGCACCATTGATCCTTGACCGCTCATACCTGAGTTAGGCTGAATGTACAAAGGTACCGGTGGACCTACAGTAATGGGTAGGGATATCGCATCTGCGTTCTGTCCATTCCCCAGGTTCTGAGGCATGTTCATTCCCACATTATGGGTCATCATTGCCGGCATGCCCGTCTGACTCCCCGTCATCTGAGCATGTGCGGTTCCCCCCTGCATCTGCTTTTGAGGCATCAAAAACTGGGTTGATTCAGCTTGTGCCAATGTTGGGTTGCGACCATTCTGTACTCCCATTACGGTTGGATCTAGAGTCATTCCCGTACTGTTGTCACTGCTGTAGTACCTTGGGACCTGCGGCTGATAATTTTCTGCTGTTTTCAATATAGGCACATCTGGATATATTCTCCTAACCTGCGGTATCTGCGGGGTGAACAGTAAACTCGGGTCCTTAGATCCCGATGGCGTTTCTGAATTCGGAGTTTCATTATTCTGTACCGGTGCCGGAGGGGCAGAACTGGTACTTGGACCTTGTTCACTCTCTGCATAAGGTGGTGGACGGTCGTTCAGCAATTGCATGATGAACTCCTCATCCTCTGACTCGTCTTCTCTATCTTTGGAACACCTCCTGTTTGTCTTACAGGTAGCTTTCTTGCCTGTCGCCTCTTCTTCCTTAGCAATTGCGGGAAACAATTTTATCCCCTGCAATATATCTGACCTCCACACCTTCTGTGCATTATCCCACCTAGCGTCCGCTAGTGTCTTTTCTACCTTTCTTATCCTGGTCTCGAACTTCTTTTGCTGTTGCTGTCTAGCCATTAGTTCCCAAACTGCTAGAGCCTCAAACTGCTGGCCTTGGAGGTACCTTCATGTCGTACATCGCGAATCTCAAATTCTCTAGGATCCTTATATTGAATGTCCCATGGATCGGGAACGCTACGCTCCCATGTTTCTCTGTCAGCTTGTGCCATTGCTTTAGCCAAACGCACGGAGCTACCCCCCTTTCCTCCATTACAATGTAAGCTGGTGTACCTTCGGGTGGCGTCTCCTCTCCTACGCTCGCTTTAATGTAAGACTCCCCCTTCATCGCACTCTTTAATGCTTTAAAAAATTTCATTTTCTCGTCTTTTATTTCACAAAGTTTGTAATCAATAAGTGACTTTAATTCCCGGAATACTCTTCGCTTGCCTTTCCCCTTCCAATCGAGCCCCACGGACTGTGTCCAATCCGTGCGCGACCCTTCTCTGCAACCAACCTATCCCAGCGTGGCTCCTAGTGACGTCACACTCACACACACTGCGGCTGACAAAGCCTCGCGGCTTGTCCTCCTTCACTCAGCTCCTCTCGTAACAACTTCTAGCATGTATCGCGAGCAACCAAATAATAATAAAACAGATCTGTCGGTTTACTACAGGAAGGATAACACAATCGCTTCAGGACCTTAGGGATTTTTCACTTGCCTCGGCAGTTATTCCATCTTTCTCGGTCCCCACTTTCGCAAGCAAATTCCGACCCGCAGACTCTGCTCTCAACTTGTCAGTGATCTATTTTAGTGCACTTAGAATTTGTCAAAGCCCGAAGTCGAAGTTTTCTTTCACTCCCTTAACACACGTACCGACTCGTTGACCACGCCCGGTCAACCTATTAAACCGACCAGACCACAACATAAAACAAGTGTCTCATACACTTTTCAACATACTCCGGAGTCTCTTGACCTCGCAGGGCCCGTCTCAACAACAACAACCACGTGGACCTTTTTCTGCACAAAGCGCCACATGCACATGAAGTTCGACGACTTCCCTACTCTCACACTCGGAGTCGCACCTCCGCTATTCTCTAAAATCCTCGCAACCTTTTCAAACAATCTGCGGCAATAAGCTGTGCAAGCGCAAAACCCTGACTTCACTCATACCGTCACTAGTACCGCCAACGCCGATTTCACACCTCCATTCTCTCCATTCGCAAGCTCCGAGATCCCGGGAAAGTCGCGGGGGACTTAGGGCATCATCATTCTCTCAATCTGTTTTACCCAAGAAAAATCTAATTCAACACCATATACCTCTCGAGCGGGGTCCCAAAGGGCGAAACCGTCCTCTCGAGTGAGGTCCCAAAGGGCGTAACCGTTCTCTCGAGTGGGGTCCCAAAGGGCGAAACCGTTACCTCTCGAGTGGGGTCCCAAAGGGCGTAACCATTACCTCTCGAGTGGGGGTCCCAAAGGGCGTAACCGTCCTCTGCTACCATCTACTGATAGAGCGTTCCGTCTTAATAAATTACCTGTATCTGGACGCTCTTGGGTCGATGAATCTTTTGACCAAGTGGGGCTCTCTTCACCCGAGAGTAATCAATTTAATCAAATCAATAATCAATAACGAACATAAGCGATGCCCTGATCAACATAACACTTCACAGTTAATCCAGAAAACATTTCGGCGAACCATGACCTTTCGGCCATGAATAACCACACCAGTTTATTCAAAGTTAATGCATTTATTTCCCTATATTAACAAAGCTAGCACGATATAAACGTGTCTCAACACCAAATGATATATGTAAATGAACATTAATAGCTGTCCATAACGGCGAAAAAGATGCAATCTATGCAGCATTTGAATAACAATGCATTCGATAATAGCAACGCAAACCACTAAAACTATAATCTGTAATGGGCTAATTGCATACATTAGTCAGCATAACAAGGTCTCAAATTGCATCGTGCAACAAATGAATCCTCATCTAACCTCAAATTAGCATCTGCATGTGGGACTTCATGCAAAAACAATTTAGCAACATTAATTTGGAAAACTCCTAACTAGGGCTCTTATCAAAAATCAGCAGTTGGTTACCTAAAAAGAAAACACAATGCAATTGTACATTTTCCTTTCATATTTACCAAATTCAATCAGCATTCAAGGAAGTCTTCGTCTCATAGGTACCGGTTTCGATCAGCATGGGACGGGGGCAAAAGGGCAGGGTGGACGGGGCAATTGCCTCACAGCGGCAAGATAAAAGGACAAAACTACTACTTCATGCAAGGAACGAATCAAAGTTAAAGTCTCTAGGGCGAGAATTACTTAAAGTCTCTTTCTCTCGATTAGAGAAAGCATCAAAGTCTCATCGAACATCAATTGGCATCGTAGAAGATGGCAAAATGACGAGGTCGGCAAGATGGGCCATAATGGCCGCAATGTCCTGCAAATGGCGGGTAATGGCAAATGTCTAATGGGTAATGTCCGATGGAAAATGTCCGGGTAATGGCTAATGTCAAAATGGCGAATGGCAAATGGCTGCTTTCTTCTTGTGCACCAGGTTTAAATAAACAACAGTTCAAATCCAGTAGGGTCTTCCATTGGAGGGTTCATAGGTTGGCTTCAAATTGTCCAATCAAAAACAACAATTCACAAGCTTCTACCTAGGCATACATTATCCTTGGAGTCGGGAACGTAAGTTGCAACATATTTTACCAATTAACTCACTTTCAGAGCGTCCATTGTCTGCACCTGCAGATTGACCTTGGAGCAAAGAAGAAGATGCCAGGCTGGCACGAAACCTTAAAGATAAGCATGTGAACCGATCTCACTGGAAAAGTACAGCTTCAAGCAAGAATACACGTTTATTAGCACATTAGAAAAACACGAGCATCTAAACCGTGAGACAAGGCAACTAGGCCAAAGCCTCCACTAATGTTATGCTAAGTTAAAACATTTCAAACAAGCAAATCATGGCACACGTTTACGGTTATGTCAGATTAGTACAATTCTAATACATCACGTAATATAAAGCACGCTTATAAATGTTGGCAAACTACTCTGAGGGCACATTTGTCCCCGTACAATCTTTATTAGTTGGGTTAAAGTCACACTTGATTATTGCAGCACTACGTTTATGCGCTAATAAATGTAAAACCTTCGTTTCTGCGTCATCAATCCCTCCTCTGATGACTATTTGTCATCACACAAAACTATTCCCACAAATTTTATTCCATTAAAATTCTGTCAGTTCTCTTTGCCTTTTAGTTCCCCTTGTTCTTGCTTTGTATTCTTCTGCCATTCTTTTCATCATTTTCTCTTCCTTCCTCCTCTTAATTCTTGCCATGATCATTAGTATTCCCCTCTTTATTCCCCAAATCCCAAAGATGCAAATTAGTACTATTAGTATTCCCTGTATTATTTTTAGTAATATTCCATTCCAAATGCCACCAAGCCAATTTCCCACTAAAGCAATTCCCTTTCCAACCTTCTCCCAAACTCCTGGTTCTTTCAATTCCTTCAAGTCTGCACTCTCTTTTGTTAGATTTGCAAGCATTGTTTTAATCTTCACACTGTTGTCTGGTATATACGTGCAACAGTGACGCGCACCAAGCATTTTGCAAACGCCGCCATCCTTTGCTAAAAGAATGTCTAGGGCAAGCCTGTTTTGAAGAGTCATAGCTCTTTCTGCTGCAAGTTCAGCATCCATCAGGATTATAGCACCTGAAAACTTTGTCAACATGTTATCCACTATAGTAGACAACTTTCTTATTTTGATGGAATTCAACACAACTCCCAATGAAGGAATCATGGCTCCAAATATATCTCCTACCACAGCAGCTGCGGTCTCTCTTTTCTGGATACGATGAGATCCAGACGTCTTTGGAATCACCGATAGGTCATCCAGTTGATAAACCTTTGGGAACACTATACCCAAATAACATCTCCCCCACCATCCCTTTGGAAGACGATAATAGGCATTATGCCCACAAATGTAATGTACACCAGGTATGACAGGATCAAGTCCGTTCAGCATGAATGTCCATTTGGCCTTAAAGATAAACGTATGTTTACATTCACTCGCTCCCACGAAAATGTTATCATAATAAGATTCACCACGATATATACAAAATTTCCCTACATGCCAAGCGTCTAAAGCTATTTTCCCTTGTGTTTTTATTGCGGCAAAAGCATAATTATCTACTGAAGTCCTCTTACTTAGCTCTTTTTCTAATTTCGCATTCATTTGTGCCCTTCTATCATCTGTGCGATCTAAAAAGCTTATTTCTACTGCAGAGAGCGAGCAGGTAAGGTTTTCCCTATGAGCGTGAGCTGTTTCAAAAGGTTGCATTGGCTCGAAAAATTCCCTCATTATTTTAGCATCCCAATCTTTAGCAATCTGGCTTAGTTGCGTTATTATAGGAACATATGCAAAGGTAACATCATAATTTGAATAAAAATACTGTATGTTAGTTTGACCATAAAATCTAGAAGTTACTATACTACATGTAATCCCATATGTAAGAGGCATGTGGTGATAAGTCACCCCTTCCGTTACCGATGTCGGTATCTGTGTACACACATAACAATCTTTCGCATCCATAGTCTCAACATATTCTGTTAGTAGGCGATAGAAAACATTATACGAAAGTTCCTTCTTATCATGCAAGTGTCTCTCATCTAATTCTAGTCTTTTCAATGCGGTTCGTTCAGTGACAGTAACAGGATCAGAAGTAGAAGCATCAATTTTCTCATTCTCACCCTTACCACGCGTTGCAAGCACTATTGCCATTATTATTAGTACACATGCAGTTATCAAGCCTATACATGCATATTTACAATATTTCACTCTACTGTTTTGTGTAGCGTACTTAGTCATGATCTGTATAGAATCAGAGAGCTAGAAGCACTTATAAAGAAACGATTTAGCAATTAGTTACAAAGCTGAATGAGCGCAATGTTCACACAGTTTTCTTCAGGCTCAGTCACTTATCGGTTAGCAGCATTTGTCTCAATTCGGCATTTGTCTCAATTCGGCAATTGTCTCAATTCGGCAATAACTCAGTCCTTTATCAGTTAGCAACGTTGTCTCAAATCAGGTTTAAGAGTTCTCAAATCGGGTTTAAGAGTCAATCAGGTTATCAAAGTCTTATCAAGTTAGCAAATGTCTCAACCAGTTTAGCAATGTCTCAGCTGGTTGTATCACATTAGATTATAGCAAGCAATGTCATTTATCAGTTTTTTTTTTTTCTTTTTTTTTTCAGTCAATAGTGTCCATAAAACTTTTCTTTTCTATTGGTATCTCTTCTTCTTCGTTCTCGAGGCTAAGAGATACAAATTCGTCGGTCCAATCGTCATTGACTACATATGCCCATTCTGGACCGGAATATCTCCTGTTTGGTATCCTTTTCCTTTTCAATTTTGCATCTCTCTTTGATTCTGCCTCACTGGTACTTTCCTCTTTGGCCAAGTCTTTTTCTTCACTTGATGTTGGTACCACGACAGACACTTCCTTTCTTTTCTCTTTCACTCTTGGCCCTTCACTGTCGTTCAACGTTTCTCTAGTCCTTACTTTTACTGGTGATATACTTGGTCTTCTCTTTGCACTGTGTCCACTTGATGGACCTGCGATCTCTTCTGAAGAAGTTTGAACAGTTTCGTTCTGTTCTGCCTTATCCCCTCCTCCTGGGGAGTCAATCAGGTTTTCCTTTTCTTTTTCTGTACCGTCTGCTTCTGGGAAAGCCCTCCTCTGATCAGGCTCTCCTGCTTCTTCACCTCTTTCGAGCCCTTTGTCACCGTTACTTTCTTCAGGCTCTTTGTCACTTTCAGCTGCTTCAGGCTCTTTGTTACCTTCAGCTGCTTCGTCGCTGTCTGAGGTTTCTCCTTGGTCTTCCCCAAGTGAATCGGTTGTTTCGTCCTCAGAGAATATTTCTCTCTCCTCTATTTCTGCCTGTTCGCTTCTAGTTCTGTTTTGCTCTGTCTCAGCGCTCGGCACTTTGTTATCAGGTACTGTCAGTTTCAGCGCTTCAACTTCCTCATCTGTGGGACACAACACTTTCTTTGTATGACTGGCGTGAATCCAGTTGGGAACTCCCGCACACTTCACAGCGGTAGTGGTCGTCAGGATCACTTGGAAAGGGCCTTTCCAACGGGGTTCCAGACACGACTTCCTCACGTGCTTCTTTATCACGACCCAGTCACCTGCTTTCAGTGTGTGTCCTGGACCTTGGATCGGTGGCAAGGTGGTTGCTTCCACCTGGTGAGAGAAAGAGCGAACCACGTCAGCCAGACCTTTGCAGTAGTCTAACACCATATCATCTGTAATATTCAAAAGCGCGTTTGCGGGAACTGCAGGAAGTCTCATGGCCCTGCCCATGAGAATTTTGTGCGGGGACAATCCAGTCTTTCTGTCAGGGGTGTTTCTCATTGACATTAACACCAAAGGCAATGCGTCAGGCCATTTCAAATTTGTCGATGCACATATTTTCGCCATTCTTGATTTCAGTGTACCATTCATTTGTTCCACCAGTCCTGAGGCTTCAGGGCGATAGCTACAATGCAGTTTTTGCTCAATGTTCAGCGCTGCGCAGAGTAACTTTATCACCTCGTTATTGAAGTGACTTCCTCTATCTGATTCTAAAGAGATCGGGAATCCAAAACGTGGTATCAACTCCCTCAACAATAGTTTTGCAACTGTAAGGCTGTCATTTCTACGTGTGGGGTATGCTTCAATCCAGTGACTAAAAATGCACACAATCACCAACACATACTTCAGACCTCCATGCACAGGCATCTCAATAAAGTCCATCTGCATTCTGCTGAACGGGCCACTCGCCCTGCCAATGTGGCTCATGTTCACAACCGTTCCCTTTCCTGGGTTCATCTGCTGACAAATGACACAACAATGGCAAACTGCTTCTGCAGCTTGACGGAATCTGGGGTTAAACCAATCAGTTTTGAACAATCTTATCATGGCATCTCTCCCTAGGTGAGCCTGCCCATGATAGATCCGCGCTAGCTGCGATAAGAGACAATTTGGTAAAACAAATTTTCCCTCATTTGAAACCCATAACTCATCTGGTCTCTTTGTACATTGTGACTTAATCCAGGAAGCTCTTTCATCCTCCCTGACGCTATTCTGTAATGCTTTTAGTTCATCCATTGTATCCACGACCTTCAAGGCAAATGCTTCAGCTGGTTCGAGCTCTGGCTCACTTATCAAATTCCATTCCTCCCTGAGCAATATACAGTTCAAGGCACAAAATCTTGCGACTTGATCCGCATATGCATTTCCCAGAGAAACATAGTCCTGTCCTTTTATATGAGCACTACACTTTACCAGTGCAATTTCGGCTGGCATCTGAATGGCGTGTAACAATTCCCTTATTCTCTCCCCGTTTTTCACTGGGGACCCTGAAGAGGTCAGGAAACCTCTTTGTGACCATAATTGCCCAAAGTCGTGCACAATTCCAAACCCGTACTGACTATCAGTGTAAATGGTAACCTTCATCAATGTAGACAGTTGGCATGCTCTTGTAAGGGCTACAAGCTCTGCTACTTGTGCGGAATAGACTCCTTGAAGCCAGAACGCTTCCAAGACACCTGTCACAGTACATACAGCATATCCTGCTTTCAATATTCCCAATGCATCTCTTAAACATGACCCATCGACAAAAACAATTTGGTCATTTTCATCAAGCTTAGTATCCCTAATATCAGGTCGGGGTTTTGTGCAAAATTCAGTCACCTGAAGGCAGTCGTGCTCGACATCTTCAGCGTTCTCAATTTCAGCATTTTCACCGGGAAGCAAGGTTGCTGGATTCAACGTAGTGCACCTTTTCAGCTGCACATTCGGTGAGCCCAGAATTATTGTTTCATACCTTGTGAGTCTTGCTCCAGTCATGTGTTGTGTTCGGGAGCGGGTCAAAAGTATCTCAACTGAGTGAGGGACCATGACTGTTAATGGGTGTCCCATCACTATTCCTTCACTCTGAGTGAGGCTGATACCAACTGCTGCTACGGCGCGCAAACACCCTGGCAGTGCTGCTGCGACCGGATCCAAAGTAGCTGAAAAATACGCTACTGGTCTGTTTATGCCACCATGGGCTTGGGTCAAGACAGACAAAGAACATGCATCACGTTCATGACAAAACAATGTGAAAGGCTTTGTGTAATCAGGCATACCTAAAGCTGGAGCCCTGCACATGCATTCTTTCAATTCAATAAAAGCATCCATCTCATCTCCTTTCAGCTCAATTTCATCCAAGGCATCCTTCTGGGTCAGTTTCAGTAAAGGCTTTGCTAGAGTTGAGAAGTTGGGAATCCACTGGCGACAGTAGCTCACCAGCCCCAAAAACTTCCTCACCTCCCTCCTTGTCTTTGGTGGACTCATTTGAAGTACACTTGTTATTCTTTCCTTCATTATTCTCCGTGACCCTTTCTCTATTTGATGACCCAAGTATTTCACTTTCTTCTGACAGAACTGCAACTTTGAAGGAGACACCTTGTGTCCATTTCTTCCCAAATGGTTCAGTAGAGCAATGGTGTCGGCTGTGCAGCCACTTTCTGTCTTAGATGCAATCAGTAAGTCATCAATGTACTGTACTAGGGTTGACTCGAATGGCAATTCTAACGCTTCCAAGTCTTTCTTTAGGATCTGATTGAAAATTGACGGTGACTCAGAAAACCCTTGAGGAATTCGACACCAACTGTAAACTCTGTCTAAGAATTTGAAACAAAAGAGAAATTGGCTGTCCTCATGAAGAGGCACCGAAAAGAATGCTTGTGACAAGTCGATGACTGAGAACCACTCGGCATCGCAAGGGATTTGAAACATTATCACAGCTGGATTCGGTACTACAGGGCAGCATTTAATTACGATGTCATTTATTTTCCTCAAGTCCTGCACGATTCGGACCTTTCCACTAGGCTTTATTAGTCCCATGATTGGTGAATTACATGGACTGCTTAACACTTCTTTCAGTGCTCCCTGTTTTACAAACTCGTCAATGAGTTGGGCGACTTTCATGAGGGTGTCTTGTGCCATGTGGTATTGTGGGGTCTGGGGAAAGGTTACATTTGGTTTTACGGTCACTTTCACTGGTTCCACTCCTTTCACCAATCCCACCTCTTTTCCTGTCATATCCCACACTTCCTTTCCGACTGTTTCCCGTAATTCAGCTGGAATATCTTCTTCAGTTATCATCGGAAAAAGGTTAATCAGAGTATATTCTTCATCGACAGTTTCCATCTCATCCCCTTCTACACTGTCCTCTTCTTCCCCATCACTGCTCGTCTGAATTCTAATTCCATCGTCCGAACACATAATCGAACATCCCAATTTGCACAATAGGTCTCTCCCTAACAGTGCTATCGGGCTTGAGTCACATACCACAAATTTATGTGACCCTTGATAGTTACCAATTCTGACTTGTACTGGATCTGTGATTGGGTTCGTCAGGTACCTGTTTGCTACTCCCACTACTTGAACTGTTCTCCCTGAGAGTGGCAAATTTGGTACTTCAATGCTCCTAACAGTTGAGCGTGTGGCTCCTGTGTCAACCAAGAATGAAACACGATGACCCATAACTCTTCCCTCCACATATGGACCCTTTTGATCAACTTCCAAGGATGCTGCAAGCACACAATTTCCCTCCTCATCTGAACTTTCACTCTCCCATACATTGTTTATTCCATTCTCACTGTGTAATGGGAACTGTTGTACTGTGCCATTTGTATTCATCACCTGACTCGAGACCTGTGGAGGAACCATCACTTGCTGCTGACTCACTGGTGCCAAAGGTATTTGCATTTGCTGATTAGGTACCACGGGAAACTGCTGTTGCATTGGCTGCATTTGCGTCATCTGCATACGGGGCATCTGCATCTGCTGCGGCTGCATGGGCTGTAATCCTTGCAGCTGATTTATGGTCTGAAAATTTGGGTTTGGACCTCTCATTTTCGGTCCCCTCATTGTCTGGAATGCATTGACATCATTGTTTTGCTGACCAACACCTGCACCTTCCTGCACCACCATCGGGCACTCGCGTTTCCAATGTCCGACGATTCCGCCAACGTCACACGGCATCACCTTTTTCATTGCCTGCACACCATTCGGAATCGCAACAGTGTTCAAATCCGGACCATTACTCCCAAAGCCTCCTCTGCCTCTGCCTCTCGCCTGTGGCTGAAACACCATATTTCCCTGCGGCTGTGGCTGCGGTATCTGCTGTTGGAACCCTTGCATCCCTTGCAAACCTGTCTGAGCTGCTTTAAGTTGCATCATCATCACTTTCTCTTTCAACCTTTTCTGTTTCACTTCAATTTCGTCGCTACAGTATTTCGCATAATTCAACACCTCATCAATAGGTTTCGACTGCCAACAAATCAAATGCGTCTTTATCATCTGACTTATCTCTGGTCTCAGCCCTTCCACAAATCTAAACACAAAATGAAGCATGTCCTTCGCCTCTATTGTTTCCGTGCCACTGTAGTTCTTGAACGCCTTCAACAACCTCTCATAGTAACCATGAATCGACTCTTTAGCCTCTTGGGCAGTTCGATCAATCTTCTGCCAATGCACATTTTTCGCGGCGACCTTCGTCTTCAAATGCTCAATCACCTTATAGTACAAGCTCATTACCATAGGTGATGGTGCACCCGTATCCCTGTCTCTCTCTGGTTCACTTGTCGGCCAACCTACAGCCCTTTTGCAGTCTTCCCACAAATCTGCCGGAACCACAATCTCAAAGAGGGTGTTCAGGTCTTCCCAAAGACATTTTGCAAGCTTCACAAACCTATCAGTCTGTTGATACCATTCAATCGGTTTCTCTCTCAGTTTGGGAAAATCATCCGTAAAAGACTGAATGTCGCTTCTGTGCCACGGTACATGTATTAATTTTCCCCCTGCTGTCTCCCTCATTGGTAACATGGTTATTGCATCACTACTCTGTGGTCTTTTCTCCTTGTGCTCTGGGACACTGTCTTTCCTCTTTTCCTTTTTCTTTGCCCATCTGCTTTCCCATTTGTCTAAGCACCTCCACACTTGTGCACTCTGCAGCAATTCTCTAAGGTGCGCTTTCATGCCTGCTGACCTCATGTGTTCAAAGTCTGTGTCCCGAAATCCAATCTATAGCTCCTGCTCAAGTGTTTTGTCTTGTCTATCTCAACCCCGTTTTTGTCAGCTATTTCTTGCAACCTTCTATGTACCTTGTTCACTTCTCTCGTAATCCTAGGACATAGATACCTCAGCTCTTCTTCCGAGTAGGACTCTAACCTATTCAAACCCATAGTCCCTTCCACCAATTCTTCTGCTTCCATGTTCAACCTTACCCTATTCAGATAGTCTTCTCCCTTCCCACTGGCTGAGCTTTGTGTGGAATTCAGACTGTTGAACCACTGCGTCAGCTGTTGCGCATTCAACCCTATCAGTGTAGCATTCACATCGACTGCCATTGATGGTTGCGGCAACTTTTCAGTGTTCGATGATAGCGGTATCATCAGTGGGGGACTCGACCTCACCACTGTTGACTGAGCACATATGGGACTAAACTCCATCAAGGACCCAGATCCAGTTGGCAGAGCCGCTATCGGAGGTGTCTCTGGAGTGGTTTCTATGCACCTCCTTTCCGTCCCACTCTGCACCATTGATCCTTGACCGCTCATACCTGAGTTAGGCTGAATGTACAAAGGTACCGGTGGACCTACAGTAATGGGTAGGGATATCGCATCTGCGTTCTGTCCATTCCCCAGGTTCTGAGGCATGTTCATTCCCACATTATGGGTCATCATTGCCGGCATGCCCGTCTGACTCCCCGTCATCTGAGCATGTGCGGTTCCCCCCTGCATCTGCTTTTGAGGCATCAAAAACTGGGTTGATTCAGCTTGTGCCAATGTTGGGTTGCGACCATTCTGTACTCCCATTACGGTTGGATCTAGAGTCATTCCCGTACTCTTGTCACTGCTGAATTACCTTGGGACCTGCGGCTGATAATTTTCTGCTGTTTTCAATATAGGCACATCTGGATATATTCTCCTAACCTGCGGTATCTGCGGGTGAACAGTAAACTCGGGTCCTTAGATCCCGATGGCGTTTCTGAATTCGGAGTTTCATTATTCTGTACCGGTGCCGGAGGGGCAGAACTGGTACTTGGACCTTGTTCACTCTCTGCATAAGGTGGTGGACGGTCGTTCAGCAATTGCATGATGAACTCCTCATCCTCTGACTCGTCTTCTCTATCTTTGGAACACCTCCTGT
This sequence comes from Pleurodeles waltl, assembly GCF_031143425.1. NCBI lineage: Eukaryota > Metazoa > Chordata > Amphibia > Caudata > Salamandridae > Pleurodeles > Pleurodeles waltl. Next base: position 890,643,074 of record NC_090442.1, on the reverse strand, counting down.
TTGTCTTACAGGTAGCTTTCTTGCCTGTCGCCTCTTCTTCCTTAGCAATTGCGGGAAACAATTTTATCCCCTGCAATATATCTGACCTCCACACCTTCTGTGCATTATCCCACCTAGCGTCCGCTAGTGTCTTTTCTACCTTTCTTATCCTGGTCTCGAACTTCTTTTGCTGTTGCTGTCTAGCCATTAGTTCCCAAACCGCTAGAGCCTCAAACTGTGCTGGCCTTGGAGGTACCTTCATGTCGTACATCGCAAATCTCAAATTCTCTAGGATCCTTATATTGAATGTACCATGGATCGGGAACGCTACGCTCCCATGTTTCTCTGTCAGCTTGTGCCATTGCTTTAGCCAAAGGCACGGAGCTACCCCCCTTTCCTCCATTACAATGTAAGCTGGTGTACCTTCGGGTGGCGTCTCCTCTCCTACGCTCGCTTTAATGTAAGACTCCCCCTTCATCGCACTCTTTAATGCTTTAAAAAATTTCATTTTCTCGTCTTTTATTTCACAAAGTTTGTAATCAACTGTAATGACTTTAATTCCCGGAATACTCTTCGCTTGCCTTTCCCCTTCCAATCGAGCCCCACGGACTGCGTCCAATCCGTGCGCGACCCTTCTCTGCAACCAACCTATCCCAGCGCGGCTCCTAGTGACGTCACACTCACACACACTGCGGCTGACAAAGCCTCACGGCTTGTCCTCCTTCACTCAGCTCCTCTCGTAACAACTTCTAGCATGTATCGCGAGCAACCAAATAATAATAAAACAGATCTGTCGGTTTACTACAGGAAGGGTAACACAATCGCTTCAGGACCTTAGGGATTTTTCACTAGCCTCGGCAGTTATTCCATCTTTCTCGGTCCCCACTTTCGCAAACAAATTCTGACCCGCAGACTCTGCTCTCAACTTGTCAGTGATCTATTCTAGTGCACTTAGAATTTGTCAAAGCCCGAAGTCGAAGTTTTCTTTCACTCCCTTAACACACGTACCGACTCGTTGACCACGCCCGGTCAACCTATTAAACCGACCAGACCACAACATAAAACAAGTGTCTCATACACTTTTCAACATACTCCGGAGTCTCTTGACCTCGCAGGGCCCGTCTCAACAACAACAACCACGTGGACCTTTTTCTGCACAAAGCGCCACATGCACATGAAGTTCGACGACTTCCCTACTCTCACACTCGGAGTCGCACCTCCGCTATTCTCTAAAATCCTCGCAACCTTTTCAAACAATCTGCGGCAATAAGCTGTGCAAGCGCAAAACCCTGACTTCACTCATACCGTCACTAGTACCGCCAACGCCGATTTCACACCTCCATTCTCTCCATTCGCAAGCTCCGAGATCCCGGGAAAGTCGCGGGGGACTTAGGGCATCATCATTCTCTCAATCTGTTTTACCCAAGAAAAATCTAATTCAACACCATATACCTCTCGAGCGGGGTCCCAAAGGGCGAAACCGTCCTCTCGAGTGAGGTCCCAAAGGGCGTAACCGTTCTCTTGAGTGGGGTCCCAAAGGGCGAAACCGTTACCTCTCGAGTGGGGTCCCAAAGGGCGTAACCATTACCTCTCGAGTGGGGGTCCCAAAGGGCGTAACCGTCCTCTGCTACCATCTACTGATAGAGCGTTCCATCTTAATAAATTACCTGTATCTGGACGCTCTTGGGTCGATGAATCTTTTGACCAAGTGGGGCTCTCTTCACCAGAGAGTAATCAATTTAATCAAATCAATAATCAATAACGAACATAAGCGATGCCCTGATCAACATAACACTTCACAGTTAATCCAGAAAACATTTCGGCGAACCATGACCTTTCGGCCATGAATAACCACACCAGTTTATTCAAAGTTAATGCATTTATTTCCCTATGTTAACAAAGCTAGCACGATATAAACGTGTCTCAACACCAAATGATATATGTAAATGAACATTAATAGCTGTCCATAACGGCGAAAAAGATGCAATCTATGCAGCATTTGAATAACAATGCATTCGATAATAGCAACGCAAACCACTAAAACTATAATCTGTAATGGGCTAATTGCATACATTAGTCAGCATAACAAGGTTTCAAATTGCATCGTGCAACAAATGAATCCTCATCTAACCTCAAATTAGCATCTGCATGTGGGACTTCATGCAAAAACAATTTAGCAACATTAATTTGGAAAACTCCTAACTAGGGCTCTTATCAAAAATCAGCAGTTGGTTACCTAAAAAGAAAACACAATGCAATTGTACATTTTCCTTTCATATTTACCAAATTCAATCAGCATTCAAGGAAGTCTTCGTCTCATAGGTACCGGTTTCGATCAGCATGGGACGGGGGCAAAAGGGCAGGGTGGACGGGGCAATTGCCTCACAGCGGCAAGATAAAAGGACAAAACTACTACTTCATGCAAGGAACGAATCAAAGTTAAAGTCTCTAGGGCGAGAATTACTTAAAGTCTCTTTCTCTCGATTAGAGAAAGCATCAAAGTCTCATCGAACATCAATTGGCATCGTAGAAGATGGCAAAATGACGAGGTCGGCAAGATGGGCCATAATGGCCGCAATGTCCTGCAAATGGCGGGTAATGGCAAATGTCTAATGGGTAATGTCCGATGGAAAATGTCCGGGTAATGGCTAATGTCAAAATGGCGAATGGCAAATGGCTGCTTTCTTCTTCTGCACCAGGTTTAAATAAACAACAGTTCAAATCCAGTAGGGTCTTCCATTGGAGGGTTCATAGGTTGGCTTCAAATTGTCCAATCAAAAACAACAATTCACAAGCTTCTACCTAGGCATACATTATCCTTGGAGTCGGGAACGTAAGTTGCAACATATTTTACCAATTAACTCACTTTCAGAGCGTCCATTGTCTGCACCTGCAGATTGACCTTGGAGCAAAGAAGAAGATGCCAGGCTGGCACGAAACCTTAAAGATAAGCATGTGAACCGATCTCACTGGAAAAGTACAGCTTCAAGCAAGAATACACGTTTATTAGCACATTAGAAAAACACGAGCATCTAAACCGTGAGACAAGGCAACTAGGCCAAAGCCTCCACTAAAGTTATGCTAAGTTAAAACATTTCAAACAAGCAAATCATGGCACACGTTTACGGTTATGTCAGATTAGTACAATTCTAATACATCACGTTATATAAAGCATGCTTATAAATGTTGGCAAACTACTCTGAGGGCACATTTGTCCCCGTACAATCTTTATTAGTTCGGTTAAAGTCACACTTGATTATTGCAGCACTACGTTTATGCGCTAATAAATGTAAAACCTGCGTTTCTGCGTCATCAGGGGCCACCAACACAGATGTCAGCCCATGCAGATTTGCCTTAAGCTCACTGTACATGAGGTAATTCTCCCAATATATGAGGTGATATTTGCAGGTGTCACCAGTTGCCTGAGCTTCAGCTTGCCTCCTCAAGCCATCTATGGTTCAGCACTCTTTCTGTGCCTTAAATAACTCTTCCCTGTTGGACCCACCCTCAACGTAGTAGCCAGCAAGCTCAGACAAGTCCCTCAGGGCAGCAATATCCTCCCCGGTTGGCTCTGGAGCAGCCTCCCCCTGTGCCCCATCCACATGATCTGTGGGAGTTTTGGGGCTGGCTTCCGACATCCCCTGCCCTTCCTTTTCTTGGCAGCTACCTGCACCATTTGTTCTTGCTCCAGGCTTCCTTGACTTCCCCCCTTGGATAGCCATGCACTGTGTGGTCATGAAGACCCAGTCAGGCAACCCTTAAATCTCCAGGAGTGAGAAGAACTCCACTTCATTCCAGGCAGACAATCCACCTACATGGCAGGGCTCACAGCTACCTTAAGAGAACCTCAGAGCCCCCTCACTCAAAGGGAACCAGGGCCGCTAGGTAGTGACTCTCAGGGTTGTCTGCTACTACAACCTGGTGGCTGGTGGACACTATTGGGTATCACCTGCTCAGCAGGCGCCAGATGACACCTTATGGTAGCCATACTGGTTCCTGTGTCCTCAGAGCCTCCACTGTTTGCCCATTGACAGTGACTCACTGCCTATACTTTGAAGCATTGGAAGCCACGTGGGCTTTGGGCACTATCTTCTTATCACACAGGAACACTGGGGTAACCTCAGCTGTTCCTCTCATATTACGCTGGGTCATCTTCTCCCCAAACACTACACTCATCAGTCCTTGGGTCTGCTCAGCAGTGGGAGCTGTGCCATCTTGGGTCACTTTGGGTCCCTTTTTTGCCTTACCGATAACACTCATAGCACTTGAGGACAATCTTTTCGTTGTTCTTGTCTCCAAACCCATTTTACTTGTGGTCAGATTGGGATGGGTCACTTCCCCCGAACTATTTTGGGGGGACTCTGAGAGAACCCCTTTTTTATTTTTCTCTCCTCATCTGTTGTATGGTGGGAACCTTGACCACCATTTTGAGAGTCCTCCTAAACACCTCCTTCTGGCCCTGGGGTTGAGCCAGTGGTATGCCTCCTTAGCAAGCTCCCTGGGATCAGAGAGCTTACTATAAACTAGGTATTGGTGCAGCTCTGGAGACCAATTGCTGTACATGTGCTCTCTTGCAAAGAAATTGGACAGCCCCTGTTATCACTCACATTACTACCCTTTACCCATCCATACTCTGCTATGCAAATGTGAGCCACAAAAGCCCCCCACCATGAGTGCTGTGACAACTTCTGGCTGCTCCTAAACCTCTGCCTATACTTCTCTGGGGTAAATCTATGCTTCCTAGTGAGAGTGTCATTCATGAGGGATACCTCATCCTGTTTCCTTTCCCTAGGTTTAACAGTGCATCCCTCTCTTCACTAGGAATGGGCCTCCAGAGACTGGACCACCAATCCTCCTCAGTGACCTTATGCATCTCTAAGGCAGCCTCATAGGTCTCAAACCATTAGTCTGTGTCATCCCTCAATCCGAACGTAGGCACCAGTTCCTTGGGGATGTGGACCCTTTTGCCTCCAGTGGACACTTGAGTATTCCTGTCAACATTGTTCCTGGACTATATTTGCATGTCCTGACGCCCAGCTCATTGATACGTAGCTCATGGGACATTATTTGCTCCTCCATGATCATATTTTTCTGCTCCAGGGCCAACCAATTTTCCTTAAGTGCCCGGGCGGCCTTCTCCTCTACCCTTTTTTGCAGCAGCCTCCCTCTTGGCTGCTTCCAATTTCAACTTAGACAGCTGCAGCATAGTCTCCTTCTCAGCCTACCTGCCTTAGTTCTCTAGGGACAGGCCATTGGAAAACACAATGCTCCCTGCCCTGCCAGGAGGCTCCACTCCTGGGATTGAGTTGTTCTCCTCTGAGCATTGCAGCTCAGGACCTGCTCCGAGGGTCTCCTCTCTCTACCCCAATAGCCTCCTCCTCATCCTTTGCTGTGTCCAGAAACAGGTGGGCATTCTCATAGGCACCGTGAACCTTCTGAAGCTCCTCCTTATTGGAGCACATTTTTGCTGGAAACCTCTCTCCTTGCAGAATTCTCTGAGCTCAGCTGCCTTGCTCAGCAGCTGAGCTCTCCAGGTTGCTCAGCGCATACTCCGTCCTAGTAGGTAGGGTCACAGGCACAGATAGTCAGGTGGAATGAGAATAAGTTTGGAAAAGCATAAGTGGCTAATCAAGGGGAACTTAAAAAGAGGTTGAATATGGTAACAACTTATTTATAGAGGAATTTTCGTGTTACACAAATTACTGTATGGTACTTCACAAACACAAGTACTGGATCCCACCACTGAGCACTAGTGTGAGAAATTGGGTTGTTGATTGAGGGGGGCGGGGTGTGAGCCCTTCTCAAGTTACAGCCACAACCCTTCTCAGGGTGAGCCACAAAAGTGAATAATTTAACAACTGCTTAACTCTCTGGCAGCTTGGCACAAAAGCAGCCAGACTAAACTTAGAGGCAATGTGTAAAGTATTTATGCAGCACACAAACAGCAATAAAGTGGAACCACAACACAAGAAACATTGCACAACAATTTGGAAAAATAGCATACATTTTAGTGAATTATTTTCACCAATTATTTTACACCACAATGACAAGAACCGGAGTTATGAATTTTTAAATTTCAAAGTGACAAATAGTGCCTAAAAGATCAAAGATTCAACTGAGACATCTAGTCAAACGAGACTGTGGCAAACTAGAATGTTGCGGCCGACTGTAACGGAATGCTCGTCAAAGGCATGAAACGGATTAGGCCCAGTCTCCGCTTACCTCCAGACATACAAAAAATGTTGAAGAAAAATGCCTGCAAAGGTAAGAGTTCTGCGAAACAAGGCAGGTGGCAGTGTGCAAGGGGGAGGCATTGTCATGGAACCGTTGGACAAAGTCGCATTGAGGATTTCTTTGTATGGACAACAAAAACATAAAATAAACTTCATTAAATCAAAAATACATAACAAATTCGGAACACAGAATAAACAGTGCGTCATCTCTTCCTTATAGTCTCCAAAATTGTCATAATACATGCCAAGGAAACCTGGAATATGAGAAATAACCGAAAGTGAAGATCTGGAAGTTGAAGAGGAAAAGTGATAAAAAGAGAGAAGTCTTCCATCACCAAACATTAAATTCCTCATGCCGCAAATGCGTAATACGGGTCTAGTGTCAAAATATAAATATGGAGTTAGCGCTGCTTAAGTGTAAAAAAATATAACGCTAAGATGGAGCAAACATTTCATGAATGTATGTGTTGTAGCCCTGACGAAGTCACAGGCACAATTGCCATTACGGCGAAACATGTGTTTGCTACATGATCTGTATGAAGGTAAGGAGCACATGCCCTATCGGAATATATTTGTCACATTTGGATGCCTTTGGATCAAATTTGAAGACGAAGAATAAAGTCTTATGGAATACTAGGACTACTGATACATATTAATTTGGAGTACTAATATCTGAGACTGAATTTATTTATGACTTTGGATGGGGTAGCTTGGGAGACAATTGTTTACATATTGGTTACACTTTCATGTGTTATGTATGGTGGCTCTGACACCCTCCTTTGAACTCCAGGTGTTTTGTTTAGTTAACAAAAGTAGGAATAACCTATTGGCACATGTGGGATAGCACCAGTTGAGACCAAGCCACCAAGTTGTGCTTTTACATGTGGAGAAAGTAGCTGGTTTGAAGCTAGATTAAAAAAACAGCATTATCAACACTTGTCAAACTTTGTTTGGCATCATTTGACTGGTAGCTTGATCGTCCAGCTGCTTTTACATAACCTTGTTTTTGAAAGGTTAACATACAACTCAATATTATTTGGCATAATGAGGGTTTGAAATAGCTGCAAATGTGGAAACAATAATAGCTGTTACAAACAATGGAAGGTTGATGGGTGGATGGATGGATGGATGGATGTACCATTCAGAAACCTCCTCTGTTTCCTATAATGTATCTAGGGATTTTTTTGGTTGCATGGTCCCCTCTAGCTAAAATGATTCTCCATACGGTGACCAACTTTCAATTACATTTCACAGGACACTTTACATGGAGACACTTTGGGGCAGATTTATGAAAAATGTGGCAGCGCAATTGTATGTCAAAAATGTTTTAAAGAGAGCTAACGTCATTTCCTAATGACATCAGTACCATATTGAAAAATGACGCATGATGATGCTAAGAAATTGTTAGCGCCCAAAAACTTATGCTAAGCATTCCAACATGCCATAAGAAAAGATGACGCTTATGCTGCAAAAGTGGAGCTAGACCGTTTTGCGCCACATATTTTTGAGGCAGAAAGGGGTTATCGCCAAGTTTAACTGCATTAGTGTAAAATAAATGCACAAGCAAGAAATAAACATTTGGGAAGACAAGATGGAGGCTCCAATCACCCAAGTACCAGCCAGAAGGGTGCAGCAAAGTCCCAGGAGAAGGAGAAGAGGAAGCGGAAGTGACGCTTTAGTGAGGAGGAGCATGGCATCCTGGTCAGAGAAGTGACGGAGCACCAACACCAGCTCTTCATCACCTCCAAATTGCCAATAGGTAGGAGAGAGGCCCTATGGCAGGCCATAATAGACAAAGTCAACCGCATGGCAAAGGTAAAAGGATTGTCACTGATTGCAAGAAGCGCTGTGTGATTGCAAGTGCAGTACTAAGGAGAAACTGGCCATGAACTGTAATGCAGCACTGCAGACTGGAGGTGGAAGTCCCGCCCCACAGGAGGACCTGGATGAGCTTGAGGAGATGGTGTCAGTGGTCATCCTGGAAGAGCTGGTCACTAGAATCGCAGGATAGGACAGCGCAGAATACCAAGAACTACCACAAACATAGGGTAAGTTGCAGGGGGAGACTATCTGGAATCTCACAAATTGCAGAAAGGGGAGGCACGAGGGACACACTCAATGCATGCTAAAGAGTTGCATCGGGACACACAGGCCCTGATGCCCCATCACCACTCAAGCCACACTGGTTGTGCAATGCACTCCGACATGGCCACAAAAGTCAACTCATACAACACATGGGGCGCGTCTGTGAACATAATTTTTGCAGCTGTACAAGTAGCTGCAATCTCACCATCTAACAAGATTGAGTGTGTTGTGTGAATGGTCAGTGTACTGCTTAGTGGGACAATCAACATGCGTAAGAACTGGCACAAGTGGCATCAAAGTTGTATTGCTGGTACAAAGTCACGAGCCGGTAATGCAACTGTATCATGATAAAATTAGTTGTCCATGTGGATCCAAGCTGCATATTCCCCTTGTGCCACATCAACAAAGTCTCAAAATCCATACATTAATCCACATTCTACATCCTTACACCAACATATGCTTGTTGCAGATATGCTTTGTGCAAGGAAATGTCCCAAATATAGGGAGAGACAAACTTCCAACTAGCACATGTGTGGGGCCTGCTACAAGCAGATGAGAATGTAACACAAGCATTGTAAGCAATGGACCTACCTGTGCTATGCTGCACTAGTGCCATAATTCATGGTGCTAATGCATTATAGCACCAAAAGAGTGACAGCACACATTACACTGCTGTGACAAAGTCCACCATGATGAATACAAAGCCAAATTATGTGCCACCATGGTGTCAGTGGCGGGGAGCCTGCAAGGAAGTAAGTGGTGTGGGATCAAAGCACAAAATATCTCGTAAGGTTGCCCCATGTGTGATGTACAATGCTGCACATTTTATACAACTACAACCTGGGGTCTATAACATGTCACTGAGCCTCCAATAGCAAGTAAATTATGTACCATGTCAACAGCCACCATAATCAAAGATTGACATATCACTATCTCATTACAGAGGATGATGCCTTACCTCCTGCCGACCTGCCTGTCCTGGATTTTACAGATGACTTGGATGACCAGCTGCTGACTCTCCAGGTTTTCCTAGGTTCCCTCCAGACACCACCTCCAGTCACAGTGAGGACACACAGTGTTGCGGGGTCTCCACATGAACCACCCAGCTACCAACACACAGCACTAGCCAGTATGTACACAGCCCTGGACTCCGAGGACCCAGACATCACCTCCCAGAGGACAGTAGTAGGAGTCCAGCGGGAGCTGGCCAAGCAGGTGCGAGTGGGGATAGAGACCATGGCAGGCAGCCGAGAGGGAGTGCAGAGGTGTCCCAGTCCAATTAGGGACAACTCAGCTGCCATCAGAGGCACAAACTCCCCACTATGTGGGCTCCAGCAGTCCCAGGCCTACATAGCTGCTGTCAACAATTGCCCTCACAAAGTGGTAGCAGCATGATAGACAACAGTGATGTTGCTACGGTGTTGAGAAATCAGCAGTTCCTCCTTGCTGCAATGATGCCTTATGTGTTCCCACAAATGGCAGCTGCCTGGACCTTTGACTCCACAACTCTATCCCCTGATGTGTGTGTGGCCCCCTCAACCTCAACAACAGCACAGCCAGTGGCACAGGAGGTACCACACACATCAGAGGATGAAGATGTGACGGAACAACATTTACAATGAAAACCACCTGGTAGCGCCAGTCTGTGCCACATAGAGAGTATCTCCTTAGTTCTATGCTTGAGATCATGCCAGTGTTGTAACAGCAGACAATGGGGGTTATTCTAACTTTGGAGGAGGTGTTAATCCGTCCCAAAAGTGACAGAAAAGTGACGGATTTACCACCAGCCGTATTACGAGTCCATTATATCCTATGGAACTCGTAATACGGCTGGTGGTATATCCGTCACTTTACCGTCACTTTTGGGACGGATTAACACTCCTCCAAAGTTAGAATAACCCCCAATGTGTCCTCTTCACTCAACCACTGTTGACTTGTCTGCTATGTACTGTCATTGTCTCAAATCTTACCTATTGGCAATTTGGACACCTCCTTACTAATGCACACTTCTCCTAACCATGCCTTATGACATGTACCTCAACCCTGGACTCTGATTGTACAAAAACTTGCTCAGTTCTCTCATGGGGTCTGTGAACTGGAAATTGTATAGCATTGGGAAATACACTTGCATCTGTAAATAAATCACCTTGTTCACATGTAACATTTCAACATTTACTGTGATCCATCAACTCAGCTAAATGTATGCAATGTGTGAAGCCATGTCAATGAGAACAGGACATAATTACATGTGTGCATTACTGTCGGGCACAAAGCCACACACTAGGATACTAAAATGAAAAAGGTGAATGATGGTGTTGTGGGCTACAACCAACTTACAGGGTCTTAAATACATGTATTTAACAGATATCCATGGAAGCTGATATATGGCTTGTATGGGTCTGAACCAAGTGTATGGTAATTTACCCAGATAAGAGTACCAGTACAACTAATACGTGTGAATCAGAAAAGGGGAATCTAATCAGTGACTGACAGTTGTCAGTGTGGGAGGATACAGACCCAAATGTGGCTCATGTCATATGTGACACACTTTCCAACAATAATACTGCCAGATTCCAGCAATGACAGTAGAAGTTCCATACTTACCTGTCCAAAATGCCGTATACATACACAATGTGAATGACTGGAACTGTGGATGACAAATGTTTGGACTAGCTGAATTCAATTAGCAGCCAGCCTGACATCTCCTTGGTCATAGGGGATACACATGATCATCCATGGAAATAAATACAGAAAGCATACCCTAAGCCATTCCTCCTATATGGGCAGTTCACCCATCAGAACACCCAGAGACTCAATCAACATGGAGATATAATTGTCTAATACTAACAGGATTTATTAAAACATATTAAAAACATCATATCTAAACCTATCCTATACACTACCCTACTCTAAACTAACCTCAACTAATCTTACATATGTAACGCCACTCTCTAAACAGAGCCCCCTACACCCACCTTAAGTGACAAGACACGAGTAGGACAACATAAAAACATGTACTAAACTAAACTATTACCTAAACACATATCTATTTTTTTGGTAATTGTTTGTAGATTGTTTTTTTTGTTTTTTTATAAACATAGAAACCCCAACATAACCCCCACCCAGCCCCCCAAAAATAAAAAAAGTACTAAAACCCACCCCCAAATATACTTACATTAGCCTACACCTAAACTACACTATTTTACTATCTTAACACTACCCACCTAAAACACAGTTAATAATTTAACAACAGTAATGAAAACATAGCTTAGTGAAATGTGGACACTTTTTTGCATGGACAACAGTTTCACATTCAACTTGTTAAGCTGTGTAAGCAAGTCAACTTAGTGGTAGGTCAGAACAACTGCTAAACATTTATAATCTGTCTGTGAGATGAAGGGTCAGATAATTGAGACCCTTGCCCCACGCAAGCGTCAGTTTCCTTGATGCTCCTGTGGTGCATTTCACTGCACCCTATGCACATTGATTTGTCATGGAGTTGTTTACACCTCTATGTCCATATGGGGCAGCATGACACAGTATTCTGCATCAGAAAGGCAATCAGTGGTTGTTGCAGTGGCCGTCCCATTGGAACACCCATTGCTTGTAACCCTTCCCCAGATGTTGAAGACATTTTAGTCATTATTAGTCCTAAAAAATCTAACAACTGCCCAGATGTGGAGTGAGCATAGCAAAGTGTTGGGGAATGCATTGATACATTCTTATTTCTTGTCACTAATATGTGTGTGCCATTTCAAGGCACACACAATAGAGCTAAAATGGCATAACAGTTTCCTAATGCTCACACAGTTGTCCCTTCCTGCACAGTAACAGAATAACATTACGGATGCCTTGCCAATACTTTGTGGGTAGCCATTGTCACCATAGTATACCATATATGTCTAGGAAGGGATACCAACCGGTACATATACACTCCCCTCAACACAGGTACACTTGCACTGTAGTTCAAGTATGCCTTAATTGGTGCTGGGAACTAAATTATTTGCTAGTGCTGCTGCAGATGCAGGCCTGCGCTATACTGTCTGTAAAAAGGGGCAGGCCTGTGGTACAAAGTCTGCACATGTGTGTCAAATTTAATAACATTGTAGGGTGTCTGTAATACAGGATGTACACAAACAGGAATGTGCAAGTAGTCTGGACTCAGTGCCAAGCTAAGCTCCGTTAAATGCCATTAGCCAAAGTCACAAAAGGAATGATTGAAGGAGAGTGGGGCTGCATGTAGTGCCTTGCAACTGTCCTTGTGCCCCTTGGCGCCCCGCTTTTCTCCACCATGTGTGCACCATATGTAATATACAGCACATCCTTCCACAGGGTAGGGGGCAATAGCGTCATTACATATAGATGCTAAATATGCACTAAGCAGGAGTGATACCAAATTTTAGCACTACTCCTGCAGAGTACATAAGTGACCACCATATATGCAGGTATGCCCGCTTTTAACGCCTGCTCTGAGCAGGTGTTCAAAGTGGTGGTAACGTTATTCCCTGCTCCATTTATTTTGTCCCCCTTACAGTGGAAGGCCCCCCTCCCATACATGATGCCTGGTGCAACCATCATGTTGTGCAAGGCTTAACAAAGACGTTCAATGCATGTATCGGGCAGGGAAAAAGGCCCTTCAGCCCTGGATTTGCGTAATTTGTGAATTTTACAATGGCAGCACTAAGGTGGCACTAGGGGCTCTTGAATGTGGGCCACAACAACCTGTCCTGACCCTTGACAAAACATGCTGCACTCAACCTTATGTCCGCCTGTCATGCACATGAAAATAAGGATGTAGCTTTGCTAATGGGGTACTTACCAACTGGTCCAAGAATCAGTATCCCCAGGTGATCCAGTAGATCCTGCTCCTGTGCTATCAGGTTAGCCCAACAATGATTCAATTGGTGGTCGGTGCACACAACTCCAAATATTCTGCGCAGGTGGTGGAGCACCCTGCCCCACCGTTGCTTCCTTGCCTCTGTGGGGTTGTCCTGCATTATGTGGATCCAAAAACCAGCTTCATTGGAAGGTAATGGTGCACCAACCAAATTAACCCCCCAGTTCATCAGCTAGCGTCATGCTTGCCCTCCCTTTCCCTGGCATTATGCAGTATGTACAAACTGCTAATGTACCAACCCCCCAAAAAATAAGTAACAAATGACCCCGCCTAACCCCAATTAACTGAAAAAAAACTATCCTACCCCTGGACAAACACTCCACAATACAATAACAAATACAGGACAAGAACATTGCAAAACTCTCAAACACCAATCCTCCACCAGTACCAGCTCCACACACTCTCAGACAGTCACAGACAAAAAGACTGTGAAGTGAACGTGAATGCACTGTACCATGTATACAGCCAGGAATTCCTGTTTCATCACTTCCTGGGCCTGTGCATCATTTTTTCAGTTATGCGTCATTTTTTTTTACGCATGACAGTCATGCGTCGATTTCCCCCATTGATGCTGACAAGGCCTCAAGACTTGCGATTGATGCGCGGGGCCAGGCGTCATTTTTACCTTAGCAAAGTTAGTAATAGTTGCGATTGCGTTGAAATTTTTGATGCATGACAGTCGTGCATGGTATTCCTTCCCATTAAGCCTGACGAGGCTTGTGGGCTTGAGATTGACGCGCAGGGGCCAGGCATCATATTTTTGGCATAGCAGAGAATTGGATATTGTCGTTTGCATCAACATTTTTGCCACATAACCGGAATACATGGATTGTGTTGGAAAGGCTGACAGTGCACCCAGATTCACATACCATGTCACGGGGCTATGCATGTCTGTAAGAAATATGGTATGGCTAACTGTGTGTGCATGTTTGTACAGATTTTAACGATAACATCCGTATGTGTTACCATTGTGTTTGTAAGTGTGTGTGATACATGCGATGACTGATACGATTTGCATCTGTACCTGTGTTGCTAGACTTTGTACACATACATATTACCACATGTGTATTAGGATTCTACAAATGTGATCTATCACATATATGTTGGTCTACCACATTGTAAGGTCTGATTACCAAATGTACAAAGGACTTCAACACATGATGGGCTATGTCCAATACATGGTTATGCTTGTGATCCCCATGACAAATCGTACTCTGAGGGTGCAGTGGACATTGGCTGGCTTGAGTTCACGTTACACCTGGCAATGTGAGTGCATGTGTGTCAACACTGAGGTGTGTTGTTAGTTTCAGGCTTCACGATGCTCTGCTACATGTGTGGCATATAGGCCCATATTTATACTTTTTCATGCAAAACTGCGCCAACGCAGTTTTTGCGTAAAAAATATTACCGCTGGCTAACGCCATTTATTTGCGCCGTGCGGGCGTCAAATTTATACTTTGAGGCACGGCGGCACAAACCACAGGTGTGAGTCATTTTTTTTTTACTCATACCACTGCGTCACGGTGCAAAGGAAAACAACGTTAATGCGGTGAAAATGACTGTGAGCCGGTTTACGACGCTGCAAACAAGATACACACCGTTTGTTGACGCAATTGCATCAAAAAGTGCCGCAAACACTGCAAAATGTGCATAGGAGAGCCAAAATGGATCCCAGATGCCTGCACAGACCCCAGGAAGATGGCAATAGACCAGGAACCAGCCAGGAGGACCCACACAAGACCCAGGACAGGGAGAAGAAGAAAATAAAGTGTTGCTTCACTGCAAAGGAGCAGGAAATTCTGGTTAAAGAGGTGACGGAACACCAGCACCAACTGTTTGTCACCTCAAAGTTGCCAATCAGTAGGAGAGAGGCAATATGGCAACAAATTGTTGACAAGATCTACAGTGTGGCAGAAGTACGCAGAACAGTCATCGAGTGCAAGAAACGCTGGCATGACTGCTAGCGCAGGAACAAGAAAAAGATGGCCAGGAACAGGAAGGCAGCACTGCAGCCTGGAGGTGGGAATCCAGCACACCAGGAGGCCCTGGACCACATGGAGGAGATGGTCGCAGCCGTCATCCCTGAGGAGATCGTCACAGGGATTCAAGGACAGGAGAGCGCAGACTACCAGGAGACAACGCATATGCAGGGTAAGTCGCATGGGGAATTAAAATGCACAAATGTTAACTGTAAGCAGGGGGGTGGACGTGCCTACTACAAAATGCATGTAAGTCATGATATTCAGGGAGTGGCATGGGTAAAGGGGCACGGCACCGGAGCATGGCCCGTTCTGAGGAAACCTGGGGCACACTACTACACAACACCAACAACCTTTGCATGGGGTATGCTGCAATGCCAAGGAGGTTGCAAAGGTAAAGCCAGGCCTGGAGGGCAGGGTACAACGTAAAACTGGCAGCCCGTCACACGTCAGCCAGTATTCTAGGTAACTAGGGCCCAATTAACAACCTCTGGCCATACCTGCAAGTGGAATGTAACATTGACAACAGTTGCCACTACCACCTCTGCTGTTTGTGCAGGCCAAGTAGCTAATGGCAGTAACGTCCCCATGGATCAAACATACCCAAATTAGAGGGTTCAGGATGACAACTTTATCAATCCACTGAAATCTAAACAAATGTTCCAATCCTGTCAAATGTGATTGCCCAAAGTTGCTACAAACATCAGCCATTGTCATTAACATTAGGAGGTACACAGCACTAATGTCATACCCATGCTGCATATGTCAGGGTACACCCTGTGCCTGGGTCACAATAGCTCCAATGACACCATGCAACATCCCAAATGTCAGACTGCTCAGACAACAGCATTGAGGGGGAGGACACATGTAACTGGTTACAGAAATACACCTGCACAGTCAGAGGAGGAAATAGAACACTGCTACGACCATCAGTATAATCCAATGTACCACACATTCCCCAACATCAGCAGTACACTTTACCAATGCTGACATCCATATTGTGCCATAACAAAGCTAGACATAGTATATGTTACATCTCAGCTACATATAGGTGGATGTGAATGATCAGAGACTGGGGCAGGTCCAGATTGTTAAGTGTGATGCTTGTGCCATTCGAGCACCCACAGCCAGTGAAAGGCCTCACCATGAGAATGAAAGTAGACGGGGGTTGAGTAGGACAAGAAGGTGGCAATTCACAATCTGGCCAGAACCAACACCTAGAAGATGTGATGCAGACAAGTCCACAAACTGACCACAATACATGTGACATGCAGGTGGGGCATAGGCCTGAGAGAATGCTAATATGAAAGACAGGAACAATGAACAGGAAGCAAGAACACAATGTTAAAATAATCGGAAGGCAGGCATGTCACATTACAAAGCCCACAACATAGACACACTAATTGTACCATTTCTCATTGCAGAGGACGATGGCTCTCTTGCGGATATGCCTATTCTGGACTTCCCTGATGACATGGATGACGAGCTGACAAAGCCAGCAGACCCTCCAAGATGTCCTTGAAACCCTCCAGACCCCACCTTCAGTCACAAGGAGGAGCACAGATGCAGCAGCGATCACAAAGGAGCCACCACCGCCCCAATTGTATGACCTGCCAGCTCCTACACAGATGAGGACTCTGACGACCCTGGCACCAGCTTTGAGCGAACTGTGGTTGGAGTACAGCGGGAGCTGGCCAAGGAGGTGCGGTGGGGATGCAAACTATGGCAGCCAGCCTAGAGAGGGTGCACTCGTGCATGATGTCAACTGAAGAACAGGCAGCAGCTGTGCAAGGGCGAACAACAATCATGCTGGAAGTTTAAAAAAGGTTGAAGGAAATCAGCACAGCTGTAATAGAGTTGACCCAACACCTACAACAACAATCCTGTCAACGCGTGCACCAATGCAATATTGAACCCCTCAGGGCCGACCTGGTTGCCTACCACCGTGATGTGGCTGCTATTCTTAAGAACCAGCAGCTCCTCCTTGCTGCAGTACTGCCCTTAAGACCCCCACAGTTCACAGCTACCGGGATGTCTGACTCCACGTCTTCACACACTGAGGTGTGGGTTGCCCCTTCACAACCACCACCACCAAGGGCAGAGGAGACAACACACACATCAGAAGATGAAGATGTGGAGCAGATCACCTTCACCCGTAAGAGTACCCGGTAGCACTAGTCCCTGCCACATGGCCACCTATTACCAAGGTCCTGTGCTTTGTAACATCCCAGTCTTGCATCAACTGTACTCAAGCACTGTTCTTCAACCCACTGTTTATCTTGTCAGCCTGCCCTGTGAATGTCTCTCACTAACTGATTGGCAAATCCTGTCCCTCTGCACTGTCTGACACTTTACCCCAGCATGTCTAATGACATGTCCTTTTGCACTTGTGTAGCATCACAATGGAAGATGTCACACTAACGGACTCACAATCATGGACAATGTACATATAGCTATACAGCACTTTTAAATAAATAACACTTACCCAACAACTTTGTCTCTGTGTAATGTGACACATCAAGTGTGATGTCCATCAGTGATGTTAACCTGAGGTCAATAAGCATTGATTGTCTAGACACCTGACCTGAATGATTCTTGGCTAATAACTATGCACAGTGGCCTGGATTGTACCATCATCTGCCCTCCTTGAGGGTTATTCCAGAGCAAAATATAAACTATGCACCAAAATGCTGTGTTGTACAGAATAACGCCTCCTCAAGGGATGTCTAAGCCAGAAAAAAGTCCCTTCGATTGTTGAAAGTCAAAACTTACGTATGTGACATATTTGCCAAATTGAACCTAACACACACCAAACAGCATGAAAGGATGTGTATGAGTTTCCATACAGATACGTAACTGTGCTGAACATTGTAACAAATGATAGGTGTGAGTTATGTATACCATACTACATGAGAGCATACTACCACTCACCTTATAAGGATTTGCTGGGACATCATGCTGCAGGCAGACTTTACACAGTGTCCCCAATACCAAATGTGGTAGCAAAGTATGCGACATTGAAAACATACAGCACAAAATCCCCACACTTTGGGATCCATAGTAACCGTGAGTGGTGGGTGTAATGGACGGCCGAATCTTAGCTAAGTAGCTTTGGTGTAGCTGCCAATGTAACAGCTCAGTTGGGATATGGTTGCAGCATGGGACACAAACGCAAATACCAAAGAGACACTGTTCACTCATGGCAAGGCCCTGATCTACAAGCATGTGAAACATACTGTAAAGGGTTACCTAGATATTTATTAAACAGTAAAAACAGAAGCTAAAACCAGGGGAAACACCTAACCTAACCTATTCCACTCTAACTACACATTACCCACAACTGTCCCTAACTAACCTAAGCTAAACTTACTTATCACATTTAACTAAACGATCTAAACATCAACCCCCCACCCCCCTTATGAGACCGGACACATGGAGGACAACAGATACTAACCTAAACACATACTATCTTATACTAAACAAAGATATATTTTTTGTATATTTTTTTTTCATTTTTTAAAACACCAAAATCCCAACATTGCCCACACACACATATTAAAAAACAGTTGAAAAAAGTACAAAACCCCCACCCACTACTACTAACTAAACTAACAACCAATACTAACCTAACACTAAGCCCCCTAAACCCACTAAGTTAAAGAACCAGGAAAGAGGAGGGAGGGGAGGGAATCATGTTGGAGTAGAAACCTACAAGTTGGCCCTCCTCAGGGTCTTGTTAATGGCACGCACCCTCCGGTTAACTTGTGCCACCTCCTGCTGCAGTCTGATCATTTTCCGTAGGACGCGGTCCGAGTTCCTTTGCATCTGGGCAAAAACTGCAGGGTCTGTGGCTGCAGTAGGGGTGGTCTGGGTGCCAGTCGATGAATTATAGGACCTTGTCAGTGCCATGTCCGTAGGCTGAGGTGCAGGTGGTGCTGTGACTGGTCCTGGAGCTGTTGCTGTAGATGGTACAGCAAAGGTCCCAGCTGCTGTTGGTGCCACCTGGGTGGTAGTGGTGTTGCTGGTGGTGGTGGCTGTGGTGGACACGGAAGGGCCCCCTTGTGCAAAAGCCCTCCACACTCCGGAGGTTCTCTCATGGCGATATCGTCTTGCCATGTTGCGGTACCCAGACTCCACATCCAGAATGTGGCGGTAACGCATTGCGTGTGTTGAAACTCTCAAAGCTGGATGGGAGTCATATTGGCTGCTGTTAAGACAAATAGAAAACCAAACATTAGGTACTGCATTGTGTGAAATGGCTCAAGAAGTAAATCAGACAATACATCTAATGTACCTGTAACAGCCTATATCATCATACAGATCACTGATAGTCCCCGAGTAATTACATGGCAAGCCAGTCTACAAATGTCCTATCATCAAATAGCACATCCAAACCCTACAAGATGGGTAACAGCTGGAATGACTTTGGCATCATAGTTCTGCCAGTTGTCAGTTAAAAATCATGCTGCATATCCTCCACCACTGACAGGCCAACAAAGTTCTAAGTTCTGGATGGCAATCTAGGGCCACAAGATCTGCGAGTTTTAAATGGACTTGCCAGTATAGAATGCATGTGCTAATCATGAGTGGGTATCCTAGGATTGGACAAGTGATTTACTGATGTATATGTCTGTGTACCAAACTTGGATTATCAGTCTCAGGTACACTATTCACAACCCTATGCTTGTGTCTGAGGGGAGGGGGGGCAAGCAACTAATCATTTCTAACAACATGGACACCCAGGAAGCTTTGGAAAACTGTACATGGGTTTGGCCAACACAACACAGGTAAGGAGGAACTCCAAATAGGATACACCCAAACCTTGGACAATCCCATCAACACTTATCTTTGGAAATGCAGACCATTGTCTACATCATTTCCTACCTGTAAGCCATGACTTACAACAAACAGATAGATGCAAGCACACTTCTGGCCATGAGCTGCATGCACACCTAGGCCATTGTACTCAAGTGCCTCATACTCGTAGCACAACATGTGGAGCTCCATGCTGCTAGGAAGTTAAACATACAGTCCAACATGTTCATTAGTGAATATGGAAGCTGAAGTCTGTGGGAAAGACGTTGGCATCTCTATTCTGTGAAAATCAGGGTCTGACTTGCTGACTAATTAACTAATATGGTCCACTGCTACATTTTCTGATTTCAAGTTTTATCCACATAACTCATCCCTATACACATTGCCGTGCCTAAAAGACTGACCTAGAATCCCAAAAAATGCCAATAGGAAAGGATTGGCCAACTCAAAGATGGTGATAAAATGATACTCCACTCAAGGAACAAAACAGATGATTGACCAGCGCATCACACCTTGCTATGTGTCCAACACACAGTAGTCAATCAAACATCATCAGCAAACACAACACAGAACAGAAATATCAACACTTACTGGAGATGTCTGGGTCCGCAAATCGAGCCACCTCTCCAATAGTGTAGGGTGCAGGACCACCTGTAAGGCATGGAAGGGAGAAATGTGCTCAATATCTGTGCACTGTACAACACTTCAAAATACAAATACTATGTGTAATATTGACTCAGAAAGTAAAGCCTCTCAGACATGATGATACTGCATCCTACAAACATGTACAGACCCGAGGACTCCAGTGAGTGATACACACATATCCACACACATGCAGAGGCCCTAACTATCATGTGGTGGTAAACATGCTCCTTCATTAGTGAGCAGACAAAATCATGGAGTATATTCCTCTCATCATGTGTATCCATGAGAGACATCCAAAGCCACTTTCCGTGAGGACTGCAATACCAGTCACCCAGACATTGTGACTAAGACCAATTTTAGACACGCAGGTACAATATACAGAGGACCAGGGCAAGTTGTTGGCCCTCAATTTGTATCATTTTCTTCAGTTGATGTGCCACAGCTATGGTGAGTTGCACCAACCATAGAGATATGAACCGGTGTGCACACCTTTTGCCAGCCATCCCTAACTGAAATGTGGCACTACAAACTCAAAATATCAGTCTAAGATGTTACCTGAGGTAAGTTATTACTTGTTACGTATGTGTCAGAATCCAGTTCAGACATGTATCCGAAAACAATTGAGAGACAAAATATTTCAGAAAAATTTCTGGATTTCAAATATATGTTTCCTGATACACTCAACGACCACACATGAAACATATGTTTGAGCCACATTGCCATCATCAATTGACATGAAGCCAGCACTAATTTACAGGCTCCTGTTGTGTTTAGAAAGTTAGTCTATCTGTTGCGTCAACAAATGACGGTAATGTGTAGGAAAGTTGTATACCTCACAGGCAACTGTGGCTCATATCTATACATATTTCGCACTGCATTTGAGTTGCTGATTGACACAAAGGCGGCGCAAACTTCAAAAATAAATTTGTATTTTGTAACTTTGCACCGCTCTTGCTTCAAAACAGGCCACAATTGCGGTGCCAACAAAGTTGAAATATGGCCCTGCATGTTTCACTAGCATTTTACACATGTTCAAAAACATTGCCGGTAGAATATGAACAAATCAGCTACTGTCACTACAGAGCATTTAAACGTGCACATTACTCTGATTTGTACTCACCAACAGGGCCACCAATTACAATCCCCAGGTGGTCCAGCAGATCTTGCTCCCTGGCAACAAGGTCAGCCCAGTAGTGCTTCAGCTGGTGGTCATTTCGCGGTGTGTTGTATATTCTCTGCAGATGGTACAACACCTTTGCCCACAGGAGCCTCCTTGCCTCTGTATAATAGCCTTAGATCACACGACCACCTGCCTCTATCATCAGGGGTAGGAAGTGGCACACCAGCCAAATAAACCCACCCAGCTCCTCCTCTTCCATCCTGCCAAGACGAGGCCTACCCAACATTATTGTACCAAAAATAAAGAGGGGATAAAGGGGAACAAAGGAGAATAGGGAAAGTAGGACAGGAAAATGCAAAAAAACTACAAAGACAGCCCAACTATACCCAAACTACCACTACCCACAACAGACTCCCAACACAACAAAGACAAATGTTGACAACAGAGCTGACCACAAAAACACTCAGACAGGATACCACAGACAGTTATTATACACAAAAAGACAATTTAAAGACCACACTGGAGACAAAATCACAAAATGCACAAAGAGGCAAGTCAATACACAGCCACACAGCCCGGAAATATCACAGGCTACAAAGTGAAAGTGAAAGTACACCCACTGTACCAAGTCTGTAAACAGGATATCCTATTACATCACTTCCTGCCTCAAATGCGGTGCGTTTTTCTTGTTATGCGTAAAAATATAATGACACTTACAGTCTGTGCGTCATTTTGTTTTGACGCACATGATAAGAAATAACCCTGCATCCATATTGTTAAATATGTGTTATACTTAACCAATTTCTGGGGGGACAGTGTGGGAATTACTGCTCAGGGCCAATGGATGTTTCAAGGCATTGTGCGTCATATTTCGACGCATATGCATCATTTTTAGACGCATGTGCATCAAATTTTTCTGTCATTAACAGGGATTGGGTAATTTCTCATTTTGAATGGGACATGACAGTTGTGAAAATACAGAGATAGGCTGATTGCACCCACATTGGGCATTACGGTGTATGGGCACATGTGACAGATCATACTACTGCGGACCATGATCCACTACTTGGTGTACCGTTTTTTCACGCATCACTGATGCAATAGATGGCCAAACGTGTGGGATACAATTAGGTATTACCCAGTTTGGGCATGTTTTGCGTCAAGAGAGGATAGCAAGGCGACGCATCTCACTACATTAACTCAAAGCCTATGGGTCAATGCGTGTGATTTGGCTACTACTATTGTTGTTGACCCACTGTGTGACCATCACAAGATGCATTTTTGCTAATCTTCTGGTATGCATGTGGAGTCAATGTGTCCAACCCTCAGATGCAAGTCAGTGTGGAAATGAGAGAGGACACGTGTTAGTCATACACATAGCAAGAACTGCTGTGTGCACTTCCTAGGTTTTTTGAAACATAAACACCACCAATGACAAAGCATGCACTGGATAGATAGCAGACAGTTGTTCATGTCAGTGTTCTTAAACTTGGCCATCACATGTCCTGGGATGTTGGATACTACTTCCTAGGCACTTGTTTGTTAACCCACCATGAGTCAGGCATTGGATCATACTATGTGGGTACCGTGTTTGTGACACGGAGTCCCTAATATAAGACACAATTGTAATGTTACGCCACAGTTGGAGTCATATAAATGAGCCATGTCTCTTGAGGCAGTGGAGGACCAGCAGACTAAGCAGCATGTGTTCACATATTTTCAGTGGTAAAATGCATAGAGGTGTATGGTTCACATGTGTGGGCCAATGTTTAGCCTGTATAATTATTAGGGTCTATGTTGTCACAGTTACGTGCAGGTCTAGTCATGAGTCTGTGGAGCTATTTCCTGTTTCTACAAAGTATCCTTCGCAGATCAATAGAAGGAAAGCCAATGTGGATTTGAGAACACACATGGAGATGGTCCAACCCTGTCACTGCAGACGTGTTATGAGACTGTCAACAGGGCAACCTTGGTGTGCTGACAAAGTTAATGTCTCAGGAATCTTATTCCGTCAGGTTTCCTGACAACATTTGTACACAGGTTGGCCTTTAAAATTCCCACAGCGTCTGGGAACATCAGTGCCTCTGTGCTGATTACTCTCACAAGCCCCATCAATATGTTGGGAGCAATGTGAATCAGCGTGTGGACTGTCAGGGTCCTAACATGTGTAGACATTTCATGCACATTATCTGACGTTGTTTGTTGTGCTGGAGGCACCATACCTAATCCATGCATACAGCCATGGTGCACTGTCACAAATTGTCACTCATGCATACATGAGACCCAGACAAGGGATAGGCCATGATTCAGCTATTTGGAGACAAATTCCCCCAGGGTGCAATAAATAAACTGATTATGCCATAAAATGTATTTGAGTATGCATTGTAGACCCACCTGACACAATACCCCAAAAGGAATATGAGGGTTGGCAAAGCAACTATGATACAAATGTAGGCCCAAGGAACCTTTGGGGTAACGCTAAGACAGGAGGCAGTCAGGCTCACAGGATGCAGGGTCAATCAGGTTTCAAACATTTCACAATGTAAATACACAGTGGTCAGATTGAGAGTGGTCAAAGGAGGAACAAAACAGTGGAAACGGAAAAGTGTGTTTGTCCTGTGTGTTGGAAAGTAACACATTAACCCAAGGGCTGTGTTACACAGCTGATTTATACGGGAAGGCATAACAGTGTACAGGTGATAACCGGGCTTAGAGACTACAAGCCAGTGCATTATTTAACCTCACATCCATGCAGACAGAAGTACAATGACTACGGCATACCATACTAAAGAGGGTAGCACACTGGATTTACACTGTGAGTCTGGGAGTGTGTAGAGGAGGGATTATCTGGGGACACATATTACCATTCCAGGAACCTCTGACAAAGGGTGGGGTGAGACCGGGAACATGTGTGTGTCAGGACTTAGGACGTGGGCTGCCATGTTCAGGGAATGTCAATTGAGCAATGCTACTCATACCTGGGGCACTTGTGCTATGACTTTGCTGCTTATATGGAAATCTAGTCACACATAGTCCTTGCAAAGATAGGTGATGTAACACTTACTGCTATCAGGGGTCTGGTCATAAATTCCTGTTACTAATGCAATAGCACATCCACTGCCTCATGTATGAGGCATTTTTTTCCATTATTGACTGATAGTGTCTTAGTTGTGTGCCATATGCTGCGATGAACCATATTGCCAACATGTATATGTGAAATAGGTGTGGTCCTCTGCTATTGCCCTTCAAATGTGACATGTATAGGATATCTGCCATTTACAGTGTGAGTAAATGTGGCTGTACATTCATACGCATCTAACTAGTTTAGGAATGGTCTGTGTCCTAATCGGTATTTCAGCAATGCTCTATGAGGCTACACTCTGATTCTGAGAGATAATGTTATGCAAAAATGATTATCCAGACCATGATATGGTGATTAGTATAGGTGTTTATTTAAATATGGTAGGACAGTGGTGATGGGTGAGTACGGTTAAAATAAATTTTGGGCAACATGTTGTCTCTGACGCAATCCTGCAGCTGTGTTTGGATGGACCCCCTCATGTTGATGGACAGCATCTTCCTCTTCCTCCTCTTCAGGCATTTGTGGGTCGGGTTCATATAGGGGAATGTTCCTTCTTACACATATGCTGTGCAGGATGGCACAGGTCAAAATTATTTTGCACACCATTTCAGGTGAGTATAGGAGGCTGCCTCCGGTGATGTCGAGGCACCTGAATCTTGACTTCAGGATGCCAAAGGTCCTCTCGACTATGGTGCATGTCCTCCTATGTGCCTCATTATAGGCACGCTCTGCTGCAGTGCTTGGGTTTGCAAATGGGGTCATAATCCATGGCTGGATCCCATACCCCTGATCAGCTGAAAGAGAAAATGAGTGAGAACATGTTGATGTAGCTTGCCCCATAAATATCACTTTGAATGGCAGTAGTTCTCTTGTGTTGTCTGTGACTCATTGGTGTTTGTGTTATTGTGTGGATTCCTAGGCTTCTAGGATGTACCATTAGCATTGGGTTGTTTCCTTATCTGAACAGGTGTTTGGCTGTTGACCGGATGTCAGCAGTATTTTGGTAGAGTTGCAGTACAGTGTGTACTCCCTTGCATTGTGACTTGTGAAACATGAGTCTCTGTGTCTTAACTAGGGGTGAGATGATACTTCCATACACAGAATCAATTCAACAGTGGTGGTAACACGGTTGCATCTATGTACCCTGGACATCCCATACAATTTGACATATGCAATAGATTAATTTAAGCATCAGTGAGACCCTTAGATTTTGCAAGGTGACAATGTGCAAAACATCTCCGTACATTGTGAGCACTGACGTGTTAACAATTGACTATGCAATGCTTTCACAAGTGTGACAAGTTCACTGCAGACCTATTTCTCTGCCCTTGCCAAGTCGACTCAGGTTGTAACTTGTACCTATACTACTGAACATGTTCAGGTTCCGATGGCTAACTTGGATGTGAGGTTGTCATTTAGAGTTTCAGAAGGTCCGTATGGCAGTACATCTGTTGTGTGTGTGTTAATTTGTCGCAATGTGTATGTGTAGGAATGTGCATTTTCAATATTGTCACATCAAGATGTGTTATTCACACAGTCCACTTGCTTCTTGGTAGTGGGCAATGTGAGAGCAGGAGTATTGTGAGATATTGGTACAGCCTCAATGATTGCACGTGACCTTCATTGTAGTCATCATCATGCTATGTCTGTCATGGTGTTTGACCTGCAGCAAAAAACATTACATACCCCTTACACAGTAGGTATTGGTTTGAAGGGTGTTGGATTGAGTGTTATTGATGTGATATTGAAAGTTTAATCTTCCCAGATGTACTGCCATTTGGGGCCATGTGTTTGTCATTGTGTTGTTTTAAATTTTTCCCTAATGTGTGTGGAGTGGCATCTGTTGTTATTTGGAACTGTCATTTGTCCCTAGGTGTGTCTCCCATTGGGTGAGGATATCAAACATGCCTAGCGATGTCACAACCTCAGTGTGTTCCTGTCCACGTGTCGATGTTGTGGTGTATGTGTTGTGTGTCCTAGAGGGTTGCTGTGCAGTGTGTATATATCTGGGTTTCTGTACTTACCAACAAGTAGTCCATTTCCATATCGTCCATCCTGGAAGTGTTGATTGATGGTGCAGTGTCGGAAGATGAATGAATCATGTACACTCCCAGGATACTTTGCCACACTGTTGGTGATCAAACCCTGGTGATCGACAATGGCCTGCACATTAACAGAGTGTGTGTGCTTCCTGTTGCGGTATAGATGTTCGGTTGCAGCAGGTGGCACAATGCGTACATGTGTGCAATCGATGGCACCAAGGACGTGTGGGAAGCCATTAATTTGGTAAAACCCCTGTTTTGTCTCCTGCTGCTTCTGCTGTGTGTTGTGGAAGCTGATGTGGTGGGGTGTGAGGGAGATGATGGCATCCAGTACCTTGGGGAGATAGGTGGAGAATGATGGCTGTGAGATCCCAGCAACCCTGGCGCCAGGGGTTTGAAAGGAGCCGCTTGCCAACATGTGTAGTACAGCTAGCAGCTTGGTTTCTGGTGGAAGGGTGTGGGGTGTCTGCAAGCTGGGTGCCAACTGTGGCTCAATGTTGCACAGCAGCTGCTGAATGGCTTGCCACTTAAGCCTGTACCTCTGAATGATTTCTTGTTGGCGGAGTCCAATAAGGGTTGTCCTGGTGCAGAATATCCTCTCCTGCCTTCTGTGTTGCCTTTGGGGTCTCTGCTAGGGTTGTGGAAGTTGCTACTGTTGGTTCTGTCCTCTGCGTCTGCGTGCATGCTGGATGAAAAGCACCTCCATGTCTTCCTTTTGGAGCTCTGCTGTTGCTTCTGTGTGTTTCCCTTAAGTAGTGGTGTGTTTGCCCCATTTTAACACCTGCCCTGATCCAGGCGTTATTTTTTTACGCAAATCGGGTTGTATGTCAATTTCCGACTCCGCCTCCCGGCTGTGCGTTATTTTTGCGCAGTAGAATAAATAAGGCGAACGGGTGTTTAAGTCATTTTTTGGAGGGGAACGCCTACCTTGCATGTCATTAACGCAAGGCGGTTTCCCGCATCCAGAAAATGACGCACACAGCGGGATTTTGGGGTTCGCGGGCTCGGGCCTCAAAGTTTAAATATGGTGCACGGTTTGCGCTGATTGTGCGTCAACATTTTTGATGCACACTCAGCGCAAACAGAGTATAAATATGCCCCATAGTGCCCCATGCATCTATGATGTGTAGTGTAATATTTGCAAAATTTACCACACCGGTGTGTTCATGGGATATGTAACCTCACATACCTACCTTTGTGCATAGACACATGTTGGACTTTGTTAAATGGCTGTGTAGTCATATCCGCCCCTCCTATGTTTCCGTATGTTGGAACACATCAGATGGTCATTTAAGGATGTCAGTGATCATTTGATGCAAATTCATTTTCGTTAGTGGAAAGTTGGCTTTTCTGCAGACTCCAACACACAGTACCATGCCTGTGCCATTTAAGTGGTGCATGTGTACTGAGACATCACACCTATGTGTGCATGTGACAAACTTGGCACTTACAATCAACCACAACATGTTTGTTATGACTGTCACATACAACGGCATACAACTGTGCAGCAGTGTTGCAGTCAGGCAATGATGGAGGCCTAGTGATCCTTTGTACTGTGAGACACATGGTTGCATGTTTTAGCGCAGCTTTACAGTGCTCTACTCAGTCCACTGTGCACATGGATCAGGCCCCTGATGTCAAGTGTCAATGTAGCCTCAGCATTGGGGTTAGAGGGTGTTGGGCGGGGATCTAGCCTCCTCATGATAGCTCTTCAGCAGAGCAATGCACAGTCCCCTGCAGAGTGACACATCTACATTAGTAATCAAATGGCCTAGGATTTTCATTTTCTTTTAGGGAACTTGATGTTAGTCTTGCCCTATCATGTACAGAGTACTGGCTACTTGTACGTGTAGGACATGTCTCATCATTTAGCAGGGTCTGACAGACATAGTAATACATTCTTTGTAATTTCCATTTGCAGCTTGGTTACGGCCTATATCTCCAGTGTAACGTGTAATTTTTGTATGACCGAGGGGAAAGATGTCGTCATCTGTTACTGCCTTCTGTCAGAATAGTATGCAATGGGCAACAACAACGTTGTTGTTGTAGCAAAAATGAGTGGGTTATGTACTGTCCTAGCCATCCTCTCTGTACATAGATTGGGTGATCACATGGTGACATTGTTCTGTTGCACAGTCAGTAGTCATCTATGTGTGTACCCTCCCCATCATTTACGGCATATCTTGTTTGGAATAGATTAGGTACTACATTGCTGGCATTGTTTAGGCTGCTTACACTTTACACACATCTCCTGCTGCAACATTGTCCGGTCATACATGGACAGGATGCAACGTGGACTTGTGTAATTTGGAGATGTACACATCTTCTACTACTGGCTACATGATAGTTTCCCTCCCATCTCCAGGATTTGCGAGATTACATGACTTCCACACACACAACAGTAAATCTGCCACAAAGTTTGTGTAGTCTCCAAGTGACGTCCCCATGTTATATCCCCAGGTTTCTGTGGGATTCTCTCAGCTGTCCTTCCACATCTTTTGGTGTACATGGGTTTGCACTAAATTCAGCATTCCATAACCTATGTCAGTGTCACCATAAGTGTATTTTGTTAGTGAGTGAAATCATCTCAGCACTATATCATTTTATGGCCACATGCAACATATCTGTCTCCTTCTTCTGATATACAATTTAGGATGGGTCTTTGACATGTTTGGACATTGCTAGACATACTTATGCATCCCACACCTGAGTGGCATGTTGGAGACCTAGAGATTTTAGGGACTTTTGTCAGTATTGGTAACTTTTTTTTGGTCAGGCATATGGCAGGCAGAGGTGTGTTTTCATATGTGGTGTGTGATGCTATCATACAGACTATACTGCGTAATCTTGCTGACACATGTCAACCATTGTAGGTAATTGCAAGCCCTTTCCTTCCTAGGCCATACACTGGTGCATTAGTCTTCACATGTATGTCCGGATAAGCTGCATGCATGTGTCAAGAGAGCAGATTTGTGTGACAAGTGTGATAGAATGTACATAGGGAGTGGAACATACTCTGCCTACATTTCACCCAGACATTAATTTGGTGGTGCATTGTCCCATTTTATAGTAAAATCGTGGCTATGGGCCACATGTATGGAGAGTGGATCCGCACCCATTGCTGCGTCACTTGTCTAGAAAGCCTTAGCGTATTCCACAGCCAACATGTGTGTGTCATATAAGAGGTACAGCACGCCAGGTTGTACCCTGTTGGGCCCAATGGCGGTGCCAGCGCATAACACCATTGATATACCGTGCTGGCTTAGTCTCAAACATCGGTTCCTAACCCTGAACATTCACAGAAGGTCCATTAATACCAATGGTGTCTCCCCTTGTCACACGTACTCAGTGCTGGCATAACAGCTATCTGCCTGAGATGTGACACAGTTCAGTACCTATTTTTCTAATGCACAATTTGGAAACAGCCCCTACCATATGTACGCCCCCCTTGCATACATCTTGCCAGGTGTGGGGATGATGGGGAGAAAGGGGTAGGTATTTGCACAATGGCCACTTAACGCCACATATATTTTTGTGGTGCGTGGTTCTAGGTCTAAGAAAGCCACATGGTGAGTTATGTGACACTGATGTGTGGCATAGAGGCGATATATCCTCGTATATCACGACCTATGTTCCAACCATCTTTGTTACTGTTGTGTTTATTTCCTGCTCTCTTAGGTATAGGCAATATTCCAATGGTATATGTAGTGAAGAATGATTAGACCATGGACATTCAGGTGCAAAATGATTTATTGGTGATGATTACAAAGTGATATTATTTGTCGTGTCTAGGTGTAGAAGTTCTGTACAATTTGTTGTCTCCTGCGAACTTTAGCAGCAGTGTTTTGTTGTCCCCCCCACCTGTGCTGCACCATTGTCATCCTCCTCCTCATTGGGGACATCTACCAGTTTCATCCCAGGGAACAGTGGTCCGTATACATATGTTATGCAAGATTGCATATACAAGTATCATCCGCCACACCAGCAGTGGTGCATACAACATAGGAGGAGGCTTCCTCCTGTCCGGGCCAGGCACCTGTACCTTGCCTTCAGGAGCCCAAATGTCCTCTTCACCACATTTTTTGTCCTGTTTTGTCCTTCATTGTATGCCTGCTCTTTCACCATTGTTGGGTTGCCAAAAGGAGTCATCACCCATGGCTGTATGCCATAACCTTGGTCGGCTGCAATGTAATGAGAAAGCATGTGTTGGTAATGGATATATGTGGTTTTGTATGCTTCATGGCAAATGTTAGTTTTAGGTGGAGTGGTGACTTCAACTTGCTTTTGGTATTGTGTGCGTTCCTGTTTTGTAGTATGTCACATTGGTTTGTGTTGATGAACATTACTATAATGGATTGTGGCTCAGGGACCTGGTGATTGTCAAAATAATCCAAACTGACAGTTCAACCATGCCATACATGTGTTGTGTTGTCCATATTTGAGGCTGTGTCCTGTTGTTAGTGGGGCCTACCACCCCCTTGCACCACAGTATGTTATGTTATGTTATTTGAACTTATAAAGCGCCTGACTACCCGAAGGCCTTGCAGTGCTAAAAGGACAACAACAAGAGCTATAAGGAGGGGACGGCTAGGTCTAGAAAAGCCAGGTTTTGATTGCCTTTCGGAATTTAAGTTCATGGCTAGTTAGTTGGATACTGAGGGGAAGGGAGTTCCACAGTTTGTGCCCCAGGTATGCCATCGTAGTACCGCCCCATATGGCTTTTTAAAATTTTGTGTAGTATAGCCAATGCTGTTGGTGCAGATCTGAGGTCTCTAGCGGGCTTAGAAAACGTAGCCAGGGTTTTTAACAAATGAGGTCCTCTATTATATAATGATCTGTGGATGATGCATAGGGTTTTGAATTTTATATGCTGTTCCACTGGAAGCCAGTGGAGAGAGGAGAGGGCCGGTTTTGCCGAGGTATGCCTTGGGAAGTCTAGTAGGAGGCATGCTGCTGCATTCCGGACCACCTGTAATTTGCTACTTACATATTTGGGGGGAGCCAAGAAACAGACTATTGCCGTAGTCGAGTCGTGACATGATGATTGCCTGAACAATTAGCCTTTTCACAAGAGGAGGGAGTATTACAAATACCTTTCTTAAGAATCTTAGTGATCCAAAGCACGCAGCAGAAATTTTCTTGGCGTGATGTTCCAGTGTAAGATGGGGATCTAACCAGATTCCTAAACTTTTAATATGCTTCTTGGGGGTAGGCATATCCCCCAAATGGAAAAGAGGTAGGGGATTGTTATCTGGATCCGGGTGGTGACCTGAAACCATTATTTCTGTTTTGTACCCATTTAGTTGGTGCATACTACTTGTCGTCTGTCCTGATATTGCCTGTAAACATGAGGGCAATGAAGATCCTTCTGACACTCCATTCGTGGCAAATGAGACCACTAACTGGGTATCATCTGCATAGGAGACCATTGAGAGTCCATAAGACTCCACCAGGGGGACCATATATATATTAAATAGTGTAGGGCTAAACGGAGAGCCCTGTGGCACCTCACAGCCCCAGTTGAACCTATCAGAAAAGTAAGATCGGTCCAGAACCTGGACTGTTCTGTCCTCAAGAAACGAGGTAAGCCAGCTGAGTGCTAAGCCCTTGATTCCAATCTCCTTCATCCTTTGGCAAGCAGATGATGATCTACTGTGTCGAAAGCAGCACTCAAGTCGAGAAGTATAACAGCTGTCATGTGGCTCTGATCCATCCGCTTTCTCACTTCTTTCGTGACAGCTATTATTGCTGATTCGGTACTGTGGAGGGGACTGGACCCCATCTGAGTGGTATGGAGGATATTATTATCTTCCAAGAACATGGATAATTGGGAGTTGATATTTTAATCCAATATTTTAGACATTGCAGGATGTAGTGATATGGGCCTATAGTTTTTAAGCTCTGTGGCATCCAGGTTAGATTTCTTCAACAGGGGCTTAACTATGGCATTTTTCCACTATTCAGGGACAATGCCTCTGGCGAGAGAGGAGTTCAGCAGCTCAGTCAGAGCAGGGACAATAGCCGGAGCCCCAAGAGCTAGTACGGAAGGGGAAGCCGGATCAAGAGGGGAACCTGACTTCAATGCAGTAAGGAGAGAGACGACCTGGTCCTGAGATAGAGGGGTGAAGTGTGACATGGTGGCTATACCATTTTGAGAATGCTTGGACTGAACTTCCAGCTTGGCCTTATCTCTTGAAAGATTCAAATAAATAACACAGATTTTTTGTTGAAAGAACCTGGCTAGATTGTTACTGTGTTCTTCTGAGGCTTCAATTAGGGCCCCATCTAAAGAGGAGTGAAGAATTTCTTTGAGCACCTGAAAAACCTCTTTAGGGGAGCCAGAGGCCTGTTCATTTCTACCACAATAGTATGTGCCTTGTGCTGATCTTATTTCTGCATGATAAAATCATTTGACTTCCTGTATTCCTCCTTTGCAGACGGGTCTAAAGATTTCCTCCACTTTCTTTCAAGACCCCTACACTTTCTTTTGAGAAGTAACAAATGTGGGGTAAACCACTGAACGCCAACTTTTCGAGGCATCCCAGGTTTTGTCCTGTGGTGGAGAAGGGTGTCTAGACAGTCGGTAATCCAATCATTGAATGGATCGGTTTCTGTCTCATTCTCCTTCAGAAAGATAGCTTTACGGCTTTCCAGCAGCCTGATCCGTTCACCTGTATTGAGATTATGCCAATTCCTGCAAAACCGAACTGTGGGCTGGGGGGGACCCCTTACGGTGGATATGGCTTAGTGGAATTAGGAGGTGATCAAACCATACCAGTGGAAGGGGAGACCTAGAGGAAAGAGCTGCTAAGTTGCTGAAAACTAGGTCGAATGTATGCCCCTTATCATGCGTCGGTCCTTTAATCAGTTGTCTTAAACCAAGGGCTTCTATGACCACCAGAAGGCGTCTGGCCGCTTCCTGAACTAGGTTATCCACTTGAATATTGAAATCACCTAGGATAGTCAGATTGGATCTATTACAAATTAAATCAGCAAGTTGATCGGGTAGAGAATTTAAGAAGTTATCTGGTGGTCCCGGATGTCGGTAATGCAAAACTCCTGCAAAAGTGAAATGAGGATTAAGGGTCACAGAGAAGAACATACTTTCGCATTCTGTTAACTGAAGGGGCAAAAAGTAAGCTTAAAATCTTCTTTATAAATGATGGCAACTCCTCCCCCTCTTCCTTGCTATTAGATATCCTGGGGGTAATGCCAAGGCTATGTCAGGCCAAGATCCCTTGTGCAGCCATGTCTCTGAAAGAAACAAGGCTGTAGGAGTGGCATCGCTCAGCAAGAGATTGATGTCTAGTTTATGAGCTGACATTGATCGACAGTTTGCCAACAAAAGAGTTGTATGGGAGTTAGCCTCAGAAGAAGCGGTTGATCCTTTGTATTGAAGGGCCCACTGACAGGCAGTGCATGACCACGTACTATTCCTCAAATCAGGACAAACCTGGCAGGCTTCGGGTGTGGATGGTCCAAGATTCCAGAGGGCTGGTGGTATTTGGGGTTGCTGTAGTGGTGCTGGAAGGACCTGTTGTTGTCGCTATTGTTGCTATTGTCTGCGGCGTGTGTGCCAAGCTGGAGCATTAACAGTTCCATGTTCTCCAGGAGATGGCCAATGCTCCTTCTGTGTGTTTTCCCTGAGTTGTAGAATATGGGCCTCATTTTAACGCCTGGTATGGCCAGGCATTAAAATTGGATGCAAATCAGGCTTTGCTTCATTTTTTTAGACCGATTCCTTCCTGTGTGTAATTTTTGCGTCAGGCAGTAAATGTGGTGCTAGAGTGCTAGGGTCACTTTTTAGAAGGGAACGGCTACCTTGCATATCATTGTCGCAAAATTATGCAAGGTGTATTGGCGCTCTCAAAAAATGACACTAACTCAGATATTTTGATGCTAAATGGGTCTAGCATCAAAATATAAATCTGGCAGTAAGTTTGTGGCGATGTTGCGTAAACAAAAATGACGCAAAGGCAGCCTCTGTGTTTGCAGTGCCATCTGAAACATTTATTGTGGGGGTCACTATGAGATGCTGATCACATTTTTGTAGATATATTCCAGGACAACATCCTATGAACCTGGTTCCTTGTCTGTTTGAACGTGTTTATCGACAATAATAACTGTGTCATATTGTTTATGAGTTGCAGTATATCTATCACCTGTTGAAGATAGCTTCAACTACTTAGATGCCTACCTATAACATAGTTAATGCACAAAGAAATACATGATTATTGAATTTGAATTAAGCAGGGTTTGAGTCCCTTGGGTCACCAACGAAAAATAACAGTATCCCTCAATGATACTGGCCAGTTATCACCTATTGCTCCATGATCCAGAGAAAAACTCCTGCTGTCTTTATTCTGTGAACATTGGGAGTGCTAAGAAAATGTCTTAGTTCAGGAATCCAGTGCTATAAATAAAATTATAGGAACACCAGCAAGGTGTTAAATGTATTGGTTTATGCAGACATAATTTTCCCTACCACCAAATGTAGTCTTGTATGTGTGTTTTATCCATAAAACTATGAGATTTTACACCTAATCCCAACCTTAGCACTTGTCCAGAATATTCTAGCAATAAACACTCTATGATAAATCTACATAGGTTCCACAACACAGTGGTCTTTTCCCAACTCAAGGAGCACCATCCCTGGTATTGGCTATTAGAACTGTGCCTCAGAAATGTCATATTGGCCAAATTGGAACCCATGAAACCAGGAGGCAACTGTGTTTTTTAGTCTCAGCTTCCCCATTCCGCTACTTCTGTGTTCAGTACTTGGAATCAGCCAAACACCAGCAGTAAGTGTATGAAGAGAAAAATGGACAGGAGGTCAGAAGACATTGAATAATACCCAGCCTTATAGTGTACTCATTAATATGTGGTGTATGGGGAAAGTTAATGTTCTTTAATGAGCAATCCTGCATTGTAAGCTTGGCTCTCCTACTTAACCAAATTGTTTGCGCTTTGACAAATCATGACCTCCCTGTGCCCTTTTCCCCTTATATGCTATTATGTGAGACCTTTGAAGCAGGCTCAATACAGGTTATGAGCAACAAGGAACAGGACATTCCAAGAACACTTCCCCAGTGAGGTTTTCATTTGTGTACGATTATGATTTATCATGTTATAAAGGTTGAATGAGGGAAGGTGACCATCAAATGCCCCGTGAAACACTGTAGCATGTTATTTAGACTCAAGTGTTGTTTTCACTTTTCCATTATGTTACACTAAAGATGTGTAGAAGTATCACAAATAGGGCACATTCCCCAAGTGGTGGAAAATAGATTCCAAAGATCCTTGTTGCAGTTTCCTTGTTTAGACCATCCATAAAATTGGTTAAAAGTAGTGATCTGTTTACCACAGGGTATTGGAGAGAAATTATTCAGGACAATTAGTTGTCATTTAGAGTTCAGATGACTGGGGTCGGCACAGTGAATTGGCAGTTTTTGTGCCCCGATAAACTTGTGGTTCTCCTGCTCTTCTTAGAGTCAAGGAAGTGTTTGGTGCGCACCAATGGAGCATCAGCAGTCACATGTTCAATAGTGACTTAAGTGTCTTGTAACCCACAGTTTACGTGCATTAATAAAAGTATGAGAACAAGTGACAGCTTGTGACATTTGAAAGTGGTGGGGTGTAAAAGTTCATGATGAGTGACCTGTTTAGAGCGAGCAAGCTCGACTGTCATAAAAAGGGTTCTGGGGTGGATTCTTCCCTCAAGAACATTTTTGAAAAAAGAGTGGGCAAATGGTGCAGTAAATCTGAGAAAGCAAGAAGCTTAATAAGGTAATTGTGAAAAGTGAAGTTATATCATCAACAGAGATTTCATATGATATTGATGTAGGTAGCTGCTTATTCACTATAACCAAACCACAAAACTTCATAACAGACTTTCAAATAACAATGATGAGTACCACATAGATTTCCTTATTTATTGTTTTATCTTATCCTTACAGTGACATCTACTGAGAAAAAACAAGTCACTGTGATTTGTCAGACTGAACACAATGAGACAGCAAGGAATACACATTGAAAGGCAGTAAGGCACCCTTCAAGGCACTGTACGTCTTATTGGGGGGATGAAGAAATATGATCACATCACCCCCATCCTGATGATGGAACTCCATTTGCTCCTCTTGCTGTTCCACTATATCATCAAAAACAGCTGCGTCATTTACAAACATTGTAAATGATACAGCTGTTGTTCATGAAGTAGTGAAGGAGGCCCAGCAAAGCCATCATGACCTGCTGCAGTTGAGAGGCAGAACAAAGTTATCAAACCTTTAAGCTGTACTTTGGATCAGATAGCAATTGAAATGAAGGCTGTATGAACCCACACAACTTAATGAGATTGGTACTTCTAAAACACAAAATGTAAACAT
Organism: Pleurodeles waltl; assembly: GCF_031143425.1. Classification (NCBI taxonomy): domain Eukaryota; kingdom Metazoa; phylum Chordata; class Amphibia; order Caudata; family Salamandridae; genus Pleurodeles; species Pleurodeles waltl. The sequence goes on along the minus strand of NC_090442.1, from coordinate 890,605,815 downwards.
TAGACAGATTGAAGTCAGGCATACACCACTGATTTCAATGACTCCGATATGTGTACAGTAGATGAGGAGCAACTGAGCAGGTCAGACACCACCGCATTCAAGAAATGTTAGGATTAACAACACATATTGTTTACTTTTTGTAGACAAATTCAGCATGTCTGCCTTTAATAGCTGCAAACTTCTCAATGACTTGAATATTAAAGTCTGGGATTCTCTTAACAGGACCTCTCTCTATAGAGAACACTGCTAAAGCATTCAGTCTTTCCTCAATCATGGTGTTCTCAGGAATGTCTTGATTCTGTTTAAGGTTGAAAAACATTGTTACGACTCTGCTATTGTCATAGGAGTGGTAATGGCTATTTTTATTAAAGCCACAATCTCTGCAACTGTTTCGTCCATATTAAGTTTCTGAATTAAGGCGAGCAAAGAAATGGCACCAGTGGCCTCCCGATATACATGCATTGAGTACAGTACAGTTAACTCAGTTTTCAGATCCCCTTTCTTGAAAATAGGATAAGCTTCCACAGCCTCATTCAGGGCTTGCTAAGGGAAAGAATAATCATAGTTTGCAAACTGATCACTTTGCAGTATGTGGCACTCACCAAATGCTTTGTAAAAGAAAAGTATTCCTTTGCATGCACAACTATAGTGTCACATATCTCCTTTGTAATTTGGACGACCAGACCACTGATGTTTTTCCTGCAGTTTGAGAAAGTTTAATCGTTTCGCAGTCTGCTGTCTAAACTGTCAATCCCTTCTCTGACTTTGTTCATGCTGGTGACAAACTGACTAATAGCTCTTTGCAGAAAGGCAGTATCTCCACATGAGGCATTATTTCATGAAATAAAAACAGAAAAAAATAAAACTTTCTGTTTTGTAGTGTTCTAGCAAAGCCACAGGCCTCATTCCGATTTTTTGATTCAAAATCAGCACTGGCTTCTGTGGTGTTGAAACATTTCTCAAAATCAACCCCATACTGGAATATTAGGTTGATTGTACATATGTAAAAGTTCCAGCGAGTTGGAGGTCCCCTTGGAAGCATTCTGGCCATAATTTCCCTGAAGTACTTCTGTTTTTTGGGGGGAATGTGAGAAGAATGCTGCCATGCTTCCTACACCCAAAAAGAAAATTTGTTACAACTACTTGTTGCCTAATAAGGTTAGGCTCCCCTTCCCGCCAGCCTTTTCATGGCGGTTCATACCGCCATGAAAAGGCTGGCGGGAGGGGGACTTGTAATCCCCTGAGGGATTACAACTGCTGGGACCAAAGTGGCAGGAAACTGCCGGTCCCAGGGGTGCAACTGCTGCGCTTCTGCCACGGTCGTAATTCCATGGGAAGCACCGCCAGCCTGTTGGCGGTACTTCTGACGAAACAGCCCTGGCGGTCTTTGACCGCCAGGCTTGTAATGAGGGCCTCAGTTTTAGTGGCCACATCAGTGGTGTCATCTCCCTGAATACTGTTTTTCGACTGTTAGACAATAATAATCTCTAAAATAAACTCAAGGAGTTCCTTTTGTTTCCTTTTAAAGCCCTCAAAGACTGTAGCACTTGCTAAATGTACTTCTATTTCAGTGTCCATGCTTGCTATTAAATCTACCAGGCCTCATACTATACCTGGATTGGAGGAACTTTCAGATTCATCATGCCCTGGCAAGGCCAGTTCAAAAGCACCACAGAAACTAATATAATCAATTATTTTTTACAGTATGTGTCTATTCTTGTCAACAACTGTTTCTTTGTGTTTCTTTACTGATTGGCAGTGTGAATCACTTAGGTGGGCAACATTCCCAGTCGCGTCAGGTTTTCTGAATGCATTCTTAAATGTGCATGCTTCTTTATTTTATCTGACAAGTGCTTCAAGTCTGTTACTTCTTTTTTGTCCTAGTATTCTCACCACCAAACAGCAAGCAGGGGAAGCAGAACAGAGAATTTGTTGAAGTACTTCCTGTAAGGCAATCAACTTTTGTGCACAAAGTGTTTGAGAATGTACATTTGTAAGTCTTCCCTCTGTCTTCAGCTCTTTGTTGTAGTTTTAGGTCTAGCCGGTCAGGTCCTAATTGTTTTACAATTAGTTTTTCTTCATGTCTCAGTCCAATAAACGGCTTTGCAAGTAGCTGTTCTACTGTATTCATGGTGTCAGTCTTACCAATAGTTAAAGCACAATGTATAAGGTTTGGTAGAAACATAACTCATTTTTTGGTGCAAAAAACATTTTTCGTGAATGATAGCTCTACTAGCTCCCCTCGGCATAACATGACTCATAAAATATGTAGCCTTGGCTCCTCCTGCCTCGGTGGGCCACACTGATTTTATGGAGGCCCTGAACCAGAGATGTATGTTGAGCCACAGGTGGGGGGCCTATAACAACAAAGAAAGGGAGAGGGCCTTTAACACACGAATAGCCCGAGCTTAGCTCTTATTATATTCCATGAGGCTAGAATCTAAATTAAAAAGGGAAAAGCAGAAACTCAAACACTGGAATTTTGGATCAAAAGCCTTAAAATAGAATTATTATTCCTGAGGCAATTCATTGTTTTCAATGGAACTCCCAACATTTCAAACTTTAAATATTGATTACACAGTTCCATGCCTCAAACTGATGTGACCCCACCATATAGACCGCTGCACAGACCAACACCTTAATCACCATGTAAAAATAATATAGCATCAGTTTCCTTACCTTAACAACTTAACCTGTTGTGAGGGTGCAAGAGCAGCAAATGAGATTGGGTTTTGTACCCTCTTTTTCTTTTCCCAAAAATTAAGTAAAGTTTGTCAGGCCTTACCAGATGCTAAAAATAAAAATTTAACAATTATTAGTGGCACTGGCAACCAAACATAAATTATACGTCAAAGCCATTGATGCTTGTGAAAATCTTTGTAGGTGAAAAGTGATTCCTTTGGATCCCTAGTTTTAGTGTTTGAAAATCAATGGTATTGGCATAAGTGCTGGTTTCTATTCCTCTCACTAATATTTAAAACATTAGAGGATTTTGTAATGTGAACTGTGCAACAACCTTGCAGTGGCAGTGGTATAGGGAGTGTGGAGAGGAAGGCTGTAGAATGCACTCATTTCTTACTCAATAAATTTTGAATACCTGCTAAAAACTGTACAAATGGTTCAAAATATATCAACAGTTAGGGAAGAACAAATTAAGCACTTATTGGTAATTCTCAAGTGTGCATGAAGCCCCATTTCCACGTTTGGTTTCTGAATATTCTTAACATGCCTAAAACTCCCTGAAGACTGGCTGCAGTGGCCTGTTCCCAACAATACAGTGCCTGCATCAAAGGCAAGTGGACAGAGCCCCCTGGGACATCCTTTACCAATGATTACATCACACTAAAACAACAGACTACATGGAATGTGTTACCAGGTCTTATGTCCTTGTTTATGTCCTGACAAATGACTGCTTGAATGTTACAGCTTGCATTTGAAGGAGCTTGCTTTCTGAAAACCAGTTTGTGTAGACTCACTTGTGAGGCCATAAAGACAGCACAAAGGGCTGAGGGCTCAGAAGTAAGACGGGCTGTAATTAAACTGTTGGCAAAGGAAATCGACAACATGACAGCCAGAGTCCATCCATCTTGAAAATGTAATTTATATGCAAGTGGCAGCCTGCAAGCATTTTTACAGGTCCTTGTGACCCATCACATAATGCCAGCATGATTGTTGGGAAATCTGAAGCTTAACTTATACCCCCCACAACCCACTCTCAAATTTTACTGATCAAGCGTCACCCCTGCAACTAATGGGTTCCAAAACACTCCTGCAAGAGGAAAAAAAAGAAGTAGGTAAGACAAAGGGAGAAGAATGTAACTTATTTTTCAGTACATGGAAGCTTAAAATAAAAACAAATCCATGTAGGATGGCGTGAGTATCAGCTTGAGGTGTGGCAGCCTCTTCTGATTCAGGAATTGAGGACCAATCTTTTAAATTACCACTGCGGCAGAACGCCCACCCTTTACAGAACTGTCACTGACAGCCATTATCATGAATAATACGTAGTTTAACAGCTCAACACTGCAGCAAAACACGAGGCCCCAAAGCCACTGCTCAACCAGGCACCAAAACCAGAACATTTTTAAAATATCTGAGGCTGGCAAGTGTTGACAAATGGCAAGTATACATATTCAGCTATGGATGTACTAGCCCCCCCTGCACCCAAATTATGGTGTTATGTAGAACCATTTTACGGGTGTGCACGTTTAGCCTATTCAAGTCTTGCAACGCCATTTAGGTGCACATACTTCATGTCAGCCTGTTTATAAGGTAGAGAGGGCGAAGGCTGGCGCTAGGATGGGCCACAGCTGGGTAGAGGTGGTAGGAAATGGAGGCAGTCCTTTTGGAGACAATATTGTATGTGGCAAATCACAGCGGTAGAAGGCAGGCTGCATGGCGTGCATTGCCACCTCACTTCATTCACAAACACAGACCTTAAGGTGGCCCTGACTGCAAGCAGCAGCATGTGAATCTGGGCCACAAGTTACATTTCTTTTTTTTAAAACTCTGCCACAAAGACATTGGAAACAGGGAGAAACGTGGCAATAAATGTTCTGATTAATTGGCAAAGTCTACATTTTAAAATATCTTATGGGGTTAAGGCACCTGCTGCAGAGATCTTTGTGTGCCCAGTAAATCTCAGGGAATAATAATAATGGTAACTTTGGAGGGTAACGCATTTGCTAATGATAACATGTTTTTTTCTCTAGTCACAGATTTGAATCAAAGTAGCATACAGGGTTAATGTGCCTGCTTCAAAGCACCTCATCTAACTGCAGTTGACAGATTTTTATTATATGTTGCTAGGTAAGTGAGTTACTGATTTTAACACAGGGATCCTTTTGTTACTTGTAGTTCACAAATGGTAATTTTTCTAATATATTAAGCTACGAAGGATATGTGACTCCTACACCTTGTAGCCCTCACTGGTTTATGTAACACATTTTGTACCTTCATAGAATTTATTGACAATGTATAAAATGCACGTGTGATGTAAGTGCTCTGACACCCTGCAGTAGGATGAGTAGCGCTATAAAAGAAATAATACCAAATAGTGGTATTTAAATCGTTATTTGTGCAAATGCTGGAACAGACCAACAAATCTGGCATTCTTACAAAGCATGAATATGTCTTCTAAACAGAGATTAAACAATGTAAAATACATACCTCTCAAGTATTAATGAAGTGATTACAACACTCTGGCCCATATTTATACTTTTTGACGCAAACCAGCGGCGGCGCTGGTTTGAGTCAAAAAGTTTACCGCCGGCTAACACCATTCCTACGAGCTATAAAGGGCGCCTTATTTAAGGAATTACATTAGCCAGTGCTGCAGACTGGTCAGAGTAAAAAAAATGACTCAAACCAGGCAGCGCCGGCGTAGGGGAAAATGGGGGTTGTGCATCAAAAAATGATGCAAGTCAGGTTTGAGGCAAAAATCATGCCTCAAACCGGACGTGCGCCATTTTTTGACGCACAACCCCCGTTGAAATGCCCCCTTGCCCAATGGCCAGGCCCAGGGGACTTCTATCCCCTGGGCCTGGTCATTGGGCACAGTGGCATGTAGGGGCGGCGAAATTAGGCCCCCTATCCCACTTAAAAAAAAAAAAAAAACATACTTACCTCAACTTACCTGTACTTACCTTTTCCTGGGATGGGTCCCCCCTTCCATGGGTGTCCTCCAGGGGTGGGCGAGGGTGACAGGGGGTGTCCCTGGGGGCAGGGAAGGGCAGCTCTGGACTCTTCCATGGACAGAGACCATGGAAGTGAGCCCACAGGTCCCTTAACACCTGCCCTCACCCAGGCGTTAAAAAACGGCGCACATCAGGCTGTGCTCCGTTTTTTAAGGCCTGCCCACTCCTGTGCGTCAAAATGACGCAGGAGTACAAATAAGGCGCACAGGCCTTAAAGTCATTTTTGGGGCAGGAACGCCTACCTTGCATGTCATTAACGCAAGGCAGTTTCCCGCATCCAAAAAATGACGCACACAGACAAATTTTGACGTCCACGGGATCGGACGTCAAAGTTTAAATATGGTGCACGGTTTGTGCAGAATGTGCGTCAAAATTCTTGATGCACATTTGGTGCAAAAAGAGTATAAATATGCCCCTTTGCGTGCTTTGGTTTCCCCTCCCCTGCATTTGCATCTAGGTATGATGCTCAGATAGCACTCAGGCACAAAAAGTGGAACAAAAGGAGGCCTTTGTTGCTATGGGCCAGTCTGAAACATAAAAGTCCCTTGTTCGCCTGCACGTTGCTGCTCGAAAACAAAAACAGACAAGGTGCAGGCACTGCTGAATGTGTCCCGGTGTCTCAAAATTACACTGTGACATGTTGAGCATATTTCAGTGGGACCCACTTCTTGCAGGGTGGACAGCGGCATCCACCCTGTGAAACTAGTGGGTGGACACTATGTACAGTGTACCCACGTGTGCCTGTGCCACTGAGCCAGACATTTATAAATCTTGGCCCACTCCGCATTTGAGCAGCGATGTGCTACTTGGGGCTGGAGTCTTTGGCTACAATGCAAAACAAGTTACTTCTTTCGACTTGGAGCCGCAGACTCCTGCCTGGCAGTCTCAGTCCCCATCTCCAGGAGAACTTACCAATTGCCTCTGCTGGTGACACAGGCGCTGCTTTATCAGAGACTACGAGTCCCATGAACGCCATTGTTGCCAAGGAGGTGGGGCCACAATCTCCACAGACAGAACCACGGGCCATATGTACGAACACATTTTCCCATAGACACAGAATGGGTAAAACCCTTTGCTACATCTGGCCCCACATTTTGAATTATATGGAAAACGCTTCACATATTAATAGGGAGATAATTTATCTCCCTATTTGTGAATTGTTTTGCCTAGAACTCAGAATGTTGTTGTGATCTTAGGATATGTGGTAGTCAGGGGCCTGTGTAGCCCATTGTCCATTGTTGAGATAACTGTGCGATAACGGAGCCCGCGAGCCCGGAGCAGGAAGGTCACTCAGCCCAGCCGCTGAATCAGATAATGACATAAAATATACTTATTTTTCTAAAATTCTACAGAGGGGGTGACCACCATTGCAATCTACTAACATATGCATCTATGGCTTTCTGTTCGCAATTCTAGGTGTGTTTTGTTTATCATCTTTCCATGACATGCCCAATGTCTCTATTTTGATGGAACATTATATCAGAGGTCTTTTAAAAATAAACTGCATTCTTTCACCTGTGCTGTGCTCCCCATGATTATCATGATGATGCTGATTCTGCAATGTTAAGAAAAGCATTTAGACTTGAGAGCAGTTTAAGTAAATGTTGCATAGTCCTGAGTGCTGCAGATTTGTTTATATCGGCACACTATTCCTCCCATTTGAAAACACCTCTGTACCAAAAGAGCAGTTTTCCACAAAAGCTTCTTCATTGCTTATGTCGGCAGAATGCCTGTCAACACAAAGTAATTTTGAGGCCTACAAAAACGTGCCTGACAAAGAGTTTACATTTGCAAATGCACACATGCATTTTCATGCTCTGAAGCCTGAGTTATGCACCAGTGCCACATATACTTCTTTTCTACAGATCTCGGAGCATTGCTCATCAAACATCATTATTCCTTACGTGTCAGCTCAGCAATAATATGAACTACGATGAGTGCGTCGTCATAAACATCATATAAACATCATCAACATTGTCATAAATAAACATCACACGAATACCCAATTTAATTGCATGACGTTATTTTATTACAATTTACACCAACTATTTTTTATTTACTTACCTGTGAGTGTGTGACAGAAAACTCAATTAGGTATACTAAGCTCAGTTCTGAATGGATTTTATTTTTACCACCCAATGCCTGCTGGGTGGCCTATCTCTCCTCCTCGTGGGGTGTTGCACTAAAATGACAAGAAAAGGGAGAGAGACAGTCTATTTACATGCACATTTATTGCACTTCCAAAATTCCAGGCCCCTGGCAATACCACCACATCTGTGTCAGTCAGAGTCTCTAGTCTAAGCCAATCCTGGTGCTGCTCTTGCTATTGCTGCAGTGCTATGATTAGCTGGGGCAGGGGACCTCATCGCTCATTATTGAGACCAGGGGCTGCACCTTTGAGTCACCCCAGGCTCACTAGTGTGCGCTGTTGTGAGAGAAATAGTGCCCATGTCGGGTTGGCTGGAGAAGGCTGCCGTCCAACCCAACATGCGCACTTGTGTGTGTTTGCGGGAAACATACGTCTGGCTTCTGCCTAGCCTGTGCCTGGTGGTGTTTCCACACTGGCAACATTGTTGTTAATTTAACCCGGGCCCCGCCCCCTCAAGCCCGCTCGCTGCCTCATGCGCTTCTCAGTAACTTAAATACTCATGCCTCATACTGCCAGCCCTGACTGTATGCTGCTGCACTAAATAATATAAAATATTATTTAAAACAACTTTTACTACGGTATTTATTTGGGGGCCCACTGGACAAAATAATCAGGGTGCCAACGCCCTAACGATGGCACTGCCCCTGGATGGGAACTGCTATGCTGTGTACCATCAGGGAGGGGTGAGTGAGCATGGGGGCAGGGTCAAAGGTGTGGTTACAAAAAAAAAAAAGATTGTATAACTTTTTTCGGTCTTTCGCCTTCAGGTAATTACACAAAATAATGCACATGAATTGAAAAATAAATGTGCGTTGAGTTAATCAGTGGGAAATGCACATTATGAAACATCTATTAGTTAATGCACTACAGAGGTCTGTGTCTGCAATGAGAGAGCTACAGAATTGAATCCTGGTTGGTGCAGTGGAGAATAGTGACTTATCTATGTTTAATGCTATGAGGTCCCAGCCTCAGACAGAAAGCACTGTGGATATGAGCCTTCTAATATGTAGATTTTAATATTAGTATCACCCAGACTGTACATAGTGCAAATTGTTTTTAAACTGTCTTTTAAAAGCACACACTTCACAACTCAGCTGGTAACTCCCTTGCACTACCTACCACTCTAAAAGAATCAATCTGTGTCATCAGGAAGGTTCAAGTGCCTCCAACTATCAATTAAAGCCAATACCGGCTTCCAAGCACCATTTACATTTGCAGATTGACCAATTGTGCTCATTTACATTTCTTTCAGGCACCCTGGAAAGAAGGCTTGTTTTGCTGTCTGCCCCTCCCTTGGTTTCACAGCATCTTGCACTTCAGCTGAAGTATTTCAGCTCTTGGAATTAACCATCCCAGGATGGTTATCTTTTCAAAATAAGTAAGGGAACTGTCTTCCTTAAATTAAAAAAGCATACGCACATTGTGCCCCTCAAAACCGCCCACCTCGACCATTGCTTGTGGCAGATGGACTTGTCAGATCACAGTAAGACAGGGTGACTCACTTATTTTCCCCACCTGAGACTGTCATACTAGGCATCTTGGTCCAGGGTAGGGAAATCATGCAATGGCCAATGCCCAGCAAGATAATTCTCTGCACACCAGGATTATTATTTTTAGTGTTCCACACTTGAAATTTGTTTCTTAAAAACAAATAAAATTTGCTAAGCAAGTTTAACAACAATGGCACCTGCTTAGCAAAGTTGAATCCCTTTAGTAGTAATACTGCACTGTCAGAATCTGGACATAATGCTACAAAGTAAGTACATTCAATGGATTTGAGAATGTGGCTTGTGACCCTCGCACAGTCAACAAGATCCAACAGGCTCTTTGCACTTAACGGCCATAGTTCTGCACCCCTGTGACACTGAGCAGGAGGATGGCCACTGTGAGAAATAAAACATGTTTGCACTTCCCACATGTGCATGCAAGCAAGGGAATATGCTCCCTGAGTATTTTCCTAAATTGTACAAAATTTCCCAAGATCTGTGGCCATTTTGAATGCTCATTTATTTAAACCACGCCTCAAAGTTCTGTGTTTGCTAGGCAATCAGGAACATTTTAAACAACATTCTCCTTGCGACCTGCTGAGCATCAAGAAACTTGGAGGTGAGTGAGAACCCAGATCTGTCAGAGGTACACCTGAAAGACAAGGAAGAGGCATTAAACCATTGAGTAACAAGGTCAGGTAGTGCAAGGCTAGTAAAACTGAAGAAAGATGTTGGAAAGGACTTCTATTACTTGGTGGTAATCTGTATCTGAACAGAGAAACAGACTAAGGAAGGTCAAGAATGTAAGTTTATATGGTGTTGGAAATAACTCTGTGATGTTACAGAAGTTGCATTATGAGCTGTAGAGAATGAGCAAAAACTTCTGCTCCAAACACCTAGAACTGGGATGTAGAAGTGAGCTCTAGGCTCTGATGGCAGCAGACCGCAAAGTGCCAGTCAAGCCCACTTATGTAACAGCAGAAGGAGTGACTTACACATTTGGTGATCTTGTCTGGTGCTGAAGGTGTTTTGGAAAGGTGTTTACTACTAGGGGATATTGGGATACCCATTCCTTTCAATGATAAAGCTGTAATCATTTTGGGATTACACCCCAAAACTGTGATATATATGACTAAAAATGATTGGCACTGGACTTAAATGTGCTTCTATCAGGGAAACAAGTGATAGCTGCCACCTAGAAGAACTTCAGGCCACAGATGAATGGCCAAGGAGGTTATAATCCACATTAGTAATGTAATTAATGAATAGTGTAAAGAATAAAAGAGATAAAGGTAAAGTAGCTTGGAGATCGTTCATTCCCTACCTCCAAGGGTAAATGATATTTCTGTCATGTCCTAAAACTCAGAGCGCCCTAGACAATTTTTGGTATACCTAATCCAAAGTCTGAGATTAAGATTAGAGGCACAGAAGTACTCAGTGTAGTACCTGGTTCTATGGCAACGATGTGTTTTAGAATGTTGCTTTCTCTGTTTTTTAGGTCTGGCATTAGCCAAGCCTTTTTAATTTTACTAAAATATTTATTTGCACGTGACAGTAGGTCAGCCTAAGTCAGCCACCCACTAGCCACAAGCTAACTTCACTTTGAGTGACTGCATTTTGCTCTTTCACAACAAGCACATACACACGCAATGTAGTTTCTTTCAGTGCCGTTGGTTTTATTTTTAAAAATGTATTACTTTAGAGTTGCCGTTGTGTTTAGAGCCTGATGTGATATTGGGATGCTTTGGATGTGTATACAGGGCACATTCCAACTCCGTCAGTTCTTGCCTCCTGCTAATGATCTTGTAAATTCTTTTAGGAGGGTTGTTTGTTTCTCTGAATGCTGCTATTTCACAATTTATCAGACTGTGTCCATTTGAAACAGTTCTTAAAAAAAGGTATTCTCTTTTTTGTATGAAGGCAATGCAGTGCATTTATAACTGCACTCCTATATGCTATGTGTGTGCATTTTACTTGTACACCAATTTAGTCTGTATGTCCTGCTTGTATGGCTTTCTAGCTTGCATTCAGTGCTCTTGTATGTGATGCTTTTGTAGATATTTAACCATTATGATACTAATGGAAGCTGTGCCATTTATTCAAAGTGCCTAATCTATCTATCTATCTATCTATCTATCTATCTATCTATCTATCTATCTATCTATCTATACAACACTATCTATACAACCCTCTCTATCTGTTTGTGTTTGCACCTCTCCCTGTTTTTGCAAGTATTTCTATTTATTTATCATTTTAAACCTCTTAATCTATTTGTAATAAAGATTTGCAAAATCGTTACAAAAAAGGATAAGCAAAGGCACGCACCACCCCTGGCAGTCACTGTCATGGACGTTGGTCTTTTAGGTCCAGTGTTAGCCAAGACCTTTTGATTTTACTAATATTATGTGTATCACACAGTTAGTCATGGAGGTTTCAGCCAAATGTCATCCATGACTCTGTTGTTGTGTCATTCACGTTTTTCTTCCGTCCACTCTGATGTGCATCATGAGGCAATGGGTCAGCTGCTTCCCTACCAATAACGTATTTTAAAACCATGAAAGAACAAAACCAGATTTGCCAGAAGCAAAAGGCAGGCAGCCAGAGCCAGACCTATTATGATATTAGCTTTGCGAATGTTTGTTCTTTTTTAGTTGGGGATGTTGGGTGGTTTTGTGAACATTCAAGATTTATGAATTTGTACAATGTCATGGCCTTTTTAAATTGGTGATTTTTTTAAATTTTGTTTTTGCCGTGACTGTGTGAATTACCTTGCTCGTTTGTGGCACATGACTTCATAACCCCCCACCCCTCTCTTTTTCTAAGTAAAAAGGCTACATACATCTTGCAGAGTGTGTTTTTAGGAGACTGTTTAATCTGTTTCTGTGATTTAAATTGTGCTTACAAACTGTCTGCTCCCACTTAAGTAGACTTTGCTAGCTTGGGAGTGTGGATTCAGCCTGTCTGTATCCAAGGAGATTCTGAATAGAACAGCAGCTGCCTCCTCCCTGGCCACAGGGACTGGACTTAGCTGATTGGCTCTCTGAGTCCCTGGCAACCTGAGCCCTCCCCCCCCCACACCTGCTCTGGCCCTTTAAGTTTGTGGAGGGAAGCTCAAGACAGCCACCTCCATTTTGTGAGCCTCAGCATCTTCCCTGTCTCCTAATACAGCCCAGTGTTCAAGGATTGCAAAAAGACCTAGGTAAGGAGCCCCCAGACTTTTCTGGGTAAAAAGTATTATTTGTTCAAAAGTGTTTATTTGAGCTACCTGTGCCTGTTTTACTGTGGACTCTCTGTGTTTCAGGCAGCTTGGCCTTTTTAAAGTGGTGATTTTGTTAAATTTCGTTTTTGCCGTGACTGTGTGAATTATCTTGCTAGTTTGTGGCACATGACTTCATAGCCCCACCAGCCCCCCTCTTTTTCTAAGTAAAAAGGCTACATACACCTTGCAGAGTGTGTTTTTAGGAGACTGTTTTAATCTGTTTCTGTGATTTAAATTGGGTTTAGAAACTGGCTGCTCCCCCTGTTTTTTGCCTTAAAAAAAGCCATATTTCTGAGCGTGCGACCAGCAGTATTCCAGTGTTTGTTTTTAAACAATCTCTCCCTTACCTGGAAAGTAGACTCTGCTAGCTTGGAAGTGTGGATTCAGCCTGCCTGTATCCAAGGAGATTCTGAATAGAGCAGCAGCTGCCTCCTCCCTGGCCGCAGGGACTGGACTTCAGTTAACTTGCTCCTTATATAAGTTCCTATTGGTTGTTGTATATGTTGTTGTGATAGGTTGTTGGGAGCTGGTCTTTTCATTGGTTGCTGGCTCCAGGGCTGGGGCTATGATTGGTGGGTAGGGCTAAGATTCTGATTGGCTGTTGGTTCTAGGGCTGTAATTGGTGGATAGGGCTGAGATTCTGATTGGTTGTTGGTTCAAGGGCTTTGATTGGTGGAAAGGGCTGAGAATCTGATTGGCTTTTGGTTCATGGGCTGTGATTGGTGGATACCGCTGAGATTCTGATTGGTTGTTGGTTCTAGGGCTGTGATTGGTGGATAGGGCTGGGAATCTGATTGGTTGCTGGTTGTAGGGTTGTGATTGGTGGACAGGGCTGAGAATCTGAATGGCTGTTGGTTCTAGGGCTGGGGCTGTGATTGGTGGTCAGGATTAGGGGTATGATTGGTGAATAGGGCTGGGTCTCCCATTAGTTGTTTGAATCAGGGTTAGAAATTGGATTTGTTAGGGTTAGGACCAGGTTGCTATTGGCCAGTAGGGCTATTTAAACCTAGGACTCAGGGCGTCTCAGTCCAGGCGTCAAGCCAAAGGGTGGAGAGGACAAGGGCAGTTCCCTGTTTGGGCCTGTTCGGGACAGGTAGGGACTAGGGACTAGGGCCAGAAATGCTGCCCAATTCACTATTGACCAGGATTGATTTCAGTCCCTACACATCCATCAACATGCAAACACATTATCTGCAAAGACATCCAACTCATGCATCACAAACTGACCGCAGACAGATTGCAATGTCCTATCACCCAACACAATACCCATTATACAACACATATACACATATCCTCCACAACTACAACAGTCAAACATCTGCATTCTCACAACAAACACTACTCTGTCCACTCCCGCTAACACAACCTGTCATCACCCACACAACACAAAACCACACTATACATTTCTCTCAGTCCCAGCCTTACAGATACACACTCCCTGTTCATACTAACCAACAACACTATCCTCTGTTTGCTCCACACAGACCACCTTTCATCATAACAATGCCCAAACCCAGCCTTCCAACACACCATCTACAAACACCCTTCCCCTCCCTTAACCAACTACACACAACCATACAATCCCCACACTTCACTCCACCACACATATTACCTCTTCCAATCATCACAACTAACACTAACTCCTCTGACACACATCCATCGCCTCTAACACACCTCGCACATTCATCTCCAAAACACATCAACACCCCATCTAACACTCTAATTCCACTCACCAGCACTATCTCACATACAAATCCCTCACCAAAAACAACAACATCAATATCCCCTCTCACTTTTCCACAAAAACAATACAGACCACACACATCAGCACATCAAATCAACACAAACTTTCATTACACTTATTGTCACACCCACTCCCACCCTCAGGACTACACAAAGAATAAAAGTCCTGTCCTATCTTTACCCCTACTTTCTCACTCTTCACAAACACCTACCACAAGCACGCCAACCCAGCAACTTTCATTCAATCGCCTCTCCTCCATTGCACAATTTAGAGGCTGACATCACGATCCACATGCTCCTCCACCACCCCTAACCCATACTCCATCCACACTAAACAGACGCAAACAAAATAAACAACATGCCACTCTGAGCAACCTCGTATCCCCTTGTCTATTACATAATAAGACTACCCTACAAAAAACAGTACATTCTTCATGTCTCTCTCTGCCACCAAGCCCACCACCCACACACACAGACCCAACAAAATGGCTCATTAACCTTCTGGAAGAGGAACACTATAATGAAAAGCAAGACTATGCTGATCCTCACAGAGTTATCACAACTAACAACACTCCTGCTTCAAGCTCATATTATACTACTTACGCTTCTCCTAAACAAAACAACACTACCACTAACACACCTTTTCTAAACTGCCAGCTCATAAATGCTCAATCACTCTAAAAAAACAAGCACCACATCTACGACCTGCTCACAGACACACAACCTGACTTACTATTCATAACAGAATCCTGGTTGGGAGATGACATGGCCCCAGTGTTGCACGCAAGAGAGGAGGTGGACTAGCTATTATATTCAAACAGGCAATGAACCTCAGAAAAACAGACAACATTTCCATACAACGTTGTGAAGCCCTCCTCACCAGATGCCACCGCACTCCAACTTCCTCATGTGACTTTCTCCTCCTTTACAGACCTCCACCTAACAACTCCACATTCCCAGATGCTTTTCTAGAAACAGTCTCAAACCTTATTATACTATACTCCAACCTATGCATTCTTGGGGATCTAAACATTTGGTTTGACAAACCCAATATGCTCCATCCAAAAGCTATCACCACTGGCCTAGTCGCTTTAAACCTACATCAGATTGTACACAATCCCACATATATCGCTGGACACATCCTAGATGTCATTTTTGCTAAGCATGAACTAGTTACCGTTCATAGCATCACGCCATTCACTTGGTCAGACCACTATTTGATAACTTTCCGATATAAAACTCCACAAATCAACACACCCCACAACTACTTACATACATGCACCTATCGACCATGGAGCAAACTCAATTTTGATGACTTAGAAACACAACTAACAGCCAACACAGATCAAGATACAATTAATTCTGTGCCAAAACTATATGATTGGCTACAGGAAGCTTTTGATATCCTAATACCACTCAGAAAAACTAAACACAGCAAAAGAAAACCAACACCTTCGCGAAACACAGAACAAAAAAAGATAAAGCAACAAATCAGAAAGTTGCAGCGGACCTGGCTCAAAACAAGCAACAGTGAAGACAAACTGCAGCTACACAAACTTAACAGAATATACAAATCATCAATCAAAAAAGCTAAAAAAAGGTACTCTTCAGACAGAATTCAAAATGCTAAATCTACAACCAAGGAATTTTCTAAAAATTCTCAATGAATTTCGAAAACTTACATGCATGGAAGGAAGTCATCCCACTACTCAAGATTTCACAAACAAATTGGCAACTCACTACACAACCAAGGCAGACACATTGGAATCCTATTTAAAACAGAAGCAAACCATCAGCACCAACCCCTTTCTAAATACCCTCTAAGAATAAACCAACCCAGCCTCTGCAGTCCTTCCAACAAATATCCCAAGGTGAATTTGTGGATTTGGTCAAAGCAAGCAGGCCTTCCGGTTGCCCTTATGACCCTTGCCCACCACAAATCTTCAAGAACATTCTTCTATCTACTTCTGCTGCCACACCTGTAAGAAGAATCATCAACAACTCTTTAACTACAGTAACTTTTCCAGTAGACCTGAAAAAGGTATACATATGACCATTATTAATGACAACAAACCTAGACCCGCAAGACCCCAACAACTACAGACCTATCACAAATGGACCTTTCCTGGGCAAATTGATAGAAAGAGCAGCATTCGCCCAAGAACTCACAATTCATTGAAGACAATTCTATACTTTCAGACTTCCAAACTGGATTGCGCCCAGGAAGAGGCACTGAATCGGCACTCATAGCAATCTGGGATGATCTTAAAAACACAGTCGACCGCAATGGAGTTGCTGCACTACTTCTCTTGGACCTCTCAGCTGCCTTTGATACGGTTGACCATGACACCCTAATTCAAAGACTCCACGATGCCGGCATACAAGGGACTGCTCTCAACTGGATTACTTCCTATCTTAAAAAAACATCTAATATCATCTACTCGACCCCATTCTCGTCCAAACCCTACCTCTCAAAAGCAAGGGTCCCCCAAGGATTAATCATCTAATCTTTGCTTTTCAACATCTACATGATATCATTACCAGAACTAATCCATCTCACATGCTACAAGTATGCAGATGACACACAAATACTACTTAAATTAGAATGCCCCAAAAACATTGAAAACTCAGAAATCTTCAGTTGCCTCAGAGCCGTTGATCAGTGGATGACCTGGAGCCATCTCAAACTTAATACCTCCAAAACAGAAATACTCATATGTGCTGACTGGAAAAGTTATGACCCTCTGTGAGTCTGGCCTGACGATCTCGGACCACCTCCTCAATTATCCAAGGAAGTTAAAAACCTTGGAATCACCATTGATTCCAAGTTAACTATGAATGCCCAAGTAGACAAATTAGCACAAACAAGCTTCATCACCTTGAAGACTCTACGACGCATCTTCCCCACCTCGGATTTCCACACAAGGTGCAAGTTACTATCTCGCTTGTACTATCCAAACTGGATTATGCCAATGGCCTCTACCATGGATCATCTCTATTATGAAAAAACTACAGCGTATTCAGAACTCTGCAGCCAGGCTACTATTACATGTAAAGTGCAAGCCCACATCTCCCCTGCCTTTAGAGCACTACACTGGTTATCTGTTGCCAGACGATGCTCTTTCAAGCTGCTTTGTATCACTCACAAAGCTATACATGGAACAGGACCTCTTTTTATCAGAAACAAAATAAACAAATACATCCAACAAAGAAATCTCCGCTCACGATTGGCACCCCGCCTTAGAACACCACCACACAAGAAAAAGGCCATAGGTGCTACATCCTTCTCCATTCAAGCAGCCAAACTATGGAATTCATTACCCCCAACTATAAGAGCCACAGATAACTTTCTTGTCTTCAGAAAACTATTTAAGAGTTGGCACTTTCCTTCATAACCACCATATTCAAACAACTATGTACTGCATATGCCTATGTTGATAAATATTTTTTCTGCTTATGTGTCTATTTCTAGTTATGTCTAGTTCTTTAGAAAATATGTATCACTACTATGTCATAACAATAAAATACACACACACTCTTTAAACCTGTTTGACTAAGTATATTTACCCATGGTTCTAATTATGTATTGTATGTACATATATGTGTGCATATGTGTGTGTATTCATGTGTGTATGTATGTGTGTGTATATGTGTATATATATATATATATATATATATATATAGATGTATATATAGATATGTCTGTATATGTATGTACGTGTGTATGTTGTTCTGTGCTTGGCATGTTCGTGGGTCATTGTATGGCTCCTGGGTGGGTTGTTATACTAGAAATCTATGAATCCCTGCTCTCATCTTATCACACTTATCTACCCATCATCATATGTCATGTCTCTATCAATCTATCCTCCATTCCCACTCTGACTCATCCCAAATCCATTCTACTACTTTCATCTCCTAAATAACTCTGCCCAAGCTCTTCCCTCCGCTTCCACATCTAACTCACCAAACCTCACTCTACTACCATGACCTCCCAAACAATCCTACTAAATTCGCCCTCATTTATCTCACCCTGCTACTATGATCTCCCTAACCCTTCCACAGACTCTTCCCTCCTCCATCCCCCTTTACTCATCCCAAGCCTTTGGGATGAGTAAATGAGGGATATACTCCCAATTAACACTTCTGGATTTCTTTCCTCCTCCACCCCTCCATTACTCCAGTCAATCTAACTAACAAACTCTCATATCCGCAGCTCAAATTAACTCATAATAATACTAAAACTGTACTCATATTTCCCGATACTAATCCATCACTAATTCTTGTTGGGTTCCGGATTAGCGTGCTACTCGCCGAAAAGTGCTTTGATGACTCGTTAGGGGTAGTAAGCGCTATATAAATACTATTACAATTACAATTACAATTGGGCTTACTTGTTTTTGATGTACTGATTGTCCTTTATGTATTTATTTTTCCTTTGTTCAACACAGTAAAACAATAAAAACTTTCTTTAAAAACAAAGGGGCAGATTTAAGAAAAGAGGGACTGCACCCAGTACAGCGTCACATTCCTTGTGCCCCTTAGTGCCCCCCTACTGCCAGCATGTGTGCGTGTATTTAAAATACAGCGCACCAGAGCGCAGGGTAGGGGACAGAAGCGTCATCATTTTTTACGCTATTGATGTACTGTTCACGGTTAGCGCCAAAATGTTGTCCCTAACCGTGAACAGTACATAGGGGCCTATTGTAACCAATGGTGTGTTCCCTTTTAAGGCCTGCTCTGAGCAGGTGTCAAAAATGGCCAAAAAAATGTCATAAAGATATTGTTTATATTTCTTTGCAACATTTTTTCGGGCCCTCTAACGGGGAATGCCCCTCTGGCATACATGATGCATAGTGGAGGCATAATGTGGCGCAAAAGGTTACAAAGTGGCGCAATGCATGCATTGTGCCACTTTGTAAATCTGACACTGCAATTTTGGCCTCTTTGGGCCACATTAGCATAAATAATTACACTAATGTGGTGCAACGAGGCGGTAGGCCCTCTTAATTCTGGGCCAAAATGTCTCTGCAATGAGTTCAAACTTCCCCCAATTCAGTCATCGGCCAGTCAGACAGCATTCACACTGCCTTCTTGACACCAAACCGCACTGTAGGTCATCCTTCACTCTATTCTACTCGTTGGACACTCATATTGCACTGTTATGCTGCCCTGTACACAGATGACTCACTATAACCCAAAAGCTCGCCCAGCTGTCTTATGCACGTTTTAACCATTAGCTCAACTCCGTGGTACTCTACTAACACCATGGACAGAATGCTCCTTCATGCACAGCCCTGGTCACTCTGACCTCTACATTTCACTACTACCTTGGTCCTTGTGACTTCCTCTGCTACACATCATTGCCCAGTGTTTGAAATGGAAAAATAGAAGTGCAGGTACTCTGCATCAGAGTACCTGCCTGTTAGTGAGAAGTTCTGTACAGTAATTAAAAGTATTACGTTTTTTCTGAGAAGTGCAGGTACTCTCCCTCTCAAAATAAAAAAGTGCCGGTACTCCGTACCGGACAGTACCAGCTCACTTGAAGCACTGCCCTGCTCAGTTTGTCCCTCCTTCACTCTACGCACCATGCAGCTCATCGTCAGTTACTCAAGCCCCATTCGCACAGCATACCAAAGTTTAATTTGCATGTGTGTTTTACAATTTTTGCTAACTCAGGAATTTGTGTGCTTGGACATTGTGCAAGCAATGTAATGCGTATGCGTAGAACATTGTGTAAACCTGCAAATATGATTGTTGGGGGCATTGTGACAATAATATGCAAATATTTATATTTGCAGAATTGTGCAGTGAGTATTACGAACCTTGTGTTTGACCAATTTACTTTTCAAGGCACAGTTCACTATGAACTTTCAAATTCGTTCAATGTGGATAGCAAGCAAAGCGTTATGCCCTACAGTGGTTAGTGTTTATTACAGTATGACCAATATTCAGGACTCTCAGAAGGAGGGCACAGGCCATGTATTCCCCCCAGAACCTCTCCTTTTTGTGGTCCATGGGTGCATGCAGTAACATTTATTTATAAAATGTAAAGCAAACCTGCTCTATTTATTAATGGCAATGCATCTAACATGGCTACTATAAGAAGTTGGTGCCAGATGCATTGAGTTTGCTGACCCGAGATCTGCAAAAACAATACCTAGTTGATATACATTTTTATGCAGAATCAATGGGCAATCACCTCTCTACCTCCCTATATAATCAAGTTTTGATGTTTCCAGTTGCCACTGGCAAAGTGTGTCTTAATGCACAACAAAGAGCACTTTACTGGTCAGATCCGTAAAGTAAAGCACAATGAATAGTCATCATCTTAAGGATTTTTGGTACCCACAGCTAAACATAATTTTGGGCCCCTTGCTTGGAACAACCCTGAAATTATTACTCATTTTCAGCGTATTCATTCCCTCAGCAACTATGGTTGGATCATTGACAACCCTCTTCATTGGCCAGATAACGTGTGCCCAACCCTAGAACGAACAGCCTCTCTCTCTCCAGCACCAGGAAAGCAGAAAAATGAGTGCCCTGACAAGAAAGCAGGTGCGGTGGACTGGTGCCTTGCCGTTTGAACTGATATATACCGATGGTGTTTTTTTGTTTTTGTTTACTGGACTTCTGTCCCTGCTGTGTGAGGAACAAGGATTCTGAGTCAGGTGGCACTAGACTGTGATTGCACTGGGTCATCAGTAGGCCCACATGGTCAGTGCAATGTAGGAGGGAGCATATAATGCCGCTCTGCACTACACATTGATACTTAGCCTACCATCAGACCCTCCTACTTCAGCACAGGTGGTCTCCAATTGGACTGCGCCATTAAACTAGAAGAGCTTGTGGTGTGACCAAGCCTTCTATCCACAATGTGTGGTGTAGCTAGTCTGTCAGCACCATTCAGGCAGACGGTGCTGGTGGGTGCTTTTATTTATTGCGCTGCCTGTGCTGCTGTGGGGCTAGTTTTCAGACTCAGGTGGCAGAAGGCTTTTATTGAACAGGCCTGGCAGTGGCTCCACAGGATAATACAGTCACACAATGCCAAGTTTGACTGCACAGTAAAATGCACATGCTGCATAAAGTCTGGGCTTATAAAAAGCCAATGTAAAATGTTAAAGCTCTTGCTGAATGTAACTATAATCTAATAGGTATTTTTCTCTATTCCTCACTACCCTTAGGTTGGGGCTATGCTGGCCAGACAGCTGGGGCTGGATAAAAAAGGGAAGTCATTTAATAAACTGGTTATTCTAAGACTCTGGTCAGTTTGGGACTGTCCCAAAAGCTTAATGTTGGGACCCCTGGAAAGATGGGGGCCTTGGGATAAAGCTCACTTTGAAAATGTCTTAAAACGTCTCTGGTAAAGAGAAGTGAAACGAATACTTGTCTTCATGGGTTCTGGAAAAAGAAAAGCACACTAAATCCTCGATCGCTATGGGACCAGTTCTCTCGTTTCTAGTGCAAGCTTTAAGATGAACTTAAAACAGAATTGTAAGTAAATAATTGTGAGAATTTGGTCCCCTGATTTCTTTCAGCAACTGAAACATTCCACAAACTCTGAATTTCAGCTAGTGAAACGTTCCACAAATTGCAGGAGCAAACAATATACATAAGCTTTTTGTGCGCATCACAATGAGAGAATAATATGCATTGTTTGATCTATTGTTCCCCATTCTCCCAGTTTTGGGAAAAAACGTGCTCCTGCTATTTAGCGCACCACATTCCAGTGCAAATTTGAAGGTGTGCAGTTTGCACCTGCAATTTGAGAGTTCATTGTGATCAAGCCTTAAGCAATAAATCCTCAATAGGAAAACAACCCTCTACACTTTACAGGAGAGAGCCTTTAAATGAAAGTGCAAGCTTCATCTCTCACTGAATGAGCGTTTTCAAGAAAAGGGCGTCAAATAACAACTCACTGGACTAGACGCACAATAAACAACGAATAAATGGAGAAGTCCTGTAAATACTAGGGGAATGAAGGATACTTCCTTTGTTGGGCAAATTCTCTTAAAGGTAAGTGACCTCAGCACCTTGCACTGGACAGACCTTTATTCAAATATACAAAAGACACCTGTTTACACTGAATATTACACTGCTTTCTCAATATAAATATGAGACCGGTAAGCGTTGTCAATGCTTGTGGGTCAATACTTTAGGTAGCTCATTTGACGAACCCTTGTATACCCGTGAAGTCCGCATCACGCACGTCAATACACTAACACATCCTATTTGCCACTCTCATTGAGCAGCAAACTGCTTTGCTTAACATACCTGGTTCAAAGCATTAGCACAGAGACCTTTTGTCCTCTCGTGGCTCGTGGGATTAGGATTACGAGCTAAATATAGATATTAGGTAACAATGCTCGTGCACACCTTTTATCTTGAAAGAGTAGAAGGGCACTACAGGCACGCAACCGGAATCCTCTTATAGCGCGAATGCTCATTCCAGGGTCAAGTGGCTAATGTGCCTCTTCCCCAGAAAGTATGCATTTAAGATTATGGTAAAATAATCCTGTTGAGGCTTTTGTTTTATATTGTAAAATGAGGCGTAATTAACAAAGAATGATCGAAATTTAACTGAGGAAAAATGCTTTGAAAATCAACAGATTTTCAAAATTGGAAAAACATAAAGGGATCTTAAATTATGTTGACACTCTTTGATCTGAAGCATCCCTTGCCTTCAATTGGTTTGTCCGGTGCATTCAGCTAGTAAAAATGGTTCATAAACATTTTCCCATCTGTCATTATATGAAAGCAACTGAGGCTACTTTGATTTGGGGAGTTCAGTATTCTATGCTGCAGGCATGAAAAATCAGGTGAAGTTATATTTTCAGATGAAAAAACTCTGGCAATACTAAGCCCGGCGACTGATATGGGCAGTAGCAAGGTGTGAACATATCAGACCCGGTGTTACTGATTTCGGCCCATTTCAAAACTACAGTTCATCGCTTAACATGAGATTTTGCCCCTAAATGGGGTATACCATGTGGTCCCTGGAGTTATCATGCCCTTTACTACATCCCATTCTCTTTTCTTCCATCATTCAGAAAACATTTTCCAACTGCTCTCAGCAGGTAGAATTTTTTTTACAGAAAGCATTTTGTTTTACAGGGTATATTCCTGCACCCAGGAAAACTCATGAACATGCAGGGTGGAAATTCCACTGAACATACATGTAAGAACTTGGATTATTATTTGGGGTGGGTGACTATGCACCTCAAGGAATAATCACAATCCTTGTCAGAGTGAGCCTTCAAAGTCACTAAATTAACTTGAGCTAAACCTCTTGGTCGCAAACCCCACAGAGCAGACAAGCTTAATTTTGGGACATGCCTAAAGTATTTAAGCAGTACCAAAACAGTACAACGTCCAAATGCAAAACAATAAAAATTCCAAATCAAATTAAAAAAAAACATTAAAATGTAATAAACAAAATTACACCAAAATTGCAAGTAGAAAAATAGTCGAAAAGTTCAAAGCACTAATAATAGTCAATCGCAGTACACAGGGACCTAGGCACAATTTAAAGCTGACCATGATGGAGTGTGGGTATGATACACCAACCAGGTTCATTTTGGTCAAATATTTTACCTTTTGACATGGGGCCAGATGTATAGCACAATTTTGCGGTTGCAAAAGGCGAAAATTGCTGTTTGCCACCGCAAAATGACCTTGTACAGTGTATCATCCTTATTTTACGAGTCGGTATCCAGTTATCAATTCACAAAATAGGGATTGCATCTCACAATTAGGAAGGGACCTCCCAAGGGTGTCCCTTCACAATTGCGACACGCAAAGGGATGTATGATTGTTTTGTGACCGTGAGTGTGATCGCAAAACAATCATAGTCAATACCGATTTCAAATTGGTGTTAACCTATTCTCAAACAGGACGGGATCCCTCCTCCTTTCTGAATGGTAGCGAAAAATGTTTTTTCAGAGCACGCAGTGGTCCCACGGACCACTGCCTACTCTGAAAAACTTTTCAAAAATTTAAAAGAAAACTTTTCATTTTCATTCTTGAAATGCATCCCATTTTCTTTTACGGAAAACAGGCTGCATTAAAAAAAATAAGCTGCTTTATTAAAAAAGCTGTCACAGACAATGTGGTCTCCTGACCCAACAGGCCACCATCCCTGTGAGTGCCGCAATTCCCAAATGGGTCGCGATTTGTGACATGCCTCATGGATATTAATGAGGACGGTCCCTTGCTACCCATTTGGGAATCGCAAATAGTGTGGTTAACACTGTTGTAAATTTTGTTTTGCGATTCGCAAACAGATTGCAAATTGTGAGTTCCAAAACAAAAGGTCACACATCCGGCCCGTAGTCCCAATCCATCACAGGAGTACACTGCTAAAGCATCCCAGGACCTCAGACAAGGTGCCTAGAGAATCACAGGTTGTCGGGCAGAGTTCAAAAGATCCAGACTATGTCCAGTTGCCACTGGTCAGCTGGACAGTTGCAAAAAAGGCCTGTTGTACTTTCTTGTATCCCCGTAGTTTGAACAGGAGGTGAGATAATGACCCCTCAAGGCCACTTCCTTGTGCTGGGTAGAAGAGGGAGCAAGTTAAATTTTTCAGTGCTCTTCTCAGGTTAGAGAGAGCTGGTCCAGTCCTCTTCTGTTCTTTCCAAGGTCCAGGAGCGTTCTGATCTTCCAAGGGTCCAAGAAGTGCTCAGAAGTGGATACCTGGAGATGCCACATTTATACCTGGCATAAGCTAGCGGGTGGAAATGTCTCATTGGCAATCCCTGAACAAAGGGGTGACAATTCCTGGGGTCAACCCTACCCACTGTGGACATTTTCAAGATAGCAAAAGCCTCCAGCCACACCTAACTTGGACTCTGAGCGCTGGGTGTGTATGTGGAGAGTGCACTATGGTAATTCTAGGTTTCACACACATAAAATACCAAAATCCAGTTTGCGGCAGCAACTGCACCCCCTAAAAACCCAGAGACAGAAGTATGGTAGAACAAAAGTAGGGGTTTCCAGCAACCAGACAGTGTGATAGAGTGAGCTATTAAAGTAAGTTTTAAATAATTATGAACTTGAAATGAGTGTAAACACGACCTAACCAGAAGCTGCATTTAAAAGAGCATTTCATTCTAATCTTTGCATGACCCGAGTATGGCCTGACTTGCATGAAGCGCTAACATTAACACATTTCAGCATGCTCAAATGAATAGAAATGTTTCTATCGCAACCTTAGTATGGACTCTACATGACTTTAATTCCTAGCTAAAACAATGAAAGATACATCTTTTTACTTCTTTTCTGTCAAACTGAAATGCAATTGGAATGTTGAACTTTGCTAAATTAACAAAACATGCTCATACATGGGAAGGGAAATTATGAACTTGGAATGCATTATAAAATTCATACAAGTGTCTTGTTTTCTCAGGAGTCAAGTGCGTGAAAATGTTTTATGATGTATCCATAGTAGACCCAAGAAGAAATAAGTGTGTAAAACCTGAGTATGAAGCCATCGCTCATCTGTTATCTCAAGCTGAGGACGACACATACAGACAAGCATACTCAGCAGCTGATTGGATATAAGCTAATGTTTGAGATAGTTGCTGCAAGTTTGTAAATATTCATTGCAATGTATAAACATGTCCCAGGGAAAGCGCAGGGTATGGAAGACTGCTTGACTTCTTTTCATACACAAAGTGAGATTCAAGGCAAGACTCTTTCTCTCTCTGTCTCTCAGACTTAGCTGAATACATTTAATTGCTTTCTGCCCAGACTATTTCTGTTACAGTACTCTTCATGAGTGCTGATAACTATTCTGATTAGAGTGCTAAGAAATATACTTTTATGAATTTAGCACATTAGACTATGTATAGTTTGTAGGACTTCCTTCATTCAAGTTATGTAATTGTGATATAAATAAAGCTCAAGAACTAATGAGGAAAATAAAACCTTTAAAAACAAAATTTAACTCTCAATATTGACTCAGAATTAACGTAAATTTTAATGAGTATTTCTAATTGATGTTATTGAGAAATTGAAGCCTACTTATACCAATACCGACTCCCAATATCACATCTGGGGGCATCTTAACTTAATTAGAAGTCTCTTTGCTCCCACAAAACATTGGTAGCTGAGTTATGGTTAGGGTGATAAGCTGCAAATAGTTAAATAGAGCCCAAGTGTTAGATAAAAAGATTGGGTGCCTAGAAACGGAATACTAAGACTGATGAGGTGCAGTTTTCAAAGCAGTTGTAAATTCCAGTTGAAGAGTTGTTGAAAATTCAAAGGGTGTGAGTATCAGTAGGGTTGACACACCAAAAGTACAAATGGTGATTTGTGATTTATAGTTAAATGGTTTAATGTTGAATTGAATTACAACTGTCATGTTTATATTATATGTGCTTTTTTGAAGAAATAAAGAGGCTATAGGATTAAGAAGTAGTCTAAGATCTAGGAATAGTTACAGAGAAAATAAGGTATTCTTGTCTGCTAGGAGAAGTGTTAATAGTGAGATGTTGTTGACTTCACACAAAGTTAGGGACATAATTAAATTGTTGTGGCTGTACTAATATTGATTGTAATTGTGAAACCTGGTGCACAAAGTGACACAGCACTGACAAGGTGATTTACCACAGGTTGAGAGCTCATCATTGTGAAAGGTAATTTATTTTTGTTTGTCAATCGGAAAGGATAAAAATATTATTCTGGTGGTCAAATTGTGTTTTTGATTTTCTTTAGAAGAAGCAGGCAAAGATAATTGTCTTTTGTGCTATTTTTAGGTAACAGATTGGTCATCAGAAAGGAAAGGAGCAAGTTGTTAGGTCAAATTGTGCCACAATGCTATTGATTGGTTGGTGTGAAGTTGTGCTGTGATTGGTTGAATGTTGGCAAAAGACGCACATACATTGGTGGGTTTTGTGTGTAAACTGTATTGTGATTTGACAAAGGCGTTCTGTGTCATGACATGTAGGGAACAGATTCAATACATAAATCGCTGTGATTCTGATTCTTGAATTTTGGTAATTAAATTTGAAACAATTATGTTTTTAATACAATACAAGGTCTAATTAGAGGTGATATATTAGTCCCACTTAGAGAGGGTGAAAAAGCACCTTCTGAGGATACACCAGCTTATGAAATGACAGTAGAAGTAGGGTTGCAAACATGTGTTTGGCTTCGTCAGTGGTGCAAGATCACAGAAAAAGAAGGGTCAGTGAGTTTTCCTAGATGGGGACCATTTAATTTAGGCATAATGGGCAGATTATGGGAAGCATTACATGAAATTAAGTCACTTCCTAGACCTACACAGTTTCAGGCACTGAGTACTTGGGAAAAAGTAGCATGAAAGATTATCGTGAAAGATTTCAGAGAAAACCAAAAAAAGCAATGGGAAACTATGCAGATGCGATATGGGATTGATGTAGTGTAAACTTTAGTAGTGTTGTATAGTTATTTAAGCCATGTTCTAGACACTTTGTTTTAACTAACTAGGCCTGCAGCTGTGCACTTTAACCTGCTTCCATTTTACTCAGCCTTGCTTTCACCTAGGAAAGCATCATGTTCTTAGTAGGACATGTAGTTCACTTTGTGCTTTCTACAATGCTACAGTCAGATAGGGTTGTTGACAAACGTGGTATGCTGTGTCTCCAGCATTCGCAGAAACACACTCATACGTGGGTACCATTTCTTAGAATGTCAGCTGTTTTATTGTAAAAAACACCCCTTAGTCGAAGACACATTAGAGGGAGATTCCAGCCAGAGGACCACGAATGTATGCTGGTTGCTGCAAGCTTCGATACAGCTACTTACTTAGACGGCTGAGCCCTGAACCAGATGGGGACGGTGTCTCTTTAGACCTCAGGCCTTTTCTTCAGGTTTGAGGGATGATGTTCTCCAAGGGAAAACCCCAAAGGGCAGATTAGGCTTAGTATGCTGTGCTCATACTTAACGTATGTGAGGGGCTATAGATCCACTCCCCTGTTTAGACAGCATGGTAGGACTGTTTTTGCATTTTACACTTGTAGTCACATGCCTGATCCTATTTCTTATCTTTTATTGCTATGCACCTGCTTTTATCTAACAGGCAGATATTTTAATAAATGCTTATTGAAATATATTCTGCCTCCATTGTCTGTGCCTGAGTGAGATCTTGGTAACTGATAGAAAGGGATGCGATCTGATGTACCACGATTCCCTGGAGATTCTATTTTGCCATGAGCTCAGTTGCCACAATCTTCTTGGTTAGAGATGGCCAGCTGCTAGTTAGCCGGAAACCCCGGATTAGGCCTACAGGTGTCACTTGGTGTGGAATCGTATTTAGTACCCACAATCCAGGCGATCCTACCACCCAAATCCAGTAGCCTCATTTCCCATAATGAGAGCCTAGCCGACTTGGCACCCAATGTGGGGCCAGGCATGAAAAATCAGATCCTCCAGGTATCGCTGTCTCACTGAAGGCTAAAGACACCCCGATACTATATACGGAGACGTCCGCAGTATTGAGGATTTCCTCCTCAGCTAGGTAGGTGGGACCTATCCTGAGCTGGAGGTTGTTCAAGCTTGAGCAATAAAAGGATTGATCCCCAGTTGGTATCCTTATCTCTGAACACACAAAACAAGTAATATGGCGAACCCTCAACGGGTATCAACAGCAGTAAATATGAGAGGCCTCTTCACTGCACATTTATTGGCAAGTGGCCTAACTGCCCAGGGAGGTCCAGTTACATTTGTTGTACAAGCCCATGTAGCCTACAGAACAGACCTTTTTTATTCATGCGTCACCTTTCCAGTAGTAGATGGGAACACAAATACTTATCATAACTGTACACCTGTAAATCCACCTGCACAATACAGAGCTTCTGCATATTTGGAAATACCCCTATCTTATCAAGACCACAATAATTGGCTTGATAGCTCCCTACCCCATACAATTTTGCCTGTTGGGTTAGGTCTATGGAGTAATGCTGGCCCAAACTGGCCTTTATTGGCCACATATATACCACATCCTGATGCAGCTGGCTTGGCGGTAGCTTAGGTCCCCTGCTTATATACAGAGATCATTACAATATATATATTGTTAGAATAATTTGTAATGCAAACCTTAAACACAAACGCAGCACGAGCTGCTCCAGCGCAAGCACATGCAGCAACACCAGGTATTAATCCTGCAACTGAACATTCGGTCATGGGTAAAGTACCAGCCAAACGGGAGGAGATTCTGTTTTGGGTAGCTCAAAAAATAATGCACTGGAAGCAGTCTTTCCTCTTTCCCCATACGGTACCTCAGGATAAAAATAGCATTTTGACAATGTGCTTGCCTTTCAGGATGGTTCCCACAATTGAAAACTGCAATACATGGGGCACAGTATTTGCCACGCTCTACACAACTGCACACAGTACACCAACGTTTGCCAATTTTCCAGTGGTGATGAAACAAATTCAAGATGAATACGGGACAGCCCCTGCCCTAGATCTGGGGGTGCAATTAGTAGGTAATTTTGCCATGTATCTTCGATCATATTAAGTAACATTAAAGGGGAAGCAGTTGCACTGACAGTGCGCATGAGGCTCAGTGATGTTCCGGTACATGATCAAGAATGCAAGCTGCCAAAAATTATCTCTAAAACATATTCCAGTACAGGTAGAGACAGTTTGGGAGCCGTACTAACTAAGCCACAAGTACAGAGTAGATCCAGTAAGGATGCTGCCAAACTAACACCTGAGGGTTTGAAAAAAAGCGGGGATAAAAAAACAACAAACACCTAAAAAAGATAGAGTAGAATCTCCACATTCGGAGACCCCACAAAATAGGTACAACCTTAGAAGTAGGAATAATATAAAGATGCCTGACAGATATCAGTATACCGATACACACCAATCTCGTTCCTTTCAGGACTCACCGGAAAAACAAAGTGAGAGAGGTGGGCGGTCAGATCAGCCGACTGAGTATGTGAAACCGAGAAAAGACTCACAAAGTTTCTGTTAAAAAAGAAGAGAAACTTCCACAACAAAAACAACAATTTTAAAAGAAAAAAGTTGCAGCAGTTGCAATACGACATGCCACTCAAGAAGAGGGCTTTACAAAAGAACAAGAAGTGGGCACTAGCACTGCTAGAAAGTGCAGCAGAAGTCACAATAGTTCGCCGGGATCTTCTAGAGCATCTGGATATGAAAGCAACTGATGACTATCTACAAGTAGAGACTGCGGGCATGAGTGTCTTCACACCAGATAGGGTGTATAAAGTAACTATTCAATTAGAGGGGGACATCGAACGCATAATAGATGCCATCTTTTGGGATTGCGCCATCTCTAGTTATGATATTCTGCTGGCCGAAAAATATTGGCAACCTATATTTGCCCGTGAACTCCGGTATGGAGAGGACATCATTGAAAAATCCTTCTCGCCCCTTGTTCCGATAGAGTTAATAAAAAAATAAGCCACTGATTGGGCAGTAGTGCAGGCATCTGCACTATATTGCAATCATGTAAGGTGGGACAAAGATTCTCCCTGCCACATAATACCAATAAAATCCCAACCTCAGCCTTAACTTCAATATCCCAATATGATGCAAAAGCCCTAGTGAGGGAAATCCTCACACAGTTAGAGTACCAGGGTGTCATTGAACTCTCAGACTCATCAATGAATAATCCATTATTTCCAGTCGTTAAACCTGACCATTCATATAGAATAGTCTTAGACTATAGGCACTTAAATAGCCACACAAAAACATCTGCTATACAAAAAGCACACAGTACAGCACTAATGAATAACATAGTGCATAACCAATATAAAACAACCCCAGATATATCCAACGGGTTCTTCTGTCAAAACATAGCACCTGAAAGTAGGGACTTTACAAGTTTCAGCACTTTAGGCTCTCCGAAGAAAAAACATTGCAGACTCCCACAAGGCTATAAGAACAGTCCTGGACTGTTTTCAGCTCGTGTGACATTACACAACATAAGCACTGAGGCGTTGTCCTATGTGGATGATATATACCTGTCGTGGGTATGTGAGTGTCCTGACCAGGGTTATTGCTAGGAAATAAACGTATAGGCAACTCCTTCAATTGGGATGTTAGCGTGATTTCTTTTTATTTTTCTTGTATAGTCTTTTATGAGTTTTCAAATTAAATTATGTCCTTTAACTTCTCTCCTTCTCTCTCTTCTTTTCGCACTTTTCTTTCTTTTTTGTCGTCTTCTTCTTTTGGCTTTTTTAAATTAATTGTCTTGATTTTTCTCTTCTTCCTAGGTATCTATCAGATCCCGGTGTCGACATTCCCCACAGAAGGGTGAGCAAGAGTGAAAATAATGAATAGAGGGACAAGAGGTAAGTATTTTAAATTTGAGTATTTTCTTTTATATCCTGGTGGCAGGGGGAAGGGAGAAAGAAGAACCAGGATCAGTGAGGGATAGTGCCTAATAGTGTACACTTAGGGCCAGATGTAGTAAGCAGTTTGCATGGTGCAAACTGCAAAAATCGCAGTTTGTGCCATGCAAACAGCCTTCTGCGATGCACATTCACAATTTGCAAGTCGGTACCGACTCGCAAATTGTGAATGCGACTCGCAAATAGGAAGGGGTGTTCCCTTCCTATTTGCGACTCACATCGCAATTCGCAGTTACCACCAGTGTCACACTGGTGGTAACTCATTCGCAAAAGGGAAGGGGTCCCTATGGGACCCCCTCCCCTTTGTGAATGTTGCCCACAAGGTTTTTTCAGAGCAGGCAGTGGTCCAATGGACCACTGCCTACTCTGAAAAACCAAAACCAAATGGTTTTGTTATTTTTTTTATTTTGCAACACGTTTTCCTTTAAGGAAAACGGGCTGCAAAATAAAAAAATAAAAACTGCTTTATTGAAAAAGCAGTCACAGACATGGAGGTCTGCTGACTTCAGCAGGCCA
The DNA here is from genome assembly GCF_031143425.1 of Pleurodeles waltl. Lineage (NCBI taxonomy): Eukaryota > Metazoa > Chordata > Amphibia > Caudata > Salamandridae > Pleurodeles > Pleurodeles waltl. The sequence goes on along the minus strand of NC_090442.1, from coordinate 890,573,602 downwards.
ACATCCCTGTGAGTGCAGGGACTCGCTATGGGGTCGCAAAATGCGACCCACCTTATTAATATTTATGAGGTGGGTCTTTGCGACCCCATAGCGAGTCGCAGACGGTGTCTGAGACACCGTTTTGCATCATGATTTGCGATTCTGAAATTGCGAGTCGCACCGACTCGCAATTTCAGAATCGCAAATCCTGACATTGCTACATCTGGCCCTTAGTGTGTTATCCTTTGGTCTTAGTATAGTGTCAGGGTGTACTAGTGACAGTGTGCAGCCAAAAAAGGGGGGGGGGGAGAAAAATCAAAGTGAGTCAGTTTGTCACCTGCTTTCTGTTTTTATAAAGGTCAGTCTGTTTCTGAAAGTTTTTTAAGTATGTTGAAATTATCCAGACATACATCCCTCTTTTCTCCCTCCTCTTTTTCCTCCTCCCTCTTCCAAAATATTTAATGGGATTCAGTATGCAGGCACGTACCTTCATTAGCCACGTCCCTCCTGGGACGTGGCGAGTTGTTTTGGTTCCTCCTGGGGTTTCGTCCTCTCCTGGTTTGGGTCCAGTTTCCCCTACTCGTTCCGCCTCCCCAGACCCTCTGACGCTCTCTCTTTCTATCCTGGCATCCTCTTTTTCTTTCTCGGCATCCTCCTCACTTTCGGTGCCTCTCCGCCTCTTCCCCGATCCGCTGTCTTCCTCTGTTGTTTCTGCAATCTCCTCCGCTTCTCTCTCTTCCATGTTTCCCTCCTTGCGCGCCGCCTCTATTTCCAGGTTGCCTTGCACGCTTCGGCATGTGTGACTCTCTAGAGTGCCCCCGGGGCACTCTCCTGTCAGCCCCACTCCCGTAGTGGCGTCCGACACAGTTGTGGCTCTGCTACACATGCTCCCCCATGTAAAGGGCTGATCAAGTCCCGCCTCTATAGGATTTCTGGACAAGTAGTCTGCAATGACTAATTGATTCCCTGGAAAATGTTGAATCTGAAACATAAAAGGTTGCAGTTCCATGAACCACCGTAATATCCTGGAGTTAGTATCCTTATTCAGGGCTAACCAAGTGCGAGGAGCACGATCCGTAGTTTATACGAAGTGATGTCCCAGCAAGTAATATTATAAACTTTCAACAGCCCATTTGATCATCAAACATTCTTTCTCAATCACAGGATAATGTTTTTCTCTTGGTAGTAGGGTCCTACTTATGTAAACTATAAGATGGTTCATATCATTTTCATCTTTCTGTGACAAGACTGCTGCTATGCCCACATCGGATGTGTCTGTTTGTAAACAAAAAGGTTTTTTAAAGTCAGGGCAACGCAAAACTGGTTTGGTTGTCAAATAGTTTTTTAGGGTTTCGTAACTACCGATTTGAGTTGTAGTTAATCCCCTGAATTTTGCAGGTTGTTCTTTTTTTGGAAGGTTAGTTAGAGGGGTTGTAATGGTGGAATAATTGGGAATGAAGCAACGATAATGTCCAACCATCCCTCAAAATGACCGCACTTCCTTCTTTGTTTGAGATGGAGGTATCTTGAGGATTGCTTCGACTTTGTCAAGCTGAGGTTGTATTTGTCCTTTCTCTATATGATAACTAAGATAGGCAATGGAATCTCTTGCTAAATTACATTTGTCCGGATTAGCGGTTAAACCTGCTTCTACTAGGGTATGGAAAGCTTTAGAGAGATGGAGTAAATGCTGTCCCCATGTTTCACTATAAATAACAATGTCGTCTAAATATGCGTCAGCATACCCCACATGGGTTCGCAATATTCTATCCATTAGTCATTGGAAAGTGGCAGGGGCCCCATGTAGACCGAATGGAAGTATGGTAAATTGATATAACCCTGAGGAGGTAGAAAAAGCAGTTTTCTCCTTATCTTGAGGATTTAATGGTATTTGCTAGTACCCTTTTGTAAGGTCCAACGTGGACAGATATCGGGCTTTACGCAGTTGTTCAATTAATTTGTACACTCTCGGTATCGGATAAGTATCAAAATCAGACAAGTTGTTTAATTGTCAAAAGTCAATACAAAATCGAACTGTTCCAGTAGGTTTTGGGACTAAAACTACAGGGGAGCACCATGGGCTTATGGAGGGCTCAATTATACCCATTTTTAGCATGTTCTGTTCTTCTTGCTCAATCACTTTCCTACGGGCTTCAGGAATATGACAGGGTCGAAGACAGATGACTTTTCCTTTTTGGTATTAATCTTATGTTGTATCAAAGAGGTCTTCCCAGGGGGTCAATGAAAAAAAGATTCTGGTTCTGGTATAATGACTTTAATAGTTGTGTTCGTTGGTCATCAGGTATATCTGGATTAATGTGGGGAAGCCATTCACGTGAGTTATCCAGTTGGGGACATAGATTTATTTCCAGGGGTTTTACCTTATTTACGAAAAATCCGGTATCTAGTTTTGGGGATTGGCTATCATTCTCTTCCCATTTTTTAAGCAAATTTATGTGGTAGATTTGTGTTTTCTTTGGTGTTTCTGATATTTGTAGTCGGTAAGTAACGGGGTTTACTTTCTCCTCCCACCTCTCGGTGGCCATGTCCTATAGGGTTCAGGGTTGGCATCCAAAAACTAATTCAAATGGGCTATGCCCAGTTGAGACCTGAACGTGAGTTCATATGGCATATTGCACTAAAGGTAACTTTTTGTCCCAATCTCTGCCTGAGTCAGATATTGTCTTTTTTAGTAGTGTTTTAATGGTACGATTCTATCTCTCTACCAACCCATCTGTCTGTGGGTGATAGACAGATGTGCGAATGTGTTTCACCCCTAATATTTGACCTTTTTGAGTAATTAAACAAGACATAAACAGAGTACCTTGATCTGTTAACAATTCTTTCGGGAAACCTACCCGAGAAAAAAAAAAAAAATCATGGCATGTGCCACACTTTTGGTGGTCATACTGGTAAGAGGGATGGCCTCTGGATACCGTGTTGCATAATCCATAAGGACAAGAATATACATATATCCTCTAGAGGAAGGGGTTAGGGGCCCACTAAATCCATACCGACCCTGGAAAAAGGGATGTCAATAACTGGTAGGGGGGATCTTTTAACTTCTCCATGGTTGACAAATTGACACTTTGGACATTGTGCACAGAACTTACGAATGTCTGAAAACACTCCAGGCCAATAAAAACGGCGGAGTAGATATTCCTCTGTTTTCTTTCTCCCATAAAGTCCTCCTCCTACTTGACCATGTGATAGATGTAGTACTTGTGTGCGATATGAGTTGGGTACCACTAATTGGATCTTTTCCTGACTATTATGTTGTACAACCCATATAGTAAACCGTTCTGAATAAGAAAATATGGACCCACCTGTCCTGTTTTTTTCAGTAACTGCAGCAGCCCAAGCATGTTGTAATGGAGGATCCTCTCTTTGACTAACTCGGAAAGGTGGTAAAGTCACCAGGATAGGTTTCTCTGTCGGGGTTAAATGAAAAGAATCAGAAGGGTTAGTCATACAGTAAAAAACATTTTGATCACTTTTTTTGCTCCTGCTTAGTTTTACTTTTCTCTTACCCGAACTAACGGGGGTCTGGGCAAATGGTGTATCCATTAATAGCTCAGGAAAATCAATGTAATCTGTTCCTATAACAATATCTTCAACCAGATGTGTTATTATCCCCACCATGAGGGATTCATTCTGTCCCCTCCATTCTATGTGAACTTAAGCAATTGGGTAATGTCTCATGTCCCCATTGATACAGCAAATGGAGATGAATTCATCTGGCCCTGTTTGTTCCTTTGTTACTAATTCTGCTTTAATCACTAATTGACTGCACCCGGAGTCAATCAATACCCTAGTAGGATTCATGTTCACTAGCATTTCTTTCTTAAACTGTGACACCCCTTGGACTGTACATAGTACCATGCCTCTGGTAATACCTATCTCCATTGGCTCTGGTTTAGGTAGTTTGTGAGGGCAGTTGCGAGTGATATGTCCCCACTCTGCACAGTTATAACATTGGGGTGTTTTATTAGGTTCTTTGTCTGGTACTCAAGAAATAGGAGTGTCCTCTGGACTTTTCATCGGTCGTGGTCTGGCAGAGGAGATAGCTGATCTTTTTCCAAAGATCTGTCCTTTTTGGGGACCTATTCTGAAATCAGGAGCTCTGTGAAACGCACATGCTAAATCAATGGCTGAGGTCGTATTAATATTAGAATGTTTTTTAATCCAGTTGCGAGTTTGTAGGGGTAGACCTTCTAAAAACTGCTCTAATAATATTATCTATAACTTCTTCTCTGTTTGTGCCAATTGAACTGAACCATTTTAACCCTAAATCTTGTACCCTGTAGTATAGGACTCGGGCGTTTCCATAGGAATCCACTGCGTCTTTCTAGATTTTATACAGTAATACTCTGTTATCAAAACCCACTCTATCCAGAATGGCCTTCTTTATCTCTGTCTATGGTGTTGTTTCTCCTGGTAGGTGGCTTGTAATGTTCCTGTCAGCAGGAGTGCTACATATTGCCCCCATCTATCTTGAGGCCAGTTTGCAGATGCTGCGACCCTTTCATAATTTGTGAAAAAGGCATCGGGGTCTTCTCCTTCTTCAAACTTTTGTAGTACGGAGCTGGGGACGTGGGATAAACCCTAGTGGTAGCTATAGTGTCAGTTAATTTTTGAAGAGCTGTTTCGTGAACCAAATGACTATTTGCAATTATCGTAGCTTGACTTTTTAATGCATTCTGTAGAGTCTCTCTGTCATTCCGGGCCTCTCGTAGCTGTTCTTTCCATACCATCTGTAAGTGCCTTTGTACTTCGACAAGTTGGTTAAACATGTCTTCTAAGGAGGTTTTACCTCCATATTACCGTTGTATTTTTATATGTGAGTGGTTGTCCTGACCAGGGTCATTGCTAGAAAATAAACGTATAGACAACTCTGTAAATTGGGATGTTAGCATGATTTGTTTTTATTTTTCTTGAATAGTCTTTTATGAGTTTTCCAATTAAATGATGTCCTTTAATTTTTCTCTTTCTCTCTCTTCTTTTCTCACTTTTCTTTTTCTCTAGTCGTCCTCTTCTTTGGGCTTTCTTTTATTAATTGTCTTGATTTTTCTCTTCTTCCTAGGTATCTCTCAGGTCCCGGTGTTGACATGTCCCACAGAAGGATGAGCAAGAGTGAAAATAATGAAAAGAGGGACAAGAGGGGACTATTTTAAGTTTGAGTATTTTCTTTTATACCCTGGTGGGAGGGGGAAGGAAAAAAGAAGAACCGGGATCAGTGAGGGATAGTGCCTAATAGTGTACACTTAGGCCCATATTTATACTTTTTTAGCGCTGCATTTGCGTCATTTGTTGACGCAAAACCAGCGCAAGCTTACAAAATACAACTGTATTTTGTAAGTTTGCGCCGATTTTGCATCAAAAAATTACGCAAATGCAGCGCTAAAAAAGTATAAATATGGGCCTTAGTGCATTATCCTTTGGTCTTAGTATAGTGGCAGGGTGTACCAGTGACAGTGTGCCGCCAAAAAGGGGGGAGGGGAGAAAAATCATAGTGTGACCTGCTTACTGTTTTATAAAGGTCAGTCTATTTCCGAAAGTTTTTAGGTATGTTGAAATTATCCACTCATGCCTCCCTCTTTTCTCACTCCTCTTTACCCTCCTCCCTGCTCCCTCTTCCAAAATATTTAATGGGATTCAGAATGCAGGCACGTACCTGCTTTAACCACGTCCCTTCTGGGATGTGGCGGGTTGTTTCGGTTCCTCCCGGGTTTCGTCCTCTCCTGCTTGGGTTCCAGTTTCTTCGACTCGTTCTGCCTCCCCAGAACCTTTGACGCTCTCTCTTTCTATCCCAGCATCCTCTTTTTCTTTCTCAGCGTCTTCCTCACTTTCGGCGTCTCTCTGCCTCTTCCCCTATCCGAGGTCTTCTTACGTCTTTTTTGCAATCTCTCCTCGTGTGCCGCTTCTGAAACCTCTATTTCTGGGTTACCATGTGCGCTTCTGCACGTGTGACTCTCCAGAGTGTCCCCGGGGCACTCTCCTGTCGGCCCCACTCCCGTAGTGGAGTTCGACACAGTTGTGACTCTGCTACAATACCTCCTATAACATTTAAGACAGGTAGCCTGCACTGTTGTTGGATTTGCCAAAAAGGGCTACAAATTCAATTAAAAAAAAACAAAAATTGCCTTTGACAGTGTCCTGTTTTTGGGATACGAGTTGTCGGATGAAGGCAAAATCCTGGCACCCCAATTTTTGGAAAAATGCGCTCAATTACAACCACCAAATACAATATAAAATCTCCAATCAGTGTTGGGCTTCCTGAATTTTGGCAGAACTTACATTACAGACTACGCGCAACACATTAAACCATTATATGACCTAATACGTCCTGACTTTACCAGTAAATTCTGGACAGTCGAACAAACACACATTCTCAAAGCATTACAAAAAGACATGCTTGAAGTAAAACATCTGCACACAAAGGACAACAAAAGCATTTGGTTATCAGAGTAATTGCTGGTGCCATTGGTTTCACCTATATGACTTTCAGTGAGGGTGAGACCGTCCCAGGTGTACCAGTGACAGTGTGCAGCCAAAAAGGGGGGTTGGGGGGAAATCATAGTGTGACCTGCTTACTGTTTTATTAAGGTCAGTCTATTTCCGAAACTTTTTAGGTATGTTGAAATTATCCACTCATGCCTCCCTCTTTTCTCACTCCTCTTTACCCTCCTCCCTGCTCCCTCTTCCAAAATATTTAATGGGATTCAGAATGCAGGCACGTACCTGCTTTAAGCACGTCCCTTCTGGGATGTGGCGGGTTGTTTCGGTTCCTCCCGGGTTTCGTCCTCTCCTGCTTGGGTTCCAGTTTCTTCGACTCGTTCTGCCTCCCCAGAACCTTTGACGCTCTCTCTTTCTATCCCAGCATCCTCTTTTTCTTTCTCAGCGTCTTCCTCACTTTCGGCGTCTCTCTGCCTCTTCCCCTATCCGAGGTCTTCTTACGTCTTTTTTGCAATCTCTCCTCGTGTGCCGCTTCTGAACCCTCTATTTCTGGGTTACCATGTGCGCTTCTGCACGTGTGACTCTCCAGAGTGTCCCCGGGGCACTCTCCTGTCGGCCCCACTCCCGTAGTGGAGTTCGACACAGTTGTGACTCTGCTACAATACCTCCTATAACATTTAAGACAGGTAGCCTGCACTGTTGTTGGATTTGCCAAAAAGGGCTACAAATTCAATTAAAAAAAAACAAAAATTGCCTTTGACAGTGTCCTGTTTTTGGGATACGAGTTGTCGGATGAAGGCAAAATCCTGGCACCCCAATTTTTGGAAAAATGCGCTCAATTACAACCACCAAATACAATATAAAATCTCCAATCAGTGTTGGGCTTCCTGAATTTTGGCAGAACTTACATTACAGACTACGCGCAACACATTAAACCATTATATGACCTAATACGTCCTGACTTTACCAGTAAATTCTGGACAGTCGAACAAACACACATTCTCAAAGCATTACAAAAAGACATGCTTGAAGCAAAACATCTGCACACAAAGGACAACAAAAAGCATTTGGTTATCAGAGTAATTGCTGGTGCCATTGGTTTCACCTATATGACTTTCAGTGAGGGTGAGACCGTCCCAGGTGTACCAGTGACAGTGTGCAGCCAAAAAGGGGGGGGGGAAAAATCATAGTGTGACCTGCTTACTGTTTTATAGAGGTCAGTCTATTTCCGAAACTTTTTAGGTATGTTGAAATTATCCACTCATGCCTCCCTCTTTTCTCACTCCTCTTTACCCTCCTCCCTGCTCCCTCCTCCAAAATATTTAATGGGATTCAGAATGCAGGCACGTACCTGCTTTAACCACGTCCCTTCTGGGATGTGGCGGGTTGTTTCGGTTCCTCCCGGGTTTCGTCCTCTCCTGCTTGGGTTCCAGTTTCTCCGACTCGTTCTGCCTCCCCAGAACCTTTGACGCTCTCTCTTTCTATCCCAGCATCCTCTTTTTCTTTCTCAGCGTCTTCCTCACTTTCGGCGTCTCTCTGCCTCTTCCCCTATCCGAGGTCTTCTTACGTCTTTTTTGCAATCTCTCCTCGTGTGCCGCTCCTGAACCCTCTATTTCTGGGTTACCATGTGCGCTTCTGCACGTGTGACTCTCCAGAGTGTCCCCGGGGCACTCTCCTGTCGGCCCCACTCCCGTAGTGGAGTTCGACACAGTTGTGACTCTGCTACAATACCTCCTATAACATTTAAGACAGGTAGCCTGCACTGTTGTTGGATTTGCCGAAAAGGGCTACAAATTCAATTTAAAAAAAACAAAAATAGCCTTTGACAGTGTCCTGTTTTTGGGATACGAGTTGTCGGATGAAGGCAAAATCCTTGCACCCCAATTTTTTAAAAAATGCGCTCAATTACAACCACCAAATACAATATAAAATCTCCAATCAGTGTTGGGCTTCCTGAATTTTGGCAGAACTTACATTACAGACTACGCGCAACACATTAAACCATTATATGACCTAATACGTCCTGACTTTACCAGTAAATTCTGGACAGTCGAACAAACACACATTCTCAAAGCATTACAAAAAGACATGCTTGAAGCAAAACATCTGCACACAAAGGACAACAAAAAACATTTGGTTATCAGAGTAATTGCTGGTGCCATTGGTTTCACCTATATGACTTTCAGTGAGGGTGAGACCATCCCAATTGCATATAAATTGAACCAATATTCTACAGCCGAACAACGCTTTGCTCCCACTGAGATAATTCTCACTGCTGTTCAGATGGCGGTCCTTAAAGAGAGATCTCTGGCCCAAGGGAAATGCATCATTGTTTTATCCCCTGTACCAGCCCTTGAAGCTGTTACCAAAGCGAGCGTTCCGAATGCTAAAGCATTACATCCACGTTGAATTCAATGGGCAACGTCTTTGATGGCCACAGATGTTGATTATGTCTTTGAACCAAATTATAGACCCAAGAATTCCTACAATACGAACTTGAATATCCAGTCCCAGCAAATACATTACCTATTGAACAATACAATACAATTTTGTAAACCGATGGTTCAGCACAACCTGCTGTAGATACCAAACACCAGTACTCAGCTTCTTGTGCAACCGTGAGTGGGTATATAAAGGATGGCAAGCTCCATACAGATAAAACATACACACAGACTCTAGGGTACTGTATAGCACAACTTGCAGAGCTTAGGGATCTGGTGATGGCACTGGAACATACAGATCCAGAATGGATGACTCTAATTGTCTGTGATTCATACTACTGTGTCCAGTCCTTCAATGAATACCTGCATTACTGGTGACAAAATGGGTTCAGACATTCAAAAGGGAAAACCATTAAACACAGACTTCTGTGGGGGAAGGTAGCGGATCTGAAGGAAAAACTACCTAATGTCCATGTTGTACATACACTAGGACACCAGCGTGTTGGAATATACTTTGAAGGCAATACTTTGGCTGATGAAGCAGCAAAGTCGGTAATAGCAATGGCTTTGGTCGCAGCAATAACATGCTCTAGAACAAGAGTGTATGATGAAACATTAGCGGCTACAGGAGCGACGGCTGAGGGCACACCTATGCCCAAAGCCTATCCCACTAAATATCACTACCGGATGGGAGGCATGTTTGATGCAGAAATAAAAATTCCAGGCGTGGGGGTCCAAGTGATTCCCAACAAAGACCTGACCCCACAGTTAGTAAAAGCAGCGCTTGAGGGAGTTACATCTTCACATGCTGGTGTGGCCGCTACAATTTCAATGTTGCAATCACGGTATTGGTGGCCAGGTCTTTACAAACAGGCCAAACAGTATGTCCTTTGTTGTGACATCTGTCAACAATTAAAAGGCTCCAGCGTTAAGCGCCCACCAGAGACACCCCTCGTAATTTCTAACAAACCTTTACAGTGTATGTGTTTGGACCACTGTGGTCCCCTGACCCCAGACAGTGCATACAAATACATTTTAGTTGCTGTAGACTGATGCTCCAGATTTCTATGGGTCTGGCTACAATGCTCGGCTAACGCTTATACTGTTATTAAAATTTGCAAGTCTTTGTCAGTACATATGCTGTTGCGGCTTTCCATTCGGGCCACGGCCCTGCTTTTGCCACAAGGGCTTACAGGGATACCTTGGCTTTGTTAGGGGTCCAATTGCAATACTCGTGTCCATTTCATCCTGAGGGAAATAGTGTTGTGGAGAGACGAAACCGTGATCTAAAGCAATCCTTAAGAGCTAGAGTATTAGGCACAGGTCGTAGTTGGCTTATATACGTGTATGGAGTTCAGAGAGCACTTAATAATCTTCCTGGAAGGTCCCTGGGAGGGCGTACTTCATATGAGTGCCTGTTTGAAACTCAAATGTATGTTTCAGATCTTGATGGTCCTGGCATGGAGGCGACAGATACACCTTTTGACATAAATTAACGTGTCACTGTGTTATAGGAGTTACAACAACTACTTGATGAAAACGCATTTGCCAGTGCTGCCTCCTTTGGAATTAGGGCTGTACCAGTAACATCTACTGGCTGGATTCCCAAGCTAGGGGATCTAGTACGTGAAGAGATTGCTTTGGTCCTTCCTATCGAACACCGGTCCTAGTCCTGGGAATACACGGTACAAAAACTGTCATTCTAGCACCGCTGACTGGTTCAAAAGAGAATCGCTTTGTCTCAATTGACAATTTCAAAATACACCATGTGGCCAATCCTGCACAGCAGACCTAGGGAGCTCCAAGGTTATACCCGAATCCCTCCCACTACCAAGGAGGATCTTCCCCTACAAGTCATCATCAACAATACCTCTCCGAGCTTGGGGAGGGTGGAAAATGAGCTCTCATTGGTTCCACTGACAAATAGTACTTCAGTGATTTCTGCTGATATGGAGCAACCTTCTACAAATTCCACACAAACGGATTTTGTAATATACTACACACCACCGAGGGAAACTTCAGCAGTTTCTCCTCTTTTAAATACACCACTGGTATTTGTTTGTACGGATGATGGTTACTTCCTCAATGCTGATGACTTTTCTTTGGACCCATCTGCCTCAACTGTGACTGAACTGTCAAGAGCACGTAAGCTGATATGTTGGCTAAAAATTAACTATTTCACTCATCCATGGAACTATCTATGGTTATCACTGACTATGGTTGCCTTTCTCCTTTGGATTGGGTTTGTCATTGTCTTCTTTCTTCTTATACATAGTCATTACCTTCCTGATCGCTCTACAGTTGAACTGGTGGATGAAGTTTTAAAAACACATTTTTCTTCACATAAAATATGCAGAGACTTGATCCTAGTGAACATTACAGCAATGCCAATTCCTGATGGGATTGTATGGGATAAAGTCTTATTCGATATATATGGTCCTACAGAGATCATTCATATTCCTTATATGTTCAAACTTTCATTGACTGATGTAATTACACCCGGATTGATTTCTGATGATTGGGATGTGAAAACAGTTGATACTATAATGTCTGATCTACAGTATTATACAGTTTTTGAAAATGATGATGTGTGCCAATTCAAAGGAAATTATGGAGATATGTTTTGTTATAATCAGTATGGACATCATTTCATTCACAGAGCTCGTTCCCCAAAGACTGTTTCTAAATATGCACAATGGGAACACGGCCCGACTCCCCCAATAGGCAGTTCAAAAACACATATTGAAAAGTTTGCATATTTTTCTGGACATAATGTCAAGAATGCTGAGTCATATTATTTCAAATTGCCAGTGATGGAAGATTTGCATGTATAATTGACTGATATAAAGTTAATATATCCAGATTCCTTTGTTTCCCGACTGTCCATAGAAGGTTATGAATTTTGGGTTAATTCGATTGATTCAAAAAGTGTGTGATGAACAAAAAATTTGCAAATTAGAGGTTCAGAAGCTTTATTTAGAACTTGTATGCTTCCTGTTCAGATTATAGTCTTAAATGAAACAGTACAACAAACAAGCTGTTTAGGCTTCGCGAACATTAAAGAACTGAATCCGCCCCATATTCACGTCCCTGCAAAATGTAATAAATGGCAAAAGTTTATAAATCAATCTGAAGATCATCTTAGTTAATGGGTCCAAAATGGAACATATAACACATTGTTATCACTTCCTGGTGGGTGGTTATTGTGGTCTGTAGGCACCAATGGTTGCCATACACGTTTTGTAAACTGCTCGGGGTTTTTTAGAACTAATAGGCCGGAAACTTGCTATATATCCTTAGAACACTCGGGTATTGTGACAAAATATAGTGTAGGGAATCTATGCCAGCAATGGATGAAGGTCTCTTCACTAAATGCTGTTAAGGAACATCTTGGTCACCTGCCCAATAACACAGATTTACAGGAGTTCCTGTTAGGCCCCAGAAGACAGCGCAGAAAACGCTTCATATATGAAACAGACAATGACATTTGGAAACCTTCGCAACAAGATGTGGCTGCCCAGTTTAGGCAAATAGATTAAAAAAAATTACAGAAGCATTAGCCGTTGTAGATAATGGAATTAACACCTTGTCAAACCGCACTTACACCCTAAATAACATTGTGTCCTCTGCAATAGATATAGTACAGAGTAATGTATCATGTCTGCAACATGGACAAAGTCAGCTACGATCCATCATGCAGTTAGGTTGGACATTACAAACACTGAAGGCAGATCATGTCCCCTGGCAACATGTGAGGACAAGGGAGATTTTTTCATCATTTAATTTAACACAAAAGCAACAAATGATGGCTAAGAAGGAAGCAACATATATCATGTTCAAAATAGAGAAATTAGAAAAGTTGCCTTTTACTGTGGCTGAGGTACCCTCTGCTGAATGGTTAATACATAGGGTTATTAATCTGCCTATTTCAACACTCCAATTTACATCCTGCTTGAAACACATTCCGGTAGGCAGATACAAAAGGCTGGGAGAAAACTACATACACGGGGTGTGGGAGCTTCCCTTTTCGTACAAATGTTTCAATGGCATGAAAGAGGTCTTTCTTAGTGACAGCGAATGTGAGACTTCTGTGAGTCATTCGATAGTTTGTAAACAACTGTCCTTGCATGGGGCATGTAATGCCTCCGCTGCAAATTTAGCTTGTTATCTGAAGGGAGTCCCGGTATCCTTGATTAGACCCGCGTTCCAGGTGCTCTCCAATGGTAGCTATGTGCTCCTTAACAGTGAGAGCTGTTGTGAAATGTGAGCCGGAACACCATACGTCGTTTCCGTCTCCAGGATTGTCACACGTTGCAGGAACGTCCTTTTTTCCCCAGCACAATTCACAGGAGTAACAGACATCTGGCCCCATATTGTTACTTCTGTTGCTAATTTTGACAAGGTAAGCCGACTGAAGGCCTTATTGTTCCAAAAACATGTGTCACTTACATCAGCCCGCGAGACTTATGCGCTTCAAGTTGCAAGGTCATCTGCGGAGATTCAGGGCCAGATGTAGTAAAATCTAATTTTGTGAATCGGAAATTGCGAGTCGGTGCGACTCGCGATTTCCGATTCGCAAAATCAGATGCAGAACGGTGTCTCAGACACCGTCTGCGAATCTCAATGGGGTCACAAAGACCCACCTCATTAATATTAATGAGGTGGGTCGCATTTTGCGACCCCATTGAGATTCCCTGCACTCACAGGGATGGTGGCCTGCTGGAGACAGCAGACCTCCATGTCGGTTACTGCTTTTTAAATAAAGCTATTTTTTTTTTGTATTGCAGCCCGTTTTCCTTAAAGGAAAACGAGTTGCAATACAAAAAAATAACGAAACCATTTGGTTTCGGTTTTTCACAGTAGGCAGTGGTCCATTGGACCACTGCCTGCTCTGAAAAAACATTAATGGCGACATTCACAAAGGGGAAGGGGTCCCATGTGGACCCCTTCCCTTTTGCGAATGGGTTACTACCAGTGTGACACTGGTGGTAACTGCGAATTGCTTTGCGACCGCGTTCGCGGTCACAAAGCAATTCTGCATCGCGGTGCGAGTTGCAAATAGGAAGGGAACACCCCTTCCTATTTGCGAGTCGCATTCCCATGCAAAACGCATCCTACATCTGGCCCTCAATCCCTTTTATATACTAATATTCTGAGACGCTTTAGTGAACTCGTTGGACGAATATTCAATGCGTCTAGTACAAGTGGAATCGCCCTCTTCTGTAAGGCTGTTGGTTCTGGTTTTGTTCACACATTCTCCTACATATTTGGTTTAATACCTTCAGAAATACATTCACTTTTTTCAAGTGTTTTCGGGGGATTCCCAATCACTTTGTCTATAATTGGTGGCAGTCTGTTGTTGCTACTTTTTCTGCGCAATGGCTGTCTCTTCACAGCAAGGAGGACTGAAAGCGCTACCACCAGCGCAACTGTGTCATGAACGACTGATGCAGTATTTCCGAGCACTTCTCCTGCAACAGCTGGAGTGTGATTGGTCTTTGTCATTTCGACCAGTTTTGGATTGTGTGCAGCCTGTGTTTCGATGCCTCTGGTGCCCCCTTGAATGTGCACTGGAAGTTTGTCTTTCTACGCAATGTTTACTTTCATTGAATGCTGATCTGTTAGTGTTCCCAATGAGGGCTCATTGTCAGACAGGCACATTGAGGGTTTGTTTGCTACGGGAAGCCATTTATGAGTTGCTCTTTGTGGATTCGGCGACTCTTAATGCTACAGTGGGCATGACACGGAGTGCTGTTGCCTCAGCTGAAGCTCAGGCTCTGGAACACAAATGCTCTGTGGTGTTCCTTGGACATGATTTGGATATATTACTGCCTGCCGAAGTGGACCGTCTCCGGGTTTCCATTGTCCTGGATATAATTGGCGACTTCCTTTTTTTGTTTTTTTTTTATTTCATTTTTGTTGGAAGGAAACATATAACAAATATATTCTTGAATCACTTTACACTGAGAACTTAAAATTCAGAACAATTCAGAACACAGAGTGGAACAGACAAAAGAAAGACATCGCCTAGCTAAATAATACAAAACGTAACCACCCTTCTAATCCGGTCTAGAGGTGGTACCCCATTAAATTGAGGGACGGTGGCCCTGATCATTATGGGCCCGTATCCAAGCCCGAAATGGCCCCCATATTGCCTTCCCTTTCCTCCTAGCATGTTTCCCCTTACGTTCATATAATGCCATCTCCAAATGCTATACAGGCAGAAACCTAGCCAACCATTGCTGCCAGGACGGGGGTCGTACATTCAGCCATGCGGATGATATACAACTTCGATGCACTGCCATAGCTACAAAGATAAATGCTCTATGTGGTCCAGCTGCTTCGCCATTAATCCCAAAAACCATGATCTCAGGTGTAAGGGCAAAATCATATCCCAAAACCTCCTTCAAAACAGATTGAATACCTTCCCTCGAGGCCTTTAATTCCCCGCATGTAGCGATCATATGTACGATGTCTGCACCGTGCATCCCACATCTTGTACAGTTTATTCCTGACACACATCCCCATTTGGCGAGGTGAGCTGGAGTATGATACAAATCGAACATAGTCTTATAATGTTGCGCTTGCAAGGAAGATGATAATAGAATAGTGTCCAGTGACCTCATAAAGTTGTTACTCCCATCTACCAACTTCTTGCTCCACCTCTCCTTATTCTTCTCTAGATCATCTGGTTGTTCCACCAGCAAAAAGAGATAAATTGACCTGATAGTTATATTGGGATTAACCAGAATATCATTCAACAATTGGTTGCTTCTAAATCCCTGCACCCCCCCCTGTTTTCTTCCCTAAGAAATCCTGTATCTGTAAATATTTGAAAAAGTCCCTTTGCTCTAGACCAGACTGCTCCTGTAGATGTGATAATCGAGCGGCCAGGATCTTTGAATATATTTTAACATCACTATTTATTAATGTGATCGGGCGATATGAGGCTGGATTTAACGGGGATTTTCCCTTCTTCAGGAACATGACTATATTAGCCAGATCCCAAGATGGGGGGATTTTCCCTCCATTCTGTACCTGAATAAATAACTCTACCATTACTGGGAGTAATAATAGTTTAAAAACCTTATAAAATTCTAAGGGGATCGAGTCAGGACCGGTAGCTTTCCCCGTGGGTAGGTCACTCATTGCCATATCTATTTCTGAAGTATCTATCTGCTCTCCCAGGCGTAAATTGTCACTCTTACCTAGTTTCTCCATCTTAATGGGATATAGAAATTCCAAAATTTCTTCCTCCGAATACACTGATATATCGTTATAAAGTTCCTGATAATATCCATGGAACACCTTTCTAATTCCACCCACTTCTGATATTATCTGTCCTTGCCGGTCTTTAATCTCCCTAATAACCCCGGACGCTATTTTCTGAGTTGTCCATATTGCAAGCAAACGTCCCGCTTTTTCTCCATACTCGTACCCTTGTGCACGCTGTGCTAGATATTTCTCCGCTATCCTTTGGGCCGTGACCTCGTTCATTGCTGCTTTTACTATGGCGACTTCTTCCTGTGCCCTCCTTATGTCTACTCCAGTTTCTATAGCTATAACCAGTTGCCTTTCTGCAAACCGCAGCTTCGCTTGGGACTCTATTGTCCTAACTTGAGTATCATTCTGCGCTTTAATACTAAAGCTTAGTGTTTCACCACGAATACCTGCTTTCAAAGTATCCCAAACTATATCTACTGAAGCTGACCCCTGATTAAACCCCAAAAATTCAACTATCCACTTTCTCATATGCTCACAGTATTCCGGGTCCTTTAGAAGTCCCCTTTCAAATGTCCATCTACTAACTTTTGGTTCTAACCCCTCCAGTTCTATATACAAAACTAAAGGATTATGATCTGATACAGTACTATCCGTGAATATAACTCAATCCTGCCCTGCTTTAGAAATACAGGAGAGATTACAAAATAATCGTGTCGTGCTAATTTCGCATGAGGGGCCGAATAATAAGTATATCCGGGGTCGGGTGTGCGCAGCTTTACCCAAGCATCCACTAACCCTAATTCTTGCTGAATGGCAACCATTGCCTTATATACCCGAGGTTTACGCCCCTGATACTTCTTAGTTCTGGGCGTTAACAAATCCTGTAGTCCCTCCCAAGATCCATTAAAGTTAAAGTCACCACATATAATATAGGGAGGGGCCCAACCTGTTAGCTCGATAGCAAGGGTATCAACTACTACTGGATCGTCCGTGACTACCCCGTATAAGGAACATAATGTAAAGCCACTATGTCCATAACTACATTCTACTATTACCCATCTTCCACCCGTATCTGCCTTCTGCTGAGTAATTTTTAGTTTATTGAACCGATCTAAAATCGCCACTCCTTTAGTTCTAGTCTCTTATTCCGACCGAGCGATTACCTTCATACCAAGTGAACCAAGGATCCCAGAGTTTTTATATTCCACATGTGTCTCTTGTAGGCAGAAAATATCTGCCTTAAAGGTTTTTAATTCTTCGGCCACTCTCCTTCTTTTACGAGGGTCATTCAGTCCACATATATTGATTGACACAATTCTAAGTCTAGCCATTACTTTTCTTTTTTTTTTGTAATTTCACATCTTTTCTCTTTAGGATCCCTCAGGTCTGCATATTTAACTGCACCTTCCCTCGATTTCTCTTTTCTCCCTGTTCCACTCTTCAACCCCACTTCTCTCACCTCCATTAGTCCTTTCCTTTCCATTTTCTTCCCTCGGTTCACCCCCATCCCTCCCCCCCTGCCCCTCACCTTTTTCCCCCCCATCCCACCTTCCCCCACCCCAGACCAGTCTCCTCTGACCCCCTCCCCGACCCCTTCCCTCCCCCCCGAGACTGGCCCCCCACCCTGTTGAGCAATCAGACCCCCAATGGCTTGAATGTTGGTGTCGTGTATGCATCGGCCCACCCACCCACCAGTACCCTAAGTACCTTTACCTTCCCTGTGTTTCTATACTCTACTGTTTGACCCCCATCAAGTATTCTTTTGCCTTGATTTCTGAGGTAAAAACTTTTACTTTTCCATTCATTATTGTTTTAAGCCTAGCAGGGGCCAACAAATAAGCTTCCCCTCCTTTCTCAAAGAATGGCTTAATAAGCTGTCGGAGCCGCCATCTCCGTTCCACCGTGGCATGACAGAAATCGGGGCGGGTAAAGAAGGTGACCCCATCAAAAGAGCGTGGGGTATTGGGAGGAGTTTTATCAGATATCTCCTGTCGTACTAAATAGTTCCCAAAATATACCAAAATCGCTCTTGGGTATTTAGAATCTGCCCGTTGACCCCCCTCCTGTCGAGTTGTCGGGAACCTATGGACCCTCTGCAGCTCATTACCCCAATCCCGGTCCCCCAGTTTTGGAAAGGCCCCACGCAAAAGGTTAGCCATATATGCCTGTATATTGTTTCCTTCTAGTCCTTCTGGTATACCCAGAAATCGAAGATTGTTCCTTCTCTGTCTATTTTCCAAATCTTCCATTTTCCACATCACATCCGTCAATTGTCCGTCTCTCGCAGCACTCTGCTCTTTAAGAGTATCCATATCCTCTTCGACTGCCACTATCCGATCTTCCATAGAACATAACTTAGCTTTGATTTCCGTACATGATTTGGCTACCTTACGGACCGACCCCTGCAGTCTCTTTGTAGCAATCCTTGCACGCCGACTTTCGATCCTAGTCTCAGTTTGTAGCTCTTTCATTGAGTTGTATATTGACTGCAGGATCCCTGCCTCGGGGCCCATCGCATGAGTGTTACCGAAATTACCAGTATCGCCAGTAGAAGCTCCCACATCACTTTCATTTTTGTCATTAGCGGGGCCCTGGTTGCCAACGGTAGGAGTATCTGCTAAGCCGATACCAGAATAATCCCACCTTAGAGTCCTACCACTCATTGATGCCGCGTTTTCAAAACCCTCTTGAGAGCCAGAACGTGGTTTCACAGGTTTCCGTTGTCAGAACTGCCGTACTGTAAATTCACAGCTTGGAGATTTATTGCCAGCCTCAGATGTCTCACTCTCTTCAGATTCACTAAAACTACGATCGGCGCTGCAGAGATCGGACTCTTCTGTCAAGGAGTAAAACTTATAACTACTATCTTTACCCCAGTCCGTGAGTTGGGAATTTTTTCCCCCCATAATTTTATCCCATTTTTTAGGGCTCCCTATAAGGTTGGTGGGGTCGTCCTTTTCTGCTGTAGGTCCTGATGTGCTTACAGTTTCTTCCTTACTTTGATAGTCCAGCTGCTCACTTTGATCCACTTGTATTTGGGGCTGCCCATTTCCGGGGAGGCCAAGCACCTTTTCCCTTGTCTCCCTGTAAATGTCTTGGATCTCTGACGGGTTCTCTACGTATTGCGTAATTTTAGCACAGAGATCTTTACTTCCAATACATAACTTTCTATCGCTAATACATAGAGGAGTAGGTTCTTTTCCTGACACATTGCTTTCAGGGGAGGGGGTTATATGTACAGAAGAGCTATCTTGTGCCCCGCCAGCAAGAAAAGCCGTAATAGTAGATTGATTTTTACCTTTAAGCTTAATTTCCAACGGGGGGGTAGTGCTGTCACTCATGTTGGCATCTTTCATCAATCCTGACGTATTCTTCCCAGCCGCTTTAACAGTTATTGATGCCAAGCGTTTATTTAACCCTGCTGTCTCTCCTTTATCCCTGCCAATACATGTCGTCTTAGCGCCCTCACTTTTATCTCCAAAATTCCTAATAGTTTTGGGTGCCATATTTATTGTTATAGTATGAGATAACAGTCTGATAAATCTTGTTATGCCCGCTGCTGCCGCTAACACATCCGATATTGTTTGTTCAATCACACTCCTCGGTGGCCATGAGGGAGTAAACAGATGCCAAGATGTATTACTATGTACGACCGAGAGCATTTAAGCCTCCTAAGACTCTTCCTCTTTCCCCCCTGATTTAAAAAAAAAAAATAAAAAAAAAAATTTAAACTTTTTAAAACCCCTCTCCTCTATTTTCCGGTGGTGAAAGAAAAGAGCAGGATAAAGATAGCAAAATCAGATACTGCTAGTTAATATCGTTTCTCCTGTATTTGAAGTGTTTCAATTGGTTTCCAAGTACTTAATAGCTGCAATTCCACTAGTAATCAAAAGGGTATCCCAAGTTCCTCAAGTCCTTCCTCCCCTTAGGTGAAAGCCAGAGTAAAATCTTTGTTTTCCCCCTGCTTTCCTAAACAACCACAAAGTCCGAAAATTCATCAGCTCGGGATAGCGTCCTTGTGCTTTACAAAGTTTTTCTTATCTTGTCGTATCTTTTTTTATTTGATATTTTTTTTTCCCCCCCTTACCGGCGTGAAGCGCTTCGGCGTGTTCCCAACGCTGATTCAGACCTGACCGCGTCACTCCGACGGCCAGGACGCCCCCGCGTTCTCTACCGCGGAAGGGAAATCCTCGTTGTGGTCGCACAGCAGCGACTGCAACTATGCGCCGGAATCTTGGGGGACAGTCCTCGTTGCGGTGGCCGCCGTGGTGCGAAGAGCGGCAGCCACTATGTGGTGCAGCACCAGCTGCAGCGGTTGCAGGTATGCGCCGATGCCCGGGAGACAGTTCTTATTGCAGTGGCTGCCGCGATGAGGAGAGCGGCAGCCACTATGTGCGGTGCAGAGACAGCGGCAGCAGCTACGGCTGTACGCCGTTGTCCCGACGGCAGTTTCTCATTACGATGGCTGCCGCAGCGAGGGGAGCAGCAGCGGCCGAGTGCGGCGCTTAGTTCCGGTGGGCGTGGTTTGCAGGCCTCTCCATTACGCCGACACCATGTTGCTCACCGTCAGCCAGAAGAGAGTGTCTTCCATAATTGGCGACTTCCTAAATGACTTTGACTTTTGAAATTTGGTTCCACACACCACGTAGTGGTATTTGAAATTGTCCTTCCTTCCAGATTGTGTCTCCTGGACTTGTCATAAATAATGCCTTGGCTGATGCTTTAGTTTAGGATTTGTATGCCTCATTTCCGCATTAGCTTTGAACCACCTTTGACCGGCAAGGGGAGGGTGTTGTATAGTTATTTTAGCCATGTCCTAGGCACGTTGTTTTAGCAAACTAGGCATGCAGTTGTGCACTTTAACCTGCTTACATTTTATTCAGCATTGCTTTATTTTTCTAACAAAAGCTACATTTGCAGTACTGTTTTTATTTTTTCTCTGTCTCATTGTTCTTTCCCCTAGGAAAGCATCATGTTCTTAGTAGGACATGTAGTTCACTTTGTGCATTCTCCAATGCTACAGTCAGATAGATTTGGCGACAAACATGGTATGCTGTGTCTCAAGCATTCGTGGAAACACACTCATACGTGGGGACCATTTCTTAGAATTTCAGCTGTTTTATTATTAAAAAACATCCCTTAGCCCTAGACACGTTAGAGGGAGATTCCAGCTAGAGGACCACAATGGTATTCTGATTGCTGCAGGCTTCCCTACAGCTACTTAGACAGCTGAGCCCTGAACCAGATGGGGATGGTGTCTCCTTAGACCTCAGCCTCTTCTTCAGGCATGAGGGATGATTTTATCCAAGGTGAAAACCCGAAGGGCAGATTAGGCTTAGTATGCTGTGCTCATACTTAGCGTAGGTGAGGGGCTATAGATCCACTCCCCTGTTCAGATAGCATGGTAGGACTGTTTTTGTGTTTTACACTTGTAGTTGCATGCCTGCTCCTGTTGTCTTTTATTATCCTCATTATTGCTATACACCTGCTTTTATCTAAAATGCTGATATTTTAATAAATGCTTATTGAAATATATTCTGCCTCCGTTGTCTGTGCCTGAGTGAGATCTTGGTAACTGAGAGAAAGGGCTGTGAGCTGATGTACCACGATTCCCTGGGGATTCTATCTTGCCATGAGCTTGGTTGCCATAATCATCTTGGCTAGAGATGAAGTGCTGCTAGTTAGCCAGAAACCCCGTTTTAGGCCGACAGGTTTCACCTGGTGTGGAACTGTACCTACTACCCACAAGCCATGCGGTCCCATCACCCTAATCCAGCAGCCTCATTACCATAATGAGAACCTCGTGTCTCAAAGATCATCAGAATGTGAAAGTTTATGCTTTATGCTAGTCAAAGTGTTAACAGTTATCCGTCGAAGCGGCATTGCCACACAATTTAAATGTGCATTTGATTGAATTTCAGAGTTCACCTTTGGTGGTATTTGAATTAAATCTCATGAGAGGGATACAACTGATGAATAATGTAATTTAGACCATGGGTTAACAGTGCATATTGAAACAATATTGAATTAAAAATATGTTCAAAAATGTAAACAATTTACCTCCCTGCCACATTTAATCAAATGCATAAACCAAGCTTTTTCATTTAAAATGAGATGTATTATTCATACGAATTAAGTATTAATTCATAAGATTTCATACTAAATGTGTTTTATTTAAAAATATTAATTCAATGCATTTTTATAATCCTCTTGAGTTAGCATCAGTGGGGCCTGTTGAAGTCTGCATTATATGACTGTGTAGGAAATGGATTTAGTTTTGTAATGTAAGTTTTATTTCTGACTGTTTTCTCATGAGAAGACTAGAAGTTAGTAATAGGCCCTGTTGCTCAACCATATAGAAAATTTAGTGTTGTGCTCTTGAAAAAAAAGGACATTGTGGAACATGGACTGACATTGTATACAAATGTTTCAAACCTGCGCAGAGTCACACAGATGGAAGATGTTGTCATAACAGACTTGGGAAAATATTGAACAGTTTCAGATTGAAGTCATGTGAACAATTTCTATTAGATGACACCCTTTCAACATAAACTGTATTTCTACCTATGATGAATCAGAATGTTTTATGAATTCTAATATCATGTTGGGCATTCGAATTTTGGTGAGATCCCCAGATGCCTTTCGACCTTATGCTTTGCTGATGAAGAGTCCCTGAAAGTTGAGTCCATTGGAGAGGTGTCATCCTCTCTTCTTTTTGCCCCTTGAGTTGCCTTTTTGAGACATGGAGATCTTACCTAATCCTCTTCAGAAGACTGTTGATTGAGCTTCTGATATGCTGACACTTTTCTGTTTGATCTATCTTTTGCCTATTTAGTAACTAGCTTGCAGTTTGAAATTATTATTTTCAAAATTATTTTTGTGCTTTTTATGCTTACTATATATTTTGCCCACATGTATTTCTCCCCACACATGTATTTGCCTGATTTGGTTAGTTTTGGGTTTTTTTACTGCCCAGCCTAATATATGACTTTCCAAATGTGAATTGACTAATGATTGTTAACTCTGAGCACCAACTTTATTTCTGTATCTCAGATATTCTTGTTTATTACATATATTCTTCTTCTTGAATGCTTAGTTTTGATAATGTTAGTTTGCTTGAACTTATTGTATCGCCTTGGGCAACCCTTGGTTATAATGTGTCATTATAATTTGGCATTGAGAATAGTCTACATGACTTTGAGCTTGTATTTGTAATGAATCCCTTAACTTTATTTCTGACTGGAGTTTTTCTGCCGTGGACACATTAGTCATGGTGTATAAATTAATTGGGTTTGTATTGAAATTTTGTTGATGCTCTACCACACTACTTACTAAGTCCAAAGATCCATCCACCTCAAAGAGCATTGGTTCCTGCAAAAGATGAAAATGCTACAACAGGAGCAAAGAGCAAAAGTATGGAGGAAAAGTGTAACAGACGGTATTACATTACATCCTGTACTTACAAAATAAGAAAACTTGAAAGCTAGAGATTTAGAAAAATCTGTAAGGAAAGAACATAAAGGAGATACTTCGACAAAGGCTGAAGCTAAATACAAATCAAAATTTGATTTGGGTGATGATTTATTAGAGGAATTATTGGCTACTCGTCGTCCACCATAAGTGGGATTTTACCTAACAATGGATCTCAGCAAATAATGATACTATGTCTACACCTCCATTTGATCCAGGTGTTACACAAATTACTAATTGGATGCAAGAAATACAACTGGTAAATGTACAACCCGTATTGACTGAGACGATTACTGTATACCACAGCCAGTGACAACTCAACTAACTGTTGCACTGCCTGTTAATACACAGCCTGTATCATTAGCAAGCAGTTGTCAGTGTTCCACACAAGCGAGTATAGCCCAAATGAAATCTCCAGTAAATGCTTCAATTAATATGGTGCAGATGCACAGGTTACTAGACTGGTTACTCCAAAAGATGTACCAGCACATATTACTCTGACTACAGTGTTTCAGCAACCAGTAAACTAATTTATCCCAACATTACTGAATTCATAGATTGTGGTATGGACATCCCCCCAAACTGTTTAAGCATTAGCAGAGAGAAACGGATTTGTTTTCACAACTCAAACAGTACCAGGTGAATGTAATTGTGAAGAGGGTCTATATCCTTCTTGGTTTGAAGGGGCTGCCAGAAGGTGTGTCAAAGTTGAAGATGCAGATAGACCGAGTACTAGTTCAAGTCCAGAAGTTAAACCTGCTCCTTTTTAGGAGAAATCTTTAATTGTGCCCCAATTGAAAGTCAAATTGAAATAAATAATTAGAGGTTGTGTACATTAAAGGATCACATAGAGCAGTGCCAAGAAACAGAGCTGGTCTATTTATGTAAAGAAATTACAAGAAATGTTACAACAGTTCATGACAGATTAACTGAATTGACAAATAAATATGAGGTTGATATTTCAAACAGGTGTAGTTCAGGAATGCAAATTCATCTTGTAAAATTAATAACATGTGTGAGGAAATGGAGTGAGTTAGACAGATTTGACAAAAGTGGTCATAAAATTGTGATAAGAAAGAGAAACATGCTAAACAGACTGAACAGAAAAAGAAGCAAGCAGCTCACTCAGAAAAGAAAGAGTCAACAGCAGCCTATTCTTTAAGGGAAGTACCAGATAGAGGGTATGTCCAAGTCCCATGGAGTAGACGAGACACAAGTGGAAAAATGTATCAGAATCTTGAAGGTACTATGGAAAGATTTGAATACATTCTTTAATATTGTGATTCCAAGTGATTTGTGGGCAGAGTATAAAATTGCTGTTCAATGGCCAAAGAGCCTGAGAAAGATCTTGATACTAATGCACCATCCCCTGTGGTAATGACTAAATATAATGAGGCAAGTACATTCTTGAAAGGTAGAATTTCACCTAAGGATTAGAATTATTTGAAGTTGAATCAAATGCAACAGGAGTGAAGGAGACAATCATGAGTATTTTGAGAGGTTGATGAAGGTGTTTCAGCAGCATACAGGACAAGCACATCTTGATCCAACAGATATGGGGTTTTTCATTATGCAGGTTGTTATTGGCTTGAGACCAGAGATTTGTCAGAATAGTCAGAAGAATGCGATTTGCTGGCTGACCAAGACTTTTTATGATGTTTTGAAATACGCAAAATATTGCAGTGATGAGCAGGAAATGAAACAGCAAAAGCTTAAGGGCAAGTTTATGCTGGTACAGACAAATGGGGCTGATTTAGATCCTGGTGGAGGGGGTTACTCTGTCACAAACGTGATGGAAATACCGCCCACCATATTATGATCCCATGATAGCTTATGGGGGTCATAATACAGTGATTGGGATATCCATCACATTTGTAACAGAGTAACCCCTCCACCAGTATCTAAATCAGGCCCTAGGTTTGCACAATGTAGGTTTTCAAATCCATTGTTTGTTGGGAATGGTGGTGTAGTACAAGAAATTAATGGAATGCAAGCAGGTGGTTTTCATCAGGGATGCTGGGTGTATTAGTAGGAATGATTTTGGCTCAGGGTAGAGGGAGAGGTGCACCAATTGATCTTAATACAGGTGTTGATAATGCAACACTGATGAAGATGACACCTGTGCAATAATGTCGGGCATTGTCAATAATCAGATGCAGGGAGTGAATCAGATGTAAATGTCAAATGCAGCAATGAGACAAGTACGGAGTTCAACCAAATGTAACATTTGCTAGACTGAATCAAAATCAGTTCCCTAAAATGAATCGAAATGTAATGCAGGTCCAAAATCAGGATACCATTCAACAGTTCCCTGTGTTTATGATCTCGAAATGTCAAAATCAGGCATGTCACAATGATGGTGCCTTAGAGTGTAGATTGAGTGCTTGGTGCAGTGTTAGAGGTAGCCCAGAGTGAACTATTTGTAGATGGTGATGTAAATAGCCACCAAGGGCCAGATTTATACTTTTTCACCCAAAACTGCGTTAGCGCAGTTTTGCATAAAAGTTTGCTTGAAAAAGTATAGCGCTGGCTAGCGCCATTCCAAGATGCCGGCCGGGTGCCATATTTATGGAATGGCGCTAGTCGGTTCTAATGCCCTGTTAGCGTCCTTGGAAAGGACGCTAACATGGTGGGGGAGGCGTAGGGGAAACGGGCACTTGTACGCCGAATTATGGTGCTACACTGTTTAGAGGCAGAAAAATTGCCACTAAACAGGGTAGCGCCATTTTCTGGTGCACAACCCCCATGGACATGGTTGCTGTCTTAGTAAAGACAGGAGCCATGCCCACCACCCCAATGGCCATGCCCAGGGGGCAAATGTCCCCTGGGCATGGCCATTGGGGCCAGTGCAGTGCAGGGAGCCCTTAGTCAGGGCCCCAGTGCGGGGAAAAATAAAAAAAATATATACTTACCGGGACTTACCTGGGATGGGTCTCCCATCCTGTGGTGTCTCTCTGGTGTGGGTGAGGGTGTCTCTGGGGCCAGGGAAGGGCACCTGTGAGCACTTTCCATGGTCTCTGACCATGGAAATATGCCTACAGGTCCCCTTATGCCTGCCCATACCCAGGCATTAAATAATGGCGCTAAGCAACCTTAGCACCATTATTTAAGGCCCCCATCCCCCTGTGATGGATTTAGCACAGGGGATAAATATAGCACTAAGGCCATATCGTCCTTTTCTGGATGGGAACGCCTACCTTGCATCTCATTGACGCAAGGTAGGTTTTCACGTCCAGAAAACAACGTTAACTCCATAATTTTGGCACTAGACGTGTCTAGCACCAAGGTGTAAATAAGGAGTTAGGTTTGTGTTGAATAAGCGTAAAATAAATGACGCTAATTCAGCGCAAATGGAGTATAAATATGTGCCGAAGTGTCATTTCCTATTGACACAGGAGCTACACATTCTACTGTGAGATCAGTGGAATTACCAGACCTACCCCCCTCGGGAAAAAAGATCCAAGTTGTAGGAGTCACAAATAGATGATGACAAACCCAATTTCAAAAGAAGTTCCTGTAAAAATGGGTTCCTTTGAAGAGAATCATCGATTTGTGTCTACAATTCCAGTCCAGTCAATCTGCTAGGGAGAGATTTGTTATGTAAGTTAATTTGCACAATCTATTAGACACCACACAGAGTTGAATTTCAACCCCATGATGAAGATGTAGATTTTAAAACTGCTCAGTAAGAAATGCTAGGGATCTACCCATGTTAACACCAAAAGAATTACCTGCAGATCTGATTGAAAATGTGAACCCAGATGTATGGGACTTCACTGTAAAAGATAGTGGATAAATAAAAGGAGATGAACCTGTAACAATCATTGTAAAACCAGATGCAATTTTCCCCAGAACATCGCCTTATCACATGGCACCAGAAGTTTTAGACAGAATAACACCCTTAATCAATTATATGTTAGAGAAAAGCATCTTGAGAGAAATAATTGGGCATCCATGCAAGTCGCCAATTATGGTACTGCAGAATCCTAATGGCAAATTTAGGATAGTGCAAGATTTAAGAAAGGTGAATAACATCTTAATCCTATGCTGTCCTGTGGTTCAGAATCCAGCCACCATACTTTTTCAGATTCCATTACAGCTGAATAGTTTTTGGTGATTGATCTCTTCAAGCCTTCTCCTTGATTCGATTGAAGAAAGACAGTCAGTATCTGTTCTTTTTCGTGTTACGAGAGAAGGTTTTAGCATGGTGTCTTGTCCCACAATGGTAAACTGAGAACCCCTCTATTTTTAACCGAATTTTGAAAAATAATTTGTAATTATTGAATCTACCCCAATGTTCAGTTTTGGTCCAATATATTGATAATATTTTGACAGCATCAAGGACAAATGAATCTTGCAAAGTTGATACCACTGCGTTACTTAACCATTTGGCAGAGAAACGCCATAAGTATCACCTAAAAATGTGCCCTATTGCCAAAAAGAGGTCTAGTATTTGGGACATGTAATTGAGAAAGGAACAACAAAAGTATCAAGCAAGAGAGTTCAAGCAATCTTGAAAATGAGTCCGCCTAAAACACAGAGAGAAGTCAGTACGTTTTGGGAATGGTTGACTACTGTAGACAGTGGATAACTAACTTTTCCCTGGTGGCAGAACCTTTATTGAAACTGACACACAAGGATGTGCCAGATCCAATTGTATGGAACAACAAATGCATTAAATGTGTTCCTAAATCTGAGAGAAAGTCTCTGTCATGTTCCGGCACTGGGAATGCCAAGTTACACCAAAGATTACATGCTGCCTGCAGTGAGGGAGGGCTGTGCTTTCTCAGTGCTAACTCAAAATCATGAAGATGCCAAACAACGTGTGGCTTACTTCTCGGTGGCTCATGATCCTGTAGCCACCACTTTACATGGCTGTCTTAAAGTTGTAGCTTCAGTTAGTGCAAGTCTTGGGAAATGTAAAGACATTGTGATGAGATATCCTCTAACTGTAATGGTCCCTCACTCTGTAGACGTTTTGCTAACTAAGACTAAGACCGAGCATTTGACTAACACTAGATTGACACTATACTAGCAGTAAATTTTGTCAGGAAGCAATATTGTGCTGGATAGATGCCAGATATGGAACCCTAGCACACTGTTCCTCATTCCAAAGGGAGAGAAATCTGACCCTTTCGAACATGATTGCCTGGATGTTACAGACCTATGCACCAAACCCATACCAGAAATAGGAGATAAGCTTCTACTTTGTCTCAATTTTATTCTATTTGTGGATGGCTCATGCATAAGAAAAAATGAGGGTTCTCTAAGAGCAGCTTATGCAGTTTGCACAATTCAAGAAGTGTTTGAGGCTTCATGGAGTTTCCTCAGCGTAAGTTGCAGAATTAATTGCCCTTAGCAGAGCTTGCAGCTTGACAGCACAAATGAGAGTGACTTTATTCACAGATAGCCTGTATGGATTTTGTGTTGTCCATGATTTTGAGCAATTAAGGTCCCAGAGAGGTTTCATGACCTCATCTGGATCGCCCATTCGAAATGGTCAGTAGGTGAAAAGCCTGTTGTCAACTGTGCAACACACAGGAGTGACAATAGTTATGTTACATTTGGCAATATGTATGCTGAAGAAGTCACATGCTTTTGTGCAACTGTGGCCTGCACATTAAACAACTCATTCACAAATGAAAAACAAAGTGAAAATGTCTTTTCCATGATGCTGAGAATGGTAGACAATTGGGATGAATTGAGAAGAATTAAATGCTCCAGAGTCAGAAAAGCACAGCTGGATCAGAGCAGGATGTGGAATGGATGAAAATGAAATTTGGGTTTCAGTGGATGGATGACCAGTCTGTTACCCCCAATGACCAGAATTTTCCATGGCCAGACTCATTTAGGAAGGGATGCTATGATTCGAACCTTGAAAAACTTCTGGTTTCATCCGAAATTCAGAGCACAAGCAGAAGAATTGTGTCATTGATGTGTGACATGTTAACAAATGAATGTAGGCAAACAAACACAAGTTACGTTGAGTCATTTAGGGAGATCAGGAGGACCCTTTAACCGAATGCAAATGGATTTTAGTGAAATGCCTATTTGCAATGGGTTAAAATATGTTTTAGTAATTGTCTCTATTTCTCAAGATGGGTGGAAGCTTACCCATCTCGAAGAACTGATAGTCTCACTTTAGCAAAGTTATTGTTGATGGAGCGTATTCCAAGTATGGAATGCCTGTCTCTCTGAATCTGGTCAAGGTGCTTGCTTCAATAGTTAGATAATAAAAATGTTCTGTGCAGCATTGCAAATTGAACAGAAGCTTCATTGTAGTTATTGTCAAGAGGCTTTTGGAATAGTAGAGCAATTAAACTGTACTATAAAATCAAGATTTGCAAAGGTGTGTGCTTCAGCTTCTTTGAAATAGCCTATTGCTTTACCTTTAGTTCTGATAAGCACGCAAAGTACACCGGACAGGAAGACCGGTGTGTCACCCAATGAGATCCTAATTGGGAGAGTAATTAGACTAAATGCAGTTCTGGCAAATGCACTTATGAATATTACAGATGGCACAATACTCAATTACTGTAAGGGATTTGCTGATATAGTGAGTTCTGTTTCTTGACAGGTTGAAGCTACAACCGCAAATCCAAACCAGGAGCAGTGCCATGACCTCAGTCCAGGTGACTGGATCCTGACTAAAAACATATAAGAAAGTCCTGTCAAGAGCCATGCTACAAAGGCCCCCTCCTGGTAATTCTGATCACAAATATTGCAGTTAAACCTGCTGGGATTGCAAACTGGGTGCATGCATCACACACCCAGAGAATGAGAGATCCTTATGAAGAATAGTGTTCTATGATCCAGAATGAAGAGCACTGGTGTACATACCACTGCATGTGGAATAAGAAGATGCTAAAGTAAACGTTTGAGATCAGAGACAGCAAAAAGGAGAAAGGGGTGAAGAATGTCTGATAGGTGAAGTGGTTCAACTGCCGGACATCTCACAAAGTGGCACTGGAGAAGACCTGGTAATACAGACCGATGAAGTAACTTCTGAATCTGCTTTGGAAGGAACAGAGAACTTTGATGATTCAGGAGAAGAAACAGGTTCTGGAGTAGAGACAAGAGCTGATGCCCACAATTAAAAATACACAAAGCGGTAAAAAAGAAAACAAGGTTGAGTGTGTAAGCTGTATCAATACCACTGACAATCAGAGTAGAAACAGTCCAGTGGTATCAATGATACAGAAGAAGAACCAAACACACTCAGGAGAGTACCATGTCGAAGATACTCATCACCTGAATGGACATATTGGGCCTCATTCTGAGGCTGGCGGGCGGCGGTAGCCACCCGCCTGGCGGGAACCGCCATATGGCCGCTCCGCGGTCGAAAGACCGCGGAGGCCATTCTGGCTTTCCCGCTGGGCTGGCGGGCGACCGCCAGAAGGCCGCCCGCCAGCCCAGCGGGAAACCCCTTCCCACGAGGAAGCCGGCTCCGAATGGAGCCGGCGGAGTGGGAAGGTGCGACGGGTGCAGTTGCACCCGTCGCAAATTTCAGTGTCTGCTAAGCAGACACTGAAATTCTTTGTGGGGCCCCCAGGGGCCCCACGACACCCCATACCGCCATCCTGTTCATGGCGGGCGAACCGCCAGGAACAGGATGGCGGTATGGGGTGTCGGAATCCCCATGGCGGCGCAGCAAGCTGCGCCGCCATGGAGGATCCCTGAGGGCAGCGGAAAACCGGCGGGAGACCGCCGGTTTTCCTGTTCTGACCGCGGCCAAACCGCTGCGGTCAGAATGCCCTGCGGGGCACCGCCAGCCTGTTGGCGGTGCTCCCGCCGACCCCGGCCCCGGCGGTCCTTGACCGCCGGGGTCGGAATGACCCCCATTATGTGAGTCAAGTTTTTAATATCCCAATTTCTGATTTACTTGATTGGAGAAAGGAACTGCCTGAATCTATTTGAAAGTCTTTAATTGCAGAAAGACTGTACTGAAATTACAGAACCAGAGAAACTCAAAGAGACTGAGATATTATTTGTTAGATAGTAAAAAGACTAATAAAATAGTTAAATTAGAAAAAAGAAGATAAAAGGAGTGCTGATGGCCGAGGGAGCAGTACATAAATAGGGATACCATTTTGGAAGAACACAGAGTATATGAAGATCATATTTTCATTAACAAGACTAGGAGTTTGAAAAGAAGAAAAATAAAGAAAATTGAATAAAAAGAAATAAGACTAACTTGAAGAAATTAACCTGAAGAAGTTCATTGAATTATTCAACTTTACCAGTTATATTGCTGTTGTATTCATTTTATTGGCAGTAGGTCTGATTTTAGAGACAACATGTGTAATGCCAATAGAACTAGGTGCAAAATAATTTTAGGAACTTTACTAACATTTATAATATTACTGGGAATAGCAATAGCATTAGTTAAACACTTTATACCTGAGACAGAAAAAACTGTAGTGGAGTATGGAATGCAACACAGAAATCAGTTTGATTATGATGACTTAAAAACATAATTTGTAAACTACAAGAATATAGATTATTCAATGAATGTTTATTCTAGATTAGTGCAAGAATACGCTAAGGCCCGTATTTAAGAAAAGTGGTCCATCATAGATGATATGCCACTTTTCTTGCACCCCCCTTCGGCACCTAACAACACCATGGATGCCTCGTATTATAATACAGTGCACCATGGCAGTGGTTAGCACAATAGTGTCCACATTATTTACGCTATTGTGGCACTTTACTACACTAGTGTCAAAAAGTTTTACACGGTGCAGCAAAGTGCAAGGAGGCCCATTGATTGCAATGGGTGCGTCATTTTAATGGCTGCTCTGAGCAGGCATTACAAATTATGCCAAAAATGGAGCAATGAAATCTTTTAAATTTCACTGCAGCATTTTTGTGGGCTCCACCATACATTATGTCTGGTGAAGGCATAATGTGGCATAAGGGGTTACAAATTGGAGCAATGCATGCATTGTGCCACTTTGTAAATATGGCATGGCAGAAAACCCACTTTAGCACTGCCTGAGTGTTACAAAAATTACACTATGGCAACACTAACATGGCACAAGGGGCTCTAAAATATGGCCCAAAGGCTTAAGACGTTGAGGACTGTTATGTGTGTGCACATATGCCATCATTTGCTGATGAACAGGTGACTTACCACCACATTCCACTTTCATATGCTATCTACTGTTGTATTCTTCTTAGTTCAATATAAAGGCAACAACTCTTCAAATATTATTATTCTAATTTTGATATGATGCTCTCTAAAGTACCATTAATTAAAAGCATGAATCTAGATCCACAAGCTAAAGACAAAGAGACTGCATGAAATTACTTTAGACGGTTTCTTGCTGTTAACACTGTGAAAAGAATTTAACATGCTTAATGAATTCAAAAGAAAAAGCTTTTATTATGACACTAGAAGAGAGGAATGAACAGTTTGCAAAAAGTGCATATAGAAGAAAGGGCATTCAGAAGAGTGCTTGGAGAAAGGAAGAGAATGAATTAAAAAAGAAAATGTCTCTACCTAAATTAACCATAGATAAAAGGTACAAACGGATATTATGTGTGTTTCAAAGAAGAATTAATGGAAGAAAGACACCAGTGGCAAATAGTAATTGGGAGCATGTGTTTAAATTATCT
This sequence comes from Pleurodeles waltl, assembly GCF_031143425.1. NCBI lineage: Eukaryota > Metazoa > Chordata > Amphibia > Caudata > Salamandridae > Pleurodeles > Pleurodeles waltl. The sequence goes on along the minus strand of NC_090442.1, from coordinate 890,540,414 downwards.
GGAGGATCTTGGCAAATTTTACAGGAAGATGATTATACTATACCTGGAGTTTATTTAATTTGTAAAGAAAATGTATATTTTATGTTGCCTGCATTTTGGAAGGGTATTTGCTATTTAGGGTTTCTATTTCCAAAGATGTATCATGTACAAACCCTATATGTATTACCAATGACACCATCACGCAAAAGATAATCACATAGGCCCTCATTACGACTTCCACAGTCTTTTCAACAGACCGCCATAGTCGCAGGCACCAGAAGACCGCCATATTACGACTACACTCGGATTGCTGCATGTTTACAGGCGGAAATCCGACACCGTCGGCCTGGCTGACGGGGTAAGCAAGGCGTTTTCTACCGCCAGCACTGCCACGCCAACAGGACTCAGCCTGCCGTATTACGATATGTAATATGGCGCAGCAGTTTCCAGAATGGCTGTGCGGTGCTGGTGGTGGACAATGCAGAGACCCATCCCCTCCCAGACGACCACCTCACTGAGACAGTTAGGTGGACTATCCAAAAAGGGGCAGATGGTGTGTGCATGTGTGTGCGTGTATGTTTAGCAGCATGGGTGTGCGTGAGTGCGTGTTTGTGTGTATGTGTGCGTGGAGGATGTGTGTGTCTGAATGGAAGCAGGAGGAGAGGAGTGTGTTGGGGTGCAAGTGAGTAAGTATGTGTATTGGGAGGCGTGCGAGTAGGGGTGTTTGTGTGGGTGTGTGCAGGTGAGTGGGGTGTGTGTCAGAGAGTGTGTTGGTGAGTGGGGGTGCATTTATGAAGGTGTGTTGATGAGGGGGGGTGTATATGAAGGTGCGTTGATTAGTGGGGGTGCGTTTCTGTTTGTGTGAGAGTGAGTGGGGGTGTCTGAATGTATGTATGCGGTTGGGAGGTATCTGCAAGTGTGTGGATGTGTGGAGGGGGTCTTTGCAGGTGTGTGGACATGTGGGGGGGGGGTGCCGGTGATCAGAATGGGGATTCCAGTTGCCGGGTGCGTTACCACCAGGGTTTTCATGGGCGGGTGACCACCGCGGAAACCCTGGTGGTTTGCCAAGTCGTAATACCGCTGGCGGTCTTACGACTGCCACTGGGCTGGTACTGGCCACCAGACTCGTAATGTAGAGGTCTTTACCACCGTGTCTGTGGTGCTAAGACCACCACTGCAAGTGTGGCGGTCTTCAGACTGCCGCACTCGTAATGAGGGCCATAGTGTGGAAATGCATGGGAAGGGAAATGATGAACTTAGAATGCATTATAAATTCATACAAGTGTCTTCTTTTCTAGAGAGTGAAGCAAGTGAGAATACTTTATGTTGCATCCTTAGCAGAGTCAAGAAGAAACAAATGTGTGAAGTATGAAGCCATTGTTCATCTGCTCTCTCACGCTGAGGACGACACATACAGACGAACATACTCAACAGCTGGTTGGCTGTGAGCTAATGTTTGAGATAATTGTTGCAAGCTTGTAAATGTTCACTGCAATGTATAAAACCGTCCCAGGGAAAGTGCAGGGTATGGATGACTGCTTCACTTCTTTTCATACATATGATGCAAAGCAAAACTCTCTTTCTCTTTTTCCCAGGGTAGCTGGATACAGTTAATTGCTTTCTGTTATAGTATTCTTCACAACTGCTGATAACTATTCTGATCAGACTATGAAGAGAAATTCTTTGATGAATTTATTATATTAGAATAGGGATGGACTTTGGGGCTTACTTCATGCAATGTTCTGTAATTTTGATATAAATAAAGCTTAATAACTAATGAGAAAAATAAAATCTTTAAAACTAAAATTAAACTCTCATTATCAACTCAGAATTAAGGTAAATTATTAATGATTATTTCTATTTGATGTTATTGAGAAATTGCAACTTACTTATACCTATACCCTCTCCCAAGATCACCTCTGGGGCCAGGAGGTGCGGAGTATCTTAACTTAATTAGAACTATCCGTGCTCCTGCAATGTATATACAAGAATTATCTGTCCAGACTGTTCTCTGCCTTTCAAGTGTGCCCAAACAATTTTATGTAAATCCAACAGACCTGCGAAGCAGAATGTGATACTCAAGCAGAATTTGACACTGTACTGTTAAAAAGAATTCTCATAGCCCCCATCCTGCCTATTTTGTGACGTTCACAGGAGTCATCTGTGCCCATTCAGGTCAGCCTATTGTTTGTTCCTAGTAAGCATTTTCACACTTTTTTTGCACCTATTCAAATGCTAAGCCCTGGCTGGGAGGAGTTTGGGAGCAATACAAATTAGCCTCCACGAAACTTAGGCAGGTAAAAGATATCTTTCTAAAAGTTACTTTTCTGAAATATTTATTAATAATCTAACTTCACCAGTGAATTGGATTTTTTTAAAGTATTAAAAGTAGTTGCTTAATTATTTTCCTAGCTACTCTGATTCACAAGATACAGTATTAGTATTATAATCTACTCTGGTTTTCTACGTCGGACAGTTAGGCCTGACGGAGTGGGACAAGTCACTGTAGGAACAGGTAATCCTTAAATTTCTGTATGTCATTTAGATACCATCCTTGTGGGCTACAAGGTCTACACAGTGGTGACTAATTAATATATACAATTTTAAAATGTATGTTTTGACCTGTCAAAAGGGTTTATTTTGACAGGTCAAATTGCAATTTTCACACTTACAGTCAGGCCACACTGCTAGGCCTGATGCCATGTTTGTACTACCACTGCACCACTTGTTTTTGGTCCAAGGAGGTACTGGCTTGGCAGTTCGGGCTGTACTGTTCCCATGGGGAATAGGGTTAAGACTGATTGGTACATGACTGGGTCCAAACTGGAATGGCATGGTAAGCAAAAAAACTGATGGATTAAACCCAGATCTGTGACTGAGGGTGAATGTTTGATTTGCTCTGCATTCTGTCCATCATCTGTTGTTTTTGCACTTTCGAACAGTGGCATTTCTAAAATAGTAAGGTAAAATCCAACACCCCAGGATTTCTCACTACCATTCCAAACATACCAAACATGGCCATGCTACTCCTCACAGATCAGAAATTTCCACTTGGACATATATAAGGGAATGCTCAATGTAAACCTGTGAGAGGAGCAGCACTCACAGCAGTGAGAAACGAAATAGGCTGTTTGTCACTACTAGGACATGTAACACAAAAAAATATATGTCCTACCTTTTTTTGCATACAGAGCTCCTACGGCATACTTTAAGGGTGACTTAGGTGTAGTAAAAAGGGAGTTTAGGTCTTGACAAGTAGTTTGATTTGCCAAGTCAGTGTGGCAGTAAACTGTGCACACATGCCCTGTGTGGCAGGCCTGAGACAAGTTTGATAGGCCACTTCTGTGAGTGTAGCAATCTGCGCTGCAGGCCCACAAATAGCATTTAATTTACAGGCCCTGGGTATATGGTGTAGCACTTTACAAGGGACTTACAGGTAAAATAAATAAGCTAAATTAGTGTAAGCCATTTATATCAAGTTTTAAGGGAGAAAGTACATGCACTTTAGCACTGATTAGCAGTGGTAAAGTGCCCAGAGTCCTAAAGCCACCAAAAGAGTGTCAGAAAAATAGGATGAGAAATGCAAAAAGTTTCGAGATAACCCTACAGAAAGAGCCATTACCAACACTGATAATTCATGTATGGGTTAAGACTCCGGTTAAATGAGGCTAGCCAGTACAGTAGCTAAATCAATCCTTTACAAGAGAAATGATATGTGCAGAGACAGACAATAGGAAACACATCCGTTTGGATAAGGCGCTAATCTGACTCCTTATTTTCTTACAGTTTCTGTGCCCTTTCATAAAAAAACTAAAGTTACTTTCAATGAAATAATGAAGCATGTGCTGGGAGGCTTTATTGCTGCTCTACATGGGCTTCTAAGTAATGTCTTATATATACATTTTAAAAGCTTCGATATTTTAGCATTAGGTGTAGGCTTTTAGCATACACAAGTGATTTATGATCCACTTGCCCTAAAATCATGTGTTCATTTATGTGATATTTTTATTGTTCTTTAGATTGGAGGCATGAGGCGATATTCATTTCCTAATAAATGAGCAAAGTTTAGACTTTCAGACACAAATAACAGTGAATTGTCTGTTACCGACTAAATAAATGTTTAAAGCTCTACCAGCACGTGCACTTTATCGTAACACCACGAGAGATAAATGCCGAAATAGAAGAGAATAGGCGAGACCCTGCCATGAGAGACTCTTGAACATGGCAATTGTTTGTCAACATAATTGCAGTACTTACGTTTCAAACCAGGGCCGGACCGGAGCACAGGCAAGAAGGGTGGAGCAGTATCCCGGCATTGTATATTTTTCTGCGCTGCAGTATGTCGCGTTATGCCTTTAAATTGGTGCGCAACGACGCAGTCCCGCTCAGGCCGCCCTATTAAAGATAATGCACAGCCCCCAAGGAAGTCTCAAACTCAGACCTGCCCTGGGGCAGCGCATTAGTGACCGGATGTTTGCAGGTTTGCAGAATGGATGTTTGAAGTATTCACTTCAGCTTTCACAGTATAGGCAGCGCGCATCTAGCTTTTGAAAGGGGGCAGAGATCCCTCTTCAAAAGTGTGAAGTGAGTGACTGCAACCGCCTGAAGGGGTATGTCTGGGAGGACTAGAGACCTTTCCCCCCCCTTTTTATTCAAGAGTTACATTCAAGGGTACGCTTTCCTGTGGGCCACCTCTTTTTGGCGTACAGTCAGTGCGCCTTCTGATGGTCTTGTTACCTCAACAGCAATGTCCATACTACAGTGTGAGTGCAAAGACAAAGGCACGTATTTATATTCTGTTTGCGCCAGATTTGCATCATGTTTTTTTTAACGCAAATTCGGCGCAAACTTAGCTCTGCATTTATACTTTGGCGCCAGACCTGTCTAGCCAAAAGTTATGGAGTTTGAGTAATTTTTTTGTACGCAAAAACCTACCTTGCGCTAATGACATGCAAGGTAGGCGTTCCCGTGCAAAAAATGACTCTAAGGCATGTGCGCCTTATTTATCCTCCAGCGTCAAAATGACACACAGGAGGAGGCAGGCCTTAAAACATGGCGCCCATCCAGATTTGCGCTGTTTTTAACGCCTGGGTCAGGGCAGGCGTTAAGGGACCTGTGGGCTCATTTCCATGGTGGGAGACCATGGAAGCAGTCCACAGGTGCCCTTCCTTGCACCCAGGGACACCCCTTGCTACCCTATCCCACCCCTGGAGGACACTCATGGATGGAGGGACCCATCCATGGTGAGTGCAGGTAAGTATGTATGTATTTTTTAAGTGGCATGGGCGGGCTAACTTGGGCCCCCTTACATGCCATGTGCCCAAGTCCCCTGGGCATGGCCATTGGGCAGGGGAGCATGACTCCTGTCTTTGCTAAGGCAGGAGTCATTTCAGTGGGGGTTGTGCATCAAAAAATGGCGCTAGCCAGGTTAGAGCCAATATTTTTGACTCTAACCTGACTTGCACCATTCTTTGGCGCACAACCCCTAGTCTTCCCTTCGTCTCCGCTGCCCAGTTACCGTCATTTATTTTGACCCTAACCATGCCGCAGCGCCAACTAACGTCATTCCATAAATAAGGCGCCCGGCTGGCGCGTTGGAATGGCGTTAGCTGGCGGTAAACTTTTTGACGCAAATCTGCCCTAGCGCTGATTTGTGTAACAAGTATAAATATGGGTCAAAGTTTTTCCCTCATTAGCATGCCTTTGTTCACAATCCATTCCTTGGACATGGCAAAAATTCTCACCCACAAACAGGATAACATTTCAGTAAGGATAGGACAAGGCACTGATGGACTCCTTGAGGTTTTGAGGATGGAGATATCTCATGTACCGTCCTTAACAGTTCATAAAAAGCCAATAAGTCAAGGGTCTTAGTGAGTAAGGAAAAATAAGAAAATAAGTGAAATGTAATAACTATGTGTTACTGATTGTACGCTGAGTGTACAAGCAAATAGCATGGTCTTTGGCCTTCATACACCCACCCACCAAACACGTTTCTGACATGTGGAGCTCTAGGCATGGTAACTCAAGGAGCAGATGAGGACTACAGAGATCCTCTAAAAAGCAGGGTTGAGCAGACTGAATCCTTCTTTGGGTTGCAGAAATATCAACTGTATTTTAGTACATTTCAACAGTAGTTAAGGTCAGGTCGAACAAATCTCAAACATCGCCGAGTGGAAATGCTACCTGGAACGCTTCCCGGAATATCAACTGCATTTCAGTACATTTCTACAGCAGTTAAGGTCAGGTACAACAAATCTCAAACATCTGAGCATAGTGGAGTTGAAATGTTACAAGGAACGCTTCACAGGTGAGCTGTTGTGGCAAATGGCAGTGTGTAGCCGTGCATCTATAGCCAGCATGTGTGCTCCTACTGACAGCGGACTCTGCTGTGGCTGCAAAAAAAAACATATCCCATTTAACATTAAGGAGGAGAGGTTTTGATAAAACATTGGCATTCATAAAATATCACAGACAAATTGATTTCTGCTGATAAAATAGCTATCAGTGTCTTCAAAGTAATTAAGTGGAGGCAAGTTATCATGCTGAGTAGAGGCACAAGTAATGAAATAGGGATTTAGGTGAGCTGGTATCTTTTAGAATTAGATGATTTATGCAGCTCAATCCCCTTCAGTGACCATCTCCTCGACTCTAAGTCAGATAAAGGCCCTCATTATGAACACGGTGGTAAACACTGCACCACCGGCGGTAACAACCGCCAACAGATGTGCGGTCTGAACCGCCAAATAATGAACCAACTTAAACACAGGCATCCTGAGAACCACTCACCACCAGCAGACGAGTGCCAACAACGATGGCAGAGCCCGCCCACAGGCCGACGGAAATGCCCTGCCCCCCATCAAGTAATGAAGCACTAGACCGCCGTCAGTTCTGGGGCGGGAACCACCGCCACGCAAAGCCAGGCGGAAACTAACCAAATATAAGGAAACAATCATTGGAGGCTCAAACAGCACGCCAAAGCAGACATGGATAGAGTGTTGCAGATCATGCCAGCCCTGCTCCTTGCCATATACCTGACAAAGACGATGACGTTAAGTACCGCAACCTGCTAAAAAGGGAAAGAAAAGGCACAGTTACATACCCACCCACTCCACCCACCCTGCAACGCACCCACAACCCTTCACAGCAGCACAAGCCATACACCCCACAGCAAGAGGTACTTACCCAACACAAGGCAAATCCAACCTGCCTAAACTACACACATGTGCTCAACACCCCCAAACAATGAAACGATAAACCACAGATCCAGAGTGTGCCATAAACAACACAGGCCACACATTAACTTTTATTCAACTCAATGAGCAATATAAGTGCAACATAAGGCCAATGGCCAGTCCAGAGTAAGTAATCTGATAGGCCACATTGGCCCCAACTTGACTCCTACAAGTGCAACAGTACTCCACCTTATAGGGGCAACAATGGGGCATCCAGGCACCTCAGGGAACAGGGACAGGAAGTGGTGGGTGTGGGGACTTACGACTGGGAGGGGGGGCTTAGATTTACATGTGGAAGGTGGAAGGGGCTTGGGTTTTGTGCTTGCAGCTGGTGGAGCGGACTTGGCCTGGGGTGCAGCAGATGTTCCTGGGCCAGCACGGGGTCTCTTCCTCACAGAGGAGGTAGCACGGGAATGGCAGGGGTGGGCTGTGACGTGGGAGGAGTGGACAGGGCAAGGAGGTGGGCACATTTAGGGACGAGACGGGGTGGGTTCAAATAGGTCTACACAGGATGGGGGATGTGTGATGGGTGGGTGTTTTGGTGCGTTTGAGTGTCTTGGGAGGAGGGGGGTGGACTCAGTGGGACAAGACAGGCTGCCAGTGTAAATGTATGTTGTCTGGGTGTCTGCAAGTCTGGTGAGTGTGCTGCATGTGTCAACTAAAGTTGTTGTGGTGAGTGCAGGTGTGGTGTCTGGGGTGCATGAATGGATGTTTGATATTGTGGTGACTGCAACAATAGGGTCAGCAACATTGAATGAGGGTGCAGTGCCTGTGGGTGTGCGTGTAGAGGGAACAGACAGGGAGGTGGAAGAGGGACACAATGGGGGAAGTGGATGTTGGTGTGTGTGCATGTGTATGTTGGCTGTGTGTATGCCTGTGGTGGGAGGTGTGGTGCTTGTGTTTTGAAGTGTGCTTCTTGTGTGTTGAGGTGTGTGCCTACATGTCAGAACGTGTCCTTTGGACGGGTGAAGGGAGTGGGGTGCTGGAAGGGGTAGAGGTGGTTGGAGGGGGGACGGAATGACCAGGGACAATGGCTGCCAACAAAGAGGAGGCCAGAGCCTGAAAAGATCTCTGTAGGCCAGACACGGCACCACGAATGCCATCCAGATAGGCATTGGTCTGCTGCACTTCTGATGTTAGCCCCTGGATGGCATTGACGATGGTTGTCTGCCCTACAGAGATGGTTCTCAGGAGGTCAATAGCCTTCTCAGTGAGGGCAGCAGGGCTGACTGGAGCAGGGGAGGAGGTGCCGGGGGCGAAGGGGATGCCCACCCTTCTGGGTGAGCGGGCACGGGCAACTCAGTGGGGAGAAAATGGGAGGGCGGTGATGGTATGGGTGGTGGTGGAAGATGACACAGAAGGGGTGGGCCCACTAGGGTCCGCCACCGCCAGGGAGCCCCCATCGGAGGAGGTATCAGAGTCACTACCTCCAGTGGTAGTTGCCTCCCCCGTGGTACTCCCCTCGCCCTCCAACCCACTGGTCCTCTTGGCATCTTACGACTCTGCCTCTGAGGAACTGTGGGCTGCTGCATCCCCACTCGCCGGTGCCTCAGCTCCCTCGCCAGATGATGCTGATGTATACAGACAACACAAGGGAACAGGGATGGGGAGACAAAACAGGAGAGACACTTGTAAATAGCTGAATGAGGTACATAACTGGTTCACACATACACCCACCATGAAAATATTCCACCAGGCAGCACCTACCGCTATACACATGGCTATGCCCCTGACTAGTGGCCAGAACCCTGCTCTACAGCCATTCCCCACAGCAGTGAAGGACCTGATGTACTGCAGACTTGACCCTTACACCCCTACTCCCCCAGGGGGCCATTATGTAGATGGACATCAGTCAGAGTCCGTGCCATTAGACAGCATAAATACGACTGCACACACACACACATCCATCAAGGAGCCAAAGTATGGTATTTGTACTCACCCCCTTGTGACTGCTGTGCAGCCTTCAAGTGCCCATCCAGGTCCTGGTACGCCACCACCAGAATGTGTTGCATAAGGGGGGTCAGTGCCCGACCGGCACCCCTTCCTCGTTGGGAGGACTACCCCAGCTGGGCCTTACAGATCTTCCTCGCCCAACGCCGCAGGTCCTCCCTTCGCTTCCTGCAGTGGGTGCTCCGCTGGTTGTAGACCCCCAGGGTCCGCTCCTTCCTGGCGATGGCCTGCCAAAGTCCCCTCTTCTGATGGACGCTTACCTATAAGGGACACACAGAAAAATGAATACTGAGGTCAGACAATGGCCAATAATATACAGCTGGCTAAATGTCCACTATGGGACGGACATTTCAAACAGCCTAACAGCACACACACACACGCAGCATGTCAGGAACCCAGGACTATACAGTGTCACACATGCACACATGTATACAGCCATTTACCACCATTACACACATCCATGCCCCCCAATCCTCCTACTCACCTGTACCTCTGGCTGACCATAGAGCTTGGCATACAGGGGCAGGACCCCGTCCACGAGCTTCACCAATTCCTCGCTGGTGAAGGCCAGGGCCCTTTCCCCTGCCACACGTGCCATTTCCATGACCAGAGGCAGGACACAGCAGTACACTCAGTGGAGTACCTGCATGCACAAGATCTGGGAGTCAAGTGAAGATGGGGTGACGAGTTTGCGTACGCACTGCGGCGGTGTGCAACGTCACGGCCAGCGGCGATCATGATATGCTAAGAATGTCCATTGACAACCATGTTAACCAATTAATTTGTGCACAGCGGTAAACACCGTCTTATGCTATTACGTCAACCGCTAGCGGTATGAGGTCACTTCCACCATGACACTTCTGGATTACAGGGGGCAGATATTTTGGCCCTAACTACGCAGTTGTAAAACCCTCACCTGCACCATGCAGGCCCTATTGTCCCCTAAAGACCCATAGGCATGAAACAATATACATTACCTCACCTGAACAGTCCTGATATATCATTGTGGTCATGTTGCTGTAATGTCAGACATACTAAGCATTTGTATCGTCGACAATCATGCCAGCAGTGCTGAATAAGAAATAATGTGTGCAGATGTATGTGTGTTCCTCACATGTGCTCTATACTCCTCCTAGGTACAGACCCTTGTGGCGAGGGAGGACCCCATCGGTGTACAGACCACTTGTAGATTTGCAGACCATGGTGGACCGTCACATCATTATCAATTACAGACTCACTTGTGCTACTATTCATGAACTTTGTGCATTACTGGATCCAGCACTGAGACCGGCTAATCGGAATCAGCATGCCATCCCTACTGAAGTACAGGTGCTCCCTGCACTCCATTTCCTGGCCACAGGCTCATTTCAAGTGACAGTGGGAATGGGTGCAGGTTTTTCACAGTCAATGCTTAGCATTATACTCTCCAGATTCCTGAATGCATTTGTACGACACCTGCAGTCCTGTGTGAGGTTTCCCCAAAGTGCTGACCTCCCTGTCATCAAGTCGGACTTCTATGGCTTTGCAAACATTCCCCATGTGATAGGTGCCATCGATGGCACCCACATAGCTATCATCCTCCCAAGAGTCAGTGAACAGGTGTACAGAAACAGGAAGAACTTTCATTCCATGAACATTCAATTGGTGTGTACTTCAGACCAGTACATCTCACATGTGAATGCCATGTTCCCTGGATCAGTCCATGATTTCTTTGTGCTAAGGAACAGTAGTGTGCCACACAAGATGGAACAACTACAAGGGGGCAGAGGATGGATCATAGGAACTGTTTCTGACACTTATTGCCACATAGCAGACAGCCAGGCTGTCTGCCACCGAGGGTTGTCATTGACAGTCCTCAGTCCTGTTTTGCCCCCTTTTTTAGGTGATTCTGGCTACCCCAACATGATTGGCTCCTGACACCAATGAGGAATCCGGGAGCAGATGTAGAGAGGAATTACAATGAAGCCCATGGACAGACTAGGAGGGTGATGGAGCGCACAATAGGTCTCCTGAAGGCTAGATTTTGTTGCCTACATATATCTGGCAGTTCCCTGGCCTATGGGCCTGAAAAGGTATATAGAACAGTGGTGGCCTGGTGCATGCTGCACAACGTAGCTGTGAGGAATTCTATCCCCCTCTTGGAGGAGGAGGGTGCTGTATATCCAGATCTGCTTCCTCAGAGAGGAGATGAGAGTGATGGTGATGATGAGGGGGGGAAGATGTACATTCCAGGACCCAACTGATACAACTCGACTTCCAGTAACTATGTGGGACTAATCAATAAGATTGCTGTCCGTGCAGCATACTGTCAGTGTGCCTTTCCATCTACGGGGGTCTTGGGTCAATAGTCATTGCAACTGTGACCAGGTTTGCATAGGAGAGGTAACATCATAGTATAATAGTTCAACACATCTGTAGGCACAACAACATATTATGCGTGTGGTGCAATTCCTGGTACTCAGATAAGAATAAAATGATTTATTATAGAGTTGCATCCATACTTCACTCTGTTTAAACATAATGACAAGGGACATTGTAATAGGTGAACTGGTGTTTTATTTGGTGAAGGGATTACATTGTGCAGTTTACAGTGATGGGAGTGGGCTACTGGTGGTTGTACAATATGGCTACATGGTCGCAGTATTTTTTGGCAGTAGTGTTATGTCCATCTATGTTTTCCAGTGTTTGTTGTTGTTTTCACACGGTTTGGGTGTTGGTTCAGTGGGACACTTAGAGGGCAGTTCTTGCCAGAGTCACTTCTTTGAGGGGGACTTGGTCTTGGCAGGTGTTCCTGTCCCATATCTGGGCCTGAGGGACCATTTGGGTGCTGGTGTTGGCCTGCATGGGTTGAGATGCATGTCTCCTGTGTGTCCTGGGATGGTGGAACATGTCCAGTTCCTCCTGTTGTTGTCCGGTCTGTATCTTGGCCTGTAGTAGGGGCTTCATGGTCTGTGTGGGCCTCAGGCTGTGTTGGGACAAGGTGCAGCAAAACAACTGCTATGGTGGCCATTGTGGCATTGTGCAGTTTCAAATGTTCCATGGCCTCTTGGTGGTATCACAGCATCAATCCTGTGGCCTCCTCCATGGGCCAGTGATGCCCTCCCACTGGGCCTAACCCCCTGTGCCTGTGTCCTCTGCACAGGTCTGGTGCTACCACTTGTACTGGGGTCATCGTCTTCCTGCCTGTTGGTAGGGGGTGACTGTGGCCTCTGACCATGTGTTCCACCAGTCTGTGGCCTGGATACACAGGTGTGAGGACGGTTGCCCTGGGCTGATGTTGTTGGCTGGGTGGTAGGGGTGTCAGTGGTGTCCCGGGTGGGGCTGCTGGATGATGACAGTCCAGGACTGTGTGAGGGGCCAGGGTGATCATCAATGTCCAGGGTTCCATCCCCAGTGTCCTGGGAGGTGCCTCTGTCTCTCTGTGGGGCACTGCCACTCCTTGTCCTGTCCGTCAGGATGGCATGAGTGGCGGTGCCTGTTGGGGGGAATGGACATGTCTGTTACAATTGCATGATTGAATGGGGTTAACAGGACTGGGCTGTTTTGTGCATTTTTCACACTTTGGGGCCATGTAGTGTGCCTTTGTAAGGTTTGCATTGCATTTTGCTTTGGATGTGGGGGTGCCTTGTGGGTGGTGTAGTCCCTTTGTGATTCCTTGCAGGAGTCGGTGGCTGTGCACGGGGGAGGGATGTGGGCCTGTCAGTGGGTGTGTGGGAATGCAGGGTGACTGGATGTAGTGATTGTGGCCTACGTGGGGTAGTGGTCCTGGTGGCTGTTGGAGGGGTGGTGTGGTGCATGCATTACAGGTGTGAGGATATGGGGTAAATGTAGATGACTTACCCAAGTCCATTCCTCCAGTGAGTCCAGTGAGTCCCTCAGGGTGCAGAGTGGCCAGTACCTTTTCCTCCCAGTCAGTGTAGTCGGTGGTGTTGGTGGAGGTCCTCTCCCAGTCTTCTGGACTGCAATGTTGTGCCAGGATGCCATGGACCTCACCTTCCCACGCAGGTCATTCCATCTCTTGCGGATGTCGTCCCTGGTGCGTGGTTGGTGTCCCACTACATTGACCTTGCTCACTATTGTCTGCCACAGCTTCATCTTCTTGGCGATGGGTGTGTGCTGGACCTGTGCCCCGAATAATGGTGGCTTGACCTTCAGTATCTCATCCACATTGGTCCTTAGCTTCCTTTCTGTGAAGCGTGGGTGTTTGAGGGGTGCCATGGTGTGTGTTGTGAATGGTGTCTTGTGTGGATCTAGGTGAGGGTGCTCTTGTGTGGTTGGGTGTGTGAGTCGTGTGATGTGGCGTTCAGTGTCTGCCTGTAGTGTTGTCCCTCTAGCTTCTTCTATTGGCAATACAAGGGATTGTGGGGTGTGTCTGTGAATGTTTTATAGTGTTGTGGATGTGTGTCAGGTGTGTGGGTTTCAAACTTGCCAATGTATGCATTTCTTACTGTTCTGTACCGCCAATGGTCATTCGGCTTCCACTGACCACTGCAGTGATTTGTGCTTCATTATTTGGAGGGCAGGGAGTTTGTGTGCTCGGCGGAGGCGGGGTGGAAGGTCCAGCATTTCTGCCGACAAGGTCCTGGCGGTGACTGGTGGCAGGGAGATTTTTGTTGGTTTCTGATTTTTGCATCATTATATGGCAGGTTTCTGTTCACCACCAATGGCGGTCTTCTGTTCACCGTTGCCACGGTGGTCGACGGTGGTTACCGTTGTGGTCATAATGAGGGCCAAAGTCTTCATGGATTGCCTGAAATGAAACTTGTATAGAAGAGATTTTGAATAACATACAAAAGTTCAAGGAAACAGAAAGTGCCTTTCAAAAACCGATGCAGAACACAAGCCTGGCGCATATGTTGGATTTCTACACATATCTTGTTCTTCTTCTACAGGTTTCCCTTGGCTTAGAACTCTTCAGCTGATAATGAGTACATGATGAGACGAAACAGGCGCCGCACCTTTGGATCATCTGACAAGGGATGTTTTAGCATTTTTAAAAATTTGAAAATGTGTAATGTGGAGTAAAAAATATTTCTGAAATTTGGGGTTTTAATGATGCATAGAGTTTGATGAGTCGCCTAGAAATGTGATTAGTACTACTAATGAAGTAGTTATGCCACATTTTCATGTGAAACCCCATTCGTGTTAATATGTATATCGTTTCAGGTGTTATGCTCATCTTTATCTTGCTCATCCCCCGTCCCAATCAGTGTTCTGTTGCAATCATTTCTCCTCATATTTCTATGGAGCATCGAGAGAATGAGGTCAATGACTTAGAATGAACAATTGTGTTAGGATATTTGTATAGTGAATGAAACTTCCAAACAGTCTTATTCAGGGACTTCCGCTGCAAACATATTGGTGTTATTTCTATGAGCCGTTGTTGAAAAATGTTAATTTTGTGACAACCATCTCCAAAGTGCAGTTGCTGACGGAGTAGGTGGAAGATTTATCTTACCTTTAAAAATTGGGTAATATTAATTAATTACATAGATTTAAAGTATTACATTCCTCTTTCTGATTTGCCAGTGCAACCATAACTTTGATCATACTATGCTGAAATTGCAGAATCTATTCATAGAAATATAATTTCTGTATAAAAGCTCTTAGGGTTTAGTGTTAGGGGGCTCATTCTGGTTTTCTATGGGTTTCATTTTTTCATTTTGTTTTATGCTGGATGATTTTTTTCCTGAGACTTTGTCCATCCATGTTGGAATTTTCTATCTGGGGATGCTGTTGGAACTCTTTATGAGTTGACTCTTGGGGTTTTGTTTAGACTTATTAACTAGGACTAAGATTTACTATTGTGTAGTTCTGTCTTTGAGTCTCCATGGCATTATCATGTATTTTTCTCTTACAGTATTTACTAAACTTTCAGTAATAAATCAATTTCTGTTTCATTTTTTAATCAGGAACTCAGTCGCTATTGTTTCCTCATTTATACTATTTTACTCTGCTAAACATTGTGCTCTCATGAGGAGCGCAGTCTCTAAACACTAAGGGGGTCATTCCGACCCCGGCGGGCGACGGGATCGGGCCGCCGGGCAGAGACCGCCAAAAAACCGTACCGCGGTCAAATGACTGCGGCTGTCATTTTGACTTTCCAGCTGGGCAGGCGGGCGACCGCCAAAAGGCCGCCCGCCCAGCGGGAAAGCCCGAGCAACGATGAAGCCGGCTCCGAATGGAGCCGGTGGAGTTGCTGGTGTACGACGGGTGCAGTGGCACCCGTCGCGATTTTCAGTGTCTGCTTTGCCCCACGACACCCGTTCCCGCCAGCCTCTTCCTGGAGGTCTAAACCGCCAGGAAGAGGCGCCACCGTGGAGGATTTCCTGGGGCAGGGGAAAACCGGCGGGAAACCGCCGGTTTCCCTTTTCTGACCGCGGCAGAATTGCCCCTGAAGCACCGCCAGCCTGTTGGCGGTGCTTCCTCCGTCCTCGGCCCTGGCGAGGCCCTAAATCCATTGGAGATTTTGGATCCAAATTATTTAGATAAGAAATAGGATATTCAAGAGTTCAGATGATATTTTGGGGTTCAATTCCTACTGGGATATGACAGTGAAGAGGCTGAGTGAAGCTGGAAAATCCAATTGTTCAGTGGCTGACAAAATTACACTATTCATGGGATTTGTTCAGTGCTTTGATATTGCCCATTTCTGAAGAGCTAGATTCACACACTTAGCTTTCATTCAAAGTTTAGTAAGTCACCTTCCAAATAGCGGAGGAGGCAAAGCCATCTGCAGGCACAACAACTGCCAACCCACCAAATTTAGAGATTCCCCTAAACTTGGCAGGTTCTTTTGACAAAGAAGCTTCCACGTCAATGCAGGGACATGCTTCAGAGACACACAAAAGTGTAATGGGCAGTTTGGCAAGTAATTGTGACAATCAGATATTATTTTTCTGGAGATATACCCCTTGAATTAAGACATTTTTCTGTAAATAAATATAAAGTTCCTGATGCACGGTGAGTTTTTTGTAGTACTTGGTGACATTTGATCATTTTTCTTGTTCAGGCCAGTCATGTTGTACAAGGCATACTCCGAAGCGTGCATAAAGAAAGCTAGTAAATGAGGCATTGAAGGGACCATTCATAAAAGGTAGTCATTATGACACATACACACTGGCAGCTGTCTAACCAAGAGCCATTTTCCCCTAGATTATTAATCCAACAGGAAATATTGCAGATCTGGTTGGGGTAGCTATCAGTTTAACATCCACCTTTAAATGAGCCTTTAGAGTTTCACTGGGCTTTGACCAAAAGGGGATCTGCTAGGTTTAGCTGTCATAAATCAGCACCTCAGTGTCGAGTAGCCCTCTCAAACAGAGATTTTGTATCCTTGGGTCACTCTATTGTCAAGAAGAAAACGGCCAATATGTGCTAATGATGCACATTCAGTACAAGACTGTGCCCAGATTTGAGTACACAAGTACTTGGTTTCAAGGAGCCTTCATTGTGGTCTGTCTACCTCCTATCTTCTCCTTGACTATATACCTAAGTGCGCTTCAGACCTCATTGCAATTGGGGGTTTAACACCAACCAGAGTATGCAGTTAGGCTACTAGTAAAGCTTGAAACTTGCATCTCAAGCTCTGGTAAGCACTTTTGTTGACCAGATATTGACACCAGAACACATGTGAAAAGCCCTTGTACTTCTGGTACATGGGATTCAATAATATAATTTTCTAGACAGTTCTATAAAAATGTAAATAGGGACAATGTAAACATTTTATAACCTTTTAACTCCTTCTGTGCCTTGGACGAGATGATCTCGTCCAAGGCTACAGTTCCCCTGTGCCTTGGACGAGATCATCTCGTCCTAGGCACAGGGGAACTTGGGGGCGCACTAGCGCGCCCCCCCGTGCACCCCCCTTCCCCCCCCAGGCGGGGATGGAAGGGGAAGACCTTCCCCTTCCACCCCTGCCCCCCCCCACGGCAATCCGATTATGTCAGCGCGCGCGCAGCGCGCTGACGTCATCTAGTGTTGCCGGCGCGCTGGAAGCCATTTGCTTCCAGCGCGTCTTCGGAGCAGGAGCTCAAAGGTGAGTCCTCTCCGTTTTTGGGGGGCGGGGGGGTTGAGAAAACAGACATGGTGGGAAAGGAAAGGGTCTTTCCTTTCCCCCTGTGTCTGTTTTCTCAAGATTCCTGCTCCACGATCGCGGGCAGGGCCCGCGATCGTGGAGCAGGAATCTCCACTAGCCACCAGGGATTTTCTTTGTGGCTAAATTTGGGGGCGACCCCTTGGGCAAGTTTTTATTTGGATTTCGCCCCCCCCTGGGGGCAGATCGGCCGTTTTTTCAGCGGATCTGCCCCCAGGGGGGGGCGAAAACCACTAGACACCAGGGATATATTTTTTTATGTTTGTTTTTGGGGGCGACCCCTTGGGCAAGGGTCGCCCCCCCCCGGGGGCAATTTTTATTTGTATTTCGCCCCCCCCCTGGGGGCAGATCCGCTGATTTTTCGGCGGATCTGCCCCCAGGGGGGGGCGAAAACCACTAGACACCAGGGATATCTTTTTTTATGTTTGTTTTTGGGGGCGACCCCTTGGGCAAGGGTCGCCCCTCCCCGGGGGCAATTTTTATTTGTATTTCGCCCCCCCCTGGGGGTAGATCCGCCGTTTTTTCGGCGGATCTGCCCCCGGGGGGGGCGAAAACCACTAGACACCAGGGATATCTTTGTTTATGTGTGTTTTTGGGGGCGACCCCTTGGGCAAGGGTCGCCCTCCCCCTGGGGGCAATTTCTATTTGTATTTTGCCCCCCCCCCGGGGGCAGATCAGCCGATTTTTGGGCTGATCTGCCCCCGGGGGGGGGGCGAAAACCACTAGACACCAGGGATTTTGTTTTTATTGTTTATTTTGGGGGCAACTCCTGTGGCAAGGGTCGCTCCCCTGGGGAGCTTTTTTTTTTCTGTTTCGGCCCCCCCCCGATGGCAGACCAGCCATTTTTTGCACGATCTGGCCCGGGGGAGGGTGGAAGCACACTAGGTGCCAGGGATTGTGTTTGGTGTGTGTTTGGGCGCACCCCTTGGGCAACGGTCGCCCCCCTAAGGTGGGGAAAATTTGTATTGCCCATCTCTGCCCGTAATTTTGTAGGGCCATCTGCCCCCAAGGAGGGCAGGGATTTTTTTTGTTTTGTGTTGTGCTGGGGGTTGCCCCTTGGGGAAGGGTCGCCACCTGAAAGGGGGCACAGAGGTGTTGCCCATTTCTGCCCCCCTTGGGGTCAGATTGGCCAAATCTTTTACGCCCATCTACCCCGAGGGGGGCAGGATCCACTTAGGTACCAGGGACAACTGCTAAGTTCTTGGTGGTGGGGTGTTTGTCAACTGGCAAAGTATTTGTATTTGTGATTATAACAATTTATTTCTTCTTTTTCTTCTAGTTCAACGCTTTTGCTTCCTTTGCTGTGGATCTTTGCGGTTTTGGCAGTAGTTGTCCTGCGGTTTGCATAGTTGCATGTTTTAGGTAAGTGAACGCAATTTACTCCAAAGGAGTATTGTTGACATGTTTGTAGGTGGTGTACTAAATGCAGTATTGTGTGTTTGACATTGTCCTTAGATTTGAGCACAGTGGTGTTTGTGTTGTCATATGTCTAAATTGCTTTTTTCTTTTTTCTTTTTAGTGGGATATCATTGGTGATTGCAGAGTAGTTGCTTGGTGAGTAGCTATTTCAGACAACTGTGTGGTATTGTTTTTTGTAGTACATAACTCTTTGTGATAAAGCTACACTTTGTTTATTACTTATTTTAGTGCTAGTTGTTGTTGGCAATCCATTTGTTGTTAGGATCATGGCTAGCCGCAAAGTGACCGCTCAGCAGGTTGTTCGCATGCTCTTTGAGTCGTCTTCAGACCATGATTACGACACTGACTCTGCATCTGAGGCAGAGGAGGAAGCAGGAGATTCTGGAAGTGAGTTTTCTGTCCGAGAGTATTCTTCTGATGAGGAAGCTACTCTCAGTGCAGATGAAGGGCCTGTGTTAGAGGAGGACATTGATGTGCCAAGAGTGCAGCAGCCTGGGGCTGCAGGGTTTCCCATTGGAAGACCTGACACCTGGATTGCCCCAAACATGGAGCAGCCACAGTTACCTGCATTTACTGGTCTCCCAGGGTGTAGAGTTAATACGGAAAACTTTCTGCCTGTCCATTTCTTTCACTTGTTTATGGACGATGTATTTTTGGAAGAGATTGTGGAGCAGACAAATGTGTATGCAGAGCAATATTTGCGGGACAACGCTGCCAGACTTAAACCTCAGTCTAGAGCTACTCATTGGGTTCCCACATATCTGGAAGAGATGAAAAGGTTTTTAGGTTTGTCTTTTTTGATGGGGTTGATCAGGAAGCCGTCACTGGCTTCTTATTGGTCTACTAGTCCCTTGATGGCAATTGCTATATTTCCTGCAACTATGACACGTAATCGGTATTTGCTTCTTCTTCGTATGCTGCATTTTGTAGACAATGCTTTAGCCTTGCCACGAGATCACCCTGATTGTGACCGCCTTTTTAAGATTAGGCCTGTCCTTGATCATTTTGTGGATCGGTTTTCAGAGGTCTATGTCCCAGGCAAAGAGATAAGTGTGGACGAGTCTTTGGTCCTTTTCAAGGGGCGTTTAGTTTTTAAGCAGTACATTCCTAGTAAGAGGGCACGGTATGGGATTAAATTGTATCTGCTGTCAGAAAGCAGTACAGGATATGTGTATAATTTCTGGGTCTACACTGGTAGGGATTCCAGTATTGACCCTCCTGGTTGTCCGGCCACTTTTGGAGTTAGCGAAAAAATTGTGTGGGAACTTGCTAGACGGCTGTTTAACAAAGGTCACCATTTGTACGTAGATAATTTCTACACTGGAGTGCAGTTGTTCAAGGAGTTGTTTAGGGTGGACACTGTTGCTTGTGGCACAATCCGTTCTAACCGGAAAGGCTATCCAAGGGAGCTTGTCTGTAAAAAACTTGAGAGGGGACAGTGCAGTGCCTTGCGGAATAATGAGCTGCTAGCTCTGAAATTTTCAGACAGGAGGGATGTGTACATGCTATCGACCATCCATGATGAGAGTACTTCCCCTGTGGCTGTTTGGGGTCAGGTTGCGGAAGAGCGCAAACCTGCGTGCATTTTGGACTACAATAGGCACATGGGTGGTGTTGATAGAGTAGATCAGAGGTTAGAACCTTACACTGCTCTTCGTAAGTCATATGTGTGGTATAAAAAGTTGGCCCTACATTTATTTCATTTGGCAACTTTTAATGCCTTTATTGTACACAAGGATTGTTCACCCGAGTCAAGGATGACATTTGTTAAATTTCAGGAGTCGGTGATAGAAAGCCTTATTGTGGTGGAACCGGCAAGAGTTCCTAGAGTAGAAGTGGTGGAGGATGTGGCTAGATTGAAAGATCGGCACTTTCCAGATCACATTCCTCCCACTCCCAAAAAAGACATGCCCACAAAGAAATGTAGAGTATGTGCCCGGAGATTAATCCGGAGGGAGAGCCGGATGTACTGCCCCGAATGCCCTTCAAAGCCTGGGCTGTGTGTTCCCGGCTGTTACAGAAGTTACCATACCCAAAAGAATTTCTGGGAAATACCTTGAGCGTAAGCTGTCTGTTTTATATTTTCATATGTTTCACGGTTGGCATCTGTTGTGTATTTAGTTAGAGCTTTTGTGTTTGTAGTTTTGTGCTTATTTTATAATTAGTAGTTTCTTTGTTGTTTATAAATAAAAAAAAGTGATTGCGGTGTGCGTGGGGTGGCGCTTGGCTGGCGGTGTGCGTGGGGTGGCGCTTGGCTGGCGGTGCCAGCCGAACGGCAGTCCACACTCCCATCAGCTGGTGTGATTCTTGTATCAGGCATGTGGGCGTATGTAAGTGATGGGCCCTTGAGTGGCGCAGTCTGTCGATGTGAGTGTTGTAATGTGCTGGGCCCGTGGCTGGCGGTGTGAATGGTCTTGTGCGTGTCATGTATGAAAGGTGTGTGAATGGCCTGTAAAGCGGTTGGTGCCTTGTCGCGGCTTTACAGCTCACGAGCTGTGAGTCATTGGTTCACTTTTTTGCCTTTCAGTTATTAGCAGTGCATTTCATTTTTGTGAAATCTATTGTTAATAAAATTTGATTCACTGAACCATCACTCACCCTCGTGCCAAATCCAACCAGTATGTGTTGTAAAAAAAGACAAAACCTGCTCCGCTGTAATCAGGTGTCGCAGCACACCTGTGACACGCTAGGTGCCTCGGGTGGGACCCCGATGATGAAGCATGCCACCAACTTGGTTGGTGGGTGAGGGGTCTTCTTCACATAACCTAAGTGTGTTTCTTTTCACAATTTTAGTGTTTGGCACATCACGGACGTATGTGCACACATCAAAGTGATATATTTAAAAAATGCCTGTGTTTGGGGGGGGAGGGCCCACCTATGTTTTTGGTCCAGGGTGTGGCTGTCATGTAGGGAAACCTACAAAACCCAGAAATGTTTTAAAAATAGGCACCCCAAGGAGTCCAGGGAGGTGTGGCTTGCGTGGCTCCCCCAACTATCCCTTCTATCCCTTCAGGTTTTGGGCCTTATTCTGTTCCAGGCACCTGGCCCACCCACACAAGTGAGGTACCATTTTTATCGGGAGACTTGGGGGAACGCTGGGTGGAAGGAAATTTGTGGCTCCTCTCAGATTCCAGAACTTTCTGCCACAGAAATGTGAGGAACATGTGTTTTTTTAGCCACATTTTGAGGTTTGAAAAGGATTATGGGTAACTTAACCTGGTCTGACCCCGCAAGTCACCCCATCTTGGATTCCCCTAGGTCTCTAGTTTTCAGAAATGCACAGGTTTGGTAGGTTTCCCTAGGTGCCAGGTGAGCTACAGGCCAAAATCCACAGGTAGGCACTGTTTTCTTTCAAAAAATGGGATGTGTCCACGTTGCGTTTTTTGGGCGTTTCCTGTCGCGGGCGCTAGGCCTACCCACGCAAGTGAGGTATCATTTTTATCTGGAGACTTGGGGGAACGCTGGGTGGAAGGAAATTTGTGGCTCCTCTCAGATTCCAGAACTTTCTGTCACCGAAATGTGAGGAAAACTTGTTATTGTAGCCAAATTTTGAGGTTTGCAAAGGATTCTGGGTAACAGAACCTGGTCCGAGCCCCGCAAGTCAGCCCTCCTTGGATTCCCCTAGGTCTCTAGTTTTCAGAAATGCACAGGTTTGGTAGGTTTCCCTAGGTGCCGGCTGAGCTAGAGGCCAAAATCTACAGGTAGGCACTTCGCAAAAAACACCTCTGTTTTTTCCCAAAATTTAGGATGTGTCCACGTTGCGCTTTGGGGTGTTTCCTGTCGCCGGCGCTAGGCCTACCCACGCAAGTGAGGTATCATTTTTATCGGGAGACTTGGGGGAACGCTGGGTGGAAGGAAATTTGTAGCTCCTCTCAGATTCCAGAACTTTCTGCCACAGAAATGTGAGGGACATGTGTTTTTTTAGCCAAATTTTGAGGTTTGCAAAGGATTCTGGGTAACAGAACCTGGTCCGAGCCCCGCAAGTCAGCCCTCCTTGGATTCCCCTAGGTCTCTAGTTTTCAGAAATGCACAGGTTTGGTAGGTTTCCCTAGGTGCCAGCTGAGCTAGAGGCCAAAATCTACAGGGTAGGCACTTCGCAAAAAACACCTCTGTTTTTTCCCAAAATTTAGGATGTGTCCACGTTGCGCTTTGGGGTGTTTCCTGTCGCCGGCGCTAGGCCTACCCACGCAAGTGAGGTATCATTTTTATCGGGAGACTTGGGGGAACGCTGGGTGGAAGGAAATTTGTAGCTCCTCTCAGATTCAAGAACTTTCTGCCACAGAAATGTGAGGGACATGTGTTTTTTTAGCCAAATTTTGAGGTTTGCAAAGAATTCTTGGTAACAGAACCTGGTCCGAGTCCCGCAAGTCAGCCCTCCTTGGATTCCCCTAGGTCTCTAGTTTTCAGAAATGCACAGGTTTGGTAGGTTTCCCTAGGTGCCGGCTGAGCTAGAGGCCAAAATCTACAGGTAGGCACTTCGCAAAAAACACCTCTGTTTTTTCACAAAATTTAGGATGTGTCCACGTTGCGCTTTGGGGTGTTTCCTGTCGCCGGCGCTAGGCCTACCCACGCAAGTGAGGTATCATTTTTATCGGGAGACTTGGGGGAACGCTGGGTGGAAGGAAATGTGTAGCTCCTCTCAGATTCCAGAACTTTCTGCCACAGAAATGTGAGGGACATGTGTTTTTTTAGCCAAATTTTGAGGTTTGCAAAGGATTCTGGGTAACAGAACCTGGTCCGAGCCCCACAAGTCAGCCCTCCTTGGATTCCCCTAGGTCCCTAGTTTTCAGAAATGCACAGGTTTGGTAGGTTTCCCTAGGTGCCGGCTGAGCTAGAGGCCAAAATCTACAGGTAGGCACTTCGCAAAAAACACCTCTGTTTTTTCCCAAAATTTAGGATGTGTCCACGTTGCGCTTTGGGGTGTTTCCTGTCGCCGGCGCTAGGCCTACCCACGCAAGTGAGGTATCATTTTTATCGGGAGACTTGGGGGAACGCTGGGTGGAAGGAAATTTGTAGCTCCTCTCAGATTCCAGAACTTTCTGCCACAGAAATGTGAGGGACATGTGTTTTTTTAGCCAAATTTTGAGGTTTGCAAAGGATTCTGGGTAACAGAACCTGGTCCGAGCCCCGCAAGTCAGCCCTCCTTGGATTCCCCTAGGTCTCTAGTTTTCAGAAATGCACAGGTTTGGTAGGTTTCCGTAGGTGCCGGCTGTGCTAGAGGCCAAAATCTACAGGTAGGCACTTCGCAAAAAACACCTCTGTTTTTTCCCAAAATTTAGGATGTGTCCACGTTGCGCTTTGGGGTGTTTCCTGTCGCCGGCGCTAGGCCTACCCACGCAAGTGAGGTATCATTTTTATCGGGAGACTTGGGGGAACATAGATTAGCAAAACAAGTGCTATTGCCCCTTGTCTTTCTCTACATTTTTTCCTTCCAAATATAGGAGAGTGTGTAAAAAAGACATCTATTTGAGAAATTCCCTATAATTCACATGCTTGTATGGTCACCCCGGAATTCAGAGATGTGCAAATAACCACTGTTCCTCAGCACCTTATCTTGTGCCCTTTTTGGAAATGCAAAGGTTTTCTTGATAGCAATTTTTTACTCTTTATATTTCAGCAAATGAATTGCTGTATACCCGGTATAGAATGAAAACGCACTGCAGGGTGCAGCTCATTTATTGGCTCTGGGTTCCTCGGGTTCTTGATGAACCTACAAGCCCTATATATCCCCGCAACCAGAGGAGTCCAGCAGACGTAACGGTATATTGCTTTCCATAATCTGACATTGCAGGGAAAAGTTACAGAGTAAAACGTAGAGAAAAATTGGTGTTTTTTTCACCTCAATTTCATTATTTTTCTTTTTCAGCTGTTATTTTCTGTAGGAAACCCTTGTAGGATCTACACAAATGACCCATTGCTGAATTCAGAATTTTGTCTACTTTTCAGAAATGGTTAGGTTTCTGGGATCCAGCATTGGTTTCATGCCCATTCCTGTCACTGACTGGAAGGAGGCTGAAAGCACAAAAAATTGCAAAAATGGGGTATGCCCCAGTAAAATGCCAAAATTGTGTTGAAAAATTGGGTTTTCTGATTCAAGTCTGCCTGTTCCTGAAAGCTAGGAAGCTGCTGAGTTTAGCACTACAAACCCTTTGTTGATGCCATTTTCAGGGGGAAATCCACAAGCCTTCTTCTGCAGCCACTTTTTCCATTTTTTTTTTTAAAAACGAAATTTTCACTGTATTTTGGCCAATTTCTTGGCCTCCTTCAAGGGAACCCACAAAGTCTGGGTACCTCTAGAATCCCTAGGATGTTGGAAAAAAAGGACGCAAATTTGGCTTGGTTAGCTTATGTGGACAAAAAGTTATGAGGGCCTAAGCTCGAACTGCCCCAAATAGGCAAAAAAAGGCCTGGCACAGGAGGGGGAAAAGGCCTGGCAGCGAAGGGGTTAATCAGCAATTTTATCCTTCCTCTGAGGTGGTCTATAAACCCATGTCCCAAATTGCCCTGAGGAAGTTAAGCAAGTGATCACAGCATCCTCCAGGGTGACTATCTATCACTCACTCTCTCTCTCTCATGTAATTTGGAACTACATAGTCAACAGTGCATTTACAAACACATGCTTACTTATATTTGCTAAAAAGCTACAGATTCTTAAATGACACTCAAGAAGTTTTCCCAATCCATTCTTGTGTTCCAGGTCATCCAGATCCTCCCTGGGAATTTTACAGATTTGCCCAGCAAAAGAATATTTGAAGGCTGTGATGTCAAAATGGTGCCTTTTCAGTACAATTTAGTTAAAATGCCTAAATAGACATAGATGATAAAAGCAATTTTCATTTGACTTATTTTTTATAGCATCTATCTTCTCTATCACATAGCACTTCCTTTTATTTTACACCTTGCCCCTCCCAGCTAGATTCTCATTCAGATGCCATGACTGACAATCTTGGAAAGGACACTATGCAAAAAAAAAACAATACCAACATCTCACATTCTTCGGTGAACACAGCAGAGCTACACAGATTTTACAGGCTTATAATTCAGATTACATAGGTCTTAATAGCCTTGACAGTCTACAGGTTACATACAAGGGTCCCAGACTGCAGCAGTGATTACCTTCTTTTTTTTTTTTAAATTGGATACCTGTAACGCCCCGCTCAGACTCGGCAGCGCGTTCCGTCCTCACGGATGGAACGAGCTACTGATACTCAGAGCACCATTCCCCGCGTTTTTTGACTATACATTCTGGGAAGCATATATTTCGCTCCCGGTCGTGCTACACTTACCTGTAGCCTTTTTTCTTCTTCTTTTTGTTGTTGGTGGGTTTGTCTGGTCTTTTTACCTGTCTCTGTCCATGTTGTGTCCATCTTGTCTTCTTCGTGTTTTTGTCTCAGCATGCTCTGTTTTTCTTTTATACTACTTTCTTTTTCCTATACTGGTCTATGGGCTCTTCCCAATTCAAGATGGTGTTCTTTCCTTTTCCTGTGATGTCACTTCCCTTTTCTCAGTATATAAGTCAGTCAGTCTTGTTCCACCTTGCGTTGCAAACACTTCCTTCTGGTTGTGCTGTTCGCTCCTGTTCTTTGTTCCTGCTTTTTGCCTTGGGAGATTTTTGCCTGTTCTTTGTTCCTGCTTTTTGCCTTGGGAGATTTTTGCATGTTCTTTGTTCCTGCTTTTTGCCTTGGGAGATTGTTGCCTATTTTTTTTTCCTGTTGTTTAGTCCTGTTTTTCTTGTTTTTCTTCAGGGGTTCCTGTTTGAGTTTTTTTCCCCAGTGTTGTTTTTTTTTCCCTCTGGGACTCCTTCTTGAGGGTACGGTCTGCTTTGGCGTAGCCTGTCAAGCGGCACCGTGGCTACTAGAAGGGGTCGCCCTTATCTGGGAGTATCCAGAACCTATAGAAGACTTGGTGTATTCGACAACCCGGTAGCCAGAGGTGAGAAGTCCAGCGCAGTACGTAACAATACCTGAAGTATAAGTGAAGGTTATACGACGCCGCTTAAAATACGTGAAATGAATTGCAATATACATATTACTCCAAACTCATACACTTTTTGTCCCTGATGCCATTTTATTCCATACTGCCAGCTGTTTAGATCTAATCCATTCACCCAGTACTCCCCAGATGATTTGCTTCTTCCATCTCGCTTCCCTCCCCTTCCGTTGGTACAATGAGTGCTCGAGCTAATATACAGTGAGGAGCCGTTCTAGCCAATATTGAAATACTGGAGGTTGCTGATCCAACCACGCGATACAAAGCCGATAGACAGCCATTGAGACAAAAACAAACTTAGAGATCTGAGTCCCAACTACATCAGATACGCCCGATATTACAATCTCAGGAGTTAATTCCACATCTTGTTTAACTACTTCTGTTAGAAATTGCCTGATATCCCTTCTCGAATTTTCTAATTTTATACATGTAGCAAACATATGGGTTAGATCTGCACTAAATTACTGACATCTCGGACAATGTATCCCCTCTGTCCTACCTCACTTAGCTATTTTCTCTGGGGTAAAATATAAGTAAAAAATTGTTTTATAATGTCGTGCCTGCAGAGATCAAAATGCTGCACCACAGTTCGATAGATTTATAAAATTCTGCATCTCTGATATTTAATTGGGCTTTCCACTTCTTACAGTGCTTCTCTGCCTGTTCTGATTATCTGGCTGTTCTTCATTCAATCTAGCATATGCTAAATTTATAGATATCCTTGCGCCAGTTGCCATCATCTCCATCAAAGGGCATTTTGTAAACCCCGCTGTCCCTCTGGTTTTCCTATGTATAAAATCCCTCACTTGTAGATATTTAAAGAAATCCCTGTGCTCCAGACCAAATTTCTCCCTTCAGTTCTCAAATGTGCCTATTATAGATCCTACAAAAAAATCTTCTAACTTTTGAAAAACCTGTTAGTTTCATTTTGCCATATAGCTATTCCTAAATATCTCTTGAAGGGAAGGGTTATTTGCAATCAAAGTGTAGCGATTAAGGGCCAGATGTAGCAAAGGTTTTTACCCATTCTGTGTCTATGGGAAAACGTGTTCGTACATATGGCCCTAAATCCCATTTTCTTCCACATTTAACAGCAGCATTTATACCTTAAATTGCACTTTCTTATAATAGCTGGGTTCCGTTAGTGTCAGCAGAGCGCCACTAGCCAAGTGTCCAATTAGCAGTTCATAGCTATCCGGGACATACCCTTCCCCTCTCGAAGTTCCTCTGCTATTAAACAGAGGACGCATAAATTGTAGCGCTGCTGCCAACTGATATAATTTAAAATTTGGCAGAGACCATCCCCCCTTCTCCTAATCTTGACATATGACCAAATAAACCTCATCACAAGTTGATCCATCATATTAAACCAGGATTTCCCAAACACCAACAGGATTGACTGGAATAAATAAAGCACCTTGGGGAGAAACCTCATCTTAACCATATTACATCGCCCCATAATTGACATATGTAGATTATTCCATCTGTTAAAATTATATTTAGCTTTTTTTTAAATCGGTATTAAATTGATCTGTACTATCTGTTCCTCATTAGATCTAATGTCAATCCCTAAATAGACTGCGTGGTCTAGCCTTCTGATATCGGTTGTCTTATCATACTCATTCACCACTGTCTGAGTTTTATATTTGTTTAGTAAGTAACCAGATACCTTCCCGGAACTATATGCAGCAATTTAAATTTTTTTGAGAGACAAATCTGGATTAGCTGTAACAACAGCAACGTCATTAGCAGGTATCTCAGCCATTGCGGGTAACTGGCAGAATTGCTGTATTCTTTTCTAATTGTCGTAAGAATGGATCAATATACAGTGCAAATAACAAAGGTGAACAAGGGCATCCTTGCTTTGTACCGCGTTCAATTTGTATATCTTTTGACTGGCCCCCCAGCATTTGAATTTGAGCGCTTGGTGCTTATATAAAGCTTTAAGTGCAGTAAAAAACTGCTTCCCAATCCATAAACCCCTAATGTTTCCCACATATATTTCCAATGAACCCTGATGAATGCTTTTTCGGCATCAAGCAGAACCATTGCCATGGGTTCTTCCTCAGCATGGGTTGCGTCGAACAAAGTGATGACACTTCTGATAAGGTCAGTTGTATCCCTCCCTGGAACAAACCCATGTTGGTTCTGCATAACTAATTTACGGATACAAGCAGACAAACGTGTCGCAAACATTTTGGAATAGATCTTCGCATCACTATTAATAAGTGTAATAGGTCTATATGCACTCAAGCTAAGCGTATCTTTGTCCTTCTTCAAGAACACTATTATATTGGCAGTAGCCCAGGAAGGAGGAGGATTACCCCCTTGCTGCATTTGAATGAACAGTTATAACATCATCGGCATCAGCAGTGCCTTAAGATACTTACACAATTCTAGCGGGATTCCATCCGTCCCTACAGCTTTCCCACTAGGTTGCTCTCGCACCGCCTCTTCTAATTCCTCCCTTGTAACCTCCTTTCCTAATTCCTTCTGTTCTTCGGGTGTAATCCTGCTACACTCTACCTCAGTTAACTAACCGCATCAAGTCAGTTCATCACCTGCAGGGACGGGATTATATAATTCTGCATAATACTCCTGAAAGGCTTCCCTGATTTGATCAGGGTCTGTAGCTAGCTTCCCCTGCCTGTCTTTAATCTCTTAGAATAAACCAGAGGCAGCCTTCTGGCGAGTGCGTACTGCCAATAACCGACCTACTTTCTCACTATATTCATAACACTCCTTCCGTCTTGCCAAATATTTTTCCGCCACACTTTTCCGCTGACCTATTATAAACTAATGTTTTGGCTATCACTATCTGCTGTAGAGCATCTTTAACTTCCATGCCACCTTCAGACACCGTAATAAAGTGTTTTTCTGCCTCCCAAAGCCTTGTATACAATTCTTGGATCTGATCTGCTGCGTCTTTCTGTTGTTTTAGACTAAAACTAAGCGCTTTCATTGTGTTCCACACAATTTCAGCTGGAGCAGATCCTCTGTTGATTTCTAAGAACTCCCTCAGCCATATTTTCATAAATTGCAGATGTGCCGGGTTATTCAGCAAACCTCTCTCGCATGTCCAGCACCAACAGTAGAGGATTATGATCTCACATAAACCGTGGGTATAGTTTCATTTCTGCTCCCTCTAGTAATTCAGGTGAGATTAAAAAAATTATCTAACAGGGCCAATTTCCTGTGTGGGGCTGAAAAAAACGTATACCCCGGATCTGGCCCCTTCAATATTGGCCATGCATCTACCACTCCTACTTCCTTTTGAAAATTACAAATGGCCTGAAATACTCTGGGTTTACGCCCCAAGTAGCTTTTATTATTAACATCAATTACATTTTGTAATCCATCCCATGAGCCATTGAAATTCAGATCACCGCATATAATATAAGGAGCTGGCCACTCAGCTAATTCAACTGAAAGAAAATCTAGTAAAGTCGGATCATCAAGCACAGAACCATACATGGAGAATAACGTAAAACTCCCTTTACTCAGTTGGCACTCTATTACAACCCTTCTCCCTAGCTGATCCGCCCTACACCGAGTAGCCTTGCATCTTGTATTACTTGTTAAAATGGCTACCCCTTTTGTTTTTAACATTTTGCTCAGTACACACCAACAGCTGCAGCCCAAGAGTATCCAACACAGCTTTGTCAGAATACTCTATGTGGGTTTCTTGTAGACAATATATATCCGCTTTAGTGTTTTCAAATCTTCTGCTATTTTCCTTCTCTTGCGAGGGTTGTTCAAACCACATATATTTACGGATGCCATCCAAGTATCGCCATTTAAGTACCCTCAAAAAAATTCCCAGGATTGCCATATTCACATAAAATCTCTCTGTTCCTTTGACTGTACTTAAGATCCATTAAAGCAGCCTTCTCGCTTGGTACCTCACACTTTAAACCGTCCCTCATCCTGTTACTCCTCACCCCTGCGTTCTCTCGGGTATCCAATTTTTTTTTTAACCCACCTAAAAACACCTCCACCCCTCCTAAACCACCCTTCCCACCCCGTTTCCTCCTGATCCCCCACTTCTCCCCTTCCCCCTCCCCTACCCCCAAACCCACTCCTCCCCCCTTCTACCCTCCTTGCCTGCCCACACCCACCCTCCCCTCCCCCCAACCAAATGAGCAATCAGACCACCACTGTTCTAAATGATGGTATCCCTTAGTGTCAGCCGAAGACCCTCCCCGGACTTCAAAGCTTCCTCCACAAGTGATTACCCCTGCCATTGTTACAGATTAGAGTTCTTATAGTCCCTACTCAGTTTTCTGCGCGTTCAGTACTTTCAGTTCCATCAAGTATTCCTTTGCTTGAATCTCAGACGTAAATATTTTGATTTTCCCAATATTCACCGTCTTCAACTGTGCTAGAGCCAGAAACAAAGCCACACCTCCCCTGTCCTGAAAGGGCTTAATCAGCTGCCGCAGCCTCCATCTTCGCTCCACAGTAACATGGCAGTAAGCCGGTGTGGTGAAAAAGGTGACGTTGTCAACACACCATGGGGCTTTTTCAAAGATAGCTTACCTTAACAAATAATTATCAAAAAAGATCAATATAGCTCTAGGATGTTTAAATTCAGCATTACGCTCTCCCCCTTGTCTAGCTAGTGGAAATCGGTGGACTCCTTGAATTTCTGCCTCCCAATCTCATTTTGTAAGCTCTGGAAAAGCATTCCACAGGAGCTTAATCATATATGTTCTGATATCATTACCCTCCACCCCTTCTTCTATAACCAGAAATCGCAAACGATTTCTCCTCTGCCGATATTCATAATCTTCCAGTTTCCACTTGATATCAGTTTTTTGTCCTCCGTGTGTTTCCTTCTGCTCTTTCAAAACCTCAACCTCTGCCTCCACTATAGAGGTTCTATTCTCTATTGTGTTTAGCTTTTCTTCAGTTTCCATGCAAGATTTAGCAACTTTTCACACTATAACCTGCAATTGCTTAGTGGCCTTTCGGGCTCTCCGACTCTCTGCCTGTGTCTCAGTTTGCAGTTCCCTTATTGTGCCATATATCAACTGCAGCATTTTTGCATCTGTGCTAGAAGTGTTATTAATTGGTTCACTCTGGTAGTTCTCGCCTGCATCAGCGTTAGGGGGGATGTCATCCTTAGAGTCTTTCTCCAGACTTGTAAGTCTGATTTCTGAGTCATCCCATTTATGCGCCGCAGCACTCCATCCTGAGAGATCTGTTTCACCGGTTGAGCCCGACCACGATTTTATGCACCTGCGGTGTCGTCGCTGCAATTTCACTGTGGGTCCTACCGCCAATGATACACTCTCGAACTCTGATGATATACTCCCCTCGGCTTCACTCTGATTACAGCCACTACTAATTGCTTCGGAATCCTCGGTTAGTGAGTAAAATGTATCTCCTCCGTCCCTAGACCAGTCTCTATTCTTTCTGCCTCTTCCAGATTTACTAATTTCCAGTTCTGAATCTTTGACAGCATTGTCGCCTACTAGATTTAATCCTTACCCCTTCCTGATACGGGATTCTAAGGGCTTATCAACGGTGTCATGAATGTCTTGAATGACTATTTTATACTCCTCCATTTGCATTTGCGTACTGTCATAACTAGGTACCCTGGTAAAAACTTCAGTCGGCGCCATCTGCCCCTTTAGGCTCTGGGATTCATCTAATCGCCACCACCCAGCATCTTTTGCATGTCAGGGGGCAGATTGCTCCCGAAGGGCCCACTTATAGCTTGTAGGGGCTCCTCCCTATGAGTTATTGCCTCTAGATCCTCCCTTATACATGTTGGCGTGTCTTTAGAGAGAGGTGTAGGGTTCATGATGTCATTCTCTTGCCCACCGCTGATCAAAAAGTTTGTGATAACGGGCTGTGATCTGTCCTTTACCTTGTGATCAGGCTGAGCTTCCCTAGGCACGTCCTTGACATCTTTAACAGTCCTACCTCTGGCTCTACTGCTTTATTTAGTCGTTCCTAAAGCCGACCACCTGCCACCCAAGCCTCCGTCACTGCCATCTTTCACTACACGTGTCTGACAGGCCCCCTCCCCTTTGTCTCCGATATTCCGTATATTTTTGGGCACCATTTCCACTTTTGAAAACCAGGGCCGGGCTCCAATTAGCTCCCCAATCCTTCTTATTATCCAATGCCAGTGCTCTGTTTCCTTTACTACAAAGTTAAGGGTGCTTCTCAGTGACCCAGTCAGTGTCCATATAGTACCAACAAAAGGGCCGAACCACGCCCTCTCAGGCGCCCCCTCCTTATGACAAAGCCCAGTCAGCATTAATATAACACCGTCCAGTTGCCTTAATATGACATCTGTGAAGCCAAAATCCCTTTCGCACCCTACATTACTTTAGTGGAGCATCTGGAGGCTTCAATGTTGTCCCTGCACATGACCTATTCACAGATATCAGGCCATACCACACTGTGAAAATTTGGCAAAACAACTCTGCGTCTCCACGTCACCTAAATCCCCCAAAGCATGCCCTAGAATCCAGCAGCCTCAGCAAGCTGGGGTGGCGAAGTGAAGGCAGCACCCAGTGCGCAGCGCGACTGCCGTCTTTGCGTCCTCGCATCTGCTGTAACACTGAACTCGGCCGACCGGCGTCCAGGGGGGCTGGGCCAACAACCATCAACTACGCAGACACGATCTTGCTCCTTCTGCCCTGCAGCAGTGATTATCAATGAAATGCCTACTTTTAATATGTAAAGGAAAGCTGTAAGAAATTGGGTAGCTGGTTGACTGGGGATGAGCCCTGGTCAAGCAGCAACCACAATCATTCTCAGGGTTAGGCACAAGGAAACCCCAAATTAACCTGTGCTCAGCCTCCTGTTAGCTTGCCGCACAGCAGTCATGCTTAACTTAGAAGCAATGTGTGATGTATTTGTGCCACATATCAAACAGTAATATGGTGAAAACTCATAGGTTAGAATTATAGAGCATAATTTAATAAATGAAACAAGATGAAAACGACAAACATCCGATCAGTAGAACGTTTACAAACTAATTTTTCTAAAGCAGCCTGAGTTTCTTAAACAAAACAGGGCTGCTTTGAAAAACAATCTCTCCAATTTGAAGAAATTCAGTGAGAGTTGGCAGTTGTTTACTGTACCCCATACCTGGTTTAAGATGCCAACAATAGAGCCATTGCTGTCTGGGTTTGGAGCCAGCAGACACAGAGGCTTCCCAGACAGAGAGGTGTGAAAACACCAATGTTGGCACTCAGACCTGAGTCACGTGGTACAGGCTAGTCGCCCCATCACAGGGGGAAAGTCAGAAGTCTCAAAGTACCATGCACGCTGGCTGTCCTCAATATAGCGCCAGCACTGCACACACAGAGTGGGAGGTCTCCCATGACAGGGGATCGTAACTTTTTCCCAGGTGAAGCTGCAGGCAACGAAAGCAGATGCTGGGTGGTAGAGAGCACAATTTGTTGCAAAGGGAAGCTGCAGGCATCAAAAGTAGACACCGGATTGTCGATAGCACTCGATCTAACTGCAAAGAAGGCCCTGAGACTTCTACAAGAGGGGGCAAGCCAACAAGTCCATGGAGTTTTGTTTCTTTGGTTACAGAGGTTGCAGAGGGCAATCGTAATTTTCCATCACTGCAGAGCTAGCAGGCAGCAGACCATCACAGCAGACAAGTTGCAAAGTGCAGTCCCTCCTTGCAGCACAGCAATCAGCAGGCAGCAGTCCAACACAACAAAGAGAGTGGCAAAGTGGCAGTACCTCCTGGTAGCACCACTCCTCATAATTGCATTGTCTTCTCAGTACCTCAAAGTGAACTGAAGCGCTGGAATTTAGGATTCAGTATTTATATCCAAAAGAGTCCTCTGAAGTGCACAGGGGTCCCTTTCACTCTAGCCCTGTCTGCCATGCTATCTGTGGGGGTACTCAGTCCCTTGTGTGGAAATAGGAAACCATCTATTGAAGTGTAAGTGTCAATCCCTCCCCTTCCCTCTGCCTAGGAAGACCCATCAGCGTGCAGATGAATTCAGGGAACTCACAAAGTGTAGCTGTCACCCAGCCCAGCCCAGGTGTTTATTCAGATACAGGCTAAGGCACAAAACGGTTAAAGTAAGAAAATGCCAACTTTCTTAAAGTGGTCTTTTAAGACTTGAAATTTAAAATCAGACTTTGCCATGAGTTATGATTTTAAATTGGAAGTCCAGAGACACCAAACTCCATATTTCTATCTTCTAGGGGAGAGGATGTAGCGCAGCGGTCTGAGTGAATGTCTCAGGTGCTAGAGATCCGGGTTAAAGCCTCAGGATCAGCTCACCATCCTGTGATTCTGGGCAAATCACTTCATCTCCCTGTGCCCACAGACAGCACCTTGAGACCCTTATGGGTAATAAGCCATGCTATATAAATCTACAATTCAATTCATTCTCTCAATTGGTAATTACAATTAAAAAGATACTTTAAGACAATCCCATTGTTAGCCTAAGGGAGAGATGTGCTTTTCTTCTGTGGAAAACCAATATAAGGATTTTCCACTACCTGGACATTTGGAACGAAAAAGTACATGTCCAACATGTCACTGCACCCTGCCCTTGGGGCTAACCAGGGCCTACCTTATGGGTGACTTACATGTAATAAAAAGGATGTTTTGACCTGTGTACACTTCCCAGGTAAAAAAGCAGTTTAAAATGGCACACACAAGCTCTGCAGTGTCAGGCCTGAGGCATATTTGAAGCCTACTGTGTAGTGGGCGGCACAATCTGTGCTGTAGGCCCACTATAAGCATTTAATTTACACACCCTGGGCACACCTAGTGCACTTTACTAGGAACTTACAAGTAAATTAAATATGCTAGTTGTGGATAAGCCAATGTTACCATGTTTTAGAGTACAGAGCACCTGCGCTTTAGCACTGGTCAGCAGTGGTAAAGTGCACAGAATCCCAAAAGCCAGCAAAAAATGAGCCAGAAAAACAGGAGGTCAGAAGGAAAAAAGTTAAGGGAAAACATGCAAAGGAAATCAAGTCCAAAAATATACATGTAGGAAGGATTATTCTATATAAAGTGACGCAGTGCCAAATCTGCCAATGATACAGTGCCTAATTTGTAAATATTTCCAGAACTGTTCTTTTCCCAATTTGGATTCTGACTTAAGGTCAAAGAAAGTTATTCAGGATGTCATTTTTAAATACCTGATAAAGTTTAGGTATTCCTTTCAGTTCCCAGTCTTTCCAGAATAGTTGGTTGCCATCAATCTGTATTGCTGCATAGTTCCAGATGGGTATATTGGTATATTGGTATATTGTGATTTTACCTAATTCTGTGTCCGAATCTCAGCTGAATTTTCCACAGGAGAGGAAGAAGGCTACATTGACAATACCCAACATATTTATTCATCAAGACGACCCAACAATGGTCAAAGTCTAACTTGAACAAAGGGAAAGAGGGGAAAGGAAGAGAAAAGGAAGGCACCATCCGATGAAGATTCTGCAGGAAGTATGCCTATCAGAACTCGTTTAGATTTTCATGTACAAGAAACCAAAAAAGTGTGTGAAAGATAATGCAATAAGCACATCGCTCATATATAACATGAGCCACACTATGTAGGTGCTAATACCTTTGGAATTCCCCTCTTCCATTTACGTGTGTAGGCAACATGGTTTACTGGGATAACCACAGTTCTAGTGACAGAGGAAAAAAGAAGGGAGAAGTCTTGTGTAATATTGACCCAATATCACTTTTCTGCCTAAGATATGGGTTTAACATCAAGCATTGCATACCTGGAAAGCTACTCTGTTCTTTATATATAGTAGGCACCTAAGGACTGTGAAGCAGATGTAGAAAATAACATATTCACACATTCAATGCATTAGTTTCATGTACTAATTAAACAGTCAATTCACTACGTCAAAAAATACAAATTAAAAATATGCCTACAAAAATAAGTGTGCTACATAACAGAAAGTCAATTTCTGTGTTATCTTTATCAAATATACGTACCAGCTTGGGAATCAAAATGATAACTAGTTTTTTGGGGTCTTTCATTGAGAATTGTCTTTATATTTCATGTTTATGTTGGCCTCTATCATTTTTACTCAGGCATACCTGATGCCAAGATAGTTTTAGAGTGGTAATTTCATGTCTTTTTATGGTGGTGTTCCCATGGTCACATAATGTGGTTCTACGTTTTCAAGCATTTTCTTCAGCTATGTTGAACGGGGCAGGTGTTAAAAAATTATGCTTTTTGGGCCTCTCTGCAGGGGAATGGCTCCTTTGCATACATTATACCTGGCACAGGTATAATGTGGCACAAAGGTTTACAAACTGGCTCAATGGTGACGTTGCATCAGTTTGTAAATACAGCGCAGGGTGGGGGACTGTTTTGCGCCACCACAGCATCAAAAAAATGATGCTACAGTTGTAGGAAACTAGCCTCTTTCTAGCATGATTACCCCCACTTTTGGCCTGTTTGTGAGTGTGTGTCAGTGTGGCTTTACTGTGTCACTGGGATCCTGCTAGCCAGGACCCCATTGCTCATAGATAAAAACCTATATGTTAGTGTGTTTTGCCTGTCTCACTAGGATCCTGCTAACCAGGATGCCAGTGCTCATAGTTTGTGGCCTAATATGTATGCCTGTGTAGTGCCTAGCTGTGTCACTGAGGCTCTGCTAATCAGAACCTCAGTGCTTATGCTCTCTCTCATTTTAAATTTGTCACTGTAGGACAGTGACTTGATTTACAAATTTCAATTGGCACACTGGACCCCCCCCCCTTATAAGTCCCTAGTACATGGTACCTAGCTACCCAGGGCATTGGGGTTCCAGGAGATCCATTTGAGCTGCAGCATTTCTTTTGCCACCCATAGGGAGCTCAGACAAACCCTTACACAGGACTGCCACTGCAGCCTGCGTGAAATAGTGCACACACTATTTCACAGCCATTTTCACTGCACTTAAATAACTTATAAGACACCTATATGTCTAACCTTCACTTGCTGAAGGTTAGGTGCAAAGTTACTAAGTGTGAGGGCACCCTTGCACTAGCAAAGGTGCCTCCACATAGTTCACTGCCATTTCCCCGGACTTTGTGAGTGTGGGGACACCATTACACACATACACTATACATGGGTCAATACCTATATGTAGCTTCACAATGATAACTCCAAATATGGGCATGTAACATGTCTAAGATCATGGAATTGTCCCCCTATTCCAAATCTGGTATTGGAGAGCCAATTCCATGCACCCTGGGGGCTCCACCATGGACCCCCAGTACTGCCAAACCAGCTCTATGAGGCTTGCACTGCAGTTACAACTGCTGCCACCTCACAGACAGGGTTCTGCCCCCCTGGGCATTTCCTCTGAGAACAGGGTGTTACACCTTCTCACTTTTGGAAATAGGTGTTACACCCTGGGGAGGTGTAGCCTCCCCCAGCCTCTGTAAATGCTTTGAAGGGCACAGATGGTGCCCTCCTTGCATAAACCAGTCTACACCAGTTCAGGGACCCCTTCTCCCCTGCTCTGGCAGGAAACTGGACAAAGGAAAGGGGAGTGACCACTCCCCTGTCCATCACCACCCTAGGGGTGGTGATCAGAGCTCCTCCATTGTATCCCAGACTTCAACCATCTTGCTTTGCAAGGTATGGGGGCACTCTGGAGGGCTCTGAGTGGGCAGTACCAGCAGGTGACGTCAGAGACCCCTTCCTGATAGGCCCATACCTACCCTTCAGCAACCTCAGCTCAAAGTCAGCAACTGCAACAGTTTTCACGGTGTGCATGCTCTGGGGACTCCCTGTCTTCATCCTGCACCAGAAGGACCAAAGAAATCTCGCATGGAGTGATGGATTCACTCCCCTGCTCCAAGCAGGTACCTTCCAAGGCGACAACCAGTACCCTGGGCCTCCTCTCACGGCAATGAGCATGCTCCTAAGGACACAGAGGGCAGTCATAATCAACATAGACTGTCCTGAGGTCCTGCTGACGCAATTTGGAGGAGGTAAGACCTTGCCTTCCCTGAGAACGTTGGTACCCCGGTGTTTTGTGTCTTCTTCACCTCCTGAGGCCTCTGTGCACTCTGAAAAATTCCTTCATACACAGCCTGGCCCAGGTCCCCAGCACTCCACCCTGCAATGCTCAACTCGCTGAGTTGTTCTCCAGTGACGAGGGACCTTCTTTTGTTGTGCTGCATCAACTGCATTTTGCACCTCCTTTGAACCCAGATTCTGCAGCTCCTGGGGATGGTGGCTGGCATCCTGAGGGCTCTCTAAAGTGATGTGAGCCCCCACTTCCTCCTTACGTAGAGTTGAGGCCCCCAGGTCCCGCCTGGATCCATCCAGTGCCATTTTTATGAAAAACTTACTTTTGCCATAGCCAAAGCGTATTGGTGCCTTCCAACACGAAATCTCATCTGCAACAATTTTCACGCCATGGGACATCTTTTGCATCATGCAGGAACCCCCTGGCATCTTCCTAGGGTGCATTTCTGCAGTCTTCAACTAACCAGGGACTCTTCTTTTGCACCCTCTTTTGGGTTGGCAGGGGCTTCTGTCCTTCCTGGAACTTCTTTCAACTTCTGGACTTGGTCCCCTTCCTTTGCAGGTCTTCAGGTCCAATAATCCAGCAGTTGTTCTTTGCAGACTTGGTTGGCTGCTGCAAAATCCCCAAAACGAGGTGTAGTGTGTCCTAAGGAAACTTGCAGTACTTTACTTCTGCTTTTCTGGGCTCTGGGGTGAGGTAATTTACTTACCTTTACTGCATTCTTACTCTCCCAGTGATTCTGCACACACCACACTTGTCTAGGGGGGATTTTGTGATTCACATTCCACTTTTTTAGTATATGGTTTGTGTTGCCCCTAGACCTATTTTCTCCCATTGCATTCTATAGGATTTCCTTCTGTTTGCATTGTTCTATGACTATTTACTTGTCTAATTTTGGTGTCTAGTGTATATATTGTGTATAATACTTACCTCCAGAAGGAGAATTGTCTCTAAGATATTTTTGGTACTGTGTCACCCAAATAAATACCTTTATTTTTGGTAACACTGAGTATTGTCTTTACTTGTGTATAAGTACTGTGTAACTATAAGTGGTATTGCATGAGCTTTGCATGCCTCCTAGTTCAGCCTAAGATGCTCTGCTATAGCTACCTCTATCAGCCTAAGCTGCTAGAACACTACTACTTCACTAATAAGGGATAACTGGACCTGGTATAAGGTGTAAGTACCCAAGGTACCCACCACAAACCAGGCCAGCCTCCCACAACAGTGGTGCAAGGGGCTTCTGAATGAACCCCTTTGGGGCATATTTATACTCTGTTTGCGCCGGACTTGTGTAATTTGTTTTATTTAACACAAATCAAGCGCAAACTTAACTCCATATTTAGATTTTAACGCTAGACATGTCTAGCGCCAAAATATTGGAGTTAAAGTCATTTTTTGCCTGCGGAAAACTACCTTGCGTCAATGAGATGCAAGGTAGGCTTTCCCGGGTTAAAAATCACTGTAAGGCCCTATCGCCTTATTTATCCTCCCATGCAAAAATCACGCACAGGAGGAGGAGGGCCTTAAAAAATGGCACTAAGCCTGCTTAACACCATTATTTAACACCTGGGTCAGGGCAGTCATTAGGGGACCTGTGGGCCTTTTACCATGGTCAGAGACCATGGAAACAGCCCAAAGGTGCCCTTCCCTGCCACCAGGGACCCCCCACCCATCCCGGGTAAGTCCAGGTAAGTATTTTTATTTTTTTTGAAAAGTGCCATGGGGGGCCTAACTTGGGCCCCCCTAAATGGCAATGTGCCCAATGGTCATGTCGAGGGGACTTAAGTCCCCTGGGCAAGGCCATTGGCTGGGGGGCATGACTTCTGTCTTTACTTAGACAGGAGTCATGTCCATGGCGGTTCTGCGCGGAAATAATGGCGCTAATCAGGTTAGAGTCATTTGTTTTTTACTCTTTCCTGACTACCGCCATTCTTTCACACACAACTTCCAGTTTCCCCTATGCCTCCCCCATCCGGTTAGCATCAATAATTTTGATGCTATCTGGGCCTTACCGCCGGCTAGCATCATAGCTTTAACATAACGCCCGGCTGGCATCCAGAAATGGCGATAGCCGGTGGTATACTTTTTTATGCAAACCTTCGCTAACGCAGGTTTGCGTCAAAAAGTATAAATCGGGGCCTTAGTCTGTAGGTTCAAACATTACAGGTGCCTTGAGTGCAATGTCATCAATTCTTGGGACATTTTCCTAGCCAGAATGGAGTCTGTCAGGACTACCTCAGCCTCTCTGGTAAGTTATAAGGGCAATGAAAGGCCATAGGCAATAGCACAGGTTATCAGGGTGGTGCCTCTTTGTA
The DNA here is from genome assembly GCF_031143425.1 of Pleurodeles waltl. Taxonomy (NCBI): domain Eukaryota; kingdom Metazoa; phylum Chordata; class Amphibia; order Caudata; family Salamandridae; genus Pleurodeles; species Pleurodeles waltl. The sequence goes on along the minus strand of NC_090442.1, from coordinate 890,499,441 downwards.
GAATTGCTGTACAAGGGAAGTCATTTATTGGTGTGCTCTCAGAAGCATGGCTGCATGTTGGGGATTTAATAACCAGAACATGGTCTACTGGCAGCACAGCACTCCTCTTCATGCAGTCACTCTGCAGATGACTAGTTCTTCCATCACCAATGCTGTCCTCTGCTCATTAGGAGCCACGCTGATCCCATTTGAAAGGAGACAAATAGTAAGCGCAGCACTCCACTTTCAATGATAGAATCTTCAGTGGTAAGGGTCCTATGGTTTTGCCTCCAGGATTAGGATCACTGTGTCATTAGAAATATTGTCTCTCCATATATTTTAAATGCCACCGGAATGCAATGAAGTATGTGCAGCATGCACAGACCTCTTTCAGGGAGATGGCATTTGCATTGTGGCATAACTCTGTTCATCAACAATGACGTGTATACCACACCATCAGTTTGTCAGTACATTGATGCCATGGATGTCCACAATATCCTAGGAACTGCCTCGGTTATTAGTGTGTCAGCATTATACCAGCTTTGAGCACAACAATGTAATAGATACCCAAATTATTCCAAGAACAACCACTTCTTGGAAACTGGGTTACTGTTTGGGAGGGGTGAAACCCTACTCAAGCAGCAGTCACAGTTACCATCAGAGTTAAGTCACAAGCAAAATCTAAATTCACCTGTGCTCAACCCTCTGCGAACTTAGGACAAAAGACGTCAGGCTTAACTTAGAGGCAATGTGTAAAATATTTATGCAGCACTTCCTTTAAAGATTTTAGGTAATTAAAGTACCTAAAAGCACAAAATGCCACTCATGTTACCTAGTTGTATGAGCCTGGTTGAAAGTCATAAGTTCAGGCCGACTACGATGGAGTGTGGGCTGGCAACAGGGACCAGTTTGTCCCTTGAAAGAGTTACCTTTAAAGTCCAGCATGAAGAGTTCTGTTTGCAGTGGAAGGGGCCGCGAGTAACAGGGAGATTGTTGTCGATATTCATCAATGTAGCATAAAGGGCAGGCCAGGAATTGTGGATGGCTGTCGTTGTAGCGGGAAGATCCTGTCAGGTATAGTGGACTATTTGCCATCAATAAGAGCCCAAAATTTCAAGAAAGGATTTCTCCTTTTCTTTGAAGAAAAACTCAACTGAGGCCACAGCAAGGGTCCAGGAGATGAGGGACACACCTTTTGGGGGGGGGGTCAGGAATTCACTCCAGCAGAGGCCCGCAGGGCTCAGGCAGGTCCAGTCAGCAGGTGTACTGGGCAGTTGCAGGCAGCCTCTAGAAATTGGTATGTCCCTGAAGCTTAAAACAGGAGATCAGCTGGCTGACCCTTGGGGTCACTTCAGCCTGGGATAAATGGTGCAGGTCCAGTCCTCCATCTCAGCAAACAGGGCAGCAGGCAGCATAGTAGCAGAGTAACAGGGCAGCAGAGTGGAAGTCATTCTTTCAGCAAAGCAGCACACCAGTCATTCTTCTGTAGTATCCACAGGCCCAAGAGTGCACTCAAGAGTTGGGCCTGGAGGTCCAGTACTGATATCTGGCATCTGCTTTAGAGTAGGATAAGTTTCTAGTGAATTCCCTTTCAAGTCCTTGATGATTCCTGCCCCCCACCCCCTTCGCTGGGTAGATGCTGGCTGCATGAGCAATGCAGTGGTGACAAGATCTTTGTGTGAAGGCAGGACACTGCCTACTCACTTGCAAGGTGGGGCTTTGTACAGCACTACCCCCCTCCCACCCAGTCAGTTGATGGCCAATACAGGCAGCCCTAATCCCTCTATTGTAGGATTGTATGGGATGAATAAACAAAGTCCAGCTGCCAACTATACTCACTCATGTCACCCAGTTGCTAACTAGTTAGGGGAGTAAACGTCAACTTTAAAAAAGTAGGATTTTCAAAACTGTAACTTAAAATCCAACCTTACGATTAAAAAGGAGTTTTTGTTAAAGTTTCTCGGACACCAAACATGAAATGTTTACCTTATTAAATGCAATAAGGCAAGCCAATGTTAACCTATGGGCAAGGTAGGCTACACAAGAATGAAGAACTAATTTAGGAGTTTTTCAGTACCTGGACATGTACAACTTAAAGGTGTGTGTCCAATGTTTTAAATACACTGCACTGTGCACTATGGGATGTTTAGGGCCTGCCCTAGGGGTAAGTTATCTGTATTAAAACATGTTTGGACAAAATATTGAGTCCAAAATATTGTGTGCACAAAATATTGTGTAAAGAATATCACAGAGGTAAGTTTCTGTGGAAAAGCAAAGTTTTACTATACTTAAATCCACATATGTGTACCTTGACAATATATATATTTTGAAGATAGAACATAGATGTGAAGTTAAATATAATAAATATAAACTTACCCATTTGCAGTTACCATCTCGATATTTTGATCCTCAATATTTTTGACACTATATTCTGTCCACACAATATTTGTATCCTCAATATTCTGTTAGTGATCCATATAAAAAAAGAAAGATTTAGGCCTGGCAAAATATGTATATGTTACAGTAGTGTGCATATGTAACAGGCCAAGTGGAACCATTTGGCCTCAGACTGTTTTGCATTACTGTTACCTTGTATTTTGATGTCCAATGAGTGTTAGAGCCTGCTATTTGACCTCTGTCCTTATGAGCTTATTAATGAAGGATACATCATTTCTAGAATGAAACAGAAAATGTACATGACCTGCAAATATGGCGTTCGTCCCTGGTACAGTGGTAATCCTAGCATAAAAGTTGCACTTCTTGGCATGTGGTTGGTAACTATGACTTGATGGGGACCACACTAAGTAAGATACTGGGCCTGGAACAGTAGTAGCCATTCCTGGCATACTTTGGATATCTATGGCATAATGGTACCCAACCTTATTATAATGCTGGCTCTGGCATAATAGTGGTTCTGGACTTGGCCCTTTCTGCAGGGTCACCCCCAAACTTTTTTCCTTCACCCTTCTGTTTTTCTTAACCTGTTTGTGTTGACGTTTTGGACTCTGCACACTTTACCTCTGCTAATCACTGCTTAAGAGCTATTTTTCTCTCTTTTAAACATGGTGATATTGGCTTACACCCAATTGGCACATTTAATTTATATGTAAGTCCCTAATAAGTGGTACTATATGTATCCAAGGCCTGTACATTTAAAGCTACCAGTGAGCCTGCAGCACTGTTTGTGCCACTTATTTAAGTAAACCTTCAAACACATCTCAGGCCTGTCACTACAGCCTGAGAGCTGTTATAAGCTGCCATTTAGACCTGGCAAAATAAACCCTGTGCCAAGCCCAAACCTTCCTTTATAATACATATGTCACCCCTAAGGTAGGCCCTAAGTAGCCCAGAAGGCAGGGTGCCGTGCATTTAAAAAGCTGGACATTTACTGTTAAGTTGTACATGTGCTGGAGTGAAAAACTCCTAACTTTGTTTTTCACTACTGCAAGGCCTACCTTTCTCATAGTACAACACTGGGTTATCTTATTGCATTTATTGAGGGATAACTTTCAATAGGTAGCAGATGGACAGCTTGAGTTTGGTGTTTAGAGTTGCAATGAAAAGCCCTCTTTAATGGAAAAGTCCAGTTTTTAATCACAATTCTGAAAATGCCACTTTTTGATGTCAAATTATTTATTAAATTCTACTCTATTTTTCTAAATTGGTGTGGAATGTTTCTTGTCTGTGTTATCACTCCATTACTGTTTAAAGTGCTGTACAAATACTTTACGCATTGCAGCTAAATTAAACCTGACTGCTTTGTGCCAAGCTACCAAAGGGAACAGGGTAATATGAGGTATACTTGTGGCTTTACCAAGGATTATGGCTGCTGCTTGAGAAGGGCTTCACACACCTCAATCAGTAACCCAATTTCTTACACTAGGTTACAAGCATAATAAACTCAATAGAAGATTAAAGTGAAGGCCAGGGGTAAAAGTAACATTTGAATGCAGAAACATATATGTGGAAGAAAGTCTACTGAATATATTTCATGCATGTGCTACAGACAGGTGATGTGCAAACAAGATGCACAGCTGTGGGTCTGCCTGTCAGATGAAGATGCATGCTGTGAAAAAAAATGCTTGAGGCTAGAGAATGTGCCAATGCAAACCGCAGCATCATAATTCTTGGATTTTCTTCGGACACTTCTCAGACAGACAGCAGAATAGCAAAATATTATTACAGCAGAAACCGGTAACAACATTCATTTGTGAGTTCCAGGCCTCAGGTCATCTCGCCTGAGCAAATGGTTCTCTTGAAGAGGCCAAATGAGGTTGCATGTGATGAAACACATCTCTTGCAGAAATCAGTTTTCAAATGCATTGTTTACAATAGCATTGTTTTTCTAGGTAGCGTATTGTTTTCAACAAAACATATTTTCATAAATTTCGACCTTATTTAATCTGTTTTTGTATGTATTTCTTTTTCTTTCCACATATATTTCGATTTACACACACATTTATACCTATACCCGCAAACTCTATATATAATATAAATGTACATTTACTGGAAATGTTACGTTATAATTAGGTTCTAAGACCTTAATTTACAACACAAAAACAGAAATTATTAAGCTATAATTTAAAGAAAAAAAGGCATAACTTAAGCCCCCATCATGCACTGGTCTTTGGCTAGGTCTCTGCACTCATCATCATGCAAAAGGCAAATTCACATTCTCTTCGTTTTTTTAATTTTAACATGTCATAAGTGAATAATGTGTGAGGTGATCAGCAGTGCGTGATAGGAATGGGAGTTATAGTTTTTTTTACCAAACTATACCTGGTGTATTTCAGTGCTTTTTTCAACAATAGCTCGTCTCATTCCAACACTGAACTGTAATGACACTATAAACTTTCAGAGTGAATTGCTGTTTTTCTATCATATGTTAAAGTCTTAGAACATAACCTATCTATAAAGACACTCTGTTTTTTTCCTAGGATTTCTGTTTTTTATCATATGGCTAACCCCATCACATACAGTCAGCCTCTGCAGCACACAGTCTTCAGGTTTGTGTAGCAGGGGTTGGCCATATGACTTACATCCAAATCCCATGTGGGGCCAACCCCCGCTGCGCATGGCTTTTGGCCATGTGCAGCGGAGGTTGACCACATCGCAACCAGGCCCTGTGCCCTAACCCAAGCATGCTATTAACCCCTGCTCTGCCCAGCCTTCACCCATGCTTGCCTAACCCACATAGTTTTTTTCCTTTTTATATATATTTTTTTACATTTGTCAGGTACGGCTGCATTCTTGAGGTACCTGCACTACAAGCTCCCAGCACATGGTACCACAGCGCAGAGCACGCTTGCTTGGTGAAGCCTGCATGCTACTGTGGTACCATCGGGTGGCAGCTTGTGACACGGGTAACATGAGAGTACAGCAGTACTCTCATGAGGGCTGCACGTAAAAAATGGTTTTGAAAAGTCATTTTTTGTAAAAGATGTTTCCTAATACAATGTTATCACATGCTATTAACTATCCTCCAGGTGGGAGCATGATTTATTCAACACAAAATCAGTATTGAAGATCCCACAATTGTTTTCACTGCCCAGTTCGACTTTGCTATTTAAGCCCATGGCACCCTTTTCCTTAACATTATATATGCCTCCCCTAAGGAAGGCCTAAAGAGTCCTATGACAGGGAGCTATATTTGTTTAAGTAAGACATAGGTTTTATGATATATCTTAGCAGCAACACTTCCTAATCATCGTTTTACTGTGGGTAAAGTTGGTAGCCCCAAGGGCTAATGCAGATTTACCGAGTGGCATCCCAACCTGGCTAACTTTTGACTGGGACTACTAAAGCGGGTCATGTAAGGTATTAAATAAATTATGGCCTTAAAAGTGGCTTGATGGCCAAGTCAACATTAATGGCACTTTTAAAGGTATGCAACTTTCACAAAGTTGACACTCTGTGCCCCAGCTAGTCCAGTGGCCTCACAAAGGCACCAGCATACAGACAGCTTTCTGCCCACCTGGGAAGACGTGTGAAAAACCCCCAGGTCAGGAACTAAGGCTGTTGCCACATGTGGAAGATGTGACCTCCTCCCACAGGATGGCTGCCCTGGGTGTTAGCCAAAAAGGCAAGCTTCAAAGGTGAAGCCGCCTTTGAAGGGCAATCGTGACAGCTCTCTAGCAGTATGCCTTTTGTTTCCTGCAGAGTAGAGCCAGGGACAGAGAAGGGAAAACCAGTTCACAAAGTGAATTTCCAGGGGGATGTAACCCCATGGTAGCCACATCTGGGGTGGGCTACCAAGGAGCTTACAGCCAAGGAAGAGCTCTGGGATAGCCAAATGCCATACATCACCGAAACTGTGTCACCAGAGAGGAGGGGATCAACTAGCCTAATGACTAGTATTGTCCATCAGGGCAATTTGTTGGGATATAATGGGAACCCCGGGCACCCAAGACTTCTGTACTCACTGGGCCTGGAAAGAGGACGAGAAGGAGAACACACTGCTCCCATTGAAAGTGCACAAAGAGAGGCTTCAACACTGGAGCAACTGCACCTGCTGTACTTTAGGCTTTTGGAGTCTGGACCCTGTTCTGTGTGCCTAGCTTGGGGAAACGCTCATCCCTGACTCCAGTCTGAAGCAGAGACTCCAAGGGTCAGTTAGCTGGCACCCCAGAACAGCACTGTGGACATTAAAGCTGAAGGAGCCCAAGTCCAATTCTAGTATCCATTGCAGAAGTCTTGCCACTATCAGACACTAGGCACCCACAAGGACAAATATGAGATATCTAAAAGGTGCATCCATGTCTGTTGAACTCATGAGTGCTGGTTGTGACCAGATTTTTCACATGAGAGGGACACCAGCCTCCACCGGAGATTTGCACCGTGACCGCTGTTTTGCAAAAACGCAAGGTCTGCATAAGCAGCCCTTGTAGCCCTGCAAACAGGATTTCATTGAACCCCGAAATCCTTGACCTGAGTTGCCCCCACACACCTGTGCACTGAGGACTATATGGGACTTCATCCCTGTGGACCACACAGCATCCAGAGCATCTTTGAGCCTGCATCCTTCAGAATCAGGACCACTCATTATCATCTATTGTGGTCATCAAGTTTGGATCTTGCTCTAAAAATGCTCTGGTGGCCAGGTAACTGTCCAAAGTATCCTCTCTGCCCCCCTGGGCCTCTGTGCTGCTGGACTTGGTCGCCCAACTCAGGCCAGAGTTGCCAAGCTAACTTTTCCAAACTTTTCAAAAGTTTTTTGGCGGCCGATGCTAAAGTTATTTTTTCCTTTAAAAAGCTATATCTCCAGGACCCTCTGGTGGATTCCGATGATCAAGGTCTCTAAAGATACATACAAATTACATCTATCTTTCTAACCTAGGCCCTGATTTGTACTTTTTGACGCAAACCTGCATTAGTGCAGGTTTGCGTCAAAACGTTTACCACCGGCTACCACCACTCCTGGACGCCATCAGGCAGTCATATTTAAGGAATGACGCTAGCCGGCAATAAGGCCCGGTTAGCATCAAAATAAATGACGCTAACCGGGAGGGGGAGGCGTAGGGGAAACAGGAGGTTTTGTGTCAAAGAATGGCATTAGTCAGGTTAGAGTCAGAAAAATGACTCTAACCTGACTAGCGTCATCTTTTGACGCACAACCCCCATGGACATGACTCCTGGCTTAGTAAAGACATAGTCATGCTCCCCTGCCCAATGGCCATACCCAGGGGACATATGTCCCCTGGGCATGGCATTGGGTACAGTGCCATGTAGGGGGGCCCAAGTTAGGTCCCGCAGGGCACTAGGAAAAAAACCTTACCTGGACTTATCTGGGATGGGTCCCCCCATCCTTAGGTGTCCTCCAGGTGTGGGTAGGAGAGGGTGGGGGTGTCCCTGAGGGCAGGGAAGCGCACCTGTGGGCTTCTTCCATGGTCTCCGACCATGGAAATGAGTTCACAGGTCCCCTAACGCCTGCCCTGACCCAGGCGTTAAATAATGGTGCTAAGCAAGCTTAGCGCCATTATTTAAGGCCCTCCTCCTCCTGTGCGTGATTTTTGCATGGGAGGATAAATAAGGCACTAAGGTGTTAGAGTCATTTTTTGCCCAGGAATGCCTACCTTGCATTCCATTGACGCAAGGTAGGTTTTCACTGTAAAAAAATGACTTTAACTCCGATATTTTGACGCTAGATGGGACTAGCGTCAAAATATAAATATTGAGTTAAGTTTGCGCCGGATTTGCGTAAAAAATAAATTATGCAAATCCAGCACAAGCAAAGTATAAATATGCCCCCTAGTGCCTTGTTTCTTTCATGTTGTGTGCCTTTCTTACTCCAATGTTTGCTGTTGTTAGGTGCTTTACACATTGTTCCTTTGCTAAGCCTTATTGCTCACAGCCACAGCTACCCAGGGTTGAGCTTAACGTTGAGTAAACATGCCTGACTGGACCCAAGATGGTATTTGTGAGTGTACTGCATGGTAGGGCTACCCAGCCCTGTCATATAGTACACCCCAAGTCCTCACAGTTTTCCTCTGTTCACTTGATGACTTTTCAGACCAGTTATTAAACCACTTCACTAGATTTCAAATTATGGTGTCAGTGTTCCACTGCATGTCAGGTCTTGACTAGAGTCAAAAGATTACACTACACTCAAACTGTGGTCATAGGCCTTTCTGGCACTTTGGTAGAAAAGAAGAGGTAATTCCTAATCTAAAGTGAAAGAATCAGGAATAATGGTTCTTCCACTTCTTCAGGACTCATACAAGTCAAAAATGATTTTCATCTTAACGGGATAACACAGGATGTCCAAAGACATTACAGAGCTGGTGCTGGACAATTTATTATTATAAAGGGAAATGCAGGCATGTTATTTGTGTGTGTTTCAAAGATACCAACTGACCAATGGTAAATGTCCTTGGTAGCTATATACCTGTTAGAAATGGGGTTTTTGGTTGGCAGTCAGGTTACCCTCTGTCCAAGCAAGAACCCTCACTCTAGTCAGTGTAAGTCACACACAATACAAATTATCCTGTGCCCACCCTCTGGTAGCTTGGCACGAGCAGTCAGGCTTAACTTAAAAGTCAATGTGTAAAGCATTTGTGCAATAAATCATACAATAACACAATATAGCACCACAAAAATACACCACACAGTGTTTAGAAAAATATATATATTTATCAGGGTATTTGAAGGTCAAAACGATCAAAGATGCAATATGAATTTGTAAAGATATCACTAAAAAGTGATATAAAGTGTCTTAAGTCTTTAAAAAGCAAACAAAGGGGGTCATTCTGACCCCGGCTGGCGGCGGGAGCCGCCCGCCTGGAGGGAACCGCCAGAAGACCGTACCGCGGTCAAAAGACCGCGGCGGTCATTCTGGGTTTCCCACTGGGCTGGCGGGCGACCGCCAAAAGGCCGCCCGCCAGCCCAGTGGGAAACAGCCCTCCATGAGGATGCCGGCTCCGAATGGAGCCGGCGGAGTGGAGGATGTGTGACGGGTGCAGTGGCACCCGTCGCGTATTTCAGTGTCTGCAATGCAGACACTGAAATACAAAGTGGGGCCCTCTTACGGGGGCCCCTGCAGTGCCCATGCCATTGGCATGGGCACTGCAGGGGCCCCCAGGGGCCCCACGACACCCCTCACCGCCATCCTGTTCCTGGCGGGGGGAACCGCCAGGAACAGGATGGCGGTGAGGGGGTCGGAATCCCCCATGGCGGCGCAGCAAGCTGCGCCGCCATGGGGGATTCCCAAGGCAGCGGAAAACCGGCGGGAGACCGGCGGTTTTCCTCTTCTGACCGCGGCTGAACCGCCGCGGTCAGAATGCCCAAGGGAGCACCGCCAGCCTGTTGGCGGTGCTCCCGCGGTCCCCGGCCCTGGCGGTATTTACCGCCAGGGTCGGAATGACCCCCAAAGTCTCTTTCAAGCACAAAGTACCTGGTTTGGAGTGGAATATCTCCGCAGAGGGCCGCAGAAGAGGAGATGCGTGGAAAAATGGTGTGTGCGTCGGTTCCGTCCATTCACACACTGACTTGTGTCGTTATTTTTCACTCGGGGAAGACGTGCGTCGTTTTCCGGCATGCGGACAGTCTCCTTCTATGGATCGCGGGATTACCAGATGTCCCAGGGTCTGTACCTGGATTCTTCGGCTTGTTTTCCGACTGCGCGTCATTCCGAGAGGCTGTGCGCAGAATTTTCTTTCTCATGGCAGGCGTTGCGTCGATTTCCTCTCTGAAAGTCGGGCAGCGGGGTCCATGCGAGGCCGTGCGTCAAAGTTCCGGTCACCCCTTAAGCGTTGCGTCGGGCGTCCAAATGAAAAAGAGAAGTCTTTTTGGTCCTGAGACTTCAGGGAACAGGAGGCAAGCTCTATCCAAGCCCTTGGAAAGCACTTTTACAGCCAGACAAGAGTTCAGAAAGGCAGCAGGCCAACAGCAAGGCAGCAGTCCTTTGTAGAAAGCAGACAGGTGAGTCCTTTGAGCAGCCAGGCAGTTCTTCTTGGCAGGATGTAGTTTCTGGTTCAGGTTTCTTCTCCAGCAAGTGTCTGATGAGGTAGGGCAGAGGCCCCGTTTTATACTAAATTGTGCCTTTGAAGTGGGGGTGACTTCAAAGAGTGGCTAAGAAATGCACCAGGTCCCCTTTCAGTTCAATCCTGTCTGCCAGGGTCCCAGTAGGGGGTGTGGCAGTCCTTTGTGTGAGGGCAGGCCCTCCACCCTCCCAGCCCAGGAAGACCCATTCAAAATGCAGATGTATGCAAGTGAGGCTGAGTACCCTGTGTTTGGGGTGTGTCTGAGTGAATGCACAAGGAGCTGTCAACTAAACCTAGCCAGACGTGGATTGAAAGTCACAGAAAGATTTAAGTGCAAAGAAATGCTCACTTTCTAAAAGTGGCATTTCTAGAATAGTAATATTAAATCCGACTTCACCAGTCAGCAGGATTTTATATTACCATTCTGGCCATACTAAATATGACCTTCCTGCTCCTTTCAGATCAGCAGCTGCCACTTCAACAATGTATGAGGGCAGCCCCAATGTTAGCCTATGAAGGGAGCAGGCCTCACAGTAGTGTAAAAACGAATTTAGGAGTTTTACACTACCAGGACATATAAACTACACAGGTACATGTCCTGCCTTTTACCCACACAGCACTCTGCTCTAGGGGTTACCTAGGGCACACATTAGGGTTGACTTATATGTAGAAAAGGGGGAGTTTTAGGCTTGGCAAGTACTTTTAAATGCCAAGTCGAAGTGGCAGTGAAACTGCACACACAGGCCTTGCAATGGCAGACCTGAGACAAGGTTAAGGGGCTACTGAAGTGAGTGGCACAATCAGTGCTGCAGGCCCACAAGTAGCATTTAATCTACAGGCCCTAGGCACATATAGTGCACTGTACTAGGGTCTCACAAGTAAATTTAATAGCCAATCATGGATAAACCAATCAACAGTACCATTTACACAGAGAGCATATGCACTTTAGCACTGGTTAGCAGTGGTAAAGTGCCCAGAGTTCAAAAGCCAAAAAGAACAGGTCAGAAAAAATAGGAGGAAGGAGGCAAAAAGTTTGGGGATGACCCTGTCAAAAAGCCAGGTCCAACATGACCCCCCACCAGCCTAAAGCCAGGTGAGAACAATCACTATCCTGATGTACTTCCCTGTTTGAGGCGATAGAACAAGGACCCAGGCCCACAACAGCAGGGGCATGTTCCAGTTCTTCGCCTTCCTGACTCCAATTGGATCCCTCTGTCCATACTCTCAGGGCCCACTAAGCCAACCCATGGGGAACCTTTCTCCTTACCTGCGGATACCATCTGTGCAGCACCTAACCATACTTTGCTCACAGATGTATCCCAGTGGCAGGATAGTACCACCAGGACCAACACAGTGGTGTTGCCCACACTAACCCCGGGGTGGGACTCTTGTCCCCTCCCCAGGGATAACTCTGTCCACCTGGACAGCAAGCCACAGTGGTTACTTGCAGCTCGCAGGGATGAGAGCCAGGCCCCAGGCCTCTCAAAGCTCTCCAATCACTGTGGCTGTGGAGGGTGGGGGGTGGCAGCCCCAGGTGCTAGACACCCTTTAACCACTCTCCCTTCCACCAGGTCAGGGATGACAGCCTGAACCTGGTCCTCCCCTCTGGGGCTCTGTACCCTCCCTCCTGGAGCGGTACCCCCAGAGTCCAACATGGTCAGGGTGCTTATAGAAGCCGCCCTGCACCATTTCTCCACCAGTGCAGGGCTGTTAACCTGCAACTGTCCCTCCAAACTGGGGTCTGTACCTTCAGGTTGGATTAGGGCCCAGGGTGAGGCTTCCCTCCCCCTGACCTTCCTTCTGGGGTCCAGCACCCTCCAACTAGGAGTGGCTTCCGCAGAAGACAACATGGTAGGGGCACTGTTATCAGTAGCCCCTCCCTCCAGGTCCCGGGGGACACCCTGAACCTGGTCTTCCAGCCCAGGGTCTGTACACTCACACTGGATCACTGCCTGGCAAACCAGGACTTTCTGGGGGGCACACCTACCCCCCACCAGGTCAGAGTTTAACCTCTGAACCTGGCCATCCAACCCAGAGTCACCACCCTGAGGTTGAACAGTTGCCTGGCACACCAGGACTTCTTGGGGGGCACACTGACCCCCCACCAGGCCAGAGTTTAACCCCTGAACCTGGTCATCCAACCCAGAGTCACCACCCTGAGGTTGAACAATTGCCTGGCATGCCAGGACTTCCTGGGGGGCACACTGACCCCCCACCAGGCTAGAGTTTAACCCCTGAACCTCGTCATCCAACCCAGAGTCACCACCCTGAGGTTGAACAATTGCCTGGCATGCCAGGACTTCCTGGGGGGCACACTGACCCCCCACCAGGCTAGAGTTTAACCCCTGAACCTCGTCATCCAACCCAGAGTCACCACCCTGAGGTTGAACAATTGCCTGGCACGCCAGGACTTCCTGGGGGGCACGCTCACCCCCCACAAGGGACACACCATCCCCAAGGGCTACACAAGAGTCTGGTTGGCGCAGGTCTCCTGACCTCTGCCCATCTGGCAGAGTCTGGATCTTCCCCAAACCAGAAACGGTTTCACCTGGGTCATTCCTGGGGGTCTCTGCTCTCAGAGCTGACCCCTGACTCTCCAGGACCTCCACTGGAATCCACAACCCCCTCTCAACCCTCTGTCTGGACTTCTGTATTCCCTCACTAGGAGTGGTACTGCCAGACACCAGAACTGGTGGGATGCTGGCTACAGTCACCCCCCCCAAGTTCTTCTGACACTGCGGGCCTCCCTCAACAGGTGGCCCTACGGTACAGGCTAGGCTTCCCTCCTGGCGTTCCCTCATGGAACCCTCTAGGACCTGGGACCTACCTGGGACACTACAACCCTCTCCCACCTCACTTGGTTGGAAAACACCTAGACCACTCCCTTCAGGAGCACCCCCAAATGCCTCTTCAGACTCTCTGGTACTCACCCAGAAGTCTGCCTCCATTGTAAGCTCCCTGGGGTCAGAGAACTCACACTCCACCTGGTGTTGGCGTAGCTCTGGAAAATAAGGACCAGACATATGGTCTTAAGCAATTACATCACTCTGCCCTTCACATGTATTAACCACAGTACCCTTCATCCTACCATCCAGTGACTCAGCCTTGAAAAAGCACTCTACATCACCCTCCTGAGACTGGTGAGACAGTATCTGACTGTCCCTGACACTCAACCCATACTCTTCTGGGATGTCTCCACACTCTATATCCAGGACGTCCACCAGGGGGGAACCTTTTTCCCTGTCACTCTCTTCTAGAGCCAGTAAAGTGTCCCTCCCCCCAGTAGGAATATGACTCCATGTGCCAGTTCCCCAATCCTTCTCAGGGACCCTGTGCATAGCGGGAACTACCTCATACTCTTGAACCGCCTGGGGTGTGTCAACTCCCTTCTTCAAGTTGGGCACCACATCTCTGGGCTTGTGCCCTTCTTCAGCAGTACTGGATGCAAGATTTTTGCTGCCACCATCTGAACTGGACTCAGCCCTTCCGGCTTCCAGTTTCAGCTCTTCACAGCTCAGCTCCTGAGCTGCAATCCTTTCTTTTTCCAGGGCTAAGGCTCTTGCTGCCTCAACCCTCTCAATAAACTCATCTAGCTCTTCCACCTGCCGCTCTTGAGCTAGGAGCCATTCATCTCTCACTGGTTCTCTTTCCTCATCTGAGTAGTCCTCCTCCTCATCATCATTCTCAGGGCTATGATTCTTTTGGTTCTTTGCTGCCTGTTCTTCTGCCCATTGTGCTTCTCCCCAGGCTACATAGATATCTAGCAGTTCCATCTTAGTGGATCTCCTTGACATGGGAAGTCCCCTCAGCTCAGCTTTAGTGAGTGACACATCGTAGTCTTCTGAGAAGCTGGAATCCATTCCCAATCTGGCAAGGTATCACAGGCAAAACCAAAAATCAAAGTCCAAAATCAATAATATATCCAGGAGGACATCAGAGAACCAAAAGCAAAAAGATGAAAAATCAAGTTGACCTTCAACTGTGGGTAGGTAGTGAAATACTTAGCTACTGTATGTCACTGCACAAATACAAGTCCTATCCTCACCGCCGATCACCAATGTTAGAAATTGGTTTTTTGGTTGGCAGTCAGGTTACCCTCTGTCCAAGCAAGAACCCTCACTCTAGTCAGGGTAAGTCACACACAATCCAAATTATCATGTGCCCCCCCCCCCCCCCTTGGTAGCTTGGCACGAGCAGTCAGGCTTAACTTAGAAGGCAATGTGTAAAGCATTTGTGCAATAAATCATACAATAACATAATATAGCACTACAAAAATACACCACACAGTGTTTAGAAAAATATATAATATTTATCTGGGTATTTGCAGGTCAAAACGATCAAAGATGCAATATGAATTTGTGAAGATATCACTAAAAAGTGATATAAAGGGCCTCATTCCGACCCTGGCGGTCATGGACCGCCAGGGCCGGGGACGGAGGAAGCACCGCCAACAGGCTGGCGGTGCTTCTGGGGCAATTCTGACCGCTGCGGTAAAGCAGCGGTCAGAAAAGGGGAACCGGCGGTTTTCCTGCCGGTTTTCCCCTGCCCCAGGGAATCCTCCACGGCGGCGCTGCAAGCAGCGCCGCCATGGGGATTCCGACCCCCTTCCCGCCAGCCTGTTCCTGGCGGTTTACACCGCCAGGAAGAGGCTGGCGGGAACGGGTGTCATGGGGCCCCTGGGGGCCCCTGCAGTGCCCATGCCACTGGCATGGGCACTGCAGGGGCCCCCTAACAGGGCCCCATTCAGATTTTCAGTGTCTGCAAAGCAGACACTGAAAATCGCGACGGGTGCCACTGCACCCGTCGCACACCAGCAACTCCGCCAGCTCCATTCGGAGCCGGCTTCATCGTTGCTGGGGCTTTCCCGCTGGGCGGGCGGGCGGCCTTTTGGCGGTCGCCCGCCCGCCCAGCGGGAAAGTCAGAATGACCGCCGCGGTCATTTGACCGCGGTGCGGTCTTCTGGCGGTCTCTGCCCGGTGGGCGGCGCCCGCCGGGGTCGGAATGACCCCCAAAGTGTCTTAAGTCTTTAAAAAGCAAACAAAGGGGGTCATTACAACATTGGCGGTAAAAGCAGCTTACCGCCGTGCAGAAGACCGCCAACACACCGCCGCAGAATTCCGCCACAGCTATTATGACCCACATCTCGGAATCCGACAAAATCCAGACACCCACACAAGTCCGCCACACCAAAGGTCAGTGATAAACTGGCGAAAACAAATCCTCCACTGTCACGCCAACAGAAATACGCCCACAATATCACGACACACGAATCCACGCAGCGGTCTTTCAACCGCGATATTCCATTGGCGGTACACACTGCCACGCTCAAAATACACACACACTTACGAAACACAGCCACATTGGACAATTCAAAATACACACACCTGATACACATACACAAACCACTCCCACACACCCAATACAATATAAAACACACACCCACATCACCCACAAACCCCTACGACTACAATTACTGAGGGAAGGCCAGAGAGAGACACTAGCATCCACAAACTACCATCCACAGGCACTCAACACCATCACCCACACAACTTCCACGCACAAAACACCACACACCACTACATATCACCACACTTATCACCACACACACCACCCAACACATCACCTACACCACCCCATGGCACGGCAAAGATACCCCAGGTTCTCGAAGGAGGAGCTCAGGGTCATGGTGGAGGAAATCGTCCGGGTAGAGCCACAGCTATTTGGAGCACAGGTGCAGCACACCTCAATTGCAAGGAAGATGGAGCTATGGCGAAGAATAGTCGACAAGGTCAACGCAGTGGGACAGCATCTAAGAAATCGGGACGACATCAGGAAGAGGTGGAACGACCTACAGGGGAAGGTGCGTTCCGTGGGCTCAAGACACCACCTGGCGGTACAGCGGACTGGCGGCGGACCCCCACCTCCTCCCCCACAACTAACAACATGGGAGGAGCAGGTCTTGACGATTCTGCATCCTGAGGGCCTCGCAAGAGTCGGTGGAGGAATGGACTCTGGTAAGTCAAACCTCTAACTACCATATCCCCCACCCTACCTGCATGCTATCACAGACCCCCACCCTCCCCTATCACTCCAACTCCTCACAAATGTACTAATATCACAAACCACACATCCCAACACCAAGCCCTGCATGCAACACCAACGCATGGACACCCATCACTAAAGCATGCACACTGCACATACCCATACACCCCCCTAAACCATTATCACACAAGCCCCCACACAGGAATGACAGCACTGGGGTACACGCTCACCCACCCATTGCACACCATGACACACACAGATGCAATAATCATGCTTTTCCACCCCTGCAGGACCACTACCCAACGTCACCAGACAGGAGGGTCCAGACATCTCCACCCCACCCACAGAAGAGGCCCACAGTGATGACAGCAGCTCTGTCCAACTGGATCCAGATGACCAGCCCGGACCATCGTGGGCCTCGGGACAGTCGGTTCCTCTCACACAGGCACAGGCCACCACAGACCTTCCACCCTCTGGTAACACCAGCACAGCACCCACCCAGCTGGCCCATACCTCCATCCCCAGGACACGTCAATCAGCTGTGTGTCCACCACTACAGGGAGCCCAGGATAACCCACCACCCCAACAACAACAGGGACCTGGGGGCAGTGGCAGTGGGCACACGGTCCTGGGGACGGAGGCACAGGAACACAGGGGAACTGGGAGGGCTGCTGTGTGACAGGGGGCGGACAGGCCAAGGGAACCCACTCTCCACGAGGCCCTCTCCTCCATCATGGAAGCATACCACCACTCACAGGAGATGATGGCAACGGTCCTGGCCAAGTTTCAGGAGACCCAGCGCATGCAGGAGGAACAGTATTTGGGCTTCAGGGAGGAACTCAGAACCATCAGCTCCGCCCTGGGCACCATCGTAGGGGTGCTGAAGGAAATACTCAACACCAGGAAGGACACTGTGGCACTCCAAGGGGCCCCTGACACTAGCATGGACGATGAACTGCCCACCACCTCCGCCGGCGCTAGTGGACAGGAGGCACCGCCACAGGACCACCACATCAGCATCCCACCCCTTGCAGATGGAGAACCACCCCGCAAGCGGTCCCTGAGATCCAGGAACAAGACAGAGCACGATGCCAAGACCCCCACCAAGAAATGAGACCACCCTGATTGTCAACCCACTGTCCCACTTTATCACCCTCTCCATATTGGAACTGCCCCAGCTCCACTTCCTATGCCCATATGGGCAATGCACCTATGAGACAAATAGATTGAACTCTGCCATGGACACTCCTCCGCCATCACCCCTCACCATTTAACTCCCCCCACCAATATTTTGTATGTAAATAAACACACCTAAAGCACAAAATGATCTGGAGTCTGTCTGTGACAACATTTCCAGGAAATAGTAATGTCAACATACCATTGTCACACAGCTCTACTCCATGAGGAATCTAAGCAGATGACACACGTTGGAAACCACACCTGTGAAACCGTAAGGGAAAGTGACAACTCAGTGAACATACACTGGGTGAAATTGACAGACAGGATAGAGGTAGAAGTGCAAAAGTACTTGTAGTAGGCAGGAATGTATTCTCACCTGTGCCTCACTGGAAATATTGCTGGAAGACTGAGTCCCTGTTGTCAATGTCTTCTTCCTCTGCTTCCTCCTCATCACTGTCCACAGGCTCCACAGCTGCCACAACACCGCCATCTGGACCATCCTCCTGCAGAAAAGGCACCTGGCGTCGCAAAGCCAAGTTGTGAAGCATACAGCAGGCCATGATGATCTGACACACCTTCTTTGGTGAGTAGAATAGGGATCCACCTGTCATATGGAGGCACCTAAACCTGGCCTTCAGGAGGCCGAAGGTGAGTTTGATCACCCTCCTAGTCCGTCCATGGGCCTCATTGTAGAGTTCCTCTGCCGTGGTCCTGGGATTCCTCACTGGGGTCAGTAGCCATGACAGGTTGGGGTAAACAGAGTCCCCTAATAGCCACACCCGGTGCCTCTGGAGTTGACCCATCACATAAGGGATGCTGCTATTCCGCAGGATGTAGGCGTCATGCACTGAGCCAGGGAACATGGCATTCACATGGGAGATGTACTGGTCTGCCAAACGTACCATCTGTACATTCATAGAATGATAACTCTTCCGGATCCTGTACACCTGTTCAATCCTGTGGGAGGGGACCAAGCTACATGGGTCCCATCAATGGCACCTATGATGTTGGGGATATGTCCCTGGGCATAGAAGTCACCTTTCACTGTAGGCAAGTCCTCCACCTGAGGGAAAACGATCTAGCTCTGCATGTGTTTCAGCAGGGCAGACAACACTCTGGACAACACGTTGGAAAACATAGGCTGGGACATCCCTAATGCCATGGCCACAGTTGTTTGAAATGACCCACTTGCTAGGAAATGGAGCACTGATAGCACCTGCACTTGAGGGGGGATTCCAGTGGGATGGCGGATTGCTGACATCAGGTCAGGCTCCAACTGTGTACACAGTTCCTGGATTGTGGCACGGTCAAACCTGTAGGTGATTATCATATGTCTTTCCTCCATTGTCGACAGGTCCACCAGCAGTCGGTACACCGGAGGATTCCACCATCTCCTCACATGTCCCAGCGGATGGTGCCTAGGAAGGACAACAGTGAGCACAGAGTCAAACAACTCAGAGGTATGTACCCACTGTCTACAGAGAACACCATTCATACACAAAATCTGGCCTGTATGTGTGCTGTGAGACTAGGCCTAGGTATGTGTGACGCAGTTGGTAATAAGGCCATGTGGGCCCCTGAAATGGCGGCTGCCTGACCTGTAAAGTGGGACAATGGGATGTGAGATAACTGTCCTGACGTTGTACACCGTCGCGGTAGGCGGTCAAAGACAGCGGCGCAAAGCTGCATTGGTTAACATTGGACCCTATGGGTCCCAGGAGCCAATGACGATGTACGCCGGCGGTGATGGTACGCACCGCCGCGTACGTGACCGCCGCGGACGTGACCGCCATTTTCTACCTGTTTTATCACTCGATACCTGATCTTCGACAGGAGAGGACCTACACTGCAAGTGCTGCTGTGACCTCAGTCTGGAAGTGACAATGGCTTGTGCATCTGGGGAAAGGGCCCCTGCCTTCACTGCAGAGGAGTTGGAGAAGCTCGTCAACGGGGTCCTCCCCCAGTACAAGCTACTCTACGGTCCTCCAGACCAACAGGTAAGTACACACGGAGCATGTTGTATGGGCTATGCCTGTGTGGAGAGGGCTGGTTGTAAGAAGGAAGGGGGCACAGTTCTGCGTGCATGAAAGACTGTGAATGCATGTGCCACATGGCAAGGGTAGGGATGTGGGCCTCTCACTTTGACGGTGCAGTTGGTAATGACTTCTCTTCTTCCCCTGTACATTTCATGTAGGTCAGCGCCCACCAGAAGAAGGATATTTGGCGTCCCATCGCCAAGGACATCCAGACCCTGGGGTCCACCACAGACGGAGCACCCACTGCCGGAAAAGATGGGAGGGCATTCGCCGCTGGAGCAAGAAGACGGCAGAGGCTCAGCTGGGGATGGCCTCCCAACGTGGGAGGGGTCCCTGTCGAACCATGACCCCCCTGATGTTCCGGATCCTGGCGGTGGCCTACCCGCAGTTGGATGGGTGCTTGAGGGCATCACAGCAGACACAAGGGGGTGAGTACACTATCATTCAGCGGACTTTGCACGCAGTGAAGGTGTCTGGGTGGGGGAGGAGGGCTGTGGGTTCCCCTAGGCCAGGGCGAGTTCCGTAGGCTAAGCCCATTCATAAGGCATGGCCATGTGGCCCTCTAGCCCACCTCTGTAGAGTGCCAAGTACAGCTAGTCATGCCCCTGTGTCATCTATGTGTGCAGATGTCGTCCATAGCCTTGTAGGCCATTTCCCAGGAATTGCACTGTAGAGCCCAATAGCGCAACGTAGTGCAGGGGGCTGCTGTGTCTGTATTGTCCGCCAACGGTAGCGGTAAGCCATGCACTCAACCTGTCTTTCTTCTGTCGTCGTCCCCTCTTTTTGTGGTCTCCCTGTTCTTGTGTGCATTAGCATCATCAGGGGGAGGTAAAGTGGCACCAGAGCACGAGGGAGCTGCATCCCACATGGGCATGGAGGCCCACACTACGGACTCAGAATACACCAGTGGGACAGAGGGCGAGGGGAGCACCAAGGCGGTCACAGGATCTGCAACCAGCGACACGGACTCATCCTCCGATGGGAGCTCCTTTGTGGTGGCGGCAACATCTGTGCCCCCCACTTCTACAGGTACAGCCGCCATCCCCCCTACCAGCACCGTCCTCCCACCAGCCCCTCTGCCTTCGCCCTGTGCCCGCTCACCCAGGAGGGTGGGCATCACCTTCGCCCCAGGCACCTCAGCCCCTGCCCCTGTCACCTCTGCTGCCCTCAGTGAAGAGGCCATTGACCTCCTCAGGTCACTCACTGTTGAGCAGTCTACCATTTTGAATGCCATCCAGGGTGTAGAAAGGGAGTTGCAACACACAAATGCATTCCTGGAGGGCATTCATTCTGGTCAGGCTGCCCTTCATAGAACCGTTCAGACTCTGGCCTCAGCACTGATGGAAGCCATTGTCCCTGTGTCTAGCCTCCCCCCTCCAACTTCCTCCACCCAGAAACAATCCCCTGTACCTCTGCCTATCCCAAGCACACCATCAGACCAGCCTGCACACACCTCAGCACACAAGGGAAGCTCAGGCAAACATAAGCACCACACATCCCACAGGCACTCACGCAAGCATCACACACATACAGACACACCAACATCCACTGCCTCTACTGTGTCCCCCTCCTCCTCCTCTCCCTCCTCCCTCCCACTCTCGTCTACACTCACACCTGCATGCACTGCCACTACAGCCACTAAGTCCCGCACCAGCACACCCACAACCACACCCCGCTCACGTGCACTCACCACCCCCACTACCATTTACACGTCCCCTGTGTTCTCTCCCAGTGTGTCTGTGATTCCCCCTCCAAAGATACACAAACGCAGGCACACACCCACCCAACAGCCATCCACCTCACGACAGCCTCCAGCCCATGCACCTGCACCCAAATCCACAAAAGTTACACCTCCTACAACCACCACCTCTTCCTCCACTCCTAAACCCCCTCCAGCTACCCGTCCCAGTTTCTCCAAACAACTTTTCCTGTCCACCCTTAACCAATTTCCCACCACCCCCCCGTCCAACTCATAGGTCCCGTACTAGCACCTCAGCCAAAAAATCTCCGGGACCAGTGGTGCCTGTTGTTACAGGTATGTGGAGTGTACCGGCCACCAGGGCAGCCAGTGTGGCACGGAGCCACAGCACAGCCAGTCCCCCCCGTGAAGCACCAGAAGTTGGACAGTGCCCGGCGGGAGAGGGGGAAGACTCCAGCCAGCCAAGCCGCTCACATGGGTCCCAGGGGGAGTGTGGACTCAGCTGTGACTCCTCCCAAGGTGGGAAGGGGCAGAAGAAATCTCCAAAGTCTGGGAGAAGCAGCACGGCGGAGAAGACTGCCATCATCCCCGCTGCCCAGGAGTCCACCGCCAGCCCCATCGTCACTGCCCAGGAGGCCACCGCCAGCCCCATCCCCGCTGCCCAGGAGGCCACCGCAGCCCCATCGTCACTGCCCAGGAGGCAACCGCCAGCCCCATCCCCGCTGCCCAGGAGGCCACCGCCAGCCCCATCGTCACTGCCCAGGAGACCACCGCCAGCCCCATCGTCACTGCCCAGGAGGCCACCGCCAGCCCCATCGTCACTGCCCAGGAGGGCCCCGCAAGCCACAGCCCAGCTGACCCATGAAGGA
Source organism: Pleurodeles waltl (assembly GCF_031143425.1). Classification (NCBI taxonomy): domain Eukaryota; kingdom Metazoa; phylum Chordata; class Amphibia; order Caudata; family Salamandridae; genus Pleurodeles; species Pleurodeles waltl. The sequence goes on along the minus strand of NC_090442.1, from coordinate 890,477,159 downwards.
CCGCCAGCCGCAGCCCAGCTGGGCAATGACGGGCTGCCATGGCAAGGACCACTGAACAGGTTAGACCACTGAACAGGCCAAGGACCGCTGAACAGGGCAAAGACCGCCATGGCAAGGACCGCTGAACAGGTCAGACACTGGCAACTCAAGCACCGCTGAACAGGCCAAGGACCGCCATGGCAAGGACCGCTGAACAGGTCAGACACTGGCAACTCAAGCACCGCTGAACAGGCCAAGGACCGCTGAACAGGGCAAAGACCGCCATGGCAAGGACCTCTGAACAGGTCAGACACTGGCAAATCAAGCACCGCTGAACAGGCCAAGGATCGCTGAACAGGGCAAAGATCGCCATGGCAAGGACCGCTGAACAGGTCAGACACTGGCAACTCAAGCACCGCTGAACCGGCCAAGGATCGCTGAACAGGGCAAAGATCGCCATGGCAAGGACCGCTGAACAGGTCAGACACTGGCAACTCAAGCACCGCTGAACAGGCCAAGGATCGCTGAGCAGGGCAAAGACCGCCATGGCAAGGACCGCTGAACAGGTCAGAAACTGGCAACTCAAGCACCGCTGAACAGGGCAAAGACCGCCATGGCAAGCACCGCTGAACAGGTCAGACACTGGCAACTCAAGCACCGTCGCTGAACAGGGCAAAGACCGCCATGGCAAGGACCGCTGAACAGGTCAGACACTGGCAACTCAAGCACCGCTGAATAGGCCAAGGACCGCTGAACAGGGCAAAGACCGCCATGGCAAGGACCGCTGAACACGTCAGACACTGGCAACTCAAGCACCGCTGAACAGGGCAAAGACCGCCATGGCAAGCACCACTAAACAGGTCAGACACTGGCAACTCAAGCACCGCTGAACAGGGAAAAGACCACCATGGCAAGTACTTCTGAACAGGTCAGACACTGGCAACTCAAGCACCGCTGAACAGGGCAAAGACCGCCATGGCAAGCACCGCTGAACAGGGCAAAGACAGCCATGGAAAGCACCGCTAGCCCATTTGCGGCAGGGGCAGTGACGCAACTGGGACTGTCACGGGGTGAGTGCTGCACTCTGGGCACCAGTCCCCCTCCAGAACCAGTGGAGACCTGCATTCACTCCGTCTGTCCTGCACAGGATGAAGCACTGTGGGCACCAGTCCCCCTCCAGAACCAATGGAGACCTGCATCCACTCCGTCTGTCTTGCACAGGATGAAGCACTCTGGGCACCAGTCCCCCTCCAGAACCAGTGGAGACATGCATCCACTTGTGAGACTGTGGCTTGGCACTCCTCAGGATGGAACAGTGGGCAACCCACCCACTGTAGAGACTTGTGAGACTGTGGCTTTGCACTCCCCAGGATGGTACAGTGGGCAAACCACGCACTGTAGAGACTTGAGAGACTGTGGCTTTGCACTCCCCAGGATGGTACAGTGGGCAAACCACCCACTGTAGAGACTTGAGAGACTGTGGCTTTGCACTCCCCAGGATACATCAATGGGCATGGAGGCCCCTCGTGGATCTGGAGTGGTGCACTCATCCGGCTGAGGTGCCCCCCCTTCCCTTCCCCCTGAGGTGCCTGTTGTATTTCTATCTGATGCCCCTGCAGTGTTCTCTCCGTCATGTTCAGGTAGGCCTGTGTGTGCAGTTTCACTGCCAAATCGACTTGGCATTTAAAATTACTTGCTAAGCCTAAAACTCCCCTTTTTCTACACATGTCACCTCTAATGTGTGCCCTAAGTAACCCCTAGAGCAGGGTGCTGTGTGGGTAAAAGGCAGGACCTGTACCTGTGTAGTTTACATGTCCTGGTAGTGTAAAACTCCTAAATTCGTTTTACACTACTGTGAGGCCTGCTCCCTTCATAGGCTAACATTGGGGCTGCCCTCATACATAATTGAAGTGGTAGCTGCTGATCTGAAAGGAGCAGGAAGGTCATATTTAGTATGGCCAGAATGGTAATACAAACTCCTGCTGACTGGTGAAGTTGGATTTAATATTACTATTCTAGAAATGCCACTTTTAGAAAGTGAGCATTTCTTTGCACTTAAATCTTTCTGTGCCTTACAATCCAAGTCTGGCTGGGTTTAGTTGACAGCTCTTTGTGCATTCACTCAGACACACCCCAAACACAGGGTACTCAGCCTCACTTGCATACATCTGCATTTTGAATGGGTCTTCCTGGGCGGGGAGGGTGGAGGGCCTGCTCTGACACAAAGGACTGCCACACCCCCTACTGGGACCCTGGCAGACAGGATTGAACTGAAAGGGGACCTGGTGCACTTCTAAGCCACTCTTTGAAGCATCCCCCACTTCAAAAGCACATTTGGGTATAAAACAGGGCCTCTGCCCTACCACATGAGACACTTGCTGAAGAAGAAACCTGAACCAGAACCTGCATCCTGCCAAGAAGAACTGCCTGGCTGCTCAAAGGACTCACCTAACTGCTTTCTACAAAGGACTGCTGCCTTGCTGTTGGCCTGCTGCCTTGCTGAACTCTTGTCTTGCTGTAAAAGTGCTCTCCAAGGGCTTGGATAGAGCTTGCCCCCTGTTCCCTGAAGTCTCAGGACCAAAAAGACTTCTCTTTTTCAACTGGACGCCGTGTGTGCCGAAAAATTCAACACACAGCTGGCTCCGCAGTGAAAAATTCACCGCACGCCGATCCGGAAAGCTGCCGCTCGACACGACGCCTGCGGTGCGGCTGGAACTTTGACGCACGGCCTCGCATGGACAATGCCGCCCGACTTCCAGAGAGGAAATCGACGCAACGCCTGCCGTGAGAAAGAAAATTCCACGCACAGCCCCCCGGAACAACACGCAGCCGGATAACAAGCCGAGGAATTCACGCACAGACCCTGGGACATCTGGTAATCCCGCGATCCACAGACAGAGACGGCCCGCGTGCCGGAAAACAACGCACGTCTTCCCTGAGTGAAAACTAACGACGCAAGTCCGTGTGTGAAGGGGCGAAACCGATGCACACACCATTTTTCTTCCCGTAGAACGACACACGTCTCCCCGCGTGAAAAATAGCGACGCAAGTCTGTGTGTGAAGGGGCGAAACCGACGCACACACCATTTTTCCACGCATCTCCTCCTCTGCGGCCCTCTGCGGAGATTTTCCACTCCAAACCAGGCACTTTGTGCTTGAAAGAGACTTTGTTTGCTTTTTAAAGACTTTGGGGGTCATTCCAACCCTGGCGGTCGGTGTTAAAGCGGCGGCCAACCCACCAACAGGCAGGCGGTAAAAAAAATGGAATTCTGACCCTGGCGGGAACCGCCAACACAGCCCGCCACTTTAACACTCCGACCGCCACGGCGGGACAAACAAACAGCACGGCGGTCACCGCCAACAGACAGGCGGCAGACAATGTACCGCCCACACTATCAAAACCCACCAATCCGCCACCTTTTCCGGGGCGGGAGCCCCGCCGATAAAAACACGGCGGAAACAGACTACGAACGGAAAAACGCTCACCTCTATACACTCCACGAGGAATCTGGACAGCATGGAACCCAAATTAAACATCCTACCAGCTATTGTCTACCTGCTCCTCTACCAGGAGCACGAACGCCGGCGCAGACGACAATGGTGAGTACTGCACCTACGACACAGGGGAGGGGGGAGGAGAAAAGGTTACGGGCACACACATACGCGACACACCCACTCCCCCCACCCCCAAATCCCTACACACCAATGCAGAGCAACAAGTCAGAGTGACACCCCCCCAAACCCCCCGGAATAATGCAAAGACAAAATAAAATGATCATTAAAATTGAAGTATATTATAGCATATTTGAAGTTAAGTGAAATATGAAATATATAAATAAAATATATTACAACATGAACAATATAGACATAGCCCAAAAGTCCGGCACATATTGGCTACTTTCCATTGTTCGTGGGCCAATGTGCATAAACACATGGGCAAAGCCCACACACGAGACCCGATTCCATTGGAGAGAACACTGCTGGGGCATCAGATAATAAAACCACAGGCAGCTCAGGGGGAAGGGAAGGGGGGGCACCTCAGCCACATGAGTCCACGACGCCAGATCCACGAGGGGCCTCCATGCCCACTGTACCATCCTGGGGAGTGCAAAGCCACAGTCCATCAGGTGGATAACAGACTCCACTGGTTATGGAGGAGGCATGTTGGCCAGAGTGCTTCGTGAAGCCCTGCCCGACACAGATCCGGCCCTGCCAATGGGCCAGCGGTGCTAGAGATGAAGGGCCCAGCGGAGCAGTTCAGAGACGGCGGTGCCCAGCGGAGCGGTGCTTGACAGGAAGGGCCCAGCGGAGCGGTGCTTGACAGGAAGGGCCCAGCGGAGCAGTTCAGAGACGGCGGTTCCCAGCGGAGCGGTGCTTGAGATGAAGGGCCCAGCGGAGCAGTGCTTGAGATGAAGGGCCCAGCGGAGCGGTGCTTGACAGGAAGGGCCCAGCGAAGCAGTTCAGAGACGGCGGTGCCCAGCGGAGCGGTGCTTGACAGGAAGGGCCCAGCGGAGCAGTTCAGAGACGGCGGTGCCCAGCGGAGCGGTGCTTAAGATGAAGGGCCCAGCGGAGCGGTGCTTGAGATAAAGGGCCCAGCAGAGCGGTGCTTGAGATGAAGGGCCCAGCGGAGCGGTGCTTGACAGGAAGGGCCCAGCGGAGCAGTTCAGAGACGGCGGTGCCCAGCGGAGCGGTGCTTGACAGGAAGGTCCCAGAGGAGCGGTGCTTGAGATGAAGGGCCCAGCGGAGCGGTGCTTGAGATGAAGGGCCCAGCGGAGCAGTTCAGAGACGGTGGTGCCCAGCGGAGCGGTGCTTGACAGGAAGGGCCCAGCGGAGCGGTGCTTGAGATGAAGGGCCCAGCGGAGCAGTTCAGAGACGGCGGTGCCCAGCGGAGCGGTGCTTGACAGGAAGGGCCCAGCGGAGCGGTGCTTGAGATGAAGGGCCCAGCGGAGCAGTTCAGAGACGGCGGTGCCCAGCGGAGCAGTTCAGAGACGGCGGTGCCCAGCGGAGCGGTGCTTGAGAGGAAGGGCCCAGCGGAGCGGTGCTTGAGATGAAGGGCCCAGCGGAGCAGTTCAGAGACGGCGGTGCCAGCGGAGCGGTGCTTGACAGGAAGGGCCTAGCGGAGCAGTTCAGAGACGGCGGTGCCCAGCGGAGCGGTGCTTGAGAGGAAGGGCCCAGCGGAGCGGTGCTTGAGATGAAGGGCCCAGCGGAGCGGTGCTTGAGATGAAGGGTCAAGCGGAGCGGTGCTTGACAGGAAGGGCCCTGTTCAGCGGTGCTTCTCACAGCGGGGCCCGGTTCAGCGGTGCTTGTCTTGTGTTCCTAGGGAACCAGATCTGGCCAATAATTCCCGCTCAGTCGCCATCCGACCTTTCGCTTGCGGGCCCTCCTGTGCTGGAGTCCTGGGCCCGTGGGTGTCCTCCGTCACACCCGAAATAGGGCTGGTGGGGCCCTCCTGGGCAGCTCGCCTGCTGCCGGACTTGTCCGCCCTGCTGCCCTTGCCCTCCTTCGCCGAATCTCTGGGGCCCTTGCCTCCCTTTGTGGATGTGCCAGGTGACGGTGCAAGGGTAGTGTCCTTGGGGGCAGCCGTCTCAGGCCTGTCGCGCCGGCCCTTCCCTTTTTTGGTTCTTTTCCCAGGGGGTGGACTGGATGTCCCCTTGCTGCTGGCTGATGTTCCTGCCCTAGGAGCTGGTGGACTCCAATAGCCCTGAACTATAGTCCTAGTAGGTGCAGGGCTTGTGGTGGCTGAGGTGCTGTTTGGACTCTTACGAGATGGAGGGGGTGGGTCAGGTGATGCAAAGAGGTTAATTTTGGAGAGGAAAAACTTTTTAGGAGCAATGGGAAGGGTAGGTGCAGTGGGTATGGGAGTGGAGGAAGAGGATGTGGTTGTAGGAGAGTCAAGTGTGCTGTCTTTGGGTGCAGGTGCTTGTGACGGAGGCTGTCGTGAGGTGGATGGCTGTTGGGTGGGTGGGTGCCTGCGTTTGTGTGGTTTGGAAGAGGGGGTGACAGACACACTGGGAGAGGGCACAGGGGACGTGTAAATGGCAGTGGGGGTGGTGACTGCACGTGTGCGGAGTGTTCTGGTGGGTGTGTTGGTGATGGACGTACTGGCTGATGGTGGTGTGCATGCAGGTGTGAGTGGAGACGTCACAGGGAGGGACGAGGGAGACGAGGAGGAGGGGGACACAGAGGAGGCAGTGGCTGTTGGCATGTCTGCATGTGGATGTTGCTTGGGTGAATGCTTGTGTGATCTGTGGTGCTTATGTCTGGATGAGCTGCCCTTGGGTGTTGATGTGTGTGCAGGCTGGTCTGTAGGTGTGTCTGGGATAGGCAGAGGAACAGGGGAGTGGGACTGGGTGGAGGGAGTTGGAGGAGGGAGGCTGGAGACAGGGACAATGGCTGCCGTCAGTGCTGAGGCCAGAGCGTTGAACGATCGCTGATGGGCAGCCTGACCCGAATGAATGCCCTCCAGGTATGCATTGCTCTGTTGAACCTCCCTTTCTACCCCCTGGATGCCATTCAAAAGGGTAGACTGCCCAACAATGAGCGTCTGGAGGAGGTCAATGATCTCCGCACTGAGGGCAGCAGGGGTAACTGGGGCAGGGCCTGAGGTGCCTGGGGCGAAGGAGATGCCCGGCTTCCTGGCAGAGCGGGCACAGGGCGAACGCTGAGGGGCTGCTGGGAGGGCAGAGCTGCTGCGCTGGGTGGCGGCTGTACCTGTTGTTGCGGTGGGCACGGATGTTGCCGCCACCACAAGGGAGCTCCCTTCCGAGGATGTGTCGGTGTCGCTGACGTCTCCACGGGTCCACGTTGTGGAGCTCCCCTCGCCCTCCGTCTCACTGGTGTACTCGGAGTCGGTTGCATGGCCCTCCGGGGCCATGTGAGATGCAGCTCCCTCGTGCGCCGATGCCACTTCTCCTCCGCCTGATGATGCTAATGCACAGATGAACAGGAAAACCAAAAAAAAGGGGGGGAGAAGAAAGAAAGACATGTTGAGTGCATGCATTGGCGACACCGTTGGCGGAGAGGACAGACACAGAAGCCCCCTGCACTACGCTGCGCACTCGGGGTACACTACTCAATTATTGTGACTTGGCCTACAAGTCTATGGACGACTAATGCACACATAGGTGAGCCCGGGCCATGGATAGCTGTACTTAGCACCTTACAGAGGTGGGGGCGGGGGCACAAGGCCATGCCTTACGGAGGGGCCTAGCCTACAGAAACCGCCCTGGCCTAGAGATAGCCACAGCCCTCCTCCCCCACCCAGACACCTCCACTGTGCGCTAATATAGCAGAATGTGCTGACACTCACCCCTTTGTGTCTGCTGTGATGTCCTCACGCGCCCATCCAAATCGGGGTAGGCCACACACCAGGATCCGGGACATCAGGGGGGTCAATTGCCGTGTGGCACCCCTCCTAGGTTGGGAGGCCATCCCCAGCAGAGCCTCTGCGGTCTTTCTGCTCCTGCGGCGGATGTCCTCCCACCTCTTGCGGCAGTGGGTGCCCCGTCTGTTGTGGACCCCCAGGGCCCGGACGTCCTTGGCGATGGCACGCCAAATGTCGATCTTCTGATGGGCGCTGACCTGTGTGACATGTACAGGGTGGGAAAAGAAATATCATCACTTTTCTGCATGGTCGATGTGAGTGGCCCCCCCTCCCCAACCTTGCCATGTGGCACATGCTCTCATCTGTCGTGCGTTGCATTTCTCAATCGCTCCCCTCCCCACCATCTTACATCCACCCCACTCAACACAGGCATAGCCCATACAACGTGCTCCCTGTGTACTTACCTGTTGGTCTGGAGGACCGTAGAGTAGCGCATACTGGGGGAGGACCCCATCAACAAGTTTCTCCAATTCCTCAGATGTGAAGGCAGGGGCCCTTTCCCCAGTCGCAGCAGCCATTGTCTCTTCCAGACCGAGGTCACAGCAGCACTTGCAGTATAGGTCCTCTCCTGTGGATGATCAGGTCTCGAGTGATTAAGCAGATAGAAAATGGCGGTCACGCCCGCGGCGGTGCGTACCGCGGCGGTGCGTACCGCGACCGCCGGCGCACATCGTCATTGGCTCATGAGACCCATAGGGTTCAATGTTAACCAATGCTGCTTTGCGCCGTAGTCTTCGACCGCCTACCGCCACGGTGTGCCACGCCAGCGCATTGACCTCACATCCCATTGTCACACTTCACAGGTCAGGCAGCCGCCATTTCAAGGGCCCACATGGCTTAATTTCTACTGCGTCACACAGGCCTAGGCCTTGCATTGCCAATCATACAAGCCATTCAATGCATAGCGAATCGTGTACTGTGCAAGCTGTGGTTACGTACCTGTGGGTTGCTTGACTCTGTGCTCCATGTTGTCCTTCCTAGGCACCGTCCGCTGGGACTTGCGAGGAGATGGAGGAATCCTCCCGTGTAAAGACCGCTGGTGGACCTGTCGACAATGGAAGAAAGACATGTCATACTGACATACAGACTTGACCGAGCCACTATACAGGAACTGTGTGCCCAGCTGGAGCCAGACCTGATGTCCCCCATTCGCCAACCCACAGGGATTCCCCCTCTGGTGCAGGTTCTGTCAGTACTCCATTTTTTGGCAAGTGGATCATTCCAAACAACAGTGGCCATATCATCAGGGATGTCTCAGCCTATGTTTTCTAAGGTTTTGTCCAGAGTGCTGTCTGCTCTGATGAAATACATGCGGAGCTACATTGTTTTCCCTGAGGTGGGCGATTTGGCTACAGTGAAGGGTGATTTCTATGCCCTTGGCCATATCCCCAACATCATTGGTGCCATTGATGGGACTCATGTTGCTTTGGTTCCCCCCAGTGACAGTGAGCAGGTGTACAGGAACAGAAAAAGTTATCATTCGATGAATGTCCAGGTGGTCTGTTTGGCTGACCAGTACATCTCCCATGTAAATGCCAAGTTCCCTGCGTCAGTGCATGACGCGTACATCATGCAAAATAGCAGCATCCCTTATGTGATGGAACAGCTACAGAGACACCGTGTGTGGCTAATAGGTGACTCTGGTTACCCCAACCTGTCGTGGCTACTTACCCCAGTGAGGAATCCCAGGACAAGGGCAGAGGAACACTACAATGAGGCCCATGGGTGAACTAGGAGGATTATAGAAAGAACCTTCGGCCTCCTGAAGGCCAGGTTTAGGTGCCTGCATATGACAGGTGGATCCCTAATGTACTCACTAAAGAAGGTGTGCCATATAATCGTGGCCTGCTGTATGCTTCACAACCTGGCTTTGCGACGCCAGGTGCCTTTCCTGCAGGAGGATGGTCCAGATGGTGGTGTTGTAGCAGCTGTGGAGCCTGTGGAGAGTGAAGAGGAGGAAGACGACGGGGACGACACAGACAACAGGGACACAGTGATACAACAGTATTTTCAGTAGCACACAGGTACGAATCAACCACGCCATTTTACATTTGCTTAAAGTCTCCTGCCTCTCTACTGTATGTGTTTCCCCCCAGTTCCTGTTAACTGAGTTGTGACTTTCCCTTCCGTTTTCAGAGCTGTGGGCCCCACTGCGTGACCTCTGCTTTGTTTGCCCATGGACTACAGCTGTGTGACAGTGGTATGTTGTCATCACAATGTAACTGAACATTTTGGCACCATTATGTCTAATACATTTGTTTAAAATACAAGCAGACTCCAGATTTTTTAAGTGCAATAAGTGATTTTATTAAAGTGCTAAATTTAGGAACATGATTGTAAAACGGTGATGGGTGATGGTGGAGTAATGTCCATGGCAGAGTCCAGTTTTCAGTCTCACAGGTGCATTGTCCATATGCCTGTGGAAGGATGAAGCAGGGGCAGTTTAAGTTTGGACAGGGTGACAATGTGGGACAGTGGGATGACATCAGGGGGTATCCTTTGCTGGCGGGGGTCTTGGCATCCAACTCTGTCTTCTTGTGAGATCTCAGGGACCGCTTGCGGGGTGGTTCTTCTTCTGCAGGAGGTGGGGTTCTGGTGGCCTGTCGTTGTGTGGGGGCCTCCTGTCCACTAGCGCCGGCGGAGGTGGTAGGCTGTTCCTGGTCCATGCTAGTGACAGGGGCCCTTTGTGGTGCCACATGGTCCCGCAATGTGGTGACTATCTGGCTAAGGGCCACGACGATGGTCCCCATTGCGGAACTAATGTTTTTCATTTCCTCTCTGAACCCCATGTACTGTTCCTCCTGCAGCACCTGGATCTCCTGGAACCTGGCCAGTACCGTAGCCATCGTCTCCTGGGAGCGGTGGTATGCTCCCATGATGGAGGAGAGGCCCTCTTGGAGAGTCGATTCCCTGGGCCTGTCCCCCCCCTGTTGCACAGCAGCCCTCCCAGTTCCCCTGTTTCCCTGTGCCTCTGTCCCCTGGACCGTGTGCCCACTACCACTGCCCCCAGGTCCCTGTTGTTGTTGGGGTGGTGGGTCAACCTGGGTGCCCTGTAGTGGTGGACACACCGCTGATTGACGTGTCCTGGAGACAGAGGCATGGGCCCGCTGGGTGGGAGCTGTGCTGGTGTTCCCAGAGGGGGTTAGGTCTGCTGTAGCCTGTGGCTGTCTGTGGGGAACCGACTGTCCTGAGGTCCCCGATGGGCCGGGCTGGTCATCTGGGTCCAGGGAGACAGAGCTGCTGTCATCACTGGGGGCCTCTTCTGGGGGTGGGATGGACATCTCTGGACCCTCCGTGGCGGTGTGGTGGCGTTCGCGTCCTGCAGGGGTATAAGAGTATGGTTATTGCTTCTGTGTGTGCCATTTCATGTAATGGGTGGGTGGCCGTGTCCCCTAGTGCTGGCATTCCCTTGTGGGGGCTTTTGTGATGGTGGCTTGTGGGGGTGATGGGTGTGTGCAGTGGGCATGCTTTGGTGATGGGTGTCCATGCTTTGGGGACGCATGCAGGGCTAGGTTTTGGGATGGGTGGGTTGTGATGGTGAGCCATTAGCAAGGAGTTGGTGTGATGGGGGTGGGGGTGAGGGTGGGGGTATGATTTGGCATGCAGGTGGGGTGGGGGGAATGAAGTAGTGAAGATTTGACTTACCAGAGTCCATTCCTCCGCCTACTCCTGCGAGGCCCTCAGGATGCAGGATGTGCAAGACTTCCTCCTCCCATGCTGTGAATTCTGGGGGAGTAGGTGGGGGTCCGCCGCCAGTCTTCTGCACCGCAATGTTGTGCCTTGATACCATGGAACGCACCTTCCCCCGTAGGTCGTTCCACCGCTTCCTTATGTCGTCCCGATTTCGTGAATGCTGTCCCACAGCGCTGACCCTGTCCACTATTCTTTGCCATAGCTCCATCTTCCTGGCAATGGTGGTGTGCTGCACCTGTGTCCCAAAGAGCTGGGGCTCTAGCCGAACTATTTCCTCCACCATGACCCTGAGTTCTGAGTCAGTGAACCTGGGGTGTCTTTGGGGTGCCATGGGGTGGTGTGGATGAGGTGAGGGGTGGTGTATGTGTTGTAGAGTGTGGTGAGTGTGGTGGTGTGTGGTGTTTTGTGCGTGGATATTGTGTAGGTGATGTTGTGATTTGCCTCTGTGTGATGGTGTACTCTATTCTGTGCTGTCTCTCTCTGTCCTTCAGTCGCAATTGTGGTCGTAGGGGTTTGTGGGTGATGTGGGTGTGTGTTTTATATTTCATTGGGTGTGTGGGAGTGGTGTGTGTATGTGTCTCAGGTGTGTGTATTTTGAATTATCCAATGTGGATGTGTTTTGTAAAGGTGTGTGTATTTTGAGCGCGGCGGTGTGTACCGCCAATGGAATACCGCGGTTGAAAGACCGCTGCGGGGATTTGTGGGTCGGAATGGTATGGGCGTATTTCTGTTGGCGTGACGGTGGAGGTTTGGTCATCGCCAGTTTCCCGCTGACCTTTGGTGTGGCGGACTTTTGTTGATGTCGGGTTTTTGGCGGTTTGCCAGTTGCGGGTCAGAATGACCGTGGCGGTTTACCGCGCCCGTGGCGGTGCTATGGCGGTCTTCTGACCGGCGGTAAGCGCCTTTTACCGCCGAGGTCAGAATGACCCCCTTTATATCACTTTTCAGTGATACCTTTACAAATTCATATTGAATCTTTTATCGTTTTGACCTACAAATATTCAGATAAATATTATATATTTTTCTAAACACTGTGTGGTGTATTTTTGTGGTGCTATATTGTGTTATTGTATGTTTTATTGCACAAATACTTTACACATTGCCTTCTAAATTAAGCCTGACTGTTCAGTGCCAAGCTACCAGAGGGTGGGCACATGATAATTTGGATTGTGTGTGACTTACCCTGACTAGAGTCCTTGCTTGGACAGGGGGTAACCTGACTGCCAACCAAAGACCCCATTTCTAACACACTAGCTCCCTGACTCCACTTCAGAACTAGTAAATGGTGGACTTCATGGAGATCCTGAAGAAAGAGGGTCACCTTGTACGTCAATGGTATATGTAGTGCTATACTGCATTAACAAGTGGACACTGTGGATTATGAACACACAGACACCCTGCAAGTGGCCGAAAACCAGGGTGTCTAGGATTGAAGATGGGAAGGGTAGGATGTCTTGCAACACCTTGTGTGCTGCTGCCAGGAATATCTAAGGTCAGAAAACCAACACTGCTGGACAAGAGAGCTGATATGAGCCCCTCCAGCCAAGCAGCTGCTAAAGAGGGGAAGTCAGCAGTCCCAGAGAATGTCGACAGATATCAGGAATTCAAATGTAAAGTGCATATATGGGGCGGAGGGACATTTGACAGGGAATTAGAATTGCTATTCAGGTTCTAGTCCAACAAGTATTAGGGCAAGTGCATATACTGGAGGAATCGGATTTACTACTCTAAGGGCCTCATTACGACCCTGGCGGTCATAGACCGCCAGGGTGGAGGCCGGAGGTAGCACCGCCAACAGGCTGGCGGTGCTACATCAGGTATTCTGACCGCGGCTGTGAAGCTGCGGTCGCCCAGCCGGGTCCGGCGGTTTCCCGCCGGATTTCCCCCGGCTGGGGGAATCCTCCATGGCGGCGCTGCATGCAGCGCCGCCATGGGGATTCCGACCCCCTTCCCGCCAGCCTGTTCCTGGCGGTTTACACCGCCAGGAAGAGGCTGGCGGGAACGGGTGTCGTGGGGCCCCCTAGCAGGGCCCCATTAAGATTTTCAGTGTCTGCTTGGCAGACACTGAAAATCGCGACGGGTGCAACTGCACCCGTCGCACCCTAGCAAATCCGCCGGCTCCATTTGGAGCCGGCTTCATCTTTGCTGGGGCTTTCCCGCTAGGCCGGCGGGTGATCTTTTGAAGATCGCCCGCTGGCCCAGCGGGAAAGTTAGAATGGTCCCCGCGGTCATTTGACCGCGGGGCGGTGTTTGGGCGGTTTCCGCCACCCGCCGGGGTCGGAATGACCCCCTAAGTCTAGTCTAACAAACACTGATGAATTAGTATATATTTGGGGGGCAGAGGGGTTAGTACTACTATTCGAACTTCCATTCAACAAATATTTGGAGAAGTGCATGTATTGAAGGGGGCACATTTGCTATTCTAGTTCTGTGTGTGCTTATATTTGTTTCTAAACTTTGAGTATACCTCCTGATGTGTTTACTTCTGGGTTGTTCAGTCACATGATTGATCTGTGGTTACTGGTGTGCACAAATGCTCAAAGAAGTAGCATACCTAAAGAACTTTCTGAGGTCTTCCCTACTCAAAGTACAAGCTGACTGGTGACTGTGATCTGCATTTAGGCTGTCAAGCCTTAAGAAAGAATTTTGATGAGTGTGCTAGTGGGACTGTGTGTGTTTTGCCAGAAGATGGGCTTCTTAAATGTCATAAGTGAAGTGAAATGTTCTGCAAGCGGTCTGTTTAGGGTGACTGCATGGACTGAGTAGGAAAAGTTCTGAGATATTCCAACAATGAGTGGTCATTGTTAGCAGCTGGTGAATGGGGGTCTCTGAAAATCAGAAAAAAAACAAATAACTCATCTGTGCCCCCTACATCAACATTAAGCATGATTGCATTTCTGTGTTTAGTGAACCAATATACAATTCTACATTATTTTTGTATTTGTATTTTATTTGTGCAATTTAATCAAGCGGTTCCAATCTTAGGGCATGATTTAGGCCCATATTTATACTTTTTGATGCAAAACTGCGCCAACGCAGTTTTGCGTCAAAAAAATTAGCGCCGGCTAACGCCATTCTGAAGCGCCATGCGGGCGCCATATTTATTGAATGACGTTAGCCGGCGTTAGCCGCCGGCGCCGTCTGGTGTGCGTTAAAAAAAACGACGTACACCAGGCAGCGCCGGCGTAGGGGGATATGGGGCTTGGGCGTCAAGAAATGGGGCAAGTCAGGTTGAGGCAATTTTTTCGCCTCAACCCGATTTGCGCCATTTTTTATGACTCCCAACCCCCATAGAAATGACTCCTGTCTTAGCAAAGACAGGAGTCATGCCCCCTTGCCCAATGGCCATGCCCAGGGGACTTCTGTCCCCTGGGCATGGTCATTGGGCATAGTGGCATGTAGGGGGGCACAAATCAGGCCCCCCTATGCCACCAAAAAATAAAAAATAAATACTTACCTGAACTTACCTTAATGTCCCTGGGATGGGTCCCTCCAGCCTTGGGTGTTCTCCTGGGGTGGGCAAGGGTGACAGGGGGTGTCCCTGGGGGCATGGGAGGGCACCTCTGGGCTCCTTCAGAGCCCACAGGTCCCTTAACGCCTGCCTTTTGCAGGCGCTAAAAAACGGCGCAAAAGCGGCCGTACGTCATTTTTTTTGACCCGCCCACTCCCGGGCGTGATTTTTGCCCGGGAGTATAAACCCGACGCACATGCCTCGGAGTCGATTTTTTAGACGGGAATGCCTACCTTGCATATAATTAACGCAAAGTAGGTGTCCACGCTAAAAAATTACGCTAACTCCATGGACTCCAAAACTACGCAATTCCGGCGCAAACGGAGTATAAATATGCCCCTTAGGCCCGTATTTATACTTTTTGACGCTAAACTGCGCTAACGCAGTTTAGCGTCAAAAAGTTTAGCGCCGGCTAACGCCATTCTGAAGCGCCATGCAGGCGCCGTATTTATTGAATGGCGTTAGCCGGCGCAAGCAGACCGGCGCTGCCTGGTGTGCGTGGAAAAAAACCACGTACACCAGGCAGCGCCGGCGTTGGGAAAAATGGCGCTAGGGCGTCTTAAAAATGGTGCAAGTCAGGTTGACGCAAAAAATCGCCTCCACCCGATTTGCGCCATTTTTAACGACGCCCAGACGCCATTTACATGACTCCTGTCTTAGTAAAGACAGGAGTCATGCCCCCTTGCCCAATGGCCATGCCCAGGGGACTTATGTCCCCTGGGCATGGTCATTGGGCATTGAGGCATGTAGGGGGGCACAAATCAGGCCCCCCTATGCCACAAAAAAATATAAAAACAAAAAAAAATTATACTTACCTGAACTTACCTGAATGTCCCTGGGGTGGGTCCCTCCATCCTTGGGTGTCCTCCTGGGGTGGGTAAGGGTGGCAGGGGGGGTCCCTGGGGGCATGGGAGGGCAGCTGTGGGCTCATTTTGAGCCCACAGGTCCCTTAACGCCTGCCCTGACCCAGGCGCTAAAATCCGGCGCAAATGCGGGGTTTTTTGCCCCGCCCACTCCCGGGCGTCATTTTTGCCCGGGAGTATAAATACGACGCATTTGCGTCGCAGTCATTTTTTTAGACGGGAACGCCTACCTTGCATCTCATTAACGCAAGGAAGGCGTTCACGCACAAAAATGACGCTCTTTCCTCATACTTTGGCGCTAGACGCGTCTAACGCCAAAGTATAAATATGGCGTTAGTTTTGCGCCGAATTTGCGTCGAAAAAAACGACGCTAATTCGGCGCAAACGGAGTATAAATATGGCCCTTAGTGTTTGGCAGACAGAGTAGTGTCTGTTGGGACGGTGGAGGGCATTACCTCTGCCATCCCAAGAGGGCTTCTGCAAATTTATAGATGACTTCTGACTCAGCAGGCATCTCTGTAAATTGAAAGCAAATGCCATGATGGCAGTTCGTCTTATTGTAACAAAGGATTGCTGGACATCACCTGTCAGTTTTGACAGCCATCCACTAAACTTTAATAAAGTTTTTATCTTTCAGAAACAAATTCCCCAAGTGGGGAAAAACAAAAGACTAATCACCCTCATACCATGGAAGCTTTCTTCCAGGGTTTGGGCTTCATTAATGTTTTTTTCCCTGGAAAATCTGGCAGTGAGGAACAGGGAAAAAAGGCATTATAACATCCACCCTAAATAGGGCAGGTAGTGTAATGTCCTTTCTCCAACAGCCCCTACTCCCTGGGGCCATCGGGAGCTCTGTCTACAATACTTAAGATCTACCCATCTCTCTAACAAGAGGAAGGCACACTAATGGCTTGGCTGGCCATTACTCTGTATCATATGCAGTGGAGAACTCTGTCTGCCAACTCCAAATCATGCTCTTAATTTGGATATTTCCCTAAAGTGGAGGATGTTTTGTACAAGCTGTTTGCCTACAATGGTGAGAATTTAGAATTATTTATGTGTGCATGCATGTGTGCGGCAGTGTTCTGTTGCATACACTTTATTTTCAGTAGTGTGCATGTATATGCTACATTTATCTATGTTGTGTGTTATTGTTACTTACAAACTAAAGGAGAATGATCGTGTATTCCATTGTTCTGGTTACTGAGCACAATTTAGAATTGCTGTGCATTGAGTGCCCTGGTTGGTGTTATCTATTAAATTGTTTTGTGCGGAGGATGAAAACGTCACTGAACGATTGTGGACTTAACGGGTTGGAATGCAGTTGAAATTATTTTGTGCATAACGAGTGTGTGCTTCACCAGAGGGGACACCAGTTTTTCAGTCCGGTGTTTTGGGCGTTCCTTGAGCGAAGAGTACAAACTCCACTGCATGAGCTATCAGCTTGCTGCTGTCCCCACAGTGTAGTTTTTTCAACACACAGTGATAGGCGTGTCTCGGTTTGTTTATTTGTGGAACTGTGTGAGTTGCCTGTAATCCAGTTGCCTGAGTGTGTTGAAAGAAAGCGAATGGTGACGGTGTTGAGCAAAAGAGTTACTCTGTGTGAGTAGGGTGCATGTAATTTATTTACCCCTTTGTTTTGTGTGCAATATTAGGGAATTGGGATGGTGCACTATTGCTGGTTGTGGGACCTAATCACAAACTGCATTTTGTGGTTTATGTAGTAGTATTACAATAGAGCTAATAACATAAAACAAATAGTATTCACATGCCTCTGTGCAGAGGTCTACATGTTCACATCTCCTATATTTTCGGTGCCAAGATCTCAGACCCGACTGCAGCGATCTAAGCAAAAGTAAGTAAACGCTTTAGTAGTACATGTGAGAGGGACAGAAGGGAGTAGTTAAAAAATAGGAAATACTAACTAGTGAAGGGGACGGGTTAAGAGAGTACTAAGTTGGGTTAGGGAAAGACTAGGGAAGGGTTTAAGTAGGGACATGCACCCACACACAACAGTAACCGTCTTCCTATTCACAAACTGCCCTTCCACAGTTACTACACACAAAAAGGACCCAAAATAGTAGTAAAAGTATTCTAACTCAGAGCTGGGGTAAGTACAACACCACCAATGGCCACCATTAGGTACTGAAACACCTTCCATAGAAACACATAGAGGTGGAGAGTTAATATAAAACTACGTAGGGACTAATGTTAAAATAAATTAATATATCACAACTAGTTAAAATATATTTACATTGTATTTAATGTTGAACAAGTTTTTGAAAAATACTCAATTAGTAATGTATTTTAAAATATCTTATTAATCTTTTTTAATTAAAAAATAATGTAACATTAATATTTATTAAACAATATTTAATTACTTTTAAGTATTTGAATCTTTATTCATTTTAAATACATAAAAATATAATTTGTTTACTTTAGTTTTTTTTTTAATTAAACATAGGAAAAAACTGTTGTTATTATTTTTATATATTTAAAATAATTACATGTTAATTTAAAATTAGGTTAGTACTGCTGTATCATTTTATTATGTTATTCTATGCTTAAACATGTACAATTAATATTTCAAACGGATTAACATTAATATGTAACTTTAAAAAACTTTAAAATGCTTCCTTATAGTTTACAATGTGGAGATCTCTGCCCGATAAAGGAGGTCTCTGCCAAGTGTGGAGAAGATCAAATGCAGTTTTAAGGTCACTTCTAGTAGAAACTTTACAGTCTTATTTGACCTGTTATTAACTCCACCTCCTGTTTCATGGGCAAGTCTACACCTATGAGTAAATCTACACACAGAAACTTTGAATAGCCTCAAAAGTAAAGTTGCTCAAAAGTGTAAGAGTATGCTTACAGTTGTAGATTTGCTCACATTTAAGTTTACTTTTGTGATTAGGCTATGATTGGGCCCTGTGTGTTTCTCACATCTGCGATTGCATGTTTGTTGCTATGCTTTACATGTACGTTTATGTAATCTGTTATTGATGTCAAGGTAGGGTTAACTTCAGTGAGTGCATGTTGGGTCTGTTGCACATAAGCGGATCGTTGCAGCACATTTTTTCATATGTAGTGTGACAGATGCTCAAAGTAATCCCACGACAAAACTGGTATTTTTTCAGAAAACGTTGCAAACTTCTTGCCTCGTGAATATGAAAGAGGTAGGAATTGGATGGTGACTCCGTGCGAAAAGTACTGTATGTTCGGATGAAGAAATGGATTGGACACCAGAGCTCCAATTTCAGCATTCACAATATGTCTGCATCGCGGCTTCAGTACCACAGACTGGTATATCGTGAAAAACTGTCTAAACCGCACCCTACCTTTCCTGGTGTCTGCAGCTACTGCAAACAAGTTCACAAAGCATTTGCGCATCTATAAATAGTATAAATACTATTACAGTACAATACAATACAATCTAATAAAATTAGAAGACTGCCCCTTGGCTTCCACATTCCCCGTGTGGCTCGCCAGGGATCTGACCGCTTGCAGTAAAATTCGTGACGACCAGTGTGACACGCAACTCAATGTTGTACAATGCAAATTCCTACTTGCAGCAAAGTCACCTGCGCTGGCCCTTTGGTAGCAAAGTGTTATGTACACCTGAGGATGCCAGATTCTCAGGCCCCAGAACATGGCAGTAAAAGCATGTTTTACTAACACACTATTCATTTTGTGTTTTGCTAGAAAATCACGAGGGCAGAGTTTTGCAGAGTTCCTTTAACTGTTCATAATTCTTCCTAAGGTAATGCTAACAGGAAATATGTTTTTCTTTCCTATAAATGAGACTGTTTTTCTCACAATCCCACCTTCATGACAGATAAGCAAAGTAACGCGACAACATATCAAATAAACTAAAATCCTCGCTGTCTTAAAGTAACTGAACGTCTACGCCGACAGTGTGATGTAGCGATAATTCATTAAAACGCTTCAAAGTCTGCCATCTGGTGGTAAAATTGAGGTATTAAACGAGTGTATATTTTCAATATTAAAAATTCTATGTTTTTAGAGTAAACATTAGTTCTCATAGTAAACCCAATGAAATAAATCATAGGTACTACCTATGCAGCACACATTCTGCAGCACACAGAGAAGTAGCAAATCGTGATTATAGAATGATTGTTTATGTGAGGTAAGGGATGCCTTCCTGCATATAAACAATGATTAATTGCCTTTTGCTCTTTCTATGTGTGCACACAGAAAAAGCAAAAACGAGGAGAAAGAAAAGTTTTTCTCCTTGTTGCGCCATGCTACAGCCACACCTGGGGTGACGTTAGTTTTTGGCGCTGCCCCAGATTTGCGATTCCTTATAAATCTGGGGCAGCATCAAAAGCAATGGTTGTTGGGATGGAACACCCACAGCAACACCCATTGCCCGCCCCTCTGCCATAGAAAACTGCATAGGAGGGGCCCATACTTAAAAGACGGTGTTAAGACACAAAAAGTGGCTTAGCGCTGCCTTGTAAATATGGTGCAGTGCACAGCGCCACTGGAGCATTGCTAAAAGTGATGCTCTGGTGGCACTAGGGGCTTGTAGATATGCCCCAGTATTTATTCCCCTGTGCCCCTTTTATACAAACAGAGGCACTGAGCACATACAGGAATGTTGCAAAGATGATGGCTGTTTGGCTTCAAGGAAAAAACATGTTGGTGCTGGAACACTCTACATCTACAAAAAACATTGGCAAAGCCAAAAGGACTGGCTTTAAAGGAATGTTGTATGATAATGTGATGCATTATAAGTAATTGGCATGGGACTAGATAAGTATTTGGGTGGAAGCAAAGAGCAGTATAATAATATGGGTGTAAGTTGTAAATTCAGATGACAATTGCACTATCAAGTCAAACGAAAATTCCATGTGGATTGAGGACTGCCATCCTCCTATGTGTACTGCTGCTAGAGAAAAACAGCATAAACTATTTGGCTAACTAAGACACTTTAATAGCATTCCAGTGTCATATGTGTGCCCCTGAAAGTTCAAGCTTTTGCAGTGTTATAAATAAACAGAATTATCACTACAAACATGTATAAGAACAAAATATTGGTACAAAATAGGTAAGTATAACAAACCTTTAATATTAAACAGTGCATTAACTCTTAAAGAATACTTACTTACAGACATTATATTAAAAATATAATTTTAAATAATATACAGGGATACAATTTAAAATAAATGTAAGAAATGATATGACTATACATGTATATAATAACGTTGTTAACATTAGGAATACTTTTCTAAAAAAACAACATTACTTCAAAACAAGCAGATACATAATTAAAACTATAAATTAAAATACCTTACAATTATAGCACAAACAATACATATTTAGAAAAAATAAACAATTCATGTTAAAAAAATACTATTTCTACCCCCAAAAAGTTCCAGTGGGAAAAGTGTTGGACTTTGGAGGGGCTGGATTTACTATTCAAATTCCAACTTGAACAATAGTAAGAAAAGTGTGGACTATGGAGGGGTCAGCTCTACTATTTTCACTGCAACATAAGCAACAGTAGGAAAAGTGTTGGATATTGGGGAGCTTAAATGTATTATTTTCACTCCGACATTCAAACACACATAAAGATTAACATAATATAAAATAGTAACAAATATATAAAAATATGATTACATTATAAAATTTATAAAATTAATCATCAATTCAAATCAATATATTGGCAATTAATCTATGCATGTACAAATATTTACTAATTAAAAGCACTACGAACTACACATATTAAAATACTTTACAAACTTAAACTACAAAACTCCAACACTGTCATAAACAAATTAAAATAATACTTTAAAAAATAGACAATAATTTTATAAATAATAATTAGAAAATAATATAAGCCACTGCAATCAATAAATATAAACATTATTGCAATCAATTACATATTTACAACATCAATAATCTAATTAACCAATTACCATTTCATTTAATTATCTATTAATTTACAAATAAAATATTTACATAATTAATAATTACATTAACACATTAAAATATAAACAATTACATATACATAGTAAAAAGTCATCCCACCCTATTCCCCTACAAACCCAACAATCCTCCAAGAAATAAAGTATTTAAAATACATTTAAAAGTCTAAATATATTACCAAATCATAATTAAAATAAACTACATTAAAGAAATACCACTAACATTAAATAATAACTTACAAAACCTAATAAACACAACCATAAATTAAAAACAATACTATACACAGCTACATTAAAAAGGATATAAGTGCCTAAACATGATAGGAGAGCTTCTATAGTCTGTCCTATCAACTTTAATGGAGTCAATTAATTTTCAAACCAATATTGCCCTCCAAAAAAGTGTTTCTTCCCCATTAACATTAATAGGATAACCCTCGTAAATGCTTGATTTCACATACGTTTTGAGGATAGAGATTTATAGGTGTGTATGACGTTAAGGAGACAAGAGCAATGGAGTGAGAACTGGGAGATTCCGAGCAGCACAGATGTTGAGAAGGGGCCGAAGAGGGAAAGCAATTGTGTAAAAGCAAAATTGCAATCAGCATTAGGATGTCAAATCTATTTCTATGTTCAATGAAGTCCACTACAGGAGTAATCCGATGGAGATAATGTAGCTGTTCTCCCTAAAGGAACACAACTATGGGGCAATGTATTATTTTTAGCAAATTGCAACAACCAAAGTTGGTGTGCTGTGAAGCACGAGGGGAAGATGCAGTGCACAGCCATGTTTAATAAAAATGGCTTGCTAGTACTGCCTAGCACCAGGCACAACCTTCGGACCATGGGGTAGAGGAGGTGCTTGCTGTCTAGCATAGGATTTGTACTAAAAGCATACTATTTCAATGTAAAACTCTACCCCTAGAGAAATTCTTGAGCAATCCATAGATTGTATGTGGGATATTCAGGGGCATATTTATACTCTGTTTGCGCCGGAATTGCGTCGTTTTTTTTGACGCAATTTCGACGCAAAACTACTCCATATTTATACTTTGGCGTTAGACGCGTCTAGCGCCAAAGTCCATGGAGGTTGCGTCATTTTTTGGCGTGGACACCTACTTTGCATTAATGATATGCAAGGTAGGCGTTCCCGTCTAAAAAATTGACTCCGAGGCATATGCGCCGTATTTACACTCCCGGGCAAAATTCACACCCGGGAGTGGGCGGGTCAAAAAAAATGACGTACGGCCACTTTTGCGCCGTTTTTTAGCGCCTGGAAAAGGCAGGCGTTAAGGGACCTGTGGGCTCTGAAGGAGCCCAGAGGTGCCCTCCCATGCCCCCAGGGACACCCCCTGTCACCCTTGCCCACCCCAGGAGGACACCCAAGGCTGGAGGGACCCATCCCAGAGACATTAAGGTAAGTTCAGGTAGGTATTTTTTTATTTATTTTTTTGTGGCATAGGGGGCCTGATTTGTGCCCCCCTACATGCCACTATGCCCAATGACCATGCCCAGGGGACAGAAGTCCCCTGGGCATGGCCATTGGGCAAGGGGGCATGACTCCTGTCTTTGCTAAGACAGGAGTCATTTCTATGGGGTTTGGGAGTCGAAAAAAATGGCGCAAATCGGGTTGAGGCGAAAAATTTGCCTCAGCCTGACTTGCCCCATTTTTTGACGCCCAAGCTCCATATCACCCTACGCCGGCGCTGCCTGGTGTACGTCGTTTTTTTCCACGCACACCAGGCTGCGCCGGCGGCTAACACCGGCTAACGTCATTGATTAAATACGGCGCCCGCATGGCGCTTCAGAATGGCGTTAGCCGGCGCTAATTTTTTTGACGCAAAACTGCGTTAGCGCAGTTTTGCGTAAAAAAGTATAAATATGGCCCTCAGTGCGGCAGACCTGGAGTGTTTGGCGAAATTAGACTATTTCTTCTTCTTAGTGCCTGCTCCAAGGAGGCATTAGTTTTGGATGCAAAGCTGGAAATACAAAGAGAGCCAGATGAGCTTGTGGTGGTCTGCCCGAGTGCCCGCTTGATGCAAATTTTCGGAAAGCAGCGCAGAGTGCTATTAGTGCTGAAAAAACGGTGCTTTTCCAGTGCAAAATCCCTTTTAACTAAACGCCCCTGTAAGAGTTTGCAGAGTTTTGCATCATTTTGTGTGGCTTTTCCCGGATGTAAATCCTTAATAAATCTGGCGTCTATGATTCAAGCAAACGTATTTACTGAAAATGTCCTTGGCAATTCAACAGGTGTTATTCAACACTCGCCATGCATTCATCTGCAAACATTACTCTTTTTTAAGCAATTGTGTTTATGTTGTACAGTTTATGATACACAAAAATAATTCGCTGAAAGAAAATTGCGACGTGTCTATGCCACACCTTGGTCAAAATGCATCCAGTCACCTGCCCCACCTTATTTTTTTCACTAAATGTTAAGTATTAACACATTTCACAACAGGACATTTGAGAAACATGAAAAATAAATGTGGGAAATCATGTTCATCATATTTAGCTCTACTTAGTAAAATATAGAAGTCGAACCAATGATGAAATCCACCTCTTACAAGGTTGTTACTGACACAAATATATAATTATGATATTGTGGAAGCATTGTATTTTAAAGCACAGTTGTACAGTAGACTACGTGTACAATTTCCTTTATATTATTATGGCTTTTGAAAAAGAAAATGTGTTGAAAATTATACTCGGCAACCTATGCTAGAGAAGCTTGCCATTGTATAACTCTTTTCAACATTCTCTAGAAGTATGCCTATAAAATTGTTCATGTTACAAAGCCAGTCATCTGCAAAGTGACCTTCATGTACACAAAATAATTTACTTGGGTGCATTTTGTTATTGTAGTTCTTTTTAATCTATGACAGCAGAACACACATGTATGTTCTATTCGGGGCCTTGGTTTTTTAAATAATATTATCAGCAGAAGATTTTGGCCAGGATTTAATAAGATTTCATCAGCTGAGAAATACAAATTCGCTGTGTTGCACTACGTGCAGGGGATCACCAGCGTAGATCTATATCTACAAATGTAAGATAGTCCGGCTACTGCTGTCACCTCTGAGCTAGTGCACAAGCAAACAGCCTCACGAAATGCACAGTCTTACGCCAGAATGCGCACTGCCTAGATGAACTAGATGCACGACCTTCCCGTACAAATTCCTGTGTATAGACAGTCGCAGAAGGTCTGGCGCATTGGATGTGTGCTTGACGCAGCAGCACAGAGGCAGTGCTGTTTTTGTTGTTGTTGAGAAATCAATATATATATATATATATATATATATATATATATATATATATATATATATATATAAATATATATATGCCATCTTGCAGTAGGCATTCGTTTTTATACAAGGTCCAGTCAGGCTATCTCAGTTGATTGGGCTTTGTGTCAAACCCTAAGGGTGTTTTTACCTGATCTAGCCCCAGGAAATGCCCGATTGGCACACAGCAGTACAAAGTGGATTTGGACTGTGAAATGGGCACGTTTCCCACCCAAAACGCATTTGCTCTGGTTTATGTCACACTAGCGCCTATTCAAAGCCTCAGCAAAGCTTTGCGTAATTTAAAGCACACATTATTTTGTGATGTGAGTAAATAAAAGGTTGTGATTCCTAAGTTTAATCTGCTTATTTTCATGATACTGCTATTACTCCATAGATGTATATCTTATCAAGGTTTTTTTCTGGGAATTATAATTAACAGTTTTTTTCTCGTGCCATTTTGTAAATCTTCTATTAATTGATCATTTAAAATCTTCTTTTGGTACGTTCCTTCCCATGCTTAAGTTTCCTTGGGCATGAGAACGTTAGTGTATGGTGCCTCCTGTCAGTTGAAGTGAGGCAGGTTAAGGAAAAGCTGCCGGTGAAGGGTAGTAGAGGAAATGAGGCATTGGTGATGAGACTAGGAAGAAATAAGAGTGACCTTTTCAATCACTTCATCATCTTATGATATTTGATTTAGTCAACAGCTCTAACGTTCCTTTAACTTTACATTGAGTTTTACGTGATGTAATATGAGTTATGTTATTCCTTGGCCCTTGTTCAAACTACCCATTGGGCATGGCTTGGGTGTGGGTCACAGGCAGGGCATAAAATTCAGCTATAGTCTGTGCCAGGTTCCCTTTCTCAAAAAGTGCCCTGGACGGCGCACTAACTGAGGACCACGTACTAGATAGTGCACAGGTCATGCATCTTTTGGGAGCCACTTGGCCCCTGCAGATACATTTTAAAAATGGCTAAGATGCGCAGCCAAAGGTACACGTGGTAAGAAAACGCCCTCATTTGGATGGTGCCACATAGAAAGAAAGGAAGGACTCCACCGTCTCACTGCATGGACTCAAAAATGCTCCACAATAATATGTGTTACAGAAGGGGACATGAATAAAGCCGCTGCCCTAATTGTAATACAGAAGAGCCCCAAAGGCACATAATTATTGATTGTTTGAATGCTGAAGTACTATATCATCTTAATGCCATCTTTGAATATAGGTAACAAAGCATGCTGCATTTGCTCTGACTAGCAACACATACATTAAAGCCCTCAGATCAAGTTCCCATTATCTCTGTGGAGAGTTATCTTGGCAGCAATTTACCACACTGGTTGGTATCTCCAAGTGACATAATGGGAACTGCACATTTTTTCCCTGTAATGGGTGATAATAGATAAAAGTTTGACACTAGTGCAGCAAATCACAGGGAGGCCCATTGATTAAAATATACATTAAAAATGACGGAAAAAATGGCACTGTGAAATGTTGTAAATTTTATTGACACAGGCATAATGTGGTGCAAGGATTTGCGAAGTGGTGCAATGCAAGCATTGCACCACTTTGTAAATACGGCACGGGGGAAAAGCCAACTTAGTGCAAAAAAAATGATGCTATGGCAGTGCAAGGTGGCGCTAGGGGCTTGCAAATATGCCCCTTAGTTTCTTACACTTGAGTATGAGGAACTTTTTCTGCTCCATCCATGCTGAAGAATGAGGGTGCAGCAGCTGCCCACAACTCCATACAAAACTCAATCTGATGTCTCCAGACATAGAATTATGTGGTCCAAAGTTTGAGGACTTGATAATTTCGGGCCCAGAGGCACCCAAAACTTGTAATTGGTGATTTTGCTCCCACTTTTGCCATGTGGCGGTTTCATTTTTGGCTACATTTCATTGTAAAAAATTTACCTCATACCAATGAACGATAGAGAAAGAGTGCTTTTGTGTGTGTCACTTGGCACATTTCCTTTACTTATAAGTCCCTAATATATGGTACTATATTTACCCAGGGCCTGGTAATTAAATGATACAATTAGGCTGCAGCACTCATTGCGCCATCCACTAAAGTAGCTTTGAAAACATGTCCAAGGCCTGTCACTGCAGACTGTAGTGCAGTTGTAAACTACCATGTTAACTTTGCGAAATAACTTTTTCCAGACATAAAAACCCTCCTTTTTAATAATTGTCAGGCACCCTAAGTTAGACCGGAAAGGCTCATGGGGCAGGGTGCATGGTATTTAAAAGTTAGGACATGAGTAATTATGTTTTACAAGTCCTGGCAGTGAAAAATGTCTAAAGTCGTTTTTCAGTGTAGCAGTGTAGTCTCACCCATAGACTAACACTGGGTTACTATATTACACCTAATAAGTGACAACTTCATTTTGGGAGCAGACAGAGAAATACTTCTCCCACTCATCTGAATTGTAATTTAAAATTGTCTTACTATTACGAAAATTACACTTTAGAAAGCTGACATTTTCCTGCCTGAACTAAATGTGCTTTTCTGCTAGTCTCCAGGTTCAAAAGGGGCTTGTGTAGTGGGTAAGGGTGTTCCTCTCTTGAGCTCTTTCTGAGCTTCAAAGGATAGCCTGAGGTCTGTGTCTACGCCCTTCTTGGCTTCTGAAGCTGCCTGGTCTTTGTTACCCTAGAGAGATTGGAGCCAGATCCAGAGGAATAACTGACCAGGACCAGTTAGGGTTAGACAAAGATGGTGGCCTCCACACACAGGTTAGAACTGGGTATAAAAGTATCACTTTCAGAACCTCTCATTAAAAGAATTTTAAGAAGGTCTGCCCTACTGTCGGAAGAAGAAATACTGAATTTGTTTGCCTTGAACACAGGATCCCAGAAGTGACTTCCAGGGCTCAGTTGATTGGCCTCCTTTTTGAGCTACAGTGACACAACAATCTTCCAGAGGCCTTCTTGCAACTGCCCAGCTGACCAGCACCAACTGGACTTGCCTGAGCATTGCTGATGGCCTCTGCTGGAGAGTGTGCAGACCCCCAAAACGTGCATCCTCAGATTTTGGATCGTTGGCCTGTGTCCGGGTGTACTCCTTCAATCTGCAACTTCAAGAACTGGGCTCCAGGTGAAAACCATCCCCATTCTCCTCTCGAAGACAAACTGACTTCAAGGACACCAACACAGGCCATGCTTCTGACTACTGATGTGACCTCTCTGACTATAGACCTTCAACTTCTCTGCATGGTGCTCTTAGTGTCTGCAACAACCACGTCACATTTTCTACCCAAGCAAACCTCTGACCAGCAAGCAGCTTTTTATGCCAACAACAATCTCCGTGCAGTCATGTTCTGACCAGCACAAGCCTCCAACAGATTTTGCTCACATGAACCTGGTCTAAGTAAGAAGGTTAACTTCAACCAGAATGAACCTGGTCCCTGTATCTGACCCGAGCTCCATTGCAGTTGGTGTGAACTTTTCACTTTGATCTGGTGGAGCATGACCAGACAACTGCCATTAACCTATTGTGCTTCTTCCTAATATAAGAAATTCATAATTCTGTTTCCATTTACTAGATTTCGGTCTACTTTTATTTATTAAAATGTACTCAAATTTTCTAAATTAATACTTCACATATTACCTCTAAGTTAAGCGTGACTGCTTTTGTATCAAGCTCCCAGAGGCTAAGTGCAGGCTTATTTAGTGATTTTTGTGTTTCTCACCCCCCAACCAATCACACAATTTATTACATAGATCATCAGTAATACAAGGACTCATGCTGTAAATAGAAACACTGTGCATGCCTAACTGAAATATGCAGAGTGTATCTGATCAGCTTCTCATTAAATGAGTCGACTGACTTCTACTATGGCCCAGACATTTAACAGCACTGGTGTGAGTCGCCATTAACAGCAAAGAGAGAGCTCTGGCCTGGATAGGTGGAGATGAGGGCTACTAAGGATGTTTAGCAGAGGAACGCACACAGATCAGCCACCTCAGGCTTGACAGCGTTCACTGTTTACTGTCCATATCTCTGTGACCTGCCAGAGTGTCCCGCAGCACTGACTCTTCCCCTTGGTCATGTCCCGAAAACAAATCCACATTCTGTGCCTGAGATGTCAACTAAAAAAGAGTCGAGACGCAACTGGGTATTTCATGAATAGACCCTGTTCGGAGACATGTTTTTATAAAGTGTCTAATGTACGGCCTTCAGAGAAGAGAGGAAAGGAAGTAGAGAAAAGACACGCTTGCCTTATATACGGCCTGACAGCGTATCTATTAAGAACAACCAAGGCGGGAACAGAGTTAAAGATAGGGAAAGACAATGTCAGAGAAAGACAGAAATTGAGAGAGACAAAGAGGGAGGGAATAAAACAGAGGTCATTGTGAGTGGTATCAAGGACAAAAATAGACAAGGATAGAAATACAGAAGAGAGAGGAAGACAAAGATAAGGAGATTCGAGGTGGCAGGGATATGGAAATAGAGAGAATGAGGGGTTGAAATGAGAGAGCGGGAAAGAGAAAAACAATTCCTTTGAAAAATATGAGACTGCTGGCAACGGCCTTCTATGCAACACCAAGAGATGTTCCTGCGAAAAATAACGAAACTATTACTTACCCTTAAACTTCAGTATCCCAAGTCGGATCATCCTCAATACAGTCCATTACATCAAGTAGTAGCTCCTTCCTCCCACAGGATGTCAACTCCTCTTTCTATTTTTATGTCCAACCTGGACATAAGGCTCGTCCCCTCTCCAATAATTCTGTGAGTAACAAAAAGACCACAAAGGAAGTGCAGAAGAAATGCTCACCGTGAAGGAGGGAGGGGTCCTGACTTGAATGAAGAGGATCCTATTCGGAGTAATGAATTTTACTGGCAAGTAATGCTTTCCCATTCTCATTTTATTGATAGTTCGGGACAACAGTCTCATCATGGACATACATTTTCAAAATTATTAAAAATACTGTAAGTATATTGGAAGCAATTAAAACACCCAATAAATTACTATAAAACACATAATACATCAATACACAAATAAGAGCAACATTGATTGTAAAACAACATGTAGAACATTTTGAGGCAGCATACAAAAACTTCGAAACTGTCACAACCACAATCAAGGCAGGATCACTTTCACATATTCTAAGATCTTCATCTCGAATTTGTAAACTGAGGCATCTACACAAAGGAGCAATCTATTTGTTTCTAGATTTACTATAGAGTAGGAAAAAAAAAACAAGTGCTCAGTGCTTTCCTGGGCAGTTTTACAGTAAAAACAATGATCAGATTCCTGACTCTGCTTCTCCCCTTTGGCAGTAAAACCAGCTACTGGGAGAGTCCCACACCTGAATTGGAGGAAAGGGACTGGGTCCCATATCTGAATTAGAGGAAAAGGGACCGGGTGGATAGCATCTAAAAATACCTCCACCTTGGGTACAGATTTGTGGCGGAGGAAGGCACTTGTTAAAGGGCCAAGCGTAGATGAGCAGTCCCTGCTTGTTAGAAATGGGGTCTTTGGTTGACAGTCGGGTTACCCCCTGTTCAAGCAAGGACCCTCACTCTAGTCAGGGTAAAAGAGAATCACCCCCAGCTAACCCCGGCTTACCCCCTTGGTAGCTTGGCAGAGCAGTAGGCTTAACTTCACAGTCCTAGGTGTAAAGTATTTGTACCAACACACACAGTAATTTAATGAAAACACTACAGAATGACATAACACCAGTTTGGAAAAATAGGAAATATTTATCTAAACAAAACAAGACCTAAACGACAAAAATCCACAATACACAAGTCCAGTTATCAATTAAAAATCAAAAAGAGTCTTTAAGTAGTTTCAAACACACACTAACACTGTGAGTGTGAAAATGTACCTTGGGTGCGTCAAAAATAACCATGCATGGGCGAGTGCGCGTCAAAAAGGGCTTGCGATGATTTGATTCCACTCACAAACGGGACCTTGCGTTGTTTCTCCTATCGCTGTGTGGGGGCGTGTCATTTCTTCTCTGCAGGAGAGCGATGCATCGATCCAGTCAGCACTCTTGGGTCCGGGAAGGCCTTGCATTGTTTTTACACACCCAACAGTATTTGAGTCGGAAATCCAGCCGCACGATGATCTGAAAACCACGCAGCGTGGATTACGATCTTCCAGCCTTCGTCAGCGATGCTGCACGTCGTTTCTCCTATCCGTGCGTCGATTCTTCAGTTGCGTTTCCGGCGAGCGTTGATTTTCAGCTGCGGAGCCACAGACACGTCGTTTCTTCAGCCGCAGATCGGAGTTGCATCGATCTTTTCCCCGCATGGCACTCTGTGCTTGGATTTCCCTTTCTTTAGGCTGCCAGCTTCTCCTTTCAGGGTCCCAGGAACTGGATGGGCAACACAGGGCAGAGTAGGAGTCTCTCCAGAGACTCCAGGTGCTGTCAGAAAGAAGTCTTTGCTGTCCTTGAGACTTCAAACAACAGGAGGCAAGCTCTAAATCAAGCCCTTTGAGAGTTCTTCTCAAGATGGAAGGCACACAAAGTCCAGTCTTTGCCCTCTTACTCTGGCAGAAGCAGCAACTGCAGGATAGCTTCACAAAGCACAGTCACAGGCAGGGCAGCTCTTCTTCCTCAGCTCTTCAGCTCTTCTCCAGGCAGAGGATCTTCTTGTTTCCAGAAGTGTTTCTAAAGTCTGTGGTTTTGGGTGCCCTTCTCATACCCGATTTCTCCTTTGAAGTAGGCCTACTTCAAAGTAAAGTCTCTTTTGAATGTGAAAACCTGCCTTGCCCAGGCCAGGCCCCAGACACTTACCAGAGGGTTGGAGTCTGCATTGTGTGAGGGCAGGCACATCCCTTTCAGGTGTGAGTGACCACTCCTCCCCTTCCTCTGAGCACAGATGGCTCATCAGGAAATGCAGACTACACCCCAGCTCAACTGTGAAACTGACCCAGACATGGAATCCACAAACAGGCAGAGTCACAGAAATGGTATAAGCAAGAAAATGCTCACTTTCTAAAAGTGCCATTTTCAAACACACAATCTCGAAATGAACCTTACTAAAAGATGTATTTTTAAATTGTGAGCTCAGAGCCCCCAAACTCCACATGTCCATCCGCTCCCAAAGGGAATCTACACTTTAATCAGATTTAAAGGTAGCCCCCATGTTAACCTATGAGAGGGACAGGCCTTGCAACAGGGAAAAACAAATGTAGCAATATTTCACTGTCAGGACATATAAAACACATTACTACATGTCCTACCTTAACCATACACTGCACCCTGTCCTTTGGGCTACCTAGTGCCTACCTTAGGGGTGTCTGACATGTAACAAAAGGGAAGGTTTAGGCCTGGCAGGTGAGTACACTTGCCAAGTCGAATTTACAGTTAACACTGCACACACAGACACTGCAATGGCAGGTCTGAGACATGATTACAGAGCTACTTATGTGGGTGGCACAACTAGTGATGCAGGCCCACTAGTAGTATTTGATTTACAGGCCCTGGCACCTCCAGTGCACTTTACTAGGGACTTACTAGTAAATCAAATATGGCAATCATGGATAAGACAATTACATACACATTTTGCAAAGGAGCACTTGCACTTTAGCACTGGTTAGCAGTGGTAAAGTGCCCAGAGTAACAAAAACAGCAAAATCAGAGTCCAGCACACATCAACAACCTGGGAAACAGGCAAAAAGTGAAGGGAGACCACGCCAAGGATGAAAACTCTAACACTGCTGCTCATAACTTTTTCCTTTGAGAGACTCTCGTCAGTGAATTGACTGTGGCTTGATCCAAAATTTCTCTATCACAGCTCGATCCAGGCACTTTTAGGCGACCCCACCCATCTAAGCTTCTCCACCCCGTTGTACCCTATAACGTTCCGCAGGCCCTCCCTGAGGTGGCTCAATTCATTAATACCTCCTTTTGCTCTTCCCCTCTTGGTATAAATCATATATTTGGACCAAAATCATCACAAAATTGTACGAAGCTATCAATCAAATGTTGGAGGTCCTTTCTAGTTTTGGACAGCTGCAGGGTGCCTTCCGCAAAAAGGAGTGTGTTTTTCCCCCTGCCAAGGTTGGAGTGTCATTGGCACAGTTTAACAGGTAGGCAAAGTGTTGGTAATATACAGGAGGAATAGGGTTTGGGGCAAGGACGCACCCCTGGCGCATGCCTTGATTTATGAGGAAGGCTTCAGTTAATTTGCCGTTCACTCCGCATCTTACTTGTGCATAATTCTCCTCCTGGAACAGCTGATTAAAATGCATGAGATCGGGGGTTTGCTATCCTCCGAAGCACTTCCCGTAACTTCTCTCTAGGTACAAGGTCAAAAGTGGCACAAAGGTCGATGAATGCCACATAAAGGTCACACTTGGACAGATCCACCATCTTCCGCTTTACCAAGAGAAAGCGGAAGGCCTGGTCGACTGCATTGGTCTTAAACCAGACACCTGCTTGCAGTCCTGAAAGTATGTGGTTATCCTCACACCAATCCAACAAACTCCCTAGCACCTGCTTGCAGAAATGTTTTTGCAAGTTGTCAATCAGGCTGATAGGGCAGTAGTTGGAGGGCAGACTGGGATCCCCTTCTTTAAAGATGGGCACAATTTCCACCCCATGCCACGATTGAGGGATCACCCCCCTCCTTTGCGATAGCATTGGAAACCACATTAATATAGGCAAAACCACACCCCAGGATCAAACATGAACACATCAGCTGGGATTTTATCCAGACCTGGCATTTTTCTGGGCTTAAGTGTGACCACAATTGCCTCTGTCTCCTCCATGGTGAAAATTACTGGAGGGATAAATTGTGGGTTAGCATCATCCTTGCCCCTACAAACAGGGCCAGACATGAGGGTGGGGGTTGTGGAGTACAAGCGCCCAAAGTGGGTGACCCAGGTGCATGGTAGAATGGATCTTTCAGCAGAGCTGTCTGTCCTCCCATCACTCTTACTGCCAGACCCCGAACTTTCCTCTGGTCATTAGCTGTAGTAATGTCTAGGAGGTCAGACCAAATGTCATCTTCCCAAGCGCCTTTGGCTCCTCTTAAGGTTCCCCGATAGATAGCCCTGTGTTCCTTTATGACCTGCCTATTCCCCTCTTTAATGGCCTGGAGCAAGTTTGCCTTAGCCTTCCTTGGTTCCTTGCAGAGGAAATTCCTCAGCTTGGCAAATGCCAGATTATGCTCGGGTTTTCCAACCACTGCCAGCATGGCGGGCCACACCGCCTAGTTCATAATGACCACCTATATGTGGCACTATATGAGGCTTAACTGGAATGACTGCTGGAATGCTATTGGCTAACACACCTGGTTGTGGATATTCTGTTTAAAAAAAAAGATTAGCCACTTACCTCCAGCGTCTGCCTGAGAGCAAAAAAGCTGCTGCCACCACCCATAGGCTACAGGCCGAGAGCTATGAGCCTGACCATCACAGCCTGCCCAACACACAGTCTGGCAGAATACAGGCACATCCAACTAGAGCAATACAGAGCACAAAGACTACTTCTGTGACTTTCCAAAGTTTTCCACCAGCCACTGCAGAGCCCACTTTGTCACTGAGTTTTCAAATGCCAGCAGCAGTAAGAGCGCCATTAACTTCAATCTCTGAAATAGGGGGGGAGTGCTGGAATGGGGAGAGGGAGAAATAGGGCAACCCGGTTTGCCTCTCTAGGTCTGAGGAGTGTGAACAATGCTGACAGTCATTCTCTGCCTGACGTAGCCCACTAGAGCACTAAAAGCAGACCTGCTGCAAGCCTCAAAACTTGTTCATCTCTCGGATTGGATCAAGTTGAGCACAGTGATGCAGTACAAAAAAGCAGCACAGTGAGCTGAAGGTCATTTTAGGCATTAGCCGGTCATTGCAAGTAAAGATCGGTTTACAGTTGTGTGACACACATAAGTGGATCATAAGGAGGAGCCACGGGTGTATGTGTATAGCCCCCCTTCCGCTGGTCTCACTGCTCTCACTGCATGCACTTGCTCAGTCTGCCACTGTCAGTGCGGCATCACAGCAACTCCACAGCAATCCCCTGAGGAGGTCTGACGGGGGCATGGAGTGTTAAAGAGGTGCAAATGCGATTGGCGGCAGTGGGAAAAGGCCTGTGGGAGGGCAGGAGCACGACAGCCTTGGGGGGAGGGAGTGTGTGAGACCTCAAGTAATGCTTTCATTAACCCCTCATCGGCTCCCCCCCTCCCCAGTCATTACATCATGAGGAGTTTCAAGCCCCAAATAAAATTAATTCTGCACCGACTTGCTTTTCAAGGTTTATTATCAATAATTATTTTGTTGCTCCCTAACAACATTCGAACCAAAATTATTCAATGTTTTATCCAATACATACAAACTGTAGTGTTTCACAAATGTATTGTGGAATGCCAATGTAGCTGCTCTACATATTTTGTGTATGGAACTCAACCCACCTCTGCCAAGGAAGTTAAGACCGATCTGGTTCATAAACCTTGTACATGGCACTGGGGGATTTCTCCAATTGATTTGTAATACTGGGTGACTGCCTGTTGAATCCATCTACTCAGAGTAATGGAGGACAGCTTTTTAGATTTGTAGACCTTTATGACCGAAGTAAAAATAGATTTGGGGACTCTTAATTTGTTCATACATTGTAAATAAATCAAAAGGGCTCTACTTATAATGAGGGATAATAGATGCTGACTCAGTTGCAGTTGAAACAGCAAGGGAAATTGAGTTATCGGAAATCTGAAGAATCAGCCCTTAAATACACTCTTCAAAAGGGAGAACCACGAGCATCCTGTAACCAATACTCCTGCCTCCTAAATCTTCTGCAGCACTATCAGAAGAAAGGGAATCAGGGGTAAAGAGTATAGAAGAACTTGCTGCTAAGGAATTATGAGAACATCCACTGCCCATGCCGGGGACAATGGATTTTTAAACAAAATATTGGGAGCATCATAATCTTTGGAGACACAAACATGTCTATCCATACAGTTTCAGAAAGGTGACATATGCTTTGGAGATGAGAAGTCACCATGTGAAACATCACTGAAGAAGGCTGATAGAAATGGGGTCTCTACTTGGCAGGGGTATGCACCCAGTCCAAGTAGGGACCACCAATCTAGGCAGGGTAAATCAGAAACACACTAAAAGATAATCTGTGCTCACCTTCTGGTAAGCTTATTTTAAGAGGCAATGTGTAAAGTATTTGGGCAACACACACACTCACACAGCAACATAATGAAAACATCACAAAAAGACCAGGTTAGAAAAATAGATTAGGATTGTATAAATAATTTAAGACCATAATGACAAAAAGCTAATGAGTAGAAGTTGGGAATTTTGGAAGAATAAAAGAGTTCTGCGCTTAGAAGCAAATAGTGATTTAGGGGTTACTTGAGGGCGTTCTGGACCAGGGTAAAGTCAACAGTTAAAGACGACCACAATGGAGCACAGACTGGGCACAGGAGCCATGTAGACCTAGGTAACAGAGTACCTTGATCTTCTCAAGCACGAGATGCGGGGATGATGCATTCAAAGATGCATAGATATCTCTCTCACAGGTAAGGGGCTGAATTGATTTTTCTCATGCATTGATGGTCATGCGTTGGTTTCCAAAGATGAGCATAGAAGCTTTGATGGGTTTATTCTGAAGCTGATGTGCTGGGTTTCTCCACGCTGTTGAAGGATGCGTCGGTCATCCTTCAGTAATGGCGGCAATGCTGTGGTTTCAGTGCTGTGTCGATGATGATGCACCGGGTGCTGCTTCCAGCAGGCGGGGCATGTGTCAGTCAAAGCATCAGTTCTGGGGGTGAGGCTTAGGGGGTGATGCTCGGGATCCAAGTGACATGCAAGAATTTTACTCCTACAAAAGGGTCAGTGTGTCTGTTGTTGCCAAAAAGCTTGACTTTAAGAGATCGAGAGCCACACCAAGGGCCCAGGATCTGAAAGGCACCTTCTTGATTGTCTGGGTGAACAGTTTGACTTTTCCCTTCTAAACAGAGTTTGAAACAATTTTGGAACCACAGCCAGTTCTCTCCAGTTGGAAGAGTGAAGCCTCTCCTTTTGAGAGCATTGCTGATAGGCCTGGCAACCTTGGCATGTTTTCCCCCTAAAGTTTTGCCTTCAGACCTCTTGTTTTTGCTGACTTTGTTTTCTGTGCACTTTACCAAGCACTAAAGTGCATGTGCTCTTGCCCTAAACCACGATACCACTAGCTCATACCGAATTGGCATACTTAATTTACTCAAGTTCTTAGTAAAGTGCACTACATGTGCTAAGGCTCTGTAAATTAAATGCTACTAGTGGGCCTTCAGCACTGCTTGTGCCACCCACTTAAGTAGCCCTCTAAACATGCCTCATGCCTGCCATTGCAGAGCCTGAGTGTGTGGCTTTACAACTGCTATTTAGAACTGGAAAACGAAACCTTTTGACAGGCCCAAACTTTTCTTTTCAATACATGTAAGTAACTCCTAAGGTAAGCCATAGACAGTCCTTATAAATTTTACATGTCCTGGTAGTGAAAGTCTCTTAAATTTGTTTTTCACCACTGAAAGGCCCATATCTCCCATAGGATAACATTAGAGTTGCCTCATTACATTTTATATGTATAATTTCCAAATGGGAAGAGATAACCCTTCAAGTGTGGTGTCTATGGAATCCTAACTTAAAATCCTAACTCATGGTGAAGTCAGATTTTAAGTCACACTTCCAAAAATGCCACTTTTAGAAACCGGGCATTTTATTGCCCTGCCATTTTGTGCCTGCAACCTGCCTGGGTCACATGACTAGCTGAAGTTGGCAGTTGGGCTTAGGGCCACAAACAAAGGGAGCGTAAGTGTGACTTAATGGGCCATCACTGCGAGGATGGGAGGGAGGACCTGGGTCCAGTCTCTCTCACTAACATCTGAATAGGCTGTGTCCTGTCTCCACACAAAGGGATACATACCCTCTGTACTTAGTCTAGAGCTAGGAAAGGGAAGGCAGAGCATCTGTGCACTCCAAAGGCACGCCTCTAGAGGTTTCTCCCTTCTTCAAAGGCACAAGTATGTATAAAAGAACAACCCCAGGCACCACCACTTCAGTACACTTCTGAACTTGATGCTCTGCCAGGAAGAACTGGACTGCTGCTCTAAAAGCAACTGCTGACCTGCTGTGCTGACCTGCTGCCTGCAGCTCTCTTGTCTGGGGAAGGGGTACTAGATCTACATCTCCATCTTGAACCCAGATCCCTAGAGTGATTCAAAGTGCAAGTCTGCTGGCCTCTCAGGGACATAACAGGCTCCTCATAGCTCCTGGACTCGTCCTCTATTAGTTCCTGTCCGCCAAAAGGTGCCTCTCAGATCCTGGGCCCTTGGTGTGGCTCTCGATCTCTTAAAGTCAAGCTTTTTGGCTCTTCACAACCATAAATGGACCAGTTCGCACCGGAACTGCACTGCTCTCGCAGAACATTTGTGTGAGCTGATGCAAGTCTGTCTCTTTGCACAACAACCATCATCCACTCGTGTGAACCACCAACACAAGGTTCCAGCCCACTCATGTGTGACACTCAGCCTGCTCCTCTTACCACACCAAACCATCGCCAGTGGCATTCTCCTTGCTCCTGTCGGACTTCATCCACATGAATGGAACTCTTGGCACAAAAATTTGAGAGGGTAAAGCTTTAGCCGGACTAGACTGGGACTGTAATCGACCCACGCTCCATTACGTTTGGCTTGAACTTTTGACTTTGACCTGGGCCAGCATGATCAGATGTCCCCGGTAGGCGCTTTATGCTTTTAGGCACTATTTTTCAGTTTATTCTTTAAAAATTCACAACTTTGGTTCTACGGATTCTACTTTTATTCTTTTGGTATTGTTTTATTTGATAGATACTGTTTGAAGTGCCGCACAAATACTTTATGCATTGCCTCTAAGTAAAGCCTGAGTGCTCTTGCCAAGCTACCAGGGGGTTAAGCAGAGGTTAATTTGGGGCTTGCTTGTGCCTCACCCTGAAACGGACTGTGGTTGCTCCTTGACCAGGGCTCGCGTCCCAGTTACTGATAACCTAGTTTCTAACAATTACCCTTTGAATTCCCAGACCTCTTAGGTTGCCCCCAGCCACACAGACTGGCATATGTTCTCAGTTGAAGTGGATGGAGAATTTGAAAGGGTATTCCTTGTCCATAATGACAGTGTGCATTCAGCAACTGAGAGTCTGAGATATCTACAAAATCATATGGATTATTGCCTCATAGTTTTTCTGAAGCCAGATTTCCATGACTCAAGAGGTGGTTCACCAGAGGTTTCGGAGGAATCAGGACCACTGGACTACTGCACTTGTTGAGGCCAGTAATCACTGGTACTTCAACCAACGCCTCACCAACACTGGTGGCTAAGCCAGAAACGCTCACAGAGTCTCCTGTAGTGATAATACCTGTCCTGTGGGAGAAACACAGATTCCTTCTGAACATTGAACACTGCTCCAATGAACTTGGTGACTTGAGCGAGCATCAAACTAAATTTGAGGTTGTTCAATTTGAATCCCAGCCTTTAAAGTAGGTCTGCCATCGCAATCACAGGTACTAAAGACAACAGAAGCACCGATTAACCAGTTATCTAGTTTGGTAAATTCAGAATATCCCCTAGGGGTGTAAAGGTGATACTACGGGCATTAATACCCTCTTGAAGGTTCATGGAGATGTTAGCAATCCAAACGCTAGTGCCAGGAACTGGAAGTGCCTCCCTTTCACTCCTAAGTGCTTACTTTAGGTAGGGTTGGCTGTCAGGATGAATAGGAAGATCAAAGTAAATGTTTTTTTAGCATTACCTCATTAACAATGAAAAACAAACTGCCTTAACCCTCATATGTTTCAGACCAGAACGAACAGAGGATGATTGGGTTGGGAGGAGTCTGATGTCAGGGATAGACATAAACATAAAAAAGGACTTAGAATAATATAGGCCTGTGGGAGGGCGGGTCCGCCTCATGACAAAATGGACTGGCATGAGGGGGTAATGCCACATTGCCAACCTTAAGCTACATTCAAAAATGTAGTTTCATAGCACTCAAGTTTCTCAGGTCCATGTATGTGTAGCTTATCCAGCCCAAGGCCTTGGTTTGCATTTTAGAATCTGCAATCCTGATTTGATAATCAGATAAAAAGGGATACAAGTCCCAGAATACAAAGCAAAAATCTGGAAGGGATGGGCTACTCACAGGTTGACCCAGGATACACAAGAACTATGCCGTTGTCCTCTAGAAGAGGGCCATATCTTCCAGCCAATTAAAGCATACAAATTCAAGCCCTAAGCCTTAAGGTAAGGTTAGGAACTTCCAAACAGCCCCTGTAGCTCAGTACTGATGAGAGGTGCCCGAATGGTTGTTGTCCCTTCCTCAAGGTCAGGCCATGATGAGGTATCCCTCAAGGTATAGGATAGTACAATAATATAGGAGAGCCACAAGTCAAACAAAAATACAGAAGTTACTTGATTGACTTTCTTAGCGGTCCTCTTTTGTACCTTTCTTACAAGATGGAGTACATTATGAACTCCCTTTTTGATGCCATTGATTAAGCGACCACTGGAATGCCTTTCAGGTCCATGTAGAGAAAACCAACAAACCTCCTTTCTAAAGTCAAGCCTGAGAAGTGTTTGTAAAGTACAATCCAGCTAAGCAAGTATCTACCCAAGTTTCTTCTGTAAACTCAAATGTGTGGGAGGGACAAGCAGGGCTAAATACTCCATAATGCCAAGACAAGTGTCTTAACCATGTAAAACCCCTCAATGCAGTGTGTCTTAACTAAAAACACAGGCACATATTTATCATTCTTTTGCTATATGCAGCAAGGCAACTTGCTGTACTGAGTGAAAGGGAGAGTGCAGGAATGTGCCCTGTCTATCAAGATATGGCACATTCCTGCTCTCTGCCTGCACTGGCACATAATCAGCAGCCTAGCGCCAACTCAGGCACCCTTGAACGATGGAGCAAGGGTGCTTGGATTACAGGTAGGTTTGGTTTTGTGCAGGAGGGACACTTTTCTCTACCATGCCACACAGCTATGCAAGGTTGCCTTGCATTGCTTGGTAAATCTCATGTAGGTTTTGCATCAACCTTGAGTAACATTGTGTGGCGATAGGGTGACGCAAAACTTTGACAAATATGCCCTACATTGTTGAGACAGATGCTCATTGGCATCTTTATTATAGGCCTGGACGCCTCCAAGCCCATCCAAGGCTTATTTAATTGAACGTCCTTCACAAGTCTAGTTTGGCTCCTACCCAGGATTCTGCGTTCAGCCCACTGCCTGGCAATGGATAGAGGAAGTACACTTACGTTCATGTTAAGCCTTCAGTCCAGACTGCAGTGCTGGTCTCTCTCATAGGATCAAGAGAGTTATTGAAAACGCTGAGAATGTTTATATATATCACGTGACCGCGCCTAAGTTAGACTCTCTAAAGCACTCTAGACTCACGCTCACATGCCCAACTGGGGAGAGGAGGAGATTAATGGGACCAAAACGGCCCTAAAGTGTAACACATCTGTAAACCTAAATTATAGTGTTAAAAACCCGCTCTATTAATAGACAAGGCATGCGATAGTCTTTGCATAATTAAGCAGTTCATTCTTTAAACAAGTGTGTGATATTTTTATTTGCGATAATTTCACAAAGACTCGTGCTTTTGCAATGGTGGCACACGTTTTCATACAAAAAATCTAAACAATACCAAAAGTCTATAGCACAATTTTTTAGATACTTTGAGATTACCTTACAACAGAGCTCTCGAAACAATTCTGCAGATCAACAACTGCGTACAGCAAATTCAATTCTTCACAGCGTTGTACATTTTATTTCAATGTGAGTTTTATACTGAAGTTAATAACTATACGGCCTTATACACATGCATGTAATGGCGCACAAGTTTGAGATTCATGTTTACCTTAACACATAGACAGCGGCTGTACTAGGCTGTCTCAGCTTGTGCTGCAAACATTAAAAATAATAATAATTTCAAAGACAGTCTTAATTTCAAAAGTGAGGAGACATAGGGGCATATTTATACTCCGTTTGCGCCGGAATTGCGTCGTTTTTTTTTGACGCAATTTCGACGCAAAACTAACTCCATATTTATACTTTGCCGTTAGACGTGTCTAGCGCCAAAGTCCATGGAGTTAGCGTCATTTTTTAGCGTGGACACCTACTTTGCGTTAATTATATGCAAGGTAGGCGTTC
Organism: Pleurodeles waltl; assembly: GCF_031143425.1. NCBI lineage: Eukaryota > Metazoa > Chordata > Amphibia > Caudata > Salamandridae > Pleurodeles > Pleurodeles waltl. Next base: position 890,435,368 of record NC_090442.1, on the reverse strand, counting down.
CCGTCTAAAAAATCGACTCCGAGGCATGTGCGTGGGATTTATACTCCCGGGCAAAAATCACGCCCGGGAGTGGGCGGGTCTAAAAAAATGACGTATGGCCGCTTTTGCGCCATTTTTTAGCGCCTGCAAAAGGCAGGCGTTAAGGGACCTGTGGGCTCTGAAGGAGCCCAGAGGTGCCCCCCCCATGCCACCAGGGACACCCCCTGTCACCCATGCCCACCCCAGGAGGACACCCAAGGCTGGAGGGACCCATCCCAGGGACATTAAGGTAAGTTCAGGTAAGTGTTTTTTTTGTATTTTTTTTGTGGCATAGGGGGGCCTGATTTGTGCCCCCCTACATGCCACTATGCCCAATGACCATGCCCAGGGGACAGAAGTCCCCTGGGCATGGCCATTGGGCAAGGGGGCATGACTCCTGTCTTTGCTAAGACAGGAGTCATTTCTATGGGGGTTGGGAGTGGAAAAAAATGGCGCAAATCGGGTTGAGGCGAAAAAATTGCCTCAACCTGACTTGCCCCATTTCTTGACGCCCAAGCTCCATATCCCCCTACGCCGGCGCTGCCTGGTGTACGTCATTTTTTTTAACGCACACCAGACGGCGCAGGCGGCTAACGCCGGCTAACGTCATTCAATAAATACGGTGCCCGCATGGTGCTTCAGAATGGCGTTAGCCGGCGCTAATTTTTTTGACGCAAAACTGCGTTGGCGCAGTTTTGCGTCAAAAAGTATAAATATGGGCCATAGTATTAAGCGACATGCATCACCTTGAAATGAAGAAATAGGATACAGTATGTATAAATGTATCAGTACGTATGTAGCGCACCTAGCAAAGAGGCAATGGGGCTTTGAACGACGTGCCAATGCCCAATGGCAGTTATGGCAAAATCTATTAAATATGTCAATAGTTGCAAACAGTACGCTTTTGTTGGATTTAATTTTCAGTAAAGTAGTCTGGATACACGTTCTGATGAAGAAAGATGGCTTGCACCATTCAAGTTGTTGGTAGAAATTAAACACAGCTGTGGAATAGGATTATGTACTTCACAGCTGTCCGCTTGTTTTGCCTTTCTGAAAAAGGATACGGACAGGTATTCTTGACCTATCATGGTTTGACGCACCTCTTACTGAGGGAAGAATACGTTCAACTAGCAGCACAAATTAATTCCTAAATCGAAGAAGTATATGGGGCGTAAGATATTTGGTTGTACTACATCTAATTGAAAAGTAATGGCGATTGCTGTTCCTTTAAAGTGTGCAAATCAGCGCAGTGTGTGTATTTTGAAATATCTGTCACACAAACAGTTCATAAGAAATCCAGGGGAGCCATCATGACATAAATATCTACCACTACCAGGGATGGTCACTATAAAGTTACTGAGGACTATAGTATCCCATGGATCTCTACAATGTGCTGAGGATTCACTCAAAATGTCAGTGAGGACACCATAATGCCAAGAAACGCCAACATTTGCCACAAATACCCGAAACATGCCAAGGTCCACATTATACTGGGTATGACCATAGTATGCCAAAAAATCAAAGAATTTGCACTGTAGTTGCACCAATACTACCAAGAAGTGTCATGATATGCCTAAGGTGTCCACAGTATGCCAAAGTCAGCATTATGTCTAGGGGAGAACCACAATAAGCTAATCATGGCTACATTAATCAGGAACACCATTACATCTCGATGCGAGGGATGAATCTCTCTATGTCCTCAGAGAGACACATGTTCACTGAGCTACACACCACATACACAGATAGATGTACAGGTGTACACAGAGCACATGTGCTCTTTCATACATGCACACTCACAAACTCACACAATAACTTATCAGTTCACAGAATAACCTATCCCTATATCCCTAACTTGCCTGCAAAATCCATTGTTAGAAAATGGCTTTCTGTTTGGCAGAGGTATGCACCCTGTCCCAGCAGGAACCACAATCCTAGTTATGGTAAGTCACAAACACACCCTAATTTAACCTGTGCTCTCCTTCCTCCGTGGTAGCTTCGCACAGAGCAGTCAGGCTTAACTTAAGAGGCAATGTGTTAAGTGTTTGAGCAACACTTGAAACATTAAAACAGAGAAAACATCACACAAAAATATACTACACCTGGTTAGAAAAATAGAGCTAATTAAATGAACAAAACAAGACCAAAACAACAAAAATGCAATAAATAGAACTGGAGTTATGAATTTTGAAAGAGTAAACTGCAATGTAGTGCTCAAAAGGCTATCTGGTCGCACTAGTTCAGGCTGACCGCAGTGGAGTGCAGGCTGGAAACAGGGACCAGCCTTGGCCTGCTGAAACAGTAACTTGTCTGTGTTGATGCTGAAGAGGATGCAAGGAGCAGAGGAGGTGATGTGTCATCGTCATTCCTTGGGATGGAGGCGATGCATCAGCTCTGAGCTGTGCACAATAGGAGATGCATCAGAAATGGAGACCATGCACCGTGCCATCAGCGATGCAATGTCTGCGATCTTCGCAACAGCATTGATGCGTCAGTATTGCTGGAGATGTGCCGGTTCCCAGCAGCGCAACAGATAATGCATAGATTCTTGACTGGAGCAGCACTTTGTACCCACTTCCAGAGGCACAGAACTGAATTGCCACCACTTGGCAGGTTAAGACCCACAACAGCAGAATCCAGGTGCTGTAGGTGATGAGTTGGAAGTCTTTTGTGTCCCTGAGACTTTAGAAGAACACAAAGCAAGCCAGCAAGCCCTTGGAGTCATCCTGGTTCTGGGTTCAAGTGTTGGGGGTCCAGTCCTTCTCATCCAGGCAAGGAGGCAGTAGACAGTAGGTCAGCACAGAAAGAAAGCCATTATTCCAGAGCAGCAGCACTGCAGAGTAGCAGTCCATGGAGCAGCACAGCAGTCCTTCTTCCTGGCAGAGTATCCACAGGTCTAGAAGTGTACTGATTTAGTAGGGTCAAAAGTCAATTTCTTATACCCAGTGGTCCCTTTGAACTGGGGGGGGACTTCGAAGAAGGGTTTTGAAGTGCCCAGAGGTCCTCCCTTCCTGCCGTGACTCCAGACTCACTACAAGGCGTTAAAAGATATATATATATATATATATATATATATATATATATATATATATATATATATATTCACAGGAAAAAAACAAAAGTTTCAGAGACGTTATAATTAGATTCTGAATTTATTCTTACAAAACCATAGAAATTCAGCAATTTTAGTTAGAGTTCTTTCAAGCAACTATAATTTGCACCTTCGCAGTGCACAGCTAATTACTCCACATATTATATCACTGATGATATTTTCTAAGGCATCTTTGATATTATCAATGCAACATTTGCAATATTATTATTGATGAAAAAACTATGAATGGTGACGGTGCAAGTTATAGTCACCTTGGGGCTCAAGTTATACTTACTTGAAATAGCTCTAACTATAACTGCTAAATTTCTATGGTTCTGTATGAGTAAATTCAGAACCTCACTATAACGTCCCTGAAACATTTGGTATTTTTCAGTGAAAAAATATATCTATTTATATATGTGTATATATATATATATATATATATATATATATATATATATATATATATATATATATATATATAAATATATATGTATTGTGTATATAGATAGATAAATAGATAGATAGATAGATAGATAGATAGATAGATAGATAGATAGATAGATAGTTATTGATTTAAATACTGATAGATAGATAGATAGATAGATAGATAGATAGATAGATAGATAGATAGATAGATAGATGGATATTTACTTAAAACAACAAAGGTTACAGAGACGTTATAGTTAGGCTCACATTTTAAAAGTACAAAACCATAGAAATTCACCAGTTATAGTTAGTTACCTCAACTAACTATCACTCATGCCCTAAGGTAACTATAACTCGCACCCCCGCCATGCAGTTTTTTCTTCAAAACTTTTACTGCAAATATTACATTGCTATTATTAATGATGTTATCAAAGATGTCATGAGTGCCATAATTTGTGGATTAATTAGCAATGCATGGTGAGGGCGCGAGCTATAGTCACCTTAGGACATGAGTTATAGTTAGTTGAGTCCCTGTAACCTTTGTTTTTTTGAGTGAATTTCTATGGTTTTTTTTAATTCTATTTCCTAACTATTTCCTATCTATAATGTCCCTGTAACATTTGTTTTTTCAGTGAATTTCTCTGTTTTTTTAAACATATAGTAATTTTTATTACTACCCATTAATCCAACCGCCGCAGGGACAATCCCCTATAAGCACCAACCCACTATAAGTACCCAACCATGCACTGTGCACAGCCTTCACCCATGTGCAGTAAAGGTTGCCCGCAAGACCTTTGCCTGCAGGCAGACCCTGTGGTAACCACCCAACACCATGCTATGCACAGCCCTTTGGGTGTGCACGGCGGGAGATAACCACAGTCTCTCTGGGTGTGAGAATAGGGGTGAGAGGGTGTATCTGGGGGTGAGAGTGACTGGCCGTGAGAGTGCATACATAAGTCTTTTAGTGGGTGTGTCAGTGTATGCGTGGGTCTGTGTGTGGGTGCATGAGGCTGTCAATGGGTCTGTGAGTGGGTGGGTGAGAGTTCGAGTGGGTTTGTGAGTGGGTGCAGAACTATCTGAGTGAGTCTGTGAGGGGTTCTGTGAGAGATTGACTGGGGCTATGAGTGGGTGCAAAAGGGTCTGAGTGAGTCTGTGAGTGGGTGTGTGAGTGTCTGAGTGGGTCCGTGAGTGGGTGCATAAGTGCCCAAGTGGTTGTATAATGGGAGAAATTGATTGCAAGAGAGACAGACATAGAGAGAGAAAGTGAGAGGGAGAGAGAAAGAGAGTTTTTTAGGCTTTGATATATGACATACTTTGATTGAGGTATTTCTGCACAATTTAAAATGAAAAAAAATTATCCGTCATTTTTAAAAATGTTTAATAATTTGTACTTTCAAAGAAAAAAAAATGAAAAACAGGGAACCACATCCAGCTGGACTCAAACCCTGAATGCTCAGTGTGAGTTCTGTGACCTTCACACTCAGCTATTACTTTCTTATTTTTGCATTTTTTAGCCCTTTATCTGCTATTTGGAACTTTGAGGAAGCCCTCAAGGGCTCACTGATCGCCCCTACATATTTATTTATTTAATTATTTCATTTTAAGAAAATGCCCTTTTTGGGCTATCTGGCACTGAGGTGGAAGCCTTAGGGCTTCCCCTGCAGTGCCATTGCTTCAGCAAGCACAGAGCTGCTTTAACAGCAGCTCTGTGCTTGCTGAAGCATTTCATCAATGTTTCCTGCACACGTGCAGGGAACAGAGATGAAAGCTCCACTGTTCGACAGTGGGACCTGCTTTACAGGTCCTGCTGTCGAACAGCAGAGTGTATGCTGTGGCTTGGCTGCAGCTTCAAAGTTGCTGCCAAGCCACAGAAAACCACTATGTCCTGGGGTGAGCAGGAAGTGGTCCCCGGGGCTAATGGGGGTCCGAAACCTACCCTCTTTACATTATTTAGTATGTGTTCCAAGAAGGTGGTGATCCCGTGGGCGGGGGGTGTTTGCCCCCATAGGAAAATAGCCTCTTTATAGCATGGTTCCCCCCACTTTTGGCCTTTTTGTGAGTGTGTGTTGTGTGTTTTTACTGTGTCACTGGGATCCTGCTAGTCAGGACCCCAGTGCTCATAGATAAAAACCTATATGTCAGTATGTTTTGCCTGTCTCACTGGGATCCTGCTAGCCAGGACCCCAGTGCTCATAGTTTATGGCCTAATGTGTATTCCAGTGTAGTGCCTAACTGTGTCACTGAGGCTCTAATAAACAGAACCTCAGTGCTTATGCTCTCTCTGCTTTTAAATTTGTCACTGTAGGCCAGTGACTTTATTTACCTATTTCAATTGGCATACTGGACCCCCCTTATAAGTCCCTAGTATATGGTACCTAGGTACCCAGGGTATTGGGGTTCCAGGAGATCCATATGGGCGGTAACATTTATTTTGCCATCCATAGGGAGCTCAGACAAACACTTACACAGGACTGCCATTGCAGCCTGCGTGAAGTAGTGCACACACTATTTCACAGCCATTTTCACTGCATAACTCATAAGTCACCTATATGTCTAACCTTCACTTGCTGAAGGTTAGGTGCAAAGGTACTAAGTGCACCCTTGCACTAGCAAAGTTGTCCCCACATAGTTCAGGGCCATTTCCCCGGACTTTGTGAGTGCGGGGACACCATTACACGTGTGCACTACATATAGGTCAATACCTATATGTAGCTTCACAATAGTAACTCCGAATATGGCCATGTAACATGTCTAAGATCATTGATTTGTCCCCCCATTCCAAATCTGGTATTGGGGAGCCAATTCCATGCATCCTGGGGGCTCCCCCATGGACCCCGAGTACTGCCAAACAAGCTCTCTGAGGCTTGAACTGCAGCTACAGCTGCTGCCACCTCACAGACAGGGTTCTGCCCTCCTGGGGTCTGGGAAGCCCAGTCCCAGGAAAGCATTTCCTCTGAGAGCAGGGTGTTACACCCTCTTCCTTTGGAAATAGGTGTTACAGGCTGGGGAGGGGTAGCCTCCCCCAGCCTCTGAGAATGCTTTGAAGGTGCCCTCCTTGCATAAACCAGTCTACACCGGTTCAGAGACCCCTTCTCCCCTGCTCTGGCATGAAACTGGACAAAAGAAAGGGGAGTGACCACTCCCCTGTCCATCACCATCGTAGGGGTGTTGCCCAGAGCTCCTCCTGTGTGTCCCAGACTTCAGCCATCTTGCTTTACAAGGTGTGGGGGCACTCTGGAGGCCTCTGAGTGGCCAGTGCCAGAAGGTGACGTCAGAGACCCCTCCTGATATTCCATACCTGATAAGGTAGCCAATCCCCCTCTCAGGGCTATTTAGGGTCTCTCCTGTGGGTTCTCTTCAGATTCTGCTTGCATGTTTCCTTCAGGAATCCTCTGCAACAACTTCAGACCTCGGATCAACCGCAGCCTGCTCCAAGAAACGCTGTAACTGCAACAAAGTGTCTACAAGGGACACTTTTCTTCAGCAACCTCAACTCCAAGTCAGCAACTGCAGCAGTTTCCACTGTGTGCATGCTCTGGGGACTCCCTGTCTTCATCCTGCACCAGAAGGACCAAAGAAATCTCCTGTGGAGTGACGGAGTCACTCCTCTGCTCCAAACAGGCACCTTCCAAGACAACGACCAGTACCTGGGACTCCTCTCACAGCAACGAGCGTGCTCCTAAGGACACAGAGGGTGGACACCATGGACATAGACTGTCCTGAGATCCTGCTGACACAATTTGGAGGAGGTAAGACCTTGCCTTCCCCAAGAACGATGGTACTCCTGTGTACTGTGTCTTCTTCGCTTCCTGAGGCCTCTGTGCACTCTTTGCAAAATTCCTTCATGCACAGCCTGGCCCAGATCCCCAGCACTCCATCCTGCAACGCACAACTCGCTGAGTTGTTCTCTGCCAGCGTGGGACCTTCTTTTGTTGTGCTGCATCAACTGTGTTTTGCACCTCCTTTGAACCTGGGTCCTGCGGCTCCTGGGGGTGCTGGCTGGCATCCTGAGCACTCTCTAAAGTGCTGATCACTCCCTCTCCTCCTCACACAGAGTTGAAGCCCCCAGGCCCCTCCTGGGACCATCCAGTGCCATTTTGAGGCAAAATGCACTTTTGTCGTAGCCAAGGCTTGTTGGCACCTTCCAACACAAAATCTCATCTGCAACTATCTTCATGCCGTGAGACAACTTTTGCATCATGCATGAACCCACTGGCATCTTCTTAGGGTGCATTTCTGCAGTCTTCTACTAACGGGGACTCTTCTTTGGCACCCTCTTCTGGGTTGGCAGGGGTTCCTGTCCTTCCTGTAACTTCTTTCGACTACTGGACTTGGTCCCCTTCCTTTGCAGGCTTTCAGGTCCAATAATCCAGCAGTTGTTCTTTGCAGACTTGGTTGGCTGCTGCAAAATCCACAAAACGAGGTGTAGTGTGTCCTAAGGAAACTTGCAGTACTTTACTCCTGCTTTTCTGGGCTCTGGGGTAGGGTAATTTACTTACCTTTACTGTATTCTTACTCTCCCAGCGATTCTGCACACACCAAACTTGTCTAGGGGGGGATATTCAGGATTCATATTCCACTTTTTTTGTGTATGGTTTGTGTTGCCCCTAGACCTATTTTCTCCCATTGCATTCTATAGGATTTCCTACTGTTTGCATTGTTCTATGACTATTTACTTCTCTAATTGTAGTGTCTAGTGTATATATTGTGTATAATACTTACCTCCAGAAGGAGTATTGTCTCTAAGATATTTTTGTTACTGTGTCACCCAAATAAATACCATTATTTTTGGTAACACTGAGTATTGTCTTTACTTGTGTATCAGTACTGTGTAACAATCAGTGGTATTGCATGAGCTTTGCATGTCTCCTAGTTCAGCCTAAGCTGCTCTGCTATAGCTACCTCTATAAGCATAAGCTGCTAGAACACTACTACTTCACTAATAAGGGATAACTGGATCTGGTATAAGGTGTAACTACCCAAGGTACCCACTACAAACTAGGCCAGCCTCCTACACATTCCCATCATAATTCATTGTAGCCCTGGGGAGTGGTGGTCCTCAGGGCTGTGGGGGAGGCCATCAGGCTTTCGGGTTATATATTTATATAATTGTATGTAGCAACTAGCGCTGCTTTGCCTTATTCCATATCTAAAAGGTCATGTAAAGCCACGCAGAGTGGCTTTGAGTGGCCTTGTAGATATGGGCTTGCAGACTGCGCTGTTGGTGCATCAGAAAAAGTGACACACCGGCAGCACAAGCCAATTGTAAATATGGCCATTGCTTTCAGCCCTTTACACCAGACTGCATGGGGCAGTGTTCAGTGCACTTCAGCCCCTGGCTAACCTCACTGTGAGTGACAGCATTCTGCCCTGTGACAATGAGCACATCTACATACACAAAGTAGTTCCATTCAATGCAATGCATGTTTTTTTAGATTAAATAACTGTTTTTGTTCTTATATTATTGCTAATGCTGCTCAGTGATGGAGATGCAAGTGAAGCTCACTTTTCCACCCCATCATCTTGCTTACGCCTGCATCCCTTTGACTGCGTTCTCTTGGGCCATATGAACAAAGTGCATTGTTTCTTTAACTTTTCTAAAGTTGTTTCGAAACTCTATCATTCTTCTATCTGCGCTCCTGCAAGGCGCATTGTGCTGTAGACAGTCATGCAGCTTGTGCTATTCTTGTGTCACTAGAGACGTGACATTATGGCTGCGAGGACTGAGTTTATTACCAGTCGGTCAGTCATAATAATCTTTATTCAGCTAAAAGAGACATAAAAGCAGTTAAAACACACATAAAATACATCAGTAAACAACAATTACTGTAGTTTACATAAAAGAATAATTAATAATATCAAGACTGCTGATAAATACCCTCCGGACAAGGCCCCATAGCTCATCCTAATTGCCAGGGAGCATCTTATATAATTAACAAAAGCATAGCATATTTGAGCACAGCTAAATTGTTACAAGAATGCAGTAGCAGGCTTATAATATCTGGTATTAGCTTCTCGGAGAATTGGAAGTAAAAAACGAGTCAATGGGCATGAATAGAAAGTGCAAAAAGTAATTGTTTAGCAGCATTATCACCAGGGAAACTTGGGAGTAAAGGACACCATGATCCCTATGTTGGAAAGGCCACTGAAAAGTGAAAGGAGTTAAAACAAAATCTAGTCAAATAAAAGCTATGCTCGATATTTGTAAAAAACAAAGATAAAACTCAGAACCTGGGGCAGATTTTGTGAGGGTAAAATCTGCGCTTGACTTCAACGCTTGAAAGACAATGTATTTGAGCATGCCAATGAAAAAAATAAGGTTTTAACCTCTCTTTTAGACTCTGCATTAATACTCTCAGGGTTAGAAAAAAACTCTGGAGTACTCAAGATATTGAAAATAGATTTAACAAATCTAGGCCAAGGGATATCCAATGCAAGATAATCAGGTAGAATCTCCCTGGTAAGAAGTGCTTCTGGCGAGCTCCAGACTCAGCCATAATAACAAAGGGCTTCGGCTAATTATATCTGTAAAGAAGTCCAGCCCTTTTTCAAGGTGATTTACAAATACAGGAGTTGATTTAGGAACTGCCAGTAATCTGCACAAAAATGTATTCTGCACCATCTGTAACAGCTCAGCGTCTTTGCATCCACATACTCCTGCACAATAACCCCTGTCGCCACACATTTACTATAAATGTTATTAATCTGCTTCACTGGTTTTTGCCCCAATTTCTTTGTGCAGCTAAAATAGATTTGATTGCTCTCTGTAATTTACGTACCCTTGATTTAAGTAAAAATTCCCATTTCATGTTAGAGTCCAAAGCAATGCCCAAATATCAAAACGTTTTAACTTTAGCAATCTCAATCCCACCCAAATTAAAATTCTTACTTTAAATATTCATTGGTTCTAGTGTCAATATAAAGGACTTTGATACATTTGATTTCAGGCCCAAATCATTCATAAAACGGTTAAAAGAATCTAAAAGAATTTGAAGAACATTAGCGGTTCTAGATATGAAGACCGGATCATCCACACACAGCATGACTGAGACAGGACAATTCCGCTTTGGGGCATAGCTTTCCTAGATTGATGCAGATGCTTGTCCAAACCATTTATACAAAGCAAAAAAGGAGTGGAGCCATCACACAACCCTGACAAATGTCAAGCATAGACCATATCTTATACTAGCTGTACTGTCTTGGTACATCTGACGTAACAGGTCTATGATTGGCAGACCCTGCCCTTTATTTATCAAAATGGGCCATGATTTGGAGTGAATGCCAAAGTCAAAGTTACATGAGAGGTCCATAAATGCTAAATGAATGGACTAACTCCTGGCCTTGACATATTTCCCTTAGGTTATTTAAAGATTTAGGGATTGTTGCACAGTGCCCACTCATTGTTGATACTGGGGCCCAGACTGAACTAACTTCCTTATATATGTCCAAAGGAACTCCATCCAGGCCTGGAGCTTTACCTCGAGGACTCATCTTGATTGCTGGAATAACATCCTGTAATCCTGTGGAATGACTGAATTGAAGGATTGCTTCTTGATCAGAGAATGGTTCCACTCGGGCTTGAAATGTTAGATACAGACCTGGGCAGACAAATATTAGAAATAATATCAATCTAGGCCTTGACAGGAATAAGGGATTAGATCAAATATTAGAAAAAATATCAATCTAGGGCTGACCAGGAATAAGGGATTAGATCAGAGATCTTTGATGATCAGTAAAAAAAGGATAATTGACTAGTTTCCAAAAGCCGGTACTATGCCTTAGCTTCTTGCCATCTCCACGTCCTCCATAGCTTTGCCTCTAATCTCGGCATTCCTGTTAGCAAGGATGTCTTTATAGGAATTTCCAGCAGAAATTATGTCGTCCTTGGAATGTGGAGATCTAGGGAAGACTCATATCAAAGGTTTATAGGTGGCAGTGCAAGCATTATTAAACCATCTCTGAATATGATTGTGCTTAGCTGAGTTACTGAGTTCACCACATTTATGAGAGCAATTAATTCTGAAATCAGTCTGGTTGAAGGACAGATTGACTCTGCCAGAGTGAATTGTTTTTCTTACAGTGTGAAAACTTGTTTGAAGCTCAGCTCATATGTTTCTTCAGTGCTGCCAGCCCATGGTATAGTGTTTTTGGTGAAACCGAAGACTGTAGGCAGTCAGTCAACTTCCATTTGGTCATTTTCAAACGCAGCCGGAAAATTGGCAGGCCCCACAAAGAACTTCTTTGAGCAGCAGCTGCTTGAATCCAGAGCCCTGCATTGACTTGATTTCCTTGCCTGCTTTCCTTGCGCTCTCTGCATGATAAGACTTCATCCTCTCTTCTACAGTATTGTCTGACTGTGAATGCTCTAAGCACTACAGACTGTGTCCCGCAATGCGCAAAACTTCTCTCCTAATAATTTTCAGATCTCTGTGTGCTTTCTGTCTGAATGGACACTGCAGCCTGTTGTTTCTTAAAGCTCCACTTGCACGAGTGCTTAATTGCTACCAGTTGTTGCTGGTGGGGGCCATAGACAACTATTTTTGTGGAACTGGACTTATTTTTCTGCAGATTATTTTTCCGGAGCTCATGAGAGGGAAATAAACACAGATCAGAAAGACAGAGGAAGAGAAATAAGGGAAAACAGAAAGAGAGAAAGCAGGTACATGCAAGAGTGGACAAAGGGGCAGGGAATGTCTGGCAGTGGATTAAAGAGGCATGGGTGTATTTAAGACTAGGCAGCCTTGGTATTCAGAGTGCTGACATTTAATTGCACCAGCCAGAGACTTCCGAACAGAGTTTTGGGCACAGCGCCCTCTCTTTTGCAAATTAAGCACTGACTTGCGCTGCTGCCCTGGGGACCTATTGCTCTGAGCAGGATCAAAGAGCTCCTCCTCCCACTCTGGATTCCAAGGTGTTTGGTAGCCTCAACAGATGATATCACTTTGAGGCCTGTCACGTCTCCAGATCACCTCCATATATGCTGGCCTGGGTGACTGAGTGCTGATGGTCCTGCCTCTTCACCCTGTGCCAAGATCATGCTACACTGTGCTAAGTTATCATGTCTCTGCACCACTTCCTCCCATTTTGTCCCTCCTCGAATCTTTCAGTAAGAACTTTAGTTGCACCACAACACAATATTATAATTGGTTAAACCCTGGGTGCCGAGGACATACCACTTACGTCCTCGTTTGCACTGCTCGGGTGCCGAGGGCGTAACCGTTATGCCCTGGTATGGGCCCTCGGGGGAAGCACTAACACTCCCCGAGGGCCTACCACCCCCATTCCATGGGCAGGGATGGAAGGGGAATTGCTTCCCCTTCCACCCCGCGCCCCACAGCGATGTCTGATGATGTCAGAGCGCGATCACGTGCTGACCTCATCAGAGGCTGTCCCCACTGAACTGGAAACTCAGCTTCCAGCACGGATTGAAAGAGAAATGCAAAAGCATTTCTCTTCTGATCACGGGCTGAGGCAGGAGAGGCATCAAAGGAAAGGAAAGGCCTTTCCTTTCCTTTGAGGTCTCTCTCAGCATTTCTGCAGCCCGATCGTGAAATGATCGGGCTGCAGAAATGCCCACTAGACACCAGGGATTTTGTGTTTTTGTGTTTGTATGTGTGTAATTGCCATGAGGGAAGCCCAGGGGGGCATTTTTAATCAGGCCATTTCTGCCCCCAGGGGGAGCAGAACCCACTAGACACCAGGGATTTTTTTTTTACGTATACAAAAAAGGGGAGAGTCCCCTTGAGCAAGGGTCGCTCCCCTGGAGGGCAATTTTTTATTAGACCATTTCTGCCTCCCCTGTGGCCAGATCGGCCTATTTTAATTAGGCAGCTCTGCCCCCAGGGGGGAAAGAAGCCACCAGACACCAGGGATATATATATATATTTTTTACATAAACAATGAAGGTTAGCGACCCCTTGAGCAAGGGTCTCTACCCTGGGGGGTAATTATTAATTAGGCCTTTTCTGCCCCCAGGCACCGGGAATTTTTTTTTTTTGTTTGTTTTTTTACACATGGGGAGCAACGCCTTAGGCAAGGGTCACTCCCGTGGGGGAGTTTTGTTTTTTTTAGGCCATTTCTGTCCCTCTTGCGAGCAGATCGGACTATTTTTATTATGCCAATCTGCCGCCATGGGGGTCAGAAACCACTAGATACCAGGGATTTTTTTTAACACCAGTTTCACGCAAGGGGAGGGACCTCTTAGGCAAGGGTAACTCCCCTGGGGGACAAATTTATTTTAGGCCACTTCTGACCCCCTTGGGAGCAGATCGGCCCATTTTAATTAGGCTGAAATCACTAGGCACCAGGAATTATTTTTTTTATTTTTTTTACAGACGGGGAGCGACACCTTAGGCAAGGGTCGCTCCCCTGTGGGCAAATTTATTTTAGGCCATTTATGCCCCCCTTGGGGCAGATCAGCCTATTTCTATAGGACAATCTACCCCCGGGGGGGGCAGAAACCACTTAGGCACCAGTGATCGGTGTGTGTGTGTTTTGTTTGGGGGAGCAGCCCCTTAGGCAAGGATCACTCCCCATGGGGGCACATTACTGTTGGCCATTTCTGCCCCCCTTGGGGAGAGATTGGCCTATTTTTGTAAGGCCCATCTGCCCCAAGTGGAGCAGAAAGCCCAAACAAGGCCAGGGAAGATTTTTTTCAGAAAAAGCGGATGGGGTTATGGCCATACCCCCACCCCAAATAAATGGGGGACAAAGTTGTTCTGCCCACCGGTTGGGTAATTACACCTGATCCACTCCCAGGGGGGACAGAAAGCCTACTAGATGCCAAGGAATTAAAAAAAAAGATAGTGGGGTGGTGGCTATAGATAAGTATGGGCATGGTTATGCCCCCACCCCAACTGAAGGGGGGGGTAAGCCCTGGCAATTGCCTAGTTTTCCCATGCCTTACAACATCTCTGATAAAGGGTGGATAAAGTGTCTCACTCCTCTGAACAGTTGTTTCCAGCATGTGCACAAGATGATCACGTTTTTCACCCTGTAAATTCAAATGTAATAGACACCAGCACACAACAATAGCTGCTGTGCTCCTTCGTACTGTAGTTTTTCCAGTGATAGCTCGCCTCGGAGTATAAGGTGTCACCGAAACCGCTTGGTAAGGACGTTTGCTTGCTTTTAACTTGAAGAACCCAAACAGTCCAACGGCCAGGTCCCTTGCTTCAAAGAGTATTTGCCAGTGTTTCATTCCACACTTGTGCCCATCTGCGTTATGTAATAACAGATGTAATTGGCAGTGCTTAAAAAGTCAGAACTGGAACATAAAGCACTATCTAAAATGCACATCTGTACCTCATCAGACCAAGCTATCTACTCAGGATCATAACATGCATTACCCTCTCTACGTACTGTAAATAATTGGCACTTTCTAATTGGTGGCATGCAGTTCATGAACATGCTTTGCAAGCATGAAAGGCTTATTTGCCCTCACTGGGTGAAACAAACAGCAGGTTAAGATCCGCTGCGCACACCGTGATGTTTCACAGCCTAACGCACCGGTAATGATCCATTTCAACAAGGAAGATACAATAAATATTTCACTTGCTCATGCAGCTTATTATTGTGGCCTGTAGGCACGCAGTCAAAATTAACAAAGCAACCATTTGGAAGCCTGCCATCCCTCTATCCATCATTTGCATATTTTACATTGCATTTCATGTCATCATTCTGGCATTTATGTACTACTAATAAGGACCGTTATATACAGCAGAAGTAAATCACAAAGCGCTATCTGAAATATACTCCTCTATCTCTTCAGCCCCAACATATCAGCGCAGCCCATTGAGCATCCCTTCTCCACTGTAAAAACTAAGATTTGATATAGTGCTACAAGCCCTACTTCTGCTATTGTAGGAACTGTAAATGTCATGGGCAATATTTAGGCATATTTATGCTACCTTGTGGTCTGTAATATACTGCTGTTCGTTTGTAGATAGTGTAACGCAGTTTCAGTAACAATTCTAGGAGGCATGGAAGGCTTAGTGAGTCCCCACCCTTACATCTCTGAAAGGCAAGACTACAGTCCCCTGCACACGCTAGAACCATTTAAAAAACAAATGCATAAACCCCCTAGTAAATAGCATTGGTACCAACATCCCCCTCTGTGGATCCGCAAAGACTTCCTCAACCAGTAACAGTAACTTTGGCCTGGATCCCATGCCTATGGTAGCCCAGCAGCTTTGGTTCATCTCTCCCACACCCACTCTTTCCCACTCCTCTGACTGCCTCAAGGCTGCCCTTGCTCTGGGTTACCGTGGGCCTTTACCGCACCGGCCCTGAATCACCAATACAAACCTTTTGACACCTACATCCAGCATATCGTTTTACATAGCATTTCATGTCACCTTTGCGCACTTGTAAGCACTGTAGACAACAGCTGCAGTGTACAGAGCTTACAACAGCAGCCGTGGGGCACAAAAGAATATCTGGAATAGACACACATACTCCGTCTGCTTCAACCTGTCAGAAACGCCCTAGTTCACTTCATTCCCACTGATGAAGCTTTTACCTAGTGCCTCACTTCTGTTCCTGTGACCACTGTAAGACTGAGCTTTGAGGGCATCCCATTCTTCATTCCCTCCCTGCTGTGCCGAATACGATTTATGTAGCATTTTAGGCCTCAGTTCAATGCACTGTAAATGGCTGCTGTTGTTTTTGTAGCTAATAGGAATGCCGTTTACATTGAGTAGCTGGAATCGTTTAACTGTCGAACGCATCCACTACTGGACAAACCACATATATCAGTGTTTCTTAATCTGTGGTCCAGGGAACCCTGGGGATCCCTGAAGCATGCTCAGGGGGTAAGCAACTGCTCAGAAAACATAACTAAGATGAACAGATTAATGACGTATATATAAATGAAGAAGTAAAATGTAAAATTGAAGATCTTAAAACGTTCTGTAAATGTGAAAGGATTTTAAATGAAAGTCTAAAAATTAAGTTAGTATTCTTGTTAGAACTGGGGTTTCTAGTTGTCAGAGTAAGCACCCTGTACAAGCAGGAACCACCACATCTAGTCAGAGTAAGCTGGACAAACATAGAGATAACCTGTGCTCACCCTCGGATAGCTTGGCACAGAGCAGCCAGGCTTAGCTAAAGAGGCAATGTGTAAAGTATTTGTGCAACACACACACACAACAACACAATGAAAACACCACAAAAAGTACACCACACAGGGTTAGAAAAATAGATTATATTTGTATGGGTAACAAAAGATAAAAACAACAAAAATCCAATCAGCAGAAGTCGAGATATTAATTTTTAAACAATAAATCAAAAATAGTGCTTAGAAGTCAATAGCGCTTAAAGGTTACCTGAGGTCATGCTAGACCAAGATAAATCCAATGTTTAGGCTGACCACAATGGAGGGAAGGCCAGCCACAAAACCCACGGGCTGTCCACTGAGAAAGTACCTTGGATGGAAGAAGCATCGACGTTGAGGACTTGTTGTTTGGAAAAGAGGAGGAGATGCGTCACTATCAGTCGAGGAGGGGTAGGTGATGCATCAGTTCTGAGCTGTGCAGCATTGAGTGTGCATCGAAGATCAGGTAGTGCTGGGCATCGAGGTGATGCGTCGTCATCTAACTACTGGGCTGGAGCAAAGCAACGGTGGCGAGCTGCGCAAGGTCGAAGATGCGTCAGAATCCAAGGACGATGCATCACACAGTTGGCAATGCGGTGTCCGTGGCTGGGCAACAGCGGGGATGTGTCGTGTCAAGGGGAAATGCTCTGGTTTCTATCAGTGCGATGCCGTTGAAACATTGGTTTTCTTGTGTTGCAGCACAGATACTCACTTCCATGGGCACAGCACTGGATTGGAATCACTTGGCAGAGCAGGACTCACCACAGACAGAGCCCAGGTGCTGGTTACAGGTTGAAGGCAGTCTTTAATGTCCCTGAGACTGCAGGAGAACAGGGGGCAAGCCCCTGGAGTCACTCTAGGTTCAGCTGAGAGTGGTCCAGTCCTTCCTCAGCAGGGCAGAGATCACCAGGCATCAGGGTAACTAATCATAGCAGAGAACAGTCCTTCTCGGAAAGCAGTCCTGTACAGAGGCACTTCTTGTAGCACAACAGTCCTTACTCCTGGTAGAGTTCTTCACAGTTCCAGTGGTGTACTGGGTTGGTAAGGACAAAAGTGCAGTTCTTATATCCAGTTGTGCCTTTGAAGTAGGGGTGACTTTAAAGAAGGGTCATTGAAGTGCATAGAAGGCCTTTCTTCCTAGCCCTGGCTCCTTCACTAGGGGTTAATCAGCCCTTTGTGGGGGTCTGGCACTCCCTATTCAGGTGTAGGTGTCAGCTCCTCGCCACCCTTGCTGCCCAGGAAGAGCCATCAGAATGCAGATGGATGCAGATGAGTGCTCAGACACACATAACCTTCTTATGTTTGTAGATGGCTAGAGGGAATGCTGTCATCCACCCCAGATGTGTATTGGAGACAGGCTGCAGACACACAGAGCAGCAACAGCAGAGAAATGTCCACTTTCTAAAAGTGACATTTCTAAAATAAGAATGTTAAATCTGACTTTACCACTAAAGAGGATTTATCATTACCATTCCAATGATGTGGAACATGATGCAGCTACCTCTTTCTGATCAGGAATTACAGATTAAAAGTATATTAAGGAATTCTCAATGCTGGCCTATGAGAGGAGCAGGCCTCACGGTAGTGAAAAATTATTTTGGGAGTTTGTCACCAAGGTACACATCCTGCCTTTTAGTTACATAGCACCCTGCCCTGTAGGCTACCAATGGCCTCCCTTAGGGGTGACTTATATGTAATATAAATGGGAGTTGAAGGCTTAGTAAGGGGTTTTAAATGCCAAGCTATTTTAAACATTGTAAATAACCTCAGTTTTTAATACCTAGCATTTGGGTCCTTACAATTTGGATACAGAACTAATGGTTTCTGGAAATTTTACAACATATGAATTACCTTTACTTAGGGATGTTTTTTTTATTGGGGAGAATAAAAGGTAAAATGCTTTTAAAAACACTTTCGGAACTACTGAAGTAATTTGCTTATCCGTCTATTCACACTTAGCTATCCGATTAGTCATTCAATTGTCTTCACATCCATTAGCTTCCAACCTGCAGATTCATCTACACATACATCCATCCACCCATTCATGCATTGATCCACCTTATCTACCCTAAACTTTGCAATCTTCAACAATCACCCATACATCGACCCAACTGCACCTGTATAGCTCTACTAGAATGCCGTCAGCCAACCCAACCACTGTTTTAAGCAATCTACCACAATCCACCCATTCTTCCATGTATCAAATCACTCACCCATAAATCCATTCATGCATGGATCATTCAGCTGAATGAATATGCAAATTTCTGTCTGACCGTATGTGTACCTCTATTTGTTTTCTGTTTGCGCATCTGTGACTTTTCTGTATTATCTATATGAACTATATCCTATAGATAATACACAAAGTACATCCTTGTGCTTTCAAACATGACACGATAATCTTGAGCCATTACAAAAATATATAACAAAAGCACACACTTAAAATAAGCCAGACCTTTTGGTTTTGCCAATCCTTGTTTTATCTGGTAGAGCGGATTGGAAAAAAGGGTTTGTGAATCAGGCCAAATGTATGTGGAGGGGTACTTGTTTTCATGGGCTACCCGGTCAACATCCCAAACACAAAGATGAATCACCCAACATCAACTAATGCTTAACTATTATATATCATTAATACTATTACAGTTCTGATCTAGAAAGCAACACACACTCAGGGGAGATTAGAGTATTTTGCATTTTTGGATGTTAGCATACATTTTACTTGTTTTATAGATGTAAGCACTACTTGCAAACTTGGCCAATGCATCTTTAATGAAGGAGTCGTTGCATATTTATAAAGAATTCCACTAATTACTCTTCCAAAGGCCATCTTTCACATGCAGTTGGTAAATAAGCTTTGAAAATAAAGAAGAACCAGGGTGTCTTGAGTCATCATTCACTGCTGGGTGCTTTGAACTTCTGATAGACTTACATCATAAGCTCCAGCGACCCTTACTCAGACTAAAAATAAAATAAATAATAGATCGAATATGCTGGATTGTACTGCACTATTAAAGTTTTCAAAATAGAAAATGCATAAACATAATTACAGTAGAACGTAAAGCCTACGTTTTTGAAAAATAAGAGTTTGACGGTCCCTTTTACAAAGCATGTTCATGAAAATAGAGCAAGAATGTACGTTTTTACAACACAGAATGGCTAGTAGTTTTTATTTATTGCTTTATGGCAGGATACATTCGGAGGGGCATATGCAGGAGAGTCGGATGGTGAAAGTGTGATCTCCATCAAAAATGTCTGTAAGGAGACCAAAGGTACTTTCTAAATGCACCTTGCTCCGGTGAGCTAATGTGAATACAATAACCAACGTGACTTGTGATACAGCCACAAAACTACACAAATGTATCAATTCAAGAAAAATTACTACCAAACCATTAGGAAGCCCTCTCAATAGAAATATGGAGAGGCCCTCTTAGTTACAGATATTCTCTAATCAGAGCCTTGCAACTCCTTCCACATTTCTTATTAAATTGTCCCATCAGTCTCACTGAAATAACAATTAGTCATGGCTTTAGAGAAGCATGTGTCATTTTTTAGATGAAGCCACATTCGAGCCCTGTGCAGCCGTACTCCCTGCATAAGTGGGGTCATGCGGGGATTGAGGAAGCACCTAACGAAATCGGAATAGCAGGTTACCATTGACTGGATGTGGGTTTGAGTTTACAGAAGAATGTCTGAAGAAGGTGTGGAGTGAGAATGTGCTCAGGACTATGGGTGTGTTTCCTGCGAAAACAAAAAATAGTAAAAAAGATGAGAAAAAGAATGAAAAGGAAGAGAATCAGCGTGATTCTAAGAAAGAAGAGTTCATAGATCGTTTGTTGACTGAAGTAAGACCACTACCGTATAATGAGTAGGGGTGGGCAGATTTGGCAGAATTTGGTGACTCAGGGTTACTCTTGTAATGCAAAGTTACAGCCAGTTTTGGCCAATCGCCACATGGTGGAAACCTCCAGAAATGTGAGGTGGCAAGTGAGATTTGGCGCCCCCTTTGTAATTTTCTAGCACAGGCTGTCAGGGACTTTAGCAACAGCTAAATCAATTTGAATTGTCATATGCTCTTGTGCACCGCATTGTGCCATTTGCATTGATTTTTTTAGTGCTGCTTGTACTACCGGTGCTAAACTGCAGCACGGTGGTGCGATGTACATATTTTCCGCCTGTTGGCAGAACTGTGCAGAATCTTGCAGAGTTTTTTTGTAACATCAGCAAATTCCGCAGAGTGAAACTCCTTTGAGTTCAGCTCACCCCTAATAAAGAGAATCGTGCAAGTGCGAGAAGTAGGAGCAGAAGAGGTGAGTGTATGCACAGATGAATAAACCTCTAGTTCCTCTTCACAAAGTGAGATGAAGGTGGTGGAAATTAATATAGTCAAACTGAATGAGGATTTGGAAATCATGGCGGAACTAGGAATTTTTAATTACAACGTTTCAGTATATAATTAAGATAAATTGGCATTTTTGAATGCAGAAGCAGGGAAGCATGCTCATCGTACTTTTGAAAAGCTTGAAAAATTGGCTGAAGAACTGAAAGTGTATTTGAATAAAAAGAGAACTTGTGAGAATTTTTGAATGAACCTGACAGGGAGTGAATGGAAGAAACAAAGATTGAACCATTAGGAGAGAATCTGAAAGAGTTACTCTACAATCAGGGAATGTCAGAGGATGAGAGAACTACTTATTGAGATTAATAGACATATGGTCCTGATGAGTCTGATAATTTGAAAAAGCATACATCAATAAGAGATTAGAGTGATTCTGAAAGTGAAGTGACTGTTGAAAACGATTTTTTATTAAGAGAAGTGCCTGGATAAGCATATGTACATGTACCTGAAAATGACCTTGCAGATTTAATCCAAAAAGATTTCAAAGTGAGTCACAAATGGCTCCACAAACACTGCAGAATATGGCACAGAATGGGATTATGTAGTCCATGGTCCCAGCCATACCAACCTTTGTGCAGAGCATGCAGGATGTACGGCAATTCAAGATGAACATGTTTTTAGGCTCAGTCACACAAAAACCTGTGCAGAATAATACAGCAAGATTTCATCCAAATTTTAAATTTCAGCACAAATATCCAGTAATTGATGATACTTTCCCACAATTTGCAACTACACTCAGAGTTCCTACAGGACTAAGTTCAGCACAATGATGGTGCCTGAGAGGGGAAAATTGAAGGCTTGGTGCAGTCCTAGAGGTAGACCAGGATGGTCCTTTTATTGAAAGGAAATTATATGGTCATCTAGTATAGTATGTATTCGATACAGGTGCTATCAGATTCATTGTAAGACAAGTGGAGGTTCCCACCCTACCCTGCCCAGGAAAAGAAATACAAGTTGTAGGCATTTCAAAGAAGTGACCAATAAGTTGTCAGCTCATGTCCCAATTAAAATTGTTTCAAATGATAATTAATTAAAATTGTATGATTTACTGCACACCAGATGACGTTGATATTTAAATAAAATCTGGACATGAAAATAAAATCACAAGAGACAAAAAATAAATTGTTACCAGTTCTCACAACAGATAATTTGTCTCCAGAATTACGGACCAGTGTGAAACAGGAGGTTTGGGTTTTCACAGGAAAACAAATTTGATTGAACAAAAGTGCTGGGTCAGTGTGAATCACTGTAAATGCAGTATAACCTCGCACTCCTCAATGTAGGCATACTCAGGAAGCTGAGGTGAGAATAGTGCCTGTCATTGGTGAAACCATCAAGCAGGGCATACTAAAGGAAATACTAAGACAATGTATTTCCCATATAATGGACTTGAAGAAACCGAGTGGCAAATGGAGAATACTACAGGATTTGAGCAAAATAAATGATATTGTGATTCCATGTTGTCCCGTGGTACCGAATTCAGCAGTAATTTTGTTTCAAATTCCACCCAATGCAGAATGGTTCACAGTAATTGATTTGTGTCACACATTTTTTCTCTATTCTTCTTCATGAGGATAGTCAGTGCATTTTTGTGTTCAGATTCCAAAATAGAATTTGCATCTGGTGTAGAATCCTACAATCCGCTCAATCTTTTCACAAATACAAGAAATATTTGAAAACTCTAAATGTGCCTTGTAACTCAGGACTAATGCAATATATTGATGATTTGATGATTATAGTTAAAACAAAGGAAGGTTGCAAGCTGGGCACAATTGCTTTAATAAATCACTTGGTTGAAAAAAAGGCATACAATGTCCATAATTAAAATGTGTGCTGCCAGAAGGAAGTCATTTATTTGGGGCACCAAATTAGAAATGGGTGAGGTGAGTGTCCAAAGAATGCTTTTCTTCAATTCTAAGAATATAACAACCAACTATGTAGACAGAAATGATGGTGTTTCTAGGAATGGCTGGCTACTGTTGTCTGTGTATTCCAAACTTCTCCTTAATTGTGAAGCCCCTACAGAGGCTGACGTACAATGACATTGGTGATCTGGTGCCCTGGGATCATGAAAATATTAAAGCCTTCCTGGAGCTTAGACAGTGTTTGAATATCGTGCACACTCAAGGAATGTCCAATTATGAGTAGGATGTTTATTATGTTGTGACAATAAAAAGTTTCTGTTGTTACTCTGCAGCATGGACGTAGGAAAAGACCCATTGTATACTTTTCAGCAACACGAGATTCAGTAGCCACTGCTTTTCCCGGTTGTTAAAATAACACTGTAGCTACTGCTTTGGCAATAGAACAGAGTAAAGCAATTGGAATGGGGTAGAAAATTATTGTGTTAGTTGCATATTTAGTTGAAACATTGCTAAATAGTACACACTCTCAGCATCCCACAAGTAGCCACTTGACTAAGTATGAACAGATCATATTGGTGGCAAAGAAGATTTCAATTAAACAATGTAATTCCCTGAAACCTGCTACACTTGTGCTATTGCCAGAGAAAGAACCTGAGAAAGCTGATGTTGCAATTGATGACTTTGAATATGATTGTATTGATGTGCCTGAGTAATGCACCAAGCTAAGGCATTCAAGATGCACCACTAGAGTTGGCTGATTTAATTTTATTTGTGAATGGTTCCTGTCTGAGAGACCATCATGGAATTCTGCTAGCAACACACGTAGTTCACACATCGACACATGTTGTGAAGGTATCATACTTGGCAATGTAACTTCAGCACAAGTTGGAGAATTGATAGCCATTACAAGAGCATGCAGTGTGGCCAATGAATTGAGTGTTGCAAACTACCACAGATAGCATGTATGGATTTGGCGTGCACCATGATTTTCAATCAATCAATCAATCAATCAATCAAACAAATGTATAAAGCGCGCTACTCACCCGTGATGGTCGCAAGGCGCTGGGGGGGGGGCAGGAGGGTCACTGTTCAAACAGCCATGTTTTGAGGTTCTTTCTGAAGAGCAGGAGGTCTTTGGTTTTGCGGAGGTTGGTGGGGAGGGGGTTCCAGGTTTTGGGGGCGAGGTAGGAGAAGGACCTGCCTCCTGTGGTGGTGCGTAGGATGCGGGGGACTGTGGCTAGGGCGAGGTTGGCTGATCGGAGGTTGCGGGTGGGAGTGTAAAAGTTCACTCTTTCGTTGAGGTATGTAGAGCCGGTGTTGTGGAGGGATTTGTGTGCATGGATGAGGATCTTGAATGTGATTCTCTTGTTTATGGGGAGCCAGTGAAGGGTTTTGAGGTGTGGTGAGATTCGTTCGTGGTGGGGGAGGTCAAGGACGAGGCGCGCGGCTGTGTTCTGGATTCTCTGGAGTTTGCGTGTGAGTTTGAGTGTGGTGCCGGCGTAGAGGGCGTTACCGTAGTCTAGTCTGCTGCTGATGAGTGCATGGGTGACTGTCTTCCTGGTCTCTGGGGGAATCCATTTGAATGATTTTTTTAGAGTGCGGAGTGTGAGGAAGCAGGAGGAGGTAAGAGCATTGATTTGCTGTGTCATGGAGAGGGAGGGGTCCAGGATGATGCAGAGGTTGCGTGCGTGGTTTGCCGGGTGGGTGCGGGTCCTAGGGCGGGTCCCATATGGTTTGTTGGGGCCGAAAATGATGATCTCGGTTTTGTTGGAGTTAAGCTTGAGGTGGTTAGTTGTCATCCAGTTAGCGGTGTCGAGGAGAGCTGCGTGTAGGTTGGTTTTGGCATTGGTGGGGTTGCGGGTGAGGATGAGTTGGGTGTCATCTGCGTAGGAGAGGATAGTGATTCTGTGTGATCGGAGGATGTTGGCTAGGGGGATCATGTAAATGTTGAAGAGTGTGGGGACGAGAGAGGCCCCTTGGGCACTCCGCAGATGATCTTGGTGGTGGTGGAGTGGAAAGGTGGGAGGCAGACTCTCTGGGTCCGGTCAGTGAGGAAGGAGGTGAGCCAGTCTAAGGCTTTGTGGCAAATTCCTATGTTGTGGAGACGTGTGCGGAGTGTGTGGTGGCAGACAGTGTCAAAGGCTGTGGAGAGGTCTAGGAGGATGAGTGCGACGGTCTCGCCTTTGTCGACTTTGTTCCTAATGTCGTCAGTGCATGCGATTAGGGCAGTTTCCGTGCTGTGGTTCTTGCAGAACCCGGATTGCGAGGGGTCAAGAGTGTTGTTTTCTTCAAGGTAGTGGGATAGGCGGGTGTTGACTAGTTTCTCGGCGACCTTGGCGGGGAAGGGGAGGAGGGAGATGGGGCGATAGTTGGAGAGGATCTCTGTTTTTTTTTAGGAGAGCGGTGATTTCTTCGTGCTTCCAGGGGTCTGGGTAGGTGGCGGAGTCAAAGGAGGAGTTGACTATGTCGCGGAGTATGGGGGCGATGGTTGGGCTGGCTTTGTTGTAGATGCAATGTGGGCAGGGGTCGGAGGGGAATCCGGAGCGGAAGGAGTTCATGGTTTTTTCGGTTTCTTCATGTGTGGTGGGGGCCCAGGTGGTGAGTGTGGTGGGGGGATTATGAGTGGAGGCTGAGTTGGGTGAGTGAGGGGTGAGTGTGGTGGGTGGGTTGGTATGTAGCTGTTGTGGATGTCCAGGATTTTGTGGTGGAAGTGGTTGGAGAGGGCGTCACATAGGGGCTGTGTGTGTGAAGGGTCTATGTTGCTGTCTTTGGGTTTGGCTAGTTCATTAATGATGGTGAAGAGTTCTTTGCTGTTTTGAGAGTTGTTGTCAAGGCGTGTCTTGTAGTGGTGTCTTTTGGCGGTGCATATGAGTTGGTTATGGGTGTGAATGATGGCTTTGAGGGTAGAGAAGTTGGTTGTAGAGGGTTCTTGTCGCCTTATTTTCTCCGCTTGGCGGCATTTGCGCTTGGAGTCTTGGAGTTCGGGGGTTAACCATGGGGCGTTTTTGGTGTTGCGGGTGGCAATGTGTTTTCTGAGGGGGGCTAGTGTGTTTGCGCAGGTGGTGATCCATTTTGAGAGGTTGTGGGCTCCTGTGTTGCGGTCTTTGGTGTGGGGGGGGGTTGTGAGCCAGTTGGGAGTTCAGGCGTTCTGTGGGGATCTTGCCCCACATGCGGTAGGGTGTGGTGTGTTGATGGTGGTGCGCGGGGAGTTTGGCGAAAAAGTGGATGCAGTGGTGGTCAGTCCAGAGGAGTTCGGTGGTGTGGGTGTAGGCTATGTGTTGGCTTGAGGTGAAAATTGCGTCGAGCGTGTGTCCTGCTGAGTGGGTGGGTGCGGTGACCAGTTGTTTGAGTCCGAGGTTGGTGAGGTTGTCTATGAGGGATGAAGAGTTGTGGTCTTGTAGGTTCTCCAAGTGAAAGTTGAAATCACCAAGGAGGATGTTGTCTGTGGAGGTGAGGGCGTGCGAGCTGATGGTGTCGGCTATGGTGTCACAGAAGGCGGAGCGTGGTCCTGGTGGTCAGTAGATTAGTGTACCTCTGAGGGTGGAGTTGTTGTTAATGTGGATTAGGAAGTACATGTGTTCTGTGTTGTCAATAGTGTCTTGGGAGCTGGTGGTGACTTTGATGGTGTCCCTGTGTAGGATGGCGATGCCACCCACTGGCCTGTTGAGGTGGTCTTTGCGTTGGAGTTTGTATCCCTTGGGGGTGGTGATGGCTATGTCGGGTTCTGAGGAGGGGTTGGTCCAGGTTTCCGTGAGGAAGGCAATGTCGGGTGATTGTGATGTGATGAGGTCCCAGAGTTCTATGGCATGTTTGTGAAGGGAGTGGGTGTTGAGGAGCAGGCAGTTGAGGCGGTTGTGGTGGGTGGTGTTGGTGTGGTGCATGAGGGTGTTGTTGCGGGGTGTGTTCTGGTTGTGGGGTGGTATGCTGCGGGGCTGGTTGGTGGGAGTGGGGGCAGAGCAGGTGTGAGTTGCATTGGAAGTGTTGTGTGAGTTGTCGGGGGGTCGCTGTGGTTGGTGTGTGGTGTGGGGGAGGAGGAGCAGGAAAAATGACAGGTGTGGCAAGTGAAGGGGCCATGAGTGTGTGTGGGGCTGGAAAGGGTGCAGGTGGGGCGAGGGCCTGGGTTGAGTGAGTGGAGGATGAGGGGGTGTGGGCTTGTCTGCGAGGGCCAGGGGGACTGGCGCTGCGCGCGGTCTTGGGGCGGACAGGTGCAGAAGAGCTTGCCTTTGGCACGCCAGCGGCGCAACCGCGCCGCGGCTTCCATAAATGGTGGGGGGGGAGTGGCAGCTGGGAGGAGGGAGGGTTGGACGAATGGGAAGGCTGGGGGGGAGGGGACGCAGGGGACGCAGCTGCTGGGGAAGCTGATAGGGACAAAGGGAACGGAACGGTGATGTGGAGGGGGGAGGCGGGAGGGGCCACAGGGGATGCAGCGGCTGGGGAAGCTGAGAGGGACAAAGGGAACGGAATGGTGAGGTGGAGGCGGGAGGGGCCGCAGGGGACGCAGCAGCTGGGGAAGCTGAGGAGGAACAAAGGGAACAGAACGGTGAGGAGGTGGCGCTGGGTGGCGGAGCGGGGGGCAGCCAATTCTAGCCCCAGTAGGGTTTAATGACATCTGCTGGCCCTCCAATAACACAAACGTGCCACAACTTTTAGATTTATTAGAAAGTTTAATGTTTCAAAAGAAACTTGCTGATGTGAATTGCGCTACACACAAGAGTGGAGATGACACGGTTTGATGGGCAACAACTTCACAGCTGAAATTGCACTATGCTGTGCTCTTGTGCACAATACATTATTAATGGACAAGAACTCTAAAACAGAAGTGGAAAATGTAAATAGACCAGCAAAAAGAGGTATTGGAGGATGAAGAAAATGTTGGGGAAAAAGCAGATTGTGCTAAAGATGCAGATGATTTCTGGATGTCAACTGATGGGAGACTCGTGTCCCCAGATTCAAAACTAATGCAAATTGAATGATAGATGCACAGATCAACACATGTAAGATATAATGGAATGTTAGCCTCATTTAAGAATTATTAGTTTAATCTAGAGTTTAGAAGCAGGGAAAATGTGTGTCTAAGTTATGTAATCGGTATAAAAACATAAGTGAATATGAGTCATGTAGGAAAATAAAAAGGTCCATTGATAAAGCTACAAGTAGATTTTGTTGAAATGTCATTTTGAAATAGACTTAGATATGTCTTAGTGGTCATTTGTTTGTTCAGCAGATATACAGAAATATACCAGTCAAAGCATTGTGACACACTTGTTTTAGCCAACCTTATACTAGTATGATTACTAAAGGTTTGCTCCGGGTTTTCATCACAAAAAGTGATTTGAATCAGCACAAAATTTTTATTTGAAATTGACTTTGCTTTGCAGGCGAAAACTTGTTATGTACTTTAAGGCTGCCCGGAAGTAAGGCAAAGTACGACCTAGCACTCCTTGGATTACTTGCATCAAGGGGACGTTCCATGGGCAGTACAAGGGCATTCCCATGCAACCACTCGTGGTTTTTGACCATCAAGTAAAATAATATCAAGTAAAATAAAGTAAACAGGGGTTTGCAACAAAAAATAGCACTGTCTTGACATTGGCATTATCGAAAAGAACTGCTTTTATTTATCCAAATGTTTCCAAATTTGCAAGTGTGCTGCACCGTAGTGCACACAAAGAAATTAGGAAAAGTTTAAAAGTTAGATCAATTGTAGTATTTTGTACTGGAAAGTTAACTTTCCATCACAAAACCTATGCTAAACTTGACTCAGACACTTTTGCACCAAGGTGCAATGGTCTTTACTTTATGCTGTCAGACTAATTGTGTGCCAGTGCTGGGGGGAAAGAGCCGCACAGCACGATATCTCTGCTAGATGTGATGCTGTCCTACTCTCCACGCAATGCAATGCTGTAACTTTGGTTGCTTTACTGCTTTGCGAGACATTTGAGTAAATAAACCCTTATGCGTTTTTTATTTACTCTGGGTCATTTGTCCATTTTCTGTGTTCTTTCTTCCACAGTGACTGCTGACATTAATAGAGGTGCTTTTATCTGAATACGTGATAGGAACTGGAAAGATTTATTGTGACACTTTAATTGCTGCATTAGTTTAACAGGCCTCACTCTTCTTTACCAGGGTTGATATCAGTACATTGGCATCCAAAAACAGGTCATGCTCAATCCAGTTTGAACACATAGCATGTTTAGTTCTGATCTGTGTGGATGTGAGTGTCTACTTGGCACCCCAATCTGCGTGTCTAGTTTAGGTCCTTCCTATTCTGGAACTAGATGGAAGCAGATATTTCTGGGTATGTGTTAAATCTAGATGTCTCATGTTTACTGATGAGATCCTTGTAGTAGGGCTTGGTGTATTTTGTTCCAGTTGTGAAAATGACCCTTTTCACATGAGAATTGCGCGAAATAACTTAGCAAACAAAGGTTCAACACACAAGGTCAGTTGTTGCAATTCTGATTCCACTGTAACATAGAACAGACAATTTTAAGTTACAACTGCTAAGAGGTCATTTGCTTGCGGAAAACATAGGCAAAGAATATTTATAATTTATATTGATAAGAGCTACCTTCACATGTTGAAGGCAAAATTCCCAGGGCAGTTTCACAGGGCTGGTTAAGGCTATTCAAGTGAGTTGTACGAGTTGTACACCCCTATGGTTCCAACGCTGTGTGTTTTCACACACATCTTTAATGCATTCCCACATGTGTCTGTACATCTAAACATATACCTGAGATGTGCAGGCATTAGTTCTACAGAAGGTATGGCTGAAATCTTCATTATTCCTCAGATCAAATTGTGACTCACCACAGAGCAGCAACCAAAGTTGCTGAGCTGCCTTGTGTCAAAGTGTGAGAGAAAAACAGAGTCATTCTAAGATATGGAGCTGTTTTTCCTTCCCCTGCCCTGGCGCAATGTAGGCTGCCATGCATCAATGCACACGCTTACTGTTAGGCCTGGCCTCTTTGGTGTGGTCTCCCCTCTCTTTTTTGCCTCTGCTTCCCAGGTTTTGACTGTGTGCTGGACTCTGTAATTGTTGTTTATGGTACTGCAGACCAGTGCTAAAGTTCAAGTGCTCCCTGTGTAAAATGCATGTGTGATTGGTTTATCCGTGATTGGCATATCTGATTTACCAATAAGTCCCTAGTAAATTGCACTAGAGGTGCCCACTGCCTGTAAATCAAATGCTACTAGTGGGCTTGCAGCACCGGTTGTGCCACCCACCTGA
Organism: Pleurodeles waltl; assembly: GCF_031143425.1. Lineage (NCBI taxonomy): Eukaryota > Metazoa > Chordata > Amphibia > Caudata > Salamandridae > Pleurodeles > Pleurodeles waltl. The sequence continues at coordinate 890,405,248 of NC_090442.1, read as the reverse complement.
GTAGCCCTGTAAACGTGGCTCAGACCTGCCACTACAGTGTCTGTGTATGCCGTTTTAAACCGCCAATTTGACCTGGCAAGTGTACCCACTTGCCTGGCTCAAACCTTCCCTTTTTATACATGTAAGGCACCCCTAAGGTAGGCCCTGGGTGACCCCATGGGCACGGTGCAGTGTATGATAAAGGTGGGACATGTACTGATGTGTTTTAGATGTCCTAACAATGAAAAGCTGCCAAATTCAGTTTTCACTGTTGAAAGGCCTATCTCTCTCGAAGGTTAATATGGGGGCTGCCTTTAAATAACTTTTAAGTTCAGTTTCCCTTTGGGAGCAGATAGAAATTTGGAGTTTGGTGTCTCTGAACTCACAAATTAAAAATACATTTTTGGTAAGGTTGGTTTTGTCAGTTTGAAAATGCCAATTTTAGAAAGTGATCATTTTCCTGCTTAAACCATTCTTTGACTCTGCCTGTTTGCGGATTCCCTGTGTGGGTCAGACTGACAGTTGGGCTGTTTGTGAATCCCCTCTAGACACATCTACACCAGGGGAGATGGGGAGTAGCCTGCATATCCTGATGGGCCATCTGAGCTAGAGTGGAGGGAGGAGTGGTGACTTACACCTGAACGGGCTGTGCCTGCCCTCACACAATGCACTCTCCAAACCCCTGGTGTGTGTCTGGGGCCTGGCCTGGGAAAGGGCAAAGCAGGATCTTGTGAACAACAGAGACTTTCCTTTGAAGTTTGCCTACTTCAAAGGCAGAAAGGGGTTTATGTAGTGGACCCAAAATCCCAGACTTTTTTATTAGTTTGGGGATCAGAAGGAACCTCTGCCAAGGAGAAGAGCTGAAGAGCTGAGGAGAAGTGCTGCCCCTGCCCGTGACTGTGCTTTGTTGGGGTATCCTGCAGCTTCTGCTTCTGCCTGTGAAAGGGTACACAGACTGGACTTTGTTGTGCATTCCTGCTTGAGAAGAATATCCAGGGGCTTGAACTGATCTTGCCTCCTGTTTTGAAGTCTCAAGGCCATCAAAGACTTACTCTGCCAGCACTTGGACTCTCTGCTGAGACTCCTGCCCTGCCAAGTGGTGTCCTATCAAGTCCCTGGGCCCTTGAGCGGTGAACTTGGCAGAACAAGGACTGAAATCCGCGCACAGAACTCCGCAGCGCCGTTTTCTAACACCATGCGACTGGATTTCTCATGCACCATCCCTGGGCGTCAAAGTCATTGCAAACCTGCACGGATCCGAGGTGCCCCGTCTGGAAATTGACGCATCGATTTCTTGCAAGGGAGACAACACATCGCCGACCCAACCAGAGAAAAAATTACGCACGCCCTCACTTGCGAGTAAGGAATCAACGCATCGCTGACTTTTCCTACACACGCTTGCCCGTGCAGCTTTATTTTTGACGCAAACCAGATACTTTGTGTAAAATCAATATTTTCATTTTTTCTATGGAGTAAGACTCTTATTATTCTGAAAAATCATATCTTGACTTATGTATGTTTGATTTTTGTTGTTTTGGTCTTGTTTGATTAAGATAAATATTGCCTATTTTTCTAAACTGGTGTGGTGTCCATTTTGTAGTATTTCAACGTTATTACTGTGTGTGTTGGTTAAAATACTTTACACATTGCTTCTGGGTTAAGCCTTTCTGCTCATGCCAAGCTACAAAGGAGGTTAGTGGGGGTTAACCAGGTGTGTTTCTCCCATGCCCTGACTGGACTGAGGGTCCTTGCTTGGACAGGGGGTAACCTGACTGCCAACCAAAGACCCAATTTCTAACACTTACACAATATGCGCTCTGTCAAGCATAGATTCTTTAGTTGAAAGAGACCCTTACAGTAAAAAAAACAATTATGTTTTAATATTTTACTGACTTTTGGCCTGATTATGATCTTGGCAGATGGAATATTCTGACACAAACGCAACGGATATTCCACCCGCAGTATTACGATTGCCGTGGGACATAATGGGATTGTAATACAGCGGACAGGATATCCATCACATTTGCGATGGGGTAACCCCATCTGCCAGGATCATAATAAGGCTCTCTGTATGTTTGCTGTACAGTGAAGCACACATGCAAAGTTTGAACAAAGTGGAGACTTTTAAAGGTTTCTCCATTGTTACCCCTGCCTTACGGAGGCATAACTTTTGTTGCAAACACCTGTCTACAAATATTAGTAGGTGTTAGACTTTTCGTCCTTGGCATTGTCTCCCTTAACTTTTTGCCTCTGTTCCCCAGGTTGTTGATGTGTGCTGGACTCTGATTTTGCTGTTTTTGTTACTCTGGGCACTTTACCACTGCTAACCAGTGCTAAAGTGCAAGTGCTCCTTTGCAAAATGTGTATGTAATTGGCTTATCCATGATTGGCATATTTGATTTACTAGTAAGTCCCTAGTAAAGTGCACTGGAGGTGCCAGGGCCTATAAATCAAATGCTACGAGTGGGCCTGCAGCACTGGTTGTGCCACCCACATAAGTAGCTCTGTAATCATGTCTCAGACCTGCCATTGCAGTGTCTGTGTGTGCAGTTTTATCTGTAAATTCGACTTGGCAAATGTACCCACTAGCCAGGCCTAAACCTTCCCTTTTCTTACATGTAAGGCACCCCTAAGGAAGGCCCTAGGTAGCCCCAAGGGCAGGGTGCATTGTATGGTTAAGGGAGGACATACAGTAATGTGTTTTATATATCCTGACAGTCAAATATTGCTAAATTTGTTTTTCACTGTTGCAAGGACTGTCCCTGTCATCGGTTAACATGGGGGCTACCTTTACATCTGATTAAAGTGTAGATTCCCTTTGGGAGCGGATGGGCATGTGGAGTTTGGGGTCTCTGAGCTCACAATTTAAAAATACATCTTTTAGTAAAGTTGATTTTAAGATTGTGTGTTTGAAAAGGCCACTTTTAGAAAGTGAGCATTTTCTTGCTTATACCATTTCTGTGACTCTGCCTGTTTGTGGATTTCCTGTCTAGGTCAGTTTGACAGTTGGGCTGTTTGCACCTCACACTAGACAGTGACACAAAGGGAGCTGGGGTGTAGCCTGCACATCCTGACGAGCCATCTGTGCTAGGTGGGAGGGGAGGAGTGGTCACTCACACCTGAAACGGCTGTGCCTGCCCTCACACAATGCAGTCTCCAACCCCCTGGTGAGTGTCTGGGGCCTGGCCTGGGCAAGGCAGGATTTCACATTCACAAGAGACTTTGCTTTAAAGTAGGCCTACTTCAAAGGAGAAAATGGGTATAAGAAGGGCACCCAAAACCACAGACTTTAAGAAAACTTCTGGAAACAAGAGGAACCTCTGCCTGGAGAAGAGCTGAGGAAGAAGAGCTGCCCTGCCTGTGACTGTGCTTTGTGGAGCTATCCTGCAGTTGCTTCTTCTGCCAGAGTAAGAGGGCAAAGACTGGACTTTGTGTGCCTTCCCTTTGTGAAGAAATCTCCAAGGGCATGATGTAGAGCTTGCCTCCTGTTGTTTGAAGTCTCAGGGACAGCAAAGACTTCTCTCTACCAGCACCTGGAGTCTCTGGGGAGACTCCTGCTCTGACAAGTGGTGCCCTGTCCAGTCCCTGGCCCCTTGAAAGGAAAGCTGGTGAAAATCCAAGGAAATTGACTTCGGATGACTTCAGACCGACGCCGCTGCTGAATCCGGTGACACCGCCTGCACCCGACTCCGTGATCTTCGCTGGAACGCGACGACCTTTGCAGGCCTGACATCGCTGCAGCCCCGCTGAACTCCGCGACTCTGTGGAAATCGCCGCACCACGTCATGACCGACGCCGCTCAAAGTGCGCGGATTCAACGTTTCGCACAGATGCCGCAATCCCCGACTTCGCACATCGGCTCGTTTTCATTTCTTTCTCAAGGTACTGTACCTGGAGGTCGCCGCTGGTGTCAGATTGTTGGGAACGACTCAATTACAACGCTGTGTTAACACCTCATCAAAGCATTTTTTGTTTCTAAGTGCTATTTTTGAGTTTAATCTTTAAAAATTCATAACTTGATTTGTGTATGTCGGATTTTTGTCGTTTTGGTCTTGTTTTGTTTAGATAAATATTTCCTATTTTCCTAAACTGGTGTTGTGTCATTTTGTAGTGTTTTCATTGAGTTACTGTGTGTGTTGGTACTAATACTTTACACCTAGCACTCTGAAGTTAAGCCTACTGCTCTGCCAAGCTACCAAGGGGGTATGCAGGGGTTAGCTGAGGGTGATTCTCTTTTACCCTGACTAGAGTGAGGGTCCTTGCTTGAACAAGGGGTAACCTGACTGTCAACCAAAGACCCCATTTCCAACAGTAGGGATTTGTCAAAACTCATGGGTGGTTTCATGTGAACACTTATGTGCAACTGATGATATGCCTGATTGGCACAAAGTGGTGCAAAGTAGTGCAGTTGCACATAGCACTATTTTTTAATAGAAGTGGAAAGTTAATCCCATCAGAACACTTTGCACTGGGTTTGCATCACTTTGTGATTCAAACCAGGAGCAGAGCGGCAAAAAAAGGAGTAGATTGCGTTAGAAAGATATATGTTTCAAGGGAAACCTTTCATACAAAAAAGAAATAAGATGTTGGTAAATAATATTCTTGATGCTTGGTTATCTAGGATTAGGGAAAACATGCGTGCACCAGGGGTACATATAGGAGAGGAATTTCTAAAATTCGTAGCGTAGGGCTTTGCAGTGCATTCTGGTACGAACGACTTTGGGGGTTATTCTAACTTTGGAGGAGTGTTAATCCGTCCCAAAAGTGACGGTAAAGTGACGGATATACCACCAGCCGTATTACGAGTTCCATAGGATATAATGGACTCGTAATACGGCTGGTGGTAAATCCGTCACTTTTCCGTCACTTTTGGGACGGATTAACACCTCCTCCAAAGTTAGAATAACCCCCTTTATTTGTTAACCATGGAAGAGGATCGGTCTTTTTCCATTTAAGATCATAACATTGTGACTTTTGGTTATGAATAATTTTCTCATCTGCATAGCTCCTTTCCCAAGCCTAAAGCACGTGATTCAAAGCTAGGCCCTAATGTATAGCCTGCCAGTTGCTGGAGTATGCAATAATTTTGCCATGAGATATGTTACCATCAAAGAACTTCAGGTATTTCAATGGCAGTACTCCTGCTAATGCCAGATATGCTGTATTCTCTGTGAATCTCTTTGTCTGTGAATTAGGCCGATGACTTCGCCTAATGTCTTCATTACTAAACCTTGATACTTTCATTTGAAATGCCAATTTCTTTCTCCTTCCTTAGGGATTTCGTTTTTCTTTTTCCCCTTTTTAGCCTGTGAAATCCGAGTTCGAGACCAACTTGTCTTTGTTTTCTTCCTTTGTGTAGTTTTTGTAATTGTTCTTCCGAATGTCATCCATAGGACTCTCAGCTGGTGGTGGGAGAACATTTTTACTGAAAAGTGAAATCTGAGAAATCTGATTCAGAGGTATTTTGCTGTAGGGGAAGATTTTGTGCATTTGTGTGCCATATTGGTGAAAGGGAATAATGCCACGAACTTTCAAACAATGTGGTTATTTTGTATGTGTCTACCTGCGGGTCACAAAATGTCGGCTGAGTTTTGTGTATTTTGTGATTTGTATACTTAATGCATCTGTCATTGTACTGCATGCTTCTCACAGAAGTAAATTTTTGACTGCACTCTAAAAATTATACTTTTCGCATAAATCTGACGATACTTTCACCACGTCAAAGTTATGTGCAAATTGGGAGAATTAGTATTCTCATTTAAGAGAGTCTATCATTTCCAGTGTACACTTAGGAAAACCAAGGGACCTGTCCTTAGGGCATCTGTATAGAGGAATGCATCCTTCTGGTCTCCTACATGTATAGGTAGGAAGGATGTAGTGTTCATCCTAGTAAATAAAGCCGCCTTCATCATAAACACAACATTCTCAGAAAATGTTCATATTACAGCATAAAAGATACAGCAAGCACCTTGGGATCTAATATAAATTGTGCAGTAGAATACCTCATTTGGTAACACAAAGTTTTTGCTAGGAATACCCTTATGCCATTACTGTAAAGGTAACATTTGCCTTATAGCTTAAATTGTAGACAATCGTATATTTGGCCAATGTGAAAAAATGGGTTGTTGGTTGACTGGGGTGTGAACCCTGGTCTAGCAACAGCCACAATCCCTTGCAGAGTGAACCAGAAAAAGTCACAAAATTAACTGATACTTAACCCTAGGATTCTTGGCACAAAAAGCAGTCAGGCTTAACTTACAGCAATGTGTATTTATGCAGCACCCAAATAGTAATAAAGGGAAAACATAATCCAAGAAAAAATACAAACCAATTTAGAAAAATAGAGTAAATATGGGTAGATTTCTTGACACTAAACAACCTAAAACCAATCAGTAGAACTAAAGTTATACATTTTTAAAGTTTAAGGTTCAATATAGCACCTACAAGATAAAAGCACCAACTGCTGAAATCTGGTCACCTTTAACACCACAACCAAAGGTTCAGGAGTGTATGGAAACCTCTTGGGGGTTCAGGACTAACTCAGGGTGGATCGATATGTAGGTTGAAGATGGTGGGAGCATGTTATGACCCTGTGGCTCTGAACAGGAGGCCAGCAAACTATCCCTTGGGGTCACTTCTTGTAGTCCTGGGTGCAGGCATAGCTGCAAAGCTCTAAAGCAGGGATGGGCTCTGCAGGTTCAAGGCAGGCTCCAGGCAGCAAAGCAGCCCTTCTAGGTACAGCAGCAGTCTAGCTGAGTGCACAGGAGGTCACAGCAGGAGGCAGCCCCCTGAGAGTCCTTCCTCGGGCCCAGCAGTGAACTCAAAAGTGTGAGAGCCCTATTTTTATACCCTGGTGTCTTGCTCCCAGAAGGTGGGAGAAGTTTCTAAGTAGGTTCTTTGAAGTTCTGGGAGATTTCTGCCTCCCCAGGCCTGGCTCCAAGCTGGCAGCAGTGACAATACAGGGTCATTAGGCCTACTGTGAGGAGGTGGGCCACAGCCTATTCTGGTGCAAGTGGGGCTGTGCTTAGCTCCTCCCCCCTTCAAGCCAGTTAATGGCCCATTGAGGCTCAGCTAATCCCACTGTTGTGTGACTTTCCGGGGGAAATTGAAAAGTCTAATGGTCAGCTACACCCAGTCTTGTGACCCAAGGCAGGCTACAGGCACAAAGGGCTGAGGACAGGAAAATGGCAACTTCCTAAAAGTGGCATTTTCAAAATTCTAGTGATTAACCCATTTTTACTGTTTAAAAGGGGTTATCATTGCAATTCCATAGATACCAAACATGACATTGTCTACCTCCTCTTATTTAGGAATTACAGCTTATTAAATTTAACAATATTATCCTATGGGAAGTGTTGACCTCACAGTAGTAAATAAAATGAATTTTGGAGTTTTTTACTACGAAGACGTGTAAAACTTAAAAGTACATGTCAAACCTTTTAATTGCATAGTACCCTGCCCTATAAGCTACCTAGGGCATACTTTAGGGGTGACCTATATGTAAAAAAGGGGAGTTTAAGGATTGGCAAGGGGTTTAAATGACAGGCCGACATAGTAGTGTGGCACTGCATTCAGGCTACAATGGCAGGCCTGGGACATGGTTAGGAGGGCTACTTAAGTGGGTGGCACAATAGGCCCTGCAGGCCCACTGCTAGCATTTAGTTTAGAGGCCCTGAGTGTATGGTATACCACTCTACAGGGGACGTACATGTAAATTAAATAGGCCAATCAGGTACATGCCAATTAAACCATGTTTTCGGGGGAGTGGTCCCAAGCATTTTGGCACTGGTTAGCCATGGTGAAGAGCACAGAGTCCTAAAGCTAACAAGAGCAAATATCTAGCAAAAATAGGAGGAGGAAGGCAAAAAATTTAGGAGTGTGTGGGAAAACAGGGCTGTTGCAGAGGCCCCCTGACTTTTACTCCAATTTTTCACTTTTTGCTGGTGTTTTCCTAACTTTAATGGTACTCTGGGTATTGCTAACCAGTCCCAGGGCCTGTGTTCTGTGTACAATCAGTATGCAAATTAGGCTAATTATAATTGGCTAAGTCAACCTACCTATAAGTCCCTAGTATATGGTAGGGCATGCAGGTTTAGGGACCCCAGCATAGGTGGTGCTTCCATAGGTGCACTGCTGAGGTGCCCAGTGTCATTTTAAAGGCAGGCCGCCCTTGCTGGCTGCTTTTAAATTAAAGTTACATGCAAATTCGACTTTGGAATAAAAAGTAGTTTGAAAGTCTTAAACTACCTTATTTTTACATATACGTCACCCCTAAGGTGTGCTCTGTGTGCCCCTAGGGCTGGGTGCCATGTAACTATAAGCAGTGACCTTATAAAAATAGTTTTATAAGCCCTGGTGAGGTAAAAAAGCCAAATTCGGTTTTCTCTCATTGTAGTGAATGGCCTTCGTAGGCTAGAATTGGGAGACTTTATTTTAATTTTAAAAGTCCCCTTAAGTAACAGATACCACGTTTGGTATCAAATTAATTGTTATAATAAATCCCACAACTTCCAGTTGTTGGATTTAATATAACTTGTTCAGGTAAGGAGTTTTAAACTTTACCTGAAAAGTTGCCAACTTCAGCCCTGCAGTGTTTTTGCTGCTTTGATCTGATTGGCCAGCCTCTGGCAGCCTGGCCAGGCTGCCTGGATGAGGTGTGAAGTGGCCTGGCGCAAGACAAAGAGATGTGCCTGGGGGAGAAGATCTCCTCTCAGCAGATGGGGAAGCAGGAAGGGGGAGGGCTGCCAAACTGGTCTTCAAAGGCAGGGAAGGACATTTGGAGCAACCCAGCAACACCCTCACATCCTGCAAACCCAGACAATTAGGTGCCCCCTTGATTACAGTAGGAGAGGGCAGGAGAGGGGTGTGTTTAGGTGGACTCAGCCAGATGTAACCTCCAAAAATCACTTTCAGCCATGATGGATTTTTGAGGAATGTTGCTCCCTGGGATTGATTTTTGCCACACTTCCCAGGAAGTGGTCATCACAGGGGAAGGCCCGTGCCCCTGATTGGAAAACCAGGACCCCCCTGTATTTCACCCAGGAGCAAGGATAAAACTGGCAGGCCTGCACCCACATCTCGGATCCCTATCAGATTCCAACAAGGAAGAACTACAGAAGAAGAAGGACTGCCCTGCTGCATCCCTGACCTGCACCTGGACACTGCACTCTGGAGGACTGCACCAGCTGCACACGTGGGCTTCACCACAAGAAGGACTTTACCTGGCTTCAACTGGTTCAAGGAGGGACTCCCTGTTTGCTACAGGTGAAAACGTGCTAACCAGAGTCCCCCGCACCAACTCCTGAAGAAACCAACCAGCTGACCACTGCCCATTGGCCAAAAAGGAGTTTGCACCAGGTGCATTCTGGGAGTTGTAGTCTGCACCCTCAAGGAGCATCTCAGAGCTTCTGGAAGCTTGGGGCGAGCTGTGGACCTCAAAAGACCCTTAAAGGAACATCTGGAAGAAGATCCAGAAGTTTGGATAACTTTTGGAAAAAAGCTCCATAAAGGTACCGACCCGCTGCAGCAACTCTAGCCAGCTTGCCTCAACTGCGACCCGGCCTGACTTGCAGGTTTGTCCGGTGAAGAAAATCTCAGAAAAAGTTACTAAATCCGAACGTAGGAAGTTGACCAGGACCTCCCAGGCAGTGTATCCGAAGAGGGCTCCAAGGACGTCGGATCAAGATTCAGCTTAGCCCAGTCGAAGGATTTTCGCCTCGAAAAAAACGACTAAGTCAGAAGGTAAAAATCTCCACCGAGGGCTCCTGCTACGCATATCTGAGGAAGAGTTCCAGGAGGTCGGATTGGGCTGGCGACTTGGTCCTGCTGAAGAAAATCTCCAGAAAAACGGCTAAGTCCTAAGGTAAACTTTTGACGAGGCCTCCCGCAGGCTTTTTCCGAGCTGGGCTCCATCGCGGTCAGCCTTAAACTTTGACTTTGGCCCGGTCGAGGTGCAACCAGATGACCAGATGACCAGATTGGCTCTTTTTGTTTCTATGCGCTAGAAAGCATTAATTCTTTAAACATTCATATCTCCGGTTCCCATTATCCGATTGTATTCGTTTTGGTGTCATTTTGAAGATGAAACTATAATCTATTTTCTATAATTTTGTGTTGGATTTTTATTCTGTTTGTGTTTTACTTATTTACTGTTTTGTGATTTTTAAATGGTTTACACATATGTCTCATAAGTCAAGCCTTGTCGCTCGTTGCCAAGCTACCAAGGGTTGAGCTGGGTTTAATTTATTGAGACCTTACTGGACCTAAGTGGAGGTTAGTGGCTTACTGCTAAGTGTAGGTACTTACCTGCCCTTACCAATAACCCATTTTCTGACAGAGTGATCCTGAAGAAAGGGCCATTTCCAACAGCCAGAATTAATACAGTGGAAGTATTGCAGTGCCAGCATTTGACTAACTTGCACAAGTGCATGCTACTCGCAGACTACCCTGACCCTCAACCTTTGATATCACTGCAAGCCTTCACGTAGAAATTAAAGTGATGATTGCATCCTGGATGATGGCAAGATCTCTAAATTATGAGCCCCTAGGGGGGGAGTTTAAATTGCTAGTGTCATACTCCTCCCTTAATAAGGTTAAGTGTAGGTGACCTTTAGGTAGCATGCATGAAATTGTTGTGTCCTGGAATTTTATTGGGTCCTGTCATGCCCACAAAGAGCTGCGGTTCATTGCCTGGACCCAAAAGTGTTGAGGTGAGGCACTCCTGTCCACACCCTTGCAAATAGTTTCTAACACCAGTAAACACTGAGGACCTGATTTATACATTTTGGTGAAAAACTGCACTAACGCAGTTTTGCACCAAAATGTTTAGCACTGGCTTGCACCATTTCTGTGCACCAGCCGGGCACCATATTTATGGAATAGTGCAAGCCGGTGCAAAGGGTAGGCTAGCGTAAAAAAACCATGACGTTAGTCTGGTGGGGCTGGCGGTATGGAAGAAGGGGGTTTTGCACCAAAAAATGACGATAGGCAGGTTAGAGTCAAAAAATTACTCTAACCTGCCTAGAGTCATTTTCTGATGCAAAACAATCCATACCACACAACTCCTGTCTTGGAAAAGACAGGACTCATGCCCACCACCCCAATGGCCAGAATAGGGGACAAGGGTCCCCTGGGCATGGCCATTGCATCCTGTGCTATGGATGGGGGCCCATTCCAGGGCCCCCATGGCACTTTAAAAATAAAATAAATATCTACCTGTACTTACCTGTACTTACCTGGGATTGGGTCCCCAATCCTCTGCGGTCCCTCTGGTGTGGGTGGGGGTGTCCCTGGGGACTGGGGAGGCCACTTGTGCGCTTATTCTATGGTTGTTCCACCATGGAAATAGGCCCACAGGTCCCCTAGCGCCTGTCCTGACCAAGGTGTTAAAAAATGGGGCAAAGCAAGCTTTGCACCATTTTTTGACTTCTCCTCCCTCCCGTGCACCATTTTTGCACGGGAGTATAAATATGGCGTTAAGGCCATAGAGTCAATTTTTGCACGGGAACGCCTACCTTGCATCTCATTAAGGCAAGGTAGGTTTCCACGTCCAAGAAATGACTTTAACTCCATAAATCTGGCGCTAGACAAAGTATAAATATGGAGTTCGTTTTGCACCGAATTAAAGTACAAACAATGACGCTAATTCAGTGCAAATAGACTATAAATATGCCTCTATAAGTGGTGGACTGAGCTGAAGGATTTCCTGTATTCTTGATGACTTAAATTTTTTACACATCAACTACTTTTTTGCCACTTGTAATCAAATCCCAGTGAGCAACTCTTTGTATGGCCTAAACATAAAAAATAGATCGAAATGCCATTGCAACTCAGAAATGCTGGAGCTACATTTACAAGGCGGTAGTCAACGTGACAGCATGAGCCCATTCTCTACTGGTGACCACTACATTGGTGTTATATTATACATTCTACATTTGGACACCGTGCATTTGGGAAAGCTAGTTCCATACTGTAATTAAGTATCCTGTAGGGACAGTGATGCATTTCTCACCCTGTGTGGTGTAGCTATGCTTGTATGCTTCAAGATGTTAAAAGAAGATTATTTCTTTAGCTGAAAAGTCCTCATCAGTTCCTTCCTACCAAAACACCCCATAATGTATGCATTTACTAACAACCCAAACATATGTGGTAGAAACCGGTAAGTACCAATATGATGAAATACTACTAAAACATTGTGCACTCTTTTTTTGTGACATTTGTTTACATGCGTATTGCTCTAACGTTACAAAATTGAGTGCTGATTGACCACATTAAAAAAATTAAAGGAATTAGTGGGATGGTGTGTTGTCTACTTTAGCATCCTTCCTGATATTTTACACTGATCATGTCAAACTAACCTCCATCCCACCAGAAGTGATGCTATAAAATGCTCTGTACTCAAAGCTCACCACGCTCACCCACCACATCCAGATCTTACACAAGCTCACTGTTCTGCCTCCTGATTAACCAAAACATCACACTCCCTAGTTACTGAAACTTAAATCTACCTATAACTGTAAGTCCAAGAACCATCTAGTGGCAATGTACCTAAAGCAAGTCCAATGCTGGATGCTGCTCTGGCCCCATTGTGTCCCTCTACCCTCCCTCTCACTAAGCCTGGCATCTTTGGGTAATTTGTGTTGCTAATCTACAATGTGCATCACTCAAATGTAATGCATGACAGCTGCCTATTGTTTACTCTTAACTTAAGGAAAGCATGGTTCTTACAGTAGTGTTTGTCATACGTCCCTAACCATGTGTACACTAAGTTCCAATCAAAGGCACTCTCCATGTTTTCATGTGTTTGGGAACATGCTATATTATTAATTTCTGATCTGCATGTTTCATCCATGTCCATCCATGAAGGACCCACCCTGGCTCTGTATTAAATAGAAGATAGTAGTTAAGGAATAGACCATCACTGACAAAGTACTGAACAGCTCTATTGAAAAAATATAGATAATTTTCTAATCCAACCAACCATCCAGGCACTGATGTAAGCTACCTATAAATTCCTTTTCATCTGTCACTTTACTTACAAAGCATTTGGTTTCTCATCTCTCTGTGAGTAGTGCTCATCCTTCTGTAATGCCCTCTCTGAAAGCATGAGAAACACAAGAGATTTAGTAACATTTAGAAAAAGACTGAGGACCCCACTTTTTCAATCATACTGTCCTTGGGAAGCATGCTAACATCCTCAAAGCTTCCAACCAGGTGCCATGACCACCTTCTTTACCCCTCCCAGTTTTACATTTATTTAACAAGTGGCAGGCAGAAGTGGGACCTCAGTGTGTTTAAACCTGCCATCTGATTTATTTTGCACTAACTGCCATCAGCTCATCAAAGCTTCTATACCAAATTGTGACTATTTAGGTCTTTGCCACAAAGGACACATTAGATCCCCACTCAATTTTACCTGGGTCGAACCAAACCCATCATTGAGCACCACTACTTGATGACTTGGTGCTACCATGACAAACTTGGAAGGTCTTTACACTTTTAGGCCCATATTTATACTTTTTTAGTGCCGCATTTGCGTCATTTGTTGATGCAAAAACGGCGCAAACTTGCAAAATATAATTGTATTGATGCGAATGTGGCACAAAATAGTATTATTATGGGCCTTAGTGTTCATGGATACGGTTTGCACCTATTTACCCCTGTGCTACCTCTAGCGACAGCCCTCCTGCAGCATAGTGATCTGAGGCAGCATTAAGCAACATATACTCCTGATAAATACAAAATACATTTTGTGGGTATTACTAAAACATTTATATAATAGTTATTCCTGATGTTTAGGTGTAATTTTAAAGTACTTTGAGAAATGTGTAAATATTTATTGGACAGTGCATTAGGATTTCTACAGAAATGTGTTATTTTTGTGGCTTCAAAAAGACATCTGAGAACCTTCCATATTTATTCTTCAGCACGCACTTAGGGGCATATTTATAGTTGTTTTGCACTGAATTTGCGTCATTTTTTTCATGCAAATTTGGTGCAAAACTAACTCCATATTTATACTTTGGCGCTAGACCACTCTAGCGCCAAATTTATGGAGTTAAAGTAATTTTTATGATGTGGAAATGTGTGCACGTTCCCGTGCAAAAAATGACTCTATGGCCTGAGCGCCATATATATCCCCCTTGCTAAAATCACGCACGAGGGGGGAGGAGGGGTTAAATAATGGTGTAAAGCTTGCTTTGCACCATTATTCAATGCCTAGGGCAGGCGTTACGGGGCCTGTGGGTTATTTCCATGGTGGAACACCATGGAATAAGCCCACAGGTGCCCTTCCCAGGACCCAGGGACACCCCCACCCACACCAGAGAGGGACAGCAGAGGATGGGGGACCCCAGCCCAGGTAAGTATAGGCAAGTACAGGTAAGTAATATTTTTTAAAGTACCTTTGGGGGCCCTGAAATGGGCCCCCCTACATGGAGCTGGGGGCAAAGGCCATGCCCAGGGGACCCTGAGGCAGGAAAATGTCAAATTTCTGAAAGAGGCATTTTCAAACTTTTAATGCAACATTCAACTTTATCATAAAAGATTATTCTTCAGGACAGTTTCAAATACCAAACAAGAACTGTTCACCTGCTCCGATCTGAAAGATATCCTTATTAAATGTATTAAGGTAACTCAAATGGTATCCTATGGGAGAGGTATGCCATGCCATGTTTCACTAAATGCTTTTCTTGCTTGTTTGTTTTTAGTTGCAGAAGACCCACAGAGTACTGCCAGACAAAAGACCAGCACAAAGTGACATAACCACAACAAATGAGTCCACCAATCTTTTCAGCTTGGGAAGCTTGGGAAGCTATGTACCACTGCCAACTGGCAGAGCTTGAAGATGGCCCCAAAGATGGTGCTGCCAAGAAATTGGCCAGTGAGAAAAAGAAGCAGATTTCTACCACTGTCCTGCCGCCCCACACCATTTTCAGGAAACATGTGCCTGCCACACCATCCTCCGGCCAGCAAGCTGGGACCAGCACTCCGGCATTACTGGCACCACCCCAATCTAAGCCCAAAGCCATATCTCTCAGTGAGGCAGCCACTGCAATCATGGTGAAAAGCAGTGAGTCTAAACTGGAGTTGTCTCAGCCACAAACTAGTACCCAATTGCCACAGAAAACTGAGGAAAATGGACAACAGGAGCTATAGCAAGCATATTTCTTCCTGAAGTAGGAGCAGAACAGGAGGTAGAGCTTATTGCTGAGCCAGATGTACCTTTTCTTGAACCATTAGCCTCCGGGTCTCCAGCAAGACAAAGAAGGGTACTCCTCCATCTTCTCCAAGCCTGAGTCTGAGAACTGCCATGAGGGACAAGGAAAAAGGACAGTTCCTGAAAGCCTTACAATTATGAAAGAGAATGAGGTGGACAAGCCAGTCATTGTCATAGAAGCTGGTTCAGAGGACACCAACATTACCCCCTCCTATTAAACCTGCTCCAAGGGATATGGCACTGGTACCACCACCACCGCTAGCTTCCATATTTGTTAGACCCCACTGAGACCTGCATCCACCACTTCCTCAGTATAAGTATGCATTGTAGAGAGGTAATCATCACCACACCCACCTACTTCCAGTTCCTCTGGCATTGGCACCAGTCACCCACAAAAAAAGATCTCCTCCCCAGTATGGGACTTCTTTACGATTAGCAAGCAGAAGGATAACATTGCAGTATTCTTCATTTGCCACATGAGTGTTCACGCTATGGTACCGGAGGCCAAATGACCCATATGAAAAAACATCACGCAATCCGGTGGGAGGAGGACCTTTAAAAAACTGCTGCAGGTGGTCGTGGTGATGAGAGAGGGGAATCAGCTCCAATCATGATGGGAGGTTAAGGTGATGAGCAAGAAGAGGGTGATAGCTTCATGCAAAGCAGCCCTGTCCCCAGTAATGTGCCAGTATCACCAGCCTCAGTAACCTCGAAATGGCACAAGTGTTAGATGGAGGCACCACAGCATACAGTGATCGTCCCTAGATGCACTTTGAGTCTACCACCGTCTAAATCTCAGAAGTTGCTTGCATCTGTGGCACCAGAAAAGACAAAAATCCAGGCTACCACTGCAGGCATGTTTAGGCAGGAGAGGCCATATGAACACAACCACCCAATGACACGTTTGTACAATGTGAAGCTGGCTAAAATGTTAGTGCTGGACTTCCACCTTTTATCTTTTGTGGAAGATGTGGGATTTTTTGAATTTGTGGAGGACAACTGCCCAAAATAGAAGGTTCCAAGTTAGACCTATTTTTCCAGAGTTGCCGTTCCAGCACTCCATCATGATGTGCTGCAATTGATTGGACAAACTTTGCAGCAAAGTGCTGTTCACACTGTCCACCTGACGACAGACATGTAGACCAGTTGTCAAGCAGTTTACATGTGTATCACTGCACACTTAATCTCTTTTGCTGGGGTTAGGCAACAGCTATCTACAGGTCTCCGCACTGAAGATACTTTTAAGGGCATTCAGTGGCATGCAACAATAGCCATGTTTGACATAGAGAAAACCCATACAACTGCAAACATCAACTTTACAGCAAGCTGTTTGAATGGCTGTGACCCAGAGGTCTCAGAATTGGATTTGTTGCCACGGATCATGGAACTGATATAGTTAAGGCCAAGGCAGATCATGGTTATTTTTTTAGGGCCCTGTGTTGGGAGCATTGCATCAACCTAGTTGTGGAGGACGTCCTCAAAAAAGAAGACAGTCAGCAACAAACTGACCATCTGCAGAAGAATCTACACTCATTTCAGTCATTCTCTTTGAGCCTGGAAGCAGTTGAGGATCGTTCAGAATGCTAATAGAGTACCAATTAAAGCCCTCTTACAGGAGCTGCCAGTGCATTAGAACTCAACCTATTACATACTGCAACATCTATTTGAGCAGTACAGATCGATCAATGACTATGTCATTCAAAAAGGAGGGATACAATTTGGAAAAGCATGACCATGGATGCGAACAAATGGGGCCTAGTCAAATGCCTGACACAGATGCTACTTCCTTTTGAGGTTTTCACATGAAAAGTTAGTAAGGAAGAGAGTACAATGGGCCAAATTATTCCATTGTTGAACCTGCTACATGACCAGTTAAAAAGGGTCTCACAAAGTTTTCAGGTGTGAATGAAAAGGCAGAAGTGCATGCATTGGTTAAGAGCTTAATCCTTCACTTGGCCATAATTCAAGGCTGCAAAAAGACTTTGGCCCTCATTACAACATTGGCGGTAAATCCCGCTTACAGTCGTGCAGAAGACCGCCAACACACTGCCGCAGCCGTGGAATTCCGCTACAGCTATTACGACCCACAGCTCGGAATCCGCCAAAATCTAGACACCCTCACAAGTCCGCCACACCAGAGGTCAGTGATAAACTGACGATAACAAAACCTCCACCGTCACCCCAACAGGAATACGCCCACACTATCACAACTCACAAATCCACCCGGCGGTCTTTCAACCGCGGTATTCCATTGGCGGTACACACCGCTGCTCTCAAAATACACACACATTTACAAAACACTACCACATTGGACAAATCAAAATACACATACCTGATACACATACACACACCACTCCCACACACCCAATACAATATAAAACACACACCCACATTACCCACTAACCCTTACAACGAAACATTTGGAAGAAGCAGAGAGACAGAAAAGCAAAGACCACACCAGCATATAGAGGCACACAACACCATCACTCATACACATCCACACACAAAGCAACACACACACCCCTAAACATCACCCCACACATCACAACACACACCACCTCACACATCACCCACACCACCCCATGGCACCGCAAAGACACCCCATGTTTTCTGAGGAGGAGCTCGGGGTCATGGAGGAGCAAATCATCCGGGAAGAGCCACAGCTATTCAGATCACAGGTGCAGCACACCTCCATAGCTAGGAAAATGGAGCTATGATGCAGAATCGTGGACAGGGTCAACGCAGTGGGACAGCACCCAAGAACACGGGATGACATCAGGAAGAGGTGGAACGACCTACGGGGGAAGGTGCGTTCCGTGGTCTCAAGACACCACATTGCGGTTCAGAGGACTGGCGGCAGACCCCCACCTCCTCCCCCACAACTAACAACATGGGAGGAGCAGGTCATGGCTATACTGCATCCTGAGGGCCTCGCAGGAGTAGCTGGAGAAATGGACTCTGGTAAGTCAAATCCTTAACTACCATATACCCCACCCTACCTGCATGCTATCACATACCCCCACCCTCACCCCCATCACTCCAACTCCTCCACCCAGACCCAATCCCCAGTGCCTCAGCCTTTCCCAAGCACACCATCCGACCAGCATGCACACACCTCAACACACAAGGGTGGCTCTGGAAAAATAAGCACCACACATCCCACAAGCACTCACACAAGCATCATACCCCTGCACACATACCAACATCCACTGCCTCCACTGTGTCCCCCTCCTCCACGTCTCCCTCCTCCCTCCCTGTCACGTCTCCACTCACACCTGCATGCACTACATCTTCAGCCACTACCTCCATCACCAGCACGCCCATCACCACACACCGCTCACGTGCACTCAGCACCCCCACTACCATTCACACATCCCCAGTGTCCTCTCCCAGGGTGTCTGTGAGCCCTCCTCCCAAACTACACAAATGCAGTCACACACCCACCCAACAGCCATCCATCTCACAACAGCCTCCAGCCCATGCACCTTCACTCAAAGTCAGCAAAGAACACCTCCTACAACCACTACCTCTTCATCCACTCCCAAACCCCCTCCATCTACCTGTCCCAGTGTGTCAAAGAAACTTTTCCTCTTAAATGTTGACCTCTTTCCTATACCTCCCCCCATCCATCCCCTAGGGCCCGCCTTTCCAGGTCCCAACCCAGCACCTCAGCCACCACATCACCGGGCACAGTGGTGCCAGCAATACCCGGTTTTTGGAGTGCGCCAAGCAACAAGGCTGCCAGTGTCTCAAGGAGCGAGGCCAAGGACATTCCCCCACCTCCAAAACAGAAAAGGTTGCCCACATCCCGGAGGGAGAAGGCCAAAACACATGCCACCAAGGACTCAGCCAAGACAAGTGTGGGGAGTGGCAAGACAGCTGCACCAGCATCCAAAGTGGGGAAGGGCCTGAAGCAGAAAGGCAAGTCAACGTCGCCGCCAACCTGCACGGCGGAGAAGACCACCACCGGCACCGCCACGTGCACCTCCGCCAAGGACACCGCCGCCAGCAGCCCTGATATAGAGCCCTCCAGCAGCACCGCAGTCAGTGAGCCCGCCACCAGCACTGCCGCTACTGACACCGTCGCCAGCACCGCGGTCAGTGAGCCCGCCACCAGCACCGCCATTACAGACACCACCGCCAGCACCGCAGTCAGTGAGCCAGCCACCAGCACGGCAGTCAGTGAGCCAGCCACCAGCACCGCGGTCAGTGAGCCAGCCACCAGCACTGCCATTACTGACACCACCGCCAGCACTGCGGTCAGTGAGCCAGCCATCAGCACGGCAGTCAGTGAGCCAGCCACCAGCACCGCAGTCAGTGAGGCCACCACCAGCACCGCCGCCACAATGACTGCCGCGAGCACCGCCGCTAATGACACCACCGCCAGCCCCGCCAGCGGCCCCGCGACAACCTGAGCCAGTGGCACCACCGCAGACATGGCTGCCATCCCCAGTGGTCATCCGTACATGGCTGGTGGTCAGTTCCAGGGGCCTGGGCAGCTTCCTTGTTGCCCCACCGTCAGTGAAGTATCACATCCACTACCTCAGTCCTTGGCAGGATGAAGCACTCTGGGCACAAAGCCCCCTCCAGAACCAGTGGAGAGATACATCCACTACCTCAGTCCTTGGCAGGATAAAACACTCTGGGCACAAAGCCCTCTCCAGAACCAGTGGAGAAAGGCGTCCACTACCTCAGTCCTTGGCAGGATGAAGCACTCTGGGCACAAAGCCCCCTCCAGAACCAGTGGAGAAGGGCATCCACTATCTCAGTCCTTGGCAGGATGAAGCACTCTGGGCACAAAGCCCCCTCCAGAACCAGTGGAGACTGTTATCCACTTGAGAGACTGTGGCTTTGCACTCCCCAGGATAAAGCAGTGGGCAACCTACCCACTGGAGAGACTTGAGAGAATGTGGCTTTGCACTCCCCAGGATAAAGCAGTGGGCAAACCACTCACTGGAGAGACTTGAGAGACTGTGGTTTGCACTCCCCAGGATAAAGCAGTGGGCAAACTGGAGAGACTTGAGAGACTGTGGCATTGCACTCCCCAGGATAAAGCAGTGGGCAAACCACCCACTGGAGAAACTTGAGAGACTGTGGCTTTGCACTCCCCAGGATAAAGCAGTGAGCAACCCACCCACTGGAGCGACTTGAGAGACTGTGGCTTTGCACTCCCCAGGATACATCAATGGGCATAGAGCTCCCTCATGGAGCTGGCGTCGTGCACACATCCGGCTGAGGTGCCCCCCTTCCGTTTCCCCTGAGGTGCCTGTTTTATTTCGATCTGATGCCCCTGCAGTGTTCTCTCCGTTTTGATCGGGTATCTTGTGTGGGCCTCGCCCATGCATTTTGGGCCCAGTGGTCCACGGACTATATAGGTGCAGTACCTGGACTTGAATTCTTGGTGTACATATTTGTTTATAGTGTATATAAAGTTTTGACTAATGGATGTTTATTGATTACAATAGTTACAATCATTTCCTTTTGTCCTTGTGTTCTTCCAGGGAGGGTTGGGGGTTCTAAATGTAATGTTTCAGCATGTATTGGTGTGTGTGTTGTTGTAGGTGAGGGTGGGGGTGGGGGTGTTGCGTGTTGCGTGTGTGTGTCACTCTCTTTTCCCTTCCCCCTCCCCTGTTTCGTAGGTGCTGTACTCACCGTGGTCGTCGCTGCCGTCAGTCGTGCTCCTGGTAGAGGAGCAGGAAGACAGTCGCAGGGAGTATTTGGAGTTCAGGCTCCATGGCGTTCTGGTTCCTCGTGGGGTGTGTAGAGGTGAGTGTTTTCCCTTCCAAGTCCTGTTTCTGCCGTGTTTTTGTTCTTGTTGAATCCGCCCCCGAAAATGTGGCGGATTGGCCTGTCCTAATAGTGTGGGCGGTACATTGTGTTCCGCCAGTCTGTTGGCGGTGACCGCCATGCTGGTTGTTTGTACCGCCGTGGCGGTCAGAGTGTTAAAGTGGCTGTGTATGTTGGCGGTTTCCGCCATGGTCATAATTCAATTTTTTTTACCGCCGGCCTGTTGGCGGTTTTACCGCCGCTTTACCACAGACCGCCAGGGTTGTAATGAGGGCCTTTGTGTTATCCGAAGCGTACATCTATGCCACAATGCTTGATCCAGAAATGCAGGCCACTTTTATTCCTTTCTCAGAAGGGGATGTTTCAAAATACAAGACATGGATTTTTGAGCATGCTAGAGACCCGGAAGAAGAACGGTTGGAAATTAGAGTCCCACTCCCTGGGAGAAGTGCTGGAGTGCCATTTTCAACTTTCAGTGAGGGCATTATGGTTGTCTTGCAGCAGTCAACACCAGCAAAAATAACACTGGCAACAACCACAACAACAGGAACAGAAGAGTCAGCCGCAACCTCTGCATTGGCTTGTTTCAAGTGGGAAGTCTTAAGTCCAGTGCAGAGGAGAAGGCAAAAGAGGTCAAGCAAGTGGCAGCACCACTGACCATTCACAGGATATTCCAGGAGCATGTGGATGACCCAAAGGAGGTCTACGTGGTTCAAAACCCATTAGTGTTGTATGGGAAGATGGCAATGGCCAGAGCTCAGCAGGCTGGCAATACAATAGCAGGCTTGTCCAGGTGAGCACCAGGGTGTCTGCTGAGCCTGTGTTCAGTCCAGCTTGCACAGATGTCACAGTGAGAACGACCAGTTTGTCTCCTCGAAACATGGGGAGATTGACCATGATCAAAAATAATCAACACTTCATGCCACACAATTACTCTGTTTCCGAAATACCACTGTAGGGGGAGAAGGATAATTGGTGAGACTCAAGTGTGTTAGCTGACCAACTTCTAGGCAAACCACCTTAGTTTGTGGATAAACTCCACTTCTCTGACTGAGCAGGCCACCATAGAACTGTTTAATTATTTATCATCAAACTGATTTGCTAAAGAAAAGATATAGCTAGTGGAACATTATGGGGGTCATTACAACATTGGTAGTAAATGCCGCTTTCCGCCGTGCAGAAGACGGCCAACACACCGCCACGGCAGCGGAATTCCTCCACAGCTATTACGACCCACAGCTCCGAATCCGCCAAAATCCAGACACCCAGACAAGTCCGCCATACCAAAGGTCAGTGATAAACTAGCGATAAGAAAACCTCCACAGTCACGCCAACAGGAATATGCCCACACTATCACGACCCACAAATCCACGCGGCGGTCTTTCAACCGCGGTATTTCATTGGCGGTACACATCGCCGCACTCAAAATACACACACATTTACAAAACACTACCACATTGGACAATTCCAAATACACACACCTGATACACATACACACACCACTCCCACACACTCACACCACTATAAAACACACACCCACATCACCCACAAACTCTTACGACCAGAAATTTAGACAAAGGCCAGAGATACTGCACAGCAAAGAAAACCCCACCATACAGAGGCACACAACACCATCACACATACACATCCACGCACAAAACACCACATACCCCTAAACATCACCCCACACATCACAACACACACCACCTCACACATCACCCACACCACCCCATGGCACCGCAAAGACACCCCAGGTTTTCTGAGGAGGAGCTCAGGGTCATGGTGGAGGAAATCATCCGGGAAGAGCCACAGCTATTCGGATCACAGGTGCAGCACACCACTATAGCTAGGAAGATGGAGCTATGGCGCAGAATCGTGGACAGGGTCAACGCAGTGGGACAGCACCCAAGAACACGGGATGACATAAGAAAGAGGTGGAACGACCTACGGGGAAGGTGCATTCCGTGGTCTCAAGACATCAGATTGCAGTTCAGAGGACTGGCGGCGGGCCCCCACCTCCTCCCTCAGAATTAACAATATGGGAGGAGCAGGTCTTGGCCATACTGCATCCTGAGGGCCTCGCAGGAGTAGCTGGAGGAATGGACTCTGGTAAGTCAAATCTTTCACTATTTCATCCCCCACCCTACCTGCATGCTATCACATACCTCCACCCTCGCCCTCACCCCCATCTCTCCAACTCCTCACATATGTCCCTCTATCACAACCCACCCATCCCAACCCCAAGCCCTGCATGCAACAACAAAGCATGGACACCCATCACCAATGCATGGCCACTGCACATACCCACACACACCCCTAAACAATTATCACACAAGGTCCTACACAAGAATGCAAGCACTGGAGTACGGGGTCACCCACCCATTGCACACCATAGCACACACAGATGCAATAATCATGCCTTTAAACCCCTGCAGGAATCCTACCCAACGTCACCGGACAGGAGGGTCCACACATGTCCACTCCACCCACAGAAGAGGCCCACAGCGATGACAGCAGCTCTGTCCAGCTGGATCTAGATGACCAGCCTGGCCCATCTGGGACCTCGGGACAGTCGGTTCCCCTCACACTGGCACAAGCCACAACAGAGCCTCCCCCCTCTGGAAACACCAGCACAGCACCCACCCAGCGGGCCCATACCTCTGTCCCCAGGACATGTCAAGCAGCAGTTTGTCCACCACTACAGGGACCCCAGGCTAACCCACCAACCCAACAACAGCAGGGACCTGGGGGCAGGGGGCACACGGTTCAGGGGACAGAGGCACAGGAACACAGAGGAACTGGGAGGGCTGCTGTGCGACAGGGGGAGGACAGGCCCAAGGAACCCACTCTCCACGAGGCCCTCTCCAACATCATGGGAGCCTTCCACCATTTCCAGAAGACGATGGCAACGGTACTGGCCAAGTTAAAGGAGACCCAGCGGCTGCAGGAGGAACAGTATTTGGGGTTCAGGGAGGAACTCAAAGCCATCAATTCCACCCTGGGCACCATTGTAGGGGTGCTGAAGGAACTCATGAACACCAGGAGGGACACTGTGGCACAACAAGGGGCCCCTGACACTAGCCTGGACAATGAACTGCCTACCACCTCCGCTGGCGCTAGTGGACAGGAGGCACTGCCACAGGACCACGACACCAGCACCCCACCCCCTGCAGATGGAGAACCACCCGCAAGCGGTCCCTGAGATCCAGGACAAAGACAGAGAACAATGCCAAGACCCACACCAAGAAATGAGACCACCCTGATTGTCATCCTTCTGTCCCACTTTGCCACCCTGTCCATCCTTCAACTGCCCCAGCTCCACTTCCTATGCCC
This sequence comes from Pleurodeles waltl, assembly GCF_031143425.1. NCBI lineage: Eukaryota > Metazoa > Chordata > Amphibia > Caudata > Salamandridae > Pleurodeles > Pleurodeles waltl. The sequence continues at coordinate 890,380,932 of NC_090442.1, read as the reverse complement.
CTTTGGACAATGCACCTGTGAGACTAATAGACTGGACTCTGCCATGAACATTCCTCCACCATCACCCCTGACCATTTTACAACCACCTCCACTATTTAGCACTTAAATAAACACCCTTAAATCACAAAACTATCTGGAGTCAGTCTGTGCTTTCGAAAATGTGCATTTGCAATAACTGATCAAAAATGATATATCCATTGTATTTTCAACATACCTATGTCACACAGCTCTAGTCCATGAGGAAACGAAACAGATGTCAAACAGTGGGACCCACATCTGTGAAATCGAAAGGGAAAGTGACAACTCAGGCTCCATACACTGGGTGAAAGTGACAGACAGATGAGAGGTAGAACAAGTGTATCAGATGTAGCAGGCAGTGATGTCTTCTTACCTGTGTCTCATTGGAAGTATTGATGAATCACTGTGTTTCTGTTGTCGATATCCTCTTCTTCTGCTTCCTCATCTTCACTGTCCACAGGCTCCACAGCTGCCACAAGACCTCCATCTGGACCATCCTCCTGCAGAAAAGGCACCCGTTGTCGCAAAGCCAAGTTGTGAAGCATACAGCAGGCCACGATGATCTGGCACACCTTCCTTGGTGAGTAGAATAGGGAACCACTTGTCATATGGAGGCACCTGAACCTGGCCTTCAGGAGGCCGAAGGTCCTCTCTATAACCCTCCTAGTTCGCCCATGGGCCTCATTGTGGCGTTCCTCTGCCCTTGTCCTGGGATTTCTCACAGGGGTCAGTAGCCATGACAAGTTGGGGTAGCCAGAGTCACCTGCAAATGTTGAGGGACAACTGTTAGACACACACTAACCCTTAGGGACAACCCCAGACCCAGACACCTAGTCGCACTGTATAGGGTCCATGTCCTCACCTAATAGCCACACACGGTGCTTCTGGAGTTGCCCCATCACATAGGGGATGCTGCTATTCCTCAGAATGTAAGCGTCATGCACTGAGCCAGGAAACTTGGCGTTCACATGGGAGATGTACTGGTCAGCCAAACACACCATCTGCACATTCATAGAATGGTAACTCTTCCGGTTTCTGTACACCTGTTCACTCCTGCGGGGGGGACCAAAGCCACAAGTGTCCCATCAATGGCACCTATGATGTTGGGGATATGTCCCAGGGCATAGAAGTCACCTTTCACTGATGGCAAATCCTCCACCTGAGGGAAAACGATGTAGCTGCGCATGTGTTTCAGCAGGGCAGACAACACTCTGGACAACACGTTGGAAAACATAGGCTGGGACATCCCTGATGCTATGGCCACTGTCGTCTGAAGAGACCCACTTGCCAGGAAATGGAGTACTGACAGCACCTGTACTAGAGAGGAGATACCTGTGGGATGGCGGATAGCTGACATCAGGTCTGGCTCCAACTGGGCACACAGATCCAGAATTGTGGCACGGTCCAGTCTGTAGGTGACAATTACATGTCGCACTTCCAATGTCGACAGGTCCACCAGAGGTCTGTACGCCGGAGGATGCCACCACCTCCTCACCTGCCCCAGCGGACGTGCCCTATGGACGAGAACAGCGAGCAGAGGGTCAGCCAACACTGAGGTACGAAAACACTACTTTATTGCACACATTTTTCAATCCGCTATGTCCCTGTCGCAATGTGTATGCAAGGCCTAGATATGTGTGATGCATTTAAAATTAATGCCATGTGGCCCCCTGAAATGGCGGCTGTCTGACCCGTAATGTGGGGCAAGGGGATATGAGGTAACTGCGCTGGCGTTGTACACCGTTGCGGTAGGCGGTGGAAGACCGCAGCGCAATCCTGCATTGGTTAACATACGACCCTATGGGTCCCAGAAGCCAATGACGATGTACACCGGCGGTGACTGTATGCATCACCGCGGACCTGACTGCCATTTTCTGTCTGTTCACTCACTTGATACCTGATCTTCGACAGGAGAGGACCTACACTGCAAGTGCTGCTGTGACCTCAGTCTGGAAGAGACAATGGCTCATGTGTCTGGGGAAAGGGCCCCTGCCTTCACCACAGAGGAGTTGGAGAAACTAGTGGATGGGGTCCTCCCCCAGTACACGCAACTCTACAGTCCTCCAGACAAACAGGTAAGTACACTGTGAGTACACTGCATGGGCAATGCCTGTGTGGAGTGGTGTGAATGGAAGATAGGGGGGTAGAATGAGGCGTGCATGAAACGACGGTGAGTGCATGTGCGTCATGGCAAGGGTAGGAACGCGGGCCAATGACTGTGATGGTCCGGACGGTTATATCTTCTCCTTTTCCCCAGTACCATTCCTCTAGGTCAGCGCCCACCAGAAGAAGGATATATGGCGTGCCATCGCCAAGGACGTCCAGACCCTGGGGGTCCACCACATACGGAGCACCCGCTGCCAGAAAAGATGGGAGGACATTCGCCGCTGAAGCAAGAAGACGGCGGAGGCCCAGCTGGGGATGGCCTGCCAACGTGGGAGGGGTGCCCATTGCACCATGACCCCCCTGATGTTCCGGATCCTGACGGTGGCGTATCCGGAGTTGGATGGGCGCTTGAGGGCATCACAGCAGCCACAAGGGGGTGAGTACACTCTCATTCAGCTGATTCAGCGCCCATTACGAGGTGTCTGGGTAGGGGAGGTGGGCTGTGGGTTCCCCTAGGCCAGGGCGAGTTTAGTTGGTAAGGTCCCTTTGTAAGGCAGGCCATGTGGCACCCCACCCCACCAGTGTTCAGAGGAAACTACACCTAGTTAGGCTTGTGTGACTTCCATGTGTGCATCAATCAGGCATAGGCCTCATACCCCATGTCCCTCTGATTAATTAGGGAACTTTAAGTGCACGGCGTAGTGCAGAGGTCTTCTGTGTCTGTAGTGTCCGCCAACGGTAGCGGTATTGCATGCACTCAACATGCCTTTCTTCTGTCTTTCCTCCCCCTTTTTTTGGTCTCCCTGTTATTGTGTGCAATAGCATCATCAGGCGGAGGAGCAGTGGCACCGGAGAAGGAGGGAGCTGCATCCCACATGGCCCTGGAGGGTGAGACAGTGGAGTCTGAAGCCACCAGTGGGACGGAGGGGGAGGGAAGCACCACAGCGGGTACAGGATCTGAGACCTGCGACATGGACTCTTCCTCTGATGGGAGCTCCCTTGCGGTTGCGGGCCCCTCTGAGCCCCCCGCATCTACAGGTACAGCCGCCACCCCCCCTACCAGCATCACCCTCCCAGCAGCCCCTCAGCATGTGCCCAGTGGCTGCTCACCCAGGAGGGTGGGCAACTCCTTCGCCCAAGACACCTCAGCCCCTGCCCCTGTCAGTCCTGCTGCCCTCAGTGAGGAGGCCATTGACCTCCTCAGATCTCTCTCTGTTGTGCAGTCTACCATTCTGAATGCCATCCAGGGTGTAGAGAGGCAGTTGCAACAAACAAATGCATACCTGGAGGGCATTCATTCTGGTCAGGCAGCCCAACAGCGAACTTTTCAGACTCTGGCCTCAGCACTGATGGCAGCTATTGTCCCTGTGTCCAGCCTCCCCCCTCCAACTTCCTCCACCCACACCAAAACCCCTGTACCTCAGCCTCTCCCAAGCACACCATCAGACCAGCATGTACACACCTCAACACACAAGAGAAGCTCTGGCAAACATAAGCACCACACATCCCACAGGCACTCACACAAGCATCAGACCCATGCAGACATACCAACAGCCACTGCCTCCACTGTGTCCCTATCCTCCTCGTCTCCCTCCTCCCTCCCAGTCTCGTCTCCACTCACACCTGCATGCACTACATCTTCATCCACTACGTCCATCACCAGCACAACCATCACCACACACCGCTCACGTGCAGTCACCACCCCCACTACCATTCACACATCCCCTGTGTCCTCTCCCAGTGTGTCTGTGAGCCCACTTCCCAAAGTACACAAACGCAGGCACACACCCACCCAACAGCCATCCACCTCACGACAGCCTCCAGCCCATGCACCTTCACCCAAAGTCAGCAAACGTACACCTCCTACAACCACTACCTCTTCCTCCACTCCCAAACCCCCTCCATCTACCCGTCCCAGTGTGTCTAAAAAACTTTTCCTGTCCAACCTTGACCTCTTCCCCTCACCTCCCCCACACCTTCTGTCCCCTAGGGCCCACCTTTCCAGGTCCCATCCCAGCACCTCCGCCACCACATCAGCGGGAACAGTGGTGCCAGCAGTAACCGGCTTCTGGAGTGCGCCAAGCAAAACAGGGCAGCCAGTGTGCCAAGGAGCCAGACCACGGACAGTCCCCCACCTCAGAAGCATAAGAAGTTGGCCACTGCCCGGAGGGAGAGGGGTCAAACACCTGCCACCGAGGGCCCTCCCAGGACTACATTTGGGAGTAGGAAGAAAGCTACGCCAACATCCAAGGTGGGGAAGGGGCACAGAAAGAAAGGGAAGTCGCCGCCAACCTGCACGGCGGACACAGCCACCACCAGCACCGCTGCCCAGGACACCGCCGCTACCAGCACCACTGCCCAGGACACCACCGCCACCAGCACCGCTGCCAAGGACACCGCTGCCACCAGCACCACTGCTAAGGACACCGCCACCACCAGCACCGCTGCCAAGGACACCGCCGCCACCAGCACCACTGCCCAGGACACCGCCACTACCAGCACGCTCACTGAGCCACCCAACAGCACCGAAGGCCAATGAGCGCCGCAAACACCGCCGCTACTGAGGCTGCCACGAGCAGGATGAAGCACTCTGGGCACCAAGCCCCCTCCAGAACCAGTGTAGAAAGGCATCCACTACCTCTGTCCTTGGCAGGATGAAGCACTCTGGGCACCAATCCCCCTCCAGAACCAGTGGAGTATCACATCCACTACCTCTGTCCTTGGCAGGAATAAGCACTCTGGGCACCAAGCCCCCTCCAGAACCAGTGGAGTATCATATCCACTACCTCTGTCCTTGGCAGGATGAAGCACTCTGGGCACCAAGCCCCCTCCAGAACCAGTGGAGAAAGGCATCCACTACCTCAGTCCTTGGCAGGATGAAGCACTCTGGGCACCAAGCCCCCTCCAGAACCAGTGGAGTATCACATTCACTACCTCTGTCCTTGGCAGGATGAAGCACTCTGGGCACCAAGCCCCCTCCAGAACCAGTGGAGAAAGGCATTCACTTCCTCTGTCCTTGGCAGGATGAAGCACTCTGGGCACAAAGCCCCCTCCAGAACCAGTGGAGAAAGGCATCCACTACTTCTGTCCTTGGCAGAATGAAGCACTCTGGGCACCAAGCCCCCTCCAGAACCAGTGGAGTATCACATCCACTACCTCTGTCCTTGGCAGGATGAAGCACTCTGGGCACAAAGCCCCCTCCAGAACCAGTGGAGACTGTTATCCACTTGAGAGACTTTGGCTTTGCACTCCCCAGGATAAAGCAGTGGGCAACCACCCACTTGAGAGACTTGAGAGACTGTGGCTTTGCACTCCCCAGGATAAAGCAGTGGGCAAACCACCCACTTGGGAGACTTGAGAGACTGTGGCTTTGCACTCCCCAGGATAAAGCAGTGGGCAAACCACCCACTTGAGAGACTTGAGAGACTGTGGCTTTGCACTCCCCAGGATAAAGCAGTGGGCAAACCACCCACTGGAGAGACTTGAGAGACTGTGGCTTTGCATTCCCCAGGATATAGCAGTGGGCATGGAGCCCCCTCGTGGATCTGGTGTTGTGCACTCATCCGGCTGAGGTGCCCCCCCCTTCCCTTCCCCCTGAGGTACCTGTTGTATTTCTATCTGATGCCCCAGCAGTGTTCTTTCAGTTTTGATTGGGTATCGAGTGTGGGCCTCGCCCATGCATTTTGGGCCCAGTGGTCCACGGACTTTAATGGTGCAATACCTGGACTTGTATTATTGGTGAATATATTTGTTTATAGTGCATATATATTGTTGAGTACTGGATTTTAATAGATTACAATCGTTCAAATCATTTCCTTTTGTCTTTGCATTCTTCCGTGGAGGTTTGGGGGGTGTAACTGTAATGTATCAACATGTATTTGTGTGTGTGATGTAGTGGGTGAGGTTGGGGTGTTGTAATTTAGTAGCGATTAGATTAAGCATTAGCAGAAGACATCTTGTATTTAGCAACTATTGTGAACATTTCGCAAAATCCATTTTGTATTCATGGCAGCCATTTTCTCTGCCACATGCTGCCATGTGCTCGCCATGTGTTCTGTCCTACCTTCCTGTTAACTACTCTTGAAAATCTGTCTAGTGACAAATTATATTTAGCATCTCCCACTTTGCACATGCCCAGTAAGTTCTGCAGCTGTTAGTAATTAGTAACCGACAGTAATGTGTCTACTAGTCCTTGAAAACTGTTAGCCCCACCTACCTGTTGACTGTGCATTTCCATATGACCTTATATGTATATAAGTCCTGCTTCTATAATTGTACCACCTTCTTTTAGCCCCTGCGTGGGTATAAAAGGACCATGCTCTCTTAGTTCAGTGTGCTACTTCAAACATTACCGAAGGGTGCTGTTTGAACTGTAGTACCACCTCATGAGGTTTAATAAACTTTGTCGTTTATTTCAGTTTCTGTGCCAACTTCTTCCTATATGATCAGAGGACTTTGTGCAGAGAAGGGCGAACCCCTTGCACTAGTAGGCCTTGCTGAGGCTTACTTCGACAAATTGTCACCCGAACAGGGACTCATCGGCGACTCGGACGCCCGACGGATTGGTTGCGACGAAGGATTGGGATCTCGCTGCAGACGATCAATTCCTGAGGAGATCCGAGTCTTGGCAACCACAGCGTTTTTCCCTTCTTTCTGATTTGACCATCCAAGTGGCGCCGGTCCTCGACTGAGATTCTTTTTGTTCATTCGTCGTGCAGTGACCATTTGGTCGATTTTAGAACTTGGCAGTTGGAACCTGGACGCCCTGTGATTGGTAAGAGCCGTTTTATGACACTTGCTGTGGGTTTTGATGCCTTTGTTTCACCACTTACTGTGGCTCTCGTGTTTTGAGTGACTAATCAATTTGTGTCCTTTGAATTGATATATAAATTGCTATTTTTATAGGCAGGTAATGAGGAGAATTTTCTCCAATTTAATTTTGATTTGAACGGCACCTTAAGTGCTACTTTGATTATAATACTGCATATTCTGCACTATTTTTGGCATGCCTGTTTTTAGCGCACTTCGTAGGATGTGTTGCTTTTGTAATGTTCCAATTTGAGACTGGAAGAATCGCAACCGGCACCCCCAGAGGGGACGCCCAATAGAGATATGTATGTAAAACATGGTCTTTCTTCTATAATGTACAGCACATTATGGAATAAATACACTCGTGCGGATCCCGAGTTACTTTGGCCTATGCATGGGTCATTTGATTTGCGAAAGATTGAGTATGTGGAACAATGTATGTGTAAGCGAAGGTCTAGGCAAGATATGTTTGACTGTGTACGAATGTGGGAGAAGGAAGTGTGTGAACGAATGAAGCATGAGCAAGCCTTGCTTGAGAAAGAGCAGCTGAAGAATGCATATGTGAAAGCATTGGAAATGAGAGGGAAAGAAATAAACGATTTAAAGGCGATAGAAGAGAAAGAACGTAAATTACAGGTAACTGGCCAATACACTGTTCGGCAACCTCTCTATCCTATCCTTAATAAACCGCACAATGATTTTTTGTTACTAGATCGCCCTCCACCTCCGTATGTCGTTCCTTCTGCCCCTCATGAGTTAGCTGAGGTCTCCGGTACGGAGCAACAGAAGATACAAGACAGTCGATCTATGTTGCCTGCTGACCGTGCGTCTCAGCTTAGATCTATTGTTCGTAAAGCAATTCATAGCATTGTCTCTGCTTCTGAACTTTTAGACAACTTGAAAGGGTGGACGGAAAAGGAGCAGCTATATTTTACTGAGGCATTTGGCACAGAAGTTATTGAACTATTTCGGAAATATTCTGATGAGTTAGAGCCCGATGATGTAGCAGCTGATCATAAGCAAATGCGTGATGGTCTTTTTGTTTTCTCCCAGGTGGCTGATGCAATCAGGCGTTTGGTGAAATTATGTGTTGCGGCAGTCTGTTTGCAAGAGGAGAAAGGGGCAGTGGACGTAATTGCAAGGACATCTCAGACCGGCGGGGTGCAAGCTTCCATCTTCGGAACAGATAAGACTATGATAGCTTACGCGAAACCAATGCGGGAGGCCGCGCCTTTGTATATTCCTCCTAAAGGATTGGGTACAAGTGATGATAAAACTTCTGTTGATGCTAAGGGTTATTTTATTTATAATTGGGTGTATACTCCTTGGAATAGGGCAGATGTAATGGCACTTAAAACAGCATTACCTGACCCGCGGAAAAATCCAGCCGCCTTTTATGAGGAAGTTGAGGGAGCAATTAGTTCTTGTACTATGACTTTGTCTGACATTGACTTATTTTTCGGATTGATATTACCGCCAGATATGTAGAGAACTGTTCGTAAAGTTGATGATCGTGTAGTTTTTGGGGCGTCATTGAAAGAATTAAAACAGATGGACGGGGATAGGGAACCTGCGAAAAAGCCGTATCAGTTGATTCTAGATCTTCCCGCAGCTATATTAGTTAAGTTAAAAACGATTATTCCCCCTAAAAAGATAGATTGGACTGTTTTAGCATCTTGTAAGCAAAAGGCAGATGAATCGGTCTCTGATTTCTTTACACGCTTTGAAGAAGCATTTCGTGATTTTAGCGGCCAGTTATTGTCAGATGATACGGGCAGATATTTGTTCGTCGATAAATATGTCACAAATCTGTTACCAGGAATAGCTAGTCGTCTAAAAACTAGTGGAAGTTCATGGACTACCTCTACTCCGGTTTCTCTTTTGACTATGGCTCAGTATTATGAACGTCAGGAATTAGAAGCAAAAGGTAGCGAGGATAAAAAGATTAAAGAATTAAAGACGAAGCTTATGTTGGCTCAAGCTTATGGTCCGCCTTTTAGAGGTAGTGATAGAAGTGGACGTGGATCTTATGGTTCTTCTTACACTTGTTCGAATTTGTCTGTTGATCAGTGTGCGTATTGTAAGAAATTTGGGCATTGGGCTGCCGATTGTCAAGCACTATGTGTTCAGCAGTGTTCACGTGGTCGGGGACAAATGGGAAATCGCTCAGGATATTTAGGGCCTAGAAGAAGCACGAATGATCATGCTAGGTTTGATGCTAATGTACGAAGGCAGGATGGGTTTAACACTTTTGATAGACGGAACCAATACCAGATGTCTAACTATGTGCAGCCTGATTTCCAAGATTCTGCTTATGCATAGGATTGCCTAGGATGGGGTAAGGAATCAGTTGATGTTCCAGTAGATCAGAGGGGTCCCTATGTTACAGCACATGTTTTGGGTTCTACCGATCAGTTTCTGATTGATACAGAAGCTACTCGTAGCGCCTTGTCTAAACAATTGGTTCCAAGGGCTCCCCTGTCTGGCTTAACCATTACATCAATAGGTTTTGATGGAACACCTTCCCCTAGCCCATTGTCACAACCACTTGCATTCCATGTTGATGAATTTACAGCTCCATGTCTGTTTTTGCTTTCTCCAAATACACCAGACAATATTGTGGGTCTTGATATGCTCAAGTATCTCAGGGCTACAATACGATGCTCTCCTGAAGGGGTGAGTGTTATTTTGAATAATAATCATCCTGTGATGGAAAGAGTTTGTCTTGTTAAAGAGGATATTGCATTAGTTTCACTCCCTAGTACTTTGTGGGCTACTTCAGATACTGATGTGGGACAAATGATTATTCCACCGGTACATATTAGTGTCAAGGAGGGAGCTGTATTGCCACTTTTGCCTCAATACAAAATTTCACAGGAGGGCGAAGAAGCACTCACACGAATTGTGCATGATCTTATAGCAGTTGGAGTTGTTGAGGAAGTTCCATATAATGTTTGTAACAGTCCGATTCTTCCTATTCTGAAAAAGGATACTGATACTAGGATTTACCGATTCATTATTGATTTACAAGAAGTGAATAAGATTGTGGTACCACAATATCCTGTGGTATCTGACATTATGACATTTCTTACTTTGGTTCCCCTGACAGCAACTACGTTCTCTGTGATAGACTTGAAGAATGCTTTCTTTTCGATTCCTATTCATCCTGACAGCCGATATTTGTTTGGTTTTACTTTGAAAAAACGATCATATAGATTTTGCAGAGTTCTTCAAGGCTACACTGAGAGTCCTAGTATTTATAGTCAAGCGTTAAAACGACAACTTGATTCTTTTGTTTTGCCTGAAGGTGTGGCTCTCATACAATATGTCGATGATATTTTGTTGGCAGCTGATACCCCTGTGCAATGTGAAAAGTGCACTTTGTCCTTACATTCTTTTCTTGCTTCACACCATCATAAAGTGTCACAAAAGAAATTACAATATTGTAGACCAAAGGTAACCTATTTAGGTCACATTTTGTCTAAGGAGGGCCATGCACTTACATCAGATCGTATTCAAGCAATTTTAGACACACCAGTATCCTCTACTCAGAAGGATGTTCGTGCATTCCTTGGTCTTACTTCTTTTTGTAGGCAATGGATATTAGGGTTTTCACACATAGTCAAACCTTTGCTACCACTTTTGACTAAAGGTACTCCAATGCCCCTCCCATGGACAGATGAATGTGAGACTGCTTTCCGGCAGCTACGACAAGCCCTTTGTTCAGCACCAGTGTTAGGTACTCCAGATTACACGAAGCCTTTTGCACTTTACGTACATGAGAAAGATGGATGTGCATTGTCAGTTTTACTACAGACACATGGCGATAAGCAGCGTCCCTGTACATATTTTTCATCAGTACTTGATCCTGTCGATCGAGCGTTGCCTGGGTGTTTTCGTTCAGTTGCAGCAACAGCTGTGTCAATACGTCAGACTGAAGGGATAGTTTTGTCACACAAGCTGTTGGGGTTAGTACCCCATGCGGTTGATGCTCTTTTAAATCAAACAAAGTCGCAACATTTTACTAGCACTCACCTGACAGGATATGAATTGACATTGCTGGCTCCTCACATTACACTGCAGAGATGTGCAACACTGAATCCAGCCACTTTGTTGCCATATCCGGTGACTCAGCCTCAGTCACAAGAAACACATGATTGTATATTCCTTACCGAAGAACCGACAAAGGGTCATATTGATTTGCAAGATACGCCCATTCCAGATGTAGACAGGGAATTGTGGGTTGATGGGTCTTGTTTGAAGTTGCCAGACGGTACGACCTCAGCTGCATATGCAATTACCACAATACACACGGTAGTGGAGACAGCTCGTATACCACAGAAGTCAGCTCAAGCAGCTGAACTAATGGCTTTGACACGAGCATGTGAGCTTAGTACTGACTTATGTATGAACATTTATACAGACAGCCGCTATGCTTTTGGAGTGGCTCATGATTTTGGTTTGCTCTGGAAGGAGAGAGGCTTTCTCACATCCCACGGGATGCAGATAATGCACGGAGAATTAGTGCATAACCTCTTGACTGTATTGACATATCCAAAGAAAATAGCTATTGTGAAATGTAGTGCACACAAGAGAGTGACCGATAAGATAGGGCAAGGTAATGCCCTTGCGGACCGCGTAGCATGTGACACTGCGATGCAGCGAAGTACTATTTCTATGTATGTAGTGACGTCACAAGCTGAACGTTGGCATAATGCTAGACAAGACGTATTAGATATACAGAAATCTGCTTCTGTGAAAGAACGTGAACAATGGTCTGAAGAAGGAGAATTGGATGATGAGGGCTGCTGGCGGAATAAGCAGATGGATAAATGGAAATTGCCTATAGCTTTTGTACAACCTATGGTTCAGATGGCACATGGGCTGGCACATGTTGGAGCTTCAACAATAACGAAGTTGCTTATGCAAGTTTGGGAGCATCCAGAAATTTCCAGTACAGCTAAGAGAGTAGTACAGTCTTGTTTGATCTGTTTACAATACAATCCTGGAAAAGGGACACGAACTCCTGCAGGTGGGTTTGCTACACCAACTGTACCTTTCGAAGTTCTACAAATGGATTATATTCAGCTTGAATGCTGCAACAATTTAAAGTATGTCTTGGTGGTGGTATGTGCCTTTAGTAAATGGATAGAGGCGTACCCAACAAAGGATAATAGTGCCATTACCACAGCGAAGGTGCTTTTGAAATACATTTTTCCTAGGTTTGGTGTTTGCAGACTTTTATGAAATGATAACGGACCTCATTTTGTTGGGGAAGTTATTAAGTATGTCCTGAAAGGATTAGGGATCAAACAGAAGTTCCATGCGGTTTTCCACCCACAATCACCAGGGTTGGTGGAAACGTATAATGCTACTTTGAAGCTGAAGTTGGCGAAGATACAGGCTTCCACATCTTTAACTTGGCCGAATGCATTACCGTTGGCATTATTGTCTATTGGGTCAGTGCCATGCTCTCGAACAGGCCTTACCCCCTATGAAATAGTATTTGGAAGGCCAATCAACATTTGGGGAGTTCCTAAGCCAAATTCTGTATATGATGTACCTTGTGTCCTGATGAATGATTATTTGGCACAGTTAACCAACAATTTGGTGTCTATTCATCAACAGGTTCGAGAAGCACTTCCTGACAGATCTACAGGTGAAGGCCATGACCTCCGACCTGGTGACCAGGTGATGATTAAGTTCTTTGAAAGATCAAGCAGCTTGGAACCAAGGTGGCGAGGCCCAGAGCAGGTGCTCCTTGCGACAAGGACAGCAGTTCGAGTGACGAACCAAAAGAATTGGGTCCACAGTACTCACTGCAAGAGAGTGCTACCTACCTTGGTGGAACCTGCTGTGCTGACCGTTCATCGAGAGATTTTGACTGCGGAGAAAGGCCGTGCTATATCACCTGACGAATCTGCAGAGTTCTTCCCGGACCATACGATTTCTGGAGTGTCGCGATATAATTTGAGACCGAGGAAAGATTCTGTAGTGCTGGAAAAAACTGGTTGAGCTACCGCCCTGGGTTAGTGAAACGGAGAGCCAATGTGGCAAGGTGTGGGGATCAGCCATGCATTAGAGTAGTGACACTCGTCTTGGCCCGTGGTGAAGAAATCAGCGGCTGCCCAGGGATAAGAGCTCCAACGATTGTTTTTAATTAACTTCTGGAAGGGTCGATTATCACTGTTGCTAAAATGAATAACAAAGTGATCATTAGTACTATGGGGTTAGTTGTTGTTTTGGTGGTTATAGCAATAATCACCTGGTTTATTGAAAAGATGGCTCTTGCTTGTGCGTTTTTTGTTGCCAGTACTCCAGTACCAGAGGATCACTATTACTTTACGCTTCCCTATCAGGAGCAGAAGCACCATCAATCGTACTTCAATAATACTTTAATTCAGATGTTGCATCATACTCATAATGCTACCAACTAACTGTTGGGTATGTGGAATGATACCTGCGCATAAAAAGAAAGGAGGAACACCTTTCATTCCTCTTCCTTTTTCACACAATGGTTCTTGTCAAGCTTGGTATACGCTTTTGTTTGCATCTGGAAAACGTACAGAGGGCGGACTTCTTTTTTGCCTTAATAAAGTATGCTACCAAGACAAAGATGGGTATCCCCAAGCCAAAGGAACTAAATGGGAATGGGAACAGTATCAACCGGACAATGTTTTAATACCATATGTCTTCACAAATATAAAAAACTCTGACAAGAAAGAACAATTTGTGATTTCTGTTACAAAAACTAAAGCAGATTTATGTATACGTAGCATTGGGCGAATTCCAGTGGGGACAAGCGATTGTACCTTGATTTTAACTATTGAGGGGGTAAATAATAGTAGTTTTACAGCTTCACATAATACATATTTTGTTTGTGGTAACTATGGATATTACCAACTACCTGTTGGGTGGTCAGGTGTGTGTTATGTATCTTTTCTATTACCCCCTGTGTTTTTGGCACCTGCATCATATCACCGAGATTTTAAACTGTTCAATGACATCATTAAAAATAGATATAAAAGGACAATAAGTACAAATGAGGTAGACCAAACGGACACTAGCCTGCAACAATATGTTGATTTTAATTTAGGGTTGTTCTCCATTGTGGGTGCTGCGTTAAACAGTAGGAAAGTGAGACGATTGACTAGAGTTGTGGAAGCTGTTACCAATCAGGCAGCTCTGGCACTTGGGAATATTACCGAGGAGCTCCAAATTGCGAGGATTGTAGCGCTCCAAAATCGTATAGTACTAGATGTGATATTAGCTGATAGAGGTGGTGCATGTCGCATCATCGGTAGTAGTTGCTGCGTTTTCATCCCAGATCACTCACCTTCAGTATATGATGCAATATTTAAATTGCATAAAATTGCTGCAGAAATTCACACAGAGACTGGTACTTGGACTTTTTCTGGATGGTTTTGGGCTCTTATTTCCGCCTGGGGCTGGAAACTACTGACTATCCTGTGTGTAATGATTGCAATATTTTTCACATGCTGTATCTGTATTCAGTGTGGTCCAATGTTCTGCCCCATGTGTATTACTGCTTGTATGCCTACCAAAAGAGATATTACGGAAATGAAAGCATAACACATGTAAGATAAGGAAATAGCTGAAATGATGAGCATAAATATACAAGATGAATATTTAGCTTATCCCAGAAAGACAAATGTCGTCAGCTAATGCTGAAAGGGTCGTCTGTTGTAATTTAGTAGTGATTAGATTAAGCATTAGCAGAAGGCATCTTGTATTTAGAAACTATTGTGAACATTTCGCGGAATCCATTTTGTATTCATGGCAGCCATTTTCTCTGCCACATGCTGCCATGTGTCTGTCCTACCTTCCTGTTAACTACTCTTGAAAATCTGTCTAGTGACAAATTATATTTAGCATCTCCCACTTTTCACATGCCCAGTAAGGTCGGCAGCTGTTTGTAATTAGTAACCGACAGTAATGTGTCTACTAGTCCTTGAAAACTGTTAGCCCCTCCTACCTGTTGACTGTGCGTTTCCATATGACCTTATATGTATATAAGTCCTGCTTCTATAATTGTACCACCTTCTTTTAGCCCCTGCGTGGGTATAAAAGGACCATGCTCTCTTAGTTCAGTGTGCTACTTCAAACATTACCGAAGGGTGCTGTTTGAACTGTAGTACCACCTCATGAGGTTTAATAAACTTTGTCTTTTATTTCAGTTTCTGTGCCAACTTCTTCCTAGATGGTCAGAGGACTTTGTGCAGAGAAGGGCGAACCCCTTGCATTAGTAGGCCTTGCTGAGGCTTACTTCGACAGGGGGTGTTGCGTGTGTGTGTCACTCTCTTTTCCCTCCCCCTTCCCCTGTGTTGTAGGTGCAGTTCTCACCTTGGTCTTCGCCGCCGGCGTTCGTGCTCCTGGTAGAGGAGCAGGAAGACAAAGGGAGGGAGAGTATGGAGTTCCGGCTCCATGGCGTCCTGGTTCCTCGTGGGGTGTGTAGAGGTGAGCGTTTTCCCTTCCAAGTCCTGTTTCTGCCGTGTTTTTGTTTGCGGTGAAACCGCCCCGGAAAAGGTGGCGGATTGGCCTGTTGGAATACTGTGGGCGGTACATTGTGTTCCGCCTGTCTGTTGGCGGTTACTGCCGGGGTGTTTGTTTGTACCGTCGTGGCGGTCGGAGTGTTAAAGTGGCTGTCTTTGTTGGGGGTTTCTGCCACGGTCGTGATTCCATTTTTTTTTCCACCGGCCTGTTGGCGGTCTTACCACCGCTTTAACACTGACCGCCAGGGTTGTAATGACCACCTATCTCCCTTAACTAACGACGGACAAATGTGGCACATGTTTGCCACATACACACCACATCCTGGCACACAGGCAATGCAAATAGCTGTTGTAAATACTGTATAATGAGCCAGTACAACTTTACAGATGATTGGTACAATTCGCTGTGCGGACCTTGAACACTGCCACAGCACGGGCTGCACCAGCTGGTCACGAATTGGCCAGTACTAGGATTAACTCACAAACAGTATATTCTATCATGGGCAAAGCACCCACAAAATTTGAGAAGATTCTGTTCTGGATAGCACAAAAAAACTAACCAGGTGGAAGCAGAGTTTCCCCAAATGGGAGCCCAAGATAAACATAGAATTCTCACAATGTGTTTGCCATTCAGAATGGTTCCCAACAGTGGAAGACTGCACCACATGGGATACAGTCTTTGCTGCAATTTACACTACCACACATGGTACCCCGACACTTGTCAATTCACTGGAAGAGTTAAAACAAATTCAAAATGAGCATAGGGCTGCTCCAGCCCTGGATTTGGGGATGAAACTGATGTGTAACTTCCACACAGTCTCCTCAATCATACTCAGTAATATTAAAGGGGAAGTTGTAGCATTGGCAATACACCAGCGGCTCTGGGAGATTCCATAGTTTGGAACAGGAACATCAACTACTGAAAATTATTTCCAACACCTATACTAATATTGGAAGGGATAGTTTTGGAGTCAAGCTGAAAAAGTCTAAAATTCAGAGTCCCACCCCTAAGGAAGGTACTAAACAAGCACAAGAAGGTTCTAAAAAACGCTGGGATAAAAAAAAACTAAATAAAGACAGACGAAGTCAGAGAGCAGACTCTCCACATCCGGAGAGCTAATCTCAGAAATAGAAAAAATGTAAAGGCTCCTGAGAGATATACTGATTCACGCCCCTCTTGTTTCTTTCAGGACACACCAGGTAGACGTAGTTAGTGAGTCGGCTGGTCAGAGCAACATCCTTACTACGTGAAACAGAAGAAAGACTTAAAGGGGTCTTCGGACAAGAAAGAAGAAAAATCCCCACATCAAAAGCCACAATTAAAAAAGAAAAAGATGGCAGCAATTTCAAATAAACATGCCAGCAAATTTGAGAACAGTGCTGAAGAACAAGACGTGGGCAGTGACCCTGCTAGACAGCGCGGCAGAAGTCAGAATAAGTCTGAAAGATCATCTGGATGCGACAGCAACTAACAACTTTCTTGCAGTCAAGACTATGGACGGGTGCATTCTCCCACAACAGGGTTTATGGTTTAAATATCCAGATTGAGGGAGACATTGAGCGCACCATTAGTGTAATTTTCTGAGATGAACTTATTTGTGTTATCCTGTTGGCAGAAAGAGACAGGCCACCTGAACACGTCCGTAAGCTCCCACATGGGGAAAATGTTATTTTGCCTTCTTTCTCAGATCTTGTTCCGGAAGCGGTAATATAAGCCTATGCTATCGACTGGGCACCCGTTCTATACCACAACCACAAAGGTTGGGATAAGGATTCCCCATACCATGTAATACCTATTGGGTCTACACCCCAGTGTCCTGTTAAACACGAGGCTAAAGTTCCAGTGAGAGAGATCCTCACACAGCATGAGTACCAGGGAGTATTAGAGCCATGTGTCTCTGCAATGAATAACCCATTATTCCCTGTTGCAAAACCAGACCACTCATATAGAATAGTCTTAGATTAGACACCGAAACAACTATACACGCATGTATGCAATTCAAAATGCACACTGCCCAACCTAATTAACAACATAGGCCCTCATTATGACATTGGTGGTAAATGGCGCCTACTGCCATGCTGACATCTGCCAACATACCGCGGTGGTGGTGAATATCCGTTCACCATATTATGACACACACACACACCACACACCAATCCAACAGAACACAGCCACACACACAAATCCGCCAGACGAAAGGTCAGTGATAAAGTGGTGGTGCCAAAACCCATACCGTTACGCCAACAAAACAACGCCCACCACATTATGACCCACAAATCACCACAACGGACATTCAACTGCGGTAAACCATTGGCGGTACATACCGTCACACTCAGAATGGACACCCACATACAAAACAACACCACGTTGGCCAATACCAAAAACACACACCTGACACCCATACATACACCACACCCACACCGCTATAAAACACACACCCACATTACCCACAACCCTTTACGAATAAAAATCATAGCCACCAGACTGACATGAAGACCACTTATACAACTAGACATACACCACGTACACCCATACATACCTTACGCACACCACATTACACATTACACCACATTATTCAACACACTCTCACCAACACACACCACACAACATCCATGGCACCACAAAGGCACTCCCGTTTCACTGAGGAGGAGTTAAGGGTCATGGTGGAGGAAATTGTCAGGGTAGAGCCATAGCAGTTTGGAGCCCAGGTACAGCAGATAGCCATTGCCAGGAAGATGGAGCTACGGCGGAGAATCGTGGACAGGTTGAATGCCATGGGACAGCATCCAAGCACAAGGGATGACATCAGGAAGAGGTGGAGCGACCTACGGGGGAAGGTAAGTTCCTTTGCAGCAAGGTAGCAGCTCGCCATACAAAGGACTGGCAGTGGACCCCCACGTCCTCCCCCCCAGCTCACAAGTCTTGGCAATACTGCTTCCTGAGGGACTCGCTGGAGTAGCCGGAGGACTGGACACTGGTAAGTCAATATTTACTACTTATCATCCCCCATTCCTGCACGCCATCTCACACCCTCACTCCCATCACTCCACTCCATCCCACACACTGCACCTACACATATGACTAACCACAATGCCAAGCCATGCATGCTATACCAAGCATGGACACCCCTCCCAGCCCTGCATGGACACCAATCACTAAAGCATGCACAGTATAGGGAAACTAACATTCCCACAATACATCACCATTCACAAGCAAAGGGTGTCAGGGCAACACCAATGATAGAGGGGAAGCCAGGGATTACAATATGTCACAGACATGAAACATAATACATCACTTACATCCCCACAGGTACACCAGCCAATGTCAGTGGAGAGGAGGTGCCACGACTATCCAGTCCTCCAACAGAAGATGCCCTGGTGATGACAGTAGCTCTGGACTTTTGAATCTGGATGACCTACCTGGCCCGTCAGGGACCACTGGACAGGCAATTACCCAAGCCCACTAACAGACCACCACAGAGCCTCCCCCATCAGGATCCAACACCACAGCACCCACCCAGCATACCCACTCCTCTGTCCTCAGGACACGTCAATCAGCAGTGTGCCCACCTGTACAGGGACCCCAGGCCACACCTCACCCCCAAGACAATCAGGGACCTGGGGTCAGTGGCAGTGGGCACACCGTTCAGGGGACAGAGGCACTGGCCAACAGGGACACGGGGAGGACTGCTGTGCACCAGGGGGAGTATAGGACCAGGGAACCGACCCTCCAGAAGGCACTCTCCGAGATCCTGGGAGCCGACCAACATTCCCAGGATACGATGGGACAGATCCTTGACAACGTGCAGGAGAACAGGAGGCTGCAGGAGGGGCAGTGTCAGGAGATCAGGGAGGACTTGCAGGCCATTAATACCACCCTGATCTCCATAGCAGGAGTACTGGTACATCATGAGGTAGGCAACAGCACACCAGGGGGCCCCTACCACTAGCCAGTCCACTGACCAGCCCTCCACTTCTGCTGCCGCTAGTGGGCAGGAGGCCCCACCACAGGACCCACAGGCCACCAGCATCCCTCCCCCTGCAGAAGGTGAACCACCCCGCAAATGTTCCTTGTGACCCAGACAGAAGCCAGAGACACTTGCCAAGACCACCGCCAGGAAATGAGACTCTCCTGATTGTCCCTCTTGTGTCCCACTCAGTCACCTTGTCCACCTAGAACTGCCATTGCTCCCCTTCCTATTGCCACTTGGGCACTGCACCTGTGCTACAAACAGACTGGAACAATACCCTGGACTTTCCTTCATCATCCCCTCATTCCATTGCACTTTTTCCTCAATTTTGTAGCACTAAAATAAACACCCTTGAACACAACTCAAATACTTGAGTGTCATGTGTTGAAAAAGTGTATTTATGGAAACAGTTACATCCATTGCAAATGAACTGTACATTGTGAGAGCATAGAAATAATGACCTGTAGCTGGCTGTAGTCAGCACATCAGTGCACAGTTGGCATAGCACCAACATCTGTAAAATGATAAACCATAGGTGACAGTAAGTAGAGGTAAAAGGTAGTTAATGCCATCATGCCATAGCCACGCAGAATACACCAATAGTCATAGAAATGTGAAGTTGCACTGTCTCACCTGTGTGTTATTGGAAGTACTGACGGATAACTGATGTTCTATTGTCCTCACTCTCATTTTCAGCCTCTTCATCCCCACTGTCATCAGGGTCTACTCCAGCCAGAGGAGCATCTCTTGTCTCCTCCTCCAGCAGAAAAGGTACATGGCACCTGAGGGCCAGGTTGTGCAACATGCAGCGTGCCATGGCTATCTGGCAGACCTTCTCGGGTGAGTAGCACAGAGGTCCACCTGTCAGATGCAGGCACCTGAACCTGGCCTTCAGGAGGCTGAAGGTTCTTTCAATGATCCGTCTGGTTTGCCTATGTGCCTCATTATAACGCTCTTCAGCCCTTGTCCTGGCATTCCTCACAGGGGTCAGCAGCCACAATAGGTTTGGGTAGCCAGAGTCACCTGCGGGTAATGAGGGACAACATTTAGCCACACACTATCCCATTAGGTTAACACCAGAGGCATACGCTAACATACAGAGGGTGGGGATCAAGGATCACCTATTAGCCACACCCTGTTCCTCTGTATTTGGGCCATCACATTTGGGATGCTGCTATTTCTCAGGAAAAAGGCATTATGCACGACCCAGGATACTTAGCATTGACTTGGGAGATGTATTGGTCTCTTACGATTCCTGTGCACCTGCTCTTTCTGGAAGGGGGGACAAACGCAATATGTGTACCATCAATCGCCCCAATAATATTGGGGATATGTCCCATTGCATAGAATCCGGCCTTCACAGTGGCCAACTCTTCCACCTGGGGGAAAGCTCTGTAGCTGCACACGTGTTTTACCAGGGCAGACAACACTCTTACCATCAAGATTGAGAACATTGGTGTTCACATTCCTGCTGCCAAGCCCACTGTCACTTGGAAAGAACATGTTCCCAGGAAATGGAGCACTGATAGCACTTGCACAAGAGGTGGGATCCCAGTCGGATGATGGATAGATGAGATCAGGTCTGGCTCCAACTGGGCACCTGCTCTGTGACTGTGTCCCTGTCCAGTTTATAGGTAAGTATAATGTGCCTGTCCTCCAGTGCAGCTAAGTCCACCAGGGGTCTGTACACGGGGGTATGTCGCCACCTCCTATTCATTCGCAGTGGTAGGTATCTAAGGGACCCAAGAGTGAGTAGGCTGTCACAATTTAAACAAAACCACAACAGCATGGTGCACTTATGTATTGGGACAGTGTTAATGTCAAAGTATGTGCCAATCTACTCTGTGACGCAGCAATTGTCGATATGCCTGTTCCCCCCCTGAAATGGTGACTGCCTGTCCTGTATGTAGGGACAGGTGGAAGTGAGCTAACTCTGCTAAAGTTGGGTGTTGTGGCGGAAGGTGGTCTTGCACCGCCGTACAATTTCTCATTGAATAATATGGGGCTCTATGGAGTACAGTGGCCAATGGGGATGTACGCCGGAGGTGACGGTGTGCACCGCTGCTGACGTGACCACCATTTTCCATCTCAATCCTCACTTATTTTCTGACCTTCAACAGTAGAAGACCTACACTGCATGTGCTGCTGTGACCTGTGTCTGCAACCTATCATGGCCTGTGTGACCGGGGAAAGGGCCCCTGCCTTCACTTCAGAGGAGTTGGAGCGACTAGTCGATGGGATCCTACCCCAGTACGGACAGCTGTATGGGCCTCCAGCCCAACAGGTGAGTACACTTCGGCCACAATACATGTGGTAAGGATGCATGGAGATGTGTGTGAAAGCATTGTGTAAGGGTGGGTGATGGGATTGTCTGTTGGCAGTGTACATGTTGTGTACTGGCCTATGTGTGTGTGTCAATAGTGATGGAAACGGGTATGGTGGGCCATTTGTGTGACAGGCTGGACTGTTTGTTTAATGGTGTTCTCCTGTCTGTATTGCCTCTGCAGGTCAGTGCCCATCAAAAGAAGGGATCATGGAGTGCCATCGCCAAGGACGTGCAGACCCTGGGGGTCTATGGCAAGCGAGGCACCCACTGTCAGAAACGGTGAGAGGACCTGAGACGCTGGGCACGGAAGACCACAGAGGCCCAGCTGGGGATGGCCTCCTAATGAGGAAGGGGTGCCCATCGGACCCTGACCCCACTGATGGCCCACATACTGGTGGGCCTACCCTGAGCTGGATGGGCACTTGAGGGCATCACAACAGCCACAAGGGGGTGAGTACAGTGGGTATCAATGCATATTTTGGCTGGTGGGATGGTATCCAGGTGGTGGATGTGTGTTAGTGGATGCCCCTAAGGCCAGGCCAGACATTGCAGCATGGTTCATCTGAAGGGTAATGGGTGTATGGCAAATACAAGTGACCTATCTTGTTAGCAGTCCATTTCAGGCAGGGCATTGTGGGTCCCAGGAGTGCTGCAGTTGGCAGGGTGTGGTCCTCATCTTGCCTTAGTGACTAGCCATATCCCTGGTAGTGCAACACATAGGCCCTCATTACAAACCTGGCGGTCGGTGATAAAGCGGCGGTAAAACCACCAACAGGCCAGTGAGAAAAAAAAATTGAATTATGACCGTGGCGGAAACCGCCAACATAGACAGCCACTTTAACACTCCAACCGCCACGGCGGTACAAACAAACAGCATGGCGGTCACCGGCAACAGACAGGCGGAAGACAATGTGCCGCCCACACTATTATGACAGGCCAATCCGCCACCTTTTCCGGGGCGGATTCAACGCGAAAAAAAACACAGCAGAAACAGGACTTGGAAGGGGAAACACTCACCTCTACACATTCCACGAGGAACCAGGACGCCATGGAGCCTGAACTCCAAATACTCCCTGCGATTGTCTTCCTGCTCCTCTACCAGGAGCACGACCGACAGCGGCGATGACCACGGTGAGTACTGCACCTATGACACAGGGGAGGCCGGAGGGAAAAGAGAGTGACACACACATGCAACACGCAACACCCCCACCCCCACCCTCACTCACAACAACCCACACACCAATATATGCTGAAACATTATATTTACACCCCCCAACCCCTCCTGGAAGAACGCAAGGACAAAAGGAAATGAGCTGAACGATTGTAATCATGTAAAATCCATTAATCAAAAATGTATATACACTATAAACAAATATGTACACCAAGAATTAAAGTCCAGGTACTGCACCAATATAGTCCGTGGACCACTGGGCCCAAAATGCATGGGCGAGGCCCACACAAGATACCCGATCGAAACGGAGAGAACACTGCAGGGGCATCAGATCGAAAAAAAACACAGGGACCTCAGGGGGAAGGAAAGGGGGGGCACCTTAGCCGGATGAGTGCACAACGCCAGCTCCACGAGGGGGCTCCATGCCCATTGATGTATCCTGGGGAGTGCAAAGCCATAGTCTCTCAAGTCTTTCCAGTGGGTGGTTTGCCCACTGCTTTATCCTGGGGAGTGCAAAGCTACAGTCTCTCAAGTCTTTCCAGTGGGTGGGTTGCCCACTGCTTTATCCTGGGGAGTGCAAAGCCACAGTCTCTCAAGTGGATAACAGTCTCCACTGGTTCTAGAGGGGGCTTTGTGCCCAGAGTGCTTCATCCTGCCAAGGACTCAGATAGTGGATGTGATACTCCACTGGTTCTGGAGGGGGCTTTGTGCCCAGAGTGCTTCATCCTGCCAAGGACTGAGGTAGTGGATGTCTTTCTCCACTGGTTCTGGAGGGGGCTTTGTGCCCAGAGTGCTTCATCCTGCCAAGGACTAAGGTAGTGGATGTGATACTCCACTGGTTCTGGAGGGGCTCTTTGTGCCTGGAGTGCTTCATCCTGCCAAGGACTGAGGTAGTGGATGTGATACTCCACTGGTTCTGGAGGGGGCTTTGTGCCCGGAGTGCTTCATCCTGCCAAGGACTGAGGTAGTGGATGTGATACTCCACTGGTTCTGGAGGGGGCTTTGTGCCCAGGGTGCTGGTTCTGGAGGGGGCTTTGTGTCCGGAGTGCTTCATCCTGACAAGGACTGAGGTAGTGGATGTCTTTCTCCACTGGTTCTGGAGGGGGCTTTGTGCCAGAGTGCTTCATCCTGCCAAGGACTGAGGTAGTGGATGTGACACTCCACTGACGGTGGTGCAACATGCAAGCTGGCCAGGCCCCTGGAACTGACCACCAGCCTCGTATGAATGACCACTGGGGATGGCAGCCATGTCTGCGGTGGTGCCACTGGCTCAGGATGTGGCGTGGCCGCTGGCGGTGCTGGCGGCAGGCTCAGTAGCGGCGATACTTGCGGCACTCATTGGGCAGCGGTGCTGGTGGGGGGCTCACTGGCCTCGGTGCTGGCGACTGTGTCATGAGCTGCGGTGCTGGTGGGGGGCTCACTGGCCTTGGTGCTGGCGGCGGTTTCCTGAGCGGCTGTGCTGGTGGGGGGCTCACTGACCTTGGTGCTGGCGGCGGTGTCCTGAGCGGCAGTGCTGGTGGCGGGCTCACTGACCTTGGTGCTGGCGTCGGTGTCCTGAGCGGCTGTGCTGGTGGGGGGCTCACTGACCTTGGTGCTGGCAGCGGTGTCCTGAGCGGCGGTGCTGGCGGTGGTGTCCTGAGCGGCAGTGCTGGTGGCGGGCTCACTGACCTTGGTGCTGGCGTCGGTGTCCTGAGCGGCGGTGCTGGTGGCAGCTCACTGACCTTGGTGCTGCTGAAGGACACAGTGTCTGCAGTACAGGTGAAGGGCTCAGTATCTTGGGTGCTGGCGGCGGTCTTCATGGCGGCGGTGCATGTGGCGGTGCCGGTGACGGTCTTGTCCGCCGTGCAGGTTGGCAGCGACGTTGACTTGCCTTTCTTTTTCAGGCCCTTCCCCACCTTGGATGGTGGCGCAGCTGTCTTGCCACTCCCAATTGTTGTCCTGGCTGAGCCCTTGGTGGCAGGTGTTTTGGCCTTCTCCCTCCGGGATGTGGGCAACTTCTTCTGTTTTGGAGGTGGGGAAATGTCCTTGGCCTCGCTCCTTGGGACACTGGCAGCCCTGCTGCTTGGCACACTCCAGAATCCGGTTACTGCTGGCACCACTGTGCCCGGTGATGTGGTGGCTGAGGTGCTGAGTTGGGACCTGGAAAGGCTGGCCCTAGGGGACGGAAGGGGTGGGGGAGGTGAGGGGAAGAGGTCAAGGTTTGACAGGAAAAGTCAACACCACTCCAAACAGGCATTGCCCATACAGCATGCTCACAGTGTACTCACCTGTTTGTCTGGAGGACCATAGAGTAGCGTGTACTGGGGGAGGACCCCATCCACTAGTTTATCCAACTCCTCCGATGTGAAGGCAGGGGCCATTTCCCCAGACACATGAGCCATCGTCGCTTCCAGACTGAGGTCACAGCAGCACTTGTAGTGTAGGTCCTCTCCTATTGAATATCAGGTATCAAGTGAGTGAACAGAGAGAAAATGGCGGTCTCGTCCGCGGCGGTGCGTACCATCACCGCCGGCGTACATCATCATTGGCTCCTGGGACTCATAGGGTCCAATGTTAACCCATGCAGGATTGCGCCGCGGTCTTCGACCGCCTACCGCAAGGGTGTACAACGCCAGTGCAGTTACCTCATGTCCCACATTACAGGTCAGGTAGCCGCCATTTCAGGGGGCCACATGGCATTATTTTTAAATGCGTCACACATATCTAGGCCCTGCATACACACTAAGACAGGCACATAGCGGATTGACAAATGTGTGCAATAAAGTTGTTGTTTTAGTACCTCAGTGTTGGCTGACCCTCTGCTCACTGTTCTCATCCATAGAGCACGTACGTGGGGGGCAGGTGAGGAGATGGTGGCATCCTCCAGTGTACAGACCGCTGGTGGACCTGTCGACAATGGAAAAGCGACATGTAATTGTCACCTACAGACTTGATCGTGCCACAATCCAGGAACTGGGTGCCCAGTTGGAGCCAGACCTGATGTCAGCTATCCGCCATCCCACAGGAATCCCCCCTCTAGTGCAGGTCCTGTCAGTACTCCATTTCCTGGCAAGTGGGTCTTTTCAAACAACAGTGGCCATAGCATCAGGGATGTCCCAGCCTATGTTCTCAAACGTGCTGTCCAGAGTGTTGTCTGCCCTGCTGAAACATATGCAGAGCTACATAGTTTTCCCTCGGGTGGAGGATTTGCCTACTGTGAAAGGTGACTTCTATGCCCTGGGACATATCCCCAACATTCATAGGTGCCATTGATGGTACACATGTGGCCTTGGTACCCCCCCGCAGGAGTGAACAGGTGTACAGAAACCAGAAGAGCTACCATTCTATGAATGTGCAGATGGTGTGTTTGGCCGACCAGTACATCTCCCATGTGAATGCCAAATTTCCTGGCTCAGTGCATGACGCTTACATTCTGAGGAATAACAGCATCCCCTATGTGATGGGGCAACTCCAGAGGCACTGTGTGTGGCTATTAGGTGAGGACAAGGACCCTATACAGTGTGAATAGTTGTCTGGGGTTGTCCCTAATGGTTAGTGTGTGTCGAACAGTTGTCCCTCGACATTTGCAGGTGACTCTGGCTACCCCAACCTGTCATGGCTACTGACCCCAGTGAGGAATCCCAGGACAAGGGCAGAGGAACGCTACAATGAGGCACATGGGCGAACTCGGAGGGTTATAGAGAGGACCTTCGGCCTCCTGAAGGCCAGGTTCCGGTGTCTCCATATGACAGGTGGTTCCCTATACTACTCACCAAAGAAGGTGTGCCAGATCATCGTGGCCTGCTGTATGCTGCACAACTTGGCTTTGCGACGACAGGTGCCATTTCTGCAGGAGGATGGTCCAGAAGGAGGTCTAGTGGCAGCTGTGGAGCTTGTGGACAGTGAAGAAGAGGAGGCAGAAGAAGAGGACATGGACAACAGAAACACCGTGATCCAGCAATACTTCTAGTGAGACACAGGTAAGAAGACATCACTGCCTCCTACATCTGATAAAATTCTTCGACCTATCATCTGTCTGTCACATTCACCCAGTGTATGGACCCTAATTTGTCACTTTCCCTTTCGATTTCACAGATGTGGGTCCCACTGGGTGACCTCTGCTATGTTACCTCATGGACTAGAGCTATGTGACATAGGTATGTTGACAATACAATGGACATTGCTATTTCCCTCAGTTATTGCAAATACACATTTGTGAAAGCACAGACTGACTCCAGATTGTTTTGTGATTCAAGGTTTATTTAAATGCTAAATAGTGGAGGGGGTTGTAAAATGGTCAGGGGTGATGGTGGAGGAATGTTCATGGCAGAGTCAAGTTATTTGTCTCACAGGTGCATTGTCCAAAGGGGCATAGGAAGTGTAGCTAGGGCAGTTTAAGGATGGACAGGGTGACAAAGTGGGACAGAAGGATGACATTAAGGGTGGTCTCATTTCTTGGCGGGGGTCTTGGCATTGTTCTCTGTCTTTGTCCTGGATCTCAGGGACCGCTTGCGGGGTGGTTCTCCATCTGCAGGGGGTGGGGTGCTGGTGTTGTGGTCCTGTGGCAATGCCTCCTGTCCACTACTGCTGGTGGAGGTGGTGGGCAGTTCATCATCCAGGCTAGTGTCAGGAGCCCCTTGTTGTACCACAGTGTCCCTCCTGGTGTTCACGAGTTCCTTCAGCACCCCTACAATGGTGCCCAGGGTGGTGTTGATGGACTTGAGTTCCTCCCTGAACCCCAAATACTGTTCCTCCTGCCGCAGCTGGGTCTCCTGAAACTTGGCCAGTACCGTTGCAATTGTCTCCTGGGAATGATGGTAGCTCCCATGATGTTGGAGAGGGCCTCGTGGAGAGTGGGTTCCCTGGGCCTGTCCTCCCCCCTGTCGCACAGCAGACCTCACAGTTCCCCGGTTTTCCTGGGTCTCTGAACTGTGTGCCCACTGCCACTGCCCCCAGGTCCCTGCTGTTCTTGGGGTGGTGGGTTAGCCTGGGTTCCCTGTAGTGGTGGACACACTGCTGCTTGACGTGTCCTGGGGACAGAGGTATGGGCCCGCTGGGTGGGTGCTGTGCTGGTGTTTCCTGAGGGGGGAGGCTCTGTAGTGGCCTGTGACTGTGTGAGTGGAACTGACTGTCCTGGGGTCCCAGATGGGCCGGGCTGGTCATCTAGATCCAGCTGGACAGAGCTGCTGTCATCACTGTGGGCCTCTTCTGATGGGGGGAGTGGACATGTCTGGAACCTCCTGTCCGGTGACGTTGGGTAGGTGTCCTGCAGGGGTGTAAAGGCATGATTATTGCATCTGTGTGTGCCATGGTGTGCAATGAATGGGTGACCCTGTACCCCAGTGCTTACATTCTTGTGAAGGACCTTGTGTGATAATTGTTTTGGGGTCTGTGTGGATATCTGTAGTGGACATGCATTGGTGATGGGTGTCCATGCTTTGTTGTTGCATGCAGGGATTGGTGTTGGGATGTGTGGTTTGTGATAGTGGGACATATGTGAGGAGTTGGAGTGATGGGGGTGAGGGCAAGGGTGGGGGTATGTGATAGCATGCAGGTAGGGTGAGGGATGAAGTAGTGAATGATTTCACTTACCAGAGTCCATTCCTCCAGCTACTCCTGCGAGGCCCTCAGGATGCAGTATAGCCAAAACCTGCTCCTCCCATGTTGTTAGTTGTGGGGGAGGAGGTGGGGGTCCGCCGCCAGTCCTCTGAACCGCAATGTGGAGTCTTGAGACCACGGCACGCACCTTCCCCCTTAGGTTGTTCCACCTCTTCCTGATGTCATCCCGTGTTCTTGGGTGCTGTCCCTCTGCGTTGACCCTTTCCACGATTCTGCACCATAGCTCCATCTTCCTAGCTATGGAGGTGTGCTGCACCTGTGATCCGAATAGCTGTGGCTCTACCCGGATGATTTCCTCCACCATGACCCTGAGCTCCTCCTCAGAAAACCTGGGGTGTCTTTGAGGTGCCTTGGGGTGGTGTGAGTGATGTGTGAGGTGGTGTGTGTTGTGATGTGTGGGGTGATGTTTAGGGGTGTGTGTTGTTTTGTGCGTGGATGTGTATGAGTGATGCCTCTGTCTGCTGGTTTGGTCTTTGCTTTGCTGTCTCTCTGCTTCTTCCAAATTGTTCATTGTAAGGGTTTGTGGGTAATGTGGGTGGGTGTTTTATATTGTATTGGGTGTGTGGGAGTGGTGTGCTTATGTGTATCAGGTGTGTGTATTTCGATTTGTCAATTGTGTTAGTGTTTTATAAATGTGTGTGTATTTTGACCGCGGCGGTGTGTACCGCCAATGGAATACCACGGTTGAAAGACCGCCGCGTGGATTCGTGGGTCGTGATAGTGTGGGCGTATTCCTGTTGGCGTGACGGTGGAGGTTTTGTTATCGCCAGTTTATCACTGACCTTTGGTGTGGCGGACTTGTGTGGGTGTCTAGATTTTGGCGGATTCTGAGCTGTGGGTCGTAATAGCTGTGGCGGGATTCCGCGGCTGCGTGTTGGCGGTCTTCTGCACGGCGGTAAGCGGGATTTACCGCCAATGTTGTAATAAGGACCATAGTGCTTAAGCCTGTTCTCTGTATGTGACGGTGGTGTGTATGCCAAGTGTGGTGTTGGTGCAGTCATTGACAAAGTGTATCCTTTGTCTCTCTCCCCCCTTTTTTGTTTTGTCATCCTGTCCTTATGTGCATTAGCATCATCTGATGGAGGAGCAGGGGCACCGGTGACAGAGGGAGCTGCATCCCACATGACCCAGGAGGCAGAATCCACTGACGCCGAGGGAACCATTGGGATGGAGAACTAGGGGAGCACCACGGTGAAGACTGGAGGAGACAACACAGACTCAGATACCTCCTCCGATGGGAGCTCACTGGTGGGGGCGGACACCTCTGTGACCACCCCAGCTGCAGGTACCGCCGACACCCCCTATACCAGCACCGCCCTCCCAGCAGCCCCTCAGCGAGTTTCCCATGCTCGCTCTCCCAGGAGGGTGGGCATCTCCTTTGCCTCAGGCACCTCAGGCCTTGCCCCAGTGAGCCCTGCTGCCCTGAGTGAGATGGCTATTGACCTCCTGAGATTCATCTTGGTAGGGCAGTCAAACTTGTGAATGCCATCCAGGGGCTGGCATCCCAGATGCAACAATGCATTCCTGGAGGGCATTCACAGTGGATTGGCAGCCCAACAGAGATCGAATCAGGCTCTGGCCTCCTCTCTGATGGCAGCCATTGTCCCTCTTTCTACCATCCCCCCTCCAACTATCACTTCCCAGTCCCATTCTCCTCAACCCCAACCCATCCCAGGCACACATGCAGATGAACATGCACACAAGCCAACACCCAAGAGTGGCACAGGTAAACACAGGCACCACAGTTCATCCCACAAGCACTCACGCAAACACCATACAGTTGCAGACATGACAACATCCACTGCTTCCACTGTCTCCCCTCCTTCTCCTCCACCACCTCCCTCCTAGTCACATCCAAACTCACACCTGCATGCACTACATCAACATCCACTACCAGCATCACCAAGCAGAACACACTCCTCACTGGTAGACACCTCCACAAAAGCCATGCACACGTCCCCTCTGTCTTATCCCACCCTGTCTGTCCCCCTCCTAAAGGACACAAATGAAAGCACTCAGTCACACAACAGCCATCCACCTCACATCAGCATGCCACCCATGCACCTTCACCCAAGTCCAGCAGACATACAGCTCCAGCAACCACTCCCTCAACCTCCACTCCCATTACTCCTCCCTCCTCCCACCCCAACATCCCTAAAAAGCTTTTCCTTTCCCAAATTGACCTCTTCCATACCCCTCCCTCCCATCCTGCCCATATGAGCAGGCTATCAAGGACACAGCCAGCACCTTAGCCAAACAGTCCATGGGGACAGTGGTAGCACACCACCATCGAAGAAGGGGAAGGAGCCAGCACCACCAGGCAAGAAGGGGAAGGAGCCTTCACGACCAGGAAAGTAGGGGAAGGAGCCTGCACCACCAGGAAAGAAGGGGAAGGAGCCTGAACCACCAGGAAAGAAGGGGAAGGAGCCTGCGCCACCAGGCAGGAAGGGGAAGAGCCCATCCACCCCTGCCAGGAAGGGAAAGGAATCCAGGGCACCATGTACTGGAGGAGACAAAGCCCTCTACTCCAGCGAAGGCTGTCAGGATGATACCTCCACCAGCACCAGCTGTCACGGAACCCCAACCCCCAGCTGAGGAAGTGCAGCCATCAGAAAGTGCAGAGGCTGCCCAGGAGGCTCTTCCATCCACCACCACACTGCAGCCATCAGACAGTGCAGAGGCTGCCCAGGAGGCTCCTCCATCCCCCACCACACTGCAGCCATAAGACAGTGCAGAGGCCACCCAGGAGGCTTCTTCATCCGCCACCACACTGCAGCTGTCACCGCCAGTGGATGCCATGAAGGCCACACTCCAGGGGCTGCTGTGCAAGTTGCCCCCTCCAGAACCAGTGGGGTAGTCACCCACTCCAGAGACTGTGGCCTTGTACTCCCCAGGACAGAGCAATGGGCACGGAGCCCCCCTCCAAAACCAGTGGGGTAGTCACCCACTCGAGATACTGTGGCCTTGGACTCCCCAGGACAGAGCAATGGGCATAGAGCCCCCTCCAGAACGAGTGGGCTTGTTCCCACATCTGGCTGAGGTGCCCCCCTCCCCCTGAGGTGCCTGCCTATTTCCAAACTGATGCCTCTGCAGTGTACTATCTGGATGTGGTCAGGAGTTGGGTTGAGGTGGAGCATAACGTAAAAGATCATCGGAAAGACTTGCAGTTCGGGTTCCATGGCGGTGTTGTTCTTCCCTCTGTCTCCAATGGTGAGTCCTTTCTCTTGAGTGATGCATTTCCGCCAGGCTTTTGATGGCGTTGCTACCGCCCAGAAAAGGTGGCAGAGTGATGTGTCTTAATATGGTGGGCGGTACTTTGTCTTCCACCTGGCTGTTGTTGACTACTGCTGTGGTGAGTGCTGTTTCCGCCCTGGCGATTGGTGTTGTACATTGGCGGTCTATGGGAGTTATCACCGCCATAGCCATAATTTGGCGGTACTTACCACCAGCCTGTTGGCGGTATTACCGCCACTTTATCACTCACTTCCAGAGTCATAATGAGGGCCGTACAGTGTAAAAAATACAAAACAACCTTGGACATTTCTAACTGTGTTTTTTCTGTCAAAACTTAGCGCATGAAAGTCCGGACTTGAGTGCATTATCATTTGGCTCACAAAAATGTTTTTTGCCGTTTGACCCAGGGCTACAAAAATAGCCTGGGGTTGTTTTCTGCCTGTGCAACATATTGCATGATATTGATCTCAAGGTATTATCCTATGTGGATGACATCTATCTCACAGATGACGACCTCAACATTCACCTATCTAGGGTCTATCGAATCATTTTAGGAGTTGCAGCCCTTGGCTACAAATTAAATTTTAAGAAAAGTAGAATAGTCTTTCTGGCTGTATTGTTCCTGGGATACAAGCTATCAAATGAGGGCAAGAGCCTGGCCCGCACTTTTTAGAAAAGTGCACTCAACTTCAACCACCAAACACAATCAAGAAACTATAGTCTACTTAGTTTCTTCAACTTTAGCAGAATTTACAGTCCAGACTATGCACAACACATCAAACCACTCGATGATTCAATTCACCCAGATTTCTCAAGCAGACACTGGACAGTTAAACACACTCACATCCTTAGAGGATTGCAGCAAGACATGCTAGAAGCAAAACACTTACACACACGTGACAATGAAATAAATTTGGGCATCAGAATAATTGCTGGAACCATTGGGTTCACCTAGGTCACCTTTAATGAGGGTGACACAGTGCCCATAGCATATACATCACATTTATACTCCAACACAGTACTGTGTCCAGTCCTACAATGATTAACTCAATCATTGGCGGTTGAACGGGTTCAGAGACTTAAAGGGGAACACCATCAAACACAGAACTCTGAGGGGGAGAGTGGCTGATCTTAAGGATAAGCTGCCAGATGGTCATGTAGTTCATACATTGGGCAACCAACGTGTAGGAGTATATGTTGTAGGAAAAAACACTTTCGCTGATGAAGCGTCCAAATCCGCAGAACCTACGGCTTCTGTTGCTAAAGTGACTCATTTCCACACGAGATTGGATAATGAAATTCAGGCTGCTGTGAAAGCTTCAGCTGAGGACAAGCCTCTTCCAAAACCATACCCTACTAGGTATTCCTACTATATCAGTGCTCAGAATGTTGCCTTTGCGAGAATTCCTGGAGTTGGAGATCGAGTGATCCCCAACCAAGACCAGAGATTAGATCTCATCAAAGCAGCGCATGAGGGTGTTGCATCTGCTCATGCTAGTGCTGCGGCCACAATATCTTACAGAAACGTTTCTGGTGGCCGGGTCTCTACAAACAGACCAAGCAATATGTTCTTTGCTGTGACATTTTCCAGCAAATAAAGGGCTCAAACATCAAACGCCCACCCAGACATACCTCTTAGTGTACAACAGGTCACTATAATGTGTGTACCTGGACCATTGTGGTTCCTTACAACCTGATGATGCAAACAAATACATCTTAGTCACTGTTGATTCTTGTTCTAGATTCCTATGGGTATGGCCACAGCAGTCAACTGACGCTCAAATGTTTTAAAAGACTTGCTGGTCTTTATCAGTACATATGGGTTTCAGCATTCCACTTGGACCAAGGCCCTGCCTTTGCCTCTAGGGCATTCAGGGACACCATGAGGATGATGAGTGTTGAACTCCATTATTCTTCTCTGTATCAAGGGAGTCCTTAACAGCTATAGTATTAGTTTCAGGCTGCAGTTGGCTTCATCACCTATATGGGGTCCAGAGAGCACTGAATAATCTGACAAGACAGTCCTTGGGAGGATGCACTCCTTATGAGGACCTCTTTGGGATAACCATGTATGTCCCAGATCTAGATGGCCCTGGTATGGTGGCAGCAGACACACATTTTAATATAAATGAACGTCTCACTCTCTTACAGGAGCTTCAGCAAATTTAGTAATAATAATTCATCCACCAGTACTGCCACCTTAGGAATAAGGAATTTGCTAACAACATCTACAGGCTGGATTCCTAAAGTTGGGGATCTGGTTTATGAGAAGATTGCTGTAAAGACAGAATTTGGCCCATCCTACAGAGCACCGGGTCCAGTCCTGAGAATACAAGGCACCAGAACTGTCATTTTACCACAGCTGCCAGGTTCCAAAGCAAACAGATTTGTCTCAGTTGACAACATCAATTTGTACCATATGGCCGATCCTGCCCAGTAGATCAAGAGGCCCCTGGGGTAGTCCCCAGTCCCCTCTTACTACCCAAGAGGTTATACCTTTCCAAAGAAGAAACAACAACACTTTTGAATATACCAGCATGTACAATGATTCTACAAATGCCTCCTTGAGCATATGGAGGGTGGAGAATGAATTTCTGCTGATTCCTGTTACCACTTCACAGACAAGAACTGTCCAAGGTGTGGCTGTTTTCTACTCCAACGTAACACAAACTGGAAACACTGTCTAGGTGTCTAAAGTGGATCCATCTACACGTAATGCGCTATCTCCTGTGTTCGCAGAGACTGCTTCTGGATATTTCATCAGTCTTGATGACTTTTCTACAACTTCTTATACATCTGCAATTGAAACAGTTTCAAAGACATGTAAGCTATTCATATGGCTTACAAATAATTATTTGGTCTATCAATGGCATTATCTTTGGATATTTCTGACATTGCTTGCCTTTCTGTTATGGACTGGTTTTGTGACTGTTTTCTTTCTCTTGATAAATGTTCATTATCTTCCTGAACGATAATCTGTCGAGTCAGTGGATGTAGTTTTAACACCCTATCTTTCCTCACATAAGGTCCGAAGAGACTTGTCCCTTGTGAACATTTCAGTAGTACCAATTCCAGATGGGATTGTTTGGGATAAAGTTCATCTTGACATATACCAGCCTACTGAGGTTATCTGAATCCCATATGTTTAAAAAATGTCAATGAATGATGTAATTACACCTAGTGTTGTTTCTGATGACTGGAATGTTCAACCAGTAGATTCTATGCTTGCTGAGCTTCAGGATTACACTGCAGGATTATTTGAAAGTGATGATGTATACATGGACAAAGTGAATTATAGGGGAAATGTTCTGTTATAATCATTGAGGGCATTACTATCTGCACCGAGCAACCAGACATAAATCAGTATTTAATTACACACAGTGGTAACACTGTTCCACTCCACCTGTAGGGAGCCCCAAAACATATGTAGACAAATGTGCATACTTTTCTGAGCATGACACTACAACTGCAGAGTCATATTATTTCAGACCAGTACCATCCAAAATGCTGAAAATTTTGCTAACAGACACCAAATTAATCTATTCCGATTCCTTTGCTTCCAGATTAGGGGCTGTTGAAAGTTATGAATACTGGAGGAGCACTATTGATGTGAAAAGTGTATGGGGAACACAAGATTGGCAAATTCAGAGTAGGAAAGCTTTGTTATAGCATGCCTTATTCCTGCCCAAATTATATTTTTAAATGACACCATTCAACAGACATCCTGCCTAGAGTTAGCACAAATAAAGGAAATTAATGTGCCCAGTATCCCCACACCAGCCAAATTCACAAATTGGTAATCATTCCTAAATGAGACCAAGGTAGAACTAAATGCTTGGGTTCAGGATGGTACCTATAATTCCACACTTTCAAGTCCTGGCGGTTGGTTATTGTGGCCAATTGACACAAATAGGTGTCAGGCAAGTTTTGTTAATTCCTCACGGGGTTTCAAGATTAGCCAGCAGGACCCTCACTATGTCTCTCGGGTATAGTTACCACAGGGAGTGTGGGTTAACTGGGCCAACAATGGTTACACACTAACACCTTAGCAGAAGTTAAGGAACATCTTAGTCTCCTCTCAGAGGAAGTAGACTTGCAAGAGTTTGTGCTAGGTCTTTAAAAACAATGCTCAAAATTATTTATGTATACCATATACTATGAAATATGGAAGCTTTCTTAAACGGAAGCAGCTGCACGTTTAAGGCAGGTAGATAAGGAAAATATGGAAAAGGCTTTAGCTGTCGTCGATAATGGCATGAATACTCTGTCCAACAGAATATATACACCTAATGACACAGGGCCTGATTTATGAAAAGATAGCACCGCCTTTGAGTCATTTTCTGACTGCTAGTCATTCAATGCTGTGAAAACAGGTGTGACTTCACGGCTTTTGCAATGTGGGGGTCGCAATCTTGGCATGCTTTCTGAAGGGTACTCCTGTGCATTTGATTCTTCCAGCATTTCATCTACTTTCGAATGGAAGTTATGTGATCCTGAACAATCAGAGCTGTTGCAGAATGAGACAAGGAACTGTCTATGCAATTTCAGTCTCTCAAATTGTAACTTGTTGTGGACATGTTCTATTCCCCCCCAAACAAGAGATAAGAGTAGCAGAAATGTGGCCTCACATTGATACTACTAATGTAAATTATGACAAGCCTGAGCAGACTAAAGACAATACTGTTCCAAAAACAAATGGTGTTGACATCAGCCAGAGAGACATATGCCCTCCAGATAGCGAGATCTTCAGCCGAGATACAATCCCTAGTAAATACCAGCTCTCCCAAGCACTTTGGAGAGCTGGCCTTCAGATTATACTCGAGCACTACAGGGATTGTACACCTCCTTAAGGGTCTGGATTCGTTTCCATCTTCCAGATTGTCTTCAGAGTCATTCCATTAGCTATCCATTCACTCTTTACAAGCGCGTTTGGCAGCTTTCATGGGACTTTGGCACTGATTGGCAGGTTACTGCTGCTACTGCTATTCCTGATATGCAGTGGTTGTGCTTTCTCAGCTAAGCAGAGTACTGGAGCTACTACCACCAGCCTAGCTGTGCCGTGAACGCATGGTACAGTTCTTTGGTGCTCCGTTGCAGGAAGAATTGGAGAACGATTGGTCACTGTAATTTCAGCCAGTTTTATGGTGCATGCAACCTGTCATTCATTGAACCTGTGTCTTTTCAAGTGTCTACCATCAATGTGTTTTGCTGTTCTGCCAGTGCCTCCCTTAGACAATGAGGGTTCATTCATTGTCATGCCCCATGAGACTGAGGCTGATTCACAAGGCCACTTATGAGCCACCTTTTGTAAACTATTTGGCTCCACCAGGCACTATGGATGAAGCCACCTTCGCGGGTGATCCTGCGCTTGAGTCTTCTGTGCACTTTTGTTCCCTGAATCCGTCTGCCAATCCCGTGATTGATCTGCCGATGTGGAGTAATTCCTGGATGCGTTCCCTTTAAATGACTTCTGAGACATTCTTCAAGATCACGATTATGGTTAGATGATTTGA
The DNA here is from genome assembly GCF_031143425.1 of Pleurodeles waltl. Taxonomy (NCBI): domain Eukaryota; kingdom Metazoa; phylum Chordata; class Amphibia; order Caudata; family Salamandridae; genus Pleurodeles; species Pleurodeles waltl. The sequence continues at coordinate 890,343,673 of NC_090442.1, read as the reverse complement.
CCATTGGCCCTACCAAAAGTGTCAAAAGTTCATGCCAAATTGCCTTCTTAATTTGATTCGCATTTGGCCTGCTGTGCTTGTCATGGTCTGTATTTTATCTCTTTGTATGTTGTTAGGCTAGTTTTTAATCAGTTTTTAGCCTGTTTTTAGCTCAGAGCATTTTAGATTGGACACATGTACACTATAGCATGTCAGCATCCCTGTTCCAGCAATGGGGAGGGTGTAGTGGATCCAATTTAGCTTCTATTGGGACTCAGGGGGTTAGCTCATTCTTTTGGCTTGCAGGCCTGTGCCGTTTAACCTACTTAGGTGGTCATTACAACCCTGGTGGTCGGTGTTAAAGCGGCAGTAAGACCGCCAACAGGCGGGCGGAAAACAAATGGAATTACGACTGTGGCGGAAACCACTAACAAAGACAGCCACTTTAACACTCCGACTGCCACGGCGGTAAAAACAAACAGCACGGCGGTCACCGCCAACAGAAAGGCAGGAGACAATGTACCGCCCACAGTATCACAACCTACCAATCTGCCATCTTTTCCGGAGCGGATTCACCGCGAACAAAAACACGGCGGAAACAGGCCTTGAAGGGAAAACGCTCACCTCTTCACACCCCACGAGGAACCAGGATGCCATGGAACCAGAGCTCCACATTTTTCCAGCCTTTATCTTTTTGCTCCTCTACCAGGAGCACGAACGCCGGCGGCGAAGAACACAGTGAGTACTGCACCTACGACACAGGGGAGGGGGAGGGAAGAAACAGTGACACAAACACGCAACACCCCCACCCTCACCCACGACAACACACACACTAATACAGCATGATACATTGCAGTTACACCCCCGGAAGAATGCAAAGACAAAAGGAAATGAGGTGAACGATTGTAATATATTAAAATTCAATAGTCAAATAATACACATATACTATTTACAAATATATACATCAAGAATATTAGTCCAAGGTATTCCACCCTTAAAGTCCGTGGACCACTGGTCCCCCACTGCATGGGCGAGGCCCACACAAGATACCCGAACATGACGGAGAGAACACTGCAGGGGCATCAGATAGAAATAAACCAGGCACCTCAGGGGGAAGGGAAAGGGTGAGCACCTCAGCCGGTTGAGTACACGACGCCAAATCCACGAGGGGGCCCCATGCCCACTGTTCAATCCTGGGGAGTGCAAAGCCACAGTCTCACAAGTCTCTACAGTGGGTGGTTTGCCCACTGTTCAATACTGGGGAGTGCAAAGCCACAGTCTCGCAAGTCTCTACAGTGGGTGGTTTGCCCACTGTTCAATCCTGGGGAGTGCAAAGCCACAGTCTCGCAAGTCTCTACAGTGGGTGGGTTGCCCACTGTTCAATCCTGGGGAGTGCAAAGCCACAGTCTCACAAGTCTCTACAGTGGGTGGGTTGCCCACTGCTATATCCTGGGGAGTGCAAAGCCACAGTCTCTCAAGTCTCTACAGTGGGTGGGTTGCACACTGTTCAATCCTGGGGAGTGCAAAGCCACAGTCTCTCAAGTGGATAACAGTCTCCACTGGTTCTGGAGGGGGCTTCGTGCCCAGAGTGCTTCATCCTGCCAAGGACAGAGGTAGTGGATGTAAATCTCCATTGGTTCTGGAAGGGCTTGGTGCCCAGAGTGCTTCATCCTGCCAAGGACAGAGGTAGTGTATGTAAATCTCCACTGGTTCTGGAGGGGGCTCTGTGCCCAGAGTGCTTCATCCTGCCAAGGACAGAGGTAGTGGATGTAAATCTCCACTGGTTCTGGAGGGGGCTCTGGACCCAGAGTGCATCATCCTGCAAAGGACAGAGGTAGTGGATGTAAATTTCCATTGGTTCTGGAGGGGGCTCTGTGCCCAGAGTGCTTCATCCTGCCAAGGACAAAGGTAGTGGATGTAAATCTCCACTGGTTCTGGAGGGGGCTTTGTGCCCAGAGTGCTTCATCCTGCTCGTGGCGGCCTCAGTAGCGTCAGTGCTTTTGGCGCTCATGGGCCTGCGGTGCTTGTGGAGGCGGTGTCTTTGGCAGCGGTGCTTGTGGCGGCGGTGTCCTTGGCATCGGTGCTTGTGGCGGCGGTGTCCTTGGCAGCGGTGCTTGTGGCGGCGGTGTCCTTGGCAGCGCTTCAGCTGCTGGCGGTCCTGTCTTGGGCAGCGGGGCTGCTGGCGGTCGCCTCCTGGGCAGCTGGGCTGCTGCTGGCGGTCCTGTCTGGGCCAGTGGGGCTGCTTGCGGTCGCCTCCTGGGCAGCGGGGCTGCTGCTGGCGGTCCTGTCTGGGGCAGCGAGGCTGCTGCTGGCGGTCCTGTCTGGACCATCGGGGCTGCTGGCGGTCGCCTTCTGGGCAGCGGGGCTGCTGGCATTCGCCTCCTGGGCAGCGTGGCTGCTGCTAGTGGTCCTCTCTGGGGCAGCGGGCTGCTGCTGGCGGTCCTGTCTGGACCAGCGGGCTGCTGGCGGTCGCCTCCTGGGCAGCGGGGCTGCTGCTGGCGGTCCTGTCTGGGCCAGCGGGGCAGCTGCTGGCGGTCACCTCCAGGGCAGCGGAGCTGGTGCTGGCGGTCCTGTCTGGGGCAGTGGGCTGCTTCTGGCGGTCCTGTCTGGGCCAGTGGGGCTGCTGGCGGTCGCCTCCTGGGCAGCGGGGCTGATGATGGCGGTCCTGTCTGGGGCAGCGGGGCTGCTGCTGGCCAGCTCCTGGGCAGCGGGGCTGATGGCGGTCTTCTCCGCCATGCTGATCTTCCCAGACTTGCCGGGTTTCTTGTGCCCCTTCCCCACCTTGGAAGGTGTCGCAGCTGACTCCACACTCCACCTGTACTCCTGGGAGCGGCTTTGGTGGCTGTTGTCTTCCCCCTCTCCCGCCGGGCACTGGCCAACTTTTGATGCTTGACAGGTGGTGGACTGTCCGTGCTGTGGCTCCTTGCCACACTGGCTGCCCTGCTGCCTGGTGCACTCCAGAATCCGGTGACTACTGGCACCACTGGTCCCGCCGATGTTGTGGCTGAGGTGCTAGGTTGGGACCTGGAGAGTCGGGCCCTACGAGACTGACGGGGTGGGGGAGGTGAGGGAAAGAGGTCAAGGGTGGTCAGGAAAAGTTTCTTAGGATCACTGGGACGGGTAGCTGGAGGGGATTTGGGAGTGGAGGAAGAGGTTGTGGTTGTAGGAGGTGTACGTTTGGTGACTTTGGGTGAAGGTGCATGCGCTGGAGGCTGTCGTGAGGTGGATGGCTGTTGGGTGGGTGTGTGCCTGCGTTTGTGTACCTTGGGAGGTGGCGTCACAGACACACTGGGAAAGGACACAGGGGATGTGTGAATGGTAGTGGGGGTGGTGAGTGCACGTGAGCGGGGTGTGGTGGTGGGTGTGTTGGTGATGGAAGTAGTGGCTGTAGATGTAGTGCATGCAGGTGTGAGTTTAGACGAGACTGGGAGGGAGGAGGGAGACGAGGAGGAGGGGGACACAGTGGAGGCAGTGATGTTGCTATGTCTGCATGTGTGTGATGCTTGCGTGAGTGCCTGTGGGATGTGTGGTGCTTATGTTTGCCTGAGCTTCCTTTGTGTGTTGAGGTGTGTGGATGCTGGTCTGATGGGATGCTTGGGGTAGGCTGAGGTACAGGTAATTGGGTCTGGGTGGAGGAAGTTGGAGGGGGTGAGGCTAGAGACAGGGACAATGGCTGCCATCAGTGCTGAGGCCAGAGTCTGAAAAGCTCGCTGAAGGGCTGCCTGACCAGAATGAATGCCCTCCAGGAATGCATTGGTTTGTTGCAACTGCCTCTCTACACCCTGGATGGCATTCAAAATGGTAGACTGCCCAACAGTGAGGGACCTGAGAAGGTCAATGGCCTCCTCACTGAGGGCAGCAGGGGTGACTGGGGCAGGGGCTGAGGTGCCTGGGGCGAAGGAGATGCCCACCCTCCTGGGTGAGCGGACACGGGGCAAAGGCTGAGGGGCTGCTGGGAGGGTGGTGCTGGAGGGGGGGTGGCGCCTGTACCTGTAGATGCGGGGGGCACAGATGGGCCCACCGACACGAGGGAGCTCCCATCAAAGGACGAGTCCGTATCACTGGTGTCAGCTCCGGTCACCGCCGTGGAGCTCCCTTCACCCTCTGTCCCACTGGTGAAATCAGACTTCGTGGTGTCACCCTCCAGGGCCATGTGGGATGCAGCTCCCTCCTGCTCCGGTGCCACTGCTCCTCCGCCTGATGATGCTAATGCACACATGTACAGGGAGACCACAAAAAGGGGGTGGAGACAGAAGAAAGACATGTTGAGTAAATGCATTACCGCTACCATTGGCGGACACAACAGACGCAGAAGCCCCCTGCACTACGCCGCGCACTTGTGGTCCACTATTCAATCCCTGGGACATGGCCTACAAGGCTATGGCCGATATCTGTACACATGGATGTCACAGGAGCCTGACTAGGTGTAGTTGGCACTGTACCCAGGTGGGGTGGGGTGCCACAGGGTCTGCCTGAAAAAGGGGACTTAACTAGCACACTCGCCCTGGCCTAGGGAAACCCACAGCCCACCTCCCCCACCCAGACACCTCCACTGTGCGCTGAATCGGCAGAATGAGAGTGTACTCACCCCCTTGTTGCTGCTGGGATGCCCTCAAGTGCCCATGCAACCGCCACCGCCAGGATCTTGAACATCAGGGGGGTCATGGTGCGACGGGCACTCCTCCCACGTTGGGAGGCCATCCCCAGCTGGGCCTCCGCCGTCTTCTTGCTCCAGCGACGAATGTCCTCCCATCTTTTCTGGCAGTGGGTGCTCCGTCTGTGATAGACCCCCAGGGTCCGGACGTCCTTGGCGATGGCACGCCAAATATCCTTCTTCTGGTGGGCGCTGACCTACATGAATTGTATAGGGGAAAAAGAGAAGTTATTACCAACTGCACCGTCACAGTCATTGGCCCGCATCCCTATCCTTGCCATGTGGCACATGCACTCCGTTGTTTCATGCACGCATCATTCTCCCCCCCATCTTTTATCCACACCACTCCACACAGGCATTGCCCATACAGCATGCTCACAGTGTACTTACCTGTTTGTCTGGAGGACCGTAGAGTAGCGTGTACTGGGGGAGGACCCCATCCACGAGTTTCTCCAACTCCTCTGTGGTGAAGGCAGGGGCCCTTTCCCCAGACGCACGAGCCATTGTCTCTTCCAGACTGAGGTCACAGCAGCACTTGCAGTGTAGGTCCTCTCCTGTCGAAGATCAGGTATCGAGTGATTGAAGATAGAAAATGGCGGTCACATCCGCGGCGGTGCGTACTGTCATCGCCGGCGTACATCGTCATTGGCTCCTGAGACCCATAGGGTCCAATGTTAACCAATGCAGAATTGCGCCACGGTCTTCGACCGCCTACTGCGACGGTGTACAACGCCAGCGCAGTTACTTCACATCCCATTGTCCCACTTTATAGGTCAGGCAGCTGCCATTTCAGGGGCCCACATGGCTTTATTTTTAACTGTGTCACACATACCTAGGCCTTGCCTCACCACTCATACAGGCAAAATTCGGGTTATGAATGGTTTTCTGAGTGAGCTGTGTTTACGTACCTCTGAGTTGGTTGACTCTGTGTTCGCTGTTGTCCTTCATAGGCACCGTCCGCTGGGACATGTGAGGAGATGGCGGCATCCTCCGGTGTACAGACCGCTGGTGGACCTGTCGACAATGGAGGAAAGACATGCAATCATCACCTACAGGCTTGATTGCACCACAATCCTGGAACTGTGTGCCCACTTGGAGCCAGACCTGATGTCAGCTATCCGCCATCCCACAGGAATCCCCCCTCAAGTGCAGGTGCTGTCAGTACTCCATTTCCTTGCAAGTGGGTATTTTCAAACTACAGTGGCCATAGCATCAGGGATGTCCCAGCCTATGTTTTCCAACGTGTTGTCCAGAGTGTTGTCTGCCCTGCTGAAACACATCCGGAGGTACATCGTTTTCCCTCAGGTGGAGGATTTGCCTACTGTGAAAGGTGACTTCTATGCCCTGGGATATATCCCCAACATCATAGGTGCCATTGATGGGACACATGTGGCCTTGGTCCACCCCGCAGGAGTAAACAGGTTTACAGAAACCGGAAGAGTTACCATTCGATGAATGTGCAGATGGTGTGTTTGGCAGACCAGTACATCGTCCATGTTAATGCCAAATTCCCTGGCTCAGTGCATGGCGCTTACATCCTGCGGAATAGCAGCATCCCTTAAGTGATGGGGCAACTCCAGAGGCACAGTGTGTGGCTATTAGGTGAGCACCCGGAACCAAATCAGTGGGAATAGTTGTCTCGCCATTTGCAGGTGACTCTGGTTACCCCAACCTGTCATGGCTACTGACCCCAGCGAGGAATCCCAGGACAAGGGCAGAGGAACGCTACAATGAGACACATGGGCGAACTGGGAGGATTATAGAGCGGACCTTTGGCCTCCTGAAGGCCAGGTTCCAGTGCCTCCATATGACAGGTGGTTCCCTATTCTACTCACCAAAGAAGGTGTGCCAGATCAAATGAGCTGCTGTATACTTCACAACTTAGCTTTGCGACGACAGGTGCCTTTTCTGCAGGAGGATGGTCCAGATGGAGGTGTTGTGGCAGCTGTGGAGCCTGTGGACAGCAAAGACGCGGAAGCAGAAGAAGAGGACATCGACAACAGGAACTCTGTGATCCTGCAATACTTCCAGTGAGTCCAGTGAGGCACAGGTAAGAAGACAAACCTGCCTACTACATGTACTTTAACACTACTACCTCTCTACTGTCTGTCCTTTTCACCCAGTGTATGGTCACTGAGTTGTCACTTTCCCTTACGATTTCAAAGATGTGGGTCCCACTGTGTGACATCTGCTTTGTTTCCTCATGGACTAGAGCTGTGTGACATAGGTATGTTGATATTACAATTGAAAGAGCATTTTGTCACTGTAATTGCTAATACACTATTTCGAAATCACAGACAGACTCCAGATTGTTTTGTGCTTTAAGGGTGTTTATTTAAGTGCTCAATAATGGAGGGGGTTGTAAAATGGTGAGGGGTGATGGTGGAGGAATGTCCATGGCAGAGTCCAGTCTATTAGTCTCACAGGTGCATTGTCCAAAGGGGCATAGGAAGTGGAGCTGGGGCAGTTTGAGGATGGACAGGGTGACAAGGTGGGACAAAAGGATGACATTCAGGGCGGTCTCATTTCTTGGCGGGGGTCTTGGCATCGTTCTCTGTCTTTGTCCTGGACCTCAGGGACCGTTTGCGGGGTGGTTCTCCCTCTGCAGGGGGTGGGCTCCTGTCCACTAGCACCGGGGGAGGTGGTGGGCAGTTCATCGTCCAGGCTAGTGTCAGGGGCCCCTTGTTGTGCCACAGTGTCCCTCCTGGTGTTGAGGACTTCCTTCAGCACCCCTACGATGGTGCCCAGGATGGAATTGATGGATCTGAGTTCCTCCCTGAAGCCCAAATACTGTTCCTCCTGCAGCCACTGGGTCTCCTGAAACTTGGCCAGTACCGTTGCCATCGTCTCCTGGGAATGATGGTACGCTCCCATGATGTTGGAGAGGGCCTCGTGGAGAGTGGGTTCCCTGGGCCTGTCCTCCCCCGTCGCACAGCAGCCCTCCAAGTTCCCCTGTTTCCCTGGGCCTGTGTCTCCTGAACGGTGTGCCCACTGCCACTGCCCCCAGGTCCCTGTTATTGTTTAGCCTGGGTTCCCTGTAGTGGTGGACACACTGCTTATTGACGTGTCCTGGGGACAGAGGTATGGGCCAGCTGGGTGGGTGCTGTGCTGGTGTTTCCAGAGGGGGCAAGCTCTGTAGTGGCCTGTGCCAGTGTGAGGGGAATCAACTGTCCCGAGGTCCCAGATGGGCCGGGCTGGTCGTCTAGATCCAGTTGGACAGAGCTGCTGTCATCACTGTGGGCCTCTTCTGTTGGTGGTATGGACATGTGTGGACCCTCCTGTGCGGTGACGTTGGGTAGGGGTCCTGCAGGGGTGTAAAAGCATGATTATTGCATCTGGGTGTACCATGGTGTGCAATGGGTGGGTGACCGTGTACACCAGTGCTTGCATTCCTGTGTGGGACCTTGTGTGATGATGGTTTAGGGGGGTGTATGGGTATGTGCAGTGGCCATGCACTGGTGATGGGTGTCCATGCTTTGTTGTTGCATGCAGGGCTTGGTGTTGGGATGTGTGGTTTGTGATATTGGGACATTTGTGAGGAGTAGGAGTGATGGGGTGAGGGCGAGGGTGGGGTATGTGATGGCATGCAGGTAGGGTGGGGGATATAGTAGTGAAGGTTTGACTTACCAGAGTCCATTCCTCCAGCTACTCCTTCGAGGCCCTCAGGATGCAGAATAGCCAAGACTTGCTCCTCCCATGTTGTTAGTTGTGGGGGAGGAGGTGGGGGTCCTCTGAACCCAAGGTGGTTTCTTGAGACCACGGAACACACCTTGCCCTGTAGGTCCTTCCACCTCTTCCTGATGTCATTCCTATTTCTTGGGTGCTGTCCCACTGCGTTGACCCTGTCCACTATTCTTCGCCATAGCTCCATCTTCCTAGCTATGGAGTGTGCTGCACCGGTGATCCGAATAGCTGTGGCTCTACCCGGATGATTTCCTCCACCATGACCCTGAGCTCCTCCTCAGAGAACCTGGGGTGTCTTTGCCGTGCCAGGGGGTGGTGTGGGTGATGTGTGGGGTGGTGTGTGTTGTGATATGTGGGGTGATATTTAGTGGTGTGTTGTATGAGGTGCGTGGATGTTATGTGGGTGATGGTATTGTGTGCCTGTGGATGCTTGGTTGTAGATTGTAGTGTCTCTCCCTGGCCTTCTGTCGCAATTGTGGTCGTAGGGGTTTGTGGGTGATGTGGGTGGGTGTTTTATACTGTATTGGGTGTGTGGGAGTGGTGTGTGTATGTGTATCAGGTGTGTGTAATTGGAATTGTCCAATGTGGTAGTGTTTTGTAAAGGTGTGTGTATTTTGAGCGCGGCGGTGTGTACCGCCAATGGAATACCGCGGTTGAAAGACTTCCGACTGGATTCGGGGGTCGTGATAGTGTGGGCGTATTTCTGTTGGCGTGACGGTGGGGGTTTGGTTTTCGCCAGTTTATCACTGACCTTTGGTGTGGCGGACTTGTGTGGGTGTCTCAATTTTGGCAGATTCCGAGCTGTGGGTCATAATGACCGTGGCGGAATTCCGCTGCCGCAGCGGTGTGTTTGCGGTCTTCTGCACGGCGGTAAGCGGCTTTTACCGCCAATGTTGTAATGAGGGCCTTAGTGTGCTCTGTTTTAGTACAATTATTTTATTATTTCTTTTAAGATGGCTGCTATTGTTTACAGTTTGGGAAATGTTTTGATTTGTATTATCAGTGCCACTCTGTGAAGGCATCACTATCAGTGTCATAATCAAGTGATGTACTCAGGTATTCACATCATGTCCCTTTCTCACTTTCATGTGACAGGAACATAATGTACACTTGCTGGGGATTGTTTACATAATTGCCACTACAAGTCTGCCTCATTATCAATTGTTCGGGAACATACCTGCGTCAGGGGTCCTACATGATCTGTATAAATACATCTCACACAGGCAAGGTTATCAGAGGGATTGCTTCAAGAGGCCATCTACGCCATCTGTGCTGCACGTCACCTCGCTGCAGAACTCAGCCTTCGTGTTACCATGGAGTCTGACCTAGAAACCTCACTCCATGGTAACGAGGGGTGAGGGGAACTTCTCATGGACATGGTACTGGCAGATTAGGTTTATCTCACCTCATTAGGTTAGGGATCAGGTTCTCTATGCTAGGGATTTTACATTTCATGTTTATTGTAAGATGGTGGGGGTCTTTGTATTCACGACTCTCATCTTCACAATTATGCTTCTTTTATTGTTTGATATCCTAATCATTGAAGCTCATGCATTTCACTATAGATTGCAGTTTTTTCAATAAATATATTCAAAACCTTCCTGCATCTCATTCATTCCCTGTGTGTGACCGAGACTTATTTCTAACAGGAGGAAAGGATAACTTCCGTTCCACTACGACTCCCCTGAGATGTCACAATCTGGAGTTCATGTGAAATGTTGCCAGAAATCACCTTTTACTGTTTGGGTTTTCGATGGGGTACTGCGTGTTAGCTGAGAGGGTTGTGCCAACAGTTGTGACTTGTTGTAAGAGTGACCTAGTCGCCTACAAACAAAAGTGCTGTCATCCCTAAACCAGCTGTCTCACCTAGGAGCGAGAGTCCAACTATGACAGATGGAAGAACTCAGCAAGACTACCTCAACAGCCAGGACAAAGAAGTTGTCAACTTCAAAGGGAAACCATGATGATGGTGAATCTGAGGCCTTCTCAGCTCTGTGAACTGGAGAGAGCTGCCTTGATATGGAAAATGCGACTGAGTATGTATTCTAGCTCACATGTGAAACTCCTCTTATGTGGTTGTGGTCGGGTGGCTCTTGCTTTTAACCGGAGACAGACTTGTGAAATCACATCATCACATTATACATTAACTCGGCTAAAAGTTATGCTGACAGTTATGACATTTATCTGCCTTGTACATGCAGCTACTTGTCCGTGATTGGTTGTAAACTGCTCTCACGTCTCAGTTGATTGATCGCACATGAGTCATAATTAAACTAATGATTGCAGCAGCCTATGCTCTTGCCTCTGAGTCTACTTGATACACCCCTCATGAAGCTTACCTTCTGGCCTTCTTCTTGACTCTACTACATTATTTATGTTTTACAATATGCAGGCCTTCTCTTCTCCTGCATGAAAGGCAAGAGCTGCATAATACTCCTGCTTCCCTTACTTGACTGGTTAAGCCAGGCACCCAAGAGTAAAAGGCAGTCTGAGAAGAATGCAGTTACACCCCCAATTTGACAATACAATATCATTTTTCTTTTCACAATCATAATATTTAGAACTGGATGGGTTCACTTCACTCCTCCAAAATTTGTATTTTTCAAACCTAGATGACAGAACATTTAGGTAAATAATGATTACTTGGGGCTCTGTGTCAAAAGTAAAGTTTGCAATGCATTTAACTAGATTGGATCATACCAATGTCTTCATTTTCTTCCACAACAGATTGAAGATGATGTGCTGCTTATCACCCTGATGAATATTGTTGTTGTTTTGTGCAGTGTTTGTCTTTGTCACCGATTTCTCCAAATCACCTTTCCCATCCATATATCAAACCCCTAACCCTTAATCCATACCATAAATGGATCACACACTTGGTGGGGCAGATGTGGTGAAAGCACTACTAACTCACTAAAGGATATTCTTCTACCTGAGCAATAGCCCACATCATCCCCACTTACCCACCCATGCAGAAAAGGGATCCATATCTTAGATGTAGAAGAACATAATTCATCAACATCCTTCATGCGTGTGTTGTATTAAAGCATAATCTTATCCACTCCATACTTTCAGTTCACTTTTCCTGACTTGAGAACTTTGTACCCTAAGTTTGAATTAAATTCCATGTTCCCCATTTCTCAGAAATAAGTTACTATTGCTAGTGTTTGTTATAATACCAGGTATTCTTTGTTGAGTCTGGTCTCAGTCTTTGAAAAGTTACGATATAAATAGATAACCCACTAGCTCTGTGGTTTGCTTTCAATTTAGTTGCCTTTAATGGATAATCCTTTTGATTAATCCTCCAGTTGAAGCTCACCTAGGTGGGAATGGGACCTCGCTTGTGATGCCTTCCCTGTTAGCGCACTACCATCACCATTAAGAAGGCACCATGAGAAATCCTGCAGTAATTTTTGGGAAGATTGAGAGAGGTAACAGCCATTGCTTCATCTATTCAGGCAAGAGAGCTATGGAGTGAAGTGAACTAGTTTAGTTAGTAAGAACCTAATGCTACTGCAGATAAGTATTTATTTATCTAGGTTGTAGGCAATGTGGGCAATGGAGGATACCACCCCTAATGGTCAATATAGTTACAAAGGGTAGTAGGGCAAGGGTATAACTAACTATAACTAACTGGTATACACTTTGAGAAGTGGATTAAAAAACAGGCTGTGTGAAAAGGCAGCAGTGCAAAGTAAATGTAAAACGCAAAAAAACATCTTCAGGCATAAAGTATGATAGAATCATTTTTCCCTTTACTTAACAACAAAAATCAACCTCTTCACCCGCAACGGACCCACCCCCCTCCTAAACAATATCCACCCAACCAATGTCCAAAGTAAATGTCCAACGAAAAGTCCAAAACAAAGACCACAATTACCCCAACTGCCCTTCCCAAGTCCCACCTTCTCCACTCACAATAAAAGTCCCTCCCACCAAAGCAGAAAATAAAAAAGGGCTCAGAAGAGGGTGTTTTCAAAGAGGGTCCACAGTTCTTGGTACTGGGCCTCAAATCATGCCATCCGATGGCCCAGCTGCACCAGCTCATGCAGCATGCTGCGTTCGAACAGGTGATCTGGGTAGAAGAGGGGCAGCAAAGGTGGTGCGGGGAGCTGCCAGGAGCACTGATGATGTTCCTCAGATGATAGAGGTGAAGGTGGTTGGCTCGAAAAAATGGGGCCCTGGGCAGGGGCAAATGCTTGAACCTCCTACTCCTCCAGTTGTTGGTTCTCAGCCTGGATGGCCTCCAACCTCTGCCGTCACAGCTGGGTTGCTATCTTCTGACATGTCAGGGGTAGTGGTGGATGAGCAGGAGTAGCTAAATCAAGAAATGGAAAAAAAGAAAAAAAAACATATTGTAAACAATTCTGTGCACAAACACTTTTCTAACATTATATAGTGACACAGTAGCAATACATTGCTGGCCCTCTAGGGCCACTGGAATCTGATATGATTAGGATATGATTAGGAGAGTCACAGCGCCATATTTTACCCATATATACCTCATTAAAAAGCACTGACTGAAAGGAATTAAGGCTGAATAACACCAGATAACATCAGATTAAAAAACGGAGTGTTTTTTTTCTTTTCAATGATTTCCTAAAAATTGAGCAGACACTTTGTGTGGGAAAATATAAATAAATGACCTCTGATTAATCACTAAGGTATTATCCACTATGGAGTACAAGTTGTTGTGATAAATGAATGCTAGCTAGAGAATCGGGTACTACTTTGCTCCTCTCGGCGGTCTGCAGCTAGGGCAGCTGTAATGGACAATTATCTTACTTTTATTCCAGTGGCCCTGCTCTTCTCCAAATGCATATCAATTCTACCCTGACTCCAAAGAGGCAGATGGATAATAACACTACATCACACATGCCATGTATAACATACTGACTGGTAATACACAGAACAAAACATTGGAAGGTTCCACAATGACCATGGCCACTCTCTTGTTTTACTGTTTGAGCATGAGCAAGAAAAAGACAAGCAAGTGTAAAATAGCTTGCTTGAGGCTCCAATCTTCACAATAGAGAACCTGAAATCTTAGTCCTACAGTACAAGTCCACAAAATATACAAGGGGAAGGGAAATCTTATTGACAAAACATAAGAAAGCTACAGACTAGTACAGACAGGAGGAAGTCAGCTTCAGAAACATGAAATATAGAAAAAGGATAATGCAAGGTGTTATACCTGACAGCCTTAGAGTGGTCATCCCCAACTTTTCGAATGCCTCCCTCCACTTTTCTGGCACTGTTTTTGCTGATTTTAGGACTCTGCGCACTTTACCACTGCCAACCAGAGCTAAAGTGCTTATGCTCTCTCCCTACAAACATGGTAACAATGGTTCATACAAATATTTGATTTACTAGTAAGTCCCTAGTAAAGTGTACTACATGTGCCTAGGGACTGTGATTTAAATACTACTAGTGGGCCTGCAGCATTGGCTCTGCCACGCACATAAGTAGCCCCTTAACCATGTCTCAGGCCTGCCATTGCAAGGCCTGTGTGTGCAGTTTCACTGCCACTTCAATTTGGCATTTAAAAGTACTTGCAAATCCGTAATCTCCCCGTTTTCTACATATAAGTCACCCCTAAGGTAGGCTCTATGTAACCCATAGTGCAAGGTGCTATGGAGGTTAAAGGCAGGACATGCACATGTGTGGCTTATATGTCCTGGTAGTGGAAAGCTCCTTAAATGATTTCCCACTACTGTGAGGCCTGCTCCTTTCATAGGATAGCATTAGGGCTACCCTCATATACTGTTTGAGTGGTAGATTCTGATCAGAAAGGGGTAACCAGGTCATATTGTGTACGGTCGGAATGGTAAAAGAAAATCCTGCTTATTGGTGAGGTTGGATTTTATATTACTATTTTAGAAATGCCACTTTTAAAAAGTGAGCATTTCTCTGCATTTAAAATCCATCTGTGCCTTAAGCCTGTCTCCAATCCACATCTGGGCTGGGCTGGGTGACAGTTTCCTTGTGCATTTCACCCAGACAACCACAAACACAGGAAACTCAGTCACACCTGCATACTGAATAGGTCTTCGTGGGCTGGGAGGGTGGAGGGCCGACACCTACATATAAAAGGCCAGTGGCTTGCCCTCACACAATGGACTGCCAAACCCCCTACTGGGACCCTAACAGACAGACCTGTACTGAAACAGGACCTTGTGCACTTCAAAACCACTCTCTGAAGTCTCCCCTACTTCAAAGGTATTTTGGTTATATAAACTTGGTCCCTGACCCCACCAAATCAGACGCTTCTGGACCTGTACCTGCAACCTGTCAAGAGGAACTGCCTGGCTGCCCAAAAGACTCATCTGGAAAGCATTGCTGAGAAGGACTGCTGCCCTGTTGTTGCCCTGCTGCCTTGCTGCCCTCTGACTTTGCTGAGAAGTGCTCTCCAAGGGCTTGGATTGAGTTCCTATTTTCTGAAGTCTCAGGGACTTCATATCTTCAAGAAACTCCTTGTGCACCAAAAAGTGACGCACAGCCTGCTGGAAATGACGCACAGCCATGGCACGACAGAGAAATCGCAGCACAGCCAAACTGGAATGATGCAGCCCGACTTCCCGAATCAATGCAGCACCTGCCTTGTGGCTGGAAATTCGACGCAGAGCCCTACCAGATCAATGCACAGTCGAACTGGAACAACGCAGCCTGACTTCCCGAGCGACTAATCAATACAGCACCTGCCATGCAGCAGAAAATTTGACACATCACCATACCAGATCGACCCAACGCCTGTGACTTCGTCCCACTCGCCCAGGATTTCCACGCATTGTCCCTGGGCATCAAAATGTTCCCTGCATCGCAGTGAGGAACCAAGACTGTGGACTGGAAATCAACGCAAAGCCCCTTGCAACGCATTGTCTGTGCCGCAGCAGAAAGTCTGACGCACACCCTATTTTTCCACACATCTCCTCCTCTGCGGTCTCTGTGCATGTTATTTTTTATGCAAACCAGGTACTTTGTGCAAACAAGAGACATCTGTTGATTTCAGGCTTTTTAAATCTTGCAAAAGTGATATCTCAACTTGTAGTTACTGAATCTTTTTTGTTTTGACCTTAATTTAATCAAATAAATAACCCATATTTTCTAAACCTGTGTGATGTATTTTTGCGGTGTTTTCACTGTGTTCTTGTATGATTTATTGCACAAATACTTTACACATTGCCTTCTAAGTTAAGCCTGACTGCTCAGTGCCAAGCTACCATAGGGTGGGCACAGGATAATTTGGACTGTGTGTGACTTACCCTGACTAGAATTGTGTTCCCTATTTGAACAAAGGTGAACACCTCTGCCAATTAGAGACCCCATTTCTAACACAGGGATAACAAGAATTAATAAAACTTCGATAGAATGAAGAGGAGTTGAAAAAAGGAGAGAGTCACCATATAACAAAACAAGGAAAATCTATTCTAAATTAGGAGAGGTAAAAGTTGGGAGAACTTACACGGGCCTCGAGATCCATTAGCTACGGCCCTTGTGGTGGTGATGGTACTTCCACCTGCCATGGCACTGGTGGTGGCAGCCCTGGCTTCTCCCTGACCCCTCTCTGATGCCCTCTTCTTTCTCTTGGGTGCTGATTTAAGAAGTATAGAAGATAACAAAAATAGAGTAGTGGTACAGTTAATCTGCCAGAAAATATTTTGACCTGCGAAGGCAAATGCAAGCCATATAAAGAAAGACACAGAAAACACTAACTCACTGATATTACTACTACCACTATCTTAGTGACAGGATAGAGGAGTCCGCATGACTTCTCAAATAATCAGCCCAAGTGAGCTCTGATGGGTACAATTAGGTAGAGCCAAGCACGTGGCTCACTCAAATGTGATCACATAATATTTGTAACATTACATGAACTTAACTTACCTCTGAGAGCGGGCAACATTCTATTTGAAAAACAAAAATAGCATTGTAGACCACAACAAATAAATAATTATTCACTGAGTGCACAACCTGGATGCCCATCAGGTCAAGCAAGTCCTGCTCCCAGCTCTGTGGTTGCACTTCAGCCCAGTCCTCTGGTGCATGCACTAGTGTAATCTCCTTCACAGCAGCCAATGCTCCCACAGGGCGTACCCACTCCTAAGCCTCCTAAGCCTCCCGCCTGATGCCAGCATGTATGGAAGGTGGTGCTGCACATGAAAAATCAGTGCCACCACCTCTGCGTTTGAAAAAATGGGGTGGGCTGCACCCCATGGTTGCACTGGTGATGACAAGGAGTGCGACTATCAGCTACACTAGCACCACCTCTCCCTCTCTCACCCTGCTCTGCCTTGGTACTGGGTGGGAAAAAATAAAATTGAAAAAGACGGAAGGAATTAATAAAAGAATGGAAAAAGTAAGGAAGTAAAGGGAAAAACTAAAAAAGTTTAAAAGGTCACAGAAAAAAATACTAATGGAAAATATGCAAACGCACAGACACACAGTGATACAATTAAGGTAAATGAAGGGTAGATGAGTGGGATGGAGCAGGAATGCAAAGATTTAGAATAGATGGAAACATCAGGCCCAGCACCATACACAGAACCGAAAAGCAAGTAAAACGAAATGGCCACACACATGGGACTGTGTGGTGCCATTTGCACTCATTTTTCAGCGTTGAACGCGCTACTGGCCCAAAAAAACAGCATGAACAGGCAGCAGAGTATTAATTCGCCACATCTGCGGAGTTACACAGAATCTCGCTGAGTTTTTTTTTTAACTCTGCAGAAGTTTGTGTATCAAAAGTCTGCGAGTTCCTTCTGGATCTAATCAAAATCCCCTTGTCAACGGCATAATTGACAGTGGTGCAGGACTGCATAACAGACCATCAGCTTCTTCAGACCCGCCAGTGCACAGTACATCTTCAACTCAGGACTTTGCATTGCAGTCTTGCAGCTCCTTGGAATCGCCACTTTGCGACACAACCTCAACATGGGACCATGCAACGTTCTGCAACCAGGATTTAAGATACTGTGTCTGGCCTGCGCCCCATTGTGGTCTGCCTGAACTTGTGGCTATATCTTGGTGCGGCGCAACCAGATAGGCACCTTTGGCACTTTGTGCTTTTAGGCAGTATTTTCACTTCAAATTTTCTAAATGCATATCTCCAGTTCTACTAATTGGAGTTTTGTTGTTTGAGTGTCAAATAATTTATTAAATTTTACTCTATTTTTGAGTTTGGGATTTTCTTGTGTTGTATTTTCACTTTACTATTGTTTGAACTGCTGCATACATACTCTGCAAATTGCCTCTAAATTAAGCCTGACTGCTTCTGCCAGACTACCAGAGGGTTAAACACAGATTAATTTGCGGTTTGCTTGTGTGTTCACCTTGACAGAATTTGTGCCTGCTGTTTCAGTAGGGTTTCACTCCCCTCAACCAGTAACCTAATTCCCAGCAATGAGGAACAATGTGCTTCAGAAAGGCGCTGTGTCTCTGAGTGGTCTGAACCTACCAGCTTTCCTTTAAAAAGAGAGGAGGACTGGATCAAGTTGTCACGGTTTCGGGCGGGTCTGATCAGGACTCTGGTTGGGACACCCCTTGAGGTCACCGAATATCCTAAAGAGGTAGTATACTGGGGAAGAAGAGCAGCTAAAGGCATACACGGAAAGGACAGCTATGAACAGGCACAGGAAAGTAAAAGCAGAGCAACCCTTGTGTGAACAAACAGGAAACAGATTACTAATGGACAAACATGCTGGGGTTGTGCACAGAGTAAGGCGCAGAACCTCCCACAGTGACAGGGAATGTCAATGCCTATGTGCAGTTTGCTCTTACAGATAGTCACCCTGCCAGCCCCATAGAAAGGAGGCAGCAGAAGTGATTCTGTCTCTGGACCCTAGAGCACAGACAAGGAAAGTGCTTACATACACAAGACACGCTCTTGTGGGTCCAGCTGGAAACACAGTGGCGATTCCTGAGAAAACAGCAATAGCACACATCACTGTTAGGCACGAAAGACAACGTATAACACTGCAGAAGGACGGGGGCTGGAATTGCCTCCTGGAAACCAGGAGCCAACCCCAGAACAAAGGAGGACACTTATACACTGCTGAAGACTGATAGAACACTTACCAGACACAAATAACCAAGAAGAAACAGAAACAGAAGGGAACAAACTAAGAGGCAGAGGCAAGAACTAGGAACAGGCTCAGGCTGAAGCAAAGGCGGGACTAGGACTTGAAAACAGGGAGCAAACTTCTGGCTGAGACAAACAGAGACAGGACTGGGAAACTGAGAGCAGGCTCTGGCTGGAACAGGCAAGGACAGGGCTGGAATACAGGGAGTAGGAAATGAGCAGTAAACAGGACTGGGAAACAGAGAGAAGGTTCAGGCTGAAACAAGGCAGGAGCAGGACAGAGAAACAGGGAGCAGGCTCTGGACGAAACAAACAGGTACAAGGCTAAGATATAGGGAGCAGACTCTGGCTGGAACAATCAGGGGCAGGGCAGAGAAACAGGAAACAGGATCAAGCTGGAACAGAACAGGAACAAAACTGGAACACCATCCGACAAAGGGTCTGTAACACAAAGGAATCGAACTCCAATGCACGACGGGGATCTTGAGGAAATGGCTGCTTATAAGCAGTTCCAAGCTGGGCTGCACAGGAGAGGTCTCAGGTGTGTGTAGTTTCAAATACTCGCAAGTCCTGGAGCAGAGGATCCAGTGAAAAGGAGCAACTGGACTTCTCCCATAGAAAACAATGGGAAACAGAATCCAGGCTTTCCTGACTACCAGGCTGTGCAGTCCCAGGAAGCAAATGTAGTACTACACAAGTATACCATGGCGAAAAGAGAAACAGACAGGAGTCAGCAAGGGACTCTAGATAAGTGTTTAAGGTGATTCCCAGGCTTCCGACAGTCCCCTTACAGCGCCCCCTAGAGATGGGACGACAGAGTCGTAACACAAGTAGTCATGTTTGGTTGAGAACAAAAGTCTGCATGCTACAGACCTATTAAAGTGACTCCTGCTGAAATAAGAGGCATAGCACCATATTGGCTTAGATACAAACTGTACAAAGTCAGGGATGTATCCACCCTGATTTACGCCATCAGCAGCTTCTTGTCCGCACTAGGAAAACAGAAATATGTCAAATATAGATAATAGAATGCAACATCAACCGCTTTTTCGAGAGATAGATAAATTGTTTCACATCAGCTCTCTCCTGTAGTGTCTCAGCCATGTCTACCACAAATAATTGTTTCTGTTTGGTGTTATGTACTCTCTGCTCTGTTCCACCCCTTGCATACTTGTGACAGACACTCTCAGCCACCTCTGACTCCTGTATTTCTGCCACCATATTTCCACGTTTCAACATGTTCAGCAAAATAACTTTGTGAAATGAGTGTTTTGTTTTTTTAATTGGGTATATGCACACAGCAATGTTAAAATGATGAGCACTGATCCTATAAGTGCAGCCATGGGCACTGCACGTGACTGCCTGATGCCTCTTAACTGATATAAAACAGGGCAAAACAAATAATTACATTATTGATAAACTTGGAAGTGTGATGGGGCACTTGACATCATCATGATAATGCACCTATAGTGATGGAATCAATGAATGCTGCCAATAGTGAAATGTTTTGAAAGGGTACGAGTCTGCCTTCTTTGCCCCTATGTTACTCCTTTTCCCCCATATGCAGAAAGAGGTACAAGAAAAATAGACTCCAAATCAGATCAGCCTTTCTGAAACTTCATATTGCTATTAGTGCTCTCAACATGGCTAACACATTGGAGGTATATCTGAAGTCACTTTTTCTGACGTCTGAAGATTTTTGGTAGAATAGTAAAAGTGTAATGGGCCTTAATGGTTGAGTAATAAAAGGCAGCCATACCTAGTGTGCAGTAGGTCCCTCTCCACTGGATCCTGGGTCTATAGCACCTGCTGCACCATGGACAACTAAAACCTTGGGCCTTTTATGCCATTTAAATTTTTATGTGCAGCACATTCTCTTGAGGCGAATACTAGGTGGCCACTACTTCCGACCCAATATAACAGTTAAAGACACCTTGCATCAGTGGTTCTCAAACTTTTGACTTCTGTGGACCACTATTATATCACCACTGGAACCCGGGGACTCCCACTGAATCATTTTTGGGATCCTAGGACCCCCCCCCCACCACTGAGTTATTACTGAAAACTGGAGACCTAATCTGTTAATAATATTTAATTTTCTCTACAGTCACAGACCTCCTGAGGAGGCGTCGCGGACCCCTTGTAATCCCCGGACCACAGGTTGGGAACCACTGCCCTACATAATCTGAAATCTTTAGGGTATTAGTGGATATACCCATTGACATAGCATAAACAGTTTATTGGTTATCTCTTACCTACATACCCTCTATAGTATGTCCGGATTATGATTGTATGAAGTATATGAATAAGCGCGCTTCACATGAACATGCATTATATTTTGATGATGCACATGTATGATTCAAGATGCATTAGGCAGGCAAATCTTTTTCTGTCCAATTGTAACACCCGAAAGGACTACATTTTTAGATGCCTATAAGCCAAAAATGATTACCATGGATCATCTACCTTACTTCTTTGCTCGTTCGTGTGATGAAATTTATGCTCACCACTTCCACAGTTCAACAGCCGCCACTGGAAAAGCCTACAGCAAAGTCAAGGAAGCCCAAGTACATTTTCAAGGAATTTGTCAGGAAAGCTGTATTTGTTGACACTTTTCAGGTGAAACCTGGAAAAGCTCATGAGAATCACAGAAAATCAAAAATTTCATCCATATGAGGTGTAAACATGCAGGTGAAATCTTACCTCTTTCGTTTGTAAATCAGACCCAAAGAATTTTGATGGCTAGCAGACATTCTAACATTAATTTTGAAGACCACTTTAGGTAGTCTATCTATGTTATCTCCCTTCTATATGTTTCACCCATTGTGGACCATTTCTGTTATATGTCTGATCCTTCCTGTCTTCATAGGTTCACTTCCTTTCTATGCCTATGACCAAGCTAGGTCTGTGTTTAACCTCTATCACTTGGAGTAGTGTCTAGACAGTGGTTTGTATATACTCATGATGAGTGGAGCAAACTCAATTTCTGAGCCACAACATGCTGTAAAAGTGTTCCACTAATTTCCCCTTTAACCACACGTTTCCAGTGCACACATTCAATACAGTGGTCGTTGATTTCTTTTGTTTCCATTTTCACTGCAGTTGGACCTTGAATAGGATTAGTGTGGATTAATATTACAGTCGCAGTGTTAGTGGTGGACGGATCAGCACTGCTACATTCTCGTTATGCAAACTTCTCATGCCAACCTCGAGGCCACTGTTGGTGCTGGATGCCTTCGTATAACGGTTGTGATAGTCATTCTTCGCCTTAATTAGCAATAGTTCAAGGGTTCCCCCCCTCGTCCAGATACTCAGCACACACCCAGCGCAAAAGAACTGTTCTTTCCCCAGAAGAGTTCAGGAGCCTCCCAAAATCTTTGTTGTGTACAACATGTTATCATAGTGCCCTTATTTATACTTTTTTAGCACCGCATTTGCGTCATTTTTTTACGCAAAAGCAGCGCAAACGTACAAAATACAATTGGGCCATATTTATACTTTTTGACGCAAAACTGCGCTAACGCAGTTTTGCGTCAAACAAATTAGCGCCGGCTAACGGCATTCTGAAGCTCCATGCGGGCGCCGTATTTATTCAATGACGTTAGCCGGCGTTAGCCGCCGGCGTTAGCCGCCGGCGCTGCCTGGTGTGCGTGAAAAAAAATGACATACACCAGGCAGCGCCGGCGTAGGGGGATATGGAGCTTGGGCGCCAAAAAATGGGGCAAGTCAGGCTGAGGCAAATTTTTCGCCTCAACCCGATTTGCGCCATTTTTTTCGACTGCCAACCCCCATTGAAATGACTCTTGTCTTAGCAAAGACAGGAGTCATGCCCCCTTGCCCAATGGCCATGCCCAGGGGACTTCTTTCCCCTGGGCATGGTCATTGGGCATAGTGGCATGTAGGGGGGCACAAATCAGGCCCCCCTATGCCACAAAAATTTTTTAAAAAAATACTTACCTGAACTTACCTTAATGTCCCTGGGATGGGTCCCTCCAGCCTTGGGTGTCCTCCTGGGGTGGGCAAGGGAGGCAGGGGGTGTCCCTGGGGGCATGGGAGGGCATCTCTGGGCTCCTTCTGAGCCCACAGGTCCCTTAACGCCTGCCCTAACCAGGCGCTAAAAAACGGCGCAAAAGCGTCTGGACGTCATTTTTTTTGACCCGCCCACTCCCGGGCGTGAATTTTGCCCGGGAGTGTAAATACGGCACACATGCCTCGGAGTCAATTTTTTAGACGGGAACGCCTACCTTGCATATCATTAACGCAAAGTAGGTGTCCACGCTAAAAAATGACGCAAACTCCATGGACTTTGGCGCTAGACGCGTCTAACGCCAAAGTATAAATATGGAGTTAGTTTTGCATCGGAATTGCGTCAAAAAAAACGACGCAATTCCAGCGCAAACAGAGTATAAATATGCCCCAATTGTATTTTGGAAGTTTGTGCCGCTTTTGCGTCAAAAAGCGGCGAAAATGCGGAGCTAAAAAAGTATAAATATGGGCCTTTAATAACTTGGCACCGAAGCTCAAAGTCTTCCATCATTGTAACAACTTTCTCAGCTGCTCACGAGTATTTCACTTCACAGCTCCATTGCGTTTTAGCTATGCCGTAGGCAGTGTTTCTTATATTAATGTAGACGATCTCCTACTTTAAATCAATACTTCAATTATAAGTGCTAGTAATTGCACTCAGAAAATGAAATATAACTTTATATGTAATTAGGAAATAGAAATGAAATATTTCAAATGAAAAATTAATTAGGCCCAGCACAATCTATTTTTCTGGATGCAGGAATGGAGAAGGGTTCGCTGCGCGATCGAATTAATTTGTAAAAGCATTACTTCTGGAATAGTTCCGTCTTCTTACCTTGAACAGGTTTGACATAGGTAAACGCACTGGAAACTTCCGTCTTCCCACGATCTTCATATACAATTTCTGACGCATTCTGTATTCTTACTTGGCTCACACAAAGGGATTAGGCTCTCCTTTTCACAACTTTCTAAGTAAAGTTAGTTAATTAAGCAAAGTTAATCATCAGAATATTTCACTTTTTTGCTGCCATATGTTGTGTTTCTCGTAATAACTTTCACCGTGCCCTTGGAGGCAGTTCCTTTGCTGCGGCGTTGCTCCCCTTGCTGAGCCAGCAGCAGAAAAAGAAAACAATAGTCGTTTTATTTTTCTGCTACTGGCAGTGCCAGCAGTGCAGGGAGGGGTGGGGCTGGGCCTCAGGATGTGGAGGGGTAGGAAGAGGGGTGTGCACTAAGTGCGCATGCGAGTTTGCCCGGCCATCTCAGGCTGGCCA
This sequence comes from Pleurodeles waltl, assembly GCF_031143425.1. Lineage (NCBI taxonomy): Eukaryota > Metazoa > Chordata > Amphibia > Caudata > Salamandridae > Pleurodeles > Pleurodeles waltl. The sequence continues at coordinate 890,319,981 of NC_090442.1, read as the reverse complement.
AACGCACATGAGTATTTAGGTTTCTCCAGCCCGACTGTGTTTAACAGACAGGAGGGAGAAACTGCACAGACCCCAGGGTTGTGCCTGAGTGGCAGTCTGAGCCACTTAGACCAATCCAGGCCCTGCTTTCATGCTAAGCTTAGCATGAAAGCAACCCCAGGATTGCATGGGGAGCCTGTGCTGGTGTCTGAGCAGTGGGTGCTGGGACACCACAAGAGGAGCGATGAGAGAGGCAGCAGGAACAGAGGCATAAAGATAAGTGCATTTTATTTTATTTTTCTTAATTTTCACCACTTCTCCATCCCCCCCGCACTCCTCCCCTTGAGTTATGTGGTGGCCGCCACTGCACGCCCTACATTAAATGAGTAATTACAAATAGTGGTACCAATAAGTCAATTATTCAGAAGCATCCTCATGTTTGTGTTGTGTGTATGTATACATAAGCATATTTATTTTCATATATTCACTGAACAAAAATCAAAGGTTAAAGTCACTTCATAGTTGACTGTCAGTTACAAATATAATTGTAAACTCCTAAAAAAACGGACATTCACCAGTTATAGTTAACTTAAGTCACTGCAACATATGCCCTCACCATGATGTCATTTCAAATGTCGTCAGTGATGTTGTTAATGACATAATTCAATAGGTCATGAGTCTTGTAATATGTAAGACCATACGCAGTGCAGTTCATGACAAGGGCACTACGTTCATGCAAGATGTTCAGGACATGTTACATGAGATTACACTTAATGAATCTAAAAGTAAATCATTTTCATAGTCTGTGATTAGCTTGAAAATTCACCCTTGCACTCATGGATCAATGTTTTACTCTCCTGCTATACCACTAATTGCATTCATGTGTTGTCGGATATGGAATACTCAATGGACCAATGTGGCAGAAGAAATGACTTTAGATGTGACAGAGGGTGAGCATTACATTGGTTCACACAGTGTGCACTTCTTGCACACTTACCCTTCCCACCTTAGCCATTATCATAAACCTTCACCAGAAAATGGACCACTTGGTTGTTTCTTGAGTAACAGTAGCTCAGATGTACATTGACCTTTCACTGAAAGATCTTTATATTTTAAGATGTGACACCTCAACACTCACAGAGCCAGTGTTGTGGGCTAACCTGAGTCAGACCTTGCATGAAAATGCATTGGGATGCCCATGCCTGATCCGTAAAGGTTACCTGTATCCTAAGTATTTACAAGGGTATTTCAACACTAGGAGCAATATGGACATGGGAGAGGAAGGGTTTGGGGAAAGGGGAAAGTTTGGTAAAATGTTTTGAGCAGGAGGATATCTGTGAAGAGGTGGGTCATCTCTTGTAGGGAAAATTACAGTTAAGGAGACCTCCAATAATTAATCAAAGCATTAAATATTGTGATGGTTTGTTTATGTCATCTGAGTTTAACATATCTGTGTACCTTTGCTGAAGCACTTCCCTAGTGCATCTATACTGATTTGAAAGTGAGGATGGATGCAGGTGTTTGGAGTTCTTCAACTACTGTTAGAGAGGGAATACCCTTTCCGATTAGCTTGAGTGTTAGACCTAACACCCTTGGGTGACGGTACCCCCAACATTTGTGCCTTCACCCCTCCTGTTTTGCTAAACTTGTTTTTGTTGGCTTTAGGGCTCTGTGCACTTTACCACTGCTAACCGGTGATAAAGTGCCCATGCACTCTCCTTTGAACATGGTACGATTGGCTTATACCCATTTGGCGGCACACTTAATTTGCTTATAAATCCCTAGAAAAGTCCCCAGGCCTTGAAAATGAAATGCTACTAGTTGGCCTGCTGACTTATTGTGCCACCAATCTCAATAGCCCTTTAAACTATGTCAAGGGTTACCATTGCAGTTAGCTGCAATTTTCAACTAACATTTTGACCTGTCAAATAAACCTTTTTGCCAGGCCTAAACCTCCCCTTTTATAACAAATAGGTCACTTTAAGGGTAGGCCCTAAAAAAAACCAAGGGCAAGGTGCTGTGTATAAATGTTTGACATGTACTTTTACATTTTACATGTCCTGGTAGTGAAAAACTCCCAAATTCCTTTTTCACTGTTGTGAGGCTTATTTCTCCCAAAGGATTACATTGGGGTACCTTATTACATTTAATAAGTGATAATTGTTGATTGAGTACAGATAGAAATGTCATGTTTATATTCAAATTAATTATAATCTAAAATTCTCTTTAACGAAAAAGTCGGATTTATGTCAAATTCTGAAAAGGCCACTTTTAGAAAGATGCCATTTTCTTGTCCTATTCAATTGGTGCCTGTAGCCTGTTTCTTAGGTCACATAACTAGGTGTAGTTGGCAGCTGGTCTTTGTATATTCCTCCCAGACAGCCACACAATAGAGGTTCTGGGTGTTAGCAATTATAAGGAAGTGTCTCTTTTTGCATGCTCGCCCCCACATTTTTTGACTGATGCTGTTTGTTTTTGACTCGGAGAGTGCACTGAGGCCTGCTAACCAGACATCAGTTCCAGTTTTTTAACACTTTACAAAGTATTTGTCAGATTGGCTATACTCAGTTGTCAAGTGCTGACTTACTTATAAGTGCCTACTGGATGGTACCCAGGGTACCCAAGGCAGGTAATACAGAGTGTTGAATCAGGATGCAGCACTGTCTGTGCTACCCATAGTGTGACAAATGACACAATGGCTCCCAGCCTGCCACTGTAAACGGGAAGGGCAGTGTTTACACTGCTAGTTCAGCTTGCCATTTAGACTAATGGTAAAACCACCACTTCGCTTAACCCTACATGTATGTCTCTTCTAAGGAAGGCCAAAAGATCCCTGAGGCAGGAAGATATATATTGTTTAGTAGAACATTAGTATTTATATATGTATGCCTTAAGAAAATAAAACCTCAAATTGTTGTTTTGCTGGGGCTAACACAGAGTTACCATCTGGCACCCCAGGCTGGCTAACATGTGTAACTAAATATCTGGGTAGTGTAAGATATCAACTTAATTGTGACATTAAATCTGGCATGATGCACAGATCAAATGTAATGTCACAATTACATTTCTGCAAATTTTAGAAAGTTGCCACTCTGTGCCCCAGCTGGTCCAGTGACCTCACAAGAGCTCTGGTTCTCAGACAGATTTCTGCCACCTCAAGAAACATGTGAATGACTCCCAGGCCTAGAAAATAAGGCAGCTGCTACACAGTGTGGTGTTACCTCCCCTCTCAGGAAAGCCACAAGATATTTTAGCCAAAAAGGCAAGCTTCAAAGGGGAGCAGCCTTTGAAGGCCAAATGCTGATAACACTCAAGAGCAGGCTGCCTCTTGTTCGTGTAGACAAGTTAGAGACAGGGACAAGTTTTTCCATGGTTGTGTAGCCCTTCGGTAGCCACACCTCTAGGGTGGGCTACCAAGCACCTGTCCACCAAATAGGGATACCAACATTTTGAGAGTGGCTAAGATAGTGCACTCAGGGATTGCCAGAAGCCACACATGGCAGGAAATTCATCACCAGAAGGGACAGGACTTGGTAGCCTATTGGTTAGTGACTGCATGATCCCCTGTGGGCACCTTCCTTGTGCCCTGCAAGTCAGATCATGTTGGATTTGGAGAAGGGCCCTTGAAATTGCACAGAGAGGCTTTACCGTCAGAAGGGCTGCACCTTCTGCGCTTTGGGCTAGTGAGGTTTAGGCTTTGCCTGTGGTTCCTGGCTCAGAGAAAAGTTGATTTCCAGCCCTAGATCGAAATAGTGACTCCAAGAATCAGTTTGCACATCCCCTGGAACCAGCTCCAGGGACACAAGATCTAAAGAACCCCAAACTGGCAAGTTGGTAGCCACCGCAGAAGTTTTGTTGCTACCTGCTGCCAGGCATCCGAAGAGACCGATCCTCAATGGTCAAAGTTGCTTTGAGTCCGCCAGACCCAGGAGTGTCATCCCATTCTTGATTGGTCACCCAAGAAGGACACTAGGCCCTACTAAAAGATTTTGCCTCAACCGCGATGCAAGGAGACCATTAGCCCAGCATTGGCTGGCAAGCTGCTTCATCAAAGAGGACTCTGGGGACCCCAATTTCTGTAGGCAAAGTCACCCCACAACACCTGTGGACCGCGGAATCACCACAAAGGTACCCTCAATAAAACCGCACCTCAACCAGAGCATCCTTGAGCATCTTGTTTCATCATGGGGGTCATTCTCTAAAGGCTATAAGTGGACTGAAAAATCCTCTGGTGGGCAGGTAACTATTCAAAGTATCCTTTCTGGCCCCCTAGACCTCTGTCCTTTTGGATTTGGTCACCCAAGTCGGGCCAGAGCAGTTGAAATAATTATTTCAAACTTTAAAAAAGTTTACAAACTTTTTATTGGCCAATGTTTGTTTGTGGTTGCATTTAAAAGTAATAGTAGCTTCTAAAAACTGTGCCTGTGGAACCCTCCGGTGGATTTTGCTCATCGAGGTATCAAAAAATTCATAAACATATACTCTATTATTTATAAATTAGTGTCCTGGGGCCAGATGCAGGAAAATTGCAAATTGCGACTTGCAATTTGCGAGTCCTTCTGACTCGCAAATTGCAAGTCGCAATTTGCAATGCAGAAGGGTGTCTCAGACACCGTCTGCGACTCGCTATGGGGTCGCAATGACCCACCTCATTAATATTCATGAGGTGGGTCGCAAATTGCGGCCCCATAGCGAGTCTAGGCACTCGCAAACATGGAGGCCTGCTGAGTCAGCAGACCTCCATGTTCGTGACTGCTTGTAAATAAAGCAGTTTTTTTTTTTTTTAAGTGTAGCCCGTTTTCCTTAAAGGAAAACGAGCTGCACTTAAAAAAAAAAAAAAAAAACTTTAGTTTCGGTATTTTTTCAGGGCAGGCAGTGGTCCCTTGGACCACTACCTGCCCTGAAAAAATTGTTTTGGGTCCATTCAAAACTGGAAGGGGTCCCATGGGGATCCCTTCCAATTTGCGAGTGGGTTACCATCCACTTGAAGTGGTGGTAACTGCGACACCATTGCATACCACTCCGAATCGCAAATAGGAAGGGAACACCCCTTCCTATTTGCGATTCTGAAATGCAGATTGCGAGTCGGTCCCGACTCGCAATATGCATTTCTGCATGGCAAAGAGGCATTTGCGCCTCGCAAACGGCGATTTTCGCAGTTTGCGACGCGCAAATCCTTTGCTACATCTGGCCCCTGGTTCTTTCATGTTGTGTGGCTTTCTTATTCTGTTGTTTGGTACTGTTAAATGCTTTCCACTAAGGGCCATATTTATAAAAGGGAAAGGGCAGGAATACACCATATTTAAGCAATATGGTGCATTCCCGTGTTTTCCCACGGTGCTGGAACCAATTTGGCTACCTAACGCCAATGCAGCTATCCTTGCACCATGTGCAAGAGTGTCTGAGTTGCATGCAGGATGGTATTTTTGCAGGAAGGGACAACTTCCTGCACACACAAAAATTCAGTGAGGCTTTTTCCTCTTTCTGTGTGTACTGCAGAATAGAAAGAGACAAAAATGAGGAGAAATAAATATATTTCTCCTTGTTGCACCTCACTTGGGGAGGCATAGGATTTTGGTGAGTCCACAGATTTACCAGGGTTGGTAAATCTGCAGAGGTATCAAATCCATGGGTGTTGCATGGGAACACCTACCTCAATGCCCATGGAATTTTTTCCTTGTGTAGAGTAAGGTAAAGCAGCTTTACGTGGCCTCATAAATAGGTTGCAAGGTTTGTGTCACCGTTGCATCAGAAAAAGTGATGCAAAATTGTGAAAGGGGCTCATAACCATGACCCTAAGTTCCTTTGTGAAAGCCTTGCTGCTTGAATGTCATAACTACCCAGGGTTGAGCTTAAGGTGGTTCAAATGAGTCTGACTGGACCCAAGACAGTTTTTGGAGTTCATTCCATGATAATGCCCCACATCCATATCATACAATACACCCAAATCCTCACAGCAGGATGGACCATCCTGACTTGATGAGAGGGGCAGAGTTGTCACCTATTACACTGGCATTTCAAAGGCACTGCCTCAGCTCACACACAAACAAATTCACACTAGCCTATATTGCCTGCAGACAGATTGGGATCCAAGCAAGGAGGGAGCACATTCCAGTCACGTCTGTAGAGGTGACAATTCCACAAGTTTTTCCACTTCAAAGTGGGCACCAAGTATAGAAAGAGGACCTTCAGACCCACTCTGCAATACACCCCTAGACCTGTGGATATTACAGAAGAAGGACTTGTCGTAGTTGGACTCTTGCTCTAGGCAATACTGCTGGTTTAAGGATGACAGTACTTATGTTTGTAGGTGACTCTGCCTATCCTACAACAAGTCACAACTGTAGTCCCAACCCTTCCGGCTCACTAGCATGAAGCGTGTAATATGTCCTAATACCCTATCATGATAAGCCTAACCTTCTACCTAAAGGAGAGCTTGGTATGTTAAACCTCATCTGCCAATGCCATGTCCCTGAAAGGAGCCCCCAACCCTCGTTACCTTGGAATGAGGTCTCTAGCTCAGACTTCGTAGGGACATGAAGTCCAGGTCAGCGTCAAGGCGACGTGCAGCATCAATAGCAGTGATGGTATCTTGTCAGAATCCCTCTGATTATCTGCCTCAAGTGTGATGTATTTATACAGATCTACTTGGACCCCTGACGTAAGTTGTTCCAAAACAATGGATAATGCTGCATGCTTGGGACGGTAATTTCTAACGTGAGCACCTACAGTTTGTTTGCCTTTGTCGCATGAGTTGTGACACTGATAACATAACTCTAAATGAAAGGGGCTTAACTATAAACAAGGCAGCCATCTTAGAAGAATTAATTAAATAAATGGTCTAAGACAGAGCAAGCTAAGTAGGTTAAAAGTCACTAGGTGACTAGCCATAAGCTAAAATAACTCCTGTTATCCCATTACAACAAACTAGGATTCACTACACCCTCCCCATTGCCGTAGCAGGCATGATGCCATTACCGGACGCCCCCGAAGGTGAGGGAATCCAAAAAGCTAAAAAGCTGCTCTGGACTAAAAGCCAAGCACAAAAAACATAGTTAAAAATTCATAATTTAACATATATAAAGAGACTATGGTGGTCATTCCAACCCTGGCGGTCGGTGTTAAACCTGCGGCTAAACCGCCAACAGGCTGCCGGTAAAAAAAAAGGAATTCCGACCCTGGCGGAAACCGCCAACAGAGACCGCCACATCAACACACCGGCCGCCACGGCGGGACAAACAAACAGCGCGGCGGTCACCGCCAACAGACAGGCGGGAGTCAATGTACCGCCCACCCTATCACAACACACCAATCCGCCACCTTTTCCGGGGCGGTAGCCCCGCCGATAAAAACACGGCGGAAACAGCCATTTCAAATGGAAAACGCTCACCTCCATACACCCCACGAGGAATCTGGACAGCATGGAACCCGAACTCCACATCCTCCCAGCGATTGTCTTTCTGCTCCTCTACCAGGAGCACGAACGCCGGCGCAGAAGACAACGGTGAGTACTGCACCTACGACACAGGGGAGGAGGGATGAGAAAATATTACGGGGACACACATACGCAACACACCCACCCCCACCCTCACCCATTACAACACACACATCAATGCACAGTAATACATCACAGTTACCCCCCCAAACCCCCCAGAAGAATGCAAAGACAAAAGGAAATGATTCTAAACATCGGAATATATTGTATTACTGGCTGAATTATACATATATATATATCTACACATCAAAAACACTTATATACATATATGTACAAGTCCGAGCATTGTAGCAGGCATTGTCCGTGGACCACTGGGCCCAAATCACATGGGCAAAGCCCACACAGGATACCTGACTCCAACGGAGATAACACTGCATGGGCATCAGATAGGAAAACTACAGGCACCTCAGGGGGAAGGGAAGGGGGGGCACCTCAGCCAGATGAGTGCACGACGCCAGATCCACGAGGGGCCTCCATGGCCACTGTTCAACCCTGGGGAGTGCAAAGCCACAGTCTCTCAAGTCTCTGCAGTGGGTGGGTTGCCCACTGTGCCAACCTGGTGAGTGCAAAGCCACAGTCTCTCAAGTCCTGCAGTGGGTGGGTTGCCCACTGTTCAATCCTGGGGAGTGCAAAGCCACGGTCTCTCAAGTCTCTGCAGTGGGTGGGTTGCCCACTGTGCCATCCTGGGGAGTGCAAAGCAACAGTCTCTCAAGTCTCTGCAGTGGGTGGGTTGCCCACTGTTCAATCCTGGGGAGTGCAAAGCCACAGTCTCTCAAGTCTCTGCAGTGGGTGGGTTGCCCACTGTGCCATCCTGGGGAGTGCAAAGCCACAGTCTCTGCAGTGGGTGGGTTGCCCACTGTGCCATCCTGGGGAGAGCAAAGCCACTGTCTCTCAAGTGGATGACAGTCTCCACTGGTTCTGGAGGGAGACTGGTGCCCAGAGTGCTTCGTGCAGCCCTGCCCGACACAGATGCGGGCCTGCCCCTGCCGCTAATGGGCCAGCGGTGCTTGAGACGGCGGTGCCCAGTGCAGCAGTGCTTGAGATGAAGGGCCAAGTTCAGCGGTGCTTGAGACGGCGGTGCCCAGTGCAGTGGTGCTTGAGATGAAGGGCCCAGTTCAGCGGTGCTTGAGACGGCGGTGCCCAGTTCAGCGGTGCTTGAGATGAAGGGCCCAGTTCAGCGGATCCGGCCATGGCGTGCAGGTCATTTGCCACCTGTCCTGTGGCTGGCGGGGCCTTCCTGCCCATCTGTCGGGTGGCTGGCGGGGCCTTCCTGGTCTGCAGTACCGGGCCTGTTGGTGTCCTCCTGCCCACCTGGGATGGGGCTGGCGGGGCCCTCCTGGCCTGCTGGGCTGATGGCGCTCTCCTCGGGCGTGCTGACCTTCCCAGCCTTCCCTGTTCGCCTGTGGCCCTTCCCCACCTTGGGCGGTGTGCCACCTGTCTCCACACTTCGTGCCGGAGCCATGGTAGGGATTTTAGTGCCTGGTGTTTTCACCCTCTCGCGCCGGCCGCTGACTATCTTCGGGTGTTTCTCCGGGGGTGGGCTGCCCGTGCCTTGGCTCCGTACTGAACTGGCTGCCCTTGAGGGTGGGGGACTCCACAGTCCATGGCAGACTGTCATCACAGGGCCCGGTTTTGTGGTGGCTGAGGTGCTGACTGGAGTCCTATGAGATGGACGGGGTGGGGGAGTTGTAGGAAAGAGGTTAAGTTTGGACAGGAATAGCAATTTAGGACCAGTGGGACGGGTAGGTGTAGTGGGTATGGGAGTGGAGGAAGAGGTTGTGGTTGTAGGAGTCTTAAGTCTGGTGTCTTTGGGTGCAGGTGCTTGGGCTGGAGGCTGTCGTGAGGTGGATGGCTGTTGGGTGGGTGGCTGCCTGCGTTTGTGTATCTTTGAAGAGGGGGTGACAGACACACTGGGAGAGGACACAGGGGACGTGTAAATGGTAGTGGGGGTGGTGACTGCACGTGTGCGGGGGGTTCTGGTGTGTGTGCTGGTGATGGACGTAGTGGCTGATGATGTTGTGCATGCAAGTGTGAGTAGAGACGTGACAGGGAGGGAGGAGGGAGACGAGGAGGAGGGGGACACAGTGGAGGCAGTGGGTGTTGGTATGTCTGTATGTGGATGTTGCTTGTGTGAATGCTTGTGTGATGTGTGGTGCTTATGTCTGGATGAGCTTCCCTTGGGTGTTGAGGTGTGTGCAGGCTGGTCTGATCGTGTGTCTAGGATAGGCAGAGGTACAGGTGATAGGGTATGGGTGGAGGAAGTTGGAGGGGGGAGGCTAGAGACAGGGACAATTGCTGCCATCAGTGCTGAGGCCAGAGTGTTGAACGATCGCTGAAGGGCAGCCTGACCAGAATGAATGCCCTCCAGGTATGCATTACTCTGGTGCACCTCTCTTTCGACACCCTGGATGGCATTCAAAATGGTAGACTCTCCAACAGTGAGCGTCCTCAGGAGGTCAATGATCTCCTCACTGAGGGAAGCAGGGGTGACTGGGGCAGGGCCTGAGGTGCCTGGGGCGAAGGAGATGCCCACCTTCCTGGGTGAGCGGGCACGGGGCAAATGCTGAGGGGCTGCTGGGAGGGCGGTGCTGGTGCGCTGGGTGGCGGCTGTACCTGTTGTTGCTGGGGGCACGGATGTTGCTAACACCACAAGGGAGCTCCCTTCAGAGGACAAGTCCGTGTCACTTATGTCTGCCCGAGTCCCCGCTGTGGAGCTCCCCTTGCCCTCTGTCCCACTGGTGTATTCGGAATCGGTTGCATGGCCCTCCAGGGCCATGTGGGAGGCAGCTCCCTCGGGCTCCGATGCCACTTCTCCGCCTGATGATGTTAATGCACACATGAACAGGAAGACCACAAAAAAGTGGGGGGGGGGAGAAAATAAAGACATGTTGAGTGCATGCATTGGCGACACCGTTGGCGGACAGGACAGACACAGAAGCCCCCTGCACTACGCCGCGCACTTGGGGTCCACTACTCAATCCGTGTGACATGGCCTACAAGCCTATGGATGACATCTGCACACATAGATGACACAGGGCCATGAATAGCTGTACTTGGCACCCTACAGAGGTGGGGTGCGGGGGCACAGGGCCATGCCTTACGGAGGGGCCTGGCCTACAGAAATCGCCCTGGCCTAGGGATACCCACAGCCCTCCTCCCCCACCCAGACACCTCCACTGCGCGCAAATTCACCAGAATGAGAGTGTACTCACCCCCTTGTGTCTGCTGTGATGTCCTCACGCGCCCATCCAAATCGGGGTAGGCCACCGCCAGGATCCGGGACATCAGGGGGGTCAAAGTCCGACTGGCACCCCTCCCACGTTGGGAGGCCATCCCCAGCTGAGCCTCTGCCGTCTTCCTGCTCCAGCGTCGGATGTCCTCCCATCTCTTCCGGCAGTGGGTGCCCCGTCTGTGGTGGACCCCCAGGGCCCGGACGTCCTTGGCGATGGCACGCCAAATGTCTATCTTCTGGTGGGCGCTGACCTATGTGAAATGTACAGGGGGAGAAAAAGAGTCATCACCTTCTGCACCCTCAATGTGAGTGGCCCCCCATCCCTACCCTTGCCATGTGGCACATCCTGTCATCCGTCGTTTGAGGCATGCCTCATTCGCTCCCCTTCCCACCATCTTTCATCCACCCGACTCAACACAGGCATTGGCCACAAAGCATGGTCCCAGTGTACTTACCTGTTGGTCTGGAGGACCGTAGAGTACCGCATACTGGGGGAAGACCCCATCCACGAGTTTCTCCAATTCCTGAGCAGCGAAGGCAGGGGCCCTTTCCCCAGTCGCATGAGCCATTGTCTCTTCCAGACCGAGGTCACAGCAGCACTTGCAGTGTAGGTCCTCTCCTGTCGAAGATCAGGTATCGAGTGATTAAGCAGATAGACAATGGCGGTCACGCCCGCAGCGGTGTGTACCGCGGCGGTGCGTACCGCGACCGCCGGCGCACATCGTCATTGGCTCCTGAGACCCATAGGGTTCAATGTTAACCAATGCAGCTTTGCGCCGCGGTCTTCGACCGCCTACCGCCACGGTGTGCCACGCCAGCGCATTTACCTCACATCCCATTGTCACACTTCACAGGTCAGGCAGCCGCCATTTCAAGGGCCCACATGGCTTACTTTTAACTGCGTCACACATACCTAGGCCTTGCATCAACACTCACACAAACCATTCAATGCATTGGGAATCGTGTTTTGTGCAAACTGTGGTTACGTACCTGTGGGTTGATTGACTCTGTGCTCGCTGTTGTCCTTCATAGGCACCGTCCGCTGGGACATGCGAGGAGATGGAGGAATCTTCCCGTGTACAGACCGCTGGTAGACCTGTCGACAATGGAGGAAAGACATGTCATACTGACATACAGGCTTGACCAAGCCACTATTCATGAACTGTGTGCCCAGCTGGAGCCAGACCTGATGTCACCCATCCGCCAACCCACAGGGATCCCACCTCTAGTGCAGGTGCTGTCAGTACTCCATTTCATTGCAAGTGGGTCATTTCAAACAACAGTGGCCATATCATCCGGGATGTCCCAGCCTATGTTTTCCAAGGTGTTGTCCAGAGTGTTGTCTGCCCTTCTGAAACACATGCGGAGCTACATTGTTTTCCCTGAGGTGGGGGATTTGCCTACAGTGAAAGGTGATTTCTATGCCCTTGGACATATCCCCAACATCATAGGTGCCATTGATGGGACCCATGTGGCTTTAGTACCCCCCAGCAGGAGTGAACAAGTGTACAGAAACAGAAAGAGTTATCATTCGATGAATGTACAGATGGTGTGTTTGGCAGACCAGTACATCTCCCATGTTAATGCCAAGTTCCCTGGCTCAGTGCATGACGCGTACATCATTCGGAATAGCAGCATCCCTTACGTGATGGGTCAACTCCAGAGGCACTGTGTGTGGCTAATTGGTGACTCTGGTTACCCCAACCTGTCATGGCTACTGACCCCAGTGAGGAATCCCAGGACAAGGGCAGAGGAACGGTACAATGAGGCCCATGGGAGAACTAGGAGGGTGATCGAGCGGACCTTCGGCCTCCTGAAGGCCAGGTTCAGGTGCCTCCATATGACAGGTGGATCCCTATTGTACTCACCAAAGAAGGTGTGCCAGATCATCGTGGCCTGCTGTATGCTTCACAACCTGGCTTTGCGACGCCAAGTGCCTTTTCTGCAGGAGGATGGTCCAGATGGTGGTGTTGCAGCAGCTGTGGAGCCTGTGGAGAGTGAAGACGAGGAAGCCGAAGAGGACGACATAGACAACAGGAACACAGTAATACAGCAGTATTTTCAATGACACACAGGTACGATTCCAACCCGGCATATTACATATACTTAACCCCTACTACCTCTCTACTGTCTGACCTTTTCCCCCAGTGTATGGTAACTGAGTTATGACTTTCCCTTCCAATTTCAGAGATGTGGGCCATACTGCGTGACATCTGCTTTGTTTCCCCATGGACTACAGCTGTGTGACAGTGGTATGTTGGCATCACAATGTAAATATGCATTTTGGGACGGTAATGTCTAATACATTAGTACACAATCACAGCCAGACTCCTGATTGTTTTGTGCAATAACTGTGTTTATTTCAGTGCTCTATATTGGTGGGTGATTGCAAATCGGTGAGGGGTGATGGTGGAGGATTGTCCATGGCAGAGTCCAGACTATTAGTATCATAGGTGCATTGTCCAAATGCCTGTGGAAAGTGGAGCATGGGCAGTATAAGAATGGACAGGGTGTCAATGTGGGACAGTGGGATGACAATCAGGGAGGTATCCTTTCCTGGCGGGGGTCTTGGCATCTTACTCTGTCTTCTTCCGGGATCTCAGGGCCCGCTTGCGGGGTGGTTTTCCTTCTGCAGGGGGTGGGGTGCTGGTGGCCTGTTGGTCCTGTGGCGGGGCCTCCTTTCCACTAGCGCCGGCAGAGGTGGTAGGCAGTTCTTGGTCCATGCTAGTGTCAGGGGCCCTTTGTCCTGCCACAGTGTCCCGCAATGTGGTGACTACCTGATTCAGAGCCCCTACAATGGTGGCCAGGGCGGAACTGATGTTTCATAGTTCCTCCCTGAACCCCAAATACTGTTCCTCCTGCAGAAGCTGGATCTCCTGAAACCTGGCCAGGACCGTCGCCATCATCTCCTGGGAGTGGTGGTAGGCTCCCATGATGGAGGAGAGGGCCTTGTGGAGAGTGTTTTCCCTGGGCCTGTCCCCCCCCCTGTCGCACAGCAGCCCTCCCAGTTCCCCTGTTTCCCTGGGCCTCTGTCCCCTGGACCGTGTGCCCACTACCACTGCCCCCAGGTCCCTGTTGTTGTTGGGGTGGTGGGATAACCTGGGTGCCCTGTAGTGGTGGACACAACGCTGATTGACGTGTCCTGGGGACAGAGGGATGGGCCCGCTGGGTGGGTGCTGTACTGGTGTTCCCAGAGGGGGGAAGGTCTGCTATGGCCTGTGGCTGTCTGAGGGGAACCGACTGTCCCGAGGTCCCCGATGGGCCGGGCTGGTCATCTAGATCCAGGTCGACAGAGGTGCTGTCCTCACTGTGGGCCTCTTCTGGGGGTGGAGTAGACATTTGTGGACCCTCCTGCGCAGTGACTTGGCGTTCGGGTCCTGCAGGGGTATAAAAGTATGGTTATTGCATTTGTGTGTGCCATAGCGTGTATTGGGTGGGTGCCCTTGTACCCCAGTGCTGGCATTCCCGTGTGGGGGCTTTTGTGACGGTGATTTGGTGGGGGATGGGTATGTGCAGTGAGCATGCTTTGGTGATGGGTGTCCATGCTTTGTGGTTGCATGCAGGGATTGGTGTTGGGATGGGTGGGCTGTGATGGTGAGACATTTGCAAGGAGCAGGAGGTGATGGGGGTGAGGGTGAGGGTGGGGGTATGAGTTGGTATGCTGGTGGGGTGGGGGGGATGAAGTAGTGATGATTTGACTTACCAGAGTCCATTCCTCCAGATACTCCTGCGAGGCCCTCAGGATGCAGTATCGCCAAGACTTGCTCCTCCCATGTTGTAAATTCTGGGGGAGGAGGTGGGGGTCTGCCGCCAGTCCGCTGCACCGCAATGTTGTGCCTGGATACCATTGAACGCACCTTCCCCCGTAGGTCGTTCCACCGCTTCCTGATGTCGTCCCTATTTCTTGGGTGCTGTCCCACAGCGTTGACCCTATCGACTATTCTGCTCCATAGCTCCATCTTCCTGGCAATGGTGGTGTGCTGCACCTGTGTCCCGAAGAGCTGTGGCTCTACCCGTACAATTTCCTCCACCATGACCCCGAGTTCATCCTCGGAGAACCTGGGGTGTCTTTGCGGTGCCATGGGGTGGTGTGGATGATGTGTGGGGTGGATTGTGTGGTGATGTGTATTGGTGTGTTGTGTGAAGTGCGTGGAAATATTGCTGGGTGAAAGTAAAATGCGCGTCTGGGTGCTCAGTTCTCTTTTTCTCAGTGCGTGGTTCCGATTCTGTAGGAGTGGGGGTTTGTGGGTGATGTGGGTGTGTGTTTTATATTGTGTTGGGTGTGTGGGAGTGGTGTTTGTATGTGTATCAGGTGCTTGTATTTTGAATTGTCCAATGTGGTTGTGTTTTGTAAGTGTGTGTGTATTTTGAGCGCGGCAGTGTGTACCGCCAATGGATTACCGCAGTTGAGAGACCGCCGCGTGGATTCGTGTGTCGTGATAGTGTGGGCGTATTTCTGTTGGCGTGACGGTGGAGGTTTGGTCATCGCCAGTTTCTCGCTGGCCTTTGGTGTGGCGGACTTTTGTGGATGTCTGTATTTTGGCGGTTTGCCTGTTGTGGGTCAGAATGACCGTGGCGGTTTACCGCGGCCGCGGCGGTATGTTGGCGGTCTTCTGACAGCGGTAAGCGGCTTTTACTGCCAGGGTTGGAATGACCCCCTATGGGCCTGATTACAACTTTGGCAGAGGGGGTTAATCCGTCCCAAATGGGACGGATATCCCGCCCGCCGTATTACGAGTCCATTAGATCCTATGGAACTCATAATACGGTGGGTGGGATATCCGTCACATTTGGGACAGATTAACCCCCTCCGCCAAAGTTGTAATCAGGCCCAATATGTTGACCATGACAAGCACAGCAGGCCAAAGTAATGACCCTAAAGCATACTCTGAATTTTTAGTCTGGTACAAAAAAGCCAATCATTATTTTGTGGAACTATAGTCATGATCTTGAAGAGTAGCTCTGAAGTCACCAACCAAAAAGTCATCAAAAAATGAGGCCAAATCGCCAGATGTAAGATCGATCACATGAGGGAACTCAGTCAACGTAGAGGGTTCATAGGTGGCCTCGCGGATCAGCCTTAGTCTCATGGGGCACGACCGTGTATGAACCCTCATCGGGGACACCAGCAGTTCATGGTCCACAGGAGGCACGGGCGTGACGGCAAGACACACGGTTGGCAAATGTTCGAAGAAGCACCACACGCAGCGAAAGACAGGCTGCACGCACCAGAGGAGTGGTCGGAATTACAATGACCAATTCCACTCTAGTTCCTCCAGCAAAGAAACATTGAGGATCTGAACCATGCGTTCACGGTACAGTTGTGCTGGGGCCAGCGGCTCCATTGCTCCGTGTAGCTGTAAAGAAACAACCACTGCAAATCAGAAAAAATAGCAGTAGTATTCCTCCAATTAATGCCACAATTACAGGAAAGCCACCGAACACACTTGAGAAGAGTGAATGGATGGCCGACGGGATGACTCCGAAGATAGTCTTGAAGACTGACACAAATCCAGACCCAACAGCCTTAAAGTAATAGACAATCCCAGTAGTACTGGAGGCGTTGAAAATTGTAGATACCAGCTCACCAGAGTGCTTGGGGAAGTTGCTATTTAATAGGGATTGTATCTCGGCTGAAGATCTCGCAATCTGGAGAGCATACGTCCCTCTAGCAGATGTCAACGAGACTTGTTTCTGGAACAGTAGCGCCTTTAGTCTGCTCAGCTTGTCATAATTTACATTAATAGTATCAATGTCAGGCCACATTTCTGTTACCTTTATCTCTCGTGTGGAGGGGAATAAAACATGTCCACAACACGTAACAACCTTAGAGACCGAAATCACGTAGCCAATTCCTGGTCGCATACTGCAACAGCTTTGGTCGCTCAGCACCACCTAACTTCCATTCGAAAGTATATGAAATGCTGGTCGAATCAAAGGGACAGGAGTACCCTTCAGAAAACAGGCCAAGTTCGCGAACCCCGTATTGCAATGGCCGTGAAGAGACACCTGCTTGCAGATCATTGAATGACTAGTCTCAAATTCGCTTCCGCTACGAAAGACCTCTATTTCGCCGTTCAGACATTTGTATTGAAAAGGCAGCTCCCACTCTTCCTTAATATAGCTATCGCCCAGTCGCTCGTACCTGCCACGGCAAGATGTTTCAAACATTTCGAAAATCGAAAAGTGGAAATGGGCAGATTAATGATGCCATGTAGGAGCCATACTTTTGAAGGACTTTCCGCAACCGTGAAAGGCAACTTATCTAACTTTTCTATATGAAGCATGGTGAAACTCGCTTCTTTTTTAGCCATTGTCCTTTATTCCCTGGATAAATTAAAAGCAGTGAATAATTCACTACTGTTAATGTATCTCCATGGAATACGGCCATTTTTCAATGTTTGTAACGTCCAACAAAGCTGCATGATGGAACGCAGCTGACTTTGTCCATGGTATAAACGGGACATATCAATCTGAACTATAGCTATCGTAGACGACACTATATTTGTCAATGAATAAATTCTGTTGGACAGAGTGTTCATGCCGTTATCGACAACTGCCAAAGCCTTTTCTAAGTTTTCCTTATCTAATTGCCTTAATCGCACAGCAACTTCTATCTGAGAAAGTTTCTATATCTCATTATACATACCATAGATGAATCTTTTAGAGCGCTGTTTCCTAGGACCCAACAAGAAGTCCTGCAAGTCCATATCTTCGGAAAGTGTGCTAAGGTGTTCTTTAACTGCGGCTAACGTGTTAGACTGTACCCATTGTTGGCACAGTTCACCCACACTATGGAGGTCATTCTGACCTCGGCGGTAAAAGGCGCTTACCGCCGGTCAGAAGACCGCCATAACACCGCCGCGGTCGCGGTAAACCGCCACGGTCATTCTGACCCGCAACTGGCAAACCACCAAAAACCCGACAACAACAAAAGTCCGCCACACCAAAGGTCAGCGGGAAACTGACGATGACCAAACCTCCACCGTCACGCCAACAGAAATACGCCCATACCATTCCGACCCACAAATCCCCGCAGCGGTCTTTCAACCGCGGTATTCCATTGGCGGTACACACCGCCGCACTCAAAATACACACACCTTTACAAAACACTACCACATTGGACAATTCCAAATACACACACCTGAGACACATACATACACCACTCCCACACACCCAATTAAATATAAAACACACACCCACATCACCCACAAACCCTTACGACCACAATTACAACTGATGGACAGAGAGAGAGAGCACAGCATAGAGTAGACCATCACACAGAGGCAAATCACAACATCACCCACACAATTTCCACGCACAAAACACCATACACCACCACACTCACCACACTCTACAACACATACACCACCCCACCCCTCACCTCATCCACACCACCCCATGGCACCCCAAAGACACCCCAGGTTCACTGACGCAGAACTCAGGGTCATTGTGGAGGAAATAGTTTGTGTAGAGCCCCAGCTCTTCGGGGCACAGGTGCAGCACATCACCATTGCCAGGAAGATGGAGCTATGGCAAAGAATAATGGACAGGGTCAACGCTGTGGGACAGCATCCACGCAATCGGGACGACATCAGGAAGCGGTGGAACGACCTACGGGGGAAGGTGCGTTCCATGGTATCAAGGCACAACATCGCCGTGCAGAAGACTGGCGGCGGACCCCCACCTACTACCCCAGAATTCACAGCATGGGAGGAGGAAGTCTTTCACATCCTGCATCCTGAGGGCCTCGCAGGAGTAGGCGGAGGAATGGACTCTGGTAAGTCAAATCTTCACTACTTCATACCCCCACCCTCACCCCCACCCCCATCACACCAACTCCTTGCTACTGGCTCACCATCACATCCCACCCATCCCAAAACCCAGCCCTGCATGCGTCCCCAAAGCATGGACAACCATCCCCAAAGCATGCCCACTGCACACACCCATCACCCCCACAAGCCACTGTCACAAAAGCCCCCACAAGGGAATGCCAGCACTGGGGTACACGGCCACCCAACCATTACACGAAATGCCACACACAGAAGCAATAACCATACTCTTATACCCCTGCAGGACCCGAACGCCACCACACCGCCACTGAGGGTCCAGAGATGTCCATCCCACCCCCAGAAGAGGCCCCCAGTGATGACAGCAGCTCTGTCTCCCTGGACCCTGATGACCAGCCCCGGCCCATCGGGGACCTCGGGACAGTCGGTTCCCCACAGACAGCCACAGGCTACACCAGACCCAACCCCCTCTGGGAACACCAGCACAGCTCCCACCCAGCGGGCCCATGCCTCTGTCTCCAGGACACGTCAATCAGCGGTGTGTCCACCACTACAGGGCACCCAGGTTGACCCACAACAGGGACCTGGGGGCAGTGGTAGTGGGCACACGGTCCAGGGGACAGATGCCCAGGGAAACAGGGGAACTGGGAGGGCTGCTGTGCGACAGGGGGGGGACAGGCCCAGGGAACCGACTCTCCAAGAGGCCCTCTCCTCCATCATGGGAGCATACCACCGCTCCCAGGAGACGATGGCTACGGTACTGGCCAGGTTCCAGGAGATCCAGGTATTGCAGGAGGAACAGTACATGGGGTTCAGAGAGGAACTGAGGAACATCAGTTCCGCAATGGGGACCATCATCGTGGCCCTTAACCAGATAGTCACCACATTGCGGGACCATGTGGCACCACAAAGGGCCCCTGTCACTAGCCTGGACCAGGAACAGCCTACCACCTCCGCCGGCGCTAGTGGCCAGGAGGCCCCCACACAATGACAGGCCACCAGAACCCCACCTCCTGCAGAAGAAGAACCACCCCGCAAGCGGAACCTGAGATCTCACAAGAAGACAGAGTAGGATGCCAAGACCCCCGCCAGCAAACGATACCCCCTGATGTCATCCCACTGTCCCACATTGTCACCCTGTCCAACCTTGAACTGCCCCTGCTCCATCCTTCCACAGGCATATGGACAATGCACCTGTGCGACTGAGAACTGGACTCTGCCATGGACATTACTCCACCATCACCCATCACCGTTTTACAATCATGTTCCTAAATGTGGCACTTCAATTAAATCACTTATTGCACTTAAAAAATCTGGAGTCTGCTTGTATTTTGAACAAATGTATTAGACATAACGGTGCAGAAATGTTCAGTTACATTGTGATGACAACATACCACTGTCACACAGCTGTAGTCCATGGGCATACAAAGCAGAGGTCACGCAGTGGGGCCCACAGCTCTGAAAACGGAAGGGAAAGTCACAACTCAGTTAACAGGAACTGGGGGGGGAACTCAGACAGTAGAGAGGCAGGAGACTTTAAGTAAATGTAAAATGGCGTGGTTGATTCGTACCTGTGTGCTACTGAAAATACTGTTGTATCACTGTGTCCCTGTTGTCTGTGTCGTCCCCGTCGTCTTCCTCCTCTTCACTCTCCACAGGCTCCACAGCTGCTACAACACAACCATCTGGACCATCCTCCTGCAGGAAAGGCACCTGGCGTCGCAAAGCCAGGTTGTGAAGCATACAGCAGGCCACGATGATATGGCACACCTTCTTTGGTGAGTACATTAGGGATCCACCTGTCATATGCAGGCACCTAAACCTGGCCTTCAGGAGGCCGAAGGTTCTTTCTATAATCCTCCTAGTTCGCCCATGGGCCTCATTGTACCGTTCCTCTGCCCTTGTCCTGGGATTCCTCACTGGGGTAAGTAGCCACGACAGGTTGGGGTAACCAGAGTCACCTATTAGCCACACAAGGTGTCTCTGTAGCTGTTCCATCACATAAGGGATGCTGCTATTTCGCATGATGTACGCGTCATGCACTGACCCAGGGAACTTGGCATTTACATGGGAGATGTACTGGTCAGCCAAACAGACCACCTGGACATTCATTGAATGATAACTTTTTCTGTTCCTGTACACCTGCTCACTTCCACTGGGGGGGAACCAAAGCCACATGGGTCCCATCAATGGCACCAATGATGTTGGGGATATGTCCAAGGGCATAGAAATCATTCTTCACTGTAGCCAAATCGCCCACCTCAGGGAAAACAATGTAGCTCCGCATGGATTTCATCACGGCAGACAACACTCTGGACAAAACCTTAGAAAACATAGGCTGAGACATCCCTGATGATGTGGCCACTGTTGTTTGGAATGATCCACTTGCCAAAAAATGGAGTACTGACAGAACCTGCACCAGAGGGGGAATCCCTGTGGGTTGGCGAATGGGGGACATCAGGTCTGGCTCCAGCAGGGCACACAGTTCCTGTATAGTGGCTCGGTCAAGTCTGTATGTCAGTATGACATGTCTTTCTTCCATTGTCGTCAGGTCCACCAACGGACTGTACACGGGAGGATTCCTCCATCTCCTCGCAAGTCCCAGCGGACGGTGCCTAGGATGGACAAGACGGAGCACAGAGTCAAGCAACCCACAGGTACGTAACCACAGTTTGCACAGTACACGATTCGCTATGCATTTAATGGCTTGTATGAGTGGCAATGCAAGGCCTAGGACTGTGTGACGCAGTAGAAATTAAGCCATGTGGGCCCTTGAAATGGCAGCTGCCTGACCTGTGAAGTGTGACAATGGGATGTGAGGTCAATGCGCTGGCGTGGCACACCGTGGCGGTAGACGGTCGAAGACCGCGGCGCAAAGCAGCATTGGTTAACATTGAACCCTATAGGTCTCAGGAGCCAATGACGATGTGCGCCGGCAGTCGCGGTACGCACCGCCGCGGTACGCACCGCCGCGGGCGTGACCGCCATTTTCTAACTGCTTAATCACTCGAGACCTGATCATCCACAGGAGAGGACCTATACTGCAAGTGCTGCTGTGACCTCGGTCTGGAAGATACAATGGCTGCTGCGACTGGGGAAAGGGCCCCTGCCTTCACATCTGAGGAATTGGAGAAACTTGTGGATGGGGTCCTCCCCCAGTATGCGCTACTCTACGGTCCTCCAGACCAACAGGTAAGTACACAGGGAGCACGTAGTATGGGCTATGCCTGTGTTGAGTGGGGTGGATGTAAGATGGTGTGGAGGGGAGCGAATGAGGAGTGCAACGCACGACAGATGAGAGCATGTACCACATGGCAAGGTTGGGGAGGGGGGGGCCACTCACATCGACCATGCAGAAAAGTGATGATATTTATTTTTCCACCCTGTACATGTCACATAGGTCAGCGCCCATCAGCAGATCGACATTTGGCGTGCCATCGCCAAGGACGTCCGGGCCCTGGGGGTCCACAACAGACGGGGCACCCACTGCGGCAAGAGGTGGGAGGACATCCCCCGCGGGAGCAGAAAGACCGCTGAGGCTCTGCTGGGGATGGCCTCCCAAAGTAGGAGGGGTGCCAGTCGTCAATTGACCCCCCTGATGTCCCGGATCCTGGCGGTGGCCTACCCCGATTTGGATGGGCGCGTGAGGACATCACAGCAGACACAAGGGGGTGAGTATCAGCACATTCTGCTATATTAGCGCACAGTGGAGGTGTCTGGGTGGGGGAGGAGGGCTGTGGCTATATCTAGGCCAGGGCGGTTTCTGTAGGCTAGGCCCCTACGTTAGGCATGGCCCTGTGCCCCCGCCCCCCACCTCTGTAGGGTGCTAAGTACAGATATCCATGGCCCTGTGTCACCTATGTGTGCAGTTGTCGTCCATACACTTGTAGGCCAAGTCACAATAATTGAGTAGTGTACCCCGAGTGCGCGGCGTAGTGCAGGGGCTTCTGTGTCTGTCCTCACCGCCAACGGTGCCGCCAATGCATGCACTCAACATGTCTTTCTTTCTTCTCCCCCCCTTTTTGTTGGTTTTCCTGTTCATGTGTGCATTAGCATCATCAGGCGGAGGAGAAGTGGCATCGGCGCACGAGGGAGCTGCATCTCACATGGCCCCGGAGGGCCCTGCAACCGACTCGGACTTAACCAGTGAGACGGAGGGTGAGGGGAGCTCCACAACGGGGACCCGTGGAGACGTCAGCGACACCGACACGTCCTCGGAAGGGAGCTCCCTTGTGGTGGCGGCACCATCCGTGCCCACCGCAACAACAGGTACAGCCGCCACCCAGCGCACCAGCTCCGCCCTCCCAGCAGCCCCTCAGCTTTCGCCCCGTGCCCGCTCGGCCAGGAAGCCGGCCATCTCCTTCGCCCGTGGCACCTCAGGTCCTGCCCCAGTTACCCCTGCTGCCCTCAGTGCGGAGATCATTGACCTCCTCCAGACGCTCATTGTTGGGCAGTCTACCCTTTTGAATGCCATCCAGGGGGTAGAAAGGGAGGTGCATCGGAGCAATGCATACCTTGAGGGCATTCATTCGGGTCAGGCTGCCCATCAGCGATCGTTCAACGCTCTGGCCTCAGCACTGACGGCAGCAATTGTCCCTGTGTCTAGCCTCCCCCCTCCAACTTCCTCAACCCAGTCCCACTCCCCTGTTCCTCTGCCTATCCCAGACACACCTACAGACCAGCCTGCACACACATCAACACACAAGGGCAGCTCATCCAGACATAAGCGCCACAGATCACACAAGCATTCACCCAAGCAACATCCACATGCAGACATGCCAACAGCCACTGCCTCCTCTGTGTCCCCCTCCTCCTCGTCTCCCTCCTCCCTCCCTGTGACGTCTCCACTTACACCTGCATGCACACCACCATCAGCCAGTACGTCCATCACCACCACACCCACCAGAACAGTCCGCACACGTGCAGTCACCACCCCCACTACCATTTACACGTCCCCTGTGTCCTCTCCCAGTGTGTCTGTCACCCCCTCTTCCAAACCACACAAACGCAGGCAGCCACCCACCCAACAGCCATCCACCTCACGACAGCCTCCGTCACAAGCACCTGCACCCAAAGACAGCACACTTGACTCTCCTACAACCACATCCTCTTCCTCCACTCCCATACCCACTACAACTACCCGTCCCTGTCTTTCTAAATTGATTTTCCTTTCCAACCTTGACCTCTTTCCAACAACTGACCCACCCCCTCCATCTTGTAAGACTCCAACCAGCACCTCAGCCACCACAAGCCCTGCACCTACTAGGACCATCGTTCAGGGCTATTGGAGTCCACCAGCTCCTAGGGCAGGAACATCGTCCAGCAGCAAGGGGACAGCCAGCCCACCCCCTGAGAAAAGAACCAAAAAAGGGAAGGGCCGGCGCGACAGGCCTGAGACGGCTGCCCCCGAGGACACCAGCCTTGCACCGTCACCTGGCCCATCCACCAAGGGAGGCAAGGGCCCCAGAGATTCTGCCAAGGAGGGCAAGGGCAGCAGGGCGAAGAAGTCCGGCAGCAGGCGAGCTGCCCAGGAGGGCCCCACCAGCTCCATTTGGGGTGTGACGGAGGACACCCACGGGCCCAGGACTCCAGCACAGGAAGGCCCCGCAAGCGGAAGGTCGGATGGCGACTGAGTGGCAATTATTGGCCAGATCTAGTTCCCTAGGACCACAAGACAAGCACCGCTGAACAGGGCCCTGCCGTGAGAAGCACCGCTGAACAGGGCCCCGCCATGAGAAGCACCGCTGAACAGGGCCCCGCCAAGACAAGCACCGCTGAACAGGGCCCCGCCGTGAGAAGCACCGCTGAACAGGGCCCCGCCGTGAGAAGCACCGCTGAACAGGGCCCCGCCGTGAGAAGCACCGCTGAACAGGGCCCCGCCGTGAGAAGCAACGCTGAACAGGGCCACGCCAAGACAAGCACCGCTGAACAGGGCCCCGCCAAGACAAGCACCGCTGAACAGGGCCCGCCGTGAGAAGCACCGCTGAACAGGGCCCCGCCAAGACAAGCACCGCTGAACAGGGCCCCGCCAAGACAAGCACCGCTGAACAGGGCCCGCCGTGAGAAGCACCGCTGAACAGGGCTCTTCATCTCAAGCACCGCTCCGCTGGGCCCTTCATCTCAAGCACCGCTCCGCTGGGCCCTTCCTGTCAAGCACCGCTCCGCTGGGCCCTTCCTGTCAAGCACCGCTCCGCTGGGCCCTTCCTGTCAAGCACCGCTCCGCTGGGCCCTTCCTGTCAAGCATCGCTCCGCTGGGCCCTTCATCTCAAGCACCGCTCCGCTGGGCCCTTCCTGTCAAGCACCGCTCCGCTGGGCCCTTCCTGTCAAGCACCGCTCCGCTGGGCCCTTCCTGTCAAGCACCGCTCCGCTGGGCCCTTCATCTCAAGCACCGCTCCGCTGGGCCCTTCATCTCAAGCACCGCTCCGCTGGGCCCTTCATCTCAAGCACCGCTCCGCTGGGCCCTTCAACGCAAGCACGGCTACGCTGGGCCCTTCCTGTCACGCACCGCTCCGATGGGCCCTTCCTGTCAAGCACCGCTCCGCTGGGCCCTTCATCTCAAGCACCACTCCGCTGGGCCCTTCATCTCAAACACCGCTCCGCTGGGCCCTTCCTGTCAAGCACCGCTCCGCTGGGCCCTTCCTGTCAAGCACCGCTCCGCTGGGCCCTTCAACTCAAGCACCGCTCCGCTGGGCCCTTCATCTCAAGCACCGCTCCGCTGGGCCCTTCCTGTCACGCACCGCTCCGCTTGGCCCTTCATCTCAAGCACCGCTCCGCTGGGCCCTTCAACTCAAGCACCGCTCCGCTGGGCCCTTCATCTCAAGCACCGCTCCGCTGGGCCCTTCATCTCAAGCACCGCTCCGCTGGGCCCTTCATCTCAAGCACCGCTCCGCTGGGCCCTTCAACTGAAGCACCGCTCCGCTGGGCCCTTCCTGTCACGCACCGCTCCGCTGGGCCCTTCCTGTCAAGCACCGCTCCGCTGGGCCCTTCATCTCAAGCACCGCTCCGCTGGGCCCTTCATCTCAAGCACAGCTCCGCTGGGCCCTTCCTGTCAAGCACCGCTCCGCTGGGCCCTTCATCTCAAGCACCGCTCCGCTGGGACCTTCATCTCAAACACCGCTCCGCTGGGCCCTTCCTGTCAAGCACCGCTCCGCTGGGCCCTTCCTGTCAAGCACCGCTCCTCTGGGTCCTTCAACTCAAGCACCGCTCCGCTGGGCCCTTCATCTCAAGCACCGCTCCGCTGGGCCCTTCAACGCAAGCACCGCTCCGCTGGGCCCTTCCTGTCACGCACTGCTCCGCTGGGCCCTTCCTGTCAAGCACCGCTCCGCTGGGCCCTTCATCTCAAGCACCGCTCCTCGGGGCCCTTCATCTCAAACACCGCTCCGCTAGGCCCTTCCTGTCAAGCACCGCTCCGCTGGGCCCTTCAACTCAAGCACCGCTCCGCTGGGCCCTTCATCTCAAGCACCGCTCCGCTGAGCCCTTCGTGTCACGCACCGCTCCGCTTGGCCCTTCATCTCAAGCACCGCTCCGCTGGGCCCTTCAACTCAAGCACCGCTCCGCTGGGCCCTTCATCTCAAGCACCGCTCCGCTTGGCCCTTCATCTCAAGCACCGCTCCGCTGGGCCTTCATCTCAAGCACCGCTCCGCTGGGCCCTTCAACTCAAGCACCGCTACGCTGGGCCCTTCCTGTCAAGCACCGCTCCGCTGGGCCCTTCATCTCAAGCACCGCTCCGCTGGGCCCTTCATCTCAAGCACCGCTCCGCTGGGCCCTTCCTGTCAAGCACCGCTCCGCTGGGCCCTTCATCTCAAGCACCGCTCCGCTGGGCCCTTCCTGTCAAGCACCGCTCCGCTAGGCCCTTCAACTCAAGCACCGCTCCGCTGGGCCCTTCAACTCAAGCACCGCTCCGCTGGGCCCTTCATCTCAAGCACCGCTCCGCTGGGCCCTTCCTGTCACGCACCGCTCCGCTGGGCCCTTCCTGTCAAGCACCGCTCCGCTGGGCCCTTCAACTCAAGCACCGCTCCACTGGGCCCTTCCTGTCAAGCACCGCTCCGCTGGGCACCGCCGTCTCTGAACTGCTCCGCTGGGCCCTTCATCTCAAGCACCGCTGGCCCATTGGCAGGGCCGGATCTGTGTCGGGCAGGGCTTCACAAAGCACTCTGGCCAACATGCCTCCTCCATAACCAGTGAAGTCTGTAATCCACCTGATGGACTGTGGCTTTGCACTCCCCAGGATGGTACAGTGGGCAATCCACCCACTGTAGAGACTTGAGAGACTGTGGCTTTGCACTGCCCAGGATGGTACAGTGGGCATGGAGGCCCCTCGTGGATCTGGCGTCGTGGACTCATGTGGCTGAGGTGCCCCCCCTTCCCTTCCCCCTGAGGTGCCTGTCGTTTTATTATCTGATGCCCCAGCAGTGTTCTCTCCAATGGAATCGGGTCTCGTGTATGGGCTTTGCCCATGAGTTTATGCACATTGGCCCACGAACAATGGAATGTTGCCAATATGTGCCGGACTTTTGGACTATGTATATATTGTTAATGTTGTAATATATTTATTTTATAGATTTCATATTTCACTTAAGTTCAAATATACTATAATATACTTCAATTTTAATGATCTTTTTATTTTGTCTTTGCATTATTCCGGGAGGCTTGGGAGGTGTCACTCTGACTTGTTGCTCTGCATTGGTGTGTAGGAATTTGGGGGGGGGGGGTGTCGCGCATGTGTGTGCCCGTAACCTTTTCTCCTCCCCCCTCCCCTGTGTCGTAGGTGCAGTACTCACCGTTGTCTCCTGCGGCGGCGTTCGTGCTCCTGGTAGAGGAGCAGGTAGACAATAGCTGGTAGGATGTTTAATTCGGGTTCCATGCTGTCCAGATTCCTCGTGGAGTGTATAGAGGTGAGCGTTTTCCCGTTCGTGCTCTGTTTCCACCGTGTTTTTATCGGCGGGGCTCCCGCCCCGGAAAAGGTGGCGGATTGGTGGGTCGTGATAGGGTGGGCGGTACATTGTCTGCCGCCTGTCTGTTGGCGGTGACCGCCGCGCTGTTTGTTTGTCCCGCCGTGGCGGTCGGAGTGTTAAAGTGGCGGGCTGTGTTGGCGGTTCCCGCCAGGGTCAGAATTCCATTTTTTTTACCGCCTGCCTGTTGGCGGGTTGGCTGCCGCTTTAACACCGACCGCCAGGGTTGGAATGACCCCCATAATGTAGTAACTATCCCCATGTGTTGACCTGAAATTAAGCAAGGATCTGGCCGGCTAATCTTGAACCCCCCTGAGAAATTCAAAAAACATGCCTAACAACCATTAGTGTCTACTAGCCAGAATAACCACCCGCCGGGACTGGAAAGTGAAGAATTATGAGTACCTGCCTGTACCTTTGCATCTAGCTCTTCTTCAGTGTTATTCAAGAAGAATTGCCAATCATTAAATCTTGCCGTTGTTGGAATACTGGGGCCCGTATTTATACTTTTTGACGCTAAACTGCGCTAACGCAGTTTAGCGTCAAAAATGTTGGCGCCGGCTAACGCCATTCTGAAGCGCCATGCGGGCGCCTTATTTATTGAATGGCGTTAGCCGGCGCTAGCAGACCGGCGCTGCCTGGTGTGCGTGGAAAAAAACCACGTACACCAGGCAGCGCCGGCGTAGGGAAAAATGGCGTTAGGGCGTCTTAAAAATGGTGCAAGTCAGGTTGACGCAAAAAAATCGCCTCCACCCGATTTGCGCCAATTTTAACGACGCCCAGACGCCATTTACATGACTCCTGTCTTAGTAAAGACTGGAGTCATGCCCCCTTGCCCAATGGCCATGCCCAGGGGACTTATGTCCCCTGGGCATGGTCATTGGGCATTGAGGCATGTAGGGGGGCACAAATCAGGCCCCCCTATGCCAAAAAAAATATATAAAAAAAAAAAAATTATACTTACCTGAACTTACCTGAATGTCCCTGGGGTGGGTCCCTCCATCCTTGGGTGTCCTCCTGGGGTGGGCAAGGGTGGCAGGGGGGGTCCCTGGGGGCATGGGAGGGCAGCTGTGGGCTCATTTTGAGCCCACAGGTCCCTTAACGCCTGCCCTGACCCAGGCGTTAAAAAGAGGCACAAATGCGGGTTTTTTTGCCCCGCCCACTCCCGGGCGTGATTTTTGCCCGGGAGTATAAATACGACGCATTTGCGTCGCAGTCATTTTTTTGGACGGGAACGCCTACCTTGCATCTCATTAACGCAAGGAAGGCGTTCACGCAAAAAAATTACGCTCTTTACTCATACTTTGGCGCTAGACGCGTCTAACGCCAAAGTATAAATATGGCGTTAGTTTTGCGCCGAATTTGCGTCGAAAAAAACGACGCAAATTTGGCGCAAACGGAGTATAAATATGCCCCTGGGTGTGTTAATTTCCTTTATTTTTGCTAACCCTAGGCAGGAAGTCTGTTGAATCGTGTCATTTAAAAAGATCATTTGCACAGGAATTAGGCATGCTCTAAACAAAGCTTCCCTACTCTGTATCTGCCAATCTTGTGTTCTCCATACACTCTTTAAATCAATAGTGTTCTTCCAGTGATCATACCCTTCAACAGCAAGACGGGAAACAAAGGAAGCCGAATAAATCAGTTTTGTGTCTGTTAGCAAATTTTTCTGAATCTTGGAAGGAGATAACTTGTAATAATATGATTTGGAATGTTTTGTGTCATGCCCAGAAAAATAAGTGAATTTTGCTAAATAATTTTTCGGGCTCCCCACTGGTGGTGTCAAACAATGTTCCCACTGTGTGTAATTAAGTACCGGTCTATGTCTAGTTGCATGGTGCAGGTAGTAATGTCCCCAATTATTGTAGCAGAACATTTCCCCATAATTCATTGTATTCACATATACATCATCACTTTCAAATACTGAATAGTCCTTCATTTCAGTTAGCATGGAATCAACTGTCTGGACATCCCAAGCATCAGATACAACACTGGGTGTAATAACATCTGTCATAGATATTTTGAATACATATGGTATTTGAATAACCTCAGTAGGCCCGTATATTTCAAATGGAACTTTGTCCCATATAATCCCATCAGAAATAGGTACAGCTGAAATGTTCACTGGGGAAAAGTCTCTGCGGACCCTGTGTGAGGAATGATATGGAGTTAAGACTTCAGCCACAGGCGCTACAGAGGCGTGTTCAGTAATGTAATTACCATTTATAAGCAAGAAGAAAACAGTCACAAACCCAATCCGTAGAAATAAGGTAGAAAATGTCAGGCAGAACCATAAGTATTTCCAGGGATTGATTAAGTAATTTGTTTAAGCCATAGATATTAGCTTATACATTTTTGAAACATGTTCAATCACTGGAATGGATGAGTCTGAAGAAAAGTTACCAATGTTGATGAAGTAACCAGAGCCAGTCTCTGCAAATATGGGAGCAAGTGCAGTATTTGTAGATGGGTCCCCTTCACGTGGAGGCTCATAGTAGATGGTGCCATCAGTCTGTGTTGTATTGGTGTATAAAACGGCCAAATCTTGGACAGGTGTTGTCGCTGAAGTGGTAACAGGGACCAGCAAGAGCTCACTTTCCACCCTCCCCATGGTCGAAGAGGAGTTTGTTGCATTGTTGGACATCGTTGCATAGTCCATTGTATTGGTGTTCATTCTATTCTGAAGAGGAATGTCCTGTTGGATAGTGAGAGGGGATCAGGAACTACCCCAGGGACCTCTTGGTCTACTGTGCATGATCGGCCACATGGTGAAGTTTGACATTGTCAATTGAAACAAATCTGTTTCCTCGGGAAACAGACAACGGTGGCAAGATAACAGTTCTGGTACCTTGTAGTCCTAGGACTGAGACCGGTGCTCTGTAGGATGGACCGAATTCCTTCTTCACAGCAATCTTTTCATGAACCAGATCCCCAACTTTAGGAATCCAACCAGTGGGAGTTGTTGGTATATCCCTTATTCCTAAGGTGGCAGCACTAGTGGATGATTTATCTCACAAAATTGCTGAAGCTCCTGTAAGACAGTGAGACGTTCATTTATGTCAAAAGGTGTTTCTGCTGCCACCATACCAGAACCATCAAGATCTGGGACATACATAGGTATCCCAAAGAGAACCTTATAGGGAGTGTGTTCCCCCTAATGACCATCTTGGCAGATTATTCAGTGCTCTCTGGACCCCATATAGGTGATGAAGCCAGCTGCCGCCCGAACCTAATAACCTAGCTGTTAAGGGCTGCTTTAGATCACAGTTCTGCCTCTCCATGACCGAATTTCCCTCGGGATGGTATGGAGAGGAGTGATTGAGTTCAACATCCATCATCCCCATGGTGTCCCTGAATGCTCTAGAGGCAAATGCAGGGCCCTGGTCTGAATGGAATGCTGCAGCCGCATATGTACCAATAAAGATCAGCAAGTCTTTTATAGCAGTTCGAGCATCACCTGGCCTCTTCGGCCATACCCACAGGAATCTAGAAAAATAATCTACAGCGACTAAATGTATCTGTATGCACCGTCAGGTTGGAGTGGACCACAATGGTCCAGGTACACACATTGTAATGGCCTGCTGGTGCCTACGAGGGATGTCTGCGGCAGGCATTTGATATTAGAGCCCTTTATCTGCTGGCAAATGTTACAACAAAGAATGTATTGCTTTGTTTGTCTGTATAGACCTGGCCACCAGAATCTTTTCTGCAAGAGTATTACTGTGGCTGAAATAGTACCATGAGTAGAAGAGACACCCTCATGTGCTGCTTTCACTAGACCTGATCTCTGGTCTTCGTTGGGGATCGCTCGGTCTCCAACCCCAGGAAGTGTTGCATAACCAACATTCTGCACACTGATGTGGTATGAATATTTTGTATGGTACCCTTTTGGGAGAGACTTACCCTCAGCCGAAGCTTTCACAGCAGTAAAAATTTCACTATCCAACCTCATATGAGAACGAGTCACTGCAGCCACAGAAGCCGTAGCCACTGCGGAATTGGCTGCTTCGTCAGCCAAAGTATTACTGATAACATGTACTCCTACACGTTGGTGGCCCAATGTATGTTCTACATGGACACACGGCAGCTTATCCTTAAGATCAGACACCCTCCCCCACAATGTCTTGTGTTTTATGGTGTTCCCTTTAGAATCTCTAAACCCGTTCAGCTTCCAATGATTAAGATAATCATTGTATGACTGCACACAGTAGTATGCGTCACAGACTATTAAGATCAGTTTTCCTGTTTCTGTTTTTTCAAGCGCTAAAATAAGGGCTTTAAGTTCAGCCAACTGAGCTGTGCAGTCCCATAAGGTCTGCGTGTAGGTGTTGTGAGGGTGAAAAACTCCACCCTTCATCTCTCCACTTACGGCTGCGCAAGGGGCTGAATATTGATGTTTTGTACCTACAGTTGGTTGGGTAGAACCATCAGTATAAATGACAGTATGGTAGCTGTCTAAGGGCAATAGATCTAGAGGAGCGGGGTACTCCTGTTCATATTGGAGACATTTTTGTGCCTGGAGTTTCGGATCAAAGATGTAGTCAACATCAGTGGCAGTCAGGGACGTTGCCCACTGAATCCAATGTGGATGTAGTGCTTTAGCATTAGGAACGCTCGCTTTGGTGACGGCCTCTAAGGCTGGCACCAGGGTAACGACAATAATGCGTTTCCCTTGGGCAAGTGGCCTCTCCCTTATGACAGCCATCTGAACTGCAGTTAGAATTTTTTCTGTGGGCGCAAAATGTTGTTCTGCATTCGAGTATAAATGTGTTTTATATGCTATGGGCACTGTGTCACCCTCATTGAAGGTGATGTAAGTAAACCCAATAGCACCAGCAATTATCCTGATGACCAAATTTGTTTTATTGTCACTTGTGTGCTAGTGTTTAGCTTCCAGTATCTCCTGATGTGACTCCCTAAGGATGCTTGTGTGTTCAACTGATCAGTGTCTGCTAGAAAAATCTATACATATTAAATTGTATAGAGGCTTTATACGTTGTGCATAGTCAGGAATGTAAGTTCTGCCAAAATTAAAGAAACCAAGTAAAGACTGTTGTTTCTTTAAAGTATTAGGTGGGTGCAGTTGTGCACATTTCTCTAGAAAGTGCGGGCCAGGCTCTTCCCCTCGTTCGATAGCTCATATCCCACGAATAGTACACTGAGAAAGGCTATTTTTTTTTCTTAAAATTTAATTTGTATCCAAGGGCTGCAAATCCTAAAATGATCTGATCCACCCTGACAAGATGAATGTTGAGGTCGTCATCCGTGAGATATATGTCATCTACATAAGACAATGCCTCGGAATCAATATCATGTAATATTGATGTAACATGGGCTGAGAACAGCCCTGGGCTATTCTTATAGCCTTGGGGCATACAGCAAAAGCATTTTTGTGAGCCAAATGAGAATGCATTCAGGCCCCGACTTTCCTTCACTAAATTCTGGCAGGAAAACCCATTGGAAATATCCAACGTTGTTTTATATTTTTTGCATACTACTTTGTTTATTAGTTCTGTGCTAAGAGAATTTTGTATAGCATATGTACGTGTATGACTGTTTAAAGGTCTGTAATCTAAGACTATTCTATAGGAATAGTATGGCTTCGCAACCGGGAATAACAGGTTATTCATTGCAGAGGCACAGGGCTCAACTACCCCCTGATATTCTAGCTGAGTGAGGATTTCCCTCAGTGGAGCCTTTGCCACATGCTTAACTGGATATTGCGGCTGAGGCCGGGGTGTAGACCTGATGGGTATTTTATGACATGGAGAGTCCCTGTCCCAACCTACATGATTGCGGTATAACGCTGGTGCCTTTCCTAATGCCCATTTGACAGCGTAGGCTTCTTTTTCTGCCTCTGGAACAAGATTAGAGAAATAAGGCAAAATTACATTTTTCCCATGTGGGAGCTTATGGACATGTTTGGGCGGGCAATCTCTTTCGGCCAATAGGATGTCACAATTAAGTTCGTCCCAAAATATCACACCAATGGTGCGCTCTACGTCTCCCTCAATTTGAATCTTTAAATCATAAAGTCTATCAGGTGGGAGTACGCTCCCGTCTGCTATTTCAACAGCAATAAAATCGCTAGTTGGTGTTGCATCCAGATGATCTTTCAGACTCTGGCGACATATTGTGATCTCTGCTGCGCTGTCTGACAGTGTCACTGCCCACGTCTTGTTCTTCAGCAGTGTTCTCAAGTGTACCAGCATTTTTGACTGATAGTGCTGCCACCTTTTTCTTTTTAAACTGTGGCTTTTGTTGTGTAGTCTTTTCTTCCATATTGATTGTAGACTGAAACGAGTCTTTCTTTTGTTTCACATATTCAGGACGTCGATCAGGACGGCCCCCTTTCTTGCTACATCTATTCTGTGCGTCCTGAAAGGAACGAGAGGGACGTGAATCAGTGTATCTTTCAGGAGTTTTTACATTCTCCCTATTTCTGAGAGTGTATCTCCTTTCAGAGTTCTCAGGATGTGGAGAGTCTGCTCTCTGCTGTTGTCTGTCTTTAAATTGTCTTGTCTCAGTACTTTTTAGAACCCTCCTGTGCCTGTCTCATACATCCTTAGGGGCGGTATTCTGTACTTCCAGCTTCTTTGGCTTGGCTCCCAAACTGTCCCGTCCTCTACTACTACAGGGAGTGCAGAATTATTAGGCAAATTAGTATTTTGACCACATCATCCTCTTTATGCATGTTGTCTTACTCCAAGCTGTATAGGCTCGAAAGCCTACTACCAATTAAGCATATTAGGTGATGTGCATCTCTGTAATGAGAAGGGGTGTGGTCTAATGACATCAACACCCTATATCAGGTGTGCATAATTATTAGGCAACTTCCTTTCCTTTGGCAAAATGGGTCAAAAGAAGGACTTGACAGGCTCAGAAAAGTCAAAAATAGTGAGATATCTTGCAGAGGGATGCAGCACTCTTAAAATTGCAAAGCTTCTGAAGCGTGATCATCGAACAATCAAGCGTTTCATTCAAAATAGTCCACAGGGTCGCAAGAAGCGTGTGGAAAAACCAAGGCGCAAAATAACTGCCCATGAACTGAGAAAAGTCAAGCGTGCAGCTGCCACGATGCCACTTGCCACCAGTTTGGCCATATTTCAGAGCTGCAACATCACTGGAGTGCCCAAAAGCACAAGGTGTGCAATACTCAGAGACATGGCCAAGGTAAGAAAGGCTGAAAGACGACCACCACTGAACAAGACACACAAGCTGAAACGTCAAGACTGGGCCAAGAAATATCTCAAGACTGATTTTTCTAAGGTTTTATGGACTGATGAAATGAGAGTGAGTCTTGATGGGCCAGATGGATGGGCCCGTGGCTGGATTGGTAAAGGGCAGAGAGCTCCAGTCCGACTCAGACGCCAGCAAGGTGGAGGTGGAGTACTGGTTTGGGCTGGTATCATCAAAGATGAGCTTGTGGGGCCTTTTCGGGTTGAGGATGGAGTCAAGCTCAACTCCCAGTCCTACTGCCAGTTCCTGGAAGACCCCTTCTTCAAGCAGTGGTACAGGAAGAAGTCTGCATCCTTCAAGAAAAACATGATTTTCATGCAGGACAATGCTCCATCACACGAGTCCAAGTACTCCACAGCGTGGCTGGCAAGAAAGGGTATAAAAGAAGGAAATCTAATGACATGGCCTCCTTGTTCACCTGATCTGAACCCCATTGAGAACCTGTGGTCCATCATCAAATGTGAGATTTACAAGGAGGGAAAACAGTACACCTCTCTGAACAGTGTCTGGGAGGCTGTGGTTGCTGCTGCACGCAATGTTGATGGTGAACAGATCAAAACACTGACAGAATCCATGGATGGCAGGCTTTTGAGTGTCCTTGCAAAGAAAGGTGGCTATATTGGTCACTGATTTGTTTTTGTTTTGTTTTTGAATGTCAGAAATGTATATTTGTGAATGTTGAGATGTTATATTGGTTTCACTGGTAATAATAAATAATTGAAATGGGTATATATTTTTTTTTGTTAAGTTGCCTAATAATTATGCACAGTAATAGTCACCTGCACACACAGATATCCCCCTAACATAGCTAAAACTAAAAACAAACTAAAAACTACTTCCAAAAATATTCAGCTTTGATATTAATGAGTTTTTTGGGTTCATTGAGAACATGGTTGTTGTTCAATAATAAAATTAATCCTCAAAAATACAACTTGCCTAATAATTCTGCACTCCCTGTATATGTATCGGAAATTATTTTCGGTAGCTGTCGCTCTTGTTCCAAATGTGGAGGTTCTCAGAGACGCTGGCATATAGCCAGTGCTACTGCTTCCCCTTTAATGTTACTGAGTATTATTGAGGAAACTGCGTCAAAGTTATGCATTAGTTTAATTCCCAAATCTAGGGCAGGTGCTGCCCCATTCTCATTCTGTATTTGTTTTAACACTTCCGGTAAATTGGCAAGTGTCGGGGTACCATGTGTGGTAATATATATTGCAGCGAAGACTGTACCCTATGTGGTGCAGTCATCCACTGAGGGAACCATCCCAAAGGGCAAGCACATTGTGAGAATTCTATGTTTCTCCTGTGGTCCCGTATGGGGAAACACAGCTTCCAGCTGATTTGTTTTCTGGGCTATCCAGTATGGTACTTTTTCCCGTTCTGTGGGACCGTTACCTATAATAGTAAGCGCTGTTTGTGGATTAATCCCAGTAGCCAATTGATATCCAGCAGCTGCTGGTGTTGCCGGATGCGCTGGTGTTGAGTTCAAAGTATGCATTATGAACTGAACAGGTTATCTGTATAACGTTACTACCTCATTGTATAAATTTCGCAGATCTGCTGCTTGCATGTTTTGTATGCCTGGGTGAGGTGTGTATGTGACAAACATGGGCCACGTTGGTCCATCATTTCCTAAAGGACCTAATCTCACTCGCTGTATTACACGTGGTAGGGCGCCTTCAAACCAGTTCTCATGCTCTTGATATGTGAGCGTTATTTCATGATACTGGTATGCTTGGTACTGTTGACGTACGTTCGCAATTCTATATGTGTAGAATGTGACTGACCTGTGGTCTTCCTCAGGAAAGGTGACCCAGGAGTGGAATGTTTCTGTAGGGTAAGCTTCATTAGCTTCTACTATGAAAGTGACGTCCCCGCCCTCTTCTGCTAAGCCATGCTCTACGAGATGTAATGTTAATGCTTGTCTAGCATTCTCAGGAATGTCTATGGCATTAGCCATGTTGTAAAAAATGGGTGAAGAGATGGAACACCAAGTGGGGAGAAAAGTCCTTTTTAAGAATTCGAGCTCGAACGACCTACAGCCTAATTAAGTGTTCCCTGTTCAGCTAAGGAGGATTTTTCCCAAAGACCACCGACGTCTCCGTATAATGGTACTTAGGGTACCTGTTGTTTGTGAGACAGTGATCATCGGGGTATCCGTAAATTAGTGCCTAAATACCATTGTTGGTGATGTCATGTCGTAGTTGGACTCTTGCTCTAGGCAAGACTGGTGGTTTAAGGATGACAGTACTTATGTTTGTAGGTGACTATGCCTATCCTACAACAAGTCACAACTGTAGTCCCAACCCTTCAGGCTCACTAGCAGCACCTCACCACACCCAAGCAGTTAAAGGTGATTTGTAGCAGTCTTTACGCATGGACTCAAGAGTATGACATCTCAAGGAGTGTCATGGTTGAACGGAGATTTACACCTTTATCACAGACACATCATGTCTCAATCAAACACAGGCAATAAAGAAGATGCAGTAAAGTTTCAATAGTTTTTATTTAACACAACTGCAATCTGCGATAAGTTGCATGGGCTGCAATGATTAGGATAACAAACAATGCAAGGAACAGAATGGTAAAGACAAGAGTCATTATTGTAAAGACCCCCACCATCTTGCAATAATACAAAAAGACATAAGGCATGTAATATGTCCTAATACCCTATCATGATAGGCCTAACCTTCTACCTAAAGGAGAGCTTGGTATGTTAAACCTAATCTGCCAATGCTATGTCCCTGAAAGGAGCCCCAACCCTCGTTACCTTGGAATGAGATCTCTAGCTCAGACTTCGTAGGGACATGAAGTCCAGGTCAGCGTCAAGGCGACATGCAGCATCGATAGCAGCGATGGTATTTTGTCGGAATCCCTCTGATTATCTGTCTCAAGTGTGATGTATTTATGCAGATCTACTTGGCCCCCTGAGGTAGGTTGTTCGAAAACAATAGATAACGCCGCATGCTTGGGACAGTAATTTCTAATGTGAGCACCTACAGTTTGTTTGACTTTGTCGCATGAGTTGATGCCTTAGAGAGGTGACACTGATAACATAACTCTAAACAAAAGGGGCCTAACTATAAACAAGGCAGTAATCATAGAAGAATTAATTAAATAAATGATCTACGACAGAGCAAGCTAAGTAGGGTAAAAGTCACTAGGTGACGGGGCATGATTCTGCAAGCCAAAGGCTAAGCTAACTCCTGTTATCCCATTAAAACAAACTAGGATTCACTACAGACTGCCCTGCTGTCAGAGGACTACTTTGCTGCTTGAGTCCTGTACTGCTGTCTCAGAAGGAAGACTGATCCTGTACCCTTCATCCCAGGCTACCTGAGTGACTTCAAGGGCTAGTTAGCTGGCCTCCTGAGCTACAGGGACACAACAAGATCCAGAGGTCTCCCTGCAACTGCCCAGTTGACCTGCTGCACTAGACCTGTCTGGACATGCAACTGGATTTGCCTGAGCCTTAGTGGCCTCTGCTGCAGTGTATTCTTGATCAACAAGCATGCCTCTCAGGTCCTAGACCATTGGTGTGGCATCAGTTGAGCTTGTCCTAAAAGAAGAGAAGAAAATATGATGTTTTGTGCTCTTCATGACTGTGAATGGGCCAGTTCATGCCAAGATCTTGCCGCCCATGCTGATGGTCAATGCAAAGCTCTGGTGAACCCAACTCTTCGCCATACAGTGACTGCCAGCAATAACCAGCAAACCAAGGTCTTCTCCTTGCGTTACAGCATCAACAGCATGTAGTGGCCACCATCAAAGCTCCCACAATGACCATCCGTTGCATCTGATAAAATCTTCACTCTATATCCTTGATGCAGGACCTGCTCTTTGTGCCCCAGCGACACCCCTCTCGAATGCTTTCATTGCTGTTCATAGCCTGCTCCACTGCAAATGGAACTCTTCACACTGGACTTCAGAGATAACATTTTCAGTGGGACAAACCTGATCCCCGTGTCCGGCCTGCACTTCATCTTGGTCAGCCTGAACTAGTGGCTTTCACCAGGTCTAGCTTGATCAGATAAACATGTGTGATGCTTTATTCTTTTAGGTGCTAAACTTACGTAAAATGTTTGAATATGCATATCTTTGGTAGAACTAATTGGAATTTTGTCATTTTGGTGTCAAATCCTTTATTACATTTTACTCTAATTTTCTAAATTTATCTGAGATTTTTCTTGTTCTGCGCTTTCACTTTATTACAATTGAAGTGCAGCATAAATACTTTACACATTGCCTCAGAGTAAAGCCTGACTGCTATTGTGCCAGGCTATTACAGGGTTAAGTACAGGTTGTTTTAGCAACTTTTGTGTTTCACCCTGACAAGGATTGTGGCTGTTGCTTGTGAAGGGCTTATACCCCCTGTAGGAAAGTGCCCCTTTTTGACATGGTCACCCCCACTTTTTGCATGGTGTTTGGTGCATTTTTTACAGAAAGTGCGCTGGGTGCCTGCTGTCCAGGATAGGGGTGGGCGGTGAACTCGGCTCTGCTCGTGGAGTTCTTTCCTCACTCACGCTCGCCAATGTTAAGTTTGTGAGCTTGAGTGAGAAAAAGCTTACTCTAGCCTACCTCCAGGCGAGATTTCTCAACACAGGCAGTCACAGATGGTTGCTACCACTCATCTTGAGAAACCTTCCGTTCGCATTGAGGAAGCTGCTGCTCAAGTAGAAAATCTACTTGAATGGCAGAAAAGAAGCAGCGCCCTCTTGTGCTGCGCATGTTGCCTCTCGCACTCATTATACAGCACAGGTCAAACACCCAGTGCTAAAAATCTGCACGAACAGTGCAACTTAACAAATCTGACCGCTTCGCTGAACTCCGCATACTGTGGCAGAGGTTTTTGGTCACATCACGGAGTTCTGCGTAGCTGAACTCTGTGAACTCCGCCGCAGGCCTAATCCAGGTCCCCAGTGCCAGATCTCTCTTCCTAAACTGTATATTATCCACACCAGGGCACACATCACTGTCTGCCATGCCTTCACACATTACATGCAGCATTGGTAAGTCACTCATACGTCAGGCCTTACAGGCGTAAAGTAGTGTGTACTGTACTATATCTATAGGCATAACTGCATGAGCAGATATGCCTTTGAGCTGGCTAGTTAAATTTCTGCCAGTTCACATACAAGTAATTTTAAGTACATGTGCTGGACACTGGTAAAAACGAGTTCCCTAGCTCACTGAAACCAAAGATGTTTGGAATCAAACAACACATATTATCAAACCCACATTGATTCCAGTGATGGATTTATTAATACATGCACACAGATGGAACCTTAGAAGTGCCCACTGAAATCCTTACCAACTAATAATGTGCTGGCTGACTTGTTCTAACCAGCCTGCCACCACAAATCAGTTTCTGACCTTCAGGGGGGAGAGTTGACATTCTTGGGCAGTCAGGAACAAAGCCTGCTCTGGCAGAGGGTGTTACACACCCCTTCCAACACTATGATTTGTAAATTAACATTCCAAAGAGGAACGCTCCAAAAAGCCCACCATCATTGGTATTTAAATCTAGCTTCCCTCAGAGGTGAGGCACCTGGACAGGTGGGAAAATGAGTACTCAGAGAGGCATGTCAACCCTCAGGCTAGTACCACACCTACGGTGGGCTACCTGAATTAGGAACTATGGGACAAGGTTATGCCCAATTCCCACAGGAAGTGGTCGTATAGAGGGTACATGTGACCCCAGAGGTAAGTAGCACATTGGCTTCTAGCTGAGTGAGGATTTCCCTCACTGGAGCCTTTGCCTCATGCTTAACTGGATATTGTGGCTGAGGCCGGGGTGTAGACCTGATGGGTATAATACAACATGGCGAGTCCCTGTCCCAACCTACATGATTGCGGTTTAACGCAGGTGACTGTGCTAAAGCCCATTTGACAGCACAGGCTTCTTTTTCTGCCTCTGGAACAAGATTAGAGAAAGAAGGCAAAATTACATTTTCCCATGTGGGAGCTTACGGACATGTTCAGGCAGCCAATCTCTTTCGGCCAATAGGATGTCACAATTAAGTTTGTCCCAAAATGTCACACCAATGGCGCGCTCTACCTCTCCCTCAATTTGAATCTTCAAATCATAAAGTCTATCAGGTGGGAGTACACCCCCATCTGCCATTTCAACTGCAATAAAATCTCTAGTTGGTGTTGCATTCAGATGATCTTTCAGACTCTGGCGACATATTGTGATCTCTGCTGCGCTGTGTGACAGTGTCACTGCCCACGTCTTGTTCTTCAGCAGTGTTCTCAAGTGTACCGGCATTTTTGACTGATAGTGCTGCCACCTTTTTCTTTTTAAACTGTGGCTTTTGTTGGGTAGTCTTCTCTTCTTTTTTGATTGCAGACTGAGACGAGTCTTTCTTTTGTTTCACGTATTCAGGACATCGATCAGGACGGCCCCCTCTCTTGCTACATCTATTCGGTGCATCCTGAAAGGAACGAGAGGGACGTGAATCAGAATATCTGTCAGGAGTTTTTACATTCTCCCTATTTCTGAGAGTGTATCTCCTTTCAGAGTTCTCAGGATGTGGAGAGTCTGCTCTCTGCTGTTGTCTGTCTTTGAATTGTCTTGTCTCAGAACTTTTTAGAACCCTCCTGTGCCTGTCTCATACATCCTTAGGGGCGGTATTCTGTACTTCCAGCTTCTTTGGCTTGGCTCCCAAACTGTCCCGTCCTATACTACTATAGGTATCGGAAATTATTTTCGGTAGCTGTCTCTCTTGTTCCAAATGTGGAGGTTCTTGGAGACGCTGGCGTATAGCCAGTGCTACTGCTTCCCCTTTAATGTTACTGAGTATTATTGAGGAAACTGCGTCAAAGTCACGCATTAGTTTTATTCCCAAATCTAGGGCAGGTGCTGCCCCATGCTCATTCTGTATTTGTTTTAACACTTCCGGTAAATTTGCAAGTGTCGGGGTACCATGTGTGGTAATATATATTGCAGCGAAGACTGTACCCTATGTGGTGCAGTCATCCACCAAGGGAACCATCCCAAAGGGCAAGCACATTGTGAGAATTCTATGTTTCTCCTGTGGTCCCGTATGGGGAAACACAGCTTCCAGCTGATTTGTTTTCTGGGCTATCCAGTATGGTACTTTTTCCCGTTCTGTGGGAACTTTACCCATAATAGTATGCGCTGTTTGTGGATTAATCCCAGTAGCCAATTGATATCCAGCAGGTGCTGGTGTTGCCGGACGCGCTGGTGTTGTGTTCAAAGTCCGCATTACGAACTGAACAAGTCATCTGTATGACGTTACTATCTCATTGTATAAATTTAGCAGATCTGCTGCTTGCATATTTTGTATGCCTGGGTGAGGTGTGTATGTGACAAACATGGGCCACGTTGGTCCATCATTTCCTGAAGGACCTAATCTCACTCGCTGTATTACATGTGGTAGGGCGCCTTCAAACCAGTTCTGATGCTCTAGATATGTGAGCGGTATTTCATGATACTGGTATGCTTGATACCGTTGAGGTACGTTCACAATTCTATATGTGTAGAATGTGACTGACCTGTGGTCTTCCTCTGGAAAGGTGTCCCAGGAGTAGAATGTTTCTGTTGGGTAAGCTTCATTAGCTTCTACTATGAAAGTGACGTCCCCGCCCTCTTCTGCTAAGCCATGCTCTACGAGATGTAATGTTAATGCTTGTCTAGCATTCTCAGGAATGTCTATGGCATTAGCCATGTTGTAAAAAATGGGTGAAGAGATGGAACACCAAGTGGGGAGAAAAGTCCTTTTTAAGAATTCGAGCTCGAACGACCTACAGCCTAATTAAGTGTTCCCTGTTCAGCTAAGGAGGATTTTTCCCAAAGACCACAGACGTCTCCGTATAATGGTACTTAGGGTACCTGTTGTTTGTGAGACAGTGATCATCGGGGTATCCGTAAATTAGTGCCTAAATACCATTGTTGGTGATGTCATGTCGTAGTTGGACTCTTGCTCTAGGCAAGACTGGTGGTTTAAGGATGACAGTACTTATGTTTGTAGGTGACTATGCCTATCCTACAACAAGTCACAACTGTAGTCCCAACCCTTCAGGTTCACTAGCAGCACCTCACCACACCCAAGCAGTTAAAGGTGATTTGTAGCAGTCTTTACGCATTGACTCAAGAGTATGACATCTCAAGGAGTGTCATGGTTGAACAGAGATTTACACCTTTATCACAGGTACATCATGTCTCAATCAAACACAGGCAATAAAGAAGATGCAGTAAAGTTTCAATCGTTTTTATTTAACACAACTGCAATCTGCGATAAATTGCATGGGCTGCAATGATTAGGATAACAAACAATGCAAGGAACAGAATGGTAAAGACAAGAGTCATTATTGTAAAGACCCCCACCATCTTGTAATAATACAAAAAGACATGAGGCATGTAATATGTCCTAATACCCTATCATGATAGGCCTAACCTTTTACCTAAAGGAGAGCTTGGTATTTTAAACCTAATCTGCCAATGCTATGTCCCTGAAAGGAGCCCCAACCCTCGTTACCTTGGAATGAGATCTCTAGCTCAGACTTCGTAGGGACATGAAGTCCAGGTCAGCGTCAAGGCGACATGCAGCATCAATAGCAGCGATGGTATCTTGTCCGAATCCCTCTGATTATCTGTCTCAAGTGTGATGTATTTATGCAGATCTACTTGGCCCCCTGAGGTAGGTTGTTCGAAAACAATAGATAACGCCGCATGCTTGGGACAGTAATTTCTAATGTGAGCACCTACAGTTTGTTTGTCTTTGTCGCATGAGTTGATGCCTTAGCGAGGTGACACTGATAACATAACTCTAAACAAAAGGGGCCTAACTATAGACAAGGCAGTAATCTTAGAAGAATTAATTAAATAAATGATCTACGACAGAGCAAGCTAAGTAGGTTAGAAGTCACTAGGTGACGGGGGCATGATTCTGCAAGCCAAAGGCTAAGCTAACTCCTGTTATCCCATTAAAACAAACTAGGATTCACTACAGACTGCCCTGCTGTCAGAGGACTACTTTGCTGCTTGAGTCCTGTACTGCTGTCTCAGAAGGAAGACTGATCCTGTACCCTTCATCCCAGGCTACCTGAGTGACTTCAAGGGCTAGTTAGCTGGCCTCCTGAGCTACAGGGACACAACAAGATCCAGAGGTCTCCCTGCAACTGCCCAGTTGACCTGCTGCACTAGACCTGTCTGGACATGCAACTGGATTTGCCTGAGCCTTAGTGGCCTCTGCTGCATTGTATTCCTGATCAACAACGATGCCTCTCAGGTCCTAGACCTTTGGCGTGGCATCAGTTGAGCTTGTCCTAAAAGAAGAGAAGAAAATATGATGTTTTGTGCTCTTCATGACTGTGAATGGGCCAGTTCATGCCAAGATCTTGCCGCCCATGCTGATGGTCAATGCAAAGCTCTGGTGAACCCAACTCTTCGCCATACAGTGACTGCCAGCAATAACCAGCAAACCGAGGTCTGCTCCTTGCGTTACAGCATCAACAGCATGTAGTGGCCACCATCAAAGCTCCCACAATGACCATCCATTGCATCTGATAAAATCTTCACTCTATATCCTTGATGCAGGACCTGCTCTTTGTGCCACAGCGGTACCCCTCTCAAATACTTTCCTTGCTGCTCATAGCCTGCTCCACTGCAAATGAAACTCTTTGCACTGGACTTCAGAGATAACATTTTGAGTGGGACAAACCTGATCCCCGTGTCCGGCCTACACTCCATCTTGGTCAGCCTGAACTTGTGGCTTTCACCAGGTCTAGCATGATCAGATAAACATGTGTGATGCTTTATTCTTTTAGGTGCTAAACGTACGTAAAATGTTTGAATTTGCATATCTTCGGTAGTACTAATTGGAATTTTGTCATTTTGGTGTCAAATCCTTTATTACATTCTACTCTAATTTTCTAACATGATCTGAGATTTTTCTTGTTCTGCGCTTTCACTTTATTACAATTGAAGTGCAGCATAAATACTTTACGCATTGCCTCAGCGTAATGCCTGACTGCTATTGTGCCAGGCTATTACAGGGTTAAGTACAGGTTGTTTTAGCAACTTTTGTGATTCACCCTGACAAGGATTGTGGCTGGTGCTTGTGAAGGGCTTATACCCCCTGTAGGAAAGTGCCCCTTTTGACATGGTCACCCCCACTTTTTGCATGGTATATGATGCATTTTTGACA
The DNA here is from genome assembly GCF_031143425.1 of Pleurodeles waltl. Taxonomy (NCBI): domain Eukaryota; kingdom Metazoa; phylum Chordata; class Amphibia; order Caudata; family Salamandridae; genus Pleurodeles; species Pleurodeles waltl. The sequence continues at coordinate 890,275,123 of NC_090442.1, read as the reverse complement.
GAAAGCGCACTGGGTGCCTGCTGTCCAGGATAGGGGTGGGCGGTGAACTCGGCTCTGCTCGTGGAGTTCTTTCCTCGCTCACGCTCGATAATGTTAAGTTTGTGAGCTCGAGTGAGAAAAAGCTTACTCTAGCCTACCCCCAGGGGAGATTTCTCAACGCAGGCAGTCACGGATGGTTGCTACCACTCATGTTGAGAAACCTCCCATTTGCGTTGAGGAAGCTGCTGTTCAAGTAGAAAATCTACTTGAATTGCAGAAAAGATGCAGCGCCCTCTTGTGCTGCGCATGTTGCCTCTCGCACTCATTATACAGCACGGGTCAAACACTCAGTGCTAGAAATCTGCACGAACAGTGCGACTTAACATATCTGACCGCCTCGCTGAAGTCCACGTACCGTGGCAGAGGTTTTTGGTCACATCACGGAGTTCTGCGTAGCTGAACTCTGTGAATTCCGCCGCAGGCCTAATCCAGGTCCCCAGTGCCAGATCTCTTTTCCTAAACTGTATTTTATCCATATGGAAATGCTTTGCACCACTTTAAGCCCATAGTAAGTGGTACCCCAGGTACTAGGGCATGGGTACCAAAGAGGGTCCCTAAGGGCTGCAGCATGTATTGTGCCTCCCTAATGTACCCCTCACCTAACTCATGCAGACTGCGATTGCAGGATGTGCCTCATGGTGCAGACAAAACTGAGAGAACACAACAGGGCACACATCCTTGTCTGCCATGCCTGCACACACACTACATGTAGCATTGGTAAGTCACTCCTACATCAGTCCTTACAGCCCTAAAGCAGTGTGTACTGTACTACATCTATAGGCATACCTGCATGAGCCGATATGCCTTTGAGCTGGCTAGTTCAATTACTGCCAGCACACGTACAAGTCATTTTAAGTACATGTGCTGGACACTGGTAAAAATGAGTTTGCTAGCTCATTGAAACCAAAGATGTTTGGAATCAAACATCACATATTATCAAACCCACATTGATTCCAGTGATGGATTTATTAATACATGCACCCAGAGGGAACCTTAGAAGTGCCCACTGAAATCCTTACCAACTAATAATGTGCTGGCTGACTGGTTCTAACCAGCCTGCCACCACAAATGAGTTTCTGTCAAAGCCCAGCTCACCTGAGTCCTTGTTCAGTTCTGATGGAGGTTGAAGACAATCCGACCCCACCCTGAAACTGCTTGTTCCAGCACACTAGTTTTTAAAACAGTGCACTAAGAACAGAAGCTCAAGGGAAGGGGGGAAGTGGATAAAATAAAATAAAGAGACAACTGCATTTCCACTGTTGAAGTGCTGCACAAATCTGCGGCCCTCTCTGATTTCGGTAGAAACTGGTGCCTAATGAAACATAAACAAAGAACAGATAAGTACATCCTATTCCTAACTGGGTTCCTGACTATCCCTTTATTTATTAGAAATTTTCTTCTAAAAGTACCTCTTGGATCCTGGTCTCTAGTTTCCAGGTTTGGAATGTGTTACTGCTCTGGGATGTGCTTTCTATTACTCTAAAGCTTCTAAAACATTAAACAAATACCGTTATCAGAATTATCAATATCAAACATTCATCTTAATATAACTAAAGCCTAAATTGCCAGTAGCAGACTCACTTTTCCCATATTTCCAGAATCTTTTATAAAACAAATACTGTACTTTTACGTCAAAATACAGCATGTAATTTGTGCAAGTCCTTGATTTACTGTTTGCCTTGCTGTTAATGGTTTCCACGGTTCGATTCTTAAAAGTTCCATTAAAAAAATGTTTGCTTCACAAAGTTCCGCAAAGTATTGTTGTAACAAAGAGTTTGAATCACAATGTTCGTGGAAGGTATCTTGTTTCAAATTGTCTATACACGAATCCAGAAATTGTTGTCAAAGTTCTTTCAGATAATAAAAGTTTTGCACTTACTTGTTGCTGGCAAGAGATACTGATCAGTCTAACCTTGTCTTCTTTCTCTTTTGCAGGTTGCTTGTAGGAGAGAGGCTGAGGCAAGGAGGAACCGGAAACCGGAAGAAGGAAGAGCCAGCAGCTGCGCCCATTGAAGCCAATGAAAGTCTGTAGAGAGCAGGAGTGCCAGCGCCGAGGGATCTGTCCTCAGGTAAGCGGGAGGTAGACGAGCACAAGCACTGGGCGAGGCTCGAGGGCTGCCTTTTATAGACAGGGCTGGGTGTGGTCCTCACATGCTGCACATGTTCTTGAAAGGTGTGCAGAGCTGGGTGTGGTTTGAAGAGCTGGGTGTGGTCCTCACATGCTGCACATGTTCTTGAAAGGTGTGCAGAGTTTCAGTTATTATGCAAATGAGTTAAATTAACACATGGCCTAGAGAGGAGTGTTTTAAAGAAGCCTTGGTAAAAGCAAGGCCCAATGTGTAAACAAAACAGCACATTAAACAACATACACAGAAGCCTATGGGGGGGGAAGGTGAGATAACAAGAAAGGCTTTCAATAGTAATTTTAAAAGGGAGCTATTACAGAACCCACTAGTGCAGTGAGAGGGGACATGCTCTTTGCTGTGCACAAACCCTAACAGTTTCTGACCTTCAGGAGTGAGAGTTGACATTCTTGGGCAGTCAGGAACAAAGCCTGCTCTGGCAGAGGGTGTTACACACCCCTTCCAACATTATGATTTGTAAATTAACATTCCAAAGAGGAACGCTCCAAAAAGTCCACCATTATTGGTATTCAAATCTGGCTTCCCTCCGAGGTGAGGCACCTGGACAGGTGGGAAAATTAGTACTCAGAGAGGCATGTCAACCCTCAGGCTAGTACCACACCTACGGTGGGCTACCTGAATTAGGAACTCTGGGACAAGGTTATGCCTAATTCCCACAGGAAGTGGTCGTATAGAGGGTACATGTGACCCCAGGGGCAAGTAGCACATTGGCTTCTACCTACACTACCCTAAAACCCTTGAATCTAGTATTTAGGGGAGCCCTGGCCAAAGGAAATCAGATCCTGCCGACCTGAAAGAAGAAGACTGACACTGAAGTGTTGCAAAAACAAGAACAGAAGACCAGCAACTGAACAGGCACCAACCCTGCCTGCCTGCTGTCCTTAACAATTGTGCCAAGGACGACTCTTCCTGCAGCTGACAATGCCTCCAAAAGCCTGGGAGGGCTGCCAGCCTTCACTCAAGACCCAGGGACTCCAGTGGAGTAGCTAAGCAGCTTCCCTGCATTCTGCAGGCACCCCAGAAGAGCTGTGAGGACTCCAGGTGGCAATAACCCTAACACCAGAAAGCACCATTGCACCCTTGTCCCTTAGACCAGGTTGAAGTGGGTCAATGGTGCCAGCATGGTCCCCAGATCCTCCAGATCTGAAGCCCACCTTAGACTTACCAACTGTAGACTTTCCAATTCTGCCTACAGCCTCTCTTAGCAGACCCCTTCTACCGCAAGTGCCTCCGAAGACAAAATCCCTATGACTCAGAACGCCTCAGCATCCACCACCCCGGCCTGAAGAGAAGAGGACCAAAGGTGTCCCTATGTCACGTGTCACTGAGCATCGTAAGACCTCAGCACCCTTGTTGGTTAAGTCGGACTGGTCTTCTAGTCCCAGCTTGCAGCCTCTTTTGACCGGACTGATCCCCATTGACTTCAACAGGGCACCCAACCTTGAATTGCACCTCTGCACTCGGCTGCCTGATGTGACCTGTTGGTTCTGCCTTGGACCCTACTCCATACTTACATCAGGTCCAGAAGATTGATCCTGTAAGTCACTGTAAAGTACCTGTAGGAAGTATATACCTTTCCTCCATGAGATATCATCACCGCTTCAGAAATTGCACTGTTTTGATTTTTCACACCTGTAAAAATTCATAAGTCGAAACGTACTTACCTGATCGTTATGATCTTGTTGCCTAAAATTATATACATGTGTGTTATTTTTATAAATTGGTGTGGGTCTCCTTATTGAGCTATGTGTATCACTTATTGTCTGTGTGCATGCAGCAGATGTCTACAAACACTCCTCTCTTACAAGCCTAAGGCACCATGGGTTTACTAGAACAAGCCCCTGTTCACTTATAGGTAATACCTCAACTCTTTGCACAGTATGCCTATTTTTGGTGTACAATATAAAAAGCCAGCTTCCTACACCCCCTCTACCAACAATCCAATTACTCACATTGATGCTCAGTGGTGGGATTCAGTACTTGTGATTGTCCAATGCCGTTCAGTGATTTGTGTAAAACAAAAATCCCATTATAAATAATGTGATACCAGATGTAACTTTTATAAATTCTCCTTGATTGGCCTCTTTTGCTTTTTCCAAATTCACTTCTACTCCACCTGACCTTGTGCACCAGTGGCCATAATGGAAAGCATGGAGTTTTAGCTCAACAACCTGGAGAGCTACACTGTGGCTGAGCTCAAGGGATTCTGCAGGGAGAGGGGCTCCCAGCAACCAGACTCTCAGAGGCAGGAGCCTCAGAAGGATCTGAGAGCCTGGCTACAGAGGATGAGGATGAAGAGATGGACATTGAGAGGAGGTATGGAGGGGGAGTAAAACAGCCTCCTGATCTTGGCTCCAGAGGAGAGAGGAAGACCCATGGGAGTGAAGTCTCCTGCCAGATTCAGGGCCAGCAGCAATGTCTCAGTCTATAATCTGACCCCAGAGGAACTGGCAGATAGGAAAGTAGAAAGGAAGTTTGAGCTTCAGATGGCCAAACTCAGGATAGAAGAGGAAGCGGCAAAGAAGGAGGCTGCCCAGGAGGAGACAGCTGCCCAGAGGGCTGCAGGGGAAAGCAAGGCTGAGGCAGAGAGAGCCTTGGAAGAAAAAAAGATCTTGTTGGATCATGAACTGAGTCTTAGGGAGCTGGACACGAAGGCAGCATCAATGGTGCCAGTGAAACCACAATGTGTCATGAGAAAAGGAGAGTCCACATACCTAAAGACCTGGTTCTTAGCTTCATAGTTGGAGACAACATGGGAAAGTGGTTTGAGGACTACAAGATAGCCTTCAAAATGCACAGGGTCCCTGAGGGAGATTGGTGTGCCAGTCTGTGGAGGCACGAACCACAAAGGGTAGGAATTCTTTCTTGGCCCTAGGAAAGGGTTAAATAATTAAATACTCGTCACTCCATGAAGGCAAGCCCTTATCTGATGGTATGGACTCACCCTTGAAAAGTATAGGCTGCAGTTCAGAGACAGCCAGAAACCTTCACACCAGTCTTGGGTAGAGTTTGTGGAGTAGTTCAGCAAGGCACTAGATGTACATAAACACTTATGAGAAGATGTACAATCTGTTTTCTAGAGAGCACATATTCAGTCATTGTTTTCCAAGCTACACCAACACCTGATAGACAGCAAGCTCCTTAGACCTATGTGAAGCAAAGTAGGCGTCCAGGAAAGGAGAAGGCTTTGCAAGACTAAATGTTATTTTTGAAGTTTAATTATGAAAGGTACATCCAATGATACAAAGAACTCCAACTTCTCCCAAGATCCAGGCTGCTGCTGTCCAACTCTGCTGCTGCTCTCCCCACTCCTGTTGCTCTCCAACTGTCCAAGATGGAATGTCCACTCCATGCTGGACAGATGGACAGTCAGCAGGCTGGGGGGACTAATGGAACATACCAACTAGCACCAAAATATAATAATACACAAAAAGATACAGAAACTAAGAGAATATGAAAATAGATTGAGGAAAACTAACAATGTAATACTACACTAGGGTGCCTGCCAAGGAGGTGGACAACTGGCTCAGTAACAGGGGTCACAAGAAGGTATTTGTGGGGTTCAGCCAAAGGTGAATAGGGTCCCCACCAGACGAAGGGGGGAAAAAACTAAAACAAATGAGTTCTCAAAAGGCCCACAAAAGAGTTCCCAAAATTAGGATTCACAGACAAATACTGACCAGAAGAAGGGAGGTTTCCACGTGGAAGAAGCCCTCAGGTCACTTCACTTATAAGTGCTTTGAGTATTTGAGATTTGGGCACTGAAAGGGAGACCCCAAATGCCCAAAAAGGCTGCAACCCCCCAATGTTGGGAAGACCCCGGAAGTTGGTAGTGTAGTGCTATGTCAGAAGGCAGTCCCAGTTAGTACGGGAGGTAGTGCAGAGGTCACCTTAATGTCCCTGGGAGACAGAGATATGGTATCCGAGGCTCATGTGCCTAGTAATACAAAGAAGGTCACACAGGGGTTCACCATCAATGGACACAGGGTGGAGGCTCTGAGAGACACAGGAGCCAGTATGACTACTGTTTGATGTCATCTGGTGTCCTCAGAGCACGTACTTCCCAATCTAGTCCAAAAAGTGTTTACTGCTGACAACCATGAGAGTCATTACCCAGTGGCTCTGCTTTCCTTTGAATGGGGTCAATATATACCAGGGCACACCAATGTGGTAAACAATACTTTACACATTGCCTCCTAAGTTAAGCCTGACTGCTCAATGCCAAGCTACCAGAGGGTGGGCACAGGATAATTTGGATTGTGTGTGACTTACCCTGACTAGAGTGAGGGTCCCTGCTTGGACAGGGGGTAACCTGACTGCCAACCAAAGACCCCATTTCTAACTTTGGTGATCAGCGGTGAGGATAGGACTTGTATTTGTGTAGTGACATACAGTAGATAAGTATTCACTACCTATCCACAGTTAAAGATCAACTTGATTTTTTATTTTTTTCTGCAAATTCATTTTTCCTGACAATTGTTTAACTAAAATCCTCACTCAACATGTCTCAGGCTGGGTCTCAAGCTGTAAATGAAGATTTTGACCTAGCCCTGTTGGAGACATATACTGTCAAACATCTGAAAGGGTTCCACAGGGATTTGGGAGTACCCACCCAAGGTGCCTCCAGAAAGGTGGAATTTTCATTGGTGCTGAGGGCCTGGGCAGAAGCCCATCCAGAGGAGGAGGCTGAGGAGGAGGGTCCAGAGGATGGCCCCTCAGAGGATTTTTTACCATCAGTGGATGATGTTACCACTGCAATTGTGCCCCCTACCAAACCAGGGAGCAGTGCCTCTGATCAGGGCCTGACCACATAGGAAAGGAGAGAGGAGAGGAAATTTCAATTGCAAATGGCAAGGTTAAAAATTGAAGCTCAACAGGAGGAAAGGAGGGCAGATAGAGAACCAAAAGCAGCTGAGAGAGCCTTGGCTGAGAAGAAACTTTTTTTGGCTCATGAACTGAGTCTCAAGGAGCTGGAGATCAAGGCGAGACAGTCTGAGCCCAGCAGTGATGGTGGCAGCATACATGCAGGACCTGTTGGGGAGAAAAAGGCTTGTATACCCAAGAATGTGGTGCCAAGTTATGTGGTGGGAGATATCATTGATAACTGGTTGGCTGCCTATGAAGTTGCACTAAGGGCTCATGGGACCTCTGAGGAGCAATGGGGGGTGGCCTTGTGGTTTTATGTATCAGTAATGGGGAGGGACACACTTCTTACACTAGATCCACATGATCAGAATGTCTATGCACCCATGAAAGCTGCTTTACTGGCCATGTTTGGGCTGATCCCTGAAAAATACCATCTGAGGTTTAGGGACAGCACCAAACTTTCCACACAGACTCGGGTATATTGTTTAGATTTCTCCAATAAGGCACTGAATGGATGGCAGCAATGTAAATGATTACAAAGTAAATGATTTGATTCTGAGAGAGCATATGGTCAGTATTTCTTTTACAGAGTTGTGCCAGCACTTTGTAGACAGTAAGCTGACTGATCCCAGGAAGCTTGTTGAGGAGGCGGACCCCTGGGTTAGCACCAGAGTGTCCAAAAAGTAATCTGGGGGGACACCCATAGAGGTGGTCAGGGTTCCCAACAGAAAAAAGAGGAGGGAGAAAAACGTAAAGATAAGAAACCCTCCAAAGGCCCCCAAAACAATTCTTGGTGTGTGTGTGGGGGGGGGGGGGGTGGTAACCATTCCTCTTTTAAGTTTGGGAAGAAACCAGGGTACTTCAACAAGAAGGAAGGGAAGTTCATCCCCAAATGCTTAGAGTGCTACCAGCATGGACACTCTAAGGGTGACTCCCAGTGTTCCAAGAGAGCACAGCCCACCACAGAAGGGCAGACACCTGGGTTGGCTAGTGTAGCGCTCCGGGGGGAGACAGTCCCAGTAAGCTTTGGGGGGCAGAAAGAGGTATCCCTAGTATCCCTGGGAGATAAGGAGATGGTGCCTAAAGCCCACTTGCCAATACTTCAAAGTATAGGCAGTGGGTCCCCATTGATGGGCAAAGGGTTGAGGCTCTGCTTGACACAGGAGCCAGTATGACTACTGTCAAGAGTCAGCTGGTGTCAGCAGAGCAGATAGTCTCCAATACATTCCACCAGGTCATAGTTGCTGACAATCGTGAGAGTCACATACCGGTGGCACTGGTTCCCTTTGAGGGGGGGTACTCTGAAAGTAGCAGTGCGTCCTGCCATGCCTGTAGATTGTCTGTTAGGCAATGATCTTGAGAATACTGCCTGGAAGGAGGTAGAGCTCAGATCCCACCTGGAGATGCTAAGTTTGCCTGAGTGGGTCTGCATGACCACAAGGTCGATGGCTGCCCGGGAAGGGAGTCAAGGGCGTCTGGACCCTGGAACAATGGCCCAGATGGCTGCAAAGAGGAAGGGCAAGAGGCACAAGAAACCAACCTCAGATGTTCCCACGGTGGTGGACAGGGCACCTGAGGAGGAGAAGGCTCCTGAGCCAACCGGAGAGGTCGTAGCTGACCTGGGGAACCTGCCTGAACTTGCTGGCTGGCAAGTAGAGGGTGGGCCATCCAGGGAAGAATTCTGCAAAGCGCAGAAGGAATGCCCCACCCTTGAGGGTCTGAGGCAACAGGCCACAGTCCAAGTAGCTGGTGAAGCCGCAGAGGATCACCACATCTACTGGGAGAACGATCTACTGTACAGTGAGCCTAAGGAGCAGCACGTGTGCTGGTGGTTGCCCAGTGTTACCGGGCCTTCCTACTGGGTCTGGCTCACGATATCCCTCTGGCAGGACATTTGGGCCAAGACAAGACCTTTGCCAGGCCTGTCACCCATTTCCATTGGCCTAGAATGCACGTAGCCTCAGATAATTTCAGCGGGCCTGCCCCACCTGTCAGGCTAGTGGGAAGACAGGGAAAAGGCTTAAGGCCCCCCTGATCCCACTCCCCGTCGTTGGCATCCCCTTTGAAAGGTTGGGCATCGATGTCATTGGTCCCTTGCATCCCAAAACTGCCTTGGGCAACAGGTTTATCCTGGTTTTGGTGGACCATGCCACCCGCTATCCAGAGGCAATCCCTCTGAGAACTGTGACTGCACCGGTGGTGACCAGAGCCCTGATGGGAATATTTACACGTGTGGGACTCCCTAAGGAAGGTGTGTCTGACAGAGGCACAAACTTCATGTCCGCATAAATGAAGTCCATGTTGGATGAGTGTGGGGTGACCTACGGGTTTACCACCCCTTATCATCCTCAATCCAATGGGCTTGTTGAGAGATTCAACAAAACTCTCAAAGGCATGATCACTGGCCTACCTGAGGCCATGAGGTGTAAGTGGGACGTCCTCTTGCCATGCTTGCTGTTTGCTTATAGGGTAGTGCCCCAGAAAGGTGTAGGGTTCAGCCCCTTTGATCTTCTCTATGGTCAGCCTGTCAGGGGACAGCAAAGCATAGTTAAAGAGGGCTGGGTGAAGGCTCCCAAGACACCTTCCCAGGATGTGGTCAGCTACATCCTGGCCCTCCGCAACCAAACCCAACACTTCTGGAAGCAGGCCAAGTGTAACCTTGAGGCCAGTCAAGAGGTGATGAAGGAGTGGTATGACCGGAAGGCCACTCTGGTTGAGTTCTCACCTGGAGACAAAGTTTGGATAATGGAGCCAGTAGAGTTTAGAGCTCTCCAGGACCACTGGTCTGGCCCATTTGAAATCAAGGAGCGGAAGGGGGAGGCCACTTACCTAGTGGATCTCAAGACCCCTAGACACCCCCTGGGGGGTCTCCATCATAACAGACTCAAGCCTAATTTTGAGAGGTCTGAGGTCAGTATGCTCCTTGTGACAGATGAGGGGATGGAAGAGGAGAGTGAACCTCTCCCCGACCTCCTCTCTGCCAAAGAAGGTGATGGGTCAGTGGAGGGTGTCAATCTCTCTGACTCCCTGACTCTGAATCAGAGAGGAGACTGCTATGAATTGTTAGAGCAGTTCTCTTCCCTGTTTTCCCTTACTCCTGGACTCACCCACCTGTGTGTCCATGATATTGACACGAGTGACAGTCCCCCTGTAAAGAACAAAATGTACAGGTTGCAAGATAAGGTGAAGGCCAGCATCAAGAAGGAGGTCTCCAAGATGTTGGACCTAGGGGTTATTGAGAAGTCCAGTAGTCCCTGGGCCAGCCCTGTGGTGCTGGTACCCAAGGCTGCTGCACCCGGTGCCAAGCCAGAACTCTGGTTCTGTGTGGACTATTGAGTTTTCAACTCAGTCACACGGATTGACGCTCACCCCGTCCCCTGAGCTGCTCGTAGACAGGCTAGGTGCTGCCAAATTCCTGAGTACTTTTGATCTCACATCAGGGTACTGGCAGATCGCCTTGACTGAGGGGGCTAAAGAGAGATCTGCATTTTCCACACCTAATGGCCATTACCAGTTCCAGGTTATGCCCTTTGGGTTGAAAAATGCCCTGCTACCTTCCAACAGTTGGTTCATGGAGTCCTAGCCAGCAAGGATGCCTTCTGCACAGCCTACCTAGATGACATAGCTGTCTATAGTTCCAGCTGAGAGGAACACCTGCTCCACCTCAAGGAGGTGCTTTAGGCTCTGCAACAGGCAGGCCTGACCATCAAGGCTAGTAAGTGCAGATTGGGCAGGATTCCATGGTGTACTTGGGACACCCAGTAGGTGGTGGCAAGGTGCAGCCACTCCAGGCCAAGATTGAAACTATCAAGGCCTGGCAAACACCTAGAACACAAACGGAAGTGAGAGCCTTCTTAGGCCTCACTGGATACTACCGAAGGTTTGTCAAGGGCTATGGTTTCATTGTGACACGCTTGACAGAACTTAGGGCCAGATGTAGCAAAGTTTTGCGAGTTGCAAATGGCCCGAATCGCTATTTGCGACCCCGCAAAATCCGAAATGGAATGCAAAAATCCAATTTCCGATCACCAAATAGCGATTCGACCCAGCACCGACTCGCAAAAATTGTGACCTGATTTTGCGACCCGCAATCTAGAAGTCGCAAATTGCGAGTCGCAAACCATATGCAAAAGCCAGTCGCAAATAGCCCATTTTGCACACCCAGATTACCACTGATTCAGAGCAGGTGGTAACTAGAACCAAAGTATAAAAGGAGACCCAGAAGGCATCTGCGTGACTCAAAATGGCTGAACTGTACGTGATTGCATGGAGGAGGAGAGTCAAGGCTGCCCAGCAGAGGAGGAGGAGGTAGAGACAGGAGAGGATATACCGAACCAGGCAGACACTATTTCAACAAACTGAGGAGGAGATTTATGACAAATATAGACTGATCAGTGCTGTTATCTTAGACATTATTGAACTGCTGAAAACTCAGCTTGAATGACAGACAATGCGCGGCAGCGCCATCCCCACACATGTGCAAGTGCTATGCTCACTGCACCTCTTGGCCTTGGGTAGCTATCAGGGGCTGATTGCAGTGGCAGGTGGGGTATCCCAAAGTGCACTCTCACGATTCTTCAGATGTTTCCTAGATGCCATACTAGCACACATGTCCAGATATATATACCTTCCCAGGAATGAGTCAGAAATGAACAGCACCAAGTTGGACTTTTACAGAATTGCCAACTTCCCCCATGTAAGAGGGTGTGTGGACAGGACACACATACAAATTTGCCCACCTGCAAATCTGGAATATGTGTTCCGCAATAGGAAATGTACACACTCACTAAACATCCAGGTGGTATGTGACGCCCATAATGTCATTACTGACATTGTAGCTAAATATCCAGGGAGTACACATGACTCATACATATTCAGGCACAGTGGATTACACCAACGCCTAGAACCTGGGGAGTTTGGAGACAGATATCTATTAGGTATTGGTGACTACACTCTGAAGCCTTACGTACAGGTCACTGTGTAACCCTGTGATGCCCTGCTAAATTTGCCTTTTTTGTCAAACAGGTGACAGTGCATACGCCCTGAGACCATGGATACTCACCCCATACCTACCACCTGGCAATCAGAATGAGAGGCGCTATGACATTGCACATCGGTGGACCAGAATTGTAGTCGAGAGGACCTTTGGCTTGTTAAAGGCAAGATTCCGATGCCTCCACAAAAGTGGAGGTACACTCCAGTATGCCCCAGAAACAGCATGCAAGATAGTTGCCGCCTGTGCCATCCTATACAACATTGCCACCAGGCGTGGGCTACATCTCACCCCTGAAGACACAGACACGGAGGATGAGGAGCAAGAGCTACCACACCGACAGCCTGGGGATAGAAGCATCGCAAATGAGGGCAGACAGAGACGGAACCACATTGCAACCCAATACTTTGACAGGTACATGGCAACCGTGAGCACACTCACTAATGTCAGACACACATAGCCCAGTTCTGTAGTGAAACAAACAAAACCTTTTTATTGCTAAACTGTAATGTCATTAGAAATGTGCAGTAAGCAACAGTCTGGAATTTGAAACAGTCAAATCAGACACATTAATTGCATGTTCCTCAGTACTAGGACATGTCAGTGGCTCACAGCCTCCTCCGACTGCGGCCACCATGGCTCACTCGAGGTGAGTTCCCTGAGCCCTGCTGTGCACTACTACTCCGCAGCACGCGCGCATCAGTGGCAGACACACTGCTGATGGTAGAGCCCTCCTCGCTGTCCTATGGGGTATCCCCTGTGCCCCTTGCAGCCCGTCTGGTCTCCATTATGTCAACTGCATGGCTGATGCGGCCAAGTCCCCATGCCACATCACCAGCAAAATGACCCAGTTCGACCTGCAGGCTGACAGTGTGCCTTGACAGGCAGGTGGTGTTCGGAGCCAGGCGCCCAGAGGATGCTGCAAGTCTGTCTAACCGGGCTGCAGTGTTGCGCTCCCTGTGCCGTGCCTGTGCCCTGTCAGCCACCAGTTCCCTGACCAATAAGTCGATGGACTGTGTCAGGTTCCCCAGATGTGTGTTCATAGTTTGGAACTGATTGTCCACATTATCCAGCCCATGGGTCATAGTTGTCTGCAGTCTTGTTAGGTTCCTGTTAATTGACCTGAACTGTCTGTTTTGCAGGTGCTGACCCTGTACTAATGATGCCTCAAGTCCCGCAAACTCAACATCTGCAACATCCTCACTGTGCACAGACTGCACTCTGCGGCGACATCTGCGCACTGCGCCTGCTGCTGGCTGTGTGTGCCTCTCCGTAGGCTATGGCCCTGGTGCTACCACTGCTGCCTCCATATCCAGCGCAGGATCTTCCATGGACTCCGGTGGCATTTCCATGGGTGGTGGTGTCCTGCTGTGCCCTGCTGTGTCAGTGGCAGCCTCCTCCTGTGGGTCTGGCCCATGTTCCTCTCCCTGCACGTGTTCGCTGATGAGGGGGCCTTGTGGGAGACCTGTGGGACATAGGGGATACACTGTCAGTCTCGCACATCTGTTTTTTGCCGCACAATAAACATTTGCCTATATTTGGACTACTGTACTACATTGCCCATAATGCACTATTCTAGAGGTTGCTAGACTGGAATGGAGCTAGTCTGGAGGTGCCTGCTGCTGTGTACTGGGATTGTGTGTATAGTGCATTTGTGGGTGTCAAAGCATATATCATGGTACTCACTTTTTGATGTTCCAGGCGCTGAACTGTCCAAATCTCCTATGCCCATTACAGCCTCCAGCTCCAGTGTTGTCTCCACCATGGTTTCCAGGGCTGTAGGTGGTGGAACTGTGGATGGGCCTCCTCCAGTGCCCTTCATCTCCCTCATGCGCTCCGCAACCCTCTCCTTGGTCCTGGAGCGAAGGTCATACCACCTTTTCCTAATTTCATCCAGGCCGCGGTGGCTTACCCCAATGGCATTTATTTTGTCCTGGATGTCTTGCCATGTTTTTTTTTTGGCGTGTCAGAGACACTCATTGCTGCCTTGCCAAAGAGTTGGTCATGGTGCAGGCAGCACTCCTCAGTAAGTACCTCCAACTCCTTGTCAGAGAACTTTATTTTTCTCTTTCTGCCAGCACTGGGTGACTCCTTCTCCTTTGTTGCTGCAGCTCCTCTCACCTGGGTGTGGCTCTGCAGTTTGGGATGAGTGTGCTCCTCCCTCCTCCCAGTTCTATTTGGTGACTTCCTGGTTCTGATGTCATCACATAGAGCCAGGAAGTGGGTATTCAAACTGTTTTGTTCCACCTGAAGGCAATTTGCGAGTAAGTCGCAATTTGCGACACCAGACCACACCCTTCGCGCAATTTGCAACCTCGCTTTTAGCGTGGTCGCAATTTGCGATCTCGCTAAAAACGGAGGTCGCAAATTGCGGTGCGACACCTCTGCGACTCGCAATTTGGAATGGCGAGTCTTTCTCGCATTTGGTTTTGCGAGTCGGAAATAGCGATTCGCATGGAGTCGCTATTTCCGAGTCGCAATTTTTTACCTACCTACATCTGGCCCTTAGTTTCCAAAAGCAACCTAGGTTGGTGAATTGGACAGAGGCCTGTTAGAAAGCCTTTGACTCCCTGAAGGAAGCCATGTGCACGGCCCCCGTGCTTTACGCCCCTGACTACTCCCAGGAATTTATTATGCAGACAGATGCTTCAGAGCATGGCATAGGGGCTGTTCTAGCACAGTTAAATGAAGAGGGCCTAGACCAACCAGTAGTCTTTATTAGCAGACGACTATTACCCTGGGAACAGAGGTGGAGTGCTATTGAAAGAGAAGCATTTGTTGTGGTCTGGGCTCTGAAGAAGATGAGACCATACCTGTTTGGGACTCACTTCTGGGTTCAGACAGACCACAGGCCCCTCAGATGTCTCATGCAGATGAGGGGTGAGAATCCTAAACTCTTGAGGTGGTCCATTTTCCTGCAGGGGATGGACTTTACAGTGGAGCATCGCCCGGGGATTGACCACGCCAATGCTGATGGTCTCTCCAGATACTTCTGCCTTAGCGATGAGAGCTTCCAGGAGGTTGGGTATCTCACCCCACTTTCAGCTGGGGGGGACACATGTTAGACCTGACAGCCTTAGGGTGATCACCCGTAACTTTTTGCCTGCCTCCCTCCACTTTTTAGACACTGTTTTTGGTGGTTTTAAGGCTCTGTGCACTTTACCACTGCTAACCAGTGCTAAAGGGCATATGCTCTCTCCCTTTAAACATGGTAACATTGGATCATACGCAATTGGTTTATTTACTTTACTTATAAGTCCCTAGTAAAGTGCCCTACATGTGCCCAGGGCCTGTAGATTAAATGCTACTAGTGGGCCTGCAGCACTGAGTGTGCCACCCACTTACGTAGCCCCTTAACCTTGTCTCAGGCTTGCCATTGCAAAGCCTGTGTGTGCGGTTTCACTGCCAGTTCGACTTGGCATTTAAAAGTACTTGCCAAGCCTAAAACTCCCCTTTTTCTACATATAAGTCACCCCTGAGATATGCCCTAGGTAACCCATAGGGCAGGGGGCTGTGTAGGCAAAAGGCAGGACATGTACCTGTGTAGTTTATATGTTCTGGTAGAGTAAAACTCCTAAATTCGTTTTTACACTGCTGTGAGGCCTGCTCCCTTCATAGGCTAACATTAGGGCTACCCTCATATATTGTTTGAGTGGTAGCTCCTGATCTGAAAGGAGTAGGAAGGTCATATTTAGTATGGCCAGACCAGTGATACAAAATCCTGCTGACTGGTGAAGTTGGATTTAATATTACTATTTTAGAAATGCCACTTTTAGAAAGTGAGCATTTCTCGGCATTAAAATCCTTCTGTGCCTTACAATCCATGTCTGGCTGGGTTTAGTTGACAGCTCCCTTGTGCGTTCACTCAGACACACCCCGAACACAGGATACTCAGCCTCACTTGTATACATCTGAATTTTTAATGGGTCTTCCTGGGCTGGGAGGGTGGAGGGCCTGACACTTGCATGTCAAAGGACAGTAGCCTGCCCTAACACAAAGGACTGCCATACCCACTACTGGGACCCTGGCAGACAGGACTGAACTGAAAGGGGACCTTGTGCACTTCTAAGCCACTCTTTGAAGTCCCCCCCCCCACTTCAAAGGCACATTTGGGTATTTAAACAGGGCCTCTACCCCTACCAACTCAGACACTTCCTGGAGAAGAAACTTGAACCAGGACCTGCATCCTGCCAAGAAGAACTGCCTGGCTGCCCAAAGTACTCACCTGCTGTCTTGCTGTTGCCCTGCTGCCTTGCTGCTCTCTGGCTGAGGTGAAGAAGCGCTCTCCAAGGGCTTGGATAGAGCTGCCTCCTGTTCCCTGAAGTCTCAGGACCAAAAAGACTTCATCTCTACAAGAAGGACTCCTTGTGTGGCAAAATTCGACACACAGCCTGCCAGATACACCGCACAGCCTCCACCGTGGTGAAAAATTCACTGCACGTCAAACCGGAACGACGCAGTCCGACTTTACATCGAGAAGATCGACACAGTGCCAGCATAGCGACTGGAAATTAGACGCCCGGCCCACCAGATTGACACACAGCCAAGCCGGAATGACGCAGCCCAACTTCCAGAGAGGACTCGACGCAGCGCCTGCCGTGCTGTAGAAAATTTGACGCAATGCCTACCGAATCGACGCTGCTCCTGTGACTTCGTCATCCCAGTGCAGGAAATCCACGCATCTTCCCCTGGGCGTCCAAAAACCCCGCAACCCGAAGAGGATCCACGACCGAGCGCCGGAAATCGACACAGCCGTCCCTGCGTGAAAACTAAATGACGCCATCGCCATGTGCGGCCCAAGAAATTGACGCACACCCCTTTGTTTCCACACATCTCCTCCTCTGCAGTTCTTTGCAGAGATTTTGCACACGAACCAGGTACTTGGTGCTTGAAAGAGACTTTCATTACTTTTAAAAGACTTAAGACACTTTATATCACTTTTATAGTGATATCTCCACATAGACTTATTGCATTTTAATTGTTTTGAACTGCATTTATCCAGATAAACATTATATATTTTTCTAAACACTGTGTGGTGTATTTTTGTTGTGCTATACTGTGATGTTATATGATTTATTGCACAAATACTTTACACATTGCTTTCTAAGTTAAGCCGGACTGCTCAATGCCAAGCTACCAGAGGGTGAGCACAGGATCATTTGGATTATGTGTGACTTACCCTGACTAGAGTGAGGGTCCTTGCTTGGACAGGGGGTAACCTGACTGCCGACCAAAACCTAATTTCTAACAAGTGTAATTTCCAATTGGGAAGAGGTAGGACCCATAAGGTTGGTGTCTCTGGAATAACAATTTAAAATCACAGCTGATGGTGAAGTTGGTTCTGAAAATGCCACTTTTAGAAAGTAGGGATTTTCTTACCTTTAACCATCTAGTGCCAATGTCTGTCTGAATACACGTCCGGGGTGGGTAACAGCTGGGCTTTGTGCATTCCCTCTAGACACACACACACAAAGGGAGCTTAGGTGTGTCTCATGGGCCATCCTCATCCTAATGGGCCACTAATATCCTGATGGGTCATCCTTGGCAGAATGGAAAGGAGGAGCTGACACTTCCACATGAATGGGCTGTGTGTGTCCCCACACAAAAACAAAGAGCTACATGACCCCCTGTAGTGAGTCTGGAGCCACAGCAGGAAAAGCAGGCACTGTGTGCACTTCAAAAGTCTGTCTTTGAAGTCTCTCTCACTTCAAAGGCAATACTGGGTATAAGAACTCGATTTCTGACTCCTCCAAATAACCACACATCTGGACCTGAGGACATTCTGCCAGGAAGGACTGCTGTCCTGCTGAAAAGACTGCCACTCTGCTGGACCCTACTAGACTCTGCTGGACTACTGCTCTGCTGTGCCTGCCCTCTTGCCCTCCTTGCCTGGGAGTGAGAAGGACTAGACCTGCATCTCTCAGAGAACCAAAGTGAATCCAAGCGTTTGCTGGCTTGACTCCTGTTCTGAAGTCTCAAGGACAATAGAAACTTTACTCCATCCTGCCACAGCACCTGGTCTCTGCTTGCTGCACCTCGTGCCCTGTCAAGTGGTGCCAATCCAGTCCTGGGCCCTTGGTAGTGGGTACAAAGTGCTGCTACTAGAAAATCCACACATCGCCATTGTTGTGCCAGTTGGATCTGATGCACCTCCTTTGATGCTGACGCATCGCTGCTTCAGGAGACATTGCATCTCTGGCTGTGTGGTTTGATGACAACACATGGCCTACACCTAGGGAGTTCGTCAGTGACTCACCCTGGATTGTGCAGTTCTGAACCGATGCATCACCTGCGCCGCCAGGACCGATGACGATGCATCAATTCAGCTGGTCCTCACATCACGCCACGTATCCTCCCTCAACACTCGCGCAACCCTGAACCAAGGTACTGATTTCAGCAGGACAAAGTTGGTCTCTGTATCCGACCTGTGGTCCATAGCAGTCGGCCTGACTTTTCAGATTTCACCTGGTTTTATTCTTTTAAGCACTATATTTGCAGATATTCTTTAAAAATTCATATCTGGACTTCTGATCTTCTTTTGTTCATTAAACAAAGTTCTATTTTAGGTATCTTTTTGAGTAGTGTTTTCACTGTTTTACTGTTTTAAATGTTGCACAAATACTTTACACATTTCCTCAAAAGTTAGCCTGCCTGCTCTGTGACAAGCTACCAGATGGTCAGCACGGGTTAATTTATGGTTTATAATTAACTTACCCTGGCTAGGACTGTGGTCCCTAGTTGGTGAGGGTGCATACCTCTGCCAACTAGAGGCCCAATTTCTAACACTATCCCTCTGAGAACAGTGACTGCGGCTTCTGTGGCCAGGGCACTGATGTGGATTTTTACCCAAGTGGGTTTCCCCACGGATGTGGTATCTGACAGAGGCACCACCTTCATGTCTGCGTACATGAAGTCCATATGGGAAACGATTGTGGAGTAATATACAAGTTGTCCACTCCCTATCATCTTCAAACAAAAGGGCTTTTGGTTGGTTAAACAAAACCCTGACAGGCATGATAATGGGCCTAGCAAAGCCCTTGAGATGGTAGTGGTACATCCTTTGCCATGCTTCTTGTTTGCTTACAGCGAGGTGCTTCAGAAGGGAGGTGGGTTCAGCCTCTTCAATCTTCTGTATGGCCACCCTGTCAGAGAGCCTCTCACCCTTGTGGAGGAGGTGTACGAGCAAGCTCCCAAGAAACTTCTGCAGGATGTAGCCAGCTATATTTTGGCCCTAAAACCCTAGATGAAGTAGTTCTGGAAGCCTACCGCTGAGAACTTACCCCCATTTTTATACTTTGGCGCTAGACCCATCTAGCACCAAAGCTTTGGAGTTAAAGTCATTTTTTGCTAGCGGAAAACTACCTTTAGTCAATGAGATGCAAGGTAGGCGGTCCCAGGCAAAAAATGACGATATGGCCTTAGAGCCATATTTATACCCCTGTGCTAAAATCAAGAATGGGGAGGGGGCCTTAAATAATGTCACTAAGCTTGCTTAGGGCCAATATTTAATGCCTGGTTATGGGCCATGAAAGGGGCCCACAGATGCCCTTCCCTAGCCTGAGGGACACCAACACCCACACCAGAGGGACACCAGAGGATGGGACCCATCCCAGGTAAGTAAGGGAAGTACAGGTAAGTTTTTTTTAAGTGCCATAGGGGGGACTAACTTGGGCTCCCCTACATGGCACTGGGCCCAATGGCAATGCCCAGGGGACATGTGTCCCTGGGCATGGCCATTGAGGTAGTGGGCATGACTTCTGTCTTTACTAAGACGGGACTAATGTCCATGGGGGTTTCACGTCAAAAAATGACACTAGTCTGGTTAGAGACATTTTTATGCCTCTGCCCATACTAATGTCATCCTTTGACGCACAACCTCCTGTTCCTTCTACACCTCCCCCACCCGGCCTGCGTCCTTTTTATGATGCTAGCTGGGCCTTACCGCCGGGTACCATCATTCCATAAATATGAAGCCCGGGCGGCGTCTTGGAACGGCACTTGCCAGAATAATATTTTTTCACGCGTTAGCGCAGTTTTGCGTGAAAAAGTATAAATATGCCCCTTAGCATCCAGCCAGGAAGTCATGAAACTCTAGTAAGACCAGAAGGCTACTCTGGTTGAGTTTCAACCTAGTCAGAATGTGTGGGCCATGGAGCCAGTAGAGCCCAAGGCTTTGCAGGACCCATGGGCTGACCTCTATGAGGTAAAGGAGCACAAGAGGGAAGTCACCTCCCTTGGCAGAGGGGGCCAAGGAGATGTCTGCATTCCCCACACCAGAGGGCAATATCAAATTCAGGGTGATGCACTTTGGGTTAAAAAATGCCCCTGCCACCTTCTAGAATTTGGTCAACTGGGTCCGGGCTAGGTTGGAGGAATTCAGTGCTGCCTACTTGGATGACACCGCAGTCTTCAGTTGTAGCTGGAAAGACCACCAGAACCACCTCTCGGCAGTGCTTCAGGCCCTGCAGAAGGCAGGCCTGATGAACAAGTCCAGTAAGTACCAGATGGACAGGGTTCCACGGTCTACCTGGATCATCAAGTTGGTGGGGGCAAGGTACAGCCCCCAACCCAAACTTCAAAGCATCTTATCTTGGGAACCCTCCAGGACCCAGACAGAGGTGAGGACCTTCTTGGGACTCACCAGCTACTATAGGAGGTTTGTCAAGGGTTATGGCACCGTTGTTGCCCACTGAATGAGCTGACTTCTAAAAAGCAGGCCAAAAAGGTGATCTAGACTGAGGTGTGCCAGAAAGCATTTGATACCTTGAAGGAGGCCATGTGCACATCAACAGTGCTCAAGGTATCTGACTTCTCTGAGGAATTCATAGTACAAACAGATGCCTCACAGCATGGTATAGAGGCCATGCTCCCACAGATAAATTAAGAGGGCCCATACCAACCTGTAGCCTTCATCAGCAGGAGGTCACTACCCTGGGCACAGAGGTGGAGTGCAATAGGAAGGGAAGCCTTTGCAGTGATCTGGACACTGAAGCGGTTGACACCATACAAGACTTACTTCTAGGTTAAGGCAGGCCACAGACCCCTCAGGTGGCTCATTCAAATGGGTAGTTCTTACAACTTTCAGCTGAGGGGGACACATGTTAGATCTGACACCCTTGGGTGGTAGTTCTCCAAACTTTTAGCTTTTACCCATTTTGTTTTGCTGAACTAATTTTTGTTGGCTTTCGGACTCTGTGTTCTTTACCGTTGCTAAAATATGTTAAAAACCAGTGCTAAAGTGCTTGTGCTCTCTCCTTTAAACAAAGTAAAATAGGCTTAAACCCAATTGGCACATTTTATGTTACATATAACTCCCTAGTAAAGTGGTTCTACAGGTATTCAGAACCTGTAAACATGCTACTAGTGGGCCTGTAGCACTTATTGTGCCACTCGCTTAAGTAGTCCTTCAAAACATGTCTCAATCCTGTCATTGCAGCCTGTGTATGCAGATTTAACCGGTCATTTCCACCTGTCAAAATAAACCTTTTGCCAGGCCTAAATCCCCTTTTTTTAATACATATATCAGCCGTAGGGTAGGCCCTAAACAGCCTGTAGAGCAGGGTGCAAGGTATGTAAAATGTTTGACATGTACTTTTAGGTTTTAGATGTCCTGGCAGTGGAAACATTCCCAAATTCATTTTTCACGACCTCTCCCATTGTATAACATTAGGGTACCTTATTACATTTAATAAGTGATTGAGAACAGGTAGAAGTCTCATGTTTACACTCAAATAATTATAATCTGGGTGTGCTGAAGAGTCTATAACAAGATGACTGCACTTTAGTTTAGCTCTGCTGCCTGTGAGCCAAAATCCTTCAAAATCCTGTAATCCGGCTGCCAACTATCTACAAAACTGGGAGATTAGCGTGGAAACATACTTGGCAATAGTTTGATGGCATAATTATATATTTGAATGGAGCAAGAAGCAAGAAAAGCATTTTTTACTGCGAACGGCCAGGTTAGGCTGCGAAGCACAAGATGGCACCTATCAAAGAGGAGGAGTAGCCTCAGGACCTGTGAAGCGTGAGAGACTGGAGGCCCAAGCAACTACTTCTTCTTTTTTTAAAAACTGCTTGTTATCGCATGGCACCTCAGAGTGGGACCCCACTGCCCATGCTGCAGGCCAAGTACGAGTGAAGACGGCAGCGGAAGTCGAGCCGACGGAGCTCAGACGGTGCGCTGTGGCTGCTGCGTGCCGCACAGGAGAGCGGAGTTTTCAGAGACGTAGTGCTTGTGGGGCCAGAGCCCCTTTGAGATGACTGTGGGCACCCGACAGGCCAATAGAGGAGGCTGAACGAGTGAGTGCCCAGGGGTCACCAAAGAGAAATCCTACCTGCCAGAGCATGGTCAGCATGAGGCCAGCAAGGTGAGGAGAAGTGGGCAGACTATGGAATAAACACTGGCTCCCAGGCTCCGGATGTGCCCAGTGATGTGTGCGCCACAGGGGCAGACCTGAAGTGAGACGGATGCCACCTGTGCCTAGGAGGTTGGGCCACTCGTGCGGGCCAGGGTGCCCCTTTATGGAGTAGGAGCAGCACCAGAGGAGCTGTGGTGGAACACTGCGTCCTGGTATTGGATACCCGTGGCCTGGGTGGCATCTGAAGCCCCACGCAGTGGCCACTGTGACATTGCTCTGCCTACTGGGTCTGCAACACACATCCTGGCTGGACCCCCCAACCCCCACGAGGGGCTGCATGGGACTGTGATAGCTAGAAGGCCCCCATAGTGAAATGAAACACAACAGAGACGTGCATTGCAGAGCATGTGATGTCTCATCAACCTGTGGGGCTGCATAATATTGTATTGATGCCAAGAGAGGATTGGCACAGCAGGATAACCATCACCCAGGTAACTCTTCCAAGCATATTCCGACCGAGACGAACAGCACTCCTGTCCACCTGAAATCCCAGGACGCCAAGAACTCTGCTTATTGTCCATAACGGATAAAGAAACACTTTCATAATTGGCAGCCTGGCCTGCATTGCTATCCAGCCTATCTGAACAGAGCCCTCTGTGATACTACACAGGCTGGTGGCATCTCGCTGTAGAACCAATATCATAACTGTCTGCCAAAAGTGAGGAAACTGGACAAGATGCAGCTGTGCCTTAATTTCTAAGCAAGGAAAAGTAGCAGATAGCTGACGGACACAACGGAGGAGCAAGAAATGGACAACCCCAGGACAAGAGTACTGTTACTAGAAACTACCCTGCAGATACTTTGAAACATGCAACTGGAGCATTTAACTGCTAAACTGGACAAACAAACAGCAATCCTGACAGAGGCAGAGCAGCATATCCAAGACAGAAAACACCCGGCAATCCATGAACACTGAGGGCCAGATTTACTAAAAAGTGGCAACCTGTGGTGCTGCACCAAAATTTGCAGCGCCACTCTGTATCACTTTAGAAATGCAGGGATGCACTGTATTTTCTAAAATATGGTGCACCCCTGTGTAGAGTGCCTGTGCCGGCACTAAATGTAGCTGCGAGCACCAACACAGGCATCCTTGCACTACAGTGTAAGGGTGTCTGTGTTGAGGGGAATGATTGTTTATGTGCATCACATAAACAATCTACAATGGCAATTTGGCACTTCTATGTGTGCTGCATAGTGCAGCACACATAGAAGTACCAAATCATAATTTTTGAATGCTTGTTTATGTACATGAAGGGACACCTTCCTGCACATAAACAATCATTCATGGCCTTTTGCTCTTTCTATGTGGAAAAAGCAAAAATGTGGGCAAATACAAGTATTCCTCCTTGTTGCGCCATGCTAACGCCACCCCAGGGGTGGCGTTAGTTTTTGGTACTGCCCCAGATTTAAGCCTTCTTGTAAATGGGGTACTATTTACAGTCACCCAGATACAGATGGGTGATCAGGGAAAGTATGCTAATATGCAGCATGTGCTTTACGTTACGCTAGTTACTTTGGTCAACACCTACAGACCTAATATAGCTTAGTGCGAGTTATATACACAAATTTGGATTAAACTACATTCCTTGCCACCATCTGAGGGTCTGTGGGTTGGGGACCTTAGTTCATATCTATGGAATGTGGAGCACTCTACCAAGGTTTTAAGGGAGGGAATGGAAGAATACGGACTAGTGGACCTCTAGAGGCTGAGGAACCCAGCTCGCTGAGAGGGCACTTTCACATCTTCAGTACTCAATTACTGGTCTAAACTAGATTATTGGTTAACAACCAAAGAAATGAGTGCTTGGACGTAGGAACTACAGCACCTTGCCAGAGCCCTATAATACAATATAGCAGTTAAACTAGATGTATCCGTCCCTACACACATCCCTGCATAATTTGCATGGCGATTCAGGGTCAACGAACAGCTGGACCTGGTGTACAGAGAAGGCATGTGTTCAGCCATTATAGAATACTTTGTAAGAAATAAGATTGGTAACAGGCGTAGATACCCTACGGGAAGCATTTAAAGCCACCATATGCGGAATATGCATAGGCACACAGGCTGGGATCCTAAAAGATATCTGCACACAATTGCAAGATATAGAGAAGACATTGCTAACATTAGAACAAGAATATGAAAACAAACCCTGCACCGATACCCTAGCACACATTAGAGAAAAAATTACAAACTATAACAACATGGCAGAGAGAGAACTGTGCTATCTCTCCTGTTGACATGATGCACACCTATGGGGAGGGAGGACGCCTGGGCAGAAACTTAGCAAATAGTTTGAAGATCACCTGGGGGCAGAACCATGTGGTTAAAATCACAGACCAAGATGAAGAGCATAGATATGGAACAGGGGTGGTTTCAGCTGCCTTCTCAGATTTGTACACAATAGAGGAGGCTGAACGAGTGAGTGCCCAGGGGTCACCAAAGAGAAATCCTACCTGCCAGAGCATGGTCAGCATGAGGCCAGCAAGGTGAGGAGAAGTGGGCAGACTATGGAATAAACACTGGCTCCCGGGCTCTGGATGTGCCCAGTGATGTGTGCGCCACAGGGGCAGACCTGAAGTGAGACGGATGCCACCTGTGCCTAGGAGGTTGGGCCACTCGTGCGGGCCAGGGTGCCCTGTTATGGAGTAGGAGCAGCACCAGAGGAGCTGTGGTGGAACACTGCGTCCTGGTATTGGATACCCGTGACCTGGGTGGCTTCTGAAGTCCCCCGCAGTGGCCACTGTGATATTGCTCTGCCTACTGGGTCTGCAACACACATCCTACCTGGACCCCCCAACCCCCACGAGGGGCTGCATGGGACTGTGATAGCTAGAAGGCCCCCATAGTGAAATGAAACACAACAGAGGCGTGCATTGCAGAGCATGTGATGTCTCATCAACCCGTGGGGCTGCATTATATTGTATTGATGCCAAGAGAGGACTGGCACAGCAGGATAACCCTCACCCAGGTAACTCTTTCAAGCATATTCCGACCGAGACGAACAGCACTCCTGTCCACCTGAAATCCCAGGACGCCAAGAACTCTGCTTATTGTCCATAACGGATAAAGAAACACTTTCATAATTGGCAGCCTGGCCTGCATTGCTATCCAGCCTACCTGAACAGAGCCCTCTGTGATACTACACAGGCTGGTGGCATCTCGCTGTAGAACCAATACCATAACTGTCTGCCAAAAGTGAGGAAACTGGACAAGACGCAGCTCTGCCTTAATTTCGAAGCAAGGAAAAGTAGCAGATAGCTGACGGACACAACGGAGGAACAAGAAATGGACAACCCCAGGACAAGAGTCCTGTTACTAGAAACTACCCTGCAGATACTTTAAACATGCAACTGGACCATTTAACTGCTAAACTTGACAAACAGACAGCAAGCCTGACAGAGGCAGAGCAGCATATCTCCAAGACAGAAAACACCCGGCAATCCATGAACACTAAGGGCCAGATTTACTAAAAAGTGGCAACCCGTGGTGCTGCACCAAAATTTGCAGCACCACTCTGTATCACTTTAGAAATGCAGGGATGCACTATATTTTCTAAAATATGGTGCACCCCTGTGTATAGTGCCTGTGCCGGCACTAAATGTAGCTGCGAGCACCAACACAGGCATCCTTGCACTATAGTGTAAGGGTGTCTGTGTTGAGGGGAATGATTGTTTATGTGCATCACATAAACAATCTACAATGGCAATTTGGCACTTCTATGTGTGCTGCATAGTGCAGCACACATAGAAGTACCAAATCATAATTTTTGAATGATTGTTTATGTACATGAAGGGACACCTTCCTGCACATAAACAATCATTCATGGCCTTTTGCTCTTTCTATGTGGAAAAAGCAAAAATGTGGGCAAATACAAGTATTCCTCCTTGTTGCGCCATGCTAACGCCACCCCAGGGGTGGCGTTAGTTTTTGGTACTGCCCCAGATTTAAGCCTTCTTGTAAATGGGGTACTATTTACAGTCACCCAGATACAGATGGGTGATCAGGGAAAGTATGCTAATATGCAGCATGTGCTTTACGTTACGCTAGTTACTTTGGTCAACACCTACAGACCTAATATAGCTTAGTGCGAGTTATATACACAAATTTGGATTAAACTACATTCCTTGCCACCATCTGAGGGTCTGTGGGTTGGGGACCTTAGTTCATATCTATGGAATGTGGAGCACTCTACCAAGGTTTTAAGGGAGGGAATGGAAGAATACGGACTAGTGGACCTCTAGAGGCTGAGGAACCCAGCTCGCTGAGAGGGCACTTTCACATCTTCAGTACTCAATTACTGGTCTAAACTAGATTATTGGTTAACAACCAAAGAAATGAGTGCTTGGACGTAGGAACTACAGCACCTTGCCAGAGCCCTATAATACAATATAGCAGTTAAACTAGATGTATCCGTCCCTACACACATCCCTGCATAATTTGCATGGCGATTCAGGGTCAACGAACAGCTGGACCTGGTGTACAGAGAAGGCATGTGTTCAGCCATTATAGAATACTTTGTAAGAAATAAGATTGGTAACAGGCGTAGATACCCTACGGGAAGCATTTAAAGCCACCATATGCGGAATATGCATAGGCACACAGGCTGGGATCCTAAAAGATATCTGCACACAATTGCAAGATATAGAGAAGACATTGCTAACATTAGAACAAGAATATGAAAACAAACCCTGCACCGATACCCTAGCACACATTAGAGAAAAAATTACAAACTATAACAACATGGCAGAGAGAGAACTGTGCTATCTCTCCTGTTGACATGATGCACACCTATGGGGAGGGAGGACGCCTGGGCAGAAACTTAGCAAATAGTTTGAAGATCACCTGGGGGCAGAACCATGTGGTTAAAATCACAGACCAAGATGAAGAGCATAGATATGGAACAGGGGTGGTTTCAGCTGCCTTCTCAGATTTGTACACAATAGAGGAGGCTGAACGAGTGAGTGCCCAGGGGTCACCAAAGAGAAATCCTACCTGCCAGAGCATGGTCAGCATGAGGCCAGCAAGGTGAGGAGAAGTGGGCAGACTATGGAATAAACACTGGCTCCCGGGCTCTGGATGTGCCCAGTGATGTGTGCGCCACAGGGGCAGACCTGAAGTGAGACGGATGCCACCTGTGCCTAGGAGGTTGGGCCACTCGTGCGGGCCAGGGTGCCCTGTTATGGAGTAGGAGCAGCACCAGAGGAGCTGTGGTGGAACACTGCGTCCTGGTATTGGATACCCGTGACCTGGGTGGCTTCTGAAGTCCCCCGCAGTGGCCACTGTGATATTGCTCTGCCTACTGGGTCTGCAACACACATCCTACCTGGACCCCCCAACCCCCACGAGGGGCTGCATGGGACTGTGATAGCTAGAAGGCCCCCATAGTGAAATGAAACACAACAGAGGCGTGCATTGCAGAGCATGTGATGTCTCATCAACCCGTGGGGCTGCATTATATTGTATTGATGCCAAGAGAGGACTGGCACAGCAGGATAACCCTCACCCAGGTAACTCTTTCAAGCATATTCCGACCGAGACGAACAGCACTCCTGTCCACCTGAAGTCCCAGGACGCCAAGAACTCTGCTTATTGTCCATAACGGATAAAGAAACACTTTCATAATTGGCAGCCTGGCCTGCATTGCTATCCAGCCTACCTGAACAGAGCCCTCTGTGATACTACACAGGCTGGTGGCATCTCGCTGTAGAACCAATACCATAACTGTCTGCCAAAAGTGAGGAAACTGGACAAGACGCAGCTCTGCCTTAATTTCGAAGCAAGGAAAAGTAGCAGATAGCTGACGGACACAACGGAGGAACAAGAAATGGACAACCCCAGGACAAGAGTCCTGTTACTAGAAACTACCCTGCAGATACTTTAAACATGCAACTGGACCATTTAACTGCTAAACTTGACAAACAGACAGCAAGCCTGACAGAGGCAGAGCAGCATATCTCCAAGACAGAAAACACCCGGCAATCCATGAACACTAAGGGCCAGATTTACTAAAAAGTGGCAACCCGTGGTGCTGCACCAAAATTTGCAGCACCACTCTGTATCACTTTAGAAATGCAGGGATGCACTATATTTTCTAAAATATGGTGCACCCCTGTGTATAGTGCCTGTGCCGGCACTAAATGTAGCTGCGAGCACCAACACAGGCATCCTTGCACTATAGTGTAAGGGTGTCTGTGTTGAGGGGAATGATTGTTTATGTGCATCACATAAACAATCTACAATGGCAATTTGGCACTTCTATGTGTGCTGCATAGTGCAGCACACATAGAAGTACCAAATCATAATTTTTGAATGATTGTTTATGTACATGAAGGGACACCTTCCTGCACATAAACAATCATTCATGGCCTTTTGCTCTTTCTATGTGGAAAAAGCAAAAATGTGGGCAAATACAAGTATTCCTCCTTGTTGCGCCATGCTAACGCCACCCCAGGGGTGGCGTTAGTTTTTGGTACTGCCCCAGATTTAAGCCTTCTTGTAAATGGGGTACTATTTACAGTCACCCAGATACAGATGGGTGATCAGGGAAAGTATGCTAATATGCAGCATGTGCTTTACGTTACGCTAGTTACTTTGGTCAACACCTACAGACCTAATATAGCTTAGTGCGAGTTATATACACAAATTTGGATTAAACTACATTCCTTGCCACCATCTGAGGGTCTGTGGGTTGGGGACCTTAGTTCATATCTATGGAATGTGGAGCACTCTACCAAGGTTTTAAGGGAGGGAATGGAAGAATACGGACTAGTGGACCTCTAGAGGCTGAGGAACCCAGCTCGCTGAGAGGGCACTTTCACATCTTCAGTACTCAATTACTGGTCTAAACTAGATTATTGGTTAACAACCAAAGAAATGAGTGCTTGGACGTAGGAACTACAGCACCTTGCCAGAGCCCTATAATACAATATAGCAGTTAAACTAGATGTATCCGTCCCTACACACATCCCTGCATAATTTGCATGGCGATTCAGGGTCAACGAACAGCTGGACCTGGTGTACAGAGAAGGCATGTGTTCAGCCATTATAGAATACTTTGTAAGAAATAAGATTGGTAACAGGCGTAGATACCCTACGGGAAGCATTTAAAGCCACCATATGCGGAATATGCATAGGCACACAGGCTGGGATCCTAAAAGATATCTGCACACAATTGCAAGATATAGAGAAGACATTGCTAACATTAGAACAAGAATATGAAAACAAACCCTGCACCGATACCCTAGCACACATTAGAGAAAAAATTACAAACTATAACAACATGGCAGAGAGAGAACTGTGCTATCTCTCCTGTTGACATGATGCACACCTATGGGGAGGGAGGACGCCTGGGCAGAAACTTAGCAAATAGTTTGAAGATCACCTGGGGGCAGAACCATGTGGTTAAAATCACAGACCAAGATGAAGAGCATAGATATGGAACAGGGGTGGTTTCAGCTGCCTTCTCAGATTTGTACACAATAGAGGAGGCTGAACGAGTGAGTGCCCAGGGGTCACCAAAGAGAAATCCTACCTGCCAGAGCATGGTCAGCATGAGGCCAGCAAGGTGAGGAGAAGTGGGCAGACTATGGAATAAACACTGGCTCCCGGGCTCTGGATGTGCCCAGTGATGTGTGCGCCACAGGGGCAGACCTGAAGTGAGACGGATGCCACCTGTGCCTAGGAGGTTGGGCCACTCGTGCGGGCCAGGGTGCCCTGTTATGGAGTAGGAGCAGCACCAGAGGAGCTGTGGTGGAACACTGCGTCCTGGTATTGGATACCCGTGACCTGGGTGGCTTCTGAAGTCCCCCGCAGTGGCCACTGTGATATTGCTCTGCCTACTGGGTCTGCAACACACATCCTACCTGGACCCCCCAACCCCCACGAGGGGCTGCATGGGACTGTGATAGCTAGAAGGCCCCCATAGTGAAATGAAACACAACAGAGGCGTGCATTGCAGAGCATGTGATGTCTCATCAACCCGTGGGGCTGCATTATATTGTATTGATGCCAAGAGAGGACTGGCACAGCAGGATAACCCTCACCCAGGTAACTCTTTCAAGCATATTCCGACCGAGACGAACAGCACTCCTGTCCACCTGAAATCCCAGGACGCCAAGAACTCTGCTTATTGTCCATAACGGATAAAGAAACACTTTCATAATTGGCAGCCTGGCCTGCATTGCTATCCAGCCTACCTGAACAGAGCCCTCTGTGATACTACACAGGCTGGTGGCATCTCGCTGTAGAACCAATACCATAACTGTCTGCCAAAAGTGAGGAAACTGGACAAGACGCAGCTCTGCCTTAATTTCGAAGCAAGGAAAAGTAGCAGATAGCTGACGGACACAACGGAGGAACAAGAAATGGACAACCCCAGGACAAGAGTCCTGTTACTAGAAACTACCCTGCAGATACTTTAAACATGCAACTGGACCATTTAACTGCTAAACTTGACAAACAGACAGCAAGCCTGACAGAGGCAGAGCAGCATATCTCCAAGACAGAAAACACCCGGCAATCCATGAACACTAAGGGCCAGATTTACTAAAAAGTGGCAACCCGTGGTGCTGCACCAAAATTTGCAGCACCACTCTGTATCACTTTAGAAATGCAGGGATGCACTATATTTTCTAAAATATGGTAGACCCCTGTGTATAGTGCCTGTGCCGGCACTAAATGTAGCTGCGAGCACCAACACAGGCATCCTTGCACTATAGTGTAAGGGTGTCTGTGTTGAGGGGAATGATTGTTTATGTGCATCACATAAACAATCTACAATGGCAATTTGGCACTTCTATGTGTGCTGCATAGTGCAGCACACATAGAAGTACCAAATCATAATTTTTGAATGATTGTTTATGTACATGAAGGGACACCTTCCTGCACATAAACAATCATTCATGGCCTTTTGCTCTTTCTATGTGGAAAAAGCAAAAATGTGGGGAAATACAAGTATTCCTCCTTGTTGCGCCATGCTAACGCCACCCCTGGGGTGGCGTTAGTTTTTGGAACTGCCCCAGATTTAAGCCTTCTTGTAAATGGGGTACTATTTACAGTCACCCAGATACAGATGGGTGATCAGGGAAAGTATGCTAATATGCAGGATGTGCTTTACGTTACGCTAGTTACTTTGGTCAACACCTACAGACCTAATATAGCTTACTGCGAGTTATATACACAAATTTGGATTAAACTGCATTCCTTGCCACCATCTGAGGGTCTGTGGGGTGGGGACCTGAGTTCATATCTATGGAATGTGGAGCACTCTACCAAGGTTTTAAGGGAGGGAATGGAAGAATACGGACTAGTGGACCTCTAGAGGCTGAGGAACCCAGCTCGCTGAGAGGGCACTTTCACATCTTCAGTACTCAATTACTGGTCTAAACTAGATTATTGGTTAACAACCAAAGAAATGAGTGCTTGGACGTAGGACATACAGCACCTTGCCAGAACCCTATAATACTATAAAGCAGCTAAACTAGATGTATCCGTCCCTACACACATCCCTGCATAATTTGCATGGCGATTCAGGGTCAACGAACAGCTGGACCTGGTATACAGAGAAGGCATGTGTTCAGCCATTATAGAATACTTTGTAAGAAATAAGATTGGTAACAGGGGTAGATACCCCAAGGGAAGCATTTAAAGTCACCATATGAGGAATATGCATAGGCACACAGGCTGGGATCCTAAAAGATATCTGCACACAATTGCAAGATATAGAGAAGACATTGCTAACATTAGAACAAGAATATGAAAACAAACCCTGCACCAATACCCTAGCACACATTAGAGAACAAATTACAAACTATAACAACATGGCAGAGAGAGAACTGTGCTATCTCTCCTGTTGACATGATGCACACCTATGGGGAGGGAGGACGCCTGGGCAGAAACTTAGCAAATAGTTTGAAGATCACCTGGAGGCAGAACCATGTGGTTAAAATCACAGACCAAGATGAAGAGCATAGATATGGAACAGGGGTGGTTTCAGCTGCCTTCTCAGATTTGTACACACAGCTATATGCAGCTTGAGGATCATCCACTAAAGGGGGGATAGCTGAGTACCTAGAGGATGTTTCCTCGCTTAGTTGTTGCTAGGTGAAAAAGAATACTTAAATCTTCCCATAATGGTGGAGGAGGTGCAAGAGGCTATTGGAACACACCCGAATGGCAAAGCGCCAGGACAAGATGGCCTAACTAGTGAATTCTACAAGGAGTTTGCAGATCTGCTAGCAACTCACCTGTAGGTGCTATATGAGGAGGCTTATACCAAGCAGACTCTCCACCCAACTCTTCGCAAGGCTGCAGCGGCCCATCCGTATAGGCTGAGGGGCCTCGCCCCCCACCTTTTTCCTGATGTGAAAAGTGTCTGTCAGGCTGAACAAAAGTCAGTGTGACAGACATTCATCTGGTTCAGGTTAGGCAGCTAGGAGCTGAACATGTGCTAAATGCACAGACTCCTGGATGCCTGAGCTGAACTTTGCTGGGCTGAAGAAGTCACAGCTTCTGTGGGCATGACCTCCTCAGTCTGGTAAAGGTGCCTCAAGGCCCTCATTCTCTTGATGAGAGGGAGCTTCACCAATTGCTTCAGGCCTAGATGCTTCTGTTTTTAAGCCCTGAAGTGCCCAGAGCCAAGTGTCAATCAGTGATACATCACAGAGTTGGGTAGGATAAGCAGTCTCACGTACCCCATCCCACTCTGTGATGGAAGGCAGCTGTCCCCGCCTTCCTGGGAATTCCGAGGATTCCTTGTCGGAGCTGCTGCTCTTGAGGTAAGTTTTATTTCTTTTTTAAATTTGGTGTGCGCATGTATGAATGTATGTGTATTTGTTGAATTCTCTATATGTGTGTGTGTGTGTGTGTATGAATGGGTGTGTCTGAGGTGTATGTGTGCCTGTGTAACCTCCCCTCCCTCGTAAAATTACCAGCCCCCACTGTCCCAAGGCCCTTATAATTGTACTGCTGAAGCCTGTCAAAAAGTCAGAACATTGTGAATCATATCGCTCTCTTTCCCTCATTATCAAAGGTGCAAAAACTTGGCAAAAAGTTTAGCTAGCAGATTTAAGCCACTATTAACAACTAACAAACCTGGTCCTCCCTGACCAACCAGGTTTTATCCTGCGAATGATATTTGCATTACTACATCAACTGAACCCTGAATTAGAGGCAGGGATGGTATCGTTAGATGCCACTACAAACTTCGATTCTATCGAGTGTACTTACATGTTCACTATCCTGCGTCGTATGGGGTTGCCAGAAACCTTTCTGGACTGGATCGCCTCCTTCCTCTCAAACCGATCCCAAAGAGTCTACCTCCCTCCGTTTCGCTCAGACCCCACCGAGATCATCTGCGGCGTACCTCAAGGCTCATCACTCAGCCCAACACTCTTCAATGTCTACATGAGCCCCCTCACCGACATCGTACGCAAGCACGACATCATCATCACCTCCTACGCAGACGACACCCAACTTATACTCTCCCTCACCAAGGACCCCACCAGCGCCAAGACCAACCTACAAGAGGGCATGAAGGACGTCGCAGATTGGATGAGGCTCAGCCGCCTAAAGCTGAACTCTGACAAAACGGAAGTCCTCATCCTCGGCAACACCCCGTCCGCTTGGGACGACTCCTGGTGGCCCACGGCCCTCGGCACCGCACCGACCCCCGCAAACCACGCCCGCAACCTCGGCTTCATCTTGGACCCTCTTCTCACCATGACCAAGCAAGTCAACGCCGTGTCCTCCGCCTGCTTCCTCACCCTCTGCATGCTCCGCAAGATCTTCCGCTGGATCCCCGCCGACACTAGAAAAACGTGACCCACGCCCTCGTCTCGAGCCGCCTGGACTACGGCAACACCCTCTATGCTGGGACCACCGCCAAGCTCCAAAAACGCCTGCAACATATTCAAAACGCCTCGGCCCGCCTCATCCTCGACGTACCCCGCAACAGCCACATCTCTGCACACCTGAGACACCTGCATTGGCTCCCAGTCAGCAAAAGGATCACCTTCCGACTTCTCACCCACGCACACAAAGCCCTCCACAACAAGGGACCGAATTACCTCAACCGTCGCCTCAGCTTCTACGCCCCCACCCGTCTCCTCCGTTCCTCTGGCCTCGCGCTCGCTGCCGTCCCTCGCATCCGCCGCTCCACGGCGGGT
Organism: Pleurodeles waltl; assembly: GCF_031143425.1. Classification (NCBI taxonomy): domain Eukaryota; kingdom Metazoa; phylum Chordata; class Amphibia; order Caudata; family Salamandridae; genus Pleurodeles; species Pleurodeles waltl. The sequence continues at coordinate 890,240,498 of NC_090442.1, read as the reverse complement.
GGGAGGTCCTTCTCCTTCCTGGCAGCCAAGACCTGGAACTCCCTCCCCACCAGCCTCAGGACCACCCAGGACCACTCCGCATTCCGGAGACTCCTAAAAACCTGGCTCTTCGAGCAGCAGTAACCCCCCCCCTTTCTTCCCCTAGCGCCTTGAGACCCACACGGGTGAGTAGTGCGCTTTATAAATATTAATGATTTGATTTGATTTGAATACACTTGCATTGAAAGACATGCCATGCTGGGAATAAATTAGGCAAAATCGGTGACACTCCCTCTGACACCCAGCACGAAACTGCATGAACTAGACTATCCCTTAGAATGGACCACTGAACCTGTCAAGTCCCTCGGGGTGTGGCTACACAAAGAACCGGACATAGTAATCAGGGAGAACTGGAAGGCCAGGTGGATAGGCGGTCCAAAATGTATTAATTCTTAGCTAATAGCGTAACAATAATGAAGATTCCTTTACCTTTTCACCAACATTCCTATAGTGCTCCCGCAGACTCTGTTTAAAACAATTTGAATGCACATAATAATGCTAGCTTGGGTGGGCAAGCAGCCCCGCATTAGCTGGAACAATGGCATCACCATATTTGCAGGGAGGCATCAGCGTGCCTGATTTCCATTTCTATTATCTCTGCACTCAGGTACAGTTTGCGCATTACTGGTGTCAACCTCATACACACCCCTTACCTGGTGGTCGAAGAGGAGGTTGCACACCCCACCCAACTTAAGGCTATTCTGTTGCACAGGCGTACAGAGATACCACACATGGAAATTAACACAATCCATTGCATCGCGACTGCCAGGCACTCACTTGCGGCACAAGCTGGTAAGCTTCCCTGTACACCCCAGTGCTTCGCCTGGCCATCATCCACCCTTGCCTGTCACTCAGGGAATGGGAGCACTCGCTCTATTCAAGAATGTAGGGCTGGAAGCGATAAGAGACGTGTACCCTAAGGGGCGATTTGTCACCTTTGGGGATCTGCCACCCACACCGAACGTAACACCATTATTTGCATTCACCTACTACCACCTCAGGTCAGCTATTAGGAAGTTATTCCCTTCATTTCTGGGGGAACCACCTACATTAAACGCTTTACACACCTTAATCACCAGCCTCACTTGTCATCACTCGTCACTAAACTCTATAATGCAGCCCAAGGGGAGAGCCTGGCACTCCCAGATACTGTGATGGAGGCTGGAACACATCCCTAGACACCTCATTAACCTTAGAAGACTGAGGATTCTGCTGTACAATAAGGGGGACGCTCACACCTAACTGCGATTTAAGGATAATCCACCTCAAATATTTGCACCAAATGTATTACACCCCTGCTCGAAAATACAAATGTGAGCTGCAGGACAATTCACATTGCAAGCAGAGTGAATGCACCTGGCCTGGCGCTGCACCTGGGTCTGAGATTTTTAGCACCATGTGACTGACTCAGGTCAGGTATTAGGGAGTTATTCTGTTCATTTCTGAGGGAACTGCCTACACTAAACGCTTTACAAACCTTACTCACCAGCCCCACACACCGTCACCTCGTCAATGAACTCTGTAATGCAGCCGAAGGGGAGAGGCCGTCTCTCTCAGAACCTAGGTTGGACCCTGGAAACGTCCCTTGATACCCCGTTAACAGACTGTGGATTCTGCTGTACACTAATGAATATGCTCACACCTAACTGCCATTTAAGGGTAATCCACCTCAAAACTTTGCAGGAAATGTATAACACCCCTGCTAGATTTTACAAATATGGGCTGCGGGACAATTCACGTTGCACGCAGAGTGGGGCATTGGGTGCACCTGGCCTGGCACTGCTCCCGGTCCTGGTCCAGTGCTTAATTTGTGCTCGTTGTTTCCGGTGCGGAGCACCGGCACTTATTTCTGAGGGCCGGCGCTTCGTTTTCTATCTCAAGCATTTACTGCGAGCAAAAGACACGTGGGAAAGACAGAGGAAGAGAAAAACGAAAAAGCGCCAGTAAGAGGAAAAGCAGGAACCTGTCAGAGTGAGCTGAAGGGGCAGGTAGTGGCTATAAATGGACTGAAGAGGCCGAGGTGGCTTCAGGATTACGTTGCCTCAGTATTATGTGCTCGCACTTTTAATTGCAGCAGCCACGTGTTTAAGAGGAGAGCTTTGAGCACCGGCACCTTTTTATTTACAAATTAAGTACTGGCCTCGTCAAGATGCTTCAGCCCTCGAGCCTTAGATTGTGGCGTTATTGTCATTATTAGCAAAACCACGAGTGGCTATGCACTGGGGGAAGCATTCTGCACCTCAATATAAACATTGGCTGAGGGACATGATTTATTGCAAAGACCAGCTGGAAATGTATGCAGACGAACTCCTGAGACTGTTCCGTCAAAAAGATATTTGGGCTCCCTTAACAGCACATGTACTGGCGAACCCTGACATAACTTGAAACATTGTGAAGGGTGGGGACTGGGCCCAGGCGGTGAGGACATTGCAACTGTGGCGTGGGCTGCATTCATCCTATTTATGTAATGGTAATGTGTGTTATGGATGTGATACAACTGCTGGTGCATTGTTTCTTTTTATTCTTATGTTATCTATGCTGAAAACCAATACAAATAAATAAATAAATAAATAACTATAATCTAAAAAACTTTCTAATGGGAAAGGCAGATATTGTCACACTTCTGACAATGCAACTTTTAGAATGTTGGCATTTTTCTGTCCTAACGATTTGATGCCTGCAGCCTGTTTCCTGGGTCACATGCCTAGGTGACCTAGGGACAGATGCCGCATGGAAGCTATTGTTTTCCTTGGTGGTCCTGGTCTTGGCAGGGGCCAGCCATCTCTGCAAGCCTTTGCGAAGTTGTTGAGTTTGCCACATTGGGAGCATGCCTTTCCCTATACCGGGCACATTCCTAACACCTTGTGCTCAAGACTGCAGTTCCCGCAGTTGCCCTCAGTGTGCTGGAAGCTTGTTGGGGCACACAGCGAGCATAGACGGTGTCAACATGTACTTCTTTCATGACCACTGCTTGTAAGGGACCCTGCTTGTGCCGTGTTCCGGCCCAAAGCCATCTTCATGCCTTCAGCGTGGCTGTTGGACAGCTCATGTGATCGGCAAGAATTAGGATGTCCTCAAGGGATATACCTGGCTGCCTTAGGATGAGGTGGCAGAGCACATTGGAGTGGCATCCCTGAATTATCTATGCCAGGATCTCTTCATGATGGTTTAGGCCCGAGCACGTGCTTGTTAGTTTCCAAAGCCATGCATAGAACATGTCTACGGACTCCATGTCCGTCTGCTTCGCCTGGCACAGTTTGAACCACTAGTAGAGTGGGTTCAGTCAGGGTGGAAGTATTTGTTTAGCACAGCTACTGCCACATTGAAATCATCATCATCCCCAGTATTAGGCAGAGTCTCAAAAAGTTCATATAGTTTGTCTAATGTCTAGCAGCAAGAACCTCTTGGCAGCACCGGCTGATTCACTTGTGGCACAAAAGTAGTGCTGTAATCTTCCTATCCAGTGGAGACCACTGGGTGCTGCTGTGGCGGGGTCCACCAGTTGACTAAATGGCAGTAGAGGTGATAATCATGTGTGTGAACTCAGGACAGGTGCAGGGCACACTTGGTCTTGCTGTTGTGGTGCACTCATTTTGTTGTGCAATGTAGGTTTTCGCTAATTTCTCCAGTGGCGAATGTTCAGTGACTCAGATTTTTTTTTCAAATTGCTGAGCAACTCCTCAATTGCTTCTTCATAGTATTTTTATATTCCTCCTACTGTCCACGACCCCGATGGGCACAAGGTTCACTGAGAGAGTCCACTTCAACTGTGTTGGCGGGCAACAGCACACATCCAAGGTAGCCTTATTTCCACCTGTCCCAGGCCACGCGCTCATGCAGTATGTCTTGTCGCCACACGAGGAGCACACTCACCATGCAGCCTGCCTCACGCTATCCTCGAGGCAGTGAGGTGGAGACGGCCACATGCCGGGGGACAGCAGCGGGCGTGTCAGCACAGCGTGCTGGATGAATCAGCCATCACGGCAGGGAGCATGACAGGAGATGAGCACCCAATTGGCACAGAGCAAACAAGTCGTACCAATGCTTACATTGGCCTTTTCCGGCCATGACCTCCCAATGCTAGCAGGACAGCCTCCACCAGGTATGCACGCCAGAACACCAAGGAAGCAACACAGCAGCCACGGACCAGCTTCAAGCCGTCTGCGTCACCTCACTGAGTAGCTGCAAGTGAGGGGGGGAGGGGCAGGAGCAATAGCGGAGGGCTGCAAGGACCCTCAGCAGGCACGGAGACATGGTCGCGCTCCCCTCATCGCCCATGTAGCGTGACATGAGTCGTGGGCCTAGAGGGCCCGGCGTAGGTAGTAATAGAGACAACGGGACACCACAGTATAATATTCAGTTAAGACCACAAGCTATCCTTATTTATACCCTCTTCCCAAGTATAGTAAAAACATTGTATTGCAGAGGCAGGGTGGCGCTCTACATACTCAATAGATCTCCTAAATAAAGCATGCAATAGTTAATTAGGCCTTTATTGGTTTGCTCCAAATTTTCTGAAACAAGTGGGAATATAATGTACACTACAACTTACCTGTGCCTATATGTGCTCAATAGATCAATAAGAACATGTGGGGATAATGTGTCTGTAACAGTTTACTTCTACAGATGTCAGTATGATACACATTTTTGCATATGAGACTTAGCCTACCTCCATGATACATTTATTGTTCTAAAACAGTAGAGGGACACGTGTAGATTATTCCTCAGAGTTGAGTTGCTGTTTTAGTCATTTTTATCAATAGAGTTCAGTGTAATATGATTGTTTTGTTTCCACATTAGGTCACCTGTAAGAAGTGGTGGTCCCCGGCCATGTAGTAATGTAGTGGGCACAGGGATCATTTACTTTGTATTACTAAGGATGGAAGATCGAAATTACTAGTTAGGAGTTGGTGGGGTAGACCTAGTGACCAGTCTGTGATTGTGAGTTGCTGTTATACCCCCAAGATAGCAGATAAATGCATGACAGTCTAGTTGTCTGATGCTCCATACAGATATCAGTGGGAACATCTACTTGGATCCAGTCTTCTGCAGTCATGGTGGTGGCGGCTAGTTGAGAGAGAGCAGCAGCTCCGCATGGGCGAGTAACACAGCCTGCATTAGTGCTCATGTGCAGTTAGCATATTTATCGCCCGAAGTGGCAGGGGATTTTGTACTACACTGTATTACCTTGCAGATTAATTCAATAAGCAACTGAACCGGCCAAGGGAGACAGCGGCCCGCATGTATGTTGTGTTTTCAGATGTTTGCTTTATATGTAAGTATGCCATTTTGTGGCTATATGGCGGTTTTTGCATACCAAGGTAATGGAAAAAACAACACTTGAGAGAGGCACCTCGATAGATAGCGTTTTACTGAGGTGATATATAGTGTTTTTGTGTATGGATTTATGAAACCACAAAGAGACCTAGTGGGCGTTACTTGGTATACCAAGGTGCTCACAACCATTTGTGACTGTTTTACCTGGAAAATCAACTTTGAACAAATACACACTCTGCTTTAAGGTAAGGTTGCCTGTGGATGACTTCTAGACTTGTCAGCCTTGTGGTAGTCTTCCCACCAAATATTTTGCCTTCCCTCTCCATTTCTTCTGATCTTGTTTTTGCTGGCCTTAGGACTCTGCACACTTTACCACACCTAACCAGTGCTAAAGTTCTTGTGATCTCCCTCCTAAACATGGTAACATTGGTTTATACTAAATTGACATATTTAATTTACTTATAAGTCCTTAGTAAAGTGGTATTACATGTACTCAGGGCCTGTAAATTAAATGTTTCTAGTGGGCCTGCAGCAGTGATTGAGCCACCCACTTAAGAAGCACTTTAAACAAGTCTCATGCCTGCCATGGAAGCCTATGTGTGCTGTATTAAACTGCCATTTCAACCTGGCAAATTAAACCCCTTTTGCCAGGCCCATGCCTTCCTTTTTAATACATATAAGTCACCCATAGGGTAGATTCTGGACAGCCCTGAGGGTAAGGTTCAGTGTATTTAAAAAGTAGGACATGTACTTTTAAGTTTTGTATGTCCTGGTAGTGATAAACTCTTACATTTGTTTTTAACTACTGCAAAGCATACCTCTCCCATAGGATAACTCTGGAGTTACCTTATTACTTTTTATAAGTCAATATTTGTGAGAAAATGTTTCTTTTGGACATGATTAGCCCCCACTTTTTGCCTGGTATGTGATGTAGCCTAGAAGCTGTTAGTGCTCAGGGCCCCTGCTAACCAGGTTCCCTAGGCCTGAGCTCTTTCCCAAAACTGTTGTGATGCATTGGCACAATTGGCAACACCATGAGCTGCCACTATAAGTCCCTAGTAAATACTACCTAGGTACCCAGGGCAAGGGGTGCTAAGCGTAGGCTCCTGAGGGCAGGAACACTGGTTGTGCCACCCTTTAGGACCACACATTCAGATGCACCCAGTCCTAACATTGTAGACTGAGTGCCCTGGTGCAAACCAAAAGCACAAATTCAACATGTCACACTGTCTGCGTGCCCTGTCCACCATGCGCTGCATACACTATGGGTAAGATACCCCTCTGTCAGGCCTTCCAGCTCTAAGGCAGGGTGCACATACTGTATGTGAGGGCATAGCTGCATAAGCAGTATGCCCCTACTGTGTTCTTGCCAAACCTGGGACATAGTGAGTGAGCAGAGCCTCCATTTTAATACATGTGCTGGACACTGGTCAATACGGGTTTCACAGCTACATGATGGCCACTTTGAACCCTTGGTTGTTTGGTATCAAACAACTCAGAATGAGAAATCCAAACTGGTACCAGTGTTGGATTTATTATTAAATGTGCCCAGGGGTCACCTTAGAGGTGCCCCCTGCAAAAGTTAACTACCCTGGCATGGTTGCTGACTGGTCCTGACCAGCCTGCCACAGCCAGACACAAATCTACACCCCTGGGGTAAGAGCCTCTGCCCTCTGGGATGCAGGACAAAGCCCTTCCTGGGTGGAGGTGGTAACACCCCCTCCCTCAGGAATAGGCACTGCTTTGTTGACGAACTTCAAAGGGCTTACCACCTTCGAAACTAACCCTCCAGGCATGCTACTAGCAGCAGATGGCCGCCCCCATTGCAAACCCCCACTTTTGGCAAGAGCAACCACAGAAAACTCAAACAAAGGACAGGAGGAGTGGCCCTACCTAGCTTTTACCCCCCTAAGGATGTTGCATGCGAGGTGGACTCTCCATTTCATTTCCTCCATCTTGGTAAGTGACCTCTGCCCTCCGGAAGTGGTCAATTAGTGGGTGTAGCCACCCTAAGGTAGATGACTCATTGGTCACTACCAGGTTACCCCTGAAACGCCAGCTGAAGACGGTATTTAATGAGCATCCCTAAACCAAGAAATCAGATTCGATGGACAAAAGAAGACCAGCACCAAGAAGATCCAGGGCATGAGAACTGTGGACCTGCTGCATCAAAGAAAAGGCGCCAACCCCTGCCTGCTGCACCCAGGACCCAAGAATCACTGCTGGGGAGCTGCTGGACAAGTAGAAAAACTCTAAAGAAACCCAGAGGACCTCCAGGCTTTGCAAATTGCCAGAGAACGTCCTCCAGAGTGAAAGTACCAATCCAAATCCACATGAAACCAACAACCCAGTGAGGTCCACTTCACCGACCAGATGCTAACTCTGGAACCAGATGTTGCAGCTGGACTAAACTCTGCACCGATGACCGCGAGGACAAACCCTACCAGTGTGCCAAATTTGGTGGCACTGCACTGAAAAAGGACCAGGAGGAAACCCCAGTTCAAGGACTAAAGAAGCAACCTGGACCTCCCACCAGAGTGCCCCTGTTGTCCTGCAAACAACCCTTGAACTGACTTACCTCCTGATTCTGAGGGTATCCTTGGACACAGCTCTTAGATCACAGATTCCCTCTGTACCTGGCCGCCCTGTGCCTCGCACCAAAGAACCTGCTGTGCCCTGGGGTCCCCCACCCCTTGCGACCTCAACACTCCAAGGGGACTCCCAGGATTAACTTTAAACTTACCTGTGTCGTGCTTTTCCAAGTGGTCCCCTGCAGTGGCCCTGTTACAATTCTGTCGTCCCATCTCTGGAGTGCACTGTGCACAGACTATCTTCAGCATGGGAATCACCATTAGCATTCATCTAGAGTCTCTTTATGATTCCTGCATGCTTTCTCTTTCGATATTGTAAGCTATTGAAGACCTACATTTGCTTCCATGGACTTCAGGTCCCATAATGCACTGCCTAAAAGTAGTCAATAAGACCTGGAATCTTTTGTCCATTGCTTCCTATGGGAACAGTCCTGCTGTTCCTTTGTACTTAATTCTCTCCTCCAGGACTTGTGACAGACTGGAACTGCACACATCTGTGACCACTCTTGTGCAGCCCAGCCATGTGACTCCACCCTGGGCTTGCTGCTGCCTGGAGCTGTTTATAAGCTGCCATTTCCTGAAGCTTCCTGTCGTGCATTGGAGTTTGTTTCCTTTGTGTACCGGACCTCTTGTAGGCTTGTTTTCCAGTCCTGTTCCTGCTTGCTTCAGCCAGAGCCTGCTCCCTGTTTCCAAATCCTGTTCCTGTTTGCTTCAGCTAGAGCCGGCAATGCCCCCTGTTTCCCAGTCCTGTCCCTGCTTGCTTCAGCCACAGTCTGCTCCCTGTTTTCCAGTGCTGTTCCTGCTTGCTTCAGCCAGAGCCTACTCCCTGTTTTCCAGTCCTGTTCCTGCTTTGCTTCAGCCTCAGCCTGTTCCCTGTTTTCCAGGCCTGTTCCTGCTTTGCTTCCTAGTTTGTTCCGTCTGTTTCTGGTATTATTTTTACTTTACTTATTCCTTTGCTTCTGCCTTAGCACCGGTGTAGGAAGGTAGCATCTTGCTAGCCTTGTTACCCCCACATTTGCCCTGTTTGTGAGTATATGTCAGGGTGTTTTTACTGTCTCACTGGGATCCTGCTAGCCAGAGCCCCAGTGCTCATAGTGGAAACCCTATGTTGTCAGTGTGTTTGATATGTGTCACTGGGATCCTGCTAGCCAGGACCCCAGTGCTCATAAGTTTGTGGCCTATATGTGTTCCCTGTGTGGTGCCTAACTGTATCATTGAGGCTCTGCTAACCAGAACCTCAGTGTTTATGCTCTCTCTGCTTTTAAAATTGTCAATGCAGGCTAGTGACTAATTTCACCAATTCCCATTGGCACACTGGAACACCCTTATAATCCCCTAGTATATGGTACCAAGGTACCCAGGGTATTGGGGTTCCAGGAGATCCCTATGGGCTGCAGCATTTCTTTTGCCAACCACAGGGAGCTCAGACAATTCTTACAACAGGACTGCCACTGCAGCCTGAGTGAAATAATGTCCACGTTATTTCACAGCCATTTTACACTGTAATTAAGTAACTTATAAGTCACCTATATGTCTAACCCTCACTTAGTGAAGGTTAGGTGCAAAGTTACTAAGTGTGAGGGTACCCTGGCACTAGTCAAGGTGCCCCCACATTGTTCAGGGCAATTTCCCCGGACTTTGTGAGTGCAGGGACACCATTACACGCGTGAACTGCATATAGGTCAATACCTATGTGTAGCTTCACAATGGTAACTCCGAACATGACCATGTAAGATGTCTAAGATCATGGAATTGTCCCCCCAATACCAATCTGGTATTCAGGTGACAATCCCATGCATCCCTGGGGTTCCAGCATGGACCCCGGGTAATGCCAAACTAGCTCTCTGGGGTTTTCTCTACAGCTACCGCTGCTGCCAACGCTCAGACAGGTTTCTGTCCCCTGGGGCCTGGGCAGCCCAGTCCCAGGAAGGCAGAACAAAGGATTTCCTCTGAGAGAGGGTGTTACACCCTCTCCCTTTGGAAATAGGTGTTAAGGGCTTAAGAGGAGTAACCTCTCCTGGCCTCTGGAAATGCTTTGAAGGGCACAGATGGTGCCCTCCTTGCATAAACCAGTCTACACCGGTTCAGGGATCCCCCAGCCCCTGCTCTGGCGCGAAACTGGACACAGGAAAGGGGAGTGACCACTCTCCTGTACATCACCACCCCAGGGGTGGTGCCCAGAGCTCCTCCAGAGTATTTCCCAGAGCTCTGCCATCTTGAATGCAGAGGTGTGAGGGCACAATGGGGACCTCTGAGTGGCCAGTGCCAGCAAGTGACGTCAGAAACCCCTCCTGATAGGCTCTTACCTGGGTAGGTAGCTAATCCTCCTCTGAGGGCTATGTAGGGTCTCTCCTGTGGGTTTCTCTTCAGATAACGAATGCAAGAGCTCACCAGAGTTTCTCTGCACTTCTCTCCTTGACTTCTGCCAAGGATCGACCGTTGACTGCTCCAGGACTCCTACAAAACCGCAACAAAGTAGCAAGAAGACTACCAGCAACATTGTAGCGCCTAATCCTGCCGGCTTTCTCGACTGTTTCCTGGTGGTGCATGCTCTGAGGGCTGTCTGCCTTCACCCCGCACTGGAAGCCAAGACGAAATCTCCTGTGGGTCGACGGAATCTTCCCCCTGCCAACGCAGGCACCAAACGTCTGCATCACCGGTCCTCTGGGTCCCCTCTCATCTTGACGAGCGTGGTCCCTGGAACACAGGAGCTGGATCCAAGTGACCCCGACAGTCCAGTGGTCCTTCTGTCCAAATTTAGTGGAGGTAAGTCCTTGCCTCCCCACGCCAGGCAGTAATCCTGTGTACTGCATGATTTGCAGCTGCTAAGGCTTCTGTGCACTTTGGCAAGACTTCCTTCGTGCACAGCACAGCCCAGGTCCCCAGCACTCTGTCCTGCATTGCCCAACTCGCTGAGTTGACCTCCGACTTTGTGGGACCATCTTTTGTTGTGCTGAGACGACCGCTGTGCTCAGATTTCCTGAATGCCTCTTCAGGTGCTTCTGCGGGTGCTGCCTGCTTTTGTGTGGGCTCTCATTGTTGCTGAGCGCCCCCTCTGTCTCCTCCTCCTCCAAGGGGCGACCTCCTGGTTCTTCCTGGGCCCTGGCAGCATCCAAAACCTTCAACCATGACTCTTGCAGCTAGCAAGGCTTGTTTGCAGTCTTTCTGCGTGGAAACAACTCTGCATCCTCCAGCACGTCGTGGGACATATTCTGACCAAAGGAAAAGTTCCTGCCTCTTTCCGTTGTTGCAGAATCTTTGGCTTCTTCCACCCAGAGGCAGCCCTTTTGCACCTTCATCTGGGGTTTAGTGGGCTCCTGCCCCCCCGGACACTTGCGTGACTCTTGGACTTGGTCCCCTTCCTTTGCAGGTCTTCAGGTCCAGGAATCCGTCTTCAGTGCTTTGCAGTCAGTTGTTGTCTTTGCAGAATCCCCTATCTCGACTTTACTGTCTTTCTGGGGTAGTAGGGTAACTTTACTCCTACTTTTCAGGGTATTTGGGTAGGGTATCTTGGACACCCTTAGTGTTTTCTTACACTCCCAGTGACCCTCTACACACTACACTAGGCCTGGGGTCCATTCGTGGTTCGCATTCCACTTTTGGAGTATATGGTTTGTGTTGCCCCTAGGCCTATTGTCTCCTATTGCTTTCTATTGTGTTCTACAGTGTTTGCACTACTTTTCTAAGTGTTTTACTTACCTGATTTTGGTTTGTGGTTATATTTTGTGTATTTTACTTACCTCCTAAGGGAGTATATCCTCTGAGATACTTTTGGCATATTGTCACTAATATAAAGTACCTTTATTTTTAGTAACTCTGACCATTGTGTTTCTTGTGATATAGTGCTATGTGATATCAATGGTATAGTAGGAGCTTTGCATGTCTCCTAGTTCAGCCTAAGCTTCTCTGCTATAGCTACCTCTATCAGCCTAAGCTGCTACAACACTACTAATCTACTAATAAGGGATAACTGGACCTGGCACAAGGTGTAAGTACCATCAGGTACCCACTATAAGCCAGGCACGCCTCCTACAACCTGTAACTTCTCTTCTGAGTCTCAGACTTGGCCCCTAGTTTCTGTTCTCTTCCTCTGTGCTTCTTGTGCTTGTTACAGTTTCCTAGAATCCCTGTGTATATTTTTTAGCTTCAGTTCTTAGCCTCCTTCTAACTCTTACTCTTTAATTTCCGTGTGGGTTATTGTGTCTGGTACATGTACTATTAGTCCTCACCTGTGTATACACTTTTTCCTTTGTACTGGGGTTGGCTCCTGGTTTCCAGGAGGCACTTCCTGCCCCATCTTTAGTCTAGTGTTGTATGTAGTCTTAAGTGCCTAACTGTGACAGTGTGCCATTACTGTTTACCACAAATTGTCACCGTGTCTCCAGCTAGACCCACAAGGGCATGTCTCATGAATATAAGTATAATCCTTGTTTGTGCCCTAAGGGTCCAGAGACAGAATCACTTCTGCTGCCTCCTTTCTATGGGGCTTGCAGGGTGACTACCTATAAGAGTAACCTGCACAGAGGCATTGACGTTCCATGTAGCTGTGGGAAGTTCTGAGCCTTACCTGTGTACAACCTTAGTGGTAACCCCAGAGTGGTTGTCCATTACTGATCCATTCCCTCTTTGTTCACACTAAGGTAGCTCTGCCTTCACTATCCTGTTTATGTGCTTTGCTATAGCTGTTCATTCCTGGTGTATGCCTTTATCTGCTCCTCTGCTTCAGTACACTGCATCCATAGAGCGACATTCCTTGACCTCAAGCGGTGCTCCTCTCGGAGTCCTGACAGAACTGCCCGGAGTCGTGGCGTGCCCTGCACCAGCTCCAGAGATCTTTTCCTGCTGCTCCCACCGGGAACCAGGAGCCACTCAAACTTCTCCAGCTGGCAGAGTGTGCCTACCAATGACCTCGACCAACCTGCAAAAGAAGAACTTGGTAAACCTACTGTGTGCTTGTATGTGTATTTTTAAAGGTTATCCGCCATTGATTCCTATGGTGTGTAATTATGCACAAAAAGACTATTTTTATTGAACTTCAAAAATTCATATCTTGAAGTACTTAATCAATACTGGTGATCTTGTTCTTAGAAATTACATACAAATCTCAAGTATTTAATAAATTGGTCTCAAGTTATTCCTTTGAGTACGTGAGTTGCAAGATTGATGCTATGAGTAAAAAAAATGCTTTGCACTTCTCCAAGATTCGTCTAACTGTTCGATCAAACTACCTTAAAAATTAGAGCATTGGGTGGCCTAGTTTTTATCCCTGTAAATCAACGTGTGGTTGCCTGGACCCCTGCACTGTGTGCCTCGCTTTGCACACCACATAAAGGGCCAGCCTCCTAAATTTGTTGGGATAAAGACATTGCATTTGCTGATACCACTTTTTTCAATTTTGTGAGCACACGCATAACTCTCCAAATTGCCTTTAGCGTAATTGTTTCGTTTTTCAAATGGCAATTTTTTTTTTTTTTTTAATTTCAACTAATTGTTAGGGCCCTGGTTAGGTCCCTGTAGCAATAGCAAAAGTTTAAAAGTCCTTACTTTAGTTGGCCTATTCCAAAAAGTGGATTCCAAGTTCCTAAAAAGGTCGGCAGCATACAAGTACTGAGGGACTCCCAAAAGGATTTGTCCCTCCTTTCACTGAAGGAGATAATGTAGTCTGTATTGGGTGGGAAATTGAGAAAAAGCATTGGGACATACTTTTGTGGGAGTTATTCTCAGGAAAGTGCAGGGATAGGCTCCAGACACTGAATGAGACAGATTCTTAGTCCTATGACCTCATGAAGAGCACCCTAATGGAGGGCTTTGGATTTACAACTGAAGAGTTCAAACTCACTACCAGTAAAAGTAAGTAAGTAATTTTAATTTAATTGTTTCAGCTTCTTGCCTTACAATATATTAAGAAAAACAAAATACATACAACAATAAAAAACTTCATTACATAAGATCATTCTTCATTCTTTAAAAGCTTAAAACGTAAGAGCAGGAATCAGCTTCATCCAGACATACCTAATCCCCGTGGAGAACCCACATACACACATGCAAGTAAATAATTTACAGTTTCCACCCCCCTAATATATCTGGGTGGTGGAACATTCCCCGGCAATAGCGTCCTATACAGAGGGGCCTCAGGAGAATAAAGTGCGAGTGCTCGCAATGATTAATATGAGCAGCAGTGGTTTTGATACACTATAAAATTAAAAGTATGATATATTAAAGAGATAATAAATATACCTCATTTATGTAACAGAGGATTGTAAATCTCACAACAACTCTACAGATCTTATGAATTGGATGGATCTGCTGGTCTGATCAGCCCTAGCTTAGTTGGTAACTCCCTCAGCCGGGCCCAGGCGTCCCATGTATATGAAGCTATTAAGTTATAATTGTTAATATTAGCCGATCTTGTGCAAGTGCTAGTGCAGTTTTAGTGCAATGTGCTCCTTTAGACTTAAAAAGAGGGTGGAGCCAACTACACCTTGCTACAACAAATTTCTTACAAAACAGGGTGAAATGGGCCATAGCGTCCTATGCAAAAGGGCCTCAAGAGAAATGAAGTGCAAGTGCTCACAATGATTAATATTAGCAGTGGTGGTTTTGATACGTTATAATATTAAAAGTATTATGTATTAAAAAGGTCATAAATATACCTCATTTATGTAACAGAGGACCGTATATCTCACAACAACAACTATAACCCTATAGATCTTATGAATTGGATGGATCTACTGGTCCGATCAGCCCTACTTTAGTTGGTAACTCCCTCAGCCAGGGCCAAGCGCCCCATGTATATGAGGCTATCAAGTTGTGCTTGTTAATATTAGCCGGGCTTGTGAAAAGTGCTAGTGCAGTTTTAGTACAATTTGCTCCTTTAGACTTAAAAAGAGAGTGAAGCCATCTACTCCTTGCTACAACAAATTTCTTACAAAACAGGGTGAAATGGGCCACATTATCTACCTCCCCAGGACATCAATCACAGTACTCAAGTCCTGCCGCCAGCCTACGCGTGTGGATCAAATAACCTCTTAGGCTTTAATTCAGGATACATCAGATCCAAGTAGTCTGAAGGGGTTAACTAGTAAACATTAGTAAAGTAATAGCTTGTTATAGAATCAGGCCTAATTCCCTGATACATCCTCCTCTTGCTAAATTCCTGATATCGCTCTTTAACCTTACCTGCAGTATCCTGTTTGATTCCTCCCAGAGCGCCTCTAGCCAGAGGTTGGCTAGGGTATCTTTAACATGAGTTCCCCATGAGTGCCCTCCTAGTCTACCACTCGCAGTGGCCTCTTCAAGGGTTTCTAAGTACACTACTGCCCTAGGATTGACCTAGGATTGAGGACTGACCACACCCAATATAGTATTGGCCTTAAGGTTGCTAGTCCCGATATCGGCACCCAATTTAGCTCTCCAAAGAGAGCCTTCAGGAGAGTACCTGGCCCTAACCCCAGTAAGGATCTCAAAAAGTTATTTTTGGCTATCTGTAGCACACTAATATCAGCGTATTCCCAGAGTTCTGCTCCATAGAGTGCTGCAGCAACTGCTTTCTGGGCATATATTTCCAAGATTATACTAATATTTCTTGCTTCAACTTTGTGCTTGAACTTCATTATTGCCCCTGCTGCTTGCTTAAGGGCTATAGCTGCCTTTCTAACTTGGCGAACCCAGCTCAGATTCTTTGAAAACCGCACACCTAAATAGCCAAAGTACTTAGCAGCCTCAATTGGTGTGTGGTTGATGGCTAGCTTCGGCCGCAGACTGTGGAAGGGTCGCATGGTCATCCCCATGGTCTTCACACAATTAATAGTTAGCGATTTTTCCTCTCAATATTTAACAAAACAGGCGAGTAGTCTATGGGCAGCGTTCTCAGGGCGTGCCATAAGTACTGCATCGTCTGCGAAGAGTAGTATTGGAACACTCCTACCAGCAACAACGGGGACATCTAGCTGTTCCCCTAGAAGATAATCAGCCGCATAGTTCAAGAAAAGGCTAAAGAGTAGGGGAGCCAGGACGCAGCCCTGCTGTACACCTTTTTGTACCTGAAAGGGGTCTGTGCACTCCCCACCCATCCCGTATCTGACTCTGGCAGTAATAACTGACTCTGGCCGTATTAAGAGTTCCATATAAAGTTAAGGGGGGCTCGAAAAAGCCAGAGCCAAACTTGAGTAGACTTTGTGGACTATTCAGTAACAATGCTGGGTGGTTGGCTAGCTGGGAACAAGGTACAAGATTATGATAGGCTATACAACCTATTCATGAAAGAGCATCTGCTATGTAATTGTGTCAGTGATAGGCTACATCAACACCTGGTAGACCTGGGTCCACTTTCCCCTCAAGAATTGGGGAGGAAGGCAGACCATTGGGTCAAAACAAGGGTAACCGAAACTACCATTGGTGAGGCCAAAAGAAAGCAGCCAAAAAGCCCCCCAATGAAAAGATGGGAGCCAAAAAATAATAAAGAGTCTTCTGAAGGTCCACAAAAATCTGCACAGGAGGGCGGGCCCAGAGAATCCTCATCACCTAGGGGTGGGTACAAAGGTAAGAATTTTGATCCCAACAAGGCTTGGTGTCATGACTTCAAATCTAAAGGGCACCAAACTGGACACTCTATCTGTGAAAACAAAAAGAATGCCTCTAGTCACCCTGCAGTAAATGCAGTTACTAATCTCCAGATGGGATCAGAGGTGTGGTCTGACCATGTCAGTGATCCCACAGAGGGTGGGGTAGAATTATCTTGTGCTGCCTGGCCAAGTAATATGCAAAACCGTGGCAACAAAAAACCTTATAGTAACTGCATACTCCTATAATGTATAAACACAGTACAGGTGCTCATATACACATGCACATATTTGTTGCCGAATATGTATCCTGGAAAAGAAACCTAAACCAGTAAATATACCTATACATAGAAAAACATGTGGAACACTCAAAACCTATATATAGTTAATTATTACATCTACTCAGTTCTCCATAATGTATACAATATATAATCATGTCAAAGCAATCTTGAAAAAAGAACCAATACAACGGCTTGTATGTGGCAAAACAAATATACACAATCTTTTAATAGATATGTACATGCACAGTAAAAGATACAATCCATTGAAGTCAAATCTCTAGGTTCAATGAAGAAAACAAATCATTGCAACACCCTATACAACATTTAAAATATAAACCTCACAATACACATTACCAATACCAAAGCAGACTATTTCCTCCAAAATGGGATTCAGGTTATCTCCTGGGTGATGCACAAACAATAAAATATTGTCCGCATACAGCGATATGAGAAGCGGACCGCTATTGAATGGTAAACCTCTGTGAATAGGCTTCTTCTGCATATGTTGTACCAGAGAGTCCCTCACTATTATGAAAAGTAAAAGTGAGAGTGGGCAACCCTGACGAGTACCCCGCTCAATGGGGAAGTGGGCGGATAGCGGTCCATTAATCCGAAAAGTGGCAGTGGGCTGCAAGTTTAATAGAGACATTAAAGCAGTATGGCCCGCGGGAATCCGATCTTTTGCAGAGAGGCCTGATGGAATGGGCAAGCAAGGGAATTGAAGGTCCTCTACATGTGCAACAGTGCTATGGCTGCCGGCGTTGTGGGAGACACTCTACTCAACATTGAAAAGACCGTGCGGAGATTAAGAGAAGTAGAATGATGAGATACAAAGCCCGATTGAGCTGGGGAAATTATTTGGTCTATAAGAAGTGAGACGCATGGCAATCAACTTTGCTAGAACTTTGTTGTCAAAGTTTAAATGAGAAACGGGCCTGTAAGAGCCACATTCAAGTGGTTCCTTACCAGGCATAGACAGCAGAGGGATGACCACTTACCCCAATGTTGGTGGGAGCACTCCAGTTTTGACCGCCTCCGCATAAACTGATAGAAGCCATGGTGCGCACAGTTCCTTATATGTTTTATAAAATACCCCTGTGAGCTCATCCAATTCAGGGCATGTGTACCCTCCATGGCATCTCTGGCCTGTATGATTTGATTCTTCAGCAGTGAATGGTTCCCTGAGGAACTGTTTCTGGGCAGTGGTTAACCACACCATCGCAACCTCGTGCGAAGGGGCGGGTGAGGCTGCATAGAGTCGGTAGTAATAGGTGAAAAACTCTGACTGGACCTCAGAGGGGCCCACGGCACGTGCCAACCTCTCTCTTGAGCTCTAACATGTATGCAGATGAGTACGAGTGGTGGAGTAAGTGGGGCAGCGTACGTCCAGGGCGTCTGCCCTCACCATATCTGCAGACTCTAGCATATTTACCCCGATGGAATGCCTCCCTCTCTGCCAGCTCATGAAACTCATCCAAAAGCAATTTACATTGGTGGAGGTTGGAGTCAACATCAGGCTTAAAGGCTGCAACCTCAATCTCCGCTAGCTGTGTCTCTATCTTTGCAAGGCTGCGCCCAATATCGTGTAGCCTTGCGACATTGGGCTACAGGACGACGATATTGTTTTGTGATTAGGTGGAATAACGTTCCAGACCCATAGAATACAATCCTGTGGGCAGAGGCAGAAATGTCAATCCCGGGGGAAGAGGTCCATGCTGCCGGAAGGATCTGTGGTAAATGCTTCTCCCTTGGGGGCAGAAGCTTGGGAGGCATTGCCCTACTTGGTGTAGTGCTTGCAGAAAGTTATGGCGTCAGCTGGATTCTCAAAATACCGTGGTTTACCATTCACATCTACATGTGGCCTGGCTGGGTAAAGCATGCCATATTGTAGGCCCAGTTTTTGGAGCGCCCTTTTCGCATCCATGAATTTCCTCCAGGCATCTTGGGCAGCATGGGGTATAGTCTGGGAAGAGAGAGGTGACCATGTCGTGATAATTTAGGGCCCCCTTCTCCATGGCATGATGGAGCACTGTGTTACAGTCTCTGTAGTTAAGTAATTGCGCTATAATGAGCTGCATCAGGGCCCTCTCAACAATAAACGTGTGGTGAAATTGTGGCTGCCTAGGAGATCCACAAGTAGGCCCTCCACACAGAGGTCTATCCAGCCGGTGTTTGTAGTTTTCATGACACCGGCGATACGCAAGTTGTTTCTGTGTCCTCTCACCTCTAGGTATTCGTTCTTAATGGCTACTGTTCGTAGCCTGGCCTCCACCTTTTCCAGCCTCTTTACAGTGTTTGTGGCCCAGTCCTCCAGTCCCGATATGTGTTCTCCGACATCCTCCAGTCGGGTTTCGTGTCTGTCAAGACGATCTGCCAAGCTTTCTAGTCTGTCGGTCAGGGTGTCAAATCAGGCATCAATTGCGCAGATGGTCACCCAGAGCTCCGCCACGATGTCGTCCGCGCCCACCATTCCCGATTTCGTCGAACTGCCAGTGGCGCCCCTCTCAGGAAGCAGAGCCGTAGCAGTTCTTTCTGATGAAGTAGGTTTCTCAAAGTGAAGCTTTCGTTGTTTGGGGTCCCCACGCACCATTTCCAAAATGGGGGGCTGTGCACCGTCCCCCTCAAGATCAGAGATCAGGCGGTGGCACTATTGAGTAATACAAGTGGTGGTATACCAAATGCCACATTGGCACTAAGAGGGAAGCACCTCAACAGCGCCAAGAACATCAGGTCGGTGACAGCCCCTGGACATCACGCAGTGACTGGGCAAATAGCGCAGCAATGGTGGACCAGAACTGTCTGACATAGATGTCCCATGGAACGGTCAACAGTACAGCTTAGTGAGTCACCCGTATCATGTTCAAGAAGTGGTCAAGTTAGCCAGAACAGTTCGATGAACAGACTTGTGCAACACTGAGAGTGTAATCTCTATGGGCCTCTGGTAAGAGAGATGGTGAGAAGAGCAGCGTCCGGTGTCAAAAGATCTCCCGAAGACAGCATGCACATAGATCCCCACGGGCCCACCATCATGTCCTTTGTGTCAATGCGCTTCTCAGCCTGGACCTGTGCAGCACGTGGGGTAGCCGGAGCATTCGATGCAGGCCATGCGCCACCACAAGCACACAGCCCAGGAAGCCACCCTCTGCCCGACCACTGCTCCACAAACAATCCTTCCCACGGTTCCCTCTACCTCCAGCCCTCAGGGCTAAGGATTCTTGTTGGTGATGAGCAGGGGAGGGATAGGGAACCCACAGCTCTCGGTCTCAGGCAGCACTCGCTGCTTGACCGGCCACATGCCTCAGGCTCACCCGAGACCCTCTGTCACTGTGAGGCGTCCTAGACATACAGGCTGAACGTGGGTGGGCCACCAAAGTCACTGAGTCCGCCACCGCAAGAATGGAATCACTGCAGCCCCTGCTCACTCCCCTGCCTTCAGGAATGGTCAGGCTATGTTTTCGGCCAAGAACGCTGACTCAGACTGCCCATTCTCTGTTGCTCCGCGGAGATCACCTCCAGAGCTTCACAACCGATAGGTCATTGCGGTCTCCAGCTTGGCCACCCACCATTGAAAAGGCATATTTTTGACATAGTAAGCCTCCTCTTTTGCTTGGTATGTGATGTAGTCTAGAAGTTGTTAGTGCCCAGGGCCCCTGCTAATCAGGTTCCCTGAGCCAGAGCTCTTACCCAAAACTCTTGTGATGCATTGGAACAATTGGCAACAGCTGCCACCATAAGTCCCTAGTAAATGCTACCTATATGCCCAGGGCATGGGGTGCCTACGTAGGACCCTAAGGGCAGCAGCACTGGTTGTGCCATCCTCTAGGGCCATGCATCCAGATGCACCCACTCCCACCATTGTAGACTGAGTGCTCTGGTGCAAACGAAAAGCCCAAACTCGACATGGCACACTGCCTGCGTGTCCTGTCCACTATACACTGCATGCACTATGGGTTAGACACCCCTCTGGCAGGCTTTCCAGCCCCAAGGCAGGGCGCACCATAGTGTATGTGAGGGCATAGCTGCATGAGCAGTATGCCCCCACTGTGTCCTTGCCAAACCTGGGACATAGTGAGTGAGCAGTGCCGCAATTTTAATACATGTGCTGGACACTGCTCAATACGAGTTTCAGAGCTACATGATGGCCACTCTGAACCCGGGGCTGTTTGGTATCAAACAACTCAGAATGATAAATCCAAACTGGTACCCGTGTTGGATTTATTATACAATGTATCCAGGGTTCACCTTAGAGGTGCCCACTGCAAAAGCTAACTACCCTGGCATGGTTGCTGACTGGTCCTGGCCAGCCTGCCACAGCCAGACACAAATCTACACCCCTGGGGTAAGGGCCACCAGGCCTGCTGCTAGAAGCCGATGCCCCCCCATTGCAAACACCTACTTTTGGTGGGAGCGACAGCAGGAAACTCAAACAAATGACTGGAGGGTTGGCTGCACCCCACTCCAAGTGTTACATGTGAGGTGGACTCTCCATTTCATTTTCCTCCAAGTTGGATGGAAGGAAAATAGCCAATCAGGTGTAGGGAAGTGACCTCTGCCCACAGGAAGTGGTCACTTAGTGGGTGTTACCACCCTAAGGTAGATGACCCATTGGTCACTACCAGGTTCCCCTTGAAATGCCCACTGAAGACAGTATTTAGTGGGCATCCCTATACCAAGAGATCAGATTCAACGGACAGAAGAAGACCAGCACGAAGAAGATCCAAGGCACGAGTACTGTGGACCTGTTGCATCAAAGAAAAGGTGCCAATCCCTGACTACTGCACCCAGGACCCGATAATCGCTGCTGAGGAACTGCTGGACAACTGGAAAATTGCCAGAGACCTCCCTCCAGAGTGGAGGTACCACTCCAAATCCACAAGAAACCAACAACCCGGTAAGAACCACTTCACTGACCAGATGCTTACTCTGGAACCGGATTCCGCAGCTAGATCAAACTCCACATCGATGAACGCAAGGACAAACCCTGCCAGTCTGCCAAGTTTGGTGGCACAGCACCCTCTAGCAGCTGAACCACATCAATATCCTGGGTATTGGTCACCTAGCTTTGGATATCCCGAAAAACAGTCCACCTGGGACTGAAAAAGGACCGGGGGGAAGCCCCAGCTGAGGAACTTCAGAAACAACCCAGACCTCCTGCCAGAGTGCCCTGGCTGTCCTGCAAACAATCTTTGAACTGACTTTCCTCCTGCTTCTAAGGGCATCCTGGCGCACAGATCCTGGATCACTGATTCACTCTACACCCGGCAGCACTGTGCCCTGCACCAAAGAACTTGCTGTGCCCTGAGGGTCCTCCACCCCTTACAAACTTGTCACTGCAAGGGGACCCCAGGATTCACCTTTAAACTTACCTATGCAGTGCTTTTCCAAGTGGTCCCCTGCAGTGGCCCTGCACCAGCTCCAGAGTCCTTTTTCCGCTACTCCCACTGGAACCTGGAGCCACCCGAATTTCTCCAGCTGGTACAGTGTGCCCTCGGATGACCTCGACCAACCTGCAAAAGAAGAACTTGGTAAACCTACTGTGTGATTTTATATGTATTTTTAAAGGTTATCCTCCATTGCTTCCTATGGTGCGTAACTATGCACAAAAAGACTATCTTTTTAAACTTCAAAAATTCATATCTTGAAAAGTACTTAGCCAATATTGATGATCTTGGTCTTAAAAATTACATACAAATCAGATGTAGTTTTATAAATTGGTCTTGAGTTATTCCTTTGAGTGTGTGAGTTGCAAGATTAATGCTGTGATTACGACAAATGCTTTGCACTTCTCCAAGATTGGCCTAACTGTTCGACTAAGCTACCTTAAAAATTAGAGCATTAGTGCGAGAGAACAGGGCTGATTGATGAGGCCCCCTAACTTTTTGCCCCCGTTTTCCACTTTTTGCTGGTGTTTTCCTGACTCTGATGATGCCCTGGGTACTGCTGACCAGTCCCAGGGCCTGTGCTCGGTGTAAAATCAGTATGCAAATTAGGCTAATTATAATTGGCTAAGTCAACCTACCTATAAGTCCCTAGTATATGGTAGGGCATGTAGGTTTAGGGACCCCTGCATAGGTAGTGCACCCATAGGTGCACTGCTGAGGTGCCCTGTGTCATTTTAAAGGCAGGCCTGCCTTGCTGGCTGCTTTTAAATTAAAGTTACATGCAAATTTGACTTTGGAATTAAAAGTAGTTCCAAAGTCTTAAACGACCTTATTTTTACATATAAGTCACCCACAAGGTGTGCCCTATGTGCCCCTAGGGCTGGGTGCCATGTAACTATAAGCAGGGACCTTATAAAAATAGTTTTATAAGCCCTGGTGAGGTAAAACAGCCCAATTCGTTTTTCCCTCATTGTAGTGAATGGCCTCCATAGGCTAGAATGGGGAGACTTTGGGCCATATGTCCGAACACATTTTCTCATAGACACAGAATGGGTAAAACTGCTTGCTACATCTGTCCCTTTATTTTAATTTTAAAAGTCCCCTTAAGTAACAGATACCAGAAGCTTGGTATCAAATTCCAGTTGTTGGATTTAATATAACTTTTTCAGGTAAAGATTTTTAAACTTTACCTGAAAAGTTGCCAACTTCAGCCCTGCAGTGTTTTTGCTGCTGTGCTCTGATTGGCCAGCCTCTGGCAGCCTCGCCAGGCTGCCTTGATGAGGTGTGAAGTGGCCAGGCTCCACACGAAGAGATATGCCTGTGGGAGGAGATCTCCCCTCAGCAGATGGTGAGGCAGGAAGGGGGAGGGCTGCCAAACTGGTCTTCAAAGGCAGAGAAGGACATTTGGAGCAACCCAGCAACACCCCAACATCCAGCAAACCCAGACAATTAGGTGTCCCCTTGATTAGTTAGGAGAGGGCAGGAGAGAGGTGTGTTTAGGATTTTTAGCCACACCAGTGGGTGGGCTCAGCCAGATGTAAACTTCAAAAATCACTTTCAGCCATGATGAATTTGTGAGGAATGTTGCTCTCTGGGATTGATTTTTGCCACACTTCCCAGAAAGTGGTCATCGCAGGGGAAAGGACCCTGCACCTGATTGGAGAACCAGGACCCCCCTGTTTTTCACCCAGGAGCAAGGATAAAACTGGCAGACCTGCACCCATACCTCACATCCCCATCAGATTCCAACAAGGAAGAACCACAGGAGAAGAAGTACTGCCCTACTGGACCCCTAGCCTGCACCTGGATCCTGTACTCTGAAGGACTGCACCTGTTGCACACTTGGGCTTCACCACAAGAAGGACTTTGCCTGGCTTCAACTAGTTCACGGAGGGACTCCCTGTTTGCTACAGGTGAAAAATTGCTAACCAGAGTCCCCTTCACCAACTCCTGAAGAAACCAACCAGCTGACCACTGTCCAGTGGCCAAAAAGGATTCCGACCCCCATCCCGCCAGCCTGTTCCTGGCGGTTTACACCGCCAGGAAGAGGCTGGCGGGAACGGGTGTCGTGGGGCCCCTGGGGGCCCCTGCAGTGCCCATGCCACTGGCATGGGCACTGCAGGGGCCCCCTAACAGGGCCCCATTCAGATTTTCAGTGTCTGCAAAGCAGCCCGCGGCCCGCCGGGGTCGGAATGGCCCCCTAAGTCCGAACGTAGGAAGTTGACTGGGACCTCCCAGCCAGCGCATCCAAGGAGGGCTCCAAGGACGTCGGATCAAGATCCAGGTTTGCCCCGGTTGAAGGATTTTCACCTCGAATAAACGGCTGAGTCTGAAGGTAAAAATCTCCACCGAGGGCTCCTGCGACGCGTATCCGAGGAAGAGTTCCAGGAGGTCGGATTGGACTGGCAGGTTCTTCCCGCTGAAGAAAATCTTCAGAAAAACTTCAGAAAAACGACTAAGTCCTAAGGTAAACTTTTGACCAAGGCCTCCCGCGGGCTGTAGCCGAGCCGGGCTCCATCGCGGTCGGCCTTAAACTTTGACTTTGCCCCGGTCGAGGTGCGACCAGATGCCCAGATTGGTGCTTTTTGTTTCTTTGCGCTAGAAAACAATAATTCTTTAAAAATTCATATCCCCGGTTCCCCTTTGTCAGGATACTTCAATTCGATTTCCTCAGAAGCAGAAGATAACTCCTCAGTCCCGACCTGAGCTACTCACAACAAATATTAATCCTTCGTGCTGAGTACCGCGGAGGGGGAAAGGGGAATGGGATGGTAGAGAGACTGCCACAGAGATGATGAACGCCAGTACTCAGTCTGCCTCTTCACATCTAAGATTGGATACAGCACCTGCAAGAGTCACAGTCGCAATTACTAGGGACATACAACATCAGTTTTTCACTTTCTACTCTCAACACTTAATTCTCTTTAATTCTATTATTTCTTCACTGACCCTGAGTTCTCTGTAGCCTTGCTTCTCTCTATAAATGATAGCTCTTCTTAAAAAAATGCTTATTACTGATTCTGGAAGAACTTCTCAACCTTTGTTAGAGATTGGTTTTATGTTGCTATATATATATATATAGTTGGTGATAATGCGTTCTTCAAATCAGCTGATGTTATTTAATTTCTCCTGTCTTATTGTGACTTCTGTCAATACTTGTATTAGTAAATGCTTGTTTAATAAAGTTCGTTTCTCCTTTCTTACTTCGAGATTTGTTGATAACTTGTTTTTGTAAATGCTTGTTTATTACAGTTAGTTTCTCCTTCCTTACTTCGACATCTGTCGATAACTTGTAGTTGTAAATGCTTGTTTATTTAAGTTTGTTTCTCTTTTAAACTCTATTTTGGTTTATTACCATTGAATTTGTAAATCCTTATTTGTTAACAGTTCGTTTCTCCTTTAAACTTGGCCTTTGTTTATAACTTTGACATTTGTAGATACTTGCTCTTTTAAAGTTAGTTTTTTCTTTGACTTTAATATCTTAAACAAGAACCTTGTAAACATAAGGTTAATTCATACATTAACTCTGTAGCCTTGCCGACTTTCACTGGAACGGTCTACTATCAAACTCTTCGAATAAACCTTGACAATATTTATCAGTTTTCTGTAATATAATCTTCAAATGTAATTTTACCTCACAGGAGTTTCTGTTCTGAAGCGCGCTCTCTCTCCACACAGCTGATTCCTGTCAGACCTCAGTTGAAGTGCAAGGCTTCCAGCTGGAGAGCTCGTAACCTAGCAACCAACCGATTGCAAGACTAGAACTGTAACTAACCTTCAGGACTCACAGCGGCCATCTTGGATCTTCTCTTCTTGATTCTTCCTTTGAAATAAGCACAAGATTACTCTGCAAACCTTCTTCCAGTTTGGGCTTTGCTGTCTCCACTGAGGATATCTCTTTGCTTTTCTCATGCACTTCTTTGATTTGACTTGGCAAGTTTGTGTGGTCATGACACCCTTATACGATTTAATTAGTTTTTGTGTCATTTTAAAGATAAAAATATAGTCTATTTTTATCAATTGGATTTTTTAACTGTTTCCTGTGTTTTATTTAATTACTGTTTTGTGATATTTGAATGCTTTACACTCAGTCTCCTAAGTTAAGCCTTGTCGCTCATTGCCAAGCTACCAAGGGTTGAGCTGGGTATAATCTACTGAGACCAAACTGGACCTACGTGGAGGTTAGTGGCCTATTGCTAAGTGTAGTTACTTACCTTCCCTTACCAATAACCCATTTTCCAACAATTGGGTGATCTAGTTTTTACTCCTGCAAAACTAACATTTGGCTGTCTGGAACCCCTGCAAAGTGTGCCTCTCTTTGCACCTTACATAGGGGGCCAGCCTCCTACAAATTTCCAATTGGGAACAGGCAAGTGCTTCATGTTTGATGTCTCTGGAATTGGGATTTAAAATCTTAGCTTATGGTGAAGTTGGATTTTAAATTACATTTTTCTTGCCTTATCCATTTAGTGCCTGCAGCTTGTACCTGGGTCACATGATTGGATGTAGCTGACAGTTGAGTTTTATGTATTCCTCCTAGACAACCACACACAATAAGGAGTTTAGGTTTGCCTGGATGGATGGGCCATCACTGGCAGGGTGGGAGGTAGGAGCTGGGCACAGCCCCACTTGCAGTTGAATCAGCTGCTTCCTGCCTCCCCACAGATGGCTACATACCCCCTGTAGTTAGTCTGGAGCCTGGACTGGGGACCTCAAAGGGAAACCTCTAGAAGCTTCTCCCCCACTTTCAAAGGCACAAATGGTTATAAATACTGGACCTCAGACACCACTACTTCGGTACACTTCTGGACCTGTGGATACTCTGCCAGGATGAAGGACTGGTATGCTGCTTAAGTGCTACCACTCTGCTGGACTATTGCCCTGATGTGCTGCTGCTTTGCTGTGCTGGACTGCTGCCTACTGCCCTCCTGCCTGGTTGAGAAGCACTGGACCTACATCTCTTGAACTCAAAACCCCAGAGTGAATCCAAGGGCTATTTGGCTTGTCTTCTGATTTGAGCCTCAGGGACAGAATGCTCCAACAACCTTGCACCTGGACTCTGCCATCTGTGAGCATACCCTGCCAAGTGGTGCCACCCCAGTCTTGGACCATTAGAAGTGGGCTTAAGGAGCTTTGCCTAATTCTGTGGGTTGAGGTGAATCGATGCATCTCCTCTGCTGCATGGCGCCACCCTAAGCAAAACTAATTAATCACCGCTGCTATTTGGATTTGAACTGCAACAAAGACCTGCATCTCAGCACATTGCTGCCTCAGAACCGCTGTTGTGCAACGCATCCTTGGTGCAGGCCCTCGCATTCCTTGTGGGCGATAGCCTCAATGACAATGCCTGACCCCTCATTGCAGTATCACAGCTCCTTGAAACTAATGAATCACCCTGACTGCGTGAAGCATCCCCGACTCTCTAATTCATATCCCAAGCCCTAATCAACGAGATCTTTGACAGCGACACAACAGGTCTTCACACTTCAGCCTCATTGCATCTTTCTTTGGCTGCGCCACATATCTTCGATACGGATCCTCACAACACTCTGCAAACTAGGACTCAAGGTACTTTGTTTAGCAGGCCTAAATGGGTCACTGTAACCAAATCAAACTCCATCGTGGTCATTCTGAACTTGTGACTTTCTCCTGGTCCGGCAAGACCAGATAACAACACTTTACATCTTTGGGCTCTGGTTTTACTAAAATCTTTAAGAACAAATATTTCCGGTTGTACTAATTGGATAGCTGCCATTTTGTCTTGTTTTATTTATTAAACATTACTCTATTGTCTAACTCTGTTGTGGGCCCCTTTTGTGGTGTGTATTCACTGTGTTACTGTTTGAAGTGCTGCACAAATACTCTACACATTGCCTCTGAGTTAAGCCCGAATGCTCTGTGCCAAGCTACCCAAGGTTTAAGCACATGTTAAGGGTTTGCTTGTAACTTCACCCTTTGGGGACTTATGGTTGCTGCTAGAGATGGGTTTCACCCACCCTAACCAATAAATCAATTTCTTACCATGATGCCCTGGGTGGGCAGATGGATCAGTGTTGGGAATGAAAAATCTTCTGCATAGTTAACGTGTACCCCTGCCTTGAGTGCCCACCTGTACAGTTGTCTGGATCCTTAATGCAGATTTTTTTTGTCATGGACAAACATGAATCATGCATGTGCACCACATCATAGGCCTGCTCACAGGTTGGGTATTGTTGGATTATGAGGGGTGCCCAAAGTGCAACCCTCATAGTGGTGGAAGTCTGCCACCTTCACCATAAGTTAAGCAGTATGAGAGTGGTGGTGCAGCATACCATGCAGTGATCAGTAGAAGTGAACAAGTCCTTTTTACCCTGTCACTTGAGTGAGGCCTACATGCTCACTCACCTTTTTAAAAGGTCCGCAGCTGTATGTTTAACTCACCCTTGGCCTACATCAGATAGATGTGGAGTGCTGTGCAGCACAGGAGCAGTCACTCTGCACTGAATCTATGTGTACTTGGAAAGGGTGCATAACAGGGAGAGTGTAGTACTGTATAGTATCTGTGTGATTACTGCATTTACTGAGTGTATATATGCCTGTGAGGAATGCATTACATGAGAGATGTAGTGCCTTGCAGTGCTTGTGCAATGAAAGCATGTTACGGGTGTATGTGTGCTTGTGTGAAGTACAATACATGAGAGGCGAAGTGTTGTGCAGCGTGCATATGGTGAATGTGTGTGCTGGCAGTGTGTGTGTTTACAAATAGCACACCCTAGTACAATACAGAAAAGCTACAATAATGGACAGGGGTAGACCGAATGTATGTGCTGAATGTATGTGGGTTTCCAGTGGCATAATGCATGGAGGTAATAATGCTGGAGAGTATCTTTGTCAAGAAAGTACAGTGAGTGCAAGTGTGCCTGCAATGATACATTACATGGAGGACCATAGGTTCCATTTTGGGAAAGCCCAGGCCTGCCTGGTGAAGACATGGGGAGTAGAGGAATTCCCCCCAGGTAGATTTGTGTATGGCTGCATTACTCCGAGATGGATGGGACACACATTGGAGGAAAGGAGGAAAAGACACTTCAAAAGGTTGTTCTTTGATTTAGTGGTAGATCACAAGGAAAGGGCCTGAACACATCTCAGGAAGGATCTGGGACTAAAAAGAAAATCATAAACAGTAGGGCTGGGAGCCTGGGCTTAAACTTTCAATGCAGATATCACTGTGGCAGATATCCAAGTGAGATCTCTGGTCACTCTCATGAACTGTCTTGTGAGTCAATCAGCTTCAAAGTCTTGCCAGCAGTGACAGATATCCTTTAAAGGGAAAAGAAGCAAAATAAAGTGTACACTTCAAAAAGAAGCTGAGACCCAATATAAAAGTTCAAAGACTCAGACCATAAATCGGATTTTGATGTCTGGAAATGGACTATAAGAAGAGGAGGTTGAAACCCCAAATTTTGTCATCTGCAAAACAGCCAGATCGGCTGTGTGAGAAGGGGAAGCTCAACAAGACTTCTGCCTGTGACCAGGACTGTGGGCAAAGGCCTGCTAGTCTCCATGCAAGGTGAGGGGCTCCTGGAGGTTGGTATTCCTTTGAAAGTGTAAAGTTAAAAATATATGTATTTTTCTTATAAATGTAAGCATGAAACTGTACACTGATTTATGGTTCTTACTGTGTGCACTTTCAATTATAAGTCATGTTCACTTACTTGTATCTAAATCCCCCACCCTCCAGAGGGAGCTGTTGACTGCTCGTCCACAGCTATGATTTGAGTGTAAACAGTATTCAAAGTCAAAGTTATCACTTATTAAATGCAATAAGCTAACTCACTGTTAGTTGATGGGGGGAAAATAGGTCTTACAGCAGTGAAAAAAAATCTTTAGTTTTTCATTGCCAGGAAAACTAAAACGTAAGTACACGTGCTACTTTTTAACTGCAGTGCACGCTGCCCTAACAGTCTTTATGGGTTACTTATATGTATTAAACAGGAAGATTAAAAAGGCCTAGCAAAAGGTTTATTTAGCCAGGTTGGATGGCAGTTTGAAACTGCATTAGAGGCTGCAGTGGCAGGCCTAAGACATGTTTTGAGAGGCTACTTTAGTGGGTGGCACAATGAGTGCTGCTGGCCCACTTTCAGCAAATAATGTATAGGACCTGGGTACATGTAATACCATTTACTAGGCTACAAATAAAAAAATCTACCAGTTAGATGGCTGCCAATTTTACCATGTTTGAAGAAGAGAGCACAAGCACTTTAGCACTGGTTAGCAGTCATAAACTGCAAAGAGTCCTATGGCCAACAAAAATGAATTCAGGAAGCCAGGACTACTGAAGGCAAAGGGTTTGGGGGAATACCTTGCTAGGGATGTCAGTTCTAAACTTGTGTATTGTCTAAAACTTTACCTGATGTTCATTTAAGGATAGCAAGCAGGTGCACATGTATTCATGCTTTGTGATGGACATAAACAATCAATACTAATGTTCACATTAAACTATTATATATAATAAACACAATATCGTAGCTTTGCTTTCAAATAAGCCTGTTGCGTTAAGTGAAGAACATGATAGGGTTGTGATATGACTTTATGTGACTTCATTGCAAATTGCCTAATCTAATTAGTTAACACATTATCTTCATTGTGTGTCCTGACTGCATATATCCCCTGTCCCCTCACAGCATAATCATCCTAACTTATTAAGAGAAATCCTATACAGAAATGAAAATGAGTGGAACTATTGATTACGATATGCGTTTATGGCCCTTTGCATTTGGTGAAGGTTATTTGAGGCAAATCTAAAATTAGGCATGCAAAAGTCAGGATCAATGGAATGCTCTTACCTGAGAAGAGGAGCTGTTCCTTTTGGGTTGCAGTGATGATAGGGGCCCATCTATTATCTCCTTGTTCTTTAGTTGGCACTGTATCCAGCTGAAGATTTTCATGTGGGGGCGTGATGGAAACTTGCTGGATATTGTGGGAGTTAAATGTAGAGTTGTGCTGGTAGTTGTAAGGATGAGTTGTTTCGAGGGACAGAAACAGAACTCGGTTTCAAGACAAGAAGTTATTATTCAAAGTGTGTCTCAGTAAACTGACTATGCATGTGAGAACATTTTCCCACTACTAATTTAATGGTACTGCTAGAAATAGGGTCTTTGATTGGCAGTCAGGTTACCCCCTGTCCAAGCAAGGAACCTCACTCTAGTCAGGGTAAAGAAGAATCACACTCAGTTAACCCCCGCTCACCCCCTTGGTAGCTTGGAATGTGTTAAGTATTTGTACAAACACACACAGTAATACAGTGAACCACTACAAAATGACACAACACAGGTTTAGAAAAATATTGAATATTTTATCTAAATAAACAAGACCAAATATGAGAAAAATCCACAATATACAGTTAAAAATACGAATTTAGCACTTGCGAGCAAGAAAACAGTGATCTGAGGTGGTAAAACATGGCATCGTAACAAAGTCGTTCATGGAGTCGGTCGACCCCCAGGTACAGTACCTTTAGAACAAACAGAAAACACACCGGTGCACAGAGCCGGGAAGAGCGGCTTCGCTGGATTCGATGTGGGGTTGGTTCCAGTGCCACGGGGTAGGAAGACTGTGGCATCGCGTAGCCGCGTCGGGACCTCGCTATAGGGCTGTGGAGGTGAAGCGGCGTCAGATGCGAAGTCGGTCCCTTGGTTCCAGCAGATACGCAGTCCGGCTAGGTTACGATGCTTCTGAGTGACCTCACGGGGTTGCACTGATGTCACAGGGCCGCAGGTGTTGTCATGTGTCGGGACCTCACCAACGTTGGACTTATGGCACTCCGATGTCAGTGAAGTCAGGCAGGATCAGCGGTTGCAGTGAAGCAAGGCCTCACAGGGTCATCGGATTTGCACTCAGCGAGGTCCACAGCCTTGGGGAAAGCGGTGTCGCGGTTCTGGGCAGCGGAGCCCTTTACGAATTCGCATGGTGTCGTCTGGCGTCGGTAGACTGGTTTTTCTCCAGGAATTCACTTCCAGGGGTCCAGGAACTGGAATGGCACCTTCTGGCAAGCTAGAGCCCACCGCAGGTAGACTCAGGTCTGGTTTATGAAGACTTTGCAGTCCCTGAGGCTTCAAAAGTGGAGGCAAGTTCTACTCCAAGCCCTTGGAGTCACTTTGCAAGAAGGAATGCAACAAAGTCCAGTCTCTGTCCCCTTGCAAAGGCAGAAGCAGCAACTGCAGGGGGCTCTACAAAGCACAGTCACAAGCAGGGTAGCATTTCTCCTCAGCTCTTCAGATCTTCTCCTGGCAGAGGTTCCTCTTGAATCCTTGAGGTGATCTAAAGTCTGGGGTTTGGGGTGCTCTTCTTATATCCCTTTCTGGCTTTGAAGTAGGCCTACTTCAAAGTAAAGTCTCAAGTGTCTGTGAGATCCTTTCTTGTCCAGTCCAGGCCAGGCCCCAGACACACACCAGGAGGTCAGAGACTGCATTGTGAGAGGGCAGGCACAGCCCAGCTAGGTGTGAGTGGCCACTCCTCCCTTCCCCACCAGCACAGATGGCTCATCAGGATATGCGGCCTACACCCAAGCCCCCTTTGTTTCACTGTCTAGAGAGAGATGCAAGCAGCCCAACTGTCAAACTGACCCAGACAGGGAAACCACAAAACACACAGAGGGCCAGATGTACCAAAGGGTTTTATCCATTCTCTGTCTATGGGAAAATGTGTTAGTACATATGGGCCAGAGTCACAGAATGGTTTAAGCAAGAAAATGCCCCCTTTCTAAAAGTGGCATTTTCAAACACACAATCTAAAAAACAACTTCACTAAAAAGATGTGTTTTTAAATTGTGAGCTCAGAGACTCTAAACTTGATAGTATTTCACTGTTAGGACATGTAAAACACACAAGCACATGTCCCACCTTTAACATATACTGTACCCTGCCAATGGGGCTACTTGGTGGCCTACCTTAGGGGTGCCCTACATGTATAAAAAGAGAAGGTTTAGGCTGGCAAGTGGGTATACAAATTGGCAGTTTAAAAATGCACACACAGACACTGCAATCGAAGGTCTGAGCCATGCTTGTGGGGCTACTAATGTGGGTGGAACAACTAGTTCTGCAGGCCCAGTAGTAGCATTTGATTTACAGACTCTGGGCACCTCTAGTGCACTTTACTAGGACTTACTAGTAAGTCAAATATGCCAATCATGGATAAGCCAATCAACAATACAATTTACACAGAGAGCATATGCACTTTAGCACTGGTCAGCAGTTGCAAAGTGTCCAGAGTAGCAAAAACGGCAAAAACAGAGTCCAGCACACATCAACAACCCGGGAAACAGAGGCAAAAAGTTAGGGAGACTACGCCAAGGATGCCAAGGATGCCAAGTCTAACAAAAAGCTCTGATTAGCAGTGGTAAAGTGCCCAGAGTCCTAAAGCCAAAAAAAACAGGTCACAAAGTCAGGGGATGAACCTGACAATAGGGCCAGGTGCAACAGGTACGCTATGAAAAGAATCTCACCTTTTGGCTTGAGGTGCCTCCAGATTTAACATGTATATTGTTGGTGAAATAGTTGACTTTTTCAAATTGGTTCCTTTCTGGATGGCTCAGTGCACCCAATGCCTCCTCGATACTAGAGCAATCCAACGGAGGGTGGGCTTGCTTGTGATGATTTCTGTTTCTTATCAATGCATGTTGCGCAGCACTGCGGTTACAGTTTACCTTTGAATCTTGTCTTTTCTTGTTTCCTACAGGTGTTGAGCTGTCCAGGAGTCAAGGAAGAAGGCTCCAGTCTTCAGAAGAAAGTACTTGCAGTAAGTAGATGCCCTGAACTTAGGCTCTTTGAGGGTCCGAGGAGGTTTGACCAGATTCTGGACTCTCAATGCAAAGCGCTGGTTCAAGGGTAGAGAGAGTTTAAATAGTTTATGTTTTTGGTCTGTGATGAGTCTTTCAGAATGTTCATGATTACTGAATATGTTTACCATCTGGTGATGGAGTCATTTAGAATCAGGATGTGGTGACCGATGGTTTGTGTTTACGTGATTATGATGAGTCATTTTAGAATGCTCAAGGGGGAGCTCATTGTGCCGGCTGGATTGGTTCAGCATATGTTTCTTTCATGAATCATCAGCATGCTGTGAAACTGATCTAGCAGATGCATTTTAATCAGGAAACCAGGAAGGAACAAGTTCAGGCGTAATTATGTTCTGGAAAGCAAACCCCAAGTGTCAAACAGAGTTCAAACAGGGGTGCCATGTGAGACTGTATTCTGGTATTTACTGTGCACCATTCACTTTCAAGAAAATGTTCAAACATGATTCCTGACACAAACGCCTAACTGAATAATTTACTTAATATCAGAAATTAGTAAATATCTTTATCATTTTCTTTATGTTTTCAATATATATAATACAGAAAGTGCACAAGAGAGAGATAGACCGGGGGACTTTCAGCTAGCCCTCTTATTCCATGGGGCGGCAACACTGTCATTAACACTTTTTGAGTCTTTTTGAGCAAGGGCAAGGTGAACCCATTTCAATCACAGACTCCTCCTCCCATCGTGAGTGAATGCATTTTCCGTGTGCACATTTTGAAATTCACCAGCAAGCTAGTGCACTTAAGTGCCAAGGCTGAAGGGCTAATGTCTCTTTTCATCTCTGTTGAGACCTTGACGGGACCCTATTTGTGATTGTGGGGTTATTAATAAGTCTAGGTACCTATCTGCCCTTACTAATATACCTCTTCCCAACAAGAAGGACCTGATGTCTAAGAGGGTTTGAACCCATTGAAGTAGAAGGTGGTTTCGCTCCTTCCAAAAGAGTTGGTAGCCAGAGTGGAAGGTCAGCATAGTGCTGATCTAGAGGACCAGCAATAAGTACAGAGTGAGTGAAAACAAGGCATGTAATGTCATAGAGAAGTGTACATGGAAAGTATGATCAAATGTAAAATAAGGGATAGATAAATGGGACAACAATCTAGGGTCACATTTACCAATTTGTAGCATTGCCCTTATGCTATGCAAGGGGATGCAACGGCGATGAAAAATACAAATCTGTTTCATCAGACCAGACAAGGCCACCTTGCATGTCTGCGAGTAGCCTGATAAACCTAGAGTAACACAAGGTGGGACAAACCGCTCCCGCGTGTTACTGCGCAGCTGGGAAATGTACCATAAGTGGAGCATGGATGTTCTCACGCATCGATCCATGGATTATGACACATTTCCAGATTTTCCATCACTGGTAGTCCTGGGAATGTGTCAGAACTATATACCTTCCCAACAGAGGTACGACAAGGAGAAATGCCATAATTTCTTCTTTCCTCTTTTGAAGTGTGTTGCATTCAGCAGCTCAACTAGAAATCGGAAAATGCCTCTAAAGATTATTTTTGTGCAGGAAGGTGTTTTTTCCTGCACAAATACAAACATGACTGCCACGCAGGTACACTTGCAACATGATGCAAGGGTGCCTGCATTGCCGATGGACAGCCAATACCGCAGTAGTGCTATGAAAGCCAAGGAATGCCCTGCAAAATGGGATAAATGGCATATCCACGTGCTTTCTCTTTCACTCAGTGCATCAAGGTGGCGTGGTGCATAGTGCTGTGCATGTTTGATAACTATAACCCCTTGGATGAAAATATTTACAAATGGCATGCAAGAAAGTACAGCAAGGCAGCTTGGTGCGTTGCTCTACGTGAAAGGTAGAGGGCAAGAATGTGAAGTCTCTAACAATATATGGTGTATTACAGTTCTCTGATTTCGCTGGTGCACAAACTGATGTCTAGCGCAAATGCAGGCACCCTAGCACCATGGTGCAAATGTTGTATACAGGGATTTTATTTTGCTTAAGAAAGAGGTCCCTTCTTACACAAAATTATTCCCCAGAGGTATTTCCTCTTACTACGTGTGTTGCACAATGCAGCACACTATGAAAGATGAGACAATGAGGAGAAATAAATATATTTCTCCTTGTTGTGCCCTTGGTGAGGAGGTGTAGAATTTTGACACATTCCCAGGGTTACCAGTATTGATACATTTAGGAATGGAATGTGTCACAATGTATGTGTAGGTGAGTGGGAACACCCAGGGCATGCCTCCCTGCCGTAGAGTAATTCAAGGCAGCAAATCATTTTGCCTTGTGTCACTCTAGGTGTATCAAGCCACATAGGCCCATGCAAGGTAGTCCTTGGTAATTATCATATAGGTGTAGCATTTCTCTTGCACCCTGTTTCATGGTGAAAGGTTGCCGTAAACCCATGATAAATATAGGCCCATGTGTGCGACTGAAGTTTGTGTTCACAAATTGAGTATATTGATAACAAATGTACACCAACAACATCATGAACTGTAATGAGATCAATCAATTTTTTAGGAAGAAAACCTTATGGCCTACATGGTATATTCTGCAAGGTACATCTCTAAATATTTCTAGTGAATAATGAGAGTATGAGATCAATGTAAATGGATTAGCATCTGACAAGCAACAACCGTTCAATGTGGGCCTATTCCCTTGTAGAAACATGTGCTCTTCATATCCCTGTGTACTTGAAAGTGAAAGAAATGTATGTCACATTGTAGCAGAGATCACTTATGTCACATACAATCACGGAATGTTTGTAACATATCCCCATTTCTTTTCAGAGGGACAACCAACATCTTCTGTAGATCAGCCTGTCTGTGATGATCATCCTATTGTAGACACCTTCCTGCCCACCATGGATGAAGACTCTTTCCAACAACTTCTGGATTCTATAGAAACATATACTCCGCTTTTGGCAAGGGAAGACAATGATGTTGGGTCTCCACATAAACCAACCCAGATTGTACATGAACCATCTACATATCATATTGCAAGTGAGGACTCTGATGATCCCCAAGTCATATTACAATGTTGAGTGGGTGGTAGGGGTCACGCAGTGATTGTCAAAGGCTATTATAAACATTTACTCTTGGCTCCATGGGATTGATGTCTCCTTAGCTGATATCACTGGTGCCATGATGCAGAAGGACCCAC
The DNA here is from genome assembly GCF_031143425.1 of Pleurodeles waltl. Classification (NCBI taxonomy): domain Eukaryota; kingdom Metazoa; phylum Chordata; class Amphibia; order Caudata; family Salamandridae; genus Pleurodeles; species Pleurodeles waltl. The sequence continues at coordinate 890,203,392 of NC_090442.1, read as the reverse complement.
AACACCAAACTTCAACTTCTGGCACCAGTGATGTTGCTAGCCAGTTGGGAGCCATCCATTCCTCTATTCAGTCCTTGAAAAGAGGACTGGAGGCTTTAGGTAATCATTTGGAGGCCAAAATGGATTCCTTCATGGCATCAACAAGTGCCCACAATATCAATGTTGTAACTGTGTTGCTCAACTAGCAAACCCTTGCCAGGGACTACCATGCTGCCTTACTGGCATTTGCAAATGTAATTAGGAAATTGGGAATAACATCTACTCCTTCAAATGTTTGTGTCAGAGGCAATTGTCATCACACCTCAGCTTCCTGTTCTAACACCACAACACCAATTGGAAGCAGAACAGTCATCAGAGGAAGATGATGTACAGTTCCCCAGTTTCAGAACCAGAAATTCACTACAAGCATTTGGGAACACCTCCTAGCCAGTTTTACGATCTGTTCTGTGTGGAACATAATATCACCTTCTTTACAACCCATTACACTACTCTATTCTGTGAAGTATTTTATCTTGTGCTATTGTTCTCATTCAATAGCATCCATATTTGATAATGTCAATTTCTTCCTCAGCACTTCTCATATGTGACACATGTAAATGAAAAGTACATTTTTTAGCTACATGTAATATGAATCACTACACATTTGTATTTGCCACCGTGTGATGAATTGCTGAAAGTAGGCTTATCACGAGATAAAATGTGTGAATCTGAAAAAAGTCTTCATTAAGGATTAATGCTTATACTTATCATGGGTTTGTATTACCTTTAAGCCACTCAAGGGGGCACAAGGGCAGCACAAAACCTTGAATGAAAATTACCAAGCCTTTGTAGGCCAAGGGTGTGGCCCTGCATGTCTTGGTACAGGTGGAGTAACGCAAGGCAGAGCAAAATTGCTGCCTTGTGTTACTTTGCCCCAGGGAAGCATTACTTGTGTTGAGCATGGGTATACCCACCGCCCACACATTAACTTAGGTGCATTCCCAGGTTTAGCATTAGTGGTAGACTGTAGAATATGTAAAAATACTACACTTCCCCAAGGAAGGGCTAATGACAAGACGTATGTTTACATTTCCGTGCTGTTTCCTCTTTCAAAATGTGCTGCATTATGCAGCACACATAGAACGAGAAAAGTGCCTCTGAGGATTGTTTTTGTGCAGGAAGGTGTCCCTTCCTGCACAATAAATCCAGCCTACAATGCAGGTCCTCTTGCACAGTGGTGCAAGTGTGTCTGCATTAGTGTTAGGCAGCAGTTTGTGAGCCAGAGCAGACAGAGAACAGGAATGTGCTGTATCATGTAAATTACGGCTCATTCCTGCCCTCTCCCTTTCACACAGTGCACCATAGCAAGGTGATTTACTGTGTTGTGCTGTGTAAAGATTAGAAAAATGTGCCCCGTTATCAGTGTTAGAAGCATTGATATGTGTGCATTTACATCTGCAATGTGAGGATGACATACAGTTGTCAAGAGGAGTCTGACACATTAGCATTACAATATCCTCCAGACTACTTGAAGATCATGTATTCTACTAACTCAAAAATAGGAAACGTAAGCAAGAAACAGCAATCACTTTGTGAACTCATTAACATTTATTTAAAGATAATAGATATACTATAAAAACACCACCTAACACTAGCTAACCTACACTACCTATTACTAAAACGTTTCTATTTTGCCTTTTCTAGCACTTAACCTATATTAACATTAATTAACACGTCAGGATTAACATTAGCCTCCCACCCCCTTCATACACATAAGTAAACACAATACAAAAATAAGTTATATTCTAAACATATAGTACCTACCCATATAAACCTATACAAATATGTTCTTTTTATTTTTCAAAGATTAATATAATATTTTTTTACACACAAAACTTCACCCTCCACCCACTAAGAGCCAGATCTATGACGCAATTTTGCGGTCACAAAAAACAAAAATCACCATTTGCGACTGCAAAATGGCTTTGTACATTGTACCATCTCTATTTTGCGGGGTTGGTATCCAGTTACTAACTCACAAAATAAGGATTTCAACTACTAATTAGGAAGGAGCATCCTGAGGGTGTCCCTTCCTAATTTCGACAGGGGGGTGTATGTTTGTTTTGTGAACATGAATGCAGTCACAAAACAATCGCAGTTAACACCAATTTAAAATTGGTGTTAACCCATTCGCAAATGGGAACGGGTCCCTAGGGGGCCCCTTCTCCTCTGTGAATGGTAGCAAAAATGTTTTTTCAGAGCAGGCAGTGGTCCTATGGACCACTGCCTACTCTTAAAAAAGAAAATAATTTTTTTAATTTTTACTTTTGAAATGCATCCCGTTTTAAAACAAAACTGCTTTCTTGAAAAGCAGTCACAGATGGTGGTCTGCTGACCCCAGCAAACCACCATCCCTGTGAGTGTGACCATTCGCAAATTGGGACCTGCCTCATGAATATTCGTGAGGCAGGTCCTTTGCAACCCATTTGTGAAGCGCAAACATTGTGGTTAACACTGCTCATACATTCTGTTTTGCTACTCGCAATTTTCGATTCGCAAACGGTTCACAAATTTCAGGCCGCAAAACAAAAAGTCGTATATCTGGACATAAATTCCTTAAACAACTTAAACTTATTACATTGAAACATTCCTAAATTTATCTTACAAAACTATTTCTACTACACTATCCCTAAACCCACACTATTCCATAACTAACTAGTAACACACTTTAAATACAAATATAATAGGGACAAATACAGGGAAGGGGATGGTTTGAGGGAGAGTTCCAAGTCAGATTTGCTGGGAAATGTTTATCAAGGCCTCCTAACATTGATTCAAAATCTTTGTGTGCTAGATTTGCACTTTTGATATTTTGGCCAGTTGCTTATCCATTGTTGCCATATATTTCAGTTGTCTGTTGATGAGGCAATACAGTGCATGTCCTTTTCGTGCAGATTCATTGCCTAGCCTGCTGTGCAGTTGATGGTCCTATGGTGGTGTGTGTGCTGTTCTGGGCTTGAGTTTTCATATGATGGTTTGTTGTTGCTGGTATAGTGGGCATTGGCTGGAACCTTACTGAGGCAGCCCATGTCACTGCTGTCTTTTTTTTAGATCCCCCCATTTTGTGGAGACCATGTGCGATGGTTTTAATATGAGCATATCTTGTCCATCCACAGACAAGTGAGCTAGAGAGAAAAATAAACATCATATTAGTCAAATCTTTCTATGGACATCTCTTATTTACATATCTTTACCACAATATTGCTAAAGAAAAAGGGGCAGTCCATACATACATGTATTCCTTGTGTAGATACTTGTACAGTGCACTTTCATAACAATGTAATTTCCTATACAATATGTCAAGCTTACAAGATGAAATCAGTGTTGGGCGAACTAAGGGCCAGATGTAGCAAAGGGTTTTTCCCATTCTGTGTCAATGGGAAAATGTGTTCGTACATATGGCCCTAAATCTTGTTACTCACATTGTCACTCCCACACATTTAACTCATAACATAGATCCCTACTCATACAGATGTCTGTGTGAATAAAATACAATTTGTATATGCATGTTCATCATTAAGAAAAAAGCTTTCCACATTTGTGACAACATATGCCTCAGAAACCATATATCAATGTTTCACTGTTGGACATCACTCATACACATCCATGTATGTTCTTCATGCAAGATAATTACATATTTTTTTCAGATATATATGATATATCCAACCTTTACTGACCCAAATGCTACACATCATTGTACCAGTTGCCTTTGTGACAACAACATATATGTCATACTTGTTAATAAGCATACTATTTGCCTATGTGAAGTTGATTTTCACTGTCAATATCATTCACGTAATTTTAGCGGACTCATCATATCTTGCTATAATCTTTATGTACAGGTGTACTATCGTAGGTTTAAGAAGGCTACAGCCCTACCTCGTTCTCTAGATGGCTTATTTTTGACATAAACATTAATATAGGTGTATTGCTATTAAGTGCACATACATATGTGAATAGATCGCTCAATGATACATATAAAGATAGGTGGATCTGTCTTCTGCCAGTATGGACATTGTGACATATGCCAGTGCATCGTTTGTATTTGCACATCATTTCAGAGTAGCATTGCTTTTGTAAACAATTATAAACACCTATGTTCCCCCATGTCACAACTACCCCAGGCGCAGTGGGACCAGTGAACAACTTGATCTGGCTTGTGTTCCCTCGTTATTGCCTAGTCTCAGGTGGCCATGAAAATGTGAGCAATTTTGTATGTTCGATCACACAGAAAGTAAATATGTTCCTCATAATGTCTAAAAGATATATTTACCATGGTTTAATGCTGCTCTTGCCACATTCAGGGGACCACAGGGGGGAGGGGCAAGGGCAACACCAAACCTACAATGACATTTACCTATCCATGGTAAGTCAGCTTGCGTGGCCCACGTGTCTTGCAAAATGTGGAGTGCCCCAAAACTGCTTAAGTTCCTGACTTGCTTACTTAGATCCAGGGAAGCCTTATATTAGTTGATGCGTGGGAGTTCCCACACATCCATGCATGGCTTTGTACATTACAAGATTGTTCATTAGTGGGCACCAGGAATGTGGCTATAGCCTCCCCATGTGAGGCGTAACGAGGAGAGATATCCTTATTTATCCTATTTTATTCCTCTTTCTGCCTGTGCTGCATTCTGCAGCACACATAGAAAGAGTAAAATGCCTCAGAGGAAACTCTTTTTTTGCAATAAGTTGTCAAAGGTGCCTGCGTTTGTTCTAGGCAGCCAAAAGTACACCAGAATTAGAAAAGCTTAGGAAAGCACCATATAATGGTTAATATGGGGCATTTCTCCCCAATCACGCAGCACAGTAAGGTGGCTTGCTGCATTGTGTTATGTTTAAAAATGAGAATTCGGTCCCAAAGTTAAGAAATTGACAATGAAACTGTCATGCCAATTTGTGTGCTAATGGCCTCTGGCCAAACTCAGGGCCAGATCTACAAGAAAGTGTTGCATCAGTCCTGATGCACCACTTTTCTTACGCCGCCCCTGCCCCACCTAATGATACCATGGTTGCGCCGTATTTACAGTACTGCACACCATGGCGCTCGTTTCCACAATAGCATCATAATTTATTACACTATTGTGGCGCTTTGCTAGATTAGCAGCAAAGCTCTAGGGAGGCCCATAGGTTACTATGGGTCAGTCACTTTAATGCTTGCCCAAAGCAGGCGTTAAAAATGATGGAAGAAATGTGGCAGTGAAATCTGGCAGATTTCACTGTGCCATTTTTTGTGGCCTCCTTGTGTGGGGATGCCCCCCTTGCATACAATATACGTGGCACAGGTATAATGCGGCACAGTGGGTTACAAAGTTGAGCAATGCTAGCATTGCACCACTTTGTAAATATGGTGAGGGGAATGACCTCCTTAATGCCACTTTAGTGTAAAAAAAAATGACGCTAGTGTGGCGCAATGAGGCGCAATGGCCTTGTAAATAAGGCTCTAAAGGCCAGATGTAGCAACAGAAAATTTTGCGAGTTGCAAATTGCGAGTCAGAGCGACTCGCAATTTGTAACTCGCAAAATTGTATGCAGAAAGGTGTCTCAGACACCTTCTGCGACTCGCTATGGGGTCGCAAAGACCCACCTCATGAATATTAATGAGGTGGGTCGCATTTTGCGACCCCATAGCGAGTCCATGCATTCACAGGGATGGTGGCCTGCTGTAGACAGCAGACCTCCATGTCTGTGACTGCTTTTTTAATAAAGCAGTTTTTTGTTTTTTTTAATTGCAGCCCGTTTTCCTTAAAGGAAAACTAGTTGCAATACAAAAAAATTATGAAACCATTTGGTTTCATTTTTTCACAGTAGGCAGTGGTCCATTGGACCACTGCCTGCTCTGAAAAATTATTTTTAGCGACATTCACAAAGGGGAAGGGGTCCCCTGGGGACCCCTTCCCGTTTGCGAATGAGTTACCACCCACTTCAAGTGGGTGTTAACTGCGAATTGCTTTGCGACCGCTTTCGCGGTCACAAAGCAATTCTGCATCGCGGTGCGAGTCGCAAATAGGAAGGGAACACCCCTTCCTATTTGCGAGTCGGATTCACATTTTGCGAGTCGATACCGACTCGCAAAATGTAAATCAGCATCGCGATGGCCGTTTTGCATGGTGCAAACTGCGTTTTTCGCAGTTTGCGACATGCAAACCGGTTCCTACATCTAGCCCTTATTTCCATGCTTTTGTATCCATTCTGTGAGGCCTATTGGAGCTGCATTGGTTCCTGCTAAATGATATAGACACTCGATATGCAGACTGCCATTCTTCGGATATCTGCTAGGCCACAGTACAATCTCCCTGCCATGAGGACATATACTGTCACAATGCATGCAAGACTAGCAGACAGCCGCTGTTTTGAAGCAATCTTAGTTTCAGATCGTTAGCTGCACTTCATCAAGACACCCCTGAGACAGGTTATCAATAGCTATACCACAGGTAAGTGGTAACACTGAGGGAATGGTTGGACAAGAGAGAAATGTCTCACCCACAGCACTACCACATCGTGAGATGATAATCTTTTTGGCAGGTTGTAATAAAGATACACCTACAGTTGCATTACAATGGCCACATTTCCTGCATCAAACTGTTGTGTGATGATTGCAATGTGATGGCTAACTTGATGATACTGTGCGTAATGTCTGCAAAATGTGGTATGACACACAGATGATGCTTGATCTATACCACAACCATAATTCAAATGGGGTAAATAAAAACACTTACCATCACCTATATTGACACTTTCTTCACATTAACAGCGCTACTTCTATGTTACACCATATGCCTACATAGGTTCTGTTGTATTTTGTTATCTAATTCAGAGTGATACAGATTACATTGTTAATACTATCATGAGTCACGCACACACTTGTTACAGAGTTACAACCATGTTGTCATGACACTTACTTTCAGAGTTGGGTCCCTTGAAGCACTCAATTTCTCCTCTTGCGAGAGGTAAATGTCCACCTGAAATACATATTCCAGTGTAGTGGCACATTTTGATAGCCTTAGACACATATGTTTAAGTTTTGATACAATGGAACACAGCTAATCACCTTTCAGGCCTGAGCTCCTTGAAAGGAAAGGGCAGAAATGTATAACATCATATGCCATATTTCTTCTCTCTGCTCGTGCTGTTGTATAAACTTCTGCCTAGCACCAAAACAAGCCCTCCTGCACCATGGTGCAATGGTGTCTGTGTTGTAGGCATGATAGTTGTTTGTGCAGGACGAGGCACCTTCCAGCACAAAAACTATCCTCGGAGGCATTTTGCACTTTCTAAATGTGCTGCTGAATGCCACACACTGAGTGAGAGGAACCAATGATTAGCAATAAAGGTATTTCTCCTTGCTGTCCAGTATTGGGGAGGCATACAAGTCAGGTGCCTTCCCAGGTCTACCAGTCTATGTAAATCTAGGAATGTGCCAGAATCCATGAGTACCTGTGTGGGAACAGCCATGCTTCACCCATGGCACAGATCCTTGCTGCAGAGGAATGCAAGGCAGCCTTTTGCGCCCACTGATGTTACTCTAAATGTATTAATCCATGCAGGGCCGCACAAGGTGACCTTGCAAAGTCTTAGTTATGGTTTGCATCACTCTTGTATGGTGCAAGGGTGAGGGTACACCATGCAAACAGTGGGGCCAATAATGTCTCCTTATGCACACATATGTTACATACACATGAACATATACTTCATTTTGGATGTGCATTGAGTATCAGATTTAGATACATTGTGTCATGCACCACTGTACTGCAAAGGGACACAGTGAAATATATTGGACAGATATATTTGCCTTGCCACAGAAAACGTACTGTGTGCAGTGTGGCTAATTATATGTAATGACATTCTAGCCTTTTTGTCATTCAGTCTGTCCTTGTGTGTCACATGACAGCCACACATCACTACAATATTTAGAGAAAAATATATTGAAAATTAAATAACTTTGCATAACTACAAGTTGATCGTAAATGGAACAATACCTTCAGGACTTGCAACCTCAAACCCTACTAGGTCCAGCACATCAGCCTCACAAGAAACAACATACTCCCATTGATGCTTCAGTTGGTGGTCGGTGCGTTCCTCCATTGATACTTGGACATATGCATCCACACACGCTCCCATCTATTGTTGCGCTCCTTGGTAGAGTACCCTTTAATCACCCTCCCTCCAGCAGCAAGCATTTATGGGAGGTAGAGCCCTATCAGCCAGAAAAGGGCACCTATCTCCCCCTCATTCATTCAAATTATAGCCTCTTCCCTACACAGACATGGCCCTATATAGCACACACCTTTTCCTAAATCACTTACCTACTATCATACCCCTTAAACCCCTACCTTTAAGTAACAAATATGTATCCTTAACCCCTTTACTGCCAGGCCTTTTCCCCTTCAGGTGGCAGGCCTTTTTTGGATATTTGGAGCAGGTCGTGCTTAGGCCCTCATACCTTTTTGTCCACATAAGCTACCCACACCAAATTTGCATCCTTTTTTTCCAACATCCTAGGGATTCTAGAGGTGCCCAGACTTTGTGGGTTCCCCTGGAGGAGACCAAGAAATTAGCCAAAATACAGCTAATTATTTATAATTTTTTTTTTTTTATGGGAGAAAAGGGCTGCAGAAGAAGGCTTGTGGTTTTTCCCCTGAAAATGACATCAACAAAGCGTTTGTGGTGCTAAAATCACCATACTCACAGCAACAGGCAGACTTGCATCAGAAAACCACATTTCTCAACAAAATATTGGCAGTTTACCAGAAAATTTTACTATATTTTGTGCTTTTAGCCTCCTTCTAGTTAGTGACAGAAACGGGTGTGAAACCATTGCTGGATCCTGGAAAGAAAAACATATCTGAAAAGTAGACAAAATTCTGAATTCTGCAAAGGGTCATTTGTGTAGGTCCTACAAGGTTTTTCTACAGAATATAACAGCTGAAATAAAAAAATATTGAAGTTGAGGTAAAAAAACAGCCATTTTTTGCCACGTTTTACTCTGTAACTTTTTCCTGCAATGTCAGATTTTTGAAAGCAACTGTGACAAAATATGTATGCATCATGGGCACTTCCAGGATACTTGGCAAGGACATTGGTAAACACTCCATTAAGATTCACTATTGCCTGGAGATTGATAGAGTAATTGTGCTTGAGGTTTCCAAAAAGGTGTGCAGTGGCTGCAGGGGGAACATGTGTGCAATCAATAGCACCAAGCACATCCAGCAATGTTGTAAAACCTTGCTTGGTAGCTAATTGTTTTTGGCTGGTTTTTGGGAAGAGAATATACTAGCAAGTATGTTTTATGATGGATTTTAACACATACGGGAAGAATGGTGAAAATACTCCAGGGGAAATGCCAGCCAATCTTGCAGATGTGCTTTGAAAAGATCCTGAGGCCAACATGTGTGGAACTGACATCAATTTGACGTTTGCTGGGGAGGCAGTGGTTCTTGCAGTTGCTGGCTGAAGACTTGGCAATACCTTCTCCAACAACTCCATGGTGCTCTTTCTCTTCGGTCTGTAACTGGATGACCTCCTCCTCCCTGAGGTCAATGAGGGATATACGTTAACGGAGTACACTCTCTTTCCTCCTTCACTGCCTACCTGGTTGTCTCCTAGTTACTCCCAATTGCAATATCACTACCTCCATGGAGTAGTTAAGCTTGTCAAAAGTACTGTGATGTGAGGTTTCATACTAAAGCCACCGAGTCATTTTCTATGCATGCCTTGGTGTTCGCCGCTTTCTGACGCATTTCTATTGCTGTGTTACACTGCCTCATGATGCGTGATGCAGGGAAACAATGATAAATACCAAATTATTACATGTGTGTTAGAATTTGCACAGGAACGCCAACATTGCATAAATTATTTGCTGCATGAGGCAGCGGATTCAGTGCAGTACTTGCACCACGCAGTTGTCTGAAAACAACACAGTTGTGCTCTTGTCTCACTTGATAAATTTAACTTACCTCTTGTGTTGCCCTTGCATCACACTGCGTGATGCAAGGCCGGTGCAAACCTTTGATGTATAAGGGCTTAAGAAATTACACAACCCTCATTCAGCAGCAGCCAGAGTAAGAAGAGACGTCGCGCTCCTGCACATGGTTGCTGCGTGCGTGTGTGCATGTTTGATTGTGTCTTCCACATTTGACATCTAAAAACCTTTTTTTTTTTTTTAGATGTTTTTTATTGAGTCAAATACAAGAACATTAACTTAACATTGCCAGGACAGAGATATGCAGTTGTGAATATATATGCATAAGGAATATTGTACTTGTGAATGCATATTTAAACATGTACATGAATTAGGCATATACAGCAATATAGTATCAAAGACTCCAAGTTTGAATAAAGAAAGAAGAAAGAACGAGATAGAAGAGCTTTAGGGATAGAAAAGGGAATCAAGTGATAGCCATGTAGAGAGAGAGGCAATAGGTATTAGTTACAGCGAATTTAAGATGAAATAAGTATATATAAGAAGAAAAACAGGAAATATATTGACATTTTTTAAAAAGGAGGAGAAAAATCAATTTCCTTCGCAGTGCGTGAGAGATAGTTACTTAATGGCAACCATAGCTGATGACGTTTGAAGAAAGTTCCTGTTGAATCAAGCTTGTAGCTGTCAAGTCTTTGATGATAACATACAGAATTCCACCACTGTCTGAGAGTAATGTTCTCCGAAGATTTCCAGTTAGAAGTAATAATAGAGATTGCAATAGAAAGCAAAAGGTCCACCAATTTTCCAAGAGGCCTGAATGAACTCCAGATATCGTGTACGCCTCCCAAAAACAGTAATTCATATGACATTGGTAAGGAGATCTGAGCTATTGCTGAAATGCGAGACCATATTGAGGACCAAAAAGTAGATAGGGATGGACAGGAAAAAAACATGTGAAAGTCAGTACCCTGATGAGTGTGGCAGCGCCAACAATTGTCATTTTGTGCAAGTTTGAATTTGTAAAGGCGTACAGGAGTGTAGAAAAGTCTATTATAAAAAAAAATATAGGGTCTGTGTGAGGCTTGCAGTGCGTGCAGTGGAATGTATCTTATACCATATTCTATCCCATAAAGAAGTTGGCCAAACAACACCAAGATCTGATTCCCACAATGTCTCAATAGGTGATTTGAGTCTAGGTGAAACAGATGTTCTTAAAAGTTTATAAATTCCAGCTGCCCTAGGATAATTAGAAGTTACAATTGGGTGTGGAGATGATGCAAGAGAGGAATGATTATGATGTATAAGTCTATTGAGGGCCTCTTGGACTAGAGTAGAAAGAATAATATATTGGGATTTCATGCGAATAGGGAGATTGTAAATTGCTGAGAGAGTAGTAAAAGGGATGATAGAGTCTTTATGATATAATTGGGAAATGAGAAGAATACCTTTAGTCATCCAAGCCTTCCAACACAAGGTTTTACCTTGTTTCCTAAGCGAACTATTGTGCCAAATAGGACTGTTAAAGAATTGATTAATGGGGGTAAGATGCGAAATAAAAAAAGGTTTCAGTAAGTTGACTGAATGGGAGATAGTGCTGGGCAACCAGAATTTTGGGGGGTTAGACATAAATATAATGTGTTTATGGGAAAAGGGAGAAATAAATGTTTCTTCCAAAGAGAACCATAGCTTTTTAGGGGCATCATTGAGTGTAGATAAATAGGGATGTATTTGCTTAATGCCAAAAGATTTGTGATAAGTTATAAAGTCAGGGAAATTAACTCCACCTTGTACTTTAGGAAGTTTTAATTTCGAGAGAGAGAATCGGGATTGTTTACCGTTCCACAGGAACTTGGATAGAATTTTATCAATTGAACTAAAAAATAGTTTAGGTATCTTAATAGGAAGCATCATAAGGAAGAAGTTAATGATAGGGAGAAGCATCATCTTAATGGTGTCCAAGCGGCCCCACCACGTGAGATATAACGGAGACCATTTCTGTGTGAGATCTACAAGCTTTGCCGATAGGATTTCTAAATTAGTCCCTAATGTATCCTTGAGAGTAGTGCAGTACCATACCCCCAGGCATTTAATCTTAGAAGAATTCCAAGATAATCCTGCATCAAGGAATACAGAGCTAGTGCAATGAGCATTAAGTGGTAAGACCACTGTTTTGTCTATATTAAGTTTATAGCCAGATACATCAGGATATAAGTTGAGCTCATGCAGGAATGCAGGAAGAGAAGTGTCAGGGTGAGACATGAACAAAAGAATATCATCACCATATGCCATAAATTTTATGTGTGCATTATTAATTTTAAACCCCGTAAATTGTTCAGACGTTTTTAATTGGTATAGAAAAGGTTTGAGAGACAAAATAAATAGTAAAGGAGATAATGGGCATCCCTGATGAGTACCCCTTTTAAGAGGGAAAAAAGGAGATCAGATACCGTTTGTTATAACCGAGGAACATGGTGAGGAATAAAGAATGGATATAAAATGTCGGAATTTAGTACCTAGTCCATGCCATTCCAATGCTTTCGACAAGAAACCCCAGTAGACCCTATCAAAGGCCTTTTCTGCATCCAATGATAAAGCTGCCAGAGGAATCTTAAGTTTAGATGCCTTGTTAATAATATTTAAAAAGGTACGGGAATTATCTGCTACATTTCTATTAGGGATAAAACCAGATTGATGAGAATCAATAAGGTCAGGTATATATGGGAGTAAACGGAGAGCTAAAACTTTGGCATAGAGTTTACAATCAGTATTAATTAAAGATATGGGTCTATAATTTTTACAGTCAGTCGCATCCCGATCTTTTTTGGGAATAAGACAAATCATGGCCTCCGTAAATGAGCCAGATGCAGAACCTGACATTATAAAATGATTAAGTAATTGAAAGAGTTTGCGAAAAGAGACTTAGCAAACTGAATAAAGAATTCTACTGTGAAGCCATCTGGGCCTGGAGCCTTACCCTTGGGGAGAGATTGTAAAGCTGTATATAGTTCGGTAAGTTGTAGGGGTTGGTCTAAAGATGAGAGGTCAATCTGCAATGGGTCCCTTGGTTTGAGATTAGAGAAATATTGGTTGAGAGATTCAACTGTTGGTATGTGTTCTGGAGTGTACAGGTCCTTATAGTAAGAAGCGAAACACAATGCTATATCTTTATCTCTAAAGTGTTTAACACCATTGTTATCTGTGATAGATTTAATAGCTGTTTTTTCTTTTCTTTGTTTCAAATATCGTGCTAGAAGAGAACCAGCTTTATTGTTACCACCATAATATCTGGCATTTATTTTCAGGAGGGTGCTGCATGCTTGTTCAGTGGTATATTGGTTAAACTCCATTTTAGCTGAGACTAGTGCTCCAAGATGTGATTTACTAGTTTTGTGAGTATAGTATTCATGTTCTAGGGACTTTATATTTTCAAGGATGGAAGTCGATTTTTGTTGAGCAGACTTTTTTTTGGAGTGAGCGTAACTTATGATGAAACCCCTAGAGGCTGCTTTGAATGCATCCCACACAAAATGAAATGATAGTTGATCACTATTGTTGATGTGAAAGTATTCTTCTATAAACTTACTGTAGGAAGCGATAAAAGTAGCATCTGAAAGTAGAGAGTTATTAAACCTCCATGAAGATGTTTTAGAACCATTAAGAAAAAGATCAAGGTCAGTAATCACAAGTGCGTGATCTGAGATCAAAATAGCACTGATTTCAGAGTTGACCATATGTTGCAATAAACCTTTACTCAGAAAGATATAATCAAGCCTGGAATGGGAATGGTGGGTAGGAGAATAACAAGAGTATTCCAAGAGGTCGGGATTGCATAGTCTCCAGGAATCAGAGAGAGAATGGTGTAAAATAAAGTTTTTAAAAGCTTTGTGGGAGGCATGTGGAATGAAACGTGACGTGGAACGTCTGTCCAAAAATGGATCGAGAATTTGGTTGCAGTCACCACCTATTAGTAAATTGTTTGAGGAATGTTCAGAGACAATATGTGAAAGTTGACCTAGGGGGCACCTTCCCCTCTGTGAATGGTAACAAAAATCTTTTTTCAGAGCAGCCAGTGGTCCTATATCTTAAAAAATAAAAGAACATTTTTAATTTTTACTTTTGAAATGCATCCTGTTTTAAAAACAAAAATGCTTTCTTGAAGAAGTCACAGATGGTGGTCTGCTGACCCTAACAAACCACCATCCCTGTGAGTGTGACCATTCGCAAATTGCGACCTGCCTCATGAATATTCGTGAGGCAAGTCCTTTGCAACCCATTTGGGAATCGCAAACATTGTGGTTAACACTGTCGTACATTCTGTTTTGCTACTCGCAATTTTCGATTCACAAACGGTTCACAAATTTCAGGCCATAAAACAAAAAGTCATATATATGGGCATAAATTCCTTAAACATCTTAAACTTATTACACTGAAACATTCCTAAATTTATCTTACAAAACTATTTCTAACCTACACTATCCCTAAAACCACACTATTCCATAACTAACTAGTAACACACTTTAAATACAAATATAAAAGGCACAAATACAGGGAAGGGGATGGTTTGAGGGAGAGTTCCGAGTCAGATTTGCTGGGAAATGTTTATCAAGGCCTCCTAACATTGATTCAAAATCTTTGAGTGCTAATTTTGCACTTTTGATATTTTGGCCAGTTGCTTATCCATTCTTGCCATATATTTCAGTTGTCTGTTGATGAGGCGATACAGTGCATGTCCTTTTTTTGCAGATTCATTGCCTAGCCTGCTGTGCAGTTGATGGTCCTATGGTGGTGTGTGTGCTGTTCTGGGCCTGAGTTTTCATATGATGGTTTGTTGTTGCTGGTATAGTGGGCGTTGGCTGGAACCTTATTGAGGCAGCCCTTGTCACTGCTGCCTTTTTTTTAGATCCCCCCATTTTGTGGAGACCATGTGCAATGGTTTTAATATGAGCATATCTTGTCCATCTACAGACAAGTGAGCTAGAGAGAAAAATAAATATCATATTAGTCAAAGTTTTCTATGGACATCTCTTATTTACATATCTTTATCACAATATTGCTAAAGAAAAAGGGGCAGTACATACATACATGTATTCTTTGCGTAGATACTTGTTCAATGCACTTTCATAACAATGTAATTTCCTAAACAATATGTCAATCTTACAAGATGAAATCAGTGTTGGGCGAACTAAATCATGTTACTCTCATTGTCACACCCACACATTTAACTCATAACATTGATCCCTACTCATACAGATGTCTGTTTGAAAAAAATACAATTTGTATATGCATGTTCATCATTAAGAAAAAAGCTTTCCACATTTGTGACAACATATGCCTCAGAAACCATACACCAATGTTTCACTGTTGGACACTACTCATACACATCCATGTATTTTCTTAATGCAATATAATTACATATTTTTTTCAGATATATATGATATATCCAACCTTTACTGACCCACATGCTACACATCATTTTACCAGTCACCTATAATCTTTATGTACAGGTGTACTATTGTAGGTTTAAGAAGGCTACAGCCCTACCTCGTTCTTTAGATGGCTTATTTTTGACATAAACATTAATATAGGTGTATTGCTTTTATGTGCACATACATATGTGAATAGATCGCTCAATGATACATATAAAGATAGGTGGAACTGTCTTCTGCCTGTATGGACATTGTGACATATGCCAGTGTATCATTTGTATTTGCACATCATTTCAGAGTAGCATTGCTTTTTTAAACAATCATAAACACCTATGATGCCCCATGTCACAACTACCCCAGGCGCAGTGGGACCAGTGAACAACTTGATCTGGCTTGCGTTCCCTCGTTATTACCTAGTCTCACGTGGCCATGGAAATGTGAGCAATTATGTATGTTCGATCACACAGAAAGTAAATATGTTCCTCATAGTGTCTAAAAGATATATTTAACATGGTTTAATGCTGCCCTTGCCACATTCAAGGGATCACAGGGGGAGGGGCAAGGGCAACACCAAACCTACAATGACATTTACCTATCCATAGTAGGTCAGCTTGCGTGGCCCATGTGTCTTGCAAAATGTGGAGTGCCCCAAGGCTGCTTAAGTTCCTGACTTGCTTACTTAGCTCCAGG
Source organism: Pleurodeles waltl (assembly GCF_031143425.1). Classification (NCBI taxonomy): domain Eukaryota; kingdom Metazoa; phylum Chordata; class Amphibia; order Caudata; family Salamandridae; genus Pleurodeles; species Pleurodeles waltl. The sequence goes on along the minus strand of NC_090442.1, from coordinate 890,187,312 downwards.
GAAGCCTTATATTGGTTGATGCTTGGGAGTTCCCACACATCCATGCATGGCTTTTGGTACATTACAAGATTGTTCATTAGTGGGCACCAGGAATGTGGCAAAAGCCTCCCCATGTGAGGCGTAACGAGGAGAGATATCTTTATTTATCCTATTTTATTCCTCTTTCTGCCTGTGCTGCATTCTGCAGCACACATAGAAAGAGTAAAATGCCTCGGAAGAAACTCTTTTTTGCAATAAGTTGTCCCTTCCTGCACAAAAACAATCCTGTCTACAATGCAGGCACCACTTGCACCATGATGCAAAGGTGACTGCATTTGTTCTAGGCAGCCAAACGTACACCAGAACTAGGCAAAGCTTAGGAAAGCACCATATAATGGTTAATATGGGGCATTTCTCCCCAGTCACGCAGCACAGTAAGGTGGCTTGCTGCATTGTGTTATGTGAAAAAATGAGAATTCGGTCCCAAAGTTAAGAAATTGCCAATGAAACTGTCATGCCAATTTGTGTGCTAATGGCCTCTGGCCAAACTCAGGGCCAGATCTACAAGAAAGTGTTGCATCAGTCCTGATGCACCACTTTTCTTACGCCGCCCCTGCCCCACCTAATGATACCATGGTTGCGCCGTATTTACAGTACTGCACACCATGGCGCTCGTTTCCACAATAGCATCATCATTTATTACACTATTGTGGTGCTTTGCTAGATTAGCAGCAAAGCTCTAGGGAGGCCCATAAGTTACTATGGGCCCCCCACTTTAACACTTGCCCTGAGCAGGCGTTAAAAATGATGGAAAACATGTGGCATTGAAATCTGGCAGATTTCACTGCGCCTTTTTTTGTGGCCTCACTGTGTGGGGATGCCCCCCCTTGCATACATTATACGTGGTGCAGGTATAATGCGGCACAGTGGGTTACAAAGTTGAGCAATGCTAGCATTGTGCCACTTTGTAAATATGGTGCAGGGGAATGGCCTCCTTAATGCCACTTTAGTGTAAAAAAAATGACGCTAGTGTGGCACAATGAGGTGCAATGGCCTTGTAAATAAGGTCCTTAGTTCCATGTTTTTGTATCCATGCTGTGAGGCCTATTGGAGCTGCATTGGTTCCTGCTAAATGATATAGACACTCTATATGCAGACTGCCATTCTTCAGATATCTGCTAGGCCACAGTACAATCTCCCTGCCATGAGGACATATACTGTCACAATGCATACAAGACTGGCAGACAGCTGCTGTTTTGAAGCAATCTTAGTTTCAGATCGTTAGCTGCACTTCATCAAGGCACCCTCCAGGGCATAACACAAATGGGGCCACTGTCACTCCTTTCTACATAAGACTGACAGGGACACCTCTGATGGAGGGTCAGACACCCCTGAGACAGGTTATCAATACCTATACCACAGGTAAGTGGTAACACTGAGGGAATGGCTGGACAAGAGAGAAATGTGTCACCCACAGCACTACCACATTGTGAGATGATAATCTTTTTCTCAGGTTGTAATAAAGATACACCTACAGTTGCATTGCAATGGCCACATTTCCTGCATCAAACTGTTGTGTGATGATTGCAATGTGATGGCTAACTTGATGATACTGTGCGTAATGTCTGCAAAATGTGGTATGACACACAGATGATGCTTGATCTATACCACAACCATAATTCAAATAGGGTAAATAAAAAAACTTACCATCACCTTTTATTGACACTTTCTTCACATTAACAGCGCTACTTCTATGTTACACCATATGCCTACATAGGTTCTGTTGTATTTTGTTATCTATTTCAGAGTGATGTAATTCAAGGTGATGAAGACCTTGTGATACAGATTACATTGTTAATACTATTATGAGTCACACACACACTTGTTACAGAGTTACAACCATGTTGTCATGACACTTACTTTCAGAGTTGGGTCCCTTGAAGCACTCAATTTCTCCTCTTGCGAGAGGTAAATGTCCACCTGAAATACAAGTTAAGTTAAATGGCATTAAATATGAAGCATAGACACACAGTTCAACGTTTAGACTAAGCACTTGGATATTCCAGTGTAGTGGCACATTTTGATAGCCTTAGACACATATGTTTAAGTTTTGATACAATGGACTACAGCTAATCACCTTTCAGGCCTGAGCTCCTTGAAAGGAAAGGGCAGAAATGTATAACTTCATAGGCCATATTCCTTCTCTCTGCTTGTGCTGTAGTATAAACTTCTGCCTAGCACCAAAACAAGCACTCCTGCACCATGGTGCAATGGTGACTGTGTTGTAGGCATGATAGTTGTTTGTGCAGGACGAGGCACCTTCCAGCACAAAAACTATCCTCGGAGGCATTTTGAACTTTCTAAATGTGCCTCTGAATGCCACACACTGAGTGAGAGAAACCAATGATTAGCAATAAAGGTATTTCTTCTTGCTGTCCAGTATTGGGGAGGCATACAAGTCAGGTGCATTCCCAGGTCTACCAGTCTATGTAAATCTAGGAATTTGCCAGAATCCGTGAGTACCTGTGTGGGAACAGCCATGCTTCACCCATGGCACAGATCCTTGCTGCAGAGGAATGCAAGGCAGCCTTTTGCGCCCACTGATGTTACTCTAAATGTATTAATCCATGCAGGGCCACACAAGGTGACCTTGCAAAGTCTTAGTTATGGTTTGCATCACTCTTGTATGGTGCAAGGGTGAGGGTACACCATGCAAACAGTGGGGCCAATAATGTCTCCTTATGCACACATATGTTACATACACATGACCATATACTTCATTTTGGATGTGCATTGAGTATCAGATTTAGGTACATTGTGTCATGCACCACTGTACTGCAAAGGGACACAGTGAAATATATTGGACAGATATATTTGCCTTGCCACAGAAAACGTACTGTGTGCAGTGTGGCTAATTATATGCAATGACATTCTAGCTTTTTTGTCATTCAGTCTGTCCTTGTGTGTCACATGACATCCACACATCACTACAATATTTAGCGAAAAAGATATTGAAAATTAAATAACTTTGCCTAACTACAAGTTGATCGTAAATCGAACAATACCTTCAGGGCTTGCAACCTCAAACCCTACTAGGTCCAGCACATCAGCCTCACGAGAAACAACATACTCCCATCGATGTTCAGTTGGTGGTCGGTGCACTCCTCTATTGATACTTGGACATATGCATCCACACATGCTCCCATCTGGTGTTGCGCTCCTTGGTAGAGTACACTTTACTCACCCTCCCTCCAGCAGCAAGCATTTATGGGAGGTAGAGCCCTATCAGCCAGAAAAGGGCACCTATCTCCCCCTCATTTAAATTATAGCCTCTCCCCTACACAGACATGGCCCTATATAGCACACACCCTATCCTAAATCACTTACCTACTATCATACCCCTTAAACCCCTACCTTTAAGTAACAAATATGTATCCTTAACCCCTTTGCTGCCAGGCCTTTTCCCCTCCAGGTGCCAGGCCTTTTTTGGCTATTTGGAGCAGGTCATGCTTAGGCCCTCATACCTTTTTGTCCACATAAGCTACCCTCACCAAATTTGCGTCCTTTTTTTCCAACATCCTAGTAATTCTAGAGGTGCCCAGACTTAGTGGGTTCCCCTGGAGGAGACCAAGAAATTAGCCAAAATACAGCGAATTTTATTTATTTTATTTTTTTAATGGGAAAAAAGGGCTGCAGAAGAAGGCTTGTGTTTTTTCCCCTGAAAATTACATCAACAAAGCGTTTGTGGTGCTAAAATCACCAAATTACCAGCAACAGGTAGACTTGCATCAGAAAACCACATTTTTCAACAAAATATTGGCATTTTACGGGAAAATACCAAATTTTACTATATTTTGTGCTTTTCGCCTCCTCCTAGTTAGTGACAGAAATGGGTGTAAAACCATTGCTGGATCCTGGAAAGAAAAACATATCTGTAAAGTAGACAAAATTCTGAATTCTGCAAGGGCTAATTTGTGTAGGTCCAACAAGGTTTTTCTACAGAAAATAACAGCTGAAATAAAAAAATATTGAAATTGAGGTGAAAAAAACAGCCATTTTTTGCCACTTTTTACTCTTTTTTCCTGCAATGTCAGATTTTTTAAAGCAACTGTGCCAAAATATGTATGCATCATGGGCACTTCCAGGATACTTGGCAAGGACATTGGTAAACACTCCATTAAGATCCACTATTGCCTGGAGATTGATAGAGTAATTGTGCATTAGGTTTCCAAAAAGGTGTGCAGTGGCTGCAGGGGGAACATGTGTGCAATCAATAGCACCAAGCACATCCAGCACTGTTGTAAAACCTTGCTTGGTAGCTAATTGTTTTTGGCTGGTTTTTGGGAAGAGAATATACTAGCAAGTACGTTTAATGATGGATTTCAACACATACGGGAAGAATGGTGAAAATACTCCCGGGGAAATGCCAGCCAATCTTGCAGATGTGCTGTGAAAAGATCCTGAGGCCAACATGTGTAGAACTGACATCAATTTGACGTTTGCTGGGGAGGCAGTGGTTCTTGCAGTTGCTGGCTGAAGACTTGGCAATACCTTCTCCAACAACTCCATGGTGCTCTTTCTCTTCGGTCTGTAACTGGATGACCTCCTCCTCCCTGAGGTCAATGAGGGATATACGTTAACGGAGTACACTCTCTTTCCTCCTTCACTGCCTACCTGGTTGTCTCCTACCTACTCCCAATTGCAATATCACTACCTCCATGGAGTAGTTAAGCTTGTCAAAAAGTACTGTGATGTGAGGTTTCATACTAAAGCCACCGAGTCATTTTCTATGCCTGCCTTGGTGTTCGCCGCTTTCTGACGCATTTCTATTGCTGTGTTACACTGCGTCATGATGCGTGATGCAGGGAAACAATGATAAATGCCAAAGTATTACGTGTGTCTCACAGGAACGCCAACATTGCATGAATTATTTGCTGCATGAGGCAGCGGATTCAGCGCAGTACTTGCACCACGCAGTTGTCTGAAAACGACACAGTTGTGCTCTTGTCTTGATAGAGCGGTCCGTACTAATAATTTACCTGTATTCGGACGCTCTTTAGGCCGATGAATCTTTTGACTAAGTGGGACTCTCCGTACTCTATATCGGTTAATTTTAATCAAATCAGTAATCAATAACGAACATAAGCAATACCTTGATCGACATAACACTTAACAATTAATCCAGAATACATTTCGGCGAACCCTGACCTTTCAGCCAGGAATAACCACACCAGTTTATTCAAAGTTAGTGAATTTTATTTCCCTATATTAACAAAGCTAGCACAATATAGATGTGTCTCAACACCAAATGATAAACATATATGAACATTAATAGCTGTCCATAACGGCGAAACAAGTGCAATCTATGTAGCATTTGAATAACAAGGCATTCGATAATAGCAATGCAAATCACTAAAACTATAATCTATAACGAACTAATTGCATACATTTAGTCAGCATAACAAGATCTCAAATTGCATCGTGCGACATAAGGAATCCTCATCTAACCTCAAATTAGCATCGGCATGTGGGACTTCATGCAAAAACAATTTAGCAACATTAATTTAGAAAACTCCTAACTAGGGCTCTTATCAAAATCAGCAGTTGGTTACCTAAAGGAAACACAATGCAATTGTACAATTTCCTTTCATATTAACCAATTACAATCAGCATTCAAGGAAGTCTTCGTCTCACAGGTACCGTTTCTCGATCAGCATGGGTACCGTTTCGATCGGCATGGGACGGGGCAAAGGGGCAGGGGTGGACGGGGCAATTGCCTCACGGCGGCAAGGTAAAACTACTACTTCATGCAAAGGGACAAATCAAAGTTAAAGTCTCTAGGGCCAGAATCCTTCTCTCGATTAGAGAAAGCATCAAAGTCTCTTTCAAAATGGCGTCGCAGCAAGGTGGGCCATAATAGCTGCAAAATGGCGCAATGGGTGTAATGTCCGGGTAATAGCCGCTTTCTTCTCGTACACCTGGTTTAAATAGACAACAGTTCAAATCCAGTAGGGTCTTCCATTGGAGGGTTCATAGGTTAGCTTCAAATTGTCCAATCAAAAACAACAGTTCTCAAGCTTTTACTTAAGCATACATTATCCTTGGAGACGGGTACGCAAGTTGCAACATTTTATACCAATTAACTCACTTTCAGAGCTTCCATTGTCCGCACCTGCAGATCGACCTTGGAGTAAAGAGAAAATATGCCAGGCTGGCACGAAACCTTAAGATAAGCATGTGAACGATCTCAGTGGAAAAGTACAGCTTCAAGCAGAAATACACGTTTAATAGCACATTGGAAAAATACGAGCATCTAAACCGTGAGACCAGGCAACTAGGCCGAAGCCTGCACTAAAGTAATGCTAAGCTAAAACATTTCAAACAAGCAAATCATAGCACACGTTTACGATTATGTCGGATTAGTGCAATTCTAATACACCACGTTATATAAAGCACGCTTATAAATGTTGGCAAACTACTCTGAGGGCACATTTTGTCCCCGTACAATCTTTATTAGTTCGGTTAAAGTCACACATGATTATTTCACACTACGTTTATGCGCTAATAAATGTAAAACCTTCATTTTCTGCTTCATCAGTCTCACTTGATAAATTTAACTTACTTCTTGTGTTGCCCTTGCGTCACACTGCGTGATGCAAGGCCGGTGCAAACCTTTGATGAACAAGGGCGTAAGAAATTACACAACCCTCATTCAGCAGCAGCCAAAGTAAGAAGAGACGTCGCGCTCCTGCACATGTATGCTGCGTGCGTGTGTGCATGTTTGATTGTGTCTTCCACATTTGACATCTAAAAACCTAACTTTCAATAAATGCTGTATTACTCTGAATGCATTAGTATATGTTGTTGTACATTATGATTGACTTGACACTTCACTTCAATTGTGCTCGATCATTCAAGGCATGATTCTGTGATGTGCATGTATTCGTTGTCTATGTATTTTCTGTAATAGTTTAAACTTCTCTTTTGAAGAAGTCATTTTAAACTAGAAATATTATCAGCGCCTCCAAATACCCTGGCAGGCCACTGCAGAAATTAGGCTAATGACAGGGAATGTCCTTCTCTTCCCACAGTAAACATATGGTATGTCCGGTGGAAGAACCATAATTCTCCTGTCAGATGCAACCCTGCATTTGAAAATTGTCCAAAATAATATGTGTGTATCGCTTTATGTAGGTGTGTCGATTTTTATTAAGGTTTATCAATTTATGTCAGCATAAGGTAAACGACAACACAATGAAATTAATCCAAGCATGGATTTATTCGTAAGTATCTTACATGTACCGTCCACTGGAGCCTCGTCAGCCAACTGTCCACATTCAAACAGTTCACAAAAGAGGATGAAACCGACACATGAGAATTAGATAAACATGAAATCATAAAGCATAAAAAAATGTCAACAATATAGCCACTGAATTATGCAGCTGACAACAGTAGCCAACAATAAGCAAGAGGTAACAAACTTAAATGTTCAGGAAATGAAAACGTACAGTCAAGAATACAATTCTGAAAACATCAGGTTTTAGCATGTGTATAGTTACCTACCATAGTGTGACAGGACAAAGGGCTGCATACCCCTGAGTAGTGAGTCTGGAGCCATGACAGGAAGAAAGGACCTCTGTGCACTTCAAAGAGCTTTCTTCGAAATCTCCCCCACTTCAGAGGCACAGCTGGGTATAGGTATTGGACCTCTGACACCTAGGGCTGGGTTTAGCGCGTGAGGCGCCCTGTGCAACAGTCATTTTTGGAACCCACTACCCCATGACCACCTTCTCGGATTCGCAATTTCATTACAAAGTCTTTAGAACAAGAATGTGTCGCTCTGATTCTACGTGTATGTAATGTGCTTTGCATTCACTCACTTGCACCACTTCCCTTGAGAAATGACTACACACTTAGGGCCTCATTTACAAGGCCCTTGTGCCACTGGAACGTCACTTTTAGCGATGCTATGGTGGTGCTGTTCCCTGCTCCATATCTACCAGCTGGTGTTAAGCCACTTTATGTGGCTTAACACGGTCTTGTAAATATGCGCCGCCCCAATGCAGTTTTCTGCAGCAAAGGGGCGTGCAATGGGTGTTGCTGTGGACATACCCACACAACACCCAATGCTTGTTGATGCTGTCGTAGATTTACAAGAAATCTTGAACCTGAGGCAGCACCATAAACTAACGCCACCCCAGGGGTGGCAGGCATTCTGCAGCACACATAGAAGGAGCAAATTGCCATTGATGAGTGTTTATGTGCAGGAAGGTGCCCCTTCCTGCACATAAACAATCACCCCGCAACACAGGCATCCTTGCACCATGGCGCAAGGGTGACTGCATTGGCGCTAAGCAGCTGATTTAGCACTGGCGCAGGGGAGAACACAGGGATGCGTCGTATTCTTGTAAATACAGCGTGCCCCTGCATTTTGGAAATGACGCAACTTGGCGCAGCAATGCTGTTTGCGGCACTGAACTGCACCATTTCCTACTAAATGAACCCCTAAATCTTCTACACTACTGGGTATTAAGGCAATTTTTCCCTTATTCCAATCTTTACCATCACTGGCAAGTACCACATTGGGAAGAACTTGTTCAATAGGTACAGGAGGTAAAAAGATTGAGTCTCCCTTGGCCACCAAATCAGGACTTTTTTAATCCTGACCCAAAAGTTCAACAGACACATCTTCTGTATCATTCCTCACATTTGGCTTTGCATTTGCACCTTGATTTTTTTTTCGAACATCTAGTGCACTGGGACAAATGAGACATATCTACCTCACCATGGTCCATCCATTCTCTGTTTACTTTAGAGCCTAGCATACAACCCCTTACAAGCACAAATGGTGATACACCAGTGGAAATATTGGGTGTCGTTCTATAGGTCCATAACATGTCTTCCATAACAGTTTTCTAATCTAACTTACTGGCCAATGCAAACTGAAACTGGTCCTTCATTGAATAATATTACCAAACTGTTACTTTTAGGGTGATACTACGAGGCAGTAACATACAGGGGTGGCTCCTTCACAATAGCGAAGGAGCATCACCCCTCTGGTTGAGCCAGGAGCCGAAAAATAAAACAATATTTTGGGGTGGAGTTGGGCCATGGGAGAGGGAGAGGGGAAGGGGAGTAGAGTGCACCTAAGTGCACATGTTAGTTTGGACGGTCAGCCTGTGCTCGTGTACAACATCAACACCATCATGGGAAGAGGAGCAGCGAGAGCCGCAAAGGTATTTTTTTTATTATTATTATTATATTCCCCACTTCCCCTCTTCCCTCCCTGACCACCCCATCTCCCCCTTGCGATTTGCGGCAGATGCCACTGGTAACATTTTTGACACAATGGTTGCTCAAATATACTTTTACGTCGGAGGAGACTGAGTACCATTATCAGTTACAATTTCATCAGGAAATCCTTCCACTAAAAATATTCTCTGTCTAAAATGAATGACCGATTTGGTACTAATGGTGTTCAAAAAGATAACCTCCAGCCACCGAAACACAAAGTCTATTAATACTATGCATATTTAGAATTATCACCCAATTATCACCCAAAACACTTATGGGACCAGTGACATCCAAGATGACTTTCGACCTACAAACTATGGGGTCATCTACAAGTATGATGGGAGCTGGGGCTGTAATCTAGGCTTTATCACTTACAAGGTCCATGATCCCTAACACTTTTTTATTTGGCTTTGTCACTGTCAGGCCACGAAAATCCTCTCACATTTTCTGTTTCATGATCCAGTTCCAAACCTTACTAAATACTACTCAACCAATCGACCTGATCTACATAGGAAATCACACTCACGCTTTAACTCAGACGAAATCTGAGCATATGGTTTGGTGTCTTGAGATACATCATTGGCAGCAGGACAAACTGAAGTTGCACATGACATAATACTCTGCAACACTGCATTTCCACCCAAACTACCTCTACATTCACTTTCAGATAGAGCCCCATGCAAACATTATCCCATTGTTTAGTTTGGCACCCTATCTCGCTGTCTTCCCATTCTCACTCATGCATTTCATCCAAAGACATCCTAGATAGAAATTCAGCGACAGCACTTTTTCCCAGGCACATATTCAATGTTATAGCTATACTCCGGCATGCAGTTCTGCCATTTGGCAATCTTAGGAGTGGCTCTTTTATGGCTATTAATCCTGAAAGATGGTGTACCAAAATCAAAGAATGAAATGCAAGGCATGTGAAATGTCATTCAATACTACTTCATGCAATTAAGTTCTTATAAGTGACAATGTTCAGATAGCCAGATTACCTTCTCCTTTACAAAAATAACATTTTGTACTTCCTGTTTCACATGACTGTGTAAAATTAAGCTCTAATCTTTGAATTTTCCTCTGAATGAATTTGCATATTTAGCTGCCCTTTTATGAGGGGCAGTATTGAAATATTGTCCTTCTTGGACTCTGAAGCTACTTGTTCATTTACCTCAACACTGTTCTAAACATTGGGTTGCAACCTTCCACCTTATCGTCCCTGTTACCTTATGTGCAAGGAAGAGCACAGATGTATCAAAAATCTGTCTTTCTTTATTAAAGGGGCCATGCATCGCAGAGAAAGAAAACAATTCCCTTTATCAAATTCTGCCTCTCTAACAATAGGTGTTCAAGGATGTTGTTTGCTTGATAGTGTCTGGTTGGGTTTTAAGACGTATTTTGACATCATTTGCCAGATGCCCCCTTTAACGGTATTAATCACCCACCTCTTAGCTGTTCAGTCCAAACTTATTAGGATCCCGCTAGTTCCCGAAAATCTCTGTTACTGGCTTTGGCTAGGTTGCTTACTATGAACATGTCCTGTCATACAGATGTCACAACTGCACCTATTGTGCCCTTCTAGGAAAGGCAATGCCTCAGGCATATGCTTGTGGCCTTTGCAGGTCAGCCATTGTACTACTTTTCACATAATGAGAGCTTTCTAGATATCATGAACACCGATGCTTACTAAAGGATGTGAATATAGGGGGTATTGATCATGCAGTGCTCCCTTATCTTGTTATGGCTTCAAAGGAAACCTGGGTAAGTTTACAACTGTGAATGGAATGCATCCATCACTTGGTTATAAGACTGCTGGTTTTCATGTCAGAAAGTACCTCTTCCATGTTAAAGAAATTGATCTACCACAAATACAAAGTATTAAAAAAATGTCAGGCCTATTCGTTTTGCTAATGCATGTTGGAGGATAGTGTCAGCAGTGCTACTTGTTCTGTACTGTCAGAAAAATAAAACGTACATAATTAGTAAATCCACACAGCCTCCATGACCATATATCCGCCCAACCATGCTGCAAGACAGTCAACCGTTCAGACACCAAAATGAAACCTTCTTCCAACCAGTCCATTCAGAGCGCCTGTGACATTTTAGAGCCCCCAAGCATTTGCCATTGTCACAGCTACAGGATACAACAAGTCTTTTCCAGTAATAAAATTAAAAATATATATATATAGAAAATGTAGAAATATAAGCTGAAATATGCAATTTAACAAATTTTCAAATTTAAGAAACTCTTAACATTTATCAGGGTGTAGTCTCACTTGACTACTATGTCTTTGCCCTGTAAATCATATATGTCCAGAACCTTTATTTTTTAAAATGTGTTCCTTGGATCCATCTTCATTAATAGATACTTGAATCAAAGGATTCACTGGAGCTTCAATCTGTCGCTGTCTTCCATAGCGTAGTTTGGAACATCTAAACATACATTATCTTCACTCACAGCCCCATCATCCACCTGCTTGCCCACACCTCCTTTAACATATCTGCATCCCTCTGTATCGGCACACACCACTTTCACTTCTAATCTCCTACAAACCGAGACTCCACTCAAAATCCATACTTCTACTCAATCTGCTCACATAGACTTACAGAACATCTCAATAACTTTTACAGGATTTTAACAGCTGGATGATTCTTTCCCTACTACACCGGGCATTTTGATCAGAACCTTGAACTGAATACTAGTAGATTTCTCTTCCTACGATTCATCACTTCCTTCACATATTCTTGGTAACTCTCCACCCTTTCCTTCATCTTTCTGAAATCCACCCTCTCATCTTTACCTCTACCATTTAGTGACACCAAGAAGTAAGTTTGGAACCTAGTTTCCTTCTTCTCAGTAAGTTAAAGGTGAGCGTTCTGTCACCACACTAAGCATAGTCCTGTATGTTAATAATGTAGCATGGAGAGCTTTCCTACATGACTATCTACTTTTCTCTTTCTACACAATTGAACCTTTTCACCCACCCATTGGATTGTGGACAATAAACATCTGTTCACTTGTGCTTTAAACCATATTAAGACTATAATTTCAAAACTCTTCGCTTAGAAATTGAGGCCCATTGTCCAAATCTATCTCTACAGAACAGGTAACCCCTCCTTGCAGGACACACCAACTGCTTCAGTATTAACTTTCTCAGTGATCCTAACTTCAGGCCAACTAGAAAAATAAAATAATCAGTTAGAACCAAGACGTAGACTTCTTTTTAGAGAATGACTCCCAACAGATAAATGGCTTAAATGGGTCAATCATTGACTTGAATCGAGCAGTGGATAAAGACATGTCAGAAAAGATGTGAAAAGCAAAGTTATGTTCAGTCTGAAAGATCTTACTCTGTAAGGTCTTATTGGTAATTTGCTCTTCGATACAGTAGTCTCCAAAAATCACAAGGATCATTTGAGGATTTGAATTGGAGCGCAGATAGCAATTGTCTAATGTAACCGAGTTGAGGCTCGTTTAAAATTAGACCTGCTCCACCATCAATGAGGCAATCTAATAATGATAGGTAGCAGGTAGGCTCTAGCAGATCTAACAGGGATGCAAGGGAATAGGAGAGAATGCACATGCAGGAGCTTCTTTTCTTAAAAAATGACCCACCGGTTCAACGAATGTGTTATAATTGTCAACAGATTTGAAATAAAGCTAAGTTAGACCAAGAAACGATAATGTTTTCCATTAGTTTGGGGAGTTGGAGAATCAACAATTTCTTTAACATTGCTTTGTTTGGGCTTTATAACATCCTTGGTAATTTGATGTCCCAAAATTTCTATCTCATCCCATTTAAATTTGCACTAAGTGTCTGATTACAAGTGGGTTGGGTAATGTGACCCATGTTTGCGTGTAGGTCGGAATTATGAGTTTGAAGTTATTTAACACATCCGTGAATTATATCGGATGAGTTAAATACCAACCTTCATTACATTTCAGCTGAAATTAAACAGGGGGAAGCACTAAGCATTTACAGTATCATGCAGATATTGGTTAGTTAAACACCTAAATCCATATGTTATTCCCCACAACTAGTAATAGGTGTTATTATTTGTACTCAATACATAACATACCCGGGGTATTGTAATTTATCAGGTGCATTAAATAATACCGAAACTTGTTATTAGGCCCTTTGACTGTTTTAGAGTCAAACATTTCCTATCCAATTGACACAGAACATTGTTAATAGTCTCATAATGCTCATTCTCATGCTTGCCAAAATGTAGAATGTCATCCTAAAAGCCACTGAGCCATTTATCTCTTCCATTGTCTCTTTGATCAGACGTTGAAAGACTGATGCTGCACTTGCTAACCCAAACTACATTATTCTACGGAACTGAAACATCCTTTCAGCAGTCACAAAAGCTGTCAAAAGGTTTAAATTCCGCTGCAAACCCCACTTGATGTTAGGCACTCGCCAGAGTGGAAAAAATATTGGCTCTAGACAATGTCAACATTAAATCAAGTAGATTTGGTAAGGGATATCTATCAATCCAAATTTCTGGATTCAAACTTCTAAATGCTATGTGCAGTCTCAATTCTCCCAAGCTTTTTCACAAAAGTACAGCCAAAGAAACCCACAAGGAAGGTTCTATTGGATTAATGATCTGCTTATATTGCAAATCTTCCAGAATTATTTTGAGTTTTCCCAGGTAATTTAAGGGAACGTTATCATTCCTGTGTCAAAAAGATGTAGCGTTGTCTCTCATTATGATTTTGTGTTTAAGACAATCACATGTCCCTGATTTGCCTGTAAACACTTTTGGAGATGTATTTTTTAGATGAAAAACATACTCATTGTTGGTGCCTTCACTCTTTGGTGAACTGGTGGCACAGCGTTAAGATCTGCATGGATACTTCATTTCTGCTGATGAGGCCATGCCAGAATGGGATCTCCGTTTTCAGTCACAAACATTTTTTGTTTAATTTTTCTACCAGAAAAATCCATATTAGTCCAGATATACCCCAATGAAGCAATTTTATGACCTGTGTAATCTACCAGTCATAAATCAGGAAGAGACATGATTTTTCCATTAGAGATTTACCTATAACACTATTTCAGGCATACAAATCGACCATCATTTCCACTTCTTTCACACACAAATGCACTGTTTGGATTAAATGTATCCACCTCTTCCCCTCCTTCAGTATTGAAATTAAATATGTTACTGTTGGAGGTAGCAGGTTCAAGTTCACTAAAGCAGGGCCCCAGCAAGGCAGAACCCGCCACTCCAGTCAAGGGTGGGTGATCACACTTCTTGTATAACCTTTGCACACTCGAGGGTAGCTTGGCACAGAGCAGTCAGGCTTAGCACAGAGGCAACATGTAAGGCAAAGAACCAGCACGTCACCGCCACAACCACGCTGTGCAGCACAAAAGGAGACTTCACACTCAGTATATGTATAAAAACATTGTATTCAACACACACCTTTTCAATACAGTGTGGGTATAATGTAACTCTGGGTCTATGCCCCAATTTGCAATGGAAGCCACAATATGGGGCCAAGAGAGTTAATCACTACTGTATGTACACATGAGGAAAACAGTACGTTCCCTCTCCGCACCCACATAAGGTGCCAAACATTGTCAGCACAAGACCCACCCTAGAATTTCCCACAATCAGTGTAGCTCTTAAATTCAGAGTGCATTCCTGTTCCCAATGTTAGCAGAACCAATGTACACACAAGGTTTACAACACTTTCGCATAGCACTAGGGCGGAAGCAGCACTAGTAAGATGTAATGCCAACTGTAAGAACTTCCTGACAGGATAAATATGACCAGCAGTGCCATGGTTTTGCCTTTGCATTCACCTGCACTCACTCCTGCACATCCACCCTGCTCCGCAATGTGGTGCCACGGGTATCAGCCAGCATGCTCACACACATGTGCTCACTCTCGGCACCCTTATGCGTTGCCCTGATACCCGGATAGTGGATGCCACTGTGTTTGCAAGCACCCTGGGTCCCAAACTGCCTCTCACCCACCAACCAGCTTAAGCTATCCCCCCCCCACGAACAAAAGATTGCATTAACATTTCCCTGATTACTGGGCTGCTCGACTCTGAGTCACAAGTCGCAGGGTTCCAGGATGAAGGTGGGGGTGAAGGAAAGACAACAGCCATTAAACAATTGAAGAGAAGACGTTTGGGCTACACTCAGGAGGTTAACTCAGAGGTCTGCAAAACACATGTGGATGGTAACTGGGCCCGCGGTTAGGCACCGAGGTGCCCAGCCAGACAGTTCAATGTTACCAAATAGTTATTAATTTCAGCATCTCTGAAACAGAGAGGTACCATCGGGCTTGTTGACCTGAGTGGCCCTCGACACTTCCACTTGCACATGACAAGTTACTAGGCCTGAATCTCCTGTACCAGGTGATGCCACTTCTGGGGCACAAACGCTCAAGTGACCCCAGATGGTTACGATTCCACATGAAAAGTGCTCAATGCTGTACCACCACAAAAAGGAGGCACAACATTAGGGGTCCGCTGATCTGAGTCGCCCTGGCCATACGATCATTCACAAGCCAGTTCCCAAGATGGTACCTCCTCAAATTGAGGCACCCATCTGGTGCGTGATGACTTGAACTGCACGAGTCCCTATCAGACTCTCCCACAAAAGGATGTAAATCCTGCATCCCTCTGGGAGGCAAAACGTCTAGCAAAGAATGACTTGAGTCACACTAGATCATCCAGTCACACTCAGAACTTGGTTTCCGTACCTCTCTAGAATGAGGCACACTATCTAGTACACAATGACTTATAGTCACACCAGACTCCCCGGTCAAATGCTTCGATGCAAGTTCAGTCATCCTACACAAGGCCAACTACAGCACAACTCAGGTTGCTCCCCCACCTCCGAGGTTGCAACCAACGAACAAGGCACTGCACACAATAAGCATGCAGTTGAGGATCACATGACTTAAATGCAACACACTCAACAATAGCGGAACTGCAGGGTCCCGCATCGGGTGACCCTGCACACCAACAAGACATTTTGGTGTGCAGTTGTCCCCACAAGGAAGAATCACTCACCTGAAGTGAGGGCAGTCCTTGGAAAGCTCGCCACCAGGAAATTTCAGTCTCCAGACACAAAGCATAGGCCACGCTAACGCCACCGCTGCCAGGTGTAGTCCAGCATACGATGTAGATGCATCATAGGAGACTGCTCTCCAGCTATTACTGGTCATCAATGTAAGTCCCTCTCAGGAGGTCTTTGATGTCCCTGAGACCTCTACAGAGAAAAGGGGGCAAGCCAACCTGCCCTTGAAGAGTTACTGTTCGGGATGCTACATAGCAGCAGGCAATCACTCCCTGGCCAGACTCTAAGCAGGAAGGGAAGTGCGAACCACCTCCTTATACAGTTATCCTCCTGGGCACAACAGATTCCTCTGGCAGTGTACCCACACGGTCCAGAAGCACCAGTCCCATGTCACCGTAAAGGTTACTTTCCCTTGTAGACAATGATTACCCCTAGTTATTCTAGAAGGTTCCTTTGAAGGCAGGGGTGCTTGAAAGGGTTCTCCTTTGAACCACAGATGTCTCCCCTAAATTTCCTCCCTGTGTGCCCTGAGGCTCTGGAATGCAGATCTTTATCTTTAGTGGGGCCATACTTTGGTTCTGAGGCCAAGTTTCAAAAACCTCTCCCCCTCTCTATCTATCCACGCCTCACATGGCAGGGATCTGTTGTTGGAAAGTGGATTATTGCTAAGGGCAGGTAAGTACCTAACCCCCACTAGGTTCAGTTAGGTCTCTATAAATTAACCCCAGCTCAACCCTTGGTAGCTTGGCAACGAGCAACAAGGCTTAACGTAGGAGACAAAAGAGGTCATTACGGACCCAGCGTCAGTGATAATGTGGCAGTAAGTACCGTCAACAGGCTGGCGTTACTTACTGCCACATTATGACATTGGCGGGATAAATGTACCTCTCCGACCACCACGGCAGTAACAGCCGCCAGGCTGGAGATATTAATTTTCAGTCCGGCGGCCGCCATTGTTCCACCTGCGGGATTATGACCCCACCTACCGCCATGGTTTTCTTGGCGTTCGTAATGCCATGAAAACCATGGCGGTAGGCCATATCAGTGACAGGGAATTCCTTCCCTGTCACTGATAGAGGTGTCCCCCCTACCTCTCCATTTATCCCCCACACTCCCTACCTCTCCAGTTACCTCCAACCCTCCTACATCCACGTCCCTCCCTACACACACACACACACACACATGCATACACCCACTCATTCACACATACATACACGCATACATATATCCAATCACACACACATCCGCACACACTCCCAAACATACCTGCAGACACGCATTCACATTTCCTTTACATACATGCACTCACACGTCCGTAGATGCACACACGCATTCAACACTTAATGCACAACTGCATTCACTCACACACATACATTCACACATCCCCCACACACACACAACACCTCCCACCCCCCTTCTCTGTCGGAGATCCGACTTACCTGGATCCAGGGGATCCTCCGGCAGGAGACGGGACAGCGCTGCTTCCGCCAGCAGCACCCACCAGCCGCATTATTTTTCATAATACCGCTGGTGGCGGTCTAATGGCGTGGTGCTGCTGGTGGTAGCAGTGCCACTTTACCGCCATCTGCCAGCAAGGCCACAGCCGGATTTCCACCCTTCTTGTGGCGGAAATCCGGCAGTGGTCATAATATGGCAGACGGCTGGTAGCCGCGGCAACGGTCTTTTGGCACCCGTCGCTGTGGCAGTAGGCGATTTTCACCGCCAAAGTTAAAATGAGGGCCAAAGTGTGTAAAGCATTCTCACCTAGCACAATGGGCCTCTTACAGGGTGCCCAAACAGTAACTCAAAGCGGCTGAATCCAACCCCTTTTTGTGGCACCTCCCTGTATGCACACAGCAGGCATGGGAGGAGAACATCCCATCTTCTCCTGAGTCTGTCAGACAAACCCATGATCATGCCCTTCGGGGGCTTGTTAAATCTCTCCACCAGGCCATTGGTCTTGGGATGATAGGGGTTGGTGAACTTATATGTAACACCACACTCATCCCACATTGCTTTTAGATAGGCTGACATAAAATCGGTGCCCCTATCTGAGACCACCTCCTTTGGGAATCCCACTCTGGTGAACAGCCCAAGTAGGGCCCTAGCCACTATGGGAGCAGTAGCTGTTCTGAGGGATATTGCCTCAGGGTACCTGGTGGTGTGGTCCACAACCACCAAAATGTACCTGTTGCCTGAGGTAGTTGGTGGGTCTATGGGATAAACAATGTCAATCCCCACCCTCTCAAAGGGAGTCCCATCCACTGGCAGTGGTATCAAGGGGGTCTTTGGCTTGCCCCCTGCCTTGCACTAGCCTTGCAGGTGACACATGAGCTGAAAAAACCCTTGACTTTTTCTGACATGTGGGGCCAATAGAATTGGTTAACCAGCCTGTTCCAGGTCTTGGTCTGCTCAAAATGTCCAGCTAAGGGAATATCATGGCTTGATGTTAGGAGGAACTCTCTATACTTCTGGGGGACCACCACTATCCTGGTTGCCCCTGGTTTGGGGTCCCTTGCCTCTGTGTAGAGAACTCCATCCTCCCAATAAACCTTGTGGGGACCACTGGTATCCCCTTGTTCAGTCTGCCTCAGGCCCTCAAGAGTGGGACACTCTCTTTGTCCCTGGCACAATTTCTGTCTGGTGGGCCCACCTGCCCCTTGCAGTTCTGCCAAGTCAGGCAGTGCATGCAGGGGAAGGGGCCCTCCCTAAGAGGTCAGATCCTCTCACTCAGGTTTAGATTCCTCCTGACTCTCTGTACTTGGTGGGGCTGGCAAGCCAGATCCAGTGCCCTTTCTCTTCTTCTTGGAGGCTTGGCCCATTGTTCCAGGATCCAGGTGTCCAGCACTTCCCTGTTGTGTTGCCTGTGACCTGGTCACAGCACACACCCATTCAGAGAGGTCCAGCATCTGTGCATGAACCCTTCTTTCCACCTCTCACCATCCAGATGCTTCCAGATGATTTCCTAGCAGACATTCTACTGGGAGGGCAGGAGCTACTGCTACTTTCTTAGGTCCAGTCACGCCTCCCCATCCCAGGTTCGCCAAGAGATGGAGTTTGGTTCTGCTATCTGCATAAGTCACTTGGTGGAAGACACCAGGTAAGACCTGGTCTGGAGAAAAACGCTTTTCTGTGACAATTGGCACACTGGCTCCTGTATCTCTCAGAGCTTCCACCTCAGTCCCATTGACATTAGGCCTCTGCCTATTCCTCGACATGTGGGAAGGGAAGGTGGCCATAGTTGCAATATCCACCTCACCCATGGAAACTAAGGTGAACTCGGTGTTCCCTGATCTCAGCCCTGGGCCAACTTCCACCCCCACACCTACACTAGCAATCCCATGTGACTGCCCACCAGTGGGGGCTTCTTGGAACAGATAGCATCCCCTCTTTTGTGTCCAGGCTGATGTCACTCAAAACACTTGCCAGCCTTAGCAAGTTCCTGAAACTTTCCTGCTTTAACAGGATCATAATGCTTCCCCTGTTACCCCTTGCCCTTCGATATGGCACGGCTTGCTTGGGGTCCCCTACCCTGAGAAGGCTTTGGGGACTCTTATGACAACTCCTTGGATTTTTTATCATCTGTCCCTTCAATCTTCCCCTGAGAAGAACCATGTCCTCCCTTTCTCTGTTCACCCCCTAGGGGTTTCTGGTTAACTCAGGTTCTTACCCAGTCATCTGCTGCCTCCCCCAGCTCTTTGGGGTTAGTCAACCTACAGTCAACTAGATACTGGCAGGCTTCTCTTGGGCACAATTAGTCAGAAGGTCCTCCTTCATAATCAAATGGTAAAGCCCCTCAAAGGTACTTACCTGTTGCCCTGTATCCAGCCCTCTAGTACGTTGGTTCCTAACCTGTGGTCCAGGGACCCCTGGGAGTCTGCAAAGCCTCTTCAGGGGGTCCGCGACTGCTTAGAAAATTAAATAATGTCAACAGATTAGGTCCCGATCTTTCAGTAATGACTCCGTGGGGGGTCCCCACATTACAATAATGATTCATTGGGGGGTCCCTGGGTTTCAGTAATGATAAAGTGGGGGTCCACAGAAGTCAAAAGGTTGGGAACCACTGCTCTAGTGCCTTAACTGAGATGTCCACAAAATCCACCCAGGACTGGGTAGCTGTCTTCTGGGTGTCTCTAAACTTCAGCCTATATTGTTCTGGGGTCAGACCAAACTTTTTAGTTAGACACCTCTTCATACTTGTGTATGAATCTGCCTCCTCCCCACTTAAGGTCAGAAGCCTATCCCTCCCAGAGTTGGGGACCAACTCCCATATGAGTGACCCCTAGTATTGAGGCTTAACTCTCCTCATCTGGAGTGCCCGCTCAAAGGCCACCAGCCATTTAGCTATATCATCCCCCTCTACATAGGCATGAACCACCCCCTTTGGTAGTCTGGGACAAAACCCTCCACCAATGGACATCTCAGCTTCTCTGTTGCTGTCACCATCTCTTTTCTCTTCCCTTGCCCACGTTTTCTTTTCCAGGGCCAGCTTCTCTGCCCCCAAAGCAATTTATGCTAGCTGGGATTCCAGCTCTCTTTCTCTAAGGGGCAGGTTCTCTCCTTCTGAAGGCACCCCCTTCCCACAACTAGCTTTGGATATGGCCCTGGTAACTGTGTGCAGTGAGGACCAGTCTTCCTTATCCTCACCAAGGCTCAGATGACCTCCCTCCTCTGAGTGGTTGGAGCTGGCATTCTCTCCTATGTCTTCTTCCCCTGAAGCTTCCTCTATGCCTATTTCTTGAGCCTCAGCCCAGGCTGTCAAAACATTTTCCAGAGGTTAGTGACTGCAGGCAACCCCCTCTCAGTACACAATCCCCTAAGCTGGACCACTGTCATTTGTGGGTAAGATAGCCAGATCAAGCTCCATGGTTCCCTAGTTTTGTGTCAACAAAAACCTTTTGAAAAAATTGCAATCAAGAATTTAGAAATCACAAAAATGCAAAGATTGAAATTAATCCAAATTAAAAAACTAAAACAGTGTTTGCACTTGAACAATTTAAAGGATTTTTAATTTGCTGTACTTAAAACTGTAGTATGATACTGAACATAAGTACTGGATCCCCCCACTGTGCAACAAAAATGTTGGAAAGTGGATTATTGGTAAGGGCAGGTAATTACCTACCCTTAGCAATAGGCCACTAACCCCCACTAGGTTCAGTTAGGTCTCAATAAATTAACCCCAGCTCAACCCTTAGTAGCTTGGAAACGAGCAACAAGGCTTAACTTAGGAGACAAATTGTGTAAAGCATTCAAGTATCACAAACAGTAATTAAATATAACATAGCAAACAGTTTAAAAATCCAGTGCCAATTTATAAAAATAGGAAATATTGTTACCTTTAATATGATGCCAAAACAAATAAAATCGGATAAGGGGAAACGGAGATATGAATTTTTAAAGAATTAATGTTTTCTAGTGCATAGAAACAAAAAGTGCCACTCTGGTCATCTGATCGTACCTCGACCAGGGCAAATTCAAAGTTTCAGGCTGACAACGATGGAGCCCTGCTCGGCTGCAGCAAGCTGGAAGCCTCGGTCAAAAGCTTTCTTTCAGACTTCAGTCATTTTCTTGAAGATTTTCTTAAGCGGGACAGTCAAAAATCCAATCTGACCTCCCTGGAGCCCAGGGCTCCAGAGTTTTTCAGCAGGAAGAACCTGCAAAAGTTCTCCAATCTTCTCCAAACTTCTGTATCTTCTTCCAGAAGGTCTTCAAATGTGTTTTAGGAGTCCACAGCTCACCCCAAGGTTCCAGAAGCTCTGAGTAGCTCCTTGAGTGTTAGGACCCAAACTTCCAGAATGCACCTGGCTCAAACTCCAAAATGACCACTGGACAGTGGTCAGCTGGTCAGTTTCTTCAGGACTTGATGCATGGCACTCTGGTTAGCTATTTTCCACCTGTAGCAAGCAGGGAGTCCCTTTTTTGAAGACAGGCAAAGTCCTTCTCTTTGGTGAAGCCCAAGTGTGCAGCTGGTGCAGTCCTTTAAAGTGTAGTGTCCAGGTGTAGGTCAGGGGTCCAACAGGGCAGTCCTTCTTCTTCTTATGTTCTTCCTTGTAGGGATCTGAGCTGTGGGTGCAGCTCTGCCATATTTATCTTTGCTCCTGGGGTGGAAAGCAAGGGGGCCTGGTTGTACAATCACAGACAGGCTCCCTTCCCCTTTGATAACCACTTCCTGGGAAGTGTGGCAAAAGTCAATCCCAGGGAACAACATTCACCAACAAGGCTGAATTTTTTCGGGGGAGTTTAGATCTGGCTGAGCCCACCCACTGGTGTGGCTAAAAATCCTAAACACACCCTCTCCTGTTGTCTCCTAATCTAATCAAGAGGGCACCTAATTGCATGGAGTTGTAGGAAATGGGGGAGGTCCTGAGCTGCTCCAAATATCCTTCCCTGCCTTTGAAGACCAGTTTGGCAGCTCTCCCCCATCCTGTTTCATCATCTGCTGAGTAAGATCTTCTCCCTAAGGCACATCCTTTGTGTTCAGCCCAGCCCACTTCATACCTCATCAGAGGCTGGCCAGTCGGAAAAGGGCACTACAGAGCTGATGTTGGCAACGTTCAGGTAGAAATTTTAAAACTCTTAACCTGAACTAGTCATATTAAATCCAACAATGGCAAGTTGTGGGATTTATTCTGAAAATTAATTTGATACCAAACTCAAAGTATCTGTCTCTTATGGGGACTTTGTCTACTTAAAATAAAGTCTCCCCATTATGGAGGCCATTCACTACAGTGAGGGAAAAAGACTTTGGCTATTTTACCTCCCTAGGGCTTATAAGATAATTTTTATAAGGTCCCTACTTATAGTTACATGGCACCAAACCCTAGGGGCACATGGGCACACCTTAGGGGTTGCTTAGATGTAAAAGTAAGGTAGATTAAGACTTTGTAAGTACTTTATTTCCAAAGTCGAATTTGCATATAACTTCAGTTTAAAAGCAGCCAGCAAGGCAAGCCTGCCTTTAAAATGACACTGGGCACCTCAGCAGTGGACCTATGGGGGCACTACCTATGCTGGGGTCGCTAAACCTACATGCCCTACCATATACTATGGATTTATAGGTAGGTTGACACTGCCAATTATAATTAGCCTCATTTGCATATCCACTTTACACAAAACACTGTCCCTGGGACTGGTAAGCAGTACTCAGGGAACGGCCAAGAGTCAGTAACCACCAGTATCTGTCCAAAAAGCTTGGGGGTGAATAGGGCAAAAAGAAACTTTCCTACATCTGTCATTCTGGATGCCCGAATTTTATAGCAGTTGCCTGGGGAATGCACAGATTTCTTCTGTCCCCAAGACCCGTCTAATGAATCCTAATTTATAGGACACCAGAACCACTTCGGAAACCTAAAAATGACCACTTCCCCAAAGTGGCATTTCTAGAGTATCAATGACAAAACCACCTTTACCATCATATAGGGTTTATCATTCTGAATTCAACTATACTAAATTTAATGAGGCTGTTCCCCTGCAATCCACTATTGTAGCCAGACTTATTAAGACTCAATCTCCCATGTTACCTTATGGGCAGAGCAGCTCTCGTAGGTAGTGCGAACACGCATGTGTACTTGGCACTGCTTAGGGCACGTATCCCCTGGGGCACACCTATGCCAGAGCATATGGGCCACCTTTTTAAAGCCACCACACAGGTGCTATTACACCAATACTGCCTTGTTCTGTCAGGCTCAGTTCTTTTATTAAGGTACCTGTGCACAAATGTGCACAACCTGGCAAGTGATGCCAGCTCCTGTGCCTATATAAGAAAACCACCCAGGTCCAAGATGACACTCAGGTGAGTGGCACATGACAACATCCAGGTGCAAGTGTGCACACACTGCCACGTTGTGCCAGTCTCATTTAAGCATATGGCTCCCTGGTGCAATTAGGCACCTCAAGGCCAGCTATGCCAAGCTCACCTTATATATGAACTCCCACATGCACATGGGCATGGAGAGGCCCCCTGTGCATGGCTCACTACATGCCCCTATTGGCAAGGTGTGCTCTGTGCAACATACATAAAATCCCCCCATTGTGTAAGTGTACACCCACTGGCCTGGTATGCCACTCTTAGTACCTCTGAAGGCCCCATGGTCTCTGTGCACATCTTGGGCTCTGCCATGGTCGTACCCACACACATTGGTCAGCACCACTTCCCTTCCAGGGGAGGACATGCACGTGCATTTCCCCCATGCCCAAACAGGGTGTGTGTGCCCATGGCCACCAGTAGCAGACTGGCCCACCTTATCGATGTGGCTGACTCCCCCTATAGGTAGGGTATACCCACATGGGGGAGGCCCTCCTGGATACAGCACCTCAACCATGTCCAGAGCCACCCCTTCCTACCATAGGTAGGAATTCCATGGCCACTTTCCCACTGCCAGACTGAAGGGAAGTGCCCAGAGTCCTAAAGTCTCGCACAGAGAGTCAGCAAAGACTGGGAGGAAAAAACAATAAAAAAATTCAGGAAAATTCCCTCAGCAGAGCCATGTCCAACAGTTACTTATATTAGCTTTCCATAGTCTTCCAAATTGTATTTTGTTAATCATCTATATGAAGGTCTAAATGTCAATCTGAGCATTTTAGTAACAAGACCCATATTATAAAGTAGTCTCTCAATTACATTCACACAAATGTCCAGTATTCAAATCACTGAATGGTGAGGAGTTTGAATTCCGCTCATTTGTGAATGGGGAGCCAGTGAACCTCCTTCAGGTGTGGTGTAGTGTGAGTGTGGTGTAGGAGGTTGAGAGTGATTCTGGCCTCTGATACATAGTCTAACAGCATAATTTACTGACATTCCTCATTCTGCCCCTCATGTTTGAAGCAAGCAGGTTTTTCGTTAATTGACAAACTATGGTAATACCTGATTTAGACATAGTAAACAAGGGTGATATGGTCCACCCTTTTTTAACCGTGAGCTCCTGGGGAAAATATCGTGACTGTCAAGAGTGAAGACTGACTTCTTCTACAACATCCACAGGCTTAGTTCGCTGTTGTGTTATAGTATGCAGATTTGTTGAGAGCACTATCAACTAGGAGGACATCCTGGCACTGAGCAGGTGTGAGTCTAGGCATATCTAGGGCCTAGTGGGATGACTCAAAAAACCAAGTCTTCAGCTCCTTTAGAACTCAAGAAGTGCAGATGAGGCTCTTATATGTATCAGCATTCTGTTCCTTGTTTTAAGGGCCATGCATGAGAAGCCTAGCCCATGGGGTCTGGTTTTCTGTATTCATGGGATTTGTGCAAGTAGTAGTCCACATAAGCAGTGTTGTCTGGAAGGATTATGAAAGCAAATGTGATTTTTGAAGTATGTTGGGCCAGTGTTATGTAGTGCCTTGAAAATATGCATAAGGAGTTTTAATTATGCTCATTTGTGAATGGGAAGCCAGTGGAGCTCCTTCGGGTGTGGTGTGATGTGAGAGTGGCATGGGAGGTTGAGATTGATTCTGGCCATGGAGTTCTGATGCCTTCTTCTAGTGAGTTTTTTGTTGATCCTGCCATAGAGGATGTTCCCGTAGTCCAGCTTGCTCATGACCAGGGTTTGTGCGATGGGTTTCTGTGTGCTGATTGGGAACTATTCCTCAGCATCTTCATGGTATGGAAGCATGAGATGGTGATGGCATTGACTTGGAGGGGTCATGTTGAGTTTGCTGTTGATGATGATCCCAATGTTCTTGGCGTGGATGGTGACTGTCAGTCCTAGCTCTGTTGCCCACCCGGTGGGTTCCCACAGTGATGTGCTCATCCAAAAGATCATGATTTTGATTGTGTCAGTGTTCAGCTTCAGATAGTTGGACCCATATTTATGGAAGTTTAGCGTTGCCTTAGCGCTATTTATTTTGGCGCTAAAAAGGTGCTAACTTTCCTCCATATTTATATTTTGACGCTAGACCCATCTAGCATCAAAATATTGGAGTTGGCACAATTTTTAGGATGTGCGAACCCACCTTGCATCAGTGAGATGCAAGGTAGGTGTTCCTGTCCTAAAAGTGACGCTAGCTACCCAGCGCCATATTTAACTCCCGGCGCAGAAACGACGGGCGGATAGAGGCAGGCCTAAATAATGGTACTAATCCAGCTTAGCGCCATTATTTAATGCCTGGTCAGACCAGGTGTTAATGTGCAGGTCAGCCCATTTCCATGGGGAAACACCATGGAATGTGCACAAAGATGCCCACCCCAAGCCCCAGCAACACCACCACCCACACCAGAGGGACTCTACAGGAGGAGGGAGCCCATCCCAGGTAAGTTGCAAGTAAGTGTTTGTGTATGTGTGTGGTGTGCCATTGGGGGCCCCTTACATGGGGCCCCCTGCCTGTCACTAGGTATGCAGGGCTTATGGCGTATAGGCTGATGGACCTTTTGACTGCGCTTTGAGTTGTTCCCACCATATAACCCCGTACCAATACAAATCAATAGCAAGTAGAAATCAATGACATCAATAATCAATAGGAGTCAGTAATTTGCACACACCATGACCTCGCAGTCATGAATAACCAAACCGTTATAAAAGTTAGTTGTTTTTTCCCTATATTAACACTGCTAATATCACGTAACTTGATCTCAATATCAAATGATACACATACAAAAACAATACTGGCTGACCAAAGCAGCCAAAGAATGGCAATCTAATCAAAGCTTGAGCTACTACACATTCTAAGGATAAAGTACAAATTAATAATACAAATAGCTGCACAAACAATATGACGTACGTTTAGATTCAGCGACATCAAATGTCATTACTTGTAGCGAACTTCATCAGTGAGAACCCTATCTAACATCAAATTAGAATAGCATGTTTGGGCTTCATGCAAAACAATTTAGGGCTCTTTCTAGCGGTTGGTACCTAGAAACAAAAGCAAATAGACATAACAATCAGTAACGTCATCATATACCTGTCCTCAATATGGTTCAGCAAGCTGTGACAGTCTTCGTCAACAGGACATCAGTTCGGTCAGCAAGACATCTGGATTCAGCATCAAAGTTCAGAAAAGTATTGTCTCTCTTAAGCAATAAAGTTAAGCACGTCTCTTCTCAGGACAGTCAAGAAAATAATGGCTAAACACACAGAATAGAAGGGGGAGAATAGCCTTCTTCTTTTGGTGCAGTCTGGCTAAGTTAGATTTCCTAAAACTACTTCCTATATCCTCATTGGTCAAAGAATTGCATGTTTACATTTAGTCCAATGAAACTAAAACCCTTAATCACAATTTAATTCTCTAAGCAACCATTTTTTTAAACGCCTAAGAAATGCAGCTTGACATGAGGCTGTGCAACTAGGCCAAGACCTTGCTAAGTTAAGGCCTATAATTAATGAAGCTAATATATAATGCATTACCTTTAATATGGCATATTACTACATTAATCAAACATAAGCTCAACACTTCATATTAATAAGCCATTAATAAGTACACTTTGTGAACATTGGCGGCCACTCACGTGGGCGCATCATCAAATGGGTGCATTATTTTTCTCTAGGTTAATGCATTTTCTATGTAAATTCGACACTCAGAATACATGAACATTCATTTAGAAAACTCATTAATAAACTCGGCGTTAACAGTAATGACTCCTGTCTATACATAGACAGGAGTCATTTTTTGGCTGCTTGTACATCAATATAAGACGCTAGGCTGATTAGCGGCAGAAGTTTTGCCGCTAACCAGCCTAACCTCATTTCTGACCCACTAGCACTATTTCCCCTAACACCATCCCCCACCTGCAAGCGTCTTTTTTTGTGATGCTAACCACTCCTTAGTGCCATTGTGCACCATTTCATAAATATGGGGCACAGATGGCTTTAAGGAATGGTGTTATCTGGCATTAAAAAAAGAGGCACAACTGCGTTAGCGCAGTTGTGTGCCATTTTTCATAAATATGGGCCTTGTTTTTTATCCAGGGGGCAATTTCAGACATGCAAGCATTGAACTTCAACTGGCTACTGGGCATTTTGTCTGAGAGTGAGAGAATGAGATGCGTATCATTGGTGTCAGACAGGCCATTGATATTGTGAGATTGAATTATGCTGGTTAGAAGGCTCGTGTATGCATTGCAGAGGGTCAGGCTAATGGAGGATCCTTGTGGAACTTTGCAAGTGCGGCGCTGGGAATGAGAGGTGTGCAGTGCCAGGCTGACTGACTGGGTCCTTCCAGTCAGGAAGGTACAGTTCCATCCGTTGTCTTGTAAGAAATGGATGAGGATGGGGTGTGAAACTCAAATGCTGTGGAGAGGTCCAGGAAGATGAGGGCCACCATGTCTTCCCTGTCCAGAGTCATGCAGATGTCCTCTGCGGTGGTGATGATAGCAGTTTTCATTCTGTGATAGGGTCTGAAACCAGACTTAGTGGTGTCAAGGAGTTGATGGTCGTTGAGGTATTCGGTGAGGTGTCTGTTGATGATTTTCTCTAAGACCTTAGCTGTGAAAGGTAGCAAGGTGCTTGGCCTGTAGTTGACGAGTGATGAAGGGTCTGCAGAAGGTTTCTTAAGCAATGGGAGGACACTTGCAAGTTTCCACGTATCTGGGCATGTTACGGAAGAGTTGGAGTTTTTTAGAATGGGTGTGGGCATGGCCCTGATTGGTTGCTGTCCTCTGGACTAAGCGTGGTCGAGGTTACACTAACCAGCATAAAAAGTGCCCATACCAGGGGCAAAGACCAAAGACCAGCATTCCCCATTGGACTCACACCAGATACATCCGCATAAATGACAATTGTTTTCTAGTACCTACATGAATACATAAATAGGGCCTCCGGAACCCTGAATTGGCAGACCACCACAGACGACTCCTCTTTCAGAGATGTCTAGCTTTGTTGTTAAGGTAAAATGCCAGTTTGCCATTACAGCGCTCTCTTTCACCTACCAACAAGGCCTGATTTTTACAGTCACCTGCTCTATCTGGCGCCCTTATGTGGTCATTTGGAGTGGTATTGCAGGGCAGCTCCCTGCAACTGCCAACACCATTCTGGTGATGTCTCTACTTTGTCCTACAGACTCAATGCAGCTCACTCTGCGAAACCAACTGCATTCAAGAAGACAAAAGGCAGCATTTACATTTTTACGATATCTGTAAATAAATCAAGAATAATATTAAATAAGCCTGCTGCGAGGGCAACAATAATATACGTATGACGGAACCAGTATGACACCACACAAGAGCAACGATCCAAGAGCTTGGTAAAGAGAGTAAACAGTTCGAGCTCGGGGACAAGAAATATTCAGATCAAAGTATGTGTTGTTTAGCAATTTTCTTTCCATTTGAATGAAAAGGAGATTTGTTTAAAAAGAAAATAGTATTTCTGGCATGTTCCATGATAATATAGCCGTGAGACGTTACTGATGTTGTATATTTTCATTAATCCTCAAACTACTGAATTGTTTTATATGCACGAAGCAGATGAGGTGATCGAAATGCTGGTGCTCTTTACACTTTCAACGTGTTTACTGGAAAGTACCACAGGGTGGCACCAAAACCCAATACATAAGCAATGACAGTTTCTTGGCAAATTTTTAACGTAGCTTAATGGCGAGTAAAGAACGAAATTCTAACAAGAATACACGGTGCCCCATTACAAGAGCGGTGCAATTATATAAATATGCTTGTATAGTTTTTTCCTTTTTGCAGATAATCCCAGAACTATGCCTTGATAGCTGCCCAAGGCGCAGGTTTTCAGACTATTTCTGGAAGTGTCAGGGGAGGGCGGTTTTAACGGTTCCTATTCCACTAGTGCGGAGAACTCCACACAGGGAGATGCAGCTTCCTAAGCAATTGCACATTTTTTTCCTTCCTGGAAAAAATATTATTCGCGATGCTAGGGGTAACCCAGTCGCCCTTTCATCCTCAATGAGGGGTTACTTTCAGCCATGGTGGTAGCCTAGTCAGTGAGATATGGGGGATCTCACATTTCCCAGTTAAAAAAGCCTTGGGCCACAGAGTGGAGGGGTGAGAAAACCAAAGTTTGGGATGTGCCTTTCACCTGGGGAACAGGGTGCGTACAGATTTGCATTAGGTGGACCGCTGTCTACAGTTGCATAGCGGGCAAAAGACAATGGGGTGGAACTACAGTCCTGGCCCCTTGATAAACCTCTGTTGAAAAAGTGTCAAGAGATTTTCATTTTTAATTTATGTTTTTGGATTATTAGAAAAGTAATTTAGCTTGGGTAGCCATTGCTGATCCGGGCTGAATTTTTGTGGACTATATTTTTTAAAATGGCAGATATGTTGCAGTGATGATGTAATATTTCAGGAACCATGAGACCTATATCCTTCATTTTGGTGTCAAAACATAGGTTTTGGGGGTCAAGTAATCTTATAAAGAAAGAAAATAACTCCTCAGAGACACCCTTCCAGCATTTTACAAAATGACAACTATATAATGATATGTTTTAGCCATCATAACGGCAATTTATTTTAATGTCTTTGTTTCAGGTTTTCCATTGATTCAGATTCTAAACATGAGCGAAGCAGTTGGTAGCAGAGGATCTTTAGCTCCTGACAGAGTGTTGCTAACTATAAAATCTGAGGATTCCTTCAACAAAGAAAACGGTATCATATGTCAAACAAATCCGAAAGAAGAACTAACATCAATTGCGGCTGAACAGAAAAGAGTTCGAGATACTGCAGAAATACGGCAAGACAAAGTTCACAAAAGATTGAAAATGATGGGTGAAGGGGATCAAATATTTTATCATTGTAACAACAAGTGCTACAAGTCGTATAGAAGGGAAGAAAGCCTGGAAAAAATGTGAAAAAATAGCAGAACCAGTTAATCACAACAAAAATCTGAGTCTTCTGAGAATGGAATACAATCAAACAAAATGGCCATCCACTTAGAAGATCGATGGCTACCTCTCGTCCACCTTCAACAACTGATCATAAAGCAGAGGATCTTCAATGTGTTATTTGTGGTTTAGCCAGATCAAGAGCCAAAGGGATTGACGAAAGAACAAAGTACAGATTATGTGAGCCTCAAAGGGCAAACACGTTTTTATCTGCAGCTAGTTTCTTCCATGATTACATTTTCACCTGAGTAGCTGATCCAAACAACAAGGTGAATATATCAGCAGCGGATATGTATGCCCATCGGAAGTGCATGCATGCATACATTCGAAAATATGAATGCACAATGAGCTCCCAGAAGAACATAACCACCAGCCTTCAGTTAAATTTGCACTGTTGGAATTAAAGCAAATGAAGTTTTAAATCCACTCGTGTGCTGGCAATGGGTTCACACTCAGTGATAATGGTCAACATTGATGAAACTGTATTGATCCATAATAACGTAATTAATATTTTTCTGGTGAGAAAGTACAATCACAGAATTCGTTTTTGTCAGCCTAACAAAAAGAATGAGACACTTGATTTTCACAGCTGAGTTGACACCTGAAGTTCTTGCTGCCAAAATAAGATTGCAGGATGAAGTAAAATCAGCAGGAACCATTTTAAGAAACATCCTGAAAGATTTAGATTTCGGACTTCATGACAAATTTTGTGATGTCCTAGAGCTCCACAAATCATGGGAGTCAACAAGAATGCCTGATGTTGTCTTAACACTTTTTATATCACTGTTTAATATATGCAAAGCAAAACTGTTACAAACTAAAGTTCTTGACTTCAGAATAGAAGCCGACAACATTGATGATGGCTGTTAGACTTGACAGCCTTAGGGGAGGTCACCCCTAACTTTTGGCCTGCCTCCCTCCACTTTTTAGATACTGTTTTTGCTGGTTTTAAGACTCTGCGCACTTTATCACTGCTAACCAGTGCTAAAGTGAATATGCTCTCTCCCTTTAAACATGGTGTTAGAAAAGGGGTCTTTGGTTGGCAGTCAGGTTACCCCATGTCCAAGCAAGGACCCTCGCTCTAGTCAGGGTAAGTCACACACAATCCGAATTATCCTGTGCCCACCCTCTGGTAGCTTGGCACTGAGCAGTCAGGCTTAACTTAGAAAGCAATGTGTAACGTATTTGTGCAATAAATCACACAACAACACCATATAGCACCACATAAATACACCACACAGTGTTTAGAAAAATATATAATATTTATCTGATAAGATGCAGGTCAAAACGATTAAAATGCAATAAGTAGATGTTGAGATATTACTGTAAAAGTGATATAAAGTATCTGAAGTCTTTGAAAAAACAAATAAATGTCTATTAAAATCAATAGATGGCTTTTGCAAGCACAAAGTACCTGGTTCACGCTCAAAACCCTCACAAGGGACCACAGAGGAGGCGATGCGTGGAAACGGGGAGGTGTGCGTCGGTTTCACCCCTTGGCACACCGAGTTGCGTCATTATTTTCCACACAGGGGAAGACTTTGCGTCGTTTTCCAGCATGTGGACTGGGTTCCTGTTTGGGTTGCGGGATTTTCTGGTGCCCCGGGGAAGGTGCGTGGAATCCTGGGCTTGTAGGGAGCAAAGTCACAAGTGCTGCGTCAATTCAGTGGGCATTGCGTGGGAATTTCTCATGCACGGCAGGCGATGCGTCGATTCCTCTCTGGAAGTCGGGATGCATCGTCCTGGGTCGGCTGTGCATCGATCCTGTGGGCCGTGCGTCGAAGTTCCGGTCGCTACGCAGGCGCTGCGTCGATCTTCTCCTTGCGAAGTCAGGCTGCGTCGTTCCTGTTTGGCGTGCAGTGGATTTCTCACTGCGGGGCAGGCTGTGCATCATTTTTAGCAGGCTGTGAGATGAATTTTCACTGCACAAGGAGTCCAGTTGCAGGAGTGAAGTCCTTTTGGTCCTGAGACTTCAGGGAACAGGAGGCAAGCTCTAGCCAAGCTCTTGGAGAGCACATCTCAACACAGCCAGGGAGCAGCAAGGCAGCAGTGAAACAGCAAGGCAGCAGTCCTTCTCAGAAAAGCAGTCCAGGAGAGTCCTTTGGGCAGCCAGGCAGTTCCTCTTGGCAGGTCTGGCTCAGGGATTCTTCACCAGCAGGTTTCTTGTCCAGAAGTGTCTGTGAGGTAGAGTGTCTACCCCAAGAAGTATCTAAAGTCTGTGGTTTTGGGTGCTCTTCTTATACCCATTTTGGCCTTTGAAGTAGGCTTACTTCAAAGGAAAGTCTCACTTGTTTGTGAAATCCTGCTGTGCCCAGGCAAGGCATCAGACACACACCAGGAGGTTGGAGACTGCATTGTGTGAGGGCAGGCACAGCCCGTTCAGGTGCGAGTGACCACTTCTCCCCTCCCTCCTAGCACAGATGGTTCATCAGGATCTGCAGGCTACACCGTAGCACCCTTTGTGTCACTGTCTGGACAGAGGTGCAAACAGCCCAACTGTCAAACTAACCCAGACAGGGAATCCACAAACAGGCAGAGTCACAAAAATGGTTTAAGCAAGAAAATGCCCACTTTCTAAAAGTGGCATTTTCAAACACACAGTCTCAAAACCAACTTTACTAAAACTATGTATTTTTAAATTGTGAGTTCAGAGGTCCCAAACTCCACTTGTCTATCTGCTCCCAAAGGGAATCTATGCTTTAATCATGTTTAAAGGTAGCCCCCAGGTTAACCTACGAGAGAGATAGGCCTTGCAACTGTGAAAAACGAATTTGGAAGTATTTCACTGTCAGGACATTTCAAACACATTAGTATATATCCTACCTTAACCATACACCTCATCCTGCCCATTGGGCTACCTAGGGCCTACCTTAGGGGTGTCTTATATGTAGGAAAAGGGAAGGGTTAGGCCTGGCAAGTGGGTACACTTGCCAATTCGAATTTACAGTTAGAAACTGCACACACAGATACTGCAGTGGCTGGTCTGAGACATGATTACAGGGCTACTTATGTAGTGGCACAACCAGTGCTGCAGGCCCACTAGTAGCATTTGATTTACAGGCCCTGGGCACCTCTAGTGAACTTTACTAGGGACTTACTAATAAATCAAATATGTCAATCATGGATAAACCAATTAACAGTACAATTTACACAGAGAGTGTTAGAAATGGGGTTTTTGGTTGGCAGTCAGGTTACCCTCTGTCCAAGCAAGAACCCTCACTCTAGTCAGGGTAAGTCACACACAATCCAAATTATCCTGTGCCCACCCTCTGGTAGCTTGGCACTGAGCAGTCAGGCTTAACTTAGAAGGCAATGTGTAAAGCATTTGTGCAATAAATCATACAATAACATAATATAGCACCACAAAAATACACCACACAGTGTTTAGAAAAATATAGAATATTTATCTGGGTATTTGCAGGTCAAAACGATCAAAGATGCAATATGAATTTGTAAAGATATCACTGAAAAGTGATATAAAGGGGGTTATTCCAACTTCGGAGGAGGTGGTAATCCGTCCTAAAAGTGACGGTTATACCACCAGCCGTATTACAAGTTCCATAGGATATAATGGACTCGTAATACGGCTGGTGGTAAATCCGTCACTTTACCATCACTTTTGGGACAGATTACCACCTCCTCCAAAGTTGGAATAACCCCCAAAGTGTCTTAAGTCTTTAAAAAGTAAACAAAGTCTCTTTCAAGCACAAAGTACCTGGTTTGGAGTGGAAAATCTCCACACAGGGCCGCAGAAGAGGAGATCCGTGGAAAAATTGTGGGTGCGTCGGTTACGCCCCTTCACACACGGACTTGCGTCGTTATTTTTCACGCAGGGAGACGAGCGTCGTTCTACGGGAGGAAAAACAGTGTGTGCGTCGGTTTCGCCCCTTCACACACGGACTTGCGTCGTTATTTTTCACTCTGGGAAGACGTGCGTCATTTTCCGGCACGCGGACCGTCTCCTTCTATGGATCGTGGGATTACCAGATGTCCCAGGGTCTGTGCGTGGATTCTTCGGCTTGTTTTCCGGCTGCGTGTCGTCTGAAGTTCCGGTCGCCCCTTAAGCGTTGCGTCGAGCAGCAGCGGCGTGCGGCGATTTTCTCGCCTCGGAGCAAGCGGTGCGTTGAAATTTTCGGCGCACGAAGAGTCCAAATGAAAAAAAGAAGTCTTTTTGGTCCTGAGACTTCAGGGAACAGGAGGCAAGCTCTATCCAAGCCCTTGGAGAGCACTTTTACAGCCAGACAAGAGTTCAGCAAGGCAGCAGGCCAACAGCAAGGCAGCAGTCCTTTGTAGAAAGCAGACAGGTGAGTCCTTTGAACAGCCAGGAAGTTCTTCTTGCCAGGATGTAGTTTCTGGTTCAGGTTTCTTCTCCAGCAAGTGTCTGATGAGGTAGGGCAGAGGCCCTGTTTTATACTAAATTGTGCCATTGAAGTGGGGGTGACTTCAATGAGTGGCTAAAAAATACACCAGGTGCCCTTTCAGTTCAATCCTGTATGCCAGGGTCCCAGTAGGGGGTGTGGCAGTCCTTTGTGTGAGGGCAGGCCCTCCACCCTCCCAGCCCAGGAAGACCCATTCAAAATGCAGATGTATGCAAGTGAGGCTGAGTACCCTGTGTTTGGGGTGTGTCTGAGTGAATGCACAAGGAGCTGTCAACTAAACCTAGCAAGACATGGATTGTAAGGCACAGAAAAATGTAAGTGCAAAGAAATGCTCACTTTCTAAAAGTGGTATTTCTAGAATAGTAATATTAAATCCGACTTCACCAGTCAGCAGGATTTTGTATTACCATTCTGGCCATACTAAATATGACCTTCCTGTTCCTTTCAGATCAGCAGCTGCCACTTCAACAATGTATGAGGGCAGCCCCAATGTTAGCCTATGAAGGGAGCAGGCCTCACATTAGTGTAAAAACGAATTTAGGAGCTTTACACTACCAGGACATATAAACTATACAGGTACATGTCCTGCCTTTTACCCACACAGCAACCAACTCTAGGGGTTACCTAGGGCACACATTAGGGGTGACTTATGTGTAGAAAAAGGGGAGTTTTAGGCTTGGCAAGTACTTTTAAATGCCAAGTCGAAGTGGCAGTGAAACTGCACACACAGGCCTTGCAATGGCAGGCTTGAGACCAGGTTAAGGGGTTACTGAAGTCGGTGGCACAACCAGTGCTGCAGGCCCACTAGTAGCATTTAATCTACAGTCCCTAGGCACATATAGTGCACTCTACTAGGGTCTTACAAGTAAATCAAAATAGCCAATCATGGATAAACCAATCAACAGTACAATTTACACAGAGAGCATATGCACTTTAGCACTGGTTAGCAGTGGTAAAGTGCCCAGAGTTCAAAAGCCAACAACAACAGGTCAGAAAAAATAGGAGGAAGGAGGCAAAAAGTTTGGGGATGACCCCGTCAAAAAGCCAGGTCCAACAGAGAGCATATGCACTTTAGCACTGGTTAGCAGTGGTAAAGTGCTCAGAGTTCAAAAGCCAATAAAAACAGGTCAGGAAAAATAGGAGAAGGAGGCAAAACAAAGTTTGAGGATGACCCTGCAAAAAGGGCCAGGTCCAACATGACCCCCCACTAGCCTAAAGCCAGGGGAGAACAATAACTATCCTGATGTACTTCCCTGATTGAGGCGATAAAACAAGGACTCAGGCCCACAACAGCAGTGGCATGCTCCAGTTCTATGCCTTCCTGACTCCAGTTGGATCCCTCTGTCCATGCTCTCAGGGCCCACTAAGCTAACCCATGGGGAACCTTTCTCCTCTCCTGCAGATACCCTCTGTGGAGCACCTAACCTTACTTTGCTCACAGATGTATCCCAGGGGCCGAATAGTACCACCAGGGCCAACATAGTGGTGTTGCCCACTCTACCTCTGGGGTGTGACTCTTCTCCCCCCCCAGGGGTAACTCTATCCACTAGGACAGCAAGCCTCAGTGGCCACTGACACCTGTCATGGTTGAGAGCCAGGCCCCAGGCCTCTCAAAGCTCTCTAACCACTGTGACTGTAGAGAGTGGGGGGCGGTAGACCCATGTGCCTGGCACCATTTGACCACTCTCCCTTCCACCAGGTCAGGGATGACAGCCTAACCTTGGTCCTCCCCTCTGGGGCTCTGTACCCTCCCTCCTGGAGCGGCACCCCCAGAGTCCAAAATTGTCAGGGTGCTTATAGAAGCAGTCCTGCACAATTCTACCACCAGTGCAGGGGTTTTAACCTGCAACTGGTCTTCCAACCTAGGGTCTGTGCCTTCAGGTTGGACTAGGGTCAGGGGTGAGGATTCCCTCCGCCTGCCCTCCCTTCTGGGGTCCTGTACCCCCCCAACTAGGAGTGGCCCCACCAGAAGACAATATGGTAGGGGCACTGTTAGCAGTAGCCCCTCCGTCCAGGTCAGGGGGGACACCTTGAACCTGGCCTTCCAATCCAGGGTCTGTACCCTTAGAATGAACTATGGTCAGGGGTGAGTCTCGCTCTCCCCTGCCCCTTCTCCAAGGGTTCTGCACCCCCTCCCACCTCAGGGAGAGTGCCCCTAGAAATCACACTAGGGGGGGTGATTGGGCAAACCGCCCCCCTTTCAGGTCAGGGTTTATCCCCTGTTCCTGATCCTCCAGTCCATGGTTTGTGCCCTCAGACTGGACCACTGCCTGGCAAACCAGGACTTCCTGGGGAGCACACCTACCCCCTACCAGGTCAGAGTTTACCCTCTGAACCTGGTCCTTCAACCCAGAGTCACCACCCTGTGGTTGAACCATTGCATGGCACGCAAGGACTTCCTGGGGGGCACACATATCCCCCACAAGGGACACACCATCCCCAAAGGACCACACAAGAGTCTAGCTGGCGCAGGTCTCCTGACCCCTGCCGATCTGGCAGAGTCTGGATCCCCCCCAACCCAGAAATGGTCTCAGCTGGTTTCCTTCCTGGGGGGCTCTGCTCTCAGAGCTGACCCTTGACCCTCCAGATCCTCCACTGGGGTCCGCAACCCCTTCTCAACCCCTTGTCTGGACTTCTGCACCCCCTCAATAAGAGTGGTACTGCCAGACACCAGAACTGGTGAGGTGCTGGCTACAGCCACCCCCCAAGTTCTCCTGACATTGTGGGGTCTCCCTCAGCAGATGGCCCTACGGTAGATACTAGGTTCCCCTCCGGGTGTTCCCTCATGGAACTCTCCAGGACCTGGGACTGGATCTCGGGCACCCTGGGCCTCAGCCCATCCCCATTCCTTTTCCTCTGAGACTGGACATGGAGTCCCTCACCCATCCCACTACACTGAGACCTATCTAGGACACTGCAAACCTTTCCCACCTCACCTGGTTGGGAAACACCTAGACCACTCCCTTCAGGAGCACCCCCAAATGCCTCTTCAAACTCTCTGGTACTCACCCAGAGGTCTGCCTCCGGTGTTAGCTCCATGGGGTCAGATAACTCACACTCCACTTGGTGCTGGCATAGCTCTGGAAAATAAGGACTAGACATATGCTCTCCAGCAATTACATCACTCAGCCCCTTCACCCAACCATTCAGTGACTCTGCTTTGAAAAAGTACCCAACATCACCCTCCTGAGACTGGTGAGACAGTACCTGACTGTCCCTGACACTCAAGCCACACTCTTCTGGGATGTCTCCACACTCCATAACCAGGACTTCTAACTGGGGGAACCCTTCTCCCTGTCACTTTCATCTAGAGTCAGTAAAAAGTCCCTCCCCTCAGTAGGAATATGACTCCCTGGCCCGTGGTTCCCCAATCCACCTCAGGGACCCTGTGCATTACGGGCGCTACCTCATACTCCAGAACCTCCTGGTGAGTGTCAACTCCCTCCTTCAAGTAGGGCACCACATCTCTGGGCTTGTGCACTTCTTCAGCAGTACTGGATACAAGATTTTTGCTACCACCATCTGAACTGATCTCAGCCCTCATGGATTTTCCTGGACCCTGCAAAAAGGGCCAGGTCCAACACATGGTAACATTGGCTCATACCCAATTGGATTATTTAATTTACTTACAAGTCCTTAGTAAAGTACACTATATGTGCCTGGGCCTGTAGATTAAATGCTACTAGTGGGCCTGCAGCACTGGTTGTTCCACCCACTTAAGTAGCACCTTAACCTTGTCTCAGGCCCGACTTCCAGAGAGGAATCGACACAGCACCTGCCATGCAGTAGAAATTTAAATGCAACGCCCACCAGATCGACGCAGCCCCTGTGACTTCATCCTGTCAGCGCAGGAACACCATGCATCATTCCCGGGGCGTCCGAAAACCCCGCAACCCAAAGAGGATCCACGATCAAGCACTGGAAATCGACGCACAGCCGTCCCTGCGTGAAAACTAAATGACGCATCGCTGTGTGCGGCTCGAGAAATCAACACACACCCCTTGTTTTTCCATGCATCTCCTCCTCTGTGGTTCTTTGGGGAGATTTTGAACACGAACCAGGTACTGCGTGCTTCAAAGATACATTTACTGCTTTTAAAAGACTAAAGACACTTTATATCACTTATACAGTGATATCGCATCATATACTTATTGCATTTTAATCATTTTGACCTGCATCTTATCAGATAAATATTATATATATATATTTATAAACACTGTGTGGTGTATTTTTGTGGTGCTATACTGTGTTATTGAATGATTTATTGCAGAAATACTTTACACATTGCCTTCTAAATTAAACCTGACTGCTCACTGCCAAGCTACCAGAGGGTGGGCACGGGATAATTTGGACTGTGTGTGACTTACCCTGACTAGAGGGAGGATCCTTGCTTGGACAGGGGGTAACCTGACTGCCAACCAAAGACCCCATTTCTAACAATGGCTTTTAAGATAATAACGAAAAAATGGAAGACAATCCCATGAACTTACAGGCTTATGCTGTACAAATGTACTGTCTTTTCCAAATCGTGTTTTATGAATTAGATCACAGCAAAAAGAAAACTTTGTTACACATGATGACTGCCCACGTAATCTATGACAGGTGCAAAAGTAGCGAGAGCTAATCACATCAATGAATCGGATTGGCGTATCAACAAGTTCTAATAACATAATAAGGAGCAGGAACTTGTTAGCAGCTCATTCTGTAAAATCTTGTGAATCAGATAGCACATCACTTCCAAGTCACTTTACCAGGAAAGGATTCACAATTGCTGCTCTTGATAATTGTGATTTTGAAGACAGCTCTCCTCTGTCTGGAACATCCAGCACACATGATACTGCCAGGGTGCTTTTTCAAGACTGTACCAATGAAGTAGCTGCTGGAAAACAAGATCTATCAGCAATAGGCATAAACAGAATGAAGCTGCAAACGTATAACCCAACTGCCTTACCAACGTGTGAAAAATCACTACAAGCCATCATCATCTCCCAGTCTACCAGAAAGTTTCAAAGTGGCTGAGGACATGGATCTTCTTCTACTATATTATGTGGTCCACAAAGTTGATTTAACAGAATTTATCCTATCACTTATTCAGTGCAGACTAAAGGATGAAGAAAAGCCAGTTTCTCAGTGGGCTGAAATTCATGCTCTGATCTCCCAGAACACCAAACCACTGGAGATGACTGGGTTTTTACCATTAATACCATCTCCAGTCACAAACTACGCAACAGTATACATAGCTCTACAAAATTTCCAAAATGTGCATTGACAAACAGCCTATTCGGCCAATTTCCTGCAATGAAAGTGTTTTCCGTATTGTAGCTGAGATTTTTATGTACAATCCAGTAGAATCTGATGATTTTTATCCAATGATGTGCTGTGGTGCCCAGGACGTTATCTCAGTGGATGTGGCATAGACAATGCATTTATTGATGCTGAAATCTTTGGAAGCAAAACTGTCCAGTCAGTATTGAGCGGAACTCATTATGTTTGTTCGTTACAAGGTATGCCCACCATGTCTGAGGCTATAGAAACATTGCGTTGGAATGCTTTCTAGGAGAAGAATGGCAAATTATGTTTTGCATATCTTATCTCAGTAGTGAACTTCATTCAAAAGACATATTACAAAGCCAGGAAATGTTCAATGTACTCAGTTCAAAATCAGAAATCCTGAAAACCAAGTTTGTAGAGTTTGTCAAAGAATGTGAAGAAAAATCAGAACTTTGCAAATACTGGAGATATGTTTTACACATGATAGCGCTAGTGAAAACCTTGGTACATGCTGATCAGGAAGGTGATTGGGAGCTGCACATGAAGACTGTAAAGTCATTGATTACTGTGTTTCAGCAATTTGATTGCATAAACTACCTGAGATATGGGTCCTGGTATTTAGAAAGAGTGAAGGAGCTAAAGGTGGAAAAACCATACCTCTACAGAATTTTCATCAAAAGACATTTTGTGGTGCAAGACAGAGAGGGAAGGTTCAATGCTGTGGCTCCAGATATGAAACTGGAACAGATGATCCAGAGATCACAGAAAAGCCCCGGGAATTGTTGGTCAGACACATAAAAGTGAATATGTTGCTCAATGGCAGCTAGTTTACCATGAAGTACTTTCTTTTTGCATGTTTTCAAAGAGAGGATAAATTCTGTTTCTCACCATGAAGTTGTGGAAAAGTTAGGGGAACCTTTTAATAAACATGTTGACAGCCTTCTTCATTTCATACATCAGCAAGGAAATCCCTTTGAAATGACTGAGCCTGTGCAAACTACACAACTTAGTGATCAAACAATATGTGGATAATGATATAAAAACAAGTCTACTAAATGTCCTGCAACATGGATCGAAACTATATGAACTGAAGCAGGAGAGATTTGTATTGAAAGGAAAAAGCTGTTTGACATCATCACAAAAGCTAAACTTCCATGCTTTAATTGCCATAGTAAGAGTTTCGTCTAACCAGCCAATACAAAACAGATTACAAAAAATCAACTTTCACAAGTACATAGAGAGATGGATGTAGCAAATGAAAGGGGTGAATTTATCAAGGACATTCTGTTTGTTGCATGATCTTTGATGGAGATGCTGCAACCAAACCAGTGAAGCACAAACTCGTACAAGAACTCGAAAAAAAACCTTTCAAACAAAGAATTTCAATTTGAAAAGATGTCCTCATTGAAAACAGCTGTTGTTGTGGACAATATGTCACAACTAAGAATGGTGATGATTTAATCCATGCAGAACTTCAGAGAGGTCATTCAGACTGTTCTACAGATACCAATGTGAGTGTGCACCTTGCAAGATCTGCACATTGTCTTAGATAGTTATCTTGAACTTTCTGTAAAGAATGCGAGAGAATCAGACAAATGTCTACAAGTGGAACAACTGACCTTGCCTGCATCAAAAATTTGATACCTATATTTGTGTGACTTCATAAATTCTGGTCAACTTCAAACAAGATGAACTTGGAGATGTTAACTCGCCAAAACATTGCTGGCACTGCAGTGAACACTGAATTGCCAATTTTTGCAAGTGGAATGATTGTCAATGAGGAGTGGGTGCATGCAGAGATATATTCAAAATGTATGGGCCATATTGTTCAAGAACTTAACAGCAAATTGGAGTAAACTGACTTTTGTGTTGTGCCACACATTAAGTGGGCTGTTCAAATTGCTTCCAATTGAGTTATTGTACTGTCAAATGACAAAGATGTTATTATTGTGTTACTTTCTTACAATGTTCATAAGTCAAGGATTGTCAGTGTTATGGATACGTTATGGAACGGGTGAGAGAAAGACATTCAGGGCCAGATGTACGAATTTCCGATATTGCGATTCGGAAATTGCGAGTTGGTGCGACTCGCAATTTCCGAGTCGCAATATCGGATGCAGAACGGTGTCTCAGACACTGTCTGCGACTCGCATAGCGAGTCCCTGCACTCACAGGGATGGTGGCTTGCTGAAGTCAGCAGACCTCCATGTCTGTGACTGCTTTGTAAATAAAGCAGTTTTTCTTTTTATTTTGCAGCCCGTTTTCCTTAAAGGAAAACGAGTTGCAAAATAAAAAAAATAACGAAACCTTTTGGTTTCGGTTTTTCAGAGTAGGCAGTGGTCCATTGGACCACTGCCTGCTTTGAAAAACCCATTTTGGCAACATTCACAAAGGAGAAGGGGTCCCCTGGGGACCCCTTCCCTTTTGCAAATGGGTTACCACCAGTGTGACACTGGTGGTAACTGCGAATTGCTTTGCGACCGCTTCCGCGGTCACAAAGCAATTTAGCATAGCGATGTGAGTCGCAAATAGGAAGGGAACACCCCTTCCTATTTGCGAGTCGCATTCACAATTTGCGAGTCGGTACCGACTCGCAAATTTTGAATGTGCATCGCCAAAGGCTTTCTGCATGGCGCACACTGCGATTTGCAGTTTGCACCATGCAAACAGCTTTCTACATCTGGCCCCTAATCCTTAATATTCTGTACATGAAACTTGATCCAGAGATGCCCAGTGTTTCTTATCAAGGCACATATTCTAACAGGTGATAACACTATGAGCAAAATTGGAATAAAGCTTTGAGCTTTCACTGCTGAACCTGTGAAGTTTCCAAAA
Source organism: Pleurodeles waltl (assembly GCF_031143425.1). Taxonomy (NCBI): domain Eukaryota; kingdom Metazoa; phylum Chordata; class Amphibia; order Caudata; family Salamandridae; genus Pleurodeles; species Pleurodeles waltl. Next base: position 890,143,727 of record NC_090442.1, on the reverse strand, counting down.
GGATTTGCTGAGACAGAAGAAGAATATGGCTTTAAAGACTTAGAAACATACCTTGTGCATCTGTGGAAAACGAGTTCTGACTGTCACAGATTTGACAATCCTTGGTACAGTGAGTTCAAGAGATCATTCCCATTAAGTGACCTTCCACCAACATCATATTCTGTGCATGGACAAACTAAAAGAGTGTTCTACTTGATCAGAAGATGCATAAATGTTTTGGATCATGCATATGTAGAGGAAGATCGCTGTGAATTTGGCTGGGAAGATATTGATAGTGTGCTAAAACCTATGAAATTTGTAAAGCCTCTGCCTACAGACGTACACGTACATGCACATGCAAAAGCTGATCTACAAAAGGATGTGCCTGTTGATATGCTCTTCTCAAAGGTTCAACATTTTGCAAATGCACCACGAGCGAATGCTGAAACAAATAAATAAAGTGAACTATGAAAATGTGTCTAAAACAGGAGTGAGAAACATTATTTTTTTCATATTCTGATCATAAGCATTGTTTGGTGTATGCATAAAAGGATTAAAAAGCATTATTATTTGTTTCATTTCTATATATGTCTCTTCTTCCTCTATTATAGCCGCCATTTTGGAAAATGGTGGAAAGTTTGCTCTGAGGAGTTATTTTCTGTCTCTCTAAGATTACTTGACCCCCAAAATCTATGTTTTGACACCAGAATGAAGTATATAGGTCTCATGGTTCCTGACATATCACTGCAACACGTTCGCCATTTTAAAAAATGTAATTCAGAAATATTTGGCCCGGATCAGCAATGTCTATCCAGGTTAAGTTGCTTCTCTAATGATCCAAAAATACAAACCAGAATTGAACATCTCTGGACAACAATTTTTTTACTGAGGTATATCAGGGAGTTAGGATTACTAAAGGTGTTCGAAGTGTACGTAATTTGCTCTCACTTAATTACATGATAGTACAGTGAAATTACGTGTAGTTATGTGAAATGCAAATTAATTGTTTTGTGCTATATTTTAGGATGCAAAGCATCCTCACAGCAGATTTTGGCACGAGTATGCAGCCACTCGCCTTCTTTTGTGCCTGTGCATTTGTGGTACATTGTTTACCACAAATTGCACCATTTGTGAAGTGATGCAATTCAAGCAATCTACAGCTGTCCAAGCCCACTACTACAAAAGGTTGTGAATAAAAAAAAAAAAGAAAATAGTACATTTGCACCCATTCAATAACTAGTTCTGTGTGTGCAGATTTACTACTGTTTAGATGAACAGTCATTATGTATATTTAAGTTCCCAATCTAAAAAATTAAAAAGTTAAAATTGCTCATTGCAATGCAAACAAGAAAAACTCACACAGACATAGCAGACTCACCTCTGGCCCCTAGACACAACTACCAAGTTAAGAATGCATTTTGTTTGGGGTGTCACACCCCCAAACAAGCCCCTTGAAACTACTCCCTGTTTCCAGCCTGGACAGGAGTAAATGTCTGACCATTTTCAAGGTAGAAAGGGGTCAGAGAGTAGTTTGACAATGTCTATAAGCACACATGGTTATGTCTGTTCACAAACCTAAAGGAAAACCACACTTTGGAGCACCCACATTCCAGCTCTTGGGTGGGATTTACTGCTCAGCAATTATCTGTATTTGAAGTGAAGACATTCGTAATAGTATATGCATTTATGCCAGCCGGGAATCCCTTTGAGAATTCCTGGCAGGGGTGAAAAAGTTAAATTCCCTCATAGAATAATGTTAAGAGCTGAATTTGCTTTTGTAAATAGGCCTCGTGTATTTGTTGCATACATTAAGAGAATAGTTTAATACTTTTCATATTCTAAAGCTGAGACTCAATTTTATGTACCATCATTGCACTGCATCGGAGGAGAAGTGGCGTCACACACACAATCGATCCTCCAAGGGACCACATGATTACCAGCGTATCTCTAAAGGTGACCCACTAGCATTTTTGAAACACATTTTATTGAATACGTGATATTGATAGTGGGCAGAAACATCCAGTTGTAAACACTAAAAACAAAGATAAAGGAATCTACCGCTTTAAAAAGATTAGTCACTTGGATTGTTTTAATTAGAAAAGGTGTTAATCAGTCCCAGGAGGTTGTATGCAGCAATATCGGGCTTCTTTTCTAACAAGGAAAGTGCTTATGTATTGTTTTCGGCCAGGGTGAAATTTAAATAACTCTGGTGTAATTTACGTAATTTCAGGAATTTCATGTTACACTTGTTATGCGAAATTTACAAAACTTTGCCATTAGCTTACTCTGTGCAAATATGCACCATTCGCTGTAACAATTTACAGTGAATGCTCCATTTAGGTTAAAATGTACAGTGAATCATGGGAGCCTCAGAACGGGAGCAGCCGCTCTTCACTGAGTTTTTGCTTTTTAGCACTATTTTTTAGCACAAAATGCGTCCTGGCTTCAAAAATTGCACCAAGGTCTCATACTGTGCTGAAAAATAGTGTGGAATGACAGATTTGCATTTTGCTTAGTTATGCATAATTCTGTTGAAATCTTCACGTTATGAGAAAGAAATGTACGTGAATTGTGCACACCCCTGTTAGAAATGGGGTCTTTTGTTGGCAGTCAGGTTACCCCCTGTCCAAGCAAGGACTCTCACTCTAGTCAGGGCAAAGGAGAAACACACCTAGTTAACCCCTGTTCAACCCCTTTGGTAGCTTGGCACGAGCAGGAAGGCTTAACCCAGAAGCAATGTGTAAAGTATATGTACCAACACACACCGTACTACAGTGAAACACTACAAAATGAACACCACACAGGTTTAGAAAAATAGCAAATATTTACCTAAGTAGAGCAAGACCAAATACGATAAAACTCCACAATATACAATTAAAAAATATGACTTTAGCAAGTAAAAACACAGAAATAGTGCCTAGAAGTACCAATGCTCCAATTTGATGTTAAGCAGCGTCGTGACGGAATCGTTTCCCACAATGCGACGCCACTGGCGCTGTTTACGGAGTCACACGGACCCCCAGATACAGTACCTTAGCCAAAATGGGGAAAACAGGCCAGTGCTCGGAGTCGGGGAGTGAGGCATCACTGGATCATAAGCGCCATCGGTTCCGGTGCTGCGGGGCAAAGGAGCGGAGGCGTCACGAAGAGGCGTCGGGTCCATGCTACGGAGTGGTAAAGATGAGGAGGAATCAGTTGTGGGGATTGGTCCCTGGACACCTCCGGCAAAGTTGAAGTCTGGCAAAGTCACAATGCTGCGGGGCGACCTCACGGGGTCACGGTCACATCACAGGGCCACAGGTGCTGCAAAGGAATCGAGTGTCACAAACATCAGAGCTACGACACTCTGATCTTGTGAGTTTTCGGGACAACAGCACCGTCGGTGAGGCAAGGCCTGCGATGTCAGTGGGGTCATCACATTTCTCTGAGGTCCACGGCTTCAGGTGCAGGCGGCGTCATGGGTTCCGTGTTGCGGCATCCTTGCGAAGTCGCACATTGTCATCCGGCATCGTTTCACAGGATTTTACCAGAAATTCACTCTCGGGGGCCCAGGAACGGAAAAGGCACCCTCTGACAAGCTAGAGTCTACAGCATGCAGACTCAGAGACTGGTTGGTGAAGCCTTTTCTGTACCTGAGGCTTCAAAAACAGAAGGTAAGCTCAGTCCAAGACCTTGGAGATTCTTCTCAAGCAGGAATATATCACAATGTCCAGTCTTTGTCCCCTTTCACAGGCAGAAGCAGCAACTACAGGATAGCCCAACAAAGCACTGTCACAGGCAGAGGCAGCACTTCGCCTCAGCTCTTCAGCTCTTCTCCATGGCGGAGGTTCCACTTGGTTCCAGAAGCAAACCTTCTGGGGTTTTGGGTCCAATACGCATACCCCTTTCTGCCTTTGAAGGTGCCTAACTTCAAAGAAAAGTCTCAGTTGTTTACAGGATCCTTCCTTGCCCATGCCAGGTCCTAGACACACACCAGGGGGTTGGAGAATGCATTGTGTGAGGGTAGGCACAGCCCATTCAGGTTTAAGTGATCACTCCTCCCTCCACTCTAGCCCATATGGCTCATCAGGATAAGCAGGCTACACAGCTCCCTTTGTGTCACTATCTAGAGGAGATTCACAAACAGGCTAACTGGCAGTCTGGGCATACAGGGAATCCACAAACAGGCAGAGTCACAGAATGGTTTAAGCAAGAAAATTCCTACTTCCTAAATGTTGCATTTTCAAACTAACAATTTAAAAACCAACTTCACTAAAATATGTATTTTTACATTGTGAGTTCAGAGACCCCAAATTCCAAATCTCCATCTACTCTCAAAGGAAAACTGCACTTTAAGAATATGTAAAGGCAGTCCCCATGTTAACCTATGAGAGAGAAAGGCCTTGAACCAGTGAAAACCAAATTTGGCAGTATTTCACTGTTAGGACATGTGAAACACATCAGTACATGCCACACTTTTAACATATACTGCACCCTGCCCATGCGGCTACCTAGGGCTTACCTTAGGGGTGCCTTACGTGAATAAAAAGAGAAGGTTTGGACCTGGCAAGTGGGTAGACATGCCAGGTCGAATTGACAGTTGAAAACTGCACATGCAGGCACTGCAGTGGCAGGTCTGAAACATGTTAACAGGGCTACTCATGTGGGTGGCACAATCAGTGCTGCAGGCCAACTAGTAGCATTTGATTTGCAGGCCCTAGGCACCTCTAGTGCACTTTACTAGGGACTTACTAGTAAGTCAAATATGCCAATTACGGAAAAGCCAATTACACATACAATTTCACATAGGGAGCACTTGCACTTTAGCACTGATCAGAGGTGGTAAAGCGCTGAGGGTAAGAAAAACAGCAAACATAGGGGGTCATTACAACATTGGCGGTAAAAGGCGCTTACCGCCGTGCAGAAGACCGCCAATACACCGCTGCGGCAGCGGCATTCCGCCACAGCTATTATGACACACATCTCGGAATCTGCCGAAAATCAGACACCCACACAACACCGCCACACCAAAGGTCAGTGATAAACTGGCGGAAACAAATCCTCCACCTCCACGCCAACAGAAACACGCCCATGCTATTACGACCCACGAATCCACGCGGTGGTCTTTCAACCGCGGTATTCCATTGGCGGTACACACCGCCGCGCTCAAAATACACACACATCTCCAAAACACCGCCACATTGGACAATTACAAATACACACACCTGATACACATACACACACCACACCCACACACCCAATACAATATAAAACACACACCCACATCACCCACAAACCCCTACGACCAAAAATCAGAGACGAAGGCGACAGAGAGAGTGCACAGAATAGACAACCCCACCACACAGAGGCACACAACACCATCACCCACACAACATCCACGCACAAAACACCACACACCACTACACTCACCACAACCATCACCACATACACCACCCCACACATCACCCACACCACCCCATGGCACGCCAAAGACACCCCCCTTCTCCAAGGAGGAGCTCATTTTCATGGTGGAGGAAATCGTACGGGTAGAGCCACAGCTATTTGGCTCACAGGTACAGCACACATCCATAGCAAGGAAGATGGAGTTAAGGTGCAGAATAGTGGACAGGGTGAACGCCGTGGGACAGCACCCAAGAAATCAGGAGGACATCAGGAAGAGGTGGAATGACCTACGGGGGAAGGTGCGTTCAACGGTCTCCAGGCACAACATCGCGGTACAGCGGACTGGCGGCGGACCCCACCTCCTCCCCCACAACTAACATCATGGGAGGAGCAAGTCTTGACCATCTTGCATCCTGAGGGCCTCGCAGGAGTCGGTGGAGGATGGGACACTGGTAAGTCAAATCTTAACTATCATATCCCCCACCCTACCTGCATGCTATCACACACACCCTCCCTCACCCCCTCCCCTATCACTACAACTCCTCACTAATGTACCCATGACACCAACCACCCATCCCAACACCAAGCCCTGCATGACACAACTAAGCATGGACACCCAGCACTAAAGCATGCCCACTTCACATACCCAGTACACCCCCACAACCATCACCACACAAACCCACACACAGGAATGCTTGCACTGGGGTACACAAACACCCACCCATTGCACACCATTACACACACACATGCAATAATCATGCTCTTATGCCCATGCAGGAACACGAAGGACCGTCACCACACCAGAGGGTCCAGACAACACCACTCCACCCCCAGAAGAGGCCCACAGTGACAAGAGCAGCTCTGCCCTACTCGATCCTGATGACCAGCATCGTGGGCCTCGGGACAGTCGGTTCCCCTTGCACAGGCACAGCCCAACACCGACCTTCCACCCTCTGGTAACACCAGCACAGCACCCACCCATCGGGCCCAAACCTCCCTACCCAGGACAGGTCAATCAGCGGTGTGTCCACCACTACAGGGAACCCAGGATAACCCACCACCCCAACAACAACAGGGACCTGGGGGCAGTGGTAGTGGGCACACGGTCCAGGGGACGGAGGCACAGGAACACAGGGGAACTGGGAGGGCTGCTGTGCGACAGGGGGCGGACAGGCCAAGGGAACCCACTCTCCACGAGGCCCTCTCCTCCATCATGGGAGCCTACCACCACTCCCAGGAGACGATGGCCACGGTCCTGGACAAGTTGCAGGAGACTCTGCGCCTGCAGGACGAACTGTATTTGGGGTTCAGGGAGGAGCTCAGGACCATCAGCTCCGCCCTGGGCACCATCGTAGGGGTGCTGAAGGACATACAGCAGACCTTGAGGGACACCGTGGCGCTCCAAGGGGCCCCTGACACTAGCATGGACGATGAACTGCCCACCACCTCCGCCGGCGCTAGTGGCAGGACGCCCCGCCACAGGACCAACACACCAGCACCCCATCCCCTGCAGACGGACAACCACCACGCAAGCGGTCCCTGAGATCCAGGAACAGGACAGAGCAAGATGGCAAGACCCCCTCCAGGAAATGAGACCACCCTGATTGTCACCCCACTCTCCTACTTTGTTACCCTGTCCATACTTAAATTGCCCCAGCTCCACTTCCAATGCCCTGATGGGCAGTGCACCTGTGAGACTAATAGACTGGACTCTGCCATGAACATTCCTCCGCCATCACCCATCACCATTTTACAACCCCTCCCATGTCTGAGCACTTCAATAAACACCCTTGAAACACAAAACAATCTGGAGTCAGTCTGTGATTTAGTAAAAATTTATTATCAATGACAGTGTCATAATGGGTTTACCATTGTAAAGCTAACATACCTATGTCACACATCACAAGCCCTTGAAGGATGCAAGCAGTTGACACGTAGGTAACCACACCTGTGAAACCGTAATGGGAGGGTACAACTCAGTTACCAAATAGTGATTGAAATCGAAAAACAGGATAGAGGTAGACGTGTGAAAGTTAATGTACTGCTAAAAATGAAAATGTTCTCACCTGTGTCTCACTGGAAATATTGCTGGATGACTGACTCCCTGTTGTCGTTGTCTTCTTCATCAGCTTCATCCTCATCACTGTCCACAGGCTCCACAGCTGCTACAACACCGTCATCGGGATCATCCTCCTGCAGAAAAGGCACCTGGCGTCGCAAAGCCAAATTATGGAGCATGGAGCAGGCGATGATGATGTCGCACACCTTCTTCGGTGAGTAGAATAGGGATCCACCTGTCATATGGAGGCACCTGAACCTGGCCTTCAAGAGGCCGAAGGTGCATTCGATCACCCTCCTAGTCCGCCCATGGGCCTCATTGTAGCGTTCCTCTGCCCTGGTCCTGGGATTCCTCACTGGGGTCAATAGCCAGGACAGGTTGGGGTAACCAGAGTCCCCCAATAGCCATACACGGTGCCTCTGGAGTTGACCCATCATATCAGGGATGCTGCTATTCCACAGGATGTAGGCGTCATGCACTGAGCCAGGGAACATAGCATTAACCTGGGAGAAGTACTGGTCTGCCAAACAGACCATCTGGACATTCATGGAATGATAACTCTTCCTGTTCCTGTACACCTGTTCACTCCTGTGGGGGGGGACCAGAGCTACATGGGTCCCATCAATAGCACCTATGACGTTGGGGATATGTCCAAGGGCATAGAAGTCACCTTTAACTGTAGGCAAATCCTCCACCTCAGGGAAAATGATGTATCTCCTTACGTGTTTCAGCAGGGCAGACAACACTCTGGACAACACGTTGGAAAACATAGGCTGGGACATCCCTGATGCCATGGCCACAGTTGTCTGAAAAGACCCACTTGCAAGGAAATGGAGCACTGACAGCACCTGCACGTCAGGGGGGATTCCAGTCGGATGGCGGATTGGTGACATCAGATCTGGCTCCAACTGGGTACATAGTTCCTGGATTGTGGCAAGGTCAAACCGGTAGGTTACGATGACATGTCGCTCTTCCTTTGTCAACAGGTCCACCAGCGGTCGGTACACCGGAGGATTCCGCCATCTTCTCATATGTCCCAGCAGACGGTGCCTATGAAGGACAACAGCGAAGAACCAGTCATTATTCCTCCAGGTATGTACCCACAGTCACACACAAGACTACACCACTCACAAAACCCTTCCTGGATGTGTGTTGAGTGTAGGCCTAGCTATGTGTGACGCAGTAGTAAATGAAGCCATGTGGGCCCCTGAAATGGCGGATGCCTGACCTCTAAAGTGGGACAATGGGATTGTGGGGTAACTGCGCTGGCGTTGCACACCGTTGCGGTAGACGGTCGTAGACCGTGGCACAATGCTGGATTGGTTAACATTGGACCCTATGGGTCCCAGGAGCCAATGAACAGGTGCGCCGGCGGTGATCATGCCCACCGCCGCGGACGTCACTGCCATTTTCTATCTCTTCAATCACTAGATACCTGACCTTCGACAGGAGAGGACCTACACTGCAAGTGCTGTTGTGACCTCGGTCTGGAAGCGATGATGGCTGCTGCGTCTGGGGAAAGGGCCCCTGCCTTCACTGCACAGGAGTTGGAGAAACTGGTAGACGGGGTCCTCCCCCAGTACACGCTACTCTACGGTCCTCCAGACCAACAGGTTAGTACCAAGGGAGCACGTTGTATGGGCTAGGCCTGGGTGAGAGGGCTGGTTGGAAGAGGGAAGGGGGCAGAGTTCATAGAACATTAATGCATGTGAATGAATGGGCCACATGGCCAGAGTAGGGAGGGGGCCACTCACAACGACGGTGCAGTTGGTAATGACTGTTCCTCTTTCCTTGTGCATGTCATGTAGGTCAGCGCCCACCAGAAGAGGGACATTTGGCGTGCCATCGCCAAGGAGGTCCGGACCCTGGGGGCCCACCAGAGACGGGGCACCCACTGCCGTAAGAGATGGGAGAACATTCGCTGCTGCAGCAAGAAGACGGCGGAGGCTCAGCTGGGGATGGCCTCCCAACGTGGGAGGGGTGCCTGTCGCACCATGATCCCCCTGATGTTCTGGATCCTGGCGGTGGCCTACCCGGAGTTGGATGGGCGCTTGAGGGCATCACAACAGACACAAGGGGGTGAGTACAACCTCATTCTGCTGACTTTGCGTGCAGTGGAGGTGTCTGGGTGGGGGAGGAGGGCTGTGGGTGTACCTAGGCCAGGGCGAGTTCCGTAGGCAAGGCCCCTCCGTAATGTAGGCCATGTGGCACTCTACCCCACCTCAGCAGAGTGCCAAGTCGAGGTATAGTTGCCCCTGTGGCATCCATGTGCACAGATGTCCACCATTGCCATATAGGCCAGATCCCAGAAATTGCATGTGCAGAGGGCAGGAGCACGGCGTAATGCAGGGGGCAGCTGCGTTTGTCTTGTCCGCCAACTGTAGCAGTATGCCATGCACTAAAACCCTCTTTCTTCTGTCTCCCCCCCTTTTTCTGCTCTCCCTGTCCTTTTGTACATCAGCATCAACAGGCGGAGGTACAGTGGCACCGGAGCACGAGGGAGCTGCATCCCACATGGCCATGGAGGGCCACACCACAGACTCAGAATGCACCAGTGGGACGGAGGGCGAGGGGAGCTTCACGTCGGCAACCGGATCACCAAGCAGCGACACAGACTCGTTCGACGATGTGGGCTCCCTTGTGGTGGCGGCACCATCTGTGCCCCCCACCTCTACAGGTACAGCCGCCACCTCCCCTACCAGCACCGCCCTCCCAGCAGCCCCTCAGCGTTCGCCCCGTGCCCGCTCACCCAGGAGGGTGGGCATCACCTTCACCCCAGGCACCTCAGGCCCTGCCCCAGTCACCCCTGCTGCCCTCAGTGAGGAGGCCATTGACCTCCTCAGGTCACTCACTGTTGGGCAGTCTACCATTGTGAATGCCATCCAGGGTGTAGAACAAGAGTTGCAACACGGTAATGCATTCCTGGAGGGCATTCATTCTGGTCAGGCTGTCCTTCAGCGAACCCTGCAATCTTTGGCCTCAGCACTGATGGCAGCCATTGTCCCTGTGTCTAGCCTCCCCCCTCCAACTTCCTCCACCCAGACCCAATCTCCTGTACCCCAGCCCATCCCAAGCACACCTACAGACCAGCATGCACACAAGTCAACACACCCAAGTAGCTCAAGCAAACATACAGACACAACAACATCCACTGCCTCTACTGTGTCCCCCTCCTCCTCTTCTCCCTCCTCCCTCCCAGTCTTGTCTACACACACACCTGCATGCACCACATCTACAGGCACCCTGAATTGCACCAGGACACCCAGCACCACAAGCCGCTCACCTGCACTCACCACCTCCACTGCCATTTACACGTCCCCTGTGTCCTCTCCCAGTGTGTCTGTGACGCCCCCTCCCAAAGTACCCAAACGCCGGCAATCACTCACCCAACATCCATCCACCTCACGACAGCCTCCAGTAGCTGCACCTGCACCCAAAACACCTAAAGTGACACCTCCTACAATCACATCCTCATCCTCCACTCCCAGACCCCCTCCAGCTACCCATCCCAGTGTTCGTCAGAAACTGTCCCTCTGTAAAGTTGACCTTTTTGCCCCCACCACCCCCCTCCAATTCATCAGTCCTGTTGTAGCGCCTCAGCCAAAAAGCCTCCAATACCAGTGGTGCCTGTTCAAGGTTTTTGGAGTGCACCGTCCACCAGGGCAGGCAGTAGGACCCGGAGAAAAGGCACTGGCAGCCAACCCCCTGTAAAGGCTCTAAAATTGGAGAGTGGACGACGGGACCGTGTTAAGACTCCTGGTGGGAAAACAACTGACATGGGTTCCAAGGGGATTGGAGAGTCAGCTGTGACTCCACCAAAGGTGGGGAAGGGCCAGAGGAAGTCTCCCCAGCCTGTTGTGAGTGTCACGGCGGAGAAGTGAGCCATCATTTCCGGCGGTCGAGACACAACCGCCAGCACCGTCGTCACTGGTCCAGAGACCACCACCGGAGTCAGTGCCCAGGAGGGCCCAAATATCGTCACTGGTCCACAGACCACCGCCAGAGTCACAGCCCAGGAGGGCCCAAGTATTGTCACTGGTCAGGAGACCACTGCCACCGCCGGAGTCAGTGCCCAGAAGGGCCCAAGTATCGTCACTGGTCCGGAGACCCCCGCCGGAGTCACAGCCCAGGAGGGCCCAAGTATCATCACTGGTCAGGAGACCACCGCCAGAGTCACAGCCCAGGAGGGCCCAAGTATCGTCACTGGTCAGGAGACCACCGCCGGAGTCACAGCCCAGGAGGGCCCAAGTATCATCACTGGTCAGGAGACCACCGCCACTGCCGGAGTCAGTGCCCAGGAGGGCCCAAGTATCGTCACTGGTCCGGAGACCACCGCCGGAGTCACAGCCCAGGAGGGCCCAAGTATCGTGACTGGTCAGGAGACCACCGCCGGAGTCACAGCCCAGGAGGGCCCAAGTATCGTCACTGGTCAGGAGACCACCGCCGGAGTCACAGCCCAGGAGGGCCCAAGTATCGTCACTGGTCAGGAGACCACTGCCGGAGTCACAGCCCAGGAGGGCCCAAGTATCGTCACTGGTCAGGAGACCATCGCCGGAGTCAGTGCCCTCGAGGGCCCCGGCTGCCACAGCCCCGCTGGGCAATGATGAAACGTCATGCCACACACCAATGTCCAGTGTAGAGAACGTCATGCCACACACCAATGTCCTTATCAGAACCGCCATGTCAAAGCACCGCTGAACAGTCCTGAACCGCCATGGCAAAGCACCGCTGAACAGGGCAAAGACCGCCATGGCAAAGCACCGCTGAACAGGGCAAAGACCGCCATGGCAAAGCACTGCTGAACAGTCCTGAACCGCCATGGCAAAGCACCGCTGAACAGGGCAAAGACCGCCATGGCAAAGCACCGCTGAACAGGGCAAAGACCGCCATGGCAAAGCACTGCTGAACAGTCCTGAACCGCCATGGCAAAGCACCGCTGAACAGTCCTGAACCGCCATGGCAAAGCACCGCTGAACAGCGCAAAGACCGCCATGGTAAAGCACCGCTGAACAGTCCTGAACCGCCATGGCAAAGCACCGCTGAACAGGGCAAAGACCACCATGGCAAAGCACCGCTGAACAGTCCTGAACCGCCATGGCAGAGCACCGCTGAACAGGGCAATGCAACAGGTAGGAATGAATGGACCGCCACATCAGGCATCCTTATCCCATGTGCAGCTGGGACAGTGACAGGACACGACCTTTCACGGGGAGACTCATCCAGTCTGGGCACCAGTCCCCACCAAGACCAGTAGAGACCTGCATCAACTTGAGAGACTGTGGCTTTGCACTCCCCAGGATGGCACAGTGGGCAACCCACCCACTGTAGAGACTTGAGAGACTGTGGCTTTGCACTCCCCAGGATGGCACAGTGGGCAAACCACCCACTGTAGAGACTTGAGAGACTGTGGCTTTGCACTCCCCAAGATGGCACAGTGGGCAACCCACCCACTGTAGAGACTTGAGAGACTGTGGCTTTGCATTCCCCAGGATGGCACAGATGGCATAAATGGGCATGGAGCCCCGTCGTGGATCTGGCTTTGCAGTCATCCGGCTGAGGTGACCCCCCTTCACTTCCCCCTGAGGTGCCTGTAGTATTTCTATCTGATGCCCCGGCAGTGTTCTCTCCGATTGTGGTCAGGTATCGTTTGTGGGCCTCGCCCATGCATTTTTGGACTGTTGGTGCACGGACATTGTTATGTACATATCTGCACTACTTCTCGTCTTGTATATAATTATGACTGATTTTCAAATATATATCTGTATATTTTTGTATGACATGTATATTGGCACATTACATTGTTTGACCGATTTTCGCTTTGTGTATTCATTCTTCCGGGGGGATTGTGGGTTGTTACTGTGAGTTTTTGTGAATGCATTGGTGTGTATGTTTTAATATGCGAGGGTGGGGTTGTTTGGCGTGTGTCCCCCTAACTTTTGCCTCCCCCATGTCGTAGGTGCAGTACTCACCGTTGTCTGCGGCGCCTACGTAGCTGTTGGTCGTAGAGGAGCAGAAAGACAAGGGCAGGGAGTAATTGTAGTTCCGGCTCCATGGATTCCTCGTTCCTCGTGGGATATGTTAAGGTGAGTGTTTTCCCATAGCAAAAGCTGTTTCCGCAGTGTTTTTATCCACGGTGAATCCGCACCGGAAAAGGTGGCGGATTGGCAGGTTGTAATACTGTGGGCGGTACATTGTCTTCCGCCTGTCTGTTGGCGGTGACCGCCGCGCTGCTTGTCTGTACCGCTGTGGCGGGCGAAGCGTTAAAGTGGCTGTCTTTGTTGGCGGTTTCCGCCAGGGTCAAAATTCCCTTTTTTTGTCCGCCGGCCTGTTTGCGGTATTTCCGCTGCTTTAACACCGTCCGCCAGGGTTGTAATGACCCCCATAGAGTCCAGCACATAGTAACAACCTGGGAAGCAGAGGCAAAAGGTTAGGGGATACCACATCAAGAATGCCAGGTCTAACAACCCCTAACTGTTTTCTTTAAAGAACAGCTGGTAAATGTTTTGAATGCTGGTGTTTACCTTGAATGCTTTGATTATGTTTCTGTATGAGATGTGTTGTGTTGCAGCGGACAGTGAACAGATCCTGTGCCCCAGAGTCTGTGCTGTTATTTTGAGCTAGTTAGAATTGGTTTTCTCACAGGAGAAAGAGGTTAGTTGAGAAGTAGACTGGAGTTTGGATTAAGGCCAGGCTAGGTGACAGGATGGACTGTCCTGTCAGAAACGTTTCTGAGGAGGCCTTCACCCAGGAAGGAAGTTGAGAGTAGCTCATCCATCAAAGGCACTAGCTCCATATCCTGATTCATGCCTGAAGTAGTAGAGCCAGTACTCGGGATAGTGGATTACCAATGGTGAGAGATAAACCCTTGAAGCCTTCTAGGTGAGTCTCAAGACCCTCAGAGGCTCCACCGTGTCTGGGAGGTATTTTGCTGAACTGCATGCAGGTTCTATATTTAGAGTGTATATCAGGTTCATGAGGAGAAAATGTTATTAAGTCTAGTTTCACATTTAATAATGCCCAAATTATGGTTCTAGACCATCAGCATGGTGTGACAACTTGAAACAAAGGTCAAAGAGCCAAGGTCTGACTCCTATCCAATCCTGTAGATGCAAGTTCTCTTCAGACCAAGCCCTCTGTTAGTGGCCAAACCATACATCTTTGGCCTAATTGCATATTCAACAAGATGTTCAATGTGTTAAACTAATATACTGAAATGAGAGTGATTTAACTAATAAATTAAAATGAGAGTGATTTATGGCTGAAAAAAGTAAAAAGGTAAAGTCCAAATATATAAATAAGAATTTTGTGTCCTCAGTTATTTGAAGGGTTGGATATGTGGAATCTACTAAGGTATAAATATTTATTTCTGTTATTTTGTGCCCAAAACAGAATGCTAAGAATCTGGTGGAAATCAACACTAAAGGTGTTGGTAAAAAAATGCTCAAACATCTGCAAACAAATCTTGATCTCTGGCACAGTGGGATGTTCAATAATTTATAATTTGAGGTATTGTTGGTGAGACTTTTGCCCAAAGTTGAGAGCTGCATGACATAATGTGAGTTTGGAAAGTAGTATTTTAAGGCATAGTCAGTACATTAAAATCTATGGCTGGGTAATTGCTTCTTTTCTACTGGAACTCTAATACAATGTGCTGTTTTAGAAACATAGCTGTTAGACCTGTCAGCATTAGGGTGTACTTTGATTTTGTTTGTCTTAGGAATCTATGCACTTTACCACTGCTAACCCTTCTTAAAGTGATTGTGCTCTCTCCCTTAAACACAGTGAAAACTGGCTTACACCCAAAAGGCACATTTAATTTACTTGTAAACCCCTAGTAAGATGGAACAGCATATACCAGGGCCTGTAAATTAAATGCTATTAGTGGACCAATAGCATTGAGTGTGCCACCCACTTAAGTAGCCTTTCTAACATGCCCCAGGCTTGCCATTGCAGCCTGTGTGTGCAGTTTTAAACTGCCATTTCGACCTGCCAAAATAAACCTTTTTGACAGGCTTAAACCTTCCTTTTTAATACAAGTCACCTCTATGGTAGGCTCTAAACAGCCCATAGGTCAGGGCAGCCTTGTATGTAAAATGTTGGACTTGCACTTTTAAGTTTTACATGTCCTGGTAGAGAAAAGCTCTCAAATTCATTTTTTCATGATTGCAAGTCCTAGCTCTCCCATAGGATAACATTGGGTTACCTTATTACATTTAACATGTGATCATTTTTTATTAGGAGCTAGTGGAAAAGTCATGTTTGGTGTCTAATGAATTGTAATTTAAAACTCTTTTTGATGGTAAAGTCAGATATTTAGTCGGAATTCTGAAAATGTCCCTTTTAGTAAGTTGACATTTTCATGTCCTTACCATTTGGTGCCTGCAGCTCACCCTGGGTCACATGAATAGGCAATTACCCTTTGTGTGTTCCTCCCAGACAGTATCATGAAGGAGGGGTTAGGTGCTGGCAAGATGGGTCATCTCTGACTTGATGGGGTGGCGCTGTCACCTAACGTATTTGCACTTCAAAGCCACTGGCTCACCTCACACATACATGACTTCACAATAGCTTATTATTCCCCCAGACAGAATAGGACTATGGTAGGAAAGCAGGAAATGCCAGATACCTCTGTGCAGGGGAAACTCCAGATGGGCATCAGGTATAAAATAGAGGACTCTAAGACCCATTCTTCATTACACTCCTAGACCTGTGGATACTTCAGAAGAAGGACACCCTGCTGCTTGAGGCCTGCCCTGCTTGCTGAGAGGGAAGATTGAACCTGCACCCTTCATCCCAGGCTGAAGTAGCTCTAAAGGTCATCTGAGTGACCTCCTCTTCTGTGCTACAGGGACATAACATGCTCCAGAGGACCTCCTACCATTGCCAAGCTAGCCTGCTGCACTGGACCTCAAAATGGACCTGCCTAAGCCCCGATGGTCTATGCTGGAGTGTTTTCCTGAATCCCCAAAAGGTGCCCCTCAGGTCCTGGATCCTTGGTGTGGCATCGCTTGAAGTACTCCTTGAAGACAAGGAGAAATCCTGAGGCTTTGGGCTTTTCGCGAATGGGCCCATTCACATCAAGATCTTGCTACCTGCACTGACTACCAACGCAAAGCTCCAGTGAACCTTAGTCTTCGAGCTACAGCAACTGCCAGTGAAAACCTGCAACACGCGATCTGCACTTTGCCCTACTGTATCAACAGCCATTGGTAACAGCCAATGCAAAACTTCAGCAATAACTGTCCGTAGTACCCATCACAATCTTCGCACTACAGCTGTGATTGTCTGTGATGCCTGGCCAGTTCTTCGCACTACAGTGACCACCATCTACAATGCTTTCTATGCTCCTTGTGGCCTCCTCCATCGCTAATGGAATATTTTGCACCAGACTTTAGAAAGTAACTTTCAGCTAGACTAACCTGGCCCCTGTATCAGGCCCATGCTCTATTGGGGTCAGCCTGAACCTGTGACTTTCACCTGCTCTCACACAACCAGAGAGTTGCAAATGGTGCTTTGCCATTTTAGGAACAATACTTACCATAAATCCTTGAAACTGCATATCTCCAGTTTTCCTGGCAGAATGTATTTTTTGGGTGTCCAATAATAGCCTACATTTCTTAATTGGTGTGGGATTTTTCTTCTTTTGTGTTTTCACTTTATTACTGTTTGTGTCTACAAACACTTTGCACATTGCCTCTACTTTAAGAATGACTGCTTTTGTGCAAGCTACCAGAGGGTTAAGCAGAGGTTAATTTAGTGACTTTTTGTAGCACACTCTGAGAAGGATTGTAGCTGCTGCTTGAGTAGAGTTTCACACCCCTCAACCAACAACCAATTTTCTCACACTAGCTACATTTAACCTCTTGCTCGCCACGGACGTAACGGTTAAATCCGATGGCACGGCGCTGAGGCGCCACGGACGTAACCATTACGTCCTGGGACCGGCCCTCAGGGGAAGCGCTAGCGCTTCCACCAAAGACTGCCCTCCCATCCCGCCCAGGACAGGGTTGGAAGGGGAATTGCTTCCACTTCCACCCTTGCCCCCCAACCCCCTAATGACGTCAGCGCGCAATCGTGCGCTGATGTCCTCAGAGGGTGCCAGACGCACTGGAAGCCATTTGCTTCCAGCGCGTCGAGTGAATATGAGGTGAGTTTCTCCTCCAGCTGGGGGGGCATTGCACAGAAAGAGGCATTGGGGAAAGGAAAGGCTCTTCCTTTCCCTCAATGTCTCTTTTAGCATTCCTTCTTCCCGATCGCGATGCGATCGGACACCTTCTCCTCCCTCCCCTCCTCAGCACCTTGAGACCCTCACAGGTGAGTAGTGTGCTTTACAAATCCCTGATTGATTGATTGAATGCCACTAGGCACCAGGGATGTTGTTGTTTTTTGTGTGGGTGTGTATATTTGTAGAAGGGGAGCGGCCCTTTGGGCAAGGATTTCTCCCCTAAGGGGGCATAATATTTTTTTACGTTTCTCCCCCCCTTGGGGCAGATCGGCCTTTTATTTTTAGGCCGATCTGCCCCCAATGGGGGGCAGAGGCCACTAGAAACCAGGGATTAATTTTGTGTGTTTTTTTGGGTGGGGTGCGGTCCTTGGGCAAGGGTCACCCCCCAAAGGGGAAAAAGCATTGTTGGGCAGATCAGCCTATTTGTTTAGGCCCATCTGCCCCCAAGGGGGGGCAGAATCCACTTAGCGCCAGGGATCATGTGTGTGTGCTTTGTGTGTGGAGGGGGTGGCCCCTTGGCAAAGGGTCGTCCCCGAAGGGGGCAATATATTCTATGCCATTTCTGCCCCCCTTGGGGGCAGATCGGCCTATTTTATTAGGCCCATCTGCCCCGAGGGGGGCAACAGCCACCAAGACGCCAGAGATTTTTTTCTTTCCTTTGTTTTGTTTTTGTGTTGGAGGGGCGCCCCCTGTGGCAAGGGTCGTCCCCCAAAGGGGGCAAAGCACTGTTGGACAGTTCTGCCCCCCTTGAGGGCAGATCAGCCTATTATTTTTAGGCCCATTTTGCTTCCTTTGCTGTGGCTTGTTGCAGTTTTGGCAATGGTTGACCTGCAGTTTTCATAGTTGCATATTTTAAGTAAGTAAATACATTTACTCAAAAGGAGTATTGTTGCCATGCATGAATGAAATGTTTGTAGGTGGTGTACTAAATGCAGGATTGTGTGTGAAATTGTCCTTAGATTTATGCACAATTATATTTTGTGGTCTTATGTCTAATTTGCTTTTCTTTTTTCTTTTTAGTGGGATATCATTGGTGATTGCTGTGGCTGTGCAGAGTAGTTGCTGGTGAGCCTAGCTTTTTCAGGCAAGTGAGTGGTATAGTTTTTGAGTTTATAACTCTTAGTGATAAAGCCACACTGTTTATTACTTATCTTACACAGTGCTGGTTGTTGGTGGTGCATTTGTGCAGTTACTTTTCTTAGGAAGGATCATGGCTAGCCCTAGGATGGCCACTCAGCAGGTTGTTGGTGTGATTTTTGAGTCGTCTTCTGACCATGATTATGAGACTGAGTCTGCATCTGAGGCAGAGGAGGAAGTGCAAGATTCTGGAAGTGAATTTTCTGTCAGAGAGGAATCGTCTGATGATGAAGCCATTCTCAGTGCTGATGAAGTGCCTGTTTTAGAGGAGGAAACTGATGTGCCAATGGTGCAGCAGCCAGCGGCTGAAAGGCTTCCCATTGGAAGACCTGAACTCTGGGTTGCCCCAAACATGGAGCAGCCACAGATGCCTGCCTTTACTGGTCTCCTAGGGTGTAGAGTAAATACGGAAAACTTTTTGCCTGTCAATTTTTTTGAGTTGTTTATGAGTGATGTATTTTTGGAAGAGATTGTTGAGCAGACTAATTTGTATGTAGAGCAGTATTTGAGGGACAACTCTTCCAGACTCAGGCCACACTCTAGAGCTAGCGGTGGATTCCCACAAATCTGGAAGAGTTGAAAAAGTTCTTGGGTTTAACTTTTTTGATGAGGCTGATAAGGAAGCCATCACTGTCTTTATATTGGTCTACTAGTCCCTTGATGACAACTGCTATATTTCCTGCAACCATGAGTCACAGCCGGTATAAACTTCTTCTTCGTTGTTTCATTTTGTTGATAATGCTTTAGCCTTGCCACAAGATCACCCTGATTCTGACCGTCTTTTTAAGATTAGACCTGTCCTTGATCATTGTTAAGATTTGTTTTCAGAGATCTATGTTCCCGGTAAAGAAACATCTGTAGATGAGTCTTTGGTCCTGTTCAAGGGTTGTTTGGTTTTTAGGTAGTACATTCGTAGCAAGAGGGCACGGTATGGAATTAAATTGTAAATGCTGTCTGAAAGTAGTACAGGATGTGTTTATAATTTACGGGTCTACACTGGTAGGGATTCCAACATTGACCCCCCCTGGTTGTCCACCCACTTTGGGAGTTAGTGAGAAAATTGTGTGGGAACTTGGTAGATGACTGTTTAACAAAGGTCACCATTTGTATGTAAATTACTTCTACACTGGAGTTCAGTTATTCAAGGAATTGTTCAGAGTGGACACTGCTGCTTGTGGCACAATCCGCTCTAATCGGAAAGGCTATCCAAGCGAGCTTGTCTATAAAAAACTTGAGAAGGGACAGTGCAGTGCCTTGCGGAATGATGAGCTGCTAGCTATGAAATTTCAAGACAGGAGGGATGTGTACATGCTAACCACCCTCCATGATGAGAGTACTTCACCCGTGGCTGTTTGGGGTCAAGTTGCTGAAGTGCACAAACCTGTGTGCATTTTAGACTACAATAAGCACATGGGTGGTGTTGATAGAGTAGATCACAGGTTGGAGCCTTACACTGCTGCTCATAAGGCTTATGTTTGGTACAAGAAATTAGGGGTTCACCTCTTCCACATGCCAACTTGTAATGCTTTTATTGTGTTTAAGGATTGTTCCCATGAGTCAAGGATGACATTTGTTAAATTTCAGGAGTCTGTCATAGCAAGCCTTGTTGTGCTGGAACAGGCAAGAGTACCTAGACAAGCAGTGGTGGAGAATGTAGCGAGATTGAAAGATAGTCACTTTGCTGAGCACATTCCTCCCACAGCCAAAAAAGACTTTCCTGCTAAGAGATGTAGAGTCTGTGCTCGAAGAGTTATCAGGAAGGAGACTAGAATGTACTGCCCTGATTGTCCTTCAAAGCCTGGGCTGTGTGTGGGTGGCTGTTTCAGGAGCTACCACACGCAGAAGAATTATTGGGAAATACTGCGAGCGCAAACGGCTGTTTTATATTTTCATATGTTCAGTTTCACAGTTGGCACTACTGTCATGTATTCAGTTAGAGCTTTTGTGTTTGTAGTTTTGTACTTACAGGGAGTGCAGAATTATTAGGCAAGTTGTATTTTTGAGGATTAATTTTATTATTGAACAACAACCATGTTCTCAATGAACCCAAAAAACTCATTAATATCAAAGCTGAAATTTTTGGAAGTAGTTTTTAGTTTGTTTTTAGTTTTAGCTATGTTAGGGGGATATCTGTGTGTGCAGGTGACTATTACTGTGCATAATTATTAGGCAACTTAACAAAAAAATATATATACCCATTTCAATTATTTATTATTACCAGTGAAACCAATATAACATCTCAACATTCACAAATATACATTTCTGACATTCAAAAACAAAACAAAAACAAATCAGTGACCAATATAGCCACCTTTCTTTGCAAGGACACTCAAAAGCCTGCCATCCATGGATTCTGTCAGTGTTTTGATCTGTTCACCATCAACATTGCGTGCAGCAGCAACCACAGCCTCCCAGACACTGTTCAGAGAGGTGTACTGTTTTCCCTCCTTGTAAATCTCACATTTGATGATGGACCACAGGTTCTCAATGGGGTTCAGATCAGGTGAACAAGGAGGCCATGTCATTAGATTTCCTTCTTTTATACCCTTTCTTGCCAGCCACGCTGTGGAGTACTTGGACGCGTGTGATGGAGCATTGTCCTGCATGAAAATCATGTTTTTCTTGAAGGATGCAGACTTCTTCCTGTACCACTGCTTGAAGAAGGTGTCTTCCAGGAACTGGCAGTAGGACTGGGAGTTGAGCTTGACTCCATCCTCAACCCGAAAAGGCCCCACAAGCTCATCTTTGATGATACCAGCCCAAACCAGTACTCCACCTCCACCTTGCTGGCGTCTGAGTCGGACTGGAGCTCTCTGCCCTTTACCAATCCAGCCACGGGCCCATCCATCTGGCCCATCAAGACTCACTCTCATTTCATCAGTCCATAAAACCTTAGGAAAATCAGTCTTGAGATATTTCTTGGCCCAGTCTTGACGTTTCAGCTTGTGTGTCTTGTTCAGTGGTGGTCGTCTTTCAGCCTTTCTTACCTTGGCCATGTCTCTGAGTATTGCACACCTTGTGCTTTTGGGCACTCCAGTGATGTTGCAGCTCTGAAATATGGCCAAACTGGTGGCAAGTGGCATCGTGGCAGCTGCACGCTTGACTTTTCTCAGTTCATGGGCAGTTAATTTGCGCCTTGGTTTTTCCACACGCTTCTTGCGACCCTGTTGACTATTTTGAATGAAACACTTGATTGTTCGATGATCACGCTTCAGAAGCTTTGCAATTTTAAGAGTGCTGCATCCCTCTGCAAGATATCTCACTATTTTTGACTTTTCTGAGCCTGTCAAGGCCTTCTTTTGACCCATTTTGCCAAAGGAAAGGAAGTTGCCTAATAATTATGCACACCTGATATAGGGTGTTGATGTCATTAGACCACACCCCTTCTCATTACAGAGATGCACATCACCTAATATGCTAAATTGGTAGTAGGCTTTCGAGCCTATACAGCTTGGAGTAAGACAACATGCATAAAGAGGATGATGTGGTCAAAATACTCATTTGCCTAATAATTCTGCACTCCCTGTATTTATAATTAGTGGTTTCTTTATTGTTTAAAAACAAAAAAGAGGTGATGGCGGTGTGCATGGACTGGTGCTTGGCTGGCGGTGTGCGTGGAGTGGCACTTGGCTGGCGGTGCCAGTCAAGTGCCAGTCCACACACTCCCATCAGCTGGTGTGATTGCTGTATCAGGCATGTGGGCATATGAAAGTGATGGGCCCTTGAATGGCACTATCTGTTGATGCAAGTGTTGTAATGTGCTGGGCCCGTGGCTGGCGGCGTGAATGGTCGTGTTCATGTCATGTATAAAAGGTGTGTGAATGGACTGTAAAGTGGTTGGTGCCTTGATGCAGCTTTACAGCTTACGAGCTGTGAGTCATTGGTTCAGTTTTTTGGCCTTTCAGTTATTAACAGTGCATTTCACTTTTGTGAAACCTCTTGTTAATAAAATTTGATCTACTGAACCGTCACTCACCCTCGTGCCAAATCCAAACAGTATGTGAGGTAAAAATGACAAAACCTGCCCCACTGCAATCAGGCGTCGCAGAACACCCGTGACACGCTAGGTGTCTTGGGTGGGACCCCGATGATGAAGCATGCCACCAACTTGGTTGGTGGGTGAGGGGCCTTTTTAACATAACCTAAGTGTGTTTTTCTTTTCACAATTTTAGTGTTTGGAACATCACAGAAGTACGTTGACACATCAAAATGATCTATTACAAAACCTGTGTTTGGAAGGGGTATCTATGTTTTTGCTCCCGGGTGTAGCCTTCATCCATGGAAACCTACCAAACCCAGACATTTTCTAAAATTAGACACCACAAGGAGTCCAGGGAGGTGTGGCTTGTGTGGATCCCCCAACATTTTCTTTCACAGACTCCTCTGCAAACCTCAAAATTTGCTTAAAAAAGCATATTTTTCTCACTTTTCTTTGTAGGATCATCGTTCCGGCACACATTTCCTACCACCCAGCATTCCCCTCAGTCTCTCAAGTAAAATGATACCTCACTTGTGTGGGTCCCAAAAGCAGAGTCAGCCTAAAGATGTATATAAAAATAAATATGTACTTATCAACTTGCTGTGCTATCTTCTCAATCTCTACAGGTTTTTGGCCTTTTTCTGTTGCAGGCAACTAGGCCACCCACACAAGTGAGGTGTCATTTTTATTGGGAGACTTGGGGGGGAACGCTGGGTGGAAGGCTCCTCTGAGATTCCAGAACTTTCTGTCACCGAAATGTGAGGAAAAAGTGTTTTTGGGCAAATTATGAGGTTTGACAAGGATACTGGGTAATAGAACCTGGTGAGAGCCCCAAAAGTCCCACCATCTTGGATTCCCCTAGGTGTCTAGATTTAAAAAATGCACAGGTTCGGTAGGTTTCCCTAGGTGCCGGCCGAGCTAGAGGCCAAAATCCACAGCTAGGGACTTTGCAAAAAATAGCTCTGTTTTGTTGGGAAAATGTGATGTGTCCATGTTGTGTTATGGGCATTTCCTGTCGTGGGCACTAGGCCTACCCACACAAGTGAGGTACCATTTCTATCAGGAGACTTGGGGTAACACTGGGTGGAAGGAAATTAGTGTCTCCTTTCGGATTCCAGAACTTTCTGTCACCGAAATGTGAGGAAAAAGTGTTTTTGGGCAAATTATGAGGTTTGCAAAGGATTCTGGGTAACAGAACCTGGTGCGAACCCCACAAGTCACCCCATCTTGGATTCCCCTAGGTGTCTAGTTTTAAAAAATGCACAAGTTTGGTAGGTTTCCCTAGGTGCCAGCTGAGCTAGAGGCCAAAATCCACAGCTAGGCACTTTGCAAAAATTAGCTCTGTTTTATTTAAGAAAATGTGATGTGTCCATGTTGTGTTTTGGGGCATTTCCTCCTGCGGGCACTAGGCCCACCCACACAAGTGAGGTACCATTTTTATCGGGAGACTTGGGGGAATGCTGGGTGGAAGGAAATTTGTGGCTCCTCTTAAATTCCAGAACTTTCTGTCACCAAAATGTGAGAAAAAAGTGTTTTTTTGCCACATTTTGAGGTTTGCAAAGGATTCTGGGTAACAGAATCTGGTGAGAGCCCCACAAGTCACCCCATCTTAGATTCCCCTAGGTGTCTAGTTTTAGAAAATGCACAGGTTTGGTATGTTTCCCTAGGTGCCGGCTGAGCTAGAGGCCAAAATTCACAGTTAGGCACTTTGCAAAAAACACATCAGATTTCAACGTAAAAATGTGATGTATCCATGTTGTGTTTCCTGTCGCAGGCATTAGGCCTACCCATGCAAGTCCGGTACCATTTGTATCAGGAGACTTGGGGGAACACAGAATAGCAGAACAACTGTTATTGCCCCTTGTCTTTCTCTACTTTTTTTCCTTCCAATTGTAAGACAGTGTGTAAAAAAGACGTCTATTTTAGAAATGCACTGTAATTGACATGCTAGTATGGGAACCCCGGAATTCAGAGATGTGCAAATAACCACTGCTTCTCAACACCCTATATTTTGCCATTTTGAAAATACAAAGGTTTTCCTTGATACCTATTTTTCACTCTTTATATTTCAGCAAATGAATTGCTGTATAGAATAAAAATCCATTGCAAGGTGCAGCTCATTTATTGGCTCTGAGTACCTAGGGTTCTTGATGAACACACAAGCCCTATATATCCCTACAACCAGAAGAGTCCAGCAGACGTAACGGCATATTGCTTTAAAACATCTGACATAGCAGGAAAAAGTTACAGAGTAAAACGTGGAGAGAAATGGCTGTTTTTTTCACCTCAATTTCAATATTTTTTATTTTAGCTGTTATTTTCTGTAGAAAAACCTTGTAGGATCTACACAAATGACCCCTTGGCGAATTCAGAATTTTGTGTACTTTTCAGAAATGTTTAGCGTTCTGGGATCCAGCATTGGTTTTATACTAATTTCTGTCACTAACTGGAAGGAGGCTAAAAGCACAAAAAATAGTAAGAATTGGGTATGTCCCAGTAAAATGACAATATTGTATTGAAAAATGTGGTTTTCTGATTCAAGTTGGCCAGTTCCTGAACGTTGGGAAGATGGTGATTTCAGCACCACAAATTCTTTGTTGGTGCCATTTTCAGGGGAAAAAACACAAGCCTTCTTCTGAAGCCCCTTTTCCCCATTAAAAAAAAAAAAAAAAAATGTTTGCTGTATTTTGGCTAATTTCTTAATTTCCTCCAGGGGAATGCACAAACTCTGGGTACCTCTAGAATCCCTACGATGTTGGCAAAAAAGTATGCACATTTGGCGTGGGTAGCTTATGTGAACAAAAAGTTATGAGGGTCTAAGCGCGAACTGCCCCAAATATCCCAAAATAGGTCTGGCAGCAAAGGGGTTAATAAGCCTATAAAGCAAGATACATGTAACAACTACAGGGTGGCACAGTGCAATAAGACAATACCACCACATAACAATTCAACACAGCATAGAAATAACACAGTGAAACATCAGAACATGGCACCAGCCCAACAGCAAACAACACAGATGAGCACAATGCAATCTCTCAAAACATAGACCACAAAAACCTCAATGGAACACAGCAGAGCAGGCCTGTTATGCACCAACGTCACTATGACAACAAGCCACAGCAAAATCAATGCAGCAAAAGGCAGCACAACACAAAAGCACAATGACTCAACCACTGCATCACAACAACACAACCACCCAGAACACAACCAAACACTTTTACACAAAGCAACAAAATAAATAAATACCAATACAAAAGCAAACAATGTCAAAACACAACCTAACATACCAGAAAACACAACACATTAGATTGGCTATGTAACTGATGTACTGTATGTTTTGTATTGTGTTGTTTTGTTTTGTGCCATGTTGTAAGGTTCTTGTGCTGTCATTTTGTTTCTGTATTCGGTTTGTTGTGTTGTTTTGTAGTTTTGTTGTTGTTTATGCGTGCTGTGTTGGAGTGCTGCTGTGTAATGTTGTTATGGTGACTTCTCGTATATATTCTTGGTGTATTGTATTTCAATGTGTTGGTGCTTTCTTATGTTGTATTCATGTGTTGAGTTTTATGGCTGTTTAGTTCTTGTTGTGTGGTCCTATCTTCCCTTCCATTGAAGTGTGCGTAAGAAATTGAGTTTCCTGTTAGCAGATGTATGCACCCTGTCCAAGCAGGAACCACAATTCTAGCCCTGGTAGATCACAAACACACCCTAGGTTAACCTGTGCTCAGCTTCTGGTAGCTTGGCACAGAGCATTCAGCCTTACCTTAAGAGGATATGTGTTTAGTATTTGTGCAACACTTCACCCAGTAACGCAGAGAAAACACAAATCTAAAATAATCCACATCACGTTAGAACACTAGAGTTTAATTTAATAAATAAAACAAGACCAAAATTACAAAAATCCAATAAGTAGAAGTTGAGATATGATACAATGAATGTAAAATAGCGTTTAGAAGCAATATGTGCTTAAAAGAGATATCTGGTCATGCTGGGCTGGGGCAAAGTCAAAATATCAGGCTGAACACAATGGAGCGCGGGCCAGATACAGGAACCCGGTTGTTCCCGCTGAAACAAAGTACCTTGATCTGGGATGCATCATCGCCGCCGAAGATGCGAGGTATAGCTGAAGCGATGTGTTGGTGTCCAGCCACACAGTGAATAAGATGTGTTGATTTCCTCCATGCAACCGCAGTGATGAAGTGGTTCTGAGTGTGATGTGCTGGTTCTGATGCTGATGTGCAGCTGCTGCTCCCACAGTAGGTGAGGCTTTGAGTCCAAAGGCAAAGCACAGGTTTCAAAGGTGATGCATCAGGTCCAATCAAGACAAAGATGAGGATGTGTTGGTTCTGACTCACACAAAGGAAAAGATGTGCCAGTTCTGCTAAAGATATGTGGGTTTTGGTTGAAGCACCACTACATACCCACTTCCAAGGGTCCAGGACTGGGTTGGCACCACTTGGCAGGGCAAGACTTGCAGCAACCAAAGACCAGGTGCTGTAGCAGGATGAGTTTAAATCTTTTGTGTCCTTGAAACTTCAGAAAACAGGAGACCAGTCAGCTGGCCATTGGAGTCACACTGGATTGTAAAGGTTTAGGTCTAGTCCTTCTCACTCATAGGCAAGAGGGCAACAGGCAGGTCAGCACAGAAAACCAGGAGTCCATCAGAGTAGCAGCTCAGTTGAGTGGCAGTCCTTGTAGCAGCATAGCAGTCCTTCCTCCTTGGAGAGTATCCACAGGTCCGGAAGTGTACTGAGTTGGTGGTGTCTGCAGGGCCAGCTTTACGGCAGTGCAAGTGGGGTGGCTGCACCGGGTGCTGACCTGAAATGGGGGACGCTGACCTCAAGGGGCTTTGTGTTTAGCAATAAATTAGAAACTTGTGATTTAAAAGCACCTGCTGAAAAGTTCCTTGTGCATCCAGCCTTCAGGAAGCAATTAAAATGTCAAAATACCTCTTGTGATTAATGTTCCTGCTAGGTAGAGAGATGGGAGTTTAGTCTAGGGGCAGCATTGACTCATCATAAAGTAGCGTAGATGGTTAATGTACCTGCTGCAAAGAACAGAACTATGGGCCAGATGTATCAAGAATGCCTTTTGCAAGTCGGAAATAGCGATTTTTAAGAAGTCGCTATTTCTGATTCGCAAAATGCAATGTATCACATTTACGATTCGGTAATAGAGATTTCTTAAAAATCGCTAATGCTATTACCGAATCGCAAATTGCGATACCGGCCCCATTCGCACCTATTGCATTTCCAAAATTGCGATTTCTTAACTGGAAATTCAAACCCCAGGGTGCTGGGGGCCTAAAGCCCCCCTCTGCTGCACCCCAAAAAGTTTTTTAGGACATGTAAGGTGCACACATGCCAAAAGGGCATGTGTGCTTTACATGTACATTTTAAAAATGCATTTTAAATGCATTTTTTAAATTTGCACATGGTTACCACCAAGTTCAACTTGGTGGTAAATAGCGATTCCTTAATGCCCAATTCGCATTAAGGAATTGCTTCTTACATGTGCTTTAGGAATCGCAAATAAGGAATCCTTATTTGCGATTTCTTATTTAGAGATTAGCAATTTGCGACTCTCTAAACAGGGTCGCAATTTTAAGGAATCGCTATTTTAGCGATTCCTTAAAATTGCTTTCAGAATGCCTTTGATACATTCTGAAATGGCTTTTTGCATTCGCAAACGGGCATCCGCACTGTTTGCGAATGCAAAAAGGTTTGATACATCTGGCCCTATATCTCATGTGGATAGCTCAGTGGATTAGTAAATCCAGCCTTTACAAGCACTTTAAAACAAATTAATGTATGTGAAAGGGGCTCTATGGAGAGATGAGGGGCACATTTGCTGAGTGGTAGTGAGGGAATCCGAGAAGGTGGTCATGGGGTGGCAAAAAAGACTGTTGCACAGGGCACCACAGGCGCTAAAGCCCTGGGTGTCAGAGGTCCAATACCTATACCCACCTGTGCCTTTGTAGTGGGAGTGACTTCAAATAAAGGTCTTTGAAGTGCACAGAGATCCTCTCTTCCAACCATGGCTCCAGACTCACTACTCAGGGGTATGCAGCTCTTTGTATGGGAACAGGACAGTGCCTATTCAGGTGTTTTAGCCCTTCTCTCCTTATCCTGTCCAGAAAGGCCCATCAGTCTGTGGATGGCCCATCAGTCACGCTTAAGCTCCCTTATGTGTGGCTGTCTAGAGGGAATGCATAAGCCCAGCTGTCACCCCACCTCAGACATGTTTTGGAGACAGGCAGTAGGTACCAAAATGACTAATTGAAGAAAATGTACATTTTCCAAAAGTGGCATTTTCAGGACGGTAATTTAAAATCTAAGTTCACCATAAGTTGTGATTCTAAATTGTGGGGACAGAGACTCCAAACATGACAAACAAATGTCTTCCAGATTGTGAATTACACTTATAAAATGTAATAATGTAATCCCAATTTTATCCTATGGGAGAGATAGGCTGTTCTGTAGTGGAAAACGACTTTGGGATTTTTTCGCTACCAGGACATGTAAAACTTAAGAGTACATGTCCTTCCTTTTAAATACATTGAACCCTGCCCTCTGGGTTGTCCGGGGCATACCTTAGGGGTGACATATGTATAAAAACTGAAGGCTACTTGA
Source organism: Pleurodeles waltl (assembly GCF_031143425.1). Lineage (NCBI taxonomy): Eukaryota > Metazoa > Chordata > Amphibia > Caudata > Salamandridae > Pleurodeles > Pleurodeles waltl. Next base: position 890,114,337 of record NC_090442.1, on the reverse strand, counting down.
GTGAGTGGCATAATCAGTGCAGCAGACCCACAACTGGCATTGAATTTACATGCCCTGGGCACATGTAGTGAATTTGACCAGGGAATAAGTAAATAAACTATGCCAATTGTGGTGAAGCCAATGTTACCATGATTTAGGAGAGAAGGCACAAGCACTTTAGCACTGGTTAGCAGCGGTAAAGTGCACAGAGCCCCAAAGTCAGCAAAAACGAGGTCAGAAACATAGAGAAGGTAGGCAAAAAGTTAGGTGCACCCATGACACATAATATCACCACCACCACAAACCACATTTGTGATACTGTGATGAAGTATTTCCACATCAAACATGGAGCTATTAAACCCTTTCAGCACATAATGGCTCTGAGCAAAAAACAAAATATTTGTGGTGCAGACCCATATCTCTGAATAAAACTACCATTTATAGTCGATTAGTGACTTTGAGAATTGAATGAGCATTATGTATTGAAATAAAATAATTACTGTGGTTTTCTGGGAAACCAATTAATAATTAGATTTTGTTAATAATCAACACTAATTATACTCTTGAAAATGGCCCAAAGTACTTGGTTTTCAAAACTTTCGAACTTAGCTCACGTGTGACGTAAGCAATTGGAAGTTTACCATGGAATGTAAAAAGTTGTACAACAAGATTCATTTTGTGACAGAACTGTGATCAAAAGCATGAATGGTAATTTTAGTCTACAAAACTGAACTTTAAAATTGGAAATTCACCTTAGGATGTGAATACAAAAACAACTGTGATTTTCTAAAAAATTTCTACAAATTACAGACATTTTGAAGAAAATCAACACTACTGGTACTGTAAAAACCCAACTGAGCAAAACTGTTCAGTTCTCATTTAGACATGATTGGAGGAACCTACTTATTCTTGGGCTAAGCCGAGTCATCACTCCACCATTCTCCAACCACAGAAGTTGCAGTTAAGTGTCCTCGATTACAGTAGCAAATGGACCAGGAGAGTGGCAGGACTGCAGAGAATGACTACAAATGTTATGCAATGCAGTTTCTCTGTGGGCCAATGGGTGGAGGCAGGGCAACACTACCTGACTGACTGTACTCCCATCTCCAGTCCAACTTTGTAATTATAGACCATGTCCAGGATGCGGTACCTTGGCAGAGGGAGGTTAGTGCATCACTTAGCTGAGGTTTAAATTGGCTGTTCTGGCACATAAATATCTTTAAATTGAATATTGAAGAATAGGACACAAACTATAAGTTCTGTGATTTTCTGCCAAGTAAACAATTTTGAAAATGTGTTGAAAATCAACACTACTCATACCTTTCGTAACCCACAATGCTGTGAGAAACCTAAGACATGTTCTTTGCAAAGTTCTTCCAGAATCAGTGCATTTCAACAAGACATATCTCATCCAGTTATAAACCAACCCTGCCACCCCTACAAGCTCTAGTCCTTTTACTAAAACTAGATAGTTGAGGATGTCGAAGACTGCTGACTAGATTAAATCCTTCATCAATTCCTCTGCACAAAACAAAGAAGGCAGTCTCCTGTCCACTGCCTGGATAAACTTGAAGCTGGGCTGGACATAACTCAAAATAGAATATGCTTCAATATGCGTTTGGAGCTTCACAGAGGCTAATCTACCAAAGATCTTCAATTAAATGCAATATGAGAAACAGGCCTATAGCGTCAGAACAATGCCGGTCTAAATTAAGGGCCTCATTTACAAGGCCTTTGCAACACCGTTGTGTAATTTGTTTTTGACCCAACGGTGGCGCAATAAGTACTCTACACTGCTCAGCATTTACAAACTGAGGCACTGGGCCCAATGCGTCAGATTGTAAAGCCTTGGGTCACATTATACCTGCCCCAGGTATGCAAGGCAGATGTTCCCATGGGAAAAGTCACACAGAACTGACCCAGTGAAACTTACATTTCACTGCATCATTCTGAAACTTCACTGCATCAGAATTTTACTGCAGGCATAAAACTGATGCAGAGCTTTTCTCAATGGGGGCCTCCTGGCATTGCTCGAGTAGCTTCATTTTTTTTACTCTAGTCCAGCAATGCATGAATTTAGCGCTACAGATGCGTCACAATTTCTGACGCATCTGTGAAAACATATGCATGGAGCTGTGTATTGTAAATACAGTGCATCCATGGCGTCATTAGGGGGGGTCATAGGGCAGCGCAAGGAATCTGACGCACCAGAGCCGATGCATCATATTCTCGTAAATGAGGCCCTAAATCTTTTGACTAATGGCATAATCTAAAAAATTTCAAAAACTGATGAACTAAATTAGTTTTCAAAGAAGCAAAGACAAAGCTCATAAAGATAGAAACTAATGCAGCCACCACTATCTTTAATATCGTTTAGGGACAATGAATCCTGGTGCAACGTATTACTTTGAGCTAATTCACTACCTTTAAAAGATCATTTTGCAAGTTAATATTATATGCAAAGTTTTCACTTCATAACTACAAACTGTTTTGGTAGAGACAGTTAAACCGCTCTGTGAGTCAGTGCAATATTAAAAAGTACTTTTAACTTCTGCAGATGTTCCTCCTCCAAACAAGAACTAAGGTTGTCCTTGATGCAGACTGTAGGAAACCAGGTTTCTGGTTGAGGGGAGTGAAACCCTACTCAAGCAGCCACCACAATTATGGGTAAGGTCAAACACAATCACCCCCAAATTAACCAGTGCTTAACCCTCTGGTAGCATGGCACAAAAGCAGTCAGGCTTAACTTAGAAGCAATGTGTAAAGTAGTTATGCAACACACAATTGATAACACAAGACAAGAAAAATCCCACACCAATTTACACAAATAGAGTATATTTTAATAATTGTTTTTTTACTAAAACAACAAACTTCATTTAGAAGAATCAGAGATAAGTAATTTTAACGATTTTGGCAAAAGTAGTGTTTGAAAGCACAAAGAGCCCACTGTTGTTCTTTGGTCACACCGGACTGGGAAAAAGTCACAAGCTCACGCTGAGCGTGATGCAACACGGGTGGGATACAGGGACCATGCTAGGGCTGCTGAACAAAGTACCTTAAATCCTGGTTGAAGAGAGCTGCAAGGTCCTGCATCAAGGATGTGTCAAGTGGCAGTGAGTCTGGGCTTCTATGCGAGACCCTGCGCCGAGGATACATCACACTGCAGCAGTTCTGAGGAGTAACTGGGCTGCGATGTGAGGTCATGTATCGAGGTGACATTTTGTAGTGACAATTCTGAGGAGCTACAGGATTCTGCATTGTGGATGTTTCACACAACAGGGGTTCCAATGCAAGGCTATAAGGCAATGTGTCATGCTACACTGGTTGTGCCTGGGCCACAGCTGGGTTGGCAGAGCACCGTCAGGCTCACTTACAAGGGTCCAGGACTGGGTTGCACCACAAAATTAACAGCTGGCAGAGCCCAGGTGCATGGTTCAAGATCGTGAGACCCTTTTTTGTCCATGAGGCTATGATCAGGAGGCCAGCCAACTAGCCCTTGGAATCCCTCTGGTGGTCCTGGGTTTAATATGGAGGCCGAGTCCTTCTCACTCATACAGCAGGGCAGCAGAGTAGAAGTCCTTCTAGTAGCACATCACTCTTTTTAGAGTCTTCTAGAGGTCCAGAGGTGTGCCGAGGAGTTGGGTCTGAGGGTCCAATATGTATACCTGGTGCCAACTTTGAAGTAGGAGAGGTTTCTAGAGGGTACTGTCCCAAGGTGTTTGGAATTTCCTCCCTCCCTGCCCTGGCCCCAGTTTGTCTGGGGGCACAATAGACTGGTGTGAAACCATTTGTGAGTGTATGAGGAAAAGCCTTGGTGATGTGCAAGTGTGGTAGGTGACAGCTCCTCCCCATCATCAAGTCAGAGATGACCTGTCCTGCCAACACCTATTCCCCCTTTGCCTCACTGTCTGGGAATAATACACAAAGACAAACAGCCAGCTACACCTAGACATGTGACCCAGGATACAGACTACAGGCACCAAATGGTATCGGACAAAAAAATACCAACTTTCTAGAAGTTACATTTTCAGAATTAAAGAGGGTTTTAAATAACAATTCTTTAGAGACCAAATTCAATATTCCTACCTGTTGCCAATTGAAATTTATCATTTTGTAAATGTGATAACACACAGGCTGCAATGGCAGACCTGTGATAAGTTTGAAAGGCTACTTAGGTGGGTGGCACAATTAGTGCTGCAGGCCTATTAGTAGCTTTTTGTTAGACTTGGCATCCTTGGAGTGGTCTCCCCTAACTTTTTGCCTCTGTTTCCCAGGTTGTTGATGTGTGCTGGACTCTGTTTTTGATACTCTGGGCACATTACCACTGCTGACCAGTGCTAACGTGCAAGTGCTCCTATGTAAAATGTATGTGTAATTGGCTTATCCATGATTGGCATATTTGATTTACTAGTAGGTCCCTAGTAAAGTGCACTCAAGGTGCCCAGGGCCTGTAAATCAAATGCTACTGGTGGGCCTGCAGCACTGGTTGTGACACCCTCACTAGTAGCCCTGTAAACCTGGCTCAGACCTGCCACTACAGTGTCTGTGTGTGCAGTTTTCAACTGCCAATTCGACTTGGCAAGTGTACCCACTTGCCAGGTCTAAGCCTTCCCCTTTTCATACATGTAAGACACCCCTAAGGTATGCCCTAGATAGCCCCATGGGCAGGGTGCAGTGTATGTTTAAGGTAGGACATATACTAATGTGTTTTAAATGTCCTGACAGTGAAATACTGCCAAATTAATTCTACACTGTTGCAAGGCCTATCTCTCTCATAGGTTAACATGGGGGCTGCCTTTAAATATTATTAAAGTGCAAATTCCCTTTAGGACAGAAAAGGTTATTTTTAGATTGTGTGTTTGAAAATGCCACTTTTAGAAAGTGAGCATTTTCTTGCTTAAACCATTCTGTGACTCTGCCTGTTTGTGGATTCCCTCTCTGGGTCAGTTTGACAGTTGGGCTGTTTGCACCTCTCCACTACATAGTGACACAAAGGGAGTTGCGGTGTAGCCTGCATATGCCGGGAGGGAAGGGAGGAGTGGTCACTCACACCTGAAAGGGCTGTGCCTGCCCTCACACAATGCAGTCTCCAACCCCCTCGTGTGTGTCTGGGGCCTGGCCTGGGCAATGCAGGATCTTACAAACAAGAGAGACTTTCCTTTGAAGTAGGTCTACTTCAAAGGCAAAAAGGGGTATAAGTTGGACCCAAAAACCCTAAAAATTAGATCACTTCTGGATTCAAGAGGAACCTCTGCCAAGGAGAAGAACTGAAGAGTAGTGGAGCCCCTGCCTGTGACTGTGCTTTGTTGAGCTATTCTGCAGTTGCTGCTTCTGCCTGTGAAAGGGAACAAAGATTGGACTTTGTTGTGCATTCCTGCTTCAAAAGAATCTCCAAGGGCTTGAACTGAGTTTACCTCCTGTTGTTGAAGTCTCAGGGCCATCAAAGACTTCCCCTGCCAGAACCTGGACTCTCTGCTGAGTCTCCTGCCCTGCCAAGTGGTGCCCTAGCCAGTTCCTGATGCGCTGCCAGGTTTGCGGCTGAAATTGACACTCCACCTGCATCATGGCTGGGAGATCGACGCATCGCAGCTGGAGAAATGATGCGCAAAACCCACTTACAGAGGCTGATGATGATATAAACCACATGCAGTGCGGTTTTCTAAAACTGTGCAACAGGATTTTCCATGCATCAGCTAAGGGGGCGTCAAAGTCAACCCAACTCTGTGCGTATTCCAGGTGGCCCATCCAGAAATTAATGCATTGCTCTCTTGCGAGGTAGATGAAACGATGCATTGCTGACCCGACCAGAGAAGAAAATGATGCACGGCCTCCCTTGCGAAGAAGGAATTGACGCATTGCTGCCTTTCCCGATGCACTCTCACCTGTGTGGCTTTATTTTTTATGCTAACCAGGTACTTTGCGTAACAACAGCATTCTCACTGTTTTCTAAAGATTAAGTTTCTTATTCTTTTAAAAATTCATATCTTGACTTGTGTATGTTGGATTTTTGTTGTTTTGGTCTTGTTTGATTCAGATAAATATTATGTATTTTTCTAAACTTGTCACGACTTACGTGCTGCTTTACCCTGGAGGCCGCAGAGCGAGTGGCGTGGATCTTGTTCTTGAATGTTCGGCCTTGGCCCAAGTAGGGGCGAATCTTTCTGGTAGCCACGGTGCTGCAGGCAATGGGTACGCCAAGAGCAGGCCGTGTCCCTCAGAAGTAGCGCCAGGGGGAATAAAACCCTGAAAAGGGGAAAAAACCTCCACAAAGAAATGTTCCTACAACAGGAACAAAAAAGAAGAGGTATCAGCAAGAGCAAATACAGGAAAAAGTATTCTGGACTGACGAGAACCAGCACAGGAATACAAGGAAGCAGGAGCGAACACACCATCCAAACAGAAAGTGTTGCAGCGCAAGGAGAGAAAGAATCACAGCCCTTAAATACCAACAAACAGGAAACGACCAACAGGAAGTAAAAGGCCACCATCTTAGATAGGGAAAAGCACATAGAACAGAATGGACTAGGAACCATAGAGAATAGGGAACAAGGAATGCTGGGAAGAGAAAGATAACATGGGAAGGGGGAAAAAACATAAAGGAAGGCACAACCAGATGCTCAAGAAAAGAAGAAAAGAAAAGAGAAGAAAAGAATAGGTGAGTGGGGGGTCAGACATGCCTAAAAACGCGTTGCACAGCAAAAGAACGAGGCCCCATGCCCAATTTGGGGCCTCTTAAAGCACACAGCAGACTGGGGGCGCGTCGCGTCTGAGGACCGCGTGCTGCGGCCCGAGCCGAATGTTCGGCTCGTGCCGCGCGCAGCGGCGCGACAGTAGGTCCCCCCCGAAGGCCCAGGCTTGTGCGGAAACAAGCGGAGAAAATGACGAATCAGAAGAGGTGCGTGAACAGAAGATGCATCTTCCCAAGAGCATTCGCTGGGAGGGCAACCCTTCCAATGAATCAAGTAATGCAGACGTTTGTGAAAGATACGAGAATCACAAATCTCCTGTACCTCATATTCAGGTACATCATCCACTAACACAGGAGGAGGACAGGGAAACTGACAAGAGTAAGGATCAGGTACATAGGGTTTGAGCTGAGAAACATGAAAGACGGGGTGAATCTTCCAGTTACGAGGCAAGTGAAGACGGACAGTGACGGGATTGATCAGCTGAAGGATTCGGAAAGGACCATAGTAACGAAGTGTGAACTTATTCTGAGAAAGGCGTAAAGGTAGACATTTTGATGAAAGCCAGACTTTATCCTGAAGGTGATATTCTGGAGCATCCCTCCATTTCTTGTCTGCTATTCTCTTCATGTATCTCTTGGTGTTCAACAAGTTAGAGCAAATCAATCTATGAATCTGTAAAAGTCGTCAGGAGAATGAAGTAACAGCAGGAAGAGAAGAGGTAGACTGAGGAGAAGTAGGAAAAGAGGTAGGATGATAGCCAAAAGAACAGAAAAAAGGAGTGACCTTGGAAGCACTATGGATAGAGTTATTGTAGGAGAATTCAGCGATAGGGAGGTAAGTGTTCCAGTTGCTCTGAGTGGAATTACAAAAACAGCGAAGGTACTGCAAACAGGCTGGCGGTAAAAAAAATGGAATTCCGACACTGGCGGAAACCGCCAACAGAGACCGCCACTTCAACACACCACCCGCCACGGTGGGACAAACAAACAGCGCGGCGGTCACCGCCAACAGACAGGAGAGAGTCAATGTACCGCCCACCCCATCACAACCTACCAATCCGCCACCTTTTCCGGGGCGGTAGCCCCGCCGATAAAAACACGGCGGAAACAGCCATTTCTAACGGAAAACGCTCACCTCCATACACCCCACGAGGAATCTGGACAGCATGGAACCCGAACTCCACATCCTCCCAGCGATTGTCTTCCTGCTTCTCTACCAGGAGCACGAACGCCGGCGCAGAAGACAACGGTGAGTACTGCACCTACGACACAGGGGAGGGGGGATGGAAAAAATTACGGGGACACACATACGCGACACACCCACCCCCACCCTCACCCACTACAACACACACATCAATGCATATCAACAACTCAGAGTTACACCCCCCAAACCCCCAGGAAGAATGCAAAGACCAAAGGAAATGATTCCAAACATTGGAATATATTGTATCACTGGCTCAAAAATATATCACACATCTAAAACCTTTATATACATAAATTTTAAAGTCCGATCATTGTAGCAGGCATTGTCCGTGGACCACTGGGCCCAAATCACATGGGCAAAGCCCACACAGGATACCTGACTCCAACGGAGAGAACACTGCTGGGGCATCAGATAGCAAAACTACAGGCACCTCAGGGGGAAGGGAAGGGGGGGCACCTCAGCCAGATGAGTCCACGACGCCAGATCCACGAGGGGCCTCCATGCCCACTGTCTCTACAGTCTCACAAGTCTCTACAGTGGGTGGTTTGCCCACTGTGCCATCCTGGGGAGTGCAAAGCCACAGTCTCACAAGTCTCTACAGTGGGTGGTTTGCCCAATGTTCCATCCTGGGGAGTGCAAAGCCACAGTCTCACACGTCTCTACAGTGGGTGGTTTGCCCACTGTGCCATCCTGGGGAGTGCAAAGCCACAGTCTCACAAGTCTCTACAGTGGGTGGTTTGCCCACTGTGCCATCCTGGGGAGTGCAAAGCCACAGTCTCACAAGTGGATAACAGTCTCCACTGGTTCTGGAGGGGGACTGGTGCCCAGAGTGCTTCGTGCAGCCCTGCCCGAAACAGAGGCGGGCCTGCCCCTTCCGCCAATGGGCCAGCGGTGCTTGAGACGGCGGTGCCCTGCTCAGCGGTGCATGAGACGGCGGTGCCCTGTTCAGCAGTGCTTGAGACGGTGGTGCCCTGTTCAGCGGTGCATGAGACGGCCGTGCCCTGTTCAGCGGTGCATGAGACGGCCGTGCCCTGTTCAGCGGTGCTTGAGACGGCGGTGCCCAGTGCAGCGGTGCTTGAGTTGAAGGGCCCAGTTCAGCGGTGCTTGAGACGGCGGTGCCCTGTTCAGCGGTGCTTGAGATGAAGGTCCCAGTTCAGCGGTGCTTGAGACGGCGGTGCCCTGTTCAGCGGTGCATGAGACGGCGGTGCCCTGTTCAGCGGTGCTTGAGATGAAGGGCCCAGTTCAGCGGTGCTTGAGACGGCGGTGCCCAGTGCAGCGGTGCTTGAGATGAAGGGCCCAATTCAGCAGTGCTTGAGACGGCGGTGCCCAGTGCAGCGGTGCTTGAGACGGCGGTGCCCAGTGCAGCGGTGCTTGCGATGAAGGGCCCAGTTCAGCGGTGCTTGAGACGGCGGTGCCCAGTGCAGCGGTGCTTGAGATGAAGGGCCCAGTTCAGCGGTGCTTGAGACAGCGGTGCCCAGTGCAGCGGTGCTTGAGATGAAGGGCCCAGTTCAGCGGTGCATGAGACGGCGGTGCCCTGTTCAGTGGTGCTTGAGACGGCAGTGCCCTGTTCAGCGGTGCTTGAGACGGCGGTGCCCTGTTCAGCGGTGCTTGAGACGGCGGTGCCCTGTTCAGCGGTGCATGAGACGGCGGTGCCCTGTTCAGCGGTGCATGAGACGGCGGTGCCCTGTTCAGCGGTGCATGAGATGAAGGGCCCAGTTCAGCGGTGCTTGAGACGGCGGTGCCCAGTGCAGCGGTGCTTGAGATGAAGGACCCAGTTCAGCGGTGCTTGAGACTGCGGTGCCTAGTGCAGCGGTGCTTGAGATGAAGGGCCCAGTTCAGCGGTGCTTGAGACGGCGGTGCCCGGTGCAGCGGTGCTTGAGAGGAAGGGCCCAGTTCAGCGGTGCTTGAGACGGCGGTGCCCAGTGCAGCGGTGCTTGAGATGAAGGGCCCAGTTCAGCAGTGCTTGAGACGGCGGTGCCCTGTTCAGCGGTGCATGAGACGGCGGTGCCCTGTTCAGCGGTGCATGAGACGGCGGTGCCCTGTTCAGCGGTGCTTGAGACGGCGGTGCCCAGTGCAGTGGTGCTTGAGATGAAGGGCCCAGTTCAGCGGTGCTTGAGAAGGCGGTGCCCAGTGCAGCGGTGCTTGAGATGAAGGGTCCAGTTCAGTGGTGCTTGAGACGGCGGTGCCCAGTGCAGCGGTGCTTGAGATGAAGGGCCCAGTTCAGCGGTGCATGAGACGGCGGTGCCCTGTTCAGCGGTGCATGAGACGGCGGTGCCCTGTTCAGCGGTGCATGAGACGGCGGTGCCCTGTTCAGCGGTGCTTGAGACGGCGGTGCCCTGTTCAGCGGTGCTTGAGACGGCGGTGCCCTGTTCAGCGGTGCATGAGACGGCGGTGCCCTGTTCAGCGGTGCATGAGACGGCGGTGCCCTGTTCAGCGGTGCATCGGATGAGTGTCCAGCTCGGCGGATCCGGCCATGGCATGGAGGTCATTCGCCACCTGACCTGTGGCTGGCGGTGCCTTCCTGCCCATCTGTCGTGTGGCTGGCGGGGCCCTCCGGGGCTGGTGTACCGGGCCTGTGGGTGTCCTCCTGCCCACCTGGGATGGGGCTTGCGGGGCCCTCCTGGGCTGCAGTACCGGGCCTGTGGGTGTCCTCCTGCCCACCTGGGATGGGGCTGGCGGGGCCCTCCTGGCCAGCTGGGCTGCCGGCAGACTTGTCGGGCGTGCTGCCCTTCCCAGCCTTCCCTGTACGCCTGTGGCCCTTCCCCACCTTTGGCGGTGTGCCAGGTGGCACCACACTTCCTGCCGGAGCCATGGTAGGTATTTTGGTCCCTGGTGTCTTCGGCCTCTTGCGCCGGCCACTGACAATCTTCGGATGTTTCACCGGGGGTGGGCTGGCCGTGCCTTGGCTCCTTACTGAACTGGCTGCCCTTGAGAGTGGGGGACTCCACAGCCCATGGCACACTGTCATTGCAGGTCCCGCTTTTGTGGTGGCTGAGGTGCTGACTGGAGTCCTATGAGATGGACGGGGTGGGGGAGTTGTAGGAAAGAGGTCAAGTTTGGAAAGGAAAAGCAATTTAGGAACAGAGGGACGGGTAGGTGTAGTGGGTATGGGAGTGGAGGAAGAGGTCGTGGTTGTAGGAGTCTTCAGTCTGGTGTCTTTGGGTGCAGGTGCTTGGGCTGGATGCTGTAGTGAGGTGGATGGCTGTTGGGTGGGTGGCTGCCTGCGTTTGTGTAGCTTGGAAAAGGGGGTCACAGACACAGTGGGAGAGGACACAGGGGACGTGTAAATGGTAGTGGGGGTGGTGACTGCACGTGTGCTGGGGGTTCTGGTGGGTGTGCTGGTGATGGACGTAGTGGCTGAAGATGTTGTGCATGCAGGTGTGAGTGGAGACGTGACAGGGAGGGAGGAGGGAGACGAGGAGGAGGGGGACACAGTGGAGGCAGTGGGTGTTGGTATGTCTGTATGTGGATGTTGCTTGTGTGAATGCTTGTGTGATGTGTGGTGCTTATGTCTGGATGAGCTTCCCTTGGGTATTGAGGTGTGTGCAGGCTGGTCTGATGGTGTGTCTGGGATAGGCAGAGGTACAGGTGATAGGGTAGGGGTGGAGGGAGTTGGAGGGAGGAGGCTAGAGACAGGGACAATTGCTGCCATCAGTGCTGAGGCCAGAGTGTTGAACAATCGCTGATGGGCAGCCTGACCAGAATGAATGCCCTCCAGGTATGCATTACTCTGGTGCACCTCCCTTTCTACACCATGGATGGCATTCAAAAGGGTAGACTGCCCAACAATGAGCGTCCTCAGGAGGTCAATGACCTCCTCACTGAGGGCAGCAGGGGTGACAGGGGCAGGACCTGAGGTGCCTGGGGCGAAGGAGATGCCCGCCTTCCTAGGTGAGCGGGCACAGGGCATTCGCTGAGGGGCTGCTGGGAGGGCGGTGCTGGTACGCTGGGTGGCGGCTGTACCTGATGGTGCGGGGGGCACGGATGTTGCCGCCACCACAAGGGAGCTCCCTTCAGAGGACGAGTCTGTGTCACTAATGTCTGCACGAGTCCCCGCTGTGGAGCTCCCCTCGCCCTCCGTCCCACTGGTGTATTCGGAATATGTTGCATGGCCCTCCAGGGCCATGTGGGATACAGCTCCCTCGTGCTCCGATGCCACTTCTCCTCCACCTGATGATGCTAATGCACACATGAACAGGAAGACCACAAAAAAGGGGGGGGGGAAATAAAGACATGTTGAGTTCATGCATTGGTGACACCGTTGGCGGAGAGGACAGACACAGAAACCCCTGCTCTACGCTGCGCACTTGGGGTCCACTACTCAATCCATGGGACATGGCCTACAAGCCTATGGACGACAAATGCACACATAGATGACACAGGGCCATGGATAACTGTACTTGGCACCCTACAGAGGTGGGGGCGGGGGCACAGGGGCATGCCTTATGGAGGGGCCTAGCCTACAGAAATCGCCCTGGCCTAGGGATACCCACAGCCCTCCTCCCCCACCCAGACACCTCCACTGCGCGCTAAGTCAGCAGAATGAGGTTGTACTCACCCCCTTGTGTCTGCTGTGATGTCCTCACGCGCACATCCAAATCGGGGTACGCCACCGCCAGGATCCGGGACATCAGGGGGGTCAAAGTACGACTGGCACCCCTCCCACATTGGGAGGCCATCCCCAGCTGAGCCTCCGCCGTCTTCCTGCTCCAGCATTGGATGTCCTCCCATCTCTTCCGGCAGTGGGTGCCCCGTCTCTGGTGGACCCCCAGGGCCCGGACGTCCTTGGCGATGGCACGCCAGATGTCTATCTTCTGGTGGGCGCTGACCTATGTGAAATGTACAGGGGGAGAAAAAGAGTCATCACCTTCTGCACCCTCAATGTGAGTGGCCCCCCATCCCTACCCTTGCCATGTGGCACATCCTGTCATCCGCCGTCTGATGCATGCCTCCTTCGCTCCCCTCCCCACCATCTTTCATCCTCCCGACTCAACACAGGCATTGCCCCCAAAGCATGGTCCCAGTGTACTTACCTGTTGGTCTGGAGGACCGTAGAGTCGCGCATACTGGGGGAGGACCCCATCCACGAGTTTCTCCAATTCCTGAGCAGTGAAGGCAGGGGCCCTTTCCCCAGTCGCATGAGCCATTGTCTCTTCCAGACCGAGGTCACAGCAGCACTTGCAGTGTAGGTCCTCTCCTGTCGAAGATCAGGTATCGAGTGATTAAGCAGATGGAAAATGTCGGTCACGCCTGCGGCGGTGCGTACCCCGACCGCCGGCGCACATCGTCATTGGCTCCTGAGACCCATAGGGTTCAATGTTAACCAATGCTGCTTTGCGCCGCGGTCTTCGCCCGCCTACCGCCACGGTGTGCCACGCCAGCGCATTGACCTCACATCCCATTGTCACACTTCACAGGTCAGGCAGCCGCCATTTCAAGGGCCCACATGGCTTACTTTTAACTGCGTCACACATACCTAGGCCTTGCATCAACACTCCTTCAAACCATTCAATGCATTGGGAAATGTGTTTTGTGCAAACTGCGGTTACATACCTGTGGGCTGATTGACTCTGTGCTCGCTGTTGTCCTACATAGGCACCGTCCGCTGGGACATGCGAGGAGATGAAGGAATCTTCCCCTGTACAGACCGCTGGTAGACCTGTCGACAATGGAGGAAAGACATGTCATACTGACATACAGGCTTGACCGAGCCACTATTCAGGAACTGTGTGCCCAGCTGGAGCCAGACCTGATGTCACCCATCCGCCAACCCACAGGGATCCCACCTCTAGTGCAGGTGCTGTCAGTACTCCATTTCTTTGCAAGTGGGTCATTTCAAACAACAGTGGCCATATCATCAGGGATGTCCCAGCCTATGTTTTCCAAGGTGTTGTCCAGAGTGTTGTCTGCCCTTCTGAAATACATGCGGAGCTACATTGTTTTCCCTGAGGAGGGGGATTTGGCGACAGTGAAGGGTGATTTCTATGCCCTTGGACATATCCCCAACATCATAGGTGCCATTGATGGGACCCATGTGGCTTTGGTTCCCCCCCACAGGAGTGAACAGGTGTACAGAAACAGGAAGAGTTATCATTCGATGAATGTACAGATGGTGTGTTTGGCAGACCAGTACATCTCCCATGTTAATGCCAAGTTCCCTGGCTCTGTGCATGATGCCCACATCATGCGGAATAGCAGCATCCCTTACGTGATGGGTCAACTCCAGAGGCACCGTGTGTGGCTAATTGGTGACTCTGGTTACCCCAACCTTTCCTGGCTACTGACCCCAGTGAGGAATCCCCGGACAAGGGCAGAGGAACGCTACAATGAGGCCCATGGGAGAACTAGGAGGGTCATCGAGCAGACCTTCGGCCTTCTGAAGGCCAGGTTCCGCTGCTCCATATGACAGGTGGATCCCTATTGTACTCACCAAAGAAGGTGTGCCAGATCATCGTGGCCTGCTGTATGCTTCACAACCTGGCTTTGCAACGCCAGGTGCCTTTTCTGCAGGAGGATGGTCCAGATGGTGGTGTTGTAGCAGCTGTGGAGCCTGTGGACAGTGAAGAAGAGGAAGCCGAAGAGGACGACATAGACAACAGGAACACAGTAATACAGCAGTATTTTCAATGACACACAGGTAAGAGTCCAACCCGTCATATTACATATACTTAACCCCTACTACCTCTCTACTGTCTGACCTTTTCCCCCTGTGTATGGTAACTGAGTTGTGACTTTCCCTTCCAATTTCAGAGATGTGGGCCATACTGCGTGACATCTGCTTTATTTCCCCATGGACTACAGCTGTGTGACAGTGGTATGTTGGCATCACAATGGAAATATGCATTTTGGGACGGTAATGTCTAATACATTAGTACAAAATCACAGCCTGACTCCTGATTGTTTTGTCGAATAACTGTTTATTTCAGTGTCCTATATTGGTGGGTGGTTGCAAGTCGGTGAGGGGTGATGGTGGAGGATTGTCCATGGCAGAGTCCAGACTATTAGTCTCACAGGTGCAATGTCCAAATGCCTGTGGAAAGTGGAGCATGGGCAGTATAAGAATGGACAGGGTGTCAATGTGGGACAGTGGGATGACAATCAGGGAGGTATCCTTTCCTGGCGGGGGTCTTGGCATCTTACTCTGTCTTCTTCCTGGATCTCAGGGCCCGCTTGCGGGGTGGTTCTCCTTCTGCAGGGGGTGGGGTGCTGGCAGCCTGTTGGTCCTGTGGCGGGGCGTCCTGGCCACTAGCGCCGGAGGAGGTAGTAGGCAGTTCTTGGTCCATGCTAGTGTCAGGGGCCCTTTGTGGTGCCACAGTGTCCCGCAATGTGGTGACTACCTGATTCAGAGCCCCTACAATGGTGCCCATGGCGGAAGTGATGTTTCGTAGTTCCTCCCTGAGCCCCAGATACTGTTCCCCCTGCAGAAGCTGGATCTCCTGAAACCTGGCCAGGACCGTCGCCATCGTCTCCTGGGAGTGGTGGTAGGCTCCCATGATGGAGGAGAGGGCCTCGTGGAGAGTGGGTTCCCTGGGCCTGTCCCCCCCTGTCGCACAGCAGCCCTCCCAGTTCCCCTGTTTCCCTGTGCCTCTGTCCCCTGGACCGTGTGCCCACTACCACTGCCCCCAGGTCCCTGTTGTTGTTGGGGTGGGGGATTAACCTGGGTGCCCTGTAGTGGTGGACACACCGCTGATTGACGTGCCCTTGTACCCCAGTGCTGGCATTCCCGTGTGGGGGCTTTTGTGACGGTGATTTGGTGGGGGATGGGTATGTGCAGTGGGCATGCTTTGGTGATGGGTGTCCATGCTTTGTGGTCGCATGCAGGGCTTGGTGTTGGGATGGGTGGGCTGTGATGTGGAGACATTTGCAAGGAGCAGGATGTGATGGGGGTGAGGGTGGGGGTATGAGTTGGCATGCTGGTGGGGTGGGGGGGATGAAGTAGTGAAGATGAGACTTACCAGAGTCCAGTCCTCCGCCTACTCCTGCAAGGCCCTCAGGATGCAGGATTGCCAAGACCTGCTCCTCCCATGTTGTAAATTCTGGGGGAGGAGGTGGGGGTCCGCCGCAAGTCTGCTGCACCGCGATGTTGTGCCTGGATACCATTGAACGCACCTTCCCCCGTAGGTCGTTCCACCGCTTCCTGATGTCGTCCCTATTTCTTGGGTGCTGTCCCACAGCGTTGACCCTATCAACTATTCTGCTCCATAGCTCCATCTTCCTGGCAATGGTGGTGTGCTGCACCTGTGTCCCGAAGAGCTGTGGCTCTACCCGTACAATTTCCTCCACCATGACCCTGAGTTCATCCTCGGAGAACCTGGAGTGTCTTTGCGGTGCCATGGGGTGGTGTGGGTGATGTGTGGGGTGGATTGTGTGGTGATGTGTATTGGTGTGTTGTGTGAAGTGCGTGGAAATATTGCTGGGTGAAAGTAAAATGCACGTCTGGGTGCTCAGTTCTCTTTTTCTCAGTGCGTGGTCCCGATTCTGTAGAAGTGGGGGTTTGTGGGTGATGTGGGTGTGTGTTTTATATTGTGTTGGGTGTGTGGGAGTGGTGTGTGTATGTGTTTCAGGTGTGTGTTTTTCGATTTGTCCAATGTGGATGTGTTTTGTAAATGTGTGTGTATTTTGAGCGCGGCGGTGTGTACCGCCAATGGATTACCGCGGTTGAAAGACCGCCACGTGGATTCGTGGGTCGTGATAGTGTGGGCGTATTTCTGTTGGCGTGACGGTGGAGGTTTGGTCATCGTCAGTTTCTCGCTGGCCTTTGGTGTGGCGGACTTTTGTGGATGTCTGCATTTTGGCGGTTTGCCTGTTGTGGGTCAGAATGACCGTGGCGGTTTACCGCGGCCGCGGCGGTATGTTGGCGGTCTTCTGACAGCGGTAAGTGACTTTTACCGCCAAGGTTGGAATGACCACCTTAGTCTGTCCATTGGTTTGAGGATGGAAACCTGATGAAAGTGTTATGTTGATATTCAGTGTCCTACAAAAATGTTTCCAAAACCGGGAGATGTACTGAGGTCCCCTGTCAGATACAATGTTGTGTGGAAGTCCATGGAGACGGAAAATATGATGGATAAATATCTGACTTAACTCTTGGGAATTAGGTAGTTTTTTCAGAGCAGTGAAGTGAGCCATCTTAGTAAAGGAATCTATGGTGACCATGATAACCCGGTTTCCTGCTGATGGAGGTAATGAACACATAAAATCAGTAGAAATGGTGTGCCAGGGAGCCGGTGAAACAGGTAATGGTTGTAGTAATCCTGCAGGTCTGGTATGGGGAATCTTTACTTGAGCACATATGGGACAAGCCTGAACGTATCTTTCGACATCTGATTTCCAGGTAGGCCACCAGAAAGATTGCGAGAGTAGTTCTTGTGTGGCCTTAATGCCTCTATGACCAGCAACCGGCGAATCATGGCACATTTGTAGTGCCTTTTCTCTGACTCCATTGGTAGGGAGAAACAACAAGTTCTTATAATAATATTACCCTTGCAGTTTACATATGTTCAGTTTCTTTACTTCTTGATCAGTCAGGTTGGAATATTCCAGTTGTACCTCATACAGGAAAGACTGAGCTACTGTGAAGAGGTAGAAGTGCAATCTGGATAACGGCGAGACAGAGCATCAGCCAGAATGTTTTGGGATCCAGGAATATAAGTGACATAAAAGTCATACTGACTGAAGAAAAAGGCCCAACAAGCCTGACGACTGTTCTGGCATAAAAAGTTACATAAACATTGTAGATTGCGATGGTCTGTTCTCACCTCAAAGGGCTCTTTGGAACCCATAAGAAACTGTCTCCACTCAAGGCAGGCTGTTTTCAAGGGTAACAACTCCCTTTCAAGTACTGAGTAATGTTGTTCTGACGCCGAAAGTACATGGGACAAATAGAACACAAGATGTTCAAGACTGTCATCTTCTTGTTGTTGGAGTAAGGCAGCTCCGATGGCTCTTTCAGAAGCATCTGTAACAACAATAAATTGTTTGTTGGTATCTGGGTGCCTCAATATCGGTGCCTGAGTGAAGGCCTTTTATAGACTCTGAAAAGCTTGTTTAGCCGCCCTGGTCCAGACGAAGCCTTTCTTTAGATTTTCCTTTATTAATGTTTGCGTTATGTGGCTGGTTTGTTCTGCAAAGTCCAAGATAAACTGCCGATAAAAATTAGCCAATCCTAGAAAACATTGTTTTTCCTTAATAGAGGAAGGAGAAGGCCAATCTAGAATGGCTTGTACCTATTCTTGGTCCATAGCTATGCCAGTGGGACTAAGGTGATATCCCAAATATTTGACTTCGGGCTTGTCAAACTCACACTTCTCCGGTTTACAGGACAGTTGATGTTCCCGGAGTCTTTGGAGGACCTGTTTAACGTGAGAGGAATGAAGTTCAGGACATTTAGAATAAATAAGGATATTGTCTAAATAGATGACGACCATATGGTTCAAGAAATCAGAGAATACTGAATCCATGAATCTCTGGAAAATGGAGGGGGCATTAGTAAGACCAAAAGGCATAACTCTGTACTCATAATGACCAAATGGGGTCCGGAAAGCAGTCTTCCACTCGTCTCCTTCTTTAATACGCAAAAGGTGGTAGGCTCCACGAAGATCAAGTTTGGTAAATCGTTGAGCCCCTCTGACTGCCTCTAGTATATCCTTAATGAGAGGCAAAGGATAACGGTCTTTTATAGTTATTTTATTTAGCCCGCGAAAATCCAGGCAGGGACGAAGATCCTTCGTCTTCTCGGGTACAAAAAAGAGGGGAGCCCCAGCCGGAGAGGACGATGGTACAATAAGACCGCTATGTAAGTTCTCTTGCAGATATTCTTTTAGTACTTCTCTTTCAGGTTCAGTGAGTAAATACATCCTCCCAAAGGGAACAATAGCTCCGGGTTCCAAGGGAATAGCACAATCGTAATCTCGATGTGGGGGTAACACAGGTCTGGTTGGTTTTTGGAACACATCTCGAAATTCTAGATAGTGATCGGGAACTCCTTGAACTGTATTGATGGAACATCCAGTAATACTTTCAGTAGGCATCAACCTCTTGGGTGACCAATAAGTGTCTGAAGCAAAGCAGTTCTCATGACAAAACTGTGAGGACAAGGAAATAGTCCAGGTTTCCCAATTTACATAAGGGTTATGTCTTATGAACCACATAATTGCCAAAATGATAGTATGATTGGGGGATGATATTAGATCAAAAGAGATGTGTTCTTGATGGTTTCCAAATTGTAAACTGAGTGTCATGGTGGTGGTATCAACTGGACCAGAGGATATTAAGGACCCATCCACTGTGTGAACTTGTTCTGGGGTTTCTTTGGGTCGTGTTGGTATTTGTTGAGTCGTGGTCCAAGTCTTATCCATATATATGCCACTGGCACCACAATCAAGTAAAGCTAGTGTTCTCTCTTGATGGCCGTCCGGTAAATGTAAAGCCACAGGTAACATAAACAAAGTAGTGGCATTGTCCTTGAATGAACTGATGGAAGGTATAGCTGATGACTTTTCCACCTACTGATACCACCTCCCAAGAAAGCCTCCAGAAATGGGAAGATAATCTTAAAATGGCCTCAGTGAACATGATTCAACAACTTATTGAAATCTCTCAAGAACAGTATGAGCGACATAAACATGAGGTGGACCAACTTACCCAACGAATTGAAGAGGCTAATTGGGGAGATATTACCACCAAGAACTATGCTATTCTTAACAACATAATTGACAATTACGAGTCTGATATAATCCAAAGAAAGAATCTCAAATTTTGAAGAGACCTCCGCGACTACCAACAGTGGAGAGTTTACACTTTTAGTAAAAAATACGACCATATTCAGGAGTCTAACCCCCCCTCTGACATCCCAAGTTGCCAGACACCATTCTTTCCTCTGAAATAGAAACTTCTGATGATTCTGACAGGGAACTATCCACAAGACCCAGGGTCAATTTTTTAGAGGAGGCACGGCGCTATCACCTAGGAACCTTACAAGATACTCAGGCCAAACCACTAGATACCGCAACAGTCATACCGGGCACCTCAGGTATACAAACAAGGGCCCGCAGCAAGACTCTCCGATCCTAAAACAAGATGACCAACTAGTAGTTAATCTTTCTGATTATTCCTTGTCCCCCATTGAATACATATTTTGAACAAAGGTCTGTCCTACTGTCCCACTAACTATTGGAATATTACACAAACCAAAATTGATTTTTTCAAATTTGTCCGTCAACTTAAGCTTAAGTCTTTCTTTTCCTCCTTTGTTTCTTCCTCCTCACTTTCTTCTCTCCCTTCTGACTCCAGTGAAATTTCTGTTCAGGATCTTGAAGATATAGGACTTTTGTGTAATTTGTCTAATACTTCTGAATCCGATCTTCCTCTCTCAATACTAGCACATGATCTAGATTTAAATATCAACAAGTATCCTCCCATGGACCTCAGACCCAAGTCCACTTTTACTCCTACTCTCCCAGCAGGGAACTCCATTGATCTTTTCTCAACAGCAGTTTTGCGAGACCTTGACTCAGCATACTTACACTACTGCCATAAGCGCAAATATTTTCCATCAAATATCAATCGCCAACAAGCACTAGCTCTAACTAAATTAAGGAGCAATCCCAATATTATCATCAAGGAAGCTGACAAGGGGGGGAATATTGTTATTCTCAACACCACCGATTATCTTAAAGAGGCCTATCGACAACTTCATGACTCTAAGTGCTATAAACGCCTCACCTCCAATCCAACACCACAAATACAACAGAAATTATCTGCCCTTCTTGACCATTGGCTTTCCCGCCAGGTTATCTCACACAAAGATAAATCTGCTTTGTTCCTACCTTATCCTACGATTCCCACTCTGTATCTTCTACCTAAAATTCACAAAAAAGAATTTCCTCCGAAAGGCAGGCCAATTATATCTGGTGTGAATTCAATTTGTTCGAAATTAGGGACCTTAATTGATCATGTATTGCAACCTTTTATGATCAACTTACCATCTTTTGTGAGAGACACCAAGGATATAATTCAAAAACTCCAAGACATTGATTGGCAATCTGATTATCTACTCGTCACTATCGATATAGTCAGTCTCTATACATCTATTAAACATCAAGATGGCCTAGAAGCAGTTAAAACTATTCTTTCAACCAAACCGGTGACATTTACTACACATAATTTAATGATTCTTGACATACTCCAGTTTTGTTTGGAAAATAACTATTTCCTATTTGATGGCCATTTTTATCTACAATTACAAGGGACGGCAATGGGGGCCAAATTCGCGCCTCCGTATGCCTGCATCCTTATGGGTGCAGTAGAACGAGAATGGCTCTGGAGTGAAAGGAATGAACACTTCTCCCAACATATTATCTATTGGGGGCGCTACATTGATGATATCCTGCTGATTTGGCAAGGGCAAAAGGCTCTTTTGACTAAATTTCTTCAGTCCCTTGTACCCAATAAATGGGACATCGACATCACATATCAAATTTCGGATTTGCAGGTTGAGTATCTAGATCTTTTGATCTATGTAGATAATGATAAATTGCAGACTAGATTTTTCAGGAAAGAGACAGCGGCGAATTCAATCTTGCATGCAACTAGCTGCCATCCTCCCAGTATAATCAAGAATATCCCAAAAGGCGAGTACAGACGTGCCAGAATGAACTGTACTGACTTGAGTGACTATAACCTTTTTTCCTCACAAATAACAGCGAGACTCCTATCGAGGGGGTACAACTATAAAACCTTGCACTCATCAAAGGACAAGTTAGCTAAACTGGACCGCAACAAGATGATCAACTCTACACATCGGCGAAAGGAGAATACCACTATCCGTCTGATTACTGATTTTCACAATGGTCATCATTCTATCCGCAAGTATTTACGGAAACATTGGCACTTACTGTACAACAACCCTTCCATTCAACAATACATTTCTCATCATCCACAAATTGGGTTCCGTCGAGCCCCCAATCTCAGGGATAAACTTTGCCCGTCCTTCCTCCAACTGAAATCCCCTGGACCCTTCTTTCCGAAACCAAAGGGGTTCTATACCTGCACCAAATGTTCAACATGCAAATTAGGCCTTAATAGATCCACTATGACCAATATCAATGGCAAGGAATTTATTATTCAAGACTTCATCAATTGTGAGAGTACCAATGTTGTTTATTTAATTCTCTGTCCCTGCCAAAAGGCCTATATTGGTAGCACTATTCGTCCTCTAAAAACTCGTATCCAAGAGCACTATCGTAATGTCCTTAAACTGGAGGCCAAGGCACCTCTTGTGGAACACTTTCAAGAATTTAATTCCAATGAACGCACCTTTACTTTCTGTGGTCTACAACGTATTACACTGTCCCCAAGGGGGGGCAACTTACACCTGCGTTTACGTCAGGCAGAAAGTCGGATGATCATTCATTATGACACAGTGAACACTGGTCTAAATAAGGACCATGAGTGGCATTACTGGCTGCTATAATGCGACTGTTGTTTCTTACTCACAACATCTGTATCTTTGCATTGACGTTTTTGTATCAGTTTCACTGCTGTACATTTTCTACATTTATTACTGCCAGATGTTATTTATTTAGCTTTTTCTTTGTTATATCTGCTTGTTTGTTTTTATTCCCCTTTTTTCTTTCTTTCCTTTTTTTCCTTTTTCCTTTTCCCCTTTTTTCTACCTTTTTATCTTTCTATTATATTTCTTTTCTCTCCCCTTTTTTCTGTTTTCTATGTTTTTTCGGTTTTTTTTCTGTTTATTTGAATATTTGTATTCCTCGATTTTATATTCTTGAGTTCTGTCCATTTTCTTAATTATACGTGGACTCTCCCTATAACTACTCTTACATTATATTATTTTTTTTCTTTTACTTTCAGCACTTGTTTTTTCTTATTATACACATTCCATTTTGTTCGGTTACTTTGGTCCTAACCTTTCCCTTTTCCAAAATGGCGCCGCTTTTTCTAGTTTTGCGACTTCGCTTTTCAGTCCTTCCTCTGTTACGGTGCCCCTGAACAGAGGAAGGACTACCGCTATTTAATGCGGTTCTCCCCGGCGCGTCTCTAGCGATTAACCTCAGGACGCCGCGTCGGGACGTTTTTCCGCTCTTTGCCTTGATTTGGGTAAGTCCAAATTCTCATCAGCTTTCTGTACAGTATCATTAGTCTTTGGGTGGCCCTGCTTTGGTCCCTTTCATTACGTTACCGCTCTCCTCTGACTATGTTTTTTCCCCCCCCTCTAGATCCTGAAGTATTGTACGGAGGAAGGACCACTGCTATTTAAAAGCGGTTCTCCCCTAGCGCGTCCTCTGCAATTACTTGCAGGACACATCGGGACGCTTACTGTCTAATCGATATTTGTAGCAGTCTATCAGTTCTCCTATAGAATTGCCAGTCCTCATTTGTTCCTTTTATGCATCTGTTTACGTATTGATTATTGTTCCATGATATTTTGCACTAGAAGGAAGTTTAAAATTGGCCTTCATTTGTTCGTTTATCTCTTCGGACAGTCATTATTTGATTTTTGGACAGTTTACTTACGAGTTCACTGTACTCCTTCTATATGTGTGTGTGCTTAGATTGGGATATTGTATATTTTTACTAAGTATGGCTTAATTACTATATATATTTCTATGTATAGATCTACTTCAAAATTGGGACATTTTAGTCCGAAGATTCGTTTATTGTGTGTCATATGGTATGTTACCAACATAGGTGATTTTTTCACTATCTCTAGTCTAATTATTGTTATTTTGCTTTGCTTGTGATCACACTTAATTCTCATGAGTGCCAGCATGCGGTTTTTAGCTTCCTTTACTTCTTACCTCTTTACCTTTTCACCAAGTAAGATATGATACTGAGTATAGTGATACGCATGTTTTTCCTCATTACTGTACACTTTTTCTAGTCGTACTCTCTACAGTAATAGTCATTCAATCGTGAACCCCTAGATGGGGTCACATTTGTATCACTACTCCTTCTCAAGTAGTTCTTCTTCACTATTTCATTCAATTTTTCACTTTTTGGGAGCACAGTAGAAAAGGATGCATGCTTCATCCGCCTGCAATTAGGATACTCACTTCTTGGTAGCACCATTCTCTTGTTTATGACTGATTTTTAGTCTTACTTAGTTTTCTTTTTATATATATGTTTTCCAGCCTTGAGAAAGCCCTGGCGTAATAGCAACAAGGGGCGAAACACGTGTTGGCTGTAACATCTTTGAACAATGGAAGCCGCTTTGTTCTTTAAATCAAAAGACTGTGTTAATCGGAGTATTACATCACTGAACATTGTTAACTACAGTCTACAATTAAAAACTGCTGAACTGGACCCTTATTTTGTATTGCACATTTAATGCTACAAACTAGAAGAAACTTTTTTGTGGGAGCTTACCATATTTTCACATAGTATTTTGGCAAGCAGGAGGACCAGGGTCCATGCCCTCTGGTTTTAGTTCCCACAGTTCTTACAATATGGCATTCTCTACAGGAAGTCATTCATCAGGACCCTTCTTTGTACTTTAGCATAGCTGATGATCCCGCCCCCTCCCTTCTTACAGAGGACGGGAAGTGGCGTTTCCCGATGGCCTTTGAGGACGAACGGGGCAGGTCCGGAGCATGGGGCCGGCAGCACCACAATACAGGCATAATCCCCTCCTACGTCTGTCTTCCCGCTCGCTAACGGAAAGTGGTCCTCGAGTGGTATCCACCTGCATAGGTTCGCCTTCGGCGTCTCTGGCAGGAGGACGAGATTCCTCGGGACGAAGCATAAAGACACGTGAAGTGCTTGGCTGAGATGATCCTCTACTCTTTCTCTTCTCCATACGTCGCTCTCGGAGACGGTATTCGATGGAAAGAGCCTGATCCATCAGACCACGAAGATCTTCAACTCGGGTGGAGTGTACTAATTCGTCTTTGATTTCTTCTTTAAGTCCTCTACAGAATAAAGTCACCAGAGTTCGTTCCACCCAAGTGGTCTCAGTCGCTAGCTGTCGGAAGCGGGTAATATATTGGAGGACATCTTGTGAGCCTTGTTGGATGTCACATAAGGCTTCTTCCGCAGAGGCCTCCAATCCTGGACGACTGAACATCTGTTTAAACCGATTCACGAAGGCGGGATAGTCTGATAATACTGGGTCATTGGAGGATACCATCGGTGTTGGCAAGGCAGGACCGGATAACACACTGATAAGATAACCCACCTTAGTCTTGTCGTGGGTGAATTGGGTAGGTCGGAAGGCGAAATACACAGTTAATGCATCGAGGAACTCTCGCAGCTTAGTTGGTTCACCGGAGAAATGAGGAGTAGAGGTGGAGACGGCTGGAACATCAGCACTGCGAAAGGCCAAAGCTTGTCGTAAAGCAGCATTCTCATTGCGTAATTGTTGCAGTTCCTGAGCCTGTTGCTGAATGGTTGCCAGAAGAGATTGATCAGGATCTGCAGCAGCTTCCACTGTGTCATCCATGATGTTAGACGACGTCAGGAGTATTTGGCACTGCAATCTGTCACGACTTACGTGCTGCTTTACCCTGGAGGCCGCAGAGCGAGTGGCGTGGATCCTGTTCTTGAATGTTCGGCCTTGGCCCAAGTAGAGGCGACTCTTTCTGGTAGCCACGGTGCTGCAGGCAATGGGTACGCCAAGAACAGACTGTGTCCCTCAGAAGTAGCACCAGAGGGAAAAAAACCCTGAAAAGGGGAAACAAACTCCACAAAGAAATGTTCCTACAACAGGAACAAAATAGAAGAGGTATCAGCAAGAGCAAATACAGGAAAAAGTATTCTGGACTGACGAGAACCAGCACAGGAATACAAGGAAGCAGGAGCGAACACACCATCCAAACAGACAGTGTTGCAGCGCAAGGAGAGAAAGAATCACAGCCCTTAAATACCATCAAACAGGAAACGACCAACAGGAAGTAAAAGGCCACCATCTTAGATAGGGAAAAGCACATAGAACAGAATGGACTAGGAACCATAGAGAATAGGGAACAAGGAATGCTGGGAAGAGAAAGGTAATATGGGAAGGGGGAAAAAACATAAAGGAAGGCACAACCAGATGCCCAAGAAAAGAAGAAAAGAACAGGTGAGTGGGGGGTCAGACATGCCTAAAAATGCGTTGCACAGCAAAAGAACGAGGCCCCATGCCCACTTTGGGGCCTCTTAAAGCACACAGCAGACTGGGGCGCGGCGCGTAAGAGGACCGCGTGCTGCGGCCCGAGCCGAATGTTCGGCTCATGCCACGCGCAGCGGCACAACAAAACTGGTGTGGTGTCCATTTTGTAGCATTTTCACTGTACTACTGTGTGTTGGTACAAATACTTTACATGTTGCTTCTGAATTTAAGCCTACCTGCTTGTGCCAAGCTACCAAGGGGGTGGGTGGGGGTTAACTGAGGGTGATTCTCCTTTACCCTGACTAGAGTAAGGGTCCTTGCTTGGACAGGGTGTAACCTGACTACCAACCAAAGACCCCATTTCTAACACTTTTAAAATACAGGACCTAGTTACATGTAGTACCACTTTACTAGGGACTTACAAGTAAATTATATGTACCAGTTGGGTGCAAGTCAATTTCACCATGGTTAAAGGAGAGAGCATAAGCACTGTAGCACTGGTTAGCAGTGGTAAAGTGCAAAGAGTCCTAAAGGCACCAAAAATAAATTCAGCAAAAACAGGAGGAGTAAGGCAAAAGGTTTGGAGGAAGACCACCCGAAGGCTAACAGGTCTAACACTGGGAAAAGTGTCTCTCCAGGACCTTCTGTAATTCAGCCGGCTTAAATTAAAATCAGTCAACTGGCCAAAAACAGCAAGGCACTGTGCTCAGTCTAGCCCAAAGGTATAATGCTAACTGTGAATGCCTCTTAATTATTGGAAAGTAATGAAATTTAGTGTGTTTGTAAGTGAATGCAGGATTTGTCAGATTATATAAGGTCATCATGGATCATTTGTTTTTTATCTCTACTTCAAAACATAGCTTGTCAAACAACAGCCTAATAGGTCCCATAATTAGAACCCTTTGACCAAAGAAGCAAAGCCCAGAAATGTTATGCATTGTCTCACCTTTAGTTATCTCTCTCTCTCTCTATCTTTCTGTCTCTTTAGCTTAATTTCCGTCTTTCTCTCCCTTTGCCCTTCTTCATCTCCTATTCTGATAATATGCAGGGTGGGAGTTTGATATTATTCCTTGTAACTTGTTAATGACATTTCTCTTTAATATATTTAGGAAAGCAATCATTTGCAATAATTACAGAATTTGTAATTTCCTAATTTGTACAGATTTTCACAAAACAGTATCCCACCACTTCTTTGGTTACCTCATTTATTCACATTTTATTATTATCAACTGCAAGTGAACCTTCATAAAGTTACAAACTTTCCATGGAGAAGCAAAGCAACAGAGTAAGAAAACAAAATGAAGACAATTTTGAAATGGTATTTTCTACAAAATATCGTATTACCATTTATTATAATGCCACATGTTGCACTTTACCTGTCTAACTTAAAATATGTTGCATTATAATATGCTGCAAGAATAATTTTCAGAATATTGATGCATGTCTATGATTTATACTTTTAATAACTTGATCTCAATATATGATACAAAGTGATACTTCAAATGAAAAACCTTAAAAATACAAAAGAATCATAAAAGCTTTGATGAAATAATTTCAACAATATTTGTGTCACTTCACAAATGAAGAATAAGACAGTGAATTGAGTGGAGAGACGGAGGCTCGACAGAAGAATGTGAACACTCAAAGTACAAAGAGAATTTGTGCTGTGTATCATTATTGAAATTTATGAAACTTCATCTGTAATTTAATTTAACATGCAAGGGGTCAATTTCCATTTTTTCACTATTTTTTCGAGCCTAGTTTTCCCAACGTTAACTCCAGTGCGCATCTCAGAAATACCCTTAAAATAGTTTTGCAATGAGTGTTCAACTCTTTAGCTGCACCATATCGCATGACCTCTGCTACACGTGGGACCAGCAACTTATAAATTCTTCATGTACATAGATGCTATTTCTATGGCATGAACCTAACCAAAGGCAGTGGAACACTGTACACAGGTAAGCAAAAGCATAAAGCCAAAGAGCAATAGGAGAGGCAGCTGGGTTGTGGACGATTGATGCATTGTGATGTAGTGTTCTTAAAATAGGTGAGTCTTCAGCTCTTTCATAAACCGGAGCAGCTTTGGGGCAGTCCTGATACATACTGGGATGTTGTTCCATATCCTAGGTGCATAGATGGAAAAGGTCTGCTGTCCTGTTTTTGCTTTTTTACATTCCTTAGTCTGCAGTCTGAAGTAGTCTTGGCTGTGGATGGGCCGAGATTCACCAGAAATGATAAGCTTGTCAGCAAGATAAATCTGAGTGCATGTCAGTATAGCTTTGTAAATAATGCAGCTGGTCTTGAAGACGGTGTGGGCCAGCAAGGTGAGCCAATGCACATTTCCATTCAATGCTACATCCCTACACAGTGGACATCTTTACTAACTCTAAATGTTCTCTATAAATTGTCTCCCTGAGTTCACACAGTCCACCACAGTTTAACTTTATCAACGTCGCCTAATGCTGTGGCAACATCCTAGCACACAAGATAAATATGTTTATCACTTATCAGGGATATGTCCATAGAGGAAATGTAATGCACACCAAATGTAGAAATTATGAGTGGGCCTCCTTACCCCCATGCAGGTGTGTTGACAGAATCCACGCTCCCTCTTGTTTCTTTGCAAAAAATACTGATTTACGTCTTCTCATTTAATGTAACATTTATTTACGAATAAGGTTTGCCACGTATGTGAGGAAATGAGTTAAGCAAGCAGTGTGTATAAATGAAATAAAAAGAGATAGCACCAAGAGCCTTATTCATGTGCATGCAGAGGAGAAAAATCTCAGACTAATGCTGCACCCAATTGTCCTTTCCAAGAGATGTGATCTTTTTTGCATTGCGTTGATTTTTAACCGCAGTCTGTTCGACTCTGCCACGGTTAGCCAGCAATAATCCCATGTAATGCTAAAGCTGCACCAGAGATGAAAAAGAGCTTTGAAAAGCAGAGAGCTAATCCGTTTGGAACTAACAGGAAAACAGAGCCTTTCTAGTTTCTGAGAATTTTTCTGTGTGTGGTTTGAACTGATATTGGAGAAAAGAAATGTTCTATTTCCTCCCCCTCACACACACACAGAGCCACTCTCCCGTCTCACGAAGGACTGAATTATCCCGAGCTTGCTAGGGGAGCAGATGACGTGGTAAATGTTTTTTAATTAGGC
Source organism: Pleurodeles waltl (assembly GCF_031143425.1). Taxonomy (NCBI): domain Eukaryota; kingdom Metazoa; phylum Chordata; class Amphibia; order Caudata; family Salamandridae; genus Pleurodeles; species Pleurodeles waltl. The sequence goes on along the minus strand of NC_090442.1, from coordinate 890,085,199 downwards.
AGTATTTAATAGATAGTTTCCCAATGGCCCTGTATGGTGGCCTTATGGGACCAAATGCGGCACTGAATTAATGGCCTCGTCAACGCACTTTTCGATACAAGATGGGCGAGAAACATTTAGCATCCCGTTGAGAGCTCGGAGTATTTCAGGAGCAAATTGCGCACGTTTTAAATTATGATAGCGCGAAATGCGCCATTTATTTAGGTGTGCAATCTGCACATCATTCAGAGTTTCTGGCATCGGAAGAGAGAATAAAACAATAATGATATGTGATGCCCGTTCCGAGATGCTCAAACTCAGACATTAATTATACTGTTCCCCAAGACCAAGTTTTACCTGCTAAAACGCCGATGTAGTGCCCAATTTGCACCCGAGTAAAAACGCTTAATTGGGTGAGAATCCAAATTTGTGTGGTACTTTGGTAGACTGGCACAAAAATATGAATATGACTACTTAAAATATGTAAGTTAACACAAAAAGAGAATCTAGTAAGGGGTATATATATATATACATTTATATATATATATATATCATATGATTAGCTGCTATAAAAGTAGATTTTAAAAAAGTGTTTACAAGATTGTATTGAATAACAAAGTAATTTGAATTCCTAAATTCGGTTATCAGGTCATTCCCCAAGGATATCCCAATGTAACTGTAACTCGTGCCCTCACCATGCACTGGTAATTACCCCAAAATTATAGCAATTATGACATCTTTTATAACATCATTGATAGTATCAATGTTATATTTGCAGTAAAAGTTTTGACAATAAAACTGTGCATGGTGAGGACACGAGTTATAGTTACTTTAGGGCATAAGTTATAGTTATTTGAAATAACTCTAACTATAAATGGCGACTTTATAAGTTTTGTTAACTTTACAATGTGAGCCTAACTATAAGGTCCCTGTAACCTTTGTTTTTTTTAATTGTATTTTTCACCTATAACATCCCTGTAACCTTTGTTTTTTTCAGTGAATTTCTATGTTTTTTTAACGCATAGTAATTTTTCTTACTATATGTTAATCCAACCACCCTCGTGCACGGCCGTGGACCTGTGACCAACTCCCTACAATCACCCAACCTTACACCGTTCACAGCCTTCACCCATGTGCAGCAGAGGTTGCCCGCAAGACCTGGCCTGCATCAGACCCTGCAGCCAACCTCCCTAACAACCCAACCCCCTGCTGCTCATTGCCCTTTGGTCATGCGTGGCGGGAGTTGTCTGCAGCCTCTCTGGGTGTGAGAATAGGTGTGAGTTTGTATCTGGAGGAGAGAGTGGCTGTCAGATTGTCTGTCTGGGTGTGAGATTACGTATATCAGTGTCAGTGTGTGCACGGGTCTGTAAGTAGGTGAATGAGGGTGTCAGTGGGTCTGTGAGTAGGTGTGTGGCAGTCTGAGGGGGTGCATGAGGGGGTGCATAACTATCTGAGTGGGTCTGAGTGGGTGCGTGAGGGCCTGACAGGCTCTGAGTGAGTGCATGAGGGTCTGAGTGGGTCTGTGAATGGGTGCATAAGTGAGTGGGTGTGAGTTGGTGAATTGATTGAAAGAGAGAGAGAGAGAGAGAGGGAAAGAAAGTGAGAGGCTTACATGTCTGAAATAGTTAGAATGAGATATTTCCATTCAATTTAAAACAAATAGTGTATATTTTTTTTAATATAATTTTTTTTTTAATAAAAAAAAAGTGGTAATGAGTCCAGCTAGAGTCGAACCCCCAAAGCTCAGTGTGAAGGTCTACTACCTTCTCACTGAGCCACGGAGTTTAAGTTTTGCTTTTTTTTTTATTTTTGTTTAGCTCTTTATGGCCTATCTGGGACTGCAAGGAAGCCCTCAAGGGCACCCCTATGGTCCCCACATATTTTTTTATTTATTTTAAAATGCCCTTATAGGCTACCTGGCACTGGAGGGAAAACTGCAGTGCAATTGCTTCAGCAAGCACAGTGCTGCTTTGACAGCAACTCTGTGCTTGCTCAAGCATTTTATCACTGTCCTCTGCATGCGTGCAGCGGAAAGAGATGAAACTCTTCTGTTTAACAGCAGGACCTGCTTTAAAGGTCCTGCTCTCAAACACTGTGGCTCCAAGGTGGGGGGCAGGGGAGGCACGCAGCCCCCCACCAACAATGACATAGCCATAGAGGGTGGTAGTCCCCAGGGCTTGGGGGCACAAAAGGACCCCCTTTCCTTTTTTGAAGATTTGCCCTGGGGGTTCATGGTCCCTGGTGCAGCAGGGGAGCATGCAGCCCCCCCAACAAAAATAAATTGCTTTTTGCCCATGGGGGTGGTGGTCCCAGGATGTGGGGGGGTTGCGCAGCCCCCTGCTCCAAATAAAGTGTAGCTCCTGGGGGTGGTCCCTAGGGTGTGGGGAGCCTCTTACCCCCTGAATTAATTATGCTCATAGCCCCTGGGGAGGTGGTGGTTCCCGGGGTTGCAGGGAAAGAGGTGGCTGCGGCCTGCTTGCTCTTATTTGGACATTCGCCCTGGGGAGGTGGCGGTCCCTGGGGCTTATTTAGGCCTAAAGAGGGGGCCCCATGTGCACCCCATCTCTAAGATGCCCCCGGGACGTGGCCCATCCAGGGGTCAAATAAAAAAAAAGTGTGTGAGACAGCATTTTTTTTTTTTTTTTTTACTTTGAAAAATCCACTGATCCATCTGCGGATTTTCCTGAGATTTGTTTTTTCAAAAAAATGCTTTTTTAGCTCTGGCAGGGTCCCACAGAGACCTCAGCACCAGGGCTAAGGGGTCAGGGTGACTCTACCCTGGTCCCTTTTCTTTTTTTGGGGTCTTTTTTTTTGAGTCTCTGCTGAAGCAGAGTCCCAAGATGGCTGGCAACATTTCTGTGCTGAAGTGTCGGCAGCCAATCCGATATCAGCACGGCGACAGTTGGATCCATGGAGGATCCGCGTCCCTATATCTTTTTTTTGGCCTTACATTTCTCCAGAACTACTGAACGGATACGCACCAAATCAAAAAAAAAGATTGATCTGCGTAACTGAATCTAGCTTTGTGCCAGATTTAGTGTAATTACGTTCAGTGGGTTGGGCTGTAAGCATGCCTAAAAGTCCTATGGAAAAACGCGTTTTGGGACCACCTCTTTTTCTCAGTACCTGCTTGACAGATCCTCCCGAAATTTTTCAGGACAGAAGCTGAACTTAGCAAAGTATAAGTTTTGAAAATTTTGTGACGATTCGTCGAGCGGCGCCAAAGTTACAGGAAAAACAAATAACACTCTTTCTATAAAAACTACGTCCTAACTATAACTATCTAGTGGCGACTGCCACTAAGTAATATAAATCAGAGAACTAATGTGATCCACAGGGTTACAGCGGACAATAAACCACAACCCTCAAGAGAACTAAGAAAAAGTATAGGACTGCCAATCGATAAACCCCTACGCTAGGTTGAGTAGAGAATTGTGATTTACAATTAATCAAAAGAGAGAATTATTAAGAGCAAGGATATGTTTGTTTCACTTGAGAGGTTATCGCAGTGAAGTAAGAAAGGCCCCCGCTGCCTACACAGTGCGGGGGTCCTAGCTCCAAGGGCTCCCTCAGCACAGCACCTAGCATGAGTGAGTCCGGAGGGGGGCTCTCTGTGTTCTGTGCAGGGGGGTATCCTCCAATTCCATTCCGCCACTGGGTTATCGTTATGGTTGGCTAATGTGTGATACAGATCGTACCTGCTGTCTGTGCAACGCAGCTGAGGAGATCCTAAATCATATATTGTGCTCATGAGAAAAACTAACACAAAGCCATAACTGTTGTCTTGCCTCCTGCCATAGGATCGGGCACGGCCATAGCCTCTCCCAGGCGTTATACTTTTCATTGGACTTCTTTAAAGTTTACGCACCGCAATAAACAAAAATAAAAACGCACATGCGTCGTCGTTGCACACCGCCCCGCGTGCAGAGGCTAATCCAATCAGTGCGATTTATCAGGACATACCACGGTTCTGAGACTGGGGATTTAATTATTAGTGATCCACAAGCAGGAGACATGCATGTGTGAACTGCGTCAGCTCGTCCATAGAAAGAGGAGAAGGGATGTTTGGGACAGAGTGACCACCGAGACTCGTTTGTGTGTGTAAAAGGCCTCTTTATTGGAACAGGTGCCCCTAGGCCTACCCCCTTGGCCTTTGCCTTACAAAACTAAAACCTCACTAGACATCAAGTTACCTGACCCCGCCCCTCCCCCTCCCCTACCCCAATCCCTCCCCCCTTTCTTCTGTACCTGTCTTTTCCTTCCTCTCGTCTCCTTTACTTTCTCCCGCCTTACCTACTTCTTTGAACCTGTCCGCTCCTGAGCAGTCTCCTGCCTGTCCTTGTCTAATTAATGTTCCCCCGTCCTAATACCTGTCTTTCCCTGCCATCTCCGTCCTACCTCCTAGCTTTTAATAGCTGCCCTGCAGCTGTCCCCGCTTTGGCAAGCACCTGTCCAAGCGACGACGACCTAACCCACCCCGGACACCTGCTCCAAGAAAGACCCCTGAATCCTCCATAACATGAGGGAGGGAGGTAGGGGAAAGAAAAACACCGAGCCCGCCTGCCTACACCCTGGCCACCAGGTCACCTTCCCAAAATGGTGCCTGTACTCATAAAATGGCCGTATAAATACCCATCCCACCCCTCTATAACTGGCACCCCGGACGTCCAAACACGTCCCGGGTCGTGCCACCTGTCCCAAAAACCCGGGGGGGGAACTCCTCGTTCCTCCTCTTCCCCCCCGAGGCCCCATTGGGACAGAGTGACCACTGAGACTCGTTTGTGTGTGTAAAAGGCCGCTTTATTGGAACAGGTGCCCCTAGGCCTACCCCCTTGGCCTTTGCCTTACAAAACTAAAACCTCACTAGACATCAAGTTACCTGACCCCGCCCCTCCCCCTCCCCTACCCCGATCCCTCCCCCCTTCTTCTGTACCTGTCTTTTCCTTCCTCTCGTCTCCTTTACTTTCTCCCGCCCTACCTACTTCTTTGAACCTGTCCGCTCCTGAGCAGTCTCCTGCCTGTCCTTGTCTAATTAATGTTCCCCCGTCCTAATACCTGTCTTTCCCTGCCATCTCCGTCCTACCCCCTAGCTTTTAATAGCTGCCCTGCAGCTGTCCCCGCCACCAGAAAAAGCCCTTGACTTTTTCTGCCCCCCCACCTAGGTCTCCTGTAGTAAAGCCTTAAGCTGCTCCCTCAACTGGAAGAGGTATAACTCCATTCCCACGAACAATAGGTGCACCCCATCATCCCTAAAAAACTCTGCGTCCTCAAAACGGATGTCTGCATGCTCCAAGAATGATATACCACGCCCCACGCAAAAGCCCTTTCATTTCCTTATTAATCTTCCGTCTAGCCCTCTCTATGGCTCCCGGTTTCCTGGCTCCTCTCCACACCCGTCGCGGCATAAACGCCGTAAAAACGATATGACATCCATTCCACTGCTCGCTCACTAGCTGCAGGTCTCGTTTCATAACCTTGAGCAAATTCAAGCCCGTAGATCTAACTAAATCGTTTTCCCCAAGATGAACACAAAGCAAATCCGGACAATGTCTCCTCCCTCGCGTTACCTGAAGCCGATGTATCAGCTCGCCCCATAGCATTCTCCCTTTCGCAATCCACGTCACCCGATAACGATCGTTATCAAATCCCAGGTTGCACCCCGCCGCAGTCCTTCGTGCCTGTCGTTGTGCCCATTTCCCGAAAGAATGCCCAATCACCCATATCTCCAAATAGGCCGCTTCTGGCCCCAGGACCACACCTGAAAGAGAAGAATATAGAAAGTATTCATTCCCACTCCTCCCAAAATCCATATTAACTGTCACCTCCCCGCACATACCTCCTAAAGCAATCCGACCTCCACCTACCCAACGCCATCATCTCCTCTCTATCCCAGCCTTTTTTCCCTGCCTCTGTAGCCATTCCGATGCAAAAGGAGTGTGTCCCAAATCTCTCCGCCTCCAAACCCATACCCGCTAACCCTTTTCTCAATACTGCCAGGAGTTGCGCCGCCGTCACCGTGCGACCGCCCGCGTGACAAAAAACCGGGCCCGCCGAAGCCTCTGATCCCGATCACAGTAAGACACCCAACCTCACCGGGCAAATGTCTTTGTAAGGGTAACGACCAAGAACGACCGTAACCCCGGCGCCTTTTTGATCAGTTTTCGATTGTTGAACCCAGAGAGCCAACCCCTTCTTCACCACCCGAACCTCCCTCCACAAGATACCCGTATCTCCCGACCGGCCCAGTAACTCCGATACCCGAAACGCTCCAAAAAATATCCAAGACATGAGGGTCCCGAAGAGACTGGCCTCGTACTCGTCATAGCACAGACTGCCCATCATGGCTATCAAGCCTTTTAGCATAGCCAGAGATATCGGTTGACGATCCAGACCCCTTCTTTCAAATGATTTTTCCCAACCTTGCAATATTCTCGTACCTAATTCCCCTGCCGACGGCGGGTAACCCCATACAAGTTTACCCACAAACCCGATGGCCGACAACTTACCCGATATCGTGACTCTCGACTAACCCTTACCAATCAAATCCATAATGAACTGAATCACATCTTCCACCACCTCTTCCTGCCGCGCCCGCCGTCGCGCCCCAGCTCCCAGGAACTCCTCCCACGCTTTCGCATAAGCCTGCCTCGTTGACGGTGCCAAGGAGTTCATAACCAGTCGAAGCATCCAGGATCGCCTACTCTCCACAAAACCTCCGGCATGCGGATTCTTCTCAACGCCACGCCCGTGGTTAATCCATGGAAACGCTGCCACTGCGAACGAGACAAAGCATCCGCAATGTCATTATTCACCCCCGGAACGTGTTTTGCACTGAAGTGAATGTCATTACGCAAACATTGAAGAACAAAAACGCGTAGCAGCTGTAACAACCCTGCTTCCCGCGCCGACTGCTGGTTGACCATCTGAACCACTGCCAAATTATCGACCCGAAACAACACCCGCGAATGCCGCAGCTCACTACCCCATAAGCACACCGCTACGATCAACGGAAAAAATTCCAAAAACGCGATGCTACGACCGCCGTGCTTCCACTCCACTGGCCATTCCTCCGCACACCAACGCCCTTCCCAATACAGCCCAAAACCCGCCGAACCCGCCGCGTCCGAAAACATCTGAGCGTCCCATTCCCACTCTCTCCAGACCTTCAGAGGAATCCCATTAAATGACTCCAAGAACCTTGACCACATGCGCAAGTCCTCTCGAACACCCACCTTCAAACGCACGTGATGGTGGGGTAGCGCTTGCCCCGCGAGCGCTAGAGAAAGTCGTCTGCAAAATATCCTGCCTGCTCGCACTACCCTGCACGCAAAATTCAAATGCCCCAACAACACCTGCACCTCCCTCACCGTAACCTTGCGCCTCCGCAGCATTTCATCAATCCGCTTGATCATGTCTGTCTGTTTCCCAGCAGGCAACCGCGCGATACCTGCCACCGTGTCCAGTTCGATCCCCAAAAACGACAGCGCCGTAGTTGGCCCCACTGTCTTTTCGGGAGCCAGGGGCACACCCAGATCTCCCATAATATCCATAAACCAGCTCAGCACCGCCGCACAACGCGGGCTGTCCGGTGGCGCCGCAAAAAAGAAGTCATCCAGGTAGTGCGTTACCTCTTGGTGACCCGTACTTTTCACGAAAATCCATTGTAACGCCGTGCTAAATCGCTCAAACAGCGCACACGAGCTGGAGCAACCCATGGGCAGAGCCTTGTCCACGTACCAGCTCCCCCGTAACTGGATGCCCAACAATTCAAAATCATCCGGGTGCACCGGCAGCAACCGAAAAGCTGACTTGATGTCAGTCTTTGCCATCAAAGCCCCCGGCCCCAACTGATCCACCATCTGAACCGCAACGTCCACCGACGCATACGACACCTTTGTGAATTCTTCCGGGATGAATTCATTCACTGATGCCCCCTCCGGCCAGGACAAGTGATGAATCAACCGGAATTGACCTTCCTCTTTTTTGGGCACTATGCCAATTGGAGAGACTATGAGATTTTCCAAGGGCCAATAAGAGAACGGGCCCGCCATGCGCCCTTCCTTTACCTCCTTCATCAACTTCCCTTGGACCAGCTCCTCTTTTCCCCGCACGGATCGCAAATTCTCCGCCCACCGGCGCTCCCGCGGACCTTGATATCCCAGCCTGAACCCATCCCGGAAACCGCAAATCAGTAACTCAGCGTCATCCTGCCTGTCATAACCTTGCAACCCCACCTGCAACCTGTCAACCCTAACCGGCGTAGTCGCCTTTTCCCGCCACGCCTGTCCGCTGGCGCTGGCCTTCCTTTCCTCCCACACTGGCCCCTTGACTGCCACTTGCCGATCCCCCTGCACTGACCCCAGTCTGCTGTCCATTACACGCTGTGACCGGATGACACCCCGCGCATTTTGTACACTCGTGACGGAACTTGCAGTACTCTCTGGTACATATACCTTTATTGAAGTCCCAACATGCTCCCTTTCCGGCCCCTGCGCCGATAGCTCTATTGGGGCTGGAGCCCCGGGACCCCACCCCTTGGGTGGGGCGCTCCCGAAAGGGCCGATATATTATGGGCAAACCACTAGCCGTAAACACTGTTTTCCCAAACTTTGCCGGCCCCATGGTGTGCTGCCACAAATCAGTATCAATTTCTCCCCATTGTACCTCTGGATCTGCCGCCATGCGCGCCCGAAATTCCTCATCGTATTGGCGCCACGCGTATCCCCCATAATTCAGCTGCGCTTTTCTAATGATATCCATATATTTAAAAAGGGATACCGACCTCTCAGGGAATCGCTCGCAATAAACGCTAGCGAAAATCAAGAACGCCGCCGTCCAGTTCTCTATCGTAACCGGCACTTTTGGCCGTTTAGAAAGCTCCCACTCTTCCTCCTTGGAGCCCTCCTTGGCCCTGATCTCCCGATGTAGCAACTTTAAGATGTACACATATTCTCCCTTCCAAATTTTTTCCTTTGTCGCCGGCATATAGGGCAGCTTCACCTTTTTCAGCGCCGGCTCACCCTCCTTTTCATCTTTCGCTCCCTTCTCCGCCCAGCGACCTCTGTACTGTCCCCCCCTTTCCCAGAACCGACACCCTTCGCATCCTTCCCTGCCTTCCCTGCCTTCCCGTCGCTCTCCGTCGACACCCCCGTGTCTTGCATGTATACTCCCTTTACCAAGCGCACGGACTCTTCTCTCGCCTCTGATGCCACCGATATCCTTGAGCATGACGAAATCTTACCTGGAGATAGCAACGGGGGCCGCTCCTGAACCGTCCGCGCCTCTCCTCCTTTCCGCTCTCGGCGACTTGCACCGCACCGCGTACCTGACCGCTGTACCTGTAATGACTGACGGACAGGGTTAGACGTACCCCGCCCCCCGCTCTCCCACCACTCATACTCACTCCCACTATTCCTCAACTCGCCCTCTTCCAAACTCTCCTCCGACCTTTCTTCCCACACGACCGCATTCGCACCCGAACCACCGCATCTCACACAGTTTGAATACTCCCCTCTGTCTTTTGATCGCCGTCTGGACGGGCCCGGACGTTGCTCCCTCTGGGCCGCAGCGCCGGGGGGCGCAACGCCCTCTCCTCCACACCGCCCAGTAGAAGCGTCCGCAGCCCCACTGCGTCGCCTGCTCCATCCTGTTGATGCTATCCGGCTGGCCGCCCAGGGGCAGCCTTCCCTTCTCCCCAGTGCACGCGAGCCGCGTCCTGCTCGCCTGGGTCCTCATCGCCGTAATCCAAGGGCTCCTGCCAAGAAAGGTCTGGTGTGCCAGGGGAAGAACTAATATCCCATTGACCACCCGAACCAAAGCCCTCCACCCCCTCCAAGCTCTCCTCGCCCCATCCCTCCTTCCAACCCCTAAACTCACCCTCAGGGTTACCAGCCGCAAGGAACCTGCTGGGGGCACCCCCGGATCTGCCTAATGGGGGACCCCCACCCTCCGTACACCTGGCGCCCTCAGAACCCACTCCCTCCTCGTCGCTGCTCCATTGGAGCATGGTGGGCCATTTTAATGACAAGAGAACCGTGGGGTCCCCTTCCGCCCCCTGTTCTTGCAGAAACCCGGATTGGCCCCCCCTCGGGGAAACACCCAAGTCCAAAGGACCGAAGTCTGCCCCAACAGTATTAACCACTTTTTCCATATTGCCCGAGGGAGCAGCCGATGTCCCAGTACAAACCATGGGGTACGCGGGGGCTCCCGCAGCACTCGCTTGTCTCCTTTTCAACCCGTATTCCCCCGGGTGCCCTTGGGGCGTGCCCGCCTTCTTCCCCTTCACCTTTTTTACGGCGCTCTGTTCAAGCGCCCCAGATCGTTTTCCCTCCCTGGCCTGCTGCTCCGCTGACACCTGGGGCCCCGCCCTCCATTTTCTAGCTGGGATCCAGCCCGAACGCCGCCCAGCGCGTCCCGTTCCCCGAGCAACCTTCGGGGATTCCCCACCCCGCTCCCGCCCAGAGAAACTCCTAATACCCTCCCCAGACCCGCCCTTCGTCCCCACCCCACTGGCCGCACCCCTTACCTTGCCGGCCGGTGCTACCCGGGGCGGGGAGCACGCGGCCACCGCCGCCGCGACTCCCGCAGAGGCCTTGCGCGCCGGGCGGGTCGGAGCCAGCGCTCCGTCCTTCAACAAATCTAGCCGGCCTGCCTGGCGCAGCAGCGCAACGGCCTCGAGAACCTTCGCATCCGTCTCCATCCTGGTGAAATCAGCGCACTCCTTCCAGCAACGACCCCCCGACGAAGGTAAACGCCCTAAATTATATCTCAAGCAATGCCTCGATCGCTTCTAGAAACTACACATATACATATAACTATATATATATATATAAATTTTCTTTTTCCTTTTTTTTTTTTTTTAAACAACCTTAACTCGCCACGAGGAAAGAAAAACACTGAGCCCGCATGCCTACACCCTGGCCACCAGGTCACCTTCCCAAAATGGTGCCTGTACTCATAAAATGGCCGTATAAATACCCATCCCACCCCTCTATAACTGGCACCCCGGACGTCCAAACACGTCCCGGGTCGTGCCACCTGTCCCAAAAACCCCGGGGGGGGAACTCCTCGTTCCTCCTCTTCCCCCCCCGAGGCCCCATTGAAGCGTCGCGAGCGAAAATAATTATATACAATCAATGTCTAAAAATCTTTCAACAATTGTTGTGTCTGGCTGAATGGACGAGCACTGAAAAGACGAGAAGAGTGGTGCTAATTACATACACAGGGGGTCAGACAGCAAGGTAGGACTGCTCCTAAACTAGCACTGTGTGAGCACTTTAAATAAACACATAACTGGCAATATACCCATAAATACATTTTCCTGACATTACACAGCACCCATCACACTGTTTAACGTAAACAAGCCTCTGAATAACAAGCTTCTTAGTGATACGAAAGTTGTTTAAATTATGACACCACCTTCGGAGAGTGCCTAAACTTAAGAAACACTTTTCCTTAAATCTCTAATTCAAATAGATAAACCAGTGATCTACACAAAGGCAATAATGGTAGTAGACGAACAAGACTTGATTGCAAAAACATTTACTCCATTATAAACGATTACAATACATGTAATGGACTTAAAATATATTATGTACAGGAGAAACATAGTTAGTTTACCTCCATCAACGTGGATGATGTGGTGTACACAAATGGACTGTAACTGGTATAAAGTTAATTTGTAAATTGTAAGAGAGTTGCAGGTTACCTTTAGCAGATCTCTCTGTGACGTAGCGTATGTAGGAAATATGAAGCAGGAGCTAAAATCCCAGATCACTGAACAGAGTTCAAAGATTAGGTTCAAAAATACAACTGGACCATACATCGGTCACTTCATTAAAAAGGGACACTCGGAAATGGATCTGAAAGTGGACAGTAATGAAAGAAGTAATAAAAAGCTCACATGGAATTGTGGACAGGCGACTGCTACACAGGAAGACATATATGATTTTACACCTACCTATTGTAGAAAGGAAGCTGAAAAAAATAAATGAGATACAAACTGTTTATTTGTCTGAACTGGAAAGCAAACTGTGTTATCATCAATGATGTCATTTGAGTTGTCATCAGTAATGTCATCAATTATGACACTGAATATGTTATGAGTGATGTAATATGTGAAGTCACGGGCAGTGTAAGGCAAGGCAAGGGGGAAAGGTATTATTAGAAGTAAATTATAACTGAGGAATTTCAGTGTGGTTTTTTAAATTGTAATATTAATTGATATTTTCACCAAACTATAGCCTCACTTTAACCTTTGGTTTCTCAGTGAATATACATATATATATAAATATCTATATATATATATATATATACACATACACACTGAAAAAAACAAAGGTTACAGGGACGTTATAGTTAGGCTCCCATTTTAAACGTACAAAACCATAGAAATTCACCTATTGGTGTTATTTCAAGTAACTATAACTCGTGCCCTAAGATAACTAGAACTCGCGCACCCGCCATGCAGTTTTTTTGACAAATTTTTACTGCAAATATTACACTGATATTATCAGTGATGTTATCAAATATATCATGAGTGCTGTAATTTGTTGGGTAATTAGCTGTGCATGCCGAGGGCGCAAGTTATAGTTACCTTAGGGCACAAATTATTGTCACTTGAGATGACTCTAACTATAACAGGTGAATTTCTATGGTTTTGTATGTTTAAAATTTAAGCCTAAATATAACATCTCTGTAACCTTTGTTTTTTCAGTGAATTTCTATGTTTTTTTAATGTATAGTAATTTTCATTATTATACATTAAGTATACTTTAAAGACAAAAGTGTGCAAAACACTTAGGCCCTCATTATGACTTCTGCAGTCTATTCTGTAGACCGGCAAAGTCACTGCCACCATATGACCGCCAGTGTTGGCGGTATATTATGGCTGCTGGCTGCTCCCCACCACTAATTGGCGGGGAAGCCGCCAGCCGCCAGCCGCCATACTGGCGGTCGGCAGTCTAGTGGAGCTTGTTCCGCCACCACGCCACATCACCACAACACTGTCCACCATATTACAACATTGTAAACGGCGTGGTGGTGTTGTGTTGGTGGGGCGCTGGCGGCGGAGGAAGCGCCATGGACCCTGTTCCCTCCCGGATGTCCACCGTGACCACCAGGTAAGGTGATCGTCCGACAGTTGAGGGGGGAGTGCTGAGTGTTGTATGCATGAATGGGTGTGTGTGTGAATCACAAAATGTCGAGCTGATGCTGAAAATTTAACCTGGTCCCCCAGTTGCAAAGTCTGCAGCTCTGGCCATCACGCCACATCCTCACCCCTAAGTATAAAATATAATCAAGTGATCAATTGAATAATAAACCATAAAGAAAGCAAACAATTTAAAAGTGCTTTGTCGCTATTTCAGAACTCAGAAAATATGTCCTCATGCTAGTTTTTTAGAGCACTAACCACAATTTCTATGGGAATAAGACCCTTTCATTTTTATACTTTCTCAAGGAAATGCTTTAGGTATTGCAGTTTTGATTACATCAAGATGACGTCAGGCAAGACTCACTTTTGTAACAAATATATATTATGTTAGCAATCTAGTTGTTCATTAGAATACTGTGGGGGAGGCAGTGGTCAAGGGCACAGACTCAGAAAATGGAGTGCAGGCAGTAGGTTGCAGAGGCAATAAGTTGGCCGCGCTGGGCAAGCAGGAGGGGCAGTGGCAGCACAACAGACCATGGAGGGCAGGGGAAAGGGGGCAGAGGAAAAAAAACAACCATACAGGACAGGGAAGAGAGGCTGTGGCAATATAACAGACCATGGAGGGCAGAAGGAAGAGGCAGTGTCAAAACAACCATATATGCCAACAGACCCGATTCATGCATGGAAAGCAATAGGGAGGGGACACGGCCATGCACATGGACAACAGAGAGTAGAGGGAAAGATACAAGGGCATAAAGCTGATCATACCAGACAGACAAGAGGGACTTTTGCAGCATAACAGGCCATGAAGGGAAGGAAAGAGGGGACAGAGGCACGACATGGGACCAGCCAAGACAGGAGGGAGGGGCTAGGGTCCTGAACATGGAAAACAGAGGGCAGGGGCCCAGGGGGCAGGGCAGGAGCAGCAAGCTGACCATGGAGGGCAGGTGGGATGGGATCTAGAAGCACAACTCACCATGGAGGGCAATAGTGAGACTATAATGGCATACACACAGACAAAGGAGAGAAGGTGGGAGGGGGTCCGGGCAGAAAGGTGGCCACACAGAGCAGGTCGGAAGGGTTGTGGTGGCACACAAGACCATGCATTGCAAGTGGGAGGGTTAGTGGCAGTACAACGACCATGGAGGGCAAGAGGGATGTTGTGTGTGTGTGTGTGTGTGTGTGTGCAAGTGTCTGTGTGCTTGTGTGAATGCCTGTATGCGGGATGTGGGGTATGGGGTGTGTGTTGTGGCCATGTGTGTGCATGTGTGTGTGAATGCGTGAGCACGGAAGTGTGGTGTGTGCATGCATGGATAGGAGGTGCTGGAGGGTAGTACGTGGATTGGAAGGCCAGAATGGGGATAAGGGGGTGGGGGTGTTACTGCTTGTGGGGGTGGGGGGCTTCTGATGGGGTCTGGGGCCTCCTACATGGAGGGGGGTTGGGGAGTGGTGCTGTGGCTACAGGAATGAGTATTCCTGTTGCCAGTATCCTTACCGCCAGGGATTTTGTGGCGGGGCTGCCGCCACGGAATCCCTGGTGGTAAGGATACTCAAAATACTGTGGTAGGTGTTAGGTGGACTGCCGGATCGAAGGTGGTCAACTCTCGGCCAGGCGGCTCCAACCCCCTGGCAGTACAGGTGGTGAAGTGCAGCAGTATCACAAAACAATGTTTAATTACAAATTAAAATGTTTTGTTACTGATTATATAGGTAAGTTCTTAAAAGGGCCTTTGATTGAGTAAACACACAAATATGTTGGTTAAGCCAATTTGTACGGCTGGAAAGGAAAAATGGTTTCCATAGCTTGTAAAATGTGCATCATGTGGATGATATTACCCTGCACTACAATATTTCATATCGAAATGAAAAATGGTAGACATTCCATGATGTCCACTCGAATGCTGAGACAGTCTTGTTAACATGTCTTTGAGTTTTTTCCAACTTGAGGATGGTAACATAAATATACAATATGCTGCAGATAACTCTACAGCGGTTTCACATTATATTCCCTCCTATGTTACAAAGGCTGTAAAACTGATTTGAAGGAAGCAATATCTTCTGAGACATCCTCAAGTAAAAGATTATACCAACTCCTGTTCCACTGTGAGGTCAGTTGCTGTGAAGCATGTGACAGTTGGAGTTCTTCAAGCTTATTTGCTAAATCCTGGGCAACCGTGTGGCTTAGTTAAGGACTGTCATCATCATGCCAAAGAGTTCATGAAAGTCTACCAGAAATTGAATAGCTTGCACATTTCAATCCCACTAACAAAGACATTTTGAAAAAAAGCAAGCTGCACAGGTATTGCCCTGAAAGAAGTTCTTTGTTAGAAAACCTATTGCTATGTTATGTGGCTCAGTTCTAAATATATGAAAGTAGTATGGCAGAAGACATCAACGCTGGGAAATTTTGATTTGAAGGAACCAATGGAAGTTTAACATGTCATTGTAAACCTACCTCTGTTAATATTACTTATATTAATCATCAGAAACTGAATTGTGACACAGAAAAAAGTAAGTTTTGTGCAAAGAAGACAAGATTTGAATTGATCAAGATGCATTCAATGTATATAAAAATCACATTACAGTACCTCAGTTTCAGACATACTTAGAAATGTTGGAATAAGAAATAGCAGAATGGAATAACTATAATGCAATACCGCATCAACTAATAATACTTCCACTTCCAGGACTGGTGACCCACTTCGATGACCAATCATTAGTAAGAAAGCTATAGTTGCCAGGGACAAGGTTCAACATGCAATTGACAAAGTGAAAAAGAACGTTGAGAATTTAGATTACTTAGTATTGCAATTAAATTCAGAACACCTATAAATATACAAAGACATAAAACAGGCAGTAGTTCATGAACTTCAACATCAAAATTAATTATGTGAATGTACTAATTTTGACTCTACATTACAATATGCGAGCGACGATGCTGGAACTGTAAAAAAATGTTCTTATTAAAGTGATTACAGTTTATGTGCATAAAGAAACAACTTCAAATTTATCTTGTAGAGATACTGTTCCTACTGAGATAGCAGCATATAACATCAAAGGAATTGCTTTACATCATCAACTGTTACTGCATGTGGAGCATGACAACAAATTGGAATACTTAAAATAAAACACTCATACAAGTCAAGAACTTTGGAGAGTTCTAAAAAAATTAAACGTTTTGATCATTGATGAAGTCAGCATAGTTTCCAACTTAATGTTGCCATTTGTTCATTAGCAGGGGCAAGAAGAACTTAGAATGTCTTATGAAGTCCTCTTTGGAGGGAAAAATGTCATTGTTTTTGTAGACATATTAAAACTAACACCTGTGAAAGGCCAATTTTCAAGAAAATTTTACAAGAGCAAACTTGGAATTCTTTGGGAGGTATAGGGAATGTCAACATTTGCTTGCAATTTACATACTAAAAAAACAAAGAACATAAGGAAAGCAAATGATGATGTATATGCCAAGACATTAAAAGACACTTGCCTCAGCATTATGACAAATGAAGCAAAGATTATGCTACAGGAACGAAATATGAATAGTTTCCTACCCTGCATTTATCTGCTGAAGTAATGTATTATCTTCTCTCACAATCACAACCTGTGGTATGTTTAATGCCAAGTGTTGAAGAATGTGCCCAAATAAATAATGAAATACTAATCTGGAAAAAAATGCATATCCCTTGTAAAGATAAAGTAGAGAGTCGCAGAACTAACATACCTAAAAGCAAATGTTTAGCTACAAAATTACAAAATATATATTTTTTTTAATGTCACAATTTATATGTAGAAGAAGGACTCGTAAATGGAGCTATGGGGTTTGTAGTGGACTTTCTGATGTCTGCAAAGAATGAAGAGATTTAATTTATTCTGGTGAAATTTGACTGTATTCAAGAGCAAAAGAATATCTCTCGGTGTGCAGCAAGATTCTTACTTATCAAATAATTATATAATCAAAGAGAACAGTTTCCTCTTTATATGTCCAATGCACTGGCAATACATACATCTCGAAGACTAAGCTTAGATTACGCGCTAATTAACATTGACTCAACAGTATTTAAAAAGGGAATGGCATCTATCTTGCATTAAAAAAACAACAGGACTGAATATTATTGATTTTGATGGTGCAACAATTAATGCAGATAGAAGCTGTGTCAGCGAATACAATAGTTTGCAAAAGATGTACGTTCCTCATCTTGGTAAACAACTCCATTTTTACAAAATCTAAACCTTCTTTCAAAAGAAAGATTCAATCAAATTACAATTACGAGCAAGATTTGGAACAACCTTAGAAGCAAACACTAAAACAAAACACACGGAAATTTCAGGACATCAGTTTAAAAATGTAAATAGCATTAATTGCTATAGCAATGCCATTGTTAATCTACTTTTATACTTACTGTCAAAGAATGAATAAACCAAAATGTAGATCAACCTTTCTGCAAAACCTTGACACATTTTCATCAACAAATTCTGTCAGACAACCATATATGCTACTCTACCAGGGGCATTAGAGATATGGTAGATATGTGTAGAGGAGCTATTTGGTTTCCTATCAATGAACAGCAAGATGCTCAGAAATTGTGTGAGGCTGTTCTACAAATAATGGCTAATGAGACTCACTGAGATCTGACGTCATTGGTCAAAGCTACTCTTTGGAACATGATTGCTTCCACTGCCTACATTCAAGCTCAGCTGTTACAGAATTTGAAAGATGTGTATATATACACCAGTACCAGACTGCAAATCAATTCCATTTACAAATTGTGGCTCAAATTTATGGGGATTTGGTACATAGAAGTGCAGCAAGCCACCTTGCTGCACTGTCCTGTGTCAAAGTGAAACAGCAGGAATGTACCTTATCTATGGCATACAGTGCATTCCCGCATTTTCCCCCTGCGCTGGTGCCATTTCAGCAGCCTTACGCCAGTGCAGTCACCCTTACACCATGGTGCAAGGGTGTCTGCTTTGTAGGCAGGATTGTTTTTGTGGAGAAAAGGGCATCTCCCTGCACACAAACAATCCTGCAAGGCTTTTTTCTCTTTGTATGTGTGCTGCAGAACGCAGCACACATGCTTAGAGAAAAAACAAGGAGAAATTTATTTCTCCTCGTTGAGCCTCTCTTGGGGAGACATAAGGTTTTTGTGCATTCCCAGGTTTACAAGCTCTTGTAAACCTGGGGATGCATCAAAACCCAATGGACATTTCGTGGGAAATCCCACTGCACTGCCCATGGAACATCTCCCTGGTGCAGAGTAAGACAATGCAGAGATTTGCGCTGCCTTGTCTTACTCCACATCTGTGAGGCCATTCAAAGCCATGTAAAGTGGCTTTACATGGCCAAATAGATATGGTTGAGAGGTCTGCACTGCAGATGCATCACTAAAAGTGATACAACAGTGGTGAAAGGCTCTGATAAATATGCCCTTTAATATATAAAAATGTAAAATTTAACTTATGTCCAAACTGTGAATTATAACTTGTATCAACCTTTTGTATATACATGTGAACACAATATGTTTAAAGGGTTACTTAAGTGTGTGGCACAATCAGTCCTTCAGGCCTTCTAATAGCTTTTAATTTACAGGCCTTGGGCACATGTAGTACACTTTGATAGGGACTTATAAGTAAATTAAATATTCCAATTGTGGATAAGCTAATGGCACCATGTTTAAGGGAAAGAGCTCATGCACTTCGGCATTGCTGAACTGCCCAGAGTCCTAAAGCCATCAAAAACAAATTCAGCAAAAAAGGGAAGGAGAAAGGCAAAAAGTATGGCGATGACACTGCAGAAAGGGCCAGGTCTATGAGGGTTTTTTACAATCCAATTGAGTTGTTTTCCCCAGTGTTTCATGGTGACTAATAAAATATGATCACCTTGACCTGCAAAGGTTCTAAATGATGACATAGTTCAGTTGCAAAAACGTTACTAAGAGCTGAGAAACATATATAAAGCAAAAATCGATTAATATATTGTTTGTGACATACATTCAGTTATCACTGTAGTATTGTGTTATTAACTTACTATTTTGAAGAATTGCAGGTAACCTTTATAAAACACAAATTAAGTATATGCCTCCATTGTATACGGCTGTCAGGTACTTTGTCATACTTTTCGAGTGGTCAATTTAAGCCCTAAAAACATGGCATTTAACTATATGACAAATTACTCAACTTCAGCACACTCCACTTTATAGTATGACATCCCATTCCACTCTACACCATTCCACCCTACACTTCTCCATGTAGTACAGTATACGACACACCACTGTAGTACACAACCCTGCACTACACATCGCTGCACTCTCAGACACAGTACTCACTGTATTACACTTCTTAAGAGTATACCCAAGTATACTGCAGTAAACAAGACTTCTCACAATGACCTACGAGTGAACAACACTCGACTGAACAACAGTTGATAGTATGACACTCCACTCTACTGTACGGCACACAATGGAACTCATACACACGTCTGACTTACCTATTATATACAATAAGATTGTGATGTTGCCTGTAAACAATATGGGAATTATTAACACAAGCTTTTTATTGTTGGAAATATTTGGGCAGTTCTTTAAAAACGGTTTTTTTCTTCTTTTTCATTTTTTTATCTTTTTTTTTAATTTTATGTTTTTTATAACAGGTCGAGACCAACAAAAACAAAAGAAGGTGGAGTGGATACAGGAGGGGAAGGAATGGCAGGGAAAAATAAAACTAGGGATGTTGAGAAGGACACTTATGAGCAATAACAAGTTGCCAATGAATATTCAAAGTCTTCTCTTTGGCAAATATCAGTTTATGAGCAGCAGGCAACAGGAGGATGTATTGCCATACTGTTCAACAATGTCACGATCCTGCCTGAAGAAGTGGAGAGGCATTGCACTCCCAGGAGCAGCTAGGGAGGGGAGAACCGATGGAGTGGGTGATGGTGTAGGTCCAGCTGATGCTGCAGAAGTAGAACGGGTTGCAGCATCAAGAGCTGTGGCTGCTAAATATGTTGCAACTCCTGCAACTGCTTCCTTTCTGCCTGTGCCAACCTCAGGAGTGGATGGGCGCCAGGTGTTTCTGCATCCCCAATGTGCCACAGGAGCATTGATCAATTGTGCCACAAGATGTGACCTTCAGGCGCAGGTGTCGAGTGGAGAATTCAGTATCTTCTCCCCCAGTGGCAAGGAGAAAAATTGCCATACCACTGACTTAAGCTTTCCTCTCCTGCCCTTCTCTTCTTCCTTCTGCAGCAGGACTTGATTCTCTTGCTGTTCCTCCTTTTTCTTATACTTGCCAGAATGTACTTGGTCAGCCATTCTGCACACCAATTAACAAACCAGAGGGTAAATATTGCATCAGGAAAATAACAACACCTTCCCCTTAAAAGTTTAGAGTGGAAAGGCTTACAAAGGTGTGCAAAGGTCTTGTTTCCTATAATGTGCACTGTTTAAAGTCTATCAAATGTTATTTTAAAATCACAAAGTACTGTTGTAGTACCCCAACAGTATCTGGAAAGTATTGCGGAACCGGTGAACTACAAAAAAATAAAATATGCTCATAGATTTAACAGATACAAAATATAGCCACCACTGTTGCAACAGCCTTTGTGTGTTTTTACAAACTAAATATATAATAAATTCAAAAACACTCGGACTGTAACCATTCCAGTGTCTGGGTTACAAACATAACCCAAATATAGCCCAAACTGAAAAAATACCCAGCAACCATAGATAGTATATTTTCTGTCAATCATGGTCTATAAACACAGACCAATACAACTATGTTAGATCACCAACCATAGAAATTGTGGTGGCTGTAGGAAAGTAAGAAAAGTTTATTTGTCCTTAACTAAAATATATTACATAAATACATATAAATACCTTATCATACACATTAGGTTCTATATCACTTTTTACATGCAAACATGCCATTAATTACTGAGATTATATAAATTAATGTTGTAAACATAAAAATGTAAATTCAATGAAAAAAAACAAAGGTTAAAGCCTATTTATGGTTAAGAAGACATTATGTATTATTACAATATACAAAAACAATTAAACTAACAATCAATCAATCATCAGATTTGTAAAGCGCAGTTATCACCGGTGAGGGTATCCACGAACTGGGATACAATAGTATAAGTCACTCCCCTTACAGCACAGTGTTTTTTTTATATAAATGAATAAATAAAAAGAAACATACATGTCAAGTAAATATTTGCATTCGCTCTTCCTACTGTAGCAACTGAAGGAATTATACCGACATGCTACTAATTCAATTCCCCAACAACTTATCTAACTAAGCCCATAGTCATCGCTATTCTATTACAACGGACTGTTATGAAAAAATTTGGAACACCACATTAACTATAACTCACCCCTTCTACATGCACTGTTTATATCCTTTGATATAACATCACTTCTGCCATGTTAAAGTTTTACATTTTCTAACTTGTTACAGCTATAATTACATCTATTATGACAACACTATTGTGTTTATATTGTCTTTCATCGTTACTGGTGTGCACTTGCAGCTGGTGCTGACATGGGGGCCAGACAGAGCCTCACAAATATCGTTCCAACAAAGTTCAAAAACGCTGCACTACAGCATTTTATTGCTCAAAGTATGTTTATTTACAGCACTAGCAGCACAAATGGGTTTCAACCATCAAGGTCCTCGTCAGAGTTGGTTAACCTCTTTTTCAAACTATTTATAGAAAAGCCCATTCTGTCCAATATTCTAGGATATGTAGTTCCCCAACACCATTTGAACATATTGTAAAAAAATAAAACAGATCAAAATATGCTATGAATGGTTTCAACAATGTACGAAAGCACTGCTAATTTTCTAATCACTGTGTCACTATTTTACAATCTAATCAGTCAATTTATGCGCATTATGTTTCTGTGCAAATGGGGCTTGAATTAACGAGGATACACTCACCTCCCTTTTGTTATGAAAGTCATTTGCCATATACTCAATGTTGTTTCACCACTGCATCAGAATTACTTGATACTTCCCCCTGAGTGACAGATTCTATTGTATATTGAGTCAGTGACCGTACAGCATGAGTATATTTCATACTTTTATATCCTCATGATGGTTTGTGTTTTATCACAGGTAATATTTTATTGTTGTTGCCTGAGTGCTGATATTTGCAGCCAATTAAATGTACCAAATTCCCATTGTTTCATTTTTTTGCAGTTCACAAAGTTAGGAGATCCTTGATTGTCTCCTAATGCTAGTATTTATAGATCAATGTGCATTTCCTCATTGTTGATGAGCCCCAATGTACTTTTTGTACCCAGTCTGATGATGTATTTAAACTCCAGGTGGCATAGTTGTCTCACTCTATCTCCTCCTCATTGTTGTTCAGTTATGATATTACATCAATCTCACAGTACCTCAAATCTCGCCAGTTGCTTTGAGGATGTCGTTCTTGATGTTTTGCCACTGCGTATGTGATCTCTCTGTTGCATACCACCCTGATATTTTCCAGGATCCATTTCTTTAGAGCACAAGTAGTGCTTCCAACATATTTCAGTCCACATTTACACTCTAGTGTGTAAATGGCATACTTTGAATGAAATGCAATTCTTTGTCTGATCTCAATGGTTTTACCATTTCTGTCTGTGATGTTTTTGATATTTTCTTCTATCTTACATACTTTGCAGGTGGTGCACTTAGAAAAGCCCACTCTTGATGTCTCCGGCCAATTCCTGGTCTGTCCCTTTGTAAAAAAACTTCTTATTAGTTGATCTGGCAAAGATTGGGCTTTTCTGAAGGTTATTTTTGGTTGCTGACCCAATCTCCATCCAATATCAGGTTCTTGATTTATGATTTTTACTTTCATTTCTACAGGTGAGAATAAATCTGATTTCCTCTGATTGTGTCTCCTGTTGTGATTCCCTCTCCTTTTTTGGAATTAAAGTTTTCATTCTCTTTTTCTGTTTGGCTTTTTCCACACCTTGTTTCAGATTATTCCAACAATATCCTCTTCTTTTGAGTTTTTCCAATCACTTTTTCATTGTACTTCTTCACATCTTCATTGTTTGAACAATTTCTCTTCATACATTTTATGGTATACTCAGTGCTAATGATTTTAGATGGAAGCTTGTTCCATGTAAAATGCTGTTGGTAGTTGTTGCTTTTCTAAGTGCTTTTGTTTCGAGCATATCATTTTCCACATACACCATTATATCTAGACAATTAATTTAAATTTTACTTGTGCTATGCGTGAATTTGAATCCCAACTCGTTCTGATATGACATTAAAGTACATCAGGAATTCATCCTCTGTTACTTTCCAGATTATGAAAAAATAATCTCTGAATCTTAACCAAAGAAGAATTATTTTCAAGTATTTTCCATGTGGTTTCCCTCAAGCTATTTCCTTTTCCCACCATCCCATGCCGAGATCGGCATAGCTCAGAGAAAAAGAAATTCCCATGGCTGTCCTACATTTTTGTTGGTATAGTTAATGATTGAAAAGGAATACATTTGTCAGGCACAATCTTATCATCTCAATATACATCTGTGAGTGTTTCAGTTCATCAACAAATTTGTTTTTTTGCAAAAATACTCACAAGAATGGATGCCTACATCATATCTTGTTGATGTTTATCGGGGACTGCATCAACTGTTACTAGAAGAGAACCTTTTTGACAAGGGAGTATTATCAATGCTCCATAATAACGCTAGTGTGCATTTGATGTATGAACTCAATGTTTCACTACTGGAGACAAGTAATAATCTACAGATGTAGATGTCCTCTCATATAGCAACTGACAAGCTGACACTATTGCTCTGCCAGATGAGTTTATCAATGTTTTGTGTGTCTTTGGGAGAAAATAAATTGAGGGAATTGCTGGATTATCCATTTTCAAATATTTATACTCATCATCATTTAGTAATGATTTCTGATTCAAATTCTTTAATTTCTGATTAAGATCGTTTAATATTGCAGATATAGTGCTAGCTTCAAATTTTTTTATAGTCATTCTCATTATTAGGTTGTCTGTAGGCTTCTCTCAGGCAATCCTCTGTCTTTTGAACTACAATATTGCCACCTTTATCAATGGGTTTTATTATCAACATGTTATTTTTTTCAAATTATCCAAGGCCTTCCTTTCATTTTTGGTTAGATTTTCCTTTTGCCCCTCATGTCTACATGTCTTTACTGTAGTTCGCTCGACATATGTCAAACTTATTCTGTGGTGATAAAATAGGGCAGAACTTTACGTTCGATTGATTCAATATTTGTGTTTTTTTTAGTTCCTCATCACACAGATTGCACACCAAATAATATAACGTTTTCAGGTCTTGTATTTGTTCGATGTTTAATTCCTCCCAAGGGTCTCATGTTTCTTTTTCTGAGGCCTTTTGGTTGTTAATCATCTTTGCATACAGTTTTGCCAATTTAAGTTTGCACACAAATTTGTATGTGTCAATGTGAATTTTAACATAATTAAATTAAAATGGATTTCTGGACAGAAAAACAATGACTCTGTTCCTCCATTGTGAGATTGTGGTCAGATAGGTTTACCATTAGATTGTTTTCCTCCGTATCTGTTTGAATTTTCATTTCTTCCAGATGCGTAGAGGGTATGCTTTCTTCCACTGCCTCTTGTGGGCTTTCTTTTTGTGCTTTTTTTTTTACATCGAACATGGCCCTTTCTTCTCGTTGCTTGTTGGTCCATACACATTAGTCACTTTTCTTCTTTAAAAAAGTGATCTTTCGGGTTGTATTTAGCAACGATGTTCCTTCTCTTTTACTAATGTCTATGTCGGTAATTCAAGACCCATTTGCACAAACTAAACCAATTAATATAAATATAATGCACATAAATTGACTAATTGGATTGTAGAATAATGACACAGTGAATACAAAGTGACCACAGTTAAATGGGGAATAAAGGAGAGACTAACCAAGCGTGACCTAGACCGTAATGATTGGGTTGGTTTGTTCTGATAGTGCTGCAAATAAAAGTACTATGGTGAATAAATTCCTGGAGTGTGGTGTTTTTCAACTTTGTTATGATAGATAGATCGATAGATCGATAGATATGACCAGCATTTCTATTGGATAGACAATGCTACAGCTATCACAGCTGAACGTAGCTACACTATATTTTACAGAAAGCTAAATCTTTACCCAGGAAGTGAACTTTCTGTGATTTGGTGTAAATCCATTCAGCCATTTCAGAGAAATTAAGTTTAAAAAATGTATGAATATCTAGCGACTCTGTACTACTGATGGACTACTAAGGGAGTACCAAGGTAGTATCAGCAAATGAAGCATACAAATTGGCTGGATTCACCCAACCGAGACTAATCCCTGGGGAAGTGAGGACTGTGATTGGCTGGCCACAACATGAAGAGAAACAGTGCTCGTGCCATTTTTGGACTTGGGCATGTGTGCCCTCAATAAGAGTGAGAGATAGAAGAGCAAACATAAAGGACTCCTGAATCCCCCATGACTCCCTAGAAGTCTGGGATGAAACATGCTTACGATACTTGTTAACAAGCAATCCCTTCTCCAATACACCACTCAGTGGCAACCCATATTTTGCTCCCACTCTCAACAGGAATGCCTGTAAAGCCAGGAAAAAGGCATAATGAATACAAGAAACCTATTTATCAAGAGGGAAATAAAATAGAGTAAGTTAAACAAGATTGTGGTTTGAATGAGCAAGAAAAATACAGGTATGTGCAAGTATTACACTGGATTTCAGTGGCAACTGAATTTCACCCATGCAGATGAAGGATGCAGCCTGTCACTCGCTTACTCCATTCAAAAAATTGCTCATCAGCGTGGCAGATGACTCTTTAGTCTCTTGGATATGTAATATCCTATTAAAGGGTGAGCAGTTACAGAAAGGGGCCAGAAGTGGGGGTGCATTTCACCAGAAACGAGTGGGAGGCAACGAATAACAATTTAATGTGGGCCACACACACACACAGGGGAGGGAGGCAGTGAATACAAATACTCAAGGTAGCCCTAGACCCAACGATTAAATGTTCTTGGTAGAATTAAGGATGAACACGGATGTTTGGTGTTAGAGGACGGTCTTGACCATCAGGTCTGCCCTGATTTTTCGATTTTTGACCACCTGGTTTTTTACTTTTTACTGTGAGGAAGGAAGGGTGGAGTGCCGTTGCACTCCCTCAAGCAGCCCGTCCAGCTGTGAGCCTTCTTGCATCTGCCACACAGAGCAGGTCGGCTCCCGCGGCAGCACCCGGAGGTGCTGGCCGTGCGGTGAGCTGGCAGGGGCGGAGAGGGGTGAGCTCTCTGGGCCGCCCTCCAACGAGGGAGCACTTGCAAGGTGAGGGGGTGTCCGGGTGGGACCGGGCACCCCTCTGGGGGAATGTCAGCTCTGCCTGCACAGCGGCTCTCCCCAGCACAGCGGGAGAGGCGCTCATCTCCTATGCGGCTGCCCCAGCATGCTTTGCGGGGCAGGGGCCGCAGTTTCGACACCTATACCAGCGTGTGGTGGTCCCTGGGAGATGGGGCCACCACCAAGTACATGCCCAGAGACAGGGGGAGCTGCAGGAGCTGCGACGCCTCCCCCCAACATCGTTTTGTGTCCCCACCCTAGGTAGGGTGGGACAAATGAATGATAACCCCCCCCAAGGGTTCGACCTGTGCTTGGAGCACAAGCTTATGTAAACTTTTGTTCCAGCTTGTGGGATGGTGCCTACTAGAGGTGCAGGCTGGTATTAACCAATGTATTGAATTGTTATTCTATGGTCAATTGGAAGTAATCCAAAAGTAATCCTAATGGTTAAATTGCTTGAATATAGTCCTATATGTTCCCTGATTATGCTAATTTGAATAATGACACTGACAGCCACCTCTTGGCAAGATGGAAGTATTTAATTGCAAATGTAGGTGTATTCATTTCACCTTACTGTCAAATGTTCAATACTGTCAAATGTTCAAATGTTGCAAGGGGGACACCGGGGATTGTTTTGCCATGTGGGTTGTTGGATTATATTCTCTCTGGAGGAAACATGAGAGATTACACAATGTTTTCCCAGAGTGATTCCATCACTTTGTGTATATTTGTAGATTGTTGCATAGTATTGAGTAGTGTGTGAGAATAATAAATGTACTTTTACTTTATCAAAAGAAAAAGCACATACTGGACAACCATTTATTGAGAATCATGCTTGTGTGCTCGTGAATGGGGATTACTAGCCCACACCACTTCCCTAGAGTAAGCCTTGGACTGCTCTGCAAAGCTACCCTATGAGAGTCAAACGCTACAATGGGGTGTTTGCTTCCCAGTGGCGGTCGTGTGCGGACTCATTACTTGTGCAGGCCACACAACTAATGACCCACCTTCCAACATTTGGTATTTAAGGGGTGTGCTCCATCTCTCACCAGCTATTGCTGTGAAAATTGTTAAAGCCATTAAAATGATAATGCAATATACACACGAATACCCCTAAGTAATATGCATTTGGGATGGATGCCTGATGTGAAGTGAGACCATGGTAAAGGTACCCATTAGTTTATAAACCTATTGCTTCAAGCAGACAAACAGCGCCAAGGGTGAAAAGCAGCAACATCACTCATGCAGGGTTGTTGCTACATATTATGGCAACATTAAGCCAGTGGCTTAACGAGGGGGGGGAACTCCCTGCAAAACACATGGAGGGGGCCTCCCCACACTCCGAACTCAGTAAGAAGCACACAGCCAGGGGCCTGTGAACAGTGCCATAGAGGGGTCCCGGGAGCTTGGGGGCCCCCCACACCACAGTGACTATGGAGGCTTTTGCTAGGCCACTGATTACAGATACAGATTTGCACTTCAGGGCACTACTAGACTACTTTTGAGAAGACTGTAGAATACTTACTTTCCAAAAAATGTTGACTGCACTACAAATTATTAGAGCCAACGAGCTTAACCACAATAAGAGGGACATGAAAAATAATGAAAAAAATTGGCTGACAGCCGGTACCGAAAGACAGCATGAGTATGTATGGTTGGCTTCAGGAGGGTGGGGGGAGGGGGGGGGGGGGTACTGCCTAGTGTAACTTTGTCTTGTTCATTAATCTATATGCCAATTATGCATGACAATAACAAGCAAATGTAATTGGTCTCGTGTTTGCTCGAGTTAGAGCTACTAGCGATGTCAATTCTTAACTGGACTTTTCATGCCACTTAAATTGAAAATGAAAAGTAAAACAGTTGATATATTCGAGACGATTCAAAGCGTCATGGCCGCCATGAGCATAAGCGCAAAGGAGAGACACAAAAAGAAAAAAGTTCACTCACAGTCAAAGGTATCGGCAATCATTCAATTATCCATGCAACTGGGGCAGTCTGCAAGGCGGTAACAAACCGCCCCAAGGAGGAAGAAACGTAAAGCATTTACTAATGGTATTTTTGAAAGGCAAGCCCACGAACGAGTGAAAGTGATGGGTGTGCGGTGGACGTGGTTAAAAGCCCACAATTATTCTAGCAGGTCAAAGTATTTGCGCGCTCGACCTAAAAATGTACTGAAGCATAAAATGACCTTTGGGACCATCTTAAGACGAAGCCAGTTTGGCCTTAGGTACGTTTTTATGCATGAAAGATGCTGACTGGTAAATTTAATTTGCTTGCAAGCACAAATTGTTAATTTGGAAAATATGTTCTCTCTAAAATTAGCGATCTCATCCATGGCTTGTGCTTAAAGGCTATACTGAAAATGTTGTTTATGGATAAGTAAAGAAATACCTGCTGACGTTAACCCCCACGACCCCAATCCTGTATTATGAAGTGTGGTCGATTGGGGAACCCCTTCTGCACATCTTAATCATTACACTAGTATATTATTCAAACGAAATGCTTTAAAATCTATTTATGCGCGGTATCTAGTGTGTTGTGTTTTAAAATGTCTCACTGTGCGTTAAACACGTTATGCATTCACAGTGTATTTGTTGACATTCATTTGTGTTCACAAGAAAGTGGATGCAGCAGCAATCACGAAAGTAAAAATGTAAATACATTAAAAAAAATAAGTATCAGGCATTTCTAGCAAGAAATGAGAAAGCATCAGGCCTGTGATGCTAGAGTGGGCGGAGGTGCAGGCTAAATAAAGAAGGCTCACTAGAGGGTGTGATGGACCCTGGACAGCTCTGCGCTGGAATGCATACTGAGCGAGGAGAGGTCGGTCTGAGGCACACTCGGAAAGGGCCGGCACAGGACAGAACGTGCGGAGGCCTCCAGACCTACCCGGAACCAGGACACAGGCGCCAGGCTGCAGCATTTACAGACAAAATAAAGAAAATGAAAAAAAATCACCTGGAGAGCCTGTGGTGAAAAGGTGTCCAGGTGGAACTGGGCAGGCGGCCAGTAAGGGCTCTCCCTACTCCTTCTGCTACTAGAGGTAGGGGTATTCTCCGGAGTACCTTACGGGGGACAGGAGGCTGCGAGGGGGCTGCCGCAGCTCCCAGCCCCCACCGGCAGCGCCCATGAAGAGGAGACGGCGGCACAGGGGCACCCGTACACCGGGGGAGAGCGTGGTCTCGCGGCCGCCTTCGCGACTGATGGCGGGGGCTCGGCAGGCGCTGAGGCGGCTGTGTCCAGGAGCCCCTTCCTCCGGGACCCGCGCGCCGCTGCCCGCCTGGATGCGGCTCTACTTCTACGGCATGCACGGCATCACCCTGGACGTGCTGGCCTCCTCCTGCCTGCGGCTGCTGCACGGCGCCCCGGACCGCCGGATGCTGGGATTCTCGTCCCCTGCCCGATGCCTGCTGCACTCGCTCAGCCACTTCACCCTGGAGCGCGTGTACCTGCGGGGGCAGGGCGCCCTGGCTGCCCGCTTCGTCCTCTTCCCGGCGGTGTACCTGGGCCTGCAGCTGCTGCTGCTGGGGGCGCCGGGCGGCGAGCCGACGGTGGGTGCCCTGTATCTGGCGCTGCAGTACGGATTGTCGGTCTACCACTCGCAGGTCTTCCTCAAACGGTTCCTGCAACTGCACTACAGCCCTGGAGAGCCGCCACTGCTCGGGGGTCATGGGGTTGCCGTGCAGAACAGAGGTTTAGAGCCGAGCAAGGACCGGGAGGGAGATCAACCTCCCAATAATTTGGGCAGTTGGGGCTTAGGGCCAGCCACAAACCAGAAAAGAAATTCATTTCCCAAGGGGTTCCAGAAGAGACATTCACCGAGCAAGAATCGTGGAAAGAGAGGCTTACAGCTAACTATGAACAGAGGTGGACACTCGCCACCCAACAGCCGGGAAAACGGGGTCTTACAAACAGTCATGGATCAGAAAAGAGATCTGCCAAACGAGAAGGACCAGAATGGACGTTCATCGCCCGAGAACTCGGGCAAAAGGGCTGTGCGGCCTGCCATGATCTCAAAAGGAGATTTCCCACCCAATAACCACAGCAAAGGAGATACTTTTCATCCTGCCATGGTCCATAAGGCACGTTCTTCACTCAATGTGCAAGTTACTGGGGGTTTACCCATGAACATAGATAGACATTCACCAACCAAGAAGCATGCAGAGGGGGTTACACCACCTGCAACAAACCATGAGAGAGGGAATCCAGCAATAGCTAATAACATAGTGGATGGGGACATACCATGTACCAAGAACCACGAGGGGCCGTTGTCAACTGTTAGTAAACATGGGGAAAAGTGTGCCTTACCTAACAACTACGAGGAGGGGAATTTAGAACCTGCTGTGAACCAGGGACGGTGGAATTTAATGCCTAAGAAATGTAGCGAGGATAATTTTCTTCCTGCCCTAAAAAAAGAAGGTTGGAATTTACTACCTGAAAATAATCGGAGGCAGGTCTGCTTGCACTCTGCAATGTATGAAAAGGTGAATTTATCACCTACTACAAGTGGGAAGAAGAGGGAGTTGTCTGCTGAGAATATGAGATACCGAAACTTGCCAGCAGCTACGAATCAGGGGGGTGATTTACGACTTGTTAAAAATCGGAAGAAAAATAATAAACAATTATTTCAGAATACATGCAAATATCAGAGGAAGCAGGACGTGGGATACAGCAATGATGAGATAAAAGGGGACGTAGAATATGGGAAGAGGTGTTTACCACCAACTGTCCCAGGTGATAAATTGGAGTTACTGTATGATGTGGATTTGGCAAAACAAGCTCTACCAAACACTATTCATGATAAAAAAGAGGATTTGCCACATAATGCTGCCACTATTAACAGGGTAATGGGCAACTATTGTTCTGCTTCCAATGAGTTGTTTTCTCTCCGTACAGTAAATGGAAATCTTGGTGTTCTTGCTGTAGAAAAGGAGGAGAGCATCGTACCACCAGCTAAAGCTACTTCCACAGCAGTGGACGGGAGGGGTGATTATCCTTGTCCAACACCTGCCACTGCTTGCCCTGGGCTTCCTGACCCCATCCGCTTCACCTTCTTTGGCATGCACGGCCTGCTAGATGAAATTATCTTCACTTCTATTTTCAACCTGCTGGAAACTCCAAAGGGGGACCTGAGCGGCCATACGTCCCTCTGGTCTTTCTTCATATATGGCAGTTGCAGCTTTGTGGTTGAGAAGCTGTACTTCCACCTCTACCTCAAGCGTGGCTGGAGCACACGGTGGCGTCTCCCACTCTACATCCTATTCATCTATACGTGGGAGCTCACCTGGGGGCTCTTGCTGCGCGAGTGTGGTGCATGCTCCTGGGATTATTCTCACTATCCCCTCAATTTTATGGGACTGATTACACTGATGTACTTGCCAGGTTGGATATTTCTCAGTATCTATCAAGACATGCTTTTCAATATATTGCTTCACGTCCGGTACAGTCAGGGAAGCTAGAAAGAAAAATCAACCTGAGTGACTGTGTGTTCAATTTCCAGATTTCTTGTAATGCAAGTGATGAAAACAACTGAGAAATAAAAGCTGCTGTTCCAACTATATTGAATATAGAAACCTTTACGGAGACTAACCTGCACATGGTTGACTTGTTAAATTTAGTACTAGTAAAAGAGTGACTATTTTACTGCGGGACCAAAAACTTCTGGCTTCATAGCTGTAACTTGCAATGTGAAAGCTCAAAGATTGTGTTAAATTTTCAGATAATGCTACGTATTTTTTGACATATTTTAGTTGCATTTGATCCCCAGTCGCTTTAAATGGGGAAGTACGGTCATGTAATGAGTAACTAGATCTCTTTAATTTAAAAGGTAGAACCTTCTCAGCACTGGTGTAATACTTTTAATAGAAGAGTACTAGCATTTCTCAGCAGCTGATAAGCATTATTTTATAGAGGACCCTTACCTCTCTTCATTTTAAAGACTGCCTTCAACATCTTCAAAAACATCTTTAAAATCAACCCCTCCTCAGGTTCCAAACATGTACAAGGAGGCTTAATGGGGAATGGGAGGACTCCTATTATATTGAATGCCTTGAAATCTTCCATTCATAACCATGGTGCCCAAATTTCAATCCATTTGTTTAACAAAGGAAAAGAAATTCACATTTGTGTACGGTTCGAACCAGAAATTAATCTTTAGTGGAAAAACAGGAGCGCAGAAGTCAACAGAAACAATGGATTGGACTCCGAAGGGTTGCAAGGCCCTGCACCCCAAGAGTAACACATCCAAACGATGGTGATAATGATTTGGCCATGTTCTTTTTTACTTAAAATGATTCTTAGGACAGATTTGACTTCAAAAAGATATAATCTTTAAAGGTGCCGTATTTAAAGTAAACACATATTTGGAATGTTAACTCACTACTATCAAACAATACCTCCGCACCAAAAAGAGAAAATATCAAAACAGGCACCCGAAGATTGCTTAATCCTGCATCCTTCATTAAAATATGACATTTTATCTTACATTTCAGATGCTAAATGAGTTCAGAATAGGCAAGCTAACCACATAAAGTAAACAAACCGTCAGAAGTACCTAAAACATTAACGACGATTCAATCAAGATAGTGTATGATTGAAGGAAGTTGAAAATTATTTGATTGCTCAAAGAGATAACCAATCGATAATTTGCCCTAGACAGAAATTACCCCCATTTGGAAGCGAGGTTAAATATTGTATAATGAGATAACTGTACTAGAATTATGACTGATGGTGGATTAGCATGTTGAACAGTATGTGGAGTTTATCCCACTATTTTTCATTATTCACCAAATCTGCCTTACTTAAAATATTGTTGAATCCTTTAATCAGGTCTACCAGCACATAAGTCCTCAACCTGCTTCCAATTTTACATCAACCAACCTATCCAGGAATAGCAATGAGTCATGCTTTGCCCCGGTTCAACTCAAAATCGATATCTTTATTTGTGGAAGCTATTGAGAAAAAAGGCAAAGCTCATGGTTGGCACAAACATATCTGGCTATTACCACTGTCACTCTTCCTCATCACATTATTGAAATCATCAGGATAAGTAATGTCTGACAAACAGACAACTGTGCAAGCTATTTAAATGGAACAAAAATGTTGTGTGCCCCCCGCACCCACCACCAAGAGGACAGAAGTTCTTGACTCTCTCAATTAGATGTCTTGATTTTGTTTTCTAAGGATAAACTTTGCATTGGATGCTGGTCTTTATCTACCGAAGTTCCCTCTCTATTCCACATTTTAGTTTTGGTTAGCTGTGCCTGCTGGGAGGTTCAGCTTCTGCAGTCCTCTTTAGTACTCAACAAGAAATAAATTGGTTTTCTATGTTCTTTATCAGGATCAATCAAGCTATGCATTCTTATGTCTGGGTGGCATTGTATTGCTTTCGAGTGTTCGCTGTTACATACATTGCTTAGGGCTCTTTTTTCGAGCTGACCTGTGCCATTTTGGGTTGTATACTGTCCAATAGTACACTTTATTCTGTCTTTCAAATGTTTGTATTGTGTGTCAGTGGTGCCGGTTTCCTCCCCCATTTGAATTCGCCAAGATTATCTTTTCCTTGGCGTGAAGAGAAATAGAGACAACTGATAAAGAGCTGTAGGCCAAGCCTGTTTTTTTCATTAAACATAGCCAAAGGTTTGTGCTGGTGTTTTAAACAAATTGGGAGCTCTAACCTGCTGTGAAGATTCACTTCCCACCTTGGTTACTGTTGAAGGCTTTGAAAGTGCTGGAAGCAGGATGACCTTCCACTCTCCCACCAACCAAAATCTTCTCAGATTTAAACCCTTGTTGGAGTCCAGGGTACTCTCACATGCCTTATTTAATTGTTGTTATCAGGAATGGGAATACCATGCCATATGACAAACATCAAAGTAGATGACATAACTTTCTGTTCATATGTGTTGGAGTCTTATGTGATAGCTGGTTGCCCCAACTCTTGTGATTGATAAATATGAGCCTGACCCCCTTAGAAAACTCTTGATTCTGTAATATTTACATGTCAATGGCTGTCACGGGGAGCCATTAGAGTAAATACCGGTGTCTGCATCCAGATATTCACGACAATGTGTTTGCAACAGTAGGAAAACTGTTTCTTACTGTTGGTAAGCTGGTGGTTTCACCTCTTGCTTTCTGCCTTCTCATGGGTCGCCACCTATTAGAGGGGGACAGGAAACACAAGTAGAACATTTTCTCTGTAAAGAGCCATATTCCCCTCACTACGAGTTTGGAAAAACATACCGCCATCACAGAGTCAGTCAGCATGGCACTAGCTTTGCACTCTCAGTGTGGGAGGGGAGATTGCAGCTTAAAATGGGAAGAGAAGGCACAGAGGGAGGTATAGGACAATAGGGCATCAGGCAATGTTTTTTTTAATTGGTGTAGAGTGTAGCAAAGGGTGCATGGGGAGAGTGATATGATGCCAGAAAGGAGTTTATTTTTAGTATGTAGAGGGAAGGGAATGATCAGAGGGTAATGGTGTGAATCATGTAGGTATTTGTATGGAAGGGAGCCTGATGCCAAGTGTTGTTGGGTCATATATTATGGCTTCCTCCTGACATCTGTAATCCTGTATTGGTGATGGGGATGAGGTGAAATCAATGTGGTGAGCATATATAACGTACATAGGAATTGTCCTCTTCTGTGTGACAGACTACTCAAAGCTTTACTATACTTGCCTATTCGATGACCACTTGAACCCCCTTCTATGTTTTTAGTTGCCAGCACAAAGTGCTCCATCCCCTGTAGTAATCTCTCTTTGGGCTTCCAACCACATCCATGTCACGTCAGTCACTTTTATTGGTTAATGAGCTTGCCTTTTGAAATCCGCTTGTTTTCATTTGTGAAAGGCATGCATACGTCAGGCCTTTTCTGGTGTTTAGCCCACCTACACAGCACCGGTAAACTACTGAACACATATGAGGCTCGATGTTTTCAGCATGGTTTCCGGAATACTTTATCTGTTTATTTTCCATGCAGTGCGATCGCGCTGCGGTTTTTTTCTTTTAATTTGTGTGGCAAGAAAAGTCCGGTTAGGAGTTTACAACGCTATTAGCTCTAACTCGAGCAAATGCAAGACCCGTTGCATTGAAAATGCTTATTATGATTTGTGTCCTGTGATTAATATCCAAAGACCTTCCACGTTTCAAGAGTAAACTGATTAGGGACTTGCTACACAGGGGCACTGGCTAGTGTGGAATAAATATGTTTGAGATTAACCTTCTCAGGACTACAGCTCCTAAAGGCCTAATCACTAACATGTCTATGGGTCAGAAGGGTGATTAAGTACTTACACTGTTATTTGCTGTCACTTATCAGGCTATTTAATCAAAATGATGAAGTGCTCAAATAATCTTTCTATTTAGTAGCAAAGGTTAAATGTCTTATTGTATTGTAACACAAGCCCTAGTTACTAAAGGGATTGCAATAAATTCTCGTTTCGTATACCATCAGTGGAAGGTATTGTTTTGTCCTTTCTTAAGGGTACTCTGTTCTATGTTTTTTTTTCACTCTGTGGCACACCACTTGCTAGAAGTTTTGGGTTAGTTCAGATGGTTTAGCATCTGCTGCAGAGGTCTAGGTGGGGCCTGCTGGTCACGGAATTGGTTGCTAGCTAGACCCAGCTCACTTTCATGCTTGTAAAATTGTTTACACAAGTTTTATTGACTTTGGTAGACTTTAAAAGTGCTTCAATTAACAGCATGTTAAGGCTGCAGGGAAATGGCTTTAGGCACTTCACAAATACTGTAGTGTGAAGTATTTATGCTCCTGTTCTTGCTTTAGTTGTCAGTTTAGCTTTATTAAAACCCCATAATTGTTTACCACTGCTTATTACTGCACTTTAATATGTAAAACTCTGGCTATTTGTGTCAGCAAGCTCTTCTTTGTCACATTCTCTATTTGTATCTTACAGGGTCAAACGTGGCTGGTTTTGACGACTGGCAGGTCTCATTCTAACGTGGTCATTCCTGTCCGTTTTCTGTAGGTTCAGGTTTACAAAATGGGTTGGTTAATACCTCGGTGCTCGCAGAAGCGATTCCATTTCAGGTTAAATACTCAGATTTCATCTTCTTGTGCTGCTATTTTGGATTCTGAAAAAGTCCCCGACCTTCTTGAGCAGGCTTGATAAAACATCACTTTCGCCTGCTGGTTAGTTTCTGTTTTCTCTGGGTGATCTGATTTCTTTACAAAAAATGAAAGAAAAATGTAAATACGATTTCAGTCACTGAGCCCATCCTGCAAGGAAGCCAACTGCCACTTCAACTTTGCTGCTCTTGGGTGGGTTCATGAGTGCACTTACATTGTTTTCATGACTTAGGAGATTGGTACGTGTGTTCGTTTCCTTTTCAGGACGGTTGGAAAACAATCTGGATAGGCAACCTGAACTGCAGTAGTTCAGACTATTACCTTACACACCAGATGCCACTGAGTAAAAAATATTCCTTGGACCAACTCTTATTCTAACCTTTGTCGTGCTATACGTGTGTTCTGTGGGACTTTGCTTTCTTGTTGTCCACGGTTATTTTCATCGGTATGCAGTGGAAGCGTAGACGAGTGATTCTTTTTAGGTCGAGGATAGCAAGCAAGTGCTACTTTTCCAATGTGATGGAATGTATCTGGGCTTTTAACCACATCCACCCCACCCCATGCCCATCACTATCACTCGTTCATGGACTTGCCCTTCAAAAATCCTTTATTTTCGTTGGTAAATGCTTTACGCTTGTCCCTCCTTGGGCGGTTCAGTTACTGCCTTGGCCATCGCCCCTTTTGAATGGCTAATTGCACTTTTACAGACACGTTTAAGCGCAAGCAAACTTCTTTTTCCTTTTGTGTGCTCCTTCACATTGATGCCATGATACTTTGAATCAGCTCGCTTATGTGAAACTGTATTACTTTTCAACTTATGTGGCAAGAGAAGTCCTGTTAGGAGTTTACAACGCTAATAGCTCTAACTCGAGAAAATGCGAGACCCTTTACATTGCAAATGCTTGTTTCTTTTTCCTTTGGTATTTTTCTTCCTTTTGATCAAGGATATGCTTTTCTTTCAGAGATCTCCTGTGCTGATCTGTGGAGAAAGTTTAGGCAGTCACTTAAGCAGCCTGGATAACTACATCTGCTGGCACACCCATGTGTCCAAGCAGCTGTTGTGTGCTTTCAGTGAGTTTCTACTTACTGAGAATACTTGCCATCCTGCAGAAGATCAATTTTGCCATCCCTCAGTAAGGTTAGTACAGTGACAGTTATCAGCGAGTTGACAGGTCTTCAGATAGTTCATTTCCTCTAGCAGTATTTTGGTACAAGTGGATCATGAGTTTTGCATAACTTGCAGGTGATTCCAAAGCAATGACGGGTATAAACTTAACAATAATTGGTATATCCTCATAATGTAAGGACTGTGATAAGGAAAATACATGAACTGGTAATGCTCTAACTAATATTCATTATATCAAGTGCCACTGTTCATGTTAACCGTTGTAATGCAGTGGATGAAATGCTCAACTCCAACCCATAACCTATGTAGTCTGAGCATTGAGCATTCAAGTATAGCTGGACTCATTTTCCTCTAATTTATTTATTATTAAAGTACAAATTATTTTGTTTTAAAATGCAGATACTTTTTTTTTTAGTTTTTTTTTTTTTTTAATTGTACACAAATATCTTATTCTAAGTATATCGGAAATCAAAGCCTTAAAAAACTCTACATCTCTCACCCTATAACTTTCTTTCTCTCTCTCTCTTTCAATTTTTCCAACTCGCTCACTCAATTTACTCGTACAAAAGCATGGAAATTCAGCAGTTATAGTTGGAGTTCTTTTAAGTAACTATAACTTGTGCCTTTGCCATGCACAGCTAATTACTCCATATATCATATCATTGATTACATCTTCAGTGCCATCTTTCATATTATCACTGCAACAATTGCAATAAAATTAGTGATGAGACAGCTGTGCATGCCATGCAGTTTTTTCATCAAAACGTTTACTGCAAATATTACATTGACATTATCAATGATGTTATTAAAGATGTTATGAGTGCTGTGATTTGTGGGTTAATTAGCAGTGCATGGATGGGGGCTCGAGTCATAGTTACCTTAGGGCACGCGTTATAATTACTTGAAAGAACTCCAACTATACCTGCTGAATTTCTATGGTTTTGTAAAAGTAAGTTCAGAACCTAACTAGAACATCCCTCTAACCGTTGTTTTTTTTCAGTGTATGTATATATATTTAGGTATGTCTGTATGTAAATATATATATATATATATATATATATTTTTTTTTTTTAAGGGGTGGGTGCGGTTGTCCAAACCAAAACTGCCTTAACTATCTTTCTGCCTCCTCCCGCGCTCCCCCCACTGTGGCAGATAGAGTGAGTTTTACCAGGAGAGGTCAAAGATTGAGTTTTACCACTAATCTGCCTCACTGGTGGGCAGAAAGGCCACTAGACACAAGGGAAAATAGAAAGAAATAGTGGAGGCGATCTGCCATGGCAGTCCTTCTGCTGCCCTGGGAACTAGTTTGGTGGCGGGAGGGATACCCCAATCTGGACCCAGGGGGTGATAAACACCTTCTAGATACAAGGAGTTTGTAGGAAAAAATATGGAATGCAGCAAGTTTAGATTCTTTGCAACATCGTTTTGAGGTATGCCCGGCAGAGAGAGTATAAATCCCAATTTCCTCTCACTTGCCATCATGAATGGCAGTACTAGTCAAGCTCTGGATCAGCCGACAACCAGTGAACCCTATGAACCTTGGGAAACTTTGACCTAGAAACCCCAATGAATCCCAGGTGTTGTGGCATTTGTTGACCCCAACAAGATTATGTCCTGTAACTTAAAATGCTGGCTACAATCCTGCAATTTTCTCACATTTCTGGAGGTAACGTTCCAGAATCTGCAGTGATCCACACAATTCCTACCACCTAACACACTTCTCCAGATAAAAATGACACCCTACTTGTATGACATAGGTTACAGAACTTTCCCTCAGAGAAATGTGATGCAAATTGGTGGCCAGGCTCAAGTACTGCAGATACCCACCTCACCAAAATGGTCAATTTGCAAGACAAACATGTTGCTGTCTCCATGTTGCATTTTGGGGCCTTAGATGTAACAGGTGATGGGCCAAGCTACTTAAGTGTGGTATTGTTTGTATTGGGAGAAATGTGGAAATACAAAGTAGTAGAACATTTATTATTGCAGATTGATTTTCTCTTTACTTCTGGCTTCTAAACAGATGCCAGTGTGCCTGAAAGAAGCCATTTGGCAAAATACCAGGTGAATCGCGTGCTAATACGGGTAAACCCCAAATTTAGAATTTTACGAATGACCACCAATCCTACACTCATTATCTTGGGGACACTTCAGAAATACTTAGAATTCCTTCTAACCATTTTTCATTGAACAGATTTTACCATAAGAATTTGGCCAGTACACAATGAAATATCATTACAAACTGCAGCTGAGTTGTTCACTTTGGGTACAGCGTGTTTTTGGACATCCAACAAACACTATATATCCTTGCGTTCAGAAAGGTCTGATGGACATAACAATAGATTATCTTTGCATATCGGAGCAAAAAAACGACAGAAAAAACAATTGTCACCAACTGCTATTTTGTCTTGCTTATTGTCATTTTTTATTTCAACAATTAGTTTCTTTGAAAAATATGAGCAGGTCTACATGAATGATCCCTGCTCTAAATTCAGAATTGTATCTAGTTTTCAGAAATGTATTGGTGTCCAGGTTCAGCCATCGGTTTCACATCTGTTTCAACTAGAAATGACAAGAAGACAGAAATCACAAAAATAGGAAACAATTACTTGCCACTGAGAAAAATGCAAAAACTGTGGTGTAAAAAAGGCTTTTTTATTTATTTATTTTTGTAGAAAAAACTGCTTTTTCCTGAAAAGTGGAAAGACGGTTACCTTAGCACAGCATACCTTTAGCTTCCCATTTACCTGAGATGATTCAGCCTGATAATGCAAGGACCGTCACAAGGAAGAGCAGAACTCAATGTAATCCGAATTATCAGTTAGCAATCAGAGCATTCGCAGCCATGTCTGCATTTTCTAGGAAAGGTCCCCAGATAAAACATTATTTCATTTAACCTGACCACAAGCACATGCACAATTCTTAAATCTACAAAGGTATCAGCATTCATTTTCTAATTTCCTTTTGGGAGGTACACCCTAAAGCCCATAAATGTTTCGGTATTTTATTCATATGAATCAGGGCGAATTAACTGGAAAACAAATTGGTTAATTTTTACATTAGATGAACACCTTCTAGTTCAGGCGTACATTCATGAGATAAACAAATTAATCATTCCTACTACACTTTCAAAAAGCAAGACAAACAAATGCCAATCAAGACAAATTTAGGAAAAAGTAGCTGGACACACATGAGACTCTTGTCACGTGTGCAAGGAAAATGCACTACGGTACTTCAAGTCAGAGAGAAGACACATTTAGAATCGCTTATCAAGTGCAAATGAAGTCAGCTTCAATTGATCAGGCCAACCACAATGCAGTATAACACCTCCACCACAAGATTCTTGAAAGAAAGGAGGACTTGATGGTAATGGTACCAATACAGACCAAAACCATTTGTATAGCATACCGCGAAGCCTCACTGAATCATAATTTTTTTTAACAAGTGGTATTTTTCTGTTATGCTTCACTACATCCAGCTAATTGTCTCAAAAAGTCACACTGTGTCTGTGTGTCTTAACCTCGACTATTTGTAGAGTTCAAAACATAGTGCATTAACTGAGCAGGTATGGTTTCTTTCGTATCTCCCACTGCACAGTTTTATGTTCACCAGCCTATTAAAAGCACAACCACATTCAGTGCTATTCTTAAAGATGTCCACAGCAATATTCTCTACAGGTTTGCTTGGTGCAGTACTGAAGACAAATAGGCCTAACACTATGTGTGTGCTTAAAGGTTTACAGAGAATAGTGAGTATGCGTGCTTTGATATTCTGCAACAGTACTTATAGCTATCCAATGCACTATAATTGGCCTACTTCATCATTGCACTGAATGAGGATCTACTGTAATTTCCACATGAGCCTACACACCAACGCTGTGCCCCACTCCAATAATGGTGAACTTTAGTTTTGCTAAACAATGACAGTATTGCATCAGGCACTCATTTATCTACATCACCCTGCCCGACTACACCTATGCTGACTACGCCGCTCATTTGTCTGAGATGCCACAGGCCATATCCTCGTCCCCAACATCCCAGTTTTGTAGCATTTTAAAGTACATGTGGAATGAGTGTAGTAGCATCTAGTCTACCTGTTGCTTTACGTTCAAATGGAGTAAAGAAAATTAACATCTAATTAACAAAACTACAATCAATGTAATTTATTGTCAGAATGCGAGGTGTGACATGCTGTGTGTGTGTGTAAAATACAGTTTTTGAGAATGACATGCCAATGGCCACTAGGAGCAAGTACTGGCAAAGTCAACAGTCCTGGTGACGACCATCTGGGCCAATATATATATTTTTTAAATTATTAGTATTCCACAAATGTAAAAAAATAAAAGAAAGAAAAAGAAAGCATTTCATCACCTAAAAAAAATATATATATAAATTAAAAAAAAAAACATTGTGGGTGCTTTCTATTAGGCAGGTGTATTTAGAACATATATAAAACACAAAATTGTTTTAACATGTTTCAGAGAAAAATAAGATTTTTGTTGGTGCAAAAAAAAAAAATGTACTACTGGCTATGAATCATTGTAACTAGAATAACAAGAAGACAAATTTTAAAGACACAAAAAGATATTAAAAAAATACAAAGGATAATTCATGGGAAGAAAAAAGCATTGACAAAGTAATGTATAAACCCACTAATCCTGCCACTGATGTCCACTTCTTTTTTAGGTGAATGTGCATAAGTGATTAGACAAAATATCATCAGCACAGTACAACAGAGCCAAAGGCGGAAATAGACTGACCTACTTCCCTTCCCCAAACTACGAATGACACATCAATAAACCAAAAGATGACGAAGTTTTCTAAAAAAACAAGAGTGAGATAGATATGTTTTTTTTATTAGATGAGGCTAACAAAAAAACTAAAGCAGTCTCTCCGACAGACCCAAAAATTGTAGTAAGGCACCACTGTTGCACTCCGCATTCTGAAAGAGAACTCTTCTTCTAGAACCCAATTAAGACTGTTTTCACTCTGAGCAGGGTAGGGTGTAAAGTTCATTTCATGCACACGACTTTTCAGAAATTTTTTTTTTTACATTTTTTTAAAAAATTTTTTTACAAAGTTTCATTTATTTTGATATTTTAATCTTTGACCTGTCCTGGATTTAAAGCCCTGCATAATGATCATGCTAAATGCTACTACAGTTTAGCTCTAATGTAATCCACAGTAAAATGCATCTCAAGCAGTGCTGGTACAATATTTTTTAAGATTGAT
This sequence comes from Pleurodeles waltl, assembly GCF_031143425.1. Lineage (NCBI taxonomy): Eukaryota > Metazoa > Chordata > Amphibia > Caudata > Salamandridae > Pleurodeles > Pleurodeles waltl. The sequence continues at coordinate 890,042,294 of NC_090442.1, read as the reverse complement.
AAAACTACGAGAGAGTGCAATAACCCTTTATTAAACAGAATCCGTTCCATTTTATTGCAATCTTTCACATCGGTGTACACGTAGAAAAACAAAGGCCTTACATCTGTACAGCATACAGTTAAATGTGGCGTATGTTACACAATAGATTACACCATCTGTAAACGAGTCCACTCTAGGGGCATCATTTCTTACATGATTAATTGTGAAGACAAAAATAGCGGGAAAGGTTTCTGCTAAAATAAAGAAAGGGATCAGTGTGGAAAAGCATGCTGGAGTAAATTACCGCAACATTGAGTCTGTCAAATAAGAAAAAATGGTGGATACGTACATTCAGTTTAAGTTTGATAAAAGCACACTTGCTATCAGAAGGTCATGTAATGCTCACACACGAAAAGTACAGTATCAAGACTTCGGACATCAAAAGAAAGTGATGTTGTGGACAAACTAAAATCAGGTGAAAGGGTGTCGACATTTGCCTGTGATGTATGCTAGTTTAAGCCTGAAAATAGGCTGGCCAAGTGTAGAATAACAGGACGATTAAAGTTTAGATATTTCTTTAGGGACTTGAATCCATTATTATGAAACAAGCATTAAGTCCAACAATGGGGGGGGGGGGGGGGAATAAACTGATGACTCCGGTAACTGCATCCAACATTTTGGCCTTAATAAGAGCATCTTTTACTTCATTTGTTAAATAAGGTGTAAGTGCACAGAATATTTATAAACACTCAAAGGAATGTCCCACAACAATCCTGCCCTTTGCTTGCTGTAACATGGGTTTTAAGATCTCAATATAATTGAGGCATTTAAATGCTGCACGTGCGGCTTTTTAAATAGGCAAAGTGTGCAATACTAAATTCCAAACAGAATGGCACAGGGAGGTTTTTTTAGCCATGACATGACAATTTAGTGTGTTTCTCACAGGAGCTGCAGAAGAGGTTTTTTGGTTGTACTACTTATGTGATGTGGTTTATGAGTCGTTCTGGCATACAATTTACAATTCAATATGTCAGGGATATCTTCTACATGCAGCTTGTGGGTGCAAGTACTAAAATGTGAACTGTAAGGAAAGCGCGATAAATGACTTACACGCTTGAGACCATTCTTTGTCACAACTTATGAGGACATATTACGAATCTGCAAGGGTCCGAGTAGCTTGGAGTGAAAATTAGTTTGTATCGCTTTAAGAACCAGTTTAAAACACTGCACACAAAAAAATGGAATGGACCTGCTGGCTGCAATATAAATGCGAGTTCTACATTCATCTGAAAACAAAGGCAGATGTCTGACATCATAGAGTTTAATAGGTGCGCACAAAGTATTAACTTCATGAAAGAAACGGGAACTACCACACTGTCTGAAATTCTATGTCTAGCACATCTGAAAACTCACTAGGGTGTAAGATGGTAGTGCAGAGGCCTTCCAGAACCAAAACAGAGGACGCACACTTTGATAAACAAAAGTCAAATACATTCACAGTAGTTTTGAATATTCCGCATAAAATATTGACCCTTTTCATTTTGCCACAGTTCACCAGCGCAAGACCCTCACTTAACCTCAAACCCAACCCTCCACCCCAAACCCCCTCTCCAAGTCACATACAGTATGTATACCCTATGTAATACTGAGAGTCAATCACTCTCTGTTGCATTGTGCTTACAGTCACGAGCAGGTATGAACACCGGATTTGGGTTGGATATCCTACAGTGTAAAGATTGGTGCTGCTCTACCGAAGGATTACATGATCCTAGTACCTTTTATTTTGGCAAACCAAAATGCTGTTTAGGATGCAAAAAGTAGCATGTCTCTAAATCCCTTTGAGCATCCTTCCCTGCTAGCCCAGGCGAGAGAAAGGATGTCTTGGCCATGTTCCGAGGTGGTGGGCAAGGCTTCATTGCAGGCACATAACAGGAGGTAAGGGCATGGTTGAAAGGAGGATTGGCCAGCACCCTAAAATGCCACTGTGGGCTGGTTCAGCTTTCTAAAAATTCATTTGGCAATAACGTATACTTTCATAACCAGTAATTTAAGCTGCACCTTCCAATCCATGTAACGACTTCCGAAGCAAATCTGAAGCAGGTGAGAAAATGCATATGTTTATTATAATGGAGGCAATGGTAGTCTGGTTTTGCAAGTGCTCAATGGTGCTTAAAACATGAAAAGAAATTACCAATTCCACACTGACCCCATTTGTTTTTCATACAAAGTATGTGGTTATTAAAGTAAGGCAACTATTAAATAGCATGTATATATATTTACTCTAAATACAAATGTAACCTCCCATGTTCTCAAATATAAGCATTTCCAAGTTGGCGTTTAATTTAAAACAGCAAAATAACAGGTCTCTGTGCATATGGCTATTTACATCATCTCTGCAATAACATATTTGGTAAGCTATAAGGGATTGCTATTATGTGTTTTTAGCGTCTGACGACAAAACACTACATATCACCACACATGCATACACTTACTGGAAAACCCCAGCACAGAATGTTTCCTGACATTTTAAGGCGATAAGGGAACTTTGACAGACATGGACATTCAAAAAGGACACATAAGGCTGAAGTTAGTTTTAACAGAATCGGCTGAAGTATGAGTCCTGGTAGTGTCCAAACTCCATTCCCTTTTTGCCAGTACTATACCCAGAGTGGATGAGCGTGGGGACGAAATATGAACGCCTCTTCAGTAGTGCCTTGATTTGGAGTGCTGAATAAGCCATTGTAATGTGATGTCTGAAAGACAATTACACATCAAATTACACAGAGAAACAAGATCATAATTGTAAATACATACTGTTAAAGAACATATTCTGTTAAAATGTAGATAGGCTTTTTAAGAGCTTTTGGAGCCTTGACCCTTTCTATAATCTTAACAGGTCTCTGTGGGCAGGAAAAAAGATGAACTCTGCTTCCAGCAAGCGCAGGTATTTTGACAGCTCCCGCTTGCTGGAAGCCGAGTGTTTGCTTTTGCTTGGCAGGGTCTGTCATAGTCTCCACCAAGCAAAAACAGACAGCTATCTCCAGAGGGTGGGCACCTCGGGGGATAGCAGGAGGAGGGGGGGAAATGAATGGTGGTCGCCAAGGCTGTATATGGCCCACAAGGGGGCCACAAGGTCCCACTCCATGTTTTCAAATTTGAATTTGGCTCCGGGGAGGTGGCTGTCCCCAAAGCTGGGGGTCCACACGGACCCCCTCCATAACATTTAATTTTGCCGAGGGAGGTGGTGGTCCCCTGGGCTACTCAAATCCCTTGGAAGGAGATCCATGCAGCCCCCCACCCTTGTTTCCAAAAAGGAATATAAGCCCCAGGGAGGCGGTGGTTCCCGGGGCTGTCTGCGCAGCCCCCCCCCGCAATATATATATATTTTTAAAGTAGTCCTAGGAAGGTGGTGGTGGTCCTATATGTCCCTGGGATCTGGCCCACCCAGGGACTCAATTAAAAAAAAAAGTGATGGGACACCCCCCCCCCCCTTTTTTTTTTTTCTTCACCGCGTAATTCATGACTATTTGCCATTAATTTAAAAAAATGCTTTTGTGCCCTGGGTGGGATCCAGGGGGACCCCAGGACCAAGGCTAGGGGGTTCAGCATTTGTACCCTGCCACCTTTTCTTTCTTTTATGTTTTTTTGTGGAACTCTGCCAAAGCAGAGTCCCGAAATGGCTGCCAACACTTCCTGGTTGAAGTGTGGGCAGCCAATCAGATCTCTGCACGAGATGGGGAGTATTTGCAAATTATTTGCGCTTTTAGATATACAAATTTGGATTTTTTTTGAACATCTCAAAACTAATAAACAGAGTTACACCAAATAAAGGTGTGCTTTCAGGACTAAGAACTCGCTTTCTGCCAAATTTGGTGTAATCCCGTTTAGTAGTTTGGGCTGTAGTCGTCTCTAAAATCTCTATGGGAATTAACAAGGAAATCACACTGTTTTGCCCCCCCTTTTTCTCAGCCCCGCTTGACAGATCACCCCAAAACTTTTCATGTGCAACAAGACCCGGTGGACACTTTTTTCTGGAAAATTTAATGAAGATTCATCAAACGGCGCCAAAAATATAGCCAAACCAAAAAATTTGTTTTCTATGGAAACTAGGGCCTAACTATAACTACCTACTAGTGCTGCCAGTATGTAAAATAAATAAATAAATCTATATATATATATATATAAAACACACACACACTTACTAGGACAAAACATCTATTTAAGAACAGATAAGCGATGGCATGGAAACAGATGGATGCTGGGGAAACCTTGCTCCTGCTTACAGTGCAAGAACGTCTATACACGTCCTTGAATGATGAGGGAGTTACAGCAGGTATGTAGTAGGAAATGTAATCCCTCTAGTAAAAAGAAAATGTCTAAATGCTCTTTCCAGCTACCACTCTGTTTATTTCTCAAGCGGAAGGTAAGCAAAGTCATTTATTTGTATGTCCCTTTAAAAGAACTATTACAATAGCATGTACTTCATTTATATCCAATTATTTTTGTAGTTTTCCTTTCTCCTCAAACATCCCAACATTTTAATATCTGTGCAGGTCATTATCTCTTTTAGTACATTTGTCTGTCCCTTGTCAATGGAAATGTCGGTCTCGACATCAGACTTGAATAAGCTACAGAAGCATTACATCGTTTTGACCAGGTTTGCACCCCCTGGTGCACCTACTGACCAACTCAAAGAGAATGTTTAGTCCACACTGCATGTGTCTTAAATTGTTACACTCACTACAACAGAAGAACCATTTTGTCTTTTGCAGATAGTGCTAAATAATTACCTGGGACACCATTAAGCACAGTTATGGGTAACATGAATCCCTTTCATTATTTAGCATATAAAGATCTCATTCTGAAAATCCTGCCACATAGCAATGTGAAAGATAAGAGCAGGCAGCAGCTAGGAACCTTTGTGGAAAACCCTTTGCAGGACATGCTCCCCTAACCTGGGATCAACATTCATCAACTAGAGCTTTGTTAGAGAGAACAAACAAGCCCACGTCGGCACACTTGCAATGTCCAGTCATGGAAAATTTCCTCAGAATGTCAGAAGTGGTTGCAGGAGCTCTCATTAAATGAGCTCTATTACTTAAAGAAGGATATATTTTGCCTGCTTGAGTAACAAGCTACTAAAACATACACTTTGTCTAAAAAACTCATTTTTAACTGATTGATCAAATTAATTCTGACCAAAAGTCATAACCAGCTGTCCGGTATTCCAGTGAATTAAGCTCTCACTCAAAAACACAAATCATTAGCATAACATAAAACGTGCAAACAGAAGAACACTGGAAAATTATTTTGTTATAAAAAAAAAGCAGAAACTACTTTCAGACACATACTGGCAAAAGCAATGACGAACTTAACTGCAAATATACAATGATATGGGACAGCACTTTCCAATAAGTATCATTTTTAAGTACAACCCACTGAAACAACTACAGTTGGAAATATTATCAAATGATCAAATTCACAGCTTCACAATTTTTCTTTAAGGTGCACTACTACAAAGACTTGCAGTCTACCGTTTATGCATCTTGACGTGCTATACAAATAGAGCCACCACAAATCAATTCATTCATCTAGTTAAAAAAATAAAATAAAATAAAAATAAAAATCAATGACTTGCACTATATCGTATTTACCTAAACTCATAAAATATTTGAAGGCTTTAACTTTGGCATAAACGGTTATTCAGAGTCCTAATAAGAAATGTTTGATAAAAGTCCTCTCGTCATGGTACATCACAAGAGCAGATAAGAACTACATTTCTTTTTGTTCCTGAACAGCCTAAAGCATACTGCCACAGAAAACAAACGTTATCCATGACAAAATAATCACAAAGAATACAGAAAAAAGCATGGGCAACTAAATATAAAGAAGTCCACAGCAACTTATTTTTAAAAGCGTCATATCTAATTTTGACTAAATTGTTATTAACCTACTTTCTTTGTGAAATGGCCTCCACACCATAGTCATAATGATGATGAGATTCTTTGTTCACTCGCTGACGCAACTTTCAAGCGCTCCGATTCACCCCAGATCTATTGTACTTCTACCGCTTACATAAGCTATCATTTGGGAACAACTCGTCTTGGTAAAGAGTGTTTTAACCACAGTTTATTGAACAAATCTTAGTGCAATCAAGAGTACCCGGGTAATCCCCTGACCTATAAAGCCTTGGATTCTCTTTCAGGAGAACAGTTTTCAGTAGATTTAAATGTAACAAAGCATTAATAAAGCATAACCTCTCAGACAAGCGACTTTAAATAACCCACCATGGTGTGCTCTTCTGCGTTTGTGTCCTGTTAGTTTTAGCACCTAGGTTCCTTACAACTTCTGAAATTGTGGAGTGCCCTGAAGGACTTCCTTCCTTTAAGCAGGTCAGCTCATGTTAATCTCTAGTGGCATGGATTCGTATTAGCTTTGTTGCCCACCTCTTTTACAACTGATAAGCAGGAACGTGTATGTGGCAGTTCCCAGAATTTACTTTTATACCCACAAACCTCCAAAAATCGGCATAAACTCGATAACCTGCATAAATCCAAGGATTAGTGTGGAAACAACAGCAACAACTTCGGAGTGCTGAGGATGTTCTTTTCAGAAGTGGTGAATTAGTCACATGGTTCAGCCACTGGGACTTGAATCAAAATTATCGGGTGCATTTCAAGAAATAAAAAGGTTTCCATCATTTGAATCAAATTTCAGCCTTCACTTGTGTTTTGCTTTTCATTGCCGTTACTTATTATAGCAACTGGGGAAGTTCTAGGTTAGAAACATTTCTTGTGGCTCAGTGTTAACAAAGGCACCGGTGGCTCCACAGAAGCGGAGGTAGGGCCGGCCTCGAGTTAAGGATGCTTGCGGTGGGGTGCGGGCTGCAGATACCGCAGCCGGAGTCTATTTCACTTGGGATGTAAGTTCATTATTTACAAACAGTTTTGTAAAGCCTTACACGGTTCATTGATCGCATGGGCAGATTTAGCTACAAACAAATGTATTTTTCATAAGTAAAAGGTTGTGTATGAATTATTCAAGTGGTATTACAATGGGATTGCACAATGGATGTGCAGGCTACATCGGAAAAAGGAATTGGTTATAACGTTTACTTGCGATGGCACTCTGGAAAAACGACCTGTTAGCTACTACCATAAATGTTTTATGCAACATCATGCATTTTTTTTGCCTTCATCATATTTTTTTGGGGAACACAGTAAAATTCGTTCCTCATCAATGCAGATAAAAGAATGTAGTTACATGCCATAACAGTTAGCTTTATCTGTACCACTTTTTTTGAAACTTCACCATCATAATTTAAAATGCTGGTTTCGACTGTAAAACAAATACATTACTTTTTCCTGTATCATCCTACATAATTACCAGAGAGAAAAAAAAACGTGCATCAGTGTGTCCGGTTGTGACTAATCCGAATTTCATAATAGGTTGCAAGACTGCGTCTGCTACCGGTAGAAAATCATAAAAGGAGACAACGACAGAGCCGTAAAAGAGTTCTAGAATCTATTGGAAACAGCAGAAACGCAGCGATTATTGGGAGGATTATCATAGAAGGGACACCCTAAACACGAGCAAAAAGCGTAGTCACCTGAAAAGGACGAGACAGGATTATTTCATACAAGCAAAGTAGGAATAATTAAAATATTATTAATCCAAAGGAGAAACAAGTAGGGCAACAATATACATACCTATATTGTCCTTCTCTTTACATGAAATAGAATAGCAGCAGATCTCCCGATCTTGAATCGCTGAAAGGTTTCTAGTTTTACAACAACAACAAAAAAAAAGTTAATTTGATCAGTAATCGTGTGTGTTTCGAAATGTATCAGCTTGGTAAAATAAGATTGTGCTGGCGTTTTATTTAATGAGTACTTTTGGTTGCACTCCTGAATAAAGGTATGACGGGAAGCTACCCACTACGCACACTACAGAAATGACAGCAGCGATCAGCGAGCATGGATACAAAACGTCAGGATGCATAGCGTGCATTACGTTCTAACCTAGACCAAAGGGCAGTGCCTGGACACAACCCACACGGATTCTCACAGGCACAGCAACAGCGTCTGGTTATCAGCAATCTCACATGAAACCAGAATCAATGTCCAAACAAACTCCGATAATAACGTATGATCTGTTTCTATAGGTAACCCATCTCAAAAAAATCACAAGCATAGTGTTATGAGAAATCTCACTTCCCAACCACAAAATTGAGCACACAAGTTTAAGGTTGTCAACATTTTTTTCTTCTTTTGGTTAATTCAGAGTGTTGGGGATGTAACAGAAGCTTGCGTTTGGATGTAACAGAAGCTTGCGTTTGGATGCAGCGAGAGAAGAGTTTTCGTTTCAGGCAGTTCCAGACAAGCAATCGTTCAATGTGTTCCACAGCCTGGAAACCAGGACTCCACAAGGCCCGCCCTCCATCTTTGGTCCGACTTAATACTCTTCGATGACTTAAGTGTACAGGGACATACTGCAGGATCGTTTCGGGTATATGATGGGGTGCAGGCGTTTCTAAGTACGTTTACCATTCAGGGTACATTAAACTTGACTCCAGAACCTACAAGAAGCCAATGTCGCACTTTAATTGCTGGCTTTGAGCGTTCATGCAACAACAAACGTAGCCAAAGACTGGCCACATGGTTTTGGGGTTTTTGCAGCATTGCAATGGATTTCATAGGAAGCGCAGTGTACAGGATACTAAACATTTCAGCTGGTGGTAATATTTGCGTCATCCGAAGCTGAGGTCTAACAGTAGAAGTTCATGTTTACGAGAACAGATTCACTGCCTCTTGAGTCATGAATCTGGGCTGGCTGTCATGCGATAAAGTCAAGTCATCTTAAAGCTATGTAGTTACTTCATTTGCCACAATCCAGCCAGGGAAAGGTGGGTTAAAGATGTTAGAGAAAGGAGTGTGATTACACAAGAGCTTTCAGTCATCTGTTTTCTTAAAGAAAGGTGTGGGGATGGTAAGTAGGAAGAGTGTTCAATGCACTCAAAGATTAAAGGAGGCAATAATAGTGGCATGGTGGACTTGCTTCAGACACAACGTATTGTACAATAAACTTCTTATAATTTAGTGAAAATAAAGTACTTTAATAACAGAAAAACATAACACTAAACAAAACAATTAGGGTGCCAAGTTACAGGATTGAAATCCTGTTTGTGATCTTCAGTGCGGTGGTTCACCTCTTCAGTGCCTTACACAAAGCATTAAAACGTTATTTGGTAATTTGTGGGGTACACTTGCTTATCACCCCCATTTGCAAGTCAAGAGTCATGTTTTGAATGTATATGGAAAATGTTACTTACCCAGTAGACATCTGTTCGTGGCATGCAGTGCTGCAGATTCACATGCTATGCATAAGTCCGCCATCTAGTGTTGAGCTTGGAGCATTACACGTTGTTTTTCTTCAAAGAAGGTTTTTTGAGTCACAAGATCGAGTGACTTCTCGGTGATCGTGCACATCTCTGTGGCATGTTCCGCTGCAGATTCACATGCTGTGCACTGTTCCTGCCATCTAGTGTTGGGCTCGGAGGGTTACAAGCTGTTTTTTTTTTCTCGAAGAAGTCTTTTCGAGTCATGGGACCGAGTGACTCCTCCCTTTCGGCTCCACTGCGCATGGGCATCGACTCCATCTTAGATTGTTTTCCCACACAGGGTGAGGTAGGAGTGGTAGAGTGAGAATAGTAAAGATGTCCATGCAGTGGAATAGATATGTATGTACATAGTTTGAGGTAAAGGAATGTTTATTTACATATATACAATTTCTAATTGCAACTTAAATGGCTACAGGCTCCCGGGGAGGTGGGAGGGCGCATGTGAATCTGCAGCGGAACATGCCACGGACAGATGTACACTGGGTAAGTGACATTTTCCGTTCGGTATCTTGTGTAGCTGCAGATACACATGTTGTGCATAGACTACAAATCAGTAATCCTCCCGAAAGCGGTGGTCAGCCTGTAGGAGCTGAAGTTGTTTGAAATAATGTTCTTAGTACAGCCTGTCCTACTATGGCTTGTTGTGTTGCTAACACATCTACACAGTAGTGTTTGGTAGAAGTATGAGGTGTGGACCAAGTCGCTGCCTTACAAATCTCTGTCATTGGTATGTTACCTAGAAAGGCCATTGTTGCTCCTTTTTTTCTAGTGGAGTGTGCCTTTGGTGTAATGAGTAGTTCTCTTTTAGCATTTAGGTAACAAGTTTGTATGCATTTAACTAACCATCTGGCATCATTTTACAAAATGATTTTGTTCGGTCTATATAGTACATTAGAACTCTTTTTATATCTAATGTATGCAGTGCTCTTTCTGCCACTGAATCTGGCTGTGGGAAGAAGGCTGGGAGTTCCACTGTTTGGTTTAAATGAAACGGTGAAATTACTTTTGGTAGAAATTTTGGATTTGTGCGGAGGACAACTTTATGTTTGTGTAGTTGTATAAAATGTTCCTCAATAGTGAAACCCTGTATTTCACTAACTCTTCATAATGAAGTGATAGCTACTAGAAATTACACTTTCCAAGTTAAGAACTGGATTTGACAAGAATGCATGGGTTCAAAAGGTGGACCCCATGAGTCGTGTAAGTACAATATTAAGATTTCACGAGGGTACCGGTGGAGTTCTTGGAGGAATGATTCTCTTTAGTCCTTCCATAAAGGCTTTAATGACTGGTATTCTAAATAGTGATTTTGTGTGTTTAATTTGCAAGTAAGCTGAAATTGCAGTGAGGTGTATTTTGATTGATGAAAAGGCAAGATTTGCTTTTTGTAGGTGTAGTAAATAGCCTACGATGTCCTGTATGGACGCATCCAACGGTGTGATGTGTTTTGCTTGGCAGTAAAAAACAAATCTTTTCCATTTATTACCATAGCAATGCCTGGTAGTAGGTCTTCTTGCCTGTTTAATGACTTCCAAACACTCGTTTGGAAGATTTAGATAGCCAAATTCTAAGACTTCAGGAGCCAGATTGCTAGATTGAGCATTGCTGGATTGGGGTGTCTGATCTGTTGTTTGTGTTGCGTTAACAGGTCTGGTCTGTTTGGGAGTTTGATGTGAGGTACTACTGAGAGGTCTAACAGTGTCGTGTGCCACGGTTGGCGTGCCCACGTTGGTGCTATGAGTATTAGTTTGAGTTTGTTTTGACGCAGTTTGTTGACTAGAAAAGGAATGAGTGGGAGAGGGGGAAAAGCGTAAGCAAATATCCCTGACCAATTGATCCATAGAGCATTGCCCTTGGACGGAGGGTGTGGGTACCTGGACGCAAAGTTTTGGCATTTTGGTTTGTGGCAAACAGATCTATGTCTGGTGTCCCCCACTGGCAAAAGTATTTTTGTGGTACCTGGGGATGTATTTCCCACTCGCGAGTTTGCTGGTGATCTCGACTGAGATTGTCCGCTAATTGATTGTGAATGCCTGGGATGTATTGCGCTATTAGGCGAATATTGTTGTGAATTGCCCAATGCCAAATTTTTTGTGCTAGGAGGCAAAGTTGTGCTGAGTGCGTTCTTCTCTGTTTGTTTAAGTAGTACATTGTTGTCATATTGTCTGTTTTACCAAGAATGTGTTTGTGAGCTAGAAGAGGTTGAAAAGCTTTTAGTGCTAGAAAAACTGCTAGTAGCTCTAAGTGGTTAATGTGTAGCTGTTTTTGCTGGTTGTCCCACTCTCCTTGTATACTGTGATTGTTGAGGTGTGCTCCCCACCCAATCATTGATGCATCTGTTGTGAGAATGGCGTGAGGCACAGGGTCTTGAAAAGGGCGCCCTTTGTTTAAATTTATGGGGTTCCACCACTGAAGCGAATAGTGTGTTTGGTGGTCTATCAACACTAGATCTTGGAGGTGACCCTGTGCCTGCGACCATTGTTTTGCAAGGCACTGCTGTAAGGGCCGCATGTGTAACCGTGCGTTTGGGACAATTGCGATGCATGCCATCATGCCTAGGAGTCTCATCACAAATCTGACTGTGTGCTGTTGATTTCGTTGTATTTTTGGTACCATGATGTGGAATGATTGTACCCTTTGTGGGCTTGGACTTGTAATCGCTTTTTGAGTGTTGAGTGTAGCTCCCAAGTATTGCTGAATTTGGGATGGTTGCAAGTGTGATTTTTGGTAATTTATAGAAAACCCTAGTGTGTGTAGGGTATCTATTATGTAACGTGTGTGATTTTGACACTGCTGTTGAGTGTTGGCCTTTATTAGCCAATCGTCGAGATATGGGAATACATGCATGTGTTGTCTCCTTATGTATGCCGCTACCACAGCAAGGCATTTTGTAAATACTCTGGGGGCTGTTATTATCCCGAAGGGGAATACCTTGAATTGGTAATGTTTTCCTTGTATAACAAACCTGAGGTATTTTCTGTGAGATGGATGGATGGGTATATGAAAATACGCATCTTTTAAGTCCAGTGTTGCCATGTATTCTCCCTGTTTTAGTAATGGGACTACATCTTGTAGTGTCACCATGTGAAGGTGTTCTGATTTGATGTATAGGTTGAGGGTCCGGAGATCTAATATTGGTATTAGTGTTTTGTCCTTTTTGGGAATAAGGAAGTACAGGGAATAGACCCCTGTTCCTTTTTGTAGATGAGGTACTAGTTCTATGGCCTGTTTTGTTAAAAGTGCTTGCACCTCTGTTTGTAACAAAGTTAGATGTTGCGACGATAGTTTGTGTGCTTTTGGGGGAATATCTGGAGGAAAATGTGTGAATTCTATGCAGTAACCATATTGGATAATTGATAGTACCCATGTGTCCGTTGTTATGTTTGACCATTGATTGTGGAACATTTCCAGTCTTCCTCCCACAGGGGATGTGTGTTGGGGGAAGGTGATGGCAAAGTCACTGCTTGGTGTTAGTGGCCTGCTTTGTGGTTTGGAATTTTCCCCTGGACCTTGGGAATTGTCCTCTGAAGGACCCGCGAAACCTCCCTCTCCGATACTGTGATTGGTATGAGGGTTTTGTTTGAGAGGTGGATGGTTCTGATGACTGTAGTCTAAAACCTCCCCTATTCTGTGGCTTTCTGAATGTCCCTCTGTATTGGGATGAGTAAAGCGCTCCCATCGCTTTGGCTGTATCGGTGTCCTTTTTCATCTTTTCAATGGCTGTGTCCACTTGTGTGCCAAATAGCTGTTGCTGGTTGAATGGCATGTTGAGGACAGCCTGTTGAATCTCTGGTTTGAAACCTGGGGATCTAAGCCATGCATGGCGTCTAATTGTCCCTGCAGTGTTCACTGTTCTTGCGGCAGTATTGGCGGAATCTAATGCAGATCTTATTTGATTATTAGTTATCGCCTGTCCCTCCTCTACCACTTGCTGAGCTCTTTTCTGGTATTCTTTGGGGAGATGTTGGATAATGTCGCTCATCTCGTCCCAATGAGCTCGGTCATATCTTGCGAGGAGGGATTGAGAGTTCGCTATGCGCCACTGATTGGCAGCGTGTGACGCTACCCTCTTTCCTGCCGCGTCAAACTTCTTACTCTCCTTATCTGGAGGTGGTGCATCTCCAGATGACTGCGAGTTGGCTCTCTTCCTCGCTGTGCTGACCACCACCGAGTCTGGTGGCAGCTGCTGGGTGATGAATACTGGGTCTGATGGTGGTGGCTTGTATTTCTTTTCCACTCTTGGTGTTATGGGTCTTCCCTTCACGGGCTCCTGAAAAATCTGTTGGGCATGTTTAAGCATGCCTGGGAGCATGGTCAGACTTTGGTAAGAAGCATGCGTTGAGGACAAGGTATTAAAGAGAAAGTCGTCCTCTAATGGTTTTGTGTGCATGCTCACATTGTGGAATGCAGCCGCCCTAGCCAAGACCTGTGTGTAGGAGGTGCTATCTTCGGGTGGAGAGGGTTTAGAAGGAAAGCACTCCGGGCTATTGTCCGACACAGGGTCATCATAAAGGTACCATGGGTCTGTGTCTTGTTGCGACTGCACAGTGTGTGTGGGTGACTGTGCAGTGGGTGTGGCAAGAGGAGAAACCGTTCTTTGAGGAGAATGCAGAGGAGAACGTGCTGGGGAAAACTGGCATGGCGGAGATTGTTCTCTGGGCACTTTAGCCTTTGGCTGCTCAGTGTCTGAACGTCCTGGGAAAGCCAGTTTCCTTTTAAATTTGAGAGGAGGTGCTGTTTGGATTTTTCCAGTATCCTTATGGATCTGTATCCTTCCCTGTGTCTCGTCAAACTCCTCCATTTGGTGAGGTTCCTCCTCGAATCTGTGTCTTTCTTTCATTTGTTTTGAAAGTCCATGTTCCTCAGTATATGAGGCTTTTTTCGGCTCCGAAGGCGTTTTTTTCGGCACCGAAATGCCCATGCTGATAGTAGGCCTCGGTTCCGAAAGACTCTTTCGAGATTTCGACTCGAGGAGTCGATGTCGAGTTTTCTCGGACACGGTGTCTCGGCTCGAGTCCGAAGACTTCGGCGTGGAAGTGGCCTTTTTCGGTGCCGAAGGTGTTGCTTGGTCACCGCTTGATCTCTTGTGGGTTGAGCCACGGACTTCCGGCAGTGGCATCCCCGTGGCCTTTTGTTTTGCCTTGGACTGACTCTGGGCTTGGGTCGGGGCAGGCGTACTCATGTGCTGGCCTGCTGTGGGTGGTCGGTCTGCGTCGGAGTCGTCCGAATCGGAACCTTGGATGGAGATGGCCATCTCCTCTTTCTAGACGTCGAGGTGCTCGGAACCCTTCGACGCCATTTGCAGTCGTCTTGCCCTTCGATCGCTCAAGGTCTTCTTCGAACGGAAGGACCTGCAGGCCTCACAAGTATCCTCTCGGTGGTCCGGTGACAAACACAGATTACAGACCCGGTGTTGATCTGTGTAAGTATTCTTGGCGTGGCACCGAGGACAGAATCGGAATGGGGTCCGGTCCATGAGGCTTCGACGCTTCTTGCGGTCGGGCTAACCAGGCCCAGATGGGTGCGGGAGTCCTGAAGGGCAACCGAAAGTGTGTTTCTCCAGTGCGTCGATGGAAGCTAGTTCGCGATCGAAACAATACCAACGCTTTTTCGGTGATTAATTAATATTTCCGAATCGAATAACCGGAGCGAAGAGGACCACGTCCGAACCCGATGGCGGAAAGAAAACAATCTAAGATGGAGTCGATGCCCATGCACAATGGAGCCGAAAGGGAGGAGTCACTCGGTCCCGTGACTCGAAAAGACTTCTTCGAAGAAAAACAACTTGTAACACTCCGAGCCCAACACTAGATGGCAGGAACAGTGCACAGCATGTGATTCTGCAGCTACACATGCCACCGTATATATATATATATATAATATTATATATATATATATATATACACACACACACACACATATATATATATATACACATATATACACACACATATAGTAAGAAAATAAGATGTTACATACAGAAAATACTACAACGGCCACAGGCTTCCGGGGAGGAGGAAGGGTGCATGTGAATCTGCAGCACTACAAGCCACAAACAGATGTTTACTGGGTAAGTGACATTTTCCGTTCAATGGCATGTGTAGCTGCAGACTGAAAAGCAGTCCCCTCCTAAAATAAGTGGTCGCTAGCCTGTAGGAATTGGAGTAGTTTCAAATAGTGCTTTAAGCATGGCTTGACCAACATTTGCTTGTTGGTGAGATAGCACATCCACATAGTAGTATTTAGTAAATGTGTGTGGTGTGGACCATGTGGCTGCTTTGCATGTCTGCCATTGGTATATTTCCTAAGAATGCAATTGAAGCTCCTTTCATTCTAGTAGAATGTGCTTTAGGAGTTGCTAATAGTGGCCTTTTAGCCTTAAGAAAGCAAGTTTGAATACACTTTACTATACATCTGGCTAATTCCTGATTTGAAATAGGATTGCCCCTATGAGGCTGCTGGAAAGCCACAAAAAGTTGTTTAGATTTTCTGAAAACCTTTGATCTGTATCATACATGAGGGCTCTTTTGACATCAAGAGTGTGAAGAGCTCTTTCAGCATCTGAATCTGGCTGTAGAAAGAAGACTGGCAATTTCACTGACTGACTGATGTAAAATGCTAAAACCACTTTGGGTAGGAATTTTGGATTTGTCCGAAGTACTATTTTGTGTTTGTGAATTCGGCAGAAAGGTTCTTCTAAAGTGAATGCTTGAATTTCACTAACTCTCCTTAAGGAAAGCAACTTTCCATGGGAAAAACTGAAAAGCCAGAGAATGCATGGGTTCAAATGGTGGACCCATAAGCCTTGTGAGCACAATGTTAAAATTCCAGGCAGGAGCTGGTGGAGCTCTAGGTGGAGTAACTCTTTTAAGGCCTTCCATAAAAACTTTTTAAGACAGGAATTCTAAACAGAGAAGTATGCTGTGTGTTTTGGAGGTACGCTGATATTGCTGTTAAATTAATTTTAATAGATGTATATGCAAGATTTGCTAAGTAAAAGCAAATAACAGACAATATCCTGTACTGATGCTTTAAGTGGATCAATGTTTCGGGTTGACAGTAATATATAAAAAGTTTCCATTTAGCTGCATAGCACGGTCTAGTTGTAGGTGGTTTGCGCGCTTCTTTTAGAATGTCCATACATTCTAATGGAAGCTGAGGATATCCAAACTTTATGGCCTCAGGAGCCAAATCGCTAGGTTGAGCATACTGGCATTGGTATGTCTGATCTGACCTTTGTTTTGAGTCAATAGGTCTGGTCTGTTTGGAAGCTTGTGATGTGGTACTACAGACAGATCCAACAGTGTTGTGTACCAGTGTTGACATGCTCACGTGGGAGCTATTAGTATCATGGTGAGGGAGGTGTGACAGATTTTGTTGACCAGAAATTGAATTAGTGGGAGAGGGGGAAAAGTGTAAGCAAATATCCCCGACCAATTGATTCACAGAGGATAGCCCTTGGATATAGGGTGTGGGTACCTGGATGTGAAGTTTGGGCATTTTGCGTTTTAGCTTGTTACAAATAGGTCGATTTCTAGGGTTACCCACATGTGAAACTACTGTTGAATCACTTGTCGGTGAATTTCCCATTTGTGTATTTGTTGTTGCATCCTGCTTAAGAGGTCCTCTAGTTGGTTGTGTATCACTGGGATATACTCTGCTAGAAGTTGAATGTGATTGTGAATTGCCCATTTACAAATTGCCTGTGCAAGAAGGGACAGTTAGATGAGTGTGTGTGTGTGTGTGTGTGTGTGTCCCCTGTTTTTGCAGATAGTCATGTTGTCTGTCCTTATCAACACTGTTTTGTTTGTGATCCATGGTTGGAATTCTCAGAGTGCTAGAAACACTGCTAGCAATTCCAAGTGATTTATGTGGTACGTTTTTTGAATTGAGTTCCATTCTCCCTGTATTGTAAGATTGTTGAGAGGAGCTCCCCAACCTGTCATTGATGCATCGGTGGTAACTGTGGTCTGCGGCACAGGGTCCTGAAATGGCCGCCCTTATGATAAGTTGGTGAGATTCCACCATTGCAAAGAGTTGCAAGTCTGGCGGCCCAACAACACTAGATTGTGAAATTAATCCTGTGCCTGAGACCATTGTTGCGAGAGACACTGTTGAAGGGGTCTCATGTTTAGACGTGCATTGGGTACTATTGCTATGCAAGATGCCATCATTTACAACAGTTTCATGATAAACCATACTGTGCAAGTTTGATTGTATTGTAACTGTGATATGAGATTGTGGAAAGCTTGAATTCTCTGTGGGTTTGGGTACGCTAATGCTGACAGAGTGTTCAGAACTGCTCCCAAATATGGTTGTATTTACGCTGGTTGCAGATGAGATTGTTGGTAATTGATTGTGAACCCTAGACTGTGTAGAGTATAGATTGTGTAATGTGTTTGCTGTTGACAGGTTTGAATGGTGCTGATAGGGAAACACATGTATATATGTTGCCTTCTGAGGTATGCTGCAACCACTGCGAGTCATTTGGTGCATACAGTGGCTGCCGGCAGCTTTAGGAGGGAGGGGGGCGGGCAGGAAGCACACACACACACACTCTTTCACACACAGACACGCACGCAGATCCATTAACAACACTCATAACATTCAAACATGCACGCACGCACCAAACATTCATTTTAAAAGTTCACACGTTCGTTCACACACACATCCATTACCACTCGTACCATTCAAACATGCACGCACACCCCAAACATTAATTTTAAAACATCACACACACTCATTCTTTCACACACGCATGCACATCCAATAACACTCATAACATTCAAACATGCACACACGCACCAAACATTCATTTTAAAAGTTCACACACACGTTCGTTCACACACATCCATTGCCACTCGTACCATTCAAACATGCACGCACACCCCAAACATTCATTTGAAAACATCACACACTCATGCACATCCATTAACATTCATAACATTCAAACATGCACAAACGCACCAAAACATTCATTTTAAAAGTTTACACACACGTTCTTTCACACACACACACACACACACACACACACACACGCGCACATCCATTACCACTCGTACCATTCAAACATGCACCCACACCCCAAACATTCATTTTAAAACATCACACACAAACACTCATTCTTTTACACACGCACGCACGCACATCCATTAACACTCATAACATTCAAACATGCACGCACCAAACATTCATTTTAAAACATCACACACACACACACACACTTACCTTCAGCCTGGAGGTCACAGAGTGGGATGGGGTCAGTGAGACTGCTGACCCCACCCCACTCTGTGACGAAGTGTCACTGATTGACACTCGCACCAGGCACCTCAGGGCTTAAACCTGAAGCCCCAAGGGCGAGTGCCAATGGGTGTCGATTTCCTCGTCACCCAGGGGAGGGCCTCGAGGCACCTTTGCTGAGCCGAGGAGGTCACGCCCATAGGAGCTGTGACCTCCCTCAGCCCAGCAAAGTTCAGCTCAGACAGCCAGAAGTCTGCGCAAATCGCGCATGTCTCACTCCTGGCTGTCTGAGCTGAAAATGAAGAGTGTCAGTCAGGCTGACCTTTGTTCTCTTTTCCCTGCTGCATCAAATGTACGTTTTTTTTTTTTTCCCCGGAAGGAGGAGCATCCCCAGTGGACTGACTATTTGCCCTTTTCCTTGCTGCACTAACAGCAATAGTATTAGGTGGCAATTGTTGTGTGATGAAGAGTGAATCTGATGGTGCAGCTTTGTATTTTTTTGCCCACCCTTGGTGTAAGTACCATAGCCATTACTGGCACTTAAAAATGTCATCTGCATGTTTAAGATTGCCTGGGAGCATTTGTAGGCATTGGTACACCTTGTGTGTAGAGGATAGTGTGTTAAATACAAAAACATCCTCTATGGGTTCTAAGTGCAACTGCACATTGTGATATGCAGCTGCCCTAGCAATGACCTGATTATATGGCCTTGGTGTTTTCAGGTGAAGATGGCCTAGTGGGGTATATATCAGGATCATTAGATGGAATAGGTTATGGGTCATACAAATCCCATGGGTCTACACAGTAGGTATTGTCACCAAAGTCATCCTCATGTGAAGAAACATGGGATTGTATAGAAAGTTGTGAAGGTGGTGGTGGTGGAGTATCAGATGGTGAAGTGGTAAGCAAAGGAGAATGTGGTGGTTAAGGCTGATGTACTGCCTTTGGTTTCTCCTTGTGTTTGAAAATCTTGGCAGATAAAGTCTTTTGGAAAGATAGTTTCCTTTTAACTGTAGGAGGAGGAGAAGCAATAATCGTTCCAGTATCCTTATGGATTTTGCGCTATCATCCATCACTTCAAGTATGGGCCTAATGTCTGACGATTCATCTGCAGTTGGAACATATTTCTTCCCCACAGGTCTGAGCTCCGAAAGCTTGGAGTCCGAATGTTTTAATCGGGCCGAGAATGTCAGCTCCGAAACAGGTGGAAGCTTTTTCGGCTCCAAAATGGATGTTGGCTGTTTCGGCTCCGAGGTGGAAGATGGATATTTCGGCTACGAGGTGGAAGCCTCCAGTCTTCGAGTCAATCCCAAAACAAGTGTGGAACGCTGTTCGGTTGACGTTGCATGCATTTGGTCTTTTTAGATGCCGAAACCGAGGGTTTGCCATCGAGATGTATTTTTCTGATCGACCATGGCTGGCAAGCAATGGTGGACGTAAGACCAGTTGTGATGACTTTTAGGATGTTTTTTGGTGATGGGAAGGGGCTAGCGTACTCACGTACTAAGCTGCTGGAATCGCTTGGCTGTTTTCATCAGTATCATAGTTGGAATCAGAATCTGTGATGGAAAATTCAGTCTGAGCCAGGTCCTCACTGAAAATGTTGGTCGTTTGTTCCGTCCGACTTGGATGCCATCTCTAACCGATGCGCTCTTCGATCCCGCAGAGTTTTCTTGGAGCGGAAGGACCGACACACCTCACAGGTTTCCTCCTTGTGAATGGGAGAGAGACAGAGGTTGCACACAGAGTGTTGGTCGGTGTAGGGAAACTTGGCATGGCACTGAGGGCTCCATCAGCCTGTGTCGAAGTAGGCCAGAGAAGGGCACGGTCATCCGCAAGGGCGTTTAATTGATCCAGACGATAAAATCGTATCGAGTATAGTCAGGAAAACACAATCGAAAAACAATACCGATCTTTAGAGAAAAGGTAGAGAAGTTCAGATAGTATCGAACCGAGATCTACCGAAGCGAGAGGGAACATGTCTGAACCCAAAAGCAGAAAGAAAACAATCTAACAAAGGACTTGATGCCCATGTGCACTATCACTGAGAGGAGGAGTCACACGATCTCGTGACTCGAAAAAGCTTCTTCGAAGAAAAACAACTTGTAACACTCCCATGCCAACACTATGCGCCGGACTTATGCATAGTATGTGTATCTGCAGCTACACATGCCATCAAATATATATATATATATATATTTTCCCTGTAAACAAACGTTTCAGGGATGTTATACTTAGGTTCTGAATTTACTAGCACATAACCAGAGAAACCCAGCAGTTATAGTTATTTCAGGTAACTACAACTCACATCCCTGCCATGTAGTTTTTTTCTTCTATAAATTTGACTTACTTAATTGATATTTTTATTGGCATTATAAAAGTTGTCATGAGTGCTGTAATATCTGGGGTAATTAGAAGTGCATGGCGGAGGTGCAAGTTATGGTTACCTTAGGCCACGAATTATAGTGACTTGAAATAACTAACTATAACTGCTGAGTTTTTCTGGTTTTGTGCAAGTAAATTCCGAACCTAATTATAACGTTCCTGTAACCCTTAGTTTTTTTAAGTGAATTTCTAAAGTTTTTTAAAATTCTTTTCGTAACAATGACATCACTATAACCTTTGTTTTTTTCAGTGAATTACTAAGTTTTTTTAAACGTAAAGTCATTTTTAATACTTTAGGATAATCGAACCACCGACGCGCATGGGTTGGCCGCAGAGCCCCTCAACCGACTAATCCCACACTGTGCACAGCCTTTGGCTAGAAGCAGTGGGAGTACACCACAAGGACTGTCTCTCTGGGTGTGAAAGGGTGTCTCTCTGGGTGTGAGAGTATCTGTCTGGGAGTGAGAGTGTCTGATTGCGCTCCAATAGATGAAAGATGCATTCACCTCCACAAAGGATTTCAGATCTTTTTTTCAACTTGGAATTGCGGCGTAAATACACTTGCTTTGCCAAGCCCAGGAATTAGGATAATTTCCAGACGTGGAGCTTCAACTGCGACACCTGATATGTTTATATTTGTAAGTGCTACCTGTTGAGGTTTAATTTCTGTGAAATGAGCATCGTGGCCAGTACAGAAGCTCACCTGCTAGTTTATCCATCAAGAGTCCATAGTTTGCACAAAATGTCTATCCATCTGGAGCACTTTCTACTTGCTAGGTAGTAAGTGCTACCTCAATGGGTACAACCCCCGGGGCTCTTGCTTGCTGGAACCAAAGTGTTTGCTCTGACTTGGGGCAACTGTTAAACTATAACACCCCTGTAACCTTTTTTTTTGTAAGATAATTTCTATGCTTTTTAAAATTCTATTCCCGAACTATAACTTTCCTGTAACATTTTTTAGTGTGCGAGTGTCTCTCTGGGTGTGACAGTGAGTGTGAGAGTGTCTGTCTAGGTGTCAGGCTAAGTGTGAGAGTGATTCTCTGGGTGTGAGAGTTGGGTTATGAGGGTGTCTCTGGGTGCGTGATTGTGTGTCAGAGAGTGAGAAGGTGTGAGAGTGGTCGTGAATGTGTGTAGGCGGGTGTGAGAGTGGCTAATTGGTATGAGAGCGGCTGAGAGTGTGTACCTGGGTGTGAGAGAGGCTGTGAGAATGTCTGGGTTTGAGAGTGAATATGTGAGTGTCTCTCTGGGTGTGAGTGGGTTGAGTGTACATGGATGTGACAGTGTCTATCTAGGTGTGAGAGCGTGTTAACCTGGGTGTGCGAGTTAGTGTGAGACTGATATTTTGGGTCTGAGTGGGTGCATGAGTACATATATTATTTTGACGTTTTGTGAAATCCACAGATTTACTCGTGGGGCCCGCTGTTGAAGCCGCAAATTTTGCAAAATGTCAGAAAATATATTTTCACGTACTTTAAAAACAAAATTCGTGGTTTTACTCCACTTATATCCCCCCATGGAGTCAGGGACTCTCAACCTTGACCCCTTCATCCACATTGCAGCCAACATTAGACCCCCGGGCACCGTTTCCCGTATTATAGAAAATGGCGGCTGCAACTTCTCTCAGATTCTTCCTGTGGCACGCAAATCCACGGATCAACCTGCAGAGGATCCACGTCCCCAGATACCTATATTTGGTCCCCTTTGATATCGCTAAAACTACTGAACGGATTTACAGCAAATCACAAAAAGCCCAATCTGCACAACAAGATCTAGCTTCCTGCCACATTTGGTGTAGTTGCATTCAGCTGTTTGGGCTGTAGGCATGTCTAAAGACCCTTTGGAAAAATAAATGGGGAAAAGCTTGTTAGAACACTGGAAATTCACTAAAAAACAACAGTGTACAGGGATGTTATGGGTAGGTTCAGAATTTACACACACCATAGAAATTCAGCTGCTACGGTTACAGTTATTTCAAGTAACTATAACTTACCTGAGATATTACATCATACATGACATCTTCTTTGACACCATTGATAATATCATGAACATTTACAGTAAAATTATTGATGAGAAAACTGTGCATGGCAAGGATGAAGTTACCTTAGGACACGAGTTATAGTTACTTGAAATAACTAACTATAACAGCTGAATTTCTATGGTTTTGTGTGTTTAAAGTCTGAAGCTAACTATGAAGTCCCTGTAACCTTTGGCTTTATAGTGAACTTCTAAGTTTTCTTTTTACTTTACTTCCTAAATATAACGTCCCTGTAGCCTTTTGTTTTTCAGTGAATAGATAGATAGATAGATAGATAGATAGATAGATAGATAGATAGATAGATAGATAGATAGATACGAAAATGCTACTTGCTATAGGAATTAGACTTAGAATTACATTCAGATATGCTAACTTCATTTAACTTGGACACATTAAAGGGTAAATGGACTCATACTGACTTGGAAAATGTATATAGATCTCAAAACACTATTAAAATCACAATTTACTATGAGGATGCTGGTCTCTTGAATTGGAGTCACTTTTTAATGTGATATATTAATAAATGTTTCTGCCACTCCATTATCTTCAGGAAATGAATGATTTGATTTTGAGGTCTCAAGACTTACAATTTTTCAATTAGCTGCTTTTCATCCAAGGCGTTCGGAAGATCTCTCTTGTTTCCCAGGACTAACACCTAAGAAAATGAATAATAATATATTAAAATAAAATGAGATTATTAATACAACAAGAGTTTCACAAGAAATGTTGAAGATCCAAAATATCAAACCAAATTTATAAAATATGCAAGATGAAAGAAAAATTGTAAATTATAGTTGAAATCTTTGCATGAAATATTACATTTATATGAGTTTAACTGTTAGGAAAAATCGACCACCAGAAATATTAAAATCATTATTGCAGAAGTGTAGGTGATGCCAATGGAGGTTAGTGGTTTGCTGGTAGTACTCTGTAAGGGTATCTCCATTTATCCCTAGTTCGCTATTGCCACAGTAATCGTGCAGTTCAAGTGGACAGTCAGGTTACTTTTTTTAGGCTCTTGCTGCTCTCATTAGCAAAAGCGAGCAACTAAGACTAGCTCCAAAAAATAAGTTCAGCGGGAGAGACATTTATTATAATCCAGTAAATAATGCTTAATAACATCAATATCAAGTCAGTGCTATACTTCATAAAAAAAAATATATTTTATACATACACAAAATATAAGATCCTAGCACCCTCTGTGACCGAGATAATATTATTTAAAAAATTGGTCTTCTCAGAAACATTACCCTATTGGGCTTGGTTTGTGTCAACTCGGGGAAGCATTCAAGACACTAATTCTTAGCCAAGGCCAAACATCTTCTAAATGGATATAAAGGTGGGCCAGTATTACAGGTCCTAAGTTTGCATCTGGGTACCAATATGTACCAGAAGGTGTTGAATAAAATGTGTCACCCACAATAATAATCTTTTAGCCAGAATAAAGGTTGCTCAGTCTATAACATACAGCTCAAAATTAAAATGCCCAAACAACCTGGCCATCAACCATAAAAGTTTATCTAAGGGCACAGGTACTTCAGGTGGGTGCTGTCCAACTGGACCCTAAGAACGTATGAAAATTGTGGGTGAGCTCAATAGTATTTCCTCGGTGACAAACGTTAGAAGCCGATAGCTTTGGGGGGGGGGGGCTACTAGTCAGAGTCAAGATTTAACTTTCAGTTTCAGGCTAGCCCATTCATGACCTATCTGTAGAACCATAAAGAGGGTTTACATGGTTCCTAACTCAAGACAACTTCCTCTAGACAGTGGAACTGGACCTCACCCCAACTAAGCGAAGACCGACAGGCTGTTGATCACTCTTGGCTGGAAGAAAAGGGTATACAGGCAACTAACTAACAAGGGATGTTTGGGTACAATGCAGCTTATCCTTCTGATGAAACAGGTCCAGATGGAGGTTCTAGCTTCCTCACAGGTAGCTGGGCTAAGGAAAATTATGGCTTCCATGCAGTCTCTGACCTCTGAATTGTTCTCATGCAGATACTTCCCATCTGCTATGCCCTGTGTAAGTCTTCCAGCTATCATACAACTCCCCCAGTTCCTAGACATGTAGGTAGATCCCTCCTCTTTCCCCCAAATTACAGCTGCAAAACAACTCAATCTGGAAGTAGAATGACAACTATGCAGAGGTTCCACTCCTGGTTCTCTTGTCTTCTCCTACCATGATGTGCAAGCACAGCGACAATGCATCTGAAGATAGGGATACACCCAGAGGTTACGAGAAACTAACAATGCAGTAGGGATGAAATGACTGAAGGACATCTTGTGGGACCAGAAGGTGGGGGGGATTGAGGACATAATTCTAAAAGTGCAAGAAAGCAGAACAGATTGAGCCCTACTGTTGGCTTACTTTTGCCTTAATGTTTGATAATTTTGGACAGTCCATATCTACATTTTTCCATTCAAAGAGAGAGACACAAATATTTTTCTCTTCACCTCATCGATTTAGGACATTCCAAATCATTCGGATTCCACAACAGTCTATTGTAGGACCATTACAATTTCATCAGAAAGTGTTGCAAATGTAGGATAGGATATCACTTCAAACCAAACTCTAAGGGTTCAATAATAATGTCATACCCATCTTCTGTCATTGATGAATAACTTTATGGAGTTGCTGCATCGATCATAAAACAACATCAGTCCAGCGAATGCTTTTCATTCCTAATTGGAACTTCATCAGTTTCATGCTTTCTTTGAAGACCGTATTTTGTTTCCATTTGTTAGTATGATATTGCAGTTCACTGGGCAGTGTTTCGATTAAGACGTGAGAAGCTTGTTAGAACAACACTTCACATCGAGATAATATAAATGTGCCGTCTGGAACTATATTGTTGATGTGGGTTTCCACCCAGATCTATGTAATTAACAATTGAATAAAAGTGACAATGAACTGTAACATAAATGCTAATACCTGATGCTGCTAATCCCCAGGGCTGTGAAGAAACTAGGGCAGATGTAATATAACAAGTGTGTTACACTGTAGCATTCTGTCGAGCACATTCTGCCCTACTGACTAACTGTAGGAAACACAGATCGCAGCAAACATGCATGCTCAAAAAGATTTTTGACAACAGCCAAACACTCGCTCTTGGGTCCTCCATAGTGTTTGCAGTTTAGATTCTTACCACACAAGGTGTATGTGTCATGGTCATATTTTAGTCTGAAGAAGTTGTAGTGTTCACAGTACTTTTCTGAAATCTTCAATTACGTTTTTTTGTCCCACAAAAAGGCAGAAAATCCTTCAAATTGGAATTCTTCCAGGTACACATAATTGTTTGATTTTTAAAAAATGGTTACTTCTGCACATGATCAGTGACTCCAGTCATCTCAGAAAAGATTATCGAGATCTACCTACCACAGACGTAAGTCCACAATGTCCTCCAGACCAGCTGAGCGGTCCATAAATGGTCAAGCACATGCTTCTATTGCAGGACATGCTAAGCTCAAGACAACCGGAGCAGCAAGTACCTAGCAGGTAAATCAGGCTCACCATAGCAGATACAAGCAAAGGTATGGGCATCTGTTCAGAAATTGATCTTTAAGTTTTAGAGAAAGCCCTTGAAACAATGATTCAGGCTAAAGATTACTACATTCCATTCTCCCTTGTTCTCTTTTTTGGGGCTTGTTCTGGTGGTTCAATGGCTTTGCATGTGATTGTGAAATTGATAGGGAATCCTAAACTAATTCTAATACACAATGTTTTTCCCACTCGCAAAGAGTTCCATCTTTTTGGATTTAGCAATATCTTGTCTGGCATGTCTGGCATAACAAAATCTCTCTTGATAAAAGTGCTCATGCTAAACCTTAAGCCCATCCATTAGAAATGACTGCAGCAGTTCTCTGTGACAAAGAAATCAAAACCATATTCACTAGCACCCCCTTCCACATAGGGCTTCAAGCTGCCTGAAAGAAAAAAAATCATCTTTTCCACCAAGATGGATTCAACAAGACACTGCTTCCTCTAATTTCCTGTCTTTTTTGAGGAAACATCTGAAGCTACATAGAACCACTGGTCACCGTAGGGATATATCTTTCAATCAAAAAAGGTAAAATAAAAGCATTACTTCATATTGCTAGGCAAAATACAGACATTACAGCTCTGAGATTATTAAATTCCCACAGAATTGTCTACAGGAATCTGAACAAAGCTACAGGGAAACTTCAGGGTGGTATGGGTTTTCCAATTTGATTAAATGAACAATAAGATTCCCAGTCAATGGAAATTCTGAGCATTACATTGCAGAGCATAAGCATTTCTGTTCTACACCCAGACCATCAAAGTAATATAAATTACAAGTAATGACAACTATCGTGTGACAAATAAAATGGCAGAAAAATAAAGCAACGACAAAAGCACTGAAAACCCAACACATTTAATACTAAGCAGGGTGGGCATATTCTGCAAGTCTCCGGAATCATGCTTTGCTTCAGCAGTCTCAAAAATGCAAAAATAACAGTACTCCTTTTGACAGGCAAAATACATGCTATTGAGAAGACCATAGTTCATGTTTTGGTGCAGTTTTAGGTAATTCTAAAATGAGGAAACTGACATGACTAAAAAAAAAAAAAATTACAGAATTAGAGAAGTGTCTCATAATCAGATGAAAAGAGTTCCCTTGCGAATTATAAAAGATGTAAAGAAACATTCTAGTGTTTTAGTATCAATCAAATGAAATTTGACTAAAATAAAATGCACTTTTGTCCTTTTTCATGCAATATTTATCGTTTATGACTAATACATTACTATATAAACTTTACAACATTCATAACAAGTTTAGAAATGGCATGAAAACATTGAGATGCTTAAATATGTCTTTTAAAGTTAAACAATCTTTACAAT
This sequence comes from Pleurodeles waltl, assembly GCF_031143425.1. Lineage (NCBI taxonomy): Eukaryota > Metazoa > Chordata > Amphibia > Caudata > Salamandridae > Pleurodeles > Pleurodeles waltl. Next base: position 890,014,394 of record NC_090442.1, on the reverse strand, counting down.
TAAACACAAATTATTTTTTCTTGAAGGTTTGTCAATAATTGATATTCCTATAAGTCCAGTATTCAACAGTAACTTTTGTAATACATAACAATCACACACTATGCGTAAATTGTCAAAACATGTTCAGCAAAATCAAAACTACTTTTCATTTTAGGGGACAACAAACCAACTTCCAGTTATTTAATATAAAACAAACTCAAAAAACACCTATTGTGATGCATCCAAGAAAGAAATCTCAGTGCTTCATAAATTTTCAAATGTGATAGGACATGGGCCAGCTTAAAGCTTAGTTACAAGATTTCTGCTTCTTTACAATAGGCATTAATGGCTTACTTTAAAAATAGATTCGACTTGTTGTGTGTCCTATTAAGATCTTTAATATCTGCATCTACTTGTAAGGATTGACACCGTTTTAAAGAAAAATGTAAATAGTTTTGATTAGTGTCCTTTGACATAGAAGACCAAACAATATGAAGGCCAGAGATGTGTTAGAGGCTGAATACTTAGCACTTACAGACCCATTTAAAGAAGGAACTAAATGCCTCAACTAACAAGAGCTTGCAGCAAACAAAAATCCAAATCTGATAAATTAACAATAACTATTTTACAGATGTTGGAGGTAATCTAGCCCAGGCATTCAAATGCAGCTTGGTTCCAAAGATGAATACATTCCTAAGAAAGCCAAGAGTCATGAGTATATTTCAGGTACATTTACACAATATATTTTGGAAATCTTTAGAGATGTTCACAACATACAAAATGCAGCGTCATGACACACACAACTAAGGTCTGGTCAGGCTAGTAACCAATGCTTTATTAAGAAATGGCTGTCTGGCATGCATGCATAATCAGAAATGTATTACTAGTTCATCAATTATTAGTGCTATTGCGCAAAAAGCAACTGCCTTATCAATCTTCAAAACTGAATGTCAAAAAAAGTTCTACTTCTGCATCCGCAAAGAAACAATTCAACGTCTATCAAAAAGAAAATCAATCCAGATTTTTTTTTTTTATACTAAAACTTGGGTTTCTGGTTGGCAGAGGTATGCATCCTGTCCAAGCAAGAACAATCTTCGTCACAGTAAGTCACATACACATACTAAATTAACCTGTGCTAATCCTTTGGTAGCTTGGCACACAGCAGCCAGACTTAACTCAAGAGGCAATGTGTAACGTTTTCAAACAGTAAAACAGTGAAAACACCACATAAAAAAAATATACCACAACTAGTTTGAAAAATAGAACTTAATTTAATGAATAAAACAAGGCCAAAACGGCAAAAATCCAATAAGCAGAACTTATATGAGACATAACTTGTTAAAGAATAATTTGAAATATAGTGCTTAAAACTATAAAGCGCCAACCTGGTCTATTTGGTCACGCTAGACCGGGTTGAATTTGAAAGTTCACGCCGACTGCAATGGAGTGCCAGTCTGGTACACGGACCAGCCTTAGACCACTGCAAAAGTACTTTATAAGCCTCTACGTTGAGGAAGAAGCGAGCAGGGAGAAACGATGCATCGTCGATCCTTTGGATGGAGGCAAAAAATCTCTTCCAAGCTGCGCAAAGTCAGAGATGTGTCAGAAATGCAGGCGATGGGCAGCGCAATCAGCAATGCAATGCCCTCAATTCTTGCAGCGGATGTGCTGCGTCAGAATCGATGGAGATGTGACGGTTCCGAACAGCACAACAATGGTGATTAGTTGATTTTGACTGGAGCAGCACTTTATACCCAATTTCAGGGGCCCAAGACTGGATTGGCACCACTTGGCAGGGCAAGAATCACAGATGGCAGAGTCCAGGTGTAGTAGCAGGAAAGTTGGAAATCTTTTGTGTCCCTGAGACTTCAGAATACAGGAGACCAGACAGCTGGGCCTTGCAGTCACTCTGAGTGTTGGGTTCAACTGATGTGGGGCTGGCCTTTTTCACCCAGGCGAGGAGGCAGCAGGTCAGTACAGCAAGAAAGTAATTCTTCCAGAGCAGCAGAGTGTCAGTCCTTGTAGTAGCACAACAGTCCTTCTCCCCAGCAGAGTATCCACAGGTCCATTTGTGTTGTGAGTCGGTAGGGTTTGAGGTCCAGTTTTTATACCCAGTGGTGCCTTAGAAGTAGGGGAGACTTCAAAGAAGGAGTTTGAAGTGCAGAGGTCCTCCCTTCCTGCCCTGCCTCCAGACTAACTACAGGCAGTTAAATAGTCCTTTATGTGGGGACAGGACACAACCTATTTAGGGATAAGTGCGAGGCTGTGCTCACCTCCTTTCTGGCATCCTTTCCAGGGTGGCCCATCAGTCGTGCCTAAGCCCTCTTTGTGTGTTGCTGTCTATAGGGAAAGCACAAGGCCCAGCTGTCACTTACTCCAGACGTTTATTGGAGGCAGGCTGCATGCACACAGGGCTAAAAGCAGGAACATACTAACTTTATAAAAAGGGCATTTCCAAAATGGTAACAATAATACTGACATTATCATTAAAGAGGTTTTATTATTACAATTCTATAGGTACTAAAGATGACATATATAATACTTCTCAATTAGGAATTACAGCTAAATAAGAGTGCTAAGGAGCCCTTAATGTTATCCTATAAGAGGAGTAGGCCTCACAGTAGTGACAAATACATTTTAGGATTTTTCACTACCAGGTCATGTAAAAAGTAAATGCATATGCCCTGCCTTTATTTGCACAGCACCCGGCACTATGGGCTACCTAGGAAATACCTTAGGGGTGACTTACATGTAATAAAAAGGAGGTTTAAGACTTGTCCGGGGGTTTTAAATGCCAAGTGGACATGGCAGTGTAGCACAGCAGTCAAGCTGCAATGGCAGGCCTTGGATATGTTTTAAAGCGCTACTTAAGTGGGTGGCACAAGCAGTGCTGCAGGCCCACTTGTAGCATTTAATATACAGGCCCTGGGCACATGTAGTGCACTGTACTAGAAACCTATAAAAAAATTAAATATGGCAATTGGGTATATACCAATCAAGCCATGTTTTAGGGTGACAGCACAATAACTTAAGCACTGGTTAGCAGCGGTAAAGTGCACAAAGTCCCAAGGCCAACAAAAATGATTTCAGCAAAATTGGAGGCAAGCAGGCAAAATTTTGGGGACAGCGCACCCTAAGGTTGTTAGGTTAAGCACTAAACCATGAAGGTTTCTATTCATGACCATCTCCATCAGCAAAGTATTTAGCTTTACACTGGACTCCTCACTTTCAATGATAAATAAATCAACTCAAGCCACCAATTAGAACCTGCATGCAACAAAGAACGCCCAGCATCCTACCTCACCAGACTATCTATTCACACACCATGCCCATCTAAATCATACTTAGGAAACCTTGCATCACTCAGTGTATTTCCATCAGCCACTGCACCCCAAAAGTATTACTACACTTGGCAGCCCGCCTTCCCATGCTGCACTGAAATGTAACCGCTTAAATTCTGTACTGTCGGACTTACATCGCTTTGAATCACAGCCATAGGGAATTCCCTAATTATGTTTCTTGAACCACAAAGCAACATTTACAACAATGGAACACCCCACATAGCCAATTCACTAAATATCTCCAATGGCAAAAGAGGATTAAGAGGTAGAAAACTGCTGCTCCTGGAAATACCCAATTTCAAATCAACTACAGCACGAAAACAATCATCCACAAGTCCAGCAGTTTCACACAGTGTTATTTAAAGGATTTGAAGACCCTGACAGAATATATTCGGGGCCCCCTGTTGTATTATCCATTTCCTGTTCGTTTAAGCCAACATGACACCAAGCATCTACTAAATTATATGTAAAACTTTAACAGGTTCATACAAAAACAGTTGAAATGTGCCTTGTTCTGGATCTCAAAAAATTATTTAAATGACAGAATAGAAAGTGAGAGTCAGAACTAGAGATAGACACAGAGGAACAGAGGTTTAAATAGGGAAATAGAAACAGAGAATTGCCCACTTTGCCCATGCCCAAAAACGTTTCTTCCCTAAAATCTGCTTAACCCCTTCTGTGCCTTGGACGAGGTGAACTCGTCCAAGGCTACAGTTCCTGTGTGCCTTGGACGAGGTCACCTCGTCCAAGACACACAGGAACTTGGGGGAGCGCTAGCGCGCCCCCCCCCTGTGCACTCCCCTCCCCCCCAAGGCGGGGATGGAAGGGGAAGACCTTCCCCTTCCACCCCGAACCACCCCCCGCCCCCCGTGACGTCAGCTCTGCTTCCAGCGCGATTGAAAGTGAAATGCAAAGCATTTCTCTTTCAATCACTGGGGGAGGCCCGGAGGGGCTTCAAAGGGAAGGAAATGTATTTCTAGACACCAGGGATTTTTTTTTTTTTTCTTCAGAAATTGACATAAGGGAGCGACCCCTTGGGCAAGGGTCGCTCCCAGGGGGGGGGCATTTTTCAGGAAGGCCTTTTCTGCCCCCAGGGGGGGCAGAAACCTCTAGGCACCAGGGATAATTTTTTTTGTTTGTTATGTTTTTTTTTTTTTTTAGGTGGGGAGCGACCGCTTAGGCAAGGGTCGCTCCCCTAAGTGGCAAATTATATTTAGGCCATTTCTGCCCCCCTTGGGGGCAGATTGGCCTATTTTGATGAGGCCAATCTGCCCCCAAGGGGGGCAGAAACCACTAGACACCATGGAGTTTTTTCTTTGCGTGAAATTCACGCAAGGGGAGCGACCCCTTAGGCAAGGGTCGCTCCCTGGGGGGAGGGGGGAATTATTTTAGGCCATTTATTAGGCCGATCTGCCCCCAGGGGAGGCAGAAACCTCGAGGCGGCAGGGCAATTTTTTTGTGTGTTGTTTTTTTTTTTTTTAGAGGTGGGGAGCGACCCATTAGGCAAGGGTCGCTGCCCTGGGGGGCAAATTGTATTTAGACTATTTCTGCCCCCCTTGGGGGCAGATGGGCCGATTTTAGGTCAATCTGCCCCCAAGGGGGCAGAAGCCACTAGGCACCGGGGATTTGTTTTTTGGCGCCAATGTCACGCAGGGGGAGCAACCCCGTAGGCAAGAGTCGCTCCCGGGGGGGGGGGGGGAATTGGGGGGCAAATTTATTTTAGGCCATTTCTGCCCCCCCCCCCCCGGGGGGCAGAAACCTCTAGGCGCCAGGGCAAATTATCTTTTTGTGTTTTTTTTTTTTTTTTTTTTTTAGAGATGGGGTGCGACCCATCAGGCAAGGGTCGCTGCCCTGGGGGGGAATTTGTATTTAGAACATTTCTGCACCCCTGGGGGGGGGGGGGGGGATTTATTTTAGGGCATTTCTGCCCCCCCCCTGGGGCCGGCTGAGCTAGAGGCAAAAATCCACAGGTAGGCACTTTGCAAAAAACACCTCTGTTTTCTGTCAAAAAATGGGATGTGTCCACGTTGTGCTTTGGGGCATTTCCTGTCGTGGGCGCTAGGCCTACCCACACAAGTGAGGTATCATTTTTATCGGGAGACTTGGGGGAACGCTGGGTGGAAGGAAATTTGTGGCTCCTCTCAGATTCCAGAACTTTCTGCCACAGAAATGTGAGGAACATGTGTTTTTTTAGCCAAATTTTGAGGTTTGCAAAGGATTCTGGGTAACAGAACCTGGTCAGAGCCCCACAAGTCACCCCATCTTGGATTCCCCTAGGTCTCTAGTTTTAAAAAATGCACAGGTTTGGTAGGTTTCCCTAGGTGCCGGTTGAGCTAGAGGCCAAAATCTACAGGTAGGCACTTTGCAAAAAACACCTCTGTTTTCCTTTAAAAAAAATGGGATGTGTCCACGTTGCGTTTTGGGGCGTTTCCTGTCACGGGCGCTAGACCTACCCACACAAGTGAGGTATCCTTTTTATCGGGAGACTTGGGGGAACATAGATTAGCAAAACAAGTGTTATTGCCTCTTGTCTTTCTCTACATTTTTTCCTTCCAAATATAGGAGAGTGTGTAAAAAAAGACATCTATTTGAGAAATGATCTGTAATTCACATGCTAGTATGGTCACCCCGGAATTCAGAGATGTGTAAATAACCACTGCTCCTCAACACCTTATCTTGTGCCCTTTTTGGAAATACAAAGGTTTTCTTGATAGCTATTTTTTACTCTTTATATTTCAGCAAATGAATTGCTGTATACCTGGTATAGAATGAAAACGCACTGCAGGGTGCAGCTCATTTATTGGCTCTGGGTACCTAGGGTTCTTGATGAACCTACAAGCCCTATATATCCCCGCAACCAGAGGAGTCCAGCAGATGTAACGGTATATTGCTTTCGATAATCTGAAATTGCAGGGAAAAGTTACAGAGTAAAATGTAGAGAAAAATTGATGTTTTTTTCACCTCAATTTCAATATTTTTCTTTTTCAGTTGTTATTTTCTGTAGGAAACCCTTGTAGGATCTACACAAATGACCCCTTGCTGAATTCAGAATTTTGTCTACTTTTCAGAAATGTTTAGGTTTCTGGGATCCAGCATTGATTTCATGCCCATTTCTGTCACTGACTGGAAGGAGGCTGAAAGCACAAAAGATTGCACAAATGGGGTATGTCCCAGTAAAATGCCAAAATTGTGTTGAAAAATTGGTTTTTCTGATTCATGTCTGCCTGTTCCTGAAAGCTGGGAAGCTGCTGAGTTTAGCACCGCAAACCCTTTGTTGATGCCATTTTCTGGGGAAAAACCACAAGCCTTCTTCTGCAGCCACTTTTTCCCTTTTTTTAAAAAAAAAAATGAAAATTTTCACTGTATTTTGGCTAATTTCTTGGCCTCCTTCAGGGGAACCCACAAAGTCTGGGTACCTCTAGAATCCCTAGGATGTTGGGAAAAAAGGACGCAAATTTGGCTTGGTTAGCTTATGTGGACAAAAAGTTATGAGGGCCTAAGCGCGAACTGCCCCAAATAGGCAAAAAAAGGCCTGGCACAGGAGGGGGAAAAGGCCTGGCACAGGAGGGGGAAAAGGCCTGGCAGCGAAGGGGTTAAACCCAACCTGAGATAACTAACCTCACTCTGCACTTTTAGGAAACACCTGAGGTTTAGTTCGGATCCATTAATTACCAAACTCCGTGTCCAGAGGCACAAGCACAATCACAATGAGGGATTGCAAAAGAGAAATGGTGATTCCAATCTTGAAAGAATAGATTGACTAATCCAGATAGATCAGGCACAAGTGGGACCCAATGGGGACCCAACAGTAGGTGAGTCCCACGAAGGGAATGTTTTTCATGCTACAGGGGCAGGGAGTGTAGGGGAGCCTTTGCATAGTAGGAAAGATTCAACAACCTATCTGAGTCCTACTTCCAATGTTACGACCGTAAACGGAAGGGGCCTTATTACCATGATTTCTTGGAATGTAGCCGGTTTAAAAAATAAGCTCATAGACCCAGATTGGCAGGACTATATTGATCAATATCATGTCTGTCTCTTTCAAGAGACATGGCTTAAAGATCCACCGTATAAATTAGGATATAAAACCTACTTTATTAGTGCAACTTCAGCTGCCAGAGGGAGACCGTCTGGGGGGTTGGTTATATGGGCAAAAATCTCATTAAATGTCGAGATATGTATGCAAGACACTGAGTCAGAGGACATTTTATGGTTGGTAGTGGGAAAAAAAAATAAGATAATAACCCACTTGTTGAATGTATATATAAGACCTAGAAGGACAAACTTGGAGTCTCCCGAAATAACTCTACTAGATGACCTGCTCAAAAAAATCCCAGTAGGAGAGACAATTATGATAGGGGGTGACCTTAACTGTAATTATGAACCTATAACTGGATTCGAACATTTAGCAGAAGAGGAAGATCCAATGAGAGCAATTCCTTACCTAACAATAGAAAAAACTGTTCCAGGCACAGTGGCCGCACTGCAACTCATGGGCCTTACATTAAACAACGGACTGAGGGCGTGCAATGGCAGAGTGGGTGAAGGAGGCCTTAATCTGGATACTTTCCAGAGAGGCAACTCAACTTCAAAAATAGACTACATTCTGCATAGTATAAGTACATGGGGAAGATTAGCGAATTTTAAAATTGATAAAAGAAGGGATAGCGATCACTTCCCGCTAATAATTGAACTCAGGGCCCACCTCCTAGATTTGGACTTGGAATATACAGAACATGACAAGGTGGAGTTACAACCCACCCTCAGTAACAATAGAAGGGTTGTAAAATGGCCAGCAATACTAGGTAATCAGGATACAATGACAAATATTTACAACATATTTTCTGATCTCCTGGAGCCTTATGCAGAAAATAAACCTTGTGACATTCCTATTACGGCTATTCACCATTCGTTGAGTATTGCACTAAGACCCATCCTGACCAAACAGCTACAGAACAAGCATACAAAGGAGAAGGTCCAAACCACCCCAATCAGTCCATGGTATACTATCAAATGTAAGGAGAGGAAAAGAGTACTGATAGAGGCACTAAAGCAAAAAAATCAATTAGCCGTACAACAGGCAAGGGCCAGCTACAAGAAAACGCTGGCCACTGCCCAAAGCAACTGGGAGGATCAAAAATGGCAAGACCTGCTGGAAGCAGCAAAAAGCAATGATACAAGGACCTTCTGGAAAATAGTTACCCATGGCAGCAAAGAGGGGATATTTACCACAGATCATCATATAGATCCCAAAACATGGGTTAACTACTTTACACACCTTTACTCTGACCCCCCCACCCACGATTTCTATCCCTCAAGACATAATTCCCTAGCTACTTGGGGCATTTTACCCGAGTTACAATTTGGTCTGGAGGAGACGGTGATTGCTATTGAAGCAATCAAACCAGGAAAAGCCCCCGGCTTGGACAAGATCCCGGGGGATATGTTCAAACATAGCATAGAAATTTGGGCACCTTATCTAAATCTTTTAAATAACGCTATAGCAAGGGGAGGCCTAATACCCGAGACATGGAAAGGGGCAGAAATAATTCCAATCTACAAAAAAGGATCCAGGGAAGACCCAGGGAACTATAGACCAATCAGCCTTATAGATGTTAGGCAAAAAATGTACGCTAGACAGATCCTGAATAGAATTAGTATCTGGATAGAAGAGAACAGCATAATGACTATATACCAAGCAGGCTTTAGACAGCAGACGAGTACAGTCGACCAGGCCTTTAGGCTATTGACAATAATGTGGAAATATACTAGACTAAGGAAAGGTCACCTCTATATTGCATTTGTGGATCTGCGTGCAGCCTTTGATCTGGTGCCAAGAGACTCCTTATGGGCAGCACTAGGAAAACAGGGCATGCCAGGGAACCTCCTGGGCCAGCTGGAGAGGTTACATGAAAATACATTTGCAAAAGTTCGGTGGGGGCCAAAGGGAGAGTTGACAGACCCAATACCTAATGAGTATTGCAGCTCGAAGGGATTAGAAATAAATACAAATAAGACCAAATACCTGACTGTTAACCCCCATAAAGCACTTAAGAGAAACATTCGGATTAGAGGGCAGGCACTGGAACGAGTAAAAAACTTCAATTACCTAGGGATACTGCTTGATGCCAAATTGTCATGGGCTCCGCACATCATTAAAGCTGCTATCTCCTTAACTCATAGCTCCATGGCAATTAGTAAAAAATACAAATGCTCAAGGACGAGCATTGTGTCACCAGTATTTGAGATCTATAGGTGCAAAGCACAGGCCGCTGCTCTATATGGTGCTGAACTCTGGGGGTTCACAAAATTAACCCCATTGGTTACTCAGGAAAATAATTTTATGAGGGGGGTACTAGGTCTACCTCCATCCACTCCGTTGATCCCTTTAGCCTATGACATTAATATGAAACAAATAGGCAAACTGGCAGCCCTGAGGCCCCTGCTTTACTGGTGTAGACTTTGGACAACCACTGAATTGATCCAATACAGGCAAGCACTAACAGAGATCATGGGTTTGGACAAGGCCATCTCCCTCCCGTGGCTTCACTATATTAGGCAATGTTTTTACAATCTAGGGCTGAAAGTGTATTGGGATGAACCGCATACACTCACAACTCAATCCAAGATCCGACTAAAACAAGTATTTTGGGACTTTACTCTTAGTAGCCCTTTCTATAACAAGGATCTAGGTAGACTAACCTTAAGTTTCCTGGATTATAAACCATTGCCGAGTGCTGAGGAATGGATAGATACTATCCAACCTAGACATCTCTTCAAGCCAAACTAAATATAGGTAACAGACTAAAATCAACTTAGCAGACTTGTGCTTTTTTAAACTGATCTGTTATTTCTGCTATACTCAAATCGCTCCCTGTTTTCGGTCTGATTTCTATGTATGATTGATTACTTTTATATTGCTGGGAGAACCCTTGGACAATGGAGCTCAAGGCCTTTACCGGTTCTTGTTAAAGGCTTAGATCATTTCATCCACACCAAGCACCTAATTACGGTGTAAGATATAATTTCTAGCATTTTTTTACAACTCTAGTTATTAAGGGACTGCTTTTCTACTTTCAATTCAATCTGAATCTCAACCATACAATAATTTTCAGAATCGCCTAACTGCTGTATAGGCTTTCTAATATACCTGCACTCATTCTCAAATTTCATCATCCAACCCTTCGTTATTGAGCTTCCCATCTACTCCATTTATGGTATTAGTTCCTTTACTGCCAACTGCGGTCAACTTTGTAATAAGATTATTATAACTCTGCTGTAACAATCTGATTCCATGCCTTAACAATATGATCCTTTTTTGGCACAGCTATTAATTTTGTTGCTTCCAATCTTACATGTGCATAGTAAATGCCCTGATCAGCACCAGGAGTGTGGTTTGGCGCCCAAGAAAGATGGTGGCTCCTATGTGATCTCTAGCGAGTCCTTTCCATTTCATCTACCCGACTGCACTTATTGACTCAGAATTCATCCATTGCCTTCCATGGATACATACAACTCTGAACACATCCTTCTCCAGAAAAGCCTTTGAGCCTTCCAAACTAGAAACTCATCACAAACAAATCGGAATCTGGCATGGAGTCATGAACTCATCTAGAACTATTACCACAAAATAAAAATCACCCAGAGCCCTTGATATTGGGTATGCCTTAGGATTAGTGGGATTTGATGATACTGCCATCTAGAAAGACTCCACTCATTGCCATTACCTCAATACAGCACCCACTTAGACTACTCACTGTATCATCACTCTGTAGTATTACAATGTCAGTTTAGTGTTAGACCCAAAATAGGGATGATAAGTACTCCCGCCCAGATAAATACATTTCTGTCATGTTCACTCAAACAATTGTATCTGCAACATATCCAGTAATACTAATCACTCTCAACTGCTCAGCATTCATAATAGTTACACTTATATAACATGTACTGCACTCTTGTTACAATGCATCTCGTTCACACATATATTGAGGATATTCATATTCTTTTCAAATCATTAACCTTTATTAAACCTCATGAAGAACGCAACATAAACAGGCAACTTCGTTATGTCTATGTAATCACTCTCAAGGTATGTTCTGGTACATTCTGTTTCTATGGCGTTTGTTGGGATCATTGTAGAAAAATTACGATCATGTTAAATCAATGTTTTTCTAAGTTCATTGATTCACAAACTAAGACACGTGTTAATGTTGGCAGACTAACAGCATGCCCAAGTCAATATAGTCAATGGGGGCCATGAATTTGTGCCACTCTTAGCACTATCTACAGGCTAAGATCCTTGTGGTTTAATGTCAGGGAAAGGTTTCACTGAAATGTTACATTGAATTCTTGTTACTAGTGAATACATCTAAATGTTTCACTGATTCCATCATTTGTTTGTCCATATTTGCATATTAAGCTTCAACCTTTTCAATGTTTTGCCAGTGGGGAGGCCTCCCTCCTGCCCATCGATTATTGGTTTTCCACCATAGCATCAATGTATGTGATTAGGAACCCGCTGGTCTTCCAGGGGTGAGTAGGTGAGTACAGGTCAAAAGGTGAGAGGCAGGTGTAGCCCACTATGGGTTGTTTCCAATTAATCTCAATTCAAGGCAAACGATTTATCACAATACCTCTGGTTGTCTGACCAAAGATTGTTACTATGATGTTTTGCAAAAGAAAAGGATTCCACAAACTCCAGTGGGCTTTTCCATTACACATCAAACATCACAAATGTTCCACTGCTTATAATAGTGTCCACTTAGTAAGCTCTGTCTCCCAGTATGTCATGCCTCCATAATTCCATCTAACCAAGTACACATGGCAATTCCTATTTGACATATGGCAACTGATATTAAAATCATATCCTTAAAAACCAAGGGTCTAAGCCACCCTTTAAAAAGATAACAAAATACTAGATTACTATGCTAACCTAAAGGCAGACATAGCCCTTCTTCAAAAATCGAAAAACTAGTCATTGTGAAGCCTGGACTATGAATACAGATTGGGCTAATGATGTAATATCTTTATATGTTGACGGTAAAATAAATGGGATGATTAATATCTAAGGACTCCAGATTAAATATCACCCTCAGAGAATGATGAGGGGAGATGAACTATCAGCAGACTCAAAAACAGGACAGAAGTATTAAAGGGCATAAAAGTCCATGCCCTTTAACTATCAACAATAAGGATTCAGTTTCCTCCCCAGCAACAATATGGGGCAACCTAAAATACAATACAAGATGTATAATAATGAGTTACATGGCCAAGAAAAACAGATAGATCATATCCAAATTAGATGAACTGCAAAAAGATGTAAAAGAAACAGAACAGAAACACAGGCAATCTAAAAATAAGGTTCATTAGAACACATTACAAAAAGTTAAATATGAATACAATAAGATAGGTAGCACTAGAGAACGTTTATGGTTACACCCCCCAAAACATTAAAACAATGCCACTTTAATAAAGCGAGGACAACCCTGGCTGCCTATTTAAGCATAAAGACAAATAATGCCACAATTACCAGTATCAAGGATCAATATGGGAAGATCTTGATCAAAGAGACAGAAATATTAAAGCTCTTTGTTCACTTTGTATACTTAATCATAGAAGTCCCCAATCTAATAACAAAAGAAAAAAAGATCCCTGCTAACAAGCCGTCGGACAAAATGTATCTAAATAGGCCCTTTGAGAAAAAAGAAATTCTCGATACTATCAAACTTATTCCCTCTGGTAAAGCCTTGGGCCCCAATGGGTTTTTAAAAAGTTTTAATAAGAATTTCAGGGATACGATCACTGACCCTCTACTGATAGCAATCAATAGCTATGCATCAAAGGGAGACCTCTCAGGCACTGAAGCACAGATGGCTATCGTCATACCTAAAGAAGGGAAGGACCATTAAGACCCAAAACATTTAAGGCCTATATCACTAATAAATATGGACATGAAAAAATATGCTAAGGTTTTAACCACTTGTCTAAAGAAAATAATTACAAAACTCATCCATAAATTACAATCTGGACTTGTCAAAGGCACACTGGCCTCTGACAATACCCATACAATCCATCACAACATTGAAAAAGCATTTTTCTCCCAATCTACAGCATCCACTACCGCTTTAGATGCAGTAAAGGCCTTTGATAAAGTCTCCTGACACTATTTCGAGGCTGTCTCCCAATAGCACTATTTAGGTATACAATTCACTACAATGACTACAGCACTATATGCAGGCTCCAAAGCAAGAATTAGAATCAATAGCAACCCGTCAGATCCTCTTACCAGTACTCAGCAGAATTGCACCCTTGAGGCTCTATTACTCTTATTAGCAAACGACCCCCTGCTACAAACCATAAACATCTGTGAGCACATCAAAGGCTTCCAATTCAAATTCGACATGCTAAGCACAGCCGCATATGTGGATGATATCTTGATCTTTACTGAGTGTGTGAAATTGCAACCCTGGCCATATTATAACTTATTCATGAGTTCTTTAATGTCTCAGGATACACACTGAACAGAGAGAAAAAAAAACTGAGCTAATCCTTCTGAACCTAGTGTGGCTTCTGGAATGTATAGATAGCACTAGTCTAGACAGGCAATCCGAATACATCAAATAACTCATTATGCGGATCCTATGACCTATCAAAGAGTAAGATACAACAGACAGACCATTTCTAAAATCCAAGACCTCTTAGACTCCTGGTTATCTAAACACATCATGGTGAGGTGGATTGAAACCCTAAAAATGAAGATTACCTCAATATTAACATGCTCCAAATCAGACTGTCAAGCAACTTCTTTACATTCATTGATAAAATTAGAGCTATGTTATTGTGGGGCTCCAAAACTCAAGTAAAGCCTACCAAAAATGATGTCTAGATCACCAACATGGTGGCTACAACGTTCCCAACTGGTTTAATTACGAAAGAGTTTTCCCAGCTAGTCAGAGAATCTGCTGATCCATTGATGAGATCATCAATCACACATACTGGCGCTCCACTGAACAAAAGCTAGCGTCTTCTGCCACATTTTCTACCTCCTAACAATGCAACCAGTTAGTACTCCCCATTCCAAACAGATATTTAAGGGCAGAGTTGTAGCATTCTGAGATCTAGACAAAAAGATGAATAATAAACTAACCAAGTCAAAATTAATAGCACTATGGACAACAAGCAAACATACAGAGATGCAACTCCCTTGTAAATTCACTCTTAGGCTAATAAGAGTCTACCCCGAATATGTGACCTGTACTCTCCTGACGGGAGATTATCTTTTGCCAATCTGCCAAAATGTATACAATCTCCCAAAACACTGACTTTAAAAGCTTTCTTAAGCTTGCAGCCAACATATCCACACTTGGCTCACTAAAAGACCCCAATGTTTTTTCCCAAAGTAGGAAGTTGAACACCTCAGGGCACTCTATATTCAAAATGTATATAATTATAAACACCCGACGAATAAACTGTCCAACCACATACAGAAGAAATGGGAATTCGAGTTAGCGCTCGCAGACAGACCCCCTCCCATGGGGAACACCTGGTGTAAAAATTGCAATTAGGCAACCAAGTACAAACCCATCCTCTCCCTTTCTGAATCTAAATTGTTCTTGATACACAAAATATTCTGGACCCCTGACAGACTAGCAAAGATCAAGCTAATAGATTGTAACATCCGCTGGAACTGTCTAGCTTGTAAGTGCAATATTAAATATATGTTTTTAGTTCTTCAGTTATTAAGTCTTACTGGGAGCAAATTTCCACCTGCCTCAACAGCATCGTCAATACCCACGTTGTATTGGATATCCTGGCTGTTATTTTGTCTCTGCTTACAGCAGTGCCACCTCCATCTCTTAACAATGCGACCAAGCTCATCCTGTGTGAATGGGAATATGCTAATATTTTATCCTTCCACTCATGGAGGGTGTAGGTGACCTTCATACACAGCACCCACTCTGCCAACATGAACCAGGTAGACAGTCTGCAGTACTCTCCTAATATATGGAACTTTTCTGATGCTTTCATACACAATACTGACACTACATGGCTCACACATGTAATGGAACTAATAGGCAACCTATTTCGCCTTGACCACCTCTCCTAACCCCACCTCTTGCCCTGCTCCTACCTCCACTACCTCCTATAAGATACTTCTACAAGGCGGTCAACTTTATGCACCTATTAGATCCCTGCATTGTGTTTAACTTACATATAGGCAAGTGTCCAGCCAGATGAATGAATTTAAACTCTCATATAGCTCTGTTCACAGTGTCGATATTACCTTAGCTATTGCTGTGCAGTGGTTGTGGCCAGGAAGTCTCAATACACTATATAGTTGTTTTGGGTTTAGAATCTCTTATCTCCTCTAAGACTACTCCCACTCTTACATGATGTAAAGATTAATCAGGTATGTATGTTTTTTAATCAATTTTTTGTGCCTTCTTCTGTTTACCATGTATCTTGTACCCGTCTTCCGTTTAACTTCTGCAAAACTCAAAAATGCTTTGAAATAAAAAAAAAAAGAATGATGGGCATGCAATCGTTTAAAACGTGGCTGTTAGTAACTCCAATCATAAATATTAATTTGCTGAACATGCTGCTAGTCACTTTTTAATGCATTAAAGGCTCCTGACCAATATGTTTCCGCTTGAGTTTGCAAGAAATATTTTGCTTGCTAGGCTAGGCATTGAAGAATGCTAAGTCCTGCATTTTGTCAGGCGGGAAATGCACATTAAAAAGAGGAAGACAAGAGCTCAGCGTTTAATTTGACAATTTAAAAGTAACTTAAAAGCCAAAACATAACTAGGATATTTTAAGAATTTGTAAGGAAATTAACAAATACTTCAGAACAATTAACACACCACCACTCAGACAAATGAGACTGCCTCACTGGGCAGAACTAGAAAAATATCTTAATTTGGTTAGGTAGGAAAATAGTGAGACATGATTCTGGAGACACAAGTAACTGACAAAAAGGACAACAAACTATTTTAAAGATGCCTGCCAAAATATACCATATTCCATAACAAAAAGAGCCTGTAAGAAGAACGATCAGTAGGATTAACAAGCAGTTGCTGATGTAAGTTGCTTACAGGTAACCTACAATCAAAGTAGTCATACTTGCATGTTGTGAAGTATGACTGCAGTCGGTGAATCAGGGACACCATATTCAAACAAATGGTTAACATCGATGTTCATGCATGGACAGGGTAACAAGCAAAATACAGCTTAGGCCCCAAATACGATGGCACTGTAGTGGCTGGGAAAAAATCCACAACCTGCATACGATAACGTGTAGTAACAATGCAACCGTAATTACTAATAATGAGCAGTAAAACCATACCAGTACCATAATATTTCGATTTAAAACCCATGAATGGAGAATATCTGTGCTGACCTACCGGCATTGTTCCCAGGGAACAAGTTGGCATACATTCAGGTACACAGCGTCTACCCACTATTTTCACAATGTGGACGCCGTCCACCCTGCAAAGTAATTGTGCAGCACTGTAATATGCTGAACTCGTCCCGTTTTTATGTTTAAGCACGACGCATTCAGCCAGCAACCTGCAGGCGAGGATGAGGGGGCTTTTTTATTTTAAATTCGAGCTGGGGCCAAAACCAAAGCCGTAGTTAAGTGGCCATCAGGCCTCTTTTTGTTCTCGATGGAGCTATCTAGAGCCTCACACCTACCTGCAAATGCAATGGCAGGGGAAACAAAGGCACACAGCTTGTTGTCACTTCATAGGTACTTAAGAGACAGAATTTTGACTTTGGTCAGTGTAGGAGGCTGGCCTGGCTTGTAGTGGGTACCAAGGGGTACTTACACTCTGTACCAGGTCCAGTTATCCCTTATTAGTGTAGAAGAGGTGTTTCTAGCAGCTTAGGCTGATAGAAGGTACCTATAGCAGAGCAGCTTAGGCTGAACTAGGAGACATGCAAAGCTCCTACTATACCACTGGTGTCATATGCACAATATCATAAGAAAACAAAATACACAGATATACTAAAAATAAAGGTACTTTATTTTTATGATAATATGCCAAAAGTATCTCAGTGAGTACCCTCAGTATGAGGATGCCAAATATACACAAGATATATGTACACAATACCAAAAATATGCAGTAATAGCAAAAGGAAGTAATGCAAGCAATGTAAAATTACAGTAGATTGCAATAGGAGCACATAGGTATAGGGGCAACACAAACCATATACTCCAAAAGTGGAATGCGAACCATGAATGGACCCCAAACCTATGTGAGCTTGTAGAGGGTCGCTGGGACTGTAAGAAAACAGTGAGGTTTAGAAAAATAGCCCACTCCAAGACCCTGAAAAGTAGGTGTAAAGGGCACCTATATTCCCCAGAGAGCACAGAAGTCGTGATAGGGGAATTCTGCAAGGAAGACCAACACCAGCAATGCAACCAAAGTGGATTTCCAGACGAGAGTACCTGTGGAACAAGGGGACCAAGTCCAAGAGTCGCGACAAAGTCGAGACTGGGCAGATGCCCAGGAAATGCCAGCTGAGGGTGCAAAGGAGCTGCCACCAGATGGTAGAAGCTGTGGATTCTGCAAGAACGAAGAGGACTAGGAACTTCCCCTTTGGAGGATAGATGTCCCACGTCGTGAAGAAGCTTGCAGAGGTGTTCCCAAGCAGAAAGACCGCAAACAAGACTTGCTAGCTGCAAGGGTCGCGGTTAGGGTTTTTGGATGCTGCTGTGGCCCAGGAGAGACCAGGATGTCACCACTTGGAGGAGGAGACAGAGGGGGCGCCCAGCAAGTCAGGGAGCCCTCACAGAAGCAGGCAGCACCCGCAGAAGTACCGGAACAGGCACTTGGAAGAGGAGTGAACCGGAGCTCACCCGAAGACACAAAAGGGAGTCCCACGACGCCGGAGGACAACTCAGGAGGTTGTGCACTGCAGGTTAGAGTGTCGGGGACCCAGGTTTGGCTGTGCACAAAGGAAATCCTCGAAGAGTGCACGAGACGGAGCAGCTGCAAATCACGCGGTACCCAGCAATGCAGTCTAGCGTGGGGAGGCAAGGACTTACCTCCACGAAACTCGGACTGAAGAGTCACTGGACTGTAGGAGTCACTTGGACAGAGTTGCTGAGTTCCACGGACCACGCTCGTCGTGCTGAGAGGGGACCCAGAGGACCGGTGATGCAGTCTTTTGTTGCCTGCGATTGCATGGAGAAGATTCCGTCGACCCACGGGAGATTTCTTCAGAGCTCCTGGTGCAGAAAGGAGGCAGGCCACCCCCAGAGCATGCACCACCAGGAAACAGGCGAGAAAGCGGCAGGATCAGCGATACAAGGTTGCAGTAGTCGTCTTTGCTACTTTGTTGCGGTTTTGCAGGCATCCTGAGCAGTCAGCGGTCGATCCTTTGGCAGAAGGTGAAGAGAGAGATGCAGAGGAACTCTGATGAGCTCTTGCATTCGTTATCTAAAGAATTCCCCAAAGCAGAGACCCTAAATAGCCAGAAAAGGAAGTTTGGCTACCTAGGAAGGAGGGTAGGCTAGCAACACAGGTAAGAGCCTATCAGAAGGAGTCTCTGACGTCACCTGCTGGCACTGGCCACTCACAGCAGTCCAGTGTGCCAGCAGCACCTCTGTTTCCAAGATGGCAGAGGTCTGGAGCACACTGGAGGAGCTCTGGGCACCTCCCCTGGGAGGTGCAGGTCAGGGGAGTGGTCACTCCCCTTTCCTTTGTCCAGTTTCACGCCAGAGCAGGGCTGGGGATCCCTGAACCAGTGTAGACTGGCTTATGCAGAGATGGGCACCATCTGTGCCCATCAAAGCATTTCCAGAGGCTGGGGGAGGCTACTCCTCCCCAGCCCTGACACCTTTTTCCAAAGGGAGAGGGTGTAACACCCTCTCTCTGAGGAAGTCCTTTGTTCTGCCTTCCTGGGCCAAGCCTGGCTGGACCCCAGGAGGGCAGAAACCTGTCTGAGGGGTTGGCAGCAGCAGCAGCTGCAGTGAAACCCCGGGAAAGGCAGTTTGGCAGCACCCGGATCTGTGCTAGAGACTCGGGGGATCATGGAATTGTCTCCCCAATGCCAGAATGGCATTGGGGTAACAATTCCATGATCTTAGACATGTTACATGGCCATGTTCGGAGTTACCATTGTGACGCTATACATAGGTAGTGACCTATGTATAGTGCACGCGTGTAATGGTGTCCCCTCACTCACAAAGTCCGGGGAATTTGCCCTGAACGATGTGGGGGCACCTTGGCTAGTTCCAGGGTGCCCTCACACTAAGTAACTAAGCACCCAACCTTCACCAGGTGAAGGTTAGACATATAGGTGACTTATAAGTTACTTAAGTGCAGTGGTAAATGGCTGTGAAATAACTTGGACGTTATTTCACTTAGGCTGCAGTGGCAGGCCTGTGTAAGAATTGTCAGAGCTCCCTATGGGTGGCAAAAGAAATGCTGCAGCCCATAGGGATCTCCTGGAACCCCAATATCCTGGGTACCTCAGTACCATATACTAGGGAATTATAAGGGTGTTCCAGTATGCCAATGTGAATTGGTGAAATTGGTCACTAGCCTGTTAGTGACAATTTAGAAAGCAGAGAGAGAGCATAACCACTGAGGTTCTGGTTAGCAGAGCCTCAGTGAGACAGTTAGTCATCACACAGGGAACACATACAGGGCACATTTATGAGCACTGGGGCCCTGGCTGGCAGGGTCCCAGTGACACATACACTAAAACAACATATATACAGTGAAATATGGGGGTAACATGCCAGGGCAAGATGGCACTTTCCTACAGTCAGTCCCTCGATATAGAAGATATGCATGCACAGAAAGAATATCAGATATGCTGCTCTGTTCCTGTACATATACAAATAGCAATTTGAATATCATTTTTTTAAATTTCTTCTACAGCGCTACTTATCCCAATGCAGAGCTTTACATCACATGTACACACTGACAATAAATCATGTGTAAATCTATGTACAGGATTTGTTATATAGGATGATGAAGGTTAAAAGGTATAGGAGTCACATGTCCTTCATATATCACTGTGCTATATTAAAAGGATTACAATGTATGAACTGCAAGTAACAATAGCATCTCTGTGTTAAAAGCGGTAGCCCACTTACCTATCTACATAAAATAAAAATCTGTCATAATGTGCTTTGCAGGAGACATGTTAACCCTCTGTGTTATTATAATTCAAAACTTGGACGAGACATTACACACCTCTCCAGCAAATATGTTAACCACCAGAGTTATTTTACCATTATTATTTTTCTCTGAGATTTACGGGGCATACAGATATCTCTGCAGCAGGTGCCTTATCCCCATAAAAAAAAAAAAAAATTCAGTCTTTGCAAACAAGCAGAACAAAGTTATTGCCAAGCTTCTCCTTGTGTCAGGTTTTTATGGCAGAGATTTAATAATTGAGGCCCAGGGTTATGTCATTTTTTGGCACAACCCCAACATAAAATTTCATTTGTTATATCTGGTAATTCACTCAAATGTAATCCTTATAGACCTGCTGAACATATGTGTCACATCTGGTGATGTCACTTCCTGTGAGGTTATGGGTTGTATTGCCACTTCCTGTGATGTCACTTCCTGTGATGCCTCTTGCGATGTCACAAGCCATGATGTCACATGCTGTGATATCACGCACCATGACGTCACGTGTATACTGTCTAAATTGGTTAGTCCCCCCCACTTTTTTTTTTTAAGACTTGTGCCCTCCTTGTTCCTCATGGTAGTTCTTTTTCCACTGGGTTAAAAGCACACATTTACCACCTGCTCTGAGCTGGTGGTAAATTGGTGAGGCGGTTGGTATAAGGCGGGTGGAGAATCGGGGAGAGAAGGGGAAAATGTTGGCTGACAAAGAGGAGCATTACATGCTTCCATTTTGCTTTGCCTTGGAATAGTATGGGTCCAGGGAACAGGTTCAGGCTACAAATTGGACAGTTTACAAGGTATTTTTACCGTTCCGATTTTTCAGCTGGTAAATTAAAATCTGGTGTTCTTGCACGTAATACATCCAGATGCAGGAAGTACGGACCTCTCCTGATTGAGGGAAGAGACATTCTAAATCGGGAGAATGAACATGTAGAATTAGCCTGCACATCGAAAGCTAACAATGCACGAGTAAAAAAAAAATCTCAGGTTAACACTGTTAGACTAAATGCTTGATCTAATTACTGATTTGGACTCTCCCTAAACATGGAAGAATTACATGCTCGAAGATAAGGTGGGAAGTGTAAAATATGGACAACATTACTATTATTGCTGGAGAAATAAAATCAGAGCTACTTCTAGAAAAATGTACATCATACCACGCAATTATCACTGTACGGTCTAGATGTGATCAAACTCTGATTATTTAGACCTTAAGATTTTTTTTTTATCCAGCATACATCGCCTATCACACACTCTAGAGCAGAAATTTTTGCTTTATTAGCCAACATTCTATTACCAAATTTGCAAATATTTCACTGTGGGGCAAATACCAACACACTCAGCGCTGTGTTTACCCGGGAGGGATTACCTTGTTTATTTTTATTTTTTTGTTTTTGTCTCCCTTTCTCTCTCCATCCTGTCCTCCGCCATTTTTCCACCTCCAATTGCAGCTGTGTTAAAATGGGCAGTGCAGGAGGCGAAATGTCCGTTCACAAAATAAACGTGGCATTAAGTTTGCGTACACTATTAATTGCGTTATTATTAATGCTAGCCCTTGACTTTGTTGAAATATTATCTATACATTTTGCCTGATCTTGACTGTTCTGTCCTTAGAGTGATTTTCCAAGAACGGACAAAGCATTCATAGGTGGTGAGTCGCCGATCAGTTACTTTAGTTTTCTTTTTCCAGTTGGTTATAATGCACAGAGCTAACTGAGCCTGCCACCAATAAACAATGACTTTCATTTTTGTTTTTAAGTTTCACCTGAAACAGCGCATGCGCTGTCACTTGCGAGAACTTTTATAACTTAAAAATAATTTTAAAACAAGGGCTCAGAGTCTGCCCATTACGTACCTTTGGTTGTTTTATAATCATGCTTATTTGCTGGCTCGCTGATTAGTTAGCACATACCTGTTTCACTTCGTCAATAAGCGTTTGCTCCTTTCCTGAAGCATGGACCAAGTACTGATAAAATTCTTTACTAGTGCGCTCAAATTGAGGTACTTTTTTCTGGTTGGTTCACCTGTCATCCTTGCTTACCCCCATTGTTGTTGCTTGTTCCTCCATTGCTGTTGCTGGTCATCGTCTCTACTTGTTTGCCAATATCGCTTGTTCCTCCCGTCGTTGTTTCAGATTTATCCACCTTGTAACAGCTTTACGATTTTGAGGGAATGCTTAACTGCCGCTGTAGCCTAAGCACTTTCATGAGGTATTGTCACGCATAACAATATAATTATCTTACCTTCGCTCAACATCTGTTCTTCTTTCACTGTTTCGTGACTTTCTTTTCTCAGAACTATTTCCTTACAAAATCTTTTCACTGCCGCTTGGATACTGGTTACTGTCAAATCAGTGACAAAAAACGTATAGCAGTATTGGTAACCCTTAACGCACTCATTTCCACGTTTGTAGGGTTACTACATGATACAAGTGTGACTAGGGTAGCGCTTTTTCAATACTGAACTTCCTTTCAACATGTAATTGTTTTCTGGTATGATGGTCGAAACCAAAAACTACCCGTCCCAGAGTGCACAGATGCTTTAAACAAAAACAACTCTCAAGTTCTAAAACAATAACATCTGCAGTGCCCAAAGTTTTTTTTACGAGCTCGCCTCTAATGCTACTGAATACCAAAGCCACCTACATGTGATACCACGGTCCACCTCATGTCTTCTTTCACTACCCTATACGTTCTGTGGTTATTCACATGATGTCATACCAACACAGATGTGTACTGTGGCTCCAGAGTGGTAAATTTATTAATACGGTCATGTGGTGCTCACCATGCCCTTGCTTATAAACAATCTTTCTGTCCCGTCACGATTGCAGGCCTGACATCCCAGCACATGACAGAGCAGACGGCCCCTCCCCTGATGATACACCTCCATGTCACCAGAAATTCCAAAGGGGGATCTTTGTACCAGGTATGAGTAAGACCCTCCTACCGGAAGGAGAGACTGCACCCACTAGGCTGGTTCACTCACGTTACTGCAAGCACAGAGCTCTGCATGTTATCTGAGTCGGCTCCTTCACAATGGCGCGTTGCCCCTCTGGCTTAGAGCCAGTATGTGAAGGGAAGGGCATGGCATGGCCTTGGTAGGTGGAATGAGAATGGACAGCTCTAAGTGCGCATGAGTGTTTGGACAGCCTAAGATGGCCGGCCAAACACACACTTGCACTTAGGTCCTGTCTGCGCGGCAGCCACTGTGGCTTAGACCAATCCTGGCCCTGCTTATATGCTAGCTTTAGCATGACAGTCACTCAGTAAATCAATCTGTGTAAAGCGTGGCTACTCACTCGTGAGGGTCTCAAGGTGTGGGGGGGGGGGGTGAGGAGCCTCAGCCGAAGAGCCATGTCTTGAGGTTCTTCCTGAAGATGGTGAGCGACGGGCTTTTTCTGAGGTGCAGGGGGAGGTTGTTCCAGCTCTTTGCCGCAGTGTAGGTGAAAGATTGTCCTCCAGGGGTGGTGTTGCGGATGCAAGGGATGGTGGCCATGGCCATCTGGGCAGAGCGGAGGGATCTGGCGGGTGTGGAAGGAGATCTGGTGGTTTAGGTAGGCTGGTCCTTCATTGTGTATGGCCTTGTACGTGTGGGTGAGATGCTTGAAGGCGATTCACTTCTCAACCGGTAGCCAGTGGAGGGTCCTCAGGTGTTGGGAGATGTGTTGTCGGCGAGGGAGGTCCAGAATAAGTCTGGCGGCGGCATTCTGGATGAGTTGAAGTTTTCTGATGTTCCTAGTTGAGGTGCCAGTGGGTGTTGCTGTAGTCGAGCGTGCTTGTGACTAAGGCGTGGGTGACTGTCCTGTGGCAGTCTACTGGGATCTATCTGAAGATCTGCAGAAGTTTGTGAGTGTGTCCCAGCAGGAGGAGGCGACAAGAGTTTACCTGGCAGGTCATGGATAGGGAGGAGTCGAGAATAATTCCTACGTTGCGGGCGTGTTCGGTCAGTGCTGAAGGGGCACTGAGGGATGTGGGCCACCAGGAGTCATCCCAAGCTGACGTGGTGTTTACAAAAATGGTGAGCTCCGTCTTGTCAGAGTTTAGCTTGAGGCGGCGACAGCTTCCATTCCTGTGTGAAACGTATGCGTTGAACAGTGTGGAACTCAGTGAGGATCCTTGGGGGACTCCACAGTTGACTCCTGAGGGTCTGGAAGTGTAGGGCAGGAGCCTGACACCCTGACAGCAGCACCAGGATTGCTGGGGAGCTGGTTCTGGTGTCCCAGATAATGCTGGGACACCAATGTAGAAAAGGAGGACGAGCAAGGCAGTGGCAGAGGATGGTTGTGGCGGCAGCGAGCGGTAAGTCTTTTTTTTATTTTTTATTCCTTCTCCCCTTCCCATTGGTATTTGCAGCAGCCGCAACTGCATGTTATTCTCTTCATTATAGTATTACCAGGTGATGTTTAATCACATAGGACCAAGTTCCCAAATCAAGGCTCTTATTTAATGCCTCACGCCAAGTTTTACTTCATTGGACCTTCTTGCTTTCTAGCAAACCGCATTTTGCCAACAAAGGCTTGGAAGCTAATGTTTATAATGGGAGGAACAAACCCCAAAGGTATCTAGCTAACGGAGCTGCCAATTTCTTTCATTGTGTAGTTTGCACCATTGTAAAATTAGGACTACAAGACACAGCAACACAAAAAATTCTGAAAAGTCGTGATTCAGGCCCAACCCTGCTGGACTACACTATCAGTGTACAATGGTTAAAAAAGAACCCAACATTAGCAAAATCAATAGGACTCACCTATGCGACCTATTTGCTTTGTCAACTTTTTTTTTTTAAAACTTCAGTGTGGATGCTGTGCAGCATGGCATAAAGCGTTTTTTTTTTTGTAAACACTTTCAGCTGTGCTCCTGTACAATATGCTATAAAAAGTGACAAAGTCAAAAAGCTGTACTTTTTGTCTTTGTCAATGTTTTAAAGTTATGTTGTACAGCAGAGCAGCTGTTGTGAAGTATGGTTGAACTATGACACGGCCAGCATTGACCGCATAATATATATTTTTTTTACTTCCAGGAATGCTTCACAGCAGCCACGCGCTCTACAACAGATCTTGCACAGATTAGACACATTGGTTTTGCTCGTTTCCCTTTAATGTGACACCAATACATGCCATTAACCGGGTCGACAAAGAACAAATTCTCTAAAGGCAGATGTTTTGTATGTCAAACAGTAACCAAAGGCGAAGACACGGACGAGGTCAGGGTGTTCTATTTAGACAGTTATAGAGATCTTTAACAGTCGGAAAATCATAGGTCTCTTGTACATTGCTACCTGATCTGACATGATCTTAGATTCCTAACCATATCTCTAGTGCTGTGCTGAAGAATTAGGAGTACCCACGAAAAATAACTCGATTAAAGAAAAAAATGAAAACATAGGTACACTGAATGCACCCTGTGCTTCACCGGACAGTTTAAAGGTATTCCCTGGATCAGACCAGAAGTTTAAAAAGAGCTCCCTGGATGACCAGCAAACGTCTATCGACAAATATCCTTGATGCTGCTGTACATTCAGGACTGAAAATTGAAAGCATTAGCATACTAAGTGTATGCCTTTAACAGAAGTTTAGCATGTATGCCCTCAATTATGAAGCTAACATATTTCTTGAGTACTGTGTTCACCATCGCTGTGAATCACACATAAGCAGTGTGGAATTGAAAAACTTTTACCCTAGGAACCCATGAACTGGGGGTGAAGGTGTGGCATAAGGGACATAACTTCAAAACCAGTCTGACAGTCAACCTATACATTTACTTGAAATACGCTGCAAAGAATTTGGCAACGAAGACAAATGTAATGACAAATTTCTTCTAGCTCACTTCCTTGGTGACAAAGAGGTTGCATCTTAAAACAACTTAAAGAGTTTAGACAGAGTTAAAATGCCTGCTGCACAGATCTTTGTGCGCCAAGGAATAATTTCATTGTCTTAAGGAAAATTTCCTGTACCCGCTTTACACTCTTGTGTCATTTACTGAGTCTTTGTGTGTGATGTAAAGCGCTCTAAGACCCTACACTGGTATGAGTAGCGTTGTAAAAGAATTACATTAAAACTAAATTAGTAGTTGCCATTTAAGGGATTATTAATGAAATTACTCACACACAGACATAAATCTTACATGTTTATAGTGCAGGTACATCGGTTACATAGGAGGTTAAACATAGTCAAAAACCCGCCTCCAGGTCATAGGCCCTCATTCTGACCTTGGCGGGCGGCGGAGGCCGCCCGCCAAAGTCCCGCCGTCAGGTTACCGTTCCGCGATCGAAAGACCGCGGCGGTAATTCTGACTTTCCCGCTGGGCTGGCGGGCGGTCGCCTTCAGACCGCCAGCCAGCCCAGCGGGAAAGAGGCTTCCACGATGAAGCCGGCTCGGAATCGAGCCGGCGGAGTGGAAGCTGTGCGACGGGTGCAGTTGCACCCGTCGCGTATTTCACTGTCTGCGCAGCAGACAGTGAAATACATGTAGGGGCCCTCTTACGGGGGCCCCTGCAATGCCCATGCCAGTGGCATGGGCACTGCAGGGGCCCCCAGGGGCCCCGCGACCCCCCCTACCGCCATCCGGATCTCGGCGGTCCGACCGCCGGGATCTGGATGGCGGTAGGGGGGGTCGGAATCCCCGCGGCGGTGCAGCAAGCTGCGCCGCCGCGGAGGATTCAATGGGGCCGCGGTACACTGGCGGGACCCCGCCAGTGGTGCCGGTCCGACCGCGGCTTTACCGCCGCGGTCGGAATCCCCATTGGAGCACCGCCGGCCTGTCGGCGGTGCTCCCGCGGTCCTCCGCCCTGGCGGTCAAAGACCGCCAGGGTCAGAATGACCACCATAGTCTCTATAAATTACTTATGAATTGGTAAGCTAGGTGCCTTTGTTTCCTAGCACTGCATTGGTATCTAGGTGCTAGGCCCCACACGGTTCCTAGATAGGTTGATAACTGAAACAAGCATTTGCAATTCAACGGGTCTCTTATGTCTCCGAGTTAGAGCTATTAGCAGTTGTAAATTCCCAACTGGATTTTTGCCACATTAAATGGAAAAAATAAATAAAAGTGCGATCGCGCTGCTACAGTTCACTCGTAGTGAAACCTATATGCAAAACTGCAATTATCTACGTAACCGGCAAAAGTGCAATTAACTATGTAACAGGGTCGATGTCATGCAAAGCGTTCGACTTCTGCCAAGCGAGATTGCACTGCGAAAAAAGATAAAAAGTAGTCCACAACCCGGATGGAAAACAGCGAGCCTTGCATGTTTTCAGTACTTCGTTGCTGCGCTCGCGGAGGGCTAACCGCTGGAAAAGGCATGACCTATGCGTGCCTTCCACTAATGAAAGCAAGCAGATTTTAAAAGGCAAGCACACGAACCAATGAAAGACACTGACCTGACATGGACGGGGCTCTGAGCCCTTTTCGAACTACTAAAGCATCTCGCAAGCGCATGCGACGCAGGCTCAACCCTAAAAAGGGCTGATGCCCCTTTAAATTAGGTGTTTGTGCCTGGCTGGAGGAGAAAATAAGAAACACCTCTCACTGCCTGTAGGTTGCCGCACCAAACAGAATGCAGATTACGTGCAAGCACAACTTAATTAAGTCCCATTGACAGAAAACACACGAAGTCAAATTCAGCGTATTTGCCTGGTTTGGCCAGATCCAGCCCATGCATGCTGCCCGAACCGGGATCCTACGAGAACCCTTACTTTCCAGCACTGCACGTAGGTTTTAGTATTTTTTCATATTTATCACGAATGAACTAGGTCAAAACGGAAACTATATGTAACATTGCATTGTCTGAGTTGTTAACACTGAATAAAAAAAGGTTTCCCCAGACCTGCCAACCTACGAAACTTGTTTACCCTGTGGAGAGGAGGAAGGCCTTGTGCCGAGCACATTAAATTTCCCGCTTCCACCCTCCAACACCAAAACAACAGAGCTTCTGAGGCTGCCGCCAATGTACCCCGTAATGGACATGGGCTGAGCAGAACCGCCAAACAATTAGCTGGACTCCTACTCTCCTGCACTGTGTGGGGATTTCCAGCTTATTGGGTGCACATGTGTACTATTCGGTCACTCTGCCATTCCCCAGGTAGGCTGAAGGCTCGCGGAATACTTTCAGAGCAGCCACTCGAGGCCTACCGCCTTGTGGTACTGGTTTACATATTTTTCATTTTTGCTAGAGTTGATAGCGGTCTCTTATTCGGTTTGGCTTTAGCCCTACCAAGAAACCTGAAATGCCTTGACTCACTAGCCCACGGATTATAGGGTACAAGAAAAACAGACCTATATGTGCCAGAGAGCTCTATGCATAGCTAAGGCATTCCTAATGACAGCCCGAGACGATGGCAACAGAAATAGGGGCAAGCTGATTATCTCGCTTTATAACCAGATACCAGGAAAGATGAGAATTCCTTCCACAGCTAGTCTGTTGAAATAATAATAGCAATTATTTTCTTAGAAAAGCAACACTAACCAATACTAGATTTATTCCCAAACACTTAGCAGGATCAAAGAGTCAGCTCTTCAATTATGTACTGCTTAGTTCGACTAGGTCCAACCTTTTAGCAAGCACATCTCTTTTTTAATAGCAAATCGTAATTTAGATTCAGATTTTAAAGAGAGTGACCATTTAGTGAACCCACAATTACTTCCTTTAGATTACACCACAGCAGCACCGGAAGCACACACAGTTCAGGCATTGTTCTCAGGTGAAGCGTGTTACACATTCAACCTGCGAGCGCCGTTCATGTAGTAATGCTTCTCCTCAAAAACAATAGAAACCAATTACACAAGAAAGAAAAAAGAAAATAAAACAAATGGTATCGAACGTCGAGTTAAAAACCACACAACTTTACCTGCCAGCACAATAAGCCACGTTGCAAACAACAGAAATGCTTGCGATTTATGATTCCAACACACAAATCTACCAACCTGTAGATGGCGGCCTGACCTCATTGTCAATAACAATCGCACGACATGCTACATGAGCCAGTTCACAAAACCGACAGAGTGCAAATGAAACCTTCATCTATTAAAGGTGACCGAATAATCTGCAGGTCGTCTGGACTTGTACAGGTACCGTTCAACGAAGTCAGAGAGTTGCACACAATGTCCAGAAGAACTTTCATTTAGCTACTTGACAATACTTCCAAGTTATACTTCAATATTCGGGCACCTTCGAAAATGTGCCTTTTAATGGTCTGTAATCATAATCTAAACCTGTGGCTGAATTCTCAGATCCCAACCAAAATTGTTTTTCTCAAGGGGTACATCCCTCAGGGCAGCAGAGGCATTTAAAAAAGACAGTGTGGTCATGTTGCGGAGAGTCTCTGCAGACCAATGATATTTTAACAGTTTCACTGCCCATGTGTTTACGCACCTCTATGATGGAGCTTCAGATTCAAAAAACACAAAACAAGACAAAAAGGTATTTTTAGGTTGCCCATGTACCTATTTGGTTTGTTTGTGCACCCACATAAGCTATATACTTTTATTTTTTTCAGGACACTCATGTATCGGTGCAAATCCCACATCAATATCATATTGCAAACCTGGATCTATAATTTAAAATGTTGTGATATTTTAAAATATGTTAACAAATTTGCTCAATGTTTTCTCAGATGGACGAACATTTGGTGTGCTGCATTTTGAAAATTAGCAAGAGAAATGTCTGTTTAGAGTAAACGCCTTTTAGTCACACATACATCCTCTGGGCTTTACAAAAACATAGCACATCCTAACATCGATGCAACCTAAGCTTTCTACCGATTGGGTGCAAGACCTCCCTCATCTTGACTGGCGGGCTAGGAGATCGCACTGAACTTGACCTTCGTCAGATCTTTCACATTTATTTTTTTCCAAAAAATAGTGATGTCCTCCTGTCACCCACACACAAGAACAAATCCCTGCTAAGGCTTCATACCCAGATCTTTGTTCCTCTGGGTCTCCTGAGCTTGAGGGCACCAGACGTGTATTTTTGTAAGGGGACATGGTTCCTAAAGGGAATTAACTCCGTCCAGTGCTCTTGAGAAAATTAGAAAATAACAAAGTGAAATGCTGGTTTAGGCGACCTGTTTTTTGGTCATGGGTGTAACCACAGGACTATCCGGAAACATACCACAACAAATCTGCGTTCCCCTACTTCTTCTTAGTGTGGGGTTATCACACATAGGTGAGTTTTCCATTAGTTTGAGCAGGTATCCACACTCTACACACCATTAGGTGTTTGTGCTGTAGGATATTCCACACATATTTGCTACTGTTCGGACTGTAGACATTGAGGGCAGCATCTCTTTTGTTACTGTTCCAGGACTGATGTTTGTAAATCTGAGAAATACTAAACACTGAGAAAAGTTGTTAAAAAAAAGTATATTGGTAAAACGAGAACATCTGGCATGGCTGGGTCGATACAGCCCAACCAGCTCTAAATGCAAGTCCCCAAGCCGCACAGCCGCTGCTTGGTACCATCTTGAAACAGTATTTTGCCCACACATTTTTTTAATGTACCAAGATGGCCACGAGGAGCAAATATTAAATTTAATCATTTATTTTAATAATGCAGACATATTCTCACGGTCACTCCCTCCCCTCCCCATCTCTCCAGTTTAGGAAACAACATGGTTTTCTTTTTACATTTTCTTTTTGTGGGATAGAGAAAGCAACAGCTTCGATTTTTAAAGGCGACTTAGAACTCTTTGATGCCACAATTAGCCCAAGAAACAGCAGTGTAGATAAAAGTGTGGCTGGGCCATTACTTCTGAAGTGTTCTGTTCTGTGTAGCATGTGTTATTGTGCTGCAACTCTAACATGCTTCGGATTGAAAGCTGTGGTACAATTCGTATGGCAGTCACCATCATCATCAGCAGCAGCAAGCTTAAACAAGTGATAAACAGAATCTGGCCAGCCAGTACTAGTATTGTTCAATTAGAGAATGTAATAATAATCAGATCTGTACATAAATCGTGACTCTCAGACAGGAGGCCTTAAGGAGTGCTCACCAAAAACATGTTTTAGAATAAAAGAACTATCGTCAGCGCATGCCCATTTTGCCCATAACCCCCCCCCCCCAACATCTGTTGATTAAATCTAGACTTTGAGCAGTCCTTTCCGGTAAAATGGTGGTATGTTAAACAGCACTTTGTGGCTCATTTCTTACATACAGGAACAAAAAACAAGGCTTCAAAAGCTGTAATGAAGAAAGTTATAGGACTTCAATTTTACAAACTATGGATAATCAATACAGTCTTCAAAGAAGACAAGCTACATTGATAACGGCGATTAGTGGTAGTATTCAAATCAGCAAAGGTGAGGAGTAAGATGAAGTCCTCAATCTATGGTCGCATAATCATTGCGATCAAAGTCACACAGACAAATGGGGTTGACAGAAAATGAATTCAATGTAGCAATTTGCTATATATACATATTTTGTTAGACCTGGCATCCTTGGCATGCCTTCCCCTGACTTTTGCCTTCAGACCTCCCGTTTTGCTGACCGCTTTTGATGGCTTTAGGACTCTGGGCACTTTACACTGCTAACCTGTTCAAAAGTGCATATGCTCTCTGATTAAAACATGGCAACATTGGCTTATCTACAATTGGCATATTTAATTTACTCATATGTCCCTAGTAAAATGCACTACCTATGCCCTGGGCCCGTAAATTAAATGTTACTAGAGGGTGTAAGAAAGTACCATCTTGTCTGGCATGTTACCCCCATATTGCACTGTATGTATGTTGTTTTAGCCCTTGTGTCACTGGGATCCTGCCAGGCAGGACCCCAGTGCTCAAAGTATGTGGCCTGTATGTGTTCCCTGTGTGGGGCCTATCTGTATCACTGAGGCTCTGCTAACCAGAACCTCAGTGTTTATGCTCTCTCTGTTTTCCAAATTTGTCACTGCAGGCTAGTGACTAAATTTACCAATTCTCATTGGCACACTGGTACACCCATATCATTCCCTTGTACATGGAACTAAGGTACCCAGGGTATTGGGGTTCCAGGAGATCCCTATGGGCTGCAGCATTTCTTTTGCCACCCATAGGGAGCTCAGACAATTCTTACACAGGCCTGCCACTGCAGCCTGCGTGAAATAACGTCCACATTATTTCACAGCCATTTTTCACTGCACATAAGTAACTTATAAGTCATCTATATGTCTAACCTCAACCTGGTGAAGGTTGGGTGCCAAGTTACTAGCCAAGGTGTCCCCACATCGTTCAGGGAAAATTCCCCAGACTTTGTGAGTGCGGGGACACCATTACACGCGTGCACTATACATAGGTCACTACCTATGTATAGCGTCACAATGGTAACTCCGAACATGGCCATGTAACATGTCTACGATCACGGAATTGTCCCCCCAATACCAATCTGGTATTGGGGGGACAATTCCATGATCCCCCGGGTCTCTAGCACAGAACCCGGGTACTGCCAAACTGCCTTTCCGGGGTTTCCACTGCAGCTGCTGCCAACCCCTCAGACAGGTTTCTGCCCTCCTGGGGTCCAGGAAGCCCTGGCCCAGGAAGGCAGAACAAAGGATTTCCTCTGAGAGTGGGTGTTACACCCTCTCCCTTTGGAAATTGGTGTGAAGGGCTGGGGAGGAGTAGCCTCCCCCAGCCTCTGGAAATGCTTTGATGGGCACAGATGGTGCCCATCTCTGCATAAGCCAGTCTACACCGGTTCAGGGACCCCCCCAACCATGCTCTGGCACAAAACCGGACAAAGCAAAGGGGAGTGACCACTCCCCTGACCAGTACCTCCCATGGGAGGTGCCCAGAGCTCCTCCAGTGTGTCCCAGACCTCTGCCATCTTGGAAACAGAAGTGTGGGGGGCACACTGGACTGCTCTGAGTGGCCAGTGCCAGCAGGTGACGTCAGAGACCCCCTCTGGTAGGCTCTTACCTTTCTTGGTAGCCAATCCTCCTTTCTTGGTAGCCAAACCTCCTTTTCTGGCTATTTAGGGTCTCTGCTTTGGGGAATTCTTCAGATAACGAATGCAAGAGCTCACCAGAGTTCATCTGCATCTCCATCTTCAACCTCTACCAAGGATCGACCGCTGACTGCTCCAGGACGCCTGCAAAACCGCAACAAAGTAGCAAGACGACTACCAGCAATATTGTAGCGCCTCATCTTGCCGGCTTTCTCGACTGTTTCCTGGTGGTGCATGCTCTGGGGGTCGCCTGCCTTCACCCTGCACCAGAAGCCAAGAATCTCCTGTGGGTCGACGGAATCTTCCCCCTGCTAACGCAGGCACCAAAAGATTGCATCACCGGTCCTCTGGGTCCTCTCTCATCCTGATGAGCGTGGTCCCTGGAACACAGGAACTCTATCCAAGTGACTCCCACAGTCCAGTGATCCTTCAGTCCAAGTTTGGTGGAGGTAAGTCCTTGCCTCCCCACGCTAGACTTCAAACCTGTGTACTGCGTGATTTGCAGCTGCTCCGGCTTCTGTGCACTCTTCCAGGATTTCCTTCGTGCACAGCCTAGCCTGGGTCCCCAGCACTCCGTCCTGCAGTGCTCAACCCGCTGAGTTGGCCTCTGATGTCGTAGGACCCTCTTTTGTAACTCTGCGTGGACTTCGGTTCACAAACCTTCCAAGTGCCTGTTCAGGTACTTCTGCTGGTGCTGCCTGCTTCTGTGAGGGCTCTCTGAGTTGCTGAGCGCCCCCTCTGTCTACTCCTCCAAGGGGCGACATCCTGGTCGTTCCTGGTCCTCAGCAGCACCCAAAAACCTCTACCGCGACCCTTGCAGCTAGCAAGGCTTGTTTGCAGTATTTCTGCGTGGGACTTCTGCAACCTTCATTGCGACGTGGGACATCTTCCATCCAAAGGAGAAGTTCCTAGTCCTCTTCGTTCTTGCAGAATTCCAAGCTTCTTCCATCCGGAGGCAGCTTCCTTGCACCTTCGTCCGGGGTTTCCTGGGCTCCTGCCCACCCTGGACACTGTCGCGACTATTGGACTTGGTCCCCTTGTTTTGCAGGTCCTCAGGTCCAGGAATCCGTTTTCAGTGCACTGCTGGTGTTTGTTGTTCTTGCAGAATCCCCCTATCGCGACTATTGTGCTCTTTTGGGGTAGTAGGTGTACTTTACTCCTACTTTTCAGGGTCTTGGGTTGGGGTATCTTGGACACCCTGACTGTTTTCTTACAGTCCCAGCGACCCTCTACAAGCTCCCATAGGTCTGGGGTCCATTTGTGATTCGCATTCCACTTTTGGAGTATATGGTTTGTGTTGCCCCTAGACCTATGCTTGCCTATTGCAACCTATTGTAATTCTACACTGTTTGCATTACTTTTCTGACTCTTACTTACCTATTTGTGGTTTGTGCACATATAACTTGTGTATATTACTTACCTTCTTACTGAGGGTACTCACTGAGATACTTGTGGCATATTGTCATAAATATAAAGTACCTTTGTTTTTAGTAACTCTGTGTATTGTGTTTTCTTATGATATTGTGCATATGATATAAGTGGTATAGTAGGAGCTTTGCATGTCTCCTAGTTCAGCCTAAGCTGCTTTGCCATAGCTACCTTCTTTCAGCCTAAGCTGCTAGAAACAACTCTATTCTACTAATAAGGGATAACTGGATCTGGCACAAGGTGTAAGTACCATTGGTACCCACTACAAGCCAGGCTAGCCTCCTACAGTGGGCCTGCAGCACTGATTGTGCCACCCACTTAAGTAGCCCTTCAACGTGTCTCAGGCCTGCCACTGTACAGCCTGTGTGTGCAGTTTTAAACTGCTATGTGGATCTGTCAAGTTAACCCCCTCGCCAGGCACCAGCCTTCCTCTTTAATAAGTCACTACTACAGCAGGCCCTGGAAAGCCCAAGGGCAGGGTGCAGTGTAGTACAAAAGCAGGACATGTACTTTTCAGTTTTACATGTCCTAGTAGTGAAAAACTCTTAATTCCATTTTCACCACTGAAAGGTCTATCACTCCCACAGGATAACATTGGGATTACCTCATTACATTTTAGCAGTGTGATTTCCAAATGGGAAATGAGGGGACCCTTACATTTAGTGTCTCTGAAAACAGAATTTAAAATCACAACTCATGGTGAAGTCGGATTTTAAATTGTAATTCTGAAAATGTCACTTTTAGAAAGTTGGCAGCTTCTTCCTTCAGCCATTTTATGCCTTCTGCTTATCTCTGAATACATGTCTCGGGTGAGTGACAGCTGGGCTTTGTCCATTCACTCTAGAAAGCCACACACAAAGGGAGCCTAGGTGTGACTGATGGACCGTCAACATCCCGATGGGCCATCCTGGGCAGGTGTGGAGGGAGGGGTTGACACTTTCATCTGAATAGGCTGTGTCCTATCCACACACAAAGGAATGCATAGCTCCCTGAAGTGAGTCTGGAGCCAGGGCTGAAGGGAAGGGACTCTGTGCACTCCAAAGGCATCTCTCTGCAGATTTCCCCACATCAAAGGCCTAAAGGGGTTTAAGTACTGGACCTCAGACACCACCAACTCAGTACACTTCTGGACCTGTGGATACTCTGCCAGGCAGAAAGACTACTGTGCTGCTAAAAGGACTGCCACTCTGCTGGACTGCTACTCTGCTGGAGTTCTGCTTTACTGTGTTGACCTGGTGCCCTACTTGCTTGTGAGTGACAAGGACTGGACCTGGATCTCTCCAAACCAGAACAAAAGTGACTCCAAGGGCTTGCTGGTTTGGCTCCTGATTGAAGTCTCAGGGATGTAAAAGATGTCTAAGTCCTCAGCTACAGCACCTGGAATCTGCCAATTGTGAGTCTTGTCCAACAAGTGGTGCCAATCCAGTCCTGAGCCCTTTGAAGTGGGTACAAAGAGGGGGGCGGAGCATAACTAGCTAAGATGGCAGCCACCTAATCTCAGAGCCCGCCAAACATCCTCTTTTTTGTCCTGGCGACAGGGGCTCCTGCTGCCTGGAAGTGGGGTCAGGGAGGTGCTGGTGTGCGGGCCTGATGAACATTGTGGCACGGGATCGCGGGGCCTGCATATTAGACCGGCACGGCCTGAACTTGGACCCGCAGACAAGAGCAGTTAGGCCTCGGACCCTCTCGGGATGATCTGGAGCCAAATCCACCACCGCTCGATAAGCGGGAGGGGGCCGGGGTTGATGGGAATGCAGTTAGGCTCTCTGCGCCCTCAGGAAGAGATCGGGTCTGCCCCACTGCCACTCACCCCACCTCCCAGAGAAGTTGGCACAGTACAGAGGAGGTGAGGAGCGGCAGAAGGTAGGCGGGGCACGCATATAGGCCCCCCACGGTCACCGCATGTGGAGCAGCTCGACCTAATGGAGGGAGCCTTCAGGAACCCTGCTCGACTAGAGTCATCTGATGTTGGGGCAGGACGGCCCAGTTGTGCAAGGGGCTGTGAAGACAGATCACCATTTTCTTGGGGTCACTGTGGGTCGCTTGGGGCTCCTTCCTGGGCCCTCCTGGATCAAGGTGCCCTCAGCTGGAGGCCTGGTGGAGTCCGATCTGTAGGGGAGCTGGGGCCTGGCGCAGCATAGAACTCAGTGGGATAACTGTGTTGCATAACCCACCCGGCCTGTCGTTGAGAAAACGTGGATCTTGCCCTGATGGCGACGCTTTGAGTGGCTCTGGAGACCATTATTAACTTGTGGAGGCAGTGAACCTGGGACCATCGGGTGTCTGTATACCCTCCTGCATTTGAGCAGTGGCCCACTGGTATTGCATGGAAGTTGGTGAAAGGGGCTGCAGGGATGTGGCCTGCCCCGCAGGTCTACCTGTACACTGCCAGTGAGACGGACCCATCAGTTGGCCCTGGTGGTAGAGCAAGGAGGCACCCTGATTATATATGTACTGCGACAGTTGCTCCCACCAAGGGGGCCCCTGAAACTCGCGACTCCTGGCTTACTCAATCAACAGTCCAGCGGAACGCGCTGGCCCGGGGACCTCCTCTGGCATCCTGGTGCCGGCTTTCATGCGCTGTGGTTCCAGTCCTTTACTCAATAGTTGGCACACACTGACCATGGGAAAGCCCCGGCCCAAATCTCAAGGATCAAACATGTCTGTCTCGTGCTCTGATCGGACAGAGAAGTGGGTGAGGGCCCTGCACCCTCCAATATGCAAGACACCCTGAATAAGATACTGGGGACAATTGAGTATACTAAATTGACTCTGAGACAAGAGATAGGCACGGTCTCTGCTGAATTAAGCCACCTATGCACCGATCATCACAAATTGTCAGATAGGGTGAAGGACGCTGGAGCGGCGCTGGGGAACCATCAGGCAATGAAGTTACACACTGCCCCACTCACCGAGCAGGTCCAGAAACTTGAACATCGAGCAGAAGATGCCGAGGGACACAGCAGGCGTACCAATATGCGCATTGTGGGGCTCCTGGGGGGACCGGACGCAATGACCTATCTGGAATCCAGCTGCAAACACTTATGGAGGATCACCCCTCCATGCCGTTCTTTGCACTGGAAAGGGTGCACCAGGTCCCGGCCCACCCGCAGGCACTGGGGAGGTCGCCCAAACCAATTGTGGCTAAACGCCTATACTACAAAGACCGTGACGGACAGCACGTGAAGCAGGCCCGTTTGAGGTAGGTGGTGGTTGGGCCACAATGTTCCCAGATTTCATGGTAGCGGTCCAGGCCAGGTGTGCCACCTTCACTGCGGTGAAATGGGTTTTATGTGACAAATTAATCAGATACTCATTGATGATTCCTTCTACACTAAAGATCATGTTTGAGGGCTGCACCAAATTCTGCAAGGATCCAGATGAGGCTTGGGCATGGCTTGAGACGTGGGTGTCGAGATGGCTGGTTGCAAGGACCCTAGGCCACCCAGGCGCCAAGGTAAGAGGCAGCACTCACGGGCCTCAGCAGAACCTGCTTGAGTGACAAAACCCACACAGCTGAAGCCTGTGGTCATTTTGGAAACACATTACAATGTTAAGGGGCCCTGTGGGGGGGGGGGAGGGGGGGGGGGGGACATGGGGAGGTGTGGACTAAAACACCTAATGCACTCAGTAGTTGGAATGGTGGCCACGCATTTTGATCTTAAATTAATGTCCTGAAATATCCGGGGATTGGGCTCCATGGCCAAACGTCATAAAATTATCTTTTAAATGAAACTTAGGGGGTACATATCGCCATATTGCAGAATTCACACCACACAAAAGTGGAGGTGGAGCGTCTCTGGAGGCGCTGGGGGGTGCAGTTATTTGCAACTATATATTCTGCATCTGCAAGGGGAGCAACAGTCCGGGTGAGAGCGGGGGTACCCTTTGAAGCTTCCTCAGTGGATGTGAACAAAGAGGGCCGTTATGTGCTTGTGGAGGGATGCCTCTATGGTAAACTTGTAGAGCTGTATATGGCTCTAACCAAGAACATATCCCCTTTTTACATTCTGTGGCTGCCTGCCTGACAAGATTCATTGATGTCCCACTCCTCCTAGGGGGTGATTTTAAAGAGTCTTGGATTTTCTCCTAGACCGCTCGAGCCGCAGTTGCAGGGCACAGAGACAATTAGGGTGGCGACGGGCATGACAAACTGGATAACCCAGTGGGGCATGGTGGACATATGGCGCCTTCAAAACCCCCATGATGGAGACTACTCGTACTACTCCCTTCTATATTGGGCACACACTAGAATAGACTGTATTCTATGCTCTGCTTCCATTAGTGGTATGGTCATGCAGACAGAATACCTTGGTCAGACCATATCTGACCATAGCCCTCTGCGAATCTCACTACAGAGGCTCGCCCCTGCCGGTCCTGACATGGCGGTTACACTCCAACGCATTAGAGGACGAGGTCTATCAGGAGGCATTGACGGCTAGGCTGACTGACTATTTGTCACTGAACCCTGGGACAGCATTTAACCGGGGAGTGGAATGGGAGGCCTTAAAAGTGGCAATGCAAGGGCACTGCCTGAGACAAACAGTGGGCATTAGGCAAGACCTTGAGCCAGATGCCACGTGCTTAGAAGCCATCCTCCACAAATACGACAATGAACTATATGGCACCCGGGGCACAGACAAGGCTTCTGGGGACTCAGGAACTATATAATATTGGGCTGGAGCGCCTTCGTTGCCACAACTATAAGAAATTTATTAGCAGAGTGCATGAGGAAGAAAGGGCAGGAAGGTGGTTAGTCTGGTTGGTTCGCTCGGGGGCTGAAGGGACACCGACCACCAAACTGACCACCATGGAGGGGACCACACTGTATTCACCCACTCATATAAACAGAGTTTCTGACCACCTATATGTCTTTACACAGCCCCTTGCAGGTGGGTGGGTCTGATAAAAAAGAGAGCTTCCTGGCTGCCCTACTCCAGGGTGTTCTCTCTGAGCCGGATAGAGATGTACAGGAGGCACGGCTGACAGTGGAGGAAATTAAGGCTGCATTAAAACCTTGATGACGTGTAAGACCCCGGGCTCCGATAGCTTGCTGCTGGAATTTTATAAACTGTATACTGGAGTCTTGGCACTGCGGCTCACAGAGATGTATGCCGAGGCCTTTGAGGGGCAGGTCCTGCTGTACTCAACACACGAAGCAGTGGTAGTCCCGTTACCTAAATCCACACAGTCTGATGTGAGGGTTACGGATTCGGCTGCTGTCCATGCTGAATACAGACTTTAAGATACTCTGCAACGCCCTAGCGACCAGATTGTTGCCCCACGTGTGCGCTCTGATACACAATGACCAAAATGGATTCATACCTACCCGGGGCACCTCCCATAACCTCCGTAGGCTCTATTCCCTGCTATATGACTACTCCTATCCTTCAAGCCCAACAGAAATAAATGTGTCGGTGGAGCTTGAGAAAGCTTTTGACACTGTGAGCTGGGACTTCCTGGGGAACACCACGTTGCAGATGGGACTATGACTGCTTGGGGTGACTGAGTCAAGTTACTTTATTCACACCCTACTGCACAGGTTAAGACGAGATGGGTGGTTTCAAGTAGTTACAGCATTCAAAGAGGCGCACGACAGGGGTGTCAGTTGTCACCGCTGTTTGCTATAGCCATTGAACCCCTGGCAGCATGACTCAGAGAAGTGAGACACGACTGGGGACTATATCAGAACGGAAGCTGCCATGTAGTCTCATTATATGCCGACAACCTCCTTGTATATCTCAGGGACGGGCGTTGAAGTTATCACGAGTGGCACATATTGCCCAGATGTCGTCACTTGGGCACCCCGCTTATTCCGTTATTTTGGTGTTCAGATCTATCATGAACTTCAGGACCTCCGGGAGGGCAATTTGGGAAAGGCGCATTGAGTGCTACGGGCAGCCGTCACCTTTTGGCGCTCCCTCTGCTTACCCATTATGGCACGCATGTCCCTCACTAAGATGATGATGCTTCCCAGGCTACTCTATTATTTTGCTAATCTGCCCATATTGCTCCTGGCCTCCTAGTTCGTCATTGGATGTACTACTTTGGGAACTACTATGGGACTGTGGGCGTCAGCGGGTGGCCCTGGCCACTCTTCGCTTACCAGCAGAGGCAGGAGGGCTAGGAATACCAGACTTTGAGCTTTATTTTTTGGCAGTCCAGTTCCAGTTCCCTACAAGTTGGCTCAGTGGTGTGGACCTTTCAGAGACAGCTCCCAATGCGAAATACATGAATCGGAGTGGGCTTCTAGCCTCAATACTGAAATCTAATCTTGGGGGCCCCAAACCAGGTGTACTGATGGCGTCAGCCCTCGCCAACTGGTGGAGGGCACTAAGGAAAACAAAGACTGGAGCACCTTATGCGCCGGCTACTCCTCTGGTGGAAATCCCCCAGGTGACCCATATTCCTGCTTCATAAAAAGACAGCTATGTCACTGGACGGCAGCAGGAATACAAACTTTGAATGAACTGCACTGCCAGGGAATGCTGATTCCGTTTGGCAACCTGGCGGAGCAAACTGGCTATCCTCAAGGGCAATTCTTGACATACGAAGCAGTGGTGAGGGCTATTCTGGACCTCTAGGAAGAGGCACCAGAGGAGCCAACAACATATATGGTCCTTCAGACCATGCTGTCTATCAGAGGGGGTTCTCACCTTGTCTCCTGGATATCTAGAGCATTGCTTGGAATGATACCTAGTCTGTTAGATGCCCTCCGTACCAGATGGGAGACCGACCTGAATATAACCCTCATTGACTTAGAGTGGAGCAAGTTATTAGCTTAAGCGCCAACAGTGTCTCGAAATACACAACTGAAATATGTTCAGTACAGTCACACCCACAGTACTTACCTTACTCCACGTTGGCTTAGGCTTATATATAGCGGTGATGCGGTGTGCTGTCCCCACTGCACCATGCAGGATGCAGACTTTGGTCATATGACCAAGGGGTGCCCGTGACTTCAAGACTTTTGGGACAGGGTCATACAAACAATAAATTGGGTCCTGTAGAGAGGACTTGAGAACTCCATAGCAACCTGCTTCCTGGGTTTGTACAGTAAACCTTGTCCCAAGGGGATTGGTAACAAATTTGTGGACCTGGCTTTGATCCTTGCTAAGTGCCTAAACGCAGAGTATCACTGGCCTGGAGACAAAGCAGAGGATCTAGCCTATTCACATGGTGTGTGGATGTTACTAAGTGAGCCAAAGCAGAAGAGAGGGTCTGGAGGAGGGAGGACAGTAAACAGATCATGCGTAAGCCAATAGCTCCTCTGTGGACTAAGCTGATAGATGAGTGGGAAACAATGGGCCTGGGCGAGGAGTCCGACTCAGAGGGAACCTCAGGAAGTGAAGACTGAGCCAGACAGTGATGACTTAGTAGAGGAGATATACAAACTGAGGGCATGAGTGATTGGTAGGCTAGGGCCCCTCAAACCTACCCCTTTCAAACCTACCTTTCCACTGCCTATTCCCCACGGATTCTTTAGTTGGTATTGAATGGATGGTACAACGTAGCGAGGCTACAGCTACTTAGGGCACCTGAGATGTGTCTACACCACGGGTGACTTCATAGTGTCTAGTTTTTTTAAGTTTGGTTAGTTCTGCATATGTGGCAAGAATGCATTGGATGTTAAGTCAACACGTAATACTCTACTCCCTGAGTCAACCCGGCCCTAGCCTGGCCATGGACTACATTATACCAACAAGTAGATATCACTTCTAATTATCTTACATACAGGCTGCATGTTTGAAAATTGCTATCCTATACTAATTGGGACAAGTTCGCTGAGATGCCCGTGCCGTGGACTTGTGTACACCTGAAGCAGCTATATATGCACAATGGTTGGAGAATATGTGATGTAAACTAAATGTAATTTATGAAATTCCAATAAAATATAAGTATTAAAAAAAAGTGGGTATAAAGAGCTGCTCCAGTCAAAATCAACACTTAACACCAGTGACCCACTTGGAATACGCACATCTCCATCCTTGCCAAACCATCGCTGCGATGATCAATGACACTAGATCGCCAACGGCATGGTGCTTCGCCTTCATTTATAATGCATTTCCAAGTTTATGTAGCTCGTACCGAATGCATCGCCTGCATCCTAGGGATCCACAACAACGCATTGCCTCCCCTATTCTTCCACCTCCCTCAACGCAAACAAGGTACTTTTGCAGCAGGAGAAGGCCGTCTCTGTATCCGTGGTCGGCCTGAACTTTCAGATTTGAGCCGGTCTACCGCGACCAGATAGCCCCAGTTGGCGGTTTAAGCTTTTAAGCACTACATTTCAATTTATTCTTTAAAAATTAATATCTCAAGTTATACTTATTAGACATAAATTGTTTCGGTCCTGTGTTGTTCATTGAATTAAGCTCTGTTTTCTAACAAGGTAACGTTTTGTGTGGTGTCTGCACTGTTTTACTGTTTGAAGTGCAGAACAAATACTTCACACACTGCCTGACTGCTCTGTGCCAAGCCACTAGGGGGTGAGCACAGATTATTTTGGGGTGCTTTTGTGATTTACCCTGACTAGGTCTGTGGTTCCTGCTTGGACAGAGTGCACATCTCTGCCAACCAGAACATAAAATATATATATATGTGTGTTACCCAGTAGAAATCTGTTTGTGGCATGTAGTGCTGCAGATTCACATGTGCCCTCCTTCCTCCCTGGAAGCCTGTAGCCATTGCAGTACTTTATTTGTAAAAACTGATGTCTACTGGGTAAGTAACATTTTCAGTTCAATGGCATGTGTAGCTGCAGATACACATGCTTTGTATAGACTGTATCCTTGTGCACGTACACGTTAGACAAGTCTGGCTT
Organism: Pleurodeles waltl; assembly: GCF_031143425.1. Lineage (NCBI taxonomy): Eukaryota > Metazoa > Chordata > Amphibia > Caudata > Salamandridae > Pleurodeles > Pleurodeles waltl. The sequence continues at coordinate 889,970,752 of NC_090442.1, read as the reverse complement.
CCTCATCTATAAATAGAACAAGATAGGCAGCAGGCTCTAATGGATTCACCGTGAGGCTGAACTACCAGCCAATTAAGTAGATCAAATCAACAAGATTGCTGCAATTTTTAGCTAGCAGAGACTCATTTATCTGACTTCATCATATTTTGTTTACTTTCTACCCAAAACTAGAGCATTTAACCTGATTAAATCAGGGCTGCAGATCCTTAACTTTAACATAGGACCACGCCAACAAGTTTTAAATAGGACTTTAAACACTTGGCTCATTTTCATGGAACAATCTAAGAAATTCCTGAAGTCATTGGGTAACTATAAAGCAATTTTTCGCTTTATTTTCAAACCCTATACAGAAGACTCAACCTTGGAAACAACAATAAGACAATTATATATATATATATATATAAAAATGTTCTCTAGATGCAAAGTAAAAAAGTGGTATTATTAACAACACACCAGGGCTACATGAGATGGAAGGTGAATTGGTATAGTTTTATTGTTAACATGACTAGGATGTGTCAGAGTACAATTAAATAGGGGTGAGTACGCCTTCAAATTGGTTTATTTTCTAAATTAATTATGTAAATTTTGTTTCCATCTCTTAAGAGGTCGACTATCACATCAAGAAGTAGTGAACTCATGTTAAATATGGATTTGATAATATAACCATACAATATGTTGTACTGTTGAATCAATAGATGCTGACCAGAAGGCAGGCAAAGTACTGATACATGCTTTCTGTATTATATTCTAGGTGCTTCCTATTTCAATATTCTGCCCTGATGATGACCCGCCTGAATTAATTTCTTTGATTGGGGTCAAAACATCGACATTGTATTAGAAATTGTGGATTGACTTTGAAAACTTCAGCAAGCTCACAGTACCTATGGGTATAGGTTCTTATTTGAGACATGATAAATTTAACCACTGTTTGGTTTTAGTTTTCATGTAAATAGCACTGCAGCACTTATACTAACACATAATTCACTCACACTGCGCCGTTATACAGGAGCACCTCGATTACTTTACTTTAAATTGTTGAATTAACTTTCCAATAAACGTGATATACTACTCACAAACCTCATCAGTACAGAAAGTTCTTTATGGTACAACCACTGTTGTGGAGGTTAACTCATATCCTTCCCCAGAGGGACCAAAACAGTTTTTGACATATTGTATAGACTGTAAAGCAGTCCCCTCCCAAAATAAGCAGTGGCTAGCCAGTAGGAGTTGGAGTAGTCTGAAATAGTGTTTTAAGCACTGCTTGACCAACTTTTGCTTGCTGTTGAGATAACACATCCACACAGTAGTGTTTAGTAAATGTATGTGGTGTAGATCATGTGGCTGTTTACATATATCTGCCATTGGTATATTTCCTAAGAATGCTATTGAAACTCCTTTTTTTGTAGTGGAATGTGCTTTAGAAGTTACTAGTAACTGTGTTTTAGCTTTAAGATAGCAAGTTTGAATACACTTTACTATCCATCTGGCTAATCCTTGTTTTGAAATAGGACTACCCTTGTGAGGTTGTTGAAAAGCCACAAAGAGTTGTTTATACTTTCTGTAAGTTTTTGTTCTATATATATAATAGATGAGAGCTCTTTTAACATGAAGGGTATGAAGAGCTCTTTCAGCAACTGAATCTGGCTATGGATAGAAGACTGGCAATTCCACTGACTGATTGATATGAAACTGTGAACCTACTTTTGGTACCAATTTTGGGTTTGTCCTAAGGACTATTTTGTTCTGGTGTCTTCTAAAGTGAATGCTTGAATTTCACTAACTCTTCTTTAAGAACTGATTTCTACTAAGAAGACAACCTTCCATGATAAAAACTGAAGAGGGCAAGAATGCATGGGCTCAAATGGTGGGCCCATAAGTCTGTTGAGTACAATGTTAAGATTCCAGGCAGGAGCTCATGGAGCTCTAGGTGGGATAATACCTTTAAGGCCTTACATGAAAGCCTTTATAACAGGAAATCTTAACAGAGATGTGTGCTGTCTGTTTTGGAGGTAAGCAGCTGTTGCTGTTAAATACATTTTAAGAGAGGAGTATGCAAGATTTGCTTTTTGTAAATGTAGCAAATAACAGACTATATCCTGTACTGAAGCTTTAAGTGTGTTAATGTTTGGGCTGACAATAACAGACAAAATGTTTCCATTTAGCTGCATAGCACTGTCTAGCTGTAGGTTTGCGCGCTACCTTTAGAATATTCATACATTCAGATGGAAGCTGTAAATAGCCAAATTCTATGACTTCAGGAGCCAAATTGCCAGGTTGAGAATACTGGGATTGGATGCCTGATGTGACCTTTGTTTTGAGTAGATAGGTTTGGTCTGTTTGGTAGTATCTGAAGCGGTACTACAGACAGATACAACAATGTTGTGTACCAGTGTTGACGTGCCCACGTGGGAGCTATGAGTATCATAGTGATGGATCTTGTTGATCAGAAATTAAATTAGTGGGAGAGGTGGAAAAGCGTAAGCATATATCCCTGACCAATTGATCCCTGGAGCATTGCCCTTGGATTGAGGGAGTGGGTACCTGGATGCAATGTTAGGGCATTTTGCGTTTTCGCTTGTGGCGAAGAGGTCTATGTCTGGTGTTTCCCACATTTGGAAGTATTGTTGAATCACCCGTGGGTGAATCTCCCATTTGTGTACTTGCTGCTGCGGACTGATTATGAGGTTCGCTAGTTGATTATGGATCCCTGGAATATACTCTGCTAGTAGTTGAATGGGATTGTGAATTGCCCATTTCCAAATTGTCTGTAGCCAAAAGGGACAATAGAGATGAATGTGCTGCCCCCTGTTTTTGCTGATAATACATTGAGGTCATGTTGTCTGTCCTTATTAACACTGTCTTGTGTGTGATTTGTGTTAAAAAGCTTTGAGTGCTAAGAACACTCCTAGTAATTGCAATGGTTTATGTGATAAGTGTGTTGGATTGAGTCCCATTCCCCTTGTATGTGAGGTTGTTGAGATGGGCTCCCCAACCTGTCATTGATGCATCCATTGCGATTATGGTCTGTGGCACAAGGTCCTGAAAGGATGCCCCTTTAATAAGCTGGTGTGATTCCACCATTGCGGAGATTGATAAGTCTAGCGGTCCAACAACACTAGATCCTGAATGTGACTGTGTGCCTGAAAACATTGCTGAGAAAGACACTGCTGTAGTGGTTTCATGTGTAGTCGTGCATTGGGTACTATTACTATGCATGAGGCCATCATTCCCAATAGTTTAATGGCCAACTTCACTGTATAAATGTGGTTGTATTGCAGCTGAGATTTGAAACAGTAAAATGTATGAATCCTCACTGGGTTTGGGTATGCTAATCCTGATTGAGTGCTCAGAATTGCTACTAGATGTGGCTGTATTAGGGCTGGCTGCAGGTGAGATTTCTGATAATTGATTGTGAATCCTAGGTTATGTAGGGTGTCCACTGCATACTGTGTGTGCTGTTGACAGATCTGAATTGTACTGGCTTTTATGAGCCATCGTACAGATACGGAAAGACATGTATGTGTTGTCTTCTGAGGAAGGCTGCAATCACCACTAGGCATTTGATGACTACCCTTGGTGCTCTTGTTACTCCGAATTGTAGTACTTTGGATTGGTAGTACTTTCCTGCTATAACAAACCTTAGATATTTTTGATGTGCTGGATATATGGGAATGTGGAAATAAGCATCTTTTAGACCTGTAATATTGTTTCTCTAGTAGGGGAATGATGTCTTGTACAGAGACCATGTGAAAGTGTTCTGAAAGAATGTACTGATTGAGGGGTCTGAGATCTAAGATTGGTCTGACAGTACCATCTTTCTTTGGTATGAGGAAGTATAGTGAATACACTCCTGCCTCTTGTTGGGATATAGGTACCATGTCTATGGCACCTTTGAGTAATATTGATTGTACCTCCTGTTTTAATAAATTAAGATGTTTCAGGGTAAGTTTGTGTGAACGAGGGGGAATGTTTGATGGAGTATATATGAGTTCTAGGCAATAACCAAGTTGGATACTTGACAGAACCCATTGCTCTTTAGTAATGTTGTGCCATTGTGGGTAACAAAAAAATCATCTTCCTCCCACAGGAGATGTATGCTCTGTGGGGATGTGTAGGAAGTCACTGTTTTGTTGAGGTGGAAGAACCTCTTGGCGCGGTTTATCTACCTTTCCCTCCATAATTATTTCCTCTGAAGGAGCCTCTGTTGTAATATTGTGGCCCTTGTTTTTGTTGGGATGTGGATGGTTGTGTGGTTGATGATTTGAAACCACCCCAAACTGTGGCCTACGAAAAGTTCCCCGAGTAGATGTAGTGTATAACACACCCATAGCTTTAGTTGTTTCAGAGTCCTTTTTCAGCTTCTCTATTGTGGTATGAACCTCTGGCCCAAATAGATGTTCTTTAGTAAAGGGCATATTTAATACTGTCTGTTGTATTTCTGGCTTAAAAACTGAAGCCCTTAACCATGCGTGTCTTCTAATGATGATACGTGTGTTGATCCCCCTAACCGCTGTATCTGCTTCATCTTTAGTGGATCTGATTTGGTTATTGTAAATAAGCTGCCCTTCCGCTACTATTTGTTGTGCCCTTTTTTGATGTTCTGATGGAAAGTACTGCCACAAGTCTTCCATTTGGTCCCAATGAGCCCTATCATATCTTGATAAATGAGAGTTTGCAATCCTCCAATATTTAGCAGCTTGAGTTGCTATTCTTTTACCTGCTGCATCAAATCTGCGACTTTCCTTGTCTGGAGGAGGAGCATCCCCTATAGATTGGCTATTGGCCCTCTTTATTGCTACACTGACCACTGTAGACGCAGGTGGTAGTTGTGTTCTAATAAAAACCGGACCCCAGGGTGCAGGTTCATAATTTTTATCCATCCTTGGTGTAATGATTCTGGATTTTACTGGTTCTCTGAAAATGTCTTCTGCATGTTTAAACATGCCTGGGAGCATAAGGAGACGCTCATACTCTTTATGAGAAGAGGTTAAGGTATCAAATAAAAAATCATCCTCAATAGGTTCTGTATGCAGTTGTACATTATGACACGCAGCTGCTCTAGCTATAACCTGATTGCAAGCAGTGGTATCTTCAGGTGGAGATAGCCTTGCAGGGTATAAATCAGGATCATTAGGAGGAATGGGATCTGTGTCATTATATGTCCCATGGGTCTATATCCTCTTGAGTGTCATATAAATCCTCCCTATGTGGTGAAACAGGGCATTGTGGTGAAAATTGTGTAGGTGAAGGTGGTGGAGTATCTGGTGGTGTAGAAGCAGAAAGTAAAGGAGAATGTGGTGGTGAAGGCTGTTGTGGTGCCTTTGGTTTCTCCTTTTGTTCAAATATTTTAGCAGGTGGAGGCCCAGCTTCCAAAGTTTCTTGAAAAGTCAATTTTCTTTTGATTATTGGAGGAGGAGAGGCTATTATCCTTCCTGTGTCCTTATGTATATATATATATCTTTCGCTGTTTAGCATCCATTACTTCCAAAATGGGCCTTATTTCTTAAGACTCCTCAGTAACTGGAGCATATTTACCAACAACCGGTTTCAGCTCTGAAAGTTTGGATACCGAATGCTTGAGTCGCTCCTAGAATGTCGGCTCTGAAAGCGTTGTTACTTTTTTCGGCTCGGTACCAAAACAGGTGTGGCAAGCTGTTTGCTTGGTGCGGAATGCACTTTGGCCTTTTGTTTAGGTGCCGAAATCGAAGGTTGGTCATCCAACTGTATTTTTCAGGTCAAACCATGGCTGGCAAGCAGTGGGGGGCTGAAGACCAGTGAATAAGTCTGTATGATTGTTTTTGGGTGATGGGAGTGGTCTGGTGTACTCACGTACTATGCCGGTAGAATGGATTAGCTGTCAACATCGGAATCTCGATCCGAATCAGAGTCCGCGATGGAAACGGTCACATGGTGTGCCAATTCCTCTTCTGCGTGTTCATTCCTGAAGATGTTGCGTGTAAGTTCCGATGACTTGGACGCCATCTCCAATCTACACGCTCTTCGATCCCTAAGAGTCTTTTTGGAACTAAATGACAGACAAGCATCACAGTTCTCTTCTCTGTGATCCGGAGAGAGAGACAGAGATCGCATACCGAGTGCTGATTGGTGTATGGAAACTTGGCGTGACACCGAGGGCAAAAGCGAAACGGAGTCCGTTCCATCAACCCAACATTGTTCACGATTACAATCGGATTGAATATAAGATTGTAAAACTCAATCAAAAACTGTACTGATGTTTATAGAAAAGAAGAGAGAAGTTCAGATAGTACCGAACAGAGATCTACCGGCAAGAGGAACCACGCCCGACCCGAACGGCAGAAAGAAAACAATCTAACAAAAGACTTGATGCCCATGCGCACTATCACCGAGAGGAGGAGTCACTCGATCTCGTGACTCAAAAGTTTTCTTTGAAGGAAAACAACTTGTAACACTCCGAGCCCAACACTAGATGGTGGACTTATGCAAAGCATGTGTATCTGCAGCTACACAGGTCATCGATTACATATATGTCAAAAAACGTGCACTTCCCATATTAATTCCCATAGGAGTTTCGAACACAACTACAGCCCGGACTGCTGAAGAGAATTACACCAAATTTGGCAGAAAGGTCAGTTTCGGTTCACAGGTTACACTTTTGCATATTTGGTTTAAATCCAATCAGTAGTTTTCAAGAAATTAAGGGGAAACAAATCTGTATACCCAGGGCCACGCCATTTTCGGAGTGATCACTGTGAATTTGCGCCCCAACAGGAGTGCTGTGATTGGCTGGCCGCAACCTGACCAGAAAGATGCGGCGCTATTTTAGGTAATGGGACACAGTCCTCAGGACTGAAAAATAAAATAAAATGTGGCATATGGGGTCAAGGTGGAGAAACCCTGATCCTAGAGCTGTGATATAGGGTTCAGTGAGGGTCTATTATGTACTTTAAAATATTTTTTTGCACGCCAGGCGATATTTGCAAATACATCACGATGCTCAATGACATCCTCCACGCCCCCCCCCCCCCCCCCCCCCCCAACCTGGTGTAATGTTGCATCAAATTTGTGAATATCGGGGGCAACAAAAACATTTTCAGAGTAATTCATACACTAAATCATTCACTCATAGTAGCACTCTCACACAGACCCACTCAGGGTCTGAGTGGTTCTGTAAGAGTCTGAACGGGTCTGTGAGTGGGTGCACGAGGGCCTGACTGTGACCGGGTGAACAAGAGTCTGAGTGGGTCTGTGAGAGGGCGTCTGTGAGTGGGAGAAAGATTGAAGGAGCGAGAGACAGAGGGAGCGAGACAGATTTTTAGGCATTGATGTATGAAATAGCTAGAATGAGATTTCTACACAATTTGAAAAGAAAAATGTACTTGTCATTGTAAAATCACCATTTGTATGAGCCTTAAACATTTCTACTTTAAATAAATAAAACAAATTAAAAAAAAGGAGGAGGTAAATGAGTCTGGAGGAACTCAAACCCTCAATGCTCAGTGTGAAGGTCTGTGGCTTTTCTCGGTTTCTTTTAATATGTTTTTTTAGCCCTTTATGGACTATCTGGAACCATGGGGGAGCCCTCAAGGGCTTCCCCATGGTCCCTACATATGTTTTTTTTTCTTTAATTGTATAATGTGGGACCCCGGCGGAAGCCTAAACGCATCCCCTGCAGTCCCATTGCTTTAGCAAGCAAGGAGCTGCTTTAAGTAGCAGCTCCGTGGTTTCTGAAGCAAAGCTTTCATCGTTGCTTGACAGATCCCACTGTCTGAAACCAGAGGGTTTGCAGTGACTTCGCTGCAGCTGTGAAAGCTACAGCAAGACACAGCAAACAGCTGTGTCCTGGGGATGGGCACCCCAGGACATAGCAGGAGCCGTCCTGAGGGGTGGGGGTACCCAGGGCCATCACTGGCTCCTTGAGGAGGGGTTTGCGCACCCTCCAACAAGTATAGCCCCGGGGAGATGGGGTCTCCAGGACCCCCTTGACTTCTTTTTAATATTTGCCTCAGGGGAGGTGGTGGTCCCCAGGGCAATGGGGGGCCGTGCGCCCTCCTCCACACTCAATAGAAATCAAGCTCCAGGAAGGTGGCGGTCTCCTGGGATTGGGCGGGGTGGGGGGGGGGAAGTGTGCTGAGCAGCCTCCTTGGGCGGAGAGGGCCGGGAACCCCCCTTATTTGATTTATAAAGCCCCAGGGAGGTGGCAGTCCCTGGGGCGGTGTGGAGCCAGATGGCACTCCCGCTTGTAAATTCATAAATTAATTTAAGCCCCGGAGGAGATGCCGGACCCCGGGGCTGTAGGGAAACAGACGGGCCTCAACCATGCCACTAATTATTTTAGCCCCAGGGTGGTGGTAGTCCCTGGGATGTTGGGGGTGGGGGAGCAGTCCCCCGCATTCTATTTAAAGAATGGCCCACCCGGGGTTTCAAAAGAAGAAGCACAGGAGTCCGTGCTTTGTTATTCTTTAGTTTTCACAGGATCCACATGAATCGCAGCAAAAAGTTTTAAAAAAATACTTTTTAGCCCTGAGGGGGTCCCCACCACCAGAGATAAACGGTCAGAGTGTCTGTACCCTAGCTCCTTTTTTTTGTCGCCTTTTTTGGGGGACTTGCTGCTGAGTCCCAAGATGGCAGCCAACACCTCTTGTTTGAAGGGTTGACAACCAATCAGATCTCAGCACAAGATTGGGAAGGGTTGAATCCTTCGAGTCCCTATATTTCAAATTTGTTTCCCCTTAATTTCTCACAAGCTACCAAACGGAGTTACACCAAAAAAAAAAAAAAAAAAAAAAGTTGCTTTCTGGACTAGGACCTACCTTTCTGTTTAGGAATAGGAAAAATTGAACAGCTATAGCGCCAAAACTACTTGACGGAATTGGCAGAACACAAACAGTTAAACCGATTTGCATCCATCATGGCATTGAAGTAGAACTTTGCTCACAAAACTGTTTTTTTGTGTTTTTTTTTTTTTATTTGTCTACATCCTCTTAGTAGATTTTGAGATTTTCACATTAAAAAAAGATGCTGGGCAATATTTAAAGGTTAAACACTTTTGAACATCTATGCTGATTAAACACACAAGTTGGTTCGGTGAATCACATTTTGATATTTCACACAATGTAATTCCCTAGATTATGTCTAGAAATGCTTTTTTCCTCCATCTTGAAAACTCATGAGTCAGTGTTAATTCAAGAGCATTGGCTGTTAGAAAATAATTTCCCTGGCCATCGAGTGGTGACAGGGAGGCTCCAAATGTGCGGTGGTGACAGGATACATAGACTTGTTGCACACAACAGTATTAGGTAAATCATAAAAATAAAAAAATCACTGAAGAATACAGTTGAAAAAGAGATATTTAGTATTGCATAAGCTTGTCAAACCACTGAAATTTACCATTGGTGGTTAGCAATACCATAGAAATGGGGTCTTTATTTGGCTGTGGTTTGCACCCTGTCCAAGTAGGGATCCTAATTCTAGTCGGGGTAAGGGAGTCAGGCAGCTAAGCTATCCCCTGCTCAACCATTTTTAGCTTGGCTCAATCAGTCAGACTTCTGTCAGAGGCAATGTGTAAAGTATTTGTACACAGACTCCACACCAGTTTAGAAAAATAGCCAATACTTATCTAAAACAAAACCAAAACAACAAAAATAAAAGATACACAAGTAAAGATGTCACGTTTTAAAGTTAAGAGTCCTAATCCATGAGAATCAATGGATGCATTGTTTTAGAACAAAGTACCTGGTATGCGTAAAAAATAAAGCTGCAGGGGCAAGGATGCATTGAAATGCAAGCGATGTGTAGATTCCCTACTCACAAGTGAGGCCGTGCATCAATTATTTCAGGTAAGCGATGAATAGATTTTTTCCTCACAGAGAAGCATTCAGTCTGTATCCGGACAGGCAGCCTGGGGTCTGTGCGGCGATTTTGAAGTTTTGACACCCATGGACGATGCTTGGAAAATCCGGACGCACATTAACAATGAAACCGCGCACAGCTGGCGATGTGTCAATTTCTGCAGCCGCGGAACTGGTACTGCACGATTTTGTTTTACAGCCACGAGGCAGGTGCTGCGTTGATTTTACAGCCGCGGAACGGGTGCCGGAACAATTTTTCTGCCGCTCTGCTCCGGTCCATGGATTTTCACTCAAGCTTCTCCTCCCAAGGCCCCTGGGACTGGGGTGACACCATTTGGCAAGTCAGAGGTCTCAGCAAGAGAGCCCAGGTACTGGCAGATTAAGTCTTTGATGTCCTTGAGACTCCATAACAGGAGGAAAGCTCAGTCCAAGCCCTTGGATAAACTTCACAAGCAAGATACAGAGCAAAGTCCAGTCTTTGTCCTCTCTTATGCAGAAGTAGCAACTGCAGGCAAACCCAGCAAGGCACGCACAGTAAAGGTGCAGTACTTCTCCTTGGCAGCGGTTCCTCTTGATCCAGAAGTGTTCTCTAATTGTGGGGTAAGCAGTCCAATACGTATACTCATCTGCATTTGAAGTAGGCAAAATTCAAAGGAAAGTCTTTGTAGTGCACAAGATCCTGCCTCTTCCTTGCCCTGCCCTAGCCAAACTCTGGGGGGCTGGAGACTTTTTTTGTGTGAGGTCAGGCTCAGCCCTTTTAAGTACCTCCAGCTCAGCTCCACCCTCCCACTCCAGCCCAGGAAGACATATCAAGATATGCAAGACACACATCAGCTCCCTTTGTGTTACTGTCCAGAGTGAATTCACAAACATCCCAACTGTCAGTCTGACCCAGACGTGGATTCAGCAGTCAAGCAGAGGCACAGAATGATTAAGCAAGAAAATGGCCAGTTTCTAAAAGTGGCATTTTCAAACTCACAATCTACAAACCAACTTTACTTTAAGATGTATTTTTAAATTGTGATTTCAGAGGTCCCAAACTCCATATCTGTATCTGCTCTCAACGGGAAACTGGGCTTAAAAGATATTCAAAAGTAATCCCCATGTTAACCTATGGGAGAGACAGGCCTTGCAATAGTGAAAAACGTATCTGGCAGTATTTCACTATCAGGACATGTAAAACACACAAGTACATGTCCTACCTTTTTAATACACTGCACCCTTCCCCTGGGGCTACCTAGGGCCTACCTTAGGGGTGCCTTACATGTACTCAAAGGGAAGGTTTGGGCCTGGCAAGTAGGTGCACTTGCCGGGTCGGCATGGCAGTTTAAAACTGCGCACAAAGGCACTGCAATGGCAGGTCTGAGACATGGTTAAAGGGCTACTCATGTGGGTAGCCCTTTAACCCGCACATAGTCAAAAATAAAAGAGCCCTTTAACCAGCACATAGTCAAAAATAAAAGAGGCAGAGGCAAAATGACAGGGGAAACCACGCCAAGGATGCCAGGTCTAAAAGCGCATAAAACTGAGTCTGCATAGGAACGCTGTAGAAAGCTGGCTCTATATGTACTATATCAAAATTACATATTATGTTCACAGAGTCCAGGGGTTCTCCAAAGACTTAACAGAGCCTAAGTAGATAATACTAATGCTCTCCTTTGTGGTAGTGTGGTCAAGCAGTAAGGCTTGTCAGAGGGTAGGCTTAAAGCATTTGTTGTACACACACAGGCAATAAAGGAAGCACACACTCAATGACTAACTCCAGGTCAATTATTTTATTCAGCAAAATAATATTTTGTTACTTTATTCCTGGAACCACAAGAATCACTTTGCAGGTAAGTACATTTGTAAGTAATCATCAAAAATATGTATCAACACCACTTTTTTCAATTTGGCAAGTTAAACTGTTTTCAAGAAAATAGCAAATATCTGTTTTAAAAGTTGGCAATGCAATTTTCAGAAACAGTTCTGGGGGTAAGAAAAGTTAGCACAGTTTCAAGGTAAGTACAAGGCTTACAGTTCCAGTTTCTGGGGGTTAGGATGTCCATAGGTTGGGGTTCAAGTTAACCCCAAACACCCACCACCAGCAACACTGGGCTGGCCAGGTGCAGAGGTCAAAGTAGGGGTAGATTTAACATGTGCTCCTATGGAGACTGGGCGTACTTGGAATCCAGCTAAAAGTACCACACACTTATAGGGGGACTTATAGGGGCACTTATAGGGGGATTAAAGCTACAGGTGTATTAGTGACCTTCTCTGGGCTAACCCTTACATTCTTACTCTGCTTAACTGGTAGGGCCCTACCTTGAATAGATGACCAGCAATGTTTATGACAATGACAATAAAGGACAGTAGGCTAATAAACGGCTTAATTTCTTTGTAAGACGAAGCATATATGAGACAACAGATGATGATATAACTGACATGCATTACCATTTTACCAAAGATGTACAATTGGTTCCCAAAACAAGTTTGTCAAAGAGTAGTAGCAAACCTTTTTGTACTAAACTGGCAAGTGGATAATGCTACAGAAAGTGCACTAGAACACTCACTACATCCATTGCACAAGACACACACATCACAATTTCATTAACTAGAAAATATGATAATGCATGTTGAGCCACAAACTGCTGTATAATTAAGACCAAGTTTTATGTGGTCCGATTCGAGTGCAGTGTACAACACCTCTTGATATAAAGTTGAATGGCATAAGATAAAACTGAGATTAAGCTGTTTGGGAAATAAGGGACAAACAGAATATTTTAAAAAGGAAGCCAGTGTTTCATTTCCGATAGCAGCTAAAAAAAATAATACAAGAGCTAGTTTGCTAAGAGAACCGCTAGTAGAGGCCTAGTAGAGGCCTCAGTAAATATGATCAGAATAGCAGTCTGTAACGAAAATCGGTATAAGAAAAATGCCTCAATAAGAAGTTAGGAGCAACACACAATGATAACTACAGAGGTGCAGAAGCAAATTCACCAATAAAGGCATAGATATCATAACTGCTAATCCATAGTGTTTGCATCACATCAGAATTATTGCAGTCTCAACTTTTTATGTCATAAATAACATACATTTGAGTTAATCCAAAAAAGAACTGTGTTGGAAAATTAAAAATACTGCTGAATTTTTGCAAGAAAAAACAGGTTGCCCTTCACTAGGTCTTCATATAATCTTTGTCGATAAAATAGGTCATTTATCACCTTATAGCGGTCTAATTATAGAACATTTCAGACTCTCATGTGATTTTTAGGTGATTGACAGAGCAACACTAATCTCTTTGAAGCACTGAACATGCTCCATAGATGGAAACCCTTTCAAACTGTAACAAAGTACAGCTTGTTGGCATTAAATGCGAAGCCAGATTCTTGGACCATTTATGATCTGTGACTATGGATGGAGCCTAGGCACAATCTTGTTTATGGTAACTCTCTAAAATTACAGGTCCAGACATCACCTATCTTCACAGACACCTTTAAAAAAAAGTAAGAGTTGAAAGACATTTTGTAAATATTTAGACTTTGCATAATTACCATGAAAAGAAACCAAATACACTCACTGGAATTCCATGCAGCTGAGGTTTGTCAAGCAAATTGTGGAGTTCATTTTTGGAAGCTTCAACTTTCTCCAGGTCAGCTGCATCTACCATATACCTATGAATGGAAATACACACTCATTTTAATATTGTTTAGGTTAAAATAATATACCTTTCTGTGCAAATTATAAAATCATATAGATTACGACTGGCCATACATTTGAACACCACATACTCAACTTAAATAACGAGAAAGGATTTGTGGGAAAGTGGAGGGCGAGTCAAAAACAAGACAGAATTTTCGAAGTATTTCATCAGCAACAGAAGTGCAACCACATCTTTATTTTTTGTTAGGAGCTGTAGGGGTAGTCCCATAGGTACCATGGGCCAACCAGCTCCTTGCACATGGCCATATTGCAAAGGGCTGAGCAGGAGTGGGCAAACATTTATTTTAAAAAAATCTGGGGTGCCCCAGTGTCCACTGCGAGTACCCTACACCTTTTTTGATGTTGGGACCACGGGGGCAAATTCCCTGATAGTGCAGGAAGCAGCAGCACTGCTAATTTCTGTTTTTAATGGGGTGCCTCGGTGTGCCCATCTGTGGCACTCCACAGCATCTGTAGCTTTGGGGGCTGTGGGGAAGCCCCAGAGCCTTTGCAGCCTGCAACCATCCTGGGTATGGCAGGAGCCTGCCTTTCTTTCACCCGGAAGCAGGTTTTTTTTTGTTGCTGCTCCCGGGCAGGAGAAATTCTGTGTTTTTCCCTGCCCACAAGAGAGCAGACAGAGAGAAACTTTTGTGCTCTCACCCTGCACCGGTGGGAGCTCATAACAGTGCTCTGTAGGACAGGGAAACCAAGGGAATGAAGTCCCTCGAGCCATAGAATGCCTCGGAGGGTCATGTGTCCCATCCCCTTTAATTAAAGTTTTGGCCCCTAAGGATGGAATCCCCAGGGCTCCAAACAGGCATTAGGGAGAGCAGCTTCATGCCCTCTTGCCCTATAAGAAATGATTATGCTGCTTCCCCCAGGCCCAGTCCCAACCCAGGTGGTTATTATTTTAAAGCGCAGAACACTGCATTTTATAATGTTTTTAATTTTTACTGCAGATTCACGTAACCACCACAGATTTTCGGATCCACTGCAAATTTGCTGTAAAATTTAAAAAATACTTGTTTTTAGACCCAGGAAGGCTCTGGGACTCACCCCCCACACCTCACCAGACATGGACGAGTGCAGGGTATCCCTACCCTACCCCGTTAAATCTTTTTTAAACCTTTTTACCTAGGGCTTGGGACTCAGTCCTGAGTCAAACTATGGTTGTCACCATGTTGTTGTTAATGTGGTGGCAGCCAATCTGATCTCATCATGAGATCTGCTGCGGCGTGAAATATACAAAGCTTTTGAGTCTTAATTGCTCAAAAAACACTGAACAGACAGCACCAATCAAAAATAAACACACATTTTCTCGACCAAGATCCACCTTTCTGTGAAATTTGATGTAAACCCGTTAGGGCTGTAGCTGTATCTAAATTTCCCATGGAAGATTAATGGGGAAAATGTGTTTTTGGGACTCTACCCCTGTTTTTCTCAGCCCTGCTTGACAAATCACCCAGAAACTTTCCAGGAAGGAGCTGAGGCGGAGGCAACATTTTTTGGAAAGTTTCATTAGGATTTGCTGAATGGCACCAACGTTACAAGCAAGCCAAAAAAAATGCTTTTTCCTAAGGAAACATGGTCCTAACTATAACTAACCAGTGGTGACCGTCATTGTGTGTGCGCATTTACATACACACACACACATATATATATATATATATATATATATACACATATACACACACACACACACACACACACGAGAGAGAATGAAAATGTCACTTACCCAGTGTACATCTGTTCGTGGCATCAGTCGCAGTAGATTCGCATGTTCTGCAATAGCTCGCCATCTGGTGTTGGGCCGGAGTGTTACAAGTTGTTTTTCTTCGAAGAAGTCTTTCGAGTCACGGGACCGAGTGACTCCTCCTTTTGTCTCCATTGCGCATGGGCGTCGACTCCATCCTCGATTGTTTTTCCCCGCAGAGGGTGAGGTAGGAGTTGAATTGTAGTAATAGTTCCCATGCAATGGAGTGACTAAGTATGCACTTATTTAAGGTTGAGATGATACATATATAAATAATTGAAGGTAACTTCCAAACTGCTACAGGCTCCCGGGGAGGCGGGTGGGCACATGCGAATCTACTGCGACTGATGCCACGAACAGATGTACACTGGGTAAGTGACATTTTCAGTTCGATGGCATCTGTCGCTGTAGATACGCATGTTCTGCAATAGACTAGTAAGCAGTTATTTCCCCAACAGCGGTGGATCAGCCTGTAGGAGTGGAAGTAGTCTGAAATAATGTCCTTAATACAGCTTGACCTACTGTGGCTTGTTGTGCAGATAACACGTCTACACAGTAGTGCTTGGTGAATGTGTGAGGCGTAGACCATGTGGCTGCCTTACATATTTCTTGCATTGGGATGTTTCCTAGAAAGGCCATGGTAGCACCTTTCTTTCTGGTTGAGTGTGCCCTTGGTGTAATGGGCAGCTGTCGTTTAGCTTTAAGGTAGCAGATTTGGATGCATTTAACTATCCATCTGGCTATACCTTGTTTTGAAATTGGGTTTCCTGCATGAGGTTTTTGAAATGCAATAAAGAGTTGTTTAGTCTTTCTGATGTTCTTTGTTCTGTCAATGTAATACATTAATGCTCTTTTGACATCTAATGTATGTAGTGCCCTTTCAGCTACTGTATCTGGCTGTGGAAAGAACACCGGAAGTTCCACTGTTTGATTTAGATGGAACGGTGAAATAACCTTTGGCAAAAATTTAGGATTGGTCCTTAGGACGACTTTATTTTTGTGTAGTTGTATAAAAGGTTCCTGTATAGTAAACGCCTGAATCTCGCTTACTCTTCTCAGGGAAGTAATGGCGATGAGAAATGCCACCTTCCAGGTTAGGAACTGTATGTCGCAGGAGTGCATGGGTTCAAAAGGTGGACCCATAAGTCTAGTTAGGACAACATTTAGGTTCCATGAAGGAACAGGTAGTGTTCTTGGTGGTATAATTCTCCTAAGGCCCTCCATGAATGCTTTAATGACTGGTATTTTATATAGGGAAGTTGAATAGGTAGTCTGCAGGTATGCAGATATTGCTGCAAGGTGAATCTTAATGGAAGAGAAAGCTAGGTTAGATTTTTGTAAGTGAAGCAAGTAACCCACTACATGTTCTGGAGTTGTGTGTAATGGTTGTATTTGATTAATATGGCAGTAGCAAACAAACCTCTTCCATTTACTTGCATAGCAGTGCCTGGTGGATGGCCTTCTTGCTTGTTTTATGACTTCCATACATTCTTGGGTAAGTTGTAAGTGCCCGAATTCTAGGATTTCAGGAGCCAGATTGCTAGATTCAGCGATGCTGGATCTGGGTGTCTGATCTTTTGGTTGTGCTGTGTCAACAGATCTGGCCTGTTGGGCAATTTGATGCAGGGTACCACTGATAGGTCTAGCAGCGTTGTGTACCAGGGTTGCCTTGCCCAAGTTGGTGCTATCAATATGAGTTTGAGTTTGCTTTGAGTGAGTTTGTTTACCAGGTAAGGAAGGAGAGGGAGAGGAGGAAAAGCGTAAGCAAATATCCCTGACCAGTTCATCCATAGGGCATTGCCTTGAGATTGTTTGTGTGGGTATCTGGATGCGAAGTTTTGGCATTTTGCGTTCTCCCTTGTCGCAAACAAGTCTATCTGAGGTGTTCCCCAGAGTTTGAAATAAGTGTTCAGTATTTGGGGGTGAATTTCCCATTCGTGAACCTGTTGGTGATCTCGAGAGAGATTGTCTGCGAGTTGATTTTGTATCCCTGGTATAAACTGTGCAATTAGGCGAATTTGGTTGTGAATTGCCCAATGCCAAATTTTTTGTGCTAACATGCTTAACTGCGTGGAGTGCGTCCCTCCCTGCTTGTTTAGATAATACATTGTTGTCATGTTGTCTGTTTTGACGAGAATGTATTTGTGAACTATTATTGGTTGGAAAGCTTTTAGTGCTTGAAAAACTGCAAGAAGTTCTAGGTGATTGATATGCAGTTTTGTTTGATGTACGTTCCATTGTCCTTGTATGCTGTGTTGATCGAGGTGTGCTCCCCACCCTGTCATGGAAGCATCTGTTGTTATTACGTATTGTGGCACTGGGTCTTGGAAAGGCCGCCCCTTGTTTAAATTTATGTTGTTCCACCACAGAAGCGAGAGGTAAGTTTGGCGGTCTATTAACACCAGATCTAGAAGGTGACCCTGTGCTTGAGACCACTGTGATGCTAGGCATTGTTGTAAGGGCCTCATGTGCAGTCTTGCGTTTGGGACAATGGCTATGCATGATGACATCATGCCTAGGAGTTGTAATACCATCTTTGCTTGTATCTTTTGTGTTGGATACATGCGTTGTATGATGGTGTTGAAATTTTGAATTCTTTGTGGACTTGGAGTGGCTACTCCTTTTGATGTGTCTATTATGGCTCCCAGGTATTGTTGTACCTTGCGTGGCCGAATTTTGGATTTTGTGAAATTGACGGTGAACCCTAGTTTGAAGAGGGTTTGTATGATATGATTTGTGTGATTTGAGCACTCTATTAACGAATGGGCCTTGATTAGCCAGTCGTCTAGATATGGGAACACATGTATTTGCTGCCTTCTGATGTGTGCAGCGACTACCGCTAGACATTTGGTAAAGACTCTTGGTGCGGTTGTTAATCCGAAAGGCAGTACCTTGAATTGGTAATGTATTCCTTTGAATACAAACCTTAGGTATTTCCTGTGCGATGGGTGAATTGGTATATGGAAATAAGCATCCTTGAGGTCTAAAGTTGCCATGTAGTCGTGCAGCTTTAGCAATGGCAATACTTCTTGTAGTGTGACCATGTGGAAGTGGTCTGATTTGATGAAAGTGTTGACTACTCTGAGGTCTAGGATTGGTCTCAGTGTTTTGTCCTTCTTTGGTATCAGAAAGTACAGTGAGTAAACTCCTGTGTTTATTTGTGTGTTTGGCACTAATTCGATTGCATTCTTTTGCAATAGTGCCTGCACTTCTATCTCTAGGAGATTGGAATGGTGTGTTGTTAAATTTTGTGCTTTTGGTGGTATGTTTGGAGGGAACTGTAGAAATTCTATGCAGTAACCATGTTGGATAATTGCTAGAACCCAAGTGTCTGTAGTGATTTTCTCCCATGCTCTGTAATAATGACCTATTCGTCCCCCCACTGGTGTTGTGTGGAGGGGGTGAGTGACATGTGAGTCACTGTTTAGTAGTAGGGGTTTTGGGGCTTTGGAATCTTCCTCTATTTCTAGGGAATTGCCCTCCTCTATATTGTCCCCGAAAACCTCCTCTATACTGTCCTTGGTAACTGGACGGTGTGGCTTGTGAGGTGCTGGCTTGTGTGCTTTGACCCCGAAACCCCCCTCGAAAGGGCGTTTTACGGAATGAGCTGTAATTCCCTCTGCTCTGCGGGGAGTAGAGTGCGCCCATGGCTTTGGCAGTGTCCGTATCTTTTTTGAGTTTCTCAATCGCTGTGTCCACTTCTGGACCGAACAGTTCTTTTTCATTAAAAGGCATATTGAGAACTGCTTGTTGAATCTCTGGTTTAAATCCAGACGTTCGGAGCCATGCATGCCTTCTGATAGTTACAGATGTATTAATTGTCCGTGCAGCTGTATCTGCAGCGTCCATGGAGGAGCGGATCTGGTTGTTGGAGATGGCCTGTCCCTCCTCAACCACTTGTTTTGCCCTATTTTGGAAGTCTTTGGGCAGATGTTCAATGAGATGTTGCATCTCGTCCCAGTGGGCTCTGTCATAGCGCGCAAGTAGTGCCTGGGAGTTCGCGATGCGCCACTGGTTTGCAGCTTGTGCTGCGACTCTTTTACCAGCTGCATCAAACTTGCGGCTTTCTTTATCTGGGGGTGGTGCATCTCCAGATGTGTGAGAGTTGGCCCTTTTCCTAGCTGCTCCTACAACAACAGAGTCTGGTGGCAGCTGTGTTGTGATGAAAGCCGGGTCTGTAGGAGGCGGCTTATACTTTTTTTCCACCCTTGGTGTGATTGCCCTACTTTTGACCGGGTCCTTAAATATGTCTTTTGCGTGCCGGAGCATACCAGGGAGCATAGGCAGGCTTTGGTAGGAGCTGTGGGTGGAGGAGAGTGTGTTGAACAAGAAATCATCCTCGACCTGTTCTGAGTGGAGGCTTACGTTGTGAAATTGTGCTGCTCTAGCCACCACCTGAGAGTACGCGGTGCTGTCTTCTGGTGGAGATGGTTTTGTAGGGTATGCCTCTGGGCTGTTATCTGACACTGGGGCGTCGTATAGGTCCCATGCGTCCTGGTCTTGGTCACCCTGGCTCATGGTGGTGTGAGCTGGGGAGTGTGATGGCGTTTGTGCTGGTGAAACGTTAATCACGGGCGGAGGAGAGGGTGGTGGTGTAACTCTTTTCACCACTTTTGGTTGTGGTGCTTGTTCCGTCTGGAACTCCAACCTTCTCTTTCTCCTAATGGGGGGAAGGGTGCTTATTTTTCCTGTCCCCTGCTGAATGAAGATACGCTTTTGCGTATGGTCCGCATCAGTTGCTTGTAGCTCTTCCTCAAACCTATGCTTCTGCATTTGGGAGGTTAGCGAGTGCTCTTCTGTATAAGAGCCTGAAGCTGGTTCGCTTGCAGTTTGTTTCGGCGTCGAAACTTTGTCTGCGTGTTTTTTCGGCTCCGAGGTGACTTTTTTTCTTTTTCGGGGCCGAAACCTCTCGGCGTCGATCTGTTTCGGTGCCGCTGTCTCGGCGTCGAGCCGTGTCCACACCGGCATCTCGGTGTCGAGGCTTGTCTCCAGCACTTTCTCGGTCCCGAGAAGGCTGCGTGCCGGTGTCTCGACCGGAGTCGGACGATCTCGGCACTGTTTGGGCCTTTTTCGGTGCCGACGGTCGGTCACCGATTTTATGGGTTGAGCCATGGCCTGGTGGCAGTGGCGTCCCCTGGGCCTTGTAAATGTTTCTTTGTGTGGTTTTCGACGTCTTACTCACGGTTTGTGTATCGTCGAATCCTTCGGAGTCTGAGTCTTGGATCGAGAAGGTACCTTCCTCTTCCTGTTCCTCGAACTCCCGTCGGGCTGTCGGTGCGGACGCCATTTGAAGTCTTCTGGCTCGACGGTCTCGGAGTGTTTTTCGGGACCGGAACGCACGACAGGCCTCGCAGGTGTCTTCGCTGTGCTCAGGTGACAGGCACAGGTTGCAGACCAAGTGTTGGTCTGTGTAGGGGTATTTATTGTGGCATTTGGGGCAGAAACGGAACGGGGTCCGTTCCATCGGCGTTCTTCAGCACGCGGTCGGGCCGACCAGGCCCCGACGGAGGATCGAAAAATTACCCCGAAGGGCACCGGAGCTCTTCGATCTTCGATGCGGTGTTGAATGTAAGTATGCCGATCCCGAACGCAACAATACCGACGAAAATCTTCCGAAATTAACTATTTTTTCTGTTCCGAAACTCGGAGCGACAGGAACACGTCCGAACCCGATGGCGGAAAAAAAACAATCGAGGATGGAGTCGACGCCCATGCGCAATGGAGACAAAAGGAGGAGTCACTCGGTCCCGTGACTCGAAAGACTTCTTCGAAGAAAAACAACTTGTAACACTCCGGCCCAACACCAGATGGCGAGCTATTGCAGAACATGCGTATCTACAGCGACAGATGCCATCGAACATATATATTTATAAAAGGTTCAACCACATGTAATGTCTCAACTGCAGCAGCTAGCTATAGTGGATGATACATTTCACAAGAAACTACTGAACAAGAAAATGCTTCTTCTGTATGCCTTCCAATGAAGGTGTGGGAAGTACAGGAACTAGATAGAGGATCATGAAGAGGGTGGCAGGATACCAAGTATTTTAATTTAGGTGACAGCTGACCACTCAAACAATATAATAGCAATCCATCAAAGTAAGAAATTATAAAAGCATTTAAATAATACAACAGTCTAAAAATAGTACCAGAAATAACAAACAATTTATGGGGATAAAACCATTTAAAGCCATTAAGAATCTAGCCCATGCACAGGCTACGTCCACATATTGTGCCAAAAAGAGGACATCCATATCTGCTGATCGCGACCTTATAAGTTAAAAGAACTGGTTTAAAAAATGTACAAAGCACACTTAAAATATAAAGGCAGTCACATGCAATGTGAATTTTTGCGACTTGCATTTTTAAACCACAATCACAGAGCCATTCTGCATTCTTAAAGGATTCTACCAAAGAGGGTTGAGAGTGGAGAGGATGGAGTCCAATTACAAACCTTAATAGTATACTGTGGATCACATGGTTAGACAAACTATGTAAATACTGGACGGAAGAACTGTTTTTTCCAATTCGCACAGATGAACTGTCGAAGGCCTTTGTCTCAGACATTCAAGGTCTCTTTCTCTTGCAATCACCACACCCCACTTTGTCTATTCACTTTTTTTTAAAAAGGCTGAAAGGAGTGCAAAATTATAGTTGTGTATTTGTAATATTTGTGCCAGACCCTGCAGCTGCTTCTTTTGGTGGGGGAGGGAAGGGTAAATGCTGAAGGTGGTTAGGGACGCTGGCACAGCACTGGGTGTTTACTTTTATATTTGGGTGTGAAAGCTGTTTGTAATAACATTCTGGAGTGGGAAGGTGGTAGGATGCCAGGTTTAGTTTTTAAAATGTGAGTGGCAGAAGAGATAGAGGGCGAGCAGCTGGGGGGGTTGGTAGCAGAACACCAGGTTTTATACTGGACAAGGGTGAGCACAGGTGAGTCCATATTTTATGTGGTTCCCCCACGAGTCCTCCAATGCTGCATAACACAGGACAGAAGGGGAGATTAAAAAGAAGTATGATACATAACTAAATAATTAAACATGGGGAAAAATGAATAAAGGTAATCACTTACATCTTACAGTTCTGGGTAACATCTCAGGCAACTTGAGCTTTGCTACTACTAACTATTTAATGTCACTCGGAACACAAACATCTGCATTATTCCCACTTACCCATATAAAATTCTATTTAATGTTAGATTTTTTTTTCGGTGGTCTAAAATAATAACTGACCCTTAAATTTGGGACATTCAATCCCTTTTTAATGGCCAACAAGAAAAAGAGAAAATTTAAGGAACGTGTACCTCCCCCAGAACACAGTGGCCTAAATAAGTTCTTTTGACAAAACTGCATGTGCTCAAAAAGGATGAAAAGGAGGTTGAATGGAAAAAGGGAACAAAGCAGTCCACCATTCTCAAAACCTAGGACATTAAATTGAGGAATGTCAAATTGTGATTGTAAATTCTATTGCTTTTTCTGGTGAATCAACAGCTTTGGATCGAAATGAAGAGAATGCTTACCACAAATGACGTGGCTATAGAGGGCAAGGGCTGAAAATAAGTTAATGACTACAGCTAAATGTGGTCAGGAGTGAGAAAGATAAAATGGCTGAGAAAAAAAAATATCTTCTTTAAATTTCATTAGGAAGACCAACTGACATAATTTGAGACCTCAACTAGGAAGATTACAATCTCTTTGCCTTCAGCTCAGCCTCCGTCATCACGGCTCCGCAGAGGGCATTGAAACTTTAACTGGCCCCTTGTTCAATAGATCAGCTCATCCACATATGTTCATTCTTTTTTTAATAAAAAACAAACTTCACAGGCAGGAGTTTGTTACTGAAAAACTGGAGAAAAAAAATACAAAACCCCAGAGATGCTTTCTTGTTCAGGGCTCTCCAGCTTTCCTTTGCTGTCCCAAACAGGAAAAAAGAACATCCACCCTAGATAGTGTGGACAGTGTGAAGTACTTTAACCAACAGCCCTAAGTCCAAAGAGTCATCCGTCAAAGGTGCCCGTTGGGTGAGCTAGCATATGCTTTTCATCGGAAATATGTCACTTCCCTTAACACTAAATAGAGAAGGGGAATTGTTAGTGTGGCAGATATGACATTCACCGCGCTTCTGGCAGAGTTCAAGGACAGCACTAATGCAGAGTTTATGCAGACACAACAGAGAATGATAAATGCTGTCACAAGCCACCAAATGATCCAGAAAGAGGAGTATAAACACAAAGACATAACCTGGAGTCTTGATTATCCAAAAACAATCACCACCATTACAGACCCCATTGCAGTTTAAAGGTGGAAGCTCGCTTGAGAGTAGGAACGTTACTCTTTTATTTTCATGTGACTCACTGACACTTTTTCCCAGGCATTTAAAAGGTGAGGATAACAGAGAATGAGTGATAATTTGCTGTATTTTACGTCTTTGTTCCTTTCTTAACTTATGAAGCGTTTATGCATTTTTTAAGTCACAATCCATTCAAAATGACATGTTTAATCAAATTCTTGGGCACATATTATGGTAGAGAAGTGGAGAGGCAACAAGCAGTGGCAATTTAGGAAGTTCGGGAGAAATGTGAAAGTAGTATAATTAGCAAATTAACCAAAGACAGTGATGCTTGGTGACTGGTCATAGTATCCAAGTGAAAGATGACTTTCAGGAAGTAAATCACACATCAACTTAAATTTCTCTGGTGCCTGCATTTTAACAAAGTTCCTTTAGGACTTTGAAGACTTCTTTGGCTATGGCGGAGAAATTAAATTGTTCCTTCTGGAAGAAGTAATGAGGATTAAGGAAATACACCAAATAATAGACTAAATGGTTATTAATGTTATAAGGAATGATGTCAGGAGAGGCACAGGGGCCACAGTAAGTATGACAAATGATAATCAAATGTGCAAGACCAATGAATATAGAGTGATTACTTAGTTATAAGTCTGGATAAGCAAAGTGCTTTTACCTACACAAAAGCATACATTTCAGCAGAACTATTAAATATTGAAGCACACAAAATACTCGAGACTGTGCACAACTTACGAATTCTAGACAAGGGTATTTTAAAAGTTATCATAGCGGTACTATAGAAAATAAAAAACAATGTAACACAAGAAAAACTTACAATGAAAAATAGGAAGCAGTCTAAATAAACAAATGAATACTTACACAACTGCGTTGACGCCTCGACAGTAACGCTCCCACATGCTTCTAAAACGTGGTTGCCCTCCAATATCCCATACCTAAATACGAACAAGACATTGTCAGTTAAAGGCAACATACATTTCACTCGAATCAGCAACAAGAGCAGTTTCTTAAAAAGGCAGAACCATCCTTTTGTCCACTGATCAAATGAACAACTTCAATCCAATTGGATAATTTCCCTTCCAATACCGGACGAGAGGGGGTGACAGGTCAGAGGGGCCCACCTGTCGGGTCATATGAAGTGAAAGCTTTCAATAGTGCTGTTATATGTAAGCTTCTGAACAAATTTGCACCCAGAATCAAACAATCTCCATTCATCGCAGTTTGAGGCAAAAGGGATCTCACAGAGTAGGTTCTTCATTTCCATTGATACATGCCAACTCTCAAGTCTAAACTAGACTAAAAGAAAAGGCTAATCTACTGCTCAACGAACAAGGCAAATTCTTTAAAACAGTACTCCTCTTGCAAGTGAAAGTTCAAGGCACTAAAGGTCGTAATTACATGAAGGCCACCCCTGACCTGCCTTAAGGGGTGACCCCTGACCTGCCTTAAGGCCAGGAGTCACTGGACACGCCGAGCAGCTCCACCAGCCTGCCTCTGAGCCCCCAACTCCGCCCTCGCTACTGACGAGGGTTCGAGGCCCTCCACCACCCAGCAGGCACCCGCCTGTGCCTCATCCCTGGTGTCTAGTGGTTTGCTGTAAGTATAGTGTGTGTCTGTAATCTGTGTTAGTGCCTTTTTGTGCCATTTTGCTGTGCCTTTTTTGTTTACCGTTTGTTTTGCTTTTGTTTACTGCCATTTTCCGCTGTCTTTTTGCCAGTTTCATTGCCCCTTTTCTCACTGCCTTGTCTGCCCGAACCTCTCCCTCGCCCCAGTCCTGCTGCTGCATCCCCTAAGGACCCGCCCACTCACACCTCCATTTGCTACCGCCTCCCACCTCCCAGCTGCTCCTCCCTCCCACCTCCCCTTCTTAATGGCGGCTGCAGTGCAGCCGCGCGCTGGCGCGCCGGAGGTGCACCATGGGCTAGCCTGTCTGCGCCCCCCCTCGCCTGGACCACGCCCAGCGCCAGTCCCCCTGCCCCACGCGCCTCCCTCACCGCCAGACGCCACTACACTGCTTCAGAACTCCTCGCACTCAACCCCGGCTGCTCCACTGCCTGCGTCCTCATCACCCTAGCCATCCCCGAGGGCTACAAGATCACCAGAAGAGACGGAGCCAACAAGCCAGGAGGCGGAATCGCCATAGTCCACAGAACTTCCATCAGGACCTCAACAGACATCCTCGACGTCCTGGACGCCGCAGAACACCTGCACTTCCAGATACATGTCAATGCCAACACTACCCTGAGAGGAACCCTCGTCTACAGACCGCAAGGCCCCCACCCTAAATTCAGCGACGCCATCGCTGACACTATCAGCTCCCACGCCCTCGCCTCCACGAACTACATGCTCCTCGGCAACCTGAATTTCCACCTGGAGAACTCTAGCAACAGCAACTCCTCTGCCCTACTGGACAACCTCGCCAACCTCGGCCTGAAGCAACTGGTCACCTCACCCACCCACTCAGCTGGTCACACACTCGACGCCATCTTCTCCTCCAGCAGCAATATCACCTTCACTCACACCACCGAATTCCACTGGAGCGACCACCGTTGTGTTCATTTTTCACCACCAGCCACCACCAACAGCTCCCGATCCCCCACAACAAGTGGAACAAGATCTCCAAGGACAAACTGATCTCCAACCTCGCCCACGCCCTACCACCCACAACCAACACCCTCAACACCGCCGCACTCAACCTCAAACAGTGGCTTGACGACTGCGCCAACACCCTTGCCCCACTCAAGAAAACCACAATCACCCACGCCAACAAGAAAGCTCCCTGGTTCACCGCAGACCTTCAGGCCTCCAAACGAGAATGCCGGAAAGCCCAGAAGATCTGGAACCAAGAACATTCAGAAAGCAACCTTGCCGCCCTCAAATCAGCCATCTGCAAACACCACCAGCTCATCCAGTCCACCAAAAGATCTTTCTACAAAGAACGAATGGACAACAACGCGCACAATAGCAAGAAGCTATTCAACATCATCAAGTAACTCACCAACCCCGAATCCTGGTCTGCTGAACCACCCCACTCGCAAGACCTCTGCGACTCCCTCGCCCCCTTCTTCCACCGCAAGACATCCATGGAAGCTTCGCACTGCTGTCTCCCACCACCACCAAGGTCGACCCCATCAGGCCCTGCCGCACCAACGTACTGAGCGCCTGGACTCCCACCAACGATAAGGAACCTGCCAAGATCATGAGCACCATCCACTCCGGCTCCTCCACTCACACCTGCCCTCATCACATCTTCAATAAGGCCAGCCTAACCATCGCCCCCCAACTCCAGACCATCATCAACATCTCCTTCTAGACTGCCATCTTCCCGGAGAGCTGGAAACACGCCGAGGTCAACGCCTTGCTCAAAAAGCCCAAAGCCGGCCCGAAGACCTCAAAATCTACTGTCCTACATCCCTCCTCCCCTTCCCTGCGAAGGTGATCGAGAAGATAGTCAACAACCAACTTTCCCGCTTCCTGGAGGACAACGACTTACTCGACGTCTCCCAGTCTGGATTCCGCAAAAACCACAGCACCGAGACCGCCCTCATCGCCTGCACCGACATCAGAAACAGGCTCGACAAAGGTGAAACCCTTGCCCTCATCCTCCTTGACCTTTTCGCAGCCTTCGACACTGTCTGTCACCACACCCTGCGCACACGCCTCTTTATCGCCGGAATTGGCCACAGAGCCCTGGTCTGGCTCACCTCCTTCCTCTCAGGAAGGATCCAAAGAGTGCGCCTCCCCCCGTTCCTGTCTAAGGCCACCAAGACCATCTGCGGAGTTCCACAGGGCTCCTCCTTCAGCCCCACCCACTTCAATGTCTACATGGCTCCGCTCGCCAACATCGTCCGATCCCATGTCCTCAACATCGTTTCCTATTCTGACGACACTCAGCTCATCCTCTCTCTCACGAAGGACCCCGCATCAACCTCCACGCCATCGCCAACTGGATGAAAGCAAGCTGCTTCAAGCTGAACTCGGAGAAGACAGAGATCATCATCTTCGGCCCCGACAGATCAGCATAGGATGACTCCTGGTGGCCTGCCACTCAGGGGTCGGCCCCAACGCCAACCACCCACGCACGCAACCTCGGCTTCATACTGGACTCTTTATGGCCCAGCAAGTCAACGCCATCTCGTCCTCATGCTACAACACCCTTCGAATGCTCCGCAAGACCTTCAGATGGATTCCAGTGGAAACCAGAAGAACGGTCACCCACGCCCTCGTCAGCAGCAGACTGGACTACGGCAACGCCCCCTACGCTGGAACAACGGCCAAGCTCCAGAAGAAACTCCAGCGCATCCAGAACTCCTCAGCTCAACTCCTTCTTTAACCACCCTCGTCATGAACATATCTCAGCCAACCTCAAAGGCCTCCTCTGGCTCCCCATCAACAAAAGGATCGTCTTCAAACTCCTAATCCACACCCACAAAGCTCTCCACGACGACGGACCGGCCTACCTCAACGAGCGTCTCAACCGCGAACCTCGCCCTTGCAACCGTCCTCCGCATTCACCGTACCACAACCGGCGCAGATCCTTCTCCCACCTTGCCGCCAAACCTGGAACTCCCTCACTGTCAACCTACGTTCGACCCAGGACCTCCTGACCTTCAGGAAGCACATCAAGACCTGGCTCTTCGAATTGTAGCACCTCCCCCCAGCGCCTGGAGACCCTTCAGGGTGAGTAGCGTGCTTAACAAATATCTGATTGATTGATTGAAGGCCAATGTAGAAGTCATTCAGGTCTGTTAGTTAATTGTGTGATTTTGTAGAGGTTATGATCGGTAGTACTGGAGTGCGGAGTCCGAGGTGGAATTCATCTCTATCACTATGTTTGGAAAGGTAAATTTATTGAAAAGTCTAGTGCAATGCAGAGGAATGCTCAAACTAATCAGAGTTGAAAAAGTAAGCACGGGGAGTCATGAATGTTGCAACACAGAACTGAACTCCTATGAAGGATACCTACCCAACACTTTTTATTGCAATTAAAATATGTTTTTTGTTCCAAAATATATGAACAACTACAGATTCAACTAGGAGCACTACTACTGAATTATGCCGGTGTAAATAATAACTCCTATGGCTGTTGAGGGAGGGAGGGGAGGGGAGGAAGGAAGGATACGATTGAATGAAGAGCCAATGTATTGTATCCTGTGTAAGAATTGTTTATTAAAGGAATACGTTTTTGTATTTTAAACAGGATTATTTGCAAAATCAGGCAATCTATACAACAATGTCTGGTGACAACAAAAGAAAAAGATGGCAGATCACAGTGAAAAGCTGAAAGAATGTGACATCCTCTCAGTTAAAAACAATCATTTAAATTCTATTATGCACAAGAATTGTTGTGTGAAAATTGTCATACTAAACCTTTTTAGTATTCCAAGTCAATACTACACTATGCACTTCCTCAGCGCTTTCCACATGTCTAGCAAATGAGCTGTGGTGAGGTGGACAAAATGGAAGGGGGCAGATCTTGTGGCTACAAGAACTAGTATGAAGTCTCTGAAAAAAACTGAAGGAAGGGGGTGTGTAGGGTTGCACTTGTCTGGTAATCGGGGGAAGGAGGGTAATCTCTTTGCAGGGTCTTTATTTTTAGTTTTAATTAAAAAAGCAGCGCTCTCTCAAGGAGAAGTACAGGGATTAAACATCAACAGGGCATGCCTCACAGAGCAGACAAGGGCCATTTGGCAGTGGCAGTTAATTAGGGAGTTTGGTCTCTACCATACAAGTTGTGACTAGCTGATGTCACTGCATTCCCCTCTTCCGTCTTAAGAAGCATTTCCTGCTTATTATGTATTTTAAAGTCTAAGCCAAGCATATTTCTGCAAATGCATAAATAAGCAAAAGGACTGGATTATGCCCCTTGATTAAGGAGTGTCAATATATTTTTCGCCTCCTGTGCAAGTACAAGGTGGCAAGATTCCTGACTTGCTGGCTAGTTTACTAACAGCACTGTTATCAGGGCGGGGCATGAGTCTCTCAGTTCATATTTAAAAA
This sequence comes from Pleurodeles waltl, assembly GCF_031143425.1. Lineage (NCBI taxonomy): Eukaryota > Metazoa > Chordata > Amphibia > Caudata > Salamandridae > Pleurodeles > Pleurodeles waltl. Next base: position 889,941,184 of record NC_090442.1, on the reverse strand, counting down.
CTCACTTGAAATACATATACATACATACATATATATATATATACATATATATATATATATATATTACTAAAGCATAGTATGATAGCACACTATCATTTACAAACATTTTCTATTGAAACGACCACAGCCTTTTCCACTCACCTGCAGTTTTACCGATAAAACTATATAGCGCACAAAAGATACAGTGTAAATCAGGTTTCATCAAATATTTATAATTTACACATCACCAAGTAAGGTATTCTGATTTTGTTTAGATCCTATTAAAACCTTTGCTTCCATCTCCCTTCAGAATTACAAGAAAGTGTTTTTCTCTCTAATAACTTATTTTGAAAGACTTGTACAAGTCACTTACATGCTACTTTAATGTTGTGTGCCCAACACGATTGTCGGACATTTCACCTAACAAGGTCCTCTCACTGTGCAGTCAGAGTAAAAAAAGTTAACACCAATCTCCAGGATAAAATAAGCAGCATTTGTTAAAAGGCATAAAATGACATTTGAACTCTGTCCTTGAACACACAGCAAATGTGACGAGACAAAAAACACGAGGGCATCTTTATTGCTCATTCACTTTCTGAATGATCAGAACAGCTGTTCTTCCTCAGCTCAAGCTCTCTCGCCAGACTGGGCCAGTGGGCCCTAAAAATAGCTTGCCCTGATAAAATCTGACTCACCATTGAGAGTGGGTGAGTAGATTTATCCGCGCCTGTGCCGGACACATTTTAGGACTGTGTGATCAAGCACTTGTGCTGTGCACTTGATGCACTGCACTGCACCATCCCTCATTTCTCTTGCTGATGCTTGTGGGTCCAACCTTAATTTTTCAGCTACTAACTCCTAAAGCACCCCCAAACCACTGCCACAGAAAAAAAGAGGGTCCAACTTAATTTTTTCAGCTACTAACCACTAAGTCTACCCAAACCTCTGCCATAGGAAAAGAGAGTGAAAGCAACTTTTTTGCACTTCACAGAGAGTGTTAAACTAGTGTGCAAGTACTGGTAGGCTCATTATCAAAACAATGATATACTAGTCATAGTTTGAACTATGTACCCTTTAACCTCAGAGCTTCATTTCTCTTACAAAACTTGGGCCACTATTTCACATGCTTCACATTAATATGTAAAATATGCCAAAAAAGAGCATTCAGAAAAAAATATTTTTCCTAGTTTGGAGGAGGGCAATTTATCAAGAAACACCAAATCTGAAATCTAAGTGCTTAATTCATGCTGTGTTGGTGGCACACAATGCTACTGATGTGGCATCATTGCCCTCGCCCCACTAAGCAGCTGCTGCTTTGGCAGATATCTCATCATTGGTACAAACAGTTGATGGTTGTTACTGACAGTGTTTTAATCTATTATCATTTCAACTCTGATGTCCTAACTTGAGCTTATAATATTAGTTTAACATTAGACACTCCTATTTGTATCTGAAACTTAAAGATCTTGGGAACCTTAGTGAGAGTTCAAACGCCGGAGCCAACGAAGTATCTATAATCCAGCACTGCTTAAGGCTTGTGGTGGTGAGGTGTGTGTGGGAAACCTTTCATTTTCTCATCCTGATTTCGGAGTATCTTAGACTGACAGTAGTATGACAGGGTGATGAAAAATCTATTCTAAAAAGGAAGGACAGGAAAAGTCAAAGAAGGTGGAAGAACGGGAATGCAGGGATGGTGGTCTTGCTTGCTGCAGTTGCTCAGTAGAACCTGAGGTAATGGTTACATGCTGCACCCACTTCTAGAGTTCACTACCTCCAGATCAAAGGTATACATCAAAAGTATAGATTACAAGCACAAAGGGCAAACATATAAAAGCATACATGCCCACAACTGCACAAACATTTTAAAACATTTAAATGGCCCACAGCAACGTGTAGTGCCTATGAAAGCTCTTCACTTTCACCTTCACTTCCTTCTGGTGCACCTTCTCTTCTTAAGCTATGCACCCAAATAATCACTGATATTTAGGCACCAACGAGCACCCTGGCAGTACAAACAACCCTGCCAATCTGCCAATTTTATGAGTATAGCAAGATGCACACACAGGAACCCTTGCTCGTTTATTGTGAACACACAAAAGACACGCAAGTGTCAGGTGTAGCACAACTGTTGGGCACAGCTGTGATCGAAACTGGTCCCTCCTTGCTCATATTTATTTACTCAAGAGTCTCTCCACCTCTTTAACTCTTAAATTAATTTTGGATGTGGCTAAAAAGTACAAAAGAAGGATACATATGCAGTTATAGGAGAGTGTTTACAGTGCATTGGTAACACAAAGGATGTTCAAGCCAAACCAAATTTAACTTGTTCATACATATTTAAAGCAGTTATAAAATGCAAAGTAATCTTACCTTTATGGTAACATTTCCTTTTGTTATTTTTCTCATATTAAAGCCAACAGTTGGAATCATGTCTTCTGTGAATTGTCCAGACTACAATAAACATAAAATAAACAAGCAAACATCATTACCAGAAAGAATATGCACTAAAATCCTTAAGAAATAAATGTTCCACATATTCGTTTTATTAAATGCCAAAAAATAAGATGAATCAGAACTAAATCCATATTTGTCCAATAAAGCAAATGGGCCTTAATCACAGAATTCTGCTCAAGAGACTGAAGATATAGGCTGTAATGGACTGACTGGCATCTGAAGCCAGCAAAAATGAATTGGATTATTGGTATTATCCTGCAGTAAAAGTTATATGACGTTCCACGGGGTGGTCCTCTCTCCCACATTTACTACTGTATCCACCTACATGCTCCCCTTGGTACACATTCTGACGTATGATCAGGTGTACGTTTAAACATGTGCCAACAACATCCAGGATCGCAATGTTTGTAGAAAAGTTTTATAGCTACCAAGTGCTTATTCTAAATTCACCGCTGGATGAATGAGAGCTTCAGAACATTACCAAGTCCTGTGCAAGGAGGGAATCCCAGAAGAACTCGATTTCAATTCACCTGCAAATGTAGAGCCTTGGAATAATCTTTGACTCAGCCACTGCATTGATTTGTAGGCTGCGTATAAGGTTTCAGGGTTCCAACTTACAATTTGCTGCACTTTTAAAGAAAATCTTACAATTCTTCTAGACTAATTATTCAATAGAGCTGATACATTTGCCTTGGTAATAGTGTGTTCAGACTACAGTAAAGTGATTTACACCAGCCTCTCTCAAAATCTCTTCATAACCATTGCTACAAAGATTACTGAATCTGGTGGCATGAATGTGCTTGTACTTATGTATAAGGGATCGTATGAAGTCGGCTCTAAACAGAATGAAGCATAAGAATCTCTGAAATATGTATAGGCTTACTGAAGCAAAAGCTGCAGCCATCATCTAAATATGGCACTTTATCATATCACATCCAGGAATGTATGATCAACCTTCTCCTTATGGTCTAACAATAATCCTTCAAACGTCGGAATCAGGATGGTAGATCAGTGGTGGACCAAGGCTTGAAACTCTAGAACATTAATGACTGTCAGCTCCCCTCTGCATCAAATTATATTCAATTCAGAAATTTTGAAAAATCCAGTTATTTAGCAAAGCTTTCGATTAGGCATCCACCTTAATGGTCTCCCCACTTTTGTTGTCGTCCCCATCTCAATTTTTTTAAGCACTTTGAACTGGCAAGTCCTAAATAAATACTTGAAATGTGTGGTGAAGAAAGAAGAATGTAGGTTCCGATTAGTTTGGGCTTCATACAACCTACATTATTTAAGATTAACAGCCAAAAAAAACATCAAATGGCAATACAGATTAAAAACACAACAAAACATCTTCATTGTTGGGATAATAAAATCCATTACAATTTAAATCCATTGCAAAATAAAAACCAATACCAATCAATAATATAATACACAGCTAGAACTATCCTTATTGATGGCAATAACATGGACCCGAAACCTTTAACAATACATCCCCATAGTTACCAATTAACAAGGGGGGGTGGCTTCGACAGGACATGAATTAGACAATAGACCCTCTACCCTTAAAGTACAGGCATGCCCTAATTCACTAACCCATTTACAACCATAAGGCACATGCCAAGTGACCAAGGTGAAAGTTCAGGTAATGTGAAGAATAGCCCAACATGGATGGAGCAAGAATGCGTTAAACCGCGCTCGCAGTCCCCGAAGAAATTTGGCCAAGGGGGGGCTTTGAAAAATTTGACTGTTGAAACATTTAACATTGTATTCTTAGGATCCAACGACGATATTACAGCCTGTCTACAGGAGCGGACCGTCAGTTCATTGCACATAGCCTTTAGCCGTCTTCTCCACTCCTGAAGCAATGATGGGCACAAGCAAACCACATGTTGAAGGGATTTCTCCCCGATACCACTGCCCCTACACGTAACTCCCTCGCCTGCCGCTAAGCGCCAAGATGGTGCTTCTTTCCGGAAGTCCCAGTCACCCATCCTCAATTCCATAAATGTTTCTTTCAGGTGAATACAATAGGTACAGGAGAAATAGAGTTAATAACTGACCAGCCCTGCTTTCGGTCGGTCACAATGCTAAGACCAGAGCTGAACGCTCTTCTTAATCCCCAGCTTAAATGAGGGTTGTGAAAGATTGGCAGCCCAAAGCATGTTGACTTCCAGTAGCTGTCTACAATTGGCCAAAAAGCAGTAATATGACCCTTTTATCTCGTTTGCGCTTAGTTCCCGCCATAGTACTGACTCTAAGCTGCCGGCCTTTGCCCTACGCAATTTATGACAGAATTTAAAAAACACCCCGGCGCCCATAGCTCGCTGGTCCAAAAGCCCAACTTCCAGCCTCACCTGCGCAAGAGATGTAGTTTGCGGTAGGTGTAAGACCCTCTTATTGATCCTAATGACCAGCCGATTTAATAACCCGCCGCCAATATTAATCATTGCTTCTCGACCATAGGACAGTGCTGAAGCAGGGATGTTAATTAGAAACATTGAGTGTTTATGCATATTGAATAATACACAATTGTAGAAATAAATAACGTAGAAAAATAATGTACCCGTTTGAAAATGTGCCCTCGGAGAGCGATCACAAAGATTCACAAATGTACTAATTAAATGAATAAATGTATGAAGTGTAGAAAATGTATTATAACAATGTAGTAGTATGTCATATTAAGAGATATAGGGGGTCATTCTAAGTCTGGCGGGCGGCGGAGGCCGCCCGCCAGACTTCCCCCACCAAAATACCGCTCCGTGGTCGAAAGACCACTGAGGGTATTTTGGGATTTGCCCTGGGCTGGCGGGCGACCGCCAAAAGGCCGTCCGCCAGCCCAGGGCAAATCATCCTTCCCACGAGGACGCCGGCTCAGAATTGAGCCGGAAGAGTGGGAAGGTGCGACGGGTGCAGTGGCACCCGTCGCGTATTTCAGTGTCTGCAAAGCAGACACTGAAATACAAAGTGGGGCCCCCAGGGGCCCCGTGGCACCCCCTACCGCCATCCTGTTCCTGGCGGGAGACCCGCCAGGAACAGGATGGCGGTAGGGGGTGTCAGAATCCCCATGGCGGCGGAGCGCGCTCCGCCGCCATGGAGGATTCACAAGGGCAGCGGAAAACCGGCGGGAGACCGCCGGTTTTCCGCATCTGACCGCGGCCGAACCGCCTCGGTCAGAATGGCCTGCGGGGCACCGCCGGCCTGTCGGCGGTGCTCCCGCCGACCCTGGCCCCGGGGTCAGAATGACCCCCATAATGTATGTTTTGCATTATATTGTAGAGCTAACTTAGCCGAAGTTGTGGCCTAGTTTTGCCAGGCCTCGTGCAGAAGCTGAGTCTTAATACGCAATGTAGAGAAGCTAAAGTGCTGAACTGACCATGAACCGCTTGTTGTTCAATAAAATCTGCGTAGTAAAATTTCTCTGCGATGAACCAACGAACAGGAGATGATGGAATCAAGAATTGTAACAAGGACAGTGTAAAGCAGACAGGATGTACTTTCCCAGGACTCAAACAATGGAGATACTGACTTGAGAAGAAGATGCAACATTTTCGATACCTGACGAGCCGGATGAGGACATTGCAGAGTGAACCAATCAACAATCTGAGAACTGTACAATATTAAAATTACACGTTTTGGAGTAAATGTGTAATTGGACAGAGTCATAACTGGTGACTAATTGACCAATTAGGAATAGGGGATAGTCTGGGTGACTTTGATATAATGCCGTGAGATAGAGGGAAAATTCTTCAGACCTTATTCCGAAATTGATGCGATACTGGGGGAGAAGATTCGAGATTCTGTCATTGGGCTCATGCTCTTGAGAAGCTGATGAGATGCTGATCGACTTATGACCTGAAGACGAAGACTATGACAATGTGACCGAATTAACTTTTGTGCCTTTTCTTTCTAGGTACCAACTGCGCTGTTTCATAGGTTTTTGTCTTAGTTAGATGTTTTTCCAAAATGTATGTTCCAAACCTTTTTCACATAAAGCCCCACATGCTAATTTGGGTTAGGTAGGGTTTCTATTCTAGATACTGACAACTACAGTGACAAATGATTGACTGACTGATTTGCTGAACTCTGCTACTCATGTTGACGTATTCTCCTTTGATTCATATTTTGGCTTATGCTGAAGCGTAAGAATGTATTATGTTACAAGTTCTGATTAGATTATGCTATTGGTGGTTACTAATGAATTAATTTTGATTTGCTCTGAATAAAGTTTGAATTAATTCCATCACTTAGTATTGTAACTAATAGGGAAATAAAATTGATAAAACGTATATGGAGTTGTGGTTAGTCATGAATGTTGACGTTATTAACTATTGATTAATGCACTGCTTACTGATTATGGTTTTGTATATTAATTGTTGATGAGCATTGGTTACTCCATGACTAGGATACTCCATGGGAATCAAAAGGTTCATCGACCTATATGCAACTCCTTGTAACTTTACTTAATAAGGACCGGGCGCTCTAGCAACAGAGAAGGGATGATCTTTACGGTCATAGCCTTCAATAGTGGGAGGAAACTAGGCCCCTTCAATGTTCTAGATAACTTTGCGAAGGCAACCTGCAAGGCAACTGCTTTGGCTTCTGTCTCCTTCCTTTGGATGACAAAACTGCCTCTGGCGACGAGATGCACTCCCAAGTATTTATATGATGAGTCAGAGGTCAGCTTGTTGGTCTTATAGAACCAACTGGGGCTCAGCAGCCTTCTCCTGCAAAATGAGACTACTTTTGTCTCAAGCAGATTTACCTCTAAATCATTCTCAGCTGTATACCAGGCCAGCTTTTTAAGCAGTCTTTGAAGGCCAATCCTTGTATAGCTAAGCATTGCCAGGTCGTCTGCATACAGCAGATGCCTCAGTCGCAGGCCCCCAATTTTGGGGGAATGTAAGTTGACAGAATCGAGTGCAGATGACAGATCAGAAATCTACAAATTGAACAGCAGGGGAGCAAGGACAATTCTTTTTTTACCCCACGAAACGTTGGAATGTTTCTAAAGATAAATCAACCATCTCCTAGTTTGATATGAATCCAAGTGGCAGTATGTTGTTGGATAATGGCCCCCAGGAGCACAGAAGGAATACCCCAACATCGTAGTTTCGCCCAAAGAGCACAATGGGGCACCCGATCAAATGCTGCCCTAAAGTCGACAAAGCAACAGTGCAGCACCGAGGCCAAGAGTCATGCCTTGTCTGTTAGGATGGACAATACTAAAAGGTTTGTGGACATGCCAGTAGTGACCAAAAGCCCTGTTTGGGAATGGGAATTAAGCCATTCAGATCCTCCCAGGATCGAAGATCCTCTAAGAGATGACTAGCATAAAACTTATAATATATAAAAAAATGTTTTGGTCCCTCTGGGGGAAGGATATGAATTAACCTCCACGACAGTGGTTGTACTATAAAGACATTTCTGTACCGATGAGGTTTGTGAATAAAATATCACATTTATTGGAAACTTAAATTCAACAATTTAAAGTAAAGTAATCGAGGTGCTACTGTATAACAGCACAGTGTGAGTGAATTATGTGTTGGCATAAGTGTTGCAGTGCTATTTACATGAAAACTAAAACCAAACTGTGGTTAAAAGTATCAGGTCTCAAATAAGCACCTATAACCATAGGTACTGGGTTGCTCCATGTTTTCAAAATAATAGCATAAAACTTAGCCTCATTGTCGAGGAGAGCTTTAAACCTGAAGTTGGCAGGATCTGACCTTAAGCCACTTTTATAGTTCGGATGGATAATGGCACCACACCATGAATCGGGAATCCTCGAGGAAAAAAATACATTGATGGAACAAACTTGCAAAGCGGTCCACCCAAAAAGGGGCGTACTCTTTAAACACAGCCTGCGGGATACCGTTGGGCCTAGGGGCACCATCCCATCTTGCCCTATCAATTATGCGGCGAAGACGCATCAAGGAAAAGAACCCAACTTCCAGAGTAAAGTGCGTGTGGCCGACCGCCTACAATTGTTGGTTGACCTGAGGTGTGTCCAACCCGTTACAACCCCCGCCCTGCTCAGTACATTCCAAGTTACTAAGGGCAAAGTGGTTTGTCAAAGATATAACCCAATCACTCTCCGCAATATTGGCGAGGCCAGATCTCCACTGGTTCCTTGTCAGATCATTTACAAGGCTCCAAAACTTCTGTGGTTCGAATCCTTACTTGCACTAAGGAGTTTTGCCCAGAACATATTTGAGCACCCCTGTTTTTCTAGAAAGACTGCCTTCTTATACGCTTTCTGAGCCTCTTTAGTGGTCAGCACCTTAGAATCAGGGTGCTTCCTAAATGCCCTATCAGCCCTAATGCTGTCTTTCTTTAACTCTAGCATCCAGCCGAAAATTGCGGTGGATGGACAGAGAATGAGGTTGCGCACGGGTCACTGATATTTATAACAGTAAGAGAAGAATAAACTTGTCCCACTGTTCAACGAGATATCATTGGTCAGCCTCATCTGGGCCAAAAAAAATTGCCACACTCCCCCTTTTATGGCGGTTCTTGAGTAGGAGCCGATTTTAAAAAAACGAGAAGCAACCCAAACTGGTCATGCTCCAGTACAGCTACTGACCCATCCCTTTACTTAACACTGTGTTTGTTCCTATGCCTGAAAAAAACTAATTCTGGCAATGTTATCAGATGGGTTTGTCACAACCTACATTTCTAAGCAGAGAAAATGGCAAGTGAGCACTTACATCCATGGTTTCCCACCATCAGCATGGTTTATTACTGGAATGCTTTTGGGCTTCCCACTGCTCCCCTCTATGTGGGTTTATGAATATGTGATATTTCCACGGACATAAGCAGGATGCACAAGGGCAGGAGGTCAAGAAGTCTCAGAACAATCAGATTTGGGATATGTTCTTGCTTCTGAAACATCAGGATCATAGCCTGAGTATTCCAGGATAATATTGGTGACATCAAGTTCTTTGATGCTATTGTATCCTGGAAGGTCTCTCTGAAAGAAAGTCTCCTGCACACGTTGAAGGTGGGATTTTGGTTTGTTAATCAATGATCTCACGGCGGATAGCAATTAAACCATCACCTCCAGGTGGTTTGAGACTAGCTAACGTGAGCTTGACTTCAGGTGCAAGTTGCCACGGCACGGAAATCTGGGTATCCCTGATTTTCAAAGGTGGGCCATGAAAACCAACATGCCCAGTGCGCATGCCCAAAGTGCTGATGCAAGGTCAAAAGGCAGGTTGGTGAATGAAAATGTCCTTACCCCACCACAAATTGGAGTTTGGCACAAGAAAGTAAGTGTCCTGAAAGTCCAAGGACACTATCCAGTTTTCGGGGTCAAAGGCCCACAGGACATGGAGAAGTGATGGCAATGAGAAACACTGTCTTCAGAGTCAAGAATGTCAGGGTACAAGTGTGCAGAGGCACAAAGGGAGCACACACCAGAAAAGTAAGGACCTAATGAAGAGCCTAGTGCAGCATGTTGAAGGGGACAGCAGAAAAAACATGTAAAAGACCTTTAAAAAAAAAACTCATCATCATGAACGTCAATCTGCTTCTTCTAGCACCAGTTTACAAATTTGAAACAGACAGAATAAACAGGCTTCGTGGTTGGTCAGTGATCAGCCAAAACTAAGTCCCCCCCCACCTCGGAAATTGATCAAATCTCTCAACTGGTTCCACTTAATCGTCATTCATGGAGGTTTAGATTGTGGATGATCAGATGCAAGACCATGCCCAGTGGATGGTCATACCAAAGACGTTGTTGAAGCTGAGGGCATATGCTGAGATTCAGGAGCTCCCGGTATCAGACACTTAAAGTCCTGTCCAAGGCAATCAGAATGAGCTGAGCCTCTTCCCACCTGTCCGTCTTCAGGACCTGTGGGATTAGGGAAACAGCAGGAAGCCTGCAAAAGCGGCCTAGGGAAGAAAACTCCAGCGCACAAAAGGTTGGGCATGACAGTTCTCAGAAGAAGAAAGGAGATCTGGCAAAGGGGTGCCCCACTGGGCAAAAAACACACTGGACCACTTCTGGATGCAGCAGTAACTTGTAACTGACATGATGACACCTCTGGAGTTAGTCTGCACTATTGTTGAGGGAACCTGCCAGTTAACTGACTTTCAAGAAGATTGTATGAGATTCCAGCCATCACCACACTTTCAGAGCATCTAGGATACCACACCACCCAGCATGTTGCAGTATCACATGGCAGTCATGTCTGTTGGGACTTGGACTGACATGGGCTTGATCGAAAGCGTGAAAGTCTTGAAGGGACATACGGTAGTGCACAGCAACAAAAGACTGATACGGTGCACCATCAGTGGCCCTGATCTCCATCTCATCCAGATGGCCCCAGTCCAGAGATGCCACATCTATCACCACTGGAAACAGTAGCTAGGGTAAGGAGAAATGTATGGTCCAAGCCAGGTGGGCTTCCGTCATACACCACCACCTATCCTGGGCCACTTAGTGTGCAATTTGACTGTTGTTCACAAGGTACTTCCACTGCCTGATTCAACAAAGTTGGAGGGTCCAATGAAGAGCTGCATGCACCAACATCATGAAGCATCAGCAGGATGACAAGGGCAGGAGCCCAAGTAGTCTTACAACCATCAGGTGTGGAACATGTGCTCGCTTCTGAAACATCAGGATCATAGTCTGACTATTCCAGGCTCGCTGTGGGGCAGAAAATCCTTTGAGGCCACTGTATCTTGGGTGGCCTCTCTGAAACGAAATCCCAGCATAGGTGGAAGGAAGAATTTTGGTTTGTTGATCAAGGATGAACCCATCACCTGCAGGTGGTGTGAGACTAGATAAGGTGAGTTTGCCTTCAGGAGCAAGTTTTCGAGATATGGAAATATATGTATCCCTGCCTTTGAAGAGAGCTGTGAAAACTGCCATGACCACTGCGCATGACCGCAAAGTTGACGTAAGGCCAAAAGGTAGGTTCATGAATGAAAATGTCTCACCAAAAATCAGAGATTAGCACAAGAAAGTAAACCTCCTGCAAGTCCAATGAAACCATTTAGTCTTCGGGTCAAAGTCCCACAGGACCTGGATCAGCATCATCAATTTGAACTTAGTTTTCCTAGAGGAAGGCATTCAGTGTGAGGTCTAAGATCAGTCTCAGTACCCTCTCCACCTTGAGCACCAGTCCGATTCTACTTTTGGCAAGCAACATCTGTACTTCCCTGGAGAGAATATTTGTATAATCCACCATTGTTTGGGTAAAAACTGGGGGATTGCAGGGAGGAAAAGCTAGGAAAGGGAAAGGGTTACCAAACAGAACATTCTGAAGGACCCACTGGTCTGAAGTAATCATGCGCCTGCCAGAAAGTCAATAATGAATCTTTCTCCCTACTGGCTGCAGACGGCAACTGGACGGTGACCTAAAACAGCTTGTTGGTGGCGGCAGGAAAAGGAGAGGAGGAGGACTGCTGTTTTTGCTGGTGGCTTTGTCCTCAATCATCACTCCTGCCCTTGGAGGCATGAAATGGCTTAGCTGGCTGCAAGACAGAATGTCAGAGTAGCCTCTAGTGGTGAGCAAGATTTCTCGAGCATTCACAAAATTTCAAATGCTGCTGGTGGAATTAGTGAGGGGGCGGGGGAGTAGCCCCAGCGAACATGCCATAGCCCTGTTATCTTTGAAGAGCTCACCAAGCAGCTTGGCTTCATCAAAAACTTCATCCATTAGAGACACTTGGAAGTCCTTGGAAAAATGGGTGGCGCATGTATCCAAGGATAGAACCAGATCGCAACTTTGTTACCCGCAGCCCAAGCAATAACTGTAGTGTCAAGGTGGGTGTCAAAATATATTTGACAACTTCTTTGGCATCCCTCAAAGCCTGGAATATGGAGTTCTGGAAAGACTTGGAGGGCAAAATCTAGCTCAGCATGTCCTAAGGGGCATAGATATTGCAACTCAAGTGGCATTCAGGAATCAAGGATCAGGGTGCCTAGCCTAAGTGATGACTCAACCATAGTGTCAGTTTTCTTAGAATCACTGTCCAGTGGCTCAGGGGTTAATGTATTTGAATTAATTCTACTTCTACATGATTGAATTATGAGGCTTTCTGGAGGTGGATGCAGTGTCAAGAAGGTTGAATCACCTGGTGCAGTTCTAGGTCACTGAGCAATGGGATGACTCTCTGGGGCCGGCAGGGCAAGTTCTGGACAAGATGGCCATGAGCTACTCAGTCAAGGCTTCACTAAACTGCGGCAAGGGCTTCAAAGTCAAAGACTCAGGCGGCAAGATCTTGGTGATAAGATTAGCTTTAGTTTCCAAAGTAAATCCAACACCTCAATAGCTCTGCATTCCACCACCGCAATTGAGGCACTTTCTTAATTTCAGTCCCCAAGGGTGAATTTAATTCAGTTTCTGGGCAGGTGTCTAAGACACTGCCATTTTGCAGATCAGTTATAAACCAGCATCAGTATAATGGTCTTGGAGCAAGCTGTCCGCTTCCTCATTGTTGTCTTCATTATGAGGGACAAGCTCTTTGAAGAGCACTGCAGTCAGAGTAAAAGAAGGCCTACATCCTCCGGGTAGGAAAATGGACAGGAGAGTCATCCTCAACATAAGATTGTGTCATGGTAATCAAGCAGCACATCATGGGTTGCATCCTACCTAATGTCAGCTCCGCATTAACTAACGGAGAGGGAGTAGCATAAAGAATCAGTGTTTCTTGCCCTAGGATGGACACTGAAATGTGTGGAGACTGAGGCAAGGTGATTGAGGCAAGGATCTGCAACTGAGGCATAACCGACTAGTGAAAGTTAAAACATCAGGGCAATACAGTTGAGAGCCACCCATGAACATTTGGGCACCATGGTGGTGCAAGGTGGTATCCCTTTATGATAATGCTGTAGGATTCAGGTGTCCAGATATTAAGGAGCTGAAGTAGTAGTCCACTAATGATGAGCCACCACCTGAGGCCATAAAGTTCTTCACTGTCATGACATAGAAAGACTTGACTTTAAGTAGATACACCCTAAGTGATGGACTTCATGTATTCATGGGACAAATACAAGAATCCCTGTGAGATGCCTGCAGGCTGAGATGGCCTTGTCAATCTATGCCTGTGGAGGAATATTCAACCCATTACTAGGATGGTTTGGCATGTTTCCTCCTAGAGATCAAGACTCCAAGAGGATTGTATCTGTGTTCATCTAAACTGATGCTTTATGTTTAGTGAGATGTAAGTAAAACCTTCATCAGTTTCCCTCAACTGTGACAAATTATGTTCAGGCAGGGCAAGAGGGTGGTGGAAGATGTATGGGTGAGACAGAAAAATTCTGGAAAATGCCCCCAAACTATCAAACAGTTTTTCAGTTTTCAATTTCTCTTTATAGAGGGCATTCAATTGATCAAATGTGTGGATCATTGTAACTGGGGCGCACTCATACGGTTGGGTTGAACACTGATTAAGGAATTTAACTTGCCACAATGGTTGTTGCATTCCATAAAGATTATTCTTAGGTTATCAGGATAATAAGTGCAGACTCCAGGTTAAAATAAGGCCTGAATTTCTAGCGGTACCAATACCCCTGCCCCACAAACACCTCTAGGCTACACAGTAAATTTACATTTACAGTCTGAGCAAAAGCTTTTAATAAAATAGCCACATTGTGATTAAGGACATTTATTTAATTTGTGTTTCTTTTAGGATAAAACATATTGCTTTACTCTAGAAGGCAGGTACTGCAATATGTGATTTACATTTTTATAAGCCATGTGAAGTGTTCACCCTTTCATTCTCTAGAATGAAAAATCATAACATATAACTCTGCAAAAGAAAAAAGTTCTCAACAATAACATGCTCTGCATATCCCACAATCCGGTGGCGGGGTCATAAAGTACAAGTTATTTTTCTAGTAAACTGAACTTTTTAATGTGTAGATTAAAGATTTAATAATATTGAAAAACAAATAATGTTTGACCTTCTACACCTGGCACAAAACACAGAGATACCATCACACAAGAAACACACCCTCTTCAGGCTAGTATGAATGCAAATAAAAGTTTCACACAGGCACAATTATAAACACACTAATCCAGACAGAGAATTATCCAAACCACTTCAATCTACCCAGCATCTCCGACACACTACACAAACACAGGACATACATACATATAACTATGCTATAGCTGGGTGTGTAATTAGCAGCGGATATCTTTTTTTGTCTAAAACACAAACTGATTAGTTCCTTACATAACCAACTAGACAAGTACACATCATTCACACAGAGAATAATGTTATAAACCCACCTAAACCCATAAATGTGGTGCATCTGTCAATGAACTGAGTGAACATGGGGTTGATCTGTGTGCGTCTTTGTGAACAGAATCACTGGGAGACATGGAATAGAAGGGACAACAGAACGCATATGTTGCTATTCTTCAGTGAAACAGACACATCAGAAGTAGCACAAGGGGTAAACTGACAAAGTATGCACAAGAATAATACAATAAGGGCATGCAGATTATGAGACTGACACAAGCAATGTTGTAGTGTTCACAACCAACAAATAAGATACAAGTCTGCAACTATGCCTAATGCTTGAAATTGCCCTAAAGGACAAAGTACATCCACAGACCAAATCTTCCTACTGGTCCATTTCAAGAATTCTCAGTTAGGCAACTGCTTAGCAAGTCCCGATGAATTTTCATAATTAAACCCTTCATCGTTACTTCCTAAATAGGTACAACAAATTGAATTTCAAACCGGGACTTGTGGCATGTGCTTCCACTTAGCATGCAGTATGCATACAGCTTGTTTCACAAGAAGGCCTCTGTACAAGAACCCAATTAGCTGGATCACTGAAGAGATCATGAGCAAAAGAATTCAAATACAAGTTTTGTTTTCAGTAGTGAATAGAATTTAAAAGATATTTTGTTTTATAAAGACGTTTCAGAAAACTTAACAGCTAGCTGGTGCTTCCAAAGAGAAACATGCTAGGTATTTTAAGATGATGGTCTACAAACTGGCACCATAAAGATGAGTTTGAAATAAAGTCCTATTCTTCAGGTGTAAGTAACTATCCGGTGATTTATTATTTTGTGCGTGTTTTTGAAGAGGTGAAGCTCTTCTTCAAAAGTCATAGTAATTGTTTCAGCAAACCTTTACACTCCAACTTTAAAACTACATTTTAAACACCATTTCAATCTAATTTATATGCTGGTACTTCAAATAAATCAAATGTATAAAATAATCTAGATTAGAGAACTATAGAGTTTTACTAAAATGTGCAGAGAGCAAATCGGTGAAAACCCATAAAACAGAACCACAAAAATTCCTAAAAGACTACAAATTTGGACTTCTGCAAATATGTGCAATATGATTTGAATATGACTGATCTAAAGTGGAGCACTCCGGACAAAAACAAATAAGCACAGCAGTCAATGGTAAAGTCAATAGGGCTGGCATGTATTTCGATTCCTGGATGAAATAATTTATTTTAAAAAAAAAGTCCATGGCTGTCAAAAAAAAAAAAAATCATAAAAAATGCAGATTGTTTTGTGAATATAATGGCTTATTGAGAGACAGAATTTAAAGTATGATGATTTAGAGTATTCTTGAAACTAATATAGTCCATATTGCACTACAATGCAAACGTTACTTAGGGGGAGGAATCAATACAAAACGCCAACCACATGGGGAGAGAGGTGAGCAGAGGAGAGGCATGTGGAATTCCCTAGCCCAACACCTAGGATGTATTGTTCAAAGTCCAGCATAAGAAGTTGTCAAATTACTTTGTCCACTGAACAAGAGGGCTCAATCCCGAGCAGCACAACCCTTTTTGCTAACAGTTTACAGTAACAAATCGTACTTTTTGTACATTAACACAAAGCCATATTGTTAGGGTAAGCGTTCAAAAAAAAAAATACAGTAAGCTGTAATCTTAGCTTGCATTAGTGACAGTGATTCAAATATACAAATTTGTGTACATGTGTATAAATAGTTTAAATCAGTGGCTATTTAAACGTTTCCCAAAGTGCACATTAATAATTTTAAAGACGTGCAGAGGAGGCACAATTCATGATTGTTTTCAAAATAAAGTGTACCCAAACAATATTTGCAATTTGAAAAAAGGCATGACGGTTAAAGACAGTTTTGATAAAGCATGCACATTTTTATGGTCAACTTTATCAATCCTCTAGAGGTAATAATTAATTAAACAAAGATGTATCCAAGTACTTTAAAAATATAATAGTTGGGAATCACTGGAAGTGTAAACCGAGTGAAGAGAATATTATCCGGAAAAAAGGAAAAAATTAATTAGGGGCCCCCATTCTTAAAGAAAGTTAGAAGAGTCCACAAGCTGTTCGATGACATTGTTTTGGTGCAGATGTAGGACTATGAATTTACAAGCGTTTACAGAAGTAAGCCTGAAAAACATATACCTAGTAAACATCTGTAAAAAGTATATATATACAAGCATGTTTGCTAAGGTGAAAACGTGCACAGCAATCACACATTTTCTTCTTAAAACCTTATTTGTTTTACCCCTCTATAGGGATATTTATTTCCCTATACTCTCACCTTTTTACTGGAGAGAGACTCTGTCACACCAGAATAAATGTTTCACTTCTCCTTCTGTCAGGAGTCATTTTCTGACTGTTTCCAGGGTGTGACTGTGACTTGGATGGAGAGGAACAGGTGAATACCCTTAAACAAGTAATTCTGTTGGAATGCACAAACTTTCAAGAATTCAAGGCCTGTGACTACAACATCAAGTCTACTTCTATTCCTTGTAAGATTTCTTCCCAAGGAAATCTTCAAATAGTTAACGCTTTTATGAGCACAACATCCCCTTTTGCACACAAACGCCAAACATGCATATGTAAACAGATTTTCTAGTAAGGTCCACAAAACTTTAACTCTACAAGACTTTGTCAATTTCATCTATTTGTAAAATGTTAAACAGTCACTGATCCACCTCTTGATATGTCCTCGAAATTATGGGAAACAAAGCAACTAAGGTACAGTGAGATGTAATTACAAAATGTAGTCAAGTAGAGCAGACCAGACTGAGCGGTGTCAATAATCCTCACTTGGTAAAGGAATCACTGGACTGAATTTATAATCTTCATTTATTTATCATATAATATTGTAAAATTGAATAAATGGTTAAAAGTATATTTCATTTTCAAGCCCAATTCACAAGACACTAGCTAAGACTAAGATGTATTCTGAATTGGACTATAATAAAAACATCAGCATGGAGAAGGTGTAGCATATTCAGAGCTCTAGTGTGATCAAACAGCTAGCTGAAACAGAGCTCATTCACAATATGAGCACCTGAGTTAATAATTTAAAATATACAGAACCCTATTGTCTTCAGAGTCCAGTACTTTTAATGAAAGGTGGCATAATCAGACCCACTCTAGAAATGAAATCTGGCATAATATGAGAGGTTATTATCAGAGTTCTGATATAATGAGAATGATGCCATCAATTTGTCATCTCCCTGCAGAGGCACCAGTGGACTTTTGCACAGGACTAACAAACTTCTGAAAAATCGTGTCCCTTGGACAAGAAGATATTTTCTAAAATTCAACACATACAAGCCAAAGCCCTCCCTTTATGTATATTAAACAATTGGGAACAGTAGGATTGGCAGACAACTGCACAGTCAAATCAGACCAGAAAAGGATATTGGATGACTGGGTCATAGCTAACACAGAGAAATATAAAGATTTAATAGTTGACACAAAAATACAAATAAGTAGATAATTCTGGAGAAAAAATACATTTCACATCAGATAATAAATATTTTGGGAAGTCAATAAAATGGTTTGCCTTTTTTACTATGTGTTTGTGTTGAGAAGATATGAATTTTGGCACACCCAGAGCCATCTTTTAGTGAAACCCATCCTGACTGAAATTTGATTATGATCTATTTCATACAAGTCTTAGTGATACTGACATAAGTGTGTGTTCTTTCAGTCTGCTCTTCTCACAAATCAAGTAGTATGTGTGTTCTATGAATCGAGTACAACCAATTCATTTTAAGTTGAGACTTCAGGGGCAGAACCACGCAAACTACTAACATGGCTGCTAGGCACTGAAGCTCCTATGGGCACTCTCCTCCATCCATGCTGCATGTGCTCACTGTGCAAAGTTGGACCAGTACAAGACACATCCGATGTTCAGTGCAGGATGGAAGGTGCATGAGTGAAGCGAGGGGCCAGTGTGAGGTGTGTGGCCGGAGGACCATCGGGGGCCTTCCCCGGCCTGTCTCGTGCCCCAGAGGTCCTGCTGTGACAGGGGCCACTGGTAAACCTGGGGCAGAGGGCTAGGGGGGCTGCGTGGTGCAGCCTGACGTACCAGGCGATCCCTCCGCAACCGTCTGGGGGAGCTGGGACTCCACTGACCCCCGCTTGATGTTGCATGGTGAACCAAGGCCTTCACGTCTTGTCTCACACTCCGGAGGTCCCACAGTGACAGAGGCCGCGGTTGAGCCTGTGGAGCCCGGTGCAGCCCGGCAACACGCACCGATATCCGCGTACTACAGACCGGGGTCGACCCCTACTGGCGGCCCACCAGTGAGAGAAAGATATGAACAGCAGTGTTGGGAAATCTCAGGTAAGGCTTAGATGGAGTGAAGAGGGGCCCCCTAGTAAGTGCTGATACCGCTGAGGCTTGAGGCCTCCCTGCGCATAGTTTCGAAAACGGGAAACTACCATCACCGGCAGCACCTACACACCTACACATAATCCAGTCTTGACGGACCGGTGGCGCCCCCCCCCTCCCCCATGGCCACCATGAGCTTGGACAGACCGGGATAAGTGGGTAACGAAATAGCAGCTGCTCGCACTGAAATGGTGCCTGGAGATCACTGAGCTGTGGTGTGCAGACTGCTATAAATTAGGGATTGGCTATTTGGGAACATCCACCCAGCAAGACACCCCAAGCTGTGCGCAGCGGCCCATCATGCGGTGGTCATGGTCAGGGGGGGCTCCAAGCAAAAAAAGCTAAAATTTGAAATGTCACTCTGCACCACCTTTGTAGACGGGAACATGGCTGAGGGGGGGTGGCGCGGCAGAAGGCCTCGTTGTGGCGCAGCCTATGGATCTGGGCGCAGCAATGGAGGAACTGCGCTCCAGCTGCTAGATGCCCGGTTTGACACAATTGTGTCCCGTCTGGATAAGATGAGGGACAGAATGGACAGGCAAGACACCAGAATTCAGGGAGCCAAAGATCATATCTCTCACCTTGAAGATGAAGCTAACAAAGCAGAGAAACGTATTGAGCAGCTGGAGAACAGGCTACGCACGGTCACAATTAAAAATGAAGACCTGGATGCCTGTGGACAATGTAACCACATTTGTATCCTACGAATTGCGGAATCCACAAACACTGTCCGCCTAGACACTTTTGTAGAGACTGAAATGATAAGTTGTGACAACTTCACCGCCACTTTTGTGGTGGAACATGCCCACAGAAACCTGGGGCTGCGCCCTGTGCGCCACGGAGACCTATCTTGGCCCCCATTCTAAACTTCAGGAACTGGGATGCTGACCTACACCTGGCAAGAGAGAAAGGCACCTTGCAATATCAGGGTATGTCAGTGTCAATATTCCCTGATTTCACAATCGCTGTCCAAGAAGTGTGGCGCGAGTTTACAGAAGTGAAACTACTGCTGCTTAAACAGGGGTTCGATATGGAATGCTGTATCCAGCGTGCCTGTTGTTGACATTAATGGTAAGGTTGTGCATCTTGGAGAACCACTCTGTTGCTCTAGAGTTTTGTAAAAACACTGCCTAACACCGTGACAAGGGCTCCAGAGTCTCACCCGGACGGTCCCCACCCGACACACAAAAGTCAGCCAGTCTGGACATGTTTCCAGGAGAGTAGCTCAGCGAATTAACTGGGCGCTGGGGCCAGGGGTGCGTCCATCAGTAGGCCTGGCCTACACACATCCAGAAATTGTGAGTGAGTTGGTAAAGACACTAAAGATAGCGCTTCAGGAAAGCGTAATGGGCTCATCTAGAAACTTATCAAAGACAGATCCTGATTCGGTGAGGAGACGGCAGTCGTAGTGTTGCTTCCCCTCATGGTTGATACCACATGCATCTTTTGGGGGCTTTCTGACTTCTTCTGTTCTATGTGTTCTATTTGTTTTATTGTTGGGGATTCACCAGGCAGTTTGTTGATGGGTGTGGGTGGGGGGCGGGGATGGGACAGTGACTTGCATAATTGTTGCGTATCAGTTACACCTTACTGTTTTCTTGCACAGACTGCTATTACTTGTAGTGCATTGTACACACACACATATATATCCATATAGTTGGTGGGCAATAAGTCTGATGAGCGGGCGGGCCTGGAGGGTGTCTTTCTATCCTGGAACATTCAAGGACTGAACAATCCATGTAAGGGCAAACAGGTACTGCAATACCTGAATAGACACGGGGCACAGATAGCATTTTTACAAGACCCACCTCCTGCCACAAGGCACACACAAATTTGCAGCTAGTTGGGGTTCTCACAGGTACTTCTCGTTGTTATAGCACATACCCCCGACGGGTCTGTATGTTGGTGCAAAAGAACCTGCCGTTCCATCCAATCTCCACCTCGGCGGGCTAACAGGAAAAATATATATTTAGAGCAAGGATCGCTGGCTGGGCACAAGGTTTTGTTGGTTAATATTTATGCCCCAAAGACAGACAACCCTGATTTTTTCCGGGCCCTGCTGTCCTGAATAGACCAAATTATTGTGGGAGCAGCATTTAATATGATTATGGACGCACTGCACGACACCACATCGGTACACCCCACCATCAAACCTCGCTCTTTGCGAATCCTGCGGGGCATCTGTGAGGCCCACAGGCTACGGGACCCCTGGCGCATACAAAACATACATACCCTTGCTTATACATTTACTCTGCTACACATAACACATGGACACAAATAGATTATTGGCTAGTATCGACTGCCACCACACTCTGGAGAGGTCCCATCAACCCTCCAGAACCTCCTCGCATTTACCTGAAATACACGATGCGGACGGCACGCACATAACCGACACCGAAGGGATACATTCAGAATTTCTCGCCTACTACACACAGTTATATACTTCCAACCAGAACGTTGATAACACCTCCCTGACACAATATCTTGATGAAGTAGCCATGGTGTGGCTCACGAATGTGCAACAACTGTTTTTGAGAAAACCATTCACATGCGAAGAAATCATCTGAGCGATAGAGACCTTGGATGTCTCTTGGGCTCCTGGACTCGATGGTTTCACTGGTGCCTTCTACAAGGCATACAAGAACATACTAGCACCTCGCCTATTGGAAATGTACACCGAGGTACTGGAATCCGGTATACTACCACCAACACTGAGAGAAGCAGTAATTACGCTTCTGCCCAAGCCAGACAAAGACCGAACAAAATGCAGCTCACATTGCCCCATCTCACTGTTAAACTTTGATAACAAAGTCCTGGCTAAGCTACCAGCAATGCAACTATCCCTATTGATGGATAGCGTTAGCTCATCAGCCCAATCAGGCTTTGTCCTACAATGTATGACAGCTATCAACCTTCATACATCATGTGCCACGCTTGATAGAGTTTTCCCCCACTGTCCTGCAGCGGTGGCACTCCTGGACACAGAGAAGGCATTTGATTCATTGGAGGGGCCATTTCTGGTAGCAACTCTGTGCGTCCCCTGTGGCTTCCTTTTCCCGGTTAAACTCCTATATTCTGAGCCAAAAGCCAGACTCAGAATTAACAACACTTTTTCCCCAACCTTTTTGATTTCGTGAAGTACGTAGCAGGGGTGCCCGCTGTCGCCCCACTTTTTATTATCACTATGGGCCCACTCATGTGTCACCGCCAACAAAAACATATAGGTAGAGGACTAAAGTTCAAAACAGGCCCATTGCTTATATTGTTATACACAGATGATACACTACTGTTCGTAAGGAACTCTCGGGACAATTTAGACCCCGTCTTGCAGGAGGTGGTTCAATTTGGTACCTATTCTGGGCTATGAGTAAAATGGTCCAAGTCCGAAATCTTCCCACTCACAAACACGACAACACCCGGTCGGTCACTTTTTCTGCTGACATGGTGTGATGAACACCTCAAATATTTGGGAGTGTATATACACGGGGACAAGAACCAAGTGATTCGCCTTAATTACGGGAATGCCCTTGACAGATTGTCCACACAGGTAGAGAGATGGGTCCGCCTTTCCCTATCGGTGGCGGGTCGTATGGCCATTATTAAAATGGTTGTCATCCTCCGATTTCTTATCTATTCATGAACAATCCTATACTGTTGTACAATTTGTTCCTCTTGGAATTTAGGAGCCTATTTACAATAATAAACGCCCCTGGATCCACTGGCACATATTGACACTTCCCTATGAATGCAACGGGTTGGGAGTTCCACACTTCCAATTGTATAACATAGTTGCACAAGGCCATTTTGCATTCCACTGGTACCACCCAGACGCCAGGTTGCAGTTCAACATATCCAAAAGGGACCTGGCTTCTCCGGCCTCTCTCCTGCTGGAGGAATACCCGCTAGACCCCAATGACAAACCGTTTTGACCACCTGTTGGGCGTGACGCAAACTGAATCAACACCTCCACGTGGACCATCTCTACTCCCCAGCATTTCCCCAATCAAACAATTCATGACTCCCTATCACGAGGGAAACACTTGTCCAATGTACACTATTCAAATTCTCCCTCCAAACCTTTGGTGACCTGTTCCCGGGGGGGGGGGTATGTGTTTTCAAGGATGGAAGACGCAAGGTTCTCCACTGCCACGAACATGGACCACTTTGTACTGCGGCATCTCCAAAGCGTCTTGAGGGCCCTGATTCCTACATATCCCCTAGCACCGGATGATTTTAAGACCCTGAGTCAGGATCTTACGGCTCTGTAGGCAAAACTCTAATGGCCAGTGTAGTGTCAACCAAAATCAAAAGTAGGAAACAAGTAGGAAAACAAACAATTGGAAACTGAACTGGCAGCGCTGGAACCTCAAGATGGCTGCCAGATCAGTTTTCTCAGCAGCGCATTAGCTGTTCTCTCCTCCAAGCACGAATGGAATGTGAAGCGCGCTAGCTAAGGAATGTGCACTTCACTGAAGAATTTCCTCAGAGAACAACCTTCTCCAGAGTCTCCGTCGGGAAAGCTAGTTAAGGTAGAGGCATCGTTATTTTAGCGGTATTTTAGTGTCTAGAGTTTAGAATTCTTATGTCAGCAGCCTGGATTAGGAAGGTAAACATTTAATTTTTCCTTTCAGTCACAAGGGTCTTTCCACTGCATTTTTTTTTTTTTTTATTCGATGCTTTCCTTGCTTTCTGTTTTGAGAAATATTGTACCTCCAGTGGTTAATGCTAGACAGTCTTAACCATAAATTCCCAGGAAACGAAGACTTGTCTGTCAGAAAGAGAGTGGAACATTATTTCCTTCATGGCTTTTCAGTGAACCGGTTTGACCTTGAATTTAACAATTACTCTCCGCTTAGCATCGAAAGGCCAGCAGTTTTACAAAAAGAAATAAGAAAAGGAAATTAAAACTACAGAATTTGTGAAGCTAAAGGTCTTTTCCCTTGAACATTGTTCTTTCTGGAGCTGTCAAGTACATCTATTAAAAAAAGACAATTAATGAACGCTCAATATATTTTTATATATAATAAAAAAGGAAATTTAAAACTAGTTGGCAAATTGTGAACAATTCTGAGTAAAAAAAAAAAAAAAAAAAAAAAAGGAGTGGAACAAGAAGGTTATTCATTTAGACAGAAGTACAATCATCAACTTTTCTTTAAAAAAAAATATATATATATAATTCTCATATGTAACACCGTACACACATAGAAGAGGAGCAGTAGCCTTAGTCATTTTGGGTATGTAAAAGTAGTAGAGTTTTTAAAAAAAATGAAAGCGATAATGGTTGTTTTTCTTTTGCAGATCCTAAACTACACAATAAGAAAACAAATTAGCAGCATCACATGCTCTACACATAGAAGATAGAAAACACACAGAAGAGAAGGAACCAGTGACTACAAGGCTGCCTCTTCTCGTCTCCCACATTCCCCTTCTCCCCTTAGAGCGCTTCTGTTCAGTTTTATTTGAGAGCAGATCTTGTTCTGGGAAGGGAATTGGGAATAGTCTTCGCATCTGCTCCAGTGGAAGTAATTGGTAAGAGCCTTCTGACACCCCGACTAGGATTATCACGGATGCTGAAGGGGACAGACTGGTGTCTCGCCTATTTCAAATGTGCCTCAAACTGCTACCAATTCATGAAGCCAAGCTGCGGGCCACCTGGGAGGAGGAAATAGGACGCCCGATCACAGATCAAATTTGGGCGGCATGCTGCTTACCAACTCAATTAGTCTCTATGAACTACCGACAGACTCATATATTACAAATTCTTACGACAGGTATACATAACGCCAGTGGCCACAGCCATGTTAGACCGTTCAAGCTCCATCAATTGTCCTAAAGCCTGGCACCCCTGGCAGATTTTGCACAATGACATGGAAGTGTCCCCTGTTGGCACAGTATTGGCAGGATATTTTTAGCAAAATATCTTTGATGATAGAAGTTATACTGGATCCCTGTCCTATGCTCACACTTATAGGTTACGTAGTAGATATCTCCAAATCTGTAAGGCTATATATAGCGCTAGCCCTGCTACTAGCGAAATGTGAACTTGCCATACACTGGTGAAATAAAAAGCCACCCAAGGCAGGAGCTTGGCTACACAGTGTTATATATTGAGAAACCACTACGGAATTATACGCAGAGCTTCAACCACCCACATCACGTCCCAAGAACATATGGCAGCCCCTGCGTAATTATCTGTTGTCTGCTGACCCCGACACAACATACCACATGTGCAGGGTGGCCACTCACAGGTATAGAGGTGAACAGAGGACAGTGGGGTACATGAGGTATCGAACCTCAGATGACATCCATATATTTACCACATGCATACTGCCAGAATGGTTGAAATGTTGTAATGCCTGTAACTACTAGTGCTGATGTAATGTTTACTCTCATGTGCTGTACCCTAACTCGAAGTAATGGAAGCAGTCTGTGCTTATTTTTGTCTGTTTATTCTTTCTACTGACAAATTATTATAAACAAAATGTAAAAAAAAAAAAAAAAAAGTTGAAAGTTCATATGCATATTGCAGGAAACACAAGTAGGTGAAACATCAGATGTACGGGACAACCTCTGGGTACACCTTTAATTCTGTATCAAGAGAACTTGTTTTCATTACACTAAGCAGAGAATGGTCTTTACTATAACAACCTTCTACAAGAATGAAAAACATTATTCTAAAGAAAATGTGACAGTGATCTGAATGAAAGGGTTTTGTTCAACTCAATGGGTGGGGAGGCTAAATTACATAATGCCTTTGAGAGATCTGTCTGCGATAGTCTTGATACGTTGACAATTTGAGAGACAGGGAAGGAATGCAATCAAGCTAAATAGAGGCGTTTTTGTAAAAAAACAGTTGCAGGACGAAGACTACCAGAGATAGAAGACTGAGTGACAACGATCACTGCTTTTTCAGCGGTAATTCATGTGTTGTTGGTACCCACACATTAAATAGGTGTATTTAATAATTAACTTTCAATGTTTTAGATGTACAGTTTCCACCACTGTCACTTTTACAAGCTACCTAAGGTGCACAACTCATTACAACTGTCACTGTGTAGATAGGCTATGTATAGTGTTGAAATAATGGCTGTTCATGTATCCCGTTTTATCAGTCAATTTCTGCCTTCTTATTTTTGGGTTCCTTGTCGAGGATGGGATGTTTTGGAAAAAGCAGTGAGACATCTTGGGCGGTTAGTTATCACATGGTCACACAGAGGGCAATCTTTATATACCAGATTGTAAACTTCAGTGGGGATCAAGAACATACTTTTTTTATGCAGGAGATCAGTCGCTGCCTTAGTGTAGGATTATGGATATGGTAGGACCACCGCTGTAAAGAAAACAATTTGAGTTTCTTGAGAATTTTTATCTTCAATCAGAGGGCATAGCTATGGAGTCTTTTCTGCCACTTTTAAGGCTTTTTTGAAGTACATCTTCAGGTACAGCTTTAGATATGAGGGACAAAGTCGCTCATCGCTGGGGTCGGTCACTGCCTTAGTGTAGCATTATGGTTAAGGTAGGACCACCGCTGTAAAGAAAACAATTTGAGTTTATTGAGAATTTTTATCTTCAGTCAGAGGGCATAGCTATGGAGTCTTTTCTGCCACCTTTAAGGCTTTTTTGAAGTGCATCTTCAGGAACAGCTTTAGGTATGAGGGACAAAGTCAGCAAGAGGGGGTTTGGTTTACCACATCAATAATTTATTCACAATTCTGACCATTTACTGGAGTCATTTGTGGAGTATTTAAACTCTTGTAAGAACATTTGATCATCTATATGCCATCACAGCAAGTTCAAAATAAATTTCTTTAATGTAATATAATATATTGAAGGATGCAGTGGCATATGTTCCCAAAAACACAAAGCTACCACTAGAGCATAACATACAGAAACATCACAGACACACAGTTTAATGAACTAGGAATAACAAAAAGGAACTGTACTAGGAAATGTGACATCACAGATTATGCAATATGATTGCGGCTCGCTCTTGCAATCACAAGTTGCCCCTTTATTTTTATTGCAGCTCAAAGAAGCATTTTGGGGTTTGACTGGGGAGGGGTATGGGACTACGGAGGTAAGGTCACTATAGTTAGAAGGCACCAAGGTCAACGTAGCTATGGGGGGACTGGTGAAAAACAGATAGTTATTTTTGTAAAAGGTAACTCGTCTTGGGGTAATGAGTGGGTAAAAATTTAAGGTAGTTTATTGGAATGTTAATGGCCTATTACACAGTAGAAAGATTTACAGTCTTTCAGTGACACTAATGCTGAAATTGCTTTACAATACACATAATAAATTTGCAATCAAATAAAAAAGTAAAGAACTCCTTGGGATTCAATAGTATCTGCCTTCAGTAAGTATCAACAATAAGAGATATTGAAGTCTTGGTTAGAGGAAACTGAAATTTGGCCATTCAGGGTGTTATAGCTGATTACTGAGAAAAACATTCAGAATAAAATCTGAACAGCAACCAGTCTTTTAGGCCCAAATAAAGACTATCCTCCTTCAGCAATTCAGCTGGAAAATGAGCTGTTTTCTACGAAGAAATCAATCATAACTGGAAGTGACTGGACTGTCACTGCCAGTTAACTGGATAGACACTCAACGAGGAGAAAAAAAAAACATATTTCCTAAAACTACCTAAAAAGAAATTAAGAATTTCCACACAAACTAATAAACCACTTTCTTTTTTACTGAATTACCATCCTTCTCAGTCCTAGTTACAATTTGTATTTTTTTTTTTTAATTTCAGTCCTCTCCTACATTCAACGACTTCTTAATTCCTAGGGAATCAAACAATCAATAGTTGGATGTGTCCATATTCAAGTGACTGGTGAGACTGTGCAATAATTGCTTTGAAACTGAAATGTGGGCAGGTGGTTTTCCCTACCAACTCTTGGTCTTTTGATTACTCTCTTCTACAGGATTAAGAATTCCATTGTCATCTAAAATTAAAGACAGAAGAAAGTATTCGATTAAAGAGTAGTAAAGCCCAATTCTTTATGATTTGACATGCTTTAAAAACATTTAGGAGGGTGTATAATAAATGTTTCATGCATAAAGAACAAAGAAAAAGCAGGAAAATGATGCATGATTTCTAACTGAGCAAAGCCTAAAATCAACAAAAGCTGCTGGTAAAAGATACTGACCCAAGAATGTAAGATATATACACAAATGGTATGAAAGCAGCCAAAGTCAAGTTTAAGAGATTGTTACATTAAACTTAACTTCAGAGGCTGATGAGGAAGAATGCAGATTTATAAGAGGTTACTGAAAAAGAGTGGTAACATGTTAGCAGGGCAAAATAAGATTTAAAAAAAAAAAGAAAAAGAAATCAACAGGTCACCCTTATGTACTCTGGTAGTATAAACTGTCAATCCCGGGACAAGATTAAGGAGGCGTTCCAACGATATTACTTAGACCTCTGAAATCCCCAAAGAGATATTCTCTGAAACGGTTAATAACCTTCAAGAACCAATGGAAAACTAAAAGTGGATATCAATAATATTGTCTGTAAAAAAAAAGCGTAAAGTCTCAGACCCAGAGTCCCACTTATTTTTAAGCCAAATCAGCCATTGTTTCCTCATGGTTTATGTAAAAAAATTAATAATTAGCAGAGGGGGTAGCTACCCCCCCCGTTAAGTAATAATCTCAACCCTTGTGAGGGTGAACCACTAAAGCCGCTAAATAAACTTGAGTTCATCCCCTTGTAGCTTATAGTGCAGCCCACACTAGATTACCTTACAGGCTCTGTGTAAAGTATGTATGCAGTACATAAACAGTAATAAGGTTGTGAGGCAAAGCAATAAGAATTTCAAAACAAATTATAAAAGGAGCAAAACATGATATATTTTTTTTTTTTTACGTTTTAATTGGAAACAGCAGAAAAAAACACAAACTGCTCATGACAGTCAATGGTTATGGTAGAACACAGGGTGGTGGAATTCCTATCGCCCGACGCCCAGGACATATTGTTTGGGTTCGAGGGCAACAAGTTTTCATGTTTATTTTGTCCTTGGGACTAGTAGGGCCCAACCCCCTGCAGCACAAACCCTTTGGCTGCCAGTTTACAGAGAAGGGAATTGTCTGCAGTTGAGGTGATATGTGTGTCCAAAAGTTAATGCGGTTCAAACTTGTATTTATGGTTCATTAATTAAAAGCCTTTATTATTAGGGTGAGCGCTGTGAATAAACATTTTAAGGACACACTGCACTACTGGCAGTGGCTAGAGTAAAAACAAAATACAAAAAAAACAACAAAAAAACGTGTACACACTTGTTTGAAAAGTTTAACAGTATGAGACTAAGTATAATGCTCCCAAAATGCTCTCCGATTAGATGCAAATGTTTGCAGCAGCTTGTAAGCAAGAGTGCTTTTTTGTTTTTAAAATTCAATGTTCTGAAAAAAATGCAAGCAGGAAAAAAAAGTTTTGCTTCTACGAAAGATGCTATTTCTTTGAAGCGTCATGTAGTCAAATGTGTTGATGCATGCTAGTATTTCCAAAAATATTTCCTAATGGAAAGTCACTGTAACCATTTTCAACAAGATTATAAGAAGCATAAAAGTAAACAAGCACTGGCAAAGCCAACCAATCTGACATTTTCTTTTTTTGTGTCTCTTTTGGATTTGTCAATGCGTGTCTTGTTTTGACATGGCTTTTGTAACACTATTTTTGTGGGAGCTGCCCGGCCCATAAAATAATAACAAACACTTGCAAAAAATAAAAAAAGTTTTTGGTCTCAAAAAGCACACATTGCCACTAGTGGTGTAACAAAGGCCCAGCAGCCCCCTTCCAGGGGGCCCCCTCAGCACAGCACCTGCCCTGAGTTAGTCTGGAGGGAGGGGCCCTTCATATTCTTTGCAGGCGGGGCCCCTCCAGTTTCATTACGACACTGATTGCCACAGTGGTTCCTGGCACTGCACAAAACTACTTTGTGGGCCAATGTGCTCCTTGTGGAACAGCAGAAGGCAATCACTCACTGTAAAGCCAGCCAATAGATAGTGAAATAGATGTTTATTGAAAACAAAGGCCCAAATTTAAGGATGGCCTTGCGCCATCTATTGCCACATTAGCGTCATTTTTCTGATGTTAATGTGCATTAGTTTGCCAAAAACGCTGCACCATATCTACAAAGTGGCACAAGGCATGCACTGCGCCACTTTGTGACCATTTGTGCCACGTTATGCATGCGCCATTCATAATGTATGCAAAGGGGTTTTCTGGCACAAGGAGACCTGCAAAAATGGCACAATGAAGTCTACAAAATTGAATTGTGCCATTTTTGGTGTCATTTTTAACGCCTGCTTAAAGCACACGTTAAAAGGATGCACCATTTGGATTCGATAGGCCTCCTTGCAATTTTTCCAACTAGCATCAGAAGTTTTGACACTAGTGGAGCAAAGCGCCACAATAGCATAAAAGGTTTGCCACTATTGTACCTAATTCCGCCATGGTGCGCCGTATCTTAAATAGTAGCGTTAGGGGGGCGCAAGAAAAGTGGCACTTTAAGATGTGAAGCACCACTTTTCTTGAATCTGGGACAAAATGTCTTTGTTAACGCCAGACCTAATTAGGGACCCAATTCTTAAAGAATGTCACTGAAGTACATTCATGGTCTATGTCTTTGAATTAGTGGCTTTCATGAATTCACAAGAACTTACTGAAGTAGACCAGGAAATCGTACTCCTAGAAAATATTTGTGAACTGTATTTTAGCACAATTAAATATGCATGTGTAGATTTGTTCATGTGAAAATCTAGTGAGCGTTTACAAGTCCACTTTCCCTCCAACCTCTTTTTTTTCCCCTCCAAACCTGGAAGAACTTCTACTTCTGCCTTTGTCAGGAGTAAATTTCCAACCTTTCTAATTATGGGAAAAGATTAGAAGAGAGCTGGTGGAAATCCTTAAACATGCAAGTTAGTAGGTTTGCCGACTCAAAGGCATTCCAGCCCTGGAACTATTGCTTACTGCTTCCTCCAGCCCCAGTATGTAGCTCTGCGGGAAGGTGGCAAAATGAGGATATTGCTATAGTAGGGATTGAAATTGCAAGTATTCAAGCCCTACCATAGTAGTAGCCCTGACATAATCAGAGAGGCTATTATCAGAACTCTTACCTAATGAGATTGTTGCCATTTTGTGTCGTCGCACTACCTGACACCAAAGAGACAAGTAGATTTTTTTACAGGATAAGTAGATTTAAGAAGTAACTTGCCCCATGGACAAGTAGATATTTTAATAAATTCCACACCCTTGAGAACAGGACACAGGCACAATTTGATGCTGACTCGGATGAAGCACTGATCAGATACACCAACCAGTTTAGCATGGGTCAGACACCAACCAGGGTTGTCCAGGACAAAAGAGATTTTACCTTCTGACTTTAGTCCTTTAAGTCCCAATTCACCATAGGAGTATGCTTCTAAAGCCGACCAAGACCTCAATGGAGGTACTTAGAGAATCACAAGGTGTCAAGTACAGTCCAGTGCAGGTCCGGTTGCCACTGATCAGTTGCCCAGATGCAGGAAATGTCTCTTGCAGCTTGATGTATCCCTGTAGCTTGTACAGGAAGTCAGCCTTATGACCTCTGGTGTTCACTTCTTTCTCCTGGGTACAAGAAGGAGAACAGATCCAGGTCATCTTCTGATCTTCTACATGTTGTGAGGTGGATGCCTGGAGATGATCGTTTATGTATGGCACAAGCTAGTGAGTGGGAGTGACCCTTTGAATGCCCAAACCGTTGGGGTAAAGGTTCTCAGGGCTAATCCCTAACACTTTAGGAATTGTCAAAATGGCTGAAAGCATTGGCCACACTCAACTTGGGCTCTGAGGGCTGGGTGTGTGTGTGTGGGGAGTGTAATATTGTAACATTATTGCCCTCCCACATTCAACACTGTAATCCAGCAGGTCTTGGACCCACAACAAACTCTGGG
Source organism: Pleurodeles waltl (assembly GCF_031143425.1). Classification (NCBI taxonomy): domain Eukaryota; kingdom Metazoa; phylum Chordata; class Amphibia; order Caudata; family Salamandridae; genus Pleurodeles; species Pleurodeles waltl. The sequence continues at coordinate 889,909,207 of NC_090442.1, read as the reverse complement.
ACAGAAGTCTAGTAGAAAAAAAGCTGAGTTTCAGAAACAGATAGTGAATACACACTGACTGTTTTGGCATCTTGTGTCCTTCATTTGAAGTGTCCCTCAGCTGAAACCTCAAATGTTACATATAAACTCGCAGACCTGTCAGCATGTTTCTACACAGTAATGCCAAAAAAGGCTCATTGTGAAAGAGGCCCAAGTGCGTTGTGGGCCTCCCTGGTTGGGAGGAAAAAAGAAGGGCCCTGCCAAGTGACGGGTGACAAATGGATGTGAGAGGGGAGGCCTCTTTGAAGTATGCCCAAAGTATCATATGAAAAACCTAAGCAGACACTTTAATTTAGAAAAGAATCCTCACAGCCCCACAAGGATATTCTGTAAGGTTCAGATGGGCCACCTCTGCCCATTCAGGCCTGCCTACTGTTTGCTCCTGGGTGCAAGATCACACTTCATTCATGACTATACAGGTGAGAATTACTGGCTGGCAGTAGTGAGAGAACAAAATGCAGAGTTAGCTTCCAGGGAGTTCAGGCAGGCCAAAGCTAACTTTCTAAAAGTCATAATTCCACAATACGTATTCCAAATCAGAAGCCGTAAGTAAATTGGGCTTGCAATAAATACTTAACAAATTCCAAAAAATTAACTCTGTAGCTGTTTGCTAATCAGAGATAAAATGTATTAAACTAAAAGGAGCATTCCGATGCTTTCCTATGGAACAATAAACCCAGCTACAGTGAAAATAGCTTTCAGAGCTTTTTCACTGTGAGAACATGTTTAACATTAAACTTTTACATGAGCCACTTTTAAATACCAATCCATTTATTTTACAGGCATAGGGTACACTTTGTACCATATACTAGGCACGTATAAGCAAATGAAATAAACCTATCAGGTGTTTACCGATTTCATCATGTTAAAAGAAGGAACACAAGCACTGTACTAATTGTCAAGTGAATAGAGTTCTACGGGTGGCAAAAAGAGATTTCGGCAAAAGGGCAAAAAAATATGGTTGACGATGCAGAAAAGGCAAATTTCCATCTGTTTGCCAAGACTGTTTGCTACAACAACCTACTTAAAAATCTTGGCATGAAGCAATGATATCTTACTGCTACAATGCTGAAAGGCCGAACTCTGTGTCCTGCACACTACCCTAATTCCCTACCAAGCTGTGACTATAAAATATGCTTGAAATTGTTAGCAACCCATATTCATGCCATTTTAAATCATCTAAACGCATTTTGACCAACAAGGGTTTACCGGAGCGTGGATACAAACAAAAATATAGCTGAGCCTATTACGTGTGTGGATTGGGCAACCTCTATATCTCTCCCCCACTCCCTTGACAGACTTGAAAGTTGCCAGAAAGCATCCCGCTGGGGTCTACTGGTCATGTCTGTGAGCTATTTTAGAACAGTTCTACTCAGTTGCTATTATTTGAGCACTGTAGCATGGCACAATGACTAATTGTGAGAAAACAGGGCTGATTGCAGAGGCCCCTAACTTTTTGTCCCCATTTTTCACTTTTTGCTGGTGTTTTCCTGACTCTGATGGTGCCCTGGGTACTGCTAACCAGTCCCAGGGCCTGTGCTCTGTGTAAAATCAATATGCAAATTAGGCTAATTATAATTGGCTAAGTTAGCCTACCTATAAGTCCCTAGTATATGGTAGGGCATGTAGGTTTAGGGACCACAGCATAGGTAGTGCACCCATAGGTGCACTGCTGAGGTGCCCACTGTCATTTTAAAGGCAGGCCTGCCTTGCTGGCTGCTTTAAATTAAAGTTATATACACATTCGACTTTGAAATTAAAAGTAGTTACAAAGTCTTAACCTACCTTATTTTTACATACAAGTCACCCCTAAGGTGTGCCATATGTGCCCCTAGGGCTGGGTGCCACGTAACTATAAGCAGGGACCTTATAAAAATAGTTTTATAAGCCCTGGTGAGGCAAAAACAGCCAAATTCATTTTTGCCTCATTGTAGTAAATGGCCTTCATAGGCTAGAATGGGGAGACTTTATTTTAATTTTTAAAGTCCCCTTAAATGATGGATACCAAGAGTTTTGTATCAAATTAATTGTTATAATAAATCCCACGACTTCCAGTTGTTGGATTTAATATAACTAGTTCAGGTAAAGAGTTTTAAACTTTACCTGAAAAGTTGCCAATTTCAGCCCGGCATTGTTTTTGCTGCTGTGCTCTGATTGGCCAGCCTCTAGCAGCCTGGCCAGGCTGCCTTGATGAGGTGTGAAGTGGCCGGCTTCACACAAAGGAATGTGCCTGTGGGAGGGAATCTCCTCTCAGCAGATGGTGAGGCAGGAAGGGGGAGGGTTGCCAAACTGGTCTTCAAAGGCAGAGAAGGACATTTGGAGCAACCAGCAACATCCCCACATGCTGCAACACCAGACAACTAGGTGCCCCCTTGATTAGATTAGGAGAGGGCAGGAGAGGGGTGTGTTTATGATTTTTAGCCACACCAGTGGGTGGGCTCAGCCAGATGTAACCTCCTAAAATCAGATTCAGCCATGATGGATTTTTGGAGAATGTTGCCTCCTGGGATTGATTTTTGCCACACTTCCCAGGAAGTGGTCATCACAGGGGGAAGGACCCTGCACCTGACTGGAGAACCAGGACCCCCCTGCTTTTCACCCAGGAGCAAGGATAAAACTGGCAGACCTGCACCCACACCTCAGTTCCCTACCACATCCAACAAGGAAGAACCAAAGGAGAAGAAGGGCTGCCCTGCTGGACCCCTGGCCTGCACCTGGAACCCGCACTCAGAAGGACTGCACCAGCTTCACGCTTGGGCTTCACCACAAGAAGGACTTTGCCTGGCTTCAACTTGTTCAAGGAGGGACCCCCTGTTTGCTACAGGTGAAAAATTGCTAACCAGAGTCCCCTGCACCAACTCCTGAAGAAAGCGACCAGCTGACCACTGTCCAGTGGCCAAAAAGGAGTTTGTACCAGGTGCATTCTGGGAGTTGTAGTCCGCACCCCCAAAGACCATCTCAGAACTTCTGGACCCTTGGGGTGAGCTGTGGACCTCAAAAGAACCTAAAAGGGACATCTGGGAGAAGCCCCAGAAGTTTGGAGAACGTTTGAAGAAAAGCTCCATAGAGGGACCGACCAGCCGCAGCAACTCTAGCCGGCTTGCCTCAACCGCGACCCGGCCTGATTTGCTGGTTCGTCCCGGAAAAGAAAATCTCCGAAAAAGAGACTAAGTCCGAAGGTAAAAAGTTGACCGGGACCTCCCAGCCAGCGTATCCGAGGAGGGCTCCAGGGACGTCGGCTCAAGATCCAGATTTACCCCGGTCAAAGGATTTTCACCTCGAAAAAACGACTAAGTCCGAAGGTAAAAATCTCCACCGAGGATTCCCGTGACACGTATCTGGAGAAGGGCTCCAGGAGGTCGGATTGGACTGGCAGGTTCGTCCCACTGAAGAAAATCTTCGAAAAAGAGACTAAGTGTGAAGGTAAACTTTTTAACAGAGGCCTCCCGCGGCCTGTAGCCGAGCACGGCTCCATCGCGGTCGGCCTTAAACTTTGACTTTGCCCCGGTCAAGGTGCAACCAGATGACCCGATTGGCGCTTTTTGTTTCTAGGCGCTAAAAAAAACAATAATTCTTTAAAAATTCATATCTCCGGTTCACCTTATCCGATTTTATTCGTTTTTGTGTCATTTTAAAGATAAAAATATAATCTATTTTTATAAATTGGTTTTGGATTTTTAAACTGTTTCCTGTGTTTTATTTAATTACTGTTTTGTGATATTTGAATGCTTTACACTCTGTCTCCTAAGTTAAGCCTTGACACTCGTTGCCAAACTACCAAGGGTTGAGATGGGTTAATTTACTGAGAACTAACTGGACCCAAGTGGAGGTTAGTGGCCTATTGCTAAGTGTAGGTACCTACCTGCCCTTACCAATGACCCATTTTCCAACACTAATAAATTGCAGTGAATGAAAATATGTCATTATATTTCTATTCTGAGAGGGATGGGGAAGAGATGCCCTCTTTCATCCTTACTTTTTGACTCATTTATTAAGCTTTCAGATATAAAGATATGAAATCAATTCAACCATTAGCTTCCTCATTTGGGATGCCCATTGTAACATGAAGTTATGTGCCAAAGAAATTCTAGAGCTGACCTGGGAGTGGGACTCAGTCTCCTGTGTAGTACATTCCTTGAACCAATTTAGCGTGATTCCGATGTCATGTTACAAGATTATAACAAATCATTAAATTATAGAGTGAAATGTCAATATTCGACATAATTGGGCAGCTTCTAACTCGGAGAAGGATAAATATCTAGGTGTTATTGTACCCAAGAAGTTAGATGTTTTGCCCTTGAATTACCTTTGGAGATGGGCAAAAGATAAAACAAGTGTTAGATTGTAATCAAAACCTGTCTGTCTATCTCACTGATCAGTCAGGTAAATTCTATAAAGACAATAATATTGCAGAAAGTACTCTATTTACTTCATCACGTTATCTTCTGTGTTCCTAACTCCTTTTTCGGTAAATTAGAATCTTATATTTCCCATTTTATCTGGGAAAATAGAAACAACCAAAGTTATCTTCCCTTTTTTTTTTAAAGTTCTTAATGCAGAAAAATAGAACAAGGGGGCGTAGAGAGAGACTAGGTTTTCATAAAATATTATTGGGCAGCTAGATGACAATCAATTCAACATATGTTAGCTCCAAACAGCATAGAAGCAGGGAAATTGCATCTGATTTTGTTTATCTTTACCTTCAAATGATTTAGTAAAGTAGTATTCCCATAAATATTTTCTTTAAAAGAAAAATAGGCTAAAGACTATTCCGAACACAGCCAGAGTATGGTGGTATACACGTTAATCACTTAAGATCTCTATATACGCTAAGTATGCAGACTTTTGCAACAACTCAGAATTCCCAGCATATAAGATTTCAAATAATTCACTATTATTAAGTTTTCAACCACTGCTAGGTGATGTCATAGATAATCATAACCACTTAAAGTCTTTTAACCAGATATTCCTTCAATCTCATAACAAATTATTGGCATTTTATTATGTTCAGTTAAATACCATACTTTGCCATCTTCTGAACAGTGATTTTCTTTTCACACCAAGTCATCCATTTCTCAATATCGTTTACGTTTTGTAGTTACGCCTAAAATACTATTACAAATTTTTACGACACTCATCCTTAATACTGACTGGAATGGAGAGAGAAAGATATGTTAAATGATGTTATGGTATGTCATTTTAAATAAACGTGTAAAATGCAGGAAAGAGTGTCCTGGCACTAGACAGTATGTGAGAGGGTTGTGTTATGAAATTAAGGTGAGGAAAAAAGCCAGGTCATTAGTTTTTTTTGTTATTTTGTTTTAGCTGTTAAAAGTCTGTTTTGCATTAAATTGGTGAGGCACGGTTGTTTCATTTCTTAAGGGCTAGCTAGAAGATTGTATGATCTCTACATCAGTCCTGTATTGGATATGTGTACGAGACTTCTGGATGCATAGGCCTGGATACTGCCTAGAAAATATTTGGGTTCTCTGCCAGATAGAGATTTGGGAGTAAAACAAAGTTTTGAAGATAGCAATTTTGCTGAGAGCCACCAATCTGAGATCACATATAAATGGGGAGAAGTAAACGGGACAGGATAGGTCAAGGATTAATCTTACAGCTGCATTCTGTACTCTTTGTAGTTGTGCCAGAACATCCAGAGATGTGCCCAGAAATAAACAGTTGTCCTAGTCCAGCCCATAGATTTTGAGCACACAAATGATAGATGTGCAACAATCCAGCGGAAGGGCACTCAAAGCATTACGGACCGTTTTTAAGATATAGAATAAGGATGATGAGAAGAGCATGCTGTGTCATAGACAGATAGTTATCTAGAATGACCTCGAAATTTCTCACAAAAGAGACCGGGATAGGTGCTGTACCTAAAGTAGTAGGCCACCACTCTCTGGAGCACAAGGTGCGCTGTTTACCCTGCGCAAGCACCCTGGTCTTATTCAAATTTAGTTTCCAACAGCTAGAGTTCACACATAAAAAGACTGCACACAATGCCTGAAAATTGGTTTCATGACTGAAGGATCGTTAAAGGTGGGGATCATCATCAAAGCCAAAAGATTACATTAAATTGTCAATAGATGCATACAAATATTAAACAGAGTGGAGCTCAGGGCAGATCTTTGTGAACACTTCATTTCAGTGATATATCGGTGAGATGAAAGAGGAATAGCAGACCGACTGGGTTCTGTCTGAGAGAAATTTCCCTAGGCATTTCAAAGCAGACTGATCAATTCCTGTTCCCTGAAGTCGTTCTACAAGGATAGAGCGCAACACTGTTAAAAGCAGCTGACAAACACAGGATCAACAAGGAAGCCAGGCAGATTTGATCCATAATTGTTAGGAGATTGTCAGTGCAGCCACCAGAGCTAGCCTAGTGCTGTGGTTAGCACAAAACCCAAATTGAGAGGGACGAGAAAAGATTTAGACTTGAGATTGTTAAAGAGCTGATGCTTAATCATCTTTTCTAAAAACAGGAGAACTGAGAAATGCAATAGTTTGCAAAATTGAGAGCTTCTGAGGCTTTTTTGAGCTAAGTGGTCATGTGTTCATGTTTTCAGTTGGCTGGGACTGTGGAAGATTATATAGAAACACTCTGCAATGACGCAAGATGATGGACAGAAGGATAAGGTAATTGAGCAAAGACTCTGAAGAGACAAGGGCCAACCGGGGAGCCAGATTTGATGGAGAGTAAAGCTGTTTCAATTTCTGACTTTGCTAGTTGTTGGAAGGCCCCAAGTGAGGAACCATTCACAGTCTGAGCAAGATTATCACAGCTTTCCAAAGCAGAAGACAGAAAGATTTGAAAGCCACATATTTTGTTGATTTTATCTGCAATACTGGGGGTTAGTTGAGCACATGCAGTAGAATAAGAAAAACATTTTATAATCTTAAACATTTCCCTAGCCGAGTTGCCGGCAGTGGCTATTTTAGTGGCACAACGTTGGCAGGCATTTTTAATGTTAATCACTGATAGCTGTCTCACAGTCATCATGGCTCATGGATAAGTAATGGGTGTGCCATATGCACTCTGTTTACAAAGCAATTTGTTTGTGAAAACTTCATCATAACCCAGGAAGAGGAAGGGGTCTTCCAGAGTCTCTGAAAAGTTTTCAGAAGTACGACTTAATCCAAGTCATTTCTTGTTCAGGCTTTGAAGTAAGATGCAGTACTGGAAATCTCTTCTGTTAACACAGGAGAGGTTGTGGCTACAGCAGTCACCATCTTCTCAAAGGAGTATTTTCGCCATTTCTGAATTTGCTTGGACGTGGTCCTGGGCATTATGGGCCTGTGACATATGTTAACAGAAAAGCTCCACAAAATGGTCCATCCAAGACAGCAATTCGAGTGAAATAAGTGTCACGAGTGCTGTGTTGGAACATAGAGGAGCTAACGGATGCACATCTATATGAGTGGGTAGCACTGGAAAGACAGCTAGAGAGAGACATTAAGTTCCTAATTAAGCATCAAGAGGGAGAAGCATAGACCTGGTCAAGAGGACGATGGAGGTCACCCAAAAGTATAAAATTAGCTGCCTACAGAAAATAGGGTTTCTGTTCTGTATCACAGGAGAGCTGTGTTACATAGCTGTCCAGATATCACTAACTTGCTAGGAGAGTAACCCCTTGATGATCCTTAAAAACACTTTTAAACACAAAATTTCTCAAAACCTACTGAATGGATATATACCAAACACTGAAAAGCAAACTTTATTAATAAAGTTCTAACTCTGTGCCAGATCTGGAGTTATTTTGATCAGGCTTTTTTTTCAGTATCTTTAGCAACACAAAAGGATGATGCTTTTGAAACATGCTGAAGCTTTCCAAACATGTGCCCCCAGTTACAGATCTGGGTTGGACTGTTGCCATGGGGAGCAAGTTCAAGACCGATTTGCCTATTGCTGGGTCCAAAACTGGGGTGCATGGTGAGCAAAAGAACAATGGATTTAACCCAGATCTGTGACTGGGGGTGAGTGTTGAAACGTTTCAGCACTCCGTCCATCATCTCTTTGTGTGTTGCGATTTTTTCTGTATCTCACAGCAAAGCTTCCTATGGGAATTAACATGGCATATCCATGTTATGCCCCGCCCTCCTTTTTCCTACCCCACGCTTGACCCATCAGTGTGAAACTTTCCAGGAAAAAGCCAAAGAGAGTGAAGTTTTTCTGGAATGTTTAGTACAGATTCATCTAACAGAGCCACAGTTATTAACCCCCTGACCAACAAGGACATAACGGTTACATCCTTGGCTGCGGCCCTGAGGCGCCATGGACATAATCGTTACGTCCTGGTAGAGGCCCTTGGGGGGGGGGGAGGGGAACGCTAGCGCTCCCCCCCGTCGGGCCTCCCCCCAAACGCTTGCAATGCAGGGCTGGAAGGGTAATCACTCCCCCTCCCCCCCCCTCTCCCTGTGACATCTGATGACATCAGCATGCAGCTGTGCGCTGAACTAATCAGAGGTCGCCAATTCCAATCACGTGCTGGGGGCGGGAGAGGCATCAAAGGAAAAGAAAGGCTTTTCCTTTCCTTTGATGTCTCCCTGAGCATTTCTGCATCACGATCGTGAAGCAATCGGGCTGCAGAAATGCCCACTAGACACCAGGGATTTTGTGTCATAAGAAATAAACAATATAGGGGAGTGACCCCCTTTGGCAAGGGTCAGTCCCCTGGGGGGGGCATTTTTTAAGGCCTTTTCTGCCCCCACTGGGGGTGATCGGCCTATTGTAATTAGGCTGCTCTGCTCCAGGAAAGGGTGGCAGAAACCTCTAGACACCAGGGATCATTTATTTTTGTTTGCTTTATTTTTTAGAGGCGAGGAGCGACCCCTTAGGCAAGGGTTGATTCCCTGGGGGGGGGGGTATTGTCTTTAGGACATTTCTGCCCCTCCTTGGGGGCAGATCAACCTATTTTTATTAGGCCAATCTGCCCCCAAGGGAGGCAGAAACCACGATACTCAAGGATTTTTTTTTTTACAATTTCAGGAAGAGGAGCGACCCCTTATGCAAGGGTCGCTCCCGTGGGGGGCAAGTTTATTTTAGGTCATTTATGCCTCCCTTGGGGCAGATCAACCTATTTTAATGAGGCTGAAACCACTGGACCCCAGGGATTTTGTTTTGACAATTTCACACAAGGGAAGTAACCCCTTAGGCAAGGGTCGCTCCCCTGGGGGCCAATTTTATTTCAGGCCATTTCTGCTCACCTTGGAGGTAGATTGGCCTATTTTCCTTAGGCCAATCTGCCCCCTGAGGGGGCAGAAACCACTGGGCACCAGGGATTTTTTTTTTTTTTAACCAATTTCACACAACAGTAGCGACCCCTTAGGCAAGGGTCTCTCCAATTTTTTAGGGGCCATTTTAGGCAATTTCTGCCCCTTTGGGGCAGATTTGCCTATTTTCATAAGGCCCATCTGCCCTCAAAGGGGGGCAGAAAGCCCACCAGGCACCAGGGAAGAAATTATTTTTTTTTAAAAATCCAAAAAGAAGAACGAACGAAGAGGGTGGTGGTATGGCCATACCCTGACCCCAAATGAATGGGGACAAAGTTGTTCTAGCCACCAGTGGGCAAAAGGGGATATTACCACGATCCACTTTCCGGGAGCAGAAAGCCTACTAGATGCCAGGGAATTAAAAAAAAAAAAATAGTGGGGTGGTGGCTACCAACCAGTATGGGCATGGTTATGCTGCCACCCCAACTGAAGGGGGTAACAGTCTTTCAGCTCGCCCCCCGCACACTAAAACTTCTTATCCCAAGGCAAGCAAGAGGACATTTGATTATTTTGGTTTTTGGTGTTACATTTGGGCCATGAGAGCTTGTCTAACTCTCACAATCGTCCCACTTCAAATGGTGAGGACTGCACTTTGGGACGCTGCCATGCAGAAACATCTACGAGTGGTGTGCTTCACATGTACCCTGCAACATTTTTTTTTACCCACAATGCCCTGCACATCTCCAACTTTGCTTGAAATCACACAGTTTCCCCACATTGTGATGGAACCTTCTGGAATCTACAGGTATCCACAAAATTCGTACCACCGAGCATTGTCACAGCTATAAAAATTCTGCCCCACTTTGCAAAAAAACAAGTGTCCATGTTGTGTTTTGGGGCATTTCCTGTTGCTGGCACTAGGCCTACCCACACAAGTGAGGTACCATTTTTATTGGAAGACTTGGAGGAATGCTGGGTGGAAGAAAATTTGTGGCTCCTCTCAGATTCTAGAACTTTCTGTCACCGAAATGTGAGAAAAAGGTGTTTTTCTGCCAAATTTTGAGGTTTGCAAAGGATTCTATGTAACAGAGCCTGGTGAGAGCCCCACAAGTCACCCCATTCGGAATTCCTCTATGTGTCTAGTTTTCACAAATGTATAAGTTTGCTAGGTTTCCCTAAAAGACAAAATCCACAGCTAGGCACTTTCCACAAAACACATCAGATTTCAATGTAGAAACGTGATGTGTCCATGTTGCGTTTCCTGTCGCCGGCATTAGGCCTACCCACACATATGAGGTACTATTTTTATGGGGAGACTTGGAGGGGGGGGGACACAGAATAGCAGAACAAGTGTTATTGCCCCTTGTCTTTCTCTACATTTTTTCCTTCCAAATGTAAGACAGTGTATAAAAAAAAAAAGATGACTATATGAGAAATGCCCTGTAATTCACATGCTAGTATGGGGACCTTGAATTCAGAGATGTGCAAATAACCAGTGCTTCTCAACACACGTATCTTGAGCCCATTTTGGAAATACAAAGGTTTCCTTGATACCTATTTTTCACTCTTTAAGTTTCAGCAAATGATATGCTGTATACAAGGAAAACCCATTGCAAGGTGCAGCTCCTTTATTGCCTCTTGCTACCTAGGGGTCTTGATGAACCTACAAGCCTTATATATCTCAACAACCAGAAGAGTCCAGCAGACGTAACGGTATACTGATTTTGAAAATCTGACATTGCAGGAAAACGTTACAGAGTAAAATGCAGAGAGAAACTGACGTTTTTTTTAACCTCAATTTCAATAGCTTTTTTTTTTTTTTATTTCAGCTGTTATTTTCTGAAGGAAAACCTTGTAGGATCTACACAAATGACTCCTTCCTGAATTCAGAATTTTTTCTACTTTTCAGAAACATTTAGTTGTCCGGGGTCTAGCATTGGTTTCACACCCATTTCTGTCACTAAGTGGAAGGAGGCTAAAAAGCACAAAAAAAGTACAAATGAGTTCTGTCCGAGTAAAATGCCAAAATTGTGTTGAAAAATGTGGTTTTCGGATTCAAGTCTGTCTGTTCCTGAAAGCTGGATGATGGTGATTTAGCATTGCAAAGCCTTTGTTGATGCCATTTTCAGGGAAAAAACACAAACCTTCTTTGGCAACCCTTTGTCCCATTTTTTTTATTTATTTTTTTTTTAAACATTTTCGTTGTATTTCAGCTAATTTCTTGGTCTCCTCCAGGGAAACCCTCAAACTCTGGGTACCTCTACAATCCCTAGGATGTTGGAAAAAAAGGACGCAAATTTTGCGTGGGTAGCTTATGTGGACAAAACGTTATGAAGGCCTATGCGCAAACTGCCCTAAATAGCCAAAAAAAGGCTTGGCACCTGAGGGGGGAAAAGGCCTGGCAGCGAAGGGGTTAAAGAAACAAAAAAATGCACTTCCTATGGGAAGTCAGAACTAACTAGAACTAAACTGGTGCTAGCAGTGCAAGTTATAGGTGCGTGTGTGTGTATACACACACACACGTCTTTGCTAACAACCTAAGGGGGGGGGGGGAAATGCTTTACGTTTAAAAGGTTAATATAACAAGAGGCACTTCCTCCCCCCACTTCCTCCATAACAAAGAATGTAAAGGTATCAATCGAGCAATGCATTTTAAAGACAAAATGAATTAATCTCGGATAGAAGGGAAGTAGAAGAAATTTAATCTGATAAGCAACATCAAGTTCATCAGATTGTATTTGACAGGAAATCCAGGCTTCAGACTAACATTCGTCAACTTCTAACCGACCCAACAAGTAAAATAGACACCTTTCTAGGTTTGATTAGAAAACAAACTCTACAATGCACCGATGAGCACAAATGTAATGAGGTTAGTGGTAAGGGTCCCCCAGGTTATGAGTTTTTAAAAATTCTCATGGCATATTAAAAGAATACAAGTTAAAAAAATAAACTAAAAAACAAAGATGTACATGAAGAGTGGCAACGGAATAAAAAAGGTGTTCCGTTTAAGGAAGCGTTTCATGTTTGATGATTAGAAATAGCCAAATATTCTAATATTTCACTGACCATGCCTTTACACTCTCAAGTTTAGGTATTCTTTTTTTCTATCAAGTTCTACTGTGTCTTCCACTGGCAACAACAAAGGAAAAACAATAGTTAAGTAGCAACAGTAATGCACATCACTATTGTCTGCAGCATACAATGTGTCATTGCAACATAAGCAATAACTTTGCAATATGTCAAAGCCTGGGGGGAACTGCTGTCCTCGTTTTCAAAACAGACGAAACTTGAAAAGTGCATCTCTCACACTTCTACTTTCCTCCCAGACAATCTGTCGCAATACCCAGAGGCCTGAAGGAAAAAAATAACACTAAATTTCAAGATGCTACTCCTAGTCTCGTGACAGGAAGAAGGCTTCTCTGATTTGGGGAGTAGCAGGACAAACCTCGAAAACTCGTTCCCAAGATTCACGCGGTCGACAGAGACACAACATGATGTTTTCTTTTACTATCGTGATTAACACTACATTAATAGTTAGCCTTATTTGTTAGATATTAGGCTTTCATTCACCACATAACTAATTACGGAAAAGGGTGCGCTTGTAGAATATGTTGGTGGATATGGAAATCACCCAAGAATGGACAAATTACCAAAAAAAGAGTCATAAAACTTTCTAAACAAGTAAATACACGGTCAAGAGCAACAGGAACAGGGAGCAGTATCAGAAGAGCGGGATGGTAAATACTACCATCGAGGCCCGGATACTGGAGCATTCTACTCCGATCCTGGGGGAAAGGACAAGGGTTACCCAAGATAACTTGGGTGAAATGTTTGGTGGGAGAAGAATGAAAGAAAGTAGAATAACGAGTTGAGGAATGAAATGGAGGCGGGAGAATGCTGGGCACGCTGGAACAATGTAAATGGCTAGAGTTGGCAAAAAGAACAATAACATATGTAGGTAGAAAACTGGGAGGGAAGTGGAGAAATTTAGAGCTCACGTACCAGAGTGCGACAAAAGAAAATGAACTATTTGAGTTACCTAGGCACAGATCTCGAGAAAGGGGGCATGGGAACAGGATACATGTGGAAGGCGCGGTGGGTGAAGTGACAAGAGTAAGATGTCAGGAACAAGGTGAAAGGTAGAACAGAAAAAGCAGAATGGGCGGAATGTACGGCATAGAGTAATGTGAAATAAAATCAGATATAGCACAGGAAGGGCGGACGAGTTCCTCTTCTTGCCACCTTGCATTACAGAGACACACGGAAGAAAAGTGAGGGCGTCTAAACGGTAACACAGGAGGTGAATATAACTGTGCTGTATCATGGTGGCAGCGATCCTGCCTTAAATTACCGCAATCACGTTGACGAAGGTGGTCTTGCCGCTGTACTGAAGCCCCACCAGCGTAAGCTCCATCTCCTCCTTCCAGAATAGAGACTTGAACCAGTCCAACAGTTTATTGATGAGGGTCAGCATGTCAGCGGTGGAAGGGACGGGAAGCACCCGCAAAGCTCGAGCAGAATAGGGGCTACAGGGAAGCGCCGCTCAGGCAGCAAATGTCATATGACCACCCCACGTCACAAGACAACAACTCGAGACGCGACAGAGAGCGGACTTTAACTCCTTCTGGCGCCCCCGGGGTACAGACAGGGCTCAGTGCCCCAGGGATACTGTTATTATGCTTCCGGGGTACTGTTGGAAACTATCAGTGGTTTACTATGATTGATTCCTAAAGGCGTGCCCTCCATTGGTCTAACTACCCTCGAAACGCCACTCCTCTTCCGAGCACTACGGAAGTAAGGCATTCCGGCAAGTGCGTTTCACCGAGTACCGTTTTAACTGTGACGTTGTGAAGAAGATAATAGCTGGATTTTTCGCTGTAACCCCCATTTACTGTTAGATTTCCCCGGCAGACGATATCGAGTGATTTTGGAGGTTCAATTGTTTTGTCCCATGGGGGATGAGACTATTTCGAGAGAGGGATGCGTGTTTTCGGGTTGGATGCAGTGTCAGCTGAACTAAACTAGGCAGTGGGAAGTGCTTCAGCGCACCATCCACCATCCACCCCCACATAACATAACATTAACATTAATGTTGAAGACTATCAGTAAAGATGCATTTGCGTGTTTCATTTGCAACAGTTGCTCTTTTCAAAGACAGTCAGACAAAATGTTTTGGCCAGTTGCTGACATGTTTTAATACATAATATTTACTTTTCCTTGCTCAAAAGGAAAGACATTTTGTAACTATTTACAATTGACACTATTGCTGGGGTACAAGAGAGCGTGAAAGAAGACATTTTATAGCACACTTAAATAAAAACATCTGCTGGATTTCCCAAATACTCTTTTAATGCAGTTAAAAAAAAAACATTGAAAGTCCAGGACCCATTACGAGACCCACGTCATGGAGGAAGTAGCCAAACCCAGTAAATACAGCTGTAGTTCTGTATTTGCCAGGTTTGGTATTCCGGCAACTACAATGTTTTGTGTTCTGCAACTTGTAACAAGGGATACTGTTATTAAGAGGTTTAAGTGTTTTCATGTAAAAATTCTGCTAGGTCTATTCTGGCAAAGTTTGTGTTCAGGAAAAAAATGCAGTAGCTTTGCACAAGTTGGCGTCCCGACCCAAGCGCAAGATCCCGATTCAGCCATTTGCTTCATGTAATATATTTCAAACTGCATTATTGAATCTAGCACTTCCCCATACTAAACGGGAACCCATCATTAATTGTACTTCTATTTAATAAGCAATTCATCTTTTCACAATCCTATGTCTTTAGAACTTTGATGCTGCTAATCAGCAGTCCCACTCGAGAAACCGTTCTTGTACTACTGGATCAATGACTCCTTTCTGATAGATGGGAGGTATTGTGCTTGTTGAAAGGCGAGGAAGAAGCCAAAGTTAGTAACACTGTAAATAATGATGAAGTGAGAAATATGCTTATCTATGAAAACAATATGTCGCTTCCCGCTCCGCCTTCTGCGCTCCATCCCGTTTTCCTAGCTGCCACCTCCTGATTTTGCTCTTCCCGCTGCTGCGACCCCTGCGGCCCCTCCCGCCTCCCCCTCCTTCTCACCGCTCCGTTTCCAGCTTTTCCCGCTGGGGCGTCCCCTGCGGCCACTCCCGCCTCCCCCCTCTTTCTCGCCGCTTCATTTCCAGCTTTTCCCGCTGCTGCGTCCCCTGCGGCCCCTCCCGCCTCCCCCCTCCTTCTCTCCGCTTCGTTTTCAGCTTTTCCCGCCGATGCGTCCCCTGCGGCCCGTCCCCCCAGCCCTCTCATTGGCCACTCCCACCCTCCCCTCCTCTTATGGCAGCCGCGGCGCGGTGACAGAGAGCAACCTCTGACCCTGCTACTGGAGGCAGGTCGCTCCCCGCTCCGCCTTCCGCGCTCCACCCCGTTTCGTAGATGCCACCTCCTGATTTTGCTCTTCCCGCCGCTGCGTCCCCTGCGGCCCCTCCCCCAGCCCTCTCATTGGTCAGGCTCTCCCGCCTCCCAGCTGCCACTCCCACCCTCCCCTCCTCTTATGGCAGCTGCAGCGCGGTGACAGGGAGCGACCTCTGACCCTGCTACTGCAGGCAGGTCGCTCCCCGCTCCGCCTTCCGCGCTCCATCCCGTTTTCCTAGCTGCCACCTCCTGATTTTGCTCTTCCCGCTGCTGCGGCCCCCCCCCAGCCCTCTCATTGGTTAGGCCCTCCCGCCTCCCAGCTGCCACTCCCACCCTCCCCTCCTCTTATGGCAGCCGCGGCGCGGTGACAGGGAGCAACCTCTGACCCTGCTACTGCAGGCAGGTCGCTCCCCGCTCCGCCTTCCGCGCTCCATCCCGTTTTCCTAGCTGCCAACTCCTGATTTTGCTCTTCCCGCCGCTGCGTCCCCTGCGGCCCCTCCCCCCAGCCCTCTCATTGGTCAGGCCCTCCCGCTTCCCAGCTGCCACTCCCACCCTCCCCTCCTCTTATGGCAGCCGCAGCGCGGTGACAGGGAGCGACCTCTGACCCTGCTACTGCAGGCAGGTCGCTCCCCGCTCCGCCTTCCGCGCTCCATCCCGTTTTCCTAGCTGCCACCTCCTGATTTTGCTCTTCCTGCTGCTGCGGCCCCTCCTAGCTGCCACTCCCACCCACCCCTCCCCTCTCCTCCCCTCCTCTTATGGCGGCCACGGAGCTGGTGCGCCATAGGCGCGCCAAAGGCAAGCCCGTCTGCGCCCGTCCGCGCCTGGACCGCGACCAGCGCCAGAACCCCTGGCCCCAGCAACAGCCATCCCGGCAGCATTTGCTACGATGCCAACACCCTCCGCGCACTCAACACCAGCCGACTCACCACCTGCTTCCAGGCCTCTCCAAAGAGCACGCACGGACCCTTCTCCTGCCACAACTGCAGCTTCACCTGCAACTGAGCCCACATGCCTCCTAGGATCAAGACCAACCACCTCCGTTGCATACTCCTCAACACCCGCTCAGCACGCAAGCAAGCCATCGAAGTCTGGGACCTGCTCGACCCCACCTCCCAGGACGTGGCCTTCCTAACCGAAACCTGGTGGAACGACTCCTCAGCACCCATAGCCATCCCGAACGGATACAAAGTCGCTCGCCCAGAGCGCACCAACAGAACCGGAGGAGGCATAGCCATCGTCCACAAAGCCACCCTCGAAGTCAAAACCACCCCAGACGACTCCTTGAGTGCCGCCGAACTCCTTCACTTCCAAATCCGCACCGACCCCAACACCACGCTCAGAGGAACACTCATCTATAGACCCCCAGGACCCAGGGCACCCTTCAGCAACGCCATCGCCGACCTGTCCAGCACCCACGCACTCGCCTCCACGGACTACATCCTCCTCGGGGACCTGAACTTTCACCTCGAAAACAACAATGACACCAAATCAACCACCCTGACCGAAAACCGCGCCAACCTCGGCTTCACACAGCTCATCAACACACCCACCCACACAGCCGGTCACATCCTTGACCCCATCTTCTCCACAAGCAACCACGTCACCTTCAACCACACCACCGAACTCTACTGGACCGACCACCACTGCATTCACTTCACCTTCAAGAAACAGACAGAACACCTCCTCACCAAACAACCACCACGCCGCCGATGGGGCAAAGTCACCGAACTTCAACTAATCAACGCCATAAACTGCCCGTCAACCCCACCGATGCTGACATCGTGGCACACAACCTCAAGCTATGGATCACCGACTGCGCCGACTGCCTTGCTCCACTCAGAAAACCCTCCAACAACCACATCAACAAAAAAGCCACCTGGTTCACCGACGACCTCCAAGCCTCCAAACGCCACTGCCGAAAACTCAAGCAAATATGGCTACTCGAACGCACTCCAGACAACCACACGGCCCTCAAGGATGCCACACGCAAACACCACCAACTCATCAGGCTAGCAAAAAGATCCTCCTTCAAAACCTGCCTAGAAAACAGCGCCCACAACTGCAAAGAACTTTTCATCATCGTAAAAGAACTCTCCAACCCAAACGCCACCGTCAACGACATCACCCCCTCCCAAGAACTTTGCGACGCCCTAGCAACCGCCTTCCACCAAAAAATCACAGACATCCACGGCAGCTTCAACTCCCCTCACACTCCAGACGCTCTTACCCCACCCACCACGAACTCCACCCGCTCCAACTGCAAGATTCCCAGACAGCTGGAAACACGCCGAAATCAACGCCCTTCTCAAGAAACCAAAGGCGGACCCCAAGGACCTGAAAAACATCCGGCCCATCTCTCTGCTCCCGTTCCCGGCGAAGGTCATCGAGAAAATCGTCAACACTCAGCTCACTCGGTACCTCGAAGACAACAACATCCTCGACGCCTCCCAGTCCTGCTTCAGACGAAACCACAGCACCGAAACCGCCCTCCTTGCCGCCACAGACAACATCAGAAGCCACCTCGACAATGGAGAAACATCAGCCCTCATGCTCCTAGACCTATCAGCCGCCTTTGACACCGTATGTCACCACACCCTAAAATCCTTCCTCCACGCAGCAGGAATCCAGGACCAGGCCCTCGAATGGACTGCATCCTTCCTCACCAGCAGAACCCAAAGAGTCCGCCTCCCCCGTACCAATCTAAAGCCTTCAACATCATCTGCGGCGTACCCCAGGGCTCCTCCCTCAGCCCGACGCTGTTCAACATCTACATGGCCCCCCTCGCACAAGTGGCCCGTCAGCACAACCTCAACATCATCTCCTACGCCGACGACACCCAACTCATCCTCTCCCTCACCAAAAGGACCCGCACACCGCCAAAACTAACCTCCACGAGGGACTAAAAGCCATCGCCGACTGGATGAGAGACAGCCGGCTAAAACTGAACTCGGACAAAACAGAGGTCCTCATCCTTGGGCACAGCCCCTCCGCCTGGGACAACTCATGGTGGCCGTCTACGCTGGGTCCCCCACCGACGCCCACCGACAGCGCACGAAACCTCGGCTTCATCCTCGACTCCTCACTCTCCATGTCAAAGCAGGTCAGCGCCATCTCCTCCTCCTGCCACAACACCCTCCGCATGCTTCGCAGAATTTTCAAATGGATCCCAACAGAAACAAGAAAAACAGTAACCCAGGCCCTCGTCAGCAACAGACTCGACTACGGCAACGCCCTCTACACCGGTATCTCATCTAAACTCCTCCAACGCCTCCAACGCATCCAAAACGCCTCCGCCCGACTCATCCTCAACATCCCTCACCACTGCCACATCACCCCCCACCTAAGAGACCTTCACTGGCTCCCCGTCAACAAGAGGATCACCTTCAAGCTCCTCACTCACGCACACAAGGCACTCCACAACACTGGACCATCATACCTGAACAACAGACTCGGCTTCTACACCCCCACCCGGCATCTCCGCTCCGCTCACCTCCATCCCCCGCATCCGACGCAAATCTTCCGGTAGCAGATCATTCTCATACCTCGCCGCCAAGACCTGGAAAACCCTCCCACCGGATCTACGATAGACCCAGGACCTTCTTTCCTTCAGAAAACTACTCAAGACTTGGCTCTTCGAGCAGTAGCAGCACCCCCCCCCCCCCCCAGCGCCTTAAAACCCTCACGGATACGTAGCGCACTTTACAAATTAACTGATTGATTGATTGATATGTTTCTGAAAAAAACAAATACTCTTGGGTGTTTTTTAAACTTTTAGAATGGCATTTGTTTGATGGACTGGAATACATTTAGGTCCATGGTGATTATCAAGGTATCCCAGTAGACGGCTCCTCGTCACCAAGAATTCTAATCATAGTTTGCCTATCTTATTAAAAAAGGGTAATCTGAAATAAACCAAGCCTACAAGATACATAACCCAGTAGGTTGTTAAACAAACAAACAAAAAAAAACAGGAGTAGAACGTTTGAGAACAGCCCATTAACTTACACGAAGAAGACATTTCGAGAGTGAGAAAACTAAACAAACATATTTTTTAACTTTAATAATCGGGAAAATTCATCCACATTCAGGATTTTTGCCGTTCAGTCTTTAACACCACGTCCATGGTAACGTGGTCAACTGGTAGGCTTTACTAAAAAAAAAAAAAGTATCTTCCCAAATATCTCTGAAAACCGGTCAAGCTAGCTTGTTTTTCGTTTTGTTAATGTTATTATATTGATACTATTTGAGACAATTATCTATTTGTTCACTGATGGCCTCAAAAATGTTTGACTGAAAGTCCCATGAATATCACTAAATAAACTCCTATTGTCCTGAGGAAGGTGGTTCCAATTTGTAGTCCACTGAAAGGTACACTGACGGTTTTTATTGATGTTCACTGCTGGAAGATCGAACACTAACCAGTACTTCTCTTTCGACTTGGGCAGTGTCTAGAACAAGCTATTTCTTATGGCTTTGCTAAGTGGCTCTATTTTAGTAATTGATTAAATCATCGGTCTATGCCAACACTTCCTCTGTAAATGAGAACATCATTTTTTTATAGCAAATAAATGTCATTTATGCTTTCTCCCTAAATAACTTCCTCAGCATTGAAAATGAATGGAGAAATTGACGCCACCTCCAAAGTTTTTTTTTTTCTAAATCTGCTGCATAGCTATTCTAAAATATTGGCATCTGTGGTCTTTATTTTCAGTTGCTATGTGGTGTTGTCTTTTACATCTTCAAACTTGAAGCTTATGCACTGATTTATTGATTGGTTGCCACGAAAAATGGCATTATTGTAGAGACGACTGTGAAGTCACTGGATGATTATCCTACTACATTAATGCCATTCCCTTGTCATGAAACATCAACACGGTCTTAAGACATCATCTACTTTTATAATTGTGTCCATTAAGATTTGAGGTTGTTTAAAATGGCTTTCTGATTATTTCAGAAACAGTACTAGTTTCTATTTGGCAAATTCTGAATCATCCCGATGATTTCAGAAACATTTTCTGAATGTTCAGAATGTTGTCCACCATGTTAATAACATTTTTGTTAGCAAATATAAACTTTACCTAGTGCTGTCAGATATTATAACCTTAGAACCCGCCATAGTGGGCTCTACCAGCTATTAAAGGCCCGCTCCCCGCGTTAAATGCCCGAGCCGAAGGCGAGGGCATTTAACAATTGAGAGGGACTTTAATAGCTGGTAGAGCCCGCTACGGCGGGTTCTAAGGCTATTAGAACATTCTGCCACACAGGGCAGAATGTTCTATTAAAAAAAAAAAATTTCACGGAGCCTGAGGGGATTAAAATCCCCTCGGGCTCCGTGAGGCTTTGTTCACAGCTATTGCTGTGAACAAAGCGAACATTGGAATGTTGGCGCTGCGGGCTTTTACCGGCCTGTAAAAGCCCGCAGCACTCCATTGTTTTCAATGGAGCCCCCGGCATTCCAATGTTCTAATGTTGATTACTTCACAGTTAACACATTTAAAGTAGAATTATTATTTTTATTACAGGAATATAATTGCTTCTGAATATATATCTCAGAGTAAGTGATTCCCCTTACAGTAGCTCAATTATTTTGTTGAATACTCTAGAGAGTTGTGTATGATGGCTCAGCAAGGTGAGGGCATGCAGCATAGTTCAGTGTTCAGACTTCCAGTCTGAGGCTCCAACTAGTGATAAATGCTCAGTGGGATAATGCACTAACAGCAGATATTTGTGTTAGTGCCGTGCTCTAGGCTGTCAATAGGCTTTTGGGGCAATGAAAGCAAAAAAGTTAGTGGGGTCTTTCCATGAATACTTGCAGCGGTAGCTTAACTTAGAATTTAAAAAAAATGAATTTATGTAATATAAATATACAGGGCAGCATTCAAAAGACATGAGGCCTAGCGGGACATCCGCTAAAAAGACTTGAGGCCTAGAGGAACAGCCACAAAAAATATATTCATTATTATTATTTACATTTTCTGGATCAGACTTATTGTAAAATCAGTTCAGTGAGAGAGTGTATGTTTAGTTTGTAAGGTAAACATCTGCAACATTTTTGCATCACAAGTGCACTTTCTTGCTCCTAAGATGAGACGAGCGAATTAAACATATTAATGAAAATAATAGCTTCATGCCTACTTGAAGTCTAAAGTATGTTTGTTAAGGCAAACACTATCAAATTAAGGATTCAGAGAGACAGCACTTCACCTCCTAAGATCATGAGTAATGCAATACAATGCTCCTCCCTCACTTACTTACTTACTCACTTTTATGCATTTTAAACCTATTAGCAGCAATGGAAACGATACGTGTGACAGAAACCAAAACTTCAGACAGTGGAAGTTTTAGCAAGTGCAAGCCTTTGTCATGAGAAGGATGGAAAAGACCTTGAAAAGATACACATCTTATACATTTCGCCGATATTTAGCTTGTGTTTTGTGAATAATCGCTTACAATTGCCAATACGCAAAGAAGGATGCATACACCAGAAGCTCAAAAACAGAGTAGGCTTTACGATAACATGGGCTTACAAAAATGGCTACATATAAATATGGCATTCTCATTAAATACAGTGTAAGTTGGCATAAATCAACGGAATGACAAATCGTTTTCACAATCTCACCCCTTTGTACCCCGAGATTCAAATTAAAGAACACTTATAGCCTTTATTCGGTTTATTTCAGTAGCACATTCTTCTTCATGATGTCTCCTCTAACATCACAAATGCAAGATCGGATATCACTAGAGCAATCTTCAGCAGTTGGTATTGGATAAGCATGAACACCTAACCTTTTTTAGCTGCAACATGATTAATAGTGCTCGTGCACAACTGTATGAAAGTATAAACAACCACCAAGAGAACGAGCATTGCATGTTTTATTTCACAAATCGTTTCCCATCTTCAAAGATACCCTTCGGCCAGGGCCACATCTCTCCTGCATCTAAGCTAAATGAGTCTTTCATCTTATTCAGTTCCCTAACACTGTCTCTAGTGGTATCTATTTGTTCATGAATGTTGAGAGAAGTATTAGGGATATTTGTTTAGCACTCAGAACCAACTATGGCACGGACACCACCATCTACCTCTCTGACCACATCCGGAGCATGCTGTTTTCCGGACTCATACATGAGAACTTATTTTAACTTCACAGTTGGCCTGTCCAACTCCATAGCGGTCTATGTAAAAGAAACATTTTGTTTCTGAAATGATACAGGGAAATATTTCTTTGTGAAGAAGTTTATTAGACATGTGAAGAACGCCAGCCATTAAATAGGCAACTTGGCAGGTGTCTGCCCAGCCTCTAGGGAGCCAGAAGTAAGCTTGTCTGCTATATGCAAAATAAAAGATGCATTATCCATCAGGGTTATAACAAGTGTAGAGAATTCCAATGGTGAAAAGGGCAACATAATCAGGAATCATGTCAAAAACAATGTCACACAAGCTGCAGCCCAGAAAGTCACTTCCACTACTTGTCTTGTAGAACCTTTCCTGAGCCAATGGGCAAGGTGGACGGGTGGGGCGATGAGGCATTCATAAGGAAGTTTAAATCCATTATGGTCTATGGGGTACTTCTTGAAGAAAGAAAGACACTCTTCTATGTGATGACCTTGGAAGTACAGGTCTAAGCAGGTTTCTTCCTTGCTAAAGGGCACATGAATCATTGGCATCATCTCTTGAGATTCAGTAGGCAAGTAAGTGCAAATCCGGCATGATGAAAGATTAAAACTCTTCTGGTAGCTGTCCAAGGGACATATAGTTGTTCTGGTATTTGAAACAACAGATCCTGAGGTTTGCAGAAGCAATTTATTCCCACACAAATCACTTTTGCAAGTCAGATGAGGTACCAGAAATCCAAAGAAGGAGACTTGCAGAAAAGATGGTAACGGGTATCCAGTTGGTCACCATGAACGTATTGGTATCAATGAGGAGGGGCTATCGCATCTTGAGGTTGAACAGGTGCAGGCAACAGGCTGTTCACTTGACATGCTGGAGCAGGCCCAGGACTAGGAGGTGTTTCGGGGTCCAGATGCACAGCTGGGGCAACCTGGTGGGCATCTGAAGGTGCAGGTGCATGCTTGCAGTGTCTGGCTTTGAACCACAATTCCCTGCAGTGTTGGAGCTCAGCAGGACTTGATAGGTGTCCTTCCACAGTAGCTACAAAGAGTGCTTTCACCCAGCTTCAGGTCGTAGCAGATGCCAGTTTGACACTCGGCCAGGGGTAAGCTTAAGACCTTTTACTTTGTTGTGAGCCTGGGAAGTGACATTGCAATAGTTCTGGGCAATAGAAGGAAATAAGGGTGTATGTAGGCTGGCCACTGCAGCGCTAGTCTTACTATCCTTCCAACATGGGCAAAGTCGTGATGCAATCAAGATAGGCTGGAAAGCAATAATTTCAGAGCAATCACTCTGCTAGTGCTGTGTCTCCACACTCCTTTGGGGTACTTTTTACAGTCCTGCTTGATCCACATTTGTTTTTCACACACTGAATGGTAGTTCCTGCAATGTAGACAAATCGTTAAAAGTAAGTAGAGGTAATACATCATTTTGTAATACATACATGGTAGTTTCACCATTAGGAGGACAGTTCAGCCGTACTAGCTGCTTGGACAACTAACACATTTCCCTGAGACAATTCACTTGAGGTAGATCAATGTGCAGCACATTTTCCAACTGCTGTGTGCAGTCGGAGAATGAGAGTATTTAACAAATTCTGTACAAACCTCTCTTTCTTGGTTGGAGTGTGCTTCCACAGAAGCTCAAAGTTGTGGCCAACTCCAAAAGCATATTTGGAGTATGAATACAGTTTCAAAGTGTTTATCAGGAAAAACCCATGGGTGGGTCAAGGCTTCATGATTGGAATTGTGGTTTACGTTGGTTTTCATGAATTTCGTGCAATGAACATGCAGCTTAACCAGCTACAAGTGTTCTATACTATTTTGTAGACAAAATTGGCACAATCGCAGTTGAGTATTGGTTCATTGAATAGATCGGTCTGTGGTTTTGTCAGGTGGGCTATAATCAGGAGGCAATCAGGTAACTCATCCTCAGGAGAGGTTGGCATCAGAAAAGCCAGGTTCAGAGCAGGACAGTGAATCAAGGTAATGTGAGAGGCCAATAGCAATAGGCTCTCATAAAGGGACAATCTAGTGGTGGAGGGAGCCTGGGTTTTTGTGGTGAGCTAAAGGGCAGCAAAAAAATGGGAGGCAGCAATGATCAGGTGTAATGATATCTGTATTTAATCCCTGCTCCATCTTGACCACTGACTCCACTTTGTACTTAGCCTAGCTGCACACCGGAACATTGGTGACCACCAGCTCCATTTTAATTATAGACTCCATTTTGTGCGTAACCTTGCTTTAAACACCATGCATGTATTTTTCCGTGCACATGTTATGGAATGTGGTTTTCGCTCATGTTTTCACTCTACGTGCTCTTTCTTATCACGAGCTAGGGCATAATATGGGGGAGTCAGAGAAATAAGGATGTACTAGGGTGATGTTTATGGTATGGTAGGGAACGGTTTAGTTTTGGGAGAGTGCCTTGGGATATTGGCCAGTCTCAACTGTTTCTTTTGAAACTGACCTGATGTAGCCAGCATTTTGAACAACAATTCACATGATGGGAGGGGTTTTCTGGAATTCTCCTCTCTGGCTTGTTTAAGATATATGAGACTGAAACCAGATTGACCAGGAAGTTGATTGAACTCTGGCAGGACCGGCACGCTGGTGCCAGCTATTTTCCCTGGCGGTTAGTTTTCTCTCTTCACGGTCGACTGGGTTCACGACCTATTGCTGGCAAAGAGATGAAGCGAATTCAAGTTTGCCCCATGGTGATGAATTTGTAACTTTATTTTCTGCTTTGCATTGTGCATGAATATATACATATATATCCATATAGTTGCTGTTTATAGATTGAAGTAGATTATCCTTAGTGCATGTTTTCAGGATTATTATGATTTCATTGCTGTGATTATTTTTGAACGTGCCCTTTTGGTTGTACACTTTTAACCTTCTTCTTCTGTGGACCTTGCAGAGTGCAGTAATAAATGCAATTCTAAGACTAAGAGTGTCGTATTTCATAAATTCCTTTCTGTGTTTGTGTATTTCCTCTTGGTCTGCAGTGAAGCAAAACATCAGGATAGACCCAAGCAAAATGTTTTCTGATGTCACTACAAGGTAAGCAACCGCTGCGACAGAGCGCACGAAATGAGTGAGCCCCCACAGCCATCAAATCAAGAGAGGAGAAATAATATGTAGTGTGATTTTTATACTTCCTATGATCCTGCACTGATTTTTAAAGAGCCCATCTGTTGTATTCATGACAATGCAGAATAAAGAGTTTGTTATGATTGGGAAGCCCCAATTCAGATGTGGCGTTTAACATCTTCACTTGCGCATAGTCTTGCTCTTCCTCCGTAGCCCAGTACAAGAGTTCTAGGGTATCATTTTACCATAATTCTTGAGTGGGTGAATCATGGCAGTGAAGCCTAATATCCACTGCCTAAAGTATCCCACCATTCTGAAGAAAACGGTCATGGGAAAGGTCAACTTATGGATGACTTCAAGCCACTTCGCTCACAGGTGGTGCTCTCCAGCAGAGTTGTCATGATCTAAATATCATACACATGGGAAGCAATATTGTAATTTCTCTATGGAGCCCCTGTGTCCCTTCTATGCGAGTTTGGTGAGCAGACACAGGGAGAATGTATCTTCTGTTCTAAAGAGGCAGAGGCAAACAAATGATGGTCATCATACTAAACCAGTGTAGATTTTTTTGGCAAGATCAAGTTGGCCAAATCTCGTGTAGGCAACTGGAATGCAAGAGAGGTTGGTGGCAGAGTTGGGCACTACGAGGAAACTGGTACTCGCTTCACTATAGATTGAGCTGATGTTTTAAACAAAATGGTGCACATTTGTCCTTCACGCTTTTTTAAATAGGACAATGGGCATATTGCAAATGTTGTTAGTAGGCTGTAGAATACCTCCCTTTGCGAGGTCAGCAATAACAAGTTTAATCTGTTTCGGGGCATAATAAGTATGGTGTACTGCAAAGTAACTTTCCCCTCGCATTCACTTTAACGGAAACTGGTTTGATCAGTGATATGATCAATGAGATACAACCATGATTAGCATGTAAAGCCCACAATGTTGTTATAGTGAATGTAAAAAAGAGAGAAGGCTCACCCTTGCTAATGCACGCATCACCAGGAAAAAATACAGAATTGTACATAGTCAAGGACAACCACAAGCCCAATCTGTTTACAGTGTCAAAATAGAGAGCCAGAATAGAGTGAAGGCCTGGAGGGAAGTCAGACACAAGTTCTAGTAGACAGAGAAATATAATTAGGAAAGACAGAAGAAATAGAAGGTCACAGCATGCACCACAGGCATGCAGTGCAATATACATCTCTGAGAAACAATGTAGATGAAAGCAGACACAAGGAACAAGATAAACATTGCAGAGCAGTAGGCGCTTAGGGAGGGAAGTACTAATATGCTTCAAAGCATGAGACCGTGAAGGACACCGTGGTTCAGAGTACGTAATAAATGTATCAGCAACATGCACTTCAATCACAGCCTGTAACATTTGGTTAGATGATTTTGCAGAAACTATTGCTTCTTGCTGAAATTATAAGAGATAACAAAGAGCTTGAGCAAGTGCTTTATTTAATATGTGTACCAATGAATAACACATCATTGTGGTTTTGAGACTATGTAAGACACTGTCAGTTATATTGCAGTCTGATTTCAGTTTCAGTTTTACAGAACTGTTCTGACCTCTCAGCTGTATTTGATAAAACCCTACACTATATTGCCAACCGGAATTGTGTTGCTTCTTCATTTTTTCTTCAACAACAAAGTAGCGGGAACAATGTTCCAAAGCTTCAGAAACAAACATTCAATTTTGTTGATTTGACTCACAAAGCACAGCCACCACTTCATTTTTGTTGATTTGAGGAACACTCAGGAAGACTCCATCACCACTGCAGAAGGCGATGCAGTTAAGCCTTCTTAGTAGACCCCAACCCAACAAGTTTCCAAGTACTGTAAGGTGTTGCAACTCTTCACTGGCTCAAGCGGCTCTAGTTGCTTCCAAACCCATGTCACAAAGAACTCCTGCTCACTGCCTCTCTTGGAGCTTGCTATGCTGAAGACCTGCACTTAAAAAGTTTAGTAACCTTAGTCAAAGCCAGTATTATAACCCTTAAAAATTTGACACTCTGTATATCTAATAATTGATCTTCATCATTTAGATCAAGGTATTTATGACCAGCATATTTTATTGAGTAGTCTCACTGATTGTACTGGCCTCAAAACAATTTACACAACTAGTGCAAAAAACATTGCCTTTATCCAAAATTAAATATATGCATCATTTTCAAATAAAAGTCGATTCTACTCAGCACATGACCATATAAGAAAATCTTGTGAGAATTTGCAACTCTCAAAATTGTGGTGACTGTTGGAATTTGGGTTATTTGCAGTGTGGCCCACACAAGTAATAGTTCCTCAATTGTCCTCAGTGGGAACCAAACACCCCATTGCAGCACTTGACTCTCACAGGGTAGTGAGGGGGAGCAGTCTAAGGCCTACTCAAGGGAGGTGGTGTGGGTTAGTAATCACCAATTACTGGCACGCAATAATAATACTCAGTAAATGATTGTCCAGTCAATACTACACACTAATTTACAAGTATACATTTGCAGATGGAACATGCCATTGATGTCTTTGTGTAATCACTGGGGACCCCCTAGAGGGGTCATCCAAACATATTAAGTGAGTTTCAACAGTCATTGTATAATCATGTATTACTCTGGCATGATTCATTGTCATAAGTGGATAAGAATGGACCAATTAACCTATGCAATCATCATGAAAACCCAATAAAGCGTTTTTCACAAATAAACTCTGTGGTTGTGCATTCTTTCACATACTTGGCATTAGAATGTAATGGTCAGAACAGACCCTATAGGACATCACAGTACAAATGGCATGTTGAAAAAGCATTGTAATGTAACCATATAATCAGCCACTAGAGGTCGTAACCACATGACAACAACATGGTGAAAAACATTGCAGTGTGACTAGACATCCAGCTCCTAGAGGGCATATCCACATTAGAAACATTTCAGTGTAACCATACAATCAACATACTTTTAAATTGTTAACATGCACAAGGCCCCTAAATCGCAAACTATTCCCAGCCGCAGAGTAAAAGCGCCAGCCATGAGAGAGCTTGAAAAAGTAGTAAAAGCAGGGAAGTTGATGATTTTGGGATTCCCTCCCAACTTAGGGTGAGGACCCAGAAGGTGATCTGAAAAGCAAGATCACGGCATGTTGAGCAGTGGTCCCAACGTTTTAGGACCACCACATGAGAAGATATAGGCAAAATGTTTTGTAAATAAAAGGCGCTGCACCGCATTTTAGGACCAGTCTCCAAGGCGCAGTGCACATCACAGTATCGGCTCTCCCGCTGAGCTGGAGAGAGCTGCAGTGATTTTATTTTGTTTTTCACCTTCTATGCGGCTTTCACCACGTTTTAATTTTTTCTGGTGAGGGTGCCCGGCGCCACCCGTACACCCCAGATATTGCCTTCAATGGAGGGCAGTATGGGGAGCCAATCCCCAGCTGCCCTTGCCAGCTCCTTGTGCCAGCAGCGCAACTATGTGCTGACACGGGAGCCGGCAGACTTTCTGTTTGTCTGCAGCCGGCAGACATGTACGGTTGGGGCAGCCTCCTTCTTCCATCCCAGGACTTAGGGATGGGATCCTGGGCCTCTTTTGTTATCTGACAGGAAAGCTGCCATCGTGGGGCCTCGGGATGGCATCCTGGGCCCCTTTTGTTTTCTGACAGGAAAGCGGGACAGCACTTCTCCACTCCTTGTGATACTGGGGGTGTGGGGATGGAGTCCCGACCCCTACAATATGAATCAACCTGTGGGATGGGGTCCCCCGGTGAGTTAGAAAAAGGTGGGCGGGGGTCCCACGCACACCCTTTCCCCCAACAAGGCAGATTTAGCTCTCTTGCACCGTACCCAGGCCCTGGTCCACCCCAGGGAAAATTATTAGCACAGCAGCGGAGCCCCACTTGCTCCAAGGCAGGAAAGTAACTTAAAAATGCCATAACTTGGGACTAGTTGAGTCGATTTGGACAATCCTGGGCTCATGGTACTCCTGGTGGCGAGCTCTATCTACCAGGGGCAATAACCGTCCTCCCCTCCAAAGCAGTGCAGTCCTCCAGAAGCTGGCCCTTCTGTCTCCCTGCACCAGTTCTCATTTGGGGCTTTGTTGGTGGGCCCAAAGAATTCCAGGGCTCCCCCCATCTGGTCCTCATGGGGAGTAAGTGGGCCAGCCTCAATGACCCTGGGGGAGACCCACTGGTCTTGAGGTCAACTGTACAGACTTCTGGGTCTTGAAAATGGTTCAGGGGATTCCTCCTTCCAGCTTTCCATGGTAATCCTAGGATCTAGCAGTGCAGTAGTTGGAAAATTCACAGGCAAGAAAGAGTCTTTCCCTGGTGCAAGAGTTTATAAAGGGGAGAAGAAGGTTCCAAAAGACAGGCAACCCTTACCAATCCTGGGGCATCACATCACCTCTCCACCCCTGGCCCAAATCCCCTGCATGGCATGTAGGGCCAATCAAAAATGTTGTCATCAAGGAGAAACTGGTCTCATCAGCTCATGGGGTCTTAACTTCACCCCTCACTGACATCACTGTCAATGACTTGCACACTAAAAGTTCAAAGGCGGCCCCCAGTGGTTTGGTTCTAGTTGTCTGGGCATTCTGTTTTATTCAGAGGGCTTGGAGAGGTCCATCCCTGGTGTGGTGTGACAGCTGGGCGATTGATACAGAGCATTCTGCCCACCCCCTTCCTCCTCAGAAGCAAAGAAAAGTAGTGCTAATTGCTACTTTTGTGTGGGGACAGCCTGTTGTTCCTGCTGCAGGAGAAAATGTAATTACTGGGCACAGAAGGGTGACAACATGCCAGGCTCGGACCCTGAGCTGAGCCAGGAAAATGTGAAAACTCTGAATGACCCACAAGATGTACAGTTATCATTTTGGAAGTTGCAAATGCGGTTTTCTCACAAAGGTTACATTCTAATTTAAGTTGTCAGTGGTCTCTGTAGGCCAGTGAGAAGGGAAACTATCCCCTAAGGCAGCCCCCTCCCTATGTGTATAATGGACTGTCACTATAGTTAAAACAGTAAAGCACACTGACTTTCCTTAATAGTGTACAATATCCTCATGAGGCCTACACCAGCTGAATACCTAATCCTGCAGAGTCCCCATTGCAGCAGGGTTACCGGGCTGTGCAGGACAGTAGACTCTCATGTAGCGAGTGCCTCTTACCCTGCTGCGCCTCAGTGGCCTTACCTTAAAAGGCAGACACTGACGGTAAACATACACAGTGAGTTTACCATGTGATTACCATGGGTGAGCCACTAGTAGTGAGGCTCACCTACCGTAAAAAGTCCAAAAACTGGGTGTCTAGAATAGCACAAAAAAAATCTGGGTGTACTGGGACAGAGCCCAGAGCAACAGCGACCATTTTGATTCAACCACTATATAAGCTGCATCCACTGGATTCCCAATGCTTTGCATTGAGAATTCAAGAAGTGCAGTGCGTTGGTTTGGTGATCCTGAGGGCCTTCTTAGAAACAGCTCAATGACAACCCCATTGAGGGAACACAGCTAAGTACCTGATCCATTAGGGGTCCAGAAAACTTTCTGATTCCTCAGGAACAATACTTAATAAGGCAGCATAATGAATGGTTGCTTGAAAGCCAACCAGGCAAGATTGTGAACTAACCTGAGAGGGCTTTGTGAGCTAACTCTTGAATAATTGTGTAACCAGTCGAATTTTTGAAAAAGCATACATTTGTTTTATCCTGGATGTGGATAGGTTTTAGGCATGTTTATTTCATTCCCCAACTTAGGATATTGAAGCAAGAACTTTAAGATTTGAATGTTTGAAGAGAGTTGTGTGCATAGAGTGATTCTTTAACAATGTTGGAACCCCTGACAAGGAATGTCGTACATAACTTGTGATGAATAAAGTAAGACAACCAGAAGGTGGTACTTGATACTTTGTCAAAGAGAAAGAGGAGAGGATTAAAGTACTAACAGCAAGGAGCAGAATTAAAAACTAATTTTTACTTTTCCAACAGCAAGACATGCAACTTGTCTTCAATTTTATTGTTTTAGCTAATTATTTTAGTTTGTTCCTTTGTTCAGACCACCTTCCTCTTGGACCTTTACTTTTGCAACTGTGTGTTCCATCCAGTGTCAGTGGTATGGGCACAAGAGATTCTAACACTTACTTTATGGGCCATCCTGGTCTACAAGAATCAAGGTATTTGTGGTGCAGTTGGCATCTCCAAGGCTGTCTTAGTAATCTGGATACTGGTTTTGAACAATTTGAGAAAAATTGGGAGGCCTTGGTTGTGGGGGAGCACCAAAGACTATGGCAGACTCTCTTTTGGTGTCTTAGTTGACCAAATTAAAGCACAAACATGGAGGAGAATTTTGATCACCTCTACCCATACCTTTCAATCAACATGTACATTCTCCATTTTGTACCCTTTCCCATCACTTTTATGGTTTGCTGGATTTGCTGCGCTCGCAAAGACATCAATTTAGATCAATTTGATTTTTTCTGTCCTGTATGGTGACACAGTGGTTGGTCACTGTGACCAATTTGGTTAAATTCTTAGTTTGCCACCTAATATAGAAAATATGTAGTGGATTTCGGACATTTGGCAACATCCTCTGTAGGAAGGCACCCCCACAGCTTCCTGAGCAGATTCTGTGGGGCAATCTGTGCCTGAATATCACTCAAATACCATTTTAAGTCTGTCTAAATAGTCCTTTAGTGACTGGCCCTTTTTCTGTTACTAGCTGGCCAATCTCTCTTAATTTGATACATGTCTATTACCCTATGCAACAACCTGCCCTTTCCTGCTCCCAAAGCACTAATTTCACAGGATCTTGCCTTGGCCACTTGCTCTTTTCTGGTAGTCCATCTCCCATTTCACTCAACTTTAATTAATTTAACTTTAACTCAGATTTAATCCAGTTCGCATAATTCTTTCAAATGGATTTAATAATAAAATCTTAATTTTCACCCCAAAAATATTTTCCATGCTCGGAGGTCAAGATGGCGGCTGTGTGAGACGGCCAATCAGTGCTCTCACGCTTGAGTCCCCAGCTCGACTTGCAGCATGCGAAGAATGTTTACCTGTCCTTGGCGCTCGCTATCAACATGATTGCTGTGGTCATCTTTATTGTATTTCTGAGCTGGGATGAGAAACTGTTGTGAGAAAGCCTCTCCTGCTGCTGCATTGATCTTCCGGCCTTCTTAATAACGCCTTGGTTACATTGTATCCCCGGGCACCGCCTTCGGCAGCGGCATGGGGCACGGATACTGGTGAGGGGATTGAAGGTGCTTGCTACTGGTGTGAGGATAAGATGGGAGACAGAGGCTCATGGCTCTGGTACTCCCAGGGGTCCGAAGGGAGTAACAGACAGCAAGAGAGCCTCGGCATAACCCATCAGTGCCACAACTGTCAAAGCTTCTGCTGTCCGGAAGATAACTGCTGCACCGTTAACAAAATACCTGAGGAAAGCAAGTCAAACGAAGATGAGCCTGCCTCCCCTTACCACTGCACCTCCCACCCTGCTAGAAGCTCAGAAGATACCCGCTCGGAATGCAGAAACTTCAGCTACCTGTGAGATGAGGCCAATTGTGAGTGGCGGTATGCCTATAGCACTGGTTCCTGGGGCAGTGATGAACGCATAGGGTCCTGAATGGGACAAGGACACTAACCATGTGACTAAAGAAAATTGTACCCCTTTGCCCTCTGATCCCCCCCACGGTGGAAACGGAAAGTCTGATTTCTATACCAGAAGGGGGTCGGGACATGAGGGAAGGAGTGCCCCTGCAGAATTTCAAGGACTCCTGGCTCAGGCCCCAGGTATAGACTTACTACCGACCCTTTGAGCACTGACAAAAGAGATAAAAAGGGTCATCAGTCTTCTGCTAAACTGCAACTGTCCCCCAAACCGGCCCTCAAATCATGGCCTGATGGCAAAGTAGGGAATAAGTTCTTCTTCCTTTCGGATCAGTCTAGCTGGACTAGCGACGAAGACCCAGATGAAGGCGGCAGTTAGGGGTGGAAGTCTGTGCGGGCGTGGGGGAGGGGGTTTTGGGGTGGGAGTCTGATTTAACCACCCCTGAGGAAGAGCAGAGCTCTGGAGCTCTGGGGCCGAGGCAGGCAAGATAGAAGGCACTGCCTCTACTGTCAGGTAGAGTAGAGAAAACTTGCATTTGTGCTTACCGAGCGCAAGCAACTATCTATGGTGCCTAAGGACTTGCAGTGGGACTATTCTTCAGTCCCTCGCCTGTAGTGCCCAAAAGCACCAGAAGACACTACCATTTCTACCAATATGGGAGGAGTCTCACTGGAAACTATCTATCAGAGAATTATGAAACATCGGGAGGAAACAAGGAGTTGACAGTCGTAGGACGCATCTTGCCTGCTGTAAAATGCAGGGTGCTATTCGCCCGTATTGCTAAAAGTTGCTCAGATTATGATGTGCAAATGGGGAAGGCAGAAACCTGGATTTCAAAGCTAGAGGATGATGGTCTGGCATAAAGGGAGGCTACTTATCTAGTAAATGCTGATGTGGATGACAAGCATTGGAAGCTTGCAGATCTGGAGGACAGGCTTAAGCGAAATAATCTTAGGGTCCTAGGTATTCCAGAGGGGGTGGAAGGAGGGGACCCCTGTAAATTTATGGTAGAACTTTTCAAGGAAGCCTTTCCAGACCTGGACTGGGAAAGGGAAGACCAGAGGGCCCATAGATTCGCATTTAAAATAAGAAACAGGCCTTGGGAGGCTAGGGCGAAACCCAGGGCAATGTTGAGCTGCCTAAATACATTTGTAATAAGGCAGACTTTATATGACCTAGCCCGTCCAGACCGCACACGCTCTGCTAAGGGTTGTGATTTCTTTGTCCGACCTGATTTTTGTCAAGCAACTATAGAAAAAAGATGGAAACTTCCACAATCAATCTCACCACTACAGAATAAAGGGGTCCAGGTTTTCCGGGTGAACCCAGCTAAACAGAATGTAGTCATCAAGGACAAGACTCATTACTTTACTTCTGATAAAAGCCAAGAAATTTCTTGACTCGCAATGACTCACAATGTGCTTGGTTATGCTGCATTGAAAAAGTTTGTTGCTGTTTTCTTCTCAGTTATTGCCAGGGGTTTTCCACAAACACACTCCTTTATTATGCGTTAACATAAGTGACGGATTAGCATGAGGGATCACCTGACTTGAATGCTTAGATTTAGTGACACAGGGCACAGGAATTGCGACATGAGTGGGAGAGCGCAAATCCATTGTGAAATGGGCCAATTGGGTCCTGTGACCTCTATGGGGTGGAGTGGGATGCTGGGGATGATTTGGTTGGGGTTGGGAGGGGAGGATGGGTGGGTGTAGGGTCGAATGAGTCCCAGGGGTGGGAAGGGACAAGGATGGGTCCTGGGTGGGTGGGATGGATCACTACAGGGCAAGGGCATCAATCAGTGTATTGGTTATGGGCAAGACAGCATAGTCATAATTCTATGTAATTTACTAAGCAGAAGGCAGAACGATAAAAGATCTGTCTCGCAATCAGTAAGGCTACAGGCAGAGAAGGCTCTTTGGGTAGGGGTATTTAAGGAAACTGTATGGCACCTCATGGACAAACAGGAACAGACGCATGGCCCATAACGTGCGAATATGCTCTATAAACATCTGCAGGCTGAATAATATCCACAAGAGAAGCAAGGTTGCGATGGGTCTAAGATCAGTGCAGGTTGATATAATCCGTATGTAAGAAACCCATATTCCCTGGGGAGAAAGGGCAGTATTCAAGGATTTAGGGTTAACACTTTTAGCCTGTACGCAGAGTGTAATAACTCAGGGCGTGGCAGTCCTGGCTAATAGTTGTACCTGAGTGTCAAGCCACTCATTGGTAGTTAAAGATGGTTGATGGGTTATTTTGGAGTGTAAGATGGGCATTGCCAGCTTTGCCCTCTGCACCATTTATGGGTCTAAATGGTGAAGCAGAAGTGCTGGATGCGTTAACTCTCGAATTAGCTTCATGGCCACTTCTCTTGGTATTCTGCGGGGATTTTAACATCCACCTTGAGGTCAATAATGGCCCAATGGGAGGGGGGGAAGCTACCAGGGATGAAAACCTAAGGTCTAATAAAGAAGCCTGCTCTCATCGACATCTGGGAAAGACATAAAGCGCCGTTTCCTGGCTACACTTATTATTTCTCCCAGCATAATAAGTTAGTTTGTCTTGACTACTTTATCACTTTTTTGACGTTAGCAGCTGAGGCGGGGATAGAACTCTGCCCCAGAATATAATCTGATCATAATCCCTACTCTTACGGGTTCCGATAACAAGATTTTACAAGGCTTGTGGGCCTTGGACGTTCGATAGAAAACTGTTAGCAGAACCACTTTATTTAGATCATATACAAGCTTGGTGAAAACAATTTTTGGCCATCAGTAGGGATACAGCCTTTTCCAGGATGGTTTGGGACACACTGAAAGCTGGAGTGAGAGGGGAGACTCTGAGTTTTAGTTTATATTTGCAGAAGAGGAGAAAGGCAGAACTCAAGGAACTGTCCCGAGAACTTACACAAGCGGAAGGGAAATTGCTGTAAACCATAGAAAAGGGGCAAGAGATAGGAGAATCCAAGATGAGTTATCTGTTTTGAAGGTCAAGGCTAATCATTACTTCAGTAAAGAGGCAGCCGTCAAATACCAGCTGTTTAGGACTGAGCGTTATGAACATGGGGAGACTACTGGAAAACTGCTAGCTAAGCGAATAAGGCAAAGGGTAGTTGGCAGAAATATTAGAACCATTAAGGAATCCCAAGGGCGTATACTGGAAACCTCAATAGAGAGTTAGAATATTTTTAGAGATTTTTATCAGGATTTATATTCTGGTGATGTGGATTATCCAGTTGGTGGACCTATAGAAGGGTGGACATTTTTTGAAGGGTTAAAAACATGTAGGATGCATAGGGACGCTGGAGACATTTTGGAATCTCCAATTTCACTGGAATAGCCATGATGTCATATGCCTCAGGAAAGGGGCCTGGCCCCGATGGCCTTCCACTGGAGTTCTTCAAAGCTTTTTTTCAAGAACTATGGCACAACATGTTATTAACATTCCTAGCGGCACATCTGTGATGGGAAATGTGATGCCAAGTTCCTAGCTAATACGTTCGCAAAGATTATGGGGGTCATTCTAACCCTGGCGGTAAAAACCGCCAGGGCAAATGACCGCGGTAGCACCGCCAACAGGCTGGCGGTGCACCGCTGGGCATTCTGACCGCGGCGGTTCAGCCGCGGCCAGAAACGGAAAGTCAGCGGTCTCCCGCCGACTTTCCGCTGCCCTTGAGAATCCTCCATGGCGGCGGAGCGCGCTCCGCCGCCATGGGGATTCTGATACCCCCTACCGCCATCCTGTTCCTGCCGGGTCTCCCGCCAGGAACAGGATGGCGGTAGGGGGTGCCGCGGGGCCCCTGGGGGCCCCTGCAGTGCCCATGCCAATGGCATGGGCACTGCAGGGGCCCCCGTAAGTGGGCCCCACAAAGTATTTCAGTGTCTGCTATGCAGACACTGAAATACGCGACGGGTGCCACTGCACCCATCGCACCTTCCCACTCCGCCGGCTCAATTCTGAGCCGCCGTCCTCGTGGGAAGGCTGTTTCCCACTGGGCTGGCGGGCGGCCTTTTGGCGGTCGCCCGCCAGCCCAGTGGGAAACCCAGAATGACCGCCGCGGTCTTTCGACCGCGGTACGGTCTTTCGACCGCGGTACGGTCTTTCGACCGCGGTACGGTCTTTCGACCGCGGTACGGTCTTCTGGCGGTTCCCGCTTGGCGGGCGGCACCTGCCGCCCGCCAATATCAGAATCACCCCCTATGTCTATCTAAGTATTTAAAAGACAGCATGGTTGCATCACAGGCAGGGGGACAGTTGACCATATCAGCAGGGTTATCTCCTTGTTTGATTTGGTGGAAGCACAACAGATGCCGCTCACCCTTATTTTATTAGACACCAGAAGGGTGTTTGATTGGGTCTCTTGCTCATTTCGCTGGGGCGTCCTGAAGTGAAAGGGGTTTCGGGAAGGTTTCTTAACAGCGATCAAAGCTATGTACAAAGCCCCTGCTGCCGTGTGCGTTCAGGTGGATTAGAATTTGATGCAATATCTATCTCCAGAGGAATCAGGCAGGGCTGTCCCTGTTCACCGTTATTGTTTGCCGTCTATATTGATCCCTTTTTAGCTAAACTTGAAGAGTGTGCAGAAATTAAGCCAGTTAAGCAGCATGGGGAGGACTATAAGTTATTCACTTATGCCGATGATGTGGCAGTTGTCACAACGGATCAAGGGGCAGCTGTTTGTGTAATTGAAAGATTGGCCAAGGTGTATGGGACATATTCAGGGCATAAATTGAATGAGGACGACCTAGGTTATCTGTTGGGGCCGAACTGCTTATCGGGAAAGGTGGGTGGTATCAGAATCAGTATACTTGGGGGGTCAGAATCAATGCGGCATTATATCAATAAGTGGAGTTAAATATGGCCTGCTGCTGTCGAAAGTGAAAGGTGATCTAGATAGAATACACCGCTTAAATCTTTCTCTTCTAGGTCGCTGCAGTGTACTGAAAATGAATATTTTGCCCAAAGTATTGTATCTTTTTTGGTCTAGCCCTTAGAGATCACTAAAGACTGGTTGACCAAGCTAGAGGCAATCAGCAGAAACTTTCGCTGGGGTTATGCCAAACCCCAGATGGCCTGGAAATATATGACCCTCTCAAGAACTTGAGGCTACCTAATATCACTCTATATTACTACACATGCTTCCTACAACACAGGAGTATACTGATTACAGGAGAGATGGAGGGGATAAATTAAGCTAAGTCCCCTTCAAACTATGAAGTGATCCTCGGCTCGGAGGTTAAAGAATGCCTGCTGAGGAATATAGAACCTAGTTATTTTAAAAAGACAAGATTCAAGGTTCTAAAGACTCCATATAAGATATGGGTCCAGGCTAAATGCTGGTTGGACATGAGAAGGATTAATTCCCATACCCCCTGTCTGCTTTGTCTATTCTTCCATCTTTCAAGGTTCTGTTATGGATAGGTGAAGGCAACAAGTGATAAACATGATTGGTGACTTAAATGTTCACACCCAACTTTGCTCCTTTATGGAACTGCAGGGACTTTATGATCTGCCCAAACTGGATTTATCTAAGTTTTTGCAGCTGCAGGATTTTCTCGATCGCGGAAAGAATGCCCTGTATGAAAAAGATACCCATAATAGAAGCAATCAGGCGTAAAGACAGGATAGGGGCATTGTATAACTTACTGGTAGATATCCAAAAAGATGATCTTTTAGTCCAGAATGAGAATTGGGCACCCGTTTCAGTAAACAAGGGCTATGGCTTGAGGAGTCACTTGATAGGGCAGAGCAGGCTTTTTTACCGCCAGCCTGAAAAGCCAACATTTCAAGACAGCGTTTAATTCATATTGTACCCCTGCTAAGCCCCTCAAGTGGGGCAGATCTGATAGGAAATGTATTTGTTGTGGTGGAGGAAAAGCCGAGATTATACACATATTTTATAATTGCACCAAGCTGAAGCCTTTGATAGATGGGATCGAGCAGTTTCTAAGCCATATTTTCAAGGGACAGATCTGTCCTACAGCAGCACAGATGTTATTGGGGGTGCCGGATCCAGCGGAAGAAAATGCAGCGGTAAAGAGAGGGAAAGTTATCTAATATTTCTTGCTACCGCAGTATCCCAGCTCTGCATTGCTTCAGATTAGCTAAAAAAAGAGCCTCCAACTGTTGAAATTTGGATGGCGAGATTTTTGGCTATTTACAGTATGGAAGTGAGTCTTTATAAACTCAAAGGATATAAGAAGTGACTTAACCCCTTCGCTGCCAGGCCTTTTCCCCCTCCTGTGCCGAGCCTTTTTTTGGCTATTTGGAGCAGTTCGCGCTTAGGCCCTCATAACTTTTTGTTCACATAAGCTACCCACGCCAAATTTGCGTCCTTTTTTTCCAACATCCTAGGGATTCTAGAGGTACCCAGACTTTGTGGGTTCCCCAGAAGGAGGGCAAGAAATTAGCCAAAAAACAGTGAAAATTTTGTTTTTTTCAAAAAAATTGGAAAAATGGGCTGCAGAAGAAGGCTTGTGGTTTTTTCCCTGAAAAGGGCATCAACAAAGGGTTTGCGGTGATAAAATCACCAGCTTCCCAGCTTTCAGGAACAGGCAGACTTGAATCAGAAAACCCAATTTTTCAACACAATTTTGGCATTTTACAGGGACATAACCCATTTTTATGATTTTTTGTGCTTTCAGCCTCCTTCCTGTCAGTGACAGAAATGGGCATGAAACCAACGCTGGATCCCAGAAACCGGAACATTTTTTAAAAGTAGACAAAAATTTGAATTCAGCAAGGGGTAATTTGTGTAGATCCTACAAGGGTTTCCTACAGAAAATAACAACTGAAAAAGAAAAATATTGAAATTGAGGTGAAAAAAACATCAATTTTTCTCTACGTTTTACTCTGTAACTTTTTCCAGCAATGTCAGATTTTCGAAAGCAATATACCGTTACGTCTGCTGGACTCTTCTGGTTGTGGGGATATATAGGGCTTATAGGTTCATCAAGAACTCTAGGTACCCAGAGCCAATAAATGACCTGCACCCTGCAGTGGGTTTTCAATCTATGCCGGGTATACAGCAATTCATTTGCTGAAATATAAAGAGTAAAAAATAGCTATCAAGAAAACCTTTGTATTTCCAAAATGGGCACAAGATAAGGTGTTGAGAAGCAGTGGCTATTTGCGCATCTCTGAATTCCGGGGTGCCCATACTAGCATGTGAATTACAGGGCATTTCTCAAATAGACGTCTTTTTTACACACTGTCTTACATTTGGAAGGAAAAAATGTAGAGAAAGACCAGGGCAATAACACTTGTTCTGCTATTCTATGTTCCCCCAAGTCTCCCGATAAAAATGATACCTCACTTGTGTGGGTAGGCCTAGCGCCCGTGACAGGAAATGCCCCAAAGCGCAACGTGGACACAGCCAAATTGGTGAAGAAAAACAGAGGTGTTTTTTGCAAAGTGCCTACCTGTAGATTTTGGCCTGTAGCTCAGCCGCCACATAGGGAAACCTA
Organism: Pleurodeles waltl; assembly: GCF_031143425.1. Classification (NCBI taxonomy): domain Eukaryota; kingdom Metazoa; phylum Chordata; class Amphibia; order Caudata; family Salamandridae; genus Pleurodeles; species Pleurodeles waltl. The sequence goes on along the minus strand of NC_090442.1, from coordinate 889,868,311 downwards.
CCAAACCTGTGCATTTCTGAAAACTAGAGACCTAGGGGAATCCAAGATGGGGTGACTTGTGTGGCTCGGACCAGGTTCTGTTACCCAGAATCCTTTGCAAACCTCAAAATTTGGCTAAAAAAACACATGTTCCTCACATTTCTGTGGCAGAAAGTTCTGGAATCTGAGAGGAGCCACAAATTTCCTTCCACCCAGCGTTCCCCCACGTCTCCCGATAAAAATGATACCTCACTTGTGTGGGTAGGCCTAGCGCCCGCGACAGGAAACGCCCCAAAGTGCAACGTGGACACAGCCAAATTGGTGAAGGAAAACAGAGGTGTTTTTTGCAAAGTGCCTACCTGTAGATTTTGGCCTGTAGCTCAGCCGCCACATAGGGAAACCTACCAAACCTGTGCATTTCTGAAAACTAGAGACCTAGGGGAATCCAAGATGGGGTGACTTGTGTGGCTCGGACCAGGTTCTGTTACCCAGAATCCTTTGCAAACCTCAAAATTTGGCTAAAAAAACACATGTTCCTCACATTTCTGTGGCAGAAAGTTCTGGAATCTGAGAGGAGCCACGAATTTCCTTCCACCCAGCGTTCCCCCACGTCTCCCGATAAAAATGATACCTCACTTGTGTGGGTAGGCCTAGCGCCCGCAACAGGAAATGCCCCAAAGCGCAACGTGGACACAGCCAAATTGGTGAAGGAAAACAGAGGTGTTTTTTGCAAAGTGCCTACCTGTGGATTTTGGCCTGTACCTCAGCCGCCACATAGGGAAACCTACCAAACCTGTGCATTTCTGAAATCTAGAGACCTAGGGTAATCCAAGATGGGGTGACTTGTGTGGCTCGGACCAGGTTCTGTTACCCAGAATCCTTTGCAAACCTCAAAATTTGGCTAAAAAAACACACGTTCCTCACATTTCTGTGGCAGAAAGTTCTGGAATCTGAGAGGAGCCACGAATTTCCTTCCACCCAGCGTTCCCCCACGTCTCCTGATAAAAATGATACCTCACTTGTGTGGGTAGGCCTAGCGCCCGCGACAGGAAATGCCCCAAAGCGCAACGTGGACACAGCCAAATTGGTGAAGGAAAACAGAGGTGTTTTTTGCAAAGTGCCTACCTGTAGATTTTGGCCTGTAGCTCAGCCGCCACCTAGGGAAACCTACCAAACCTGTGCATTTCTGAAAACTAGAGACCTAGGGGAATCCAAGATGGGGTGACTTGTGTGGCTCGGACCCGGTTCTGTTACCCGGAATCCTTTGCAAACCTCAAAATTTGGCTAAATAAACACATGTTCCTCACATTTCTGTGGCAGAAAGTTCTGGAATCTGAGAGGAGCCACGAATTTCCTTCCACCCAGCATTCCCCCACGTCTCCCGATAAAAATGATACCTCACTTGTGTGGGTAGGCCTAGCGCCCGCGACAGGAAAGGCCCCAAAGCGCAACGTGGACACAGCCAAATTGGTGAAGGAAAACAGAGGTGTTTTTTGCAAAGTGCCTACCTGTAGATTTTGGCCTGTAGCTCAGCCGCCACCTAGGGAAACCTACCAAACCTGTGCATTTCTGAAAACTAGAGACCTAGGGGAATCCAAGATGGGGTGACTTGTGTGGCTCGGACCAGGTTCTGTTACCAAGAATCCTTTGCAAACCTCAAAATTTGGCTAAAAAAACACATGTTCCTCACATTTCTGTGGCAGAAAGTTCTGGAATCTGAGAGGAGCCACGAATTTCCTTCCACCCAGCGTTCCCCCACGTCTCCTGATAAAAATGATACCTCACTTGTGTGGGTAGGCCTAGCGCCCGCGACAGGAAATGCCCCAAAGCGCAACGTGGACACAGCCAAATTGGTGAAGGAAAACAGAGGTGTTTTTTGCAAAGTGCCTACCTGTAGATTTTGGCCTGTAGCTCAGCCGCCACCTAGGGAAACCTACCAAACCTGTGCATTTCTGAAAACTAGAGACCTAGGGGAATCCAAGATGGGGTGACTTGTGTGGCTCGGACCCGGTTCTGTTACCCGGAATCCTTTGCAAACCTCAAAATTTGGCTAAATAAACACATGTTCCTCACATTTCTGTGGCAGAAAGTTCTGGAATCTGAGAGGAGCCACGAATTTCCTTCCACCCAGCATTCCCCCACGTCTCCCGATAAAAATGATACCTCACTTGTGTGGGTAGGCCTAGCGCCCGCGACAGGAAAGGCCCCAAAGCGCAACGTGGACACAGCCAAATTGGTGAAGGAAAACAGAGGTGTTTTTTGCAAAGTGCCTACCTGTAGATTTTGGCCTGTAGCTCAGCCGCCACCTAGGGAAACCTACCAAACCTGTGCATTTCTGAAAACTAGAGACCTAGGGGAATCCAAGATGGGGTGACTTGTGTGGCTCGGACCAGGTTCTGTTACCAAGAATCCTTTGCAAACCTCAAAATTTGGCTAAAAAAACACATGTTCCTCACATTTCTGTGGCAGAAAGTTCTGGAATCTGAGAGGAGCCACGAATTTCCTTCCACCCAGCGTTCCCCCACGTCTCCCGATAAAAATGATACCTCACTTGTGTGGGTAGGCCTAGCGCCCGCGACAGGAAATGCCCCAAAGCGCAACGTGGACACAGCCAAATTGGTGAAGGGAAACAGAGGTGTTTTTTGCAAAGTGCCTACCTGTGGATTGTGGCCTGTAGCTCAGCCGCCACCTAGGGAAACCTACCAAACCTGTGCATTTCTGAAAACTAGAGACCTAGGGGAATCCAAGATGGGGTGACTTGTGTGGCTCGGACCAGGTTCTGTTACCCAGAATCCTTTGCAAACCTCAAAATTTGGCTAAAAAAACACATGTTCCTCACATTTCTGTGGCAGAAAGTTCTGGAATCTGAGAGGAGCCACGAATTTCCTTCCACCCAGCATTCCCCCACGTCTCCCGATAAAAATGATACCTCACTTGTGTGGGTAGGCCTAGCGCCCGCGACAGGAAACGCCCCAAAGCGCAACGTGGACACAGCCAAATTGGTGAAGGAAAACAGAGGTGTTTTTGCAAAGTGCCTACCTGTGGATTTTGGCCTGTAGCTCAGCCGCCACATAGGGAAACCTACCAAACCTGTGCATTTCTGAAAACTAGAGACCTAGGGGAATCCAAGATGGGGTGACTTGTGTGGCTCGGACCAGGTTCTGTTACCCAGAATCCTTTGCAAACCTCAAAATTTGGCTAAAAAAACACATGTTCCTCACATTTCTGTGGCAGAAAGTTCTGGAATCTGAGAGGAGCCACGAATTTCCTTCCACCCAGCGTTCCCCCACGTCTCCCGATAAAAATGATACCTCACTTGTGTGGGTAGGCCTAGCGCCCGCGACAGGAAATGCCCCAAAGCGCAACGTGGACACAGCCAAATTGGTGAAGGGAAACAGAGGTGTTTTTTGCAAAGTGCCTACCTGTGGATTGTGGCCTGTAGCTCAGCCGCCACCTAGGGAAACCTACCAAACCTGTGCATTTCTGAAAACTAGAGACCTAGGGGAATCCAAGATGGGGTGACTTGTGTGGCTCGGACCAGGTTCTGTTACCCAGAATCCTTTGCAAACCTCAAAATTTGGCTAAAAAAACACATGTTCCTCACATTTCTGTGGCAGAAAGTTCTGGAATCTGAGAGGAGCCACGAATTTCCTTCCACCCAGCATTCCCCCATGTCTCCCGATAAAAATGATACCTCACTTGTGTGGGTAGGCCTAGCGCCCGCGACAGGAAACGCCCCAAAGCGCAACGTGGACACAGCCAAATTGGTGAAGGAAAACAGAGGTGTTTTTGCAAAGTGCCTACCTGTGGATTTTGGCCTGTAGCTCAGCCGCCACATAGGGAAACCTACCAAACCTGTGCATTTCTGAAAACTAGAGACCTAGGGGAATCCAAGATGGGGTGACTTGTGTGGCTCGGACCAGGTTCTGTTACCCAGAATCCTTTGCAAACCTCAAAATTTGGCTAAAAAAACACATGTTCCTCACATTTCTGTGGCAGAAAGTTCTGGAATCTGAGAGGAGCCACGAATTTCCTTCCACCCAGCGTTCCCCCACGTCTCCCGATAAAAATGATACCTCACTTGTGTGGGTAGGCCTAGCGCCCGCGACAGGAAATGCCCCAAAGCGCAACGTGGACACAGCCAAATTGGTGAAGGAAAACAGAGGTGTTTTTTGCAAAGTGCCTACCTGTGGATTTTGGCCTGTAGCTCAGCCGCCACATAGGGAAACCTACCAAACCTGTGCATTTCTGAAAACTAGAGACCTAGGGGAATCCAAGATGGGGTGACTTGTGTGGCTCGGACCAGGTTCTGTTACCCAGAATCCTTTGCAAACCTCAACATTTGGCTAAAAAAACACATGTTCCTCACATTTCTGTGGCAGAAAGTTCTGGAATCTGAGAGGAGCCACGAATTTCCTTCCACCCAGCGTTCCCCCACGTCTCCCGATAAAAATGAAACCTCACTTGTGTGGGTAGGCCTAGCGCCCGCGACAGGAAATGCCCCAAAGCGCAACGTGGACACAGCCAAATTGGTGAAGGAAAACAGAGGTGTTTTTTGCAAAGTGCCTACCTGTAGATTTTGGCCTGTAGCTCAGCCGCCACCTAGGGAAACCTACCAAACCTGTGCATTTCTGAAAACTAGAGACCTAGGGGAATCCAAGATGGGGTGACTTGTGTGGCTCGGACCAGGTTCTGTTACCCAGAATCCTTTGCAAACCTCAAAATTTGGCTAAAAAAACACATGTTCCTCACATTTCTGTGGCAGAAAGTTCTGGAATCTGAGAGGAGCCACGAATTTCCTTCCACCCAGCATTCCCCCACGTCTCCCGATAAAAATGATACCTCACTTGTGTGGGTAGGCCTAGCGCTCGCGACAGGAAACGCCCCAAAGCGCAACGTGGACACAGCCAAATTGGTGAAGGAAAACAGAGGTGTTTTTTGCAAAGTGCCTACCTGTGGATTTTGGCCTGTAGCTCAGCCGCCACATAGGGAAACCTACCAAACCTGTGCATTTCTGAAAACTAGAGACCTAGGGGAATCCAAGATGGGGTGACTTGTGTGGCTCGGACCAGGTTCTGTTACCCAGAATCCTTTGCAAACCTCAAAATTTGGCTAAAAAAACACATGTTCCTCACATTTCTGTGGCAGAAAGTTCTGGAATCTGAGAGGAGCCACGAATTTCCTTCCACCCAGCATTCCCCCATGTCTCCCGATAAAAATGATACCTCACTTGTGTGGGTAGGCCTAGCGCCCGCGACAGGAAACGCCCCAAAGCGCAACGTGGACACAGCCAAATTGGTGAAGGAAAACAGAGGTGTTTTTGCAAAGTGCCTACCTGTGGATTTTGGCCTGTAGCTCAGCCGCCACATAGGGAAACCTACCAAACCTGTGCATTTCTGAAAACTAGAGACCTAGGGGAATCCAAGATGGGGTGACTTGTGTGGCTCGGACCAGGTTCTGTTACCCAGAATCCTTTGCAAACCTCAAAATTTGGCTAAAAAAACACATGTTCCTCACATTTCTGTGGCAGAAAGTTCTGGAATCTGAGAGGAGCCACGAATTTCCTTCCACCCAGCGTTCCCCCACGTCTCCCGATAAAAATGATACCTCACTTGTGTGGGTAGGCCTAGCGCCCGCGACAGGAAATGCCCCAAAGCGCAACGTGGACACAGCCAAATTGGTGAAGGAAAACAGAGGTGTTTTTTGCAAAGTGCCTACCTGTGGATTTTGGCCTGTAGCTCAGCCGCCACATAGGGAAACCTACCAAACCTGTGCATTTCTGAAAACTAGAGACCTAGGGGAATCCAAGATGGGGTGACTTGTGTGGCTCGGACCAGGTTCTGTTACCCAGAATCCTTTGCAAACCTCAACATTTGGCTAAAAAAACACATGTTCCTCACATTTCTGTGGCAGAAAGTTCTGGAATCTGAGAGGAGCCACGAATTTCCTTCCACCCAGCGTTCCCCCACGTCTCCCGATAAAAATGAAACCTCACTTGTGTGGGTAGGCCTAGCGCCCGCGACAGGAAATGCCCCAAAGCGCAACGTGGACACAGCCAAATTGGTGAAGGAAAACAGAGGTGTTTTTTGCAAAGTGCCTACCTGTAGATTTTGGCCTGTAGCTCAGCCGCCACCTAGGGAAACCTACCAAACCTGTGCATTTCTGAAAACTAGAGACCTAGGGGAATCCAAGATGGGGTGACTTGTGTGGCTCGGACCAGGTTCTGTTACCCAGAATCCTTTGCAAACCTCAAAATTTGGCTAAAAAAACACATGTTCCTCACATTTCTGTGGCAGAAAGTTCTGGAATCTGAGAGGAGCCACGAATTTCCTTCCACCCAGCATTCCCCCACGTCTCCCGATAAAAATGATACCTCACTTGTGTGGGTAGGCCTAGCGCTCGCGACAGGAAACGCCCCAAAGCGCAACGTGGACACAGCCAAATTGGTGAAGGAAAACAGAGGTGTTTTTTGCAAAGTGCCTACCTGTGGATTTTGGCCTGTAGCTCAGCCGCCACATAGGGAAACCTACCAAACCTGTGCATTTCTGAAAACTAGAGACCTAGGGGAATCCAAGATGGGGTGACTTGTGTGGCTCGGACCAGGTTCTGTTACCCAGAATCCTTTGCAAACCTCAACATTTGGTTAAAAAAACACATGTTCCTCACATTTCTGTGGCAGAAAGTTCTGGAATCTGAGAGGAGCCACGAATTTCCTTCCACCCAGCGTTCCCCCACGTCTCCCGATAAAAATGAAACCTCACTTGTGTGGGTAGGCCTAGCGCCCGCGACAGGAAATGCCCCAAAGCGCAACGTGGACACAGCCAAATTGGTGAAGGAAAACAGAGGTGTTTTTTGCAAAGTGCCTACCTGTAGATTTTGGCCTGTAGCTCAGCCGCCACCTAGGGAAACCTACCAAACCTGTGCATTTCTGAAAACTAGAGACCTAGGGGAATCCAAGATGGGGTGACTTGTGTGGCTCGGACCAGGTTCTGTTACCCAGAATCCTTTGCAAACCTCAAAATTTGGCTAAAAAAACACATGTTCCTCACATTTCTGTGGCAGAAAGTTCTGTACTCTGAGAGGAGCCACGAATTTCCTTCCACCCAGCATTCCCCCACGTCTCCCGATAAAAATGATACCTCACTTGTGTGGGTAGGCCTAGCGCCCGCGACAGGAAACGCCCCAAAGCGCAACGTGGACACAGCCAAATTGGTGAAGGAAAACAGAGGTGTTTTTGCAAAGTGCCTACCTGTGGATTTTGGCCTGTAGCTCAGCCGCCACATAGGGAAACCTACCAAACCTGTGCATTTCTGAAAACTAGAGACCTAGGGGAATCCAAGATGGGGTGACTTGTGTGGCTCGGACCAGGTTCTGTTACCCAGAATCCTTTGCAAACCTCAAAATTTGGCTAAAAAAACACATGTTCCTCACATTTCTGTGGCAGAAAGTTCTGGAATCTGAGAGGAGCCACGAATTTCCTTCCACCCAGCGTTCCCCACGTCTCCCGATAAAAATGATACCTCACTTGTGTGGGTAGGCCTAGCGCCCGCGACAGGAAATGCCCCAAAGCGCAACGTGGACACAGCCAAATTGGTGAAGGAAAACAGAGGTGTTTTTTGCAAAGTGCCTACCTGTGGATTTTGGCCTGTAGCTCAGCCGCCACATAGGGAAACCTACCAAACCTGTGCATTTCTGAAAACTAGAGACCTAGGGGAATCCAAGATGGGGTGACTTGTGTGGCTCGGACCAGGTTCTGTTACCCAGAATCCTTTGCAAACCTCAACATTTGGCTAAAAAAACACATGTTCCTCACATTTCTGTGGCAGAAAGTTCTGGAATCTGAGAGGAGCCACGAATTTCCTTCCACCCAGCGTTCCCCCACGTCTCCCGATAAAAATGAAACCTCACTTGTGTGGGTAGGCCTAGCGCCCGCGACAGGAAATGCCCCAAAGCGCAACGTGGACACAGCCAAATTGGTGAAGGAAAACAGAGGTGTTTTTTGCAAAGTGCCTACCTGTAGATTTTGGCCTGTAGCTCAGCCGCCACCTAGGGAAACCTACCAAACCTGTGCATTTCTGAAAACTAGAGACCTAGGGGAATCCAAGATGGGGTGACTTGTGTGGCTCGGACCAGGTTCTGTTACCCAGAATCCATTGCAAACCTCAAAATTTGGCTAAAAAAACACATGTTCCTCACATTTCTGTGGCAGAAAGTTCTGGAATCTGAGAGGAGCCACGAATTTCCTTCAACCCAGCATTCCCCCACGTCTCCCGATAAAAATGATACCTCACTTGTGTGGGTAGGCCTAGCGCCCGCGACAGGAAACGCCCCAAAGCGCAACGTGGACACAGCCAAATTGGTGAAGGAAAACAGAGGTGTTTTTGCAAAGTGCCTACCTGTGGATTTTGGCCTGTAGCTCAGCCGCCACATAGGGAAACCTACCAAACCTGTGCATTTCTGAAAACTAGAGACCTAGGGTAATCCAAGATGGGGTGACTTGTGTGGCTCGGACCAGGTTCTGTTACCCAGAATCCTTTGCAAACCTCAAAATTTGGCTAAAAAAACACACGTTCCTCACATTTCTGTGGCAGAAAGTTCTGGAATCTGAGAGGAGCCACGAATTTCCTTCCACCCAGCGTTCCCCCATGTCTCCTGATAAAAATGATACCTCACTTGTGTGGGTAGGCCTAGCGCCCGCGACAGGAAATGCCCCAAAGCGCAACGTGGACACAGCCAAATTGGTGAAGGAAAACAGAGGTGTTTTTTGCAAAGTGCCTACCTGTAGATTTTGGCCTGTAGCTCAGCCGCCACCTAGGGAAACCTACCAAACCTGTGCATTTCTGAAAACTAGAGACCTAGGGGAATCCAAGATGGGGTGACTTGTGTGGCTCGGACCCGGTTCTGTTACCCGGAATCCTTTGCAAACCTCAAAATTTGGCTAAATAAACACATGTTCCTCATATTTCTGTGGCAGAAAGTTCTGGAATCTGAGAGGAGCCACGAATTTCCTTCCACCCAGCATTCCCCCACGTCTCCCGATAAAAATGATACCTCACTTGTGTGGGTAGGCCTAGCGCCCGCGACAGGAAAGGCCCCAAAGCGCAACGTGGACACAGCCAAATTGGTGAAGGAAAACAGAGGTGTTTTTTGCAAAGTGCCTACCTGTAGATTTTGGCCTGTAGCTCAGCCGCCACCTAGGGAAACCTACCAAACCTGTGCATTTCTGAAAACTAGAGACCTAGGGGAATCAAGATGGGGTGACTTGTGTGGCTCGGACCAGGTTCTGTTACCAAGAATCCTTTGCAAACCTCAAAATTTGGCTAAAAAACACATGTTCCTCACATTTCTGTGGCAGAAAGTTCTGGAATCTGAGAGGAGCCACGAATTTCCTTCCACCCAGCGTTCCCCCACGTCTCCCGATAAAAATGATACCTCACTTGTGTGGGTAGGCCTAGCGCCCGCGACAGGAAATGCCCCAAAGCGCAACGTGGACACAGCCAAATTGGTGAAGGAAAACAGAGGTGTTTTTTGCAAAGTGCCTACCTGTGGATTTTGGCCTGTAGCTCAGCCGCCACATAGGGAAACCTACCAAACCTGTGCATTTCTGAAAACTAGAGACCTAGGGGAATCCAAGATGGGGTGACTTGTGTGGCTCGGACCAGGTTCTGTTACCCAGAATCCTTTGCAAACCTCAACATTTGGCTAAAAAAACACATGTTCCTCACATTTCTGTGGCAGAAAGTTCTGGAATCTGAGAGGAGCCACGAATTTCCTTCCACCCAGCGTTCCCCCACGTCTCCCGATAAAAATGAAACCTCACTTGTGTGGGTAGGCCTAGCGCTCGCGACAGGAAATGCCCCAAAGCGCAACGTGGACACAGCCAAATTGGTGAAGGAAAACAGAGGTGTTTTTTGCAAAGTGCCTACCTGTAGATTTTGGCCTGTAGCTCAGCCGCCACCTAGGGAAACCTACCAAACCTGTGCATTTCTGAAAACTAGAGACCTAGAGGAATCCAAGATGGGGTGACTTGTGTGGCTCGGACCAGGTTCTGTTACCCAGAATCCTTTGCAAACCTCAAAATTTGGCTAAAAAAACACATGTTCCTCACATTTCTGTGGCAGAAAGTTCTGGAATCTGAGAGGAGCCACGAATTTCCTTCCACCCAGCATTCCCCCACGTCTCCCGATAAAAATGATACCTCACTTGTGTGGGTAGGCCTAGCGCCCGCGACAGGAAACGCCCCAAAGCGCAACGTGGACACAGCCAAATTGGTGAAGGAAAACAGAGGTGTTTTTGCAAAGTGCCTACCTGTGGATTTTGGCCTGTAGCTCAGCCGCCACATAGGGAAACCTACCAAACCTGTGCATTTCTGAAAACTAGAGACCTAGGGGAATCCAAGATGGGGTGACTTGTGTGGCTCGGACCAGGTTCTGTTACCCAGAATCCTTTGCAAACCTCAAAATTTGGCTAAAAAAACACATGTTCCTCACATTTCTGTGGCAGAAAGTTCTGGAATCTGAGAGGAGCCACGAATTTCCTTCCACCCAGCGTTCCCCCACGTCTCCCGATAAAAATGATACCTCACTTGTGTGGGTAGGCCTAGCGCCCGCGACAGGAAATGCCCCAAAGCGCAACGTGGACACAGCCAAATTGGTGAAGGAAAACAGAGGTGTTTTTTGCAAAGTGCCTACCTGTGGATTTTGGCCTGTAGCTCAGCCACCACATAGGGAAACCTACCAAACCTGTGCATTTCTGAAAACTAGAGACCTAGGGGAATCCAAGATGGGGTGACTTGTGTGGCTCGGACCAGGTTCTGTTACCCAGAATCCTTTGCAAACCTCAACATTTGGCTAAAAAAACACATGTTCCTCACATTTCTGTGGCAGAAAGTTCTGGAATCTGAGAGGAGCCACGAATTTCCTTCCACCCAGCGTTCCCCCACGTCTCCCGATAAAAATGAAACCTCACTTGTGTGAGTAGGCCTAGCGCCCGCGACAGGAAATGCCCCAAAGCGCAACGTGGACACAGCCAAATTGGTGAAGGAAAACAGAGGTGTTTTTTGCAAAGTGCCTACCTGTAGATTTTGGCCTGTAGCTCAGCCGCCACCTAGGGAAACCTACCAAACCTGTGCATTTCTGAAAACTAGAGACCTAGGGGAATCCAAGATGGGGTGACTTGTGTGGCTCGGACCAGGTTCTGTTACCCAGAATCCTTTGCAAACCTCAAAATTTGGCTAAAAAAACACATGTTCCTCACATTTCTGTGGCAGAAAGTTCTGGAATCTGAGAGGAGCCACGAATTTCCTTCCACCCAGCATTCCCCCACGTCTCCCGATAAAAATGATACCTCACTTGTGTGGGTAGGCCTAGCGCTAGCGACAGGAAACGCCCCAAAGCGCAACGTGGACACAGCCAAATTGGTGAAGGAAAACAGAGGTGTTTTTTGCAAAGTGCCTACCTGTGGATTTTGGCCTGTAGCTCAGCCGCCACATAGGGAAACCTACCAAACCTGTGCATTTCTGAAAACTAGAGACCTAGGGGAATCCAAGATGGGGTGACTTGTGTGGCTCGGACCAGGTTCTGTTACCCAGAATCCTTTGCAAACCTCAACATTTGGCTAAAAAAACACATGTTCCTCACATTTCTGTGGCAGAAAGTTCTGGAATCTGAGAGGAGCCACGAATTTCCTTCCACCCAGCGTTCCCCCACGTCTCCCGATAAAAATGAAACCTCACTTGTGTGAGTAGGCCTAGCGCCCGCGACAGGAAATGCCCCAAAGCGCAACGTGGACACAGCCAAATTGGTGAAGGAAAACAGAGGTGTTTTTTGCAAAGTGCCTACCTGTAGATTTTGGCCTGTAGCTCAGCCGCCACCTAGGGAAACCTACCAAACCTGTGCATTTCTGAAAACTAGAGACCTAGGGGAATCCAAGATGGGGTGACTTGTGTGGCTCGGACCAGGTTCTGTTACCCAGAATCCTTTGCAAACCTCAAAATTTGGCTAAAAAAACACATGTTCCTCACATTTCTGTGGCAGAAAGTTCTGGAATCTGAGAGGAGCCACGAATTTCCTTCCACCCAGCATTCCCCCACGTCTCCCGATAAAAATGATACCTCACTTGTGTGGGTAGGCCTAGCGCTCGCGACAGGAAACGCCCCAAAGCGCAACGTGGACACAGCCAAATTGGTGAAGGAAAACAGAGGTGTTTTTTGCAAAGTGCCTACCTGTGGATTTTGGCCTGTAGCTCAGCCGCCACATAGGGAAACCTACCAAACCTGTGCATTTCTGAAAACTAGAGACCTAGGGGAATCCAAGATGGGGTGACTTGTGTGGCTCGGACCAGGTTCTGTTACCCAGAATCCTTTGCAAACCTCAACATTTGGCTAAAAAAACACATGTTCCTCACATTTCTGTGGCAGAAAGTTCTGGAATCTGGGAGGAGCCACGAATTTCCTTCCACCCAGCGTTCCCCCACGTCTCCCGATAAAAATGAAACCTCACTTGTGTGGGTAGGCCTAGCGCCCGCGACAGGAAATGCCCCAAAGCGCAACGTGGACACAGCCAAATTGGTGAAGGAAAACAGAGGTGTTTTTTGCAAAGTGCCTACCTGTAGATTTTGGCCTGTAGCTCAGCCGCCACCTAGGGAAACCTACCAAACATGTGCATTTCTGAAAACTAGAGACCTAGGGGAATCCAAGATGGGGTGACTTGTGTGGCTCGGACCAGGTTCTGTTACCCAGAATCCTTTGCAAACCTCAAAATTTGGCTAAAAAAACACATGTTCCTCACATTTCTGTGGCAGAAAGTTCTGGAATCTGAGAGGAGCCACGAATTTCCTTCCACCCAGCATTCCCCCACGTCTCCCGATAAAAATGATACCTCACTTGTGTGGGTAGGCCTAGCGCCCGCGACAGGAAACGCCCCAAAGCGCAACGTGGACACAGCCAAATTGGTGAAGGAAAACAGAGGTGTTTTTGCAAAGTGCCTACCTGTGGATTTTGGCCTGTAGCTCAGCCGCCACATAGGGAAACCTACCAAACCTGTGCATTTCTGAAAACTAGAGACCTAGGGGAATCCAAGATGGGGTGACTTGTGTGGCTCGGACCAGGTTCTGTTACCCAGAATCCTTTGCAAACCTCAAAATTTGGCTAAAAAAACACATGTTCCTCACATTTCTGTGGCAGAAAGTTCTGGAATCTGAGAGGAGCCACGAATTTCCTTCCACCCAGCATTCCCCCACGTCTCCCGATAAAAATGATACCTCACTTGTGTGGGTAGGCCTAGCGCCCGCGACAGGAAATGCCCCAAAGCGCAACGTGGACACAGCCAAATTGGTGAAGGAAAACAGAGGTGTTTTTTGCAAAGTGCCTACCTGTGGATTTTGGCCTGTAGCTCAGCCGCCACATAGGGAAACCTACCAAACCTGTGCATTTCTGAAAACTAGAGACCTAGGGGAATCCAAGATGGGGTGACTTGTGTGGCTCGGACCAGGTTCTGTTACCCAGAATCCTTTGCAAACCTCAACATTTGGCTAAAAAAACACATGTTCCTCACATTTCTGTGGCAGAAAGTTCTGGAATCTGAGAGGAGCCACGAATTTCCTTCCACCCAGCATTCCCCCACGTCTCCCGATAAAAATGATACCTCACTTGTGTGGGTAGGCCTAGCGCCCGCGACAGGAAACGCCCCAAAGCGCAACGTGGACACAGCCAAATTGGTGAAGGAAAACAGAGGTGTTTTTGCAAAGTGCCTACCTGTGGATTTTGGCCTGTAGCTCAGCCGCCACATAGGGAAACCTACCAAACCTGTGCATTTCTGAAAACTAGAGACCTAGGGGAATCCAAGATGGGGTGACTTGTGTGGCTCGAACCAGGTTCTGTTACCCAGAATCCTTTGCAAACCTCAAAATTTGGCTAAATAAACACATGTTCCTCACATTTCTGTGGCAGAAAGTTCTGGAATCTGAGAGGAGCCACAAATTTCCTTCCACCCAGCGTTCCCCCACATCTCCCGATAAAAATGATACCTCACTTGTGTGGGTAGGCCTAGCGCCCGCGACAGGAAACACCCCAAAGCGCAACGTGGACACAGCCAAATTGGTGAAGGAAAACAGAGGTGTTTTTTGCAAAGTGCCTACCTGTAGATTTTGGCCTGTAGCTCAGCCGCCACATAGGGAAACCTACCAAACCTGTGCATTTCTGAAAACTAGAGACCTAGGGGAATCCAAGATGGGGTGACTTGTGTGGCTCGAACCAGGTTCTGTTACCCAGAATCCTTTGCAAACCTCAAAATTTGGCTAAATAAACACATGTTCCTCACATTTCTGTGGCAGAAAGTTCTGGAATCTGAGAGGAGCCACAAATTTCCTTCCACCCAGCGTTCCCCCACATCTCCCGATAAAAATGATACCTCACTTGTGTGGGTAGGCCTAGCGCCCGCGACAGGAAACACCCCAAAGCGCAACGTGGACACAGCCAAATTGGTGAAGGAAAACAGAGGTGTTTTTTGCAAAGTGCCTACCTGTAGATTTTGGCCTGTAGCTCAGCCGCCACCTGGGGAAACCTACCAAACCTGTGCATTTCTGAAAACTAGAGACCTAGGGGAATCCAAGATGGGGTGACTTGTGTGGCTCGGACCAGGTTCTGTTACCCAGAATCCTTTGCAAACCTCAAAATTTGGCTAACAAAACACATGTTCCTCACATTTCTGTGGCAGAAAGTTCTGGAATCTGAGAGGAGCCACGAATTTCCTTCCACCCAGCGTTCCCCCACGTCTCCCTATAAAAATGATACCTCACTTGTGTGGGTAGGCCTAGCGCCCGCGACAGGAAACGCCCCAAAGGGCAACGTGGACACATCACATTTTTTCATTGAAAACAGTGCCTACCTGTAGATTTTGGCCTCTAGCTCAGCCGGTACCTAGGGAAACCTACCAAACCTGTGCATTTCTGAAAACTAGAGACCTAGGGGAATCCAAGATGGGGTGACTTGTGTGGCTCGGACCAGGTTCTGTTACCCAGAATCCTTTGCAAACCTCAAATTCTGTCTAAAAAAACACATTCTCCACACATTTCGGTGACAGAAAGTTCTGGAATCTGAGTGGAGCCACAAATTTCCTTCCACCCAGCGTTCCCCCAAGTCTCCCGATAAAAATGATACCTCACTTGTGTGGGTGGGCCAGGTGCCTGCAACAGAATAAGGCCCAAAAACTTGTAGAGATAGAGGGGATAGCACAGCTAGTTTATAAGGACATATTCTTTTATACATCTTTAGACTGACTCTGCTTTGGGGACCCACATAAGTGAGGTGTCATTTTACTTGGGAGGCTGAGGGGAACACTGGGGAGTAGGAATTTTGTGCTGGAGTGGTGATCCTACGAAGAAAACTCAGGAAAATATGCTTTTTTAAGCACATTGAGGTTTACAGAGGAGTCTGGGTAAGAAAATGTTGGGGGATCCACGCAAGCCACACCTCCCTGGACTCCTTGGGGTGTCTAGTTTTATAAAATGTCTGGGTTTGGTAGGTTTCCCTAGATGAAGGCCGCACACAGGACCAAAAACATAGGTGCCCTCTCCCCCCCAAACACAGGTAGTTTTGTAATATATCGTTTTGATGTGCCCACATACGTCCGTGATGTGCCAAACACTAAAATTTTGAAAAGAAACACAGTTAGGTTATGTGAAAAAGACCCCTCACCCACCAACCAAGTTGCTGGCATGCTTCATCATCGGGGTCCCACCTGAGGCACCTAGCGTGTCACAGGTGTGCTGCGACGCCTGATTACAGCGGAGCAGGTTTTGTCATTTTTACCACACATACTGGTTGGATTTGGCACGAGGGTGAGTGATGGTTCAGTGGATCAAATTTTACTAACAAGAGCTTTCACAAAAATGAAATGCACTGTTAGTAACTGAAAGGCAAAAAACTGAACCAATGACTCACAGCTCGTGAGCTGTAAAGCCGCGACAAGGCACCAACCGCTTTACAGTCCATTCACACAACTTTCATACATGACACACACAAGGCCATTCACACCGCCAGCCACGGGCCCAGCACATTACAACACTCACATCGACAGACAGCGCCACTCAAGGGCCCATCACTTACATACGCCCACATGCCTGATACAACAATCACACCAGCTGATGGGAGTGTGTGGACTGGTGTTTGGCTGGCAGTGTGTTGCAGTAGCCAACAGCAAGTCAATATGTACACTCTCAGCCAAGCCCCACTCCACCCACAATGGCATAATTTTTTTTTTTTTTTTTTTAACAGAGGAACCCCTAACTAAGTAGAAAGAATTACAAAACTACAAACACAAAAGCTCTAACTAAGAACATGACAGAAATGCTAACCATGAAACTAAACACATGAAAATACAAAACAGACATGAGTTTACACTCATGGTTGTTCCCAGAAATTCTTCTGGGTGTGGTAATTCTTAAAACAAGCACCGACACACAGCTCAGGCTTTGAAGGACAATCTGGGCAGTACATTCGAGTCTCCCTCCGGATACCTCTTCGAAAACACACTCTACATTTCTTAGCTGGAAAGTCTTTTTTGGGTGTGGGAGGAATGTGCTCAGCAAAGTGGCGATCTTTCAATCTAGCCACATCCTCCACCACTGCTTCTCTAGGAACTCTGGCCTGTTCCACCACAATAAGGCTCTCTATCACTGACTCCTGAAATTTCACAAATGTCATCTTTGACTCTGGAGACCTATCCCTAAACACAATAAAAGCATTGAAGGTTGCTAAGTGGAAGAGGTGAAGTGCTAACTTCTTATACCAAACGTAAGACTTACGAATAGCAGTATAAGGTTCCAACCTCTGGTCAACTCTATCTACACCTCCCATGTGCTTATTATAATCTAAAATGCACACAGGTTTGCGCACTTCAGCAACCTGGCCCCAAACAGTCACAGGGGAAGTACTCTCATCATGGATGGTACTTAGCATGTAGACATCCCTCTTGTCTGAAAATTTCAAAGCTAGCAGCTCCTCGTTCCGCAAGGCACAGCACTGTCCTCTCTCAAGTTTTTTACAGACAAGCTCCCTTGGATAGCCTTTCTGGTTAGAACGGATTGTGCCACAAGCAACTGTGTCCACTCTAAACAATTCCTTGAACAATTGCACACCAGTGTAGAAGTTATCTACATACAAATGGTGACCTTTGTTGAACAGTCGTCTACCAAGATCCCACACAATTTTCTCAGTAACTCCAAAAGTGGGAGGACAACCAGGGGGGTCAATATTGGAATCCCTACCAGTGTACACACAGAAACTATACACATATCCTGTCCTACTTTCAGACAGCATATACAATTTAATTCCATATCGTGCCCTTTTGCTAGGAATGTACTGCCTAAAAACCAAACGACCCTTGAAGAGGACCAAAGACTCGTCCACACTTAACTCTTTGCCTGGAACATAGACCTCCGAAAACCGATCTACAAAATGATCAAGGACAGGCCTAATCTTAGAAAGACGGTCAGAATCTGGGTGATCTCGTGGCAAGGCTAATGCATTGTCAACAAAATGCAGCATCCTAAGAAGAAGCAAATACCGATTACGACTCATGGTCGCTGGAAATATAGCTGTTGCCATCAAGGGACTAGTAGACCAATAAGAAGCCAGTGACGGCTTCCTTATCAACCCCATCAAAAAAGTCAAACCCAAAAACTTTTTTAACTCCTCCAAATTTGTGGGAATCCACTGGGCAGCTCTAGAGTGTGGCCTAAGTCTAGCAGCGTTGTCCCTCAAATGCTGCTCCACATACAAATTAGTCTGCTCAACAATCTCTTCCAAAAACACATCATCCATGAATAACTCAAAGAAATTGATAGGCATAAAGTTCTCTGTATTGGCGTTACACCCCGGGAGACCAGTAAAGGCAGGCAACTCTGGCTGCTCCATGTTTGGGGCAACCTAGACATCAGGTCTTATAACGGGAAACCTTTCAGCCCCAGGTTGCTGCACTATTGGCACATCAATGTCCTCCTCTAAAACAGGCCCTTCATCTGCACTGAGTGTGGCTTCATCATCAGAAGATTCCCCTCCAAGATAAACATCACTGCCAGAATCTCTGACTTCCTCCTCTGCCTCAGATGCAGAGTCTGTCTCATAGTCATGATCAGACTGTGACTCAAAAAGCATACCAACCACCTGCTGAGCGGTCATCCTGCGGCTAGCCATGATCTCTCCTGCTAAAATTAACTGGACAAATTCACCACCAACAACCAGCACTGTGTAAGACAAGTAACAAAGTGTAGCTTTGTTAGTAAGAGTTATAAACTCAAAAACTATACCGCTCACTTGCCTGAAAAAGCTTGATTCACCAGCAACTACACAGCAATCACCAATGATATCCCACTAAAAATAAAGAAAGAAAGGCAAATTAGAAAAAAGACAAAACAAATATCATTGTGCACAAACCTAGGGACAATTTCACACACAATCCTGCATTTAGTACACCCCCTACAAACATGTCATTCATGCATGGCAACAATACTCCTTTGGAGTAAATTGTTTTTACTTACCTAAAACATGCAACTGTGCAAACTGCCGGTCAACCTCCGCCAAAACCGCAAGGAGCCACAGCAAATAAAGCAAAAGCTTTGAACTAGAACAAAAAGGAGGAAAACATTTTTTATCACAAATGCAAAGACTTCTTCAGTTGACAAACACCCCACCATCAAACATTTAGAAATTGGTGCCTAAGTGGATTCTGCCATAGGGGCAGATGGGCCTACTAATAAAATAAACCTGTCTACCCCAAGGAAGCCAGAAAATACCTTTAGTAGTGTGTCCCCATGGAGAGCGACCCTTGCCAAAGGGGACAGCCCTCAAAAAAAAAGAACAAAAAAAAACACACACAACACTATCCCTGGTGCCTAAGTGGCTTCTGCCCCCCTTGGGGTCAGGTGGGCCTAAGAAAATAGGCCCATCTGCCCCCAGGGGGTGTAGAAATGGGCAACAGGTCAATGCCCCCCTTGGGGGGGCGCCCCGTGACCAAGGTGACGCCCCCCCACAAAAATAAACAAATAAAAAAAAATCCCTGGCGTTCTAGTAGTTTCTGCCCCCCTTGGGGGCAGACCAGCCTAAAAATAATAGGCTGATCTGTCTCCAAGGGGTGCAGAAATGGCCTGGGTACATGTGCCCCCAAAGTGGGGGGCGACCCTTGCCCAAGGCCCCCCCATCCACTAACACACACACACACTATCCCTGGTGTCTAAGTGGCTTCTGCCCCCCTTGGGGGCAGGTGGGCCTAAGAAAATAGGCCCATCTGCCCCCGGGGGTGTAGAAATGGGCAACAGGTCAATGCCCCCCTTGGTGGGGCGCCCCGTGACCAAGGGGACGCCCCCCCACAAAAATAAACAAATAAAAAAAAATCCTTGGCGTTCTAGTAGTTTCTGCCCCCCTTGGGGGCAGACCAGCCTAAAAATAATAGGCTGATCTGTCTCCAAGGGGTGCAGAAATGGCCTGGGTACATGTGCCCCCAAAGTGGGGGGCGACCCTTGCCCAAGGCCCCCCCATCCACTAACACACACACACACACTATCCCTGGTGTCTAAGTGGCTTCTGCCCCCCTTGGGGGCAGGTGGGCCTAAGAAAATAGACCCATCTGCCCCCAGGGGGTGTAGAAATGGGCAACAGGTCAATGCCCCCCTTGGGGGGGCGCCCCGTGACCAAGGGGACGCCCCCCCACAAAAATAAACAAATAAAAAAAAATCCCTGGCGTTCTAGTAGTTTCTGCCCCCCTTGGGGGCAGACCAGCCTAAAAATAATAGGCTGATCTGTCTCCAAGGGGTGCAGAAATGGCCTGGGTACATGTGCCCCCAAAGTGGGGGGCGACCCTTGCCCAAGGCCCCCCCATCCACTAACACACACACACACACACACACACTATCCCTGGTGTCTAAGTGGCTTCTGCCCCCCTTGGGGGCAGGTGGGCCTACAAAAATAGGCCCATCTGCCCCCAGGGGGGGCAGAAATGGCCAACAGGTCAATGCTTCCCTTGGGGGGGCGCCCCGTGCCCAAGGGGACGCCCCCCACAAAAATAAACACATAAAAATAAAAAATAATAGGCTGATCTGCCCTCAAGGGGGGCAGAAATGGCCCTAAAAGACATGCCCCCCAAAGGGGAGCGACCCTTGCCCAAGGGGGCGCCCCCCCATCCACTACACACACAATCCCTGGTGCCTAAGTGGCTTCTGCCCCCCTTGGGGGCAGATGGACCTAAAAAAAATAGGCCGATTTGCCCCCAAGGGGGGCAGGAAAGGTCAACAGTTCTCTGCCCCCTTGGGGGGGGCGCCCCTTGCCCAAGGGGGCACCCCCCCCACATAAATACACATAAAAATAAAAAACCCTGGTGATCTAGTGTTTTCTGCCCCCCTTGGGGGCAGATCTGGCTAAAAAGTAGCCAATCTGCCCGCAAGCAGGGCAGAAATGGCCCGAAAAGACATGCCCCCCAAAGGGGAGCGACCCTTGCCCAAGGGGGCGCGCCCCCATCCACTACACACACAATCCCTGGTGCCTAAGTGGCTTCTGCCCCCCTTGGGGGCGGATGGACCTAAAAAAAATAGGCCGATCTGCCCCCAAGGGGGGCAGAAAAGGACAACAGTTCTCTGCCCCCTTGGGGGGGGCACCCCTTGCCCAAGGGGGCACCCCCCCACATAAATACACATAAAAATAAAAAACCCTGGTGATCTAGTGTTTTCTGCCCCCCTTGGGGGCACATCTGGCTAAAAAGTAGCCAATCTGCCCTCAAGGGGGGCAGAAATGGCCCGAAAAGACATGCCCCCCAAAGGGGAGCGACCCTTGCCCAAGGGGGCGCCCCCCCATCCACTACACACACAATCCCTGGTGCCTAAGTGGCTTCTGCCCCCCTTGGGGGCAGAGGGACCTAAAAAAAATAGGCCGATCTGCCCCCAAGGGGGGCAGAAAAGGCCAACTTGCCCAAGGGGGCACCCCCCCACACATAAATGCACAAAACAATATACATCCCTGGTGATCTAGTGTTTTCTGCCCCCCTTGGGGGCAGATCTGGCTAAAAAGTAGCCAGATCTGCCCCCAAGGGGGGCAGAAATGGCCGTAACTAATTGCCCCCGAAAGGGGAGCGACCCTTGCCCAAGGGGCCGCTCCCTGCGTGCCAGAAACAGGTAAGTAAACAAAAAAAAAAATCCCTGGTGTCTAGTGGGCATTCCTGCTGCCCGATCGCAATGCGATCGGGCAGCAGGAATGCTCAAAGAGACACCGGGGAAAAGGAAAAGCCTTTCCTTTTCCCCGGTGCCTCTTTAGGCCCAACCCCCCACCCACCGGGAAGAGATTCTTACCTCTTCTCTCGTCGCCGCACAGGAAGCAAATGGCTTCCTGTGCGTCGAGGATCCCATAATGAAGTCAGCGCGCGATCGTGCGCTGACGTCATTACGGGGGGTGTGGGGGGGTCGGGGGTGGAAGGGGAAGGGCTTCCCCTTCCATCCCCGTCTTTGGGGGGTGGGAGGGAAGCACACAGAGGGAGCGAGAGCACTCCCTCTGGGCTGTGTGCCGAGGACGTAGTGGTTACGTCCTCGGCATAGCAGCACTGTGCCGCGGGACGTAACCACTACGTCCGCGGCACAGAAGGGGTTAAGGGGAGAGGATCTGGTCATCATTGACCAATTGGTTGGAGAACAATGACAGTATGATCCAGGGTCAATGAAACAGGGGGTAGAAGTCGGGTATTGAAAGTTTATGATTATATATATTTAGCTCCAGATTGAAATTGACCTTCCTCTCCATTTATGTACTTAGGAATCAAAGGTACAGAGTTGTAACCCGCAGGGTCTCTCTCTTTTCTTTTTGTTATATGCAGAACTCACAGCGATACTAACTGAAGTCTTGTTTTTTTTTCTTGTTTCCTTTATGCAAACTATGATGCCTCTCTCACTGCTCAGCTCCCCAAAGCTTGTACTACGCGTGGGATGCTGTTATAAAGTTTGTTATTGTTGGGGCCGTGGAGGCAGTGGGCTGTGTACAGTGAATATCTATACTTATATTCTATGGAAAACGTTTTAAAGGTGTTAGGGGCCTTCTTCTGTTATTTAGAACAATGATTTACTGTGTTTCTTCTAACATTTTGTCTGTCTTGAATGTTTAAAAAAAGAAACATCTTTTCTTAAGTCTCTAATCCATTTTTATGCGTAGGTTGGTATAGCTTGGAAAGGGCTCTACAGCCCTCAGGCTATTAAGCGGCTTCTTGTGGGGCCTTCCTTCCAATCTGGTTTTACAGAAGGCCATCTTTATAGTGTTTTTCCAGAGGCCTGAAACGCAGTAAGGAAGAGCACAGAGCTTTCCAGTCATACACTGATGATTACATTGATTAGGAACTTTGAAATGATGTCTGATAGTGTTCTGAGTACCAAAAGGAGTGATGCATTACTACTTTCAATACACCAGTATCTCTATGCTGCACAGCATGACCAGAAAGAGTTAGAGCTACCTAAACAATATGGGAAATCAATTTATCTATGGGCACAGATTTCCTTGGTAAAGTCCCACCGACCCCAACTGAATTTAAGAGCAGAGAGAGAGGGGGCCCAAAGAGGGCGACAAGGACCAAACAAAAAAGAAAGAAAAATCCAAATCTTGTACCGCATCACCACATTGACAACTGTGGATTGTTTACCTGTTAGGTTTAAAGGATGTGGGAGAGGAGATATCTATTCAGGAACCTTACGCCCTTGAAGACCCTCCAATATGTTTTAACAATCTGATGATCGTTTTTACTATTATCCCCAGGAACCAGGAGATAGATGACACTCGGACACAGACAGATACTCTAAGGAGAGAAGCAGCATGATTTATTATGAGAGTAAAAGAATTGTTTTAGGAAACAAAACTTTTGAGCAAGTGCAGTCTAACTACTGGATCGCTGATCAGAGTGATGAACTTTATAAGACAAGTTTGGATCAAAAGGGCTCACCTCAAGAACATGAAAATGGCTGACTAGCCATTAACAAACAACAACATGCTAAAAACCGAAGGGCAGTCACATTGAACAGGACAATGCCAGTGGTGCTCCTACACATTGTTTAAAGACCCACTAGTTCGCCAGAGTCTTCAGGAGCTTCTGGTCATTATATGGACTGATAAGTACATTCAAGTTGAGACTCATGAAGGTCATTTAAATTCACTTACTAATTATAGAGACCAGAGTTTCAAAAAGAGAGTGACCTATTGCACTTTTGCAATGTTTTTCTCGTCATAGACCCAAGACGTGATCTTGGCTGAGGATGACTGGTTGCTGTCCTTTGTGAGAGATGTAACTCAAAGAAAGCAATGTGTTATTGAGGTACTTTTCCCTGTAGTACTTATGCTGCTTTCTTCTCTGTAATATATATGCCGCTTTGGGGTAAATATACACAGCAGCTGACTCTTAAAAGTGATGGTGTGTTATATAAAACTTAAATGGGTTGTGATAAAGATTCAAATCAACATCTCCTTCCACTTCGCAGTGAAATGCAGATTGAAACCCAATCTTCATTAATGTCTTAACCAAAATGAGATACTACAGCCATACTGATTGAAGTCAGTAACAAAGGGTGATAATGCCATGTGATCTCACGATACATCTCTCTCTGTTCCTAGTGATCAATACTGTTGGGTCATACAAACTTTGATGGGACTTCTGCCCCAACACCCATAGTTCTGAGGCTCATGGCAAACAAAGTAAGAAAGAAACATAATACAGCTCTTCACATGGTGTATGATTTCTTTTCTCAAAATATAATGCCCAGATCACAAAATCTGACCGCATTCAGTTTAGGTGTCATTCATTACCATGTATACTTTCCTACCCTAGGGCTATTACAATAGTCCTGCACTCTTTTGAGCTAGAATCATAGAACTCCTTCAGGATGACTGTGAAGTAATCTCCACGAATCACAACATTAATTTCAGTGAAGTTAACACAGATGTGCATCTAGAAAGGTATGTTTATAAACTAAACATAGTAAAATCTCAAATTACATGCTTTAATGTAAATTTATATTCTGCTGTGTAACAGTTATTCGATTTAGTGACAAAAATTCTCATCGCCATTTAGACTTCATTATTATCAATCAGAGACAAGCAGTACAATGGAAGCAAAATATAGGAGCCTCACAAGCACCTACCTTGGAAGCAACCACTAATGGAAATATTCAAGACATACAAACCCTTTAGCTTAGTTCAGCACTGATGCAAGAATCCTCTGACATAATCTTTACGTACAATCCTGCACTTAGATGCCAATGGCTTTTGCATTACCAGCAAGCGATACCCCAAGCTTAACATGTTATGCCAATACATGAGTGTTAAGTGGTGTTTTACACAGAAGGATTTATACAAATTACTGAAGTTATGAAGCAGAAATATTCTACTGCAGGTGCAGAATGCAGAGAGGTCTCCTAGATCAATTACTCCAAGCATTACAGGTGACTGCTTAAAGTGTAGAATTCCAAACTCTCCAGACAGTAGATCCTTTGGCTCCCACACTGATAGTTTTAAATTCAGTGGTGTGCATATAAAGATATAACCTCGACATTCCACAATGGCAAGTAAACAGATTCATGGATTTGAAGGATAAATAGATTAATTTTACTTTGCTTTGGGAAAGATAACTGTCCTAGAAAATACGCTACTGTTCATTTGTGTGTTGCACATAAAAGCTCAAAAAAGAAGAACTTAATCTTAAAGAGAAACTGTGACCAATTCACCTGCCAAAGCTGTGGTTCAAACCTAATAAAGTTGCCAGATAGATTCGCTCTCAAACTAAGATTGTTGCAGAGATCACAAAAGCAATAGAAGCTTATTTGATAGAAGGCAATCTCTTCTAAGCTTCCCAAATAAATATTCCTACCGATTAACATCAGACACTATACCTATCATACTGTGCCAGGTATTGGGTATAGGCATAAAACAAAGAAGGGTGTGAGGATAGATCTCATAAATGCAGCCTACAAGGCAATGACATCTGCCCATGAGAGCTCTAGTGCTACCTTGTTCATGCTAAGAATATTTCTTCCATAACTATGAGGCCCACTCCTGTACCTCTTGCTAAATAGGACCTTTTGATATCACTTTGACCATACTAGGCCATTGCTCCAAATCAGCTAAAACAAATACTCTCTCCGTGTGGTCAATCTATGTTCTTGATTCCTGTTGGAGTGAGTACAAATGATTCCAGCTGCTCACGTGATTATGAAATACTTATAGGTACAGGAGCAACAGCCCAGCATTCATCACAAAAGTATTTGGTTATACCATGTCTGCTTAGGAAGTCTAGCTACTATTGTCATAACCTCCCATCCACAATTAAGTGGCATAATCAAAAGGGGGACCTGTGTCCTCAAACAAGTCTTGTTTTGGCTATCACGGTAGGGTCTGCAGAATTGTTATTGTCCCTCAATTTATGTCATGTTTAAATAGCATCAAGGGAATCTACAGAGAGGTGTCCTACAGATTATAGCACCTTATGAGATGCTAATTGGTATTAATAGGTGTATACAAGATCTACTTCTACCTAGTCGGATAGATGCACAACCTGAATCATTTGTTGATCTTTTGCAGACCCTTTAGGAAACAAAACCAATAGCAACCCAGAGAGGCACTCCACACTCTTTCTCAGAAAATTCAACTATTGATGGGGTAGCTCCTAAATCACAGAAACTTGATACAGAAGAGGATCCCTGATAAAGTTATATTTCAGCCATAATTCAGCTCCCCGTACAAGTATTTGGATTACAAGCTGGCCACACTGTGATATTACCTCCACTCAGATTGCAAAGAGGAATTAACAAGTATACATAGATCTCACCAGGAAGCATCATATGGCCTATTCTGTTCAGCGTCCTAGTTCCAATTCTCAGTGCTTCCAATTTAGGCCACACCATACCTGCATTATCATATTTCACTACACGGTTGTTTTACACTAATTTCCATGAGTTGGTACGGACCAATTCATGACAAGCATCTCTTACACAAGTGAAATGTCCATTATAGACACCATTAGTTAATATATAAAGTCCCTGTCCTCCTCAGCATCTCTTCTTGCACAAACACTTTAGGCTATCTGTGTCATTCCATTTCAGTTCACATCCTTCATGATTTGCCAAGCCTAGTCTTGCTTGGAAATTAATGGCTACACATTCTCTTACTTTCTCTCCTACCTTAATTTCATTTTGTCATGGGAAATAAAAGTTACCTTCTGTGACCAAATTCCTGCATTCAGGTTAATTGTATCGATTAACAGGAAAAATGACTGTGAGATGCTGTAGTGTTGCATTCATTCCATCTTCACACACTGCTTCAGGCGACCCATAGTTCAGGAATATGAATGGTATCCTTGATAACTTTGGAAAAACTGAGAAATTAGTCTTTAACTTTGGCAGCTTAATTTTGTATCTTACAGACTGTCCATTCTGTAGCAAAAGGTTTTCTGCTTGATGAAGTCTCATTATCCAACTCATGCACAAAAGCCGCAACACACAGTGGTCCTGCTCTTTAGATTGCCTGTGACCTACCCGTTGCAGGCAAAGCATAAACAGGTAGGCCACAGGCAATTTAAAGCACAGGACCACTTTCTGTTGCAGCTTTTGTGCATCACTAAGGGGCTCTACAGGGACATTTAATAGGGTGGGACCAGACCACGAGTAGCTTGGACCTAAGCCACATATAGGTTGGATGAAACCCCTAATAAGTAGGACCATACCACAGACTGGGTTCACTAACTGTTGGTCCTGAGGAAGCGCCAAGGATCTGGTGGGACCAAGGGTCGCAAAACATGTCGACCCTACCAAAAACATATGAATTGCTCCCTTGGTGCCTTATGCCATTTGGGTAGCTTTTTCACTGACATTTTTAAAATCTGTCAAGGGGACCACAACAATAAATGTTTATTTAGGTACCCCCTAGATAGTTTTAATACACCTCCTTTTTTCTTTACACATCTTATCACACCACACATATCATACACCCTCACACATCAGGTCATCATTACAGCATATGTGAAAAGATCTCTGAAAAAGTGCCCTCCTGTGGGGCCCATCAGGCATTGCAGCACCGGCCGGACGAGGAGCATGCCCTATGATGAAGCATCACACCCACTCAGGTGTGTGAGGGCACCTATTTATGAGTGAAAAGACTCCCTAACTCCTCCAACCAACTTTGCGTCTACTAAGATTCTTCCAGAGGAACAGCACCTCTAGTTATTTATTCATAATGTGTTTTTGCCTTATTGTATGTGGTGCAACTTGAAATAATTTGTTTATGCTCTTATTCACTTAGATTTTTTGGAGAAGTTAATTGCAGCATTGATCTTATTTGGAGAAGCAACTTTGAATCAGATAAGTCTTTTTCCATTTTGAGACTGGTATTGTTGTTGTCATTACAAGTACTTCTGCATTCCACTTAGGCCAAAAAGTTTTAAACAGAAAACAAAACTAGTGTCTCGTTAGATGGCTGCTACTGAGGCTCTAACGCAAATAATTGAAGCGAGCTCTGAGGCAGGGTCTGATACTGAGACAGCATCTGATGGATGGGATCGGGTAGGAGAATCACTGGATCAGGTTGCAGAATCTCAAAGTGATTTTTCCATCAGAGTACAAATCTTCCAGTGATTCTGAGGAACATGACCATGGTAGTAGTTATGCCCCTTTGCAAGCACAATCTGTGCAGTGGAGAGTCAGTGACAAGGTAGCTCAATCCAGAGTGTAGGCAGGTACAGTGCTGAGCGCAGGCAGAGTACTCACTTCACAGACTCGTAATGTAGTTCAGCCACAAATTTTCCCATTCATTGCAGATGCTGGACATGGTAACGAGTTTGTGAGTGAGCCTAGAGCACTCTGGCGCCTCACTGAAGGACAAACCTGTAAAGAGATGAGGGTAGAGAAATGAGCCTATGAACTTTGGGAGACTTACCTTTAAACAGATGTATTAGGTGATTAACAGGCCAGTGTTAACATATACTGGGGTGGGGGTAAGTTAGAAAGATCTTAGTTCAGTTCAAGGCTGTGCCTGAGCTGGTTGTCATTCCCAAAGGACAATTGAACCCCTTCCCATCCTGGATATGGCTGGGAATTTACTGCATCACAGGGTGAAACTCTCCTGGGTGGAAAGGGAAGGTCAACCCTACAGCTAACCGAATCAGGAAAGCACATGTGTGGTGAGGAGCGCATGCAGGCAAAATACAAAAAATACAAAAAGGACAAAAATTCGTTGGAAAAAGATAATCCTGAGTTGCAGGTCACTAACTAAGTTTGGCAAAAAATAAGTAAGACGAGAAAGCCTCATCATATCAGAAGCTCAGCCACGAGTCTTCTGAAAGGGCAAATAAAAGGATTACCAAATCTAAAAAGGGAATTTCAAGGGTAAGGGCAAATGGCAGAGAGGAAGATACCTCTCCAAGGGATACAGCATTCAGGGAGTCTTCATCAGCAAGACATCAGAATCAACAAGGCATCTGCAAGCATCAGAAGCTCTCTGCAAGCTCTGAGTACTCCTCAAGACTCCACCAGAATGACTAGACTACAAGTCCATTGATATTTCAAATCACAGAAATTGTTCTGATTGGCCAGAGGTGTCAGTTCATGTTGCGTCAATAAGCATCAACCAGTCAAGAACAGTCAGAAGACTCCAAATTTCAACAAGCACACATCCTCCCAAGCATGTCATGAGTACATCTCCTTTCCATGTGACTCCAAGCAATTTTCAAACAATTGTATACGATCTCGGTCCATGTTTCTGCAATGTAACGTTTCGAAGGACAAATTGGTACATTTCTTCCACATTTAAACAATGAATTTATAACAAAAGGACTTTGGAACGAAATCTGAAAGAAGACTTTACAGTACGAAAAAATAATCCAACACTTATACATGACTGCAAAATGCAAGCTTTGTAGGCCACACTTATGCTAACACAAGAGAAACATGTAAAATGCATTCAATTAATATGCTTTAGTAAAACAGTTATATTATGCAGACGTATGAATTCATCATTAATAATATTTCATCAATATGAGTAATACATTTCATTTTAATGGAGAAATCTTTGTTATTGTGTTCCATTAAATATAACAGCGATGTGCATTTCTCTTTCTTGCACATATTTTTAAAGTCATTAATCTTTCATTAAACAGAAGAAATCCAGTATTGTTTCTATATGCACTGTAAGTCTAGAGTCTAAATTACATTTTAACATCACTTTTTACCTTTTAACGTGATTTAATTAAAAAAGCACCTAAGTGGAACTTTGAAATACAACAAATTGCACATTTAAAATGCATGTCAGTGCATCTTTCTATGTTAGTTTTTCCACTCTTCTACTTTCCTAAAACTCAAATTTGTCACAATCTGAGGTTTTTTTGTGACATGAGAGACAACACTAAAATTTAGGCTCTATCAGTCCCTCCTTCGATGGCGAAAACACCATCATAAAACGGCAAATTTTTATTTCCATGAGACAATTCTGACAATTCGGAATTCTCATGACTTATTCTGATAAGGTCTGCTGTAATCCTCCATTCTCTTGAAGTTACAGTAATAAATACTTTTCCTAATCTCCATTTCTATCTCCTCTCTCTTTTGCCTAGTCTAGGCTTTTTTCCTTCATTATCTTGTATAGCTTGCAAAAGTCAAGTGTTACTATTGCACACAAAGCCACAATCAACAGATGTCACAAGATAGTTCCTACTATCCCATGTTTCCAAACAATTTACCAATGACTGGAAAAAAACTTCCAATAGCTCCCCATCCACTAGTGGCTGTCAGAATTTTCAGAGTATTTTTGAAGTCAGTCATGTTTGCAATATACCTTGTTTTCTCCTTACTATTGTCAAGTACGTAAGTGCAACAATGTTGGCCATGTATCTTTCTAGAGACTCCGCCCTCCTTTGTGAGTAAAACGCAAGACGATTTTGCAAAACCACAGCAACCATCTCCCTGTCCCTTAACAACATACCTCCTGCAGTGTCAGTATATAGTTTGTCTACTATTGTTGACAGCTTCCTAATCTTGAGATCATTCAAGATTACTCCCACTGATGGAATTATGGCACCAACAATGTCACCCACTATCTCTGAGGCACTCACTCCTCTTTTAACTTTGGAGTTTGATTTTGTTAGACCTGGCAACTTTTTGATGTGTCTCCCCTGTCTGTTTGCCTTCTGACCTCCTGTTTTTATGGGATACTGGACTCTGTTTTTGCTGGTTTATTGTCTCTGTGCACTTTACCACTGCTGACCAGTGCTAAAGTGCAAGTGTTCCCTAGGTAAATTGTACTGTGGTCTGGTTTATCAATGATTGGCATATTTGATTTACTAGTATGTCCCTAGTAAAGTGCACTAGAGATGCACAGGGCCTGTAAATCAAATGATACTAGTGGGCCTGCAGCACTGGTTGTGCCACCCACATTAGTAGCCCTGTAAACATGGCTCAGACCTGCCACTGCAGTATCTGTGTGTGCAGTTTAAACTGCCAAGTCGATTTGGCAAGCATACCCACCTGCCAGGAGTAAACCTTCCCTTTTTATACATGTAAGGCACCTCAAGGTAGGCCCTAGGTATCCCCATGGGCAGGGTGCAGTATATTTAAAAGGTAGGACATGTACTGGTGTGTTTTACATGTCCTAACAATGAAATACTGCCAAAGTTGGGTTTCACTGTTGCAGGGCCTATCTCTCTCTCATAGGTTAACATGGGGGCTGCCTTTAAATAACTTTAAAGTGCAGATTCCTTTTGAGAGCAGCTAGAAATATGGAGTTTAGGGTCTCTGAATTTATGATTTAAAAATACATCTTTTAGCGAAGTTGATTTTTGGATTGTGAGTTTGAAAATGCCACTTTTAGAAAGTAGGCATTTTATTGCTTAAACCTTTCTGTGACTCTGCCTGTTTGTGGATTCTCCATCTGGGTCAGTTTGACAGTTGGGCTGTTGTGAATTCTCTCTAGACAGTGACCCAAGGGGTCTGGGCTGTAGCCTGCATATTCTGATGGGTCATCTGAGCTAGAGGGGGGGGGGAGAAGTGGTCGCTTACACCTGAAAGGACTGTGCCTGCCCTCACACAATGCATTCTCCAACCCCCTGGTGTGTGTCTGGGGCCTGGCCAGGACAAGGAATGATATGGCAAACATGTGAGACTTTGCTTTGAAGTTTGCCAACTTCAAAGACAGAAAGGAGTATAAGAGGAAGTCCCAAAACCCCAGACTTTTAGAATCTTTCTGGAATCAAGAGGACCCTCTGCCAAGGAGAAGAGCTGAAGAGCTGGAGGAGGTGTACTGCCCCTTTGCTGTGTTGCTTTGCTGGACTGGCCTACAGTTGCTGCTTCTGCCTGAAAGGAGTGCAAAGGGTGAACTTTGCTGTGTGTCCTGCTTGAGAAAGTTCTCCAAGGGCTTGGTGTAGAGCTTGCCTCCTGTTGGAAGTCTCAGGGACACCAAAGACTTCAGTTTCTTGGACCTGCAGCACTGGGAAGTGTGTGTTTTGTGCTGTTCAAGAGGAGAAACCACTGTGAGGCCGCCAACAACGCCGCTGTCCAGCACTGTGACCTGTAGGCCCCGCACTCAGGCATCGCCTGCTAACACCACATCCTGGACATCCCTGACGATTCAGCTCCTGCTGACACTTGAGCCGCTGCCTGCACCGTGTCTTGTGGACACCGCTCGTGAGGTACACGAAGCACCGTCCCGTCCCGCACCCCAGCCCCAGTCCACCGACGCTATCAACATCGACCCCTGTGTCGTCACCAGGCTTCCTGCATGCACCGTGGCCTGTGGACACCACTCGCGAAGGTCACAAAGCACTGTCCCATCCTGCACCAATGGCTTCAGCCCACAGAAGACAGCGCTTCTGCAACACAGCACGTCGCACCGCCCCTCTTCATACCACAGCCTCAACGCCATCCACGCCAGCGCACCTGCTTTCATGAGCCCAGAGTTCGATCCCCGAGGTGCGTGACTTCAATGGCCCGATGACTCCCGCACCGACTTCAGAACCGACACCCCTCTCCGGAGCTCACCACGAGGATCACAACACCCTGTAAATCCAAGGTACTATTTGCTTGTGTTCCCAACACCGTAGCTGGCCCAAGACACCGCAGCCGGCCTAAACTGTTGGTTTTGTTGCTCACGATGCCGTGATAGCCCCAGGTGGAGCTATTGACTTCAAGGAACTGTATTTTTAAGATACATCTTACAAAATTCATATTTTTAGCACTGTATGTTGGATTTTTATTGTTTTGGTCTTGTTATACACACATAAATATTGGCTATTTTTCTAAAACTGGTATGGTGTCCTTTTGTAGTGTTTTCACTTGTTACTGTGTGTTATGTGCAAATGCTTTTCACATTGCTTCTGAGATAAGCCTGACTGCTTGTGCCAAGCTACCAAGGGGGTGAGCGGATATCTCCCATATCCTGACTAGAGTACGGGTCCCTGCTTGGACAGGTTGCAAACCGTCTGCCAACTAGAGACCCCATTTCTAACAGATTTCTCATCCCAGACTGGATCATTAATATTGTCCACATGATACATTTTCAGAAAAACGACTTCCAGGCAACAGGTTCCTACATATGAAATAAACACCTGGTATGGCAGGATCCTGTCCATTAAACATAAAGGTCCATGTGCTTTTAAACACAAAAACACGTCTACATTCACTAGTTCCTATAAAATGTGTGTCTGTCCTTGACTTTGGTCTATATACACATAATTTCCCTACATGTTACTAATTCAAAGCTAAGAATCTTTGACTCTCAGACACTGAATGTGTTTCATTTTTTCCCCAATTTTGCAAAACGACTCCATTTTAGGTCGAGCGTGCAACCGCTTTTACCTGTTGTAAGTATTGTGGACGTTTGACCACTCCCATCTCAAGCCCATCACTTTCATTCGTTCCTGGGCTTGCCTTTCAAAGATCACTTGATGTCATTGGAAAATGCTTTAAATTTGTCCCGTCTTGAGGCTGTTTTTGTCACGCCTTACAGACTGTCTCTGTTACATGGATTATTGCACGATTGCCGATATACATCAATGTGGGTGAACTATTTTTTCCTTTTGTCTCTCCCCTTTGTTTTGCATTTTGGCCATTGCTCTCACAGAGCGAACAGACACACCAGCTTGAACTCAATCGGCGGTATTGGAGTGCTAGTCACATTGCTCACAGTTACCTAATCAGTCATTTGTTGTTGCTCGCCCCTTAAAACACTAGAAATTGGTAAATGCTTTATATAAAACGGAAATCCTCAAAGCGAAAGCAGCTTTCCCATCACAGCTGGAGAGTCGATTCTACAATATTCACTGTAATCAGGAAACTCGCCCAATAATGACAAAACCTTTTTGCTCGTAACTCAGTATGTGGTGGTCCTAGGACAATGGGGCCAGCCACAAAACTTTCAGCCCAACATGCTCTTTCTGTCTACATCATTTCTGGGTCCCCAAACTAGGATGGTGGGGACCCCAAACAGATAACCCCTCCCACCATTCAGTTTCTTTTTAAGCACTTTCACGGCTGGAACTTTTGTTTTACAACTGGGAATAGCTTGTGTTTTAAGGGCCTCGATTGTCATATCATTGCTAGAAGCTTGCTACCTCTGAAAATGTATTGTATAATGCACTATTCCCTCTAGGGGCTAAATATATGGTTACACTGTATTAGTTAATGCCATTTGCATTTTGTGTGATTATGCCCTCTAGGGGCTAACTATATAGTTACTTGACCATATTTCTTATAAATGCTATTTTTGGTGTGGTGTCATCGAGGGGCTGTACTAAGCATTACAGTCATATAAACATACTAAAATATTTGTGGCACCGAATCTTGCCCCATAAAGCTTTATAGTTTGTTCCTTTTACAAAACATTTTGGCTCATAACTCAGCCCGTGGTGGACCTAGAACAATGGGACCACCTTCAAAATATTGACCAATATGTGCCCTTTCTGTCTATGTCATCTCTGGGTCCCCTCACTATGTTAATGGGACTTCAAAGTAATAACCCCTACCACCATTCATTATCTTTTTAAGCTCTCTCGTGGCTGGAACTTTTGTTTTACAGCAGGGAGAACTTATGTTTTATGGGCCTTGTTTGTAATATCATTGCAATAGGCTTGCTATCCTTTAAAATGTGTAATGCACTACGTTTTCTGGAGGCTAAATATATGGTAACACTGCATTACTTTCTCCAATTCTTTTTTCCATGTGGTTATGATCTCTTAAGGCTGAGTGTATGGTTACATGACCATATTTTTTCCAAATGCTATTTTTATTGTGGTGTCGTCTAGAGGATGTTCTGAGCATTGCAGTCAACATATGATAATATTCGTGGCACGAAAACCTGCCACATAATGCTTTGCAGGGGAATACTTTTACAAAACATTTTTGCGCATAACTCAGTCTGCGGTGGTCCAAGAACAATGGGACCACCTTCAAAAGGCTCTTTTTGTTTAGATCATCTCTGGGTCCCTACACTAAGTTAGTGGGGACCCCAAAATAACATCCCCTCCCACCAGTCAGTGTCTTTTAAGCTTTTTCAAGGCTAGAACTTTTGTTTTACAGCTGGGAGAAGTTTTGTTTTAAAGGCAGTGTTTGTAAATAATATTGCAGTAGGCCTGCTAGCCCTAACAATGCCCTCTAGGGGTCAAGTATATGGCTCCACAGCATTACTCTCTCCTGTTCTTTTTTAATGGGGTTATACCCTCTAGGATCTAACAATATGGTTACATGACCATGTTTTTCACAAATTATATTTTTGTTATGGTTCTCTCTAGTGAGTGTTTTCAGCATTACAGTCTTATACCAAAAGTGTATTTATGATAAAGGTTTATAGAATAATTGTATATGTTTTATTCATATCTCCTTATTACATTTATGGCTGTGATTCAGGGCAACTTAACATCCGTATTACACTATGACTGTCTGAACACTCTTGATATGTTTGGGTGACCCTTTGAGTTTATTTCTCCTCTGTGGCTGTCTTGTGTCCTTTTTTGGGGAATTGTGTTTGCCAGCCAACAACTCTGATGGTGGGGTGGTGAAAGTGGTATTCTATTGGAATTAGCATGGCAGATTTAAATTAGAATGCTAAATGGAAACATTTCCATTTTTTGCTGCAGATAGTGGAAAAAGGTAAATGGAACTGCTAGTTATATGTAGGGCCACTGTAATTATATGGCAGGAAAAGATAAAATTATGTAGCAGGGTTGACCAATTTATGTGGCAAGAAAAGTCCACTTATGAATTTACAATGCCAATAGCTCTAACTCAAGCAAATGGGAGACCTATCACAATGCAAATGCTTGTTCTATTTTGGCTTTCATTGTCCTCCTTCTCTCATAAACATGTCCACTGAACTCTTTCTGCTCAGCTAAGTATACAGGTTAAATTATTCTTGTGGGCATATGCTGTTCCAAAAGTCAGGGTAGGCTGAAAGAATCCTCCCACAATGTCAATGTTTTTTGCTTTAGCAATGCTACTAGAGTGATTCATAATAAGCACAAAAGAAAACACTAAGTCATAGAACAGAAGTATTAAAAATACTCCTGCTCAAACAATAGAGTTAGAAACAGACTACAAGAAATTCAATAGGTTAATGGCAAGCTGTGATAAGTGATTCCTTCTTGCACTGGTGAATGGATTTTCGTGCAAATGTAACACTTATGAACTTCCATGGTTTCAATATATTCATACAGTAAACTGTAATATACATTTGATGTCAAATCTCTCTTAGAACTATCTGTGTGAAAAAGTCTCTCATCCTCACATAGGGGATGTTGGTCTGTGAATGAATCCTCTAAATTTAGGGCACTTGTGACTGAGGTTTTCTCAATCTCATTCTCACCAGGCATACTCAATCCAACAATCATCAAAATGATCACAATCACATATATTTATTTACACATGCATAGTTACATTTACTTCTCTTAAGTCAATCAGGTTTTATGGCTCATCTAGACTCAGACCACATTATGATCCAAATTAAAAAATAAAATAAATCAAAAAATGCAAAATCGGCTTTCAATGATTTCACTGTCTCTTTCAGGCTTTTCTATGTCTGAAAAAAGCACATTTAAAAACAGTCTCTTCAAAAATAAAAATTGCTGTAAGTATTTACAACATTTTTTGATCTTTTAGAACGTTCATTAAGAGTTTCTCTATGTGCAAATTTTTGAAAAGGTCCTACTGAAGGTTCAAATGTCTCTAATAATAAACCATCTTTTAATCACTAGTAATCACTTCCAAATTTCTTTGTTTATCAAGCAGAAATTAGATCTCAAAGTTCGGTTCCAACACAATTTCAAGTTCCAAAATATTCAGCAAGTGTTAACACAAAAAGCAACTAACTCTTTCTCTGAGTCACCATTTGTGAAATAAGTTCATTCAGGACCAGAATATCATTGACTTGCCACTTTTTTCTCTTAGATCTCCTTGTTACACGACCCTCGGGTTCACTGTCACTGTGATCTGATTCTTCAGTTACTTCAGCAATGGTAGAAGGCAATGTTATCACTGGCACTGGGCTGTTCTCAGGCCACTGACTCTGGATACAAATCTTCTCTCTGTGGCACAACTGGATCTGTGTGATCTATGCTAGCAGGAGTCACTTATCTCTGTCTCGACCCTTCTGTGCCTTCAACTGCTATTGTTTCATGCAGAATTTTACCAGTCCATGCATGCTCTGCCTTAGCCACTTGTCCAGTCCCCATAGCTTGGCTAACCTGGACCCTCTCTCTCACGGTAACCAACCTGTCAGGAACAGACACTGTTTCGTTATGAGGACTTGGAACTTTGCAGGTGTGGCTCGCATGGATCCAGTTCGAGAGACCAGCACACTTCACAGCTGTTGTTGTCACAAGAACAACCTGGTATGGCTCTTTCCAATGTGGCTTCAAGCATATCTTTCTTACATGCTTTTTCATTTACACCCATGTGCCAGGAGCCGGTCATCACAAAGTTCATGTTGCGTTTGTGCAGTTGCCTCTCCAACCTGGTGAGACAAAAAACAATTGACAGAACAAAGAGTACACTGTTCCAAAAGGGCACACAAGGAACCCGGAGGTTTAAGAGCAAGAGCCCTCACACACCCATTAGGATGTCATGCTTCATCATCGGGAGATGCTCCTTGTCAGACCGGTGCTGCAATGTCTGACGGGCTCCCATAAAAAGGGGTTCTTTGCCGGAGATCTTTTGTAGAGGCTGCCAAGGTAGAGTATCTAAGTTAGTGCCTAAAGGCAGACTCTCATCAAGCAGGAGAGAAAAAATTAAAATTGGTTCTAAACCTCAACAACCAAATCATTTACTAGCAAAAACCGAGGATTTAGACCAAGATTAAAAACAACATGAAAGTGAAAATGTGAGAAATGATGCTCAGCCACTTTCTATAAATAAGTCAGGGAAAGGAAACTATCACATTGCCTCTAGACATGGGTCGACATGTTTCTCATCCGGTGGTCCAAAAGGAGAAGTTTTTTCTGTTTTTGCTGGTCCTGATGAAGTGTCATTGGATCCATTTGGACCACCGGACGCGAAACATGTCGACCCATCTCCAGAAGCAATGTGATAGTTTCCTTGCCCTGACTTATTTATAGAAAGTGGCTGAGCATCATTTCTCACATTTTCACTTTCACGTTGTTTTTAATCTTGGTCTAAATCCTCGGTTTTTGCTAGTAAATGCTTTGGTTGTTGAGGTTTAGGACCAATTTTAATTTTTTCTCTCCTGCTTGATGAGAGTCTGCCTTTAGGCACTAACTTAGATACTCTACCTTGGTAGCCTCTACAAAAGATCTCCGGCAAAGAGCCCCCTTTTATGGGAGCCCGTCAGACATTGCAGCGCCGGTCTGACGAGGAGCATCTCCCGATGATGAAGCATGACATCCTAATGGGTGTGTGAGGGCTCTTGCTCCTAAACCTCCGGGTTCCCTGTGTGTCCTTTTAGAACAGTGTACTCTTTGTTCTGTCACTAGTCTATTGAGAGAAAGTACACTGGACCATTAATCTCCCTGTCCCTCTTTATTGATATTGTTTGAGACAAAAAACAAACCACATCAGCTAGTCCTTTGCAATAATCCAATACCAAGTCGTCTGTAATGTTTAAAGAGCATTTGCAGGCACTGCTGGCAATCTCATAGCACCTCATTATGATTTACTGAGGTGACAAGCCTGTCTTTCTGTCAGGTGTGCTGTGCATGCTCATCAGGAGAAGAGACAATGCACCTGGCCATTTCAGTTTTGTAGATGCACATACTTTCGCCAGTCGAGACTAGTGTTCCAATTATCTGCTCTACCACAATAATTTAAGAATTTCACTATTGAAATTAGTTCTTCAGTCTGATTCCAGAGAAATCAGAAAACTGAATCGAGGTATCAACTCCTTCAATAGCAGTTTTGCAATTGTGAGGCTTTCATTCCTTCGAGTTGGGTAAGCTTCTACCCAATGGGAAAACACACACACCACAACCAAAATATACCTCAGCCCATTACACACACTGGCAATTCGAAAAAATCAAGCTTCATTCTGTTAAATGGTCCTCCTGATCTGCCTATGTAACTCAGGGTGAAAACAGCGTGTTTCCCTAGATTCATCTTCTGACATGTTACATATCTGTGGCACACTGTTTGTGCAACTAATCTAAATCTGGAGATGTACCATGTTCGCCTGAATGTTCAGATCATAGCATCTCTACCAATGTGAGCCTGTCCATGGTAATACCTTGCCATCGGGGACAAAAGCTATTTGGTAACACTGGTTTATCCTCACTCAACACCCAAACATCATCCTCATTCCTATGGACACATCCTGTTCTAACCCAGCCCTGTCTTTCTTCTTCTGTCACTTGTTCCTGCAATATTTTGACTTTTTATCAAGTATCTATGACCATTTTAAAGAAATGTTGACTTGTATCATTGTAATTTCCATAGCTCCATTCCTCATTAAAGGAAGTGCAATGCATTGATGTTGCCCACAGACATATAATCATGTGGCTTTTGGTGAGCTGCATATTTTACACATGCAATTTTCACAGGTAGCTGCAATGCTTTCAGCAATTGATCAACTTTGTCACTGTTTGAGATAGGTGACCCAAAAGAGGTCATACATCCGTATGGGACCACAACTGTCCAAAGTCATGAACAACGCCAAACCCATATTGGCTATCAGTGAAAATGGTCACTTTGAGCTATTCAGAAACACAGTGTGCTCTGGTAAGAGCAATCAATGCAGCTACTTGGGCAGAAAATACTCCTTAAAGCCACAAAGCTTCTGTCACACCAGAGACTGTGCAAATTGCATAACCTGCTCTCAGAGTACCACCAGGAACTCTTAAACAGGAGCCACCAACGAACATGACATAGGCCCTCATTATGACATTGGCAGTAAATCCCGCTTACCGCCGTGCTGAAGACAGCCAACTTACCGCGGCGGCGGACATCCGTTCACCATATTATGACACACACACACCAATCCGACAGGATTCAGCCACATACACTAATCCGCCAGTCCAAAGTTCAGTGATAAAATGGCGGTATCAAAACCCACAGCGTTACACAGACAGAACAACGCCCATCACATTATGACCCACGAATCACCATGGCAGAAATTCAGTGGTGGTAAACCATTGGCTGTACATACCACTGCGCTCACAATGGACACCCACATACAAAACAACACCACATTGGACAATTCAGACAACACACACCTGACACCCATACACACACACCACACCCACACACCCACACCACTATAAAACATGCACCCACATTACCCACAACCCTTTACGATTACAAATCATTGCCACCACAGAGACCACTGGGACAACTAGAGCCGCACACTATTCACATCTATACACCACTCACGTACTCCACATCACATACCCCAATACATTACCCAACACACACTCACCAACACACCTTACATAACAATCATGCACCACAAAGACACCTCTGTTGCACAGAGGAGAAGCTAAGGTAGAGGAATTTGTCAGGGTAGAGCCACAGCTATTTAGAGCACAGGTGCAGCAGATATCAATAGCCAGGAAGATGGAGCTATGGCAGAGAATCGTGGACAGGGTCAACGCCATGGGACAGCACCCAAGAACAAGGGATGACATCAGGAAGAGCTGGAACGACCTATGGGGGAAGGTACGTTCCATAGCAGCAATACACCTGCTTGCTATCCGGAGGACTGGCGGTGGACCCCCAACTCCTCCCCCACAACTCACAGCATGGGAGGAGCAAGTCTTGGCAATACTGCATCCTGAGGGACCGGCCAGAGTTAGAGGACTGGACTCTGGTAAGTCAACTCTCTACTATTATCACCCCCCTACCTGCATGCCATCAAATACCCTCACCCTCACTCCCATCACTCCACTACATCCCACACACTCCACCATCACATCTCACTTATCCCAATGCCAAGCCCTGCATGCTGTACTAATGCATGGGCACCTCTCACAGCCCTGCACAGACACTCATCACTAAAGCATGCACAGCATAGAGGACTAACAATCCCACTATACACTAACATACAAAAGTGAAAGCTGGCAGGGCAAATCGAACCAAAGAGAGGAAGCCAGTGATGTACAATATGTCACACAGATAAACCATAACACATCATTTACCTCCCCCCAGGCACCCCAGCCAATGTCACCGGAGAGGAGGTGCCAGCACTATCCAGTCCCCCAACAGAAGAGGCCCACAGTGATGACAGTAACTCTGGACTTCAGGATCTGGATGATCTACCTATCCCATCAGGGACCACTGAACAGCCAGTTACCCAAGCCCAGTCACAGACCACCACAGAGCTTCCCCCAACGGGAAACAACACCACATTACCCACCCAGCATGCCCACACCTCTGTCCCCAGGACACGTCAATCAGCAGTGTGTCCACCTCTAAAGGGACCAGGCCTCACCTCACACACAAGACAATCAGGGACCTGGGGTCAGTGGCAGTGGGCACACGGTTCAGGGGACAGAGTCACAGGCTATAAGGGACACTGGGAGGACTGCTGTGTGCCAGAGGGAGGACAGGCGCAGTGAATCGACTCTCCAGAAGGCACTCTCCGAGATCCTGGGAGCCTACCAACGTTCCTAGGACACGATGGGCCAGATCATGGACAACGTGCAGGAGAACAGGCTGCTGCAGGAGGGACAGTACCAGCGGATCAGGTAGGACTTGCAGGCCATAGACTTGCAGGCCATAAACAATGCCCTGATCTCCATAGCAGGGGTGCTGGCAGACATGGCCAACATTATGAGGGAGGCAGTCTCACACCAGCAGGACCCTGCCACTCGCCAGACATCTGAACAGCCTTCTACTTCCGCTGCCGCTAGTGGCCAGGAGGCCCTGCCACAGGACTCAAAGGCCACCAGCACCCCTCCCCCTGCAGAAGGTGAACCACCCCGCAAATGTTACCTGCGATCCAGACAGAAGCCAGAGACACTTGCAAAGACCCCCGCCAGGAAATGAGACTCTCCTGATTGTCACCCTTGTGTCCCACTCAGTCACCCTATCCACCTTCAACTGCCATTGCTCCCTTTCCTATGTCCCCTTGGACAATGCACCTGTCCTACAAACAGACTTGAACAATACCCTAGACTTTCCTCCATCATGACCCCATCCCACTTCACTTTCCCTCTCTATATTAGCACCAACATCTGCAAAATGAATTGCCAGAGGGAACAGTAAGTGGGCATAGAAGTGGGAAATATCAGAATGCCATTGCCACACAGATTACAACTAAAGTCATTGAAATTTAAAGTTACACTGTCCTACCTGTGTGGCATTGTGTGGCATTGGAAGTATTGACGGATCACAGATGTTCTGTTGTCCTCATCCTCACTGTCCACAGGTTCTACTGCTGCCACATGTGCATCTCCAGTCTTCACCTCCTGCAGAAAAGGGACATGGCATCTGAGGGCCAGGTTGTGCAACATGCAGCATGCTACTACTATCCGGCAGACCTTCTTGGGTGAGTAGCACAGGGATCCACCTGTTAGATGGAGGCACCGGAACCTGGCCTTCCGGAGGCCAAAGGTCCTTTCAATTATCATTCTGGGTCGCCCATGTGCTGTATTATAATGTTCTCCTGCCTTTGTCCTGGCATTCCTCACAGGGGTCAGCAGCTATGATAGGTTTCAGTAACCAGAGTCACCTGCAAATATTGGGGGACAACATTTAGCCACACACTATTCTTTATGGCCAACACCACAGGCATAAACCAAAATATACTGGGTGGGAACCAGGGCTCACCTATTAGCCACACCCTGTGCTTCTGTAGTTGGGACATCACATTTGGGATGCTGCTATTCCTCAGGACAAAGGCATCATACACTGACCCAGGATACCTAGCATTGACGTGGGAGATGTACTGGTCCGCCAAGCACACCATCTAAACATTCATGGAGTGGAAACTCTTACGATTCCTGAACACCTGTTCATTCTGCTGGTGGGGGGGTGACAAATGCAATATGTGTACCATAAATCGCCCCAGTTATGTTGGGGATATGTCCCATTGCATAAAACAAGGCCTTTACTGTGGCCATATCCTCAACCTGGGGAAAAACAATGTAGCTGCACATGTGTTTTATCAGGACAGACAACACTTTTGTCAGCACTATTGAAAACATTGGCTGTAACATTCCTGCTGCCAAGCCCACTATCACTTGGAAAGAACCAGTTGCCAGGAAATGGAGTACAGATAGCACTTGCACAAGAGGGGGATCCCAGTGGACTGACGGATAGCAGATATTAGGCCAGGCTCCAATTAGGCACACAGCTCTGTGATTGTGGTCCTGTCAAGTCTATAGGTGAGGATAATGTGCCTGTCCTCCAGTGTAGCCAAGTCCACCAGGCGTCCGTACACGGGGGTATGGCTCCATCTCCTATTCATCTGCAGCCGTAGGTATCTAAGGGACACAAGAGTTAGGAGGCTGTCACAAACTGAACATTGGAGCCACAACAGTAGTTTGCATTCTGTAAACATGTAATGGGGCAGTATGATTTGTCTAGTATGTGCCTATTTCTCCTGTGACGCAGCATGATTCCATAGGGCTGCCCCCCATGAAATTGCGTCCGTCTGTCCTGTGTGGAGGGACAGGTGGAAGTGAGGTAATTCTGCTGACGTTGTGAGCCATGGCAGGAGGTGGTTGGGGACAGCTGTGCAATTCCTCATTGGTTAAAATTGGGCCCTATGGGGTACAGTGGCCAATGGTGATCTACACCGGCGGTGATGGTACACACCACTGCGGATGTGACCGCCATTTTCTATCTGATTCCTCACTTGCTACCTGACCTTCCATAGTAGAGGACCTACACTGCATGTGCTGCTGTGACCTGTGTTTGGAACCTGCCATGGCCCGTGTGATCGGGGAAAGGGCCCCAGCCTTCACTTCGGAGGAGTTGGAGAGACTGGTAGATGGGGTCCTACCCCAGTACGAACTGCTGTATGGGCTTCCAGACCCACAGGTGAGTACAATGTGGGCACAATGCATGTGTCATGAATGCATGGAGTTGTGTGTGCGAAGGTCTGGTGTTAGGGGGTGGGCGGATGTCCTCTTTGTGGTGCACATGTGTGCTGGGCTATGTGTGTGCCAATAGTGGGTGGTGAGTGTGTGTTAATTGGTGCCCCTAAGCCAGGCCTTACATAGCAGCGTAGGTCCTCTGGTGGTTAGGGTTCTGAAAGGATAATCCTGCCTACCTAGCTTGTAAGCATCCACTACTGGTCAGGGCTGCGTGGGTACCAGCTGTGCTGCAGTTGGTGGTGTGTGCCCCTCCTCATGCCTTGGTGGCTAACAATATCAGTGGTGGTGCAATGCATAGTGCGCGGGCCTGTTCCCTGTGTGTGAGGGTGCTGTGTACGCCAACAGTGGTGTTGATGCAGCCATTGACCCAGTATATCCTTTGTTCCTCTCTCCCCCGCTTACTTGTTTTGTCATTCTGTCTTTATGTGCATTAGCATCATCTGGCGGAGAAGCAGAGGCACCAGCAACAGAGGGAGCTACATCCCACTGGACCCAGGAGCCAGAGTCCACCGACGCTGAGGGCTCCAGTGGGATAG
Organism: Pleurodeles waltl; assembly: GCF_031143425.1. Lineage (NCBI taxonomy): Eukaryota > Metazoa > Chordata > Amphibia > Caudata > Salamandridae > Pleurodeles > Pleurodeles waltl. The sequence goes on along the minus strand of NC_090442.1, from coordinate 889,824,273 downwards.
AGGGCAAGGGGAACACCACGGCTGAGACTGGAGAGTATAATTCAGACTCAGATACCTCCTCCGATGGAAGCTCCCTGGTGGTGGCGGACACTTCTGTGACCACCCCTGCTACAGCCGCCATCCCCTGTACCAGCACCGCCCTCCCAGGAGCCCCTTAGTGAGTTGCCTGTGCCCACTCACCCAGGAGGGTGGGCATCTCCTTCGCCCCAGGCACCTCAGGCCCTGCCCCAGTGAGCACTGCTGCCCTGAGTGAGGAGGCTATTGACCTCCTAATATCCATCCCTGTAGGGCAGTCAACCATTGTGAATGCCATCCAGGGGCTGGCAGCCCAGATGCAACAATCTAATGCATTCCTGGAGGGCATTCACACTGGATTGGTGGCCCAACAGAGATCGATCCATTCTCTGACCTCCTCTCTGATGGCAGCCATTGTCCCTGTTTCTACCGTCCCCCTCCAACTACCATTTCCCAGTCCCATTCCCATTCCCCTCAACCCCAAACCATCCCAAGTAGACAGCCAGACGAGCATGCACACAGAACAAAACCCAAGAGTGTCACAGGCAAACACAAGCACCACACTTTATCCCACAGGCACTCACACAAACACCATCCAGTTGCAGACACAACAACATCCACTATTTCCACTGTCTTCCCCTCTTCCTCCTCCTCCTCCACCTCCCACCCAGTTACGTCCACACTCACACCTGCATGTACTACATCATCATCCACTACCTGCATCATTACAACACCAAGCAGAACACACACCTCACTGGCAGACACCTCCACAACAGCCATGCACACGTCCCCTGTGTCCTCTCCCACTGTGTCTGTCCCCCCTCCTAAAGTACATAAAAGCAAGCACTCAGACACCCAACAGCCATCCACCTCACAACAGCATACAGCCCATGGACCTGCACCCAAATCCAGCATACAGACACCTCCAACAACCACTCCCTCATCCTCCACTCCGATTACTTCTCCCTCTTCCCGCCCCAATGTCCCTAAAAAGCTTTTCCTTTCCACCATTGACCTCTTCCCTACCCCCGTCCTCTATGTATGGCCAGGGCAATAACAACCCAGCCAAGCACCTCAGCCACACAGTCCATTGGCCCAGTTCCATCCGCACCTACTCATGATGGAAAGGATTCCAGGCCAAATATACTGAAGGGGAAGGAGCCCGCACCAGCCACCCGAAAGTAGAAGGAGCCTGCACCTGCCTTCCGAAAGGGGAAGGAGCCTGTACCAGCAGGCATGAAGGGCAAGGAGCCTACAGCAGCAGACAAGAAGGGCGAGGAGCCTGCAACAGCAGGCAAGAAGGGGAAGGAGCCTGCACCTGCCACCCGAAAGGGGAAGGAGCCTGCACCAGCAGGCAAGAAGGGCAAGGAGCCTGCACCAGCAGGCAAGAAGGGGAAGGAGCCTACAACAGCAGGCAAGAAGGGGAAGGAGCCTACAACAGCAGCCAAGAAGGGCAAGGAGCCTGCAACAGCAGGCAAGAAGGAGAAGGAGCCTGCACCTGCTACCTGAAAGGGGAAGGAGCCTGCACCAGCAGGCAAGAAGGGGAAGGAACCTGCACCAGCAGCTGTCACGCAGCCCCCACCACCAACCATGGTTGTTCAGCCGCCACAGGGTGCATGGGCTGTGCAGGAGCCTCCCACCACCAGCACCACCACAGTGCAGCCATCTGAGGGTGCGGGAGCTGTGCAGGAGCCTCTCACCACCACCACCATCACCACCACAGTGCAGCCGTCACCGCCAGCGGACGCAATGTGATCCTACTTCCATGGGCTGCTGTGCAGCCTGTCCACTCCAGAACCAGTGGGGAAGACACTCACTCGAGAGACTGTGGCCTTGCCCTCCCCAAGACCAAGCACAGGACATGTTGCCCCCTCCAGAACCACTGAGGAGACACCCACTCGAGAGACTGTGGCCTATCACTCCCCAGGATAAAGCACAGGGCATGTTGCCCCCTCCAGAACCAGTGGGGAACACACCCACTCGTGACACTGTGGCCTATCACTCGCCAGGACAAAGCACAGGGCATGTTGCCCCCTCCAGAACCAGTGGGGAAGACACCCACCTGAGATACTGTGGCCTTGCACTCCCCAGGACCAAGCACAGGGCATGTTACCCCCTCCCAGAACCAGTGGGGAAGACACTCACTCGAGAGACTATGGCATTGCACTCCCCAGGACCAAGCACAGGGCATGTTACCCCCTCCAGAACCAGTGGGGAAGACACCCACTCGAGAGACTGTGGCCTATCACTCCCCAGCACAAAGCACAGGGCATGTTGCCCCCTCCAGAACCAGTGGGGAAGACACCCACTCAAGAGACTGTGGACTATTACTCCCAGGACAAAGCACAAGGCATGTTGCCCCTTCCAGAACCACTGGGGAAGATACCCACCTGAGAGACTGTGGCCTTGCACTCCCCAGGACCAAGCACAGGGCAAGCTGCCCCCTCCAGAACCAGTGGTCTTGTTTCACCTTCTGCTGAGGTGCCCCACCCCCCCTGAGGTGCCTGCCTATTTGCTAACTGATGCCCCTTCAGTGTTCTCTCCGTATTGATGCAGGTGACAAGTGGAGCCTTGGACTTTGCCCTGTGGCCTGTGGTCCGCGTGAACTGAGGACTGGGCAGTGTCCCTTTTTCTGTACATTTGTAACTATCTGTAGCATTGGCTAAATCATTATTCATGCTGTGTTGATCTTATTACAATCACTTTGGTACATTCCTGTTGTCCTTGCATTTTTCAGCCGATTTAGGTGGATTAACTTTTTTTGTTTGTGCTGCTGGTTTTGTGTATGGTGTGTGTATGGGGTGTGTATGGTGCGTGTGTGTGCCACTCTTGTTTCTCCCCCTCCCTTGTGTGCTAGGCGGCTGTACTTACCGTTGTCGTTGTCTTCACCGGCGTTGGTGTTCATGGTGGAGAGGAACGTAGGATATCATCGGAAATACTTGCAGTTCTGGTTCCATGGCGGCGTGGTTCTGCCCTGTATCTCCAGTGGTGAATCCTTTCACTTCTGTGCAGTGATGTCGTTGGTACCGCTCTGGAAATGGTGGCGGATTGTCTGGTCATAATATGGTGGGCGGAACTTTGACTTCCGGCTGGCTGTAGGTGGCTACCGCTGTGGTGCCTGTTGTTTCCGCCCTAACGGTCGGTGTGGTAGATTGGCTGTCTTTAAGAGATCTTTCCGCCATGGTCATAATTTGGCGATAGTTACTGCCGGCCTGTTGGCGGTATTCCACTTTATCACCGACTGCCAGGGTCGTATTGAGGGCCATAGTCATTTTCATCCAATGGGACATCTTAAATTTTGGGTCTTAGTTTGGTGCACAGTTCAGTCACTTCGAGACAGTCAAGCTCAACCTCACCTTTAGGGTCACTTGCATTTTAAACTGGATTTGGCAAAAGAGCAGCTACATTTAGTACATTGCATCTCTTTATAATGACATTTGAAGAACCCAAAATAATCTGCTCTGTCGGGCCAAACATGCATTGGTCAGGTACTGAGTCTTGGTGCGGATTAACAAAATCTCCACTGAATGAGGAATAAAAACGTTTAGTGGGTGGCCCATAACAATGCCTTTGCACTGTTCAGTGCTGACGCTCAGGGCTGCCACAGCTGTTAGACAACCGGGCAGTGCTACAGCTGCAGGATCAAGTGTGGCTGAAAAATATGCCACAGGTTTGTTGGCATTTCCATGTAACTGCGTCAAAACAGAAAGAGCACATCCATCCCTCTCACAGCAAAACAAAGAAAAACATTGTAATTGGGGATTCCCAGAGCTGGAGCTCGGTACAAGCATCCTCTTTGCTCAGTGAAGGCATGCGTGTATTCGTCATCAAATGTTACTGGATCAGACACATCCTTGTGTGTCAGCTCTTGTACAGCTTGGACAAAAGGGAAAAATCAGAATGCATTGGCGGCAGTAGCCAACCATTCCCAGAAACATTCTGACTTCCCTCTGAGTAATTGGGGGATTCATCTGCATGAGTGCTGAGATTCTCTCTTGGGACACCTTCCTGCACTGTTCTCTATGTGATGACCTACGTATCGGCCTTCTTTTTTTACAATACTGCATCTTGGCTGGGGAAACCTTATGTCCATTTTCTCCTAAATGATTCAAGAGAGCTGTGGTATCTCTCCTGCAAGCTTCACAAGTGTTTGATACAAACAAAAGGTCCTCAATATACTGCACTAAGACTGATTGCTAGAGCATTTTAAGGGACTCCAAATTCTTTTAAAAAATCTGATTAACAATTCCTGGTGATTCTTCATACCCCAGTGTTGTACGGCACCATGTTAAAATACAATTGCCAAATTTAAAAGCAAAGAGGAATGGCTTTCTTCGTGCAAGGGAATAGAGAAGAATGCCTGACACAAATCAATGACTGTAAATCACTCTACTTCACATGGATTCTGGAATAAAATCACTGCTGGATTCGGTACTACAGGACAACATGGAACGACAATCTTGTTCTCTTTTCTCAAGTCCTGAAGTATGCGGTATTTCCCACAGGGCTTCCACAATCCTGAAATTGGGAAATTACAAGGGCTTCACAAAATTTCCTTCGGAACACCTTGTTCAATCAAGTTCTCAATCGAGGGTATGTCATGTCTACAATTGTCTATGGTGTCATAAGGCAATATCCTTGGGTACACTGAATTTCACTTCACTGTTATTTTGAATGGATCAACTCCTTTTACGAGTCCTATAGCTTTTCCTGAAAATCACAAACCTCAGAAAAAACTGTCTCTTGGAATTCTTGGGGCAAATCATGACACGTCATCACTGGATACAGTGAGGCAAGTGGCTACTGTTCTAAAAGTTTACATGGGGCATCTTCTTCCTCATTCATTGCATTTCCATTCCTTTAGGTCTACACCTAATGAGCAGTTTAGCTTACACAACAGGTCATGTCCTACCAAATTTGCTAGACTTGAATCACAAACCACAAATTGGCGCTTATCTTCAAATGAACCGATTTTTACTGTTTTACTGGAACAAGTTCTGTAACAGGATTTGTCAGTTGCTTATTTGCTACTCCTAGAACCTAAATTCTCACTCTTGATAAGGGCGCGTCTGGCCACTTTGTGGCTCTGAGAGTGGAATGTGTAGCCCCAGTGTCAACCAAGAAGAACACATCATGTCCCACAACGTTAGCATTTACATAGGGACCACGCTGATATACGGCCAAGGATGCAGCTAATATACAGTACTCATCATAATAATTATCACTGTGAAATGTCTCTAAGAATTCCCCATCACTCAAATCAATTAAGGGAAACTGAGATGCTATATGATTCATGTTTGCATTCGCTATTTGATTTATGTTTTGCTGAGGAACAGTCACCTGCTGCTGTATAATCGGGCTTGTGGAACCTGCACCTGTTGTCCTCTGAGCACTTTACAATTTGGAACTTGGGGTCTTTGGACTCTCTGAATTTGAACCTGATTATTACCTTGAGTCTTAACAACACCAACATTCTGTAACAAATTATTTACATTATCATAGGAACATTCCCGTCGCCAATTGCCATAATTTCCACAAGCCTAGCAAGGGTTTGTTTTCTTAAATAACTGAATGTCAACCAAATTTCCAATCTGATCTACCTGAACACCACATCCTCTATCTCTAGACTGAACCACATTGCTGACCGGCTGTTGCACACCCTGCATTCCACTTGTATTCACCACCATCTGTGGGCTCTGACTTCCTTTCTGTACAGCATTCAATAGCATCACAATCAACTTTTCCTTCAACTTTTTCTGCTTTAATTTAATTTCATCGCTACATTACTTTACACACCGCAAGATCTCATCAATGGGTTTGTTCTGCCAACAAATCAAGTGCTGCTGAATCATATCACTATTGTCTGGCTTCAATCCTTGCACAAACCTAAACACAAATAGGTATAAATAGACTCTTTGGTTTCCTGTGATGTCCTGTCAGTTTTCTTCCAATCAGTAACTTTCAAGGACACTTTGATCATCAGGAATTTCATCACCTCTTCAGACGTTGCACCCGTGAATGGATCTCTCAGAGATTCGCTTTCAGGCCTATCCACACTTCCTTTGCACTCTGTCCACAAGTCAACTGGAACCACAATGTCAGACAACGTTTTCAAATCTTTCCACATGCATTTTGTAAGTTTCACAAATCTGTCTGCTTCTACCACTCCACTGGCTTTTCTTTTAATCTCGGGTAACCATTAGAGAATGACAATATATCACTCCTACTCCAGGGTACATGCACATAACCTCCACCTGGTATTTCTCTCATAGGCATCATTTTACATTGCACACATTTGTAAGCTCTGTCAGAAAGCACCTGATGCTTGCAGATGCCTTGTTCATTTTGATGCCTTGCCGATGAAGATTCTCTGAATGCTGTATTCCTAGGAGAGGTATCTTCCTCTCTGCCATCTGCCCTTCCCCTTGAAATGCCTTTTTTTTAGACTTAGTAATCCTGTGTGCCCCTTCATATGACTTGCGTCTGAGCTTCTGATACGTTGATGCTTTCTGTTTTTGCTTATTTTTTGCCAAACTTAGTTAGTGATCTGCAACTCAAGATTATCTTTTTCCAGATGATTTTTGTCCTTTTTGTGCTTTTTGTATTTCGTCCACATGTTCACCACACATGTCCATGATTCTCTAATTCGGTTAGCTGTAGGGTTGACCTGTGCCCAGCCAATGATTATTGACTCTGCTAAATTTGAATTGACTAAGGACTGTTAACCCTGAGCAACGTTTAATCTCAGTGTCTCAGATATTCTTTTTTTTTAAACTTTGTTTATTGGTCTTTTATATTTTCTTTTCCCTCAAAGGAGAACAATCACATAAATTAAAACATTACATTATCTCAGTATCTTCCGGGTTAATTCAATGCGGTATGCTCATCCATGGGATATACTGACATCTTCATCTTCTATCAAGCGTTGCAACATGTCTTGCCAGTAACTGTATTATACTCTGAGGTCATTCTAGTCGTTTATGTGTGTGTTAAAACTAGGTTTGGTTCTGGGGGAACGTTACATACAGTATCAATTATCTCACATTGTGTTGCTGGCATTTATCCCAGTTATGAATAAGGCCATAAACAACAAACAATAAAGACGTAAAATACAACATAGCGCCTATAGAATAGTTCCCTGTGAGGGTGTGTGGTAGTGCTGATTATGGGATGGGGGTTCCCAGTGGATGGAGCCGCTGACTCCGGGTCGTGTGGTCTCTGGCATCGGGGGTAGCGCAGACCATTTAGGTAGGGTATGAGGTCAGCAGTTGCGTTCTGCCTCGGCCCTCGTCATAGCAGTATGTTACCATCCAGTTCTACCCTTCCACTGGCGCCTGCGTGGGCCTATGTCTGCACAGTGCCCACTGGTACCGCCCCCTTCCCTGTGTTCCCCACCCTCAGGGTGAAATGGGTCTCGGTCAAACTGCCTATGACCTGTCCCCTGTTGCCTGGGCGCTCTCCCGCTCCTGCAACTCCCATGTCTCCAATATTTCTGACCATTGGGGGGCAATGGGATGTGTGCGCACTCCGTGTGCCTCCTCCTGCTTCAACACACTCAGCTCTGCCGTCGCCCATCTCTTTACATCATGCTTCCAGTCCATCAGGGTCATGCCTATGGGGGACTTCCAGGCTATAGCTATTCTGCGTCTATCCAGGACCAAGGCTAAATCCAAGAATCTGGTAACAACCCTTCCAGTAGCTGGTCTGGGAAATAGGCCCAACAGACACAGACAGTGCAGAGCTCGGAATTAGAGGCTGAACCACGACCCTCCCCATAGTACTCAGGGTCTGGTTCCAGAATTGCCGCACCCTCAGGCATTCCCACTTCAAGTGGTAAAAGTCTGGGTCCTCTATGTTACACCTGGGGCACTCCCTTGGTTCCCCTCCATAGATTGCTCCAAACCTGTGTAGAGTTAGGTATGTTCTATGGACATAGTTATATTGAGTGTATTTAAACCGGATATTGCGGGATATTTTGTGGGGTGAGGCCAGCGCTTTCTGCCATTCTGTGTCCGCTATCTCCCTTCCCAGCGTCACCTCCCATTTGGTTCTGAGCAGCTGCAGTGCTTTCCGAGTCATCTCATTGAGGGCTCTATAAAGCCAGGTGATCAAGTGAGTACCCTCTCCTATTGTCAGCAAGAGCTGGAAAAGTTTGTGCACATCTGGCTCTCCATTCACAGTATCCCATAGGCGTCGTACAGCACCTGTTAGCACTCTGTGGGTAAGAAACTGCCCGAAGGGCACTCCGGTCTCCGCAGCAAGGTCTTTGAATGGGACTAGCATGCTTGTTCAAAAGCAGTCCCCCAGTGACAACACTCCCGCCTCCTTCCAAAATTGCATTTGTCGTGTCGTAAAGGAGTGGGCTGGGGCTACGAGGGGTATGTCCGTCAAGGGGAGCTCTGGGACGTATGTCACCTTCACGTCCATATGTTTTAGGCTCCGGCACCAACAAGCCAGATCTGTTGTTAGGAGGGCATTCTAGGCTGGTAAGTGAACCTTGGGGTCGACCATCTTGACCAATAATAGGTCCTTGCCAATCCTCCCCTGGGATGTCCCTAGTCTAGGCAGCTCCCGCCCACTAACCATTTCGTTATCCATTGCAGCTGAACAGCCAGATAGTATAACTTGATGTCAGGTACTCCAAGCCCTCCTTCACCAGGGGGTCACCAGAACATGGAGAGGGAGGTACCCTGTTGACCCCCATCCCACAGGAGTTACCTAAGGAGGGCGTCCAAATCTCTGAACCAGCCGGTTGGTTTGTTTACTGGAAGACTAATAAAGAAGTATAATAGGCGGGTAGCATAATCATTTTGGATAATGACACTCGTGCCATCATGGGGAGTCTGAGGGAGCACCAGAACGTTACACAAGACTGCAGGGATCGGCGCGCTTCTCCCAGGTTTCCATCGCTAAGGTCTCAGAGATCATGAAGTATTTGTATCCCCAGATATTTGAATGTATGGGAAGATCAGGGAATATCGATGGGACAAGTGGGGGGGGCATGTCACACCCGCACACAGTGGGAATACACATGTTTTTTTCCTATTCATTTTAAGGCCTGATGGGCCTGCAAACTCCTCAAGTATGTTTAAAGCCGATGGGATCCCAGTTGTACCGTCTCTCACATAAGCTAAGAGGTCGTCTGCGTACAATAAAATAATGTGGTGAGAGTTGCCCCATTGCACTCCTCTGTGCCGTCCCTGCATGCGAAATTGAGCTGCTAAGGGTTAAATGGCTATAGCAAACAGCACTGGGGATAATGGGTAGCCCTGTCTAGTTCCTCTGAATATTCTGTAGATGGTCGATATGGTACTACCCATCTTCACCCTTGCCGCCGGAGAGCTATATAAAAGCTCCACCCATTTCACCCATCGTTCACTCAGTCCCATTCTGATCATCACCGCCCTCAAGTAATCCCATCTCAGAGAGTCAAATGCTTTCTCCAAGTCAGTGAAGATGAGCATAGCGTTGGGGTGTTGCATGTCATGTGGAATTTGCAAGAATGAGTACAGGCGCCTTAGGTTCAGGGATGTATTACCGGTAGGTATAAAACCATTTTGATCATTATGTATGAGATGGGAAACGTTGGGGAGTAATCAATTGCCCATGACTTTACTCAATATCTTGAAGTCACAGTTCAGCATGGGTTATGGACGGAAATCAGTCACCAGGGCCTCCTTGGCCTTGGTTTTGGGCAGGGGGATCACCAGCGCCTCCCTCATTGTTGTCGGAAGGAGACCATTTCCATACGCCTCAGAGTATAGTTCAACCAGTTGGGGAACCAGGATCTCTGTGTATGTCTTACAGAACTCCATGGGGAGTCCGTCCGTACCTGGTGTTTTGCCCGCCATCAGTTGTTTAATGACGGTTTTAACCTCCGCTAGTGTTATTGGTTCACCCAGGAGGTCTCTGTTCACCTGCTCGAGCATTCGCAGTGGTAAGGTCTGCAAGTGGTGTCCTAACGTCAGTGACAGTCCATCTATGGACTGTCTATATAGGGACTTATAGTAGCTTTTAAATGCATCATTTATGGCTTCTGGGAAATATATACATATCTTGTCCACCGTGATCGGGGTACCCACATTCCTGTGGTGCACCAACCAGGCTAGCATTCTACCGGATTTACCCTCCTCCTCGTGGGGGAAGCCAGGTATCTCTGGTAGCTGTGGCAGCTCTTCTTTGCTAACGTCTTGTTGTGTGCTTCACGCACATGGGGTAGATTCTGACTCGCCCCTTGGCCGCTGCCCTGGTCATTACCTCTATCATGTATATCCTGCTGTAGGCAATGCAGATCTCTCTCTAGGGTACGTCGAATCCCTACTGGTTGGCCCATACAGTGTCCCCGTGTCACTACATTCAGGGTCTCCTATTCAATGCTTCGGTCGAGACAGACCCCTTGTTAGTGGTAGTGTGTTCAATTAAGTAAGTCCGTAGGGAGTCTCTATAAGTCACATCTTCTAATGCCTGGGGCTGTAGTCTCCACGTAAGGACTGGGGGTCTATCGCTGGTGCAGCACCATGTAAGTAACAGTGGGCTATGGTCGGACAGGGTTCGCCCTAGGTATTCAGTGTGCGCAATCTCGGGGCTGACGGTCTTGGTGCACACCACTCAGTCTATTCTGATATGTAGGTGATGCAACAATTTGAACTTGTTAGACCTGACAGCCTTAGGGTGGTCACCCGTAACTTTTTGCCTGCCTCCCTCCACTCTGTGGACACTGTTTTTGCTGGTTTTAGGACTCTGCGCACTTTACCACTGCTAACCAGTGCTAAAGTGCATATGCTCTCCCTTAAACATGGTGACATTGGTAAATACCCAATTGGCTTATTTAATTTACTTATAAGTCCCTACAAAAGTGCACTACATGTGCCCAGGGCCTGTAGGTTAAATGCTACTAGTGGGCCTGCAGCACTGATTGTGCCACCCACTTAAGTAGCCCCTTAACCTTGTCTCAGGCCTGCCATTGCAAGGCCTGCGTGTGTAGTTTCACTGCCAATTTGACTTGGCATTTAAAAGCACTTGCCAAAACTCCCCTTTTTATACATTTAAGTCGCCCCTATGGTAGGCCTAGGTAACCCATAAGGCAGGATGCTGTGTAGATAAAAGGCTGGACATGTACCTGTGTAGTTTACATGTCCTTGTATTGTAAAACTCCTAAATTCGTTTTCCACTGCTGTGAGGCCTGCTTCATTCGTAGGCTAACATTAGAGCTACCCTCATATACTGATTGAGTGGTAGCTTCTGATCTGAAAGGAGTAACAAGGTCTTATTTAGTATGCCCAGAATGGTAATACAAAATCCTGTTGACTGGTGAAGTGGGATTTAATATTACTATTTCTGAAATGCCACTTTTAGAAAGTGAGCATTTCTCTGCACTTAAATCCTTCTGTGCCTTACAATCCAAGTCTGGCTACGTTTAGTTGACAGCTCACTTGCGCATTCACTCAGACAACCCCAAACACAGGATGCTCAGCCATACTTGTATACATCTGCGTATTGAAAGGGTCTTCGTGGGCTGTGAGGGTGGAGGGCCTGACACTTACATGTCAATGGTCAGTAGCCTGCCCTCACACAAAGGACTTCCACACCCCCCTACTGGGACCCTGGCAGATAGGATGGACCTGAAAATTGACCTTTTGCACTTCTAAGCCACTCTTTGAAGCCTCCCCCACCTCAAAGGCACATTGGGGTATTTAAGCAGGGTCTCTGACCCTACCAACTCAGACACTTCCTGGAAAAGAAACCCTGAACCAGAACCTGCAACCTGCCAAGAAGAACTGCCTGGCTGCCCAAAGGACTGACCTGGACTGTTTCTGAGAAGGATTGCAGCCTTGCAGTTGCCTTGCTGCTCTCTGGCTGGGATGAGAAGTGCTCTCCAAGGGCTTGGATAGACATTACCTCCTGTTCCCTAAAGTCTCAGGGCCAAAAAGACTTCATTCCTGCAAAACAACTCCTTGTGCAGCGAAAATTGACGCACAGGCTGCAAGAAACGACACACACCTGCATCATGGTGAGAAAATCACCGCAGGCCGAACCGGAATGACACAGCCTGACTTTGCAAGGAGAAGATCGACGCAGAGCCAGTGTTGCAACCGGAAATTCGACGCACGGCACACTGGATCAGCACAAAGCTGAGCCGTAACGACACAGTCCGACTTCCTGAGAGGAATTGACACAGCACATGCTGTGCGGTGAAATTTCCACGCATCCCCCAACGGATCCACGCAGCCCCTGTGACGTCGTCCTGCACGCCCAGAATTTTGACGCATCGTCCCCGGGGTGTCCGAAGACCCCGCAACCCAGAGAGGATCCCAGTCTCTGCGCCAGATATCGAAGCAAAGCCTGCCCTGCGTGAAAACTCAACGACGCATCATCTGTGTGCGCCAGAAAAATCAACGCACACCTCTCCATTTTCCACACATCTCCTCCTCTGTGGTCCCTTGTGGAGAATTTGAACGCAAACCAAGTACTTTGTGCCTGCAAGAGACACTTGTTGCTTTTTAAAAGACTAAAGACACTTTATATCATTTTTACAGTGATATCTTAACATATACTTATTACATCTTGATCGTTTTTGACCTGCATCTTATCAGATAAATCTTATATATTTTTCTAAACACTGTGTGGTGTATTTTTGTGGTGTTCTACTGTTTTATTGCATGATTTGTTGCACAAATACTTTACACATTGCCTTCTAAGTTAAGCCTGACTACTCAGTGCTAAGCTACCAGAGGGTAGGCACAGGATAGTTTGTATTGTGTGACTGACCCTGACTAGAGTGAGGGTCCTTGCTTGGACAGGGGGTAACCTGACTGCCAACCAAAGACCCCATTTTTAACAGAACTTAACCCTGGTAACAAGTCAATTAGACATCTTGCCATCAGCTGAGCACTGGGCAAGAATCTGGGGGTGTGCGTGACCTCCCTAGCCCAGCAAGCAGGGTACGTACCCCATCAGGGGCCATGTGTGACAGCGATTAAGGTGGGTAATCCGCCAACACAATTCATCTGCAGTTTGGGATGCCACTATCGGGACCCCACCAGATTAGTGTGAGTCCGAATCAGCAGAGAGTGCACGCCCTTCTGAGTCCACCTTTCTGGAGTCTCCTGCCACTCCGGTGGCCCGGAATAATGCTGCTATGTCCAGTGCCGCCCATCTGTCCCTCTTGCTCTGTGCCGGGGTGGGACCAGGTCTCCGTTTAGGGTAGTCTCTGGGCCTCCGAGACCACCCATGCTTCCGTCGTGGCTTCCCCATGGTATTTGTGGTAGTATTGTTTCCTGCTTTGTAGGTTTCCAGGGAAGTCCATGCTTCTTCCGGTGTTTGGTAGAAGTTTGTATGTCCTTCCAGTATCATTCACAGTCTAGCCAGGAACAGGTGTGAGTACTGAATGCCCTCTTCCCTGAGTGCTCATTTCACCGCTGCATATGAGGTCCTCTTGGACTGCACCTCAGCTGTAAAGTCTGGGAATGGAGTCATCTTACTGTTTTCTACCTTGTAAGGCCCGGCCTCTCTGGCACACTGCAGTCTCAGATATTCTTATGTTTTGTATTATTCTTTTTGAATTCTTAGTCCTATTAGTGTTAGTTTGTCTGAGTTTGTTTCAACGCCTTTGGGAACTCTTGGTGAATTTTTATCTTCGTAACTTTGTTTTGCGCTTTGTCTCCAAGACTTTGAAATTGTGTTTGAAATAAATCTTTTAACTATATTTCTGATTGGAGTTTTCCTTCCGTGGCCACATTGGTCATGGTGTCTAAATTGTTTGGGGTATTGTTGAAATATTGTTGATATTTCACCACATTACTTTCTTGGTCCAAAATTCTGTCCACCTCGTTGAGAAGGCCAACAACAATTTCTATGATTGTCATTCTGCCTAAACTCAGCCCAGTCATGGATTTAGCACTGACAGCTGTCATGGAAGACCTGTGGCAGCTATCCTCTTGTAATACATTCAGAAGGTTACGATCTGATCTTTAAACTTATCAACCAATAAATTAATGTGTGGAATCCCACGAGGTTTAGCACTAATTCTACTTTTATTTAGGATTTCTGTTCCACTCTGGCATAGGTTATTTTACTGATGAGATTCAATAATGGATAATACTAAAATCCACCATCTGTGTCTGTGAACAATCAAACAGAATTACAGAGTGACCTTGGCCTCTATGCTTACTTTGGATGGGCCACCTGTACCTAAAGAGGTACAAACTGAAATTATCTGGGTAAACAACAGAGGACAGCATCACTTGTAACTGTTTGTAGCATATTTGGAAGAAGCAGCAACATGAATTGTGCAATATCTAGATTTCTGGTTACACTTCGATATCAAACACACAAAATCTGATAGGATAAACGCTTGCAAACAGTCTAAACCACTGGTAATAATTCCAGGCAGCATTGCATCCCATCATTTTTCTCCCACTTTGCCACTCTAGACAAAGACCCACCTTACCCAGATCAGTAGTGACCGTGCTTCTCAAGGTAACAGTCTATTCTGAACTGCCAGGTGAGGCCTCATTCCGAAGGTAACACAAACAACTCTAGACAGGTTTCAACCTTTTTAGGCCTTGTCAGAGAGGTATAGCCTGGGCTTTGTGGCACTCTGTGCTCGAGACCCCCATCAAGGCATATTCAGGGCAGACTCTTGGCCTCTTAGGGTGTTGAATCAAACAAATAAAAGGTAATGAGAGGACTGTTTTCATATAGTCTAAATGTTGGCAATCACTCTGAGTAGAATTACATCCTATTGTTTATCGCCCATTGTGCCCCTCTAGTACAGATTTATATGTCTTCTTTACTCAGAAGATTGCAGCCATCGCAAAAAAAATAACAGCAACTTTATGATGCTCATGAAGGCACTCTGTGGTTTAAAAACAAGTCACTGACTGGAAATTCTTAAACACTCTGGCCCTCATTATGACATTGGCAGTAAGTGATAAAGTGGCAGAAATACTGCCAACAGGCTGGCGGTAATTACCACCAATTTAAGACCATGGCGGTGACAACTCCCATAGACAGCCAATGTACCACACCATCCACCAGGGTGTTAACACCACGCACCACGGCTGTTGCCATCAACAGCCAGGTGGAAGACAAAGTACCGCCCACCATATTATAACACAGGAAACCACCAGTATTTCCAGCGCGGTACCAACGCCATCAAAAGCCTGGCAGAAACACATTACAGAAAATTAAAGATTCACCTTCAGGGACACAGAGGATTCTGCCACCGCCATGGAACTGGAACTTCATGTCTTCCCGATGCTCATCTACGCCATGCTCCACCTGGAACACCAACGCCGACGAAGACGACAGTGAGTACAGCCACCTAGTACACAAGGGAGGGAGGAAAACGAGAGTGACACACACACACAAAACACACCAGTCACACACACACCATACACACAACCAGCTGCAGATGTAAACCAATTGCACACGACACAGGGCACAATAAAACAAGGACCAGATTCAGGAAGTACTGAAAATTTATTTGCAAGGGAAAAGCCACCACATGAACCTGATATGTACAACTGTCCACAAAGGGACAGTGCCCTGTCCAAAGTACAAAGGGCCCACATGGCCACAGAGCACAGTCCAATGCCAAACTTGTCTCCTGACATCAACTGCACAGAACTCTGCAGGGGTATCATTTTGCAAGTGGGCATGAACCTGAAGGGGATGGGGGTGGGGGCATCTCAGCCGAAATCAGGAACTTGCCCAGTGCTTCTGGAGGGGGTTCCATGCCATTTCTCTGTGCTGGGGAGTGCAAGGCCACAGTCTCTAAGGTGAGTGACTTTCCCATTGCTTTTGGAGGGGGCTCTATGCCCATTTCTCTGTGCTGGGGAGTACAAGGCCACAGTCTCTCAGGTGGGTGACTTGCCGACTGATCCAGGAGGGTAGCCTACATGCCCTCTGCTGGAAATGAGGGTTGCACTATGTCAGCAGATGAAGGTGCCTCCTGGGCAGCCTCTGCTGGAGGTGCGGGCTCCGTGACCACTGGTGGTGGTTGTGGTGTCATCCTGCCAGCCTCTGCTGGAGGTGAGGGCTGCACTGTGGCAGCAGGTGCCTCATGGGCAGCCTCTGCTGAAGGTGAGGGCTGCACTGTCTCAGCGGGTGAAGGTGCAGCCTCTGCAGGAGGAGTGGGCTGCACTGCCTCAGCTGAAGGTGAGAGCTCCGTGACCACTGGTGGTGGTGTCATCCTGCCAGCCTCTGCTGTAGTCAAGGGCTTCTTCCCCTTTATGGCAGCAGGTGTGGCCTCCTTCCCCTTCCTGGCAAGAGGTGTGGCCTTCTTCCCCTTCATGGCAGGAGTCGAGGGCTTCTTCCTCTTCATGGCAGGAGTCAAGGGCTTCTTCCCCTTCATCAAAGTGGCTGTGGGATCCTTACCCTTCCTGGCTGGTGGAGTGGGAACCATCACTGTCTTGCTTCTACAACTAGGAGGTACCTCCACTGTCCATGTGGACTGTTTGGCTGAGATGCTGTGCTGGGTCAGTGGGACCCTGCTCTTACAGGTAGGATGGGGGGAGGGAAGAGTTCAAGTTGGGCAAGGAAAAGCATTTTAGGGATGGTGGGTCGGGGAGAGGGAGGAAGGATGGGAGTGGAGGTTGAGGGAGTGGTTGTTGGAGGAGTACGTCTGCTGGACTTGGGTGCAGGTGCATGGGGAGTGTGCTGCTGTGAGGTGGATGGCTGTTGGGTATCTGAGTGCTTGTGTTTGTGCCCAGGGAGGGGGGACAGACAGGGCTGGGGAGGACAGGGACGCCTGCATGGATGTTGTGGAGGTTTCTGCTAGTGAGGTGTGTGTGCTGCTTGGTGGGGTGATGCTGGTGGTGGATGTTGAAGCAGTGCATGCAGGTGTGAGTGTGGACGTGACTGTGAGCGAGGAGGAAGATGGGGAGACAGTGGAGGAAGTGGATGTGGTTGTGTCCGCAACTGTCTTGTGTTTGCGTGAGTGCTTGTGTGTTGAAGTGTAGTGCCATGTTTGACTGTGCTACTCTTGTGTGTTGTCTTATGTGCATGCTTGTCTGTATGCGTTTATGGGATGGGTTGGGGTTAAGGGGGCTGGGACTGGGAAGTGGTAGTTGGAGTGGGGACGGTAGGCACAGGGACAATGGCTGCCATCAGAGAGGAGGCCAGAGCCTGAATCGATCTCTGTTGGGCCAATCCACTGTGGATACCCTCCAGGAATGCATTGCATTGCTGCATCTGGGATGTCATCCCCTAAATGGCATTCACAATGGTTGACTGCCCTACAGAGATGGATCTCAGGCGGTCAATAGCCTCCTCACTCAGAGCAGCAGGGCTCACTGAGGCAAGGCCTGAGGGTAACTGGGGTGAAGGAGATGACCACCCTCCTGGGTGAGCGGGCACAGGCAACTTGCTGAGGGGCTCCTGGTAGGGCGGTGCTGGTATCGGCGTGGCGGTTGTACCTGCAGCTGGAGTGGTCACAGAGGTGTCCGCCACCACCAGGGAGCTTCCAGCGGAGGAGGAATCTGAGTCTGTGTTGTCACCTCCTGTCTCCGCCATGGTGCTCCCCTCGCCCTCCGTCCCACTGGTTCTGTTGGCGTCGGTGGACTCTGCCTCCTGGGTCCTGTGGGATGCAGCTCCCTCTGTCACCGGTGCCCCTGCTCCTCCGCCAGATGATGCTAATGCACACATGGACAGGATGACAGAAGATAAAGGGGGAGAGAGAGAAAGATAACACTGGCTCAGTTACTGCACCAACACCACTGTTGGCATACACAGCACCGTCACACACAGGGATCAGGATTGAGCTCTATGCATTGCACTGCCATTGATTTGGCTAGATGCCACAGCAAGATGAGGGCCAAACACCACCAACTGCATGCCTCCTGGCACCCACAAAGCCCGGTCTTACATAGAATGCAACCTAGCTGGGTTACCTTGTGTTCCCTTTCAACCATTACGTTGGAGCTGGACACGCTGCAATGTCTGGCCTGGCATTAAGGGACACCCACTAACCGACACACACCACCCGGATCCCATGCCATATACCAACTATTGTAGTAATGCCCACTGTACTCACCCCCTTGTGGCTGCTGTGATGCCCTCAAGCGCCCATCCAGCTCTAGGTAGGCCACCACCAGTATGCGGGCCATCAGGTTCCGACGGGCACCCCTTCCTCGTTGGGAGGCCATCCCCAGCTGGGCCTCTGCGGTCTTCCATGCCCAGCGTCTCAGGTCCTCCCACCGTTTCCGACAGTGGGTGCTCCACCTGCCATAGACCCCCAGGTTCTGCACGTCCTTGGCAATGGCATGCCATAATCCCTTCTTTTGATGGGCGTTGACATGAAGAGGCAATACAGACGGGAGGACACCATTACACGTACAATCCTGCCTGTAACAAATATGGCCCACCAATCCTGTTTCCTTCATCATTGGCACACACATTGCCCGGCGCACACCATGTACACCACCACAAGACATCACCGCCCCATGACACGATGCTTGCACACACATCTCCATGCATCCTTCACACATGCATCAGGCCCAAGGTGTACTCACCTGTTGGTCTGGAGGCCCATACAGGAGTCCGTACTGGGGTTGGACCCCATCCACCGCTCCAACTCGTCCAAATTGAAGACAAAGGCCCTTTCCCCAATCACACGGGCCATGGTAGGTTCCAGACACAGGTCACAGCAGCACACCAGTGTAGGTGTTCTCCTGTTGAAGGTCAGGAAACAAATGAGGAATCATGTAGAAAATGGCAGTCACATCCATGGTGGTGTACACCGTCACCGCCAGCGCAGATCCCCATTGGTCACTGTACTCCATAGAGCCCCATATTATCCAATGATGAATTGCACAGCGGTGCAAGACCGCCTTCCGCCACGACGCCCAGCGCCGGCAGTGTTACCTCACTTCCACCTGTCCCTACATACAGAACAGGTGGTCGCCATGTCATGGTGATGGACAACCATCAGATTTACCTTTACTGCGTCACTGCCTAGATTTGCACATACCTGTCATTCCCACTGTCTCATCACTTAAATGCAACATGTACACTGAGGTTGTGGTTCCATTGTTCAAATTGTGACAGCCTGCTCACTCTTTTGTCCCTTAGATACCTACTGCTGCGAATGAATAGGAGGAGAAGATGAACCCCCGGGTACAGACCCCTTGTGGACTTGGCTACACTGGAGAACAGGCACATAATACTCACCTATAGACTGGACAGAGCCACAATCATAGAGTTGTGTGCCCAATTGGAGCCTGACCTGATATCAGCTATCCGTCATCCCACTGGGATCCCCCCTCTTGTGCAAGTGCTATCAGTGCTTCGTTTCCTGGCAACTGGTTCTTTCCAAGTGGCAGTGGTCTTGGCAGCTAGAATGTCACAGCTAATGTTTTCTATAGTGCTGGCACGGGTCTTGTCTGTCCGGGTGAAACACATGTGCAGCTACATTGCTTTCCCCCAAGTGAAACAGTTGGCCACTGTATATCAGGATTCTATGCAATGGGCCATATCCCCAATATAATTGGTGCAATTGATGGTACACATATTGCGTTAGTCCCCCCTGCCAGAATGAACAGGTGTTCAGGAATCGTAAGAGTTTCCACTCCCTGAATGTACAAATCGGTTGCCTGGTGGACCAGTACATCTCCCACATCACTGCCAAGTATCCTGGGTTGGTGCATGACGCCTTCGTCCTGAGGAATGGCAGCATCCCAAATGTGATGGCCCAACTACAGAGGCACAGGGTGTGGCTAATAGGTGAGCCAGATCCCCCACCCACTGTGTGTCAGTGTATGCCTTCAGGTGTTCTCCCCATAGGACTGTGTAAGGCTAAATTGTCGTAGTTGGACCCTTGCTCTAGGCAAGACTGCTGGTTTAAGGATGACAGTACTTGGGGGGCGTGGTGGTCTGGCCATGAACAGCGATGGCTGCCTAGGTGCCGAGCTCTGCTAGGCGGGGGGCCATGGCCCGGGGTCGGCGGCGCCGGGGACGCACTGAAAGTCCCCCCAACCATTACTAAAGCAGGCGCCGAGGACCGGCGTCGCATGGAAAGCACGGGCAGGGACGGGAGACGTGCCCTCTCCCCCGAGCGCACAGGGAGTGCGAACGACGACACAGCGGCCTGCGGCGGGATCTAAAGCCGCGGCCTCAAGTAGCCGGGAACCCGACCCGGGAGGTGCGCCTCCCTTTGCTGCTAACGCCATGGACGGCGGTTCTCCGGGAGCCTCCCCGCCCACCCTCGTTGCCCCCCCTCCTCTATTTGCTCGGAGCTTGGAGAGCACTGGTGAGGATTGGGCAGCCTGTGGGGATGGGCGAAAGAGCCGGGGACCCCTCCCCCCACCCAATTCAAGAACCGAGACTCATGGAGCCTCCCCCCTGGGGACCCTAAATGGGCTGCCGCCGCTAGGTGGACAGAGGCATTGCCGAAGCCCATGTTGGCCCCAACTTACCACCCCACTCCCATTTCTTCATGCCAATCTCCATCTCCTTCCAACAACGAGGCCTGCAGCGAAAGGAACAACCGCGGCCTAGAGTATCCGGGAGACCCGATCCAGGTGGACTCTTAGGTGGACACCGGGGGCGGCGAGGGCCTGAGAGTCGCCTTGCTTACTCTCGCTTCTCCCTCCCCAACCCCCCCTCGCTTGGACCATGGTGAGTCCCTGCCCTGGAGGGCACGATAGCGAAACCTGGACTGCCCATGTGGACCCTCGCTCTCCTACTCAACCTGGAACAGGGATCAACGGAGTCTCCCCCCTCTTTTCTTTTTGGGAATCCTAGGTACGCCATGACTTCTAGGTGGGGGAGGATCATCACCAGTGTCCACGCTGGGGTCCTCTCGCGCCCCCACATCTCTAGCCAACCGTGCTGACCTCCTCCCTTCCTTGGAGGAGCGGAAGATTGCCTGAGGCAGCATCTGTGCCTAGACCCACGCGCAGCCCGGGAGACCGGAGGCCTGTTCTTCGAGATCCTGTTGTGAGTCAGCAAAGTACGCACCCGAAACTGTTGACCGCCTGTCTCTCCTTCTACCCGCCCCCTCCCTTTTTTTCTACATTCTTCGCATCTGCTGCACTAAAGATAGATACCCCTTGGATCCCTACCTGCACGGGGGAATGCGCAATGCCCAGGGGCAAAACTGCAGGCAAAACACCTGGTAAGCCAGCCCACCAACTACTTTTCTCTGAAGCCCTGCGCCAACAGAAGCATCCCTCCGTGGAGGACCCTCCACCTCTCCCCCATAGCAGCATGGCAGATGACACACAAGGTGTGACAATGGATCATATACTACAGGAGATATCGGCGGTGAGTCGCAAACTGGAGGGCATGGACAGTGCCAGGGTGGCGCTGACAGCGGAGACAAGATCTATGCGCCTGGACATAGCAGGCTTCCAGTCGCAAATCTCCGGGCTCGATCAACGAGTGGCAACAGTGGAAACACAGGTAGCCTCCTGGACCGATAGAGATCAAGAACTCCTGCACCTTCATAGTAAACTGATAGACGTGGAGGACAGGAGCTGCAGGAACAACGTCCGCCTCCTCGGGTTTCTGGAAGGCATTGAGGGCGAGGACATGTTCTCCTACTTCCTATCCCTCCGTACTCGCCTCCGTCACCCAGACGTGAAATTCAGCCTGTTTGAGCCAGGCAGGATGTGGACCACCAAGAACGGGAAATCACTGAACTTTTACAACCCGGAGGATCTGAGAGCGTTCTTAGAGGGGCTGCATGACCAGTCCCAAACCATGGAAATGACAGCTCAGACCCCCCTGGACATACGGGACCTACCCTCAGGAGCCGGCCACCCGGTAACAGTATCCGAAACTGAAGGAAGATTTACCATAGATCCCCAAACCAGGGGAAGAGACCTAGAGAGACTCACAAAAAACTATGACGACAGGGACAAAGTGCTCCAGGGGATGGCGATGCACACACAGATATCAGACAGAGACAAATCCCGATCCCCTTTGAAGCCCATGGCAGCCCCCACATGAGGAAAAGAAAACACCGGGTCCCTAGGGGCACTCGCTACTGCTGACCACGGGCTGTCATGGATACGCCAAAGGGACCCAGCGGCGGAGAGGACGAACCAGAGTGATGAGTACCTGATTTTGTGAACTAATAGACATGCTATTACGGGGGGCTATCACTCCTGACTGTCTTTGATTGTTTTTGATTGCCCCTGCCTATTATTATCACGTATGCCTGTACATTTTTCGCTCTTTTATTTTTCTTTCTAGAAACCCAGAAATATGTTTGCCTTCAGTAGCCTGGCCCCCGCTCTATTTGTTTACCTGTTTAACAAAAAAACATCAGGCACTTCCTTAGAACTGTTACATTGTTCCCAATTGTTAATAATTTGTTCTATCTTTGATTGTTTTTAATGATTGTTGTTAACTACCCACTATCGGCCGTAACGTATAATTGCAACAGGCTAACACATAGCAGCAGTGCAGCCCCTCCCTCTCCCCCACTGCGATCCACCCGCCCCTCCTCACCCTTCCCGCCCCTACCCCCTTTTTTTTCTGATTTAAGAAAAATAGAAAAACCACCATACGCTGAAACTATTGCTATACTTCCCTAGACGCGACCTAGGCACTGATTTTATTTTCAAACATCCTTGCAGGTTCACACAACACCTTTCCCCTGTCCTTCACTCTTTTCCCTCCCCCTCCCTTCCCCTCTCCCCCCCCTTCTCGCAGTACAGTGCCAACCCGCTTTCGGACCTTTGGACATGGGTCGCCACAAGAGCCACATATAATCTGAATACAGTCCTCTCCTCATACCCTCCTGCCTCCCTTTTAAGTCACCTAGACTTGCACGCAAATGGGAGAACCAGGTCAGGGGGGGCCGGGGCACCGCATGTGCGCCGCCTCCCTTAGCCTGGGGCCTGCTGGTCGGGCACCGGAGCTCAATAGGCCTGGGTTCTAGACCCGCAGGTTACAGTTCGCGAACGCCGGGACTTTTGTCCCAATTTTTTTATCTTTCTTCTCTCTTTCAGCCTTGTTCATTTGTTTCTCCCCCACACACTTACCCCTCTCTTTTCCCTCTCCTTCTCTTCCACTTATCTACCCCCACCTTCTCCTTTTCCCACCCTCCCTTCCCGCCTCTAGAGTCTGCGCCAAGTTCCTATTCTCCCCTCCCCCTCTTGCCCCTCATCCCCCTTTCCCTTTTTCTCTGTCCTATCCCAGGTGCCCCCACTCCTAGGTAGGTGTCCATAGGGCACAGGGATGTCTGACCCGAACTCAGCACCAACAGTGCCAATACGGATCATATCATGGAATGTAAACGGCCTTACCCACTTCATAAAGCAAAAAAACAAATCCTATCCTATCTCAACTACAAACGTGCTGACATCGCCCTATTGCAAGAGATGTCCTTAGATAAACCAGAATCCGATAAATTACGAGATTGGGTGGGCACTGCCCTGTTTAGCTGTAACCGAACCTCATCCAATACGGAAAACACCCCAAGGAAATGTGGGGTGGCGCTACTGCTTCGAAAAACCCTACCCCACACAGTTATTAAATCATGGACGGACCCTGAGGGTCGCTACGTTTTTGCTAAATTAAAGATAGGCAGCGCCTCACTGTGCGTGGGCTCTGTCTACGCACTAACTGGCCCAAAACGCCTCTTTTTCCTACAACTCAATCGGCTCCTGACTGAGATAGGGACATCTCATTATGTAATAGGGGGTGACTGGAACCTAGGACGTAAGCAATAATGCAGAGAGAGCCCTCCAGACTGACATACTATCGGACAACGGCCTAGTGGACCACTGGAGGCTCATACACCCGACAGAAAGGGAATTTACATTTCTCTCACAGGCACACAGTACCCAATCCTGCCTCAACTATTTTCTCTTATCCCATAACCTGGTGGCCCACACTCAAGACGATTGTATAGCAGAAGGTGGCCTCTCGGACCACTCCCCAATCAGCATAGCCATCCGACTGGGTCTTGTATCGCTGGGCCACAAACCCTGGAGATTTGCAGTCCATCGCTATCGTTCCCCCCAGGGAAAGCTGAAGCTACAGGAAGATGCAGCCACTTACGCTGGCGCTGCGCTGGCTCCGCCTTGGACGCCGAAAAGGCGTTCGATGGCCGTATTTGTTTACAACACTGGAGAGATTTGGTCTGGGAAAAAGATTCATCTCAATGGTGCGGTTATTATATGATCAACCTGCGGCGAGAGTTAACTGCGGAGGCTTCCTCTCAGACCCTTTCCCTATCCGTAGAGGCACACGACAGGGTTGCCCCCTTTCGCCCCTCTTGTTCTTGCTAGCAATGGAGCCCCTTGCTGCAGCTATCCGATCTTCCCAAACCATAATAGGCCTTACACTGCCGGAAGGCATTTCTAAAATCTATTTATATGCGGATGACGTCCTACTAATTCTCACGGATCTAGAACAATCCATTCCAGCATTGCTGGAGCTCATAGATGGGTTTGCAACCCTCTCCGGCTACCGCATCAACTGGGATAAGAGTGAGGCGCTCCCCGTCTCGCGGATGACTACGAGAGCAGCCCTCCTAGGCTTCCCATTTCGCTGGACACCGAAACGCCTCAAATACTTGGGGGTGCTAGTCAATCCGGGCCTGGTGCATATGGTGGCAGACAACATTGATCCCCTCATCGCATAAACAAAACTTGACTTTGCAAAATGGAACCAACTGGGCCTCTCTATGTGGGGCCGAGTACAGGCGGTCAGGATGGTCACGATGCCCCGCTTCACGTATATTCTGGGACTTCTCCCCCTGCAGGTGCCTCTTCATACGCTACGAAATATAGATGCACTCATCAGATCATTTGTGTGGGGCTCAATGCGACCACGCTTATCGCCTGCCAAGCTCATAGCCCGTCGCTCCCACGGGGGCATGGGGCTCCCGTCAGTGGAGCATTATTCACTAGCACTACACCTGTCCCAACTGTCCCACGTCCTGTCCAAAGTGCCAGATCCGCCTCAGTGGGTTGCTGTGGAAAGGTTGCTGCTGTCCGCGAATGAGGGACTCGGAGGGCCCTACCGCAACGACCTCCCATCCGCCAACTTGGTGAATCCTATTTTGAAGGCATCCCAGGCAGCCTGGCGAAGGGCTCATCGCCTGCTTGGGGTTCATCTTCTCCTCCACGCTCAAGTATCTCTGTGGTGCAACAGTTGACTCCGGATAGGCGGTGAAGTGCTCAATTGGCCACAATGGAAGAGGGCTGGCATCCACACCCTCTGCCAGATCCTGGAAAATGATACACTCAAATCTTTTCTTAGACTACGGGAAGAATTCGATCTCCAGCCGAGCCAAGAGTGGAGATACCTGCAACTCAAACACTGCATTAGCCAGGGGACTGACATTGCCCAACGGGGGTCCCAGTCTTCACCCGTGGTGGCCTACCTTCAACAATGGAGGCAACACAGGGGAGTTATGGCAGGTCTCTATGACCTACTCACCCGACAACTCTACTCCCAACCTCTCCTAGACAAGCTACGCTTACAATGGAAAACCCGATTACAACAGACATTTGACCCAGATGAATGGGAGGACATTCTAGAGGCCCTAGACAGAGGTACTCGGGAGGCGCGTTTAAAGTTTTGCCTCTTTAAGGTCCTGCACGATTGGTATTGGTCCCCAGAGAAACTGCATAGAACAGGATTGCTTCCACAAGCAAAATGTTGGCGATGCTCAGAGATATGCTGTGACCTAAAACATATCTTAACTGACTGCCCAACGATCCGACCACTATGGGATGCGGTGGGCTCCACTTTGACCGACTCCATGCTACTTCCGTCACCACTTCCTCCCTCTCTCATACTTTTACAAGACACAACTTCCCTCCCGGATCTCTCTAGACCACGCAAAAGGTTGCTACACACAGCATTAGCCACCACAAAAATCTGTATCCTCATCACTGGCGGTCGACGACCTCCCCAACCCCGGAAGAATAGATTATAGCCATGACCCGTATTGCCATGCATGAAAGAATCATCTATAACCTGCAAGATCAAGCTCAAATATTCAACCAAGTGTGGGCTCCCTTCCTCACTGTGGGAAGACCGTAGGCTGTAGGATAACACCTGCCACCCCCCCTCCCTGGCCTGCTTCCCCCCCCCCTTCTCCCCCCTTCTCCCTTCCTCCCCTCCCCACCCCCCTCCTCCTTCTTTTTTCCTTTACTAGTTTCTTCTTCTTTTTCCTTCTTTTCTCTCTCTCTCCTCTCAGCCTCATCAGGGCCTTGACTCTGGTCTCTCCTACTCCTTCTAGCATACTCCCCCCATAGAACCATCTCTCTGAGACACGGAAAAGAAACTGAGTACTAAGCATGAACTACACCGAGCGAAGACAGAAGACCCAGGCCCCAATGTCCCGATAGATCTGCTACTTTGCTAACACATCATCCCAGTATATACCACTATCCCGTTGTTATGACCTCCAAAGTAAAAGCACCCGGCCTAAAATTGATGTCCTACTGTGTATACGCGCCACGGCTTGCTCCCAACTCGGATCTCTACACAGCAAGGAGCAAACTTTTTACTCCCGGGGGACCAGAGGACCTTGTACCTACGCCCTTACCGCTCTGTTCGTTCGTTTATTTTCCCTATCCCCCTCCACCTCCCCCAAACGCCCTGTAGCATGACGCTCCGCTTATTCCTTACCTCTTATTCTCATCTTCTTCTTTCTCCTTTTTTTTCTTTCGACTGAGGGGACATGTTTTTCAAAATACGATTGGCAACATCCCAATGCTTTATCTGCTCTCACTGTTCTTTGACTCATTATGTACTACTGTTTGCAAATGCGGTGGCCTCGGTCCCTTTTGGTCTATGTATCATTTTGCAGTGTTTACAAAAAAAATCTTTTTAAAAAAAAGAAAAAAAAAAAAGGATGACGGTACTTATGTTTGTAGGCGGCTATGCCAATCCTACAACAGAACGCAACTGTCGTCCCAGCCCTTACGGCTCACAAGCAGTACCTCACCAAAAACTCAAAACAGTCAAAGGTGATTTGTGGCAGCCTTTATGCATGGACTAAAAAGTTTGACATCTCAAGGAGCGTCGTGGTTAAACAGAGATTACCCCTTCCTCACATAAACTACATGTCTCAATCAAACACAGGCAATGAAGAAGATGCAGTAAAATTTCAATAGGTTTTATTTTAGTAAAACTGCAATCTGCAATAAGTTGTATGGGCTGCAATGATTAAGATAATGAACAGTGCAAGAAACGGAATGGTAAAGACAAGGGTCATTAATACGAAGACCCCCACCATCTTGCAACATCATGAAATAACATGAAGCGTGTGATAGGTCCTAATACTCTAGCATGTAGGCGTAACCTCTAACCTAGAGGGGAGCTAGGTATGTTAAACCTCAATCTGCCAATGCCATGTTCATGAGAAGAGCCCACAACCCTCATTACCTTGGAAATGAGGTCTCTATCTCAGACTCCACAGGGACACAAAGACTGGGTCAGTGTCAAGGTGATGTTCAGCATCAATAGCAGCAATGGCATCTGCTCGGAATCCCTCTAACTATCTGATAAAGTGAGGAGTATTTATACAGATCTACTTGGACCCCTGATGTAGGTTCGTTCCCAAACAATAGATAACAAGGCGACCTTGGGACGGTAATTTACATAAACAATTCCTCGAAAGCATGAAGAGGGAAACTACCTAAAGTGAACACCTAGAGTTTGTTTGTATTTGTCACCTGATCTTGACGCCTTAGCGTGGTGACATTGATAATGCAAATCAAAACATGGGCCTAAGTCAAAAAGAAGGCAGCCATCTTAAAAGAATTAGGCCCTCATTACAACCCTGGTGGCAAATCCCGCTTTCCGCCATGCGGAAGACCGCCAACATACTGTTGCGGCGGCGGAACTCCGCAACAGGTATTACGACTCACAGCTCGGAATCTGCCACAATACAGACACCCACACAAGTCCGCCACACCAAAGGTCAGTGTTAAACTGGTGATACGAAAACCCACACCGTCACGCCAACAAGAATATGCCCACACTATCACGACCCACGAATTAACGCGGGCGTCATTCAACCGTGGTAATCCATTGGCGGTACACACTGCTGCGCTCAAAATACACACACACTTACAAAACTCAACCACATTGGACAATTCCAAATACACACACCTGATACACATACACACACCACACCCACACACCCAATCCAGTATAAAGCACACACCCACATCACCCACAACCCCTTACAACCAAAAATTTGAAAGAAGGCCAAGGAGAGAGATTAGCTAAC
The DNA here is from genome assembly GCF_031143425.1 of Pleurodeles waltl. Classification (NCBI taxonomy): domain Eukaryota; kingdom Metazoa; phylum Chordata; class Amphibia; order Caudata; family Salamandridae; genus Pleurodeles; species Pleurodeles waltl. Next base: position 889,796,048 of record NC_090442.1, on the reverse strand, counting down.
ACAACACCAGCATCCACAGACACACAACACCATCGCTTATACAACATCCACGCACCTCAAACAACACACACCAACACATCCCCTCACACATCACAACAGACAGCACCTCACACATCACCCACATCATAGCACCTCAAAGACACCCCAGGTTTTCTGAGGAGGAGTTCAGGGTCATGGTGGAGGAAATCATCCGGGTAGAGCCACAGCTATTCGGATCACAGGTACAGCAGACATCCATTGCTAGGAAGATGGAGCTATGGCGGAGAATCGTCGACAGGGTCAATGCAGTGGGACAGCATCCAAGAACACGGGATGACATCAGAAAGAGGTGGAACGACCTACGGGGAAGGTACGTTCCATGGTATCCAGACACCAGATTGCTGTACAGAGGACTGGCGGTGGACCTCCACCCCCTCCCCCACAACTAACAACATGGGAGGAGCAAGTCTTGGCGATCATGCATCCTGAGGGCCTTGCAGGAGTAGCAGGAGGACTGGACTACTCTGGTAAGTCATATCTTTACAACTATATCCCCCACCCTACCTGCATGCCATCACATACTCCCACCCTCACACCCATCACCCAACACCCCACAGATACCCCACTACCACAACCCACACATCCCAAAACCAAGCCCTGCATGTAACACCAATGCATGGACACCCATCACCAAAGCATGTCCAGTAGAGAGACTCACTCATGCCCCATAATCACCAATCACACAAGGGCCACGGCAATAATGCAAGCACAGGAGTAGAGGTTAACTCACCCATTGCACAAGATGGCACACACAGATACTAAAATTATGCATTCAGACCCCAACAGTACCCATACCCAACGTCACCGGACAGGAGGTGCCAGACATATCCAGTCCCCCCACAGAAGAGGCCCACAGTGATGACAGCAGCTCTGCACGCCTGGATCAAGATGACCAGCCTGGCCCATCAGGGACCTCGGGAAAGTCAGTTCCCCTGACACAGGCACAAACCACCACAGAACCTCCCCCCTCAGGAAACACCAACACAGCACCCACCCAGCGGGCCCATCCCTCTGTCCCCAGGACACGTCAATCAGCAGTGTGTCCACCACTACAGGGAACCCAGGTGAACCAACCAACCCAAGAAAATCAGGGACCTGGGTTCAGTGGCAGTGGGCACACGTTCAGGGGACAGAGGGACAGGATAACAGGGAAGCTGGGAGGACTGCTGTGCGACAGGTGAAGGACAGGCCCAGTAAACCCACTCTCCACGAGGCACTCTCCAACAACATGGAAGCTAACCACCATTTCCAGGAGACCATGGGCATGGCACTGGCCAAGTTTAAGGAGACCCAGTGGCTGCAGGAGGAACACTACCTGGGGATCAGGGAGGACTTGAACTCCATTAACAACACCCTGGTCACCATTGCAGGGATGCTGGCAGAACTTGTCAACACCAGGAGGGACACAGTGGCATACCAACGGGCTCCTGACACTAGCCTGGGCGATGAACAGCCCTCCACCTCTCCGGCGTTAGTGGACAGGAGGCAACACCACAGGAATACCAGGCCACCAGCACCCCACCCCCTGCAGAAGGAGAACCTGCCTGCAAACGGTCACTGAGATCCAGGAAAGAGACAGAGAACATTGCCAAGAACCCCGCCAGGAAATAAGACCCTCATGAATGTCACCCTTCTGTCCCACTTTGTCACCCTGTCCACCTTAAACTGCCATTGCTCCACTTCCTATGCCCCATTGGACAATGCACCTGTGATACAAATAGACTGGACTCTGCCATGGACATTCCTCCACCATCACCCCAGCCCATTTCACAATCCCTTCCACTTATTTGCACAGAAATAAACACCCTTGAATCATATAACAATCTTGAGCCAGTCTGTGCTTTCACAAATGTGTAATTGCAATACCTCTGGCATATAGCAAGTCAATGTACTTGTTTACATACCAATGTAACACAGCTGTAGGCCAGCAGTAAACATAGCAGAGGGCCCAGATCTGTGAAATGGAAAGGCAAAGTAACAAGTCAGGGTCCATACACTGAGTGAAAATGGCAGACTTATGCTAGTTCCAACAATAGTATGAGATGTGGGAAGCAGTTCCCTTCTTCTTACCTGTGTCTCACTGGAAGTATTGCATGATGATGTTGTTTCGGTTGTCTACATCTTCTTCTTCTTCTGTCTCCTCTTCTTCACTGTCCACAGGCTCCACAGCTGCCACAAGACCACCATCAGGCCCATCCTCCTGCAGAAAAGGCACCTGGCGTCGCAAAGCCAGGTTGTGCAACATACAGAAGGCCACAATTATCTGGCACACCTTCTTCGGTGAGTAGTATAGGGAGCCACCTGTAAGATGAAGGCACCGGAATCTGGACTTCTGGAGGCCAAAGGTGCGTTCTATAATCCTTCTAGTTCGCCCATGCGCCTCATTGTAGCGTTCCTTTGCCCTTGTCCTGGGATTCCTCACTGAGGTCAGTAGCCATGACTGGTTGGGGTTACCAGAGTCACCTGCAAATGTCGAGGGACAACTGTTAGACAGACACTAACCCTTAGGGACAACCCCATACCCAGACACCTATGTCAACTGTTTTGGGACCTTGGGCTCACCTATTAGCCACACACGGTGCCCCTGGAGTTGCCCCATCAAATAAGGGATGCTGCTATTCCTCAAAATGTAAGCGTCATGCACTGAGCCAGGATACTTGGCATTCACATGGAAGATTTACTGGTCTGCCAAACACACTTCTGCACATTCATTGAATGGTAGCTTTTCCGGTTTCTGTACACCTGCTCATTCCTGCGGGGGGGGACAAATGCCACATGTGTACCATCAATGGCACCAATGATGTTGAGGATATGTCCCAGGCCATAGAAGTCACCTTTCACTGTGGGCAAATCCTCCACTTGAGGGAAAATGATGTAGCTGCGCATGTGTTTCAGCAGAGCAGACAACACTCTGGACAACACGTTAGAGAACATTGGCTGGGACATCCCTGATGCAATGGCCACTGTTGTTTGAAAAGACCCACTGGCCAGGAAATGGAGTACAGACAGAACCTGCACTAGAGGGGGAATTCCTGTGGGTTGGCGGATAGCTGAAATCAGGTCTGGCTCCAACTGGGCACACAGTTCCAGGATTGTTGCACGATCAAGTCTGTAAGTGATAATGATGTGCCTCTCTTCCATTGTCGACAGGTCCACCAGGGGTCTGTACACTGGAAGCTGCCGCCATGTCATCACCTGCCCCAGCAGACATGCCCTATGTAGGAGAACAGTGAGCAGAGGGTCATCCAACATTTAGGTATCACATTGTGTTATTTGCTAAAACGTTGGTAATTCGCAATGTGCCTTTAACTGTCCGTATTCCAGGCCTAAATAGGTGTGACGCAGTTTTTTTCCCTGCCAGGTGGCCCCCTGAAATGGCAGCTGCCTGACACGTAAGGTGGGACAAGGGGAAATGAGGTAACTGCGCTGGCGTAGTACACCGTTGCGGTAGGCAGTCGAAGAACGCAGCGCAATTCAGCATTGGTTAACATTGGGCCCTATGGGTACCAGGAGCCAATGACGATGTACGCCGGAGGTGACGGCACGCACCGCCGTGGACGTGGCCATCATTTTCTAACTGTTCCCTCACTTGATACCTGACATTCAACAGGAGAGGACCTACACTGCAAGTGCTGCTGTGACCTGTGTCTGGAAGCGACGATGGCTACAGTGTCTGGGGAAAGGGCCCCTGCCTTCACTTCGGAGGAGTTGGAGAAACTGGTGGATGGGGTTCTTCCACAGTACACGCAACTGTACGGTCCTCCAGACAAACAGGTGAGTACACTGTGAGCATGGTGGATGGCACATGATTGTATGGAGTGTCGTGGAAGGAAGAGGGTGGGGCGGGGGACAGGCCAGCATGTCAGGGTAGTGTGTGTGTATGTATGTCTGGCCCAGGGTGGGAGGTGTTTGGGAATGCGTGAGATGAAATGTACGGGATAGTAACATCCATTATAACTTCACTTATCCTCTAGGTCAGCACCCCCCAGAAGAAGGGTATTTGGCGTGCCATCGCCAAGGACGTCCGGATCCTGGGGATCTACCATAGATGGAGCACCCACTGCCGGAAAAGATGGGAGGACCTGCGCCGCTGGAACAAGAAGACGGCGGAGGCCCAGCTGGGAATGGCCTCCCAACGTGGAAGGGGTGCCCGTCGCACCATGACCCCCCTGATGTACCGGATCCTGGTGGTGGCCTATCCGAAGTTGGATGGGCGCTTGAAGGCATCACAGCAGCCACAAGGGGGGTGAGTACACTCTCATTCAGCTGACTCGGCGCGCTTTACGAGGTGTCTGGGTGGGGGAAGTGGGCTGTGGGTTTCCCTAGGCCAGGGCAAACTTGGTAGGCTAGGTCCCTTGTTAGGCAGGCTCTGTGGCACCCCAACCCCACTACTGGTAATAGCCATCTACACCTAGTCAGGCTCCTGTGGCTTCCAGGTGTGCAGCAATTGGGCTTAGACATCGTCACCCATGGGCATGTGAATTTCCTAAGTACTGTTAGTGCATGGCTTAGTGCATAGGGCTGCTCCCTGTGTGTTGTGTCCACCAACAGTAGTGATGTTTCATGCACTGAACATGTGTTTCTTCTGTCTTCCCCCCTCTTTTTGTTTTTTCACCCTGTTCTTGCGTGCATTAGTATCATCTGGAGGAGGAGCAGTGGCACCGGAGCAGGAGGGAGCTGCATCCCACGTGGCCCTCGAGGGTTGAGCAATGGAGTCTGAAGCCACCAGTGGGACGGAGGGCGAGGGGAGCTCCATGACGGGTGCAGGAGCATACACCAGCGACTCCTCCTCTGATGGGAGCTCCCTTGCGGTGGCGGGCACCTCTGTGCCCACCGCATCAACAGGTACACCTGCCACCCCCCTACCAGCACCGCCCTCCCAGCAGCCCCTCAGCATGTGTCCTGTGCTATCTCACCCAGGAGGGTGGGCACCTCCTTCGCCCCAGGCACCTCAGCCCCCTGCCCCAGTCAGCCCTGCTGCCCTCAGTGAGGAGGCTATTGACCTCCTGAGATACCTCACTGTTGGGCAATCTACCATTTTGAATTCCATCCAGGGTGTTGAGAGGCCTTTGCAACAAACAAATGCATACCTGGAGGGCATTCATTCTGGGCAGGTGGCCCAACAGAGAGCATTTCAGGCTCAGGCCTCAGCACTGATGGCAGCCATTGTCCCTGTGTCCAGCCTCCCCCTCCAACTTCCTCCACCCAGACTCAATCCCCTGTACCTCAGCCTATCCCAAGCACACCATCAGACCAGCATGCACACTCATCAACACACAAGAGTGGACATGGCAAACATAAGCACCACACATCCCACAGGCACTCACACAAGCACCATCCCCATGCAGACACAGCAACATCCACTGCCTCCACTGTGTCCCCCTCCTCCATGTCCTCCTCCTCCCTCCCTGTCTCTTCTCCACTCACACCTACATGCACTACATCCTCATCCACTACCTCCAACACCAGCACGCCCATCACCACACACCGCTCACGTGCAATCACCACCCCCACTACCATTCACACATCCCCAGTGTCCTCTCCCAGTGTGTCTGTGAGCCCTCCTCCCAAAGTACACAAACGCAGGCACACACCCACCCAACAGCCATCCACCTCACAACAGCCTCCGGCCCATGCACCTTCGCCCAAATTCAGCAAACGTACACCTCCTACAACCACTACCTCTTCTTCCACTCCCAAACCCTCTCCATCTTACCGTCCCAGTGTGTCTAAAAAACTTTTCCTGGCTAACATTGACCTCTTCCCTACACCTCCCCCCTGTCCTTCCCCGAGGGCCAGGCTTTTCAGGTCCCAGCCCAGCACCTCAGCCACCAAATCACCAGGCACAGTGGTGCCAGCAAATGCAGTCTCATCGAGTGCGCCACCCGTCAGGGCTGCCAGTGTGCCACCTAGCGAGGCCAAGGACATTCCGCCACCTACCAAGGTGAAGAAGGTTCCCACATCCCGGAGGGAGAAGCCGCACCTACCAGCCACCAAGGGCTCCTCCAAATCAAAAGGGGACAGTGGCAAGACACCTGCGGCAACATCAAAGGTGGGGAAGGGACACATGCCGAAGAGCAGGTCAGGACAGGGCACGGTGGCTCCGACTGAGGGACTCAAGTCACCCCTTCTGTCAACCACTACACCAACCTGTACGGCGGTGGACACCGCCACCTGCACCGCCACCTGCACCGCCACCAGCACCGCCACCTGCACTGCCACCTGCTCCGCCACCTGCACGTCTGCTGCCTCAGCAACAGTCCCAAGCATCATCCCCAGTGGGCAGCCGTCCGAGGCTGCAGGAGACTTCCTGCTGTGCCCCTCAACAGGTGCTGACACATGCACCACCGCCAGCACCTCCGCCACAGACACGGCCGCAAGCACCGCCACCAGCCCCGCGATGTGCTCAGACAGTGCCAACACATTTGATATGGCTACCATCCCCAGTGGGCAGCTGTCCGAGGCTGGAGGAGACTTCCTGGACCCTGCCCAGCTTCCATGTGGCATGACTCTCATCACTGTTTGCACCTGCAGGTGGCAGGCGAAGCCGCAGGAGGGTGGGGTATGTCTCTGCCTCCATGGTGTATCATGCTACCTTTTCCTAGGCAATCTTGTGGCACACACACCCATGTGAGGTAATGGGACCAGCCACACTGCATGTGAAGCACTCTGGGCACCAAGCCCCCTCCAGAACCAGTGGAGATTGACATCCACTACCTCAGTCATTGGCAGGATGAAGCACTCTGGGCACCAAGCCCCCTCCAGAACCAGTGGAGATTGACATCCACTACCTCAGTCCTTGGCAGGATGAAGCACTCTGGGCACAAAGCCCCCTCCAGAACCAGTGGAGATTGACATCCACTACCTCAGTCCTTGGCAGGATGAAGCTCTCTGGGCACAAAGCCCCCTCCAGAACCAGTGGAGATTGACATCCACTACCTGAGTCCTTGGCAGGATGAAGCACTCTGGGCACCAAGCCCCCTCCAGAACCAGTGGAGATTGGCATCCACTACCTCAGTCCTTGGCAGGATGAAGCACTCTGGGCACCAAGCCCCCTCCAGAACCAGTGGAGACTGTTATCCACTTGAGAGACTGTGGCTTTGCACTCCCCACGATAAAGCAGTGGGTAAACCACCCACTGGAAAGACTTGAGAGACTGTGGCTTTGCACTCCCCAGGATAGAGCAGTGGGCAAACCACCCACTGGAAAGACTTGAGAGACTGTGGCTTTGCACTCCCCAGGAAAAAGCAGTGGGCAAACCACCCACTGGAAAGACTTGAGAGACTGTGGCTTTGCACTGCCCAGGATAGAGCAGTGGGCAAACCGCACACTGGAATGACTTGAGAGACTGTGGCTTTGCACTCCCCAGGAGAAAGCAGTGGGCAAACCACCCACTGGAAAGACTTGAGAGACTGTGGCTTTGCACTCCCCAGGATAGAGCAGCGGGCAAACCGCACACTGGAAAGACTTGAGAGACTGTGGCTTTGCACTCCCCAGGATAAAGCAGTGGGCAAACCACCCACTGAAGAGACTTGAGAGACTGTGGCTTTGCACTCCCCAGGATAGAGCAGTGGGCCAACCACCCACTGGAAAGACTTGAGAGACTGTGGCTTTGCACTCCTCAGGATAGAGCAGTGGGCCAACCACCCACTGGAAAGACTGGAGAGACTGTGGCTTTGCACTCCCCAGGATAGAGCAGTGGGCCAACCACCCACTGGAAAGACTTGAGAGTTTGTGGCTTTGCACTCCCCAGGATACAGCAATGGGCATGAAGCCCCCTCGTGCAGCAGTGGTGTTGTGCGTTCATCCGGCTGAGGTGCCCCCTGAGGTGCCTGTTTAATTTTGATCTGATGCCCCTGCAGTCTTCTCTCCGTTTCGAGTCAGGAATCTTGTGTGGGCTTCACCCATGCATTTTGGGACCACTGGTCCACGGACAATGATTGGAACAGTATCCAGACTTGTGTAGTTGATGTACATATTTGTATATAGTGATTTTAGAAATTGTACTATCTGATTTTTCTTGATTATACTTGTTACAATCATTTCCTTTTGTCCTTGCGTTCTTCCATGGGGTGAGGGGGTGTATATGTAATGTTGCTGCATGTATTTGTATATATGGTGTTGTGGGTGAGGGTGGGTGTGGAGGTATTGGTATTGCGTGTTGCGTGTGTTTTTCACTCTCTTTTCCCTCCCCCCTGTGTTGTAGGTGCAGTACTCACCGTGGTCGTCAACGGCGTCTGTCCTGCTCCTGATACAGAAGGAGGAAGACCAGCATGGGCAGGACCTGTAACTCAGGCTCCATGGCGTCCTGGTTCCTCCTTGGGTGTCGAGAGATGAGTGGTTTCCCTTCTGTGTACTGTTTCTGCCGTGCTTTTGATAGCATTGGTTCCACCCCGGAAAAGGTGGCGGAGAGGCGTGTTGTAATACAGTGGGTGGAACATTGTGTTCCGCCTGTCTGTTGGCGGTTAATGCCACGGTGTTTGTTGCTACCGCCATGGCGGTCGGAGTGTTAAAGTGGCTGTCTATGTTGGCGGTTTCCGCCATGGTCGTGATGATTTTTTTTTTCCGCCGGCCTGTTGGCGGTATTACCGTTGCTTTAACACCGACCACCAGGGTTGTAATGAGGGCCTTAATAAGCTAAATGCACTAAAACAGAGCAAGCTAAGTAGGTTAAAAGTCACTGGGTGATGGGGGCACGAGTTCGCAAGCCATAGGCTAAGCTAACTAGTGTAACCTATTAAAACAAACTAGGATTCACTACACCCTCTCCATTGCCGTAACAAGTATGACACCATATCCAGACGCCACCAAAGGTGAGATGAATCCAAATGCTAAAAATGCTCTGGACTAAAAGCTAAAAGCATAAAAATGTAGGCCCATATTTATACTTTTTTAGCGCTGCATTTGCATAATTTTTTTACGCAAAAGCAGTGCACACTCACAAAATGTAATGGTATTTTGTAAGTTTGCACCACTTTTGTGTAAAAAAATGACTGAAATGCGGTGCTCAAAAAAGTATAAATATGGGCGTTTGTGTAAAAAATCTTCGTAAAAACATGTTAAAAATCAATAGCTAAAAAACATATCAAGAGATATAGGCCCTCATTACAACCCTGGCGATCGGTGATAAAGTGATGCTAATACCGCCAACTGGACGGTGGTAATTAACGTCAAATTATGACCACAGCAGAAACAGCTCAGACAGGAAGACAATGTTCCGCCCACTGTAAGACATGCCAATCCGCCACCTTTTCTGGGGAGGTACCGACGACATCAAAAGCTTGGCGGAAACACTACACAGAAGGGAAACGACTCACCTGTGGAGACTCTGGGAAGAACCATGCCGCCATGGAGTCCGAGTTGCAAGTCTTCCCCATGCTCTTCTACGTGCTGCTATCACTACAAACACCAACAACGGTGAAGACGACCAAGGTGAGTACAGCCGCCTAGCACACAGGGGAGAGGGGGAGGAAAAAGAGAGTGACACACCCACGCAACACGCCACCCCCCAACCCCCACCTCCAACACCATACATATAAGAAGATGCAGTAACATAACATGTTAACCGCGTACCCTTCAGGAATGATGCAAGGACAACTACAATAGATTAAATTGAGTGTAATAAGATAAATATTGTCCAAGGCCCCACCTCACTCCTGCAACAACACGGAGAGAACACTGCAGGGGCATCAGGTTAAAAATAAGCAGGCACCTCGGGGACGGTGAACGAGGGGCACCTCAGCTGGAAGATGGTACACCTCCACTGGTCCTGGAGGGGGCAACATGCCTATTGCTCTGTCTTGGGGATTGCAAGGCCACAGTCTCTCGAGTGGGTGACTTGCCCATTGGCTGTGGAGGGGGCAACATGCCCATTGATCTGTCCTGGGAAGTGCAAGGCCACAGTCTTTTGACTGGATGACTTCTCCACTAGCTCTGGAGGGGGCAACATGCCCTGTGCTCTGTCCTGGGAAGGGCAGGGCCAGAGTCTCTTGAGTGGATGACTTCTCCACCGGTTCTGGAGGGGGCATCGTGCCCAGTGAGCTTCATCCTGGGGAGGATAGGGTGAGTGGATGTCTTCTCCACCAGTTCTGGAGGGGGCATCGTGCCCAGTGAGCTTCATCCTGGGGAGGATAGGGTGAGTGGATGTCTTCTCCACTGGTTCTGGAGGGGTCATCGTGCCTAGTGAGGTTCATCCTGGGAAGGATAGGGTGAGTGGGTGTCTTCTCCACTGGATCTGGAGGAGACATCGTGACTAGTGATGCAGATCTTGGGAGTGCAAGGTCACAGTCTCTCAGCTGGGTGTCATACCCACAGGATTTGCAGTGGCCAGACCGGACAATAGCCCATGGATGCAGGACTAGACACTGTCCGCCGGCGGAGACGGCTGTTCAGTGGTGGCAGTTGTGGTGCTGCTGCTGGTGGTGGTGGGGGGAGACTCCAGCCCATTTCCTGCAGCCTCGGACGGCTGCAGGGGCTGCTGCTGCTGGTGGTGGTGCTGTTGGCGGTGCTGCTGGTGGAGCTGGTGGTGGTGGGAGGAGGCTCCAGCCCATCCCCTGCAGCCTTGGACGGCTGCCGACTGCGGGCTGCTGCTGCTGGTGGTGGCGGTGCTGGTGGTGGTGGTGGGAGGAGACTCCAGCCCATCCCCTGCAGCCTCGGACAGCTGCCCACTGGGGCTGCTGCTGCTGGTGGTAGGGGGGGAGGCTCTAGTCCATCCCCTGCAGCTTCGGACAGCTTCCTACTGGGGCTGCTGCTGCTGGTGGTGGTGCTGGTGGCAGTGCTGCTGGTGGAGCAAGTGGTGGTGGGGGGAGGTTCCAGCCCATCCCCTGCAGCCTCGGACGGCTGCCCACTGGGGCTGCTGTTGCTAGTGGTGGTGGCGGTGCTGCTGGCGGTGGTGGGGGGAGGCTCAAGAACATCCCTGCAGCCTCAGGGAGGCTCCAGCCCATCCCCCTCAGCCTCAGACAGCTGACCACTGGGGCTGCTGCTGCTGGTGGTGGTGCTGCTGGTGGTGAGGGAGGCTCCAGCCCATCCCCTGCAGCCTCGGACGGCTGCATCACCATGGTTGGTGGTGGGGGCTAAGACTAAGTCCCAGCACCAGGCCCCTTGTCCTTACTGACTTCTGGTGCAGACCCTTTGCCCTTCCTGGCAGCAGCTGGTGATGGTTCCTTGCCCCTTTTGGCAGCAGCTGGGGCTGGCTCCTTGCCCTTCCTTCCTGCAGCTGGGGCTGGCTCCTTGCCCTTCTTGAAGCACTTGGGGCAGGCACCCTTTCTGTGTTGCTGGCTGGTGGCAGGGATCCTTTCCCACCTGGAGTTGCTAGAGACACTACTGTGCCCGTGGACTAGGTGGCTGAGGTGCTTGCCTGGGTTATGACCACCCTGGCCTGTTGTGAGGGATGGGGGAGGGGTAGGGAAGAGGTCAATGTTGGAGAGGGAAAGCTTCTTAGGGACATTGGGGCGGGAAGAGGGAGAAGGTTTGGGAGTGGAGGAAGAGGGAGTGGTTGTAGGAGGTGCCAGTCTGCTGTGTTTGGGTGCAGGGGCATGGGGTGGATGCTTATGTGAGGTGGAAAGCTGTTGAGTGTCTGAGTGCTTGCATTTGTGTACTTTGGGAGGAGGGGGCACAGACACAGTGGGAGAGGGCAAAGGGGACGTGTGCATGGATGTGGGAGTGGTGACTGTCAGTGAGGGGTGTGTACTAATAGGTGTGCTGGTGATGGTGGTAATGAATGAGGATGTAGTGCATGCAGGTGTGAGTGGAGACTCTACTGGGAGGGAGGTGGACGGGGAGGGGGAGGGGGCCACAGTGGAGGCAGTAGATGTTGGTATGTCTGCATCTGGATGGTGTTTGTGTGAGTGCCTGTGGGATGAAGTGTGGTGCTTGTGTTTGCCATGTCCACTCTTGTGTGTTGCCCTGTGTGCATGCTCATCTGCCTGTGTGCTTGGGATAGGTTGGGGTTGAGGGGAATGGAATTGGGAAGAGGAAGTTGGAGGGGGGAGGGTGGAAACAGGGACAATGGCTGCCATCAGAGAGGAGGCCAGAGCCTGGATTGATCTCTGTTGGGCAGCCAAGCCAGTGTGAATGCCCTCCAGAAATGCATTGGTCTGTTGCATTTGGGCTGCCAGCCCCTGGATGGCATTCACAATGGTTGAATGCCCAACAGAGATGGATCGCAGAAGGTCAAAAGCCTCCTCACTCAGGGCAGCAGGGCGGACTGGAGCAGGACCTGAGGTGCCTGGGGCGAAGAAGATGCCCACCCTCCTGGGTGAGTGGGCATGGGAAACTCACCAAGGGGCTGCTGGGAGGGCAGTGCTGGTACGGGGGAGGAGGCTGTACCTGTAGCTGGGGTGGTCACAGAGGTGTACGCCACCACCAGGGAGCTTTCATCGGAGGAGGTACCCGTGTTCGAACTGTCCCCTCCAGTCTCCGCCGTTGTGCTCCCCTCGCCCTCCATCCCACTGGTGCCCTCACTGTCAGTGGTTTCGGGGTCCTGTGGGATGCAGCTCCCTCTGTCGCTGGTGCCTCTGCTCCTCTGCCAGTTGATATTAATGCACATAAGGACAGGGTGACAAAACAAAAAGGGGGGGAGAGACAAAGGATACACTTGGTCAATGGCGGCACCAACTCCACAGTTGGCATACACAACACACAGGGAACAGCCCTACGCGCTGGGCAATGCACTACCAGTCACAATGCTAGTCACCAGCCCATGGATAGGGACACCTAACTCAAATTGCAGCATACCTGAGACCCACAGACCCCTGCCCAGTAGTGGATGCCTACTAGCTTTGTTGGAGGACCTTCAAATCAGAACCCTGCCCAACATGGGACCTACTCTGCAATGTCAGGCCTGGCCTAGGGGCACCAAACAGGCCCACACACCCCATCCGGATACTACCCCACCAGACGTAATTTGTAATGAAGGGCACAGTACTCACCCCCTTGTTGCTGCTGTGATGCCCCCAAACGCCCATCCAGCTCCAGATAGGCCACTGCCAGTATGCAGGCCATCAGGGGGTTCAGGGTTCGACGGGCACCCCTTCCTCATTAGGAGGCGATACCCAGCTGGGCCTCTGCTGTCTTCCGTGCCCAGAGTCTCAGGTCCTCACACCGTTTCCGACAGTGGGTGCTCTGCCTGACGTAGACCCCCAGGGTCCGCACGTCTTTGTTGATGGCACGCCATATACCCTTCTTTAGATGGGAGCTGACCTGCAGAGGAATACACACAGGGAAAGGTATTAGTCTGACTGTCCTGCCTGTTACACTTATGGCCCACCATGCCCCTTCACATCCCCATTAGCACAGACATGGCCCAGCATACATGCTGCACGCTGCCCGGGGCCCATATACCAACACCCCCCCTACACAAAGCCTTCACACACAGCACTCCATGCATTCATGGCCCATGCATTGTGCTCAGTGTACTCACCTGTTGGTCTGGAGGTCCATACAGCAATCGATACTGGGGTAGGACCCCATTCACCAGTCCCGCCAACTCCGCTGAGGTGAAGGCAGGGGCCCTTTCCCCAGTCATACGAGCCATGGTCGCTTCCAGACACAGGTCACAGCAGCACATGCAGTGTAGGTCCTCTCCTGTTGAAGGTCAGGTAGTAAGTGAGTGAGCAGATAGGAAATGGCGGTCACGTCCACAACGGTGCGTACCGTCACCGCTGGCGTACATCACCATTGGCCACTGTATCCCATAGGGCCCAATGACAACCAATGAGAAGTTGCACGGCGGTTCCCGACCGCCTCCCGCAACGGCACACAACAACAGCGGAATTACCTCACTTCCACCTGTCCCTCCATACATGGACAGGCGGACGCCTTTTAAGGGGGTGTGCAGGCCCCTAAATAATGTAACAATCACAAAATGCATAGAACTGTAGTGGTTGCTACGTACAGATAATGACCAGCTGCTCACTCTTTTGCCCCATAGATGGCAACTGCTGCAGATGAATAGGAGATGGAGACATCCCCCCGTGTACAGACCCCTGGTGGACTTGGTAACAGTGGAGGACAGCCACATTATCTTCACCAATAGACTTGACAGGGCCACAATCACTGAGCTGTGTGCCTAATTGGAGCCTGACCTAATATCTGCTATCCATCACCCCACTGGGATCCTCCCTCTTGTGCAAGTTCTATCAGTGCTCCATTTCCTGGCAACTGGTTCTTTCCAAGTGACAGTGGGCTTGGCAGCAGGAATGTCACAGCCAATGTTCTCAATAGTGCTGATCAGAGTGTTGTCTGCCCTGATTAAACACATGTGCAGCTACATCGTTTTCCCCCAGGTGGAGGATTTGGCCACAGTGAAAGCTGACTTCTATGCAATGGGACATATCCCCAACATCATTGGGGCAATTGATGGAAACAATATTGCATTTGTTCCCCCACAGCAGAATGAACAGGTCTTCAGAAATCGAAAGAGTTTTCATGCCATGAATGTCCAGATGATGTGCCTGGCGGACCAGTACATCTCCCACGTCAATGCTAAGTATCCTGTGTCTGTGCATGATGCCTTTATCCTGGGGGATAGCAGCATCCCAAATGTAATGTCCGAACTCCAGAGGCACAGGGTGTGGCTAATAGGTGAGCCCTGGTCCCCACCCAGTGGATGTTGGTGTATGGGTATGTTGTGGGCCCTAAGTGTGAGTATGTGGCTAACAGTTGTCCCTCGATATTTGCAGGTGACTCTGGTTACCCCAACCTCTCATGGCTACTGACCCCTGCGAAGAATGCCAGGACAAGGGCAGAGGAACGTCACAATTAGGCACATGGGCGAACAAGAAAGATAATAGACAGGACATTCGACCTCCTGAAGGCCAGGTTTTGTTGCCTCCATCTAACAGGTGGATCCCTGTGATACTTACCCAAGAAGGTCTGCCAGATCATCGTGGCATGCTGTATGTTGCACAACTTTGCATTGCGCCGCCATGTGACTTTTATGCAGGAGGAGGAGGCTGGATATGGCCGTGTGGCAGCAGTGGAACCTGTGGACAGTGAAGATGAGGAGGCAGAGGATGAGGACAACAGAAGTCCAGTCATGTAACTTCACATCTCATTTACAGTTTGATGTGTAACATTGTCACTGGCAGGCTGTGAATTTCTACTTCTATGCCCACTCACTGTATCCTTTGGCATCTCTGTTTGCAGACGTTGGTGCCCCACTATTGCCCCTGGTGTGTTCAGTGCAGCCAACTACAGGTCTTTCCTATGTAAACATTACTGTGCAGTTAAATTGCAATGTTTGAACCTTGTTAAACAAATACATTTTGAAATCATTTGACATACACCATATTTTTTCAAAGTGTGTTTATTGCAGTGCTCTGAAGAAGAGGGGGTAGTGCAATGGGCTGGGTTGATGATGGAGGAAAGTCCAGGGTACTATTTGTACCACAGGTGCAGTGTCCAAGGGGGCATAGGAAGGGGAGCAATGGCAGTTCACGGTAAACAGGGTGACAGAGTGGGACACAAGAGTGACAATCAGGAGAGTCTTATTTCCTAGCGGCGGTCTTGGCAATAGTCTCTGGCTTCTGCCTGGATCGCAGGGAATGTTTGCGGGTGGTTCACATTCTGCAGGGGGAGGGGTGCTGGTGGCCTGTTGATCCTGTGGCGGGGCCTCCAGTCCACTAGCAGCAGCGGAGGTGGAGGGCTGTTCAATAGTCAGGCTAGTGTCAGGGGCCCGGTGGTGTGCTATTGCCTCCTTCATACTGTTGGCTATGCCTGCCAGCACCCCTGCAATGGACACCAGGGTGGTGTTAATGGACTTAAAGTCCTCCCTGATCCCCAGGTACTGTCCCTCCTGCAGCCGCATGTTCTTCTGCATCTTGTCCAGAATCTGTCCCAGCATATATTGGGAATGTTGGTAGGCTCCCAGGATCGCGGTGAATGCCTCCTGGAGGGTCGGTTCCCTGGTTCTGACCTCCCCCTGTCGCACAGCAGTCCTCCCAGCATCCCTGTTGTCCTGTGCCTCTGTCCCCTGAACCGTGTGCCCACTGCCACTGACCCCGGGTCACTGATTGTCCTGGGTTTGTGGGGTGGCCTGGGGTCCCTGTAGTGGTGGACACACTGCTGATTGACGTGTCCTGGGGACAGAGGTATGGGCCTGCTGGGTGGGTGCTGTGGTGGTGTTTCCTGAGGGGGAGGCTCTATGGTGCTGTGAGACTGTGGCTGGGTAACCAACTGTCCGGAGGTCCCTGGTGGGCCAGGTTGGTCATCCAGATCCAGGCGAGCAGAGCTGCAGTCATCACTGTGGGCCTCTTCTGTGGGGGGACTGGATGTTGCTGGCACCTCTTCTCCAGTGACATTGGCTGGGATACATGTGGGGATGTAAATGCAGTGTTATTGTTTCTTTGTGTGACATCTTGTGCATGGGTGGGTTGCCTTCTATGCTTGTTATTGCCCTGGCAGCTTTGCCTTGTGTGAGTTGTTTTTTGGTGGGCTAGCTGATTCCCTCTAGTGTGAATGCTTTAGTGATGGATTTCCATGCAGGACAAGATGGACACGAATCCAGACCCAACAACCTTAAAGAAATGAACAATCCCAGCAGTGCTCGAGGCATTGAATATTCGGGATATCAGTTCTCCAAAGTGCTTGAGAAAGTTGGTATTTAATAGGGATTGTATCTCGGCTGATGATCTTGCAATCTGCAGAGCATACGTCTCTGTAGCTGATGTCAACGCAACCTGTTTCTGAAACAGTAGCGCCTTTAGTCTGCTCAGCTTGTCATAATTAACATTAATAGTATCAATGTGAGGCCATATGTCTGATACTTTTATCTCTCGTGTGGGGGGGAACAAAACATGCCCACAACACGTAACGACCTTAGAGACTTAAATTGCGTAGGCAATCTTTGGTCGCAGACAGCAACAGCTTTGGTCGCTCAGCACCACATAACTTCCATTCAAAAGTACTAGAAATGCTGGTCGAATCAAATGGATGGGAGTACCCTTCAGAAAACAGGCCAAGTTCGCGACCCCCACTTTGCAAAGGCCGTGAAGGGACACCTGCTTGCAAATCATTGAATTACTGACAGTAGTCTTGCATTCGCTTCCGCTAATAAAGACCTCTGTTTCCCAGTTCAGACACTT
The DNA here is from genome assembly GCF_031143425.1 of Pleurodeles waltl. Classification (NCBI taxonomy): domain Eukaryota; kingdom Metazoa; phylum Chordata; class Amphibia; order Caudata; family Salamandridae; genus Pleurodeles; species Pleurodeles waltl. The sequence goes on along the minus strand of NC_090442.1, from coordinate 889,778,925 downwards.
GCTATCAAAGGGCAACTCCCACTCTTCTTTAATATAGCTATCACCCAGTCGCTCGTACCTGCCAACGGCATGATGTTTCAGGCATTTTGAAAAATGAAAAGTGGAAATGGGCAGATTAATGATGCCATGTAAGAGCCATACTGTTTAAGGAGTCTCTGCAACCGTGAAAGGCAGCTTTTCTAACTTCTCTATATGGAGCATGGTGAAACTCGCTTCCCTTTTAGCCATTGTCTGCTGTTCTTTGGATAAATTAAAAGCAGTGAACAGTTCACTGCCGTTAATATATTACCATGGAATTTGGCATTTTTCAATGTCTGTAACCTCCAACCTAACTGCATGATGGAACGCAAATGAATTTGTCCATGATATAAACAGGAAATGTCTGACTGATTGATATCTATCGTAGACGACACTATGGGGGTCATTCCAACCCTGGCGGTCGGTGTTAAAGCTGCGGCCAAACCACAAACAGGCTGGCGGGAAAAAAAATTGAATTCCGACCCTGGCGGAAACCACCAACAGCGACCGCCACAACAACACACCGCCCGCCACGGCGGCACAAACAAACAGCGCGGCGGTCACCGCCAACAGACAGGCGGGAGACAATGTACCGCCCACTCTATCACAACCTACCAATCCGCCACCTTTTCCGGTGCGGTAGCCCCGCCGATAAAAACACGGCGGAAACAGCCATTTCGAAGGGAAAGCGCTCACCTCCATACAGCCCACGAGGAATCAGGACAGCATGGAACCCGAACTCCACATACTCCCAGCGATAGTGTTCCTACTCCTCTATCAGGAGCACTAACGCCGGCGCAGAAGACAACGGTGAGTACTGCACCTACGACACAGTGGAGGGGGGAGGGGAAATTATTACGGGTACACACATACGCGACACACCCACCCTCACCCTCACCCACTACAACACACACATCAATGCATAGCAACACATCAGAGTGACACCCCCCGAACCCCCCGGAAGAATGCAAATACAAAAGGAAATGATTCTAAACCTTGGAATATATTGTAATACTGCCAAAAAAATATATAAACACATCAAAAACTCTTATATACATAAATGTACAAGTCAGAGCATTGTAGCAGGCATTGTTCGTGGACCACTGGGCCCAAATCACATGGGCAAAGTGAGGTTGAGTCCGCCCAGGTGGCACTGTCCTACCTGGGTGGGTCTAGGTGGTCAAATTATGAAGTATGACACTATATAGTGTGTGAGACCACCTAGTCCGTAATAGGAACTCCCCCGGTGTCTCTCCCCGCGCATGCACTCTGCAGTTACTTACTGACATTTCACTGACATTACCCTTCCAAATAGGAACACGTACAACCTAGGGCTACGCTGGTACCCGCAACGCCCTCTTTAGAGAACCCCGTACTTTCTTGTGTACTTTGGGCTTCCCACTGTTACATCCTGGGGAGTGCAAAGCCACAGTCTCACAAGTGGATAACAGTCTCCACTGGTTCTGGAGGGGGCCTGGTGCCCAGAGTGCTTTGTGCAGCCCTGTCCGACACAGATGCGGGCCAGCCCCTGCCACTCATGGGCCAGCGGTACTTGAGATGAAGGGCCCAGTTCAGCGGTTCCTGAGATGAAGGGCCCAGCGCAGCGGTGCTTGAGATGAAGGGCCCAGTTCAGCGGTGCTTGAGACGGCGTTGCCCAGCGCAGCGGTACTTGAGATGAAGGGCCCAGTTCAGCAGTGCTTGAGACTGCGGTGCCCAGCGCAGCGGTGCTTGAGATGAAGGGACCAGTTCAGCGGATACGGCCATGGCGGGGAGGTCATTTGCCACCTGTCCTGTGGCTGGCGGGGCCCTCCTGGGCTGCAGTGCCGGGCCTGCTGGTGGCCTCCTGCCCACCTGGGATGGGGCTGGCGGGGCCCTCCTGGCCAGCTGGGCTGATGGCGGTGTTGTCGGGCGTGCTGCCCTTCCCAGCCTTCCCTGATCGCCTGTGGCCCTTCCCCACCTTGGGCGGTGTGCCAGCTGTCTCCACACTTCCTGCTGCAGCCATGGTAGGGGTTTTAGTCCCTGGTGTTTTCACCCTCTCGCGCCGGCCACTGCCTATCTTGGGATGTTTCTCCGGGGGTGGGCTGCCCGTGCCTTGGCTTCGTACCGAACTGGCTGCCCTGGAGGGTGAGGCACTCCACAGTCCAGGGCAGACTGTGATGACAGGGGCCGGTTTTGTCGTGGCTGAGGTGCTAACTGTAGTCCTATGACATGGACGGGGTGGGGGACTTGGAGGAAAGAGGTTGAGTTTGGACAGGAAAAGCTTTTTAGGAGCAGTGGGACGGGTAGGTGTAGTGGGTATGGGAGTGGAGGAAGAGGTTGTGGTTGTAGGAGTTTTAAGTCTGGTGTCTTTGGGTGCAGGTGCTTGGGTTGGAGGCTGTCGTGAGGTGGATGGCTGTTGGGTGGGTGGCTGCCTGCGTTTGTGTATCTTGGAAGAGGGGGTCACAGACACACTGGGAGAGGACACAGGGGACGTGTAAATGGTAGTGGGGGTGGTGAGTGCACGTGTGCGGGGGGTGCTGGTGTGTGTGCTGGTGATGGACGTAGTGGCTGAAGATGTGCATGCAGGTGTGAGTGGAGACGTGACAGGGAGGGAGGAGGGAGACGAGGAGGAGGGGGACACAGTGGAGGCAGTGGGTGTTGGTATGTCTGTATGTGGATGTTGCTTGTGTGAATGCCTGTGTGATGTGTGGTGCTTATGTCTGGCTGAGCTTCCCTTGGGTGTTGAGGTGTGTGCAGGCTGGTCTGATGGTGTGTCTGGGATAGGCAGAGGTACAGGTGATAGGGTATGGGTGGAGGAAGTTGGAGGGGGGAGGCTAGAGACAGGGACAATGGCTGCCATCAGTGCTGAGGCCAGAGTCTGGAACGATCGCTGAAGGGCAGCCTGACCAGAATGAATGCCCTCCAGGTATGCATTACTCTGGTGCACCTCTCTTTCGACACCCTGGATGGCATTCAAAATGGTAGACTGCCCAACAGTGAGCGTCCTCAGGAGGTCAATGATCTCCTCACTGAGGGCAGCAGGGGTGACCGGGGCAGGGCCTGAGGTGCCTGGGGCGAAGGAGATGCCCACCTTCCTGGGTGAGCGGGCACGGGGCAAACGCTGAGAGGCTGCTGGGAGGGCGGTGCTGGTGCGGTGGGTGGCGGCTGTACCTGTTGTTGCGGGGGGCACACATGTTGCCGCCACCACAAGGGAGCTCCCTTCAGAGGACAAGTCGGTGTCACTGATGTCTGCCCGAGTCCCCGCTGTGGAGCTCCCCTCGCCCTCTGTCCCACTGGTGAATTCGGAGTCCGTTGCATGGCCCTCCATGGCCATGTGGGATGCAGCTCCCTCGTGCTCCGATGCCACTGCTCCTCCGCCTGATGATGCTAATGCACACATGAACAGGAAGACCACAAAAAAGGGGGGGGGGAGAAAATAAAGACATGTTGAGTGCATGCATTGGCGACACCGTTGGCGGAAAGGACAGACACAGAAGCCCCCTGCACTACGCCGCGCACTTTGGGTTGACTACTCAATCCGTGGGACATGGCCTACAAGCCTATGGATGACATCTGCACACATAGATGACACAGGGCCATGAATAGCTGTGCTTGGCACCCTACAGAGGTGGGGGGCGGGGGCACAGGGCCATGCCTTACGGAGGGGCCTAGCCTACAGAAATCACCCTGGCCTAGGGATACCCACAGCCCTCCTCCCCCACCCAGACACCTCCACTGCGCACAAAGTCACCAGGATGAGAGTGTACTCACCCCCTTGTGTCTGCTGTGATGTCCTCACGCGCCCATCCAAATCAGGGTAGGCCACCGCCAGGATCCGTGACATCAGGGGGGTCAAAGTCCGACTGGCACCCCTCCCACGTTGGGAGGCCATCCCCAGCTGAGCCTTCGCCGTCTTCCTGCTCCAGCAGCGGATGTCCTCCCATCTCTTCCGGCAGTGGGTGCCCCGTCTGTGGTGGACCCCCAGGGTCCGGACGTCCATGGCGATGGCACGCCAAATATCGATCTTCTGGTGGGCGCTGACCTATGTGAAATGTACAGGGGGAGAAAAATAGTCATCACCTTCTGCACGCTCAATGTGAGTGGCCCCCCATCCCTACCCTTGCCATGTGGCACATGCTCTCACCGTCGTTTGATGCATGCCTCAATCGCTCCCCTCCCCACCATCTTTCATCCACCCCACTCAACACAGGCATTGCCCACAAAGCATGGTCCCAGTGTACTTACCTGTTGGTCTGGAGGACGTAGTGCGTACTGGGGGAGGACCCCATCCACAAGTTTCTCCAATTCCTGAGCAGTGAAGGCAGGGGCCCTTTCCCCAGTCGCATGAGCCATTGTCTCTTCCAGACCGAGGTCACAGCAGCACTTGCAGTGTAGGTCCTCTCCTGTCGAAGATCAGGTATCGAGTGATTAAGCAGATATAAAATGGCGGCCACGCCCGCAGCGGTGCGTACCGCGGCGGTGCGTACCGCGACCTCTGGCGCACATCGTCATTGGCTCCTGAGACCCATAGGGTCTAATGTTAACCAATGCTGCTTAGCGCCGCGGTCTTCGACCGCCTACCGCCACGGTGTGCCACGCCAGCGCAGTTACCTCACATCCCATTGTCGCACTTCACAGGTCAGGCAGCCGCCATTTCAGGGGCCCACATGGCTTACTTTCTACTGCGTCACACATACCTAGGCCTTGCATCAACACTCATACAAACCATTCAATGGATTGAGAATCGTGTTATGCGCAAGCTGTGGTTACGTACCTGTGGGTTGATTGACTCTGTGCTCGCTGTTGTTCTTCATAGGCACCGTCCGCTGGGACATGCGAGGAGATGGCGGAATCTTCCCGTGTACAGACCGCTGGTGTACCTGTCGACAATGGAGGAAAGACATGTCATACTGACATACAGGCTTGACCGAGCCACTATTCATGAAATGTGTGCCCAGCTGGAGCCAGACCTGATGTCACCAATCCGCCAACCCACAGGGATCCCCCCTCAAGTGCAGGTGCTGTCAGTGCTCCATTTCTTTGCAAGTGGGTCATTTCAAACAACAGTGGCCATATCATCAGGGATGTCCCAGCCTATGTTTTCCAAGGTGTTGTCCAGAGTGTTGTCTGCCCTGCTGAAACTAATGCGCAGCTACATCGTTTTCCCTGAGGTGGGGGATTTGCCAACAGTGAAGGATGATTTCTATGCCCTTGGACATATCCCCAACATCATAGGTGCCATTGATGGGACCCATGTGGCTTTGGTTCCCCCACAGAGGAGTGAACAGGTGTACAGAAACAGGAAGAGTTATCATTCGATGAATGTACAGATGGTGTGTTTGGCAGACCAGTACATCTCCCATGTTAATGCCAAGTTCCCTGGCTCAGTGCATGACGCGTACATCATGCGGAATAGCAGCATCCCTTACGTGATGGGTCAACTCCAGAGGCACCGTGTGTGGCTAATTGGTGACTCTGGTTACCCCAACCTGTCATGGCTACTGACCCCAGTGAGGAATCCCAGGACAAGGGCAGAGGAACGATACAATGAGGCCCATGGGCGAACTAGGAGGGTGATCGAGCGGAAGGCCAGGTTCAGGTGCCTCCATATGACAGGTGGATCCCTATTCTACTCACCAAAGAAGGTGTGCCAGATCATCGTGGCCTGCTGTATGCTTCACAACCTGGCTTTGCGATGACAGGTGCCTTTTCTGCAGGAGGATGGTCCAGATGGTGGTGTTGTAGCAGCTGTGGAGCCTGTGGAGAGTGAAGACAAGGAAGCCGAAGAAGACGACATAGACAACAGGAACACAGTAATACAGCAGTATTTTCAATGACACACAGGTAAGAATAGACACCGGCATATTACATATATTAAAACACTACTACCTCTCTACTGTCTGTCCTTTTCCCCCAGTGTATGGTAACTGAGTTGTGACTTTCCCTTCCGATTTCAGAGATGTGGGCCCCACTGCGTGACATCTGCTTTGTTTCCCCATGGACTACAGCTGTGTGACAGTGGTATGTTGGCATCACAATGTAAATAAGCATTTTGGCACGGTAATGTCTAATACATTTGTATAAAATCACAGCCAGACTCCTGATTGTTTTGTGCAACAACTGTGTTTATTACAGTGCTCTATATTGGTGGGTGGTTGCAAATCGGTGAGGGGTGATGGTGGAGGATTGTCCATGGCAGAGTCCAGAATATTTGTATCACAGTTGCATTGTCCAAATGGCTATGGGAAGTGGAGCAGGGGCAGTTTAAGGATGGACAGGGTGACAATGTGGGACAGTGGGATGACAATCAGGGAGGTATCCTTTCCTGGTGGGGTCTTGGCATCTTACTCTGTCTTCTTCCTGGATCTCAGGGCCCGCTTGCGGGGTGGTTCTCCTTCTGCAGGGGGTGGGGTGCTGGTGGCCTGTTGGTCCTGTGGCGGGGCCTCCTGTCCACTAGCGCCGGCAGAGGTGGTAGGCAATTCTTGGTCCATGCTAGTGTCAGGGGCCCTTTGTGGTGCCACAGTGTCCCACAATGTGGTGACTATCTGATTCAGAGCCCCTACAATGGTGCCCAGGGCGGAAACTGATGGTTCGTAGTTCCTCCCTGAACCCCAAATACTGTTCCTCCTGCAGGAGCTGGATCTCCTGAAACCTGGCCAGGACCGTCGCCATCGTCTCCTGGGAATGATGGTAGGCTCCCATGATGGAGGAGAGGGCCTCGTGGAGAGTGGGTTCCCTGGGCCTGTCCCCCCCCGTCGCACTGCAGCCCTCCCAGTTCCCCTGTTTCCCTGGGCCTCTGTCCCCTGGACCGTGTGCCCACTACCACTGCCCCCAGGTCCCTGTTGTTGTTGGGGTGGTGGGTTAACCTGGGTGCCCTGTAGTGGTGGACACACCGCTGGGTGGGTGCTGTGCTGGTGTTCCCAGAGGGGGGAAGGTCTGCTGTGGCCTGTGGCTGTCTGAGGGGAACCAACTGTCCCGAGGTCCCCGATGGGCCGGGCTGGTCATCTAGATCCAGGTCGACAGAGGTGCTGTCATCACTGTTGGCCTCTTCTGGGGGTGGAGTGGACATTTGTGGACCCTCCTGCGCGGTGACGTGGCGTTCGGGTCCTGCAGGGTTATAAATGGATGGTTATTGCATCTGTGTGTGCCATAGCGTGCAATGGGTGGGTGCCCGTGTACCCCAGTGCTGGCATTCCTGTGTGGGGGCTTTTGTGACGGTGGTTTGGGGGGGGGATGGGGATGTGCAGTGGGCATGCTTTGGTGATGGGTGTCCATGCTTTGTGGTCGCATGCAGGGCTTGGGGTTGGGATGGGTGGGTTGTGATGGTGAGACATTTACAAGGAGTAAGTGTGATGGGGTGAGGGTGAGGGTGGGGGTATGAGTTTACATGCTGGTGGGGTGGGGGGGATGAAGTAGTGAAGGTGAGACTTACCAGAGTCCATTCCTCCAGATACTCCTGCGAGGCCCTCAGGATGCAGGATCGCCAAGACCTGCTCCTCCCATGTTGTAAATTCTGGGGGAGGAGGTGGGGGTCCGCCACCAGTCCGCTGCACCGCGATGTTGTGCCTGGATACCATTGAACGCACCTTCCCCCGTAGGTCGTTCCACCGCTTCCTGATGTCGTCCCTATTTCTTGGGTGCTGTTCCACAGCGTTGACCCTGTCGACTATTCTGCTCCATAGCTCCATCTTCCTGGCAATGGTGGTGTGCTGCACCTGTGTCCCGAAGAGCTGTGGCTCTACCCGTACAATTTCCTCCACCATGACCCTGAGTTCATCCTCAGAAAACCTGGGGTGTCTTTGCGGTGCCATGGGGTGGTGTGGGTGATGTGTGGGGTGGATTGTGTGGTGCTAAGTGTGGTGATGTGTATTGGTGTGTTGTGTGAAGTGCGTGGTAATATTGCTGGGTGTATGTAATATGTGCGTCTGGGTGCTCGGTTCTCTATTTCTCTGTGAGTGGTCCCGATTCTCTAGGAGTGGAGGTTTGTGGGTGATGTGGGTGGTGTTTTATATTTAATTGGGTGTGTGGGAGTGGTGTGTGTATGTGTATCAGGTGTGTGTGTTTCGAATTGTCCAATGTGGCTGTGTTTTGTAAGTGTGCGTGTATTTTGAGCGCGGCGGTGTGTACCGCCAATAGAATACCGCGGTTGAAAGACCGCCGTGTGGATTCGTGTGTCGTGATAGTGTGGGCGTATTTCTGTTGGCGTGACAGTGGAGGTTTGGTCATCATCAGTTTCTCGCTGGCCTTTGGTGTGGCAGACTTTTGTGGATGTCTGTATTTTGGCGGATTGCCTGTTGTGGGTCAGAATGACCGTGGCGGTTTACCGCGGCCGAGGCGGTATGTTGGCGGTCTTCTGACAGCGGTAAGCGGCTTTTACCGCCAGGGTTGGAATGACCCCCTATGTTTGTTAGTGAATAAATCCTGTCGGACCAAGTGTTCATGCCTTTATCAACAACAGCTAAAGCCTTTTCTAAATTTTCTCTATCTATTTGCCTTAGGCGTGCAGCAGCTTCGATCTGAGAGAGCTTCCAGATCTCGTTGTACATAGCATAAACCAATCTCGTAGAGCGCTGTTTTCTAGGACCAAGCAAAAAGTCCTGCAAGTCTACATCTTCAAAAAGAGTGTTAAGATGTTCTTTAACTGTGGCTAACGTGTTAGACCGTACCCATTATTGCCACAGTTTGCCCACACTGTATGTTGTAACTATACCCGTGTGTTGACCCGAGACGAAGCAAGGGTCTGGCCTGCTGATCTTGAAACCCCCAGAGGAATTAAAAAAACATGCCTGACATTCATTGGTGTCTATTGGCCAAATTAACCACCCTCTGGAACTAAAAAGTGAAGAATTATAAGTACCACCCTGAACCTTTGCATCTAGTTCATCCACGGGAAGTATTGCCAATCATTGAACTTCGCTGGTGAGGGGATACAGGGCGTGTTCATTTCTTTCATTTTTGCTAACTCCAGACAGGATGTCTGCTGAATGGTGTCATTTAAAAAGATAATTTGCACAGGAATCAGGCACGCTCTAAATAAAGCTTCTCTACCCCGTATTTGCCAATCTTGTGTTCCCCATAAGCTCTTTAAATCAACAGTGTTCTTCCAGTATTCTTAACCTTCAACTGTGAGACGGGAAACAAAGGACACTGAATAAATCAGTTTTGTATCAGTTAGGAAAATTTTCCCTAATTTTTGAAGGAGGTAAATTGAAATATTACAACGCTGAATTTTTTGTGTCATGCCCAGTAAAATAAGTAAACTTGAATATATAGTTTTTTGGGCTCCCCACTGGTGGTGAAGAACAGTGTTCCCACTGTGTGTAGTTAACTATTGCTCTGTGTCTAGTAGCACGGTGCAAGAAGTAATGTCCCCAGTTATTATAACAGAACTTTTCCCCATAATTTATTGTATGTCTATATACATCAACACTTTCAAATACTGAATAGTCCTTTATTTCAGTTAACATAGAATCAACTGACTGGACATCCCAATCATCAGATACAACACCAGGTGTAGTAACATCTGTCATAGAAATTTTGAATACATATAGAATAGAATGACCTCAGTAGGCCCGTATATATATCAAATGGAACGTTGTCCCACACAATACCATCAGGAATTGGCACAGCTGAAATGTTCACAAGGAACAAGTCTCTTCAGACCTTATGTGAGGAATGATATGGAGTTAAGACTTCATCCACAAGCTCAACTGAGGAGCACTCAGGAAGGTAATGACCATTTATAAGTAGAAAGAAAACAGTCACAAAGCCAATCCATAGGAACAATGCAAAAAATGTCCATAAATAGTTCCACGGGTGTGTCAAATAGTTAATTTTAAGCCATATGTATAGCTTACAAGTCTTTGATAAATTGTTTATTACTGGAGTGGATGAGTCTGAAGAAAAATCATCAGTGTCAATGAAATAACCAGAGGCACTCTCTGCAAAAATGAAAGCAGGTGCATTACTGGTAGATTGATCCACTTCCTGTGGAGGCTCATGGTAGACGGTGTCATCAGTCTGAGTAGTGTTGGTGTAAAAAACAGCCAAATCTTGGACAGGGGCTGTCATTGGTGCGGTAACTGGAATCAGCAAGAGCTCATTCTCTGCCCTCCCCATGGTCGAGGAGGTGTTTGAAACATCGTTGGACATTGTTATGTAGTCCGAAGTAGTATTAATTCTACTTTGAAGAGGTATATCCAGTTGGATAGCTAGAGGGAATTGGGAACTACCCAAGGGACCTCTGGGTCTACTGTGCAGGATCAGCCACATGGTGAACTTTGACGTCATCAATGGGAAATTAATCTGTTCTGGAACCAGGCAGTGGCAGTAAGATGACAGTTCTGATACCTTTTACTCCCAGGACCGGGACCGGTGCTCTGTAGGATGGACTGAATTCCTTCTTCACAGCGATCTTCTCACAAATCAGATCCCCGACTTTAGGAATCCAGCCAGTGGAAGTTGTTGGTAAATCCCTTATTCCTAAAGTGGCAGCACTGGTGGATGATTTATCAATCCAAAATTGTTGAAGCTCCTGTAAGACAGTGAGACGTTCATTTATGTCAAAAGGCATGTCTACTGCCACCAAACCAGGGCCATGAAGATCTGGGACATACATAGGGATCCCAAAGAGAACCTCATAAGGAGTGTGTCCCGCCAAGGACCTTCTTGGCTGATTGTTCATTGCTCTCTGAACTCTATATAGGTGATGAAGCCAACTGCAGCCAAAACCTAATACTCTAGCTGTTAAGGACTACTTTAGATCATGGTTCTGCCTCTCCACGACCAAATTTCCATTGGGAAGGTATGGTGAGAAGTAATGGAGTTCAAAACCCATCATCATGGTGTCCCTGAATGCCTTAGAGGCAAATGCAGGGCCCTGGTTCGAATGGAATGCTGCAACCGCATATATACCAATAAAGATCAGAAAGTCTTTTATAACAGTTTGAGCATCAGCCGACCGATGGGGCCATACCCACAGGAATCTAGAACAAGAATCAACCGCTACTAAGATGTACTTGTATGCACCATCAGGCTGGAGTGGACAGCAATGGCCCAGGTACACACAATGTAGTTGCCTGCTGGACACTAAGAGGGATGTCTGCGGTGGGTGTTTGATATTGGAGCCCTTAATTTGCTGGCAAATATCACAACAAAGGATGTATTGTTTTGTCTGTTTGTATAGACCTGGCCACCAGAAGCGTTTCTGTAAGAGTGTTACTGTGGCCGAAATACTAGCATGTGCAAAAGCAACACCCTCATGCGCTGCTTTTATTAATCCAAGTCTCTGGTCTTCGTTGGGGATCACTCGATCCCCAACTCCTGGAACTGTAGCATAAGCAACATTCTGTGTACTGATGTGGTAAGAATATTTTGTAGGTTATGCTTTTGGAAGAGACTTGCCTTCAGCCGAAGTTTTCAAGGAAGTCAGTATTTCATTATCCAATCTCGTCTGAGAACGAGTCACTGCAGCCACAGAAGCCGTAGTTACTGCAGATTTGGCTGCTTCATCAGCCAAAGTGCTACCGATAACATGTATTCCTACACATTGGAGGCCCAGTGTATGTACTACATGGACCCATGGTAGCTTATCTTTAAGATCATCCACCCTCCCCCACAAAGTTTTGTGTTTTATGGCGTTCCCCTTGAAATCTCTGAACCCGTTCAGTTTCCAGTGATTAAGGTAATTATTTAGGACTGGATGCAGTAGTATGAGTCACAGACTATCAAAGTCGGCTTTCCAGACTCTGTGTGTTCTAATGATAGTAGAAGAGCTTTAAGTTCAGCCAGCTGAGCTGTGCAGTCCCCTAAGGTCTGAGTGTAGGTATTATGAGGGTGGAAAACTCCATCCTTCATCACTCCACCTACGGCTGCACAAGCGGCTGAATATTGATGTTTGGTACCTACATCTGGTTGCGCTGAACCATCAGTATAAATGACAGCATGGTATCTGTCAAGTGGTAAAATATCTAGAGGAGCAGATACTCCTGTTCATATTGGCGATATTCTTGTGTCTAAAGTTTTGGATCAAAGATGTAGTCAACATCACTAGCCATCAGGGAGGTAGCCCACTGAATCCAATGTGGATCTAGTGCTTTAGCATTAGGAACACTTACTTTAGTGACAGCCTCTAAGGCTGGCACTGGGGAACTACAAAAATGCGTTTCTCTTGGGCAAGTGGCCTCTCCTTAATGACAGCAATCTGAACTGCAGTCAGAATTTTTACTGTAGGTGCAAAATGCTGTTCTGTATTAGAGCATAAATGGGATTTGTATGCTATGGGCACTCTGTCACCCACGTTATAGGTGACATAAGTAAATCCAATGGCACCAGCAATTATTCTGATGACCAAATTTGTTTTGTTGTCTCGTGTGTGTAGGTGTTTGGCTTCTAGCATGTCCTGTTGCAAGTCCCTAAGGATGCATGTATGTTCAACTGTCCAGTGTTTGCTAGAAACATCTGGGAGTATTAAGTTGTAAAGTGGCTTGATACGTTGTGCGTAATCAGGAATGTATGTTCTGCCAAAATTAAAGAAGCCATGTAATGACTGAAGCTTCCTGAACGTATTAGGTGGGTGCAGTTGTGCACATTTCTCTAAGAAGTGTGGGGCCAGGCTCTTCCCCTCGTTTGATATTTCATATCCCAGGAACAATACACTGAGAAAGGCTATCTTACTTTTCTTGAAATTAAATTTTTAACCGAGGTCTGAAAATCCTAAAATGATCTGATCGACCCTAACAAGATGAATGGTAAGGTCGTGCGTGAGATAGATGTCATCCACATAGGATAACGCCTCGGGATCAAGATCATGTAATATCGAAGTTACACAGGCTGAGAACAGTCCTGGGCTGTTCTTATAGCCTTGGGGTAAATGGAAAAAGTGTTTCTGTGAGCTAAATGATAATGCACTCACCTCCCGACTTTCTTGTACTAAGTTTTGGCAGAAAAACCTGTTTGAAATATCCAACTTTGTTTTGTATTTGTTGCGCAATATATTATTAATAAGTGCAGTGCTATGTGAATTTTGTATAGCATATGTGCGTGTATGACTGTTTAAGTGTCTGTAGTCTAAGACTATTTTGTATGAATGATCAGGTTTTGCAACCGGGAATAACGGGTTATTCATCGCAGATGTGCAGGGCTCTATTACTCCCTGGAACTCGAGCTGAGTGAGGATCTCCCTCACTGGAGCTTTAGCTTCGTGTTTAACAGGATATTGTGTATTGTGGCTGAGGTAGGGTTGTGGATCTGATAGGTATTTCATGACAAGGAGAATCCTTGTCCCAACCTACATGATTGCGGTATAGTACAGGAGCCTGCATTAAACCCCATTCAACAGCATAGGCTTGCTTTACCGCCTCCGGAACAAGATCAGAGAAAGAAGGCAAAATTACATCTTCCCCATGTGGGAGCTTACGGACGTGCTCAGGTGGCCAGTGTTTCTCGGCCAATAGGATATCACAATTAAGTTCATACCAGACTATTACTTTAATAGTGCGCTCCATATCTCTCTCAATCTGAATTTTTAAATCATAAACCCTATCGGGTGGGAGTATGCGCCCGTCTGCAGCCTCAACCGAAATGAAATCACTAGTTGCTGTTGCATCCAGATGATCTTTCAGACTCTAGCGACATATCGTGACCTCTGCTACGCTGTCTAACAGTGTCACTGCCCATGTCATGTTCTTCAGCAATGCTCTCAAGTGTATTGACATTTTTAATTGTCAGTGCTGCCACCTTTTTCTTTTTAAACTGTGGCTTCTGTTGTGGGTGGGAACTTCTTTTTTGTCTGCAGACTGTGGTGAGTCTTTCTTTTGTTTCACGTATTCAGGACGTCGATTTAAGATGGCCCCCTCTCTCGCTACGTCTATCCTGTGCGTCCTGAAAGGAACAAGAGAGACGTGTATCAGAATATCTGTCAGGAGATTTTATATTTTCTCTATTCCTGAGAGTATATCTCCTTTCGGAGTTCTCCGGATGTGGGGAATCCGCTCTCCTATTTCTTCTATCTTTAACCTGTTTCTGCTTATCCCAGAGCTTTTTGGAATTTTCTTGTGCTTGTTTAGTACCTTCGTTAAGGGTGGTACACTGCACTTCAAGCTTCTTCGGTTTGGCTCCCATACTATCCCGTCCTACACTAGTATAGATTTCGGAAATAACTTTCAGTAGTTCTCTTTCCTGGTCCAAATGTGGAATCTCTTGGAGACGCTGGTGTATAGCCAGTGCTACCGCCTCTCCTTTAATGTTATTTAGTATTATTAAGGAGACTGCGTCAAAGCTATGCATTAATTTCATCCCCAAATCTAGGGCTGGTGCAGCCCCGCGCTCATCCTGCATTTGTTTTAACACTTCTGGTAAATTGGCAAGTGTTGGGGTGCCGTGTGGTAGTATATATTGCAGCGAAGACTGGACCCCATGTGGCGCAGTCATCCACCTAGGGAACCATCCCTAAGGGCAAGCACATGGTGAGAATTCTATGTTTCTCCTGTGGTCCCATATGGGGAAACAGCTTCCAGCTGATTTGTTTTCTGGGCTATGCAGAACATTATTTTCGCTCGTTCTGTGGGTACTTTACCCATAATGGTATGTACTGTATGTGGATTTATCCCAGTAGTCAATTGGTATCCAGCAGCTGCTGACGTTGCTGGACATGCTGGTATTATGTTCAATGTCCGCATTATGAATTTAACTAGTCTTCTGTAAAGTGTTACTAATTCAAGAAATAAGTTTTGCAGGTCTGCTGCCTGCATATTTTGTATACCTGGGTGAGGTGTGTATGTGGCCACGTCGGTCCATCATTTCATAAAGGACTTAATCTCACGTGTTGTATTACATGTGGTAGGGCACCTTCAAACCAGTTCTAATGCTTTTGATAAGTAATTGGTATTTCCAGATACTGGTTTGCTTGGTACCGTTGAGGTACGTTCGTAATGTTATATGCATGGAATGTGTCTGATCTGTCATTTTTCGTAGGAAATGTAACCCAAGAATAAAATGCTTCTGTTTGATATGCTTCACTAGCTTCTACTATGAATGTAATATCCCCGCCCTCTTCTGTTAAGCCATGCGCTACTAAATGTAACGTTAAAGCCTGTCTAGCATTTTCGGGAATGTCTATGGCGTTAGCCATAATGAAAAACTGAGTAAAGAGATGTAACACCAATTGGGGAGCAAAGTCCATTTAATGAGTTCAAGCTCAAACAACCTACAACTTAATTAGGTGGTCCCTGTTCAGCTGAGGATGATTTTCCCAAGACCACGGACGTCTCAGTTTAATGATACCTAGGGTACCTGTAGAATGTGAGACTGTGACTATTGGGTTATACGTAAATTAGTGCCTAATCACCATCGTTGGTGGCACCATGTCGTAGTTGGACTCTTGCTCTAGGCAAGACTGCTGGTTCAAGGATGACAGTACTTATGTTTGTAGTCACCTATGCCAATCCTACAACAGAACGCAAACTGTTGTCCCAACCCTTTCGGCTCACAAGCAGTACCTCACCAAAAACTCAAAACAGTCAAAGGTGATTTGTGGCAGCCTTTACGCATGGACTCAGAAATGTGACATCTAAGGGAGTATCGTGGTTAAACGGAGATTACCCCTTCCTCACATAAACAACATGTCTCAATCACACACAGGCAATGAAGAAGATGCAGTAAAGTTTCAATAGGTTTTATTTTAGTAAAACTGCAATCCGTGATAAGTTGCATGGGCTGCAATGATTAAGATAATGATCAGTGCAAGAAACAGAATGGTAAAGACAAAGGTCATTGATACGAAGAACCCCACCATCTTGCAATATCATGAAATGACATGAAGCGTGTTATAGGTCCTAATACCCTAGCATGTAGGCCTAATCTCTGACCTAAAAGAGAGCTAGGTATGTGAAACCTCAATCTGCCAATGCCATGTCCATGAGAAGAGCCCCCAACCCTTGTTACCTTGGAAATGAGGTCTCTATCTCAGACTCCACAGGAACACGAAGACTCGGTCAGTGTCAAGGCGACGTGCAGCATCAGTAGCAGCGATGGCTTCTGGTCGGAATCCCTCTAACTATCTGATAAAGTGAGGAGTATTTATACAGATCTACTTGTACCCCTGACGTAGGTTCGTTTCCAAACAATAGATAACAAGGCGAGCTTGGGATGGTAATTTATATAAACAATCCTTTGAAAGCATGAAGAGGGAAAGCACCTAAAGTGAACATCTACAATTTGTTTGTATTTGTCACCTGATCTTGACGACTTAGCGTGGTGACACTGATAATGCAAATCAAAACATGGGTCTAAGTCAAAACAAGGCAGCCATCTTAAAAGAATTAATTAAATAAATGTGCTAAAACAGAGCAAGCTAAGTAAGGTAAAAGTCACTGGGTGACTTGGACACGAGTCCGCAAGCCATAGGCTAATCTAACTAGTGTAATCCATTACAACAAACTAGGATTCACTACAAAATGTTGTCCCTCAATACTTCCAGGTGACTCTGGCTACCCAAACCTATCGTGGCTGCTGACCCCGGTGAGGAATGCCAGGACAGCGGCTGAGGACCATTATAATGAGGCACATGGGCGAACCAGAAGAATAATCAAGCGGACCTTCGGCCTCCTGAAGGCCAGGTTCAGGTGCCTCCATCTGACAGGTGGATCCCTGTGCTACTCAACAGGAAAGGTCTGCCAGATAGTAGTGGCATGCAGCATGTTGTACAACCTAGCCCTCAGACGATGTGTGCCTTTTCTGCTGGAGGTGGGTACTGAAGAAGACCCTGTGGCAGAAGTGGACCCTGAAGACAGTGAGGATGAGGAGGCAGAGGATGAGGATGAGGACAACAGAAGATCAGTTATACGATAATACTTTGAATGACAAACAGGTGAGACAGTGGAACTGAACATTACTCTGACTATTGATTTATCTGTGTGCCAGTGGCATGATGGCATTCACTTCCTTTGCATATCAACTTACTGTCACCTATGGCTTCTCATTTTCTAGATGTTGGTGATATGACAACACTGTCCTGATGTGATCACTACAGACAGTTCCAGGTCATTATTTGTTAACTATCACAGTGTTCAGATCATTTGCACTTGATTTGACTGTTCCCACAAATGCACATTTAAGACACATAAAACAGTGTTACTCAAATTGTGTTCAAGGGTGTTTATTGTAGTGTTGTAAAATTGAGGGTAAAATGCAATGGAATGGGGTGATGGTGGAGGAAAGAACAGGGTATTATTCCCGTCAGTTTGTAGCACAGGTCCTGTGTCCAAGGGCCCATAGGTAGAGGAGCAATGGCAGTTCAAAGTGGACAAGGTGACAGAGTGGGACACAAGGGGGAAAATCAGGAGAGTCTCATTTCCTGGCAGTGGTCTTGGTCTTGGCATGTGTCTCTGGCTTCTGTCAGGTTTGCAGGGAATGTTTGTGGGGTGGTTCACTTTCTGCAGGGGGGGGTGCTGGTGGCCTGTGGGTCCTGTGGTGGGGCCTCCTTTCCACTAGCTGCAGCGGAATGCCAGGGCTGGTCAATAGACTAGCTAGTGGTAGGGGTCCGCTGCTGTGCAGTCCATTCCCTCATGATGTTGGCCATGTCTGCCAGCACCCCTGATATGGAGATCATGGTGGTGGTGAGGGCCTGCAAGTCCTCCCTGATCTCCTGATGGTGTTCCTCCTGCAGTCACTTGTTCTCCTGCATGTTGTTCAGAATCTGGCCCATCGTTTCCTGGGATTGTTGGTAGGCACCCAGGACATTGGTGAGTGCCTCCTCGAGGGTCGGTTCCCTGTGCCTGTCCTCCCCCTGGCGCACGGCGGTCCTCCCAGTGTCGCTGTTGCCCTGTGCCCCTGTCCCCTGAATGGTGCACTCACTGCCACTGACCCCAGGTCCCTGATTGTTTTGGGTATGAGATGTGGACTGGGGTCCCTGTACAGGTGGGCACACTGCTGATTGACGTGTCCTGGGGACAGAGGTTGGGTATGCTGGGTGGGTGCTGTTGTGTTGGTAACTGATGGGGGAGGCTCTGTGGTGGACTGGGAGTGGGCTGGGGTGAGTGACTGTCCAGTGGTCCCTGATGGGCCAGGTTGTTGATCCATATCCTGTAGTCCAGAATTATTGTCATCCCTGGGGGCATCTTCTGTTGGGGGACTGAATAGTTGTGGCATCTCCTCTCCACTGAAATTGGCTGGGGCAACTGTGGGGATGTAACTCATGTATTATGCTTCATCCCTGTGACATGCTGTACATCCATATCTTCCCCTCTATGGTTGCTTTTGCCCTGCCACCTTTGATTGTTTATGGTGATGTATTGTGAGATTGTTAGTTCCCCTATGCTGTGCATGCTTTGGTAATGGGTGTCCATGCAGGGCTAGGAGGGCTGTCCATATATTGGTATGCCATATAGGGCTGGGCATTGGAGTAAGTCATATGTGTAGGTACAGTGTGTGGGATGGAGTGAGGGTGTGTGATGGCATGCAGTTATGGGGGTGGTAAGTGGTAAATGTTGACTTACCATGGTCCAGTCCTCCGGCTACTCCAGCGAGTCCCTCAGGATGCAGCATTGCCAAGACTTGCTCCTCCCATGCTGTGAGCTGTGGGAGAGGAGGTGGGGATCCACTGCCAGTCCTCTGTATGGCGAGCTGGTACCTTGCTGCCATGGAACGCAACTTCCCCCGTAGGTCGTTCTACCTCTTCCTGATGTCTCCCTTGTTCTTGGATGCTGTCCCACGGCATTCACCCTGTCCACAATTCTCCGCCATAGCTCCGTCTTCCTTTCAATGGATATCTGCTGTACCTGTGCTCCAAACAGCTGTGACTCTACCCTGACTATTTCCTCCACCATGACCCGCAACTCCTCATCTGTGAAACAGGTGTGCCTTTGTGGGGCCATGGGTGTTGCGTGATGTGCGTAAGTGTGTGGGTGTTGGGTGGTGTGATTGAGTGTGTGGAGTGGAGTGCGTGAGGGATGTATGGGTGTGTGTGTATATTTGTCACAGTGGTCTTGATGTCTGTCTGGTGGCAATGATTTGTATTAGTAAAGGGTTGTGGGTAGTGTGGGTGTGTTTTTCATAGTGGTGTGAGTGGGTGGTTGTGGTGTGTTTATGGGTGTCAGGTGTATGTTTTTTTAATTGGCCAGTGTTGTGTAGTTTAGTATTTGGGTGTCCATTCTTAGCGCAGTGGTGTGTGCGCCAATGGTTTACCGCCGTTAAATGTCCGCCGTGGTGATTCGTGAGTCGTGATGTGGTGGGTGTAATTCTGTTGGCGTAACGGTATAATTGTTGGGACTGACAGTTTACCACTGACCTTTGGGCTGATGGATTTGTGTATGTGGCTGTATTCTGTCGGTTTGGTGTGTGTGTGTCGTAATATGCTGAATGGATATACGCTACTGCGGCAGTTTGTTGGCGGCCATCAGCATAGCGGTAACCATTTTTTACCACCAATGACATGATGAGGGCCTCTATCTCCTAGCTGGGCTAGGGTCTACAAATATGCCCAAATAAAAAATACATCAACAAAACCTCCAAAGGATCTAAACACAAACAGGAGGACTAGTCTGAGCAAGAGAAAATCCTTTTAAATCACTCAAGCTCTGAATGGCCTCCGTTAACTCCTCATTAAGCAAAGACCCAAGTTTAACATCCTCAGACCAGCAAACAAGATCAACAGTCACATGCCCTTCCTTGCAGCAGAAACCAGCTGCACAGTACATTATGGGATAGCAAATTGATTCTTCCAACTGCAAATCATCTCACAAGTCAAATCCAGATAAAAAAGTAAATGGGTAAAACCATACAGACACAGCGGATGCACCTTTGGAATGCCGTGAATCCTCACCTAGGTCTCTCACGCGTCTTCCCCTTCAATGCTTTATATTCAGGGACATAGCTTCAGGGAGGGGTGTTTGGGGTTTTACTCCCCCCAATAAATGAAGTTGGGTATGGTGAAGTGTCTGTCGGATTTCACAAGGAATTTTTAAACACAACAGGCAAAAGAAGCTCTCCTTCTCTGTTTTGAAAATCTTCAAAAATGTTTGTTATTTTATTAAAAATTGTGTTTTCTCTTTCTTGGTACCCCTACCAATGCGCATTTCTCTCCCTTTCCACTGCCTCTTAAGCCCCTTTCATAAGTCCTGCTGTCATAGGATGTATTTTGACATTATGGGGGTCATTATGACCCCGGCAGATGGTGGTAAAATGGAGAAAAGTATTGCCAACAGGCTGGCAGTACTTTTCCCCAAAATATGACATTGGTGGTTTGGCTCAAGCCAAACCGCCAATGTACCACACCGTCTGCCATGGCGGTAACGGCCGCCGGGCTGGAGGCTTCAGTCTCCAGCCCTGCAGCGGTCACTAGCCCACCTGCGGGATTGTGACCCCGCCTACCGCCATGGTGTTCGTGGCTTCCTTACTGCCACGAAAACCATGGCGGTAGGCACAGTCAGTGACAGGGAATTCCTTCCCTGTCACTGATAAGAGTCTTCCCTGCCTCCCAGCCCATCCCCTGGTTTCTCCCCACCTCCCGCCCTCTCCAGACCCCCCTTCACTCATGCACCTTCATTCACACACACACACACAAGCGTTCAAACACTCATTCTCACATCCAAGCATGCATGCAGACATCCATTCACACACACATCCACACACACTTACACACACACAGGCACACACGCATTCACACAACACAACATACACGCATTCACACTCCATACATGCACACACAAACACGCACCCGCACTCACGCACGCACAGACATACACCCCCCCCCACACACACACACACACCACCCTCCACCCTCCTCCCCTGTTGGAGCACCCGACTTACCTTTTGTGTGGGGGTCCTCCAGCAGGAAACAGGATGTGGCCCTGCTGCTAGCAGCAGCGTCCGCCAACAGAACACCACCAGGCTGTATAATGGGTCATGATGCGGTCTGAGGCGGTCTACTGACATGGCACTGCTGCTGGCAGCAGCGCCACCTTACCACCATCCAAATCCAGCTGTGGTCATAATACGGCTGACGGTTGGTATTCACAGCGACGGTCTTTTGTTATAATGAGGGCCTATATGCCAGTGTGATTATCGGAAAATATGAAGCTCACCCCACCCCAATCTTACTGACCAAGCTACGCCCGTTTATATTAGTTGTCCTCAGGTTGGTAACTTCGCTCCTTATACCCCTATGCTCCTTCTTCTCCAAGGAGAAACCGGGACTTCAAACCTATGCACAAGTCCAGTTAACCTTGGTAAGTGATAACGCGTCCAGCCCTTATGAATTACCTGTACCTGGACACGTTGGAGGTCGGTGAACCTTTTAGCCGAGTTGGGCTCTCCTCATCCTTGAATAGTCGGGCCACTTAAATCAATAATCAATAACTATTGTACGCGATAGCAGGTACTCAATTAATAGATCGAAATAACACATTAGGAATCAATAACAGTTGATATTTCGACGCGCCATGACCTTTCAGTCATGAATAACCACACCAGTTTATTAATAGTTAGTGAATTTATTTCCCTATATTAACAAAGCTAGCACAATGTAAATAAGTCTCAAAACCAAATGATATATGTATACGAACATTACTAGCTGTCCATAGCGGCGGAAGAAACGCAATCTACGCAAAATCAGAATAATAATACATTCAGTTATAGCAATACAAATCACTAATATGAGTAATTGAATTTGACTAATTCCATACATCGGTCAGCATGACAAGATTTCAATTCAACGAGGTGCGTCAAGTGCATACCTCAACTAACCTCTAATTAGCATTGGCATGTGGGGCTTCATGCAAAACGAATTTAGTCAACACAAATTTGGAAAACTTCTAGCTTAGGCCTTATAAAAATAGCAGTTGGTACCTAAAAGGAAAAACACAATGCATAATACAATTATCCTTTCATAATTACCAATTACAATCAGCATTCAAGAAAGTCTTCGTCCTTCAGGTACCCGTTCGATCAGCATGGGGCAGAATTTCAAAGGGGCAGAGCTTAAGAGCAAGTTTCCTTGCAGCAGCAAGGAGAATGGGGCAAAGTTACTGCATGGGCAAGACGGGGCAATTTAAAGTTAAAGTCTCTAGGGTGAGAATTCTCAAAGTCTCTTTCTCTGGAATAGAGAAAAGGGCATCAAGATGTCATCTAAGATGGCGTCTGTCGTTTGGCTTCAAAGATGGCATCAAGGAAAAAATGGCTGACTTCTCTTTGTTCAGTGGGTTTAAGTAAGAAACATTCCAAATTCTGCAGGGTCTTCCATTGGAGGGTTCATAGGGTGGCTTCAAATTGACCAATGAAAAATGTCTTTCTACTAGTACTCATTTATGCATACATTGTCCTTGGAGCCTTGGAACACAAGTTGCAACATGGCTTGCCAATTATTATGGTATCTGTACCCTCATTGTCCGCACCTGCAGAGACTGACCTTGCTTCAAAGGGGATGAAACCGGCCTAGCAGGAATCCTTGGAGATAAGTGTATTAGTCATCTCTTCTGGAAAAATACAACTTTAAGCAAGAATATATGTTTCATTAGTTCAAGGAAAAGCCACGCAGTTAGAATTTGAGACCAGGCAACTAGGCCAAAGCCTCTACTAAATATAAGCTAAGCATAAAACAATTTCAACAGGAAATCATGACACGCATTTGCAATTATGACGGATTACTACATTTTTCAATTCTTCATGATTAATAAAGCTCGTTTATAATGATGGCGAACTACCCAGAGGGCACAATTTCCCTCGTACATTATTTTCTTTACTAAAATCAAACTACATTATACGATTTTGGTTACATGATATATGAATATCTGTTGGACCCTCTTTTTCTGCGTCATCATAAGGAAGAAAACTAGACATCTCTCTTCGATATTAAGTGGTCTCAAATCAGGGATATTACGCTCTAGAAAGTAAACAAATGCATACATCAGTTTCTCTTCTATTGGAGTGGTTTGCCGCACACATCCCCCATTAATAAACACAAAACCTGTCTTAACAACCGCTTTTCAGTTCGGGAAAAGCTAACACGTCTTTTCTGGTAAAGACCACGCAGATGTATAGTAGGAGTTGACGAGATTCCAGGACAATCACGCATTCAACTTAAATATCCAGTTCCAGATGTGATTTCCAACAGAAACGTTTGTATTTATTGTCAGTCCAGAATAGCCGTCTAAAGGCACATTTTATAAACAGTATTTACAAAACACAAGTGTGTCGAATATGGAATTTGTAGCGTGCATTTTTCATTTATTACCACTAGAGGGGGCACATGTCTTTAGAAATACAAAAGATCTCAACGTTCTCGATGTGAAACGCATCTTGTACATCGAGTGCAAATATTTATGTAGGTACACATTAAAACATTGGAATGTGACTTCAGACATTGTACATACAATGCGTTGAAACATTTACCCCTTTAACCTGCTAAGTATTTCTTACTATTCTCTAGCATTTTGAGCAAATGTGAATGCCCACTTGTTTAACACCAAAGCACTTTTGCTTGGCAACATGCTGTAATATTTTGCTGTAATACTGTTATTAAGTTATCTTTTTTTTCTGCACCACTGATGCAGCCTCCAAGGGACTTCGGGTCCATATCACAAAGTCATTTATAGCCTTCAACATTCGTCTGAAAATAACTAAATTGACGCCCGTTTGGATGGCACAAAAGGATAAATGTCTGATGTACATGATTTTTCCGCTGTGCAGTTGTGTGCCACAACTACACAACTGACAGTAGTAATCTGCATCCTGTTTGTGGGAGTTGGATGATCAAGTTGTGGTTTTCCTTCAGGGGCTGCTGCTGGAAGGAAGTGCTGGTGGGGCAGCGCGTGGAGCCGGTGTGGGGTTGTGGGGGGTGGAGGGAGGCGTTTGAGCTATTCAGAGGAAGGGGGGCAAATAATTTTTTAAAAAAGAACACTTACCTGCCGCAGCACCTCGCCTCCACCGCTCCCGCTGCCTCAGTGCTTATGCCTTCCTCCCCACCAAATCGAGGTGCTTCTTTCATGCTGTTACACAGGGAGCGGGAGTGGGAGCGTGCACTTGGTCTCCCCCCAGTCGTGAAACACAGAAGGGGGGAGACTTCTAAGTGCGCATGTGTGGCTACGGACTGCCGGCCAAACCGACATGCACACTTGGAGGACACCTAGCACTCCTTTCCCCCACGACACAGAGAATGCTGGCCCCACCCCACCCTACCTAAGCGGAAAAATAAAATGATAATAAAAATGCTTTTATTATCATTATATTTTTCTGCTTCCTCCTTTCAGCAGGGGAGCAACGCTCCTCCGCTATAGTGGAGGGGCTGCCCCTGTTTGCCTTGAGAGTTTGTGGCCACCCAAAACACGTGACTTTGTGCCATTCCCAAACTCCTTCAAGGCGTTTTCTCGTTGTTTAAATGGTTTCATATTTCCAGCTACAAAGATATGGAGTAACTCCTCTTCAGGGTGGGACTGTGATGGAACACCCACAGACTTCAGGGAGGTCCAGGAGAAAATGGTATCTGTGGGTAAAAATGGTTTCTAGTAGAAAAAAAAACAAAATGTGGATTTACGCAATGCAGAATTACAGCCAGTGTATAACTCAGCATCAGGGAAATTAGCAGGAATCATAATTCACAGAAATACCACTTGAAAGATGCAACTGGCACAGCATTCAATGCTTACTACTGGGAGTATTTGTCAAATCTAGAACTTCATGTTTACACCCGAGTGAAAAAGCATAAGTAAGTGGGGGAATGTGCAACTGTTCTCTGTGAATAAAAACCTTTGTTTTTGTGGGAGGAGGGTGGATTTACAGAGGATAAAGAAATATAGCATTGTAGGAACCTGTTGGAAGGTGGGTCATTAGTAGGGGTAAGTACACACCTAGCACTAGCAGTAAGGCTACCAACTCAATGTTAGGGCCAGTCAAGGTCTGAAAACATCAGCCCTGGTAAATTGGCAACGAGCAGGCAGGCTTAACTTAGGAGGCTGATATGTAAAGCTTTTGAATACACCAAGGTAGTATATGAATAAGACATAACACACCAATTTATAAAAATAGGAACTATTTTTATCTTTAAAATGACACCAAAAAGACAAAAATACAATACAGGGAACCAGGGATATGAATTTTAAAAGATTTAATAAAATAATGTACTTTCTAGTGCTTAAAAATAAATGGCAATCTGTCTGAGGGGTAAAGGAAGAAGGGGGTAGCCTGGTTGGCATTCCTAGCTGTCCTGATCTCTTTGAAGCCCAGTTTGAGTTACCCAGCTCCCTTCCTGGCCTGATCTTTGCAGCTGCAGATCTCCTTCCGTCAGATAACCTATGCTCTATGCAAGCCACTTATCACCTCATCAAAGCAGCCTGGCTAATACTGTTAAGACTGACCAGTCAGGGAAGGCCACTAGGAGGCTGGATTTTGGCTTACAGAAAATAAAGTCCCTTAACTCATTTTCGGTAAGTGTTATGATAAATTCAACAGTGGCAAGTTGTTGGATTCATCATTACCAATCTTTTGAGTTCTTGAATAACACATTTAGCTCCTTCCTAGAAATATTTATGCTTATATGAAATGTCCCAATGTTAGCCCATGCAACCAAGTATCTACAATGGGGGAAAATGAAATGGACAGTTTTATAATTTCCCTGCTTATAATTACATGGCAACCTCCTCCCGACCCCCCGGGGGACCTAATGGAGACCTTAGGGGGCGACTTACATGTAAAAATAAGGTATATTATCACTTTGGAAGTACCTTTAATTCCAAAGCCAAATTTGCACACAGTTTACTTTTCATAGACAGTCTGCAAGGCAGGGCTGCCTTTAAAAATGACAGCAGGTAACACAGCAGTGAACAATCCATTTCAGGAAATCTACTGGGCCTCTAAACCTCCTGGCTCTATTATATAGTAGGGACTTATAGATAGTTTAAATCCCCTTTGCCCTATTATATACAATTGACTTATAGGAGGCTGTCATTGCCAATTGTAATTGTACTACGTTACCATGTATCTTTTTGATCATGTGCTGGTCCTGGGCCTAGTTTAGCAGAGCCCAGGGCACAGCCAGGGTCAGTTACCACCAGTATCAGTCAGATAAAATGTGGATGAACATACTAAAAGGATGACTTTCTCACAGATCCAAAGAATAAGTGCATGTACGCTTGTTTCCAGTAGAGGTCTACTACATAGAACATTTGTCCTTGTATCTATCGGCAGGAAAAGCTTGCTGAAATGTTCTGAAGAAAAATATTTGTAAGTACCAGGACAAAGCAATATTGGTGCAGAGAGCAATACTTGTAATTGGAGGTAAATGTTACACTAATGAATTTTGAACCCTAGGGAGTCCGATTTTCTCATTGCTGTCATGGCACTCAAAATTAGAGCTAAAACATTTTGAAGCGTCCATCACCATTGCATTTGTTATTCTGTACACCTGAGTGTGTTAGAGATACACAAATAATATATTTCTAAACCTACAAAAAGTTTCAATGTCTTTTTGCATCATTAAACCTCTTTTCCATTGACAACACATTTTCTGTGATGAATCATGTGAGTTTAGCTTGTTGAAAAGTGCAAATGTGTAGGTAGAACTGTAATTGTCAATGTTTTGCACATAGATTTATTTTTACGACTGTACTCAGTACAACAATAATTTTTTTTTACGAATCCCACTTCAAACAGATTAATGCAGACAAATTTGCAACTACGCAGCTTGAATATTTGTACTGTTGCATTTATTGGATGAGATGTCTTTTATAGTTCTGAGAAACCTGTTGTGTATTATAACATTACATATTTTCAAATGTCTACCCAGGCAACTTTCCTGATGTTGCAAGACTTCAGAATGCCAGTGGGGAATCAGATTTAATCGTTATCTTTTGACATTTTCTCTGTTGTATGTTCTTTGTGAGAACTGTGAAAAATACAGAAATAATGTACCGGCATTCATCCCTTTAAACAGGATGTTAAATATTTTCAATTTATTGAGATGTAGCAGAGGCTTAACAATTTAATTATTATAGTTGGAGTATTACTCACCTGAAGTGTGTAACTATTCATATTCAGAAAGGACTTCATCTTATCTCAGAGGAAAGTAACGTAACATAACAGCTATTGTTGTCAGTTTCTTTCAGCACAGGATGATGCAAATTCTAAAAGCAACAGCATACTAATAGGGGTATTCAATGTGTAGATTCATTATATTAATTGAAATTCAGGGAGTTCCCCCACGACACATCAAACACCCAGCATCAGCTAAGCCCCCCAATTACCATAACACGATCTCCCACTCTGCATCTCATATGCCACAGGTAAGAACCCGGATTTTAACATTAGAAGAATGTCATGCTTCCGGGAAGTCCTATAAGCGTGTTGTGCCTTTGTAGGAAGCTAGATTAACAGGGCTGACCTAGGTCTCTCAATGCAATAAATAATCACGCAACCAAGCAAATACTGTCTCTCTGATATAACTATGTTTGGCTGCTGGTAATATTTACATAATATGGTGGGCTTTTTCCAGTGTTGATGCGCTAAGAATGCTGCCAGCACTAATACAATATTTGAATCGAGAAACCACTTTTTCTACCTAAAGAATACCAGCCTCACTCCCAACTCCAGGCTGCCTCCTGTTCTGTCAGGCCAGAGGGATTTGGTTCGGGTGGACACAGTCGTGTGTCGCTCTTTATCTGTGAAAAACAGTAAGGGCCATATGTACGAACACTTTTTCCCATAGACACAGAATGGGTAAAAACCTTTGCTACATCTGGCCCTAAATGTGGTCCGTCATTTTGCAAGTGCAAGATAAATTCTTAAACCACCTATGCAGGTGCAGATGAGATTCTTGGCACTGACACCCCGATTCCTCAATCTTTCATCAACGAGTTTTCTGTCACGGTACCAGCTAACAGTGATGGCAAATTGGCTTTGTTACTCACTTCCAGTTCCAACAAAGTTTCATAAATCAACTGTGGTCACTAATTTGTATGTTAATGCTCCAGTGGGAACATTGTAATTTCACCAGCGCACCTCTCTTGCAAGTTTCAGCACCATTTTACAGGTCACCAACTACCCTGTAAGGGAGAAATGGGAAATGGGAACAGGATTTAGGCAACAGAATGAAGAGCTACAACACTATGGGGGTTATTACAACTTTGGAGGAGGTGTTAATCCGTCCCAAAAGTGACGGTAAAGTGACGGATATACCACCAGCCGTATTACGAGTTCCATAGGATATAATGGACTCATAATACGGCTGGTGGTATATCCGTCACTTTACCGTCACTTTTGGGACGGATTAACACTTCCTCCAAAGTTGTAATAACCCCCTATGTCATTAGAAGGTTCTCAAAATTCCTCAATGGGATCCCTTTAAGAAAGGGAACAATAATCTTTAGTCTAGAACTGGTTGGTGCCTGATACACGTGTTAAAAGAGTGCTAATTATTAGTAAGACTCCCTGCTTTCTGTTTTTACAGATTTTTACAGATAAGTACAGACAGAGAATAATTTGTTTCCCTGTCTGTATTTATTTAAATGTAAATAGATACAGAGCTTGGAGATCCTACCTTTTAGGGTGCTTTCTGATGTTTGATTTTCAGTCTGGGTTTCCTGATATGAGTAAGCTCTGTTTAACAGCTTTTAAACAGGAAAATAAAAGTTAATTCGCTCATTGCTGGTAAGGAGACTTTAGCTGCAAAGAAGCATGCCTGGACTGTGATACAAATGTACCAGCACCTTTTTTTACTTCTTATTTTCCATTACCTATGAGAGATACATTTCTAAAATTGTGATTTGGTAGATATCCCTCAAAGTATGGCATCCCAAAATGGATCCAGCAATGGTCTTCTAGTGTATGTTGACTAGGTGGGTCCTGCAAAAAACATGTATTGCTCATCATATGTGTGTGCCCACATACTGTTACAGCTTTCATTATTTGATGTGAGGTTAGATAAGTCCATCAGACCCTTATTCTATATGTATCAGGTGCCTCAATAACTCTGACTTTTCAATTGATAACGTTTTTGACCATGGCAGAAATAATGCTTGTATCCTTACTATCATAGATTGTAATAGTATAAGAATGTTTCCCCAAACTGGATGAATCTCATACAGCTAACGTTTACATGCATGTGGCACTTTGAAGTATAAGATAAATGTAGTACGTACAGTCCTTTGATGGTAATTTTTATTATAAAGGTTTTTTTTTTATCAGTGGTCAGAAGCGTTTGGCACTTTTGTGGCAATTCATAGGGATGCCTGAATAATGTTTTTTCTAATCCAGATGAATCTCATACAGCTTAAGCTTACATGCATGTGGCACTTTAAAATATATGGTATGGTACTGAGTGAGATAAGATAAATATAGTCCACACTGGTCTTTATGGAAATGTTAATATTGAAGGCTTTTTATGTATACAGTGGTTACAAGCCCTTAACATTGTTTTTGCAACTCATGGTTATGTTTGTGGGTATGATTAAATGCAACATTGTTTTTATTTTTAATTTAGTTTGCCTTAACTCTCTGGCTGATCGAGATTTTCAGATATAGGCCCTCATTACAACATTGGCGGTAAATGCCGCTTACCGCTGTACAGAAGACCGCCAACACACCGCTGTGGCAGCGGAATTCCGCCACAGCTATCATGACCCACAGCACGGAATCCGCCAAAATTCAGACACCCACACAAGTCCGCCACACCAAAGGTCAGTGATAAACTGGCGAAAACAAAACCTCCACGTCACGCCAACAGAAATATGCCCACACTATCACGACACATGAATCCACGCGCTCAAAATACACACACATTTACAAAACACTACCACATTGGACAATTAAAAATACACACACCTGATACACATACGCACACCACTCCCACACACCCAATACAATATAAAACACACACCCACATCACCCACAAACCCCTACGACCACAAGTACTGAGAGAAGGCCAGAGAGAGACACTACAAACAACTACCAAGCATCCACAGGCACACAATACCATCACCCACATTACTTCCACACACCTCACACAACACACCACTAAATAGCACCCCACTTATCACTACACACACCACCCCACACATCACCCACACCACCCCATGGCATGGCAAAGACACCCCAGGTTCTCTGAGGAGGAGCTCAGGGTCATGGTGGAGGAAATCGTCCGGGTAGAGCCACAGCTATTCGGATCATAGGTGCAGCACACCTCCATTGCTAGGAAGATGGAGCTATGGCGAAGAATAGTGGACAGGGTCAACACAGTGGGACAGCACCCAAGAAATAGGGATGACATCAGGAAGAG
Source organism: Pleurodeles waltl (assembly GCF_031143425.1). Lineage (NCBI taxonomy): Eukaryota > Metazoa > Chordata > Amphibia > Caudata > Salamandridae > Pleurodeles > Pleurodeles waltl. The sequence continues at coordinate 889,748,669 of NC_090442.1, read as the reverse complement.
GTGGAACGATCTACGGGGGAAGGTGCGTTCCGTGGTATCAAGACACCACCTTGCTGTTCAGCAGACTGGCGGCGGACCCCCACCTCCTCCCCCACAACTAACAACATGGGAGGAGCAGGTCTTGGCGATTCTGCATCCTGAGGGCCTCGCAGGAGTAGATGGAGGAATGGACTCTGGTAAGTCATATCTTTACTATTACATCCCCCACCCTACCTGCATGCCATCACATACCCCACCCTCACCTTCACCCCATCACTCCTACTCCTCACAAATGTCCCACTATCACAACCCACCCATCCCAACACCAAGCCCTGCATGCAACAACAAAGCATGGACACCCATCACCAAAGCATGGCCACTCCACATACCCATACACCCCCCCTAAACCACCATCACACAAGGTCCCACACAGGAATGCAAGCACTGGGGTACACGGACACCCACCTATTGCACACCATGCCACATACAGATGTAATAAACATCCTTTTATACCCCTCCAGGACCCCTACCCAACATCACCGGACAGGAGGGTCCACACATGTCCACACCACCAACAGAAAAGGCCCACAGTGATGACAGCAGCTCTGTCCAACTGGATCTAGATGACAAGCCCTGCCCATCGGGGACCCCTGGACAGTCAGTTCCCATCACACAGTCACAGGCCATTACAGACCTCCCCCCCTCTGGAAACACCAGCACAGCACCCACCCAACGGGCCCGTACCTCTGTCCCCAGGACACGTCAAGCAGCAGTGTATCCCCCACTACAGGGAACCCAGGCTAACCCACCACCCCAACAACAACATGGACCTGGGGGCAGTGGTAGTGGGCACACGGTCCAGGGGACAGAGGCCCAGGAACACAGGGGAACTGGGAGGGCTGCTGTGCGATAGGGGGAGGACAGGCCAAGGGAACCCACTCTCCACGAGGCCCTCTCCTCCATCATGGGAGCCTTTCACCACTCCCAGGAGACGATGGCAACGGTACTGGCCAAGTTTCAGGAGACCCAGCGCCTGCAGGAGGAACAGTATTTGGGCTTCTGGGAGGAGCTCAGAGCCATCAATTCCACCCGGGGCACCATCGTAGGGGTGCTGAAGGAAGTACTCAACACCAGGAGGGACACTGTGGCACAACAAGGGGCCCCTGACACTAGCCTGGATGATGACCTGGCCACCACCTCCGCCGGCGCTAGTGGACAGGAGGCACTGCCACAGGACCACCACACCAGCACCCCAGCCCCTGCAGAGGGAGAACCACCCCGCAAACAGTCCCTGAGATCCAGGACAAAGACAGAGAACGATGCCAAGACCCCTGCCAAGAAATGAGACCACCCTGAATGTCATATTTCTGTCCCACTTTGTCACCCTATCCATCCTCAAACTGCCCCAGCTCCACTTCCTATGCCCATTTGGGCAATGCACCTTTGAGACTAATAGACTGGACTCTGCCATGGACATTCCTCCACCATCACCCCTCACCATTTTACAACCCCCTCCAATATTGAGCACTTAAATAAACACCCTTGAAGCACAAAACAATCTGGAGTCCATCTGTGATTTCGAAATAGTGTATTAGCAATTACAGTGACAAAATGCTCTTTCAAATGTAATGTCAACATACCTATGTCACACAGCTCTAGTCCATGAGGAAACAAAGCAGATGTCACACTGTGGGACCCACATCTGTGAAATCGTAAGGGAAAGTGACAACTCAGTGACCAGACACTCGGTGAAAACGACAGACAGTAGAGAGGTAGTAGTGTTAAAGTACATGTAGTAGGCAGGTATGTATTCTTACCTGTGTCTCACTGGAAATATTGCAGGATCACCGAGTTCCTGTTGTCCACGTCCTCTTCTTCTGCTTCCTCGTCTTCACTGTCCACAGGCTCCACAGCTGCAACAACACTGCCATCTGGACCATCCTCCTGCAGAAATGGCACCTGTCGTCGCAAAGCTAAGTTGTGAAGCATACAGCAGGCCACGATGATCTGGCACACCTTCTTTGGTGAGTAGAATAGGGATCCACCTGTCATATGGAGGCACTTGAACCTGCCCTTCAGGAGGCCAAATGTCCGCTCTATTATCCGCCGAGTTCGCCCATGGGCCTCATTGTAGCGTTCCTCAGCCCTTGTCCTGGGATTCCTCACTGGGGTCAGTAGCCATGACAGGTTGGGGTAACCAGAGTCACCTGCAAATGGCGAGGAACAACTGTTAGACACACACTAAACTGTAGGGATATCCCCAGACCCAGACAACCATTCCCACTGACTTGCTTCTAGGTGCTCACCTAATAGCCACACACTGTGCCTCTGGAGTTGACCCATCACATAAGGGATGCTGCTATTTTGCAGGATGTAGGCATCATGCACTGAGCCAGGGAACTTGGCATTCACATGGGAGATGTACTGGTCTGCCAAACACACCATCTGCACATTCATGGAATGATAACTCTTCCGATTTCTGTACACCTGTTCACTCATGCGGGGGGGTACCAAAGCCACATGGATCCCATCAATGGCACCTATGATGTTGGGGATATGTCCCAGGGCATAGAAGTCTCCTTTCATTGTAGGCAAATCCTCCACCTGAGGGAAAACGATGGAGCTCCGCATGTGTTTCAGCAGGGCAGACAACACTCTGGACAACACGTTGGAAAACATAGGCTGGGACATCCCTGATGCTATTGCCACTGTTGTTTGAAATTACCCACTTGCACGGAAATGGAGTACTGACAGCACCTGCACTTGAGGGGGGATTCCTGTGGGATGGCGTATAGCTGACATCAGGTCTGGCTCCAGCTGGGCACACAGTTCCTCGATTGTGGCACGGTCAAGCCTGTAGGTGATGAGCACATGTCTTTCCTCCATTGTCGACAGGTCCACCAGTGGTCTGTACACCGGAGGATGCCGCCATCTCCTCACATGTCCCAGCGGACGGTGCCTATGAAGGACAACAGCGAGCACAGAGTCAAACAACTCAGAGGTACGTACCCACAGCTTACACAGAACACGAATCATAATCCGAAAATTGGCCTGTATGTGTGTTGAGGCTAGGCCTAGGTATGTGTGACGCAGTTAAAAATTAAGCCATGTGGGTCCCTGAAATGGCGGCTGCCTGACCTGTAAAGTGGGACAATGGGATGTGAGGTAACTGCGCTGGCATTGTACACCGTCGCGGTAGGCGGTCAAAAACCGCGGCGCAATGCTGCATTAGTTAACATTGGACCCTATAAGTCCCAGGAGCCAATGACGATGTACGTCGGCGGTGACGGTACGCACCACCGTGGACGTGACTGCCATTTTCTACCTGTTCAATCACTCGATACCTGATCTTCGACAGGAGAGGACCTACACTGTAAGTGCTGCTGTGACCTCGGTCTGGAAGAGACAATGGCTCGTGTGTCTGGGGAAAGGGCCCCTGCCTTCACATCGGAGGAGTTGGAGAAACTCGTGGATGGGGTCCTCCCCCAGTACATGCTACTCTACGGTCCTCCAGACAAACAAGTAAATACACTGGGAGCATGCTGTGTGGGCTATGCCTGTGTGGAGTGGGGTGGATGAAAGATGGGGGCGTGCATGAAACGACGGTGAGTGTATGTGCATTATGGCAAGGGTAGGGATGGGGGCCAATGACTGTGACGGTGCATTTGGTAATAACTTTTCTTTTCCCCCTGTACAAATCATGTAGGTCATCGCCCACCAGAAAAAAGATATTTGGCGTGCCATCACCAAGGACGTCCGGACCCTGGGGGTCTACCACAGACGTGGCACCCACTGCCGTAAGAGATGGGAGGACATTCGCAGCTGGAGCAAGAAGACGGCGGAGGCCCAGCTGGGGATGGCCTCCCAACGTGGGAGGGGTGCCCGTCGCACCATGACCCCCCTGATGTTCAGGATCATGGCGGTGGCGTACCTGGAGTTGGATGGGCGCTTGGGGGCATCACAGCAGCCACAAGGGGGTGAGTACACTCTCATTCTGCTGATTTTGCGCGCAGTGGAGGTGTCTTGGTGGGGGAGGTGGGCTGTGGGTTTCCCTAGGCCAGGGCGAGTTTAGTAGGCAAGGTCCCCTTGTTCTGGCAGACCCTGTGGCACCCCACCTGTGTACAGTGCCAAGTACACCTACTCAGGCTCCTGTGTTATCCATGTGTGCAGATGTCGTCCATAGCTGTGTAGGCCATGTCCCAGGGATTGAACAGTGGAGCCCAAGTGCGTGGCGTAGTGCAGGGGGCTTCTGTGTCTGTCATGTCCGCCAACTGTAGCGGTAATGCATGCACTCAACATGTCTTTCTTCTGTCGTCCCCCCCTTTTTGTGGTCTCCCTGTTCTTGTGTGCATTAGCATCATCAGACGGAGGAGCAGTGGCACCAGAGCAGGAGGGAGATGCATCCCACATGGCTCTGGAGGGCGAGACAACGGACTCGGAGTTCACCAGTGGGACGGAGGGCGAGGGGAGCTCCACAGCGGGGACAGGAGCTGACACCAGTGACATGGACTCGTCCCCTGATGGGACCTCCCTTGTGGTGGCGGCAACATCTGTGCCCCCCGCATCTACAGGTACAGCCGCTACCCCCCTACCAGCACTGCCCTCCTGAGCAGCCCCTCAGCCTTTGTCCCGTGCCCACTCACCCAGGAGGGTGGGCATCACCTTCGCACCAGGCACCTCAGCCCCTGCCCCAGTCACCCCTGCTGCCCTCAGTGAGGAGGCCATTGACCTCCTCAGGTCCCACACTGTTGGGCAGTCTACCATTTTGAATGCCACCCAGGGTTTAGAAAGGCAGTTGCAACAAACAAATGCATTCCTGGAGGGCATTTATTCTGGTCAGGCGGCCCTTCAGCAAGCTTTTCAGATTCTGGCCTCAGCACTGATGGCAGCCATTTCCCTGTGTCTAGCCTCCCCCCTCCAACTTCCTCCACCCAGACCCAATCCCCTCTACCTCCGCCTATCCCAAGCACACCTTGAGACCAGCATGCACACACATCAACACACAAGGGAAGCTCAGGCAAACATAAGCACCACACATCCCACAGGCACTCACTCAAGCATCACACACATGCAGACACACCAACATCCACTGCCTCCACTGTGTCCCCCTCCTCCTCGTCTCCCTCCTCCCTCCCAGTCTCGTCTACACTCACACCTGCATACACTACATCTACAGCCACTACTGCCATCACCAGCACACACACCACCACACCCCCCTTACGTGCAGTCACCACCCCCACTGCCATTCACACGTCCCCTGTGTCCTCTCCCAGTGTGTCTGTGACGCCACCTCCCAAGATACACAAACGCAGGCACACACCCACCCAACAGCCATCCACCTCACGACAGCCTCCAGCGCATGCACCTTCACCCAAAGTCACCAAACGAACACCTCCGACAACCACAACCTCTTCCTCCCCTCCCAAACCCCTCCAGCTACCTGTCCCAGTGTTTCCTAAAAACGTTTCCTGCCCAACCTTGACCTCTTTCCCACACCTCCCCCACCCCGTCCGACTCCTAGGGCCCGACTCTCCAGGTACCAAACTAGCACCTCAGCCACACTAGCTCCGGGACCAGTGGTGCCTGTAGTCACCGGAATCTGGAGTGCACCGGCCACCAGGTCAGCCAGTGTTGCACAGAGCCACAGCACCGACAGTCCCCCACCTGTGAAGCATCAAAAGTTGGCCAGTGCCCGGTGGGAGAGGGGGAGACTACAGCCACCAAATCCGCTCCCAGGGGTACAGGTGGGAGTGTAGAGTCAGCTGCGACACCGTCCAAGGTGGGGAAGGGCCACAAGAAAGTCAGCAGGTCTAGGAAGAGCAGCACAGCGGAGAAGACCGCCATCATCCCCGCTGGCCAGGAGGCCACCACCATCATCCCCGCTGCCCAGGAGGCCACCGCCAGCACCTGCCCTGCTGCCCAAGAGGCCACCGCCACTAGCCCCGCGGCCCAGGAGGCCACGCCATCATCCCTGCTGCCCTGGAGGCCACCGCCATCATCCCCGCTTCCCAGGAGGCCACCACCATCATCCCGCTTCCCAGGAGGCCACCGCCATCATCACCGCTGCCCAGGAGGCCCGCTCCAGCACCTGCCCTGCTGCCCAAGAGGCCCCCGCCACCAGCCCTGCTGCCCAGGACAGGACCGCCAGCACCAGCCCCACTGGGCCAAACAGGACCGCCAGCACCAGCCCCGCTGGGCCAGACAGAACCACCAGCACCAGCCCTGCTGGCCCAAACAGGACCGCCAGCACCAGCCCCGCTGGGCCAGACAGAACCGCCAGCACCAGCCCTGCTGGCCCAGACAGGACCGCCAGCACCAGCCCCGCTGGGCCAGACAGTATCGCCAGCACCAGCCCCGCTGGCCCAAACAGGACCACCAGCACCAGCCCCGCTGGCCCAGACAGGACCGCCAGCACCTGCCCCGCTGGGCTAGACAGTATCGCCAGCACCAGCCCCGCTGGCCCAGACAGGACCGCCAGCACCTGCCCCGCTGGGCCAGACAGTATCGCCAGCACCAGCCCCGCTGGCGCAGACAGGACCGCCAGCAGCTGAGTCACTGCAAAGGACCCGGCCGCAACAAGCACTGCTGAACAGGGCACCGCCGCCACAAGCACCGCTGAACAGGGCACCGCCTCCACAAGCACCGCTGAACAGGGCACCGCCGCCACAAGCACCGCTGAACAGAGCACCGCCGCCACATGCACCGCTGGCCCATGAGCGCCAAGTGCACTGACGCTACTGAGTCCTTCACAAGCAGGATGAAGCACTCTGGGCACCAAGCCCCCTCCAGAACCAGTGGAGTATCACATCCACTTCCTCAGTCCTTAGCTGGATGAAGCACTGTGGGCACAAGGCCCCCTCCAGAACCAGTGGAGAGATCCATCCCCTACCTCAGTCCTTAGCAGGATGAAGCACTCTGGGCACAAGGCCCCCTCCAGAACCAGTGGAGAGATCCATCCACTACCTCAGTCCTTGGCAGGATGAAGCACTCTGGGCACCGAGCCCCCTCCAGAACCAGTGGAGTATCTAATCCACTTCCTCAGTCCTTAGCAGGATGAAGCACTCTGGGCACAAGGCCCCCTCCAGAACCAGTGGAGAAATCCATCCACTACCTCAGTCCTTAGCAGGATGAAGCACTCTGGGCACAAGGTCCCCTCCAGAACCAGTGGAGAGATCCATCCACTACCTCAGGCCTTGGCAGGATGAAGCACTCTGGGCACCAAGCCCCCTTCAGAACCAGTGGAGTATCACATCCACTTCCTCAGTCCTTAGCAGGATGAAGCACTCTGGGCACAAGGCCCTCTCCAGAACCAGTGTAGAGATCCATCCACTACCTCAGTCCTTAGCAGGATGAAGCACTCTGAGCACAAGGCCCCCTCCAGAACCAGTGGAGAGATCCATCCACTACCTCAGTCCTTGGCAGGATGAAGCACTCTGGGCACCAAGCCCCCTCCAGAACCAGCGGAGAGATCCATCCACTACCTCAGTCCCTGGCAGGATGACGCACTCTGGGCACCAAGCCCCCTTCAGAACCAGTGGAGACTGTCATCCACTTGAGAGACTGTGGCTTTGCACTCCCCAGGATTGAACAGTGGGCAAACCACCCACTGTAGAGACTTGAGAGACTGTGGCTTTGCACTCCCCATGATGACGCAGTGGGCAAACCAGTCACTGTAGAGACTTGAGAGACTGTGGCTTTGCACTCCCCAGGATTGAACAGTGGGCAAACCACCCACTTTAGAGACTTGAGAGACTGTGGCTTTGCACTCCCCAGGATGAAGCAGTGGGCAAACCACCTACTGTAGAGATGTGAGAGACTGTGGCTTTGCACTCCCCAGGATGAAGCAGTGGGCAAACCACCCACTATAGAGACTTGAGAGACTGTGGCTTTGCACTCCCCAGGATTGAACAGTGGGCAAACCACCCACTGTAGAGACTTGAGAGACTGTGGCTTTGCACTCCCCAGGATTGAGCAGTGGGCAAACCACCCACTGTAGAGACTTGAGTGACTGTGGCTTTGTACTCCCCAGGATTGAACAGTGGGCAAACCACCCACTGTAGAGACTTGAGAGACTGTGGCTTTGCACTCCCCAGGATGAAGCAGTGGGCAACCCACCCACTGTAGAGACTTAGAGACTGTGGCTTTGCACTCCCCAGAATTGAACAGTGGGCATGTGGCCCCCTCGTGGATTTTGCTTCGTGCACTCAACCGGCTGAGGTGCCTCCTCCTTTCCCTCCCCCTGAGGTGCCTGTTTTATTGCTTTCTGATGCCCCTGCAGTGTTCTCTCCGTCATGGTTGGGGATCTTGTGTGGGCTTCGCCCATACCGTGTGGGCCCAGTGTTCCACGGACTTCAAAGGAGCACTACCTGGACTACTATTCTTGGTGTATATTTTGTTAATAGTGTATGTGTGTATATTTTTGCGTACTGCATTTTAATATATTACAATGGTTACACTCATTTTCTTTGGTCTTTGCATTCTTCCAGTGGGCCTGGGGGGTGTAACTATAATGTATCATGATGTATTAGTGCGTGTGTTGTCGTGGATGAGGGTGGGGGTGTTGCGTGTTGTCTGTGTGTGTGTCCCTGTTTTTTCCCTCCCCTGTGTCGTAGGTGCAGTACTCACCTTGGTCTTCGCCGCCGGCGTTCATGCTCCTGGTAGAGGAGCAAGAAGATAAGGGCTGGCAGGATCTGCAGCTCTGGTTCCATGGCATCCTGGTTCCTCATGGGGTGTGTAGAGGTGAGCGTTTTCCCTTCGAAGTCCTGTTTCCGCTGTGTTTTTGTCCGCGGTGAATCCGCCCTGGAAAAGGTGGCGGATTGGTAGGTTGTGATACTGTGGGCGGTACTTTGTCCTCCGCCTGCCTGTTGTTTGTACCGCCGTGGCGGTCGGAGTGTTAAAGTGGCTGTCTTTGTTGGCGGTTTCCGCCACGGTCATAATTCCAAATTTGTTATTGCCGGCCTGTTGGCGGTCTTACCGCCGCTTTAACACCGTCCGGCAATGTTGTAATGACCACCATAGTTTTTAAGTTTCATGAATTTTATGTATATGATGTTTACACACAGTAGGCATTTTGAAGTAATCTATATGGCTTGTAGGGATAAAATTAATGCAGGTTTTATGGTATTCTGGTGGACATTTTAAATCCTGAAGCCTTTATGTATACAATTTATTTTATCATTTGGTTCCTCCAAAATAACCTGTCTGGTTATCTGTGGCCCAGGACAAATGTAGCTTTGTAATCAACCTATAATGATAAATGGTTGAAAATGTATTGCACTGTATTTTTTGTGATGATGGATCAGACAATAAACTTTCATTTACTAAAACATATGAATACTAGGTTGTTTTTTGAGTGATTCTAAATGCTGGTAGTCACAACAGTCTTTTTGAATGGGGTCTTTGGTTGGCAGTCAGGTTACCACCTGTCCAAGCAAGGACCCTCACTCTAGTCAGGGTAAAGGAGAAACACACCTGGTTAACCCCCACTCACCCCCTTGGTACCTTGGCATGAGCAGAAAGGCTTAACTCAGATGCAATGTGTAAAGTATTTGTACCAACACACACAATAATACAGTCAAAACACTACAAAATGGACACCACACAAGTTTAGAAAAATAGGCAATATTTATATAAATCAAACAAGGCACAAATGACAAAAATCCAACAAACACAAGTCAAGATATGAAATTGTACAATAATAGGAGTCTTACTCCATGGAAAACAATGGAATTGTTGATTTTTTACAAAGTACCTCGTTTGCGAAAAAAATTAAGCGGCGAACATGCATTGTAAAAGTCAGTGATGCGTTGATTCCTTACTTGCAAGTCAGGCCGTGCGTCATTTCTTCTCTGGTCGGGTCAGCGATTCATCATTTTTCTCCCTCGCAAGAGAGCGATGCTTTGATTTCTGGACAGGGCACCTCGGGTCCCCGCAGGTTCACAATGACTTTGATGCCCAGGGTTGATGCATGAGAAATCCGGTCGCATGGTGTTGGAAAACCGTGATGCATGGGGTTTGCGTTATTCTCAGCAGCTGCAAATGGGTGTTTGCGTTGTTTCTCCAGACTCGATGCGTTGATCTCCCGTCCGCGATGCAGGCGGAGAACCAATTTTAGCTGCAAAGCGGGTTGCGCATTATTTATCAGCTGTGTTGCAGATGGTGCATCGAAAATTTCCCTGCAGTGTTCAGTGTGTGGATTTCTGTCCTTGTTCTGCCAACTTCACCTTTCAGGGGCCCAGGGACTGAATAGGGCACCACTTGGCAGGGCAGAGTCTCAGCAGAGAGTCCCGTAGCTGGCAGAGGCAGTCTTTGATGGCCCTGAGACTTCAAAACAAGTGACAAGCTCAGTTCAAGCCCCTGAAGATTTTTCTCAAGCAGAAATGCGCAACAAATTCCAGTCTTTGTTTCCTTTCATAGGCAGAAGCAGCAACTGCAGGATAGCCCCACAAAGCACAGTCACCGGCATGGGCAGCACCTCTCCTCAGTTCTTCAGCTTTTCTCCTTGGCAGAGGTTCCTCTTGGTTCCTCTAGGTTTCCCTAGGCCAGGGCGAGTTTAGTAGGCAAGGTCCCCTTGTTCTGGCAGACCCTGTGGCACTCCACCTGTGTACAGTGCCAAGTACACCTACTCAGGCTCCTGTGTCATCCATGTGTGCAGATGTCGTCCATAGCCGTGTAGGCCATGCCCCAGGGATTGAACAGTGGAGCCCAAGTGCGTGGCATAGTGCAGGGGGCTTCTGTGTCTGTCATGTCCGCCAACTGTAGCGGTAATGCATGCACTCAACATGTCTTTCTTCTGTCGTCCCCCCCTTTTTGTGGTCTCCCTGTTCTTGTGTGCATTAGCATCATCAGACGGAGGAGCAGTGGCACCAGAGCAGGAGGGAGATGCATCCCACATGGCCCTGGAGGGCGAGACAACGGACTCGGAGTTCACCAGTGGGACGGAGGGGGAGGGGAGCTCCACAGCGGGCACAGGAGCTGACACCAGTGACATGGACTCGTCCCCTGATGGGAGCTCCCTTCTGGTGGCGGCAACATCTGTGCCCCCCGCATCTACAGGTACAGCTGCTACCCCCCTACCAGCACTGCCATCCCAGCAGCCCCTCAGCCTTTGTCCCGTGCCCACTCACCCAGAAGGGTGGGCATCACCTTCGCACCAGGCACCTCAGCCCCTGCCCCAGTCACCCCTGCTGCCCTCAGTGAGGAGGCCATTGACCTTCTCAGGTCCCACACTGTTGGGCAGTCTACCATTTTGAATGCCACCCAGGGTTTAGAAAGGCAGTTGCAACAAACAAATGCATTCCTGGAGGGCATTTATTCTGGTCAGGCGGCCCTTCAGCAAGCTTTTCAGACTCTGGCCTCAGCACTGATGGCAGCCATTGTCCCTGTGTCTAGCCTCCCCCCTCCAAGTTCCTCCACCCAGACCCAATGCCCTCTCCCTCAGCCTATCCCAAGCACACCTTCAGACCAGCATGCACACACGTCAACACACAAGGGAAGCTCAGGCAAACATAAGCACCACACATCCCACAGGCACTCACGCAAGCATCACACACATGCAGACACACCAACATCCACTGCCTCCACTGTGTCCCCCTCCTCCTCGTCTCCCTCCTCCCTCCCAGTCTCGTCTACACTCACACCTGCATACACTACATCTACAGCCACTACTGCCATCACCAGCACACACACCACCACACACACCTCACGTGCAGTCACCACCCCCACTGCCATTCACACGTCCCCTGTGTCCTCTCCCAGTGTGTCTGTGACGCCACCTCCCAAGATACACAAACGCAGGCACACACCCACCCAACAGCCATCCACCTCACGACATCCTCCAGCGCATGCACCTTCACCCAAAGTCACCAAACGAACACCTCCGACAACCACAACCTCTTCCTCCCCTCCCAAACCCCTCCAGCTACCCGTCCCAGTGTTTCCTAAAAACCTTTCCTGCCCAACCTTGACCTCTTTCCCACACCTCCCCCACCCCGTCCGACTCCTAGGGCCCGACTCTCCAGGTCCCAAGCTAGCACCTCAGCCACACTAGCTCCGGGACCAGTGGTGCCTGTAGTCACCGGAATCTGGAGTGCACCGGCCACCAGGTCAGCCAGTGTTGCACAGAGCCACAGCACGGACAGTCCCCCACCTGTGAAGCATCAAAAGTTGGCCAGTGCCTGGCGGGAGAGGGGGAGACTCCAGCCACCAAATCCGCTCCCAGGGGTACAGGTGGGAGTGTAGAGTCAGCTGCGACACCGTCCAAGGTGGGGAAGGGCCACAAGAAAGTCAGCAGGTCTGGGAAGAGCAGCACAGCGGAGAAGACCGCCATCATCCCCGCTGGCCAGGAGGCCACCGCCATCATCCCCGCTGCCCAGGAGGCCACCGCCAGCACCTGCCCTGCTGCCCAAGAGGCCACCGCCACCAGCCCCGCGGCCCAGGAGGCCACGCCATCATCCCTGCTGCCCAGGAGGCCACCGCCATCATCCCCGCTTCCCAAGAGGCCACGACCATCATCCTGCTTCCCAGGAGGCCACCGCCATCATCACCGCTGCCCAGGAGGCCCGCTCCAGCACCTGCCCTGCTGCCCAAGAGGCCCCCGCCACCAGCCCTGCTGCCCAGGACAGGACCGCCAGCACCAGCCCCGCTGGGCCAGACAGGACCGCCAGCACCAGCCCCGCTGGCCCAGACAGGACTGCCAGCACCAGCCCCGCTGGGCCAGACAGTATCGCCAGCACCAGCCCCGCTGGGCCAGACAGAACCGCCAGCACCAGCCCTGCTGGCCCAGACAGGACCGCCAGCACCAGCCCGCTGGGCCAGACAGTATCGCCAGCACCAGCCCCGCTGGGCCAGACAGTATCGCCAGCACCAGCCCCGCTGGCCCAGACAGGACCACCAGCAGCTGAGTCACTGCAAAGGACCCCGCCGCAACAAGCACTGCTGAACAGGGCACCACCGCCACAAGCACCGCTGAACAGGGCACCGCCTCCACAAGCACCGCTGAACAGGGCACTGCCGCCACAAGCACCGCTGAACAGAGCACCGCCGCCACATGCACCTCTGGCCCATGAGCGCCAAGTGCACTGACGCTACTGAGTCCTTCACAAGCAGGATGAAGCACTCTGGGCACCAAGCCCCCTCCAGAACCAGTGGAGTATCACATCCACTTCCTCAGTCCTTAGCAGGATGAAGCACTGTGGGCACAAGGCCCCCTCCAGAACCAGTGGAGAGATCCATCCACTACCTCAGTCCTTGGCAGGATGAAGCACTCTGGGCACAAGGCCCTCTCCAGAACCAGTGGAGAGATCCATCCACTACCTCAGTCCTTGGCAGGATGAAGCACTCTGGGCACCGAGCCCCCTCCAGAACCAGTGGAGTATCACATCCACTTCCTCAGTCCTTAGCAGGATGAAGCACTCTAGGCACAAGGCCCCCTCCAGAACCAGTGGAGAGATCCATCCACTACCTCAGTCCTTAGCAGGATGAAGCACTCTGGGCACAAGGTCCCCTCCAGAACTAGTGGAGAGATCCATCCACTACCTCAGGCCTTGGCAGGATGAAGCACTCTGGGCACCAAGCCCCCTCCGGAACCAGTGGAGTATCACATCCACTTCCTCAGTCCTTAGCAGGATGAAGCACTCTGGGCACAAGGCCCCTCCAGAACCAGTGGAGAGATCCATCCACTACCTCAGTCCTTAGCAGGATGAAGCACTCTGAGCACAAGGCCCCCTCCAGAACCAGTGGAGAGATCCATCCACTACCTCAGTCCTTGGCAGGATGAAGCACTCTGGGCATCAAGCCCCCCCCAGAACCAGAGGAGAGATACATCCACTACCTCAGTCCTTGGCAGGATGAAGCCCTCTGGGCACCAAGCCCCCTCCAGAACCAGTGGAGTATCACATCCACTTCCTCAGTCCTTAGCAGGATGAAGCACTGTGGGCACAAGGCCCCCTCCAGAACCAGTGGAGAGATCCGTCCACTACCTCAGTCCTTGGCAGGATGAAGCACTCTGGGCACAAGGCCCTCTCCAGAACCAGTGGAGTATCACATCCACTTCCTCAGTCCTTAGCAGGATGAAGCACTCTGGGCACAAGGCCCACTCCAGAACCAGTGGAGAGATCCATCCACTACCTCAGTCCTTGGCAGGATGAAGCACTCTGGGCACCAAGCCCCCTCCAGAACCAGTGGAGACTGTCATCCACTTGTGAGACTGTGGCTTTGCACTCCCCAGGATTGAACAGTGGGCAAACCACCCACTGTAGAGACTTGAGAGACTGTGGCTTTGCACTCCCCATGATGACGCAGTGGGCAAACCAGTCACTGTAGAGACTTGAGAGACTGTGGCTTTGCACTCCCCAGGATTGAACAGTGGTCAAACCACCCACTGTAGAGACTTGAGAGACTGTGGCTTTGCACTCCCCAGGATGAAGCAGTGGGCAAACCACCCACTGTAGAGATGTGAGAGACTGTGGCTTTGCACTCCCCAGGATGAAGCAGTGGGCAAACCACCCACTGTAGAGACTTGAGAGACTGTGGCTTTGCACTCCCCAGGATTGAACAGTGGGCAAACCACCCACTGTAGAGACTTGAGAGACTGTGGCTTTGCACTCCCCAGGATTGAACAGTGGGCAAACCACCCACTGTAGAGACTTGAGTGACTGTGGCTTTGTACTTCCCAGGATTGAACAGTGGGCAAACCACCCACTGTAGAGACTTGAGAGACTGTGGCTTTGCACTCCCCAGGATGAAGCAGTGGGCAACCCACCCACTGTAGAGACTTAGAGACTGTGGCTTTGCACTCCCCAGGATGAAGCAGTGGGTAACCCACCCACTGTAGAGACTTAGAGACTGTGGCTTTGCACTCCCCAGAATTGAACAGTGGGCATGTGGCCCCCTCGTGGATTTTGCTTTGTGCACTCAACCGGCTGAGGTGCCTCCACCTTTCCCTCCCCCTGAGGTGCCTGTTTTATTGCTTTCTGATGCCCCTGCAGTGTTCTCTCCTTCATGGTCGGGGATCTTGTGTGGGCTTCGCCCATACCGTGTGGGCCACGGACTTCAAAGGAGTACTACCTGGACTACTATTCTTGGTATATATTTTGTTAATAGTGTATATGTGTATATTTTTGCGTACTGCATTTTAATATATTACAATGGTTACACTCATTTTCTTTGGTCTTTGTATTCTTCCAGTGGGCCTGGGGGGTGTAACTATAATGTATCATGATGTATTAGTGCGTGTGTTGTCGTGGGTGAGGGTGGGGGTGTTGCGTGTTGTGTGTGTGTGTGTCCCTGTTTTTTCCCTCCCCTGTGTCGTAGGTGCAGTACTCACCGTGGTCTTCGCCGCCGGCGTTCGTGCTCCTGGTAGAGGAGCAAGAAGATAAGGGCTGGCAGGATCTGCAGCTCTGGTTCCATGGCGTCCTGGTTCCTCATGGGGTGTGTAGAGGTGAGCGTTTTCCCTTCGAAGTCCTGTTTCCGCTGTGTTTTTGTCCGCGGCAAATCCGCCCTGGAAAAGGTGGCGGATTGGTAGGTTGTGATACTGTGGGCGGTACTTTGTCCTCCGCCTGTCTGCTGTTTGCACTGCCGTGGGGGTCGGAGTGTTAAAGTGGCTGTCTTTGTTGGCGGTCGTAATTCCAAATTTGTTATTGTAACGCTGCGCTCTGATGCGGCGTCTCTTTCTGTCCTCGCGGGTGAAACACGCTACCGATATTTGGAGCGCCGTTCTCCGCGTTTTTTGACTATGCTTTCTGGGAAGCATATATTTCGCTCCCGGTCGCGCTACACTTACTTGTAGCCTTTTTTCTTCTTTTATTGTTGGTGGTGGGTTTTTTGTTGGGCCTTTTGCCTGTCTCTATCCATGTTGTCTCCCTCTTGTCTTCTTCGTGTTTTTGTCCCAGCATGCTCTGTCTTTCTTTTATACTACTTCCTTTTTCCTATACTGGTCTATGGGCTTTTCCCAATCCAAGATGGTGTTACTTCCCTTTCCTGTGATGTCACTTCCCTTTTCTCAGTATATAAGTCAGTCAGTCTTGTTCCTCCTTGCGTTGCAAACACTTCCTTTTGGTTGTGCTGTTCGCTCCTGTTCTTTGTTCCTGCTTTTTTGCCTTGGGAGATTTTTGCCTGTTCTTTGTTCCTGCTTTTGCCTTGGGAGATTTTTGCCTGTTCTTTTGTTCCTGCTTTTGCCTTGGGATATTTTTGCCTGTTCCTTTTTTCCTGCCTTGTACCCTGGATATTGCCTATTTTTGTTTCCTGTTGTCAAGTCCTGTTTTTTCTTGTTTTCCTTCAGGAGTTCCTGTTAGAGGTTTTTTCCCCAGTGTTGGGGTTTTTTCCCTCTGGGACTCCTTCTGGAGGATACGGTCTGCTTTGGCGTAGCATGTCAAGCGGCACCGTGGCTACTAGAAGGGGTCGCCCTTATCTGGGAACATCCAGGACCTGTAGATGACTTGGTGTATTCGCCAATCCGAAATCCAGAGGTGAGAAGTCCAGCGCAGTACGTGACAGATTGCAATGCCAAAAGATTCCGCGTTGCGAGAGCGCCATGGAAGATCCACAGGGATAGGTGTCAGAAAATGCTCAAGCTATGTTACAGACTGTCCAACAACAAGCCCAAGAGTTACAACAGTTACGGGCAGAGAACACTGCACTACGACAGGTCTTGTCTTCCCGATCAATGGACATACCACCCGTATCTGCTACTATTCCTCGATATTCCGGAGATCCTTTAAAGATGAAGGAATGTTTGGACGCCCTGACGGTTTTCTTTGCCTTTCGTCCACTCCAGTTTTCTTCGGATAAGACTAAGGTGGGCTATCTGATCAGCGCCTTGTCTGGTCCAGCGCTTGCTTGGGCGACTCCTCTGGTTTCTGCAGATGACCCAGTCCTGGCTAACTATTCCGCTTTCCTGACTGTTTTCAAACAAATGTTTGAGAGACCTGGGGTAGAAGCAGCAGCTGAAGAAGCCTTATGTGACCTTCAGCAAGGTAATCAGGATGTACTGCAGTATATAACCCGCTTCAAACAGCTGGCAGCTGAAACCTCCTGGGTAGAACGCACCTTCGTAACCCTTTTCCGCCGAGGCCTGCTTGAAGAAATTAAAGATGAGCTTGCACACTCTTCCCCAGCTTGGTGTTTGAAAGAATTAATGGATCAATCTATGAACATCGAGTATAGACTTTGAGAGCGCAAGATGGAAAGACGTAGAACTAGAGCTCCATACCAGCCCGGTACCTTCCGTGCTAGCAGTCAGCGAACGGAAGATAGTCCATCTGAAGCCTCTCCACCTCCCCATGAAGAGCCCATGCAGATACATCTGGTTCGTGGGCCATTGACGGAGTCAGAAAGGGAGGAACGACGACAAAGGGGACTTTGCCTATACTGTGGTAAGGCTGGCCACCTGATTCATAGTTGTCCGGTACGTCCCTCAAGGCCTGCAGGAAACGCTAGCTCCCATCCCCTGTAAGGAGGAAGGAGACGGGAGGAGCTGAAGTACCATCAATATGTTCCTCCAAAGAAAGCATGTCCACCCTGTTTATCCTCTCGGTCAAGCTACAAAGTTCACAAGATCAAGAAGAACATCTTCTGGCTCTCCTTGATTGTGGAGCCAGTGGACTCTATCTGGATGAGACCTGGGCTACTAGTAAAGGAATTCCCCGCATTCCTAAAGAAACCCCTGAGCAGGTTCACACAGTGGATGGCTCTCCGTTAACCTCAGGACCTGTGGTGGCCTCAACTCCTACTCTTTGTTTGACATTTGGGGGCATCAAGAACACGTTGCCTTTGATCTCATAGCCTCACCTAATCACATCATGATTTTGGGAATTCCCTGGTTAGCCCGACACAACCCCTATATCAATTGGGAAACACGAACTATATCCCTAACGTCTTCCTTTGTCAACAGAATTGTTATTCTACTACTTCTTATTGGACTCCAAGAAGGTCCTGTCAGTCAACTAAGGATAACACTAACTCTATCAATATTATCCAGGGGGTTCCAGATTGCTATCAGGAATATATCAGGATTTTTCAGAAACCTAGTAATCCTATTTTGCCACCTCATCGCAGTTATGACTGTGCTATTCCTTTAATTCCTGATGAAGTCGTTCCCTTCGGTCGAATGTATTCTCTGACAGACCAAGAAAAGAAGGTGTTAAGGGAATATTTAGACGACAACTTACACAACGGTTTGATTGCTCCTTCCACGTCCCCCGCTGGGGCTCCTCTCTTCTTCGTCCCAAAGAATACTAAGGATCTGTGTCCTTGTGTAGACTTTTGTGAACTCAACAGAATAACGATTAAGGATCGATATCCACTGCCTTTAATCAGAGATATACTGGATGTCATTCAAGGAGCCAAGATATTGACTAAATTAGACTTACGGGGTGCCTATCATCTCCTTCGGATCAAGGAAGGAGATGAATGGAAGACTGCTTTCCGTACCCCTTTTGGGCACTATGAGTATCGTGTTATGCCCTTTGGACTGACAAACGCCCCTTCTGTTTTTCAACGATTTATGGATTCGGTGTTCTCTGATGTACTCAATCAATATGTAGTCATTTATTTGGATGATATCTTGATATATTCCCGTGATCCTGAGCACCATGTAGATCATGTCCTGCAAGTCCTGGAAAGACTCAAGAAAAACCAATTGTTTTGTAAACCTGAGAAGTGTGAGTTCCATAAATCTGAAGTAAGGTATCTCGGGTTTTGTATTAATCAACACGGAATATCCATGGATCCTGACAAGGTCAGTGCCATATTAGATTGGCCTTCTCCAACGTCCATTAAAGAAACGCAATGTTTTCTTGGGTTATCAAACTTTTATCGTCAGTTTATTCAGAACTTTGCCCACCTACAAAGTTTCATAACACAAACAATTAAGAAAGAGAACCTGAAGAAGGGTTTCATTTGGACCAAGGAGGCTGAGCATGCATTTCAAGAATTAAAGACAGCCTTTACCCAAGCACCCGTGTTGCGTCATCCTGACAATACCAAGAAATTTATCGTTGTGACTGATGCCTCAGACAGAGCTATTGGAGCAGTTCTGCTGCAGAAGCAAGACAATGATGGATTGGAACATCCTATCTTTTATCTGTCACATATTCTATCAGAGGCTGAACAAAATTATTCTGTACTGGAACGAGAACTACTCGCTCTCAAAGTAGCTTGTAAGGAATGGAGGCATTTCCTGATGGGTTCCAGAGAGCCTTTTGAAGCTAGGACTGATCACCGTAATCTCCAGTGTCTTCGGAGTTTTCAGTGTCGCAACAGTCGTCAGGCTCGATGGGCTTTCTTCTTTAGCCAGTACGATTTTGTGATCACGTACATACCTGGTTCCCAGAATTTAGTGGCAGAGGCCTTATCCCGCAGATATCCTGACATAGCCCAGAACTCCTCTCCACATCTTATTGAGTCTAGCAGGATCATAGGAGCTACTCAATCTTTTCAAGAACGCGTTCAATCCGAGTACCAGTTTCTGTCTGCTTCAGAATGGGATAAAGTGACTCCTTTTTTGCAGAAGAAGGACAACTACTTCTATCATCAACATGCTCTCTTCCTACCTACCAAGAAAGTGCAGACAGAAGCCCTGCAAATGTGCCATGATTCTCCTATAGCCGGTCGTTGAGGTATCAGGAAGACCCAGGAACTGCTTCAGCGATCTTTTTGGTGGCCTTCGCTAAAGACAGACACTGAAACCTATGTGTCAGCATGCCCAGTCTGTGCCCAGACTAAGACACCCCGAACTAAGGTGGCAGGTTTATTAAGAACTTTACCGGTTCCTTCCGCTCCTTGGTGTACTCTATTCACGGATTTCATATGCTCTCTACCTACTTCCTCTGGTAACCAAGTAATTATGGTAACCGTAGATTCATTCACCTAGATGGCCCATTTTTCAGCCTTGAAGAAACTACCAACGGCCCCAGAAATGAGTCGCATTTTTCTACAAGATATTTTTCGCCTCCATGGTCTTCCTCTAGAGGTCATTTCGGACAGAGAGCCTCAATATGTATCACGTTTCTGGAGAGCTTTTTGTGCCTTCTTTAACATTGAGATTTCTTTATCCTCGGGTTTCCATCCACAAACGAATGGGCAAACTGAACGAGTGAATCAAGAACTTCAGCAGTATCTGAGATGTTACTGTAATGCCACACAAAGCAATTGGTCGGAATATCTTGCTCTTGCTGAGTTCTCCTATAACAACACAATACATAGTGCGACCAAGACCACACCCATTTATTGTACTTATGGATTTCATCTGAGGACTTTCACTACTGTTTCTTGAACATCCTCTTCTGTGCCTGCAGTCACTTCTTTTTCACGACAGATCCGTCGAATCAAGGGCCTACTTCACACTACTCTCCTAGCTTCGAAACAAGCTATGAAGCGAAAGGCGGATCGTTATCGGCAAGCCGCACCTTTGTATCAAGTGGGCCACAAGGTATGGCTTTCTTCCAGATTTCTACCATCCCGGTTTTCCACCAATAAGTTCAAACAACGTTTTTATGGACCCTTTCGAATTTCGCACATCCTGAATCCTGTAGTTGTGCGTCTCCGCTTACCTCATACCTGGAGGGTTCATCCTGTTTTCCATGTGTCACAGTTAAAACCCTTTGGTCCTGATCCTTACCATCGCCAGTTCCAACGTCCACCTCCTCTTTCTATCAACGGACAGCCTGAGTATGAAGTCCAGGAGATCTGTGATTCCAGAATTTTTCACAGCAAACTACAGTTTTTGGTCCACTGGAAAGGATACCCCCTCAGTGACTGTTCGTGGGAAGATGCTTCCTCCGTCCATGCTCCCCGTTTGGTTCGCCTGTTTTTTGACAATCATCCTGACAAACCTGGAGCCTCGGGGAGGGGACCTACTGTAACGCAGCGCTCTGATGCGGCGTCTCTTTCTGTCCTCGCGGGTGAAACACGCTACCGATATTCGGAGCGCCGTTCTCCGCCTTTTTTGACTATGCTTTCTGGGAAGCATATATTTCGCTCCCGGTCACTCTACACTTACTTGTAGCCTTTGGTGGGTTTTTTGTTGGGCCTTTTGCCTGTCTCTATCCATGTTGTCTCCATCTTGTCTTCTTCGTGTTTTTGTCCCAGCATGCTCTGTCTTTCTTTTATACTACTTCCTTTTTCCTATACTGGTCTATGGGCTTTTCCCAATCCAAGATGGTGTTACTTCCCTTTCCTGTGATGTCACTTCCCTTTTCTCAGTATATAAGTCAGTCAGTCTTGTTCCTCCTTGCGTTGCAAACACTTCCTTTTGGTTGTGCTGTTCCCTCCTGTTCTTTGTTCCTGCTTTTTTGCCTTGGGAGATTTTTGCCTGTTCTTTGTTCCTGCTTTTGCCTTGGGAGATTTTTGCCTGTTCTTT
The DNA here is from genome assembly GCF_031143425.1 of Pleurodeles waltl. Lineage (NCBI taxonomy): Eukaryota > Metazoa > Chordata > Amphibia > Caudata > Salamandridae > Pleurodeles > Pleurodeles waltl. Next base: position 889,727,332 of record NC_090442.1, on the reverse strand, counting down.
TGTTCCTGCTTTTGCCTTGGGATATTTTTGCCTGTTCCTTTTTTCCTGCCTTGTACCCTGGATATTGCCTATTTTTGTTTCCTGTTGTCAAGTCCTGTTTTTTCTTGTTTTCCTTCAGGAGTTCCTGTTAGAGGTTTTTTCCCCAGTGTTGGGGTTTTTCCCTCTGGGACTCCTTCTGGAGGATACGGTCTGCTTTGGCGTAGCCTGTCAAGCGGCACCGTGGCTACTAGAAGGGGTCGCGCTTATCTGGGAACATCCAGGACCTGTAGAAGACTTGGTGTATTCGCCAATCCGAAATCCAGAGGTGAGAAGTCCAGCGCAGTACGTGACAGTTATTGCCGGCCTGTTGGCGGTCTTACCGCCGCTTTAACACCATCCGCCAGTGTTGTAATGACCACCATAGTTTTTAAGTCTTATGAATTTTATGTATATGATGTTTACACACAGTAGGCATTTTGAAGTAATCTATATGGCTTGTAGGGATAAAATTAATGCAGGTTTTATGGTATTCTGGTGGACATTTTAAATCCTAAAGCCTTTATGTATACAATTTCTTTTATCATTTGGTTCCTCCAAAATAACCTGTCTGGTTATCTGTGGCCCAGGACAAATGTAGCTTTGTAATCAACCTATAATGATAAATGGTTGAAAATGTATTGCACTGTATTTTTTGTGATGATGGATCAGACAATAAACTTTCATTTACTAAAACATATGAATACTAGGTTGTTTTCTGAGTGATTCTAAATGCTGGTTGTCACAACAGTCTGTTAGAATTGGGTCTTTGGTTGGCAGTCAGGTTACCACCTGTCCAAGCAAGGACCCTCACTCTAGTCAGGGTAAAGGAGAAACACACCTGGTTAACCCCCACTCACCCCCTTGGTACCTTGGCATGAGCAGAAAGGCTTAACTCAGATGCAATGTGTAAAGTATTTGTACCAACACACACAATAATACAGTCAAAACACTACAAAATGGACACCACACAAGTTTAGAAAAATAGGTAATATTTATATAAATCAAACAAGGCACAAATGACAAAAATCCAACAAACACAAGTCAAGATATGAAATTTCACAATAATAAGAGTCTTATTCCATGGAAAACAATGGAATCGTTGATTTTATACAAAGTACCTCGTTTGTGAAAAAAATTAAGCGGCAAACATGCATTGTAAAAGTCAGTGATGCGTTGATTCCTTACTTGCAAGTCAGGCCGTGCGTCATTTCATCTCTGGTCGGGTCAGCGATTCATCATTTTTCTCCCTCGCAAGAGAGCGATGCTTTGATTTTTGGACAGGGCACCTCGGGTCCCCGCAGGTTCACAATGACTTTGATGCCCAGGGTTGATGCATGAGAAATCCGGTTGCATGGTGTTGGAAAACCGTGATGCATGGGGTTTGCGTTGTTCTCAGCAGCCGCTAATGGGTGTTTGCGTTGTTTCTCCAAACTCGATGCGTTGATCTCCCGATGCAGGCGGAGAACCAATTTTAGCTGCAAAGCGGGTTGCGCATTATTTATCAGCCGTGTTGCAGATGGTGCATCGAAAATTTCCCTGCAGTGTTCAGTATGTGGATTTCTGTCCTTGTTCTGCTAACTTCACCTTTCAGGGGCCCAGGGACTGAATAGGGCACCACTTGGCAGGGCAGAGTCTCAGCAGAGAGTCCCGTAGCTGGCAGAGGAAGTCTTTGATGGCCCTGAGACTTCAAAACAAGTGACAAGCTCAGTTCAAGCCCCTGAAGATTCTTCTCAAGCAGAAATGTGCAACAAATTCCAGTCTTTGTTTCCTTTCATAGGCAGAAGCAGCAACTGCAGGATAGCCCCACAAAGCACAGTCACAGGCATGGGCAGCACCTATCCTCAGTTCTTCAGCTTTTCTCCTTGGCAGAGGTTCCTCTTGGTTCCAGAAACAAATCTTGAAGAAATCCAAAGTCTGGGGTTTTGGGTCCACTACTTATACGCCTTTCTGCATTTGAAGTAGGCAAACTTCAAAGGACAATCTCTGTTGTTTACAGGATCCTTCCTTGCCCAGGCCAGGCCACAGACTTACACCAGGGAGTTGGAGACTGCATTGTGTGAGCTAAGGCACAGTCCATTCAGGTGTAAGTGACCCCTCCTTCCTCCACTCTAGCCCAGATAGCTCCTCAGGATATGCAGGCTGCACCCCAGCTCCCTTTGTCTCACTGTCTAGAGGAGATTCACAAACAGCCCAGCTGTCAGTTTGACCCAGACAGTGAATCCTCAAACAAGCAGAGACACATAATGGTTAAAGCAAGAAAATGCCTACTTTCTAAAAGTGGTATTTCCAAACTAAAAATCTAAAACCCAATTTCACTAACAGGTGTATTTTTAAATTGTGAATTCAGAGATTCCAAACTCCCTTTTTCTATCTGCCCTCAAAGGGAAGCTGCACTTTAAGAATATTTAGAGGCAGCCCCCATGTTAACCTAAGAGCGAGATCAGCCTTTCAACAGTGAAAACTGAATTTGGCAGTATTTCACTGTTAGGACATGTAAAACCCACCTTTAACATACACTGCACCCTGCCAATGGGGCTACCTAAGGCCTACCTTTGGGGTGCCTTATATGTATAAAAAGGGAAGGCTTGGCAAGTAGGTACACTGGCCAAGTCTAAATTGGCAGTGCAAGACTGCACACACAGACACTGCAGTGGCAGGTCTGAGACATATTTACACGGCTACTCATGTGGGTGGCACTAGTAGCATATGAGTCACTGGCGCTGGTCACCTCTAGTACTAGTAAATCAAATATGCCAATCACGGATAAACCAATCAACAATACAATTTACACAGAGAGATTATGTGCACTTTAGCACTGGTTAACAGTGATAAAATTGCCCGGAGTCCTAAAGCCAAAAAAAAAGTCAGAAACAATAGGAGGAAGGAGGCAAACAGTTTGGGGATGACCCTTCAAAAAAGGCCAGGTCCAACACTGGCCAATAGCTGTTTGTATGGATAGGTAAAGGGGTTACAAAAATATTTTAGTAAGGAGGCTTTAAAAGCAGTAGATAATCACAAGGCTGATACAACAACCTGTATATTTTCATATATTTATATTGATTTACCATCTGTGATTGTTCATATCATTAAAACCTGTCAGGAATTCAAGTAAGAGTCTAAATTTATAGGTTGAGCAAAAAGGAATTATACTAGTTTCGGCTTTTTTTCACAAAGCTCGAAGTAAATATGAAAAACTGTAGATAAAATTTGCAAAAAATAAATATGGATACAGACTGAAATGTCAAACAACAATACCATAAAACCAGGTGCCCTAATTAACAGCTAGCTAAAAAGGCTGTCATTATTCCCCTGGTATTTGTGAGCCCAAATCTTCACTGCACTGTTCGTAACTAGACAAATATACTGAAACCTTAAAGTCCTTTATCCTAAAAGGACTTAGCTGTGTTACTTAATCACACTTCTAGAAATTGAACAACTACGTTTGTTGGAAGGGCTCTAACTAAAGGAAACTAACCTTTAAATAGAAAACAATAATTTACTTTAATTTACACTGAATTAGGGTCTTTACTGACATTTACCTCAGAGAAAGTCGAGAACACTCACTAAGCTAAACTAAGTTCTAAAGTACCCTTTTACACCACTGAGCAGTTCCAAAAGGCAAAGAAAGCAATTCCCAATAATCAGGCATACACAACCTTCTGCAGCACAAACGCGCTACAAGGAACTGCAGCACTCAGTAAACTCGAACCACCACATAAAGCCAACTTCAGTGCAACTGGCTGTGTAGCCATTACAGGTGTAATGGACTTCTATCTAGTAAAAGATCACTTGAAGTCCCAAAGACAGAATGCAAGGAGCCAAGGAATAAGCTCGCAAGTGGCAGACAAGGCCCAAACAAATAGTAGGACTGGCAAGCCCTCCTTTGTTAGATACCTTCTTATCGTATCCTTGCACCCGGGAACAGTTTATCATTTCCAAGAAGGAAAAGTGTTAGAGAGGCATGGTGCATTTTGGATCAGCCAACTGAGGACCATCACACACCATCCAGACAGTGGCTTTATGATTCATTTTCTAAAGCACGGATTGACACAGAGAATCTTCACAAGGAAAAGTGCCACACCAGTTCCACCTGATTACTGTTATGTTCTACTTTAAGAAGTGATTTTGCCTTCTCAGTCCTCTGAGGCAATACAGATTAGCTGTCAGATCCTTTTTGAGAAACACAAACAACTCTTGGTTCTATATGCAACTAACAGCTCTCTCCCACACATATTACAGACATTCTTTCTGACTGGCACTGTCCACATTGACTCTCTGGTCTGGCAACCTTCATGATGTGTAACCTTAGCAGAGGTGAGATGATGTCCCTACAGTGCTGCTCCACCCTAACTCCTTCCACGCTATTACAGACGTTTGTCCCTTATGCCCCAAATCCTTCAAAATTAGTACTGTTCTATGTTTTTCAATTTTTCACAACCCTTTTCCCATATACAGGGTTGAGAAAGGATACATCAAGCAAAGAATTATTTGCACCTTCTACCTCCCATTGTAAAACAGTAATGGTCTTTTCCAAACTGGCTTGGTGACACATGATCCCAAGCCCCTTAGAGTGCTATGCTATATATCTAGTCTACTGCCTGGAGCCCACCCGTTCCCCCATGGAATTCTGCTGAAGTGATCAGTTTCACTCGGCCATTCACATTCCTAAAAGCTACTCATTCGTGGTCACTGGTTCCCTACCGCAAATCTAATATACAGATCGTTATAAGTCCATTTAAAAGCAAGGCTTCTTGGCTCATCTGTCTTGTAGGAAGAAACAGGCAGGTTGTGCACCTGGGAAACTGACTGAAATGCACTTACATTCAATGTCCAGCAACTCATAGGATGCGTTTTCTGATCTTTCCTCATGTTTTAAGGATACACATGTAGTGGGAAACCGGTTAGTGAGTTCTCATTGTGCAGAGTCAAAATAATATTAGTCCAGTCAAAATAAATAGATGGAAGATCATGCCTAAAAGCTGTGATTTTTTACAAATTCCGACATCAAAGATGGACTCAAACTGAAAATGTTCAAGGTAGATGAGTCAAAAAGTATTTTATCTTAGATTAATAAACAAGACAAGCAGTGCAGCATCTTTAAAGTGAGGTCAGCACAGCTTCCCCGTCTCATATGGAAGTATTTAAGGAAAGCAAGCCAACTATAATGTGCTTAGAAGGGATGTGGTCTGTTAGCTCATGCATATGAGTACCAACATGTTTGAAGTGAGTAGTGTCTTCCACTCACTTGTTAAGCTACCCAGATCACTATTCTTGATATAGAGTGAGGAACTGCCAATGTATTCGCTGGGGTGAAAGGAAAATTCATGTGTGGTAGTTTGTTGTGCTACTATTGAACCAGTAAATCCATTGTGTATTTAGTCTAAAGATGCACTCTGCAATGATTTTCATTGTCACAAGTGGTGGTATTTGAATTATTTGAATTAAAACATTGTATTCAAATATATTCCAGAGTTTCACTGGTTGTGCATCACTATGGAAAGGGAGATTTTACTCTTGGCTCAAACTCACGTGAACAGTGAAGACAGAGGTGGTGTAATGACTCATAAAAACGCTGCAGATTTGTCAGTACCCACAGAGCTCAATTTACATGCCCTGATAATAAGCACAGCCCCATGTCCTTACCTTCACACACTGGGGGAGGCAATCCACCAGGCTCAGCCAAAGTTCGGCTGGGGCAATGAAAGAGGGTATTGATGTGAAATCACATCAGTCCTTCCCCCTTGCCTCTGTATCAGCTCCCTCTGTCTACAATCACCACACCATGATCAAGGCTGGATGCCCCTGGGCATTCTCATCTGGACTGAGTAACCAAACTCTGAGGTTTGATTTGTAGAATAGATCAGCCATGGCAAAAAGTAAGTAAAACAAATGTGTCCTTGCTTTGTCCTCTTTTAACCATACGTCATGGGTTCTGTCCTACAAAACTCAGTTGCAGACTGTTGATTCAAAATATACCACTTTTTTCAGTAGCCCGGTTTTTTTCTTCAGAAATCGCTAATAAAGATGGTGATAAGTCTAACTTTCTGATTGCCGAATATCTTATATTGTAACCTTGGTTTAAAAATGTAGCTCATCTATTGCCTGCATTTAAAAAAAATCTATTTCCTGAATGTAGTTCCATCTCCTCACATCATTTTTCCAAATGGTATGGATTCTATTTGGGACTTAACATTGAAGCATGAAACGCTGTACTGCATGGTGTCTTTTTTTTCTGAACAATCTACTTTCAGACCAATTGTTAAATATGTACATTTGCACATCCAGAAAAAGCAGGCTGCTGTGATTATGACACATATTAAATGAGTTAAGCTATAGAAAAATGTATTCAGTTCTTCCTCAATATCTGTCCAAATCATGCTCTTGTCATCTATAAACTGACCCCAATAATGCATCTTATAAATCCAGCCACATGTTTTAGAGCCTCAGTCATGCACCCTATCATCCTATCGCATGAAAAGGTTGTCATAAAGGGGCACACACCAGGACCTCATCGCAGTGTCATTTTTCTGTTGATACCATGGGTCTTCATGGGAAAACAATCTTTTGCAAATTACTATAACCATTCCAATGATCACAGTATTATGATCTAAATCATTTGTCAGATCGTGAATGCTGGACTGGTATTCAGGGCAGAAACAGTGTATTTTGAAAGAAATTAGAAGCTGGATTATGATAGAATTATTGTTTCAGCAGAAAACACACACCTGATATGTTGCAGTGAAACAAGTGCATTTTCAAAACTGTTTGAGTCGCATATTTGTTGTTGCATGAATATTATTATGACAGTTATTATAATTGTTTTGAAATATTTTATTACCTTTTTATGGTAAATATGTTTAATACTTTTTTGCTAAAATATGCAAGACTATAACATTTTGGAGACTTAGAATCTAGGAACTGCCTGTAAAAACTTTTAATATGTGCTAAATTCTTTGACTTGCATTGTAACAGGACTTAACCCAATTACTTTCCACATTTAACTATGGATAGTACTCCCTTAATATTTGATTATAAAGAGTTTCCTCAGCAGACCAGGAATAATCAAAATATTTCAATGGTATGCTTTCAGAACTGCCTCCTCAAACTATAGTTTTGGCATTCAGTAGCTTTGACAGTAGTGATATAAAATGAATTATGTGTAAGGTAGCAGGTTTTCAGTTAAAACAGATCTTAACCAATAAAACGCCACTGAAGGAAATATTTAATTCTCAGAAAAAAACCTATAAACACCGGGTTTTATTGCATCTTTACTGCTTTGTTACCCTCTGGTATGAAAGCAGTTGAAGTGCAATCTCTACCTCTAGGCACTTTTCTGCAATTGATTCTCCCCCTACGAACTTTGTAGGCCATAGTAAGACAATCAATATGCCCTTTGAACTCTCTGCAAGGCCCCAGGACTCCATGGACCTACTTCCACTCCCACTTTGGGAGTATGGCTCAGCTCATACGGGTTAGTCTCTCTGTACATTGCTTTGTAGTAGCCAGCAGACTGACAGCTGAACTATGGACAGGGCCTCATTTAAAGGAGCAGAGCTTCACCATGATGTCATCCTCCTTCAATGAGAGCAGGACAGAGGTTTCAAGACTGTGGCAGTAAAGGTCACATGCATATGATGACTCTAGAATGACTGTCCTAACATAAGGTTCTGTACCTAACTCTCTTGTTCTTCGATTTACATGGCTATGGTCTATAACACCTTCCTATAGAAGCTGCATCACCCATACTGAAGGACAAGAGCCATTTCATGAACATCTTCGACTACAAAGAACAGCACACACGAAGCCCATGTGTTGGTTTTGGTGAAACTATGCTGCCAACAGTGAATACATTAACTTAGAAAATCCATTAGCTAATGTATAAGTTGCAGACAGTGCAGCTTAGAAACATGAAGGGACTTTCACTGCTTTGTGTTTCGAGGTATTTGCTGCAGATACAAATAGCTGCATAGACCTGTTCTGAATCTGCTTACCAAATAAGAACATGTTTGTGACACTGGCCCAGGATGAGCAAATGCAATTTTCATTCCTATTGGCATCACTTCAAAATGAAGCCTAGAACCAATAGTGCTGAAAAAATCATAGTGCTTGACAACATTTTCCCAATACAGAAAATGCACTAGAAACGTGATTGCAGCATAAAACACAAACACAGCTTTCAAATAAACACAAATCCCATAAACATGGCCCAACAATGTAAAGTAAACTTAATTCATGATGTAAAGTGCACAAGCAAACAACCCAAGGCATTGTGCACAGCAGCAGCATTTTTTGCCACCACAAAATGTGTACCTAACGCTATGCACATTCATTTCTTAGCAGACGTCTCCCCTAGGATCATGTGGAGCAGAAATGTGCTTGTGTCAGATAGTACCATCACATTTATTTATTGATTTTTTGGTATCTTGAGGCAAAGAACATGGCAGTGTGGCACTGGTTAGCAATAACAGAGCACGAGCACCTCATATATATATATAGCTATATATATATATATATATATATCATCACTCCCAGCTACTTTCCAGATGAGATGGTTCTCTTACCTCTCAGAGACATTTTCAATACACTATGGGGGTCATTCTGACCTCGGCGGTAAAAGTCGCTTACCGCCGGCCAGAAGGCCGCCATAACACCGCCGCGGCCGCGGTAAACCGCCACGGTCATTCTGACCCGCAACTGCCAAACCGCCAAAAACCCGACATCCTCAAAAATCCGCCACACCAAAGGTCAGCGAAAAAATAGCGCTGACCAAACCTCCACCGTCACGCCAACATACATACGCCCATACCATTCCGACCCACAAATCCACGCGGCGGTCTTTCAAACGCGGTATTCCATTGGCGGTACACATCGCCGCGGTCAAAATACACACACCCATAGAAAACTCAGCCACATTGGTCAGTTCGAAATACACACACCTGATACACATACTAACACCACTCCCACACACCCAACACAATATAAAACACACACCCACATCACCCACAAGCCCCTACAACCCGAAATCATTGACGAAGGCTAGAGAGAGAGCACAGAATAGACAATCCCACAACACAGAGGCACACAACACCATCACCCACACAGAATCCACGCACCAAACACCACACACCACCACACGCACCACACTCATCACCACAAACGCCACCCCACACCTCAACCACACCACCCCATGGCACCCCAAAGACAACCCAGGTTCAGTGACGCCGAACTCAGGGTCATGGTGGAGGAAATAGTCCGTGTAGAGCCCCAGCTCTTCGGGGCACAGGTGCAGCACACCACCATTGCCAGGAAGATGGAGCTATGGCAAAGGATAGTGGACAGGGTTAACGCAGTGGGACAGCATCCACGCAATCGGGAGGACATCAGGAAGAGATGGAACGACCTACGGGGGAAGGTACGTTCCATGGTATCAAGGCACAACATTGCGGTGCAGAAGACTGGTGGCGGACCCCCGCCTACTCCCCCAGAATTTACCGCGTGGGAGGAGGAAGTCTTGCACATCCTGCATCCTGAGGGCCTCGCAGGAGTAGGCGGAGGAATGGACTCTGGTAAGGCAAATCTTCACTACTGCTTCCCACCCCCACCCCACCTGCATGCCAAATCATACCCCCACCCTCACCCCCTCCCCCATCACACCAACCCCTAGCAAAAAGCTCACCATCACAACCCACCCATCCCAACACCAAGCCCTGCATGCGACCCCAAAGCATGGACACCCATCACCAAAGCATGCCCACTGCACACACACATCACCCCCACAAGCCACCCTCACAAAAGCCCCCACAAGGAAATGCCTGCACATGGGTACACGGACACCCACCCATCACACGAAATGCCACACAGAAGCAATAACCATACCTTTATACCCCTGCAGGACCCGAACGCCACCACACTGCCACAGAGGGTCCAGAGATGTCCATCCCACCCCCAGAAGAGGCCCCCAGCGATGACAGCAGCTCTGTCTCCCTGGAGCCAGACGACCAGCCCGGCCCATCGGGAACCTCTGGACAGTCGGTTCCCCACAGACAGCCACAGGCTACACTAGACCCAACCCCCTCTGGGAACACCAGCACAGCTCCCACCCAGCGGGCCCATGCCTCTGTCTCCAGGGCACGTAAATCAGCGGTGTGTCCACCACTACAGGGCACCCACGTTGACCCACCACCCCAACAATAACAGGGACCTGGGGGCAGTGGTAGTGGGCACACCGTCCAGGGGACAGAGGCCCAGGAACACAGGGGAACTGGGAGGGCTGCTGTGCGACAGGGGGGAGACAGGCCCGGGGAACCGACTCTCCAGGAGGCCCTCTCCTCCATCATGGGAGCATACCACCGCTCCCAGGAGACGATGGCGACGGTACTGGCCCGGTTCCAGGAGATCCAGGAACTGCAGGAGGAACGGTACATGGGGTTCAGGGAGGAACTGAGGAACTGAGGCCCTTACACAGATCGTCACCACATTGCGGGACCATGTGGCACCCCAAAGGGCCCCTGTCACTAGCCCAGGCCAGGAACAGCCTACCACCTCCGCCGGCGCTAGTGGACAGGAGGCCCCCACACAACGACAGGCCACCAGAACCCCACCTCCTGCAGAAGAAGAACCACCCCGCAAGCGGAACCTGAGATCTCACAAGAAGACAGAGTAGGATTGCAAGACCCCCGCCAGCCTAAGATACCCCCTGATGTCATCCCACTGTCCCACATTGTCATCCTGTCCAACCTTGAACTGCCCCTGCTCCATCCTTCCACAGGCATATGGACAATGCACCTGTGCGACTGAGAACTGGACTCTGCCATGGACATTACTCCACCCCCACCCATCCCCGCTTCCCAATCATTTACCTATATGTAGCACTTAAAATAAATCACTTATTCCACTTAAATAAACAGGAGTCTGCTTGTATTCTTAACAAATGTATTACACATAACGGTTCAATAATGTCCAGTTACTTTGTGATGACAACATACCAATTTCAATAAGCTTTAGTCCATGGGCAAACAAAGCTGAAGTCAGGCAGTGGGTCATACAGCTCTGAAAAGGGAAGGGAAAGTCACAAATCAGTTAACAGGAAAAGGGGGGAAACACAGACAGTGGAGACGCATGAGGCCTCAAGTAAATGTAAATTGGGGTGGCTGTTTCTTACCTGTGTGCTACTGAAAGTATTGTTGTATGACTGTATCCCTGTTGTCCGTGTCGACCCCGTCGTCTTCCTCCTCTTCACTCTCCACAGGCTCCACAGCTGCAACAACACCACCATCTGGACCATCCTCCTGCAGAAAAGGCACCTGGATGCAAGATTGTGAAGCATACAGCAGGCCACGATGATCTGGCACACCTTCTTTGGTGAGTACATGAGGGATCCCCCTGTCATATGCAGGCACCTAAACCTGGCCTTCAGGACCCCGAAGGTCCTTTCTATGATCCTCCTAGATCGCCCAAGGGCCTCATTGTACCGTTCCTCTGCCCTGGTCCGGGGATTCCTCACTGGGGTCAGTAGCCACAACAGGTTGGGGTAACCAGAGTCACCAATTAGCCACACACGGTGTCTCTGTAGCTGTTCCATCACATAAGGGATGCTGCTATTTCGCATGACATACGCATCATGCACTGACCCAGGGAACTTTTCATTTACATGGGAGATGTACTGGTCAGCCAAACAGACCACCTGGACATTCATCGAATGATAACTTTTTCTGTTTCGGTACACCTGCTCACTTTCTTTGGGGGGAACCAAAGCCACATGGGTCCCATCAATGGCACCAATGATGTTGGGGATATGTCCAAGGGCATAGAAATCCCCCTTCACTGTAGCCAATTCGCCCACCTCAGGGAAAATAATGTAGCTCCGCATGTATTTCATCAGGGCAGACAACACTCTGGACAAAACCTTAGAAAACATAGGCTGAGACATCCCAGATGATATGGCCACTGTTGTCTGAAAAGACCCACTTGCCAAAAAATTGAGTACTGACAGAACCTGCACCAGAGGGGGAATCCCTGTGGGTTGGCGGATGGGGGACATCAGGTCTGGCTCCAGCTGGGCACATAGTTCATGTATAGTTGCTCTGTCAAGCCGGTATGTAAGTGTGATATGTCGTTCTTCCATTGTCGACAGGTCCACCAGCGGTCGGTACACGGGAGGATTCATCCTTCTCCTCGCAAGTCCCAGCGGACGGTGCCTAGGAAGGACAACATGGAGCACAGAGTCAAGCAACCCACAGGTTAGTTCACACAGCTTGCACAGTACACAAATCGCTATGCATGGAACGGCTTGTATGAGTGGCAATGCAAGGCCTAGGCCTGTGTGACGCAGTAGAAATCATGCCATGTGGGCTCTTGAAATGGCGGCTGCCTGACCTGTGAAGTGTGACAGTGGGATGTGAGGTCACTGCGCTGGCGTGGCACACCGTGGCGGTAGGCGGTCGAAGACCGCGGCGCAAAGCAGCATTGGTTAACATTGAACCCTATGGGTCTCAGGAGCCAATGACGATGTGCGCCGGCGGTCGCGGTACGCCCCGCCGCGGTACGCACCGCCGCGGTACGCACCACCGCGGGCGTGGCCGCCATTTTCTATCTGATTAATCACTCGAGACCTGATCATCCACAGGAGAGGACCTATACTGCAAGTGCTGCTGTGACCTCGGTCTGGAAGATACAATGGCTGCTGCGACTGGGGAAAGGGCCCCTGCCTTCACTGCCGAAGAATTGGAGAAACTTGTTGATGGGGTCCTCCCCCAATATGCGCTACTCTATGGTCCTCCAGACCAACAAGTTAGTACACAGGGTGCACGTTGAATGGGCTATGCCTGTGTTGAGTGGGGTGTATGTAAGATGGTGGGGAGGGGAGCGAATGAGGAGTGCAACGCACAAAAGATGAGAGCATGTGCCACATGGCAAGGTTGGGGAGGGGGGGCCACTCACATTGACCAGGCAGAAAACTGATGCGATTTCCTTTACCACCCTGTACATGTCACATAGGTCAGCGCCCATCAGAAGATCGACATTTGGCGTGCCATCGCCAAGGACGTCAGGGCCCTGGGAGTCCACAACAGACGGGGCACCCACTGCCGAAAGAGGTGGGAGGACATCCACTGCGGGACCAGAAAGACCGCTGAGTCTCTGCTGGGGATGGCCTCCCAATGTAGGAGGGGTGCCAGCCGGCAGTTGACCCCCCTGATGTCCCGGATCCTGGCGGTGGCCTACCCCGATTTGGATGGGCGCGTGAGGACATCACAGCAGACACAAGGGGGTGAGTATCAGCACATTCTGCTATCTTTGCGCGCAGTGAAGGTGTCTGGGTGGGGGAGGAGGGCTGTGGCTATCTCCAGGCCAGGGCGCATTCTGTAGGCTAGGCCCTGCCGTTAGACACGGCCCTGTGCCCCCGCCCCCCACCTCTTTAGGGTGCCAAGTACAGCTAGCCATGGTCCGGCCTCACCCATGTGTGCATTTGTCGTCCATAGACCCGTAGGCCTAGTCACAATAACTGAGTAGTGTACCCCCATTGCGCGGCCTAGTTCAGGGGGCTTCTGTGTCTGTACTCTCCGACAGCGGTGTTGCCAATGCATGCACTCAACCTGTCTTAATTTCTCCCCCCCATTTTCTTTGTCTTCCTGTTCATGTGTGCATTAGCATCATCAGGCGGAGGAGAAGTGGCATCGGCGCACGAGGGAGCTGCATCTCACATGGCCCCGGAGGGCCATACAACAGACTCCGAGTACACCAGTGAGACGGAGGGTGAGTGGAGCTCCACAACGGGGACCCGTGGAGACGTCAGCGACACCGACACGTCCTCGGAAGGGAGCTCCCTAGCGGTGGCGGCAACATCCGTGCCCACCGCCAGAACAGGTACAGCCGCCACCCAGCGCACCAGCCCCGCCCTCCCAGCAGCCCCTCAGCCTTCGCTCCGTGCCCGCTCACCCAGGAAGGCGGGCATCTCCTTCGCCCCAGGCACCTCAGGCCCTGCCCCAGTTACCCCTGCTGCCCTCAGTGAGGAGGTCATTGACCTCCTCAGGACACTCATTGTTGGGCAGTCTACCCTTTTGAATGCCATCCAGGGTGTAGAAAGGGAGGTGCATCGGAGCAATGCATACCTGGAGGGCATTCATTCGGGTCAGGCTGCCCATCAGCGATCGTTCAACGCTCTGGCCTCAGCACTGACGGCAGCCATTGTCCCTGTCTCCAGCCTCCCTCTTCTGACTCCCTCCACCCAGTCCCAGTCTCCTGTTCCTCTGCCTATCCCATCCACACCATCAGACCAGCCTGCACACACCTCTACACCCAAGGGCAGCTCATCCAGAGATAAGCACCACAGATCCCACAAGCATTCACCCAAACAACATCCAAATGCAGACATGCCAACAGTCAATACCACCTCTGTGTCCCCCACCTCCTCATCTCCCTCCTCCCTCCCTGTGACGTCTCCACTCACACCTGCATGCACACCACCATCAGCCAGTACTTCCATCACCAGCACACCCTCCATTACAGTCCGCACATGTGCAGTCACCACCCCCACTGCCATTTACACGTCCCCTGTGTCCTCTCCCAGTGTGTCTGTCACCCCCTCTTCCAAACCACACAAACGCAGGCAGCCACCCACCCAACATCCATCCACCTCACGACAGCCTCCGTCACAAGCACCTGCACCCAAAGACAGCACACTTGACTCTACTACAACCACATCCTCTTCCTCCACTCCCATACCCACTACAGCTACCCGTCCCTGTCCTTCCCAAGTCGTTTTCCTTTCCAACCTTGAGCTCATTCCAATCACTGACCCACCCCCTCCATCTGGTAAGAGTAAAAAAAGCACCTCAGCCACCACCAGCCCTGCATCTACTGTCACCATAGTGCAGGGGCTATTGGAGTCCACCAGATCCTAGGGCAGGAACATCGGCCAGCAGCAAGGGGACAGCCAGCCCACCCCCTGGGAAGAGGACAAAAAAGAAGAGGGCCCGGCGCGACAAGCCTGAGACGGCTGCCACCAAGGACAGTAGCATTGCCCCGTCACCTGCCACATCATTCAAGGGGGGCAAGGGCCACTGAGCTCCAGCGAAGGAGGGCAAGGGCAGCAGGGCGGAGAAGTCAGGCAGCAGGCGAGCTGCCCAGGAGGGCCCCACAAGCCCCATTCCGGGTGTGACGGACGACACCCACGGGCCCAGGACTCCATCACAGGAGGGCGCCGCGACCGCAAGTTCGGATGGTGAATGAGTGGGAAGTCTTGCCCAGGTCTGGCTCCCTAGACACACAGGACAAGCACCGCTGAACAGGGCCCCGCCGGGAGGAGCACCGCTGAACAGGGCCTCTGTGGCATCGTGGCTGGCGGCGGGCTCTGTGGCGGCGGTGCTTGCGGCGGCCTCTGGCATCGTGGCTGGCGGCACCGACAATTCCTCTGTGGCGGTGGTGCTGGTGGCGGCCTCAGTGACTGCGGTGCTGGTGGCGGGCTCAGTGACTGCGGTGCTGGTGGCAGGCTCAGTGACTGCGGTGCTGGTGGCAGGCTCAATGACAGCGGTGCTGGTGGCGGTGCTGGTGGCGGTGCAGGTGGCGGTCTTCTCCGCCGTACAGGTTGGCGTGGACTGAAGTTGTAACACTCATCCAATTGTCGGTGCCACCATGCAATTTATTTTCTGGCCCTTCACCACCTTGGATGGTGGTGCTGCTGTCTTGCTACCATCCCCTTTTGTTTTCCCTGAGCCCTTGGTGACAGGTGTTTTATGCTTCTCCCTCCGGAATGTGGGCATCTTTTTTACTTTAGAAGGTGGCGGAATGTCCTTGGCCTCACTCCGTGGCACACTGGCAGCCCTGTTGGTTGGCACTCTCCAATATCCTGCAGTTGCTGGCACCACTGTGCCTGATGATGTGGTGGCTGAGGTGCTTGGTTGGGACCTGGAAAGCCTGATCCTAGGGGAAGGACGGGGGGGGGAGGTGTAAAGAAGAGGTCAATATTAGCCAGGAAAGGTTTTTTAGACACACTGGGACGGGTAGATGGAGTGGGTATGGGAGTGGAGGAAGAAGGAGTGGCTGTAGGAGGTGTACATTGCTGAATTTGTGTGAAGATGCATGGGCTGGAGGCTGTTGTGAGGTGGATGGCTGTTGGGTGGGTGTATGCCTGCATTTGTGTACTTTGGGAGGAGGGCTCACAGACACACTGGGAGAGGACACAGGGGATGTGTGAATGGTAGTGGGGGTGGTGAGTGCACGTGAGCAGTGTGTGGTGATGGGTGTGCCGGTGATGAAGGTAGTGGCTGAAGATGTAGTGCATGCAGGTGTGAGTGGAGACGAGACAGGGAGGGAGGAGGAGGATGTGGAGGAGGGGGACACAGTGGAGGCAGTGGATGTTGGTATGTCTGCATGGGTATGATGCTTGTGTGAGTGCCTGTGGAATGTGTGGTGCTTATGTTTGCCTGAGCCACCCTTGTGTGTTGAGGTGTGTGCATGCTGGTCTGATGGTGTGCTTGGGATAGGCTGAGGTACAGGGCATTGGGTCTGGGTGGAGGAGGTTGGAGGAGGGAGGCTGGACACAGGGACAATGGCTGCCATCAGTGCTGAGGCCAGAGCCTGAAATGCTCTCTCTTGGGCTGCCACGCCAGAATGAATGCCCTCCAGGTATGCATTTGTTTGTTGCAAATGCCTCTCGACACTCTGGATGGCATTCAGAATGGTAGATTGCCCAACAGTGAGGGATCTCAGGAGGTCAATAGCCTCCTCACTGAGGGCAGTATGGCTGACTGGGGCAGGGCCTGAGGTGCCTGGGACGAAGGAGATGGGTGAGCGGCCAAGGGACACACTTTGAGGGGCTGCTGGGAGGGTGGTGCTGGTGGGGGGGTGGTGGCTGTACCTGTTGATGCGGGGGGCACAGAGGGGCCCGCCACCGCAAGGGAACTCCCATCAGAGGAGGAGTCGCTGTCGCTGTCGCTGGTCTCTGCTCCTGTCCCCGCCGTGGAGCTCCCCTCGCCCTCCATCCCACTGGTGGCTTCAGACTTGGTTGTCTCGCCCTCCAGGTCCAAGTGGGATGCAGCTCCCTCCTGCTCCGGTGCCACTGCTCCTCTGCCTGATGATGTTATTTCACACGGAACAGGGAGATCACAAAAGGGGGGGGGGGTAGACAAAAGAAAGACATGTTCAGTGCATACAATACCACTACCGTTGGTGGACACTACAGACACAGCAGCCCTCTGCACTACGCCATGCACTTATAGTTCCTAGATTAATCACATGCCCATGGGGTACAAGGCCTATGCCCGATTGCTGCACACATGGAAGTCACAGGAGCCTGACTAGATGTAGATGGCTCTTACCACTGGTGGGGTTGGGGTGCCACATAGCCTGCCGCACAAAGCGACTTTGCCTACAAAGCACGCCATGGCCTAGGGGAACCGACTGCCCACCTCCCCCACCCAGACACCTCGTAATGCACACAGAGTCAGATGGATGTGACGGTACTCACCCCCTTGTGGCTGCTGTGATGCCCTCAAGCACCCATCCAACTCCGGATACGCCACCGTTAGGATCCGGAACATCAGGGGGGTCATGGTGCGACGGGCACCCATCCCACGTTGGGAGGCCATCCCCAGCTGGGCCTCCGCCGTCTTCTTGCTCCAGCGGTGAATGTTCTCCCATCTTTTCCGGCAGTGGGTGCTCCGTCTGTGGTGGACCCCCAGGGTCCGGACGTCCTTGACGATGGCACGCCAAATATCCTTCTTCTGGCGGGCGCTGACCTAGAGGACTAGTACAGGGAAAAGGTAAAACCTTAAGCGTCCGGGCCATCACAGTCATTGGCCCACGTTCCCACCGTTGCCCTGATGCACATACACTCACTGTCCGCTCATGCAGGGCTCAGTCCCCTCCCACGTATCTTCCATCCACAACACTCCAAACAGGCATTGCCCATGCAGCATGCTCACAATGTACTCACCTGTTTGTCTGGAGGACTGTACAGTAGCGTGAACTGGGGGAGGACCCCATCCGCTAACTTCTCCAACTCCTCTGAAGTGAATTCAGGGGCCCTTTCCCCAGACACATGAGCCGTTGTCGCTTCCAGACTGAGGTCACAGCAGCACTTGCAGTGTAGGTCCTTTCCTGTCGAAGGTCAGGTATCAAGTGAGTGAACAGACAGAAAATGGCGGTCACGTCCGTGCATACCGTCACCGTCGGCGTACATCGTCATTGGCTCCTCAGACCCATAAGGTCCAATGTTAACCAATGCAGGATTGCGCTGCGGTCTTCGAACGCCTACTGCGACGGTGTAGAACGCCAGCGCAGTTACCTCATATCCCCTTGTCCCACCTTACAGGTCAGGCAGCCGCCATTTCAGGGGGCCACATGGCATTAATAATAACTGCGTCACACCTATCTAGGCCTTGCATACACACAGTAACAGGCACATTGCGGATTGACAAATGTGTGCTAATGACTTTTTGTAATATCTCAGTGTTTGCTGACTCTCTGCTCGCTGTTCTCGTCCATAGGGCATGTCCGCTGGTGCAGGTGATGAGATTGCGGCATCCTCCGGTGTACAGGCCACTGATGGACCTGTTGACAATGGAAGAGAGACACGTAATAGTCACCTACAGACTTGATCGTGCAACAGTCCTGGAACTGCGTGCCCAGTTGGAGCCAGACCTGATGTCAGCAATCCGCCATCCCACAGGGATCCCCCCTCTAGTACAGGTCCTGTCAGTACTCCATTTCCTGGCAAGTGGGTCTTTTCAAACTACAGTGGCCATTGCCTATGTTCTCCAACGTGTTGTCCAGAGTGTTGTCTGTCTTGCTAAAACACACACGCAGCTACATCATGTTCCCTCAGGTGGAGGATTTGCCTACAGTGAAAGGAGACTTCTATGCCCTGGGACATATCCCCAACATCATAGGTGCCATTGATGGGACACATTTGGCCTTGGTACCCCCCGCAGGAGTGAACAGGTGTATAGAAACCAGAAGAGCTACTATTCTATGAATGTGCAGATGGTGTGTTTGGCCGACCAGTACATCTCCCATGTGAATGCCAAGTTTCCTGGATCAGTGCATGACGCTTACATTCTGAGAAATAGCAGCATCCCTTATGTGATGGGGCAACTCCAGAGGCACTGTGTGTGGCTAATAGGTGAGGACAAGGACCATGTACCCTGTGAATAGTTGTCTGGGTCTGGGGTTGTCCCTAAGGGTTAGTGTGTGTCTAAAAGTTGTCCCTCGACATTTGCAGGTGACTATGGGTACCCCAACCTGTCATGGCTACTGACTCCAGTGGGAAATCCCAGCACAAGGGCAGAGGAATGCTACAATGAGGCACATGGGCGAACTAGGAGAGTGATTGAAAGGACCTTCAGCCTCCTGAAGGCCAGGTTCCGGTGCCTCCATATGACAGGTGGTTCTCTCTACTACTCACCAAAGAAGGTGTGCCAGATCATCGTGGCCTGCTGTATGCTGCACAACCTGGCTTTGTGACGACAGGTGCCTTTTCTGCAGGAGGATGGTCCAGAAGGTGGTCTTGTGGCAGCTGTGGAGCCTGTGGACAGTGAAGATGAGGAGGCAGAAGAAGAGGATATCGACAACAGAAACAACGTTATCCAGAAATACTTCCAGTGAGACACAGGTAAGAAGATGTCACTGCCTCACACATCTCATACTATTGTTTGAGCTAGCATAAGTCTGTCACTTTCACCCAGTGTATGGACCCTGACTTGTCGCTTTGCCTTTCCATTTCACAGATGTGGGTCCCACTGTATGACCTCTGCTATATTTCCTCATGGACTAGAGCCGTGTTACATCGGTATGTTGACAATACAATTGCCATTGCTATATTCCATAGTTATTGCAAATACACATTTGTGAAAGCACAGACTGACTCCAGATTGTTTTTTGATTCAAGGGTCTTTATTTCATTGCTAATTAGTGGAGGGGGTTGTAAAATGAGCAGGGGTGATGGTGGAGGAATGTCCATGGCAGAGTCCAGTCTATTTGTTTCACAGGTGCATTGTCCAAAGGGGCCTAGGAAGTGGAGCAAGGGCAGTTGATGGATGGACATGGTGACAAAGTGGGACAGAAGGATGACATTCAGGGTGGTCTCATTTCCTGGCGGGGGTCTTGTCATTGTTCTCTGTCTTTGTCCTGGATCTCAGGGACCGTTTGCGGGGTGGTTCTCCATCTGCAGGGGGTGGGGTGCTGGTGTCGTGGTCCTGTGGCGGTGCCTCCTGTCCACTAGCGCCGGCGGAGGTGGTGGGCTGTTCATCATCCAGGCTAGTGTCAGGGGCCCCTTGTTGTGCCACAGTGTCCCTCCTGGTGTTCACAAGGTCCTTCAGCACCCCTACAATGGTGACCAGGGTGGTGTTGATGGACTTAAGTTCCTCCCTGATCACCAGATAGTGTTCCTCCTGCAGCCGCTGGGTCTCCTGAAAGTTGTCCAGTACCGTTGCCATCGTCTCCTGGGAATGATGGTACGCTCCCATGATGTTGGAGAGGGCCTCGTGGAGAGTGGATTCCCTGGGCCTGTCCTCTCCCTGTCGCACAGCAATCCTCCCAGTTCCCCTGTTTTCCTGTGCCTCTGTCCCCTGAACCGTGTGCCCACTGCCCCCAGGTCCCTGATTTTCTTGGGGTGGTGGGTTTGCCTGGGTGCCCTGTAATGGTGGACACACTGCTGCTTGACGTGTCCTGGGGACAGAGGGATGGGCCCGCTGGGTGGGTGCTGTGCTGGTGTTTCCTGAGGGGGGAGGCTCCGTGGTGGCATGTGCCAGTGTCAGGGAAACCAACTGTCCCGAGGTACCAGATGGGCCGGGCTGGTCATCTTGATCCAGTTGGACAGCGCTGCTGTCATCACTGTGGGCCTCTTCTGTGGGGGGAGTGGACATGTCTGGAACCTCCTGTCCGGTGACGTTGGGTAGGGGTCCTGCAGGGGTGTAAAGGCATGATTATTGCATATGTGTGTTCCATTTTGTGCAATGGGTGGGTGACCCTGTACTCCAGTGCTTGCATGTCTAGGACCTTGTGTGATAATTGGTTTGGGGTCTGTGTGGGTATCTGTAGTGGACATGCTTTGGTGATGGGTGTCCATGCTTTGGTGTTGCATGCAGGGCTTGGTGTTGGGATGGGTGGGTTGTGATAGTGGGACATTTGTGAGGTGTCGGAGTGATGGGGGTGAGGGTGAGGGTGGGGTATGTGATAGCATGCAGGTAGGGTGGGGGATGTAAAAGTTAAGATCTGACTTACCAGAGTCCATTCCGTCTGCTAATCCTGCGAAGCCCTCAGGATGCAGTATAGCCAAGACTTGCTCCTCCCATGTGGTTAGTTGTGTGGGAGCAAGTGGGAGTCCGCCGCCAGTCCTTTGTACTGCAATCTGGTGTCTTGAGACCATGGAACGCACCTTCCCCTGTAGGTTGTTCCACCTCTTCCTGATGTCATCCTGTGTTCTTGGATGCTGTTCCACTGCGTTGACCCTGTCTACGATTCAGCGCCATAGCGCCATCTTCCTAGCGATGAAGGTGTGCTGCACCTGTGATCCAAATAACTGTGGTTCTACCCAGACGATTTCCTCCACCATGACCCTGAGCTCCTCCTCAGAGAACTGGGGGTGTCATTGAGATGCCATGATGTGGTGTAGGTGATGTGTGAGGTGGTGTCGGTTGTGATGTGTGAGTGGATGTGTTTGTGTGTGTTGTCTGAGGTGCATGGATGTTGTGTTTGTGATGGTGTTGTGTGCCTGTGGATGGTCGTGTTGTTTCTGGTGGTATCTCTCTCTGGGCTTCTTTCTCAATTTTGGTCGTAAGGGTTTGTGGGTGATGTGAGTGTGTGTTTTATATTGGATTGGGTGTGTGGGAGTGGTGTGTGTATGCGTATCAGGTGTGTGTATTTCGAATTGTCCAATGTGGTTGTGTATTGTATATGTGTGTGTATTTTGAGCGGAGCAGTGTGTACCGCCAATGGTTTACCACAGTTGAAAGACCGCTGCGTGGATTCGTGGGTCGTGATAGTGTGGGCGTATTCCTGTTGGTGTGGCGTGGCGGTTTTGTTATCGCCAGTTTATCACTGACATTTGGTGTGGCGGACTTGTGTGGGTGCCTGGATTTTGGCGGATTCCGGCTGTGGGTCGTAATATCTGTAGCGGAATTCTGCCGCAGCAGCGGTGTGTTGGCGGTCTTCTGCACGGCGGTAAGCGGGATTTACCGCCAATGTTGTAATGAGGGCATATGTGTTTAAATATACAGACACTGGGGACCAGCAGGGTGCGCAAAGGGTACTAAAGGTAGAAAATGGTTTATCGAGCTCTCAACAGAGAGAAGTCCAAAATAGGCTGAGCATGGCGGCCATCTTAAAAAGGCAAAATATCCTACTAACCTCATAAAGGAGTAAAATTAATTTACTCAGGGCAAGAGAAAGAATTACCTGTTTGCCAAAGATAAACTTGAGCAAGCCCTCACTATGCGTTTCCTCATACCAGCATCAGTGCTGCAGAGGCCATTAGTGACATCGTAGCTATGGTCATTCACGGAAGGCACTATAGGTTGAAAAAGGGGGCTACAGCTCGCTCTACAATAAAAGACCCAACAAGGGATATACTGGCAACCCTCGAAGAACGTGGTGAACTTACTCCTAACCATGAGGCAAAGGAGACAGGGCCCAAGGATAAAAAGTTAAACCTTAATTAAGGACCACATTTCATTCAGGTCAGGCTCCTAGCAGTGCCAAATTTTTCAATCAAGCGTGCTTCCATTTGTTCTAGAATGGGTATGACCTCTCTGCCTGTTTTTGTTTTATCGGCAACATAGAGTATAGATCATCTCATATCTTCCGCTCTGCGCTCTTTCACCTGGGACAATGCAGCCCAACTTCCAGAGGGGAAATCGACGCAGCACCTGCTGTGCAGAAGAAACTTTCCCGCAACGCCTACCGGAACAACGCAGTGCTTGTGACTTTGCTCCAAAAGCCCAGGATTCCACGCATAGACCCGGGGCATCTGAAAACCCTGCAACCCAAAGAGGATCCACGACCGAGCCCCGGAAATCGACGCACAGCCGTCCCTGCGTGGAAACTAAACAATGCATCACCGTGTGCGTCCCGAGAAATCGACGCGCACCCCCTTTGTTTCCACGCTTCTCCTCCTCTGCGCCCCCTTGCGGAGATTTTTCACGCGAACCAGGCACTTTGTGCTAAAAAGAGACTTTGTTTGCTTTAAAAAGACGTAAGACACTTTATATCACTTTTCAGTGATATCTCTACATTTACTTGTTGCATCTTTGATCATTTTGACCTGCAAATATCCCGATAAATATTATATATTTTTCTAAACACTGTGTGGTGTATTTTTGTGGTGTTATATTGTGTTATTGTATGATTTATTGCACAAATATTTTACACATTGCCTTCTAAGTTAAGCCTGACTGCTCAGTGCCAAGCTACCAGAGGGTGGGCACAGGATAATTTGGATTGTGTGTGACTTACCCTGACTAGAATGAAGGTCCTTGCTTGGACAGGAGGTAACTTGACTGCCAACCAAAGACCCCATTTCAAACAACTGGGATATGGTACTATATGTACCCAGAACCCGTAAATTATATGCCACTAGTGGGCTGGAGACCTGATTGTGCCACCCACTCTTGAAGCACCATAATTTATGTCTCCAGAACTGTCCCTGCAGCCTAGGAATTCAGTTTTAAACTGCCATTTCGATCTGAGATCATAAACCTTTTGTAAGGCCTACATATTCCTGTTTTAATACTTATAAGTCACTCTTGTGCCCCCAGGGCAGACTAAGTTATATTTAAAAAGTAGGACATGTATATTTAATGTTTTCCATACCTTGGCAGAGAAACATGCCAAAGTCATTTTCACTATAGCAAGGATGGCTTTTCCTTAGGAAGACACCGGGTTACATTGTAATAACTTATAATGCTTATTTGCAGCTGGAAAAATGATTCAAGGACTCATTCAATAGTCATTTTAGGTTCAAATTAATGGTAAACCCTGATTGTGTATTATTCTTTTAGAAATGAGACATTTAGAAAGTTGTAATTTCTCAGCCTAAGCCAAAAGAGGCTTTCTGCCACTGTCCAGAGTCACCTGAGTGACAAATGGTTCCCCTGTGGTGATATGTGGGTTGCTGCTAGACAGTGGACTTAAGGTTTGTGTGTAGAGAGGTATTTTCCTCCTTGAACAGAATGGCCTGGGAGGCTGTGCCCAGCCCCTTCTTGTGATTCAAAGGCTGCCTACCCTGTCACTGGCAGATGTAGCTTCCACTTAGGCCATGCCTCTCTTTGTCTTCCTAGTCAGCTTGGCTCTAAACCCAGCAGGAGGTGGAGGGGGAGGGGGGCTGCACCAAAACTGATTTGGAAATAGCACAAGGGATGGTTTGGCCATTACCATAACCTCACCTCTGGTGGGCACTGGAAGCTCTGGCCAAGAGAAGAAGGGTTCTCTTGGTGATTTTAGGGAGAGAGGGATACTGGGGGTTGGCTTACAATAAAACACACAGGAAGTGCAGCAAAAGCAGGTAGTGCCACCCTGGGAAATTTTACCCCATTGGTTAGGAAATGGGCAGGATTTTCCCCCATTCACAGACTGAGACTGGGTAGAACTGTGGCAACCCCAGTACCTTCTTCATAACACTCCTGGACATGAAGAGGAGCAAAAGAAGAAGGCTTGCACTGCAGTCTGAAAAACCTGAATGAGAAATGGACCTGCTTGCCTTAAACCAAGGACCCAGAAGTGACTTCAAAAGTCATTTGGTTGACTTCCCATTTGAGCTACAGGGACACAACAAGCTTCTACAGTCCTCGCTCCCTGCAACTGCAAGCTAACCAAATCCAACTGGACTTGTCCTGGACCCTGCTGTTGGCATTTGTTGGAGCGAATCCTTATCCCCAAATGGTGCTCTCGCAGGTCCTTGACCCTTGACTGGTGTTAGAGTGTACTCCTTCTCTCCAAACTGCAAAATCTGGGACTTAGAAACTTTTTGGCAACATTTCCTAAAAAAAAACCTCAGGAGACCAGGCCCACTGTCGAGCCAAAGCCATGGACTTAGAATCACCCATTGGATTCAACTTGCTGGTTAGCCCCGTTCAAGGAGATCTGACTTCCAGAATAGTTTTCTTTGTCTAAATGTAAAGAGCTTCATCCCTACCAATGCAGAGCAGCCGTCTATCGATGTCAGGTCCTTCCTGGGTACAAACGTCAGACTTCACCCACTCTGAGCTTTCCCGCTTTCGTTGATGACCATGCTGGGACCCTGCTCTTTGGTAACCCTCTGTTGTTGAGCCCTGCTTTGGATCCAGCTGACAGCATGCCCCAAGGACGACTCATTGATGACCACTTTATCTCCAGAAAAATCTCCAAGTGAGAGTTGTAGAGTTTACACTGAAACAAACCTGGTCTAGTTGAGTCTGCTACTGCACACTTTGCCACATGTAAACCAATAGATCCTCCTGCACAATATGTACCATATAAGAGGCAGTATGGTTCAGTGAGGAATTACCACATGTAATTGAGTCAGTAAGAACAGGTCCAGTAAAGCTTACAGGATTTTAAACTCACACCCGTACCCTGGAGTGGAGAATGTTCACAATATTGTACCAATGACAAATCTAGTATGAAAAAATTCTTAGATGACTCTTAACATTGCTATTGTTTTCTTTAGTCAAAACATATTGCCTGAGTCTCAATATTTGATTGTAACTACTAAAGTGAGCATACTGAAAGCATGTACATTACACATACACTAGGTGCAGCAAGTCAAAAATCAAGTGATGTAAAGTTTGAGTACAGTAACTTATTCAGAACATGGACGTTCTACAATTTCTACAGGCAATATCACAGACTCCTCAAATACTACATATGGATAAGCATAAGAGTGTGTTCTATATGGATGGCGCAGTACAGCCTGAGGTTGGTACTAGACAAAAATATTCTGCATCTTCTGCTGCAGCGCAGGAAGTTTTCCAAGATGGAAACTTCAAGTCACTACAAACACAGATAAAGTATTAGGCCATTCCATTGCACAGATAGGTGACACTCATGCCCTCCACCTAATCCTTCAGAGGACAGATCAGTATGTTCCCACACTAATTGTGTCAGAGTCAGCTTTCTATTTACAGGGTTAAAATGCTGCTTAAGTGAATTCAGAAATGAAAGAGTTAAATGAATAAAGACTAAACACCTTAAATGAAAGGTGGCAGTCCGGTGGAATGAGTATATCTTGGTTGTAATTGATTCATACTGTAGAGTCCTGTAGTTAGGTCATGTTACAAATGGGGTCTCTGGTTGGCAGTCAGTTTGCACTCTGCCCAAGCAGGGACTCTCATTCTAGTCAGGACAATGGAGATACACACTTAGATAACCCATGTTCACACCCTTGGCAGCTGGGCCAAGCAGTCAGGCTTATCTCAAAGACAATTTGTAAAGCATTTGTACCAACACACACAGTAATACATTGAAAACACTACATAATGGACACTACACCAGTTTAGAAAAATAGCCAATATTTATCTAAATCAAACAATACCAAAACAACAAAAATCCAACATACACAAGTCAAGATATGAATTTTTAAGATAAAAAGAGTCTTACTCCATAGAAAACAATAGAAACGTTGTTTTTACACAAAATACCTGGTTTGCGTCAAAAATAAAACTGCACAGATGAGCGTGCATCGGAAGAGTCAGCGACACGTCATTTCTTCTCCAGTCGGGTAGGCGATGCATAATTTTTCTCTCCCGCAAGAAAACAATGCATAGATTTCCGGAAAGGGCCTCTTGGATCCATGCAGGTTGATGATGATTTTGACGCCTAACGATCATGCGTGTGAAATCCAGCCACATGGTTATGGAAAAACCGCACTGCAAGTGGTTGTGTTGTTTTTACCACCGCGATGCCGGTGGTGCGTGCATGGATTTCAGTCCTTTTTCTACCAGCTTCACCTTTCAAGGGCCCAAGGACTGGATAGGGTACCACTTGGCAGGGTAGGAGTCTCAGCAGAGAGTCCAGGTGCTGGCAGAGGAAGTAATTTATGAACCTGAGACTTCACAACAGGAAGTAAGCTCAATCCAAGCCCGTAGACATTCTTCACAAGCAGGAATTTACCACAAATTCCAGTCTTTTTCCTCTTTCAGGAAGAAGCAGCAACTGCAGGCCAACCCAGCAAAGCACAGTCACCGTCAAAGGGGCAGTACTCCTCCTCCAGCTCTTCAGCTCTTCTCCTTGGCAGAGGTTCCTCTTTGATCCAGAAGTAATCTGGAGTTTTCGGTCCACTACTTATACCCCTTTCTGCCTTTGAAGTAGGCAAACTTCAAAGGAAAGTCTCTGTTGTTCACAAGATCCTACCTTGCCCAGGCCTGGCCCCAGACTCACCCCAGGGGGTTGTAGACTGCATTGCGTGAGGGCAGGGGTAAATGGCCACTCCTTTTTCCACTCTAGCCCAGAATGCCCATCAGGATATGCAGGCTACAACCCAGCTTTCTTTGTGTCACTGTCTAGTAGAGATTCACAAACAGCCCAACTGTCACTCTGACCCAAACAGGGAATACACAAGCGGGCAGAGTCACAGAATGGTTTAAGCAGGAAAATGCCCACTTTCTAAAAGTGGCATTTTCAAACTAACAATTTAAAAACCAACCTTACTAAAAGATGTATTTTTAAATTGTGAGTTCAGAGATGCCAAACTCCATGTCTCTATCTGCTCCCAAAGAGAAACTGCACTCAAAAGTTATTTAAAGGCAGTCCCCGTGTTAACCTATGAGAGAAATAGGCCTTGCAACAGTGACAATCACATTTGGCAGTATTTCACTGTTAGTGTTGTGGTTGGACTCTAGCTCTAGACAAGACTGCTGATTTAGGGATGACACCACTTTTGTTTGCAGGAGACTAGGTCAATCTTACAACAAGTCACAACTGTCAGCCAAACCCTCCCGGCTCACAAGCAGTACCTCACCAAAATCCCAAATAGTAAAATGTGATTTCTGGCAGCCTTTACGCATGGACTCAAGAGTGCGACATCTCAGGGGAGTTGTGGTTAAATGGAGATAATGCTTTTCTCACATGAGCAACAAGTCTCATTCACACACAGGCAATGAAGGGGATGCAGTAAAGTTTTCAATAGGTTTTAATAACAAGACTGCAATCTACTGTAAATTGCATGAGCATCAATGATTAGGATAATGAACAATGCAAGAAACAGAATTATAAAGATGAGAGTCATGAATATAAAGACCCCCCACTATCTTGCAATAGCATGTAATGTGAAATAGGCTCCTATACCTCTAGCATGATGAACCTAATCTCTAACCTAAAGACAGCTAGGTGTGTTAAACCTAATCTACCAGTACCATGTCCATGAGAAGAGCCCCCCAACCCTTGTTACCTTGAAATGAAGTGTCTAGATCAGCCTTCATGGGGACACAAAGACTGGGTCTACAACAAGGCAACATGTAGCATAGATAGCGTCAATGGCATCCGGTAGGAATCCCATTTGTTGAAGTAAGCCTCAGCAAGGCCTACTAGTGCAAGGGGTTCACCTTTCTCTGCACAAAGTCCTCAGACCATGTAGGAAGAAGTTGGCACAGAAACTGGAATAAAAGACAAAAGTTTATTAACCTCATGAGGTAGTACTACAGTTCAGACAGCACCCTTGGGTAATGTCTGAAGTAGCACACTGAACTGAGAGAGCATGGTCCTTTTTTTACCCACGCAGGGGCTAAAAGGAGGTGGTACAATTATGGAAACAAGACTTGTATACATGTAAGGTCATGTGGAAAATGCACAGTCGACAGGTAGGAGGAGCTAACAGTTTCCAAGGACTAACAGCTGCAGACCTTACTGAGCATGTGCGAAAGTAAGAGATGCTAAATATAACTTGTCACTAGGCAGATTTCAAGAGCAGTTAACAGAAAGGTAGGACAGAGCACATGGTGAGCACATGGCAGCATGTAGCAAAGAAAATGGCTGCCATGAATACAAAATGGATTCCGCAAAATGTTTACAATAGTAACTAAATACAAGATGTCTTCTGCTAATGCTTAATCTAATCACTGCTAAATTACAACAGACGACCCTTTCAGC
Organism: Pleurodeles waltl; assembly: GCF_031143425.1. Lineage (NCBI taxonomy): Eukaryota > Metazoa > Chordata > Amphibia > Caudata > Salamandridae > Pleurodeles > Pleurodeles waltl. Next base: position 889,698,259 of record NC_090442.1, on the reverse strand, counting down.
ATTAGCTGAAGACATTCGTCTTTCTGGGATAATCTAAATATTCATCTTGTATGCTCATCATTTCAGTTATTTCCTTATCTAACATGTGTTGTGCTTTCATTTCTGCAATATTTCTTTTGGTAGGCATACAAGCAGTAATACACATGGAGCAGAACATTGGACCACACTGAATACAGATACAGCGTGTGAAAACATATTGCAATCATTACACACACATGACCTTCCAACAGGTAGTTGGTAATATCCATAGTTACCACAAACAAAATATGTATTATGTGAAGATGTAAAACTACTATTATTTACACCCTCAATAGTTAAAATCAAGGTACAATCGCTTATCCCTACTGGAATTCGTCCAATGCTTCGTATACATAAATCTGCTTTAGTTTTTGTAACAGAAATCACAAATTGTTCTTTCTTGTCAGAGTCTCGTATATTTGTGAAGACATATGGTATTGAAACATTGTTCTGTTGATACTCTTCCGATTACCATTTAGTTCCTTTGGCTTGAGGATACCCATCTTTGTCTTGGTAGCATACTTTATTAAGGCGAAAAAGAAGTCCGCCCTCTGTACGTTTTCCAGATGCAAACAAAAGCATGTACCAAGCTTGACAAGAACCATTGTGTGAAAAAGGAAGAGGAATGAAAGGTGTTCCTCCTTTCTTTTGATGCGCAGGTATCATTCCACATACCCAACAGTTAGTAGTATTTGTAGCATTATGAGTATGATGCAACATCTGAATGAAAGTATTATTGAAGTACGATTGACGGTGCTTCTGCTCCTGATAGGGAAGCGTAAAGTAATAGTGATCCTCTGGTATTGGAGTAGTGGCAACAAAAAACTCACGAGCAGGAGACTTCTTTTCAACAAACCAGGTGATTGTTGCTGTAACCACCAAAACAACAACAAACCCCATAATACTAATGATCAATTTGTTATTCATTTTAGCAACAGCGATAATCGACCCTTTCAGAAATGAATTCAAAACAATCGTTGGAGCTCTTATCCCTGGGCAGACGCTGATTTCTTCACCACGGGCCAAGACGGGTGTCACTACTCTAATGCATGGCTGATCCACCCCCCTTGCCACATTGGCTCTCCGTTTCACTAACCCAGGGCGGTAGCTCAACCAGTCTTTTCAAAACAATTTTCAGATTCTTTCCTTGTTCTCAAATTATATTGCGACATTCCGGAAGACCTCTGCAGATTCGTCAGGTGATATAGCACGGCCTTTCTCCATAGTCAAAATCTCTCGATGATCGGTCAGCACAGCAGGTTCCACCAAGGTAGGTAGCACTCTCTTGCAGTGAGTATTATGGACCCAATTCTTTCGAGTCGTCACTCGAACTGCTGTCCTTGTCGCAAGGAGCACCTGCTCTGGGCCTCGCCACCTTGGTTCCAAGCTGCTTGATCTTTCAAAAGACTTAGGGGGTCATTCTGACCCCGGCGGTCCTTGACCGCCGGGGCCAGGGTCGGCGGGAGCACCGCCAACACGCTGGCGGTGCCCCGCAGGGCATTCTGACCGCGGCGGTTTGGCCGCGGTGAGAACAGGAAAACCGGCGGTCTCCCGCCGGTTTTCCGCTGCCCTGCTGAATCCTCCATGGCGGCGCAGCTTGCTGCGCCGCCATGGGGATTCAGACACCCCATACCGCCATCCTGTTCCTGGCGGTTCGCCCGCCAGGAACAGGATGGCGGTATGGGGTGTCGTGGGGCCCCCGTAAGAGGGCCCCACAAATAATTTCAGTGTCTGCTCCGCAGACACTGAAATTCGCGACGGGTGCAACTGCACCCGTCGCACCTTCCCACTCCGCCGGCTCCATTCGGAGCCGGCTTCCTCGTGGGAAGGGGGTTTCCCGCTGGGCTGGCGGGCGGCCTTCTGGCAGTCGCCCGCCAGCCCAGCGGGAAACACAGAATAACCGCAGCGGTCTTCTGACCGCGGTGCGGTATTCTGGAGGGGGGAACTCTGGCGGACGGCCTCCGCCGCCCGCCAGAGTTAGAATGACCCCCTTAATCATCACCTGGTCACCAGGTCGGAGTTCATGGCCTTCACCTGTAGATGTGCCAGGAAGTGCTTCTCGAACCTGTTGATGAATAGAAACCAAATTGTCGGTTAACTGTGCCAAATAATCATTCATCAGGACACAAGGTACATCATATACGGATTTTGGTTTAGGAACTCCCCAAATATTCATTGGTCTCCCAAATACTACTTCATAGGAGCTAAGGCCAAGTCGGGAGTGTGGCACTGACCTAATAGACAATAATGCCAATGGTAATGCATCTGGCCAAGTTAAGGATGTGGAAGCCTGTATCTTCGCTAACTTCAGCTTCAAAGTAGCATTATACCTTTCCACCAAGCCTGCTGATTGTGGGTGGAAAACCGCATGGAACTTCTGTTTGATCCCTAATCCTTTTAGGACATACTTAATAACTTCCCCAACAAAATGAGGTCCATTATCACTCCATAAAAGTCTGCAAACACCAAATCTAGGGAAAAATTCTTTCAAAAGCACCTTCGCTGTGGTAATGGCAGTATTATCCTTTGTGGGGTACGCCTCTATCCATTTACTGAAGGCACAAACCACCACCAAGACATGCTTTAAATTGTTGCAGCGTTCAAGCTGAATATAATCCATTTGTAGAACTTCAAAAGGTGCAGTTGGTGTAGCAAACCCTCCTGCAGGAGTACGTGTACCTTTTCCAGGATTGTATTGTAAGCAGATCAAACAAGACTGTACTACTCTCTTAGCTGTACTGGAAATTTCTGGATGCTCCCAAACTTGCATAAGCAACTTCATTATTGTTGAAGCTCCAACATGTGCCAGCCCATGTGCCATCTGAACCATAGGTTGTACAAAAGCTATAGGCAATTTCCATTTATCCATCTGCTTATTCCGCCAACAGCCCTCATCATCCAATTCTCCATCTTTAGACCATTGCTCACGTTCTTTCACAGAAGCAGATTTCTGGATATCTAATACGTCTTGTCTAGCATTATGCCAACGTTCAGCTTGTGACTTCACTACATACATAGAAGTAGTACTTCGCTGCATCGCAGTCTCACGTGCTACACGGTCTGCAAGAGCATTACCTTTCCCTATCTTATCGGTCACTTTCTTATGTGCACTACATTTCACAATAGCTAGTTTATTTGGATATGTCAATGCAGTCAAGAGGTTATGCACTAATTCTCCGTGCATTATCTGCATCCCGTGGGATGTGAGAAAACCTCTCTCCTTCCAAAGCAAACCAAAATCATGAGCCACTCCAAAAGCATAGCGGCTGTCTGAATAAATTTTCACACTTAAATCAGTACTAAGCTCACATGCTCGTGTCAAAGCTATTAGTTCAGCTGCTTGAGCTGACTTCTGTGGTATACGAGCTGTCTCCACTACCGTGTGTATTGTGGTGATTGCATATGCAGCTGAGGTCGTACCATCTGGCAACTTCAAACAAGACCCATCAACCCACAGTTCCTCGTCTACATCTAAAAGGGGCGTATCTTGTAAATCAACACGACCCTTTGTCTGTTCTTCGGTAAGGAATATACAATCATGTGTTTCTTGTGACTGAGGCTGAGTCACCGGATATGGCAACAAAGTGGCTGGATTTAGTATTGCACATATCTTCAGTGTAATGTGAGGAGCCAGCAATGTCAACTCATAACCTGTCATACGGGCGTTAGTTAAATGTTGTGTCTTTGTTTGATTTAAAAGAGCATCAACTGCATGGGGTACTAGCACCAACAGCTTATGTGACAAAACTATCCCTTCACTCTGACGTATTGAGACAGCTGTTGCGGCAACTGAACGAAAACACCCGGGCAACGCTCGAGCGACAGGATCAAGTACTGCTGAAAAATATGCACAGGGACGCTACTTATCGCCATGTGTCTGTACTAAAACTGACAATGCACATCCATCTTTCTCGTGTACGTAAAGTGCAAAAGGCTTCATGTAATCTGAAGTACCTAACACTGGTGCAGAACAAAGGGCTTGTCGCAGCTGCTGGAAAGCAGTCTCACATTCATCTGTCCATGGGAGGGGCATTGGAGTATTTTTAGTCAAAAGTGCTAGCAAAGGTTTGGCAATGTGTGAAAAACCCTAATATCCATTGCCTACAAAAAGAAGTAAGACCAAGGAATGCACGAACATGTTTCTGAGTAGAGGGTACTGGTGTGTCTAAAATAGCTTGAATACGATCTGATGTAAGTGCACGGCCCTCCTTAGACAAAACTTGACCTAAATAGGTTACCCTTGGTCTACAATATTGCAATTTCTTTCGTGACACTTTATGATGGTGTGAAGCAAGAAAAGAAAGTAAGGACAAAGTGCACTTTTCACATTGCTCCGGGGTATCAGCTGCCAACAAAATATCATCGACATATTGTATGAGAGCCACACCTTCAGGTAAAACAAAAGAATCAAGGTGTCCAAAGTCATAGTACAAGAACTAATTGCTCCCTCAACTTCCTCATAAAAGGCGGCTGTATTTTTCCGCGGGTCAGGTAATGCTGTTTTAAGTGCCATTACATCTGCCCTATTCCAAGGAGTATACACCTAATTATAAATAAAATAACCCTTAGCATCAACAGAAGTTTTATCATCACTTGTACCCAATCCTTTAGGAGGAACATACAAAGGCGCGGCCTCCCGCATTGGTTCCGCGTGAACTATCATAATCTTATCTGTTCCAAAGATGGAAGCTTGCACCCCGCCGGTCTGAGATGTCCGTGCAACTACGTCCACAGCCCTTTTCTCCTCTTGCAAACGGACTGCCACAACACATAATTTCATTAAAAGCCTGATTACATCAGCCACCTGGGAGAAAACAAAAAGACCATCACGCATTTGCTTATGATCAGCTGCTACATCATCGGGCTCTAACTCATCAGAAAATTTCCGATATAGTTCAATAACTTCTGAGCCAAATGCCTCAGTAAAATATAGCTGCTCCTTTTCCGTCCACCCTTTCATGTTGTCTAAAAGTTCAGAAGCAGAAACAACGCTACAAATTGTTTTACGAGCAATAGATCTAAGCTCAGACGCACGGTCAGCAGGCAGCATAGAGCGACTGTCCCGCATCTTCTGTTGCTCCGAACTGGAGACTTTAGGTAACTCATGAGGGGCAGAAGGGACGACATACGGAGGTGGAGGGCGATCTAGTAACAATAAATCATCATGTGGTTTATTAAGGATAGGATAGAGAGGTTGCCTAACAGTGTATTGGCCAGTTACCTGTAGCTTACGTTCTTTCTCTTCTAGCTCCTTTAAGTCATTTATTTCTTTCTTTCTCATTTCCAATGCTTTCACATATACATTCTTCTGCTGCTCTTTCTCAAGCAAGGCTTGCTCACGCTTCACTCGTCCACGCGCTTCTTTCTCCCACATTCGTACACAGTCAAACATATCTTGCCTAGACCTTCACTTACACATACATTGTTCAACATATTCAATCTTTTTCAAATCAAATGACCCATGCATAGGCCAACGTAACTCAGGATCCGCACAAGTGTATTTATTCCATAATGTGCTGTACATTATAGAAGAAAGACCATGTTTAACATACATATCTCTATTGGGCGTCCCCTCTGGGGGTGCCGGTTGCGATTCTTCCAGTCTCAAATTGGTACCATTACAAAAGCAACACATCCTACGAAGTGCGCTAAAAACAGGCATGCCAAAAATAGTGCAGAATATGCAATATTATAATCAAAGTAGCACTTAAGGTGCCGTTCAAATCAAAATTAAATTGGAGAAAATTCTCCTCATTACCTGCCTATAAAAATTGCAATTTATATATCAATCCAAAGAATACAAATTGACTAGTCACCCAAATCACGAGAGCCACAGTAAGTAGTGCTAAACTACATTATCAAACACAGGCATCAAAACCCACAGCAAGTGCCGTAAAACGGCTCTTACCAATCACAGGGTGTCCAGGTTCCAACTGCCAAGTTCTAAAATCGACCAAATGGTCACTGCATGACGAATGAACAAAAAGGATCTCAGTCGAGGACCGGCGCCACCTGGATGGTCAAGTCAGAAGGAAGGGAAAAACGCTGTGGTTGCCAAGACTCGGGTCTCCTCAGGCATTGATCATCCGCAGCAAGATCCCAATCCTTCGTCGCGACCAATCCGTTGGGCATCCGAGTCGCCGATGAGTCCCTGTTCAGGCGCCAATTTGTTGAAGTAAGCCTCAGCAAGGCCTACTAGTGCAAAGGGTTCAGCTTTCTCTGCACAAAGTCCTCAGACCATGTAGGAAGAAGTTGGCACAGAAACTGGAATAAAAGACAAAAGTTTATTAACCTCATGAGGTGGTACTACAGTTCAGACAGCACCCTTGGGTAATGTCTGAAGTAGCACACTGAACTGAGAGAGCATGGTCCTTTTATACCCACGCAGGGGCTAAAAGGAGGTGGTACAATTATGGAAACAAGACTTGTATACATGTAAGGTCATGTGGAAAATGCACAGTCGACAGGTAGGAGGAGCTAACAGTTTCCAAGGACTAACAGCTGCAGACCTTACTGAGCATGTGCGAAAGTAAGAGATGCTAAATATAACTTGTCACTAGGCAGATTTCAAGAGCAGTTAACAGAAAGGTAGGACAGAGCACATGGTGAGCACATGGCAGCATGTAGCAAAGAAAATGGCTGCCATGAATACAAAATGGATTCCGCAAAATGTTTACAATAGATACTAAATACAAGATGTCTTCTGCTAATGCTTAATCTAATCACTGCTAAATTACAACACTCTGATAACCCTTTCTGCGCGAGATGTATTTATACAGATCTTGTAGGACCCCTAACAAGGGTATGTTCCTAAACAACAGATAACAAGGCATGCTTAGGTGGCAATTATATAAACAATTCCCTGAAAAGGTACATTATGTTACTGTCACACATAAGTGGGAAAGTGCATGATGTGAATACCTAGGTGACTCATTTGTCTTTGACGCTGATAGTGACGCCTTCACAGAGTGGCACTGATAGTGTGAAATCAACACATCTTCCTAACTATAAACACAGCAGCCATCTTGGAAGAAATAATTAAATAAATGCGCTAAAACAGAGCAGGCGAAAACAGAGCAGGTTAAAAGTCACTAGGTGACCAGGGCACAGGCCTCAAAGCCAGAAGCCTAAGATAAACTCCTGATTCCCAATAAAACTAAAACTACACCTTCCCATTGCCGGAACAAGTATGAAGCCATAATGATGACACCAGAGAAAGTGAATGCACCCAGGCTAAAATGCTTTGGCCTAAAGCAAGCTAAACGCATATTAAAATATAACTAAAATCTAATTAAAACCATGCTACAAATAGCTAAAACATACAAAGAGAAAAAATGTCGACCATGACAAGCACAGTAGGCCGAAGCTAAAGTCAATGTTTGGCAACTTTGAAACTTTAGAAGAAGCCAATGGTCAAATTAAATTTATTAAACAGTAGTCATGATCTTGGAGAATGTCTTCAAAGCCACCATAAGGAAGGGCATTCAGGAAAGAAACCATACTGTCAGATGTTGGATCAATGACAGGATTGGCAGATGGATCCACAGAGCAGTAGTGTGCAGCAGCCTCAAGTGCAGGATCATCATTGAGGGCATCACCATCCAAAGTGCCTAAAGGAGCCAGATAGTCCACCAAGGGTGGCTCCTTAGTGGCCTCGCGAATCAGGCTCACTCTTTTGAGGCACGGCCATGAATGAACCCTCATTGAGAACATCAGCAGTTCTTGGTCCACAGGAGGCACTGGTGGAACAGCAAGGCACACCGAAGGTAGATGTTCGAAGAGGCACCAGGTGCAATGAAAGACTGGTTGCACACAACATAAGACTGGTCGGAATATTAGTGACCAATAATGCTCCAATTCTTCCAACAACGGAGTGACAAAGAACTGTACCATGTGATCACGTCACAGCTGGGCTGGTGGCAGTAGCTCCATCATGCTGCTTTGCTGGGAAGGCACAACCACTGTGCCTCAGGAACAACAGCAGCAGTATCCTGCCGATCAATGCCAAAGTCACAGAAAAGCAGTCAAATACACTTGAAAAGAGTGAATGGATGGCTGAAGGAATGACTCCGAAGACAGTCTGGAAGATGGTCACGAATCCAGACCCGACAACCTTAAAGAAGCCCACAATTCCTGTAGTGCTGGAATAGTTGAATATTCTGCATACCAGCTGTCCAAAGTGCTTGGGGAAGTTGGTATTTAATAGGGATTGTATCTCAGCAGATAATCTTGCTCTCTGGAGGGCATCCATCTCCCTAGCCGATGTCAACGCAACTTGTTTCTGGAACAGTAGCACCTTTAGTCTGCTCAGCCTGTCATAATTTACATTAGTAATATCAATGTGAGGCCACATTTCTGCTACTCTTATCTCTTGTGTTGGTGGAATAAAACATGTCCGCACGTTCAATCTCAGAGACTGAAATTTGTTCGTTCAGGACCACATAACTTCCAATCGAAAGTATATCAAATGCTGGATGAAAGGGATGGGAGTAGCCTTCAGGAAACAGGCCAAGTTCGCGGCCCCCCTCATTGCACAGGCCATGAAGGGACACCTATTTACAGATCATTGAATGACTAACAGTAATCTCACATTTGCTTCCACTGAGAAAGGCTTCTGTTTTACCGTTCAGATATTTATATTTAAAGGGCAACTCCCACTCCTCTTTAATATAGCTATCTCCTAGCCTCTCATATCTGCCCACGGCAAGATGTTTCACGCATTTTGAAAAATGAAAGGTGGAAATGGGCAGATTTATAATGCCATGCACAAGCCATTCTGTTGATGGCCTTTCTGCAACCGTCCCACTTTTCTAGCTTTTCTATATGAAGCATGGTGAAACTCGCTTCCCTTTTAGCCACTGTCTGTTGTTCCCTGGATAAATTAAAAGCAGAAAACAGGTCACTACTGTTAATGTATTTCCATGGAACATAGCCATTTTGAAATATCTGTAGTATGCAACCTACCTGCACAATGGAACTCAGTTGACTTTGTCGATGGTGTAAAAAGTACATGTTATTATTAATTATTTCTATCGCAGATGACACTATGTTATTAAGGAAGTATAATCTTCTGGACCGAGTATTCAAGCCATTATCGACAACGGCTAAAGCCTTTTCCAAATTTTCATTATCTATCTGCCTCAAATGCGCAGCTGCTTCCATTTGAGAAAGCTTCCAAATCTCATTGTAAATGGCATATATGAATCTTTTAGAGCGTGGCTTTATTGGACCTAACAAGAAATCTTGTAAGTCTATGAGTTCAGATAGCGAATTAAGATGTTCTTTAACTGCTGATAAGGTGTTAATCTGTAGCCATTGTTGGCATAGCTTACCCACACTGTATGTAGTAACTATACCCAAGACAGAGCAAGGGTCCAGCCGGCTAATCTTGAAACCTTTGAGGAATTCTCAAAACACGCCTGACACCCATTTGTGCCTACTGGCCACAATAACCACCCGCCGGGACTGGAAAGTAAAGAATTATAGGTACCAGCCTGAAAAATTCCATCTAATTCTTCCTCTGTGATGTTTAGGAAGGACTGCCAATTGGTGAATTTTGCTGGTGTGGGGACACCGCGCGCATTCATCTTTTTTATTTTTGCTAACCGTAGACAGGATGTCTGTTGAATTGTGTAATGTAAAAAGATAATTTGGACAGGACTAAGGCACGCTCTAAATAAAGCTTCCCTACCCTGAATTTGCCAATTTTGTGTTTTCCATACACTATTTACCTCAATACTGTTCTTCCAGTGTTCGTATCCTTCAACTGCAAGACGGGAAACACAGGAATCTGAATAAATCAATTTTGTGTTTGTTAGCAAAATCTTCCTAATTTTAGAAGGTGTTAACTTCAAATAGTATGATTATGCATTCTTAATGTCATGCCCAGAAAAATATGTGAATTTATTTGAATAATGCTTTGGGCTCCCCAAAGGTGGAGTTGAACAGTGTTCCCACTGTGTGTAGTTAAATACTAATCTGTGTCTAGTTGCTCAGTGCAGTTAGTAATGTCCCCGGTTATTGTAAAAGAACGTTCTTTGTGTTAGTGTACACATCATCACTTTCAAATACAGTGTAACTCTACAATTTAGCTACCATGGAATCAACTGTTTGAACATCCCAGTCATTAGAAACAGCGCCCGGTGTAAATACATCAGTCATTGAAATTTTGAAAACATATGGAATTTCAATGACCTCAGTAGGCCTGTATGTATCAAATGGAACCTTATCCCACTCAATCCTATGAGGAATTGGTACTGCTGAAATGTTCACAAGGGACAAGTCTCTTCGGACCTTATGTGAGGAAAGATATGGAATGAGAACTTCATCTACTGGGTCGACAGAAGAGCGTTCAGGAAGATAATGGCCATTTAGAAGGAGAAAGAAAACAGTCACAAAACCAATCCATAATAGAAAGGCAAGCAATGTCAGAAATATCCACAGAATGTTCCATGGATAAATTAAATATTTATTTTTAAGCCATATGTACAACTTATGGTGTCTTTGAAGAAGTTTCAGTTGCAGATGCAGATGACGTTGAAGAGAAGTCATCAAGGTCGATTAAATAACTAGAAGCAGTCTCTGCAAACACAGGAGCTGGTGCATTACAAGTGGGTGAATCCACTTCACGTGGAGGCTCATAGTAAACAATGTCTTCTTTTGTGTTGAGTTGGAGTAGAAAACTGCTACAACTTGGACAGGTGTTTTCGTTGAAGTGGTAACAGGAATCAGCAAAAGCTCATTTTCCGCCCTCCCCATGCTCGAGGAGGCATTCGTAGCATCATTGTACATGCTGTTGTAGTCAGAAGTGTTGTTGTTTCTTCTTTCAAGAGGTATGTCCTGTTGGGTAGTGGGAGGGGCCTGGGAACTACCCAAGGGACCTCTGGGTCTACTGTGCAGGATCGGCCACATGATGAAATTTGAAGTTGTCAATGGAGACAAATCTGTTTGCTTTGGAACCAGGCAGCGGTGGTAGGATGGCAGTTCTGGTACCTTATATTCCCAGAAATTGGACCAGTGCTCTGTATGTTGTGCCAAATTGCTTCTTCACAGCAACCTTCTCACAAATCAGATCCCCGACTTTAGGAATCCAGCAAATAGAAGTTGTTGCCAAATCTCTTGTTCTCTTATTAAGGTGATAGCACTGGCAGATGAATTATCATCACAGAATTGCTGAATCTCCTGTAAAACAGTGAGACATTCATTTATGTCAAAAGGGGTATCTGCTGCCACTAAAACAAGGCCATCTAGATCGGGGACATACATAGGTATCCCAAAGAGAGCCTTATAAGGAGTATGTACCCTCAAGGACCATCTTGGCAGATTATTCAGTGCTCTCTGGACCCCATATAGGTGATGAAGCCAGCTGCAGCCAGTACATAATATTCTAGCTGTTAAGGACTGCTTTAGATCTCGATTCCTCCTCTCCATAACCACATTTCCCATGGGATGGTAGCGTGAGGAGTAATGGAGTTCTACACCCATCGTCCTCATGGTGTCCCTGAATGCCTTATAGGCAAAGGCAGGGCCCTGGTCCGCATGGAATGTTGCAACCGCATATGTACAGATAAAGGTCAGCAAGTCTTTAATAACAGTTTGAGCTTCAGCCGACCGCTGTGGCCATACCCACAGGAATCTAGAACAAGAATCTATAGCGACTAAGATGTGTAGGTATGCACCATCAGGCTGGAGAGGACTGCAATGGTCCAGGTATACACATCCTAGTAGCCTGTTGGACACTAAGAGGGATGTCTCTGGTGGGCATTTTATCTTTGAGCCCTTTATCTGCTGGGAAATATCACAACGCAAAACATATTGCTTGGTCTGTTTGTATAGACCTGGCCACCAGAAGCATTTCTGTAAGAGTGTTATTGTGGGCGCAGCACCAGCATATGCAGAGGCAACACCCTCATGCACTGATTTTACTAGATCTAGTCTCTGGTCTTGGTTGGGGATCACTCGAACTCCAACTCCAGGAACTGTTGCATAAGCACATTCTGCACACTGAGGTGGCATGAATATTTTGTAGGGTATGCTTTTGGGAGAGGCTTGCCTTCAGCCGAAGATTTCACAGCAGCCAATATTCCATTATCCAATCTTGTCTGGGAACGAGTAACTGCAGCAACAGAAACTCTAGCTACTGTGGATTTAGTCTCTTCATCAGCATAAGTGTTGCCAATAACATGCACACCTGCACATTAGTGACACAATGTATGGACTACATGAGCATTGGGTAGCTTATCCTTAAGATCAGCCACCCTCCCTCATAGAGTTCTGTGTTTTATGGTGTTCCCCTTTGAGTCTCTGAACCCATTCAATTGCCAATGATTAAGAAAATCATTGAAAGACTGGATACAGTGTACTAATCACAAACAATCAATGTGAGTTGTCCTGGATCCATATGTTCCAGTGCTAAGATAAGGGCTTTAAGTTCAGCCAGCTGAGCCATGCAGTCACCCAAGGTCTGCGTGTAGGTATTGTGAGGGTGGAATACACAATACTTCATCACTCCACTCACAGCTGCGCAAGTGGCTGAGTAGTGATGTTTAGTACCTACAGCTGGTTGTGCTGAACCATCAGTGTAAATGACAGTATGATATCGGTCAAGTGGCAAGATGTCTAGAGATGCCGGGTACTCCTGTTCGTATTGGAGAAATTCTTGTGTTTGAAGTTTTGGATCAAAGATGAAATCAACATCCGTGGCAGTCAGGGAGGTTGCACATTGAATCCAACAAGGATGTAATGCTTTAGAGTTAGGAACACTAGCTTTGGTGGTGGCCTCTAAGGCTGGTACCAGGGTAACGACAATAATGCATTTCCCTTGGGCAAGTGGCCTCTCCTTGATGACAGCCAACTGTACTGCTGTTAGAATTTTTTTCTGTGGGTGCAAAGCATTCTGCATTGGAATATAAATGTGATTTATATGCTTCGGGCACTGTGTCTTCTTTGTTAGAGGTGACATAAGTGAACCCAATGGCCCCAGCAATTATTCTGATGACCAAATTTGATTTATTGTCTCAGGTGTGTAAGTGTTTTGCTTCTAGCACATCCTGTTGCAATCCTCTAAGGATGCGTGTGTGTTTTACTGTCCAGTGTCTGCTAGAAAAGTCTGGGCGTATTAAATCATAAAGTGGCTTGATGCGTTGTGCATAATCAGGAATGTAAGTTCTGCCAAAGTTAAAGAAACCAAATAAAGACTGTAGTTTCTTGATAGTATTTTGTGGCTGGAGTTGAGCACATTTTTCTAATAAGTGCGGGGCCAGGCTCTTTCCCTCTTTTCATAGCTCATATCCCAGGAACGATATACTGAGAAAGGCTATCCTAGTTTTCCTAAAATTGAATTTGTAACCAAGGGCCGAGAATCCTAGAACGATCTGATCGATCCTGTCAAACTGAATGTTGAGGTCGTCATCTGTGAGACAGGTATCATCCACATAGGACGACGCCTCAGAATCAATATTATGCAATATTGATGTTACACGGGCTGAAAACGGCCCTGGGCTGTTCTCGTAGCCTTGGGGCAAACAACAGAAGCTTTTTTGTGAGCCAAATGAGAATGCACTCAGGCCTTGACTTTCGTGTGCTAAGTTTTGGCAGGAACAAACATTGGATTTATCCAAGGTTGTTTTGTATTTTTTTATGCACTAGGTTGTTAATTAATGTGGTGTGACGTTTGTCTTGCGTAAGTGCGTGTATGACTGTTTAGGTGTCTATAATCTAAGAGTATTCCGTATGAATGGTCAGGTTTTGCAACGGGAATAACAGGTTATTCATTGCAGAGACACAGGGCTCAATTACACCCTGGTACTCTGAGCTGACTAAGGATCTCCCTTTCCAGAGCTTTGGCTTCGTGTTTAACAGGATATTGGGGCTGAGGCTGTGGTGTAGACCTAATCGGTATTACATGGTAAGGAGAATCCTTATCCCAACCTACATGATTACGGTATAGCAGCCTGGGGTGGGACTTCATCCCCCAGGCTCACCGGTCACCAGGGCTACAAAAGGACGCTTCTCTCGCACCGCACGGGGCGTGCGTGCAGGCGAGAGGTTACTTCTCTCTCAACTCAGCCCGGGATGGGACTTCATCCCCCAGGCTCCCCGGTCACCGGGGCTACAAAAGGACGCTTCTCTCACGCCGCGTGTGATGCGCGTGCAGGCGAGAGGTTACTTCTTTCTCAACTCAGCCCGGGGTGGGACTTCATCCCCCAGGCTCCCCAGTCACCAGGGCTACAAAAGGACGCTTCTCTCGCTCTGCGCGGGACGCACCCGGGCACATGCCCGTGCAAAGACCGGGCCAAGACGGGCCCGTTTCGCCAGTCATACCCCTTTGGCTGAAGGAAGTAAGTGCTAAGAGGGATTTAACTTGGCTCATTGGGCTTGCTCCTTATTCTTTTGTAATTCTTACTGTTATATGATGGGGAAAAGGAAAGCTGTAGATGTTCCTGTGCCATTGAATTGCACCAAAAAATCTAAAAAATGCTCCAGCAAACAAGTGAGCTCTGTTATTACCCAAGGAACTAACTCCTTTGACGAAATTGACCTATTGTTTGAAGAAGTAGAGGCCATCCTGAAGAGCAATTCCCATTCATCGTCCATCAAGAGGGGTTTATCTGGGAGTGGGAAAATCCCGGAGATATTTACAAGGAGGAAGAGGATGCAATCATCACATTCCCCTGTGGAGTCTAGTATAAATGGGGAATCGCATATCCCCAGGGAAAACTCCTTACTTTTATCGTCGGCAATACCTTGTAGTGTCCTGAGTCCCTTGTTATGTCAGAGGGGCACTCCTCCCAAGGAAACTAGGGCTTTCCCTCCTCCACTAAGCCCAGTGATGAGGGTGGTCCCAAACATATTGTGTACTAATCGGTTTGAGCCACTGGTGGAGGATGGAGGCCTTCCCGCTGGTACTGTACATTTTCTATCTGGAGCTGCTAATGATGACAATATCCCGATCAATCTCCCTCCTGATTCTGATGTATTGAAATTGCTAGATAATGGAATTGACTTGGCTCTTGTCCTTCGGTAGGTGGATGAAGTTAAGAGCTTGGTTTTATCATTAATAGGATCAATGAAGGAAAAATTGATACAGAAATGTGGCTGTAAATGTCAGTGGAATGATGGGGAGGCAAGGGGGAGTAGGAGCCTTGTCGTGTCCAAATTAAGGCTAGAAGACGGTACCCCCCCATGGGGACAGCTAGCCCTCCCTCTTTTGATAATCCACCCACATCTCGTGTAGAGGGTCACCAGTTAGAGCTTGTAAGTGATAGGCGGAAGTATAACAGAGCTCCTAATTTCAGGGATTCCTTGGGGAACCATAACTATATCATTGCTCGGCCTGATGCTCCTGAAGATAGGCCAAGGGGGATCATTACCCCCCAGTACTCAGTGGGGTGGTCAGCTCTCCCGCTCCTCAGATCAAATTTTTAAGATCTCCCATTGATACTTGTTGGAAAATGGGTTATTGGTAGGGCAGGTAGGTACCTACACCTAGCAACAAGCCACTAACCTCCACCTAGGTACAGTTAGGTCTCAGTAAATTAATCCCAGCTCAACCCTTGGTAGCTTGGCAACGAGCGTCAAGGCTTAGCTTAGGAGACAAAGTGTAAAGCATTCAAATATCTCAAAACAGTAATTAAATAAAACACAGGAAACAGTTTAAAAATCCAAAACCAATTTATAAAAATAGTTTATATTTTTATCTTTAAAATGACACAAAAACGATTAAAATCGGTTCAGGGGAACCGGAGATATGAATTTTTAAAGAATTATTACTTTTCTAGCGCTTAGAAACAAAAAGCGCCAATCGGGTCATCTGGTTGCACCTCGACCGGGGCAAAGTCAAACTTTCAGGCCGACCGCGATGGAGCCCTGCTCGGCTACAGGTCGCGGGAGGCCTCGGTTAAAAAGTTACCTTCTGACTTAGTCTTTATTTTGAAGTTTTTCTTCACCGGGACGAACCTGCCAGTTGAATCCGACCTCCTGGAGCCCTTGTCCGGATACGCGATGTGGGTTTCCTCGGTGGAGACTTTTACCTTCGGACTTAGTCGTTTTTTTCGAGATGAAAATCCTTCGACAGGGGTAAACCTGGATCTTGATCCGACGTCCATGGAGCCCTTCTCGGATACGATGGCTGGGAGGTCCCGGTCAACTTTTTACCTTCGGACTTAGTCTCTTTTTTGGATGTTTTTCTTTACCGGGACGAACCACAAAGTCAGGCCGGGTCGCGGTTGAGGCAAGCCGGCTAGAATTTCCGCTGCGGGTCGGTCCCTCTCTGGAGCTTTTTTCCAAAAATTCTCAAATCTTTTCCAAACTTCTGGGGCTTCACCCAGATGTTCTTTTAAGGTTCTTTTGGGGTCCACAGCTCACCCCAAGGGTCCAGAAGTTCTGTGATGGTCCTTGGGGGGTGCGGACTTCAACTCCCAGAATGCACCTGGCGCAAACTCCTTTTTGGCCACTGGACAGTGGTCAGCTGGTCGCTTTCTTCAGGAGTTGGTGCAGGGGACTCTGGTTAGCAATTTTTCACCTGTAGCAAACAGGGAGTCCCTCCTTGAACCAGTTGAAGCCAGGCAAAGTCCTTCTTGTGGTGAAGCCCAAGTGTGCAGCTGGTGCAGTCCTTCTGAGTGCAGGGTCCAGGTGCAGGCCAGGGGTCCAGCAGGGCAGTCCTTCTTCTTCTTTAGTTCCTTTCTTGTTGAATTCTGGAGGGGATCTGAGGTGTGGGTGCAGGTCTGCCAGTTTTATCCTTGCTCCTGGGTGAAAAGCAGGGGGGCCCTGGTTCTCCAATCAGGGACAGGGTCGTCCCCCTGTGATGACCACTTCCTGGGAAGTGTGGCAAAAATCCATCCCAGAAGGCAACAGTCTCTAAAAATCCAACATGGATGAATCTGATTTTTGGAGGTTACATCTGGCTGAGCCCACCCACTGGTGTGGCTAAAAATCATAAACACACCCCTCTCCTGCCCTCTCCTAATCTAATCAAGGGGGCACCTAATTGTCTGGGGTTGCAGGATGTGGGGGTGTTGCTGGGTGCTCCAAATGTCCTTCTCTGCCTTTGAAGACCAGTTTGGCCGCCCTCCCCCTTCCTGCCTCACCATCTGCTGAGGGGAGATTCTCTCCCCCAAGCACATTCCTTTGTGTGAAGCCAGGCCACTTCACACCTCATCAAGGCAGCCTGGCAGAAGCTGCTGCAGGCTGGCCAATCAGAGCACAGCAGCAAAAACAATGCAGAGCTTAAATTGGCAACTTTTTAGGTAAAGTCTAAACTTTTTACCTGAACAAGTTATATTAAATCCCACAACTGGAAGTTGTGGGATTTATTACAACAATTAATTTGATACCAAATTCTTGGTATGTAACATTTAAGGAGACTTTAAAATTTAAAATAAAGTCTGCCCATTCTAGCCTATGAAGGCCATTTACTTCTATGAGGGAAAAACAAATTTGGCTGTTTTTACCTCACCAGGGCTTATAAATCTATGTTTATAAAGTCCCTGCTTATAGTTACATGGCACCCAGCCCTAGGGGCACATAGGGCACACCTTAGGGGTGACTTATATGTAAAAATAAGGTAGTTTAAGACTTTGGAAGTACCTTTAATTCCAAAGTCGAATTTGCATATAACTTTAATTTAAAAGCAGCCAGCAAGGCAGGCTTGCTTATAAAATGACACTGGGCACCTCAGCAGTGCACCTAGGTGTGCACCACCTATGCTGTGGTCCCTAAACCTACATGCCCTCCCATATACTAGGGACCTATAGGTAGGTTAACTTAGCCAATTATAATTAGCCTAATTTGCATATCCATTTTACACAGAGCACAGGCCCTGGGACTGGTTAGCAGTACCCAGGGCACCATCAAAGTCAGGAAAACACCAGCAAAAAGTGGAAAATGGGGGCAAAAAGTTATGGGGCCTCTGCAATCAGCCCTGTTTTCCCACACAACCCCCCCCCCAGCCCACACGCCCAGGAGACTCAGCCCAACCCTGGGAGAGTCTTCCTGGCTTGTTAGGCGAGGAAGACAGTGAAGAAAACTGGCTGTCCCTTTGCAGGGCCTACTCTGCCATACATCCTCCTGTCATGGTCACTCCCTCTGGGTAGTGAAGCCATCCCAACAGTGAAAGGACCCATCTCAAACTGAAACTTCCCTCTAGGGGGGTCTTCCTCCTCTCTCTCTGCCAACTTGGGTAGTGAGGTGCCCACCTCCCCTACTCCAAACTTTGCTAGGGCAACACCTAGCTTACTTAAAGAGGTTACCCAACACTTGAGCAACCCCACCATGACCAATAGGGCCAGGGGGCCTACTTTGCTATTGGCCCTGGGGTCTGCCTCCCAGGCCAAGTACAGTGCTGCCAGGAAGGCTAGCACCCAGCAGAGGCTACTGACAGCTGTCAGTACCCAGAACCACACCCTAAGCTCTCCACTGACAGGTGGCTGAGCTGCTTTAGGGGCATCTTTGGGGTCCTGGCACCCCTCTTGCTGTCTAGAGTGGGGGGCTACCACCTCCTGTGGCAGACACCCTCCTTCCACTCTCCCTTCTGTCAGTGCAGGGGCAACACCTTGCATCTGGACAGCTGCCTGACTACTCAGGACTTCCTTGGGGTCAGGGGAGGCCTCACCAGTGCCAACTCTGGGCTCCCCCCCAACTGGGGCAGAAGGCCTTTGGCTCCCTGGAACTCTCTTTAAGAGTGGCCTACCCTTCCTTTTCTTCTTTCCTTTTCCTGGGGACCCCTGTCTCCTAACTGTAGGGACTGACTCCCCAGGACTTTGGGTTGGGGGGGCGCCCTGGGCGACCACCCCATCTGTGACCAGACTCACCTCTGGGAGGTCATTGCCCAGGATACAATCTAGGGGAAGGTCAGCACTGACTACCACCCTAATCCAGTCAAGGATACCCTCCCTCTCTAGGGGCACTATGGCTACAGGTTTGGAGGTGACCTCCCCTGTGGCTATCCTGACTTTCTTTGTCTTTCCTGGGACATACATGTCTGGGGTCACTAACCGGTCACTCACTATAGTGTGACTGGCACAGGTGTCTCTCAGGCCAGTGGTAGGGATCCCATTCACTTGAATGTGGTGGAAGTGCCTACTCCCACCCTCAGGGATCACCAGCTTACCATCTGGTCCTGTCTCCCAGCTCAATGCTAAGAGGACTTCATCATCTGAGGAATCCTCCTCCATGGCTACACTGGACAGCCCAATGCTAACCACCTTCTTTGGACAGGCTGCATCTCCTCTGAAGTGACCTGTCTGCTGACAGTCAAAGCAAGCCCTACTGTCCAAGAGTTTTTTTAACCCTGGGTCTAACTGTCTCTGCTGGTCAGAGTGGGATTTATTCTCCTCCTTCTTAGGGTTCTGGGGTACAGAGGGAGTCTCTGTGGTGAGCTTACCACCTCCCTCCTTAGGTTTTTGGGGACCTGTCCCCCCCTTCTTGGAGTCTCCCCCCTGGGACTTGACAACCACCCTGGTTCTCAACCACTCATCAGCTGCCTCCCCTAGCTCACTAGGGTTGGTCTGCTGAGAGTCCACTAGATGCTGGCGTAACCTTTCTTGGGTACAATTGGTCAAGATGTGCTCTCTCATGATCAGATTGTATAACCCCTCATAAGTATCTACTTTGTTACCAATAATCCAGCCCTCTAGTGCCTTTAGTGAAATGTCCACAAAGTCAACCCAAGACTGGGTACTGACCTTCTGGGTGTCACTGAACTTCATTCTATATTGCTCTGGGGTCAGACCAAACTTCTTGGCTAAGCACCTCTTCATACTAGGGTATGAATCTGCCTCCTCCCCCCTTAAGGTCAGAAGCCTATCCCTCCCTGAGTTGGGGACCAACTCCCACAAAAGGGAACCCCAGTACTGAGGCTTGACTCTCCTCATCTGGAGGGCCCTCTCAAAGGCCCCCAGCCACTTATCTATGTCATCCCCCTCTACATAAGCAGGAACCACCCCCTTGGGTAATCTGGGGCAAACTCCCCCACCCATGGACACCTCAGCTTCTTTATCGCTGCTTCCATCTCTTTTCTCTTTGTATGCCCACTTTTTCTTTTCTAGGGCCAGCTTCTCTGCTTCCAAAGCTATGTATGCTAGCTGGGCCTCCAGCTCTCTTTCTCTGATGGATGGGTTCTCTCCTCCTGAAAGGACCACCTTCCCACCACTAGCTTTGGATCTGCCCCTAGTGACTGTATTTACTGAGGACCGTTCTTCCTCATCCTCAATAGGGCTCAGATGCCTTCCCTCCCCTGAGTGGTTAGAGCTTGCATCCTCCCTTCCTTCTCCCTCCTCTGGAGCTTCTTCTGACTCTACCTCTTGGGCCTCAGCCCATGCTGTCAGGGATGTGATCAGGATTTGCTTCCTGAGATCAGTGGTTGCAGGCAACCCTCTTTCAATACACAACCCCCTTAGCTGGACTACTGTCAGTGTGGGTAGGCTAGCCAGATCAAGCTCCATGGTTCCCTAGTTTTGTGTCAACAAAAACATTTTGCAAAAATTGGAATTTAGAAAAATTACAAAAATTCAATAATAGAAATTAATCCAAATTAAAAATTAAAATTTTTTTTTGCACTAGGACAATTTAAAGGATTTTTAATTTGTTTTACCTAAAACTGTAACGTGATATTGAACACAAGTACAGGATCCCGTCGCTGCTTCCAATTATGTTGGAAAATGGGTTATTGGTAGGGCAGGTAGGTACCTACACCTAGCAACAAGCCACTAACCTCCACCTAGGTACAGTTAGGTCTCAGTAAATTAATCCCAGCTCAACCCTTGGTAGCATGGCAACGAGCGTCAAGGCTTAACTTAGGAGACAAAGTGTAAAGCATTCAAATATCACAAAACAGTAATTAAATAAAACACAGGAAACAGTTTAAAAATCCAAAACCAATTTATAAAAATAGTTTATATTTTTATCTTTAAAATGACACAAAAACGATTAAAATCGGTTCAGGGGAACCGGAGATATGAATATTTAAAGAATTATTACTTTTCTAGCGCTTAGAAACAAAAAGCGCCAATCGGGTCATCTGGTTGCACCTCGACCGGGGCAAAGTCAAACTTTCAGGCCGACCGCGATGGAGCCCTGCTCGGCTACAGGTCGCGGGATGCCTCGGTTAAAAAGTTACCTTCTGACTTAGTCTTTATTTTGAAGTTTTTCTTCACCGGGACGAACCTGCCAGTTGAATCCGACCTCCTGGAGCCCTTGTCCGGATACGCGATGTGGGTTTCCTCGGTGGAGACTTTTACCTTCGGACTTAGTCGTTTTTTCGAGATGAAAATCCTTCGACCGGGGTAAACCTGGATCGACGTCCATGGAGCCCTTCTCGGATACGATGGCTGGGAGGTCCCGGTCAACTTTTTACCTTCGGACTTAGTCTCTTTTTTGGATGTTTTTCTTTACCGGGACGAACCACGAAGTCAGGCCGGGTCGCGGTTGAGGCAAGCCGGCTAGAATTTCCGCGGCGGGTCGGTCCCTCTTTGGAGCTTTTTTCCAAAAATTCTCAAATCTTTTCCAAACTTCTGGGGCTTCACCCAGATGTTCTTTTAAGGTTATTTTGGGGTCCACAGCTCACCCCAAGGGTCCAGAAGTTCTGTGATGGTCCTTGGGGGGTGCGGACTTCAACTCCCAGAATGCACCTGGCGCAAACTCCTTTTTGGCCACTGGACAGTGGTCAGCTGGTCGCTTTCTTCAGGAGTTGGTGCAGGGGACTCTGGTTAGCAATTTTTCACCTGTAGCAAACAGGGAGTCCCTCCTTGAACCAGTTGAAGCCAGGCAAAGTCCTTCTTGTGGTGAAGCCCAAGTGTGCAGCTGGTGCAGTCCTTCTGAGTGCAGGGTCCAGGTGCAGGCCAGGGGTCCAGCAGGGCAGTCCTTCTTCTTCTTTAGTTCCTTTCTTGTTGAATTCTGGAGGGGATCTGAGGCGTGGGTGCAGGTCTGCCAGTTTTATCCTTGCTCCTGGGTGAAAAGCAGGGGGGCCCTGGTTCTCCAATCAGGGACAGGGTCGTCCCCCTGTGATGACCACTTCCTGGGAAGTGTGGCAAAAATCCATCCCAGAAGGCAACAGTCTCTAAAAATCCAACATGGATGAATCTGATTTTTGGAGGTTACATCTGGCTGAGCCCACCCACTGGTGTGGCTAAAAATCATAAACACACCCCTCTCCTGCCCTCTCCTAATCTAATCAAGGGGGCACCTAATTGTCTGGGGTTGCAAGATGTTGGGGTGTTGCTGGGTGCTCCAAATGTCCTTCTCTGTCTTTGAAGACCAGTTTGGCCGCCCTCCCCCTTCCTGCCTCACCATCTGCTGAGGGGAGATTCTCTCCCCCAAGCACATTCCTTTGTGTGAAGCCAGGCCACTTCACACCTCATCAAGGCAGCCTGGCAGAAGCTGCTGCAGGCTGGCCAATCAGAGCACAGCAGCAAAAACAATGCAGAGCTTAAATTGGCAACTTTTTAGGTAAAGTCTAAACTTTTTACCTGAACAAGTTATATTAAATCCAACAACTGGAAGTTGTGGGATTTATTACAACAATGAATTTGATACCAAATTCTTGGTATGTAACATTTAAGGAGACTTTATAATTTAAAATAAAGTCTGCCCATTCTAGCCTATGAAGGCCATTTACTTCTATGAGGGAAAAACGAATTTGGCTGTTTTTACCTCACCAGGGCTTATAAATCTATTTTTATAAAGTCCCTGCTTATAGTTACATGGCACCCAGCCCTAGGGGCACATAGGGCACACCTTAGGGGTGACTTATATGTAAAAATAAGGTAGTTTAAGACTTTGGAAGTACCTTTAATTCCAAAGTCGAATTTGCATATAACTTTAATTTAAAAGCAGCCAGCAAGGCAGGCTTGCTTTTAAAATGGCACTGGGCATCTCAGCAGTGCACCTAGGTGTGCACCACCTATGCTGTGGTCCCTAAACCTACATGCCCTACCATATACTAGGGACTTATAGGTAGGTTAACTTAGCCAATTATAATTAGCCTAATTTGCATATCCATTGTACACAGAGCACAGGCCCTGGGACTGGTTAGAAGTACCCAGGGCACCATCAAAGTCAGGAAAACACCAGCAAAAAGTGGAAAATGGGGGCAAAAAGTTATGGGGCCTCTGCAATCAGCCCTGTTTTCCCACAATACTACTCTTCAATATGATGTTAGTAGGTCTGCACCTATGGATCAGGGTTTAGGTTTAAGAAGTAAAGATAGTACAATTTATGTGGTTGATGTGCCTAAACTGCCGTTAGGTTCCTTTGACAACCATGAGTCCTTGACTAATAAGGTCATTCACTGGTTAGTGCCCAACGCAGCTGCCTTTCAGTTATTCGTACTGATATCCTTACTGTGGGCAGATGTAGCCCTTCTGGGTTGAATTCTGACTTTATTTTTGTCCGCCTTGCCGGTAAGCTATTAGCGGACCAACTCATGGATTTCGAATCACGCACGCGCCATTTCAGGAAAACAAGTGGGGTTGGTATTAACCTTGCATTAAATCCACCCAGTGCTTGTACAACTGCAGCTTGTGAAAGGCCAGCTTTCACTCAGGAATGTTAATTACCTATGGTATCTAAAAACCCTTATACACCACCAGTTATCAAATGACTAAATGCTGTTCAGGAAGTGCCCCTTGGGATATATAAAATGAGGATATGCATGTGAATGAGGTCATCCAGTAGGAGCCTTTTGGGATATACAACGAGGATATGTATGTGAAGGAGGCTGTTTGCCCTATTTATGAAATTGAGTCAGACAATCGCGAGTTATCTGTAATGACTTGGAATTTAGCTGGTCTTGACAGGAAGTTGGCCGACTCAGAGTGAATCACTTACATTAATAATCAGGAAGTTTGCCTTTTTCAGGAAACTTGAGCAGAGGATCAAATTTATATAGATGGGTTCCTTTCATTAAGTATCCCAGCTCAACCACCAGAGAAGGGTTTAGGCCGTGCTAAAGGAGGCCTATTGGTGATTTTAAATAAGAAGTTGCAATGTGACCTCTTGATATTAAATATTGATTCTGTTGACCTAATGGGAGTACAAGTCAGTTTCCAACAGGACCTCAAGATCACCCTTATTAATGTTTATGCTTGGTCTGTCCCCCGGGGTTCTAAGTCCCAGACCGTAGTTTTATTGTCTGAATTTTTGGACACCTTGCAACCCTTGACCTTTTTAATAATAGCAGGTGATTTGAACTGTACTTTTGAACCTTCTATCTTGATTATTGGATTAACGGTCGAAGAAGATGAATTTTGGGGGTCCCACAGTTAACCAACCCTCGGCATTGTACTCGTTCTTGTGTGGCTTCCCAGTTGGCTTCCCTATGCCTAAAGTATGGTCTCAGGGCTTGTAATGGTCGCATGCCTTCTGATTTAAATATTGCGCCCACATTTAAACGAGGTATGGCTACCAGTGTTATTGACTATTTTCTAGTGGATGTCAGGTTGTGGTCTTTGTTCGGGGGATATGAAGGTGGATCCCCGGTGTGAGAGTAACCATCACCCCTTGCTTCTTACTCCACATGGGGGTGTATTCAGAAGGTCAATTAACAATCAACACACAGCGGTTCCATCTCCACTCCTGAACAATAATCATAGATGGGTTGGCTGGCCAAGGGTGTTGTCCAACTCCTATCTGATGGGTGGGATTTACAAATTGGTTATTGACAAATTGGCAGTCTACGAGGAGTATGAAGCTAACAACATCCCTATTCTTAATATCCATGATAATATGCTGAAGAAACTACAGTTTCTTTAATAAAAAAGCTGGTTTTAGGCCCCGGGATGCTAACATGAATAGTAATGGATGGTTTAATGAAGTCTTCTCTAGGGCTAAGTCTGCATTAAAAATTGCCATCACGGCTGTTCCCTAGGGGAGATTAAATCAGCCAGACGTACATATATGGAGGCCATATTGCAAGCATAAAGATCATGGGAAGACTCTATTTGGCAGGAGTTGCTTGATGCATCTAAATCTAATAATAATATGTTGTTTTGGGAATTATTGTCCAAAAGACAAAGAGGGGGCAGGAGTAACATCAGGAATCACATACAACCCGAGAGCTGGGTGGATCATTTCACCCAACTCTATGCTACCCCTTTCAATTCCTTAACTTGTAATCCCCAAATCTGTGATTCTGCTTCCCTATCGTTGGCCAGTTTGAATACTAGCCTTGACTTATCTGGGACGGGTATTTATACCCCTGAGGACTGTATCATCTTTTCCATAGAGGAAACTATTGCCGCAATTAATTCCCTAAAATCAGGTAAAGCACCTGGTCCGGATAAGTTACCGGGAGATCTTTATAAAGCAGAGCCAATTATATGGTCCTGGTATATAAATCTGATCTCAAATAAAATAGCTTCAGGCAGTGTAATTCCGAGCACTTGGAAAGGGGCTGAATTCATCCCTATTTACAAAAAGGGTAATGCAAATCTTCCAGCTAATTATAGACCTAGTAGCCTTATTGATAATCTACAAAACTTTTTCGCCAAACAACTCGTCGGGAGGCTAATAAGTTGGGTTAAAGATCATCAGGTCCTCTCCCCGTTACAGGCGGGTTTCTGCCCAAAAACCAGTATGATAGATCAGGTTTTTAGGTTGGTGCTCTTATATTTGAAATATGTAGTTCTCGCCAAGCAACATTTATTTGTTGTTTTTGTGGATCTACGATCTGCTTTGGACCTGGTCCCAAGAGAAAAACTGTGGGAAGTACTACATAGATCAGGCACTCCAATTAATCTAACTAATCTTTTACAGCGGCTGCATGAAAATACATATGCACAAGTACGATGGGGTAATCAAGGCGAGTTGACTGAAAATATCCCCATTCGGAGGGGAGTTCGTCAGGGTTGTGTTCTGGCCCCGATCTTATTCACCTTATTTATCAATGAGGTGGTACAAGTTTTGATTTCCTGCCAGAATGATGCTCCCACACTAAATGCGCAGAAAATCCCTATTCTTCTTTTTGCTGACAATTCTCTTCTCATCTCTAAGACCCCTATGGGTCTTCAAACCCTTGTTGATAGATTTAAATCATTTTGTACAGACTATGGGTTGGAGTTGAATGTCAGTAAAACCAAATTAATGGTGTTTAGTTCCAGACCCTGCAGGAGATGCACCATTAATTTGGATGGGATTTCCTTAAGCAAGGTTAGTTCAATAGACAACCTGGGTGTGAGGATATCATGCAAATTACATTGGGAGGACCAGATCAGTAAAAGCGCAGGGCTCCTTCAGCATAGAGCGGCCGCTATCCTACGCTTTTACAAGAGTTCGATATCAAAAGCTGTATCTCCAGCTATTAAAACCTATTTGGCAAAGGCGCAGGGAGCGGCCGCCAATGGTGCAGAGACATGGGGGTTTTCTAACAGTAAAAGATTAACTGTGGGTGAAAACATTTTGCCAGGGCCCTAATTGCGTGTCCTCGTAGCACACCCCTGAGCCCAATGTTTCTGAACTTAGGGTTTAATCATATAGTTGATCTGATAGCTTTAAGACCCTTACTTTTTTGGATAAGGATTTGGACTGTTTTTGCCCTGCCTATTCCTTTCCTCGGTCAAAATGGATTCGCAGAAACTGTCGAGAATTGGGTTTGAATCAATGTTGTACAACGATAAGGGTTTTAAAAAGCGATAGTTCCAATCATTTAATACTCGCAGTTAGCAAGTTTCTAGTGGCAGCACAGCATATACGCAGTTGTTTTTTAAATAACTCTTTGTGATGGAACATTAGGTGGATGAGTATTTTAGAGTTAAGAAGTTTAAGATTGTATGTATTTATTAGTTTTATGTTTTTATATTTTGTACAGGTTCTAAATTTTGAATTTAAATTGTATTGTGATACTTTGATGGTTACTTGACCGAATAAAGCTTGTTTGATTGTTAAAAAACACAGCTTCCAGCTGATTAGTTTTCTGGGCTACCCAGAACGGGATTTTCTTTCATTCCGTGGGCACTTTGCCCATGATAGACTGTACTGTTTGTGGGTTTATCCCTGTAGTAGCCGATTGATATTCAGCAGGTGCTGGACATGCTGTTGTCATGTTCAGAGTTCGCACTACGAACTGAGCAAGTCATCTATATAGTGTTACTAGCTCACTGTAAAGATTGCGCAGGTCAGCTGCCTGCATAGTTTGTACACTGGGGTGAGCTATATATGTGGTAAACATTGGCCACATTGGTCCTTCATTACCAAAGGGACCTAATTTCATGGGTTGTATTATGTGTGGCAATGTAGTCAGTATTTCAAGATACCTGTATGCTCTGTACCGTTGTGGTACGTTTGCAGTTCTGTATGTGTGGAATGTGAATGTGCTAGGGTCTTCCTCACGAAAGATGACCCTAGCGTAGAATGTTTTTGTGTGGTAAGCTTCATGAGCTTCTGTAATAAAGGTAACATCCCTGCCATTGTCTGATAAGCCATGTGCTATTAGGTGGAGTGTTAATTCATGTCTGACATCCTCTGGAATGTCTATGGTGTTAGCCATATTGTGAAATGGGTAAAGAGATGGAACACCAAATAGGGAGAAAGTCCTTTTCAAGAGTTTGAGCTCCAACAACCTATAGCCTAGTTAGGTGCTCCCTGTTCAGCTAAGGAGGTTCTTCCACAAGACCAAGGACGTCTCCGTATAATGGTACTTAGGGTACCTGTGGTGTGTGAAACAGAGATACTCAGGGCATCCGTAAATTGGTGCCAAAACACCATCATTGGTGATGCCATGTCGTAGTTGGACTCTTGCTCTAGGCAAGACTGCTGGTATATGGATGCCAGCACTTTTGTTTGCAGGTGACTAGGTCAATCCTACAGCAAATTGCAACTGTCTGCCCAACCCTCCCGGCTCACAAGCAGTACCTCACCAAAACCCCAAATAGTAAAAGGTGATTTGTGCCAGCCTTTATGCATGGACTCAAGTGTGTGACATCTCAAGGGAGTTGTGGTTAAACGTAGATTACCCTTTTCTCATGACCAGCTGATGTAGTATTATGACACAGCTGAGCAACAAGTCTCGTCCACACACAAGCAATAAAGGAGATGCAGTACAGTTTTCAATAGGTTTTATTAACAAGACTGCAATCTACTGTGAATTGCATGAACTGCAATGATTAGGATAATGAACAATGCAAGAAGCAGAATTGTAAAGATGAGAGTCATGAATATGAAGACCCCACCATCTTGCAATAACATGAGATGTGAAATAGGCTCTAACACCCTGGCATGATGAACCTAATCTCTAACCTAAAGAGAGCTAGGTTTGCTAAACCTAATCTGCCAGTACCATGTCCATGAGAAGAGCCCACTAACCCTTGTTACCTTGGAATGAGGTCCCTAGATCAGACTTCATGGGGACATGAAGGCTGGGTCTGCATCAAGGCGATGTGTAGCATAGATAACATAGATGGCATCTGGTTGGAATCCCTCTGATAACCCTGTCTGCATGAGATGTATTTATACAGACCTTGTAGGACCCCTGACGCCACTATGTTCCCTATCAATAGGTAAGAAGGCATGCTTAGGGCAGCAATTATATAAACAATTCCCTGAAAAGGTACATTATGTTACCGTCACACATAAGTGGGAAAGTACATGATGTGAATACCTACGTATCTCATTTGTCTTTGAAGCTGATAGTGACGCCTTCACAGAGTGGCACTGATAACGTGAAATCAAAACACCTTCTAACTATAAACATAGCAGCCATCTTGGAATAAATAATTAAATAAATGTGCTAAAACAGAGCAGGCTAAGTAGGTTAAAGGTCACTAGGTGATGGGGGCACAGGCCTAAAAGCCAGAGGCTAAGCTAAACTCCTGATTCCCATTAAAACTAAATATGATCCACTACATTAGGGCATGTAAAACACATCAGTAGATGTCCCACCTTTAACATACACTGCTTCCTTCCTATGGGGCTACATAGGGCCTACTTTAGGGGTGCCTTACATGTATAAAAAGGGAAAGTTTGGGCCTGGCAAGTGGGTACACTTGCCAGGTCGAATTGGCATTTTAAAACTGCACACAACGACACTGCAGTGGCAGGCCTGAGCCATGTTTACAGGGCTACTCATGTGGGTGGCACAATCAGTGCTGCAGGCCCACTCGTAGCATTTGATTTACAGGTCCTGGGCACCTCTGGTGCACTTTACTAGGGACTTGCCAGTAAACCAAATATGTCAATCATGGAAAATCCAATTACACATGCAATTTACATTTGGAGCACTTGCACTTTAGTGCTGGTCAGCAGTGGTAAAGTGCTCAGAGTACCAAAAACATCAAAAACAGAGTCCAGCACACAGTCAAAACATGGGAAGCAGAAGCTAAAAGGACAGGGGAGACCACACCAAGGATGCCAGTTCTGAAAGTTCACAAAAGACTACTGCAGCTCAGGTGGTCATGAAAGATTTATAGTGCTCAGTAGAGATTAGAGCAGTGCCTACATCTCATTCAGAAAACTGTCCAGTGTTTGCCACTAAAACGTTTGCTGTTGCTGTGTTCATTCATGAAGTATGTCTAACGTTCTTGCATCTATTCTGTATGGAATTGAATTGAGTTGTCAAATGAACAAATGGTAGGCTTAAACATGCCTTGACTGCAAGTGTACTAGATATAGGATTGTCATGGTAGAACAGGCTATAGTTGGAGAACACATGGTAATTTGACAAGGGAATACTAGATGTTTCACTGTGTGTAAAATTCGTTTTGACATACACCTGTATGTACCTGATTTGCTGCAACTTAGGAAAGAGGTAAAATAATTCTTGTTTCAATCTATTGCAGAAGCTCCAGGATTTGAGAGGAAAACTCACGAACAAAATACATTGTTTTGACTCCTCCACCTTCAAATGTAAAGGTGCTAACTTGTGGCTACCACAGGTAGAAGAACAAGTGGGCCCAAAAAGGATTCTTGAGAACATGCAATCTTCTATGGAGCAGTATGAGGCTATGCGCAATACATATCTCCGAACATCGTTGAGAATTTCAGTTCCACTTTAATTGTTTAAGGAATAAAGTTTCTGTCCGTATTAGCGCATCTTTATGGATTATACCTTTAGGACACTCACTGCTATATAATACTATTATAGTGCGTTTTTGTGGTGTCTTTCAGAGGTTCAAACTTGCTGGCAGATTACTTGGTGCGCTAGCATTTTCTTTTCCTTCTTATCATTCTCTTCTCAGTAGTGGTTGCTATATTCCATACCTAATGTCTCATGCTGTGGGATGGTTCAAGGCTATGTTTATCTGCTTACTGCGCATAGTAATATGAATACAAACTTCAACTAGTGCAGAATGTGGCAGCTAGATTATTACTCCATCTTCCCAAACGCTGTTTCATTTTACCTAAATCGAAGTCACTTCATTGGCTTCCCACAGTAAAGAAGATTTGGTATAAAACTCTCTCGCACATTCACGGAGTTGTCTGTCACTTTGGTCCACATAGTCTTCAAGAACTTTTCAAATTTTACACACTGGCCATGCTCTGAGGTCCACCAATTACTTTTTGATCCTCCCTGCAAAGTTTTGTACAGTTCGGTGAGGAGGGTGTTCAGTTGCTGTTGGAGGTGCAAAATTACTGAATACCTTCCTTCCCACTCTTCGTATGATGGTGGACTGCTTATGATTTCTAAATACCCTTAAAATTGGCTCTTCATAATTGACTTATCTTTCTATCTTGTCCTGTGTGGTTTATCCTGTTTGCCTTTTTCACCTCTTTATGCATATTTGGAGATTATAGCACCTTGAAGCTTTTTTTTTACCATAATCTGTGCTCTTTAAATTCAAATTCATACTCAAATGTCGGGTGA
Source organism: Pleurodeles waltl (assembly GCF_031143425.1). Taxonomy (NCBI): domain Eukaryota; kingdom Metazoa; phylum Chordata; class Amphibia; order Caudata; family Salamandridae; genus Pleurodeles; species Pleurodeles waltl. The sequence goes on along the minus strand of NC_090442.1, from coordinate 889,667,451 downwards.
GATTGAATCCTCCTCTGGCAGGTGCTTCTAATATGTCTGGCTTTAGTGGGGTGATGTAAAAAAAAGACTACAAATCACTGATGGCGCACAAACAGCCTCTACGGTTTCCCAGGACTGATACAGAGTATTCCTTCCAGCTGACTAAGTACTCCAGGTTACCTCAGTAAAAAACATGAATAAACAATATTAGACACTAGAAATGACTGACTGACTGACTGAATATTAGACACCTCAATCTCTAGCTGGCCAATAACATAAACAGGTGGGAGGGGAGAGGGACTCAACAAAAATGATTAGGAGTGAAAGGTTTTAACTGAGAGACATGGAAGGTAGAATGAATCTTTCATGAATTGTCAAGTGCACACGGACATTAACCAGATTTATTTTCTGCAAAATTAAAAAGGTGCCTAAAAATCATAGACTGAATTTGGATTTACCATATTTTGTGGATTGGGACATGAGAGGATAACCATACTTCATTTCCAAGTTCAGGTCATCTATGTTTGTCAGATTGTTCCTTCATATTTTTCTGTGCTATAAGAAAATTCTGAGCAACTACTTCCAGTCTCTCTCTGAAGTTGAAACTGCTGGTACAGATAATATAACGAAGACCCTGCAACCTCAAAACACTTTTGTGGGTGACAATCCTGCAAGCAAAAATGGAGAAACCTAGGTAGCAATATGGCCTCTGTTAAATTTCTGTTGCCAAATATCAGCATTGTGTGAAACAGTTTGAACGCAGTTGGTATCACTCCTTTCAACTGTGACTGGTTTCACTCTTCCTGGTTTGATGATTAATTTAAACTCAGCCTGGTGAATCACCCCCAAGACATTGATACCTTTCCTAGCTACTTAAACTTTGTCTTGAATGGTTTCACTAAAGACAGATAATGAGGTCCAAAAGTATCCAATTAAATCAATCTTGCTGCCTTCAAAAGCCAGTATAGCAACATCAGGAGGAGAAAGAGTTTCCCCCCCCCCAAACCTCATTGAATTTCTCTAGTGAGACAATTGTGATGCGAGCTCCTGCATCAACCAATAATTTAACCGTAACTCCTCCAATCGACACATCAATATCAGGATCCACAACTAACTTATTAACTGTAGAAGTGCCTCTGACTACTAAAACAAATTTGTTGTCGTTGTCTTCGCATTGATGAATCTCCTTGTCTTCCTCTAATACACAACGAACATTACCCTTTTTGATGCTCCTACAGACCCGTGAGAAGTGTCCACGTTGTTACAGCTCCTACACTGTTGATTGACCGCAGGACAGTTCTTAAAGGAGGAAATATGATTCGCAGAACCACATCTAAAACACATGGTCTTGTAGTTGCTCTTGGAAGAGGAAGTATTTCTGGAGAATGAGATGGCCTCTTGTCTGCTTTCTGCACGAGCTGATTTCTTGTTGTCATTGTTCTGTGAGTTTAAAACTGCACCTGAAACAGAAATGTTAGACAACGACATCTCCAATTGCTTTGCGTCCTCCAGGGAACATTCAATGCTCTTTCAATAGCCTTATCTAGGGATGGGTCTTTGCACGTTAACAACTTTTCCTGGATTCTCTTAGAATGACACCTCGCAAATAATTGGTCACGTATGAGTTGAGAAGTAAAATTTTCAAATTCACATTTAGCAGCCAAAACTCTTAACGCTGTTATAAATTAATCTATATTTTCATTGGGATTCTGCGATCTCGTGAAAAATTTGTACCTATGTACCACTATATTTTTTGTTTTAATGAAATGCTTATCCAATTGTGCCACAGCCATTTCGAATTCATCTAATTCTTCATCCTCACGTAACTCATAAACTGGTAAATGATCAAAAATGTTTTGACCTTCTACCCCCAGATAATAATACATTAAACTTTAAGGCTTTGAGGCAACGAAACCACAATTTCCATTCCAAAGGGGGTTCGCCAGGGTCCTGTAAAAAAGGAGCAGGTGGCATAACATTCTGTATTTTCCTTTTTTTTTTTTAAGAGTTCTTCTCTAAGTGAAGGAAATGAAGAAAAAAACAAAAAAAAAACACACCAAAAAAAATTAGAGTTTACACAGTGTCCCAACGAAAGATGGCCGAACCAATATGTTAAAACATTTTTTGTCCTTCTTTTACTTCAAGAGGAAGAAGAAAAGAAGAAAAATGTTGTGTCCTTCCTTTATTTCTTAGGTCTTCAGATGCGAAGAAATCCAGTAATTCAAAAGTGCCTCCCACAGTGTTGAACACGTGTCCAGTTTCCACAATGTTAACACGAGAAGATGCAGAAGCCGAGTCCAGAGAAGAGAGCAGTGGGGCACGAGCGTTTGCAGTTAAAAACGCTCGTGACAGTCGGCGGAGCGAAAAAAATGAAAAAAATGAGGAAAAAGAAGAAAAAAATGAAAAAAATAGGACTTACTCTGTGCCCCCAAAGCGCCACCTCCTGAAAATGAATACAACAAAGCTCCGGTGCTTCAGAAGCGCCGCCTCCTGACAAGGGCCGACAAAGCCTTCGGCCGTTACAACTCACGGCGACCAAAGCAAAGAAAACAAAAAGGCTCCTTGGTTAAACCGTTCACCCTCGTCGCCAAAAATGTGGGGAACGTAAAGACAAACCAGCCTTCTTCTTCTTAGGTAAGATTTATTCGTAGTAAAAACATGTAAACGAAGTTACACGTTAAAAATGAGGCACAGAGAAAGCCATCAGCACAAACCCCCGTTGGCGTAGTATGGAATCCCCCGCACAAAGCTAAGCTATGTCAGTGGATTCCACACTACGCATTAGCATTCTTTCTCACATCACAACACATCATCCTGCTTCCACTAACTCTGCATGCTTTGCAAGATTTTCAAATGCATCCCCGCCGAATCCAGAAAGGCAGTAACTCAGGCCATAGTCCCCAGCTGATTGGATTACAGCAACTCCCTATACCTGGGTCTGCCTGCTCAATTCCTCCGCAGACTGCAGACTATACAGAACTCACAGCTAGACTTGTCCTAGATCTACATCTCCCCACCTCAAGGAACTTCACTAGCTACCCGTACACAAGAGATGCAAGTTCAAGGTCCTCACCATGGCCTTCAAAGTCCTCCACAACATCGGACCCAACCTCATAAACCCCAGACTCTCCTGGCACCAGCCCACCAGACAGCTTCACTCAATCCACCTCACCCTCGCCAGAGAATCCGGCATTCTGGAAGTGGAGGCTGTACCTTCTCCTATATTGCAGCCATAAACTGGTACAAACTACCCACCCACCAACGAACCACACCCACCCTCCCTGGATTCAGGAAGAAGCTCAAGACATGGCTCTTTGAGAACTAACCCATCTCTCTCACAGTCTTGACCCTCAGTGCCTGGGTACCCCCCGGGGTGACATATGTTCCGTATTATAAATTGATATGGATTTGGATATGTGGGCCTGTTTGTCTAAAGCTTTACAAAAATGGGAAATAAACTCTGGACCTCCATATGACTCTATGTTTTCTGGACATCCATGGAGTCTATAGGTGTCTCATAAAACATGAGGCCATTTCCTTGGCATTAGATAATTTTGTTAAAGCAGAGAAATTAGTCATTTTAGAAAATGAATCCCCCCTGACAACGATTTTTGATTTTCTTTCAGAGGTAGGTAATTCTACAATTAACTCTATTCCAGTGGTAGTACAGGGTACTGCAGCTATCTTGAAGTGCTGAAGCCGACCCAGGGGTCTTTTGTGACCGGCCTTAGATTGGTTGCAGACTAGGCAGTTTCTGATACATTTTCAACTTCATTAGTAACCGTAGGTCACCAAAAACGTCAGGAATACAATTCCAGGGTAGTCTTGGTTCCTCCATGACCAGTTGATGTAGTATTATGACACAGCTAACGTATTACTCATTGTAAAGTCTTGGCAGGAATAAACAGGGCTGTTTTACAGAAGTATAGTTTATGTTTAGTATTCAGGGACAATCTTAATTTCATTTTGTCCTAGCATCTATTGGGTTGTGAAGACATCTTCCGAGAAGGAGGTGAAGGCAGACATTATGCACTCAGAAGGAGGAATTCTCTGGATATTAATTACATTTTTGATACAATATCGACAAGAACTAGCATCTGCCAATGTATTCTGGGTTCCTGGAAATAAGGTTACAAAAAATCAAATTAGGAAAACAAATATGTCCAGCAAGCCTAGCTACTCTTTCTGCATTGAATAGTCTTTAAGACTTGAAAGTTCCAGTGATTGGTTCTGATATCAAAAGGGTGTCTAGATCCTAGAAGCAGATGTATTTATTTGGATGCTTCTTTCATGGCCAGCATCTCACGTTCTAAGATTGAGTAGTTCTGCTGAGCTGGATTCTCCTCTTATATCTGGAAAAGACTTCTTCCTAGGCACTCTCAAAAGCATATGTTGCCACTAAAAATTGTTTAGTTGGATCTTGATGTTCAAGGTCAGAAGTACTGGCAAAGCCAGACTTAAAGGTCTTGAATGTTTTCTCGGTGCATAGATCCCACTTAAATCCTGTCTGAATTTGTTCTTTTTTAAGAGTCAGTGAGGTGTCACAGGAATGCACCAATAAGTTCTTTAATAACTTCTAATAATTTGCTGTTTAGAAATTGGGAACCCAAAAAACCCTTGAGTTTTCTTGGCCCTAGTTGATAATGGACAATTAAGTCCAGCTGAAATCTTTTTAGTGTTCATAGTAACCGCCTCAGAATCTAATATGTATCGCAAGTACCCCACCTCTTGGTCTAAGAAAAATGCATTTTTCTGGTTTACAGGTTAAGTGATTCTTATAGAGGCTGTATAATACTTCTTGGACTTGATGATGTTGGTCATACAAGGTTTTATAAAGAAATATTATTTTATCCGAGTAGACCTTGGTGAAGAAATTGAAGATATCTGAATATTTACTGTCTAGGAATCGTTGAAAGATGGAAGGTAGTTCTAATACCATAAGACATAACTCGATTTTCGAAGTGCACATATGTGGTACAGAATGTCGTCATTCACTTCCTTTTCCAAATATGCAAAAGTTGATATGCACCTTATAGATCCAACATGATAAGCAGTTTGATGTCTTCTGGATAAAAAATAGAGGGGCTCCAGCAGATGAGGAGGACAGAGTAATTCTCATCCAAGTATTGTCGAAGGACCTTTTTTTTTTACTTGAACAGGGAGAACATTTTGCTACAAGGAATTTAATTTGCAGGTTTTTAATTAATGGCAGAATTGCAAAGGCAATGAGGCATCCAGAAAATCCTGATATTGCTCCGTAACAGTGGCTAAAGTAACCACAATGGGTCCCTTACCCACACAGTCACCAAGTGCATATTCCCCATACTGCTCTGTAATTCCTAGACAGTTCTGACTGCAGAAAATAGAACTGGGTGAAATAGTTCAGGTAGCCTAATTGAGATACAGAATATGTAAAGATAGCTAAGGAAGGCCTAGCATGACCGGATGACTAGGGCAGGTGCTTATATCAAAGTTTAATCTTTCTTGATGATTGAATATTGTCATCTTGATGTTGGGGGCAGACGGCACTTCAGGACTCAACACTATGCTGTGCCGCTTTTGTGGACACTGTCCCGCCCGTCTTCCACCTTCAATCTTTCCTCTGGTGAGTGGGGCACTTCTCTCTTTCTGTACGGAGTGCAAAGTCTTGTTGCAGCTCCAACAGGCCACTGTCCTCGCTGCATCCACTTACCTCCCAGAAGCCTTTCCCCTGGTGCAGTATTTTTCCATGGCGTTCTTCTCCTTGGGCAGCCTGACAGTCTTTGTCCCTTCCTGAGGTCTCTTCCCAGAACTCTGTGGGTAAGATATTACTTTTCAATCCAAGATGGCCACCTCCATTCAGTTCTATATGTTTTTTCAAACCCTTATGGCTGCCCTACATGACCTTTTCCTCACTTCCTGTTCTTCTACTATTTGAAGGGAAGCACTGAGTCACAAAACTTTCACTAGCTGTCATAGTGTTTCCTTGCTCCAGGCTTCCTGAATTTTCCTTGGGTTTTCTACTTCTAGTACTCCTGGTGCAAGTTTATCTAGTGCAAGTCACCTCCTGCTTGCCGCCTGCTCTGGAACCACTACCTTTGCAGTACCTTCCAACTCTTCGAGCTGGTTCACCTTCTCTCCACCTTCCAAGACTTCTGGAGGTTTTTTGCCAGTTTGATTTTTTTCTCCGAAGGACTCCTTCCTGATGACACCTACTAATAGGTGCTTCTCTGTGTCAGCAGAATCATGGCTACTGGATACTGGAAGGGGTTGCCCTGACCTCTGGCTGAGAAAATTGGAGTAGATCGAACCTTCCAGATTCAGACATGAACTCTAAGGACCACTGAACCTTGCCAATTGATGGACTGTATGTATTACTTCAGCTTTCTCCTTCTGGCTTCTAGAGACTTGAGGACTATAAGCCTTGTTTGTTCGTTCAACCGTCGTTGTCGCCGATGACCAATGACATCACGTTGAGGAGGTTGACTGGGTACGATGTTTCCGGCTGTGGCTGATCAGTCTGATGCGAGCTCAGGAAGCTCTGCTGCACTTCGGGCACAAGTGGTCTACTGGGTTGGTTGGCAAAGAGTTGGCTATGGATTTGCACATCTCATGTTTCTTCTGCGCCTCTGCAGTCCTGCTCTGCTCGTAGGAGGTAGCGCCTTTGCTGATGCAGCTTCCCCAGGCGGGGCGGTCTTATGCTAGGGTTTCCCAGAAGTCTGGGTCAATGCCAAAGCTCTTCATATGCACAATGTGGCCTGCCAACTGGACTTGGGCTCTCCTCAGTAGGTTGTAGATTCTTGGCAGACCAGCTTGAGAGAGGACATCTGTGCCTGGAACCTTGTCTTGCCAGGTCATTTTCAACAGCCTTCTTAAGCAGTTCATGTGGGAGCGATTCAGCTTTTTGGCATGGCGCTCGTACACAGTCCATGTCTCACAGGCATACAGTAGTGTGAGCAGTATGACTACCTTATACATCTTCAGCTTTGGGGACAGTTTGACTTCTCTCCTCTTCCACACTGACTCCCGCAGCCGTCCAAATGCAGAGGTTGCCTTGGTGATGCGTGTGTCTACCTCATTGTCAATGTTCACCGATCTGGAGAGTGTGCTGCCGAGGTATGTAAACTTGTCAACAGCCTTCAGCATTTCTCCTTCAGAGGTGATAGTTGGTTCTGCATACGTCTTCTGCGGTGCGGTCCGATACAAGACCTCAGTCTTCTTGGTACTGATTGTGAGGCCGAAGTTTCTGTAGGCAGTGGAAAAGCGGTTCATGCTCTGTTACATCTGGACCTCGGTGGCAACGTTGAGTGAGCAGTCATCTGTGAACAGGAAATCGCTAACAGAGTCCTCTTCATCCTTGGTCTTGGCCTGTAGCCTCCGCAGGTTGAAGAGCCTACCATCAGAACTATATCTGATCTTGATGCTGGTTCATTCGTCATCGCAGAAGGCATCTGACAGTATGGCTGAGAACCCCATGCTGAACAGCACGAGTGCCAGTGCACAACCTTGCTTGACTCAGTTGGAGACTGGGAAGGCATTGGAAAAGTCTCCATTGTCCAGTACTCAAGCTAGCATGCCGTTGTGCAACTGGCTGACTATACTGATGAATTTGCCTGGGCAGATAAACTTCTACATGATCCGCCATAGCCCCTCATGACTGACAGTGTCAAAGGCTTCGGTCAGGTCCACAAACATTGTGTAAAGGTCCCTGCTTTGTTCCTGGCACTTCTCCTGTAGTTGACTTGCTGCAAATATTATGTCCACTGTCCTTCGGCACTCTCTTAAGCTGCACTGGCTGTCTGGCAGGTGTCCATCTTCCATGTGTTGAGTGAGGAGGTTGAGGAGGACTCTGGCGAAGATTTTGCCGACAATGACCAGGAGAGAGATTCCACTGTGATTGTCACAAGACTGCCTGTTTCCCTTCCTCTTGTAGAAATTAATGATGGAGTGTAGGAGGCTGGCCTGGCTTGTAGTGGGTACCAAGGTGTACTTACAGGTCCAGTTATCCCTTATTAGTGTAGAAGAGGTGTTTCTAGCAGCTTAGGCTGATAGAAGGTAGCTATAGCAGAGCAGCTTAGGCTGAACTAGGAGACATGCAAAGTTCCTACAATACCACTGGTGTCATATGCACAATATCATAAGAAAACACAATACACAGATATACTAAAAATAAAGGTACTTTATTTTTATGACAATATGCCAAAAGTATCTCAGTGAGTACCCTCAGTATGAGGATGCCAAATATACACAAGATATATGTACACAATACCAAAAATATGCAGTAATAGCAAAAGGAAGTAATGCAAGCAGTTTAAAATTACAATGTATTGCAATAGGAACACATAGGTATAGGGGCAACACAAACTATATACTCCAAAAGTGGAATGCGAATAACGTATGGACCCCAAACCTATGTGAGCTCGTAGAGGGTCGCTGGGACTGTAAGAAAACAGTGAGGGTTAGAAAAATATCCCACCCCAAGACCCTGAAAAGTAGGTGTAAAGTGCACCTATATTCCCCAGAGAGCACAGAAGTCTTGATAGGGGATTTCTGCAAGAAGGACCAACACCAGCAATGCAACCAAAGTGGATTTCCAGACGAGAGTACCTGTGGAACAAGGGGACCAAGTCCAAGAGTCGTGACAAAGTTGAGATTGGGCAGATGCCCAGGAAATGCCAGCTGAGGGTGCAAAGAAGCTGCCACTGGATGGTAGAAGCTGTGGATTGTGCAAGAACGAAGAGGGCTAGAAACTTCCCCTTTGGAGGATAGATGTCCCACATTGTGAAGAAGCTTGCAGAGGTGTTCCCACGCAGAAAGACCGCAAACAAGCCTTGCTAGCTGCAAGGGTCGAGGTTAGGGTTTTTGGATGCTGCTGTGGCCCAGGAGAGACCAGGATGTCGCCACTTGAATGAGGAGACAGAAGGGGTGCCCAGCAAGTCAGGGAGCCCTCACAGAAGAAGGCAGCACCCGCAGAAGTACCAGAACAGGCACTTGGAAGAGGAGTGAACCGGAGCTCACCTGAAGACACAAAAGGGAGTCCCACGACACCGGAGGACAACTCAGGAGGTTGTGCACTGCAGGTTAGAGTGTCGGGGACCCAGGCTTGGCTGTGCATGAAGGAAATCCTGGAAGAGTGCACAGGAGCCGGAGCAGCTGCAAATCACGCGGTACCCAGCAATGAAGTCTAGTGTGGGGAGGCAAGGACTTACCTCCACCAAACTTGGACTGAAGAGTCACTGGACTGTGGGAGTCACTTGGACAGACTTGCTGAGTTCCAGGGACCACGCTCGTCATGCTGAGAGGGGACCCAGAGGACCGGTGATGCAGTCTTTTGTTGCCTGCGGTTGCAGGGGGAAGATTCCGTCGACCCACGGGAGATTTCTTCAGAGCTTCTAGTGCAGAGAGGAGGCAGGCTACCCCCAGAGCAAGCACCACCAGGAAAACAGTCGAGAAGGCGGCAGGATCAGCGATACAAGGTTGCAGTAGTCGTCTTTGCTACTTTGTTGCGGTTTTGCAGGCGTCCTGAGCAGTCAGCGGTCGATCCTTTGGCAGAAGGTGAAGAGAGAGATGCAGAGGAACTCTGATGAGCTCTTGCATTCATTATCTAAAGAATTCCCCAAAGCAGAGACCCTAAATAGCCGGAAAAGGAGGTTTGGCTACTTAGGAAGGAGGATAGGCTAGCAACACAGGTGAGAGCCTATCAGGAGGAGTCTCTGACGTCACCTGCTGGCACTAGCCACTCATAGCAGTCCAGTGTGCCAGCAGCACCTCTGTTTCCAAGATGGCAGAGGTCTGGAGCACACTGGAGGAGCTCGGGGCACCTCCCCTGGGAGGTACAGGTCATGGTAGTGGTCACTCCCCTTTCCTTTGTCCAGTTTTGCGCCAGAGCAGGGCTGGGGGATCCCTGAACCGGTGTAGACTGGCTTATGCAGAGATGGGCACCATCTTTGCCCATCAAAGCATTTCCAGAGGCTGGGGGAGGCTATTCCTCCCCAGCCCTGACACCTTTTTCGAAAGGGAGAGGGTGTAACACCCTCTCTCTGAGGAAGTCCTTTGTTCTGCCTTCCTGGGCCAAGCCTGGCTGGACCCCAGGAGGGCAGAAACCTGTCTGAGGGGTTGGCAGCAGCAGCAGCTGCAGTGAAACCCCGGGAAAGGTAGTTTGGCAGTACCCGGGTCTGTGCTAGAGACTCGGGGGATCATGGAATTGTCTCCCCAATGCCAGAATGGCATTGGGGTGACAATTCCATGATCTTAGACATGTTACATGGCCATGTTCGGAGTTACCATTGTGACGCTATACATAGGTAGCGACCTATGTATAGTGCACGCGTGTAATGGTGTCCCCGCACTCACAAAGTCCGGGGAATTTGCCCTGAACGATGTGGGGGCACCTTGGCTAGTGCCAGGGTGCCCACACACTAAGTAACTTGGCACCCAACCTTCACCAGGTGAAGGTTAGACATATAGGTGACTTATAAGTTACTTAAGTGCAGTGTAAAATGGCTGTGAAATAATGTGGGCATTATTTCACTCAGGCTGCAGTGGCAGGCCTGTGTAAGAATTGTCAGAGCTCCCTATGGGTGGCAAAAGAAATGCTGCAGCCCATAGGGATCTCCTGGAACCCCAATACCCTGGGTACCTCAGTACCATATACTAGGGAATTATAAGGGTGTTCCAGTATGCCAATGTGAATTGGTGAAATTGGTCACTAGCCTATTAGTGACAATTTAGAAAGCAGAGAGAGCATAACCACTGAGGTTCTGGTTAGCAGAGCCTCAGTGAGACAGTTAGTCATCACACAGGGAACACATACAGGGCACACTTATGAGCACTGGGCCCCTGGCTGGCAGGGTCCCAGTGACACATACACTAAACCAACATATATACAGTGAAATATGGGGGTAACATGCCAGGCAAGATGGTACTTTCCTACACAATGCCCCCCCCCCCCCCCCCACCAAACGAAGGACAATAAGACTAGCCATGGCCTGATGAGTCTTCATTGTCTAAGTGGAAATATCTGGAGAGTCCATCTGCATTGGAGTGGGTACTCCCAGGTCTATGTTCCACTGTATAGTCCATTCCCTGTAGAGATATGGACCACCTCAACAATTTAGGGTTTTCACCTTTCATTTGTTTTAGCCAAAGTAGAGGTTTATGGTCTGTCTGAACAATGAAGTGAGTGCCAAACAGGTATGGTCTCAACTTCTTCAGTGCCCAGACCACAGCAAAGGCCTCCCTCTCTATGGCAGACCAACGCTTTCTCTAGGGGTCAACCTCCTGCTGATAAAAGCAACAGGTTGATCCTGGCCCTCAGAATTGAGTTGTGATAAGACTGCCCCTACCCCTAATTCAGATGCATCAGTTTTAACAATGAATTTCTTGGAGTAACATGGGCTTTTTAGGACAGGTGCAGTGCACATGGCCTCTTTCAGCTCCTCAAAAGCTTTCTGACAGCTAGCTGTCCACAATACCTTTTTAGGCATTTTCTTAGAAGTGAGGTCATTAAGAGGGGCTGCAATGGAGCCATAGTTCTTTATGAACCTCCTGTAATACCCAGTGAGGCCTAGGAAGGCTCTCACCTGGGTCTGGGTTGTAGGGGGAACCCAATCTATAATAGTTTGGATTTTCCCCCGAAGTGGTGCAATCTGGTCTCCACCTACCAGGTGTCCCAGATAAACCACTTTCCCCTGCCCTATCTGGCACTTTGAAGCCTTGATAGTCAGGCCTGCCTTTTGCAGGGCCTCCAAAACTTTCCATAGGTGGACCAGGTGATCATCCCAGGTTGAGCTAAATACAGCTATATCGTCCAGATATGCTGCACTAAAAGACTCCAACCCTTGCAGGACTGTATTCACCAACCTCTGAAAAGTGGCAGGTGCTTTTTTCAAACCAAAGGGCATTATTGTGTATTGGTAGTGCCCTCCAATAGTCGAAAATGCAGTTTTTGCTTTAGCATCCTTTGATAACTTGATCTGCCATTCTTGAATACCCTGCAGTCAAATCAAAGGTGCTTAGATACTTGGCAGATGCCAGTGTATCTATGAGCTCATCTGCCCTGGGTGTAGGGTGAGCATCAGTTTTTGTTACCTGGTTGAGACCTCTGTAATCTACACAAAACCTCATTTCTCTTTTTCCATCTTTAGAGTGAGGCTTTGGTACAAGCACCACAGGAGAGGCCCATGGGCTTTCAGAATGTTCAACCACTCCCAGTTCAAGCATTTTCTGAACCTCTTGTTTTATGCAGTCCCTGACATGGTCAGGCTGCCTATAGATCTTACTTTTGACAGGCATGCTGTCTCCAGTATCTATAGTGTGCTCACACCAAGAAGTGGTGCCTGGCACAGTAGAAAAGAGTTCAGAAAAATGACCCAGGAGATTTATGCAGTGGTCGTTCTGCTCAGCAGTAAGACAGTCTGCTAAAACTACACCTTCCACTAGAGCATTTTGTTCTGTGGAAGAGAAGAGATCAGGGAGAGGGTCACTCTCTTCTTCCTGTCCTTCATCTGTTGCCATGAGCAGGGTGAGATCAGCCCTGTCATAGTAGGGTTTTAGGCGATTGACATGGAGCACCCTAAGGGGACTCCTGGCAGTGCCCAAGTCAACCAAGTAGGTGACTTCTCCCTTCTTTTCAACAATGATGTGGGGCCCACTCCATTTGTCTTGGAGTGCTCTTGGGGCCACAGGCTCCAAGACCCACGCCTTCTGTCCTGGTTGGTACTGAATCAGAACAGCCTTCTGGTCATGCCATTGCTTTTGGAGCTCTTGGCTGGCCTGAAGGTTTTTACTGGCCTTTTTCATGTACTCAGCCATTCTGGATCTTAGGCCGAGTACATAGTCCACTATGTCTTGCTTAGGAGCTTTTAAAGGTTGTTCCCAACCCTCCTTCACAAGTGTTAGGAGACCTCTTACAGGGTGTCCAAATAGGAGTTCAAAGGGGCTGAAGCCCACTCCTTTCTGGGGTACCTCCACGTAAGCAAAAAGGAGGCAAGGTAACAGGACATCCCATCTCCTCCTGAGTTTTTCAGGGAGTCCCATTATCATTCCTTTGAGAGTTTAATTAAACCTCTCTACCAGTCCATTTGTTTGTGGATGATAAGGTGTGGTGAATTTGTATGTTACACCACATTCCTTCCACATGGCCTTCAAGTATGCAGACATAAAGTTGCTACCCCTGTCTGATACCACCTCTTTTGGGAAACCCATCCTGGAAAAGATTCCCAGGAGGGCCTTTGCCACTGCAGGTGCTGTAGTGGTCCTAAGAGGAATAGCTTCAGGATATCTTGTGGCATGGTCCACTACCACCAAGATAAACCTATTGCCTGAAGCAGTAGGAGGGTCAACGGGGCCAACTATGTCAACCCCTACCCTTTCAAAGGGAACCCCAACCACAGGCAGTGGAATACGGGGAGCCTTTGGGGTGCCACCAGTCTTTCCACTGGCTTGACAGGTGACACAGGACGTACAAAAATCTTTTGTGTCCTCTGACATTCTAGAACAATGAAACAGGGGGACAATCCTTTCCCATGTTTTAATTTGCCCTAAATGTCCAGCCAAGGGAATGTCGTGGGCTAGAGTTAGGAGGAACTCTCTGTATTGCAGGGGAATGACCAATCTCCTGGCTGCTCCAGGTTTAGGGTCCCTTGCCTCTGTATACAAGAGGTTGTCCTCCCAGTAAACTCTATGTGAGTAACTGACATCCCCATTTTGCTGTTTGACAGCTTGCTGTCTTAGACCCTCTAATGTGGGACAGGTTTGCTGTGCCACACTCAGCTCCTCCCTGGCAGGCCCCCCTCCACCCAAAAGATCAGCAGTGTCTGCTTCCAGCTCCTCTGGTGAAGGTTCTGCACACGGGGGAAATTCTTCTTCCTTAGAAGTTGAATCCTCTGTAGAGGGAGGGATAGTGGGTAGGGATTTACTTTTACTAACCCTAGCTTTAGGGAGCACTTGGTCCATTGTTCCAGGATCCAAGTTACCCTGTCCTTTTTGCTTTTTGGCCTGAGCCCTTGTCAAAGCAAACATATGCCCAGGAATGCCCAGCATTGCTGCATGAGCCTCCAACTCCACTTCTGCCCAAGGTGATGTCTCTAAATCATTCCCTAGTAGACAGTCTACAGGTAAATCTGAGGCAACCACAACTTTCTTTGGACCAGTAACCCCCCTCCCAGTTAAGATTCACAACAGCCATGGGGTGGCTAAGAGTGTTGTTATGAGCGTCTGTCACTTGGTACTGGTGACCAAGTAGGTGTTGTTCAGGGTGTACCAGTTTCTCTATTACCATGGTAACACTGGCACCTGTGTCCCTGTAGGCCTGAACCTCAACACCATTGATTAGGGGAAGTTGCTTGTATTTATCCATATTAAGGGGACAAGCAACCAAGGTGGCCAAATCAATGGCACCTTCAGAGACTAACACAGCCTCTGTGGTCTCCCTAACAAGACCAACCCCAACTAAATTACCAAAAGTGAGCCCAGCTACTCCCTTGGGTTGGCTATTAGTAGGTTTGCTCCCACCACCACTGCTATTACTAGGGGCACTAGGTGTAGCAGTAGGGGTTGTGGTAGTGGGAGGCTTGGTGCTTTTCTTTGGACAACTGGCATCAGTTGTCCAAAGGCCTTTTACTTTACATAAATAGCACCATGGTTTCTTTACTTGATTAGAAGAGGATTTGGGCCCACCACCCCCACAAGAGTGTTTTTGTGGGCCTGATGAAGACTCATTTTTAGATTTGTCCCCACCCTTGTCTGAAGACTTACCATCCTTCTTCTTGCCATCCTTGTCACCCCCTGTATGAACTTTTCTGTTCACTCTTGTTCTGACCCATTTGTCTGCCTTCTTTCCCAATTCTTGGGGAGAGGTCAGATCTGAGTCCACTAGATATTGGTGTAACAAATCAGACACACAGTTATTCAGAATATGCTCTCTCAAGATTAGATTGTACAGGCTTTCATAGTCAGAAACTTTACTGCCATGTAACCACCCCTCCAAGGCCTTCACTGAATAGTCAACAAAGTCTACCCAGTCTTGTGAGGACTCTTTTCTGGTTTCTCTGAACTTAATCCTGTATTGTTCAGTGGTTAAGCCAAATCCATCCAAGAGTGCATTCTTCAAAACTGTAAAATTATTGGCATCACTTTCCTTCACAGTAAGGAGCCTATACCTACCCTTTCCACTGAAAGATAGCCATAGGATAGCAGCCCACTGCCTTTGAGGGACCCCCTGTACAACACAGGCCCTCTCAAGTGCAGCAAACCACTTGTTAATGTCATCCCCCTCCTTGTAGGGGGGAACTATCTTATGCAGATTCCTAGAATCATGCTCTTTCACAGGATTACTATCTGGAATACTGCTGCTGCCACCATGGGGTCCAAACCCCAACCTCTGTCTTTCTTTTTCTAAGTCTAAAGATTCCCTGTCTAGAGCCAGCTATTGCTGTTTAAGCTTCAGCCTGGTCTCTTCCACTCTCAATCTATTGAGCTCCCTTTCTAACATTCTGTCATCAGGGTGGGTGGGTTGGGCATGCTTTGACACAGAAAAATGATGTGAATGAACAGAGGGTGAATTGTCCCTAACAGTTGGCACTCTAACAACCTGGCCTGCAGGAATGACATCCCTACTGTGATGAGAGCTCATATTAGTACCAGTTATGCTAGGTGGTCTGCTAAGGGGCAGGTTGGGAAGGATACCATCTAACACTCTCCCTAGGGGTGCCCCAGAGTCAGAGTGTGAACCATCTCCTAACTTCTCAACAGATGTGCCAGCTAAGGCCTTATCATTTTCAATGAGTATGTTGTTTAACAATTCTCTAGAGGGATTCTTCCCTACCCCTAAACCTCTATCAATGCAGAGACTCCTCAAACCTTTCCAGCTAAGGTGGTCATAAGCTGGGCTGACCAGATCAAGAGTAGGACCTGTGCCAGACATGATAGAAAAGGTTTAGGGACAGATAAAAGAAAGAAAAAGTTTCAGGTCTTTTTAAGGACACAGAAAAAAAAACTTTTTCAACTTTTTTAGAAACTTTTTGAAAGTTTAGAGGTACTTTTCAGCACTTAGCAAATAGAGTAAGAGAAGAAAAGCAAAACTTTTGGGTTAGGTGTACATACACTGAACTTGTTTTGTATATTTTTCTCTTATGAAAAGTACAATATGACAAAGTGGTAAGCAGTTACAAGTACTTATCCCACCACTGCACAACCAATGTAGGAGGCTGGCCTGGCTTGTAGTGGGTACCAAGGGGTACTTACACTCTGTACCAGGTCCAGTTATCCCTTATTAGTGTAGAAGAGGTGTTTCTAGCAGCTTAGGCTGATAGAAGGTAGCTATAGCAGAGCAGCTTAGGCTGAACTAGGAGACATGCAAAGTTCCTACTATACCACTGGTGTCATATGCACAATATCATAAGAAAACACAATACACAGATATACTAAAAATAAAGGTACTTTATTTTTATGATAATATGCCAAAAGTATCTCAGTGAGTACCCTCAGTATGAGGATGCCAAATATACACAAGATATATGTACACAATACCAAAAATATGCAGTAATAGCAAAAGGAAGTAATGCAAGCAGTGTAAAACTACAATGTATTGCAATAGGAACACATAGGTATAGGGGCAACACAAACCATATACTCCAAAAGTGGAATGCGAATAACGTATGGACCCCAAACCTATGTGAGCTCGTAGAGGGTCGCTGGGACTGTAAGAAAACAGTGAGGGTTAGAAAAATAGCCCACCCCAAGACCCTGAAAAGTAGGTGTAAAGTGCACCTATATTCCCCAGAGAGCACAGAAGTCGTGATAGGAGATTTCTGCAAGAAGGACCAACACCAGCAATGCAACCGAAGTGGATTTCCAGACGAGAGTACCTGTGGAACAAGGGGACCAAGACCAAGAGTCGCAACAAAGTCGAGCTTGGGCAGATGCCCAGGAAATGCCAGCTGAGGGTGCAAAGAAGCTGCCACCGGATGGTAGAAGCTGTGGATTCTGCAAGAACTAAGAGGGCTAGAAACTTCCCCTTTGGAGGATGGAAGTCCCACGTCGTGAAGAAGCTTGCAGAGGTGTTCCCACGCAGAAAGACAGCAAACAAGCCTTGCTAGCTGCAAGGGTCGTGGTTAGGGTTTTTGGATGCTGCTGTGGCCCAGGAGGGACCAGGATGTCGCCACTTGGATGAGGAGACAGAGGGGGCACCCAGCAAGTCAGGGAGCCCTCACAGAAGCAGGCAGCACCCGCAGAAGTACCAGAATAGGCTCTTGGAAGAGGAGTGAACTGGAGCTCACCCGAAGACACAAAAGGGAGTCCCACGACGCCAGAGGACAACTCAGGAGGTTGTGCACTGCAGGTTAGAGTGTCGGGGACCCAGGCTTGGCTGTGCATGAAGGGAATCCTGGAAGAGTGCACAGGAGCCGTAGCAGCTGCAAATCACGAGGTACCCAGCAATGCAGTCTAGCGTGGAGAGGCAAGGACTTACCTCCACCAAACTTGGACTGAAGAGTCACTGGACTGTGGGAGTCACTGGGACAGAGTTGCTGAGTTCCAGGGACCACGCTCGTTATGCTGAGAGGGGACCCAGAGGACCGGTGATGCAGTCTTTTGTTGCCTGCGGTTCCAGGGGGAAGATTCCGTCGACCCATGGGAGATTTCTTCAGAGCTCCTAGTGCAGAGAGGAGGCAGGCTACCCCCAGAGCATGCACCGCCAGGAAAACAGTCGAGAAGGCGGCAGGATCAGCGATACAAGGTTGCAGTAGTCGTCTTTGCCACTTTGTTGCGGTTTTGCAGGCGTCCTGAGCAGTCAGCGGTCGATCCTTTGGCAGAAGGTGAAGAGAGAGATGCAGAGGAACTCTGATGAGCTCTTGCATTCGTTATCTAAAGAATTCCCCAAAGCAGAGACCCTAAATAGCCAGAAAAGGAGGCTTGGCTACTCAGGAAGGAGGATAGGCTAGCAACACAGGTAAGAGCCTATCAGGAAGAGTCTCTCTCTGACGTCACCTGCTGGCACTGGCCACTCAGAGCAGTCCAGTGTGCCAGCAGCACCTCTGTTTCCAAGATGGCAGAGGTCTGGAGCGCACTGGAGGAGCTCTGGTCACCTCCCCTGGGAGGTGCAGGTCAGGGGAGTGGTCACTCCCCTTTCCTTTGTCCAGTTTCACGCCAGAGCAGGGCTGGGGGATCCCTGAACCGGTGTAGACTGGCTTATGCAGAGATGAGCACCATCTGTGCCCATCAAAGCATTTCCAGAGGCTGGGGGAGACTACTCCTCCCCAGCCCTGACACCTTTTTCCAAAGGGAGAGGGTGTAACACCCTCTCTCTGAGGAAGTCCTTTGTTCTGCCTTCATGGGCCAAGCCTGGCTGGACCCCAGGAGGGCAGAAACCTGTCTGAGGGGTTGGCAGCAGCTGCAGTGAAACCCCGGGAAAGGTCGTTTGGCAATACCCGGGTCTGTGCTAGAGACTCGGGGGATCATGGAATTGTTTCCCCAATGCCAGAATGGCATTGGGGTGACAATTCCATGATCTTAGACATGTTACATGGCCATGTTCGGAGTTACCATTGTGACGCTATACATAGGTAGTGACCTATGTATAGTGCACGTGTGTAATGGTGTCCCCGCACTCACAAAGTCCGGGGAATTTGCCCTGAACTATGTGGGGGCACCTTGGCTAGTGCCAGGGTGCCCACACACTAAGTAACTTGGCACCCAACCTTCACCAGGTGAAGGTTAGACATATAGGTGACTTATAAGTTACTTAAGTGCAGTGTAAAATGGCTGTGAAATAATGTGGGCATTATTTCACTCAGGCTGCAGTGGCAGGCCTGTGTAAGAATTGTCAGAGCTGCCTATGGGTGGCAAAAGAAATACTGCAGCCCATAGGGATCTCCTGGAACCCCAATACCCTGGGTACCTCAGTACCATATACTAGGGAATTATAAGGGTGTTCCAGTATGCCAATGTGAATTGGTGAAATTGGTCACTAGCCTGTTAGTGACAATTTAGAAAGCAGAGAGAGCATAACCACTGAGGTTCTGGTTAGCAGAGCCTCAGTGAGACAGTTAGTCATCACACAGGGAACACATACAGGGCACACTTATGAGCACTGGGGCCCTGGCTGGCAGGGTCCCAGTGACACATACACTAAACCAACATATATACAGTGAAATATGGGGGTAACATGCCAGACAAGATGGTACTTTCCTACATGGAGGCATCCTTGAGCTCCTGAGGGATAACTTTCTATTGCCACATGGTCTGAAAGAGCTCAGTGAGCTTCTGTACCAAGACTGGTCCCCCTGCCTTGTAGATTTCGGCTGGGATGGAGTCAGAGCCTGGTACTTTACCACTGGAGAGAAGCTTAAGTGCTTCCATAACCTCTGATTCCTTTGGAGGTTCTGCTAGGGAGATGTTGATGACGACTTGCGACATGCGGTCAATGGCTTCGGACTCGATAGAAGAAGGTCAGTTCAGGCCATTGTTGAAGTGCTCAGCCCAACTTTTCAGGACTCCGTTCTTGTCAGTGAGAAGGGTGGACCCATCAGCACTGAGCAGTGTTGATGTTCTAGAGGATTGTGGCCCGTAGATGGTCTTCAGGGCATCGCAGAAATGCTTGGAGTTGTTGCTATCAGCATACTTCTGGATCTCATCTGCTTTTCTACTGAGCCAGGAATCTTGCATCTCTTTGAGCTTTGCTTGCACATTTCTTTTGATGAAGTTGTAAGCTGCCTTCTTGGAGACAGATGTAGTGTCTTTCTGGAGAGATCTGAAGGCTTGACGCTTCTCATCCAGCAGCTTCTAAATGTCTTCATCATTGTCGTTGAACCAGTCCTCATGTTTGTGTGTGTTCTGGTCCAAGTGAGCAAGAGCAGTGTTGTAGACCACATCTCTAAAAGCTGCCCGGTCCTCTTCTGAACCATTTGTGCCAAAGCTGACTTGGTCAAGCTTACTGTTAAGGTCCTCACTGAGGTTCTGGCGCACAGAGTGCCACTCTAACTTGCTGACATTCAGTCACCTATTAGTCTTTTTCCCCTGCGGGCACCACCTAGTCTGGATGTGCTTGTTAAATTTTGAGAGGATGAGTCTGTGGTCTGTCCAGCAGTCTGCACCGCACATGGCCTTAGTCTCTCTAACATCCTGCCTATCCGTTCTCCTTACTATGACGCAATCAATGAGATGCCAGTGCTTGCTGCGTGGGTGCATCCAGGACATCTTGTTACGACTGAGTAAGCAGAAGACTGTGTTTGTGATCAACAGGTCATGAGCTGCGCAGGTCTTTTGAAGTAGATGACCGTTGCTTTTGCCAACTCCATTCCTCCCAATGACTCCCTCCCGTGTCTGGTAGGCTGCACCAACTCTGGCATTGAAGTTGCTCAAGATGACAAGCTTGTCCTCCTTGTGCACAGATGCCATGAAGGACTATAAGTCTTCATAAAACTTGTCTTTGATCTTCTCTGGGTTTGTCATAGTGGGGCAAATGCACTGGTGAAGGTGGTGTGGTGCTTTCCTTTGAGGGGGAGCTGCAGAGACATAAGTCGGTCATTGAATCTTTTTGGGAGGCTGGCTAATTTGCTGATCAGGTTAGGTCTGATGACAAAACCCACTCCTGCTCCATGATGTTTATCGCTGCTGCGGGCACTCCAAAAAAAGGCATAATCGGCTTTGACTTCTGTCAGTTGGCCTCCGTCTGCGAACCTGGTCATGCAGAGGGCTGCGATTTGGATATTGTACCTGCCCAGTTCTCTTGTGACAAGTGCTGTGTAACGCCGCGCCTTGACGCTGCGTCTGTTTCTGCCCTCGCGTCAGGAACGCGCTGCCGACACTCAGAGCGCCGTTCCCTGCCTTTTTTGGTAACGCGTCCTGGGAAGCATATATTACGCTCCCGGTCACGTTACATTTACCAGTAGTCATTTATTCTTCCGTTTTGTTGGTGGTGGGTTTTTTCTGGACTTTTTTCTTTCTTGCCTTGCCATGCTTGTGTCCATCTTGTCTTCTTCCTGTTCATGTCCCAACATGCTCTCTTTTTTTTATATACTGCTTTCTTTTTCCTATTCTAGTCTATGGGCTTTTCCCAATTCAAGATGGTGTCCTTTCCCTTTCCTGTGATGTCACTTCCCTTTTCTTCAGTATATAAGTCAGTAAGTCTTGCTCTACCTTGCGTTGCAAACACTTCCTTTTGGTTGTGCTCTTCGCTCCTGTTCTTGTTCCTGCTTTTGTGCCTTTGAATATTTTTGCCTATTTTGGTTCCTGTTGTCAAGTCCTGTTTTTTTTTTCTTCTCTTCAGGAGTTCCTGTTTGAGGTTGTTCCCCAGTGTTAGGTTTTTTTTTCCCTCTGGGCCTCCTTCTGGAGGGTAAGGTCTGCTTTGGTGTTTCCTGTCAAGTGGCACCGTGGCTACTAGAATAGGTCGCCCTTATCTGGGATTATCCAGAACCTGTAGAAGACCGGGGGTGTTCACCAATCCTGTATCCAGAGGTGAGAAGTCAAGCGCAGTTCGAAACAGACTGCAACGGCAAAAGACTCAGAGTTGCAATACCGCCATGGAAGATCCACAGGGAGAGGTGGCAGAAAATTCTCAAGCCATGCTGCAAACTGTCCATCAACAAGCCCAAGAGTTACAGCAGTTACGGACGGAGAACACTGCACTACAACAGGTCTTGTCTTCCCGATCAATGGACATACCACCCGTATCTGCCGCTAATCCTCAATATTCTGGAGATCCTCTAAAGATAAAGGAATTTTGGGATGCCCTGACAGTTTTCATTGCCTTTCGACCATCCAGTTTTCATCGGATAAGGCTAAGGTGGGCTATCTGATCAGTGCCTTGTCTGGTCCTGCGTTTGCTTGGGCAACTCCTCTGGTTTCTGCAAAAGATCCAGTCCTGGCTAATTATCCCGCTTTCCCGACTCTTTTCAAACAGATGTTTGAGAGGCCTGGGGTAGAAGCAGCAGCTGAAGAAGCCTTATGTAACATTCAGCAGGGCAATCAGGATGTTCTGCAGTATATAACTCGTTTCAAACAGCTGGCAGCTGAAACCTCTTGGGTGGAATGCACCTTTATAACCCTATTTCGCCGAGGCCTGCGTGAAGAAATTAAAGATGAGCTTGTACATTCTTCTCCAGCCTGTTCCTTGAAGGAATTAATGGATCAAGTTATGAACATTGAATATAGACTTCGAGAGCGCAAGATGGAGAGACATAGAACGCGAGCTCCATACCAGTCTGGTACCTTCCGTACTAGCAGTCGGCGAACGGACGATGTTCCATCCGAAGCCTCTCCATCTCTCCCTGACGAACCCATGCAGATCGATCTTGTTTGTGGTCCATTGACGGAAACAGAAAGGGAGGATCAAAGACGAAAAGGACTTTGTCTGTATTGTGGTAAGGCTGTCCATCTGATTCGTAGTTGTCCAGTACGTCCTTCAAGACCTGCGGGAAACTCCAGCTCCCGTCCCCTGTAAGGAGGAAGGAGATGGGAGGAGCTGAAGTACCATCAATCTGTTCCTCCAGAGAAAGTATGTCCACCCTGTTTATTCTCTCGGTGAAGTTCCAAGGTTTACAGAATCAAGTAGAACATCTCCTGGCGCTCATAGATTGTGGAGCCAGTGGAATCTATTTGGATGAGACCTGGGCTATGAATAAAGGAATTCCCTGTATTCCTAAAGAAACTCCTGAGCATGTACACATGGTGGATGGCTCTCCGTTAACCTCAGGTACTGTGGTGGCCTCAACTCCTACACTTTGTTTGACATTTGGGGGGCATCAAGAACATATTGCCTTTGATCTCATAGCCTCACCAAATCACATCATGATTTTAGGAATACCCTGGTTAACTCGACACAACCCCTATAACAATTGGGAAACAAGAACTATATCACTAACATCTTTGTTTTGTCAACAAAACTGTTATTCTACTAACTCTTATTGGACTCCTAAAAGGCCCTGTCAGTCAACCAAGGATATTACTAACTCTATAAACATGATCCAGGGAGTTCCAGATTGTTATCTAGAATATATCGGGATTTTTCAGAAACCTAGTAATCCGATTTTACCGCCTCATCAAAGCTATAACTGTGCTATTACCTTAGTTCCTGAAGAGGTCCTACCCTTTGGTCGAATGTATTCTCTGACAGACCAAGAAAAGAATGTGCTAAAGGAATACTTAGATGATAACTTACAGAACGGATTAATCGCTCCTTCTAAGTCTCCTGCTGGGGCTCCTCACTTCTT
This sequence comes from Pleurodeles waltl, assembly GCF_031143425.1. Lineage (NCBI taxonomy): Eukaryota > Metazoa > Chordata > Amphibia > Caudata > Salamandridae > Pleurodeles > Pleurodeles waltl. Next base: position 889,644,283 of record NC_090442.1, on the reverse strand, counting down.
CGTCCCCAAGAAGACTAAGGATCTGCGTCCATGTGTTAACTTTCGCAAACTCAACAGAATAACGATTAAGGATCGTTATCCGTTGCCTTTAATTAGGGATATATTGGATGCCATTCAAGGAGCCAAGATATTTACCAAACTAGATTTAAGGGGTGCCTATCATCTTCTTCGGATCAAGGAAGGTGATGAATGGAAGACAGCTTTTCGTACTCCTTTCGGGCACTATGAGTACTGTGTCATGCCTTTTGGACTGACCAATGCACCTTCTGTTTTCCAACGATTTATGGATTCAGTGTTCTCTGATATAGTAAACCAATATGTAGTCATTTATTTGGATGATATCTTGATATTTTCCCGTGATCTTGAGCAACATACAGATCATGTCCTGCAGGTCCTGGAAAGACTTTAGAAGAATCAGTTATTTTGTAAGCCAGAGAAGTGTGAATTCCATAAGACCGAAGTAAAGTATTTGGGGTTCTGTATCAATCAACATGGAATATCCATGAATCCTGACAAGGTCAGTGCCATTTTAGATTGGCCTTCTCCAGCGTCTATTATGGAAACATAATGTTTCCTTGGTTTATCAAACTTCTATCATCAGTTTATTCAGAACTTCGCCCACCTACAAACTTTCATAACACACACAATCAAGAAAGAGAACCTGAAGAAGGGCTTCGTCTGGACCGAAGATGGTGAACGCGCCTTCCAATAGTTGAAGAAAGCCTTTACCCAAGCACCCATTTTGTGTCATCCTGACATTACCAAGAAATGTATCGTCGTGACTGATGCCTCAGACAGAGCTATTGGGGCAGTTCTGCTGCAGAAACAAGACAACAATGGATTGGAACATCCTATCTTTTATCTTTCTCATATCTTATTAGAAGCAGAATGCAATTATTCTGTACCGGAACGAGAACTACTTGCTCTCAAAGTAGCATGTAAGGGATGGAGGCATTTCTTGATGGCTTCCAGAGAGCATTTTGAAGCCAGGACTGACCATCGCAATCTCCAATGTCTTCAGAGTTTCCAGTGTCGCAACAGTCGTCAAGCAAGATGGGCTTTCTTTTTTAGCCAGTACGATTTCGTGATCACGTACATACCTGGCTCCCAGAATTCAGTGGCAGATGCCTTATCCCGTAGATATCCTGACGTTGCCAAGAACTCTTTTCCACATCTTATTGAGTCTAGTAGAATTATTGGAGCTACTCAATCTCTTCAAGAACGTGTTAAATCAGAGTACCAGTTTTTGTCTACTTCAGAATGGGATAGAGTGACTCCTTATTTGCAGAAGAAGGACGACTACTTCTATCATCAACATGCTCTTTTCTCACCTACCAAGAAAGTGCAGACAGAAGCCCTACAAATGTGTCATGATTCCCTGATAGCCGGTCATTGAGGAATCAGGACGATCCAGGAGCTGATTTAACGATCATTCTGGTGGCCTTCGCTTAAGACAGATACTGACCCTATGTGACAGCATGTTCAGTATGTGTTCAGACTAAGACACCCTGAACTAAGGCTGCAGGTTTATTAAGGCCTTTACTGGTTCCCTCAGCTCCTTGGTGTACTCTGTCCACGGATTTCATATGTTCTTTACCTACCTCCTCTGGTAACCATGTAATCATGGTGACAGTAGATTCATTCACCAAGATGGTACACTTCTCAGCCTTAAAGAAATTAGCGACAGCTCCAGAAATGATTTGCAACTTTATGCAGGATATTTTTCGTATCATGGTCTCCCGCAAGAGGTCATTTCGGACAGAGGGCCTCAATATGTGTCACGTTTCTGGAGAGCCTTTTGTGCCTCATTTAACATTGAGATCTCCTTATCCTCTGGGTTCCATCCGCAAACAAATGGTCAAACAGAAAGAGTGAATCAAGAACTTCAACAGTACCTGAGATGTTACTGTAATGCCACACAAAGTAATTGGTCGGAGTTTCTTGCTCTTGCCGACTTCTCCTATAATAACACTGTACATAGTGCGACCAAGAACACACCTTTTTATTGCACCTATGGATTTCATCTGAGGACTTTCACTACGGTTTCCCGAACATCCTCTTTTGTTCCTGCTGTTACTTCTTTTTCACGTCAGAACAGCCAAATCCAGGGCCTACTTCATACAACTCTCTTAGCTTCGAAACAAGCAATGAAACGAAAGGTGGATCGTTATCGACAAACGGCACCTTTGTATCAAGTGGGCCACAAGGAGTGGCTTTCTTCCAGATTTCTTCCTTCCCGAGTTTCTATCAATAAATTCAAACCACGTTTTTATGGACCCTTTAGGATTTTGCAAATCTTGAATCCCGTTGTTGTGCGTCTCCGCTTACCTCATACCTGGAGGGTTCATCCTGTTTTTCATGTGTCCCAGTTAAAACCCTTTGTTCCGGATCCTTACCACCGCCAATTCCAGCGTCCTCCTCCTCATTCCATGAACGGACAGCCTGAATATGAAGTCCAGGAAATTTGTGATTCCAGAATTTTTCAGCGCAGACTGCAATATTTGGTTCACTGGAAGGGCTACCCTCTCAGTGACTGTTCCTGGGGGGATGCTTCCTCTGTCCATGCTCCCCATTTGGTTTGTCTGTTTTTTGACCATCATCCTGACAAACCTGGGGCCTCGGGGAGGGGACCTACTATGACGCTGCGCCTTGACGCGGCGTGTCTTTCTGCCCTCGTGGCAGGAACGCTCTGCCGACACTCGGAGCGCCATTCCCCGCCTTTTTTGGTAACGCGTCCTGGGAAGCATATATTACGCTCCTGGTCGGGTTACACTTACCGGTAGTCATTTATTCTTCCTTTTTGTTGGTGGTGGTTTTTTTCTGGGTTTTTTTCCTTCTTGCCTTGCCATGCTTGTGTCCATCTTGTCTTCTTCCTGTTCATGTCCCAGCATGCTCTCTTTGTTCTATATACTGCTTTCTTTTTCCTATTTTAGTCTATGGGCTTTTCCCAATTGAAGATGGTGTCCTTTCCCTTTCCTGTGATGTCTCTTCCCTTTTTTTCAGTATATAAGTCAGTCAGTCTTGCTCTACCTTGCGTTGCAAACACTTCCTTTTGGTTGTGCTCTTTGCTCCTGTTCTTGTTCCTGCTTTTGTGCCTTGGAATATTTTTGCCTATTTTGGTTCCTTTTGTCAAGTCCTCTTTTCTTTTTTCTTCTCTTCGGGAGTTCCTGTTTGAGGTTTTTCCCCAGTGTTTGGGTTTTTTTCCCTCTGGGACTCCTTCTGGAGGGTACAGTCTGCTTTGGTGTTTCCTGTCAAGCGGCACCGTGGCTACTAGAAGGGGTCGCCCTTATCTGGGATTATCCAGAACCTGTAGAAGACCGGGGATGTTCGCCAATCCTGTATCCACAGGTGAGAAGTCAAGCGCAGTTCGTAACATGCTGTCCATTTCGCAGGTTTGTCTTTTTTGGAGCTATCCATGAGCGTGCTCACGTTCCATGTGATTATGAGCCTAACTTGAGTCTAAAAACTTTCTATTAGCACCTGGGTTCAAAAGGATCATAGCTAAAACTTTACTTGTCAGTCCCAGGTGCAGTGTTTCAGGATATAGAAATTAATGACTCCCAGTCACAAGAAGAAATCTTGATGTTAAAATATGAGGACGATTTCATACATCCAATCCCTCCTTCTTTTCCAGGGATGGACATAGGCATTTCCTGTCAGCTTACAAGGGTGAATAGGATATTGTTTAATCAAATTACACTTTTCTCCACAATGCAATCCTTTCCAATTGATATTTCTGTCTTTCATTCTCCAATAAAGAGATTGAGCCAATTTGCATTGGTTCATCTGCTGACTCAGTGCCCTTGATTTCATCTGGCTTCTGAACAGGAAAAGGCCTGCCTGCCGAATATGGAAAAGTAGTCTGTTTAACCACTTCCTTTTCCTTCATTTCTTTTAAATTGAATTCTGTATGTAACACTGTTTTGATTGCTTCACTTAACAGGAAAGAACGAGGTACATAAACAAGCTTATCCTTAATTTCCTCTCTTAACCCATGTTGAAATAAAGTAAGGAAGGTTCATTCAACCAAGCTTATCGTCCAAATTGGGTAATGTATGCCGTCACTTCTTGGGAGCCTTGCTGGATTTTACAAAGGGCTTCTTCTGCATGGTACTCTTGATTGGGCCTACAAAACATCTTTTGAAGCTTGTCTAAACAGAGCAATTAATTGTCCAAGGAAGGATCACAGGCTGTTACCAAGGGTATTTTCCAAGATAAGGCATCACTGGAAAGACAGCTAATCAAATAGCATGCCCTACGTTTAGCCAACAAAAAGTGAGTAGGTTGGAAAATAATGTAAACAGTCATTGTATCCACAAACTTTGGGAATTAATCAGAACTTTCTTTCAAAGTATAAGATCCTAGCAGGGACCACAGATAGGTCAGTGGAATTTTGTCTGCCAAAGCTTGCCAAAGGCCAGCATTCTCATTTTGTAAAGCATTTCGCTGAACATGTTGTTGTTGGATTGTCTCCTGAAGGCTTTAAATCCGATCCATGTCTTTGGTAGAAGCTGAAACTCATTGCAGTGCAATCTCTTGATAGCTACTTATAATGGGCATGTCTGATTCAGGAGATCTGGAGCCCAAGGAATGAGCTATCCCTTCCGTGGCCCTGTGTAGACAGCAGAAAACCCTGCAGTCAGAGGATACCCTTTAAAAGAGACCATTTCTGGCGGAGTAAAAAGGGAATGGCACAAAAAACCTCCAGAACGAATACCAGAAGGACAGGACTCAGCAAGAAGATCCAAGAACCCAAGCAAGAGCAGAAAGGAATGCTGGTTAACAGTGGGTTACACTACATCCTACATGCCTTCATAAAATGAATAATCTAACTTCTAATAATCTTATTGAAATAGAAGTTGTTTTAACTCATGAAACACAGTTGTTTGACCTTTCAGACAGCAGTTTTGTGAAAGAGATATCTTTTAAACACTTGGGGACTGATTTACAGTTTGGTGGACGGGTTACTTCATACAGGTATTGCAAGTAACATAGGGTATAGTAGGATATAATGCTCTTGTAATACAGCAGATGGGATGGCCATCACATTTGTGATGCAGTAACCAGACCACCAAACACTAAATAAGGTCCTTAGTTTCAACCACATTTCAGTGACCTGTTTGGTGCTGTCTTCATGCCTTTAACATCACCAGCAGTGAAACTATTTTCAAGCAAATTGGTACCAATCTCTTTCCTGTCTTCAAAAGTGTACCTTATGCTATCAGCATTTTCTGGCCTCATAGTGTTTGCACCTGCATGATGAATTTACAGTTGGTTTGTTTCTAGTAGGTATGGTCATCTTATTCAATCTGCTAAGGTGGCAAATTTCATATAAAAATATGAACTGTATCCATCTGGCTTTCTCCTTCGATCAGAGGAGCTTTCATATTTAGATGTGTACTGCTCTCTGGGATTTCATATAATTCTTCCACCTGTTGCAAGACCTCTCTCCTCTTGCTGAATCTGCTTTCATATGATTGTTCTACAAAACCTGCAGTTCAACTGTAGCTAATTCATCCATTGATTATTGGTTGTTTATTATGTCAGGCTTTGCAAACTCCCATTATTGCAACATCTTTCTATGGTGCACCTTTGGTTTTAACTCATGTTTCACTGATGTGTATTATGTTTGTAACAGTCCGATCATCCTAACTGGTTTCTGGCTCTGCAGTAACAGTTGCATCTGTGGCATCAATGCCAAAGATGACTTGCTCAGCTGCATCTAACTCGATGATTATTCATATGCTGGAACTTTAATTGCAAGCTTTGGCCATTTTGTGCAAGCACCAGCGCTGACTGCAATATCTACCACATCTCATTCACCTTCAATAAGTTTGATCAAATGCTTCCCACCATCATCTACAATCATCAAATCAAAGTGTAATGCTTCAGATTTCGAGGTTCTAGAGCTCTGCATGATACAGACCTCAGTTTAAAAGAGAGTTCAGAAATTGCTGCTGTTCCTTGTGTAGCCTTCTTTACTGGTTCCAGCTTTTTTACCCGACTGTTTTCTGATTTTTCACTCCTTGCTCTATAGTTGTGTTCAATGTCTGGGAATTAAATTCACAGAGTGTAATTTAAGATAATTGTTATACAGTAAATATGGTAGAAATAAGACCATCCACTTGCTTGATGATTTGTCAATGTGCATAGTGGCCTATGATTCATATATCTCTAAGGAGTATCCAAACGTCCTGAGAGTGTCATATATTTTTCCTCATTTGTCATTTAGGGGCATCTATATTGCATATTTGCTCATGTGCTTAGGCCCTGTAAGTCATTATTAATTTTCAATTGCTGATGTCTGTATTTTCAATAATACTCATTACATTTGTCGTGTTTCAATATTACGCTTCTCGATCACATATTTGGCCATTTAAGTGAATAGAAGGTGGTTAGTAGGAAGCATAGTAGCTTTGGACTTTAATATGAATGCGCAAGGGAATTACTCTAGTATCACTTCCACAAGATGTATTTTTCTCACAATAATTGGCTTAGGCCGTATTGAATAGCTCTCACATACCTCTCCTAAAGAGAGACTGGAACTTCAACAACATTCAAGAAAACAGAGCTACACAGCTCCGAACTGAGTGTCTCCAAGGTAATTTAGGAGTGCATGTCTCATAACATCTTTTCAGGTAGAGTCATAATTTGGTTGAGTCTTGCAGACAGGCTTACAAAGTGAACAAACATATAAAGTTCAGGTAAGAATGTGTGTTGATTCCATTGAAATACAGCCTGATTTAGAGTTTGGTGCCCGGGTTACTTCGTACAGGTATTACAAGTACCATAGAGTACAATACATCATAATGCGCTTGTAATACAGTGGGTGGGAAATCCATCATGTTTGTTATGCAGTAACCAGTCCACCAAACTCTAAATAAGGCCCCTAGTTTCAAACACCTTTCACTGACCTGTTTGGTGCTGTCTTCCATACTTTTAACACTACTGGCATTGATACTGTTTTCAAGAAAAAAGTCTCCGGTCTCATGGCTGTCTTCAAAAGTATACCTGGTGACATATCTGCATTTGTGTCCTTTACAGTGAATTTACAGTTGGTTTGTTTCTATTAGGTATGGTCATCCTAATCAATCTACTGAGGTAACAAATTTGATGTATTCATCTGAACTGTATCCTTCTGGCTTTCTCCTTCGATCAGAGATGCTTTCATATTTAGAGGTGTAGTGCTTTCTGGGGCTTCATAAGCTTCTTCCAGCCCCCTGCAAGACCTCTCTCCTCATGCTAAGCCTGCTTTCAGATGATTGTTCTAAAAATCCAGTTAGAATATCCTACTGTGCTCTCCGGCAGGTAAACTGTAGTTAATTCATCCATTGCTTACTGGCCATTTATTCTGTCAGGCCTTGCAAACTCCCATAATTGCAGCGTCTTTCTGTGATGCGCCTTTGCTTTTATCTCATGTGTCACTGATGTATATTATATTTGTGACATCCCGATCATCCTAACTGGTTTCTGATTCTGCGGTAACTTTTGCATCCGTGGCACCAACGCCAAAGATGACTTGCTCAGCCTCATCTAATTTGATGCTGCATTCACCTGCTGGAACTTCAATTGCAAGCTTTGGTCATTATGTGCAGACAGCGACGCTGATTGCAAGATTTGCAGCATCTCCATCTCCTGCAATAATTTTGATGAAATGCTTCTCGCCATCATCTACAATCATCGAATCAAGGTGTCATGTTTCAGATTTGGAGATTCTAGATCTCTCCATGGCACAGACCTCAGTTTAAAAGAGAGTTAAGCAATTGCTGAGGTTCCTTCTGTAGCCTTCTTTGACTGGTTCCAGCTTTTTCCCCTGATTGTTTTCTGATTTTTCACTCTTTGCTGTATAGTTGTGTTCAATGTCTGGGAATTAAATTTACAGATCAAATACAATTTACAGAGTGAAATTTAGGATAATTGTTATACAGTAAATCTCGTACAGGTAAGACCATTGCCTTTCTGGATGATTTATCAATGTGCATAGTGGCCCATGATTCATATCTATAAAGAGTTGTCAAACGTCCTGGTGTGTCATGTATTTTGCCCCATTAGTCTTTTAGGGGGGCCTATATCGCGTATTTACTCATTTGCTTAGGCCCTATAAGTCATTATTCATTTTCAGTTGCTGATGTTTGTATTTTCATCAAAATGCATTGTCTTTGTTGTGTTTTGATAGTATGCGTCTAGGTCACATATTTGTCCATTTGTTTGAATAGAAGTTAGTTAGAAGGAAGCATAATTGCTTTAGACTTTAATATGAATGTGCATGGGTTTTGCCATGTTATTATTCTTGTATCACTTCCACAAGATGTATTTTTCTCAAAATTATTGGCTTAGGCTGTATTTAATAGCTCTTCACATACCTCTCCTAAAGAGAATGGGACTTCAACAATATTAAAGAGAACAGAGCAACACAGCTCCGAACTGAGCTACTCCAAGGTGATTTGGACTTGCATGCCTCATAACATCTTTTCAGGTAGAGTAATAACTTGGACTGGCCTCGCAGATAGGCTTACAAAGTGAACAAACATACAAAGTTCAGGTATGAATGTGTGTTGATTCTATCGAAATAGGTATTCTCATTATAGCAATACCTCGGTGCTTATGGATTTGGCTTGTAACGGTTCATAAAAGCGCACTGTATATAATATGTTATCTATTTTCATTATATTGATATTGTGCGCTTATGCTTTTGTTACAATTTTACTGATTCCCAAAGGTATTTTTTTTCATTTAATCAGCAATAAAACTGACTTAGAATAATTTCTTTTACAATAATACTGTGGATTTCTTGTAAATGCACAATTGTGGGCAAAGGCTCCCTAAATTCACATCACTAAATAAATATGCCTCACCTGTTATGCAATATCTCCAGGTAAGTTGAGAACCATGCATAGGTCACACCTTTTCCCACCCCTCAGCTTTACATTAGGTTTTTGGTCCATATCTGTGCTTGCTAGCGGGCCAAATTAAATCACTTGCTTGTATTTACATAATGCTTATAAAAACGAAAACAAAAGAGTAAGTTGATGCTTCTAACAAATGTATACTCTAAGAGTGATTACAGTCACTGGAAGTTTATTTGGGTTGAGGAAAACATTCAAATTAAATTTACAGATCAAATACAATAAGAGTATAATTTAGGATAATTGCTATACAATTTACATGAAGACTTTAGAAGATAGCTATGAAATTAAATGTTATGGGGAACTTAAATGATCTAAAAAAGAATACCCTCCCAAAGTATTTAACCTTTGAATAATATTATTTCCCATGCCAGGATAAATTCTATTGAAGAACTGAGCGCATATTCAAAAATCTACCACTGGTTGGGAAGAAGCCCTAAATATGCATGCCAAAACTGCAAATACCTATTCACAAAGAGTGATTTGCATGTGTAAGAAATTAGGTTTTGGTAGAGTGAGGACAAAACCCTACTCATACAACAACCACAGTTCTTGTTAGGGTGAACCACAAGTCATAAATTAATCTGTGCTTAACCCTCTGGTAGATTGGCACAAAACAGTTAGCCTTAACTTAGATGCCCTGGGTTAAATATGTATGCACCACACAAGCAGTAATAACGTGAAAACCCAAGAAAACTCCCACACCAATTTAGAAAAACAGAGAAACTTTTATAAATAAAAACAAATTATATCCAATCAGTAGATTCGGATTTATGATTTTTTTAAAAGCTTAAAGTGAAAAATAGGCCCTAAAAGATCAGGACACCAACCACAGGTATCTGGTTGTGTGAGACCAAGGCAAAGTCAAATGTTAAGTCCAACTGCAATGGAGCGCAGTTCCGATACAGGAGGTGAATTGGGCCCAGTCTCAGCTTACCTTCAGACTTAGAAGATATTCAGAGAAAACATCCAGGGGAAGGTAGAGTTCAGTGTGGTAAAGCAGCAGGCTGTGTCCAAAGAGGAGTCATTGAGCCAAGGAGCGCTGGGCAACATCTTGACAAAGCTATCAACGATGGAGGGAAAAAGCTCTGGGTGGAAGAAGCCAGATTCCCAGTCCAAAGAGGTCGTTCTCATCAATGGGGAGTGTGTCGTCATTGAGCTCAGTGAAGATTTTTATCTTTGTACTCATTCATCTTTTGTGAAGTCATAAACTTCCATCAGGACAAAGCTGCAAGCCACAGCTGGAGAGGGCTCCAAGAGGCCAGATACCATCGCTTAGTAGTCCCAATGAACAGGATTCGCTGCTGCGGTGAAGAATGTAGCAGGAGTTACTGCGAAGTCAGGTTGACTCACAATGCACCTTGGGCGGATCAGCTGGCAGGTAGGTCTTAGTCTTCTGTCAGGCCTTCTGGCACTTTTTGGTGAAACTTTCTCTAAGTCCCAACTTTTAGGGTTTGGCAGGAGCAGCACCTATAACACCACTCACAAAGTTCCAAGACCTAGGAGGACAATAATTGAGGATTAGAACTCTCCCCAGCAGGGGTCAGCTGTAGGGTTCAAGGTCTCATGAGCTTGTCCCTGCAGCTCAACCAGGAGGTCAGCCAACAAGCCCTGGGAGTTGCTGTAGTAGTCCTGGGGTCAAGGAGATTGTCCTCTCTCCTTCAAGCAGCAAGGCCAAACTCAAGCAACAGGACAGCACTCTGAAGAACAAGGCAAGCCTCAAGCAGCAGGGCAGTCCTCTAAGGTACAAGGCAGGCCTGAAGCAGCAGAGCAGGTCTCTGGAGTACAAGGCCATCTTTCTGAAGTCTTACACCGGTCCAGGAGTGTACTGATGAGGTGGTTCAGGAGGTCCAATCTTCATACCTGGTGCCAGCCTTTGAAGATGGAGTGACATCAATGCTACCCCCACATCTGATTCAGAAACGTTTTTCCATTCCCCTGCCAAGGCTTCAAGAGGTTTGGGGTAACATTAGTGACCTGGTGACCTTCTGTCAGGTTTCTTTGTGTTTGTGTTTGAGGCAGCCCTTTAAAATGTGAGAAGTACAGAGAACAGTTCTGCCCCATCCATCCTGACAGGATGGTCCATCCTGCCGACACATAATCCCCCTTTGCCTCACCGTCTGGGAAGACTACACAAAGGCCAACTGCCAAGCTATTTACAGTCATGTGATGCAGGACAAAGGCAGCAAGCACCGAATGGTTAGTGTAGTAAAATGCAACTTTCTAAAAGTGCCATTTTCAGACTTGTGACTTAAAATCCGACGTTACCATTAAAGAGGATTTCAAATTATAATTAATATGAGACCAAATTTGACATTCCTATATTTTCCCAGTCAAAAGTTAGCACGTAATAAATGTAGTAAGATAACCTAATGTTATCCCATTGGTGAGATAGGCCTTACAGTAGTGAAAAACAAATGTAGGTGTTATTTACTCGCAGGGCATGCAAAGCTTGAAAACATGTCCTACGGTTAAAATACAGTGCCCCCGGACCTGTTTTAGAAAACATGAGGGTTGACAGCAAAAGGTTTGATGGAAGACCACATTAAGGATGACAGGTGTAACAGCATGGCTAAGCTTAAATTCTACAGGACTTGTATTTTAATTCCCCTGCTCTGTCCATACTTAAAAAAATAAGTAGGTCCATAATCAGGCATTGATGTTAGATGTAGCAAGTAATACTTTAACAAATTCTCAGAATAAGAGGTATTGATCCATTAATGTAAGACTAACACTAGTTGTTAGACCTGACATCCTTGGCATGGTTTTTCAGACCACCTGTTTTTGCTTACTACTTTTTTGCTGGCCTTAGGACTCTGTGCACCACTGCTACCAAGTGCCAAAGTGCTTGTTCTTGCCTCTTTAAACATGTTAGATTGGCTTATTCCCAATTGGCATATTTAATTTACTTGTAAGACCCTTGGAAAAATGGCACTATCTGTGCCAAGGGCCTGTAAATTAAATGTTACCAGTAGGCCTGCAGCACTGATTGTGCCAGTCACTTAAGTAGCACTTTCAACATGTCTCAGGCCTGCCAGTGCAGCCTCTATGTGTGCAGTTTTAAACTTTATTTCATCCTGGCAAAATACATCTTTTACCAGGCCCAAATCTTCCCCTATAATAAGTAAAAGTCACCTGTAGGGTAGGCCTTGGATAGCCCAGAGGGCAGGTCTCAATTTATTTAAAAAATAGGACATGTGGTTTTAAGTTATACGTGTCCTAGCAGTGACAAATACTGACCTACCTCAAAATTTGCCTACCACTATATCGTAAAGTCAAGTATATGTAAGTACAGTTTTACTAACCTAATACATTTATACAAGTAGATAATACAATCGCATTATTCTGATTGAATACTGTTATCTGACCTATAAACAGGCCTCACTTGGTCGACCCCTTGAAATGGGTAATATCTGTCCCAAGATTTGCTTCAGTCCAGCTCCCTAACAGGCTCTCTGACATGCTCTTTGACTTCCACAGAACATCTAAACACCATCCCTCTGGCTGCCTCAGTTGTGAATCATAACCCACATATATTCATTTTGTCCAATCTCATGTAGACAGATTCAAATTCACCAGCACACTAGATAGGGGCGTAGCTGGGTCGGTGAGATTTAGGGTGTGAACTTCAGATTTCCCAACAATTACGCTGGTTAAAATACATTACCTCCTCCTCTGTCTTCCTGGATGCAGTCCTTACAGATGAGAAGCCTCCCCTCCCAAGTGAAATCTGGCACCTTACAAACACCTCACAGATCTGACAAACATCTCACTAAGACCTCTGTCTTCTACCATTGAGGATGGTGCAGTATCGCGTCCTCCACCCTTCTTCCAAAACATAGACTGCTGGGGGCTACTCCGGTGGTGGTGTGAGGCATTAGGCGGTAGTCTTTCAGAAAAGTATATTTTGCTGTTTCAAAGTTTTGAATGTCTCGAGCAATGCAGACTACCTGGTTGATGGTTCACATGAATGGCTGGGCCTCCCTGGTGGCCTAAGGCCAGCATGGGTGATTTCCAATGCTTAGTGTTCCTTGACAGCTGATAGCTGGCAAACTCCTACCCTTTGCAGGGGGGAGTGGCGTTGTCCCTGTGTAATTCCCTAATTAGTCTGTGGGTGGCCATGACCTTTTCAATCTTTTGTATTCTTTCTTCTGATGATGTGGATAGCACAATTTCCACTTTTGGGTATTTGGAAAAATCGTCAAATATGACAAACAAGTGACTGCCATCCAGGAGGTTGGCAAAATCCATGCTTTCGCTCTGCCACAGAGTCTCTTTGGATTGACTCAGTGATGTCAAGCAGTGGGTGGTCTGGGGCGCTGGAGGCTTGGCATAAGTCAGACTACCGGATGGTGCATTCAACGAGATAGTCCAGGCCTGGGAACCACACTTTTCTGCGTACACTGTTCTTATTTCTGATGATTCCTCGGTGGGATTCATTGGTGAGATTTTCCTTCTGCTATGTTAAACAAGTAGGTTTTACCAGCTGGGTCCCCTCAGGAGGCACCCAACCTCAGCGACTGTGAGTTTATCCCTCAGTTTGTGCAAGGATTGTACCAGTCCTCTGCAGTTTTTTGTGCTAATGCAGTGAGTGTGTTGAGCCATTTCTTTGATTGGGTTGCAGTGATGGCAGACTGGAGGGATTTGTCAGTCTCATTCGCCTCTATGATGTCTGCCAGGGAGATGGGAAGAGGATGTGTGTTGTGACAAGAAGTCAGCAGGATTATGGGATCCAGGCTTATAGTCCACTGAGAAGTTGTCTTCTTGCAACTGGAGGATCCACTTCTCAATCCGAGATGGGGGCTTAGTCATAGATCCTTTGAATAATGGTAGGAGTGGCTTGTGGTTGGTGATTACCTTGAATGTGTGATTGTACACGTACACGTGGAAATAACGGCACCCCCAACGGATGTGATTGCCTCTTTCTCGATGTGGGAATACCTTTGTTCAGTAGGGGTTAGTGGTATAATGGCATAGGCAAAAGAAGCCCCCTCTCCCCACTGGTATTTCTGGGACAGTCCAGTGCCTAGGCCTTTAGGGCTGACATCCCCAATGAGTTCAGTGTCCTTGGCCAGATCAAAGTATGCAGGGGTAGTGGCCTGACACATCTGGTCCTGCTGCACATCACATTGCCAGGGGTACAATGCTTTAGTGAGTTCTAGGAACATTTCTGTGAGCTGTGAAAGGTTTTGCATGAAGCAAAAACAGTAAGTCACCATCCTCAAAACACTCCTGGCGCCAGTGACTGTGGTGGATGCCAGTGCTGCTTGTATGTCCTGGACTTTGACTGGATCAGGGGTGAGGCCGTTTGCTGAAAAGCAGAAGCTGAAGAAACAGATATCTTCTTTGAGGAACTCATATTTTTCCCTGTGGAGGATGTGCCTACTCTTCTCAAGGTGGTTGAACACCGCCGTTAGACTGTGGAGATGCTGTTCAATGGTGAGGGCATGCACCAACATATCCCCATGAAGTCTGGCTAACACTCCTCGGATGGTATTCTAGAACACTTCGACTGCACTGGAAATGCTGAAATTGAGGAGTTTGTAACATTGTAAACCAAGGTGGATAAAGGATATTGCTTAGTGGTGGGACTCGGGTTCCAGGAGGATTTGGTGGTAGCCTGACTTCAGCTCCATCTTTGATAACTACCAGGAGCCCAATGGCTAGCCCACAATATCATTGACTGTTGGAGTTAAGTGTCTTTCATTTTATGGTGGTGTTGGAAAGGCGCATATCCAACATACCTCACCATCTCCAGTTGTTTCTGCTTCCTTGCGACCATAATGGGAGAGAGGCATGGGGTTGGCCCCTCCACTTTTTTTATGCTGTCTTTTGATTCCAGCTTGCAAAAGTTCAGCCTCAACTTTTAGACGAAGGTAGAAAGCAATTTATCTGTGGCATAGGGCGACCAGCTGCATGGACTGGTCAATGTGCAGGTGTACCTCTCTGACTTTAAGACTCCATATCCCTTTTAACATTGGCTCAAACTCATCAGGGAGGGAGTCTATCGCACAGACATGGATCTAGAAAGCAAAATGGACTAACTGGAGGTGTTCAGTGGTGTGGCAGCTGAGTAGCATGTCTGATCCGCCCTTGGTGACGTAGACCTTTGCTTTGGTGGACCATCAGTGATCTCTAATGATCAATGTGAAGACCCCAGAGAGCGGGCTGCAGGTGGTGGGGCTAAAAGCATATACCCTGGTGGTCGTGGGGCAGAGAGCTGGTGGTGTGAGCTTAGAATTAAGTATCATTAAGAGCAGATGTCTACAAGTGCCATGAGTGGCTGGCCATCCACTGTGACTTGACATCTAGGTCTCTGAGGACCTCATCTCTTTGTTGGATCAACAGCAGGTATATCGTGCACCATCCCTTCCAGGGCATGGTCATCCATGTGGTTGCCATATGCCAGTACTAAGTGTGTGTCCACGTGGCTAGCTGCTTTCTTTTTGGAGGTTTTCTGCAGGGGTGCAGACCGGCAGACTTTGGCATAATGATTCATTTTTCTGCATGCTGAACACTCCTTTCCTTGACCAGGCATTCAGCGTGTTGGGTAGCACCTCCGCTCAACAAACATGGCCTGTTGAGCTGGGATCTCATCTGTTGGCTTCTTGACAATCACCTGATTTACAGGCTCATTCTTTATGGTATGTTGGAGTGCTACCTCCATGTGGGCCTTTGAAAGTTAGTTTGACCTGCTCAACATGAGAGTGTTAGCCATTCTCATCCCAGGAACTTGCAGAATTTGCTCCCGTAATATGTCTGAGGAGCAGCCCAAGATAAACTCTGCTGGGATCTCATTGTGCTCCCCTGAGAGGGATGCAGGTGCTTGTGAATTCTAGGAGCCTGGCATAGAACTCACCGAACAACTCTTTGGATGTCTGCTGGGCCTGGCAGAATAGAAACCGCTTGTGGTCCAAGTTGGCCAAAGGTGCAAAATGTGTGGGCAGAACATCCTTGAGTGTGGTGTAGGAGAAAGAAGGGCCAGCTTCAGCCACCATCGTAGAGTTTATGGATGTGAGCCCCACTTAAATGGAGAAGCATAAAGTGGTGTCTATCAGCCTCGAGCAACAAAGTACGTTTCAAGGTGGTCAACCCATGTGGCCCACTTAACCGCTTGCAAGGAAGGGACGCTGGATATGAGGGACAGCTCAGTGTTTGGGACAGACATCATCTTGTGACTTTGTGAGCTCTCGACCTGTGTAGTTATAGAACTATTTGGTGCCTGTCACATACCTGAATTGACCTGCCAAGGTTTACAAACATGGCTCTTTTCCCTTTAGTGTGGATATCACTGTCAGGTGACTATTTCTCGTACATGTTAACATTCTGAAATTGGAAAGTTGGGAATTTCGGAAAAAAATCCTGGAAATGTGTGTTCCCCATTGACACATATGGAAGCAAAGGCAATAACAAGCAGGAGATAGCTAAAAAAAAGCCATTGTTATTTCTTTAAAAACTCGGGAGTCGGTTTGTGGCATGCTTGATTTGTACTCCTACATTACATATCTCAGATTTCGGATCTGCCTCTTGCTAGGGTACGCTGTGCTCCAGGTTTTAAGTAGTTCAAGAGGTTGTGAAGTCCACATTTCAGTGTTGCCTGTTATTTGAATGTATGTCATTTTGTATTTGTGCATCTTTTTTTTGTTTTTTGTAAACTGTTTATAGCATTCTGATGTGCTTTTAAAATGTGGGGATTCTTTTCGCCATAAAAAAAGTTACATAAAGCACTTAATCAGGTGGCAACCAGCCCTAGTGATCATCGGATGCTTAAATGCACACAAACCACAACACATGTGAGTCTATGTAGAAAGAAGGTGGTTTATTCGTTGCATGTAATGTTGGAACAATGACATTTATAAAAGTGGTGCACGATCATTTACCTTGCATTTCATGGAATGGAATTTTCAAGCATGCACCATTTTTAAACTATTTTAAAAATGGTCAAAAAGTGATACTATAATGCATCAGTTAGTAAATGCTTAATTACACTCACTGAAATTTCAGTATATCACAAGATTCAGTTAGACTGAATAAAGACTCCTAATCCTTAAATGAACCTTCTAAATTACAAATACATTGTGTGGATGAACTGTGAAAAATGATGTACAGAATACCCACATTTCTCTCATTTGTCTCTTTATCACTAGAATAAGAACTATAACAGTGTGACCAGCTCCTGAAGAAAGTATTGCATTTCAAACATTGAATGGATATGCTTATATCTGCTTCAGCCCAACATGTTGTATATATACACATACCATCAGACCATCCTGACACTTCCTGTATTTTCATTGTGCCAGCCACACAGTAGGAAGACTGCAGAAATACAGCTACTGATTGTGGTACTAGGGAATATTGTACAGTAGCATGATACCCCTTCTGGAATCCGTTAAAGTCATCAGCAATGATGGCTCCGACATGCTTTATTTTCTTATGGGACATTGAGTGAAATGTATGTGACACACTCTTTCTTAAACCATAAATAAGCCCTCATCTCTCTTCTGTGTAGATTCTGATTGTGAAAAACCTTGAGTGTTTTAAGACTAGACTGGGTTGCTGCAGACTACATGGATGCAGTCTACTGCAAGAAAAGTTACTCTGGGTGACTCAGGAAGTACTTGCAGGGACCTGCGCCACTCGCTTAACCGCCAACTCATCTCTACTTGGCTGTTACTTCTGTCGCCCACCTGAAAAACGAAATGTTCCCTTAGACTTTTCAAACCTGTATCACCCTCCAAAAAAGTGTTCATTCTTCGTTTACCCTCCTGGGATCACCCTCTTAAATGCTGGCTTCACCTGCATTTTTGAGTCAAGGGGTTAGCAGGTATGCACTGAGAGCTGGCAAACGACAACATTTGTAGTAAACCGGTTTTTGTACATCCTCTATATGAGGCTCATAATAAGATGAGTTGTCCAAAGCTGATCACTAGAAACGAAATTGCTGTTCTTTCTTCAAAGGCTCCTCACCACTACCGATCTGGAACCTTGGTTTACATATCTGGCTTTTCTACAATGTATGGAAAAGCAAGGAGGACTATTATGAGTAGACAAGCTACCATGTAAGATGAATGTTGAGCTCAAGCTCTTAATTGCTCTGCTAGGGATTGTTTGTCCACTACTCTGTCTCTGCAGAACAACTAACGCCTACTACAGTTACCTCACCTTTCAAAGCACTGCATCAAGCCGAGACTCTAACTTAACAGCTGGGTTATTATGTAGAACATTAATCTTCATGCTGGCTAAATAAGCCTAGATACAGAATGCATACATTTTCCTCCAGTTCATTCCAATTTTGCACTGGTCCATCAGTTCAAGATGGAAACGTTCCAGCAAACATCAGCAAGGAGTGTAAAGGCAGATGTGTATAGAGGCAACCGAAGAGGCAAAGGCAGACCTATAAATCATAAGATACAGCCTGTGTGGCCTCCTTCTAGTCCCAGCTACTCTTTCCTGCACAAAGAATTGTCACGCTCAATAAAACACTTCATTGCAAAACATTCTTAATGAGGTAACAGACGCAATTACCTTGAGAGGGAAGATTGAAGAACAGTCTCAGATTAGCAATGTGGGATTTAAAGCTAGTAGTTTTTCCACGAAATACTGAAAAACGTTGTGTCTCTATTTCTATTTCTAATATCAACATTGAAAATAGACTTTCAATAGACTGTGGAACGGACTTGTGACAAACGCTTGGAGATCAAAGAACCAAACTATTTCATGAAATATCATTAGGAAACCCTGTCTAAACATAGGTGTGGGCTCTGGCCTAGAAGCAATATCAAACAGAAAGTGAACTATACTTGACTCATATTTGAAAAGCAACCAATCAGAGTAGTATACTTCAAGGCATAAAGGTCAAGGTCATTTAAATCATGTCAAGAACAGATTACCTTGTTTTTAAATTAATGATTTGCAAACATTCTAGAACTTGATCACTTATAAAGGACCAAAAAGTCTAAAGCTTTCCTCGAAATTATGCCACAATAGTGATGCAGGTAGATACAGGCCTCCATTGATGGATGTAAAAAAACAGCATATTTTGGTGGTCAGAAGCCTGTTTTTAGGAAGCTACCTTCCTTGATATCCTAAGTCATTTGAAAGCTCAAAAAGCATAGTATTATGGCCATATGCTACAGTTTACTTCTCTCCAATCGATTACACTCACAATGGTGTCTTAGACTAGTCCACAGGGCTGGATCCACACCAGATTTTCAGAATAGCCACATGAGATTCATTTGCACATGAATAATCTAGACCAGAATCTTTTATAAAGTTCGTGTTTATCTTTAACAACTACCAGGGATCTGTCCTTCATGGATTCATTCTAGACATTTCCTAAAGTAGACTATGTCAAGGAAATTATGAAATGGATTCTCTGAGTGTTTTGAGAGTATGTTCTTTCACAGAGAGTACCAGATGGGCTTTGAAGAATTTCCAATCAAGTAACTGGTGTTGCATCAATCATTTAGACTAATGCTCTCTATTTCCTTTTCGAACATCAGTAATTTCACAAGGCTCTGATTGGTACCCCAGCCACTGAATGTATTTCCTTTTCAAGAAACCTGTTTCAATTTCCTGAAGCCCTTTTAATAGAAAGGTTGGGGAGGTCCGCTCAGGGAAACCAATCATAGGTTTTGTAGATATATAGTGGCAGCATCAATCTTGCTATCTCAGAATTGTCAATATAATTTGGCTGCTATCATGATATCATACTTTGTATGGATAGTTGTGCACTGCATACATGGTAGCACACAGTTGCAAGACTGTGCGAAAAAGACAGATCTTTAACATCAACACCATTAAAGAACTTTACAGCCTGCTTCTGAGAGAGACCAAACAAGATATTATTGCAAGAAGGGAAGACATAGTTACCACAATCTTTAGGTTCACTCCTGTATCTGTTTTTTCGTTATATTATTTAGGATTTTTTATAATGTACTGATTTTTTCATACTTCATCTGACATAACATAATCAAATGCTATTTCATGCACAAACTGGCACCTGAGCCTCATACATCTTGGTAGACCTGCCAATAATAGCATTCTCTTTGTCCTATAGCTATTCTGGAAACATGTCTTCATTAATAAATAATATCATTTTGAAAAGTGATTCGAGATTTTTTGAGCAATTCATGATACTTTTCTTACATTTTCTAACTCAGAATGAATTCTGTTTTGGATTGGAATATCTTCTACATTTAGCTAAATGCATGCATTGTTTCATAAAAGTCTTAAAATTCAGTAGAATCACAACTACAGTTTTTGTGTGATGTTAATAGGGGTCAAGTCACATCTCAACATAAAGAACTAGAGAAAATATTTCATCTGCCAGCACAGAGCAAGAGTTGGCCTTGTGGTGTCAGGGAGACAACCGAACAATGCAAATTCTTTTGAAAGGAGGAGTGGGTTATGGTGCTTTTTCTGATCAGTTGTGGATTTACTAATCTTAGTCAACATCGGGTAGTGGTCATTTCCATGGAAGCATAAGAAACATGGAATAAAAAGTTTTACCATTATGCCCCTGCCCTAGTACAAGCTACATACCACCTGTCAAACAGCACCCAGTCAAATAGGTTATTAATATAGCCTTAGAACCCGCCGTAGCGGGCTCTACCGGCTATTAAAGGCCCGCTCCCGCGTTAAATGCCCGAGCCGAAGGCGAGGGTATTTAACAAGGGAAAGGGTCTTTAATAGCCGGTAGAGCCCGCTACGGCGGGTTCTAAGGCTATTAGAACATTCTGCCACTCAGGGCAGAATGTTCTATTAACAAAAACAAATTGCTCACGGAGCCCGAGGGGATTAAAATCCCCTCGGGCTCCGTGAGGCTTTGTTCACAGCTGCTGCTGTGAACAAAGCGAACATTGGAATGTTGGCGCAGCAGGCTTTTACCAGCCAGTAAAAGCCCGCTTCACTCCATTGTTTTCAATTGAGCTGCCAACTTCCAATGTTCTAATAATAGAATAATGCCAGACTATGCCTTGATTCATCACACTATTTAGGGGATATGACAACACAGTGTGATAGCAAGAATATCATATGTGCTTTTTTTCCAGACAGAATAGGAGCAAGTGGAGGGCTTAATTTCGGTGTCTGGTCAGTTCCCCAGAAAAAGTACAGCTATACAAAGAAAAAGGATTCAAAGGATGCTGGTTCTCAGCCCCAATCCTGGTAACTTTAGCACACAGTTTAACATAATCACTACTAACCCCAGATGCTAAAAGCAATTATTTAATGCAGGAAACAGAAACCTCACATTTCAGATGGGAAATGCATTCTTCATTCTGCTTGGAAGATAAAATCTAAAGCAAAGTCATACACATTTCAGATGGGGATTGCATTCTTCATTCTGCTTGGAAGATAAAATTTGAAGCAAGGTCATTCAGAGAGAATGAGAAGGTAAGAGGCAGAGACCTCTGTGTTTTAATGTCTACTGTACGTCGGCAGAGATCATAAATATATTGATCCCCAGATCAGATTTTGCTTAAAACCGGGGGGGCTCGGAATTGAGTCATCTTCTTTAGTAGCTACATATGCCATAAAGTCAATTGTAGTGTTAAAGTAAATATTAAACAGTTTGATTGTTAAGAACTCTACTAATGGCAATAAGGTGACCCGGGGCTCATAATGGCTGGCATAGACCTTCTGCTCCAATATTCCAAATGTATCTTCTTCCTGTTTATTTTAGAACATCCTACTCTCAGTGGGTGAAGTGTTCTAATAGTATTATAGCCCATCTGCCTTGGACTATACAGGTTGTAAAGGCATTCTCCCTTGTTGTAATTTGGTTTCAGGCCAATAACCATTATAGCCCTATGTGGTAGGTTAAAATGCTTAATTGTATATGTACGTTAGACTTAGAAAACAATAAGAAGATGGTCCTCCCAGTTGCAAGACATGGAATCTGCCCAGTCTTTTAGTTGTGAGTACTGTTGCTGACAGCAAGAGGAACATGAAGAAAAGGCTATGATGGTCATGTGATATATTTACATATACCTGGAGCTGGAACATTGTTTTTTTTAAATGTTCAGAATGCTATCAATATGTCTTCTGGTGCTAGAGACAATGTCATAGTTTTCAACGGTAGTAATGGGGACAGGAATCACAAATTCTCTATGAAGGCTCACTTGCAAGCGTGTCTTTAAAGGTGCTGCATGCTTGCTGACTAACACTGCAGATAACATTTTAAAGTTGCAATGTTTTTTTCTTTTTTGCTGGTGAACAACACTATACATTGAGTCAGAATCAGATACAGGATATGTACAAACCTATTTGTCTAGCAAGTGTGAACAGGAAGCCATATTGCTACCTGCAAATGGTGTCAAGATGTTGGGAGCTGTGTTTCCAGTTATCCCAATTACAATCAACGTCTTGTCTGAGAAAAGCATAAAATGTACTTCATTGTAAAATGTTATAAAATTTCTTAAACACATTCTATTGGTATTTAAACACCACCCATAACCTAAATGCACGGGGACAGTATTTTCAGCACATAATATATTTTGACACATTTATTGATGGCTGGCCTGAAAATGTAAATGTACAAGTTTTTACACATTGAGAAAAACAGAAAGGGGAGATCAGGAGATATTCACATTAAAACAGAGAAAGACCCATTTTTTATATTTGACAACCAACACTTAGGATTTTACATAGTTGTTTACACACTATTAGCGTTAGTACTGTTTATAATGTGCTAACACAGCCTGCCTAACTTGCTCTATAACCACGTCCTGTGCACATATGGTAAATTAGAATTGGCTTTTATGTAGTGATTTTGAACCACGTAGGATCTTCGGACTATCCTAAAATGTGTTAGACTATATGCTAATATTACTGTTCTGTTTTACATTTCTGAATGAAAAGCCACTCCAGAAACAAAATGTTTACCTCATCACAATGATTAAAAACCTCTGTCCTAATGAAGAGTTTCTATAGGGCTCACAAATCACGTAGGCCCAGTTTCCCTTGCAGATGAAATACAGTAAATCTGTATGAAGAATACGAATTCAGATTGAGCTACTTAAAGCAATCTATTACAACAGAACACAAGCATTCTTAGATAACTTACTTCAAACTATTCTTGGAGTGGTGCAATATGTATAACTTTGATGGCTGGTGGGATATGTCCAATGCCATGGCCAAGGTGGCTCAGTTAGTTAAATATTCACTGTTGGCAACTGCTGTGGTCTGAGTCCCAAAGTTTAAAATCCAACAAGGCCAACTGTGCCTTTCATTCTCTCAATTTTTCAAACTGAATGCCCTTGCGTTCTGTGTTTGTT
Organism: Pleurodeles waltl; assembly: GCF_031143425.1. Classification (NCBI taxonomy): domain Eukaryota; kingdom Metazoa; phylum Chordata; class Amphibia; order Caudata; family Salamandridae; genus Pleurodeles; species Pleurodeles waltl. Next base: position 889,621,098 of record NC_090442.1, on the reverse strand, counting down.
ACAACTGTTATTTACAGTGCTAAGAAATCGCACAAGGTCATTATGAAGCATGATGTTAAACAAGTATTATCTTACTTTAAGGTGGCAATAATAAAATGGTTCTATACCACACTGATGCTTGTAACACTACGGTGGGACACTTTCACCTCAGACATTTCCATTCTGATAGGTCTGACTTTTAGTAAGTTGTATTTTATATTGCCGTCCTGGATTGATCAGGATCACTCTTCTGAACCGTTTTTTTGTAATCAAATATGAATGTTGTAAGATTTTTTAAGGGGAAGACCAGAAATAAACCATTTGTTGAACTCACTCCTGACTTGGGCAAGTATCTGGTTTTACTTTTGTCATGGTTCTCAGTTTCATTGTTTAATTTATGCATTCATCATGTATATAGTTCACATGGTCCAGCATTTCAGATCTGACTAGTTTGAACATTAGTAGCTAATACTTTTTCCATCAGGCTACCATATAGCAGACAAAATACATACCTTTTTTATTTCGTCTACTTTCCCAGTCATCTTTATTTGTCGAGACAATTCACCAACATCCCCAAATGTATTCATAAACGTTCACATTATTTCATTGTATGGATTAGTGTTACATTGAAGTCTATGATGAACACTGATTTATAAGTAACCACATGATTTTTGCAATGAGCCTATACTCTTTCCTGTCTTGATGCATATAGCAATATCTTTTAAGCCAGTGATGCCCATTGTTGGTCAGTGATGGCTGTACCATTCCAAATGTTCCCAGTAACTGCCGACTGAACTAAATTAGACTATGTAATGGATTTCTATTTATGTCTATAATATACTATGTAGTGATTTCTATCCATGTCAATTGTATGTACATTGACTCTATGTGGATAGCCAAAAAATCTGGTACGATTTTGATGCTTTTTGATTTACGTAAGGCAACCCTGACCTAGGCAATGTTAAATGCAGTTTGAGCCCAAACACAGTTTTTGATATTTTGATCATGTTATAATCTATAATCTCAAAGAAATAAAAAATAAAATCCCACCTTGTTGCTGTAACTGCATTGTGGACAGAGGAGAAAAGTGGGCATTTGTCTAAAGAAGAACTCACTACAAGGAGGTTGAACACATTACACGACCTGAGGCAGTGCTGCTACAAAGCAAACTACCTTTTGTGTGGGTCATCATCCTGCACCAAACCAAAAACACACACTCGAAATGTCTTTATTTGATTGATCCCTTCATCCAACACATATTGTTTGACAGCGGGTATATCTGTCACAATACTTATTTTACCTAGTGCCTAGTAGTAGTATCTACACGGATCTCATCACTAGAATAACCAAATGTAATACAACTCGTAACTAGTCAATACTTCATAGATGAAAGTGTGCCCACGTACTTTATGGAATTCCTCATAGCTTCATGGAGAGTCACTTAAAATAAGGTTAAACTCACACCTACATATATGTTGGTGATGAAATTTCTAATTAAATACCATCATTTCCCTTGGACAGATTCACATTTTCCAAAAATTCAGCCTCTTCTGTGACTAGTTCTGCATTACTTTCAAGATGAGAAAAAGACTTTTCTATGGACTCACTCCTTGGATAGTTTGCATTTTTCTTTGCAGCGTATCCTCTGTAAGAGATTCCTGTGTATCAGTTGAATTCTCAGTCACTTTTAGGACAACTATAATTTTTGTGGACATTTCTGTAATAGTAGAAACTTTCTTTTTTAATTCACTTCGTTGATCCCATCATAAACAGGGAGATCAAACTAAATTTTATACAATATTATCAGAGACTGTGTTTATTGTGTGGATGTGTTTAAATCCATAATTGACATTAGTAGTTGGCTAGTGTTTTTCTTCTGCAATACAGCATTTGTTTGAATGCTATAAACCTTTTCTCTAAAAAGTGTAGTTGTTTACTAGTAAAGCCTTCTCAGTAGCATATCAGTGGAATGTGTATTCATGAATGTTATACCTATTAACTTGGCACTTTGTAACCCAGAACTCACGTTTGTGAGTTTCACATTATTGAGTCATTTTAAACACCTTCCACACAGGAGTGGTGTTTACAACCACAAATAGGTTTATCCCTTGACAGTATATGAATGGAGATTACGACAACACTAAAAAGCTTCATTATATACATATGAAATATTGGAGGTGCAAACGTCTTGCAATGAAAGTCGCACATACAGGGTGAAAACATTCAGAGTCATATTACAAGATAGGTAACCCTTGCTATTTTTTGGAGGTGACATTAATTCAGTCTCCTGCCTACTGGCTCAGGAACAATCCTAAATGAACAGCATCACAAATGTGACAAATTTAAAGCTTCTTTTTAAAATCAATAAAAATGAAAGTTTACAAATTTCTTGAATACACATACATATTATGCCTGGCTGTTCTTCAAAGCACGTATATTCGTTTCTGGCAAACGTGCATCTTTTCAATGCTTTATTCATAGTCCGTTTCTAGTCAGCAGATGTTTTATCCCTGTGTGTAGTTTTGCTGAAAAAACACAAATCCAGTCCTGCACATCTCATCCACAACGTAGTTAAGCTCGCATTCTTCATTGTTGGAAACGTGTTTCTTTTATTCGTTTCACATGATGGTGATGTACAAAAACCGATCTTCGTTTTGTGCTCACGCTGCAAACATTTAACTCAACAAACCTGAAAGAAAAGAAAGGGACGGAGTGAGTATGCTTCAGTGGTAAAGAAATGTTTCAATTTTTATAGTGCAGCGTATGTCAGAACACAGAAAACACACTTTTAATAACAACATAAGTGTTATTTCTCTTTGTTTCTACTGTTACTTTCAAAGGACTTGGGGAACGGCAGAATTAGTCCCAATAGTATTAGTTATTAATAGAAGTTAAGAGAACCAGTTTAAAATACAGGAAGAAGCAGATGAATCGCTTTAGCAATATTAATTTTTTACAGATTCTACTTCATAAAAGTTTCTGAGTACTTTGCAAGGACGATTTACATTTATGAAAAGTGCATTTTGTTTTAAGATTTCAGTTAAAATATTGCAAATGTGTACTGACCTCACCCTTCTCATAAAAGGAACACTTGAAGTTAAAGAATGCTTTAAAAAGGACATTTCATCACGTTCATAAAGAAAGCAAACAGTTTGAGCCAAACCAAGGAGAAGGGGAAAAACTGACCAGAACCAGTTTGGGATAGGCCAGGCATTAACCTCCCCATCCAAAAACTGGCACAAGGTGTAAATGTAGTGAAAAATAAGGGGCAACCCTGTGTTCCTCAGAACCTGAGTTTGTAAATCTGTTATAGAAAACAGTGGATCTTATGAATGCATTTAAAAAGATACCTTCCATATTTGAAAACTACTGAAAGAGTAGAAAAAACCATACCCCTCCCTCTCATATCAATCATACCATTTGGAAATGGACAAATGAAAATGGATCAACGTTTTTGAAAGAGACAATGTATATACCTTTAAAGTATTTCCAATTTGATAACATCCCTTCAAAGTTTAGATGTTGGTAGCCAGTGGTTGCTAAGTTCCATGGGTAATCCGGGAAATCATATTCTGAATTGCAATGTGTTTGAAATAGTAGGCACCCCTTTAAGGTTGAAAAATGGGTAGCCAGAAAGTGGACACATCTTCCTAAAGGGTAGAATATACCCAATGTCTGTCGCATCTCACCAATTTCCAGATAAACATCAGTAGACCTACATGTCAACTTTGAAGGGGCGCTTTCAACGCAAAGCACCCGTGACAACCGTTCTGCTTGCTAACATCGACCTCCTTGTGGCCTGGCCAACGGTAAGCTCTAGTTAAGGCTCCTCGTGTGCACTTGGACCTTGAGAAGTTAAACTATTTACCAAGACAAACTTGTCCCTGTATCGGACACATGCTCCTTTACAGTCGGTCTGAACTTGTGATTTTGACCTGGTCCACCATGAACAGGTATCTGAGAATGGTGCTTTATGGCACTATTTTCAGCTAAACCTATAAGTCTGGTTCTACTTATTGGATTTGTGTTGCTTTGGTGTTACTTTATTTATTAAAATGTACTCTATTATTTAAAATTGGTTTGGGATTTTTCTTGTGTTGTTTTTTCACTTTATTACTGTGCTGCATAAATGCTTTACAAATTGCCTCTAAGTTATACCTGACTGCTTTTGTGTCAAGCAACTACTGAAGGGTTAAGCATAGGTTTATTTAGTGACATTTGTGATTCACCCATCCATGGTTTGTGTTTATTCCCTGAGTGGGCTCTCACCCCTCTCAACATATAACCCAGTTTATTACAAGGGGAAGCTATGCAGGATTGGGTTGGAGAAGGCCATGCATGTTTTGATGTTGATCTATGCTTGGTGGCGATTCATGCTTGATGGTGGACAGTGATGAAAGTCATGGAGAAGCACAGAAGGATGCTGAAGCAGATGTTTTTGTCCTTTCTAAGAAGGACATTGTCTTCTACTTTAAGAGTAGCTAACTCTGCACTGCAGAATGGCCTTAAGCCGAATTGGTAGTGTTGTGGAAGATTGTTCTTGAAGATCTATTCTTGTAGCTGTATGAATACTGCTTTTATCATGATTGCTCCTACAAATGGTGGATGGGTAAGGAGCAAAATTCAGAGTCCAGGATAGGTGCCTTTAGCAAGGGGAACATCTGTTATGTCTTTAGGGAGTTTGGAAAAACCTGATGGCTCAGAGATGGAATTAATGATACAGAGATGAGATGTTAGCACATCTCATTGAAGAGATTTAACCATAGATGTAGCAGGTGGCCTTGAGTGAGTTCGGAATGATGGTAAGTTCAGGGAATGATAAGAAGTTAAACGTAGAGGTAGATGAATGTGTGATAGGAAGTAATATGAATGTCTGCATCATGCTGTTAATGTGGGCTCTGATGCTTCTGATTTTCTCATTGAATAAGTGTTTGATGGTGCTGTGTTTTTGACTGACGATGGACTGGAGGACCTGGAAGTAGATTAGTGTATTATGAAATGGCTTTTTTGCTGATTGTGGTGTTGTAGAAGGTGGCTTTCATTGTGGTGATGAGGGGTCCCTATGCAATGTGTAGTGCAAAGTGTTATGGGCATCACTGCAGTACCTTTATGTGCAATTACTAAGATGCAGGATGCTGCATTCCATTCTAGCTTTCAGGGTGCTACTTACCATGTTGACTCTGGGCCTTTTGTGTTATACATTCAATTTAGGTTGATTCATCCTCTACCTGCATGGCTCTATTGCACTGCGGAAGGAAGCAAAGAGGCACCCAAAAACACGTTTAATCCCTTAAATTAGTGGCAGTATATTTGGATGTTCTTTCTATGTCATTAGGTATGTACATGCTTCAACACATGCTCTCCTTGGCTTCTCAGTGAGTCATGGCTGGGGGATATATCTGCAGTGCCAATGCATATGTTTCCAAGAACTTGCCATAGGCTTTGGCCATGGTCCTCCCTAACTACAGAGATTAGGATATTCATGCTTGTGCGGCATTTAACAGACTTCATCGAGGAGAAGTAGGACTTAACAACAATGTCCCTTATTTTAGCAAGCAATGCCAGTAGATATTGTTAGAAATAAAAATTAATATTTTGGCAGACTGGCAATTTAGCATTTATGGTTTTTGGTGGAGGGAATGTGTGTTGGATGCAATGTTATGAAGGGCAAAGACAGTGCTGTCATGTGTTCCCTCAACATTGATTCTGTTGACATACATGCACTACTGCTGACTACTGCTCCACTTTGTCTGTGTTTGCAGGGAAGATTGGATGGCTATCACCCTTTTCCGTACCTGGTATTGCTGCTTCCAGTACTCAGTAAGCAGGAAGGTAGCTTATAATATTGCTTCTGAGTGCTGAATATGTATTGGCTTTAGAGAAGCTTGCACTACTGACCTCAGTATTGTTCCCGGTTTCTGAGTGATGGGGACATGAACTGTTGCTCCCCTTTCTTGTCTGTGCTTCACTTGTTCTATCTGTTTGCTGGAAGCTTGTACAGCTGCTTCCCAGTAGTCTACCAGCTCTATGTCTTTGGTGGTAGCAAACATTACTGCTGCCTGGTGATTTGATTGCTCTGTTCTGAATATGTTATTTATGTTTGAGGGAGTCCAATGGGTAAAATGAAAAGGTTAATGGTAGTGTTGTTTTTTCTCTGGGAGAATATGAAATGTGCTGGTTATTATTTTTGAGGAGGCAAATTGAACATGATAATGCAGCAGAAGTCTACAGACTGGGTACATTTTGAAAAGGTGGTCCTATACCTACTGGGGTGGTATAGAGATGTAGTGATGCAGCGATGTGCCCACAATGGTCCATGACACATTGACACAAAGTGGAAATGTTCATGCAATGTTTCTTTATGTAATAGGGTGGAGTGGAAATATGGATTCAGTGATGCTTTATACACTGAGGCAATGGAGAAATGTGTTTTCCAAATATGGAAAAGCGCTTGTTCTTTCCATTGTGTAGCCAGCCTGGAAACACTACTTTCACACTGAAGCTGTGCGGAAACTGACTTATAATGGTACCGGACATAGCAGGACCAATATAAATACAGGCCTAAAAGTGTCATCTTTACCTATGTGGGTGTCATGAAGTAGAATCATTTACATTTCAGTGAGAGGCCTGCCAGTTGATGAATATCTTTACCTCTATACACCCAGCAAAAGACAATTTACAAACGTGCCATGAGTTCTTCATTGAAAATTGAATGGTGGGTGGGTAGATCATTAATGGTAGCATACACTGCATTATTTTTGTTTTATAAAAACTAATTCCCAAACATGATTCCTGTAAAGTAGCATAGGAATCTCCCTGACATTTATAGGGTTTTATCTTTTCCTGTCTAGAAATGAATATAGGAAGGCCTGCCCTCATCGGGACAGACCATTGCATGTTCAGAAAGGCAGAAGATCTACCAGTCATAGGTTTTTGAAAGTGGAGCCAGGTGAGGCTTACTGAGCCATTGATTGGAAAGAGTATATTCCAAACCCTGTAAAGTCCAGCACTTTCCCTACTGTTGCTTAGGTTGTAGTGGAAATAGTAAATCTGACCCCTTCCAAGTCTAACACGTTCCCTACTGTCATTAAAGTTGGAGTTCAAATATTAAATTTCCCCCTTCAAAGTCCTTTGCATTCCTTTCTGTTGTTTAGGCTGGAGTGGAAATAGCTAATCTGACCCCTACAATGTCCAATGCTTTCTCTACTCTTGCTTATGTTGGAGTGGTAATAGTCACTTTAACACTTCCAAAGTCCAGCACTTTCAATACTGTTGCATAGGTTGGAGTACAAATAGCACATTTTAGTCCAAATGTTAACACTTTTTCTAAACTTTTTTTGTTGTAGTAGCATTATTTTTTTGATTTATATGTTTTGTTATCTTTTTCTTTTAAATGAGTTTCGATTTCACATTTTTATATACAGTATACTAGCTTGGAGGTAAAATTGTAAATATGCTTTCTTTTTTTAAAGTTGTATGTATTTTTTTTATGTTTCTAGTATTTTTTTTAATTCATATTTTTGAATTGTGTTTGTTTTTTCAATGTTTTTTATGTTTATTTTTTTTAAGATGTTTAGAAATAATTTTGTTATTTTCTTTTATTTTACTGTTTTTTTAAATTGTATATTTTTATTTTGGTTTTTAACTTATTTTGGAGTAAAATTAATTTTAGTAATTTATTTTTAATTTAATATAGGTTTAATGAAATAATTATTTTGTACAATTTTACTTTGCAATTAACTTCTTTCGCTCGCTCTCTATCTCTCTCTCTCTATATATATATATATATATTTATATATATATATTATTGAATAATTTTAGTAATTATCAGTGTTTTTCCAAGAAATATATATTTTGCACGATAATGTCAAGCAATTATATATTGTTTTATTATATTTTATTTCTTTGTTTAAATCTGTTTGCAAATACAATTGTTCTTTCACTTTTAAAAATATATATTACATTGATTTCATTTGACTATATAATATCTATATTTTATATGAAATATTTTGTAAAGTTATGTTTTAAGGTATTACAATGTTAAAAAACATACAACTAGACACACATGTCTGTGTAATATCACTATATTTGTCTACTAGTTTTTTGTACTCAATCGTTATGTTCTTTACATTGTTAGTATGTACAGTGGATATTTTTTGTCTATGATATTTTTGCTGTAGTATTTTTGAGTTGAGATATTTGTGATCTTAATATGACATCAAAAAAACAAATAAAATTTGTAACCTATTCTAGTCCTAGACTTTGAGGAACAGCCCCTGTGACCTGAATTACATCTGATTATGATAAATAAATTCTAAACCTACTCCAGAATCCTGCTTGTTACAAGAAGCTGCCTAATGATCCTAATCTATCTAATCCAAAAAAAATCACAAATTGACCCAGGTAGGTTTTAAAGAATCTTGGCTCAATGATGAAGAGTTTGCTTAACTTAACAAATTTGATTACACTACTATTGCATTTTAAAATTTAGCCAAAATACAGAAAAAATGCACTTAACCTCCTGGCAGACCTATCGTAGGTGGTTGTCAATACATCTTACAACCTCTTGCTGACTGTGTTGATTTCCTCATAAACTCTTTTCTGATTTGGCACACCCATATACTGGAAATAGCATGTCAGTTATCTATGAGACAGAAGGATTCACCGTTAAGAATTCCCTAGACCTAAAGGCAACCTTGGTCATAGAAAGTCTGTACAGAAATATTCCCCAAACTGAAACCCTTGCAATTTTAGAGTCAGTGCTAGATACTGGTATCCTACTGCATTGGATACCTTACTCAATGATTGTTGACTGTGTTGCTTTTGCTCTCTCTAACACAATCCCTTTATTTTCAATGATATCTTCTTTAAACAGGTCAAATACGTTTTGATGGGAGTGATTTTTCCCATGCCGTGGCAAACAACAATTTATTCTAATACCAATCCTTATATATAACACATAAGAAAATGCCTATGCTGTATAAACAATGTATTTATGATTGGAGAGGCTCTAGGTTAAGTTTAGAATAATTGCGTGAATGGCTGAACAAACAAAACCATAAACTACAATATTTCCTGAAATATAACACCACTAAAATCAAATTTCTGGACATGTCAATCCAAGAAGGTTAAGCAATCCAAATTACAATAGACATTGCTCTAAAAACCTTAGGACCACTAGTGTCTGAAATGATGGCTAAGGGGGTACCCCTACCGCCTGGTTAAAAATCATTGAAAAGCACATGGTATAATGATTGTGAGATCTTATTATAGTCAAAGGAAAACCATTGTGTATGTGCTAACATTCAGAACTGAATGTAATGATATTAATAAGATTGATTTTACAAAATTGCTTTTGTTGCACACTGACAGTTTTGGAATTGAAAAAACACTCTTTACATTTCAATGAGGTCACAATCTCTGATAGGCTAGTACAAGCTTACAAAGAACCATATAAAAACTTTATGGGGTCTAGAACATATTGCCAGCCACTATTGCTATGGGAAATGACGTGCTTGTAATACAACAACCACTTTTAAATCTTGTAACATCAATGGAAAAGAATGGCAATTAGGAGTGTTTTCTAAATGTGGAACAAAAAATGTGATCTACTGTATTGAATGCCAGGTGTTTACATTACAGAGGGAAAACATCACTAGAGGTAAAACGCTGCATCCTACAACACCAATCTTGGATTTGCTTCAGTGTTCCTAATGCGCTGTTAGTCGCCCACTAACAAATTCTGAATCATTCAGGTCATGGACCAAAATGGTGTGTCCTGGGGTTGATGAAATATGTGATTAGAAGACATGATGTGGACTGTTTGTTGTCCATTAGAGAAAACTGGTGGATTTGGCAAGCTAATACTTGTTACAAATAGGGTGTTAACAAGTCAGCAGAGTGGTACTAACTAGCAACAATATTTTATTCTAGTCCTGCTTCTGTTTAAGACTTTTTCTCTTGTCTAATTGTTTTTTTCACCTTTCTTCCTCTTTTTGGCTAGGCCCTTATACACATTCTTTCACTTCATATGTCTATGACGAAGACGAAGAGTTTCTCTGTAGTGTCTTTATGACATTTGGTGTGCATATGCTCTGATTCTTGCTGTTGCTGAGAATAATTTGGTGTTTATCTAGTTAAGCTCTTAAGCTCCAGCACTTCTTCCTCTCAGAGCCTCTCAACAAGCCTGAAGTTGGGCATGTCTCCCACAAGAGAGTGCTTCTATGCCTTTGAAATTAGGTGCTTCTTTACAGGTCTCTTTTTCTGGATTGTTACTATCCTGAACCAGTATCGATTGTGTGGTGGTACCTTTCTGTGATTGTCCTCTTAGCATTAGCTTTATGCAAACTTTTCTGGCAGGCATGATTTATTGATTATCTCTAGCCTCACAGGCCTACTGAGGTTTCTGGGTCCCCTGGCCCCTTACCGTTTTGTTTCACCACTTCTAATGTTTCACCCTCATTTTTTATAGGATACTTGCTTTCTCAGGAATCCACCTTTTAAATTAGTCTACCAGGTTACTGTCCCATGTTTAGATTGGATCAGTATGGTTATTAAAACTGCTTTTAGACATTTAGGGCATCTGTAACTCAGTGGCTTGGAACTCAGTCCAAGGTTGCAGCTTCTGCCTGGCCTCATTTGCATGTGCAGGCACCGGCGGCATTCCTCTGATAATTCCCTTGGTGGCTACTTTGGCAGCTTATTGTTCCCCTTTTTGCTCATCTTTTAGCAAGTAGGAACTGATCCTATCCTTCTTTCCCCATCATAGTTCATGGATCACTGTCTGTGCCTAATACATCCACATTGTTTTTGTTATAGGTTTCGTTAGTTTCTATCTGACATAGATTTTTTAAATAGGAGGGCAGAGTGGAGTACTCATGTGTGGTATGTAATAAAGTTTCTGTATATTTTCTTTAATCTGCATCACAACACTAATTTACCATGCTTGTAGGATTCCTGCATTAAAATATAATTGATTAAATTGCCTTGGTAAGACTCCTTTTGCTAGTTTAATGACTATGGTACTTGGTGGCCTACTATTTGCTCTGAGGTTTCCATGACTGTACAATAGAGTGACTGAGCCACTTTGGTTTCAGGTGTTTTCACCCCATTTTGTGTGCTTTCCACTCACCGGTGGCATATTTCTGTGCTTTATACTTGAATTTATCACGTAGATGTGTAAACTGATTTTACGTATACTGTGCTCCTACCCAGCACCCTCACAATGTTCACTGTCTGCTGTGTTCAGACAGTGAACATTGCAGGGGTGCAAGTGCACCCTGAAGGCAACAGCATTGCCGCTGGTTTGATTTCAAGCCGGAGACAATGCTGTCGCCTGTTTGCTGCTAGGCTGACAGGTGGAAACCTCGGTTTCTGTCCATCAGTCTAACGGAAGACTCCTATTAGGTCTGGCAGGGTGGTCACCACTACAGTGGCAGCCACCTTGTCGGGAGTTTTGCAGACGGGTTAGCCTGTCCGTCAAACTCATAATTAGGTCCTAAAGCTTCTCCACATTGCTGGACTCTTTGTAAATGATTGTGTGGCCTACATTACTGTGTGCTAGGGCCTTGACAGTTTTACTGATATTTCACCAACATGTATTATTTAATTTTGAAAAACTGATTGTTTGTATAAGTTGTCCATTTCTATTCTTACCTTCACAGAGTACGCCGTAAAAGTGCATAAGCTGACATCCATGCTTTAATCCTCAATGTGTATTTAATTTAGTTCATTGGTTGGATTCGGCTCAAGTCAATCATACAATATATTTACTCTCTTTAAAACTTATCATTCAGGAGTTTCTTACTATATTTACAGGATTATTTCTGGCACTGTGAAAAAGCTCATGGCACAAAGAGAAGCATTAGTCATATCAGCTGACAGGCAAAACTATCATATTTCATTGTCACAGAAGTTATTATTAATCCTATTATCAGTATCTGATAGAGTATTAATAAGCCTAATATATATTGTTAGCAATTTGGAACATTTGAGAAACACTTGTATATTTTTGAGGGTGGCTGGCATGCGATACAAGCCCTCAATAGCCCTCAGTAGCTTATGTCATTAGTTTTGATGGTATGTTGTTTACTACTTGGACAGTGAAAGTTTGATGTGCTGATAGCTAGCACATGAATGGTGATGGGCACTACCTCCAAGCTCATTATTTAATGCTGTGCTAATTCACCTCACATTGTATTTTCAGTTGTCTTATTTTTATGGGATACAATGTATCTGATATGCATTTATTTTCCTGTTGCAAAATGTATTTACCTGTTACATAACTTTATTTTAGACTCTATTAGATCAACTTTTCTCACCTTCTATTTCTGCACCAGTTTCCTATTTCACTAAGTGGTTACGATTACGCAGAAATCCTATCACAAAATCCATAGTGGGGGAATGAAACAAGCATCTAGACCCCAAAGAAAAGTTCAATATTGGGGATGATGATTCAGACTTGTGAATCATGTTGATCTCTTCCAGTGAGTTAAGATTTTGGAAACAATATAGGGATATTGAACAATATACTGTTAAATGACTTCCATTCCTGTATGTTGTATTAGTTGTATCAGTTAGTATGTTTTTAGCCCTCGTCCAACTGTAAAGGTTTCATTGTACTTGGGCAAGGAACATAACTACCACCCCAGATTGTACTCTTCCATAAAGAACAGGGTCTTCAAAGATTTCTGAAAAGCAAGGACCGAATAAATAAATCATAGCCTGCAGTACCTTAAGGGAGGGAGCCAGTCTGGAGAAACTGAGTCCTCCCAAGCATGCTGTATTAAATTTAGGAGCAGACAGTAAATGAGCAGTAACTAGAAAGATGCAAGCTGCCATCAGATGCGTGGGCACAAACATACTTCTCAGTGAAGGCTGCTGAGCCGTGGTAAATACTACGATGAATTGTGGTAGAAAAGTTTAAGTTAACACTATCTTTTATCGAATCAACGAATGGCTGGTAGAAGAGATCTAATGTGACTAACACAATGTCACCAGTCAGGAAGGTTAGCTTTGAAGTGGCCAGAGACAATGCAACAGGTAACAAGGTTGGGCTAAATAAAGTGAATTGGCACAGTCTGGTTGGGAGGCATAACAGCTCATACACCAAAGTGCTTACTGTTATCATTGAGGAAGGGATGCACCTTCCTCAATATTAAAAAACGGAAACAACAACTAGAAGTGACAAGAAATGACACCAGATATTTGAAGTCAAAGGTTCTCTGGCCAATATGTACCATTCCAAAGGTCCGCCCACCCATTCCTTCAGTTGACCGACAGTTGTCCACCCAAACCTGACCCACCTCATACAACTTTAGAACACAGATGTCCATGTCATAGTACCTTGATTATATTGTATAATTCCGTTTTTGTCTTAGTATGAATTTTGGAACAGCTGGGTTCAAAATAAACAGAGCGTTTATTATACAGAACCATTGTCCTGGAATAGATATCGCAACCTATTTAAAAAGAGAAAACTAACTGAGCTAATCAGTCGGCTTAGAATGCTTCCACAAAATTCCATTGTTAAGGCCAGTCAGAATATTTTGTGGGACCTTGAACAACAAGCATTAGCAATGCCAATAGGTCTGGCTTTAAAGAAATGTAGTTTGGTGATATGAAGCATTATGCAGCAAGGGAATTAATATATATTCGTGTGGAAGCAAAGTCCTGTCGAATAATATTGGTTTAGGTTAGAAAGTAAGGTGATAGTTGCACTGTCAAGCCAGACCTAAACTTCCATGTAGCTTAATTGCTTCTTTTTTCATCTGTGGTACTGTCAGAGAAAAAAAAATACAATAAATCAAGTTATCTAAATCACTTTTACAGCATTACAATGTCATGTATGTGCCTTTGAAAGTTAACCTTAGCCAGCTAAATAAATAAAATGATCGCAGCTGCAATGGAGGGCAATCACTTTTTTTAGAAACCAGCTATCCCCACCCAACCACTGTCTCATTCATAGGCATCTTTAATAAAAGTAGTAGTCCCAATACACAGAGGTTTTTCAGTCAGATGAAAATGTCTTAATTGTTGCCTCCCAAGAATTCAAAAAATATTTTCTGACAGGTGTAAATTAATTTATCAACTGCCGATGCCTTTACCATAATAGTGGAGAAATCTGCAGTAACAATCCCATTCAACAGATGCTCAGTGGACGTTACAAGGAGTGGTTTGCCTTGTAAGTTTGTGAATGCACACTAACGTACATTTGTGGACATTCACAAATAGGAATTTGACCCAATTCTCAACCGGAAATAGTTGGAAAATATCTCCCCTTCCAGGATGGGAAGGACAGCTGGCTCACACGCGGATTTTCTGTGGCTGTAGGCAAAGGAGAAAAACAAAGAAAAGAAAATGTGCATTAGCACATTTGTCTGCCTTTTTCTACTGTGTGGAAAACTGTACAATTCTGCAGGAAACGGCATGAAAGGAGGCCATCAAGGTCAGCCTGCGGATTCTACAAAATAAACACAGCACAAAGAAAATGCTGCATTTTCCCTTGTTACCCATTAAAGGGGTTTCACACCTCTTAGTCCCACTGACTCACCCACATTGCACTATCTTTCAAAATCCTGTCCACTAAACTCCCCAGAGTGGCATACTTTGCAATGTGTCCCCGAAACTCATTATGATTTACTAAAGCATATATCACTACTGCCACTACAACTCATGCAATGGTCACTATGACTACTTTGATTGATTCTAATATTCCTTCTTACATCTTGTTTTTTACATAGCTTCATACAATAGTTGCAGTTTCTAATTGCTGTAAGTAAACAATATCACTGTTACACGACCCAGCTGTGCCCAGTTTGGCAAAACACTGAAAGATGGAATTAATTTTCTAGGGATTTGAAGTTATGTCCTTCAGGTGCCACGTAATTCAAGGAACCACCTTGTGGCTGTAGTAAAATGCTACTGGTCTTTTTGGCCCTGCTGTGTCTACAATGCTACTTGTAAAAATAGTACAAGTAGCATCAGTACTCGTAGTATGAACATTAGAATTAGTAGTCCTAATGATAGCAGTTTTAGGGTTGGTATTAGTAGGATCAGATGACGTAACAGAACTAAGGGTACCGATGGCAATAGCAGTGCTAGTGGTATTTTTACCAGTATTAGCAGAAAACAGCAGAGTACTAATACTAGTAGCAGTACCACTCTTAGTAATAACACCTTGGCTACACTACTCCTCGGGCCTTCATAAAAGATACTAAAATGTTCAACCAGAGCTTCTTCAAGTATTTGGACTCATCCTTTGTAAATGATGATGATCACAGTGAAGCTGGAAGCCCCTCTAAGTCTTACACCAAGTTAATCACCTTGCCTATTTTTCCGGAGTGCTAGCCAGCAATATAATCTACATTTAGGAATTTGCTTCGCTCCCTTTCAATCTGAAGCAGAACATTTTTGTTCGTGGTTATTCAGAAACGTTTACATCATCCTATAAAAAGTGACACTATCGGTTGTGTCGGTTGTGTACATGAGTAGCAAAGGTCGTCGTACATATGGAGAAATGGAAACTTGGACAAACCTAGCATAGCAGCAGCGTTTGTTTGTTTGTGATTCAACATTTTCAAATGTAGCATAAATAGGTAAAGTAATATATCAGTACTTCACTAGGAGAACATGTGATTTGTGCACTCTAATAATACAATAGTGGCATTAACCTGACTTGGCCATTGAGTGTAACTCTAACAGTGCTGTCTTTTCATAAGCTATCATGCGTCCCAAGATTTTAATACGTTTATCCTTTATCGGTTGGTATCTGAATCTTCCATTGCAGAACAAAACAAAAACCAGATCATCTGCATATGTAGAGAGATTTTGTATAAATAAACCCATAGCTGAACCCTCTATATGACGTTGATTATTCAATTCTAGACCTAATATTTTCATAAAAATGCTAAATAGGACTGGTGACAAGGAGTAACCTTGCCCAGTCGATGGAGTAACATTGAATGATCTTGACATCTGTTTTGTAACCATAAAACTTGTGTTGTGAGCTTGATGTTCAGTCTTAATTTTCTATATACATGTTACACAGTACCTAGTAACTTATTTGAGTTATTATACCTTGCAGCCATTTTGAGGTTTATTGGAGCTCTTCACAAAATACTAAAGTAAATTAAGGAAAAAATAGATAATTGTGATAGGAAAGAGAAAAACTTTTTGAAAGAGCTATGTGAGCCAGAGAGAGACAGACAAATCCTCACTCCAATACATCAAATGTCCTCGGGCATTATATATGACTTATACAAATGATTTTTTTAAATGGGTTTGCTGAAAATGATTTCAGTGTTTGATGCATCATTATGGTTCTTCCAGTATACAATCTTGTTTAATGACTTGTGTTTGTAAACATTTTGGAGTCTGCATTTGGAAGATTTATCGGGGTACATGGTTGTCGCTTTCCTCTTTATAATATTCCTTTAGGCATTTAAACAGATAATGATGACATTCTAGTGGTTTGTACAAATGGGGATGCTGTATTGGTCGGAAGGGAGGACTTGGCAGGAAGTTAAGGAGATACAGTAGCTGTCAAACAGGGGAAGTTACCCAAGGGTGTCCCAGATCACATATGGTAGGCTGGCTGCTAGATTTGTGACAAGAAGTTGAATAAAGGTTATTATGTCAATGTTTATTTTTTTATTCTAAAATTCCAAGCAAAGTTAATTAATTCTGTCACAGATGTGATTTTGGCAGATGTATTAAAAGGATTTATGACTTTTTAATGAGTAGAAAAATGGAGATCAATATAATAGTTATTGAAAGCAAACTAGAAAACAAATAAAACTAAAAACACAAGTAAAAGTCAAATAGAAAAATTATCGTACACAAAACGGTAATAACTGAAACAAGGAAAAGGATTATTAGAATAAGTGAACAAAGTAATTGTTTCTGGAACAGCTAGTATACGTCTTAGTTACAGCAATATGCAGTGAGTTAACTGTGTGTTTTTTTTTAAATAGAAAGGAATACATAATTGATATATTTAATAGTTAACACAGTCTCAAATACATTTCCAGAAGCAAAAAGTGTCTTTAGTGTTTTAAAGCATAAGACAAATGGATATTATACCTGCTTGCTACTCATTCATTTTCCCATATTTTACCAGTGGTGTTTGCAACTTATTCAAATGTATACTGAATGTGGCACCAATGGCAGTAGCGTAGTTAGAGAGAGAGGAATATTTGGGAGGCCTGTTTCACTGATAAAAAGTGATAATTTTTAGACATGCATTAATGAAATGTATTTGCAGGGAGGAGTGCTAGAGCCATACACACGCTGTACTCAACATGGCAAATTACACCTTTGTAAGCACATTAGGTCATTGACGTTGGTCAAAACATCTCTGGAATTAACAACTATTTTATGGGGGTGGCAAAAATGCTTAGTGCCTGATAACAAGTCTGGCGGTCACAAGTGACTCACAGACTCCACATTATGTCCGACTGCCACATTATGAGTTTAGTGGGCGGACCCGCCAATAGACTCCCGTCCCTGCCAGGATTCAAGATCCTGACATGCTGCCTTGCTGATTACAACCTTGTTTTCCACCAGCCTTTTCATGGTGGTTTCCTCACCATGAAAAGGCTGGTGGAGATCAAGCGCTGGGGGAAATAGGGGGGAGGGCATGTACTGCCCATGCCATTGGCCCCCCTGCCCAGCACCATCGGAAAGCGCAATGTCCGGTGCCACCACCATTGCGGTGACGTCCTCTCTGCGAGTTTGGCGGTCCCGCATTGGGACACCCAAACTTGTAATTGGCCCCCTAATCTGTGGCCTATGAATGCTAAAGCAATTAAAAAACCTTAAAAATCCTATGAATCTTTGACTCCTGTCATTGACATTCTTTGCTTACAACAGTGGTGTATTAAGGGAAGATTTGCAACTGAAAAGTGAAACCCATTTGTATTAATGAGGTAGGTCACAAATTGCGACTCCTACCATTGGAAGCCATCACAGAAATGGTGACTTGCTTGAGTCAGCAAAACACCACGGGCCAGATGTTCGAAAATGCAATTTTGCATTTCTTAAATTGCGACTTCATAGAAATCGCTGTTTAAGAAATTCAAAATGCTATGTACAAAGATACTGATTTCCTAATAGCTACTCCTACAGAGCCTCAGGCAGTGGCCATTTTGGATTGGGACTATTCCATTTTAACTAGGCATATCACCCTCAGAAACATATCTAAATCCCGGAGGCCATCTTACTTCAGGCTAGCGTAATAAGAATCTACCCTTAAAGATTTGTATGTCTATTGGTGATGTGCCCACCTGATGCTTATGTAAATATTTTATCCAGTTTTCAGCACACTGGTCAGTGGATTGCTGGAATGAATTAAATATGAATTATTAGTTACTACATAAAGTTATGGTGAACACAACCACTGATTGTATCGTGGGCTGTTAAATTTAGTCCATTGGTGATCCTTACTCCTGCTTTATAGTGGCCCACTTTTTGTAAACTCTGCGGTGACCCATTCACTAGTTGTTGAATATTACTTCCATATATTTTTCCCACATGTTTTATCTTTCCCAATTTTTGGTATACATACCGTGGCAAATATTATAGCTCCACCACATTTTTTGAAGTCAATTGGGGAACCAAAAATGTAATGGGAATTATGGTGTCCTTTGTTAACTCTCATATTCTCCTTTTTGTGGTAGACATACCCATGTGACCTTTGAACGCTAACATAAAAATTGATTTCCTAAATTTCAGTGGTGGGACTATTTTGTCACCTCTAATGACTATGCCATCGGAAACCATTAATTCCTCTTTTACCTTGAACAACAAAGCAACTTCACCATTCAGCTTCCTTTCTTCTGGCCAGCTTGTCTTCAAATAGGTCTGAACATCTCGTAGGACATTGTCACTACACATAGCTCCCTTCAGATATAGGTTTCACCACATTATCATTTGCATTCCAACCATTAACGTCATCTAGGGCAAATGCCACTTCACACTCCAGTTCCTCCATCAGATTCCCTTCATCTGCAGTAGGAAGTTGGGACATACAATCAGCATGCACATTTATGCGACCAGGTACATACCCCACAATACACTGGTATCCTTGTAGCTTGACTGCCAGTCTTGGTAATTGAGCAGTCAACGTTCTATCACCCCCAGGAGCTAGCATATTAACCAACGGTTTATGGTAGTTCTTAAAAAAAAAATATTTGCCCACAAAAACTGATGAAAATGTTGCCCTGCCCAAGTACAAGCTAACAATTCTTTCACAATGATAGAATAATTGTACTCAGAATTCTTTAGTGACCTGGAAGCATATGAAACTACCCATTCTTCGTATTTGTCTCTTTACATGAGCACTGCAGCCTAAACCACGTTACTGGTGTCCACTGATATGACATTTTTTTCCCACCACGTAGGATTTAAAAAATGGCACACTATTTCTCTTGTCAGTAGTTCAAAAGCTTCTTCTTGTTGCATGCCCCATTTATATTTAGCATTTTTCTTTAGTAACTGTCTGAGAGGATACACTTTGATTGCATAATCTTGCGGAAATTTCCCATAAAATTCTGTCAACCGCAAAAAGGACAACAATTGGCCTTTAGAAGTAGGTACTGGGGCATTTAAAATACCTTTCACATGGTTGCATTTAGGTTTGTTGCCTTCTTTAGACATATTATGCCATAGATACTCAACTCTATCCTGCTTGAATTTACATTTTGAAAATGTTAATGGCAATCCCTTGTCAAGCAATCTCTTTAATTCAGGCAGCAGCTCCCTCAGCCCCTTCCAATACACTCTTCATTAGACGCTGAAACACTAAGTCTGGACTTGCAAATCCACATGGCACACGCATCTACTGATACATGCCTTCAGGTGTCACAAACGATGTAAGGTATCTAGCATCTTTGTGTAACTCCACTTGTTGGTACGCACTTGCTAGATCCACAATGGAAAAAACTGTGGCACCTGCCAGTGTCGATATATCATCTTGTAGGTATTAGATAAAGAGCGTTTGTCTACCCACATTTCCCTATTAAGGCTACTTAGATCTATGCATAAATTAAGTCCACCAGATCCTTTCAGAGATACAAGAATAGGAGATACCCAAGAAGAAGATTCTATGGGTTCTATGATTTTCTTTGCCTCTAGATCGTTCAACATGACATCCTTATACACATGACATCCATAGACTCTACTTTAACATTCTTACTTAAGAACGTTAAAGTAGAATCTAGGGATGTAATGTGTGGAAGGATTACATGTGCAACAGTTGAGGGGCAGAGAGCCAGAGAAGTGGTTGTTAAGTTGTTCTTCATGTTTATGGAATAAACCTTTTTCTTCTCAACCTGCATTTGTGTGATGGCCACAATACTGTTGCTCTGGTCTGAGAGGACCAAGCCTATAGTGTCTGAGAAATCTTGTGAAAAAATCCAAAATGCGAATGGTTTGAAAGGTCTTTATCACCAGAGGGTTAGCTCTGTTGTATGATAACTCAGCCCCTACAATTTCTGTCACTCGAGGGACAGCTTTTCAGCCTGAAGGTGCAATGTGAGATGGACCTTTTGTGTGACACCTGAACCTCTGGGCTTTTTGTCACCCTAGTCATTGATTGTTTGAAAATGATCTAAGTGGAGAACAAAACTCCACTTTTAGTTTGACCCCTAGTAAGTATATTTTCTATCATCTTTTCCGCTGCATTATTTTGGGCAAAATCCTTTTGAGAGAGCCATTAACTGCAAACATCTTAGCAACACGTGTGACCTAATGATCTTGCAAATGCAGACTTTGCCACATTTCCCCCCAAATCTCCCACCTATGTATGTCAGGTGCCTTCCTAACCCCTTCTGAGAAGAGTATCTGTAGAGTTACACAGTTTGCATGCACTTCCCTGACATGCAGGCAACATCGCTGCAAAAAGGTGAGAGAAATAGGAAGTTAACACCCACAAGGGAGACAATAACACCCACAAAGTAGAGGCGCATACCCACTAAGGAGGGAATAAAACCCACAAGGAAGAGGTTAACACCCACAAAGAGAAGATAACACCCACAAAGGAGCAATTTCAGCATATATTGAACTGCAAATTTTAAGAAATGATTGCCTCAAATTTCTTCATCAGGTTTGGGTGCTAGCAAGAGAAGCCCTGGTCACCTGACTATAGGTTTACATTTAAAATCAGCCATTTTTATGTCAGAGGAAAATATATTAGCAGGACAATGTCTGCAAAAATGTTGTAATGGTCACACCCACATCATCGTGTGTGTGCTTAAGATGAGCCATGTGCAAGTTGTGAATGTGCCTTCTTTTATCCATCATAAACACATGTGCATCTCAGTCAACGGTCAATTTACATAAGATAGCCATGCATATTTTTGTGCATGTGCAGAGTCTCAGGCACAACTTTAGCTTGACAAAAGATGTGATTGAAAAAGGTGATATTTATGTGACTAGCCTTATGTGTTATTCTTTTCATCAGGCATGCACACCATTTCTTGAAACACCCATGCTTGTATAATCATTATCATCAAGTCGAAGGGTTGACCCAGTTACTGCTATGAAGGTGACATCTGCTATAACCGACTGCCAAAAAAGGCATGAGGAGCAATTCCACTTAGCTGAGGACTGTCTGTAGCTATTAGATTTCACAAACCCTTTTCTTGAGTGTTAACCACACACTGGTCCAAATTAAAAAAACGTTTGGGAAAGAAAGTTGATTTTTTTTCAAAGCTTTCCTTGAACAATCTGCCTCTGACTTTGTGTACCAAAAAGAGTCAACCAAAGGGAAGGATTTTGAAAGGATTAGGGAAAGTGACTCTAGTGAAATCAAATGCTGACATAAAATCAAATGAATTATCATGGCAACATTTAATCCCAGTAATTTAGATTGTTTACTCTAAATCTTTCTTTTTGTGGATTCTTGTCCATGGATAATAGAAATAAAGCCTGAAGGTAGATTTAAGGTGTACTAATAACATGAGGATATATAATTGCAAAGTGAGGGGTGACATGAATACAACTTGACTAACATGCAAGTGTTTGTGATGCATGAAAGAGGAATAGTTGCCTAGAGGCACCTTCACAAATTGCACACAGCTCATCCTGAGCACTGACAAGATGAGACAGGTGTGACCATTGTAAAGGTTTTGTAGAATTAGTCTTACTAATACAATTCTCCTCCAACATCAAAGGCATGCTGTTAAATGTAATAGTTAACCACAACTTCTCATGTCACTGGTTCTGTGAAGCAGAAAAATGAGTCTGCCTTCGGGTCATTTTGCTCTTTAGCCTTTCAAGGTCTCTTTATGAGACTCACATTAGGATTTTTATTTGGTGGAGACAGGTGCTTCAATGGAACAGTCTAACATTTGAGTGGAGAAATATAGGGAAAGACAGTGAAGGGCTCACTGGGAGCTCAAAATGGAAGGGCTAAACTTCAGGGACTGAGTGGATCATCTTTTTGTACATTCTGGATACCCTTAATGGCCCTTTTGCCAAGGTGGTTTCTTGCAGCAGGATGGGTTCATTGAGTCTGAATCTGTGCCTTGAATTGGTATGTGTTCAGCTATGACCTTCTCTCAATCAGTGAAAAGATTTTTTTGACTTTATGACATGTGGATAATGTCAACGTTATCTTTTCCTTAACAATTAACCTTGGAACCTCCCCTTGCTGCTATCTTCAAACCTGAGTGTGACCATTTTTCTACTCAACTACCCCAAGTGAGTAGGATGATCACTGTTAACCTATTCAAATGTTTTTGAGTGAATTTATTTGTGTCAAAAACATTTTGTCGACACTACCTAAAGTGAAAGTCTGCTGGAGGCATAGGTTTATATGTCACTTTATGATTTTCTGTCTTTAGACATTCTGCACCTCTTTCACACATCTATCTCGTATGCATAACTTTGCAGAAATAGAAAGATGCAGTGGAATAGCAGACTAAGCTGCCAGGGCCATGTTGAGTCTGGAGGTCTCTTTTCATTCTCCTGTCACTAGGCCAGAAATCTCTGTGTCAGCAAGTGACTCATCCAGAGGCAAATGGGATGAAGCTGGGGTCTGGTGGGTTCAATTCTTGAAGAAAAGGAACCTGTGATGCCTGTGCAGTCTGTAGGGTTACCAGGGTTCGCAACTGCGAACTCTTGCCTGCTGCTTGCGACCCCTGCCACTGCCTTTTGACCCCAGGCATTTGAGGTGGCAAAATTAGTGCCTAGATTACAGGGGCGACTCCATGTTCCTTAATTTATACCCGTTTTTCATTATACTACTAATGAGTAATAATCTTTAATTTACTATTAGTATAATAAAAAATGAAACATGTTTAACTGCAGCAGAACCTTTGGTGGCAGCTGTGATAAGTAGAAATGGTTTTAAATGTATGGTGTGTGCGTGCTTGTGGGTGCGAGTGTGTTTATGTGAGAGATGCATGTGTGTGTTTGTATACGTAAATAAGTGTATGTGAGTGAAAGTGAGTGAGAGTCAGTGACAGGTAATGAGGGAGACTGTGTGACACAGAGGCCTAGATTAGCTATTGTTTGAGGCAAAGTTGCTGTGCTGCCTTGGGTCAAAGGAGGGAGGAAAAATGTACTATATCTACTTAAGATATGCTGCATTTTTTCTCTCTCCTTGTGCTGGCACACTTTTGGCAGGGATGCACACACCAATGTGCCACAATGCAAGGGTGTGTGCGTTCTCTGATTCATAGGTTTTGTAGAGGAAGGGGTCCTTTCCTATACAAAATATATGATTTAAGGTTTTTCCCGCTTTGTATGTGTGCTGTCCAATGCAGCAAACATGTAAAGTTGGAATAACGAGGAGAAATGAAATAATTTCTCCTCATTATGGCTGCCTCGAGGATACGATTTTGGTGCAAATTCCTGTCTACCAATGTTTATAGATAGAAAGTTGCATCAAAATGTATGGGTGGTTGCATGGGAATGTCCATGTACAACCCATGGAATGCCCCTTAACACAAAGTAACGCGAAGGAGCTCAACTTTGCGTTACTTTGGGATACTATCCAAAGCAAATCCGGATTTGCATTGTTAGACCTGGCAGCCTTTGGGTGGTGTTCGGGTGATTTTCCCCCAAATTCTACTCCAATTTTGCTGATCTTGTTTTTGTTGGACTTATGACTCTGTGCATGTTACCAGTGCTAAAGTGTGAGGGCTCAATCCCTAAAACATGATAACATTGACATAGGCCCTATAGGCACATTTAATTTACTTGTAACTCCCAACTAAATTGGTACTATATGTACCCAGGGCCTGTAACTTAAATGCTATTAAAGTGCCTGCAGCTCTGATTGTGCCACCCACTTAGGAAGCCCATTTAACATGTCGTCTCAGGCCTGCCATTGCAGCTTGTGTGTGCAGGTATAAATTGCCATTTCGACCTGGGAAAGTTAACCTTTTGCCAGGCCCAAACTTCCTTTTTAGTACATATAAATCACCTCTAGGGTAGGCCGTAAACAGCCCATAGAGCAGGGCGCAGAGTATTTGAAATGTCTGCCATGCACTTTTAACGTTTACATGTCTTGATAGTCAAAAACGCCTAAAAAATGTTTTCACTACTGTAATGCCTGCCTCTCCCATAAAATAACATTTGGTTAACTTATTACATTTAATGAATGATAACTTCAGACTGGAAGTAGGTAGGAATATAGAGTTTGATGTCTAACAAATTGTAATTTAAAACTGTCTGTAATGGTAAAGTAAGATTTTTCAAATCACAATTCTCAAAATGCCACTTTCAAAAGGTTGGCATTTTTTGTTGCCCTAACCATTTGGTGCCTATATCCTGGGTCAAATTAGTAGGTTTAGCTGGCAGTTGGTCTTTGTGTGTCCCTCCCAGACAGGGAGACAAAGGGGGAATAGGTGTCGGCAAAATGGGTCATCTCTGACTCCAGAACCTTCTCCTACTTCAAAGCTGTCAGAAAGTTTAAATATTGGACACTCAGACTAAACTCTTCAGTACACATCTGGACCTGTGGGTACTGCAGAAGAAGGACTACTGTGCTGCTCTGCTGCCAGAAGTACTGCTACCCAGCCACCTTGTTACTATACTGCTCTGCTGGTTGCTGCCCTACTTGCTGAAAAGGAAGAATGGACCTGCACCCTTCATCCCTCGCAGACGTGACTCCAAGGGTCAGCTGACGACCTCCTGTTA
The DNA here is from genome assembly GCF_031143425.1 of Pleurodeles waltl. Classification (NCBI taxonomy): domain Eukaryota; kingdom Metazoa; phylum Chordata; class Amphibia; order Caudata; family Salamandridae; genus Pleurodeles; species Pleurodeles waltl. The sequence continues at coordinate 889,595,973 of NC_090442.1, read as the reverse complement.
TGAGCTACAGTGACTTAACCATCTCCAGAGGCTTCCCTGCATCTGCCCAGCTGACCTGCTACCTGGACCTGCAGCTAAACCTGCAGTAAGTCTTAGCATGACAGACACCTGTGGCAAAATACTGGCACTGGCACACTGGGGGCAATTCTTTCCATAAAGGGCCCCAATGATAACATACCTGTACTGCAACATTAGAATAATTCGTGGTATATATGTCATCCATGGAAAAATACTAGCATGCTTAAGGAAATTATTGGCATGTGGATATCAGTGGCAGAATGCTAGTATTAGCACACTGGTGGTAATTATTGTCATAGAGGCATACAACTTGGCATATGAGAGGATCACAGCCTGGACGAAATGCTGTCCCTGACATATTGAGGTAATGTTTGACACAAAGGTCACCTTTGGTACATGGACATCATAAATTGCAAAATTACACCACTGGCATATATAATGCAATTTTTTTATGTAAGGGCCAGCAGTGAAATATGGAGACACCCGTGACAATATTTTGGCAATGGCATAATGGGGGTGATTTTTGATATTGGGAGCACCCCTACCACATTTTGAAAAAAACTGAGTCAACTCCTGGGGAACGTGAGGATTCATTTGCTTGGCGCACCATGAAACAATCTGAATATTTAATTTGTGCCCTTTCAGCCCCTATGCCAGTTTAGCAAATTTATATGAAAATTGTACTTAAAAATGCACTATTTCTCCCCATTCTTTTACCTTAGAAAAGTTCTGGCTTCCTCCTTTTGTGCGCTCACTACAATTCAGGGCAAGTATTTCACGCCTTTCAAAGATCGAGTCAGCACCACAATATTGGTGGTATCTAAAATAGACATTTGTGTGTGTTATGCTGTTGTACTAATCATGCTGTTATTCTGGAACTTAAGCAATGTCAGCTGTTGTAATGTTAGGGTTACTGGCATGCCTTCCTGGAAAGAAATCAGGGTCAATGGTGCTATGATGTCACTTCCTGCAATGTCATTATGGTCAAAGGCATGTGATGTCACTTGTGCTACCCCTATCCTTTTGGTGAATCTACTTCCATGACTAAGCAGTTTCTATGAATGCCAAGAGAATCCTTTTCTGTTCATCATGATAGCAGCGAAAGTGAGAGAAACAGGAAGAATTATGATGAAATAAGATTACGGCCCCAATTAACGTCGGTCCAGTAAAGTGTGCAATATTTATCTCATCAATATATTTCAACACCGCAGGGATCAGAATCTGATGTGATAAATAGCACCAAGTTGTGATTACTGCGCTCAAATGGGACATAACTAGCAGATTTTGTTTAGCACACTGCAAGTCATGCTGTGTAACTTGATTTTTACCCCTGGTGAATTTCTGCAAATGTGCAGAAAATTTACCTGCAGAAAAATGGAGGTGATGAGGTACATGTCAAACAATTTGTAATTAAGATATGTACAGTCAAAATCGTTCAAGCGCCCATAGCTTTCAATTTTACTTGTAAACCATCTCGATCTTCTCGAGTGGCATCTGTCCATCTCATCTTCACTATGAATTTCCTCTGATATTACCATCCATTGTGAAACTTTAAAATGCCACAGATCTTGACACCAATGAACACCATCTGTCATATCTCCATACAGGCTTTGGCATTACTGAGTTTATGCTGATGACAGCATGGCACCTGATAAACAGATGGAGGTCAATAATGGGTGGCCAGACTCAGTGCTTAATTTGAGCTATGATTTCCAGTGCAGGGCACCAGCACTTATTTTTGAGGGCCCACACTTATTTTTCTGCGCCCAGCATGAGAAATATGGAAAAGTATCACAAAAGGAGAAAGCAGAAATCTGCAACAGTGAGCTGAAGGGGCAGAGAGTGGCTGTAAACGCATTAAAGAGGCCCGAGATGGCTTCCGGATTATGTTGCCTCAGTATTCTGTGCTCACACATTTAAATGCAGTAGCCGCGTGTTTCAAAAGAGAGCTTTGGGCACTGGCACTTTTTTTTTTACAAATTAAGCACTGGATAGACCCCTCGAGCAACTACCCCCTCATACCCCATTAGACACATCCAAACAGAGGGGTGATACTCGCCATCAGTCAGGTAGCACCAAACAGCTATTGTCCCTGCCCATTTTGGCCCTCAAGCTGCACCACTGGTGCATGCTTGGTTAACCATGCCACATTGCCTGGACTGTGGCTACTATATGAAAGTCATAAACGTACTCCTGTTAAGTTACCATAATGATGTAACTAACAGGTGTGTATGTTGCAAAAGTGCATTTACACTTGAAAACGTTTTTCTTTACATTTTTATTCACTCCTCTACACCCTCATCAGAATTTGGGGAGTTTACTCTATATTTCTGTTTTACCCTGAGCAGTAGAGTATTTTTAACCATTTTCAGGATTCGACTGTACCTGTAAAAGTTGGTTAATAGCCACAAGTTCATAGATTTGGGGTTTTCACAAAAAGTTATAAGTGGACCTACTAGGAATCAACCATAAACCTGCACCCAGTCGTAGATTTGCTCATACAGAAATTTCATAATATTTGGTGGAATGTTCAGTATTATATGATCTGTGAATCAGAAGTGGACTTTGTCCATCACCAATTATGTTTTTACACAATTGTGTTTATTTAAAAGTCCACTATCATTTGTGAATTGGGCCCCATAAAAACACAGGTCCCTCAAAAAAACAAAGCCTTCAGAGAAACCACTTATTGCTTGCCTTAATGATCGTGTTAGGGAAGAGGCCTGTACAGTCACACAAACCTCCTTGCTGACCTTTATGGCATTTTGTTACTTTCCCTGTATTGTCTCAGTTCCGTGCGTAGCCTAATGTAGGTGATTATTAGTCAAGTTCCTAGACTTTCTGGCCAGTGCAAAGGAACTTTTCGCAAGAAGTTGTAAACCGCCTGACTCATCAGTATGAACGGGGCAAGAATTGGATTGTGACAAAGGCAAAGTAGACTCCATCCCAGCATAAACATTTGAAATTACAATGCCAATAACAATGGCACATTGTGAATTTCATTCAGAGGCGTGCAAGTAGAGGCCCCGAGGGCCCAGTACCAAGCCCGCACATACGAAATATAAACCCTCAAATAGTGGCAAGGTCTACTGCCTGTCTGCAGCAGTCAGCCTTTATTCCATGTATTGTAAAATGCATTTGTGCATGCCATTGCTAGGGAACATTATGTGAGTAATGTGATTCACAGTAGCATAGCAGCTTTGTGCGTTGCGAACTGGGACTTTGTATTCACAAGTTCAGTTCCAATGGGCCTACGAAGATGTTTGTTCATCAAGTGTTACGTGTTTGAAAAGCTGCGCTGTGCATTACACCTTCTGCGCTGCATTTCCTTTCTGTCCCTCTCAAATGTGTGTAAATTATGGCCAGCTACAGTTACTTTTACGTAGTTTTATTATAGTGTATAATCTCTGGGAGCCAGTCCGCCCCTATAGGCACTGTATAGAGTGTGTTAATACATCTTTATAATGAGATCCAATGCGAGCTTTTTTGGAGTGGCTTCGTTCTTATCAAACTGACGCCTGCGCCCCCACAAATTAAATCACATTATGCAGAAGGCAGCTGAAACACTGCATAATATAATTTGGTTGATTATACATTTAGAGTAGTCTCTGAGGGTGTGGTATACAAACATTGTCTGTACACATATAAATTGAAACCTCCAACTACATAATGAAAAGATTGAAACGTCTTGTTGTAATCAGAGATGCTGGGTAATACTTGGTAGTAAGCTTACTTTAGAATGAAGCATGATTAAACTGTATTTGTGCTGGGATATGTCTTTATCCCCCTTAGCTGCAGCTGACAGTGTGCTGCTGGCAGTTACACTACTCTGTGAATATCTCTGTTTCCCATAGCCCCTAGCATCCACACCCACAAGTATTATGCCAGTGATGGTGACTATCCTTGCTATTCAATTAGCATGCCTGATGCAGTTGAGAGAACAATTTCGGACCATTCTTTACTTATTAATTGGGTTGAATAACAATGAAAGTATTTACTATATTCATGGGTAAGTTTCATTTTCAGCAGCATCAGCACCTTTAATTAATCTTTGGGATCAGAAACATCTGAACAGGAGGTGTGAAAAAGTGGATTATTAGCTGGGGTGGATGGTAATCCACCACAAGTAGTAATGTCACTATTACTGTTAGGTCCTGTAAATGTTTCAGTAATAACCCCCCTCCCTCCCGGTATGGCACGAAACAGACAGGCTTAGCAAAATGTGTAAAGTATTTAGAAGTACCTAAACAGTTGAAGAGTCGAAACACAGCACAATAAATGTCCCATTCCAATTTATGTAAAGATAGAATATTGTCATAAATAAAATTAGATCAAACCAACAAAAATCTAATAAAGGGAACAGGAGAGATAATTTTTTAACATTTTAATTGAAATAGCATTGCAATGCACAAAGCACCAACTGTGGGCAATGGTTCACAATACACCAGGACAAGGGTAAGGTTTAACGCCCACTGAGATGGATCAAGGATTGGATACAGAGACAAGGTTTGTCCTAATGGGACATTTTACCAAATCACTTAGGTCCTCATTATAACACTGGCGGTAAAAAACGCCTACTGCTGCAGTGACAGCCGCAAAAAGGCCATCGCCGCGGCGACCAGCTGCCTGCCGTATTATGACCACAGCCGGATTTCTGGCAGAAGGATGGCGAAAATCCTGCTGTGTCCATGCCGGCGGATGGCGGTAACGTGGCGCTGCTGCTGGCCAATAATACGGCCTCACGGTGTTCTGCTGGCGGACGCTGCTGCTGGCAGCAGCGCCATGTCCCTTCTCCTGCTGGAGGACCCCCTAAACACAGCTCCGACATGGGGTGTGGGGGATGTTGTGTGTGTGGGTGGGGGTGTGGGAATGTTTGTGTGTGTGTGTATGCAGGTGTGTGTTCCGTGTTGAATGTTTGTGAATGTGTGGATGTGTGAGTGCGTGTATGTTGTGCTGTGTGAATGTGTGTCTGCGTGTATGTATGAAGGTGTGTGTGGATGTGTGTGTGAATGGATGTATGCATGTGTGGATAAATGTGGGTATGGGTATGTGTATGCATGTGTACATGAGTGAAGGGAGGGGCGTGAATGAACAGGGGTTTGGAGAGGAAGGGGGGTGGGGGGAAATCTGTGGAGAGGGTAAGGGTGGGGAAGATCTCTATCAGTGACAGGGAAGATAGAGAAGATATTCCCTGTCACTGATAATGCCTACCGCCATGGTTTTCGTGGCAGTAAGGAAGCCACCAAAACCATGATGGTAGGCTGGGTCATTATCCAGCAGGCGGTACAGTGATGGCCACCGGGCTGGAGATTGATATCTCCAGCCCGGCGGCCGTTACCACTGTGATGGTCGGTGTGGTACATTGACAGCCTGTTTGCAGTACTTTCCACCATATTACCGCTGGCCACCAGGGTCATAATGAGGGTCTTAGTCTCTGAAATGAAAGTCAAAAATCCTTAGTGCTGCAAGGCTGGGAACTGAGGCCAAGATGGCTGGATAGCCATTGGATGAACTACCGTCTAAGCCATTGACTTTTGGCAGGCAAGTTCTGAATGGGAGAAAAAAAAAATTGCACTGAAGAAAGGTTAGTCACTGGCCAAATACGTTTTGTATGGCAAGGATCTCTACACCTGGACTTCAACAGTTTTTTGGAGCTTGAGTTCTGCCACTGGGGCAAAACTGTGAGCGGTGCCCCCAACAGGAGTCCACAAGGCCAGATACCTTCTCTGTGATATCCCACTGGAAAGGATTTTCTGCTACAGAAAAGCCCTGAGCTGGGGCAACCTAAATTTTTAGCCCTGCGGTAATGCATATAGGATGGATTGACTTTCCAGATTAGTTACAACCTTTCGTTCTCCATGAAGAAATACATGAAAAATACTCAGCTTTAAGCTTTAGGTAGGAGGAGCACACTCCAACACCTATCTAAGGACCTCAGGACCTTAGGTACACCAGATACAGGACTCACTCCAGGAGATGCCTCCAGTAAGGTGTAGGGCAGGTCCAGTTGTAACTGGTTAGCTGAGTTCTTCATAAAAGTGTGATTCTTGCAACTTCTGTGTCCCATTAGCTTAACAGGTAAGTGCATTGACACTTGGAGTCCACTTCCCAGTACTCAGTACAATTGGCAGCAGGTGTAGCCACTTAGGGTCACTTCACAGGTCACAACAGCAGGTGCAGTTCTTCTCCGACAGGTCCAAAGGTGTCCTGAAGAGAGCTCTGGTTGTTCCATGTTTATGCCCAGTGCCAGCCTGTAAGTGTGGAAAACTCCTGGCCTCTCCTTAGCAAATGGAATTGAACCTCCCAGAGAGCACCCTACCCATTTTTTCAGCACTTCCTGTATGCATTACCATAAACTATTTTACAGTGCTCCTCTCTACATAAAACCAACATGCACAACCTTTTTTTCCCTCTGCAGAGCTCCCTGTTTCCACCCAGAAGTGTGGCTATGATATTGGGCAAACCCTCCATTGTGGTCACTTCAGACAAATTCTGGGGGAGCTCCCCGTCCCTCTGAGTTTGGAGACAGGCTGGTTATGAGGACAAAAGGTGTGCAGTTTTAGGGGTGAGCTACATCTCCCAATGACAAGGTAGGCTTCTCATGAAGCTCACGAAGGGGCTGGGCACAGCCCACCTGGCCTTCCTCCTTGGGAGAAAAACATTTCCCCACTCCCAAGCCTTTTGTCAATAGTCTGGGAACAATATACATCTCACCACAGGAGAATCATTTACAGTAAGATGACACTGAAATCTGGCAGAAAGGCACATTTGTCTCAGGCAGTAAAATTACAACTTTCTAAAAGTGGCATTTACAAGATAATAATATAACATCTGACTTGACCATTAAGTTGGGTTTACAATTACTATTAAACTGAGCTATTGACTTCTCTCCTAGTTATTCCCAAACCAAGAAAATGCATTATAACGTGTTATAATGTAACCCGGTATGCATTATGCAGAGTTATATAATGTAACTCTGTGTTTTCTATGGAGTAGCTATCCTTAGCACAGTGAAAAACAGCGTAGGAGACTTTTCACCGCCAGGGAATCTAAAATATATGTATACAATGCCTACTTTTTAAACATAGTACAACCTGACCTATGGACTTGTAGGGCCTACTTTAGAAGTGACTTCGAAGTCTTAAAAGGACAGTTTAATCTTAATAAAAGGTTTATTTTGCTAAGTCGAAATAGCAGTTTTAAAGCTGCCTACCCAGGCTGGATATACTGGCACGGAGACATGCTTTGCACGGTCACTTTAGTGATGGCACAATATGGGCTGCAGTGCACTAGTGACATTTAACTTTGAAGACCTGGGTGCACTTTGGCCATATATTAACAGGTGTAGCCAATTGTGTCACAGGGGGTCAGAACACGTGAACTGTGAGTCTGGTTAGCAGTGCCCCAGTGCACAGTGTCAAAGCAGCATCAGTCCAAAAAATAGGGGTAGCCATACAAAAATAGGTATTTTCTAATGGTATTGCAAGTATTTGGGAGGCAAAAGGAGGGCTTTTTTTTTTTTTTACCAAATAAAATATTCAAAAGTGAACCCGGATCGCAGCATTTAACATTTTCAGATGCTGATGTGTGTCATTGTGCACTAGGCAGAGCTAGGGATGTCTCCCCTGGATCTGAAAAACACCTCTTGACTTTACTCCTTCATACCTCATGTAGGAAGATTACTCTTTTCTTATGAAAGAAATAGTGGGCAAATCGATTAGTGTAATCAGTTTTATAAAGCAAAATCCAGTTTGTTGTAAAAATGTCCCTTGAATTTCTTGAAACTCGCAGTAACTAAGTCTCACCAGACTAAGGGCCTCATTATATGTTTGGTGGGCGGCAGAGGCCGAAAACACATTGGTGCGGAAATCCGCCACTCTGTTTTTCTGCCCACCGGTCCCATTACATGTCTCCTGCTGGGCCAGCGGGGCACACACCACAACATTGAGTCCGGCTCGTAATTGAGTTGGCAACAGTGTTCTGGTGCATCGGGTGCACCCATTGCGCTTTTCACTGCCCGTAATTCAGGCAGTGAAAAGCGTGACGGGGCTGTCCATGGTGGTGGGACTGCCATGCAAAGGCTGGCGGAAAAAGGACTCATAATCCCCGGAGCAGCGCTGCCCTGGAGGATTGAGACTGCTGGCACTGCCAGGTCACCAGCTGGTGGCAAACTGGCGGTGTCTGGCGGTGTCAGCGGTCCAACTGTGGCGGCTATGCCATGGTCATGATGTGGCAGTCAGACCACCACTTGCGCAGCGGTCCGACTGCCACTGCAGCCCTGGACGTCCTATGACCGCCAAGGTCAAAATGAGGCCATAAATGGAGCCTCATTGAGGCGTGAATCTCAAATTTCCCAACTGAAAAACCAATGGCCCACAGGGTAAGTAGGTTAGATGACTAACTTTTAGGACTGTTCCCAACAGCAAAAGGGTGCCATGTCTGCCAATCTCAAGGTCCGCCCTCCCAATTTTGAGTTGGGTGGACCACAAGTTTTATGCCTACAAAGTAAAATGTACTTAAGTGCTGTAAAACTACTTCCAACAGCCCGATGTAAGAAGGGCCATCATAGGCAAGCCATCCAGCCATCCACCCTATTCAGAGTGGACATTGGATGACTTTTTTTAGCTGTCTGCGTTAGGAGTTTGTTTTAGAAAAATAAAAAAAGCTTTTTAAAAGTTTGATGACCAGCTGCCCTTCATGTTTGAAGAAGCCATCTGTCAAAGTTTCCTGCAATGACTAACATAACAGTGTTTCCTACAAATATATAGAGATTTCTGCAAGGTGGAAGACATCTCTAAATTTGACGAGCGGAGTAAAGGCAGATTGGCAGATGCATGGCACTCCTTCACACTGTCTGCCTTTGCTCTATCCTTCAAACCCTAAGTCAGACCAGCTGTATAGAGTGGCACAGTGGGTGAAAAATGATGGAATGCTAAGTGGGGTGATCGCTAGTGATTAGACAATTTGTGTTCATTTGTCCTAACGCCTCTTATATATAGACTGCCAGTAGTATGCCTGCAAACTTGAGACTAGCACAGCTTTATAAGCCTACTATTGCTAGTCTTTGTGAATTCCAAAGAGTATCAAACTAGCATCTTTTCAAAGAGTACTCCTATGGGTAAAGATTTATTACTTTTTTTGGTAAACGGTTGCAATGGTATTTAAGCTCCTGATCCAAACAATGAACAAGGTAAAATCTGCTAGTGACATATACCCTGTGTGCCAAATTCAAGTTCTGCACGCCCAATTGTGATTTGGGTGGATCAAAAGTTTTGCACCACTGGAGCAAAATGTACTCCACTGGTGTAAAACTACCCCGACAGAGTAGAGGCCATCAGAGGTAAGCCATCTGACAAGCCATACTATTTAGAGTAAACAGGCGGATTGTCACTGCTAACTATATCCTGGTGGTAGAGGGCAGTAAACAAAAAACAAAAATATGACCACCACACCAAGGGAGAAAACTTCCATGATGTGGAGTAATTCGTTTTTTATCTTTCAAAAAGAAAGTCCTGCTTTAGAAGATTATTATTAAAAAATAAAGAAGTTTGGAAAGGTTTGACGGCCATCCATCCATCATGTTTGACAGAGTCACCCATCAAACTTTTCTTTCATTGACAGAATCCTACATGATGATGGTTCCTGCCAACGTAGAGAGATGTCGACAGGGCTGGTGGACATCTCTAGATTTGTCAAGGGGAGAAAAGGTAGTTTGTCTGACGTAAAGTCCACCACCATCCTGTCTGCCTTTGCTCTGTCCGCCAAACTTTAAATCAGGCTCTGTATCTCACCGTGGGTGAACAACAATAGTTTGAAATATTACGATGAGTGATTGCCAGTGATTAGACCATTTGCAAGCATTTGTCCGATCTTTGTTCCATAGCCTTTTGCATGTTTGGTTGTCAGTAGTATGCCTGGAAACCTAATACTAGCGCAGCTTTCCAAGCCTAATACTGCCAATGTTTGTCAAGTCAAAAAGAATGGTGAATTTGCCCCAATTCAAGGAGTGGTGCAGATTTACAACTTTTGTGGTCAGTCAGTCACTCTTGATATGTTTAAGTTCCTGGTCCAAAAATTGAACAACTGAAAGCGACGTGATGAAATCAAGACAATGAGGAAAACCATCACAGGCATCACAGACCCAATGTCACCACCCCACTAAGCTGCATCCCTGATTTTTCTATAAGAGTTCTTTGCATCTAGCTTCAAACAGTTTTGGCATATTGACTCATTTCTTGCACTTAAAGATGCTCTCTATCTGCTGGTAGTTGTATTTCACACGCCGCTCATGTTAAGAACAGGGTTTTGTTGAGCGTTTTAGATTAGGTGAGCATAGCATGAGGTATGATTGTACAAAGTTGTAAAGGTTTTTATAAACAACCTTTGTGAAGATTTATTTGCATGGTGTAAACGCAAGCTTTGTAGGAAAATAACAAGGCAAAAACATTTGGTTAAAGGTCCATGTTTTAAGCCTTTCATCGACGATTCGGTCTACCTTCCTTCCAAGGTGAGTGATTCACGTGCCCTTAAATCAGAAAATTGCATCCGTTATTTACTGAGTGTAGAAACAGCAGAAGCGTGGTATGAAGTGCTATATAAAACAAGCTGTTGCTTTTATTCTTTAGATGAGGGTGAGGTCACTTGGTTTTGTTACCATACCATAGGTTTGACCGAGTCAGCGAATTAGTCTTTCATTTAGGCTAGATGAAACCATCATTTCTACCTGGACAGAACGTTTTCTTAGAAGAAAACAATGCAACAACCAGTGATCACTGTGAACTAATTTTCGACGAACGTTAATTCATTAGCACATTTAGGCTAAATCAATTGTATAGTCAAGTCAACACAGATTAAGCTTTTTTTTAAATGTGTGACCCTATTCAAACATTTGATCTCAACTGCTGTTATAATAATGCTAGTGGGCCATTCTGCCCAACACAAATCCATGGTAATTCTATAGTAATGAAAACCTAAACAATATACATTGATTTACTGATTTACAAATATAACCTATGGCCTCATAAAGAATAGCATTTTTTCAGAAATAACTTTTTTTGATTTTAAATCCAATAATCATTGCAAAGAAGAGCCATTGCATACCATTGCTCTTTAATGACATTCACTTTAAATATTTAATCCCATGGTACTTTCAATTTCGTAGAATCTGTTTATGTAACTTGCTAACCAATATCAGTTACATTTTTAGACAAATTTTCCTCACAGTTGCCTATTCTGGACTTTGTTTATAAGTGACAGAGACGAATATATACTCATCTTAATGTGTTCTCTCTCAGTCTTGCTTATCTTTCTTTCTGAAATCATCCACTGAATCGGTAGACCTTGAGTGAGCTGGAGCCAGCCTGGTTCATACTCAGTGTAGAGAAGAGCTGGTCACTGCACAGTTCATCCTTAGTGTGCACAGTTCAGGGCTCATTTAGCATTAGGTAACTGGACCATCAACTCCCCACCCCTGGTGTGGGAAATGAAACACCTCAAAAACTCTGGAAGGCAACAGTATTTTAAAGCTGTGGTGGCTCCTAAGGAAAAATGTCAATGTCATTGGCGTCCATTCCACAATGCCTGTCCGGCAGAGATGAATATCTGCAATCTAGCCCCAGTGTTGGGTGCCTTTAAGTACCCACGTTAAAATGTCCCCAACGCTGTGCAAGGTTTTCTATGCTGTCCCAGACTTTTTCTAGACTCTCAGAAGCATGTTGGGTGCTTTATGTGGAGGACCACAATGAATTATAAGCTGCTTTTTCACAGAAATGGTGATACTCAAAATCACTACAGGTTAGCCATCTAAATCTGGTCTGCTGCATTATCATTTCGGACAGCATCATTGCTATCAGATGTTGTTCCACGGGACAGGAAAGGGGGAGGCTCCACTATCTTGATCGCTGCCTTTTTTTTTAGCTTTTGTCTTTAATCTTTGTGTCTAATTCTAGTTTACAGTCTGTTGCCATAACATATTGACACATTTATTGTGCAAAACCCTTAGTTTAACACTCAAATTTTTAGCCTTTTTAGGACAGGAAGTGTGCATCACAATTCTATGTTCACACATTTTTCTGTAAGTCTATTCTCGAAACCTTTGGCATGCAGCCATCTTCTTTCAGCTATTCGCAGAAGTCATTATACTTATCATAGCATCCTTCCTTAGTCCAGTGCAGTAAGGAAGACTTGTGAGCTCTCAGTTTGTGTTTAGAGGTCAGGTTGCTATCTTTGAATTGAAGAACTTGTTATCTTGCTACCATAGTCCATTCTGCACTCTTTTCAGGGCTAGGCTAGATGTCATTCACTTGAAGAAAATAAGTTGATGGTTATAGCTTTGTCAAAATATGTGTTGAACTTTCTGACTTCCCTAGAGGAGGTTGGAGAGTCTGCTAGTTATTAAGACTATGTAAATGGCATAATGAACTGAATGCTCTAGCTGACATTCATCCATTTTAATGATAGACAACTCAACATGTCCATTCAACAAGCGCTAGCAAGCATTATTTATTGTGCAGCACTTATTTTGTGGTCTCCTCTCCGCGTGCCTGTTATTAGAATTACCAATTGAGAGTTGTTGCCATAAATTTTAAATTTGAAGTTTTGTATCCAAACCACAATATGCTCTTTTCAATGAGATTCCATAGCAGACCTCTTCAGCAAACACTGGCTTGTGCTGGCTTAGATTTTTCTAGTCTAATCCATTAGGTCGGTCTGATAGGAGTGGTCTAATCAGAAACACTGCTTTATTGGTAACCCCAAGCCAAGTATTTTTATATAATCAAGATTTTATTAGTTTTATCATTTATAAAACTCAACGAACGAACACAGCTGTATACACAGTGCACTGGCATTTGACAATAGGTATACATCGCCTCTCTACAAATTGGTGTTGTCAGAACCGTGTAGCCCATAGTGAGCCCACCATTTCCCTAAAATTTGTTATGTTTCCATGGGCATCTTCTGGCCACGTAGAGGGGTTCCTCTAGTTTACAGCATCAGCCATTGCCACGCGCCATGTGGCCAGTTTCAGGGGAGATTCCAAAGTCCAATGTCTGTCTTAGCGAGGAGGGTAGCAACACAAAAGTAGGAGGGTACCCATCCTTACAGAGTGCAATCACAGCCTGGGGACATACATGCCTGCCTCCAGTCACTATCTTCCAAGGTTCCTGCTCAAGCCTCCTATTTCTCTCTTAACACCGAAACCAGTCAGATGAAGGTTTCACTAGGATTTTGGCTTCCAGTGGATTATATTTGGGCGAAGATTCTAGGGACTCACAGTGGGATCTAAGGACATTCCGCAGTTGCAGATAATGAAAAAATTGGGATTTATGAAGAGCAAATTCCTGTTGCAACTCTGCAAAGGATTTTATGAGTGGCACATGCCACATGTCTGTGAGTTTAGATATACCTATGAAGACCCAGGGTCTGAATCCCGCACGGAAGCAGTGTGTCTCAGCCAGATACCTTGACACAGGGGAGTTTTCTTCGTAAGTCTCTTGTTCCACCCTATCCAGCGTAACACCAATCACAATGCCAACAAGTTCACCCTAGTCACTTCAGATAGTGTGTGGGGGATGGGGTTCCCATATAACATTTCCAACCCAAACTCTTGGCCCAGTTGGGACACCTCCAGGTGACAGACTGGGCTGTGCCACCCGCCAATTCATCCAGTCACTCACTACCAGGATCTGGGAGGGACAATAGTAGAGGCAAATATTTGCCATTCCCATGCCACCATGACATGAGGACTGCACGCATTTGTTGAATGCTGTTCGGGGGAGGGTCTTTGGTCTCAGAGAAAGATGTAGATCTTTCCTGACAGGTTAGTGAACCATGTCCAGGAGATGAGATGGGGAAAGCTTTGAAGGACATAGAGGAACTGGTATAGTGCCATCATGTTGAAGAGGGCCACCCTTCCCAGGACATTAAGGCAAAGCTTATACCATTGGACAAGGCCAGTTGCCATTTTATGCATTATGGGCTGGGTAATCAGGGCCCAGGTCAGATTCAAGGTCATTGCGATCTAGAGGCTCAAGTATTGAAAGCTGAGACTGTTGATCAGCATCAGTGCCTGCCAGTCAGTCATGTCTCTGTTGTCTCAAAGGGGAATCAGGAGGGATTTGGACCAATTGACTGTTAGCCGAAATGCCTTGCCATAGAAGGTGAGCATGTGAATCAGGTGGGGCCTGGTGAAGGCCAGCTGCGCGAGAAAAAGTAAGATGTCATCTGCATATAGGGCTATGCGATCTTCCGTGGCCAACCCCATAAAGTTAAAGCTCTAAATCTGAGCATCGCACTGGTCCCAGACCACCAGTTGTTCAATGGCTAGTGTGAATAGGAGGTGGAATGGACAGCCTTGTCTTGTGCCCCTACCTATCTGGAAGGGAGAGGAGAGTGCCTCATTGATCCAGACTTGTGCCCTGGGATGGGTGTACGGAAGGTGGACATAACTCTGGAATTTTGGCACAAATACCAAACTTTGAAGGGTGTCACCTAAGAAGAACTAGTCTACCGAGTCGACTGCCTTCTCAAAATTATTCAGCATGAGAGTGCTTGGGCCCGTCACCTGATCCACATATGCCAGAGCCACGTGGACCCTGTGAATGCAGTGCCTCTCATGCAAAAATGTTAATAGTTCTACCAGGTTAATTTTGCAGACTGCACTTAACATAGACACCAGGGCAAGGAGAACCAGGTTTGCTAGCACATTCTAGTTAAGCACTGTTTGATGTGCAGCATGGCAAATGGGTTAATTTGCTTAGGGCAACTCCTTGATCGATTCGCCTGCAAGGGCTGATTTCCTTGTATGTTTGTTGTTGTATAATTATTAAATTAGTCAGGTTGATTGAGAGAAGGGTTTTCATTAGTGGAGTTACCAATGGCTGTTTAATTGACTTAAATAATTGTCTTTCACTGAAAGCAGATGGCTACAGCCCTGAGACCGTAGACAGGTCAAATAGACAGAATCCAGTGGGGTGGCGTATACGTCTAGCACAATAGTACCCAACATGTTCTTCACATATTCGCTGGAATTGTGCTGATCATTCTGAAATTTCACAAGATGTGTTAAGGTGGTGTTAAGCACATACAGGCAACCAGATATGGGCTTACACAAAAGCAATATGTTGACCCACAAGTCTGTATGTGCTTCTCCTAAAGATCCTTCAAGTACTACCAGGGTGTCAAGAACCGCCACAGACCTTTAACTCCTTTCGCACTCATACTGAGTCTGCGAGAGAGCGTAATGCAGGAAATCCCAATTAAAATGGAGACCAGCGTAGGAGAAAGGTAAGGAGTGGAGAAAGTTAGAAAGGAAGACAAAGATACTCATGAGCCTTTGGTCATTGTCTCTCCTCATATTAAATCATTATTTTGGCTACACCTGGTCCAATCAGTTGTGGCAGTATGTCAGCAAGAAATGAATAAGTGCCAGAAATGTTGCACATGTACTAGGCAACATATCTTATTTTATTTAAATTGAATTGAATATATTATGCAATGGACCTTCTTCTTTAGAACTTACAAAAAGATGTCACTATTATAGATTATTAACAACACATACAGCAATATCAACCTTGACATAAAGGATAGTGATTTAAATGTGCTTATTCAATAGGGTGACAACATAACTCCAGATGGCTGTGGTCTCACCATTCATGATGTGGCTTGCATTCCATGTTGACAAGGTTGCAATTTCACAATGCTTTGTGGTACCTCAGGGGGCAAGGGTTGCTTGATCTTAACATTTGCACCCTGGAGATATGTGGTCATCCTAGCTAGGTCACGGACATGCTGCCTAATTGTATGACACACAAAACCACATCATAAAGCCATGCAAAATGACTAGGCAGAAGAACACACACGCACATCACAGCTGTCCTCACTGAGCGCCATGCATACATGATGGCTGACACTCTACATACCTCATTTACTTTAAGCATTTCCATCATCTGTAGAGAAGGCAAAAACAGTCTGGTTAAGGTGTGCGAGGCTTCTATCACCTTATAAATTATCTTCACTCCTAGTAGAATGCGGTGAGGGTGTCAACATGTGTCGACAGGCTTGAAGATGCAGTGTTACTGTGAATATGTTTATTAAGGAATTTAGCAATAATGGGTGATGTGTTATTGATCACCTCCAAATCTAGACCACAATGCACCACTTCTTCATCAGCAAAAAAACATCTTATGGGATACACTTCCTCTCCCATTCACAGTACCCTTCACGTAGGGATGCAGGCACTTACCAGCATGAGGGAGGCTGCGAGAAAAAATGCCACTGAACTAGCTAGCATAGATTTAGTCGCTAGTCTGAATGTGCTGCAGTGTGCCTACCTTTCGTGCAAAGTGAACACAAGTGTACGTCACAAATAGGCCTTATCAGCACTGCTGCAGTTTGAAACTGTAGTTGAAAAACTGGTCAAAAATTTAAAGTTTATTATAAATGGTGGGATGATGACTAGAAGAAGTTTTAGGGAACAACGTATCGGAAACATACAGATTTATTATTCAATAGAGCTCTACATTTGTTGACATTTGAATGAATCAAGCACTTGAATGACAGGTTTGGCAAGGCCACAAAATGGATATTGAAGTGAATATTTTAAGCGACTGCGATTTGCAAAATAGATAAATAAATATCCGTAGAGGTCAGCCGTGATGGTAATAAAGACTAGTTCTATCAGCACTGACACTTCCCAGCCCCTTGACCTCATCCTTACAGGTGTTTTATCATCCTTGTTTTTGCACTTTGTCATTGGTTTATTTTCTTTCTTTCTCCTCCTCCTCTTTTCTATCTTGTTCAAAGTCTGATGATAAAAAGAAGGTACCCATTCCTAAAACCCAGTCCCAATGCACGCCACCTGCAAACACCTCCAAACATTAAGCACGCACGATGTGGTCTATATTGATGAGACCGGTGTGCTCTCGCCAGTTTCTTCAGTGCACAGGTGCTCCTGCAGGTGTGTTGTTGGTTGTTTGTAGAAGGCACCGATGTTGCATTAGGCAGTGGCTGCCCTTTCCACGTTTGGATTTATTAATCTGTTTCACGTGTGTTTCACCTACATCTTCTTCGGCGTTCTTCTTGGCCTAACATCTTTTTGGCGTTCTACCTATGGAGCTTTCTGCCAATTAATGTTTGCAATGCGCAGGCTTGCAATAACTTTATTGACTTAGGGTGTTATACACATGCTATCCCTTTGCCCCCAAGGCTACCATGCGCTTTATGAGACCCTGCTATGATCTAATCCACGGTAACATTTTCTTCTGTATTCCATTCGTTTGTGCGCTAGTCTTCCTTTCTGGTGAGCTGGATCTGCTTTCCTCACATCTTGTTGCTTAATAGGGGTTTACTGAAAAAACACTTTTATTTTTTAAATGTGATTTTCTGGGTAATGCAAAATGTGCACCATGAAAAATGAATATGCTTCAGTTGTATAGGGTACTAGGATTATACATTTGAATGCATGTATGAGAAACTGTTTACATTAGCATAGCTCGTGGAGGTGCACCAGCGGTAGTCCCAACCTTCATCCAGTTGGGCACAGCACTCATGTCATCAGCACTGCATTCACTCTCTAATCGCACACCCCTGCTCCAGATAAAAGGCTCTCCACACAAGACTACCCTTTCCAATCATCCTCTCCATGACCCTTCACCATCCACTCTGTTATTTATCCGTCAGTGTGACATCTGCATGAGGACAATCATCTTCACACGAACACTATGGGAAGCATTTTGTGATCAATCAGTATTAGTAAGTTACCGCACAAACGTAGTAAATTTGTGGCCAGACAAACACTATCCATAAATGCACTTCTTAAGTTGGTATCAATGAAATTGTACTTCATGTTGAGTACAGATTGTGCATTGTTTTTCTCTTTTGGTGTCTTTAACATTGTAAGTATTGAACCCATTTTTACTGTTATATTTTCATTATTTTACCATTTAGAAAACTGAATTTGAAAAGTTCTTTCCGTTGACTAGGATGGTTTGTGGCTGTGGAGCTTTGCATCCATTAAAAGAAGGGACATTTCTCAAATTTCATGAAGCTTCAAAGTTTTTCAGTTGGGAAATTTGATCCGCATAATAGTGAGTTAGGTATGAAAAAGCACATGCGTATATTTATCAGGGCAAATTAGCCGAGGGTAAGATAGACCACACAAAATGCCAGGACCAGTTGCTTCCATGGAAGCTGCATACACTGTTGGTATCTCTTTCCGGAATCCCTTTGGCCTCAGAATTGTTGGACTTTAGTGCCCTCTTTCATGTGTTTGCACATCACTGTGGCAACTGTTGTGCTGCATCTTCAAAATGAGAGCTACAATAAAACACTGTGTTATTCCTTTTGTATAGGATCAGTTGTAGCTCTAAACCATTCTGCTTCATTTGGTATAACAATGCTGTAAAATTGATTAATCCTACTTGAGCTCATGTGAACCAGTATTTCCCCATTAACACATTTCCTGTTGGTCTTTCATACCTCTGTTATTTTCAGCACAGGATGGGGTTTAGTGGATATAAGTGCCAGCAGGTCTAGAGTACACTACCTCTCTGTGAATTAAATGAAAGAAACACATTGTTAGACTTTTCATCCTTGACGTGGTCTCCCTTAACTTTTTGCCTCTGTTCTCCAGGTTGTTGATGTGTGCTGGACTCTGATTTTGTTGTTTTTGTTACTCTGGCACTTTACCACTGCTAACCAGTTCTAAAGTGCAAGTGCTCCTTTAAAAATGTGTATGTAATTGGCTTATCCATGATTGGCATATTTGATTTATTAGTAAGTCCCTAGAACAGTGCAGTAGAGGTGCCCAGGGCCTGTAAATCAAATGCTACTAGTGGGCCTGCAGCACTGGTTGTGCCACCCACTAAAGTAGCTCTGTAATCACGTCTCAGACCTGCCATTGCAGTGTCTGTGTGTGCAGTTTTAACTGTAAATTCGACTTGGCATGTGTACCCACTTGCCAGGTCTAAACCTTCCCTTTTCTTACATGTCAGACACCCCTAAGGTAGGCCCTAGGTAGCCCCAAGGGCAGGGTGCAGTGTATGGTTAAGGAAGGACATATAGTAATGTGTTTTATATGTCCTGACAGTGAAATATTGCTAAATTCGTTTTTCACTGTTGCAAGGCCTGTCCCTCTCATAGGTTAACATGGGGGCTACCTTTAAATCTGATTAAAGTGTAGATTCCCTTTGGGAGCGGATGGACATGTGGAGTTTGGGGTCTCTGAGCTCACAATTTAAAAATACATCTTTTAGTAAAGTTGATTTTAAGATTGTGTTTTTGAAAATGCCACCTTTATAAAGTGAGCATTTTCTTGCTTATACCATTTCTGTGACTCTGCCTGTTTGTGGATTCCCTGTCTGGGTCAGTTTGACAGTTCGGCTGGTTGCACCCCACACTAGACAGTGACACAAAGGGCGCTGGGGTGTAGTCTGCATTTCCCGATGAGCCATCTGTGCTAGGAGTGAGGGGAGGAGTGGTCACTTATACCTGAAAGGGCTGTGCTTGCCCTCACACAATGCAGTCTCCCCGATGAGTGTCTTGGGCCTGGCATGGGCAAGGCAGGATTTCACATTCAAGAGAGACTTTGCTTTGAAGTAGGCCTACTTCAAAGGAGAAACTGGGTATAAGAAGGGCACCCAAACCACAGACTTTAGAACACTTCTGGAAACCAAGATGGACCTCTGCCTGGAGAAGAGCTGAAGAGCTGAGGAAGGAGAGCTGCCCTGCCTGTGACTGTGCTATGTGGGGCTATCCTGCAGTTGCTGCTTCTGCCTGTGCTAGGGGACAAAGACTGGACTTTGTGGTATATTCCTGCTTGAAGATCTCCAAGGGCTTGATTTAGAGCTTGCCTCCTGTTGTTTGAAGTCTCAGGGACAGCAAAGACTTCTGTCTGCCAGCACCTGGATTCTCTGGAGAGACTCCTATTCTGCCCTGTGGTGCCCATTCATTTACTGGGACCCTGAAAGGAGAAGCTGGCAGCCTAAGAGGAAGAAATCGACGCACAGAGTGCCGTGCGGGGAAAAGTTTGACGCGACTCCGATCTGCGGCTGAAGAAACGACGCGCCACTGCCTCCGTGGCTGAAAATCGGCGCTCGCCAGAAACGCGACCGAAGAATTGACGCACTGAGCTTGAGAAACAATGCACAGCATCGCTGACAAAGACTTGGAGATCGAAACCCGCGCTGTGTGGTATTTGAATCATCGTGCGGCTGGATTTACGACTCAAGCACCGGTGGCCATGTAAAAAAAATGCAAGGTCTGCCCGGACCCGAGAGTGCTGACCGGATCGACGTATCATTCTCCTGCAAAGAGAAGAAACGATGCACCCGACCTGACGAAAGGAGAAACGATGCAAGGTCTTGCTCGTGAGTGAAATCGACGCATCGCAAGCCCTTTTTGACACTTGCCCGTGCGGGGTTATTTTTGATGCACCCAAGGTACATTTTCACACTAACAGTGTTAGTGTGTGTTTAAAACTACATGAAGACTCTTTTTGCTTTTTAATTGATAACTTAACTTGTGTATTGTGGATTTTTGTCATTTTGGTCTTGTTTTGTGTTGTGTCATTTTAAGTTACTGTGTGTGTTGGTACAAATATTTTACACCTAGTACTTTGAAGTTAAGCCTATTGCTCGTGCCTGACTAGAGTGAGGGTACTTGCTTGGACAGGGGGTAACCTGACTGCCAACCAAAGACCCCATTTCTAACACACATCATAATCAATATTGTGTTCCCTGGTAAAGTTTGAATTTGATATGACAACCGAACCATCATAGACATTTTGCAAGCCTCACCAAGACAAGGGGTGGTCACCGTAATCCATGTCAAGAAACACACTATTTCCAGTCCAAAGGACTTCAAACTAGGATTTAGACATGTGAGTTTAATTCGTTCAGTGATAAAAAAAAACTAAAAAAACAACATCATGAATGAATTAGGTTGTCACGTAAAGGTCCAGGGCTTGAAACATGAAGACACAGGGTGAGGTGGCTACCTTACCTGGACAAGGCAGACACTAAGGGGCATATTTATACTCCGTTTGCGCCGGAATTGCGTCGGTTTTTTTTTACGCAATTTTGACGCAAAACTAACTCCATATTTATACTTTGGCGTTAGACGCGTCTAGCGCCAAAGTCCATGGAGTTAGCGTCATTTTTTAGCGTGGACACCTACTGTGCGTTAATTATTTGCAAGGTAGGCGTTCCCGTCTAAAAAATCGACTCCGAGGCATGTGCGTCGGATTTATACTCCCGGGCAAAAATCACGCCCGGGAGTGGGCGGGTCAAAAAAAATGACGTACGGCCGCTTTTGCGCCGTTTTTTAGCGCCTGCAAAAGGCAGGCGTTAAGGGACCTGTGGGCTCTGAAGGAGCCCACAGGTGCCCTCCCATGCCCCCAGGGACACCCCCTGTCACCCTTGCCCACCCAAGGAGGACACCCAAGGATGGAGGGACCCATCCCAGGGACATTAAGGTAAGTTCAGGTAAGTGTTTTTTTTCATTTTTTTTTATGGCATAGGGGGGCCTGATTTGTGCCCCCCTACATGCCACTATGCCCAATGACCATGCCCAGGGGACATAAGTCCCCTGGGCATGGCCATTGGGCAAGGAGGCATGACTCCTGTCTTTGCTAAGACAGGAGTCATTTCTATGGGGGTTGGGAGTCGAAAAAAATGGCGCAAATCGGGTTGAGGCGAAAAAATTGCCTCAACCTGACTTGCCCCATTTCTTGACGCCCAAGCTCCATTTTCCCCTACGCCGGCGCTGCCTGGTGTACGTCGTTTTTTTTAACGCACACCAGACGGCGCCGGCGGCTAACGCCGGCTAACGTCATTCAATAAATACGGCGCCCGCATGGCGCTTCAGAATGGCGTTAGCCGGTGCTAATTTTTTTGACGCAAAACTGCGTTAGCGCAGTTTTGCGTCAAAAAGTATAAATATGGGCCACAGGGTCTGATTACAACTTTGGAGGAGGTGTTAATCCGTCCCAAAAGTGACGGTAAAGTGATGGATATACCACCAGCCGTATTACGAGTCCATTATATCCTATGGAACTCGAAATACGGCTGGTGGTATATCTGTCACTTTACCGTCACTTTTGGGACGGATTAACACCTCCTCCAAAGTTGTAATCAGGCCCTAAGTCTCCCCCAGCAGCTATGACCACCTTTATTGGATAAGCAAGCAGGGAAAAGCAGGCTGGTAAACCAGGAGACCAAGGAAAAGAGTTACGCACATGCAGGACTGTAAACAGTGCATCCTCTCTCTCCTGGCTTCGGTCATCACGCGGTGCATAAAGAGTACACACTGGCTCGCCATTCGTTTCACCTCAAAACAAGCTCCATCATGAACACATCTCATGAAGTACTAATATTGAGTACTATTATTGGTGCACAGCAGCTTTTCCTGAAAGTAATCCTGCAGCCATTGTGGCTGGTGACTGTGTACAGGGAAGAGAGTCCTCACAACTAATTTCAGTGTGCAAACTGCACAGTAACGTTGTATCCCACGATATTAAAACATCCCAGCATCTATTTGGTTCTTTCTATTCCTCAATTGATCATCCCTCTCTGAATTGGTGTTACTTTGTTTCAAGAGTTTGATTATGATGTGAGATAAAAACAGCGGGCTTTGCTGGTAGTGTTGGTTTAGTCATTCTAAGGTCATTTGTTTATCATTTCAGATCCGTGGTTGATGGCTTTCCTTTTCTGTTACTCTTTGAAGGTACTTTCTTTCAAATACACCTCTACTCTGTGATAGTGACTCACGTCCTTGTCATTAGCACAGGAGTATATTTCATTTTTGAGTACATAGAGTAAATATCTTCAGTTCTTTTTGCGATCAACCTACCCACTGCTGGCAGAATATATCCGACGTCACCACACTCTAACCAGTTTGAACAGTACATGTGCCTGTTTTTGAATACCTCTTCTTTTTTTTAAAGGTGATATGTCAATTGTGTTCCAGAAATGTAGGTTGCTGGCAAATGACAAAATTAAAGAGAATTAGGAGAAAATGTTATATAAAATATTTATTTCAATTATTTGCTTCCATAGAATGCCAACATCTCAATAGGCCCAATGCCTACATATGCATAGATTGCACGTATTTGGACCTATTTTGTGCAAACCTAGCTCAAAAGGAACATAGCTATGTGCTTAGTAACGGGTGGGAGGGCACTTTTAGCCCATTTACATAGTGCAGGGGCTACAAAGACCCTTTTCACCACTCAGTAAAACAAATGTGTTTTCAGTCATCATAAAACCAAACCTTGGTCCGCTCTCTTTTGTCATTTAAAAGGTGTTTATACCCATATGGTATCGGTTTCATTCTTTTGACTTGCCTGATTTCCATTTGTATTACATTTTCATGTTTCTGGGTGTATGACAGTGTTAGCTGCAGTAGTGCTTGTTTCTTGTCATAACTTCAGTCTGTTCATAGTCAAGAAAGTCACTATTTTGAGACTGACAACCTCGTAAATGTTAGCAATTAATTGCAGTGATTGTATCAAAGATTGTAAATAGACACTAGTCAGAGACAGACAGGCCCAGAGGTATCTCAAGATCATTCCTTAGAAGTATGTGCCTCTTAGGGGCATATGTGCAGAAGATAAGAAACCATATGTGGTAAGAAAGCGTTCAGCTCTTTCCATGGGATCTATTTCTACAATGGAGGCAGAAGAGGCAGCGACGAAGGAGGCATAGAGGCAGAGCAAACCCTATCTGCCTAGATTTGCACCGTCACATTGATTTTCCTAAGGAAGTGATGCTGACTAGGCCTCCTAGCCCCTCGATACAATCATGGCGGCACAAATGTATGACACCACATAACTGTGAAACTGAAGTCTGGCACTCTGTTACTGTCTTCAAAGGTCTGCCACCTCCTTGTTTTCACAAATACCATGTGTGTCAGAGCCAATGTTTAGTTCGCATCTACAACAGAAATAGTCCTGACCCCCTAGCTGAGAACTATTTTAATGGATAGACAATGAATGTTTGTACAAACATTAACTTCCTTAGTTCTTTAACTTGACTAATGAACATTTTGACTGGCTGTTATACTTTTAACGTTGATATTTTTTAATTATGTGTGCAACAGATACAGTAAATTGAATTGTTCTATGCACTGAAATAATAGTTATTATTAAAATCCAACTCATTGTTACTTCCTGTATCTTTCTTGCAAAAAGGAAAGACTGAGTTGCCATTCTAATAATGCAGTCTGTGGTGGTCACTCAGCCCTTAGAGCTACTGGACCAGTTGTGGGGTTTGAAACCCGGGCAAATTACTGTTTTGGAAATACCCGTTTATAGCTCTGTCACCAAATGAATGGGAAGTGGTTTGCTCAGAAATAGACATATTTCTGCCTCTCAGCCAAGTAATATCATGTATGAGGTCAGGAATTGATGTGGTGTACATTTATTTGATGCTGTAACTTGTAATGTGTATATATGTTTATCAGGCACGACTGATAGCACTAAATGATATTTTAGCTAGTCCACCGCCAGGATTATATTGCTCGTAGCAGCACCTCAGCCAAATGAATATTCTCTGTGAGTTAGTACTTTTCCTGTCATAAAGAACTTCCTGCCTGAACAGCCATGTTTGCAGAAGCCGGAAAACCTTAGGGTGAAGTAGCAGATCTTTGCCACAGATGATTACCTTCCGCATGTGTGCTGCATTTTAGGGTTAAATCCTTGATTCGATAAACAAAGTGACAGTGACACAAACATATCAACCACTGTAATGACAAGACATCTGAATTATCCCATACATAAATATCACACTTTTAAAGTTTACTATTAGGAACTCCCATCTTTGAAATACTTTAGGATTAAATGAAATATGGACTCAAAGGTTCCAGGGAGAAAAGAAGAACAAAGAAACAAAGCTAAAAAATACTCAACAGGTCACCGAAAGATAAAAAACAGCATATATGCCCCTTCCTCGACGAAGAAGCTTCCAGCCCCTATTGTAGTTACCAAAATTCCTTATGCCTCCAACACCAGCCCGCACAGTGATGCCATCATGATTATTATTTTCATCCAGCAGCCAGGTTCAGGCTCACTACAATTAGTAACCTCTACTTGAATAGAGGGTATTTCTTCTCCTGGTGTGTCTCTTTCAGTCTCACAGGAAAGATCACAAAACTGTTAGACCCTAAGATATCAGCGATCTGAGGATCTCCAGAAGTATTCTCTTTATTTATAGTCATGTTACTCAGAACAAGGTGTAACAGAAGTCAGCCCCACTCCATATGACAACCTTTTTGCATAGTGGCCTTAATGAACAATAATCCCCATCACCTCTACTCCGTAGATTGCCATCACAATACACACACCTGACTCCCATCTCCACTTTTCATAAAAGGGAGACTCTATACCCCGTTACCAGTCTTTCATTTTTGTAGTGTCTTCCCCAGCCTGGGAACCCGCCAATGACTACACCACTCACAGAGGTGTAAATCACACTTCTTTGTTCCTATGCGTACCTGTGAACTTCAGCATTTTAAACCAAGCTTTCCTTACATTCCATTCCAGCGATTATGTCACACTGCTACAGAATCTATTCGTAGCCAAAAGGGTTCCGCTATAAAACGTGCAAGACACTACGCCTCCCTCTCTGTTAAATGAAAAATATATCTTTTTTAAATCAATATGTACAGCCATATCTCTTTGTTAAATCTTCTTGGCGCTTTCATCATGCAACCCGATGTGGTTACTGGAAGCTGTGAGCTGTCCACTTCAGCATCAGAGATTGATAAAGATGGTGAAGAAATAACAGTTGTCACTGAGGGCCTCATTACGACTTTGGCGGGCGGCAAACCCATTCCTCCATCAGGCCACCTGTGCGGCCCGAACACCACTGGCCTTTTTATGAGTTCACCGCAGGGCCAGTGGGCCCTGTGGGCCAGTGGGCGGAAACAGCCCCTGGCCCTGTGGTGAACAGGGCCTTAACATTGAGGCCGGCTCCTAATGGAGCCAGCGCCAATGTGGCGGTGCGGTGGCTGCAGCAGCACCCGTCGTGCATTCCACTGCTCGTAATTTGGTATCTGACTCTGGTAACAGACTTCCCAGGGTGAAGGGCAGTCACCATGTGTCCTTTGGTAGACACCACGTGGAATGGTTCAGCATTATAT
Source organism: Pleurodeles waltl (assembly GCF_031143425.1). Classification (NCBI taxonomy): domain Eukaryota; kingdom Metazoa; phylum Chordata; class Amphibia; order Caudata; family Salamandridae; genus Pleurodeles; species Pleurodeles waltl. Next base: position 889,569,819 of record NC_090442.1, on the reverse strand, counting down.
TCATTTTCTTTTGAGCATCTGTCTGATGATCACCAAATTGCCTTTTTTAAATGTGATGTCCTTTGCATGTCGCCTCTTGTCAGCGTGAGCTTTAATTTTCTGCTTGCTAACTAAGTCCCCCATATGAATCATGTTCTCACTCTGGTCTCTTTTGGCGGTCCATTGAGGAAACTTGGTTGTCATTGCTCTCCCAAACATCAAAGTCACGGGGCTTTCTCATGTGGTTGAGCGAGGTGCTGAACGATAAGCTCATAGAGTAGAATTTAGCACTGTTTTCAAACTGACCTTCTCAAAAGTTGCCTGCTGTACTGCTTTCACTAGCGTACCTATAAAATGATCAGGAAGTCCATTGGCCTGCTGCCACAAAGTTGTACTGTTTTGATGCTTTATGTTCAGATACTCCAAGAATTCTTTGAATTCTTTACAGTTAAAAGGTGGGTCATTTTCAGACTTCGCAATGGCTGAAATACCTTGTATTGCAAAGATGCCATCAAGTTTTTCAATGACTCGTTCACAAGTTGTAGATGAGAGATCTTCAACTAAAGGGAACTGTGAGTATTCATCAACAATCTGCATCAGGTGATGCCTATATTGTCCAGTGGATCAAAGAAGTCAATAGCTATTCTCTCCCAGGCATGCTTAGGAAGTTCTGACATGTTCATTGTATGTTGAGTAACATTGGTAGAAAGGCATCTGCAAATATCAAGGCCTTGAGTTTTTTCCAACTCTTTCATCTAAGTACGGAAACAAAACTCGGTCTCTGAGAGCTCTTTTTGTGGCAGCGATATCATGAAGTCACTCGTGAGCCACTTCAATTACTTTCTGTCGTAGACTCTCTAGAATCGAGATTCCCGGCCCTCGTAGTATGATTCCTTCTTGAGTTATGGACAATTCATCCTTTGCGTTTTTGTATTTTTGATATTCACTGTCATAGGGGAGAGGATGAATGTGTCAGTTCCATGACTGATGTGTAATTATGTCCTTCAACTTCAGCATGTCACTTTCATGGCTGGCAGCAACGATAATCTGGGATAATGAAATGGCAGCTGGAGTACTTGACTTGACAATGAAATTAATGTAGGCTTCAGCCGTCTTGAATGGAGATTTTTGACCTTGTAAAGGTAATCTTGAAAAGCAGTTATCAGGATTCTGAACCTTTCCTGGATGATGCACAATTGTGTAATTGAATAATTGTACCCTGCATCACTGAGTAAATGGCATACTTGTGTGAGAGTTCTGTTGTGTAGCTCTGAGAACTAATATGTCATTACTGTAATTGAGCATATTCACAATAGGCACATCAAATGATGTCTTGGAAAAGGTCTGCAGCTGGTGACACACCAAAACTAAGACTTTTTTTTCTCGAAACAAGCCAACATGTATAGTAAAGCTTGTAATATTCCTGCAACTTTCTTCAAGTTCCAACTGATGATAACCTTCATTTAAATCAAGGTGAGAAAAGATTTTTACACTATTCAGTTGCATTATCATGTCAGCAATGTGTGCACCTTGATGTCGTTCTCATTCAGTTGCCTTGTTTGCCTGATGCATGTCAATGCAGATGCATACAGCTCCTTCACTGTCCTTTTAGGGCACTAATACAATGGGAGAAACCCATGGTGTTGGACCAGTGGAATGCTCAATAGTGTCATGTTTAAGGAGTAATTCAAGTTCTTTTTGACAGCTTATTGTATATGAAAGCAATGTGTTTTTGTTTGTGAGCAATAGGACAAACATCTTCATTAATATGCAGTTTTACTTTCATAGTCTTAAGCTTTCCTAAACCATGAAACAACAAAGGAAATTTACATATTTTGTGCTGAGCATTCATGTTGTAATCCACAGAAATCAGTCCCATATCAGCAGCCACAGTGAAACGGAGTAAATAGGCACGTGAAGCTGCACCCTGAAGCACATGGATCAGTTCTTGTACCTTTCTTTTTATGTTTCACTGTCACTACAAATGAACCTTTACTTTTCATGGGAGTTGATGCAGCCCAAGTATACACTTTGGCCTTTGATGGTGTACGGCATAAGCCACGGTAAAGTAGATAGTTCATTGTATTTATTTTCAGGCATTATGTTTATCAATGCACCACTGTCGATAATGAAAGTACTGACCAACCATTTATTTTCAATGTAATCTTTGGACAGTGTTGTATGACTTGGCTGCTTTGGCATGATGACTTTTCAATGACTGACATTTTTCTTTGAATGCAACCAGTTCAACATGTGCACGTTTTGCTAAGGTAAACATAAACATGGGAGTCACTTTATTCACTTTCACTTTGATACTGAAATGGGAAAACTGTTTGCTGATAATTTAGGTGACAATTTACTTTGTTTAGTGTCATTTTGCCTCCACTGATGTTACCCCTTGGCCTTCTACGAAGTAAAGCAAGGCATTCAACTTCTTATAAAATATTTCAGGAGCAGCTTCTCTGGATTGGCCTGCATGAAGCTTTAATCTAAAAAAAATACACAAAGAGTCTGGAATATAATTGGGGAGAAATGCAGAAAAGATTGGTGGCCAATCCTACCACTCTTTGCAACAGAGTGGGTGGACTGTCTAACAAATCTGTATGATTATGGCACTCCCAATAACTCTGAGATTATTTTGTCTAAGAACTTTCATTCTAATAACGAGTAAAGGCTACTCACGGCAAAACAAATTAAAGTGTTTCATTTAAGCGCTAGATCATCAAGGATAATGGGACCTGATGAAACCCCCATACAAATTATAAAAAGGGATGCTATCTTTTGGTCATTGTTTCTTTTTCTGCTATTCTCTTATTGTTAACACTATGGAGAAATTATAACTGCCTGGACCAGTAGTTTTTTAAAGAGGGTTATTACTGTCTCTCTAGTAATTATAGGCCGATAGCACTGTGAGGTGTAGAAAGGAAAATATTTTAGAACACCTCCAATGCTGGGCAACTGACAATACCAGTACAGCAAGCAGGTTTTAAAGTGAACATTAGATAATATTGCTATACTACAAACAGTTATTGAAAAATATGTAGTTACAGAAAGTCAATTTTCTTTATTCAGCCGTTAAAGATTTTTCTACAGCCTTTGATCATGCACATAGATACAATCTATGGACAAAATGATAATTTTAGGGATTCCTTATAAATAGCTGCAAATTGTTAAAGCACTCCATACTTCTAGTTGGTGCCAGGTGTTGCATGGAGGCGGACAGGGTCTTTCCACAAGCATTTCATCAGAAAAGGGTTGCTTACTTGCACCTTTATTGTTTTCCCATTGTATGTATGACTTACCTTCTGTTCTCTGTGCATCTGCTGGATGCACTCCAAAGTCCAGGTGGTTGATAAATACATCTAAAAGTAAAAATCCTCATATTCAAAGGAAGGATGGAGCAGAAGTAAGTAAAATGTGGTCCCTAGGAAATGGAACCCTGGCAATTGTTAAAACTTATCCTTACTTTGGAAACATTTTCACATCTAATTGAAAAAATAAACATGGTATATTGCAGTTGTCTAAAAAAGCAATATCCCATTCCCATGTCTACAACCCTTTTTTAGTTCACTTGATTGTAGACATCTACTAACACTGTATCATATTATTTATGCAATGGAAACTATTAGTATTAGTAATGGTTTTTCTATGAATTCAACTGAAGGGAAAACATTTGCAGGAACAGTGCTTATTGAATTCGATGACAGCCACTCAGGCAAGTAGTTTGGATGTTGGGCTGAACAGTGTCTTTGTGGCCAATTTGGCAGCAGTTCTATGCTGGGGTTTTCAGCTGATCCACTGTGGGAAACATTTGCTGAGGAAACTGCTGCTTGTAGAAATTAACCAGAAAGGAGGGGACCCATGTTTGGAAAATAAAGTTTTCACAGGCCATGGAATTGTTCAGTATATCACAGGCCCTCCTTGAATCTATTACAATATCACAACTAAAATCCCAGTGAAATATACTTTTGTCCATTTTCAGCTTGAAATTAGACACTGAACTTTGTTTACATAAAGATAAATATAAATGTGTTATTTCTTATGGTGCTTTGCTGCTCTCTCGCTATCAAGCAATGCAGTGCAGCAAATGTGGCTGTTGCGCTGCATTCCAGGACACCTTTCTTAATCTGGCCCTACATGTCAATAATTTTTTAAACCCCTTTTAAAAAAATGAGCATGCATTCAGTAGAAAAGGTTTGATTACTCATTTCCCCTTAAAATGAAACTATAAGTTAAAAAAAAAAAAAGATTTTTTAAAAGCTTTCTATTCATAGAGTGAAATTAAATTTATTGTTGTGATAGTATTGATGTAATTATTTATGTGTTCTTTTTCTTACTTATAGATCTCTGTAGAGTTCCAGAACAACAAATGAAAAAAAATACCTGCTACCTCTAATTTCAACCAGATCCTCTATTGGGACTATTACTTTTTATTGTCACCAAGCCCTGGAACTCCTTGCCAATTTCCATTCACTCCACTAAGTTATGTTTTTCATTTTCACACATAAAGGACAGTATTTTGTTATACTTCTTTTGTCACTAGTAAATAGACCCTCCTGTGCTTCTCACCGTTTTAAAGTTTCGCCTGAACAGTGCACGTGTGTTGTCAGTAAAATCTGTTGTTAGACAAAAAACTGAAAACAGGCTTGGAATCCACTCTTGTTGGATGGACTACTTCTTCACAAATGTGGCAAATATCCCATTCGCAGGATAGTTGCCACATTTATAACCAAGTATTCTGTCTTTCAAACTGTAAATAACACCCTGAAAGTGCCATGGATCAATATGATAATGATATACAACTCTACTTACGAATAGTCTCTAAACACAATACTATAACCCTGATAACAAATCTAGAAATAATTTCAAAGATGGCTATCCAGTCTCTTCCAGAAACTCAGCCTATCCAAAACAGAGCTGCTACTCATTTAGGGCCAGATGTAGGAAACGATTTGCGACTCGCAAACGGCAAAAATATGCCGTTTGCGAGTCGCAAATGTGAGTTTCCTATGCAGAAATGCATTTTGCGAGTCGGGACCGACTCGCAAAATGCATTTCCGACTCGCAAATAGGAAGGGGTGTTCCCTTCCTATTTGCGAGTCTGAGTGGGATGCAATACCATTTGCGACCGCGTACGCGGTCGCAAATCGTATCGCAGTTACCATCCACTTGAAGTGGATGGTAACCCACTCGCAAATTGGAAGGGGTCCCCATGGGACCCCTTCCAGTTTGTGAATGGACCCCAAACATTTTTTTCAGGGCAGGTAGTGGTCCAAGGGACCACTGCCTGCCCTGAAAAAAAAACGAAACTAAAGGTTTCGTTTTTTTTTAAGTGCAGCTCGTTTTCCTTTAAGGAAAACGGGCTACACTTAAAAAAAAAAAAACTGCTTTATTTAAAGCAGTCACGAACACGGAGGTCTGCTGACTACAGCAGGCCTCCATGTTTGCGAGTGCCTTGACTCGCTATGGGGCCGCAATTTGCGACCCACCTCATGAATATTCATGAGGTGGGTCATTGGGACCCCATAGCGAGTCGCAGTCGGTGTCTGAGACACCGTACTGCATAACATTTTGCGAGTTGCAAATAGCGAGTCGCTATGACTCGCTATTTGCAAGTCGCAAAATGTTTTGTTTCTACATCTGGCCCTTAATCGTCTCCACCAACATCCAGGTCCATAGCTGGATCTCGGGTTTCAGCCCACCTTGTGTCTTACCCAAATTGGTTGAAATTCTAAATCCCTCAGTTCATCCTCAGTGAAAAAGTATCCCTTAAAAGTCATATAAACCAATTGAAAGCTTCAAGCTCCTGTCACCTGAACAAGAATTATTAACATTAGTACAGGTACTAATTTAATAAAAAATTACTCACTGGACAACCTCTTAGTGTGAAATAGTTTTATGTTATGCTGATTCCCTAATAGTTTTGAAATTTTTGAGGTAGGATGCGTTCCTCCTGACTTTGGTGCTGGATGGATATATATTCAAGGTGGCATTCTGAATGTCACTGTATGCAGTAATAAATGCACTCTCTTTTATGTTTTTAATAAAAATATTCAAGTGCATGCTTGATAGCTTGAAAATGGGACATGGTATAAGCAATTGCATACAACTCCAAATTGCCTTATGATGTGGATAAGGAGTTTGGGAACTCCCCCACTGTTATATTATATTAATGCCTTTGTGATTCGAGGCACTATTTATTTTTTACAGTATTCATGGCTCAATAATTAGAAACCAGCACTTGGAAATGTCATTTAGAAGAAGAAAGGTAAAAGTCAGATACATAAGCAATCAGTGAGTGGAGTATACCTCAGCCTTCAATACTTCAAGTTATTTCAGAAACAGGAGATCGACCTATTTTTATTAGGTCAATCTGCCCCCAAGGGGGGCAGAAACCACTAGACACCAGGGATTTTTTTTTGTTTTATGGCAGTTTCACGCAAGGGGAGCGACCCCTTAGGCAAGGGTCGCTCCTCTCGGGGGCAAATTTATTTTAGGCCATTCCTGCCCCCCTTGGGGACAGATCGGCCTACTTCTATTATGGCAATCTGCCACCACTTAGGCACCAGGGATTGGTGTGTGTGTGTTTTGTTTAGGGGGACAGCCTCTTGGGCAAGGGTCGCTCCCCAGGGGGGCACATTACTATTGGCCACTATCGGCCCTATTTTGCAAGGCCCATCTGCCCCCAAGGAGGAGAGATAGCCCACCAGATACCGGGGAAGTTTTATTTTTTTATTTTTTAAAGAGTGTGGGGGCATGGCCATACTCCCACCCCAAATACAAGGGGACAAAGTTTGTCTGCCCACCGGTGGGCAGATGGGGCAATTACCCCCGATCCACTCCCCGGGGGGAGGGGAGAGAAAGCCTACTAGATGCCAGGGAATTAAAAAAAAAAAATTGTGGGGTGGTGGCTACCAACCAGTATGGGCAGGGATTATACCCCCACCCCAAATGAAGGGGGTAACTGTCTTTCAGCAATCCGCCAACACACCAAAACATCTTATCCCACGGCAAGCAAGAGGACATTTGATTATTTTGTGTTTTGGTTTTACATTTGGGCCATGAGAGCTTGTCTAACTCTCAAAATCGTCCCACCTGGAATGGTGAGGGCTGGACTTTGGGACTCTGCCATGTAGAACAATCTTCGAGAGCTAGACACATCTGAAAACTAAACATCTGGGTGAGTCCAGGGTGGTGTGCTTCACATGCACCCACACCATTTTCTTACCCACAATGTACTGCAAACCTCCAACTATGCTTTAAATCACACATTTTTACCACATTTTTGTGATGAAACCTTCCGGAATCTGCATCTACACTGATATAAATTTTGCCCCACTTGGCAGCCTAAAAACATTTTTTTTTCAAACTGCCTTTTTGGACCCGCTTTGGTTCCCCCTCAATTTTGATCTGTTTTTGGCTCTTCCCTGTCCCTACACAAGTAAGGTATCATTTTTATTGGGAGACTGAGGGGAACATTGGGTAGTAGGAAATTTGTGTTGGTGCAGATATCCCACACAGAAATGTGGGAAAATGTAATTTTTTAACTAAATCTGAGGTTAGCTGAGGATTCTGGGTAAGAAAACACTGGGAGATCCACGCAAGTCACACCTGCCTGGACTCCCTCGGTATCTAGTTTTCAGGAATGTCTGGGTTTGGTAGGTTTCCCTAGATGGCTGCTGAGCCTAGGACCAAAAACGCAGGTCCCCCCTCCTGCAAATACGGGTTGTTTTGTATTTGATAATTTTGATGTGTCCATGTAGTGTTTTGGGGCATTTCCTGTTGTGGGCACTAGGCCTACCCACACAAGGGAGGTACCATTTTTATCAGGACACCTGGGAAAATGCTCAGTAGAAGAAAATTTGTGGCTCCTATCAGATTCCAGAACTTTCTATCACCGAAATGTAAGGAAAAAGTGTTTTTGTTGCCAAATTTTAAGGTTTGCAGAGGATTCTGGGTATCAGAACCTGGTGAGAGTGCCACAGCTTAACTTATCCTGGGTTCCCCTAGGTGTCTAGTTCTAAAAAATGCACAGGTTTGGTAGGTTTCCCTAGATGCCAGGTGAGTAAAGGCCAAAATCCACAGCTAGGCACTTTGCAAAAAACAGGTGTTTTCTTTGGGAAAATGTGATGTGTCCATGTTGTATTTTGGGACATTTCCTGTCGCTGGCACTAGGCGTACCCACACAAGTGAAATACCATTTTTATTGGAAGACTTGGGGCAATGCTGTGTGGAAGGAAATTTGTGGCTCCGCTCAGATTCCAGAACTTTCCATCACGGAAATGTGAGCAGAAATTGTTTTTTTTGGCCAACTTTTGAGGTTTGCAAAGGATTCTGGATAACAGAACCTGGTGAGAGCCCCAGAAGTCATCCCATTCTGAATTCCCCTTTTAAAAAATGTATAGGTTTGCTAGGTTTCCCTAGGTGCCAGCTGAGCTAAAGGCCAAAATCCAGAGTTAGGCACTTTCCAAAAAACACGTCAGACTTTAATGTAAAAATGTGATGTGTCCATGTTGTGTTTCCTGATGGGGCATTAGGCCTACCCACGCAAGTGAGGTACCATTTTTATCAGGAGACTTGGGAAAACACAGAATAGAAGAACAGTGTTATTGTCCCTTGTTTTTCTCTACATTTTTTCCTTCCAAATGTAAGACAATGTGTAAAAAAGAAGACTATTTGAGAAATGCCCTGTAATTCACATGCTGGTATAGTATGGCGACCCCGGAATTCAGAGATGCGCAGAAAAATACTGTTTCTGAACACCTTATCTTATGCCCATTATGGAAATACAACGATTTCCTTGATACCTATTTTTCCCTCTTTATATTTCACCAAATGAATTGCTGTATACCTGGTATACAATGAAAACCCATTATGAGGGGCAGCTCCTTTATTGGTTCTGGGTACCTAGGTGTATTGATGAACCTACAAGCCCTATATATCCCCACAACCAGAAGAGTCCAGCAGACGTAACGGTATATTGCTTTTGAAAATCTGACATCACAGGAAAAAGTTACAGAGTAAACGTGGAGACAAATGGCAGTTTTTTCACCTCAATTTCAATATTGTTTTATTTCAGCTATATTTCTGTAGGAAAACCTTGTAGGACCTACAGAAATGACCCCCTTGCTGAATTCAGAATTTTGTCTAGGGTTTAGAAATGTTTAGCTCTCCAGGATCCAGTATTGGTTTCACACCCATTTCTGTCACTAACTGGAAGGATGCTAAAAGCACAAAAAATAGTAAAAATGTGGTGTGTCCCAGTAAAATGCCAAAGTGTGTTGAAAAATGTGTTTTTCTGATTCAAGTCTGCCTGTTCCTGAAAGCTGGGAAGATGGTGATTTTAGCACCACAAACACTTTGTTGATGCCATTTTCAGGGGGAAAAAAACCACAAGCCTTCATCTGCAGCCATTTTTTTCCCATTTTTTGCTTTAAAACGAAATCTTTTTTGGATAATTTCTTGGTGCCCTCCAGGGGGACCCACAAACTCTAGAATCCCTAGGATAGTGGAAAAAAGGGCTGGAAATTTGTCGTGGGTAGCTTATGTGGGAAAAAAAGTTATGAGGGCCTAGGAGCGAGCTGCCCCAAATAGCCAAAAAGAAGGCCTGACACCTGAGGGGGGAAAGGCCTAGAAGCAAGGGGGTTAAGGAAGTTATGGCAGGAGTGGGTCCCTTGACAGCACAGATACCCTAGGCAGACAGGTGGGATCTCTAAGTAGGGAGGATGGTTCTCTGCCTCTGGAAAATCAGTTGGACCATTCACAAGATTCCATATTGCCCCAAAATATTTCTGCTTTAGTGTCCCCACCTGAATTTCATCAGAATAACGTCATTTCTTTGCAACATATGAGGGATCCCAGGAGATGCTATGCTTCCCGACACATGCTCTTAGCTCAGTGTGTAAGATTAACTTGATTCTGATTTCTACCAGTTGTAATAAAGTATAGTTCTCATTTAAAAATGTTTGCAAAAAAGCAATCCTCTTGAAGAATTAAAAGAAAAATCTTTAGTGTGACTAAATGACCAAGATGTGCAAGCAAAGATCAAGCACCTTCTGAAAAAAAGCTGCAAAATGAAAATCTGCACATTCCAATCTTTCTGAAGAGAAATATTATCATCACCAAGCTACACAACCGCAAAATAACAGCACAACAGACACCTACATGCTCACTGTTATGCCTACCTAAGTTGTAAATAATGTATTTGTTTATAAGTGTTTACAACGGTCTTTTGAAGTTTCTCTCAGAGCATTTCATCTCCTTTCTGGAAGAGGACTCTACCAATGAGCTGTATGAATCCCAAGTTTAAAATTTCAACCTCCATTCAAGCAATGTAGAATCAGCAATGTGGCACTCCCTGGGCTGCAGGTTTACGTGCTTCCCCCAGCATACCCCGCCACACTGGTACATGTCACAACCCTGGGAGAGCTGTAAATGGCCATCTTGAAAAGGAAAGCCACAGGTCTGTTTTTTTGCACTGGGTGAGCAATCAGTACATTAAGCTGAGAAGAACACATGTCAATCAATGACTGCACCTAAAAATCTGAAATTCTGGCAGCCAGTACCAATGTAATCCACCGACAGTAACGAATCAAGGTCAATTACTGCAGATAGCAAAGCAGGACAGTCAGTAAAGTGGTAGGCTAAACTGGTGTGATGGAGACATAGGCCCTCATTCTGACCTTGGCGGTCGGCGGAGAGGCGGCGGTCGGACCGCGAACAGACCGGCGGTATTAAAAATGGCATTCTGACCGCGGCGGTCACCGCCGCGACCGACCGCCACTTCCCCACTCCGACAGCCACGGCGGTCATGACCGACGGGCTGGAGTCTGCGCACTCCGGTCCGGCGGTCGACCCAAGACCGCCAACGGTATCATGACCCTGCTTACCGCCGCGGTTTCTGGCGTTCGGGAACCGCCATGCGAACCATGGCGGTAGGCACTATCGGGGCCAGGGAATTCCTTCCCTGGCACTGATAGGGGTCTCCCCCACCCCCCACTGCCCCCCCGAGTCCTCCCCCCACACCCTCCACCCCCCTGCCACCCCCCGGAGGTGGTACAAACCCCCTCCCCACCCCCACCCCGACATGCACATACACGCACCCCGACATGCACACACCCCCAACATGCACATATACACACCCCCTACACAACGGGGACACATACCCGCACACATACATGCCGACATGCGCACCCGCCGAACTACACACATTGCCCATAGGCACAGCAGCACTCCCCGCCCGCATGCACGCACTCACACACCCCCTCTACACACTCACACGCACACCCCCATGCACGCACACATCACACAACACCCCCCCACCCCCTCCCCTCACGGACGATCAACTTACCTTGTGCGTTGGTCCTCCGGGAGGCGACGGGAGCCATAGGGACGTGACCGCCAACAGAAGACCGCCAACAGAAGACCGCCACACAGAAATGTGGGTCGTAATTCTGGGGGCGGTGTTCAGCTGGCGTGGCGGTGGAGGTTGACCAGTCTCCACTTTCCCGCCGACCGCCAGTGTGGCTGCTGGCGGTATTCCGGCGGAACGCTCCCAGCGGTCGGAATACGCGCAGCGGCATACCGCCGCGGTCGGCGGTCTTTACCGCAGCGGTAACTCGGCGGTCTTGCGAAAAGACCGCCAAGGTCAGAATGAGGGCCATAATGCCTTTCTATCAATGTTTTTCTATTTTGTTTTGCAGTTGTAGTCCCGTAAGAATGTATTTTAGCATTTTCTCATGGAAGATGCATTTCCACCACAAACGTAGTACATAACGTCAACGTGGTGCCTCAGATTCAAGGTGGTGGTTACAATGATGTTGATGGGAGTAACTATGAGGAATGGCAAACACAACAACACTATATTAAGTATGATAGAGATTTTATTGTTCTTGTACAAGATACTATACAGATGGCTGAGGTTTGAGGTCAAGGGTTGTAATGAAGTGTGGTCTTTGTCAGGAAAGGTCAGTCAAGAAGGTTCTCAAGACTCACGAGATGAGGAATGGAGAATAAACTCAAAGTTAGTAGGAAAATTAATTCCAATAGAGGAGCGCTAGTGGCACCGGAACAATATACTGCTCAACCACAAGTGTGGGCTTTCCACAATGTCTCTGATGCCTTATGTGAGAAGAAACATGCAGGTGTTCACCAGATTCATCACTCAAGTTTCATCAGTGTGAGGGCTAAACAGAGACTTTTGAAGTTGGACTAAAATACTTAGCTTACCTTCAAATGCCTCTGTTTGAAGCCACACCGCCGTAATCGCTGCCCAATAATCAGCTCCCTATTAGATTTCCGGGTTTCTCTGTGTCTTCCCCTGCTACTGAATAGGGCATTTGGTGGTTCAGTTTGGGTGAGGTGAGGGTACCTCCCCAAGGTAAACTGCTTCCAACTTACACAAAATAGGATTTGGCATAGCATCGATCTCTCTTCTACATCCCAAAACTGCTTACGTTTTTGATCAGCACCCTGTTGCTTCCTAAGAAGTTTCATGCTATTCAAGTACCCATACATACATTAGGATAAACCATTGAAACATTATCAAAATAAACCAGTATTGTTTGAGTCTATCTTTCATTGTTCCCTCACAGCTTTGATATGAGCCTGGTGCTCTTCCTTTGCTTGACCTCTGCTCATACTGATCGACCCCTTCATAAATTTGTGTTTACATTCTCAGGTTCTGCCACCAGTGCAGAAATAAAAGCGAACGAGACGGAACACGTTTGTTCATGGGTCGCGCTTCCTTTTCTAGGTTATTGAGTTTTACATCCACATTAAATAACACAAGAATCCAATTTGTCAGACACAGCACTTTTATGGCTTCTAGTCAAGTGGAATTCACTCGCTCCGTCGCTCCCTTTCTCCCTCTCTCACTCATTCATGGTATTTATGGCTAGCTATTGAATTTATTGCCCTGACAGTCCTCTGTTTATGTAAGAATAGTGTTTTATAGCATTCTAAAACCTGCAAACGTTGTGCAAGAATACAGGATAAAAAAGTAGCAACCTTGCCAGGAACACTTTTCTTTCCTGTTTTTTTTTTTTATTTCCTTTTCAACATTCTGTAGCCAATTACAGCCAGGTCTATTTTCAGACTTTCAACTTTTAACTAAGGCGCTGGACTCTGCCTGCACCTGTTTTTGCCTGACCAGTTCTGCCTGCTGCTTGCTGGGGTGGGACTACAACCCCCAGCAGGCAGTAGGCCTGCCTGTAACCTTTCCTCCTCCCTTGAGGAGGGAGGAGAAAAGGCTCTTTCATTCTATGAAGCGTTTTTTTTGGCCCGCAATGTGTGTCCGGGCCAACACCGGGCCCGTCTTCACTCGTCATCAACCGTAAGAGGTCGGGCCAGGCCTCCCCTCGTGGACCTCCTAAAAAACATCCTATTTGGCATCATCATATTGGCTTCTCTGCAGGGTTGAAAAATCTAAGGTACTGTTGGGGGTTACTTTTCCTTGTGTGACTTGCCTGACTTGCCCCCTTCTGGAAAATGGGAAGTGAAAGGCAGCTCCTGATGTAGCTACCTTACCCCGCACCACCATTGACAGTTTTTTAGTAAGGGTGGTGGATGTTATAACTAAGAAAATTTATCTGGCCGAGGATAGGCTTTTTCTGACTTCGGAATGGCTGAATGGTTCCCTTCCAGCCTTGGCTACCTGTCCACCTGAATGTTATTCTGAGAATGTTGCACAAGGATCTTCTGGGCCAGGTTCCTCTTGAGGATCTCCCCCGCGGGGTGGACTCAGTCAGACTTCTTCTGCCCTTGTGGCAGGGGAGGGCTCTCTGATAAGACTGGCTGCTCATGCATCATTTCCCCCTCAACCTCGTGTGGCCAAGAGATGTAAAGGTGTAGGTAGCGCCAAAAGTTCTCACCCTAGGGTTACTGGACCGCGCTCCAACAAAAAACAGCCCGAGCCAAAGGAGAGCACATCGGAGCTAGTGGTACCTCCTGGAGATCTCTGGGACAGTTAGTGTGGGCAGTTGGGTAATTTATTAGATGCGAAGCTTCGCCCTATACTTCAGTGCCTCTGCTGTCGAGTCACTACTCTCTAGCAAACTAGATGGGTGGGCTATTTACTACCAGCTCACTTAGGTAGTGTTAATGTGCTCATGCTTGCATGAGTAGCCATGTGGGTGAGGCGAATGAGATTGGGGGGTATGGCCTCACTTTTTTGCCCACTACGAGGCCTAATAACCCACTACTTCCCACTCACCTGGTCCATCTTTCAGAGCAGAAGTTTCTACAGAAGCTGCTGATAAGAGGGTTGGGAGGTTGGAGACGGAAGTGGGGTTGAATTCACATGAGCCCCTCTTTCTGTGATAAATTTGCCACCAGCATGCTGTCTGTTTTTGGCAGCCTTGGCCGATGTGCCTTTTCTTGCAGATGGAGTACATGAGAATTTCCTGGAACTTAAAAATAAGACAGTACATTGGCTTGGTAAACATGTTGTCTCCCTTTGTAACCTCCTTGAGGAAGTTATCTTTGTGAAAAGGGTTGGGGTGATTGGGCCATTGCTGTGAAGTTCCCAGGAAGATTGTGCTTTTATACATATTCGTAGACCCAATGTGGAGGAGGAAATTCTCTCTCGAGCAGGGCTAGGTTTGGAGTATGTTGTCCTTATAAAGATTCTCCCCATGGGTATTTTTATAAACGTACTGCCCCTCCTCCGTATGTTGGGGGCAGCCTATCAGTCATCTCCTAGGTCGCGATTCAGGAGCCATTTCCTGGTGGGAACCAGTATGGTTTTCTTGCCGGGTGAGTTGATAACAATTGACTTGATTTTTCCTAAACAAAAGTTGATACTTATGAGGCCAGCCCGGCGGGGGAAGCAAGGAGGTCGTCCCTGCAATATGCATACAGCCCCCTTTTAAATCAGATGTGTCCTGACTAAGTGCTGCAGGTTGCCTGCCACCATTAGGGTGGGCTATAGTTCACCTTCCCACTGAACGTGTCTAAAGTCTGTGTGAGCCCCGACCTGAGTTGTCAAATTTCTTAATGCGCGTCCCAGTCAGAGAGGGGAAGGGGTAAATATACTGATTAATGACCTGGGCAAGAGTTCCCCCATCAAAATTATTAGTTGGAATATTGCGGGTGTTGGTCCCAAGCTGAATGACTTGGAATGGGTAACTTTTATTAAGAGTTTCATATAATTTTGCTCCAGGAGACGTGGTCTTGTGGGATTATCACCTTTGACGGATGTGTCTTTTATAGTATCCGTGCATCTTTATCTGATGTTGGGAGGGCAAAGGGGGGTTTGGTGGCATGGTTTAAGTCGAGTCTGGGGTGTAGAATTACCCCTTAGTTATGGGGGAGGTGTTTATACAAGCCTTCCGGACAAGGTGGGCATGTAGAACTGTCACCTATATGATAAATGTTTACATTAATGATTTTTCCAGCACGGGCAACAGAGTTTTGGGCAGTTTGGTTTCCTGCACTGATGATTTTGCTGAGAAGCGTGTTTCTTCCTTTGGCCCCTTTAATTTAATTTATTTCTGGCAGGGGACTTCAATGCTAAGTTCAGTTCTTTGTTGCCCTCAGCTTCCCCAACCCTCTGGTTTCATGTGGAGGAAGATGAGTGTGGAAGTGGCAGCATTATGGACCCCAGAGGGCATACTTTATACTATTTTTTTTACTTGCTCATAATTAGGTTAGTGCTATTCCAGTTCATGCTTTTTCCAATACCCCCACATTTACAGTGCTAGGGGGGGCTCGGTAATTGATGATATCTTTATATCTAATGGTATGAGGCACCTGGTAGCAGAGTGGAGGATGATCCATACTTTATATAGTGATCACAATCCCTTAGCCCTGCTTGCTTCCGGCTGATCTCCCGCCTTGATTAAGTTACAAAACAAATTCAGTCCTGGACTGTTTGATAGATTGGATTGTTAGCAATAAAATCATCTCAACAGTCCAGTTTGGGGTTACAAAAGGTCTAGGAACCACAGAACAATGCTTAAAATGACATCTGGGGATTGCCAAGTATAGGCTTGCTAAGGGATCCTCTCTGCAATTGGCCTCTATGGACCTAACTAGCGCTTTCGATTGTGTAAATCTTTCAAGGCTATGGGGTATTTTAACCTCCCTTGGTGTGGAGGCTGACCTTGTTGCCTTCTTTTGTCACCTTCACTGGGATTTGAAAGCTTCAGTCAGATTTGGAAGTAATAAAGTATGCACATCCACTTTTGCAGTTAAGCAAGTCAACACCAGGGGTGCATTCTTGCCCTGATTCGGTTTCTACTGTATATTAATAGGCTAGGGCAGACCCTGGTTGATGTGGGGGCTGATGTATTAGTTGTGAGTAATAGTCCATTGCCGGCTCTCCTTTTTGCAGAGGACTCTGAGCTATTGGCTCGAACTGCCAATGGCCTTCAACGATTGATTACATCTTTTGTTGAGTCCATGGAAGAGCTGGATTTGTGGACTAACCTCTCTAAGACACTAATTATGGTATGTTGGCCGAAAAACAATAAAGGACGCCCCATTTATATAAATGGTATAACTATTGTGAGAGTAAGCCAATTCTTCTATTTGGGGGTTATGTTTGATGAAGCCTGTTCCTGGGCCCCATGTTTCTCAAATATGGTCACTTGTTACTCCAGTGCAGTTGAGACCATCTTCTTCTTGGCTAGTACCTTGGGGGGAAAACGATTATCCCTATCCCTAAAATTTATAGGAGAAAGTGCCTCCTCTCCAGTAGCGACTGCTGCCAGGAGGGGGAGGCGGGGACAGAGCGCGGAGCTGGTGGCCTGGTGAAGCAATAAAAAAATGTAAATAAACGTACCTGCCGCCTTAGTGCTCCATCACTCCTGCCGCATTGATTCTTCTTCTCTACTTCCTCCCCTCCCCAACCAAACCCATCGCTTATCCCATGCTGTTACCAGCATGAGAGAATCATTTGAATTGGCCTGAGCGGGCAATAATGCCGCTCAAAGAGGGAGTGGAGCCTGCGCTTGGTCTCTCCACCCAGCTGTGCAACACAGCCCTGTGGAGAGTTCTAAGTGTGCATGTCAGTTTGGCCAGCCTCGGACAGCTAGCCAAACTGAGGTGCGCACTTAGCAGGGCACATACCACTCCTCCCTGGTGACATTAGGGTGGCTGCCCCCGCTCTAAATAAAGCAGAAAAATAAAGTGATAATAAAATATTTTTATTATCACTTTATCTTTCTGCTTTTAGTTGCGGGTGATGCTTCTCTGCCATAGCGGAGGGGCCTCCCCTGCCTCCTTACTTTATGGTGCCTGGATTTGGGGATATAGGGATTTAGCAAGAACACAGGTAAAAGAGAAAAGGGTTTATTGGCAGTTGCTGGGTGTTCCCCAATCCACTCCCCACTTTATAGCCCGCCAGAAGGTTGGTCTTGATCTTGAGTTTGTGGAGGATCAAATTAGCCTTGCTCCTCTAATACTATGGTGTCCAGTATGGCTAAATGAAGAGGCTGACTTAGACCATTGTATAACTGATTGTCTGTTGTGTCACCATGGTTCCAGCATTCCATGGCTCACGTATATTAGGGAGACCACTCTGCCCTTGGGTAACCCTGTTTTTTTGAAAATCCTTTATCCATCACCAAAAAGGATAAGGGGTGGTTGAAGACTTTGTTTTCTGGCTTAGAGGAAAGAACACCGGGAAGCAGTGGAAATTATGAAACCCCCGGTCAGGGATTTTTGTCTTATTCAAACAGAGGGAGGTGTTGCCCCCAATATGGTGATTCTTAAGAACCCTGGGGAACTAGTGCTTTTAGCCCGGTTTCGTTCGGGCTCCATCAGATATATGTTCTGTTTCCCATTTGGTCACTTTGCACTTGCTGGCATTTTATTATGCCCCTGCGATGGCATCTCCCCCTAGTCATTGATGCTCTTTGTATTCTTTTGTAAGTTTTATTCTGTTTTGTCCAAACAGTATCTGCTTCCATTGTTACACCATCAAAAGATTTGTAGATGCAGACCTGCACTGAACTTTTTGCAGCAACTCGGGGGGCATTGGGTATATAAGGCAATTAGCTCCTTTCTAATAAGCACGGTGTAGTTGCGAAAGTCAATATTATTCTGATCCTGTTGCATAAAGGGGTGAGTAAGCATGAGCTTATTGATGATTTTTAAATTAGATTTTGCTTTTTTGGCAGTACACTAGTTTTGCTGATGCACTTTTGTTTTACCTACCTGTAAAATGTGTTTTAACTTTTATGATATATTTACAGGGAGTGCAGAATTATTAGGCAAGTTGTATTTTTGAGGATTAATTTTATTATTGAACAACAACCATGTTCTCAATGAACCCAAAAAACTCATTAATATCAAAACTGAATACTTTTGGAAGTAGTTTTTAGTTTGTTGTTAGTTTTAGCTATGTTAGGGGGATATCTGTGTGAGCAGGTGACTATCACTGTGCATAATTATTAGGCAACTTAACAAAAAAAAATATATACCCATTTCAATTATTTATCATTACCAGTGAAACCAATATAACATCTCAACATTCACAAATATACATTTCTGACATTCAAAAACAAAACAAAAACAAATCAGTGACCAATATAGCCACCTTTCTTTGCAAGGACACTCAAAAGCCTGCCATCCATGGATTCTGTCAGTGTTTTGATCTGTTCACCATCAACATTGCGTGCAGCAGCAACCACAGCCTCCCAGACACTGTTCAGAGAGGTGTACTGTTTTCCCTCCTTGTAAATCTCACATTTGATGATGGACCACAGGTTCTCAATGGGGTTCAGATCAGGTGAACAAGGAGGCCATGTCATTAGATTTCCTTCTTTTATACCCTTTCTTGCCAGCCACGCTGTGGAGTACTTGGACGCGTGTGATGTAGCATTGTCCTGCATGAAAATCATGTTTTTCTTGAAGGATGCAGACTTCTTCCTGTACCACTGCTTGAAGAAGGTGTCTTCCAGGAACTGGCAGTAGGACTGGGAGTTGAGCTTGACTCCATCCTCAACCCGAAAAGGCCCCACAAGCTCATCTTTGATGATACCAGCCCAAACCAGTACTCCACCTCCAGCTTGCTGGCGTCTGAGTCGGACTGGAGCTCTCTGCCCTTTACCAATCCAGCCACGGGCCCATCCATCTGGCCCATCAAGACTCACTCTCATTTCATCAGTCCATAAAACCTTAGAAAAATCAGTCTTGAGATATTTCTTGGCCCAGTCTTGACGTTTCAGCTTGTGTGTCTTGTTCAGTGGAGGTCGTCTTTCAGCCTTTCTTACCTTGGCCATGTCTCTGAGTATTGCACACCTTGTGCTTTTGGGCACTCCAGTGATGTTGCAGCTCTGAAATATGGCCAAACTGGTGGCAAGTGGCATCGTGGCAGCTGCACGCTTGACTTTTCTCAGTTCATGGGCAGTTATTTTGCGCCTTGGTTTTTCCACACGCTTCTTGCGACCCTGTTGACTATTTTGAATGAAACGCTTGATTGTTCGATGATCACGCTTCAGAAGCTTTGCAATTTTAAGAGTGCTGCATCCCTCTGCAAGATATCTCACTATTTTTGACTTTTCTGAGCCTGTCAAGTCCTTCTTTTGACCCATTTTGCCAAAGGAAAGGAAGTTGCCTAATAATTATGCACACCTGATATAGGGTGTTGATGTCATTAGACCACACCCCTTCTCATTACAGAGATGCACATCACCTAATATGCTTAATTGGTAGTAGGCTTTCGAGCCTATACAGCTTGGAGTAAGACAACATGCATTAAGAGGATGATGTGGTCAAAATACACATTTGCCTAATAATTCTGCACTCCCTGTATATATATATATATATATATATATAAATATATATATATATATATATATTTCTATAATGCATTTCTATGGTTCATACCTGATTTGTTGCACTGTGTAAAATATTATGTGCTAATTTATGATCCATTTGTATGTGATCAATCAAGATAGAAGTGAATTGAACTGAGGCGTCAAGAATTTTTTTTAAATGCAGGAAAAAAGAATCCAGCAAAAGAAGGCTTTGCTTGAAGACTCCTGCCCACTTTCTCACAAAAAAACCCAGTTTAAAGCAACAATGCCTCTATAAGAACTTTTTGGAAGGGAATTTATGGTTATAGACTTCCCAACACAAAATTTGCATTCTTTTCAAAACTGCTATGGATTCTTAAATGAGTACAATGTATTTTTTAATTAATTTGTGTTTCCCTCCTATCAATCACTCATTACAAATTGGCTAACAATACACTTTGTGGACGTCTTGCTAAAAAAGTGTGCACTTACATACCAGTTTCCTACAGTGAGTTATGGGATATGATTTGGTTAACAGCAGGTAGAATTTCGAGGTTAACTGCTGAATAGATGAAACTATGTACAAGCTCTACCAACAAACAGTGACATGTATTCTATAGTACATCCACAGGTGGCCATTTTTGAATGGCATTATGAGCAAAATCACTCAAAGAAGACCACATGTGTTTGCACTTATACACAAATCATTCCAAGATTGCTGCCCGTCCATGGTTTCTCACATGTCAGGCAGCCACCATGAAATGTTTTTGGTATACTTTAACATTGGTTCATCTTACCAAGATAGTCGACAGCCATTTTTGAGTGGTAAAATAATAATAAAATACTTTTGGAATGCTGCACACATCAGTGCAGACAAGCCATCCAGAAGTAGCATACGGTCTGCCGGACCCTCACTGTAGAAAGAAAATTGAACGGAACATTAAATAAAAGGAAACATTGTCCCACAGGTTCTGGCTCTAAAGTGCACTATTTGTTGTGTAGATGACCATATTGTGCCCAAGCAAAATGGCATAATTCACATAGAGGGTAGCCAGTGGCTAATGTGATCTGGCCCATTGCCCCATGCTGTTTGATCTGGTGGGCAGATAAAAGATTGACAACTTTAATAATGGATAAAGAAAGCCAATCAAAAGCCATGGTATGTTTGTGTATTAAATATAATGATGTTTAATCTAGTTTTTGGGGAAATAACAGGGATTATTCCAGGGCACTGGTTATGAGGCCCACTGACTATGTGAGCCTGATCCACAGAGACATACTCATGGCCCCGAATTACAATTAGCTGTATTTCACACATTCCAGGGAGTGTGGTGTCTCCATGCTGGGAATAGCTGGGGCCACAAATGCCAGACCTGGTAATCCCAGGCTCCGAGACATGGGGCCCAGTTTCGCCATCTGCAGATGAAACTGCTGTAGGGACAGTAGCACAACCTGCAGGCAGGAAGAAAGCCCAGCTCCCTGACCCTTGCCTTAGGCTGTCCGTGGCCACACTCCTTCTCAATGTCCCACAACCCCAAGCAACAAGGCATGGCATGCGTATGCATCCATGCACATCCAGATCCCCATATATGAGGATGTTGTCTGAGGCAGACAGGACCTCCACCTGCCCCAACGCCTGCATGGGAGGAGGTGACTGTGCTCCACCCAAGTATACTGGAGCCTGTCCTGTCGGTAGGCACATTGCCTGTCACTGAAGCCTCTCCCCCACACCACAGTCACCACCAGTCACCATCCAGTGAAAGAGTGTAGCTTGGATGTGCCACTCCATCTCTGGGAAAATAACATGAAAGGGTGATCATTTGTTGATAGTCACAATTTGGTGGTCACAGTATGAATAACATTTAATATGGTTCACATAATTTCTGCACTGCTAAGCATTTGAGTGGAGTGCAACTCTTCTTATAAAATGTAATCAATGTTTTATGAATATCTATTCAAGACTAATGTTTTAAAGGTATTATTTTGCAGAATCATTTTGTATCTTCTTAGATGTAGTTTAGAATTTATTTAATCGGATAGTATAGTTGTGTTTTATTAATGCTGGAGCGAAGGCCTACACATATAATTTTATTTTTACAGTTAACATTCAATGTGGAGTTATTGTAGGTGAGAGATAAAAAAGCCTGAGATGAACTACGCAAGGACAAAGAGGGGAGTGTTCTGGGAGCTTCGCAGTTGTAACTCTTTTGAATTTGCTGAGACCAAAGAGTATCAATATGGGATGTATCAGAGGGGTGGAAATTGTAACTTCCGATTAATTTTAATTAGGGTTTCAAATCGAGAAGCTTCGACTGTGATGTCATCTTCTTGGGAAACTGTGATTTAAGGAAGGTTAGACAGTGAGGGATTCAGACCCTTTTCTATTCATAGAGCTAAATGGACCCTTCTGAGTTACAGACCTCACAGTTCCCATGTGGGTTTATTTCATCACACCTCTCTTGACAGAATATTCTACAGAATTTCTGTTTGCAGACCTTTCTCTATTATTCCTTTAATATTAAAATAGTTAAGTTTTAGTTTAAAGGGTTAGACAGGAGAACGTGATTCTAGTAACCAAGAATCATATGCTATTTCTGATCTTTTGTATTGTGGCTATAAGTGTTAGTCCTGTATATGCTAATTATGTTTAACATTGTACCACGCTTTAACTCTCATTTGGTGATTTTATATATCTACACTATGGTTTGGAGACTCATTTATGTAATGTTGAGTTTGAGTCTGTAATAAAACCCTTTTAACCCTATGGACTGACTACAAATGTTATTATGTGACATTTCGGTTGTATAGAAATTGTTTAATGAATTTGATAACTGTTACTCTTCACCCCTCAGAACTGAGAAGCAAAGATTCATCGGACCCCAGAATTAGTGAAAGGGCCCCAGGGTCTATCATGAGAAAAAGGAATGTCAGCTACAAGCCAGGGGCAGAGATGGGACTGAATGAGCCCCACCTGCCAAGAGCACAATATGTGGGGAACAAACAGAACAAACAGAACTTGCCCCGGATTGACCTTACTATGCCCTACCCTACACTGACCCCTCTGGCTCTCCCACTGGTATTTTAAATCTGCTCTAAGCGTGAAAAGAATGTCAGCAAACATGTTCCTGGACTCAAGAAAAAGACACCATATCCTAGGTCCCTGTGGTTATCTATCACCCTCAATCACGGGTATAGATATGCATACCATTGCCTACCGCTAACAGGTTATCTGTTAGATCGAGTGGCAAAGAAGAGACCTAAATAAAGACATCAACGTTTCCCACAAACTTCACACAGTTAAACAAGGCAAAGA
The DNA here is from genome assembly GCF_031143425.1 of Pleurodeles waltl. Classification (NCBI taxonomy): domain Eukaryota; kingdom Metazoa; phylum Chordata; class Amphibia; order Caudata; family Salamandridae; genus Pleurodeles; species Pleurodeles waltl. The sequence continues at coordinate 889,546,785 of NC_090442.1, read as the reverse complement.
ACCCAGGACCAGCACTTAGGTGCTCATTTTGAGTTGACAGATTTTGGTGAGGGAATAACGGTGTGGACCCCCATCAGTAGTTTAATCTGTCCATAATACAGCTTCTTACAGGATTGTAAAGGAGGGAAGTGTGGAAAAACCATGAACTCATAAAGCACCAAATACGGATATCTTTTATCTTGGGTCATAGAACATATGATAAAACACAAGTGAAAACGTTTTGGAATGTCCCACTAACCCCAACCCGCTCCTCAAGGTTAGACTGCAATTTGGAATAGACTTCGGCCCGTATTTATACTCCGTTTGCGCCGAATTTGCGTCGTTTTTTTCGACGCAAATTCGGCGCAAAACTAACGCCATATTTATACTTTGGCGTTAGACGCGTCTAGCGCCAAAGTATTGGCAAAGAGCGTCATTTTTTTGCGTGAACGCCTTCCTTGCGTTAATGAGATGCAAGGAAGGCGTTCCCGTCTAAAAAAATGACGGCGACGCAAATGCGTCGTATTTATACTCCCGGGCAAAAATCACGCCCGGGAGTTGGCGGGTCAAAAAACCCCGCATTTGCGCCACTATTTAACGCCTGGGTCAGGGTAGGCGTTAAGGGGCCTGTGGGCTCAAAATGAGCCCACAGGTGCCCTCCCCTGCCCCCAGGGACCCCCCCTGTCACCCCTGCCCACCCCAGGAGGACACCCAAGGATGGAGGGACCCACCCCAGGGACATTCAGGTAAGTTCAGGTAAGTATTATTTTTTATATTTTTTTACTTTTTTTTGGGTGGCATAGGGGGGCCTTATTTGTGCCCCCCTACATGCCACTATGCCCAATGACCATGCCCAGGGGACACAAGTCCCCTGGGCATGGCCATTGGGCAAGGGGGCATGACTCCTGTCTTTACTAAGACAGGAGTCATGAAATGGCGTCTGGGCGTCGTAAAAAAATGGCGCAAATCGGGTTGAGGCGATTTTTTTGCCTCAACCTGACTTGCCCCATTTTAAGACGCCCTAACGTCATTTTTTCCCAACGCCGGCGCTGCCTGGTCTACGTGGTTTTTTTCCACGCAAACCAGGCAGCGCCGGTCTGCTTGCGCCGGCTAACGCCATTCCATAAATACGGCGCCCGCATGGCGCTTCAGAATGGCGTTAGACGGCGCTAAATTTTTTGACGCTAAACTGCGTTAGCGCAGTTTAGCGTCAAAAAGTATAAATATGGGCCCTCATGTTTTACATGAAGTAATGTTCTACTTGCCATTCTTATGTTTCTAAATGCTTTCCGCTCCCATACTGCGGGGCTTGTTTAAAGCACTATGGAAAATCTAGGTTTGAAACCCCATCACAGATATTATTTCTGTGTGACTTTACATCACATGCACCATATATGGGTTAAAAATGCAGAATAGCATATGGTAAATCCACTACTACGCGCTTTTGTACACGTTAATTCATGCAATTACCATCAACATTTGTGCTGTGCTAACTTTGAGAGTCCTTTGTACTGATGTTCAGCCATTCTTATCCAACTTTTATGAAGGGGGGAGAACTAAATTAGCAGATCCACGATCATGTTTGGTGGAAATAGAACAATGAAAGGGATGATGAACTCTCACAAAATGGTAACTTTAAATGGACCCCGGTAATATAGCCCCCCTATAGGATTGTAATTTCAATATTCATATTAGGTGGCTGAAATTCCCCCAAAATGCACCGCATTGGCTAAAGACTTCGTATACCCCAAAGTTGCTACTCTCATGATGAAGGCAGTCACTTTAAAAATGTATTATTGCCGTCAAAACAGAGAAGTAAAATATATGGCAGATTTCCAATTGCCTGTGGCGTGAAAGACAAGTGTTTGCCACTCTGACACGGAGAAATTCCACCAGCACAACTCCATATCAGTCTGCAGGTTTTTCTTCGTTTTTGTTTGTATTGTAAAAATATAAAATGCCCTCGATTATGTGCATAGCCTTATAATGTCCCCGGCACAATTTATCATGCGGCATAGTATGCGATCAGAGCACAGAAGAAGAGATTCAATAAACGTGGAAAAGAAGTTAGGGACTGGAGGTAAAATATACTAAATGGTATTAGGGAAGTGTGTCAAAATAAGAATATACAAACATTCACAACTAAAATGCATCTTCTCAGTGGTGATCTGAGCTAGTGTTCGTTCAAATGGACCCAGGCCTTGCTTTCTAGCACTGCTTTCAATACACAAATATCAGTCAATGATGTTCATAACTGAGACGTTTCAGTTTTATGGTTTCAGAGCCCTCCTGCTATTCTACCAAATTTGAGAAGTGTTGGTATTTAATGGTCTCTTCCTCATTTTATTTTTCGGCCACTGTTCGCTGCTTCTGCAACTAACCCTTCATCGATTTGACATGCCCTCTGTTGGTGTCTCTCTCAGAACTTCGCACATTGTTTGACTGAGGACCATTTTAGGAGCCAGCACATCATAATTGGAATCTCCTGCACAGCTGGTAAAGCAGAATGAGGAAAAAATGAAAAGGACATTCAGAAAGGTGTGTGCCTTCCTCACCAATATGAACTTTTACCTCCTTATCGTATATGCTCTACTGTCAACAACTGAAGGGTGTGTGTTGGACCAAGTGACTCATTCTGAGTTATCCCCAAAATCCACAGATTAAATCGTAAAGCTGTAATAACATCACACACCGGAACTTTCTCCAGGTTTAGGGTTGGCTTAGAAAAGGTTTGTTTTTGCTTAAACATAGGACTCTGAGGGGCATATTTATACTCCGTTTGCGCCGAATGTGCGTCAAAAATGTTGACACATATTCAGCGCAAAACGGTCACCATATTTATACTATGATGCCCGACCCCGCTGATGTCAAAATTCCTCTGTGTGCGTCATTTTTTGGATGCGGTAAACTGCCTTGCGTTAATGACATGCAAGGTAGGCGTTCCGACCAAAAAAATGACTTTAAGGCTTGTGCGCCTTATTTATACTCCTGTGTCATTTTGACGCACAGGAGGAGGTGGGCCATAAAAAACGGCGCCCAGCCTGATGTGCGCCGTTTTTTAACGCCTGGGTGAGGGCAGGCGTTAAGGGAACTGTGGGTTCACTTCCAACATCTGTGACCATGGAAGCAGTCCAGAGGTGCCCTTCACTGCCCCCAGGGACACCCCCTACCACCCCCGCCCACCACAGGAGGACACCCATGGATGGAGGGGACCCATCCCAGGTAAGTACAGGTAAGTTCAGGTAAGAATTATTTTTTATTTATTTTTTAAGTGGCATGGGGGGCCTAATTTGGGAACCCCTACATGCCATTGTGCCCAATGGCCATGCCCAGGGGACTGAGGCATGAGACTGAGGCGAGGGGTCATGACTCCTGTCTTTGCTAAGACAGGAGTCATTTCAATGGGGGTTGTGCGCCAAAAAATGGCGCAAGTCCCATTTGAGCTATGATTTTTTACTCAAACCTGACTTGCACCATTTTTTGATGCACAACCCCCATTTTCCCTTACGCCGGCTAACATGAATCCTTAAATATGGCGCCTGCATGGTGCGTAGGAATGGCGTTAGCTGGCGGCAATTTTTTTTACGCAAACCAGCACCAGCCCTGGTTTGCGTCAAAATGTATAAATATGGGCCTGAATCCTTTAGTTATTTACGAACAATCCCAGTGCTGCAATTCTACTTCCTTACGTCATGAGATGTGTCCCCACCAGGGGCGGTTCCTTTGCAATGGCAAAGGAGCGTCGCCCCACTGGCTGAGCCAGCAACTGAAAAGAAAAATAATATTTTACTATTGTTTTATTTTTCAGCTGCTGGCTCAGCCAGCATGTGCAGGGAGAGGTGGGCTGAGACAAGGCAGGAGGGAGGAGGAGTAGAGTCCACTAAGTGCACGTCAGTTTGTCCGGCTGTCTCAGGCCAGTCAAACTTACATGCACACTAAGGTTTCTCCAACCGAGCTGTGTTGCACAGCTGAGTTGGAGAAACTGCACAGACCCCAGTGCACTGTCTGGGCGTCAGACCAAGCTGCTCAGACCCATGCTAAAGCTGCTCTCATTCTAGGTCTAGCATGAGAGCAGCACCAGGATTGCATCGGGAACCTGTGCTGGTGTCCCAGGGATTGCTGGGACACCAGGAGAGCAGAGGAGCTAGGCGGAAATCAGCAGCAGCGGTGGCGGAATAGTACTTTTTTTGTTTTTTTAATTATTTTATTCCCCCCCATCATGCACCCTACCCACCCCTCCCCTTGAGATTTTTGGTGGCTGCCACTGGTCCACTGGTCCACACCCTGGATAAGATATCCTGCTGCCTACCTGAAAGAAAACTGAATGTAATCTCTCCTTCGCCAAGTTTGTCTCTAAAGGACCATGTTTACCCAGAAATGTCATAAGCCAACAACCATTGTATCCCACTAGGTTGCAATCAAAACCAGGCACACAGGTTGAAGGGCATCAGGTGGAGAAATAGGATTACCAGTAAGTAAACAAGGCATTACCTCTTCAACACTTCTTCATACCATTCCTCACATCATGACGGTATACCAAAGCAGACAGGGGTGGCATTGATGGCCCACCAAGGTAAGCAACCAGAAGGGCAAAGTCCAGAGGTAAAAGTAGAAATACTGAACAAAGCCCCAGCTGCCAGTGCCAAAGGAAGGAAACAAACACACATGAGGCCCAAAAGCAGAAGGCACAATATTTCCTCCCAGAGGAGTAAGGGTTATAAATTATGAAACATCCACAATAGGGACTCAAAGGAGGCAACACGAGAGGCAAGGAAACCAAAGATAGAAGCACTAAACCACAACCAGCACAGTAGCAAAAAAGCCAGAAGGGACAGAAGGAAACCTTCATGAAGACCCTCCAAAATAGCAGGCACTGCCCACCTGCTGCAAAAAGGAAAGCCTTTGAAAGTGTGTGTACCCAAACACCCTCATTGGAGGTAAGCAGGAAGAGTAATGCTAAACACGAGCCCACAAACTGTCACTTTGCAACACTCAAAACAGGCTCAAGAGCACATTGGCTCAAGCAAGTCACTAAATGCAAACCACGTGGGAGGCCAGAAGCAGTTCCAACTGTCACTAAGAAGGCAACAGATCAGTGTCCAACACACAGAAGGAAAATACTTAGCCTAAAGAAACACACACGTCAGGCTACAAAAAAAAACTTGAAGGCCTTAGGGAAATTATATCTTGCGCAAAGACCGTGAACAAGCATGTGGCTGAAGGAGATAAGTCCAGAAGATGAACCACATGCCTGCTATGCACCAAGATGTGCTACCCCCACCAGTACAAACGTGTGAACAGGCAAGTCGAGGACCTCCAGAACACAATGCAATTGGTTGGGAACACACCGTAAGACCTGAAGCAGGAAACTGAACAGGCACAGCCTAGAAAACATGAATTCTCAACTCAGTAGCTAACTGGAGCACAAGGCATGGCACAAGACTGAATCTCACACCAAAAAGGGAGGAGCCCAATACCTCAAGAAGAAGGCATGCAGCAGTAGGCATAGCAGGCCTGGAGAAGGTGGACCTACACTCCAAAAAGGGGAATGAATCACCAGAATTCAGAGCAAGCCAGCCCAACAAGAAAGAGCAGAAGAAGCACTTCCAGGGCATCTACACCTTAAGTTCAAAGATGTCACAGGGAGCCAGGAGGAAGCCATTAGGGGCTAAAAAAAGCCCATCAGAATGAGTGCATTAGAGCACCATAGAAAGTCACCCCTAGCAGCACACACAAGCAAGCACCGCAGCTTTGCACAGGCAGGACCATCAAAGAAGGCAGCTACAACATCAAGATACTGAAGTGGGTGGTTTACAGAGGGCATAAACCCAATACAAGGGGCAAGCCAGAGCCACACAACCCTTTAAAAAAAAAAACAACACTCAAGGTGGAGGAGATGTTAAAGGAGAAATAAGAAAAAATCCACGTCACAGAATACCACATAATCCCATGCATCCAGGGGCAAAGAGCACGGAAATGAAGTGGAAGCCACCAAGAAGCGAGAAACAGCCATGGCATCCAAAGGGGCAAAGACCTAAGCTCCAAGAACAGGAGGCAAAGTCACAGTACTCAAAGGGGGCAAGCATCCAACAGTCAAAAGAAACAGGCTCCCAATCCCAAGTATGAGGACACCCAACCACAGGCCCACAGACATCATGGTGAGAGGCCATGCAGCAACTCCACACCAGAGACCCAGACAATGCCCTGTAAGAAAGTAAGAGTCACACAGGAAGGTTGCAAAACCCCAAGTGCAGCCAATATCCTGAAGTAAAAACTGCCAAAAGGAACACAAGACCAGTCATCGAGCAAGGGTCTCACCCCAATACCAAAAAAACACCCAACCATTGTGAATGGATGTAGTGATTCACAAACTGCAAATTTTAATATTCCACACTTTGGGAATTAGAATCTGTATATAGAAACCCTGTAAAACCACTTTTGGTGATTTTTTCAATGTCACAGTCACTGCTTACCACTTCACAAAATGCGATTTCTCTGGAGTCGCATTTTGTAAATGATTAATCACAAATTGCAAATCTCGCTTTGGCGTAACAATAGCCCTGGGGCACATTGGAGGAGAGCTGAGAGACAGCAAGTAGATGAGCAGGAGGTCGCTTGTGAAACACAATTCAGGCCCTTCATGGAAGCCAGGAGTCCTAGACAGCTGACGGAGGACGGAAAAGAAAACAAACGTTTTCTGGTGATGAATTGGAGAGTTGGAGGAATGGTCTGCAATAATATAAAACTATTTGGTAAGTTACCAGACACTTTCAGAGGCCAAAAAAAAAAAAAACATGGCTTGGCCTCAAGGAACGAATGAATGCTGTGGGCGTCACTCACTACAGCTTAGATACGTTTAAGATGGTACATGTTTCATACTCACGAAAACCTTGACGCCATGCAAAACCATACAGGTGGAACTGGATGTGGCCCTTCTTTCGGACCCCCCATCCCCCAACAGCCACATAGGAGATGGCAGGAAGCACCCTGCAGCCAGAGGCACTGGTAGGAGTTAATTCCATTGATACCTCATCCCAACAAACAGCAACCCCATGTCGGTGTACACCCCCAATGTAATTTAAAAGTAGTACTTTAGGCATCAATTCAAGCATTCCACCTTAATATATGAATTAGTAACTGTATTGACAACATGCACATCACGTGTAGCATTTAATAATGAACCAGCACACGTGAGACACTTCAAATGCATTCTGGGACGTGCAGTGCGTTGACTAACATGCAGCAGATAGTGATACAAAAGCAGTGTATTTAAAGTGTATGTATGAAATATACTGTTCATAATGTGTCAATTACAAGTCCAATCAAACGTAGTATCATCATGCCGGAGAATATTATATATATAAATGTCAAGTCACATTGTACAGGTACTTAGCATTGCATTTTCCATAAGGGGCGCATTTCACTCTGAAGAAGAGGAAGGGGTATGGAATCAGAAGACAAGGAGGAAGGCATTGTAAACACCAGAGTACCTACATCTGTGCAAAGCAATACGCAGGGGCGTAGTTCCATGGGGATTGGGGGATGGGGGAGCACGCGGGGGGCTTGGGGTATTACCCCGGCATAAACAATGCATCATGTATCAAATAGTTGGGTACAAGTTCCTTCAGTCGGGTAATGTGAAGTGTCTTTCGGATTTCACCTGGGATTTGTACATGTACACAATGACAAAAACACACATAATCCCTCTCCTCTATGAAGGCCTCTCTTGAAGGCCTTAAACATGTTAATTAAGTTTTAAATTAAAAACCTATCAGTCTATAATATCTTTTTCCACTGCCCCTGAAGCGCTGTTCATGTCCAACTTCTCATTTAATGTATTTTGACAAAATGTAGCAGTGTGATTGTTGGGAAATCTGAAGACCCCCCCAGTCACACTGGCAAGCAACGCTCCTGCCATTCGGAGCAGACAACTGTACTCCGTGTTCGTTCTTTACAACAGAAGCCCATGTTAAGTGAACAAATGCAACATCCTAGAACAACACATACACAAACACCTGTGTATAGAAATCTCCTCTGTCAGAGACAGATGATTCCTAAAAGGCCACAGGAGACAAGAGGGGAAGACGTAGATGGAGGTGTACTATCTGCCAGGCCATTTTCATGTGGTTCAGAGACAGCAACACTAGACCATCCCACTTCTGGGGAAGAGAATAATGGACCTAAATAAAACAATCCACTCTGGTTTGAAAGTCATGAATGAGTCTCAAAATCCCTGGTGACCCAAGTGCAGGTAATTTACGAGGGCATAAATGCACCTTGTACATGTTTTCATGATGAAACAATCTTACAGATACCAGAATTTGGTATATATGGGTTCAATAGAATAGTAGATGGGTTAGCAAATGGTACAGGATTACTCTTTTGTCACACAGTTAATCTAGAAGTAGAGATGGGGCAGTATAGTAGTGATGTTGCCAAGGGTCTGGCACAAATTACAACCACCTTGGAGGGGATTCATACAGCTCATATGGCTACTGCTGACTGAGCAGGCACCTGCACCAGAAAGGAAAGAGGTATCCAGCCTAAGCAGCATCTTTATACCAGTGATACATGGTGGATGACGTACCAGGAGCCACAGTACAGGAGGAGATGGGGATGGTGAATGAACAGATGGCGAAAGATCTGGAGCGGTGAGAGGGAGAAAAGAACAAACATAGATGGTTATATTTGTGTGACTACAACCTTGAATGTGCTGTAACATTTATTTGTTCTATAAAAAGTTTTATTTAACATTTCAACTTTAAATTTTATTGATGATTTTACAATTTTTACTTTATATCCAGTGATGATTCTGTGAATAGACAAAAACAAATTGTGAGAATGAAACATTCTATGTTTCTTGTGTTTGAATATAAATAATGAACCGAATTTATTTAGAAAATTGTTGTTTGCAACATATCTCTGGTATGGACTTCCTTCAGCTACACTTGTGGCATCTGGAGCAGTATGAACATGACAAGGGGGCTATTATCATCATCAGAGTCCTCATCCTCTGTGTTGCAATGTTAACAAATATCGCACAGCACCCTATTTTCTTCCAGGATGTTTCAGGTGAGTACTAAAGTACTACTGCATTTTTTGTGCAACATCTGAAATATACTTTTCAGAAGGCCAGACGTACTCTCCACTGCTGAATGTTTCTTTCTTGTGCCATTTCGTACCTCCTCTCCGGGACTAATTGCATATGCACTGTCACCTATGGCATATTACATTGATTGCAAGCAAGCTGAAAACCATTAGTGATATACATGTGTATAAACATGCTACTTACCTAATATCCATCCATTTCCAAGGTCTCCTTTTGCAAGAAGATCCTATGATGAACTGTGTCTAAACATGTACAAATCATAGTTACTGCCAGGACAGCATCCTACAAGGTCAGTAATTCTATGGCTGGACAGGAGGCTTCAGAATATGCTTCTCATTCTTTATCTACTAACACAGCAGCAAAGTAACGTTACACATAATACTACATTTCCCATGAGCCCTCACTGCCCATACACCAACAATTTCATATCTTCACGCACCATATCCCAAGTTTTCCTCTGATTTTGGCACAAGCATGTACACTCAGCTTCCCCCTTCACGCCCAACAGGGCTGCCAATACGAATCAGGGCTCTGCCTTAGGGTTAAGTGCCTCCCTCGACATTGATTTGCCAGTCAGGGTGTATATTTACACTTTCCTGCACCTTTTTGGGCCAACGCTGTCCCCCTCTTTCCTCCTTCTACCTCCTCAAGTCAGCTCCTTTGGAGTTATTACGGTGCCCTGCATCATCATGCTGTGATGCCAGCAAGAGGATGATCCTCCTGTACAACTACAGATTCATCTTGTTTAGGTACCTATCATTCCTTATTCAGGGGTGGTATTGATAGAATTGAAAATTCTTGACAGAATTGCTAGAAATGACTTTATTATTCACTCTGATTTATATACTACCTGGATGTTTAAGGAAGGCTGTTTTTTTCTGTTCATGTGTAGGTGTGTACCTATTGGTGGGGATTTCAATATATGTCAGCACAGCCTGTTAGTTGTGGGAATTATGCTATATGGTAGAAAACCAAAATTGTTTCCTTCACCATTTCCTAGGTTTGTAAAAATTATGTATGAACATAGATCCTGCATTACTGTCCATCCAGGAATGGGTTGAATGCCTAGAGAGTACACTTTGAGATATTCAACTAGCAACAGCTACTGTGCCTTGGTAACTGCCTGATGCTTACAGGTATAGGGAGCACAGGGCCAGCATATGTGTAGGTGCAGCTTTGGGGTGTAGAGTCTTTTTTACAAAAGTGGATACAATACATTAATTGGACCAAACAATGCAAACCTGCTTAATCTTTATTTTGCCTGTATCTCTTCTTCTCCCTGTGTGCGACTAGCTTCCCTGAAAATCTGCTAATTTCCCCTTCTCCTCTTCTGGGCTGACAAAATCTTCATTCTCCTCTCCATTGCGTAAAATGCTGTCATTTTGAAAGAGGGTGTAGTCACCACGTTACCACCTACTTCCATTTGTTGGTAAATTGCACGTGTAAAATGCTTATTTTGTGACCATTCACAATCTACACTTGATTCATACGATATGCATGAAGCTATTCAAGAGTCACCATTTAGCTAGTATTTTGCAATTTTTCAGGTCGGTGTGCAAAAATAATGATTTCTTCAGTTTATGACTTTGATACATACAAGTACTTTTTTAAATTCTCGAAACATTTTCTAATGATTTTCGATTTGCGAAACCTTACTACATCAGGCCCTGTAACTTTTATCTGCACATTATAATAAGCTACATTCATGTACACAAAGGAGTGCAGAAGACACCATGTTAGCATTCTAATGGTTCATCCTGTTCTTTCTAGCCTATTATTAAAGACACAGAGGCGGCTATTATGCTTATCTTTTCTCACTTTCTTAAACAGCAGCCAAGAACTACAAATCCCAGAAACCCCGGGAGAAAAACTACCAGATACCGTCACAATGGGGTGACCAATCCAACATCGAGTACGCACATAAACATCTTGACTGAGAGCAACAAGCCCTCTTTTCCTGCGAGAGTCAGTCAAAAACAGGATCAGAAAGCAAAAATAAAAATATGTACAGAGTCAGTAGAGCTGAGAAGAAATCCTTAAAGAAGTCCATCAGGCCGATCCAGAACTTTGATACAGAGACATCAGACAAGGAGAAACCGGATGTGGATGCGTTGAAGGCATGGCAACTGCAGAAGAAGCAACAGGGAGGGTTAAAACAAAATGTCGTAGGATAATACTTGCCTCTGTGTGTTTAATAAAATCTAGCCTTTCAGACACCAAGGCTAGGAAAATCTCAATTTTATTACAAGACCGGAGGTTCCTAATATGCTTGTTTAAAGCAGCTAAATAACAGTGTCCAATGGATGATCTACAGGTTTCAAATAAAAAGTTCTAAACGTACTAACGTTTGACCAAACTGCAGATCTGAGAATGTCCTGTAAACAAGCGCCTCCCCAAAAGGCCAGAGAGGTCGCAGCCCCCTCACCGAATGAGCATAGGAAAGGGTGGAGACACCAGCCAGGAACATGAGCCATCTAACACAATGAGCCAAGGTGGGAGCCGAGACTGGTTTGTGGGGTTTCTGAAAGGAAATAAGCAATTGGGAAGAGGAGGAAAGGAGAAAACATCCAGGTCCTTAACATCTGACACCCGTTTAATAGAAACTAAACACAAGAGCATAGTCAACTTGGCGGACAAATGTTTCAGAAACAAATCAGCATTATCCGGCCATGCGAGAAATAAACGAAGTACTGAATCAACATCCCACATAATATTGTATTTAGGCACAGGAGGTTTAGCAAAACGCACTCCCTTTAATAGTCGACAAACCAAAGGATGTTCTGGATGAACTGGACAGCTTTGCTCGAAATTCCTGGGGTTCTCCAGGAAGCCCCGAAATCCTCCACGCAATAAGATGCAGGGAGCCGCCTAAGATTAGACTGTGAGGAAGACCCTGGGGGTTCAAGAGCAGATCGGGAAATGGGGGGATCAAAAGTGGAAGATCTGAAGAAAGCTCCAACAGAGTTGAGTACCAAGTTTGGGATGCAAGAAAGGAGTGATCAGAACCAGAGATGCGTGTTGCCTGCGGGCCTTAGCTAGCACCCGAGCAATAAAGAGGAAAGGGGAAAAGGCATAAAGGAGAGAAGAAGAAGCCCATGGCTGAAGGAAAGCATCCATAGCAACGCCAATAGAACTGGCCTCCAGCAGAAGAAGGAAGAAAGTTGAGTGTTGATTCAGGAAGCAAAGTGGTCTATGGACATGGGACCAAAGATGACTGAATACGGAAGGATGAAGTCTCCAATCGCTTGAGTCGTAGGTATGCCTGGAAAAACAATCTGCGACCACATTCAGCTTGCCAGGGAGATACTCCGCCTTGACCGAGATGTTCCTTGGTAGACACAATTCCCACAGGCTCCTGGCCAAAAGAGCCAGAGGTTTGGACCTTGTTCCGTCCAGACGATTGATGCACCTGACAGCAGACAAGTTGTCCATTCTCAGAAGGACTGAGCATTTTACTCTGTCTTTTATCAAAAAATGGATGGCAAAGGAACCTGCAAGCATCTCTAAACAATTGATGTGCAGAGAGGTCTCCTGAACGGACCATGGACCCCCAGTCGAGAGTTGACCCCATCTTGTGCCCCAGCCAGTCAGACTTGCATCTGACTCTAAGACAAGATCTGGGGGAGGCAGAGAAAATCGTTCTCCCATTTCAGGTGTCTAAGTGACTCATCCACCAGCAAAGCTCTTCTCTGGAGTCGGAATCCAGCACAATGGGATCTGAGTAGGCTAAACCCTTTCGAAGGTGACAGATCTTCAATCTTTGAAGAGCCCTGTAATGAAGAGGCCCCAGAAAGATGGCCTGAATGGAGGAGGAAAGAAGACCCACCAAACGAGCTACGGACCTGAGGGAACAGAGAGGGATAGATAAGGAGTGACGTATCTCTTTCTTTATCAGAGTCACCTTCTGTTGAGGGAGTTGAAGCACCGAATCAACAGTGTTCACTATAAAACCGAGAAATGTGAGACGTTGGGGCGGAATTAGAACCAATTTTTTAAGATTTATAAGAAACCCCAGCCTTTGCAAAAGGTCCCAGCAAAGGTTTAATTGGTCCAACAGACAAGACTTGCCTTGTGCCATGATGAGGAAATCGTCCAGATAGACTATCAGTCTTATCCCTTGCCGTCTGAGGAAGGCTACTACTGGTTTGCGGATCTTGGTGAAGCACGAAGGAGCTGATGAAAGACCAAAAGGGAGAATTTTGAACCGAAAGAAGGAGGTCCCCCATTGGAACTGAAGAAATTTCCTGTAGGAAGGATGAATGGGTACTGAGAAATACACGTCTTGGAGGTCCAGACGGACCGACCAGTCATTATGAAGCAGAAGATCTCTCACATGGAGAATAGTCTCCATCTTGAAATGATGGTAAACCACGAAATTGTTGAAGAGCTTCAGGTTTATCACTGGACGATGTTTGTTGTTCTTTTTCTGAACCAAAAAGATGGTACTGAAAAACCCCGCAGGGTAGAAGGAAACCTTTTCTATATCCTGTTTTGTCAGTAGGGACTGCACCTCCTCCTGAACCAGAAGTAACTGATCTTGGGAAAAATGAAGTGGTTGAGGTAAGTGAGTTTGAAAAGGAGCCTGATAAAGCTCTATACAGTAACCTTGAACTGTTTGGATAACCCAAGGATCTGAGGTTAGAGACAACTAAGCATGTAGACAAGACCCCAGTCTGCCTCCTACGGGAGGGAGGCCAGAATTGTAAGTTCTAACCTTTTGGATCTGTATCCCCTGTTATGGCCTCCACAGAAACATCAGGGATAGAATTAAGGTTTGTACGCCTGATCAAATTCCTGTTGTCTGCCCTGATTGAAGGAGCCTCTGCCGAGGGATTGCCCTCTTAAAGAATAACGGCTGGCAATTCGACCCCTTCCTTTGCCGGCCCTTCCAAAAACACGCTGGGAAAATATCTTTTTCATTGAAGAGTGCGCCTTATCCAAGGATGTAAACGTAGAAACATATTTGCTCATTTCTTTAATAAATGAGTCACCAAAAAGAAGGCCATCCACATTAAGGTCTTCCTCTTTGATTGCCAAAGAACTAAGCTTGGGGTAAATTTTCAACAACAGGCTTTTCTGACGCTCCTGGGAGCTATAGGCATTGGCATTGCCCATCATACATATAGCCCACTGAGCCCAGTTCGAGAGCGCCTCAGGGTCCACGTGATTGCCCTCCATCTTAGCCTCTTCGGTTAAATCCAGGATCCTAGTTAAACGTCCTACTAGGTCTAAGAGTCTATCCTGGCTGTTAGACCAGGCTCTATCGACCCCCTTCTTGAGGTCCTTCCCAAACTTAGTAAAAAATAACAGCATGTTGGGATCAATCACGGGGGTCAGCCACCTGAAAGGGAAGGGAAGGTTTAGGACACTCAGACTTTAACTTAATTCTAGAGGACTTATCCAGTGCATGTCGTAAATAAAAGGATACATAATCCGAAATATGATCGGACGGAAACCACTCTGAAGAGTTTGGGTGGTGGATTGACATAGGGTCGAACATGGGTTCACCAAAATGATCAACAAGATCGTCAAACACATGCTGAGTGGAGAGCACAGAAGGAGAAACTTTACGCCTTTTCTCCAAAGGCCCACCATCAGAAGCATCATTATTTGCTTGTGAGGCATCAAAATTGTCATCCCCATCACTGTCGGTATCTCTAAGATTGAATATATCAAGGGGGGAGGAAGGGAGCCTCGAAGAATTCGCCTCTCAGGTGGAAGGCCCAAATTTAACAGAAACGCCTTTGGAAGGCACATAAGGGGGTGCCGCACATTTCGTACCTCTTTTAGGATGAGCATCTTTGGGGTTCTGTAAAATTTTTGAAAGAGAGGCTTCCACATTTTTTTTAATGTCCAGCATGGACACATAGACAGAGTCTTTAATGAAGGATTTCAAACTTTCCTTCATGGACTAAGCTTGCTCATCACCTGACATAATAACATAAAATAAGTTGATTTATAAAAGAAAAAAAAACCTGAAAATTGACAAAAAAATGAAAGGTTAATCAAAAAACTAAAGAAAACCCAGAAAAGCTACTGAAAAGCAGAGAAACCTGACAACAAAGGGTTAATTCAGAGGAAAAACCCAGATGGAGGGCCTAATGAAAGGAAGAGGAAGGGGGCGTGCTCAGAGGCGGACCCATCCACAATAAGGAAAGCCCTCACCGGCCGGTTGAGAACGAGCGGAGGAGCTTGTTAGGGGAGGACTGCTTCGAAAAGTCAGGCGGCAGCGCTTCAGCAGGGCCACATGCGATGCGCTTAGAGGGAAAACTCCTCAGAACTAGTCGACGACCGTTAAAGAACGTTCAGGAGCAGCACGAGCGCAAGGCCAAAAACCATAAGGAGCGCGCGTGTGTAGCTTAACAAATAAACGCTATTGAAAGTACAACCAACATTGCATAAAACACATACAATAACTAGTAACGTTTTTTTTTATATAATAATGCGAGCAGAGTACTTTTCTTGACTACGAGCAGCAAGAAAAGAGAGCTTGTTGCTCTCATTCAAGATGTCTATGTGCGTACTTGATGTTGGATTGGTCACCCCATTATGACGCTATCTGGTAGTTTTTCTTGCAGGGTTTCTGGCTGCTGTTTAATAAAGTGAGAAAAGAGAAGCATAATAAGAGCCTCCGGTCTTGTAATAAAATCAGAAGCAAGGTATAAGGAACTGGACCAACCACAGGATTTGAGAAACTTTGAAAGCAGAACATGGACCAAGACTGACATGCAGGTATTTTCTGAGTTGCAACATATGCTATAAAAAATTAGCTTTTGGGACCAAACGTCTGGTTGTTCTCTGATAGCGGTTGGAAAGGAATTTGCATTTACATCAATTTAAAAGGTAGTTTTGAGTTCCAAATTAATATCACATACGCACATACACTAAAAGAATGTAATATTGCAGTAAAACAACACTCCTTGAAAGAGCTACAAAAATCAAATTTACAAATATGCTAACATGACAATTATCACATGTCCATTCAATTTTTTAACCTTCTTTAATAACGACTGACCTTTAAAAGTTGTATTAAAAGTAAGAATGAAATATTTTGAAATAGGAACTGTGTCTTTGGAGTGTGTTATTCTCCCCATGGGCCAAACTTTAACAATTGATTATTAAATGATTGCATAGTAAGATGTCCTTCCATTTGCTCTTTGAATAAGGAAAGAGGTCAAATCAAACAATTTAGCTCTCACCGCATTCAATTGGATTGTAACATGTTTGCTATAGTAATTAGCTAAGCATTGATACACCGTCTGTGGGTTTGAATGTTGCATGAATCCTCTATCCGAGGGCTGCTGCTTTCAGAGGCACATATAGGGGGTCATTACGACAGACCGCCAGGGCTAAAGTGGCGTCCGTACTGCCAACAGGCCATTTTAGCCTTGGCGGTGATAATCCGCCAGGGCAGCGCTGCAAGCAGCGCTGCCCTGGGGATTATGACTTCCCTATCGCCAGCCTGTTTCTGGCAGTTTGCACCGCAAGGAAGAGGCTGGCGGTAAGGGGAGTCCTGGGGCCCCTGGGGGCCCCTGCACTGCCCATGCCACTGGCATGGGCAGTGCAGGGGCCCCCTAACAGGGCCCCATGCAGCTTTTCACTGTCTGCATAGCAGACAGTGAAAAGCGCGACAGGTGCAACTGCACCCGTCTCACGGCCGCAACACCGCCGGCTCCATTAGGAGCCAGCTCCTATGTTGCGGCCGCATCCCTGCTGGGCCGGCGGGCGTAAACTAGGTTTGCGCCCGCCGGCCCAGCGGGGATGTTGTAATGGGCACCGCGGGAGTGCGGCCGCATTCGCCACCCGCCATTGTTGCCCCCGATGTTGTAATGACCCCCATAATGTCTTGTTACAAATGTGGGTGTTGTGTTACATCACAAAATTGACCACTATCACATTTCATAGACACGTTTGTACTACTGAAAATCGACCCCGAGAATATAATTGAACAAGAATATCAAGGACAGAATATTGAGGGACAAAATTTCGAAAGGTAACTGTACATAGGGATGTACAGATTTACTATTCCTACCTGCACAGCTACGCACCTTAAAGATGTATGTACCACATAGATACATATATGTGCAATTAGAATAAAAACACTATGGCCCTCATTCTGATTCTGGCGGGCGGCGGAGGCCGCCCGCCAGAATTCAGCCCTCCATAATACCGCTCCGCGGTCAAAAGACCGCGGAGGGTATTATGAGTTTTCCCCTGGGCTGGCGGGCGGTCTCCAAAAGACCGCCCGCCAGCCCACGGAAAAACTCCCTTCCCACGAGGATGCCGGCTCGTAATCGAGCCGGCGGAGTGGGAAGGTGCGACGGGTGCATTTGCACCCGTCGCGTATTTCACTGTCTGCCAAGCAGACAGTGAAATACTTGTAGGGGCCCTCTTACGGGGGCCCCTGCAGTGCCCATGCCATTGGCATGGGCACTGCAGGGGCCCCCAGGGGCCCCCAGGGGCCCCGCGACGCACCCCCTCCCGCCATCCGGTTCCCGGCGGGAGAACCGCCAGGAACTGGATGGCGGGAGGGGGAGTCGGAATCCCCAAGCCGGCGCAGCAAGCTGCGCCGGCTTGGAGGATTCCTGGGGGCAGCGGGAAACCGGCGGGAGACCGCCGGTTTCCCTTTACTGACCGCGGCTAAGCCGCCGCGGTCAGAATGCCCCGCGGGGCACGGCCGGCCTGTCGGCGGTGCCACCGCGTCCCGCGGCCCTGGCGGTTCTATACCGCCAGGGTCGTAATGAGGGCCTATGGGCCTGATTCTAACTTTGGAGGACGGTGTTAAACCGTCCCAAAAGTGGCGGATATACCACCTACCGTATTACGAGTCCATTATATCCTATGGAACTCGTAATACGGTAGGTGGTATATCCGCCACTTTTGGGACGGTTTAACACCGTCCTCCAAAGTTAGAATCAGGCCCTATATTTTTTACCTGTCAGTATTTAACTTTTTATATATTGTCTCGAATACTGGGGCCCATCAATATTTTGGCATGAACATTTAGGGGGCACACCGATAGACACATAACCCATATCCGGCTGACTGTGTGTTTCTAATATTGGACACTCATTGCCAGCAGTGCATCTTTATTTGGAGACTATGGCGCTCATTACGAATGTCGCGTTCTGAAGACTGCCACACTAGCTGTGGCAGTCTTACCGTCACGGGCTGACAGTAAAGACTGCTGTATTATGACATGGGTGGTTTGGCCAAAGCCTAACTGCCACAATGCCGCCAATACCGCCAGGGAGGTCGGACCACAGGGCCAGAGGTGAGCAGCCGTAACACCGCAGGCGGTATTTTGAGTCGACACACTGTCACGGCTGTATCGTTACGAAAATCCTGACGGTAACGCACTTAGCGACAGGAATCTCCGTTCCTGTCACTAGCACACCCCTTCCACATGTCCACACATCTTCAGACACCCCCCTCATCCACACACTTGCACATCCCCCCCATCCGCACACTTGCACACACCCTCCCTTATCCGCACACTTGCACACACATCCCTCTCACCAGCACACATCCACACGGACACCCCCACTCACTCGCAGGCTTGCACACATGCACCCCCACTCACATGCATCCCAATACACACACCTGGGCACCTCCAGCATGGCGAATGGCGTGATACTGCTAGTGGTATCACAAGGCGGGAGACTGTCAGCATTTTTCTGCTGATCGCACCACCAGACAAAGCTGGCGGTCTTGCACTCTGCCGACAGGAATAAGTATTCCTGTTGCCAGGATACACTCAATGATGCGTCCACATACCCGCACACATGCACTCACATACTCCAACACACAAACACTCACCCATGCAATCACGTCATACACCCCAATTCACACTAACATACATACACAAACACCGCACTCACGCATGCATTCACTCCCCCCAGCGCATACATACCTTCACACATCCCTACCCCAGCACATACATACGTTGACACCCTTCTCCCTCAGCGCATACATACATTCACACCAGCCTCCCCAGCTCAAACATACATTCAAACCACCCAGCACATATGTACATTCACACACCCATGTACTGCATACATGCATTCACCCGCTCTCCCTGTTCACTCACAAGAACATGCACCACCCTCCCCCATCCACAAACGCTCACACCCCTCTCTGCCCACTTACATACACATGCACACGCATACACGCACTCACCCCTTCCATCTGCTCACTCGCACTCATGCACTCAGTCGCTCACACCCGCACACACGCACTCACCCCCTCCCCATCCACAAACACTCACTCACCCTCATCCACAAACACTCCACCCACCCCCTGCATTTACGACATGCACCCACCCATACACGCACACACACACACCCTCCCTTATCGGACGATCCACTTACCTCATCCGTTGAGGAGGCCGTCTGGGAGGGGATGGGTCCTGGCGCTTCCACCGCTGGCAGCGCCTCGCCATCTGGACACCGGCACACCGTATCGTAATACTGTGTTCGGTCTCTTTTTGGTGTGTCAGTACCGGTGGCAGTATCGACTCTGCACTGCCGACCACCAGCATGACTGGTCTCGGAATTCCACTCGATTTCGGGTTGAAGTAAGAGTACTGTCGTATTAGGGCCGTCATAAGACCACCAGCAGTGGCGGTATTTCAGCACCGGCGGCTTCGGCGGTCTTTGGAAAAGACCAATGAAGTCGTGCTGAAGGCCTATATGTTAAATTTAAACAGGGTTACACAAAAACAGCAAAAATATGTCTTGCACAGGGACCCAACAATCGTTCAGAGGACACTGGGTAGAGAGACAGTCAGAGGTAGAGCTAGTCAGAGAGAGAAAGAGAGTTAACTAAAATAAACAGAGAGAGGTCAAACAGAGAAAAAATTATCGTTCCTTTCCCAAGAGGGCCTTTGGAAGGTGTAACGGTGGGGGGGGGTCTGGACAATTTCCCACATTTTCCCATTCCTTAAAACGTTTCTGCTTCTAACATCTGTTTTCTCCTTTTGTCACAGTGTTTGCATCTTTCTCTTCCTACTTTCCACTTTAGCTGCTTTTCTCTCACTGGTTCTGATTTAAAGTCTGATGATTAAAAATAAGTTCTGGTTCCCAATAATTAGTACAAGTGGAGCCCACCTGCAACCACCAGCTCGGATGAAGCACTACCTAAAATCCTACCTTGATCATCTGAAGGCTGCAGAAGTGACCATGAATAACTTTTGAGGAGTTAGAGAAATTTGCAGCTTAATCATTTGATCCCCACTTCCGAAGGACAAGGAGATGGTGCGTGCGCTTCCTGGGAAAGAAATCCAGGTTTGTCCCACTCAGAGTTTTTTACATGAAAGAATGGGTTTCGCAGGACAATGTGATAAAGGTAGCAGGCCTTGTGGAGACCTCTCCAGCTTCAATTTTCAGCCTTTCCCCGCTTGAATATTTTAAGAACAAAAAAGTGACTAAGCCTGAAGGTAAAACCTTTGACAAAGGCAAAGTGGCAAATCTCCCCCAGTGGCAAAACAGCCTTGGCAGCTTTGAAAGTCATCTTTGGATTGCTCTGATCTTTTCGCCATAGCTGAAGGCTTTAGTGGGAGCTGAATATTGCAGCTGTCAGTAGACAGTCAGTAAAACCTTTGACCAGTGCTAACCTTTCTCAACCTCTGCTCTGTCACAGTGCCCTGAAATCTTGCCTAGTTTCTGATCAAATAGGTATTTTAACGTCTGTCTGGTGCTATGTATTTACTTAGTGCTTTTTGCCTCTAATCATACACGATTTTGATTGTTTTTGAGCGGTGTTGCTGATTACATTTGTCTTAATTTTACTAATGAGATTTGGGAACTTTACTATGTTGTTTTCATTAACATTGTATGATCCTGCTTGAATTTAACACACATCTGGGAAATTGCTTGCTGCTTGTGCCATTGCAACATAGGTAAAGCAGAGATTTTATTATAACTGTACTGTGCTCTAACCAGATTGCGTTTCTAAAGTATGTAGGGGAACCCCCTTTCCAAATTAACAGCCCGATTTCTGAATAAGGGACTCACTCTTCTGTAACCACGCAAGACATCTGGCTCAATGGGTTCTATAAACAAAGGAAATAAACGATTTTGCAAAGAAAAGATAGAGACTTGTATAGAACAGAGTAGTGAAAATCAAAAAGAGAGAAAAGGGCACGGGAAAGAAAAAGGCGGTGTCAGAGTGAAAACGTGCAAACAGCGAGAGTGTTCAAGAGGGACGTTTAGAGAGATTGTGAAGAGAGAGAAAGGGGATCTCACCCAGCAGTTTCTAGGATTGATCTAATCAGTTTTGGTCAGTGATGGCATAACCAGACTTGGTTTAGACACCTTGTTGAGATCGCAATGTTGTTGTTCTCCCACAAAGCAAGAGACTGCCAAGGCTTTTCATTTTACTTTCTGTTCTGTCCTCTAGTTCTGATGCAGCATTACTGGACAATCACCCTCATTTAATAGAGAGGTGTTCAAAATCTAGTTCAGTTTAGCAAAGGTTTAGTTGCGGAAAGGACCAAATAAGTTATTAGTTTTGCAGGACTCTAATAGCATGAGGCACATTGGTCAGTATTTGTTGAACTAGGCTTTCAAATTAACTATCGGAAAGGGGCGTTAAAGAGAACCCCAGATTTTTCGAGTCATGTCAGAAAAGTGTTCCCTTAAGCAGCACTGAGAAAGTTTCTTTTTTAGTAACTCTTGCTAGTGATTTGAAATCACAGTTACAAATATCTGTGCTAAAACAAATGAGATTGTGTGTTTTCCTGTACATATTATATGTACTCGTGTTGTTTATAAAAAGTCACATTGAAATGTACAGAGGTCAAAGTCACATTGAAATGTACAAACGCCTATTGTAGCACTCAGTGCAGTGAGAAACATTATTGAATTAGTGGGTCGTTAGGGAAATGTCTCACTGTTAAGACCCTTGGCTAGGTAAACTACTAAAAAAATCCGTTTTATATCAACATTGTGTGGTGCAAATAATGTGTGTACATTTGTTTTGACCCACTGTTTTATCTGAAGAATGTGGCTTTGGTCAGTACAGGGTGCCGATGCTATTCAAAGAGAATACTGGAGAAACATGAGCACGTGAAGTGTGCACAGAGGTGTCAATTCCAAGGTGCTACGATATGTTCCTTTAACTGGAATTTTCAATTTGCATGTGGAGGAGAGAGGATGACTCTGCCACTGTGGCCACAATGGTAGGGAAGGGCAGCAGGTCTGGCAATTCTTTACACAGTACAGTACAAAGCTATGTCATTTAAAGACTGTACAAGATTTGGTTGAGAAGTGGCTGATGTCTGCGGACCTTACCGGTGTCCAAAGCTCTCCTCTGAAACTCGTGGCTGCTTCATTTAAATGTGCGAGCACGAAATACTGAGGCAGCCTGTTCCTGAAGCCATATTGGGCCTCTTTAATCCATTTGCAGCTACTCCCTACCCCTTCATGTAACTCTTGCAGCTTTCTGCTTTCTCCCTTTGTGACGCTTTTTCATTTTTCTCTTCCTCCATCTTTCCCATGTGTCTTTTGTTCGCAGTAAATGATTGAGGCAGAAAAATAAGTGCCGGCCCTGAAAAATAAGTGCCAGTGCCCCTTAACGGAAAACCACAGGCTCAAATTAAGCACTGGCTCATAGTACCTATTTTCTTCGTGTACCCCTGCCAGCCAGCTGAGGCACTTCCGCCTCTCCATCAGTGCAGTGCGCCAGTGCTCATAGTTCCCCTTTTTTCCCCTTTTGATTGTCCACTCACCTCTAAAATTAGATCATTCGCACCCAAACAAAGAGTCCTGTTAGAATGTGGCTCCTGCAATGAATCACCTGGATTTGTCTGTCTCTCCAACAGGGTGTCTGAAAACTGCTTGCCTTAAGATTCAGTGTGTCAGGTTTGTTAGAGGGCTGTCATGCACACCAGCTCATGGTAAGCGGTGGCAATCGTAGAGGACATTGGTAATGCAAGGTTCCCTGCCATAGTCCTAGCCCTACCTTCATCACTTCCTAAATAACAGTAAGGTTTCTTTGGGACGGATGGAGTGTTCATATAGAGGAGCAGACAGCAGATGTGTTTTTGCCTGCAATAGCGTAGGAGGAGGCCGTGTGTATTAGCCAGGATTTTCACCGTGAAAGGAAGGAGGAGATCAGAATGCTGCTTGAAAGATGGTGAGGACTTCAAAGGAGGCAGGTGAATTCATTGAGGGCAATGTGTGGAAGAGAAGGAAGGGCATCAATGGGAAAGACAGCCTGCATGTAGGAGTGAAAAGATGTAGATGTGAGAAAGGTGAATGTTTGCAGTATGAAAGAACGCCCAGACTTTGTGAAGGTGGAAGGTGGAAAATAGTATATCAGACAAAATCAAACCATTAACGTGGGCCTATTATATTTCAGGCCTCTGGTAACAGGAGGTGTTACTTTTTGAAACAATGTATCTCGTTCATTGGAAGGCAGTTTTATAATAACTCCTGAGACAATTGTAAATTGATATAATACCGGAATATCAAGTTTTAATTATTGTGTTACTTAAAAAATATAGCAAAACTAAAAAGAAACAAAGATCGACTATATATATATATATATATATATATACATACACACACATATACATACCTTGACAATATATAAATATCGCCAGGGTACGTAGATGTGGAGTTAAAAATAAAACATCTATACCTACCTATATAAACATACATTGTAGATGTTTTGGTTGTTGCCATCAGTTTGCTTCAGGTCTATGCCGCTGATCTTCTGAAGAGCACATTTCATGTGCAGGACCCTTCGTCTAACACAATCTTTGCTATTGTAATTGCTCCCTTTTTGGGTTCTATTTGCTGAACTACGTTTATTATGCTATATATGTCCTACATCAATTTAGAGTTCAAAAGTAGGTTTATGAAGGGCACCATATTAGTATGCTTTTACAATCAATGATTTACATTATATTTGCCTTCACATACAACATGTAGAACCACTCTTGTATGAAACTGCCCTTCCCATAGACAGGGAAAGCGTTTTGAACCCTGCTTGAGATGTGTTTCCTCCACCACTTGGTGAAATAAAACACCACATGCTGGTGAAGAGATGGAAGCACAGTGGGCTACAGTGCCTGGAGGATAGAGGGATCGTTATGTGCTTGGCTGCTGTCATCTTCACTGTGCTGTTACCATTTTATCCAGATAAGGAGGAGGCAAGGGTTTGGAAGAAGATGGTGCATTTTCTGCATAACCAGCAGTGTATCTCTGGACACAATACTCAGTGTGTGTCAGGCATGCCCGAACCATGCTGGAATTATAGTCACCCCGAGATAAATTGTGCTGCGCATCATCAGGGAAGTGGCAATAGGAGCAGAGAATTTTGATTGGAGGAGGGTTTCCCTGATTAGTTAACAGTATATGTTTGAGAAAAGGGGTATGTCTATGACTATCAACGGTTATTCCACGATTGTGGTCTGTCTAGAGATTACTGCCAGAAGTTCACAACCAAAGACAGACGTAAGCCTTTTATTGTGATGGCAGCTCCTGTTTGAACTATATATAAGGAGGATTTGTCCCTTATTTTTTGTTGTATGTATGGCCCTCTTGCTTATTCTGGGAGATTTTGCTCAGCTTTTTCTCACTGCCCTGTTGTTCAGGGAAGGTTTGACTCCATTCACTTCTGCTTTTACATTAATCATCATCTTCAATCAAGAATTACAAGATTGTTAAGGATAATTTGTCAGGCCTCTGTGGCTTTTTCCTCCTAACAAGGAGCCTCCTAAAGAGACACTTTCCACAGATACTCTTAAGTAATGTCCTCCTCAAACTGTCAGTGTTTCGTGCATAACTTGCGAGCTGAAGCTGTTTGTGGGGTGCATCTAGTCCGTGGAAAAATCACTACATTTTTTCATCATAAATTCCCCATATATTTTGTGAGAAAGTTTCCATAGTAAGTAAAATGCATTTTGCTGCGGGTCCGACTGAAAGTTGTACACAAAGGTATACGTCTCTTACAAAGGAGTTACTGATGGGAGATCTGCTTCTCAACCACTGCACTCAGAAGTTTCACAGTTCCCTCAAGACATTTTCTGCTCAGACCAGGCTTTCGTGGGTGACAGGCAAAAAAGCATCACCACTCAAGCAAATAAGCCACACAAAATACACCTAAACTAAAAAACAGAAATGACACTAGAATACAATCACATAATAAAAATGTTAAGCCGATCGTAGGCTAGTCACAAATAAAGAAATGTGAATGCATTCTAAAGCTAGCCACTCTTCTGCTTTAGAAATACTATAAACTTTGCCCTGGCATCCAATTCATCGCAGAGGGTTACCTAAAGCTGTCTGAAACATCCGTGGGGCTTACAGCCCCCTCATTTCTGGCCAAAAATTGCCAGCGGCATGTTTCAATTCTCTTTTTGTGCTCCTCGGAATCTCTTCTTCTGAAGACTCCGTCTATCAGACTAGGCTTCCGAGATGGCATCCACTTCCCTATTTGTGGAAAGGTACGTCGGTTTTATCGAATGCCCTCTAGGAAGCAATTAAAAACCTTCCTCTGTATAGTTTAATGTACGCCACACACCTGCATACCACTTTTCTGATTCTTTATTTTTAAATTTAAGGTGAAGATTGTGCTCTTAAAATAAACATATTTAGAATAAACAAACTGTGGACACAATTGAGAAAGAAATGGGTTTTTGGACAGAGAGTGTTACAGTCTGAGGCAGTGAAAGCGGCTCCGGCGTGTAAGCAAAGGGCATGCAGGTCTATAGGGTGACTAAATGAAAAGGGAGAAAGATTCTTTTCAAGCGCTGATTGTCCAAGCTGCAGACAGGGTGCAATCATTTGTGGCGAGAAAGGGCTTCTGTTAAAGCTATTATAGGATTTCCTTATGGTTCAGGTGAAAGGATTGGGTTACTGAGCCAGTGAAATACGTCACTGCCAAGCATTATCGGTGAATGTGGTGGTATTTGTATTTAAAGGGATGAATCATAATGAGAGTTCATCGCTGCTCTTGGAGACCAATTGAGTTTTCTTCTACTGTCTGTGGGCTTGTGAAATACTGTAAAAATGTATTTATTTAGATTCATGCTGTAGTGCGTCAAGATCCTTGGCACAAGGTGGCACAGCTTACAGAGGCAAGTCATAAATAGCAGTGAAACAAAAAAGGACATGCCATAAACAGGACATTTAGGTCTTCAAAATAATTCTGTAGTCAGTGTACTGCAGGATTTGAGAAGAAACAATACATCGATTATGAAAAATCTTTTCAGAAATGATGATTAAGGTATCTTTTGAAAGTGAAGGATTGATTGGGCCTGTCAAATGTGTGCTGGTATAGAATTACAGATTCTTGGAGCATTTTCAGAGTAAGAATGCTTCAGAAGACACATCAATGAAACATTTTCTCACTGTGGTGGTCAAATTCAATGGTATATCATGATTAGATACAGTCTTCTTATGTTTAATGGCATATCTAATGTGCAGTCTTTAAAAAAATAAAATAATCTAAAGTAAAATAAAATTGGATGCAAATAGAAGGCAGAGGTCAGAACTGTGGAACACCATCGTGTAGCCAGTTTGGTAAGGCCCCAGGGCAAGCAAGGAAAATGGGCCACCTACCACTTGTTGAATGAAATAATTGCATTGGAGTGGGCCCCTCGTACTGAGACCTTGTCACCCCACCCAAGCCCATGCAAGAGGGTATTTTTACACAGTAGTAAACTATAGCATAATAAATGAATCTCACTTTGTATGTGTGGACCCGTCAAATAAAGGATGATTTAATACACCTTTCAATATGTATATGGTACCAATAAGACAATCACAAACACAGGCAGTTGGGCCCAGAGAAAGGAACTTTCAGTTAAATAGATAGTACTATATTATGATGCACAAAACACCTCCTGAAGGCAGATACCCATTAAATGCACGAGGAACATCTTTCAAGAGAGAAAATCTTTTAAAGTATGTAAATTATCGTTTTTTTAATTGAGGCAGCCATGGGCACCTGGAGCCTGGAACAATGGCCCAGGCAGCTGCCAAGGAGAGGGGCAAGGGGCGTGGGAAACTAGTCTCTGAATGCAAGTATCACCAGAAGACCACTCTGGTAGAGTTTTAACCTGGCCAGAAAGTATGGGTCTTGGACCCAGTACAGCCCATAGCTCTCCAGGACCACTGGATTGGCCATAAGAAATCAAGGAGTGTAAAGGGGAGGTTAGTTACTTAGTGGACATCCAGACCCATAGGAAGCCCCTAGGGGTGCTCCTTGTCAATAGACTGAAGTGGCACTTTGCGAGGTCCGAAGTTAACATGCTCCTTGTGACAGATGAGTGTGTGGAGGCGGAGAGTGGACCTTTCCCTGACCTCCTTTTTGCACAGGAACACCATGGGTCAGTGGTAGGTGTCAACCTCTTTTGCACTCTGACCCCAGAGCAGCAAGGTGACTGTTACCAGTTGCTCGGACGGTTTGCCTTACTGTTCTCACTCACCCATGGGCTCACACATCTGTGTGTCCATGATATTGACACAGGAGACAGTCCCCCTGTAAAGAACAACATTTACTGTTGTTAGATAGGGTGAGAGCCAGCATCCAGGAGGCTGTCTCCAAGATGTTAGCTTTAGGGGTAATTGAGCCCTCTAACCGTCCCTGGTCCAGCCGTGTGATGTTCGTACCAAAGGCTGCCTCACCAGGCACCAAACCAGAACTTTGGTTCTGTGTGGGCTACAAAGGCCTCAATTTCTTCACCAAGACTGATGCACACCCCATCCCCAGAGGTGATGAGCTCATTGACAGGCTAGGTGCTGGCAAATTCCTTAGTACTTTTGATTTAATATCCGGGTATTGACAGATCGCCTTGACTGAGGGAGCAAATGAGAGGTCAGCATTATCCAACCCTGAGGGCCATTACCAATTCTAAGGGATGCCCTTTGGCTTGAAGAATGCCTCTGCTACCTTCTACTGGTTGATTAACCAGGACCGGGCTAGGATGGAGGCTTTCTGTGCTGCCTACTTAGACTACATTGATGTCTACAGTGCCAGATGGGAGAAACACTTGCATCACCTCCAAGAGGTGCCTCAGGCCCTGAAAAAGGCAGAACAGGCAATCAAGGCCAGCAAGTGCCAGACTGGGCAAGGTCCTGTGCTATATTTGGGACACCTGGTAGGTGGCAGCAACCTGCAGCCCCTCCAGGCCAAGATTGAAACTATCATGGCTTGGCAACTACCTGAAACCCAAACTGAAATGAGAACATTCCTAGGCCTCACTGGCTACTACAGAAGAACTGCCAAGGGCTTGGTGTCACTTTGCATTAGTCCTGGGGAGCTGTGTGGCGAGGCTTTGCAGGGCTTGGCGTCTCTTTGCGTAGAACCCCGGGGACCTAAGGAGTGAGCCTTTGCAGGGCTCTGCGTTGCTACGCATCAGTTGTGATGGGCTGGCAGCTGCATGGCTTTGCGGGGTTTTGCTATGCCAGGCGTTCAGTCTGGTGAGGTTGGCAGCTGTATGGTGAGACTTTGCAAGTCTTCTTGTTGCTTTGTGGCAGTTCCGATGAACACCACAGAAGGTAGATCACCTTAGGCCCTCTTCCAAGGCAGGGTAGACTCAGGGCTTGTAGAGCCCCGGTGCAGAGGGTTCAATTGTTTGATGTCCCTGAGACCTGAGAACATGAGGCAAGCTAACAAGCCCTTGGAGATCACTTGTGGTGGGAAGGCAGATTCATTCCAACAGAGTCAGGAAGCAGCAGGGCAACAAGCAGAAAAGCAGTCCTTCCAGAAAAGCAGCCCTGTTGAGTCTTTTGAGCAGCACTGCAGTCCTTCTGACACAGACTAGTTGTAGGTGTAGAAGAGTCTGATTTGAAGGGGTCAAAAACCAAATACGTATGCCCAAATGTGCCTTTGAAGTGAGGGAAACTTCAAAGAGTGGTGGTTTTGAAGTGCACCAGTTCCCCTTTCAACCCAATCTTGTCTGCCAGGAGATCTACAGGGGTTATCAGTCCTTTGTGTGGGTTCAGACCACTACCTGTTGAAGTGTAAGTGAGAACCCCTCCACCCTTCCTGCTCAGGAAGACTCATCAGTATGCAGGTGAATGCAGATGCATGCAGAGTGCCCTGTGTTTATGGCTAAGTGGATGGTATGCACAAGGGGAGCTGTCACCCACCACAGACCAGACGTGGATTGGAGACATGCTGCAAAGCATAGAGAGCAGTAAGAGCAGAGAAAAGCCTACTTTCTTAAAGTGGCATTTCTAAAACAGCAAGGTTAAATCCAACTTTACCAGTAAGCATGAGCCCTCACTACCATTCCAAATGTACCCAACACGACAATGGCACTCCTTTCAGATTAGAAGCTACCACTTAAAAGTATATAAGGGTATTCTCAATGCTGTCCTCTGAGAGGAGCAGGCTTCACAATAGTGAAAAACGACTTTGGGAGATTTTCACTACTGAGACATGTAAAACGTACAAGTATATGTTCTGCTTTCAGATACACTGCGCACTGCCCTGTTTGTCACATGGGGCCTACCTTAGGGTTGTCTTATATGACATAAAAGTGAGACAAAAGGTTTTAACTCCCAAGCCAAGGTGGCAGTAAAACTGCAAACACAGGCCTTACAATGGCAGACCTGAGACATGATTAGGGGGCTACTTATGTGGAACAATCAGTGCGGCAGGCCCACTAGTGTCATTTAATTTACAGGAGCTGGGCACATATAGTACACATTACTAGAGGCTTATAGGCAAATTAAATATGCTGATTGGGTAGGAGCTAATATTACCATGTTTAGGGGAGAGAGCTCCGGCACTTAAGCACTGGTCAGCAGTGGTAAAGTCTGCAGAGTCCTAAATCCAGCAAAAATGAGATCAGAAAAATAGAGCGAGGCAGGCAAAAAGTTGGGGGTAGAGCACCTTAAGGCTGTCAGGTCTAACAATGTTACTTCTTATTTCTTCAGTATGGTATGGGTGTCCTCACTCTAACTCCTCCAGTGTGAGCCCCAGAGAGCTTGATTTAAAAATATGTCAGGGTAACAGAGGCTCCAGCTTCCATAAAGGAAGTGGTTTGCTGCACTCACTCTAAATGAACCTCTTTCCTGCCTTGCACATCATCTTTAAAAGGGAAACACGGCAAGTGATGGCAACATGAACTCTTCTGCTGATGCAGTGTTAGCATTAGAGTTGTATATCTGCTAGGTCCGGTGCCCTTCTCACCAGGTCCTTTGGAGAATTCACCACATATGGCTACTCCCTATTCCAATATTCAGCCCTTGGCAGGACTGGTGTAGAGGACAACCCTCTCCCTGGTAAGCCTTGCGTGTAAATGATGGGTCAATAGTAGTCTGACATCAGGGTCAGAAGATAAACACTTTGCTAGGACCAGTGGAGGGATGCATTATCATCATTGTCCTATGCAACATGTTTATGGTTTGTCTTAACAAAACCTTTTTGTGTGCCTCCTTATTTTCAGCAAGAGCACAATGCTTAACTTGATTTAATTTAAACCATTTATTTACCAGGAACATGAATTTCACAAACCGCATGAATGTATCCCACCATAAGACCATCTCTCCACTGCTCCTGGTTCTCTTCACCACTCCATCTTGACACAAGCACTGCACTTCTTCACTAACACATCTTTCCTCAACTTCTTCATCTTTTCACTTTCCAGTTTCTTGACGGTGGTACCTGCATCTCTGCATCTCATCACAATCACATCTCCCTTAAACCTCTCTATCTCTTTAGGGGGTTAATCTTTCTACAGCATGTGCAATCATCTCTGTCACTGCTCTCCACAACCCCTGCATCTCGTCATTGCTCCATTTCTTGATAGCAGCCCCTTCATCACTTCACTGTCACATCTCTCCACAGCTCCTTCAACTCTTCACTGTCTCGTCTCTCCTTAGCTACTGCAACTCTTCATTGCACCACCCCTGAACATCAGGCCATGCATCTTTTCACCGCCATATTCCTGAACAACCTCACCTTCTTTCCACAGTCCGTAATCATTTCTCCACCGTCCCTGCATCTTTTCACTGTCACATCTCTCCACAGCCTCTACATTTTTTTCACTGCCCAAAACTGTGGAAACCCTTCATCTCTTCACTGCCACATTGCTATACAGTCCCTACATGCCTTCTCAATGTTCTCTAGAGACCCTTCATTTTCTAGCCCTGGCCAATCTTTTGACGGCCCTCTCATTTCTCACAGCCCCTTAACTTTCCAAGCCACAGTCCGCTCTTAATAACCTACTTTTTTCACAATGCCTTTGTGTTGGACCTGACATCCTTGGCATGACTTTCCCGATCATTTTGCCTTCAGTCCTCCTGTTTTTGCTGGCTTCATTTTTGCTAGCTTTAGGACTCTGCAGACTTTACCACTGCTAACCAATGTTAAAGTACTTGTGCTCTCTCCGTAAACCATAGTGGCACTGGATTCCACCCCATCAGCACATTTAATTTACTTGTAAGTCCTGGTTTGTACCCAGGGACAGGAAAGTGTCTGTAGCCAGAGTCTGTAAAGTAAATGCTACTAGTGGGCCTGCAGTACTTATTGTGCCGTCTACTTAATAAGCCCTTTTAAACATGGCTCAGGCCTTCCATAGTAACCTTTGTGTGCGGTTCAAACTGACATTTACACTTGGCAAAACCTCCATTTTTAATACATGTAAGTCACCCCTAGGGTAGGCCCTAAACAGCCCATGGAGCAGGGTGTAGTGTACTTAAAAAGTCTGACGTGTACATTTATGTTTTACATGTCCTGGTAGTAAATAAACTACAAAATTCATTTTTTACTACTGTGAGGCCTACCTCTCCCATGGGATAACATCAGGTTACCTTATTACTTTTGATAAGTAATAACTATCTATTGGGAGCAGTTAGGAATGTTGATCCTGGTGTCTTCAGAATTGTAATTTAAAACTCTCTGTAATGCTAAAGTTGGATATTAAGACACAATTCTGAAAATGCCACTTTTAGAAAGTTTTAATTTTTCCTGTCCCAACCATTTGGTGCGTGTATCCTGGGCCTCATGATTAGGGGCAGTTGGTCGAAGTGCATTCCACTTAGACATAGAGACAGAGGGGAAATAGGTGTTGTCAGGATGGACCATCTCTGACAGGGTGTGAGGGGGAGCTGTCATCTACCACACTTCCACATCACTAAGACGCTCCCTCTGCACACTAGGCATTTGTGCCCCCAGACAAGCTGGGGCCAGGGCAAGTAGGGAGGACATTCCAGTTACCTCTATAGGGGGATGGCTCTAGAAACTTCTCCTACTTCAAAGTGGGCACCATGTATAAATAGTGGCTCCTCAGACCGAACTCTTCATTTCACTTCGGGATCTGTGGAAGACTCAGAAGAAGGACTGCTGTGCTGCTCTGCTGCAAGAAGGGCTGCACTCCTGCCCTGCTGCCTGAGTGGAAAGGACTGGATCTGCATCTTGAACTCAGGACCACAAGAGTGACTCAAGGGGCTAGTTGGCTTGCCTTCTGATCAGAGCCTCAAGCACATAAAAGTATCCAACCATCTTGAATCCTGCGCCTCGGTGCTGCCTGCTGTGAGTCCTTAAACCTCACCCTTTCTCCTCGCCACCCCCAAGTGGGCCTGCTGCTGTTCTGGTCCCTTGGAAGTGGGATTAAAGGTGTTCTGCCATCTGAGCTGTAGTCTCCTCAGAACTGAGTCAGTGCAACACAAACCTGATGCAGCTCTTGCCAGCACCTCATCAGAACTGATGCAGAGAAATTGGAATTTTGTGTTTTGGTGTCAAATATTTTATTAGATTTTACTGTAGTCGTCTATATTGATATGGGGTTTTTCGTGTTCCTTGTTTCACTTTATTACTGTTTGAAGTGCTGCCTAAATATTTCACACTTTTACTGTAGGTTAAAGTTGACTGATTTTGTGCCAAGCTACTAAAGGGTTAGGCACAGGTTTGAGGTTTGTTTGTGTTTCACCATGACAAGACTTGTTCTTGTGTTTGAGCATGGTTCCACCCCGGTCAAACCGTATCCCCATTTCATACACCTTGTCTCTCGACTGAACCCTCATTTCTTCAAAATGGGTCAGCTTCATGTCTTATCAATCTCTAGCTACCCCCAATCAAAGCTTTTTTTATGAAACACAGCAGTTAATAATTACAGCTTCCTAATGTATTAAAAAAAAAACAGCATTTCTTCAAAGCAGAGGTATCTCAATGTAATCAGGCATCTGTTAACATACCCACACCTCACCACAATCCCAAAATCTCTCTTCAATCCAGCATATCTCCAGAGCAGTATATTTTCCTTGCGAAGGCTCCTCTGCACAGGCCCAGCACACTTACATAGCACAATAACTGTTCACAAATTCATCTCCCTGCAGTCACATATCTTTATAGCGACAGCATCTCTCCACAGCCTCAGCATACCTTGTCTCCAACATCTGCTCCATCTCTGAGGTGAAAGGGGCTTATGAAGCGATTCAGGTTTTGGACATTTAATTTAGCATAGACAAATATGTGGCTAAGAACTCTTAACAGCAAATGAAAAGGGCAATCCCAGATCTCACCCAAAGTCCCTAATCTTGGCTGCCTCTGGTCACAAAACATCCATTTTCCGTGTGTAACTGGTTGTAAGCGAGCATTAATGAGAAGTTAAATACCTAGAAACTGGCAGTCTTCCATACTTCCTATTGCTGGATCTTCCAAATTGAGGATTCCTGTTAGGATTTGGGACAGTGTATGGGGGCTTCTGTGTACAGGTGCTGGGGTCACCAACTTCACAGTTGAACTAACACCCTTTGGAACCATTTATATGTGTTGCTGCCCTATATATTCACCATAGATTGTTCAAAACTGCTAATGTGCACCTGAGCTCTTGTTAGCTAATTCACTGTTGTTGTACCCATTAATTTTGCTGGCTGAGTGTATCAAGCAGTAATTTTTCTTAAAATGAAAACGTATCTTCTGTCAGCTAATGTCACCATGCGATAGTATGGTGTTTCTTCCTCAGGAAATACAGATTCTGGAGTCATAGTTCAGTCGTTCCACAATGGAGGAAGCAACAAAGATGTGGCCATGAAGGCCCAGATTTACAAAATTGTCACCCAAAGCAGCTCAGCCCCCAAAGTTGCTGCACTGCACTGCGTGAGAGGGCAAGAGGGTAATAATTACAGCTTCCTAATGTCTTCAAAAGCCCCAGCATTTCTTCAAAGCAGAGGTATCTCAATGTAATCAGGCATATGTTAACATACCCACCTCTGTGTTGTCATTAGCTCTGGTGCACAATCAGCTGCAGAGCACCATGCTCACATGCACACACCTTTGCCATAATGCAGCTGTGTCTGCAGGAGTCTAACATAGGCTTTGTACTAGAAGGGTATGCTTCCTGTACAAATAACTATACCTAGACAAAATGTAAAAATGTTCCTATTTCGGACGTGATCTGTGCAGTACAACACACATGCAAGTGGGGAACATCAGGAGAAAAAAAAGCATACCTCTATTTTACTGCCTGCTTTAAAGAGGCATTATTTGTTTAGCAAAACTCTGTCTACAATTTTAGTAGATATGATTTTTCTTCAAAATCTAAATGTGTTGATTTAAAACTACCATGTACCACCTTGATACAGAGTAACACATAGGGGCACAACTGCTGCTCTTGGGAAACTTTCCAGCACAAAACAAATATTGCGCTGGAAAGTAAACCCAAAATAAACATTTTGCGCTTTTGTGATGCAAACCCAGTGCAAAATATGTGTAAATCTGGTTTGAATTATCTTATTTCTGAGCTCTTCAAACACTTTTTTCTTTAGTGAAGAGCCTTCAGAGTACTTTTTTCTTAAGTGAGGGTCCTTGACCCAGGTCTTGCTTGGTTTCTACTGCTGTCTTGGTTGATTGGGGGTACTCTCTTATTGGATGATGCCAATGCAGTCTTAGATTGTGGAAGCAGAAGTATGTCCCAAAGCAGAATTAATTTATACAGCCCATATCATTCTCAAAGGGTAGCTGCAGGGTAGTAGTCTGCCAGGGCCTGTGTTTCTCAGTTTAATTTTCCTGACATACTCCCCCCACCTTTCCCTAAAGTAAATTCAGTGACAGCCCTCTGGCAGCTTCTAAAATCATTGCAGCCTGTGCGGAGCAGGCTGGGTCTGCCTGAAATCCAGGCTCTGGTACAGTGCAGTAGCTGCACCACTGATAGCTAGCCCCTAGCATTGCCCACTACCACTCAGTCAATGACCTCAGGATAATGGCATCAGGTTAAGGGATAGCATAGTCCACCAAGACCAGGATACACCTGTTGTCTAAGCTAAGGCTGCCCTGAAGTCGAAAGAATGTTGATTTTTACTCTTTCAAAGTGAGTTCCTATGACAGACAATGAAAGCATGGGAGCCTTCCACCTGGCCCCTGAATTCTCCACTGGCCAGGCAGGTAGTGCTCGACCTAAAGAATGCATCAGTGTGGCTCCACTTCCAGGGCCAATAAAATTGGGTGGTCAAAGGTTTTGGCCCGCCCCAGATGCCCTGCCAGGGACACATCAAGAGCCAGCTCCAGTAGGAAGGCCCGATAGTATGAGGGGGCCACCAATACATGAATTGACCCAGACTAAGGGACCTTACAGACCTTTCTCCCAATAAATATGGTGATCACCAGAGGTGTCACCAGTTGTCTGGGCCTTGGCCTGCTGCCTTAGTCCCTCAAGAGTGAGCAATCCTTATTCACTTGGCAGAACTCTGTTTAGGATGGTACTACTGCACCTTACCACCTGGCTAGCTCAAGCAGGTCTCCCAGAGCAGCTATGTCCTCCTGTGTAGGTTCCAGGGCATTTAATCTGAGGGTCAGCATTCTGCAAGAGAGTTGGAACTTCTGGGGTGGGTTTCCTGCACCTCTTGCACTTCCATTTGCTGGCAGGCATGTAGGACACTTTGTCAGGCTCAAGGTCCTTCAGAATCCCCTGATGGGCTGCCAAGGACTGTGTAGTCACTCACACCCATTAAGGCAATCCCACCATCTCCATGTAAGACCTGAGCTCAGCCTCTTTTCAAATTAAGTACTCTGAATCCTTTTCCAGTAAACAGTCAACAATCATGGCTGGGTTCACATCGACCTTTAGGGAACCTCAGACTCTCCAAAACTCAAAGGAAACCAAATGCTTGTCAACTGTCACAGCCTGGTGGACTACATTAGGAACTACTTCCGCTGAAGACACCATATGACACTTCATGGTTGTTATACTCGCTCCTGTGTCTCTAGGAGCCTCTGCCCTATGCCGATTGATGGTGAGACACTGCCTTTAATTCTCAGTTAGGCATGTGAGCACTCCCACCAAAACTAACTAGGACAATCTCCTCCTCCATCACTACATTGACAATACCTGTGGTAAGCCTACTAGTAGGGGGCTGTTTCCTGCAGTGACAGCTGACATCCCCTTTTCTGTGTCTGAGCTAGTAGTACTTGGGCTGGAAAAAGCCCTGGGTGTTTACCCATAAACCATCCCTTCTTCTGGTC
This sequence comes from Pleurodeles waltl, assembly GCF_031143425.1. Lineage (NCBI taxonomy): Eukaryota > Metazoa > Chordata > Amphibia > Caudata > Salamandridae > Pleurodeles > Pleurodeles waltl. The sequence continues at coordinate 889,510,274 of NC_090442.1, read as the reverse complement.
AGGGTTAGACTGGCATTTCTTCCTCTGAAAACTCTTTTAGGGGCCTTAAGAGAAGTCATTTTGGTTTTCCTGGCTCCACCTCCTTCTGCTGGTGGAACCCTTTCCATCTTTCGTGGGTCCCCAGGTACCTTCTTGGACACTCTGATACTAACCCAGAGATCTGCTTCCTTTGCAAAATCCCAGGGTATAGCAAGCTTGGAGTCAATAAGGTGTTGGTGCAGCTCTGAAAAACAATTACTGAACATGCACACTCTCACAAATAGAATGTATGGACCGTCATAGCCACTAACTTTGCTGTCCTCGCCAGAGTAATCCACAAAATCATCCCAGGACTGGTGGGATTGCTTTTGGCTACCCCTAAACTTTAAGCAGTATTTCTCCAGAGTGAGCCTAAATTTAACCACAAGGGTATCCTTCATGAGGTTTTACCTCATCCTATCTGCATAATCCAGGGCCAAAATGGTATCCCTCCAAGTGGCTGGCATATGCTTCAGGGAGTAGTCCCCCCCAAAAACCTCCTCTGGGACACTGCATGCACAAGGCCACCCCACAGGCCTCAAACCACTTGTCAGTGTCATCCCTCACCACAAAGCTAGGCACCATGTCTTTGGGGTTGTGGACATTTTTACCCCCTTTAGGTAAGTCTGTGTGACTACCACCATTTCACTGGACTTTAGGAACAGTCGTGTTCTGAGGTCCAGCTCTTTTTGACTTACTTCATAAGCTAACAATATTTATCTCTCCTCCAGGGTTAGTCTCTTCCTTCAGGACACTGGCTGTAGCTGTCTCAGCCTTCTTCTCATCCTTAGCAGATAAAGAGTTTGCCCTAGTAACCCTGCAAGCCCTGGGCTTTAAATGCATGAAAACAGGAAAGCTGCAGGAAAAAATTGGAGTGTTTATACCATCAATGACGCAATACATTGTCACTGGTTATGCGTTTTTTTAATTGCAATGACATATTAATTACCTACTGGTGATAGCCAGTAGGTAGTTATAGTAAGGGTCTAGTATCCATTGTGGTACCATTTGACGAATCTTCACAACATTTTCTAAACTAGTACTCCATTCACTTTAGCTGCTGTGTGGAAAGTTTCAGGATAAGTCGTCAAGTGGAGGCCAAGAAAAGGGTAGGGGGCCACAACATGTTTTCCCCATACAATTTCCCATGGGGATTTTAGACACAACTACAGCCTGAACCGCTGGACAGACTTACACCAAATTTAGCAGCAAGCTAGCTCTGGGTCCAGAAAGAGTCAGTTTTTTATCTGATGTAAATCCATTCATTAGTTTTGGAATTATTAAATGAAAAAGAAGATAGATATATAGGGATGCAGACCGTTCGTGGATCCACTCGCGGAGGATCTGTGGATCCTAGGGGGAAAGCAAAGCCCTGATTGTCTGGCCACAAACTGACATGTAAGTTGTGGCTGCATCTTTCTTTCTTGCATCAGGCCGAGGGAAGTTAAAAACACTAAACAAACTGACATAAGCAGTCAGTATACATGTATCTTGACCCCATAAGAGAGATGAAGGGGTCTCTGAGGGACCCCTCCTGGGGTAAAATTGCTTAGATTCTTTTTTTTGGTCGATCTGCAGATCTACAGATTCTCTGCTGCTCTCAGCGTGGGCCCCTGTCTAATCCCATGAAAGATCAATAGATCCAAAAAACTGTGAAAAAAAAAAACCTACTCTCACAGCAAAACCCAATGCCCAAGGTCAAAGTCTGTGAGCAGCGTGGGGTTGAGTGCATGAGGGAGGAGAGTGTAGGCCGTAGGGTCTTGCAGCAGGCCATGCCTGCGGCCAACCCCCCACGGCGGTGGTTGTATTAATATGCAGTAATTAGACATTACTTTATGTTAAAAAAACCTTGAAATTCACTTACAAAAGCAATAATTAGAGGGACGTTTTAGTTAGGTTAACATTTTACCCATACAAAATTATAGAAATTCTGCAGCTATGGTTATATGTATAGTTATACTTATCTGAAGAAACTACAACTCGTGCCGTTAAGTAATTTTACACCATGAGTTATAGTTTCTTGACATAAGTATATCTATAAGTATGACTATAACTGCTGAATTTCTAGTGTTTTGAGTGGGTGAAACATCAATATGCAAAAAGGACAATTAATTATTGGAATGTGGAACAAATCAAACATTCACCCAGAGTCACTGATGTTGGTTGCGACTCCTGCTATAGCTAATCTAATCTAATAAACACTTTAATTGTGGGATTCCTTCAGTAAAAAGTTGGCAGAGCCACTTAAATTTGGGGCCTCATCAAGACCAAGGAAGTCAAGGAAATCTTGCATCTGTAAATTTGGAGAGGAGAAACAACGTTTTTGTCTCTCTGCCCAAGATGGCCTTACTAATGAATATACACAAACTGGGAGTGGTGAGACCTACTGTGGAGCAAAGCCAAACGATGGTCATAACACAAAGGGGTTTATGAAAAGAGGGATGAACCCAAGATCAAAGTATTTATGAAGATCAACACTCACCCAAAGTGTTAGTGTCAAGCACCTGTGACCCAAAAGTAGAAGTGCAAAATTTATCAAGGAAATTGGTCACCGTGAGACAGTGCCGGTGGAAACATGCACTTACTGCGCCATCTTGCTACACTCATAGTTGTGCTAAACAATGCCAGCTGTGTGTAGGTAAAATCTTAAGATGCTTAACAATAACACTAAAAGTTAAGACCGATCGCCTGGTGGACCTTTGGAAGCTGACCTATCTAGGCCGTTACATCAGCTGTATGGAATGGGTGCCTCTAGGGTGCATTGGAAGAGGTCACAATCTAGGAAAAAATAGGCAATATAAATATTTCCGTGCCTGCAATGATAAAGATCGGTACCAAAATGAGTGTGTGGGCCAAAAGGACTATAGTATTTTCCCAAATAGGCAACTATTGCTGCGTAATTACAGCTAGTGCGATTTCAAAAACGCCAATGAGGTTGCAAATGCTGAGTGAGCTCCACTTGAAAGCCAGCCTGGTTGTACAGCACCTGCAGATTTTACAAAAGGTGCGTGCCAGAAAAAAGACGTAAAGCTAAGAGAAATAATATAACTATAATGAACGCACCTAAGAACCAACTTGTGTGTGTCTCACCGCAGGATTTCGCTTGAGGTATGCGTGTAAAAAATCAGGTTAGTTGATGACCATCAGGGTGGAACTAAACTGCTGTTGGGTACCTGGAAATGCCAGGAACCAAGGCCGAAACCCAATAAAAATTGTGAAGGGCAGCATGGTCTGCAAAAGAACATTTTGTAATTGTTTTGTGTGGGATGACAGCCATATTGAAAGGGGCGGGCTATGCTGTTATCCCAAAGGGACAATTACAAAGGCCAGGTACTCAAATACAAATACAGCAAGCATCAAAAACATTTCAATATTGTTCTTCTAATTCCACAATTTTTCAAGTGTGAACGTTTCAAAAACCCAGAATGAACATCGTGAGTAGTATTGCCACAATTAAACGCCTCAGAATATAGTGATGGACAACCCCACTCCTCTAATTTACTCCACCCTTTTGCTGTACATTGATTAAAACTCAGAGAACATTGATAAATACAAAATATAAAGCTAAGTATTAAAAATGAACAAAAAACATATGAGCACATAGAAGAAACGCCTAATCCGAATAAGCGGCAATATACCTAATCTTGTCATATCAAAGACCATAATTCATCTACATCATTCAAATTAGATGCTGTATGTAATTTCACAATTAGCTGTGCCTCAATTCTGGACATAATCGTAGACACTGAGTCATGCATTGGTTTCCTTTGTACCACATACAAGACTGATCAGAAAATATAATCAGCAGAATGATTTAGTTGCTTGTAATGATCCGCAAGCAGGGCCTCCTGCATACGACATCGGATCCATGATCTATGTTGGAGAACCCAAGCCTTCACAGGTTGCAAAGACTGATCTATATACACTCAGTCGCAGGGACATTTCACAAAATAAATCACATTCCATGTGTTACAGTTTGAGAATTTAATGTGTTTAGAAGTAATCCCATTTAGCATAATGCTTTTGGTAACCTTTGTAAATTTGCAGCTCAGGGCACTTAAAATGTCTAAAGTAGATAATGGCTATTTGCAAACCTAGCATTTAGATATATCTTTAGGTTTTGCAATAGGCCATGCCACTCTTACCAGAGGTTGCCTAAAATTTTTACCTTTTCCGAATCAAAACATGGGGTCCTGGGTGTCTAACCCCAAGAGAATTGTCAGATGTTTTTGAATTATGAGTTTAGTTTAGTGTCGCGTTGCGATTATATGTTAATAGACCTGTCAGAGGGTTAGGCCCATATTTATACTTTTTTAGTGCTGCATTTGCATCACTTTTTGACGCAAAACCTGCGCAAACTTGCAAAATACAATTGTATTTTGTACGTTTGCGCCGTTTTTGCATCAGAAAGCAGCGCAAATGTGGCACTAAAAAAGTATAAATATGGGCCTTAGTGTCTTGTCTGCTTTGTGGGATTAGAAGATGCTATTGAGGTGTAAACCATTCTCCCTTTTAAAGACGCTTTGACCAGTTTCTGTGGATAACCCATATTAATCAGTTTATTGATCAAGTGCACGTGCTAATATGCTACTGTAGCCATATTGATACCACAACCTGGACAATTGCAAAAACCAAAAAGAATGAAAAAACTAGAAATCAGTTGATTGTTTCAGCATGCGGCTCCCTGTTAGAGCCCTTAGCACAAAAAAATATATACCTTTTAAATCCTTTAGTGTGAACTACAAGAGCATGCATTAGAGGTTCTATGGATTTCATTAAAACGATGGAGGACTCTCCATATGACATTGCAGTTGAATTGGTGATGGCACTTGACATGGAAGCCCTGTACACCAATATTCCACAGGACAAAGCAACTTCTGTGCTGACCAAAGTCATATATAGCCCTACAGCTAGCCCCTCCAAATGCACCCAACCCCACTCTGTGCAGCAGGTTTTTGTGTATGAATGAGTGTATGGCTTTTTTAAGTCTGCTTTGGATCTGCTGATCCATGGTTTGGCCCAAAAAAATAAAGCACAAGTATTTGCCCACGAGGGACCCCTGAAGGATCCCTCCATTTGTCCTATAGGGTCAAGATACCCCTATCCAGGACCTCTTATGTGTTCTTCCACTTTTTTTTTTCCTCCCCCACCCAACTGAGAAAGAAAATGGCAGACCCAACTTTCCTGTTAGGTTGCAGCCAGCCAAAAAGAACCTTACTTTTCCACAGGATCCGTGGATCCTTCACAAGTGGATCCACAAAGGAACTGCGTCCCTAGATATCTATATTCTTTTTCCTTTAATAACTTAATAACTGCTAAATGGATTTACACCAAATTATAAAAGCATGCTTTCTGCCCAATTTGGTGTAATTCTGTCCAACGGTTCGGGCTGTAGTAGTGACTATAATCCCTATGAAAACTGCATGGCAAAAATATGTTTTACAACACCAGCCTAACAAATCACCTCAAAACCTTCCAAACAGCAGCAAAAGTGGTTGAAATACTAGTTTTGAAAAAGTTTATGAAGATTCATCGAGTGTTGCCAAAGTTTATCTATCTATCTATCTATCTATCTATCTATCTATCTATCTATCTATTTATCTATATACATATATATATATATATATACAGTATATATATATATATATATATATATATATATATATATATATATATATATAAATATCAAAAACACTGAACAGATTTACAGCAAAAGTCTCTCTGAACCAAGGTCTAGCTTTCTGAAAAATTTAGCGTAATTCCATTCAGATGTTTTCACAGTATCGCTGTTAAATTTTCCTGTGAAAAAATGAGTGGAGAAATTGCGTTTTGTAAACGCCTTTTTTCTCAGCCCCCTCCCATTGATGAAACACATTCCGAAACTTTCTTATAGTCTATGGAAAATGAATGGGAATTTTGCACTTTGGGACCTCGCTTTCTTCTTGGCGACCTACACAAAACATTCCAGAAAGGTGCTCTTTTTTTATTAGTTTTACATGCCAAGCTTCTGGTTGATCTGTCAAGTGGTGGCCAAGAAAAAAGGGGGGTCCCAAAATGCAAAATCCCCATACATTCTCCATAGGCTTCTTTGGGTATTATACCAAATTTGGCTGGCAGCTAGATCTTGGTCCGCAGATTGTGCTTTTTGTGATCTGATGTAAATTTTGTTCAGTACTTTCATGTTACACCCAGGAATAAGGTGCAGAGAGTTAACCTAATGAACTCTGTCAGGATTCCACAAGTGACGCTGACAGGAGACATGAATATGGCCTGCGTGAGTCTGGAGAGGTATACTAAGATGTTTCAATGCTTTTTGCAGTAGTGGCACAGGCTGGGGAGATGAGATTATGATATGACGAGGGGTGTTTAACAGTTACAATTGTTAGTGGGATACCAATGGGAAGCAGTAAACTACATCCCCCATAATGCATGGCAAGCATCTGGCATGCATGCAACTCTGGCACAGACACAAGGATTCCAGGACAGGAAGGGCTATAGATAGCATTTCCACTACCAGCACGGTGCAGACTATTCCTGGGTTCAGCACGTTGTTTTAGAGAGAGTTTGAGGGAGTCGGTCAGTGTGGTAAGGATGCTTGTGCACCAACATTAGTTTGGCTGGCAAAAAACGTTGTTTTGTTCTGAGAGTGATAAAGGTGGCATACACAAAAATGTCCTTGTGATGCCTTTTGTGTGGAGTGTTATTTCACTTTTTTTTAGTTCAAAACGTTTATGCTGTCAATGACAAATTACATTAACTACAATGTTACTTTACCTTTATTTTCTTCAGTGAATTTCTAGTTTTATTTTTTAAAACAATCCTTTTGTCACACAAAATTACAATGTTACTTTAACCTTTGTTTTTTTCAATGAAAATAAATGTAGATATATATATATATATATGCGTATATATATGTATAGTGGCAGTAGTTAGAAAGTTATAATTAGATTTACCCAGAGATAGGAATTCTTCAGATTTTTCACCCTTAATAACGTTGCACCCATTTGATGAATGTCTGTGAAACTTTGCAGACCTATTGTGCCAGTTAGGTTGGTGGAGGATTTAAAGTTCTGCAACGTTTGGTCAAGGGGTAGCAAAGAAAAAACCTGTGTCCCAAATCACACCTGAAAAAAATTACTACGATTTTTATATTTTAATTTATATTTTACGTAGTGTGAAATCAGCTGAATGGATTTCAATGACATTTGGCAGGATTAGACATTATGGTGCGCAGATGATTCTTTTGGTTATATGAGGTAAGTAGAGTAAGTATTTTTTAAGTTATAAGGCATTTTAACTTAGTGATATCTATTGTTGTTGTATTTTTGCTAAATTTCATGATGCTTCATGGTTTTTTTAAGCAGTATCATGGTACATAACAATGACAAGTCATCAGGTGATTGGCTAATGACTGCCATTACAAGCATTAAAAGCAACCATGTCGTTTTTAGGTACATTTTGCCTGTGTTCAGATCTAGGTAAGTAGTCTGAGGCATATTTACAAGCCATTTGTGTCTCCTAAAGTAGTATGAGGCATATTTACAAGCCCTTCGTGCCTCCTTGTGCCACACTTGCGTCATTTTTTTACACTAATGTGGTGTTAAGGAGGCAATTTTCCTGAACCATATTTACAAAGTGGCACAAAGCATGCACTGCGCCACTTTGTAAACACTTGTAAATCAATGCTGATGCACCACTTTCTTGTAAATATGCTTCTATGTTTGGTATTTGCCACTTTGGTAAAGTGGTAATAGGTAGGGGAGAATATACATATAGGTTTTTTTAAATAAAAAATACTGAGTTCCTCAGTAGTACAGCGGTACTAAAAAAGTGTTAAAAAATACACTAGATTTTACATATATAGGGCCTGATTCTAACTTTGGAGGACGGTGTTAAACCGTCCCAAAAGTGGCGGATATACCACCTACCGTATTACGAGTTCCATAGGATATAATGGACTCGTAATACGGTAGGTGGTATATCCGCCACTTTTGGGACGGTTTAACACCGTCCTCCAAAGTTAGAATCAGGCCCATAGTGTACTAAAGTGTATTTTCTATTTTTGTATATATTTAAATGTGCACAAAAAGTCAACGGAGTAGTGCATTAATACCTAAAAATTACTTCAATAGTTAAAAAAGCACAGTTCACCCTAAACTGCTATAAGAACATATAGAAATGTATAAATAGAAAATCTTTATGTATTACTACTTAAAAAGTTGTAGAAAGTAGTCAACAACAATAACACATAATACCTATATGTAAGACCCTAATGCAGAAAACAGCAAAACTGTGATAACAACGACATAGGCGCCTTCTACCTGTGGTAAACAAAACCATTGGCTAATCACATAATCACTTCCCAGCCCCATGTACCATGGTATACTGCAGACTTACCATGATTGACCACAGCACAGTATATTACTTCGATTTTTACAACTTGTAGGTTTTAACACTACTTACACTAATTACATATACTTCCAAAAGTTAACATTTACAAATCATAATGTATATTCCTGCCACATACCATTTACATCCGTTCACACACTTTCACACTATGGCCCTCATTACAACTTTGACGGGCGGCGGAGGCCGCCCGCCAAAGTTGCGCCGCAGGTATACCGCACCGCGGTCTGAAGACCGCGGCCGGCATTCTGAGTTTCCCGCTGGGCAGGCGGGCGGCCGCCTTAAGGCCGCCCGCCAGCCCAGCGGGAAACAACCTTCCCACGAGGACGCCGGCTCGGAATCGAGCCGGCGGAGTGGGAAGGTGCGACGGGTGCTACTGCACCCGTCGCGTATTTCACTGTCTGCTATGCAGACAGTGAAATACAAGCGGGGCCCTCTTACGGGGGCCCCTGCAGTGCCCATGCCGTTGGCATGGGCACTGCAGGGGCCCCCAGGGGCCCCGCGACACCCCCTACCGCCATCCTGTTCCTGGCGGGCGAACCGCCAGGAACAGGATGGCGGTAGGGGGTGTCAGAATCCCCAAGGCGGCGCAGCATGCTGCGCCGCCTTGGAGGATTCTGACGGGCAGCGGAAAACCGGCGGGAGACCGCCGGTTTTCCTGCACTGACCGCGGCCAAAGCGCCGCGGTCAGAATGCCCTAAGGGGCACCGCCAGGCTGTCGGCGGTGCTCCCGCCAACCGCGAGCCTGGCGGTCACAGACCGCCAGGCTCGTAATGAGGGCCTATGTCTGTTTTATTTAGCACACTCCCCTCTACGCCACTCCACTCTATGATACCTTACGCGACTCTATGCTATTTCAGTCCATACCACTCCACTTTACATAACTTCTCTAAATGCCACTACACTGTACGCTAATCAACTCTACTCCACTCCACTCTAGCCCCTGCCACTCCACTCTATGCCACTCCATTCTACACCACTCTACTCCATTATACTGTGCACCACTTTATTCAGTTACACTTAAGTCAATGCCACTTCACTGTATGCCCCTCTACTGTGCTCTGCTCCACTGTATACTATTCGGCTGTACACAGCTATGATACTACACTCTACACTAATCTACACTATGCCGTTCCACTCTGGTACTTCATGGTTCACCACTGCACTCTACGCTATTCTACTGTATGCCACTCCGCTCTAAAGCACTCCACTGAACTCAAATGCAGTATACATCACTCCCCTCTTCCACAATCCACTGTATGCAAATACATTGTACACCACTACATTCCAAGCCACTCAACTAAATGCCACTCCACTGTACATCACTACACTCTATACTTATAACAGTTACGGTATTCCACTGTATGACACTGTAGTCTATGCTACTCCACTATATTCCACTCCACTGTATGACACTAGATTCAATGTTATTCCACTCAACACTTGTCCACTTTACACTAGTTTACTGTACACCACTTGCCCTATGCTACTTCACTGTATGCCACTGCACTCTATGCTATTCCACTCTGTGCAACTCTACACTCTATGCACTCAACCCTACCCCATTCCAGTGTATGCTATTCTGCTGTATGCCAGTCCACTGTATGCCAGTCCACTCTATGCTGTTTGACTTTACACCACTCCACTGTACCTTAAGCAACTCTATGCAAGTCCAGTCTACACCACTCTACTGAATGCCACTCCACTCTATGCCACTCCACTCTACTCCACTCCACTCTACACTATTCTACTATGCGCCACTCCACTCCACCATACTCCTCTGTATGCCACTGCACTGTACACCATTCCTGTTTATGCTATTCCAGTGTATACCCCTGCACTGTACAACACTCCAATTCTATAACACTCCACTGTATGCCACTACACTGTACACCAAAGCATTCTACTCTATTCCACTGCTTGGACCTCCACTGCACCACTCCCGACTGTAGGCTATCCCACTCCATGTCACTCCACTGTATGCCACTCTACTCCATCCCATTCACTCTACGCCACTCCACGCCACATGACTCTGTTCTGTGCTACTCCAGATTACACCACTACAGTATGCCTCATTCCACTCTACTCTACTCTACGATACTAAACTATGTAACAGTACACTTTACAAAACTATGCTCCACTGTATTGTACCACAATCCATTTATTAACACTCCACTAAACAACAGTAAACTGTAGAATTATAAAACAAAATACATTTTTAAAAACCATTGAAACTCCATGAAAAAACAAAGGTTAAAGATAAGGTGTAGGTATGAAAACTTCTTTGTATTCAGACCCAACTTGAACTACTCAAGCTTAAGAAATTCTAAAGTTAACGTAATTTTGTGTTTTACGCACCACTTTCAAATTACTATAATTCATAGTTATAACTCACATTTATACTTACACACAACTTTCAAATTGCTATAAGTGGCGCACCTCCGTACACAGTCTTGGCTCCTCACAAGCCACACATCATTATCTGTAACTAACCCCATCCCCATGCACTAGTTATACGCTTGCATCTTACATAAGTTAGAACATGTGAAATCATAGCATTGATAAGAACACTTATGACATCTGAAATCGTATGATTTGTCAAAACACAGTGCATGGTAGAATGGTGAATTATAGTTAATGTAGTGTATTGTGGTTTTAGCTTGGAAGCTAAACTGAAATAGTCTTGCTCTGAGGCTGCTACTTGGTATAACATCACTGCCAAATGTGTACAGGTGATTGCTGAAAATGCTAATTTTGGGTGACCAGAATTAATCTTCATCTTCAGAATTTTATGAAGCGAAAGAGAAAAAGCCAGAAGGGGAGAACAGAAGAGAAAGGGGAAGAGAAATATAGGAGAGCATTGATAAAGGGATAGAGCAGTGATATAAGCTAACATGCAAGAATTAAATAGAAGAGACAGGGAGTGTAGAGTGGGGGAAGAAAGAGACATGGTGGAATGAAGACTAGTTTGCCTTGATACTCAGCAACACTGGCATGCACAAGCATCAGTGGTAGGTTCCTCATAAAAACTTTCAGCCCATTAACTTTCACATATTAAACATTGCAAAACATTAAAGTGTTTTGTGGAAAACGGTGAAATGACTTTTAGAAATGCCCTCTAGTAAAAATATTCAAACCACACAATTATGTCCAATCATGTTATCACATAGTATAAATTCATCACCAATTTCTCAAGTGTTGTTTTTCCTTTTTGCATATGTATAAAACTTCCAGGAGGCTACCGCCAACTCCAAAACAGAAGTAAAGAGAAAATAAACTCTGCTTCAAAAAATACCCCGTATGTTTAAATGATACATGATGCATTTAAAAAAATAATTGTGATCACAGGCAAGGTGGACTGTTGACCCCAGCAGATCACCATACTTGTAGTGGCGTGCAATCATAGTGAGTCTCAATTTGCTGAATATTGATGAGATAGGTCACATTCCTATCCTCTACGATTCAGTTCACAAAATTATTTTCCATTTGCTAAAAGTTGGTGCACATGGCATCCACTGTCTGCAAATTAAAATTTCGTACATCTGGCCCTAAATTTATAAAAAAAATACATATATGGCAGTGATCAAAGTGCAATTTTCAGTGCGTATGTTGTTTTGTTAAAACATGCAAATCTGAAGATTAATTTTAGTACATCTATTTTAGTTCTTGGAGTATTTTCAGCCAAAGATGAATTACAGGAATAATTGCATCCCCTGGGATTTTTTGTTAGTTCTGAATATTGCCGAGTTCAAAGGCTGTTGGTTGGAAGGGAGGTGAGGTAATTGTCTTCAGTTTTTGTTTGCTTGTTGAATTTCTGCCCTGTGAGTAAGTAGATGAGTCTGCCTTTGGTGCCAGCGCGTTAGTGAAATTTCTTTACAAAAGGGATTTTTCTTGAGTGTTGTTGTGAGCCTTTACTTCTGTGCATGGAGTGCTGGGTACTTCATACAACACAGGAAGTTTATAGGCACTGAGTGGGATCCCAGTCAATTGCAGTACTGACAAGTCTATTTTGCACTTTGTTCTGGTGAAAACAATCACCCTAACAAATATTTATAAAGAGCGCTTTATCACTGATGACTATTGTTTAAGATTTCCTGAGGATTTTGGTTTTGGTGAAACTGCCTGTACCTTTATTCATTTTTGAATAAGAAACTTACATTTACTGAGGTATGCTTCAAATTTGAACCAACTTTTTGAAGTTTTCATAAGCTACCTCCTACAACACCTTGCGGTAAAGCATCTACCCATTTGAGTGAGAATGCTGGGCAGGTGCACGGTTTGCCATTTTTGCAGCTTTTCCCACTTTAAACATTTTTAGCCAGACACCTTTGTCTAACTGAGGTCTCCACAAACACACAAATAGGACCTCCCTGGAGCTTTGGCTAGATCCAGATGCCAGATTGGTTGAACTGAAATTTTTTACGAAACATTCTTTTTTCTGAAGATGATGTAGAAACCTTAATTGGAACAAAGCCTGAGCTTCTGACACACAATCATAGCCTGACAAAATGGCTTGTCTCGGTTCCCGGTTAACTCCCTGGGTGACACTTAGAAACATGTTCAGTGCTTTTACATTGCAAAATGACTTAAATTTAATGTATCTTTCCCATGATTTCCTGTGAGGCTACTTGACCTTTTTCAGTAACGTTAACCTATCTTGCTATGGGTGGAGGAATTTCATAGCATGACCATAAAGTGCGATCGTGGTATCTGGTCAAACTCTATTGAATCCAAGAAATTGTCAGTGCACTTTTTGACCTGCAGTGGCAAATGGGGAGGGGAACTGCAACCACTGTTGGATGTGAACATTTGAAGACTAATTTAAAAAAGAAACACGTTAATTGTAGTGTAGTTCCTACCTTACCTGGCACACCAGCCTTCAAAAGCCTTCAAAAGCTGTTCCCAAATTGTATCTGGTAACTTGGGGATGTTGCACAGCTCAATAAATAAATGTAAGTCACCTAAAACTGTAGCGCAGCAACACCTCAACAGTTTTTCTGTCATAAAATCACATCCACTGTCATTAAAAAAAATTAATTGACGGGAGAATTACTCTCTCCAACAGATTAAACAACTTTATTGTGTAAAATAATTTACGCCCACAGAGGTTCATAGAGTGCCAGAAGCCTGACAAGTGCAAAACAGGCTTTTGTGCAATGGGCTTGTCCCACGTGCTGCTGGCTGGGCCCTAACCTCTGACGTCCATCAGTGGCTGCCTCAGTATTTTTTAAACGGGTAGTCACTTTTGACGCTGTGAATTCGGAAATCCCGTCTTACCAAAGCTCTCCCAGCCTACTTGCTTTCAGAAAGGCCCTGCAAGTAATTTTCTGATAACAGCATTTTCCAACTAGACGTCATTCTGAGCGTAGAAACTGTTCCATTCAAACTGTGTTCAAGAAAAGACACGTTAATAAATAGGAATCAACTGATGTGACTTTTAGAAGTGGAGTTTTCTAAATTCAGTGTACAGATGATATCCGTATTAAAATTCCAGTGTGACAGTGTGTGGTACTGTTGAACTGATATTTTACAAATTGTGTGGTTTGATTTAGAATAATGGATGAAGGAGCTTTCTGTACTTAAGTTCCTTATGTATCCTGGGGTGCACTAGAATGCCCAGCCGCTAGATGGCCGCCACTGAGTAAAGCTTTGCCGGACGGCTTATCGTTCAATTATCCACTACAAAAGGGGCATCGTAGCCTGTATGGAGGTGTCTGCACACCTCCTACACTGCCATGTTTGTTATAACCCTTTGAAGCTACAAGACAGTGGTGAGCAGACATTTGGCCGAGATGCTCGTGGTCTGCGCTGGACCTAGCGGACATGCATGGGCATGCTGTATGGTTCCTGGGACCGGAGGAGCAGCAGCGCCCCCGAGGAGGAGTACGTACAGAATTGGAGCTGTACCAGACCACCAGTGACAGGATGTTTCCCTGGTTGATATCACTGTTTTCTAAATGGGGGAAATGGTTGGGGTGGGTTGGTGGCATGGCCCAATTGGGAGCTCAAAGTGGGAGGTAGGTGGTGTGTTGAGGATTTGTTGCTGCTAACAGTGTCTTATTTGCAAATGATTAAGTTGTAACTTCCCCTTTCTTGCCACTCAGTGTACAGATGTAAGTCCTTATGCAAAGCAGCTCCTGCGTGTATGATCTGAGAAAGTATACTCACACACAGCTTTAAATGTCAACACTTAGATGTGTGACCTGAAATGTACGGGCCTCAATGATAGACACAAGGCGTGGCATATCTTGTCGTATCTGCAGAGGCATAATGCAGACATTTGCATGTTGCTGGAGCTCCATCTCACAGAGGCAACAGAAGAGTGCTTACGAAAAGAGAGCATTGGGAAGTTGCATGTCCTGTACTATTCTAACTATGCGCGCAAAGTAACCATTTTAATCCGCAAGGGCTTGCCCCGGGACACACATGTAGTTCTCTGTGACCACCATGGGCCATATGTTCTACTGTTCGATACTCTGCAGTGTCATCTCCTTTCCATATATGGTCCACTATAGACTATACCCAATTTTTTGCAGAGGTGTGGAGACTGGCGAGCACACTGGGGCTGGGGCGCAGCTGGGGGGTAGGAGACTTTAACATAGTCTTGGACTCTAAAGTAGATAGATCTAGTGATTCCAGGCATCCCCATCCAAATGCTGCTGTGCAGTTGCCTTTTACAATGGCTGACAATGACCTTATTGATCTCCGGTGTACCTGACGTGCAGACAGTGAGGAAGGCATGAGCACAGCCACCACAGACACAACATGGTCATCAATCGACTACTGATTAGCTACGTGTGATATAGATGCATTGAACACCAGCGTAACTCACCTGCCCAGATGCTCTGATCACGCTCCAGTGTTGCTAGCGATGACTCCCCCTTATTATAAAACATGCTCTTTCATATGGAGACTTCCAGCTGGGGTGTTGCACGACCAGGTGTTCCATGCCGAGGTCCAGGCAATTATTCTGGAGTACATTGAGTGCAATGCTGGCACGGTGTCCTCTCAGGCTACCTTACGGGAGGCCTTTAAGGCTGTAATTCAAGGAGTATGCCTGGCAAAACAGGCAGGCGTACTGTGAGTGCTGTGCAGGGAGCTTAAGCCACTTGATGAGGAGATCAGAACTCTAGAACTTCAGTATTTTGCTAATTGTAGTGCATCCACACTGCCTGCCATACGAGGCAAGCTTACTGAATTTGAGGAGGCAGAGCACTGAGAGATACACTACCTTGGGAAGGAGACCTGTGCCTGACTATATGGAGAGGGGGAGAGAATGGGAAAGACACTAGCCACCCTGTTACGTAAACCATGGGTACGCAATTACATTGCTGAATTGCCTAATGACAATAACTGTGCGCATGTGGGAGGTGAAGCCATGGAGACGGAGATGTCAAATTTTTACACCATTTTATATACGACTAAACAGTTTGTGCCCCCACCTGACTTAGCCTCTTACTTTGACTCAGTGCGGCTGCTTTGGCTTGAGGAGGGTCACCAATGGTTTCTCAACGAGCCGTGTACAGTGGAGGAGGTGATTCAGGTCATCAGTGCAATGCCAGAAGGCAAGGCCCCTGGCTTGGATAGCCACACCGAGGGGTGACTCCTCCAGTGGAAGAGCGTTGCCCCGCCAAATAATATGCCCCCAAAAGCCCCAGAGATTAAAAATAAAAGTTAATTTATTACCATTTTACTATTCAACCACCCATCTTGAACTGAGTGTCAGTATGGGGTGGGGAGCTGGGTGGAAACAGTATGGTGGACTGCCTGGACACTTCATTTTAAAGTGCGCATGTTCCATGGCCAGCCAGACATGCTATAGGAGGCTGGCCTGGTTTGTAGTGGGTTCCTAAGGTACTTACACCTTATACCAGGTCCAGTTATTGCTTATTAGTGAAATGTAGGCAGCGTCTAGAAGCCGGGCTCTCTAGAGGTAGCTGCAGTTGAGTAGCCTAGGCTTTTCTAGGAGACATGCAAAGCTCATGCAATACCACTGTAGTCACTCAGTACTCACACACATGAGAGAAAATACTCAGTGTTACAATAATAAAGAGACTTTATTTTAGTGCCACAAATGCCAAAAATACTATAGAGACTATACTCCCTTAGGGGGTAAGTAATACAGAAATTATACACACTAGTATGCAAAATCAGGTGTAAAACCAGTTAGAAAACAGTGCAAATAGTGAAAATCACACTAGTTAGAAATGGGCCTGGGGAAACACAAAACATATACTAAGAAAGTGGAATGCGAATGTTGGTTTCCCACCTAGGCAAGTGTAGTGTGTAGAGGGGTGCTGGGTGTATTAGAAAACACCAAATGTAAGTAATAGAACCCATCCCAGAGCCTAGGAAAGCAGGACTAATTCACAGTAAACTTTCCTAGAACACAGAAGAACACGAGAAAGGAGATAATGCGAGAACCAGAAGAGACTGCAAGGCACCAACAGTGGATTCCTGGACCTGAAGACCTGTGGAAGAAGGAGACCAAGTCCAAGAAGCACAGAGGAGTCCAGGGAGAACAGGAGCCCCTGCTAACCCGGATGAAGGTGCAAAAGAGGCACCACCGGTGAAGAACAACAGTCAGTAATGCACCCAAGAAGACAGATGCAGGTTCCTGGTTGGTGCAGATGATGCCCCTCGCCGGATGGAGGATTGCAGTCTGGTTTGCGTCGCTGGAGTCCTCCAACAAGCCTTGGCACACGCAAAGCTCGAGGTTAGTGGAAAATGGTGCTGCCCGGGACCAGGAGGAGCCTGTGAACTCTACCCAGGAGGGGCAGTAAGAGGGGGCTCTCAGCAACTCAGAGAGCCCACAGAAGACCAGGCAGCACACACAGGAGTCCAACAGCATGCGGACAAAGAAGGTGCAAAAGGAGGCCCTTACAGCACTACAACAAAGGATCCCACGCCGCCGTAGAACCACTCAGGAAGATGTGCGTCGCAGGATAGACTGCTGGGGGCAGGAGCTGCACGGTGCACGAACAACTTCATGGAAGGATGCCAACAAGCCTTGGCAACTTCAAAACACACAGTGCACGTGGTACTGTCTTGCGTGGGGAGGCAAGCTCTTACCTCCACCAAAGTTGGACAGTAAGACGTCAGGACCGTCAGGACCACTTCAGTCCACCACCGTGATGCAGGATCCATGCAACTTATTAGGAGAGGGGACCCATGCCGCTGATCGTCGATGCAGTGAGGTGACTGTTGAAGCAGGGGAGTGACTCCTTCACTCCAAGAGAGATTCCTTCACGCTTCTGGTGCAGACTGAAGACAGGCTGTCCTCTGAGGATGCACGACCAGGAAACAGCTGTAGTTGCTGGCAGGAGCTGAAGATACAATGTTGCAGAAGTTGTCTTTGTTCTTTGTTGCAGTTTGTAGAGTTCCAGGAGGGTCCAGATGCAGTGTCTGCTGTGAAAAGGTGAAGTAAAGGATGCAGGGGGTTCCTACTGTACCCTTGCAATCTAAATCTGAAGAACTTCCCAAAGGAGATACCCTAAATAGCCCTGAAAGGGGGGATTGGTCACCTAAACAGGTAAGCACCTATCAGTGGAGGGCTCTGACATCATCTGCTGGCACTGGCCACTCAGATGCTCCCAGAGTTCCCTGCCAACTTGGAATCCAAGATGGTAAAACCCAGGGACCCTCTGGAGGAGCTCTGAGCACCAACCCTGGGGTGGTTTTGGATAGGGGAGTGGTCACTCCCCTTTTCTTTGTCCAGTTTCACGCCAGAGCAGGGACTGGGGGCCCCTGAACCAGTGTAGACTGGATTATGCCAGGAGGACACCAAATGTGCCCTTGAAAGCATTTCCAGTGGTTTGGGGAGGCCTGTAACACCTATTTCCAAAGGGAAAGGGTGTAACACCCCTCTTCCAAAGGAAATCCTTTGGTTTGCCTTCCTGGGCTTGAGCTTTTCAAGCAACAGGAGGGCAGAAACCTGTCTGAGAAGTGGCAGCAGCTGGGGCTGCCTGGAAAACCTCAGAAGTCTGGAATGGAAATCTTGGGTGTCCTCTAAGGAGCCCTCAGAGTGAATGGAATCATACAACCAATGTTTGCAAATGCCTTGGGGTATGATTCCAAAATGTTTGATACCAAACATGCCTATGTTCGGAGTTACCATTAGGTAGCTAGGCAGAGGTAGTGACCTATGTCCAGTACACGCATAAAATGGCATCCCCGCACTGACAAAGTCTGGGAAAATGGTCCTGGAGGTTGTAGGGGCACCTTTGCTAGAGCAGGAGTGCCCTCACACACAGGTACTCTGCACCCTGTCCTAAGGGCTGGAGGTCCTGCTATAGGGGTGACTTATTAGTGACCTGGAGCAGTGTAAATGGCAGTGAAAGGGTGCATGCACCCTTTCACGTAGGCTGCAATGGGAGTCCCGCAGAAGCCTTTACATGGGCTCCCTATGGGTGGCTAACAATATGCTGCAGCCCATAGGAATCCCCTGGAATCCCAATGCCATGGGTACCTAGGTACCATATACACAGGACTTATAAGGGGGCACCAGTATGCCAATTGTGGGTGAAATATTGGGTTACCAGTATGCAACAATCATAATTTAAGGGAGACAGCATAACTACTGGGGTCCTGATTAGCAGGATCCCAGTAGACGCAGTCAAACACACTGACAAACAGGCTAAAAGTGGGGGTAACTAAGCTAGAGACTACTTTCCTCCACATGTGCACTTTGAAACCTCTCTAACCCAGCTGTCATAAGACAGCTGGTTTAGAGCAAGTACATGCCTCCAGTACCCTCAGGAGCACTGAGAGAGGCTGAACCCTCCAATTTTGGCACTTCTCTCATGCTGATTAACAGCACGAGAGCAGCACCAGTATTGGTTAAGGTAGTTGGCTGGGGCCTGTGCTCAATACTGCAGAGGAGGAGGACGTGCAGCGAGGAAGAGGATGTGTCATGCCTGTAAGGTAAGTGTACTTTAATTATTTTGCTTGTGGTATGTGGCGTGCATGCCACTACCCACCACTCATTTGCCCGCACCACCATTCTTCTTAGATGGCAGCCATCACCGGCCACACCGCCGCATTTTATGAATAACTAACTCATATTCTGGCTCCACACCTTCTTGCCGTGTACGAGGAGTCTCTTGCCACCGTAGTCACCCCCCCTCCTTGTGGGAAGCATTAATTGTAACCATCTTAAAGCCAGATAAACACCCTCAATGATGTGAGTCCTACGGACCTTTATCCTTGTTTAACATGGATAGTAAAATCCTTGCGAAATTGATATCATTGAGGCCGCTCCTACTCTTGCCCCTAATAACACAACCAGATCAATCAGGCATTGTGTCAGGAAAATTGACGGCCCACAATTTACATACCAAGTTTGGGCTTCTGCACACCGTTGTCCCTGCTCTGAAGGTGGCTGCAATCTTCTTCGATGCCACAAAGGCTTTTGATTCACTCAAGATGCCATACACCTTCGCACTATTATCTCGCCTCAGAATAAGCACCAGGTTCATACGACTGATTGGCCTCCTCAGTCGCCGTGCTGAGGGTAAATGGGATGATCACTCCCCCTTCCGGTATCCCGTGGCACAAGACAAGGGTGTCCCTTTATCACCCATGGAGCTGCTGGCAGCTTGGCTCAGGCAACATCACTCCCATTGCGGCCTGGCCCTTTACATCCCCTTGAATATTAATGTCTATGTATGCATATTGTGCTACCATAGATGTGAGAGATTTGTGAGATTTATTAGATCTGCTGATTATAGAATTCATCAAATTTGGAGGAATAGCTGGGATAACTATAAATAGGGTTAAGTCGATACTATTTCTACTTACAGGCACGACGGAAGTATTCCCATCAAAGTTTTCACTGAGGTGGGCGAGCGAGCCAATGCGATACTTGGGTGTCTGGCTGAGTCGTGACTTAGATGAGCTGTGGAGGGCAAAACTATGGCCACTTGATGACCTGGCTGGAGGAGCAAGTGGAGACATGGGCAAAGCTCACATGGGCACTCACTGGGAGACTGGCCATCACTAAGATGGTGGTGCTCCAAAAATTCTTTATCTATTTCTCAATCTGCCAGGTTTGTTTCATGAGGCAGTTACGGTCATACCGAGTGGCCCTGGCTTGGGCGAGGAAGCAGCCTAGGATAGCATAGAAGATAATAACCCTTCCTTTTGAATAAGGAGGACTGGGAGCTCTGGATATGGACCTGTATCACTTTAGCGCCAAGGTGCACTTTGTACATTACTGGCTCTTTCCTATGCAATTTCAGTCCACACAGTGCCTGAGTATGATCACTTGGCTCCTTGTTCCCTACAAATGGCACTTGCCATCTAACCGGATGGCATCTTCATCACACCACACCAAGCCCTACGGGGCCCTGATGTCACCCTATTAGACACATTCACATAGTACCAGCTGCAGGCTGCCATATGTGTGCTTCATTACTCATTTCCTGCAGCCCTGCTTCATTCCAGGTACTTGAGGCGACTCTTGTAAATCCCTCCCCACGAAGCCTAATTGCGAGGCTTCACACTGGTATGCAAGACACAGTACTGGTCTGCATCCCTGGGGCGAGGCAGATGTAGTCTGCCAACCTTGGGGTACTCATCACCAACGAGTAATTGAAGTATTTTAGTAAGTCTTCTATTAACTTTATTAGGATCTGATGTTCAAACACCAGCTCATGTAATCTTGCCATATATTATTACCTAAATTATTGGGGAAAAAAGGAAAACGCATAATTTTTGTCTGATTGCCTCTGCTAATCCCATTGCCTATGATTCCAGCAATATTTTAGGCAAAATCCCTATAACTCCTTATTCCCTTTATCTACGCTCAGTCTAATCACTTTTCTACTTTCACTGTAGGTGCATTCCGTGTACGTTTAGACGCTAATCATGTGTTCTGCATGATGATATTCAAGGGCTCTCTCAGGGGTGAAAAGCTCTCTGCTTTTGCGAAGTAGCTGCCCCTGCTGGAATGTGGTAGAGAGTAATTACTAGAGGCCAATATTAATTCACGGGTTCCATTCATCACTTTTTGTTTCTTTCTGAGTAAGGCCCCTGGCACAATGCTTTTTGAGTCTGGCTTTGCAGCACACTGAGTGAGTCTAATTCCTTAAAAAGTACATAAACTGAGCCATGACTCCACCCAGATAGAGTATTGCTCTCTCACCTCATGCTATTGGCTGATGTATCCTTCTGCCTCCTTTGGAGAGTGTACTTTGTAATGCACTGAGAACCAATTTACATTTCAGTATGCATCCAATATTTCAATTCTAGGACTGTATGTTAAGCCAAACATAAACGGAATATGACCAATCTACTGAACGTATGTATTTTAAGTAATAAGCACATAAATAAAATACAATTTCACAGTTGAACATATTTTGAATATTTTTTGCACCCAGCTTCTACAACATAATCGTTGGATAGCACCTTGAACTAGACTACTTAATTTTTTTTATCTAAAAACAAAATATGCATCCTAAAGAAAAAATATCTAAATCACATGGAGGTCTTGTATTCCTGTTCAATGTCTGGGTATGACTCGGCAGCTTAATTAAAGTCCTGTGCTCGAATAACTGCTAAAAATCACAAAGGACAAAGACAAACCAAAAGAGTACCCATGAATTCACAATTCATGTTTGTCTATTTTTGCTCGCAGCGACATCATATTTTGAAAAGAACAAAAAACTTCAGGGGAAAAAATCAGCTTGCAATTTTAACAGGGTAATGTAGTCCCATGAGATAACCCCGGGTGCATAGCCCCCTCTCCCCTTTCTAAATAACATCATCAACTCAGTATGGGGTGTACTTTCGCACACGATTATGGTCTCAGTGGTCAAAAATGGGCAATAACTTGATCAGCTGGTTAATGAACCAGTTTTGCCTTTGTTAAAAAAGCTTGCACACTGATGCTAAGGGCAATTACCACATGCTAGAAGTTGTTGTTAAATGCCTGTGCAACAATGTAAAAAAAAAGGCCACAAATCTTATGTCACCCATTCTGGCACTTACTCACTGGTTTAAACCACTACATAAATGTGATGTTCTTGTTCACACAGTATCTTGCAAAATGACCAGTGGTCTCTCTCTCTCTCTCTCTCTCTAATATTTTCCTGACGGTATCAACATGTTTGCCCATGTGGATAAGTGATAAGAGTTTCGTCAACTAAAAAAGTTGTGGCGTCTCAGTTGTGGGTTCAGAGTAGCGTTTCTCAGGCACACTCCTCAAATCAGGAAGGATCAAGAACATTCCTACATGTTGCTTTTACAGATGGCTTACAGTGACATGGAACACAGGCAACTCGTATTCATTTTAATATCCTGTTTTCTTCTAAGAAACACATCGCTTTTTCAGCTCATACTGCCCTCATGATTACAGACAACTTTAAAGGTATTTCGGCAAACAGGCCTGGTGTATCTAATATATACTTAGAATGAGGGTTGAGTTCCCTGCTGGCTCAAGATTATTCTCTGTCTCAGTGCCCTGTTGCCGAGCCTCACCGTATTTTGAATTGGATGAGTTGTATTCCTCCTCTGATGTCACAACCTTGCATTGCAGCACCTAAAGGGCTGTTGTTGCTACGTCTGTGTGTCTATCCTTCGTCTTCTTCCTCTCCCTTGAGCCACGTTTCTCTTTATCAATCTTTAATCTCCCCTAAAATCTGTTTGCCGACACCCTGAGGCTTCTTGCTGTCACTGCCACCTGAGTGCTGAATCAGCAGAGGCCATCTTGGAAAGGGTTCAAAACCAACCTGTGATCGGCTGCCTGGGTGTGTGCACGTGCACGCGTGTACAGCGGCTATCACACAATGTTTTTCATTTTGAGAAAAAAAAACATTCCAAGATGGTCACAGCGTATTTCCATTGCATTTGTCAAAAACGCATTTTTCTTTTACTTTAAAAACATCATTAATAGTAGGTCACTGAGTAATTGTGCACAAGCATGGCAGTTTTCTTTGACATGTTCCTAAAACAAAAAAAATCCAATATGGACACAGTGCATGTTTGAACATGCATGGTGGCCAGCTGGCATAAACATACGCATAGTTAAAGCCAACAGGTGCCACTGGCAATTCAAAATCAAATAAATTCATCACATTTAAAACAAACATTATTGAAGGGGTAAACAAGTAATCAACTCAATTGTGTTTATTTTATTGATGTATTAGGTGTCATGTTTAGATTAAACAGAGATTATAAAATAAGGCATACATAATAGATAGCTTACACAGTATCATATCCCTTTGTATGTTTCAATTGCATTGAGCAAGGTGCATATAAAGTGCTTAATAATGTAATCATTCCACAATAATTATTTGTACTTCACTTAAAGCTGCTTCTGATTGCATAAATATTTCTTAAATATAAATATACATTTAAGCCAAAAAAGACAACGGTAGAGGTAGAATATGTTACACATTCTTCCCCATAACTCAATAAATAAAATAAATCATCTTCTTTTGTCGCTCACCTTCTCTGCAGTAAGAGTAAACATCTCCATCTAAAATGAGCTTACCATGTTTCAACCATTGGTGGGCCTGCCCACTCGTAGACTGGAAAAACATCTCAAGAGCTAATCATGATTGTCTGTACTGTTCTACCTCACACAAAAAATCACAAGATACTTGCAACAGGAATGTAAATTACAACAATGCAAAAATCAATGTGCATATAATAAATGGACACATATATGGCCACACATGGCTCATGTGGAAATCTCAAATTACCTGAATATTGATTTGATGCATCTTAGTATGTTAAAAGACATTCTGCATATTGATTAGTTGTTACCATTAGTCAGAAACTGACATCTAACTATTTTCAATTAAAGCACATATTGTAAACATCTTGTTCAACTATGAGCCATGATTATTGCCATTCTCTAAAAAATAAATGGCAAGGCTCCTATGGATTGTAATTTTAGTGCTTTGAATAGGGTTGAGTACGGAGTTATTTTTGTTCTTAGCTTTTTGGTTCAGTCAGGTTTGATCCTATTAGGAGTCTGTTTTGGCATTACAGCTTGTTAAGACAGAAAGAGGTAGGTAGATATGGCCTGCACCTTATGCTGCAAAGCTGACTCTGAAGATATGTTCTAGAGAAAACAAGAGCATAAATTGCATAGCAGTCCCTGACCAGAACCACTATTGCAATACAGTTACATCTGAGTAACAACACCCATGAGAATAACCATGGGCCACTCCCCACAAAAATATTTATACTCAGTGTGTGTGTCTGTGTTGTGGACTTTCCAGGGATGACTGCACTTTGACCATAACCATAGAGTTTGAGCTCACCTTCAAGTGACTTTTGTCCACATGCAGACCCTGTGTAGAGGTCAGTCTGTGGTCTACAGTTGTGTCCAGACTTTACTAGCAATCAGAAGGAGGCTGTAGGCTTCTTCTAATTCACTATGTCAAATCCCGGGTTAAATTAGCAGTGGGGTTGCTGAAGGTTCACCCTCTGCTGATATTTTTTTATTAGAGAGATAAAAATAACTGCTTGACCCAGAAAACACAAAAGTACTAACAATGAACATTAAGTAGGCCTTTGAGACCTTAGTAATTCCTTCATCATAATTGGCAACTTGTAAAAGAGGAGACACAGTTTACTAAATCAAATATGTTTTTTACTCGCAAAAGGCCTTCAAGACACAAAATTGATTCTATGTCAGGACTGGAGGTTCGGATTATGCTAAACTCTTTTGTTTATTCCACTCAGCAGCATTAACAAAAAATATTATTAAAATACTACCATTCCCAGGGGTCTTTGCAACAGTTCAGTACAACTACAATAGAGAATGTCCCTTTACATCCCCCCTCCACTATGTTGAGAAGTGTGGCACAATGGTTAGAGCGGCAGACCCTGAGGCAGAGATCTGGCCCAGAACCAGGGTTCAATTCCCACCTCAGCAGGTCGTGGGCTCAATTCCCTTGGACCAGATAAGCCTCAGTGCCTAATCTAATTAATGGGTCCCCCTCTGGGCAATAGTTTGCTTAATCTCCACAACACCCTCCCACTGCTTGGATTCCTGGCTTCACCCTGGGGCTGTCCAGGAGTGAGTGCCTCACAGGGAGAAGCCAGGAGGGGTACCACATCAATATACATACAGCACCTTGAGACCCTAACAGGTGATTAGTGGGCTATACAAGTGCAAAGTTTACAGTTTTGCATCAAAGAAAAGCACTTCCTCTTTCTTCACTGCTTAGCAGTCAGATGTGTTTTTCCTTGATTCAGATATAATTGTGATGTTACTATACCGCTGTTGTACTGTTATTGTGCTGTGGTTTTACTCATTGGACCCGCTGTTGCTATTTGCTTTGTGCTGCTTTGTGTAGCTGCCCGTTTCACCGATGAGCGGCGATTGCAGCATTCTTATCCCCAGGGGGCTTAAGAGTTTGGGTGCTGCCTTTGGCCCGTCTCTTTTAACCCGATGCACTCACTTCATATGTAGAACGGAGTATGGGTGGTTCTGAGACAGGCTGTCGTTGCCGCCCTTCCCTCCAGCACTACTATGACTTGTACCTCACTTTTGTGAGACATGCAGTGACAGCAGGCACACTCTACGGGGCATGGGGAGCCTGAACTCTCCTTGAAGAGGAAATCGCTCCTCCCTCTGCGTTCCAAGCACTCCTCTACACGTCTCAACGTTCCTGTCAGTTCTCTTCCATTGACAGTGAAGGGTAATTGACTCATGAACTTCAAGACAGTTAGTTTTTCCTGGCAATACTTGACTCAATTTAGGCTTCAGTTGAGCAATTTTGCTGCAGAGCGTTTACACGTTAGATATGCTTTCACGTAAAGGCCTTTGAGTTAGGGAAGCAGAGGGAGGTTTTTTTCTTTTTTCATCAAGCATTAGCACAGTCAAATTCTATTGCTGGGAATCATTTTTTGGTTCCCCCTATCTATATACATAGATATGCATATCCTTTTTTTCCTTCCTTGACCTAAATACTGATCAACCATGGCAGGTGCATCTTTCGACTTCTCGGAGTCCGTTCAGGAGGAACATGCGTTGCTCCCCATTTATGAGGAGCTTGTGGATGCATTTGATGCTTCCTTTGAAAGGGCGGTCTCCTCTACGCTGTAACCCCTGTCAGAAAATATTTGATCTTGTGGTATGATGTACCATTTTACTCCTGACAGGGGAAGACCAGAGGCATGAGACTCCTACTGACTCAAGGGGGTCGCCTAGAGGGGTAACACTAAAAAAGTCAGACCTACCGGCCTCTGCCTCCTCGGGAGGAACATGCGTTGCTCCCCATTTACGAGGAGCTTGTGGATGTATTTGAGGCCTCCTTTGAAAGGGCGGTCTCCTCTACGCTGTAACCCATCAGTCAGAAAATAATCAATCTTGTGGTATGACGTACCATTTTACTCCTGGCAGGGGAAGACCAGAGGCATGAGCCTCCTACTGACTCTAGGGGGTCTCCTAGAGGGGTAACACTAAAAAAGTCAGACCTACCGGCCTCTGCTTTGAAGAGGCTTCGCCAGACCTTCCTGAAGAGGTGTTATGACGCCCAAAAGGCTATTAATGATTACCAGCCTGGGGATACTCTTGAGGACAATTCCTGCTCCTACCAGGGAACAGATGAGAATGCGAGGGACGAATCTGACACCGCTGATGGGGACTCAGGCGATTAACCAGGCCTGAGCAGACCCTGGCGACCGGAAGGAGGCACCAAGAAACCCAGGCTAGACAAAGACAGCGATATGGACTCCACGGGGTTCCAGTTACGTTAGGTTACGTTGAACCTGAAGAATATCTACCACCCTCACTCTGAGGTTTGGGTTCCTGTATAGCTACAACTCCCACCTAGATAGGAGAGGTTTTGCACTTAAAGACTCTTGAGGTTGGCGGTGTTGAGTTAATGTGCACACACTGAGGTATAGTGTGTTTTGCTTTCCTCCTATATTGCCCAAGGGGGCATTCCTAGCATTGTTTGGGCTAACTAGAGTTGAATGTTAAGCAGCTGTTTGGCCACTGGATATGCTAATTTGAAGACATTTGGATAGTGATTCTTTTACCTGTTCTAATTTGCAAGTTTTTGTTCCAATTTATGTATATTGATATCGCTGGGGGAGTTGTACATGATAGTCTGTGCATTTCTCTTTTGACAAGTTTAGAAGTCTGTACACAATAACTCCGCAGAATCAGCGGATATTCAGTGGCGATGTCGCTGCAAACCAAATAACACTGATCAACACAATACTGCAAGACCCACCTCCCCCACACCTCCGAGTGGGTGCCAATTGCGTGGCTTGGATTAGCTAACGACTTAATATTTTTAACTATTAACAGGTCTTTGGGCCATGGGGCTAGATTGTATAACATGGTGAGTGATTCACTAAGGAGAGCTTTCATTTAGAACCCCTGAAATAACTAACCCACATTTTTTTTATATTTTTATTTCAATGCTGTGTGTTTCTTTGCTAACATAACCGCCCCGCTCATAAAACCTCCGGCAGCACAAACTATTTTTCATGTGAAACTTGAGATTAGCCTAGCTCTGCAAACACATAGAATAGCCTCTGACTTCAGTGCCTGAAGTGTGTAAAATACATGTCCAGTCACCTGCCCGGCTTTAGGGTAACCATACATTTCTCCTCATATAAAAGCGCGACTCTCATGAAAGGAGAAATACGAGTTCGAAAGTTAATGTTTTCCTTCATTTTTGAGTTTGCCTTGTTGATCAAAAAATAATATTTGTACTTACAACAAACTGACATTACCGTGAAAGGCGACTATTTTTTTAATCTGATACCGAGACAAAATGGTTAATGCATGATTCATTCTGGCGCCCCTTGTGGCCATTTACCAGTGTATAATATTGAGATGGCTTGGGCTGATGGTGGATTTATTTTAGAACGAATATATTGTGGAATATTGACTTTTTTATATGTGTTAATTGATTAATTATGAACAACTAACAACATACAATGAAAATATTGTCGATGTTTTCTTGAGTATTGTTAACAACAATAGAATTGTAATATATTTTATAACGTTGATTCCAACCTCGAAAAGCATATGTAGAGTAAGTAAAAACATTACATTTGTATTATTTACCTAATTAGGCACAGTGATGGTAGTTCGACTTTACTTTGCTCAAATGTCTATCTGTATATAGTTACCTACATTTAGGATTTTGAATACATGCTAAATTCGTCGATTTACACATTAAAAATGCAAATCAAGAAACATGAGCAAAGCCTATGTATTAGGAGAAAAATACAGTCAACTGTCTAGGTAAATAAATGTACAGCTGATTAATTCTTTGCATGAGCTGTTGTAATGGGAAGAGAGACATCCTGTGTGAAGCCATCTCTTCTCCTTTCACCTCTCAGCCCTGGTCTGCCTGTGTTAGTGGGGCTTCCACTGGGGGTATTTGTGTGTGAGCCAAGGGGATTGCTGCTGAAACTGGTTGAGGAAGTTTCGGGAGCCAGTTGGCCATTGTCTCTTATGTCCATTAGTATTAGATCCAGTGCTCCCTGAATCGTGGTGTGTAGGGCTGTTGTCCCCTGCACCAAGGACATATTGGTGTGTTGCACTTTGTTGCACAACGTTTCAAGTTTATTACTACCACCTTGAAAAGCTGTTGCCAGATTGTTAAGTGCAAATGTCTGCTTGTTAAGGGCACTGCTTTGCTTTAGTATGCTGTTGTTTTGGATTTCGGTGGCCTTTGCCAGCTTATTGAGTATTTTATTTTGTTGTGCCAGATGTTCATTCATTTGAGTCAGCTTGTCTTCCAACAGAGTGAATTGTTGCTGTTGCAAGTTAATTATGACCTCGTCAAAATCATGAGAACTCCGCTGGGGAATATCTGCAAGCATCTCATTGTTGATATGATGCGTTTCATCCCCATGCTCAACCGGGCTATCCTCATGCAGCTGTGTGTTGATTGACATCGCCTCCTCCTCAACAGCAATGACTTCTTGCAACTCCAGTGTGATGATTTCCTCACTCTCTGGCTCTTGGTCATAAGCAGGAGATACAGACCCATCTTCCCCTTCAAGGGAGGTCTCATGCGTTTCTTCATCTGGTTCAGTGATGCATTCATCGGTTTCTGTAACATAAGGACATGTGCCATGTTGTCTAATTTTACATAACCAAGTTGTCACAGATTTAAGGTTCAGTTAGTTGCTGCACATTCCTATTGCATGCCAACTAATATCTTTAGGTGGAAAAACTGGAAGAAGGGTTTTGAAAGCATAAGGAATTTTAGAACAGTCATAGTGTGAAACAGGATCATACAGGAGAAGACCTTTCTAAGGTTGGGTGTGAGTGGGGGGATATAACTAATCATGACCCATGCCCATGGGATAGAGCGACTATGCACCCCGATATGGCATACTCATCCTGGTACCCTATGACGACGAGAAACAAAAGGCCAAAGAAAACTTCCAGGGTTGTGTCAAAACCTCCAAAGCAATATAAAATACTTGCCAAGCACAAACCAAAACCCAGGAACAAAATCTAAGCGTATGCACAAAAGCATTTCAAACATTATTCCTTCAGTTTTCAAGAGCCCATATACAGCTTGTCAATTCCAAACCTTTCAAAATCAGTCTCCACCCTCACACTTTCATAGCACATCCATCCTTCTCCATTTCAGGTCAGAACCAAAGTACGCACTCCAACATTCAAGATTTTTCTTCACACTTTGATCCATGCTTTATATACAACAGAACCCTCAAAGAGTAAAAAGCACACCTTGGCCTACACTATAGATATGGCGCACTTCACTGGTCAGTGTCATAGCAGAACGGTAAATATGCGCACCAGAGGCAGAATGGAGCAGTGCACCTCAAAAAAACAAATGCGCGGTTCCCAGTACAGGTGCATACCTGCACTTGCACCGGACCGTGGCGGCAGACCCAGCTTCAGGTTTAAAGGGGAAAGGAATCCCTCTGCAATCGAGTGCAGTGACTGTGGCTGTCTGCAGGGGGGTGCCTGCGAGTCAAAGGGTCCTCCTTATCTATGTCAGCAAGGGAACCCTCAGGGTTGCACTGACTGTGCCCCATCTCTACGTGGTGCACAGCCAGTCCTCCCCCTGGCAGTTTGTTAACCCTTGCACCCACGTCTATAATTTGGCATTGGTGCACAGGAATTCCTCATTTCCATCGGGGTATGCACATGAGGGACCGCTTTCTGCCCTCATTTGTATGGAGGCACGCAAATGAGGGATGACACAGGTGCAAATGTACTGCCAGTGCAAATTGTATTACAGAAGGGCCCATACAACCATCTGCTGCCCTTTCTGTAATACCAAAGTGCCATAGTCCTATTCCTAACAATTAATATTTAGTATTAAAGTAAAATCAAATGCGTTGAATCTCTCAGGCCATTACATATTGTTAGAAATGGCCCTTTCTGCAGGTCATACCCAAACTCTTTTCCTTCCTCCTCTTATTTTTCTGACCCTGTTTTTGTTGGCTTTAATTACCCTGGGTATTTAACCACTGCTAACCAGTGGTAAAGTGCTTGTGCTCTCTCCTTAAAACATGGTAACATTGGCTTATCCACAGTAGGCATATTTCATTTACTTGTAAGTCCCTAGTAAAGTGCACTATAGGTGACCAGGGCCTGTAAATTAAATGCTACTAGCGGGGCAGCAACAATGATTGTGCCACCCACTACAGTACCACTTTAACCATGTGTCAGGCTTGCCACTGCAGAGCTTGTGTGTGCAGTTTCAAACTGCCATTTCGACCTGGCAAGTGCAACTTCTTGCCAGGCTCAAACCTTCCTTTTCATTACATGTAAGTCACCCCTAAGGTAGGACCTAGTTAGTCCCAAGGACAAGGTGCTGTGTATTTAAAAAGATGGGCATGAACTTTTAAGTTTAACATGCCAGGATAGTGAAGAACTCTTACATTTGTTTTTCACTACTGCAAGGGCTATCTCTCCCATAGGATAGCGCTGGGACTACCTTAAAACATATTTTAATTGTAAGTTCCAATTGGGAAGAGATAAGAATATGGAGTTTGATTTCCTTGGACTCACAATTTAAAATCACAATTTATGGTAAAGTCAGATTTTAAACTATAAGTCTGAAAATGCCACTTTTAGAAATTTGGCTTTTTCTTACTTTAACCATTCTGTGTTTCTGCATGTCTCTGAATACACGTCAGGGTTGGGTGACAGCAGGGATTTGTGCATTTCCTCAAGACAGCCACACATTTGTCAAGAGTTTAGGTGTGACTTGAGGGTCCTAATGGGACATTAACTGGCTTGATGGGGGGCAGACCTTACCTCTGCCTCACACCTAAATAGACTTGTCATGTTCACCCACAATAGGGCATAACAACCCTGTATTGTCCCTCCAGCCAGCTTGGAGCCAGGATAAGGGAGGCAGGGCATCTTTACATTTCAAAGGAAGGCCTGTAATTTTCTCCCACCTTCCAGAACTAGAGCACCAAAATATAAATACTGGACCCCAAGCCCTTTCAAATCAGATCTCTACTGGAACTAAGGACACACTGCTAGGTAGAAGGACTGCTGTGCTGCCAGGAGGGACTGCCACTCTGCAGCTGCATTCTTGTGTTGGCCTACTGCCTGCTGTGCTGTAGGAGGGACTGACACTTTGCTACTTGCTTTGCTGTGTTGACCTGCTACCTATTACTTCTGTCCTGCAGTGAGAGTGAATGGACTCCCCTCTACATCCTTGAATCAAATAATCTCCAAGGGCTTTTGGCTTGCCCCGGTTCTTCTGCGGTCTCAGGGACATCAAATACTGCTGCTACTCACTTGCTATAGCACCTGTACTCTGCTGGCTGTGAATCTGCCCTGCAGAGTGGTGCCACCCCAGTCCTGGACCCTTGGAAGTGGGCTTAGGTGCTCTGCCTTCTGTGGTTTTCACCAGAACCGCCGCAGAGCAACGCAAAGCACTGTAAAGCATTGCTATGTGCCTGCCAGCTTCACCAGAATTGACTCAGGGCCCTGGAAAGCCCTGCAAAGCCTCGCCACACAGTTGGCAGTCCATCAGAACTGATGCACACCAACGGCAAGCCCTGCAAAGCTTTGCCACACAACTCCCTGGGATCAAGGCAAAATTATGGCAAGCCCCACAAAGCCATGCCGCACACCTCCCCGGGATCAATGCAAAGCAACAGCAAGCCCTGCAAAGCCCCGACGCACATCTTCTCAGAACCAACTCCAGACGATGTGAAGCCTTGCAAAGCAACACCACGCTGCTGTGCACCAGGTTTTAAGGTACTGTATTTAGCAGGCTCAAGAGGGTCCCTGTAGCCGCTCACGCTCCATTGCGGTCACCCTGAACTTGTGACTTTGTCCCAGTCTGGCACAACTAGATACCCACAGTTGGCACATTGCACTTTTATGCACCATTTTCATCTGAATCTTTAAAATTGCATATCTCAGGATCTACTTATTGGATTTCTGTTGTTTTGGTCTTGTTTTACTCTGCTAAATATTATCTATTTTCCTAAGCTGATGTTGAGTCTTTTTGTAGTTTAAACATTGCCTCTTAAGTTAAACCTGACTGCTCTGTGCTAAGCTACCGGGGGTGAGCACAGTTGTGCACAGGGAGTGTAACTGACTTACCCTGACTAGGATTGTGGTCCCTACTTGGACAGGGTGCATACCTCTGCCTACTAGAGACCCAATTTATAACATCTATCTTTACTACTTTTTCTACTAGCCATGTGCCCAGAGCCCCAAAATCGATATGATATAAGAAGGTTTTTTTATTAAGGATGTCTTTCTCTCATGCTTTCGGGTAGTTTAATTCAAAGTGAAGAATTTTCCTCCACGTTACTACTTGGATGACCCTATCAGATAAGTAATCCTCTCTATACTCTAGTAGATAATTCCAATAAATAATGACTGTTCTCTTGTCTATGTTATGTTATGTTATGTTATATTATGCTTAGCCCAATGACTGGCCTTTAAGACTTTCAGCTTTCCTCCTTAAACATATCAAGACACACTATTTCTATCACATCTTCTGCCATTGCTTTTATTAAAACTGGAAATGCAGTGCATTGTTGTCCTCTGTATCTGGTAGGGTAGACTCAGTTCTGCAGTATGAAAAAGGTTGCATGTGGACTAGCATATGCATGTTTTGCAATGCCCAGATCACTTTCCGGTATTTGTCCTTACTCTCAGTAATACTGTTAACGATAATAATTCTTACTTGTGAAGTCAGCACCATCCCGGAGACAGGAATCTTCAGTTAGAAAACTATGAATGACCAATCTGTCCATCCTAACTAGGTGCCCTAAAGGTGGCAGCATTCCCTGCATCCTCCTGAACTATTCTAGTGAATGTCAAAGGCCAGGAACCAGAGGGCAAGTGGGCTGTTAAGACAGAGACATGGAAGAGTAGAACTATGAGTAATGACGTTTACCAGAAAGTAATAAAGGTACTACTTCAACACCCCTTTTTTATCATCCCAAAGCATACTTATGAGGAATTCCAAAGCATCCAGTTAGCCTTTGGAGGGGCCAGAATATCACCACAGACACTAGAGACAACATGTCCTGTTATGAAAGTCAACATCTTCAACTTTCCTCGGAAGAACTATTGGCCATATGGAACTCTCCCAATCTACCTTATTAAGGTCCTTAGAAAATGTAGGGGATTTGAGAGGTATCTTATACTCAACTGGTGTTTGAATTACTGTGTACTACTTTGTATTGAGGTTTATATGTTCTTGCTGCTTCTCACATTGAAGGCAATACCATTTAACTTTGAACTCAAGACTGCCTAAATATGAATTTAATAAGTCTGATCCCAGTCTTGAGACAGATATCTATCAAATGTATCTCACAGAAGTCTGTGATTCTAATGGTGTATAATTTGCCTATAGAGATCTAGGGGTGATACTGCTTCATACAACTATGATTGCACTGCTTTTGCCGAACCCAGAATTATCAGTTCGGCAAATGCTGGACACAATACTTCTGGACCCAGAGGCATCAGGACTTGATTTGACTTGCCAGTGGAGTTGCAGGCACTGTGGGTAGCTGCTGTGCCTGGCTCCCAACCTGCCCTCTTGCTGCACCATAGGAGGAACAGAAGAGCTCTCAGCTGGAACAAAGTCTGCTCTGTCATCGTGCCTCGACAATCCCCCACACCACAGCTGCGAAAAAAGGCCCCTCACACATTTACTGTCTGCTCCAAGAAGGTATTAAGTGTGTGTGGATGTTGGTGTCATATATTTACAACCTGCTCCAAGAAGGTAAATGTGTGGAATTTTTGGCCCAATATATTCCACAGAAAGGGAAAAACAAAATAAATTGGAGCCCGGGTATTACCAGGCCAATGTGTTATTTCTCATTGTAGGATAAAAGAGGAAAACTGCAGTCCCCAGAGATAGGTACTGGGATTCAAGCCAGAATCAGAGATTTTGATATACATGTATTCCATCACCTATATCTGAGGAACTCACAACGAAACCCAAAGAATCTCTACAGCGTAAGAAGTTCTTAAATTGTGATCCTTGATATTAAGTTGAATGCATATCACTTGTGCTGCTTTTATACTTAGCAGCATCTCACAGATGTTGAATTGTGTTGCTGGTCTACGTTAAAGTTCCTGCTTAGAAGTTGGAAATACAAAGAGCTTTATTTCCATTAACCTTTTAAATAAAGTTTCTCTTTGTTTTAAGTAAAGACACAATATAAACATACAGACAATATTAGACTTTGTTAAGGAAATCAAGAACCTTAATAAGAAATGATAAAAGAGAACATATACTTGTCTTTCCCTTATTACTCTTAGATCTTTTAAAAAATGTATTTGACTTAAATATTACAGCTTCCCTAATCTTCACTAAAACACTACACATATAATTCTAAATAGGATCATGACAGAAGACTATGCTTTTAAAATAACAAAGATGATCGGGTACTAGCTAGCTATTCTAATGATAGCAAAACCGTTTTTTACAGAAAGTAACTTCAGAAGTGCTATTAAAGCCCTCGTACTCTGGATGGTGGTAACAATTTGTTTCATAGCCTCCTAGACTCCACAGTGGCACCCCTTAAAGGTGTGCCGTGCAGCAGCACTTCTAATTATTTGCTTGAAGAAATATGACCACATCACCCCCTAGGTCTAAACTACCGAAATACCACAGGCATACAGCTGCGGCTCCATTGTCAGAAAATCACTTTCATTAATTTGCCAATATTGTCAAACTTCTTAATACATTTTTTAAAATCCTCTCTGTTTCCTGATTTTATATCTGATATATATGGATCTCCATTCTTGGTGATTACGCTGTCTTTATAGAATCCTTGTGGTTGAAGCTGAACCAACACACGGTGTTGCTTTGTGCAATGGTAACGAAGAGAAAGGAGCTTGTTTGATCACTTTCATTCACTTCTCACCCGATTTTGGTGAAATGATGCAAACCTTGTCTAAGTCTCCTGTTTTACTAAACTTCCCAACTTGTCCATCCTCTGTAGTAGAAAACTATGTTGTTTGCATTGTGCATTCTCTTCCCACATCAATAGCAGTGAAATACTTTATGTTCACTTAATATGGTCTTAATCGCATCTCTTCACTGGTTCCCTATCATAATTTCTTCTCTAGAATGTGCTATATGATATGTATCCCTTGAGTTGTATGTTTTTTGTTGGGAGTGAATTTGAGATTTGCAGCCGGACTTAGAAATCAGTGGTAACTGAAAATCTTGTAATTTCTTTGAGAAATTCGAAATATGAAGTAGAGTCCACAAACCCATTCCAGACCTTACATGATTAGGACTGTGGAGGAAATTCATCTGGTGGATTTAGAATTTCCTCCAGAAACTGAATGCTTTCCAGATACTACTAAGCTCTACATCGTGCCCTTAAGATATATCTTGAAAATTACATTTGTCACATAACACTCTAAGCGTGGTAGCAGCCTGTTTTTGTTTTTACATTTCCATGGTAAACATGGTTTTTAAAGTTTGCCTTTTGTGGACTTGAAAATAAGACCAAGCAAGCTGTTACTGCTAGAAATAATGATGGTCGTACAAGGTAATGCCTTTCAGAGTAAGAGACTTGAAAGGTTAATGGTTACTTAGAGCATTGTGTTTAAATGTTTCCTCACAGCACTTGCCAGTACATCCAGTCCCTCAGAGCTATGTTGTACAAGTTAAGAATAGGTGAAGACCGGATTCGTCATTTCATGTGCTGCGGGTGTGTTGTTGCTCTGTAGCTCTTCTAAAGTAAAAGTATCTTTTTTAATAGCTTCCCAGAGAAAACATTCCACACAATACTAGTAAATTCTTGTAAAACAATCATCATTTGTGCCTTTACCCAAAAAGCACTTAAAGTCAAACGAAGGACTCAGCCAGTCATTGATGGAGTTTCTGACTGGTGCAACATGGTTAGTATTAACTACCTGGTGATGTTCAAACTGCACTTGGTTAATTTTACTGTGCCCCCGATTTAGGGCACTTTTGCATCATTGCTAAACGTATTTTTTCTCTACGGATAAAAAACACCCTGGAATAATCATAAAGTTCATAATAAGCAAGTGAAAAATGTACCCTAGGGTTGGCAATCATCAGCAGGCTCCTTGTAATCATGACGCCAGTCCTCACTTTTTTAGCACACTTTCATGTTGCCCTCATCTTTCAGATTAAAAAGCCCAATTCACACCTTTTTACAGCATTCTAATCCCACTGCAATCTTCAATTCAATTAAATTCTTAACTGTAATGTTACTATGTTGTACTTAAACTTAGATATTTTAGAAAAAAAGATCCAATTTGAGATAGATAGCTAGGAGACGGACAGACAGACAACCAGTACATTCCCATTGAGGAATTATGTCACTTTTTGTTTCTTTCTTTTTCCCTCTCTCCAAGCAATGTATTCTATGGGGCTATAATCATCTCTGTGTCTCACAGCACACTGTTCTCCTTGGTTGAGTTCTATTCAAGCACACCGTCAACGCTTCAACGACCAGACATGGAAGTGCAAGAAAATTTAGTTTTACTGCTACAGACAGACTTAGCAGCACTTTTCATTCTTCCTTTGTGTTTAATTCAGTCCGTCCCATTTTGATCACCACTTCATTTATGTATGACTCCATAGTACAATATTTATGCAGCCTTATGCCTCCGGCACCAAAATCTTGCTTATCTCTGCTTATCAATTCCTTCATTATTTCTTATCAGACAATAAAAGTCAGCTGATTGCCAGCTTGTTCTCGAAAATGGGTAAATGAAAATGGAAAAATGAACGATACTATCAGTTAAAGAAAAACACAAAATTATTCATTTTAGGAATTTCCATCCAGGACCTTTATATCCTAGGACAGAGTGCGGTCGTGTTTTCTTCAGTACATTTATCAATTGCCCTGCCTTATAAACTTATAGAATTTATCTTCTGTTAGTTATTCAGTAAACTGTAGCAAAATATTTATTTTTGTCTTTGTCATAGTTCTTACAGACTGATGCAATTACAGTATAGCTATGCGACGAACTCACATACCACCTCTAGTGCCATATTACTCATTGTATAATGATTTTTTTTTTCATTCCAAAGGATCTCTATAATATCTTGCTTGTTACTGGTAAAATGGCCATAGCAAACCATGTTGCATCTTTTTTAATGCATTAACATTGGAGTTGTAGACAGAATGGACATCTCGAGAAGCCGCTGAGGACATCATTTTTTACTCTGTTTCTATAACATCCAGTGCATGTGCCTGCCTAGTCAAATAATTCAGGGGCCACTGACCATCGTGGGGTCCGTCTTATACCTATGTTGTGTTTTCAACTTCCTTTCTAAGGAGAACTGGTTTGTCACGTGTATTTCCAATACTTTATAGGTCTTTCAAAACACACAATTTAAAATATAATTATTAATTTTAGTAAGACCTCCTTCAATCCACCTTACCTTGTGTAGATGGAGTCTATAATTGACATCATCCATGAGCCAGCTGTGCTGAAACAACACTGAAATTTCACCAAAACAATGCATGTAACTAGTGAAAAACAGAATTGAAGGATATTACTCACCACTTGCGATGGCTCAAGTATCTGTTTGGTCTAGTGCTTCAGACAAGACAAAGATGGTCAACTAATCTTTACTTTCATTGAAACATGGTGCCACATAAAGCCAACACACTTAGAGCCTCATTACGAGTTTGGTGGTCGGACCACCGGACTGCCATGTGGTGGTCCCAAAAAGACTGCTGTGTTGGTAGTCTTTCAGACCATCCTATTATGTGTTATGCAGGCAGGACTGCCGACCGCCAACCAAAAAAGGCAGACCACCAGTGGCGTGGAGGACTGGAAATAGGCAGTCCGACCGCCAGTGCCGTCAGCACCGCAACCAACCACTGACTTTAATACAAGCACACAGTCACCATGGCAGACCCCTATGGCAATCAGCAAATAGAGGTCCAAACCACGGAGGTCCGCAGTCATCAAAGTCATACACACTAGTACATTGGATGAGTTTGAAAACAACACAACTGACACATATTGCCACAGTGGACATACCTGCAAAGGATACTATAAAAACACACCTCTTCACAGTCCACAATCCTTTGCATTTCCACTCGGAGCCAAAGAACCACGACCAGCACATATCGATTATTAGACAGATAAGGCACCCCTGGTTTCACCATCCCATTGAACATCCTGCACACACGTTTGTCCATTCACACTTCCCCTGTTAAGTAAGCCACTTTCACCTTTTTTTTCTTTCTCCACCATGTCACGTTAAAAAAATCCCAGTTTTTCTGAGGATGAGTTAAGAGTTATGGTGGATGAAATCATAAGAGTAGAGCCACAATTGTCTGGAGCCAAAGTCCAGCATACTCCTCTCAGTAGGAAAATGGAAATGTAGGACAGGATCATTGACAGAGTGAATGCTGTAGGCACCATCCTTCGCACAAGGGATGGCATTAGGAAGAGGTGGAATGATCCTAGGGACGAGGTCCGTTCCCTGGTCTCCAGGCACTACCTGCAGGCAAAGAAGACTGGCAGTGGCCCTCCCAGTGCCCCATTACATCTCTTTCCTGGGGAGGAGAAAGTCTTAGCCATTCTGCACCATGATGGCCTGACAGGAATAACTCAGGGAGTGGAGTCTGGTAAGTCAAAACGTTTCACCAGAATGCTATGTAATGCATGACCACAACTCAGCTTTTGCCACTTTTACTGTCATTCCACTCACCAGCTCAGTGTCCACCTATCCAAAGACCTCTATTTAGCACCTCACAAGTGTACTCACTTGAGGAGATGGCATTTGTATAGTGTGTGTAGTACAGTGGCTGACATGACTCCAACTCCCAAAAGGCACTGTTCTACAACTCTGAACACCAGACCAGTGGTCACTTGTCCACATACCCCTGTTTGGCAAATCATAAATGAACTTCACTCACCTGAGAGGATATCATATCATTTGTCAAGTGTGAGAAGTAGAGAGAGTGACCTGACTGCAACTCCCAGGAGGCACTAATCTTATAAGTACAAACACTATCACAGTGGCCACATGCTAAAATACATATGTCAGTGAAATCTCAATTGAAGGGTACTCACCTGGGGAGAGAACATTGATCAAGTGTGTGTAGTAAAGAGAGCGACATGACTGCAACTCATCTGAGGCACTGTTTTAGCAACTCCAAAGACCAGAACAGTGCTACCTTGTCCAAAAACCACTATCTGGCAGCTAATAATTTAAGTTTACTCATCTGGAAGGATGCCATTTATCACATGTGGGAATTAGAGGGAGTGACATGACTACTAAGGCCAGAAAGGCACTGTCTGTAAAACCAACCATCAGCCCAGTGTTCTCTTGTCCAAATACCATTGTTTGTTAAATCTTAACTGATGTGGACTCAACTGGGAGAATAACATTTCTATAGGTGTGTAGTACAGGGAGTTACATGACTACAACTCCGAGCAGCCCTTGTGTCTGCAACTCCAAACACCAGCACAAGGTTCACTTGCCCAAATACACATTTGTAATCCCTCCCTTGCTCTTCACTCACCTGGGAGTATATCATTTGTCAAGTGTTTGGAACTAGAGGGAGTGCCACTCCCTGCATGCCCTGTATCTGTAACTCCAAATACCAGCCCAGTGTCCTCTTGTCTAATTATCCCTGCGTCTTAACTCGTAATTGAAGTGTACTTACCTGGGAGGATACCATTTGTATAGTGTGTGTAGTACAGGGAGTTACATGACTGCAACTCCCAAGAGGCTCTGTTACAGTCACTCCAACCACCAGTCCAGTGTTCTCTCCTCCAAAGACTCCTGTTTGGTAACTCACTCACGAAGGGGGGGTAATATTTATATACTCTGTGTAGTACAGGGACTGACCTGACTCAAACTCCCAGCTGACACTGCTTCTGTATCTCTGAACACCAGTACATTGGCCATTTGCCAATATACCCCTGTTTGTCAACTCACAAATAAAGTATGCTCATCTGAGAGGAAAACATGGGTATAGTGTGTCTAGTAGAGAGAGTGACCTGACTGCAACTCAAAGGAGGCACTGTTTCAACAACTCCAAACACTAGAACAGTGTTTACTTGTCTGTAAACCTCTGTATGGCAACTCACAATTTAGGTTTACTCAGGAGGGAGGTTTTCATTTGTCAAATGAGGAAAGTAGACGGAGTGACATGACTACTAAGGCCAGGAAGGCCCTGTGTCTGTTAAGCCAACAACCAGCCCAGTGTTCTCTTGTCCAAAGACCATTGTTTGATGGCTCTCAATTGAAGTGCACTCACCCGGGAGGACAACATTTGTATAATGTGTGTAGTACAGGGAGTTACATGACTGGAACTCCCAGGAGGCTCTGTTAATGTCACTCCAACAACCAGTCCAGTGTCTTATTCTCAAAAGACTCCTGATTGGTAACTCACACATGAAGTGTACTCACTGGGGGTGGATTACATTTGTATAGTGTGTGTACTAGAGAGAGAGACATGACTCCACCTCCCAGAAGGCCCGTGCCAGTAACTCCAAACACCAGCCCAGTGTTCCCTTGCCAAAAGACGCCTGTGTCTTAACTCTCAATTGAAGGGTTCTCACCTGGGAGGATAATAATTGTATCATGTGTTTAGTACAGGGAGTTACATGGCTGCAACTCCCAGGAGACACTGTTTAACTAACACCAGTTCAATGTTCAGTTCGACAAATACCCTTCTTGGGAAACTCACAAATGAAGTGTACTCACTTGTGGGGATGACATTTATCAAGTACATGAAGCAGAGGGAGTGACATGACTGCTAATGCCATGAGGCTCTGTCTCTCTAACTCCAAACAGAAACCCAGCATTCCTATGCTCAAAGACCCCTGTCTCTTAACTCTCAAATTAAGTTCACTCATCTGGGAGGATAACATTTGTATGGTGGTGGGAAGTAGAGGGAGTGACCCAACTGCAAAGCCCAATAGTCCCTGTGTCTCTAGCTCCAACCACAAAACAACTTTCACTTGCCCAATTCATCTATTTATGAACTTTCAATTGAAGTTTAGTCATCTGGGAGGACGACATATTTCAAGTGTGTGTAGTATAGAGTGACATGACTGCAACTCCCAGGAGGCACGGTTTCAGTAACTCCAAACACCAGACCAGTGGGCACGTGTCCAA
Source organism: Pleurodeles waltl (assembly GCF_031143425.1). Taxonomy (NCBI): domain Eukaryota; kingdom Metazoa; phylum Chordata; class Amphibia; order Caudata; family Salamandridae; genus Pleurodeles; species Pleurodeles waltl. The sequence continues at coordinate 889,468,308 of NC_090442.1, read as the reverse complement.
ATCCTCTTGCCTGCCAACTCTCAATTGAAGTTGGCTCATCTGGGAGTGACCAAGATACAGATCATGCTCAACTCTGAAATGTGTCTGGCCACCTAGCTCCATCTTGACCTACTAACCCAGTATGAATCTATTGAGGACAGGAAGGACACCTTACACAGTGTGCAAAACAATGATCACAAAGGCCTCAAGATGCATAACCATAATGGTATTGGAAACAGACACATTGACAATGCACTGACCACATAATGACTACATTCACATATACAACAAACTCCTGGGTCTGTCTGAAAACAATCGCCTAAGCCTCAAAATGGCCAAAGACATGTTTTGCCAAGCCACTGTTTTCCCTGCACTGGTGACAAGATGGCATTCTCATGTCAACTTCCCAAGTGCTAATGATCTGCACATTTCAGCAGCTGCTTGACTTGGATGGAATTGGCATGCTTCACAAATGTCAAATCAATACAACCAATACTGAGGGTACTTGCCACAATAGGATTAACTTCACATTAACTTTATACAAGGCCTATGCTTAATGTAACAATAAATTGTTGGCGGTAGCTGTCACAATACAACCACTAATATTGTTTCTTTCACATCAACAGGCTGAGCTGCCACTGGGCACAGATAGGCCACAGATGCCTGCCACTACCCCCCCTGGATGAAGCCATCAGTGAAAAAGACACTCCTGGATGTCAGGATGTGATGGTTAGTCCTGGCCCATCTGGGCAACCTGGTCAGACACCAACAGTGAAACTCACTGTGGCCACAACAACACCTCCCAGTCCAGTTGCCTTAACATCACAGGCAACCATTAGACCCCCCAAAACTGTGTACCAAGCATAGTGGCTAACATCTTGTGCCCCCCAGTCCTGGATCCTTAGTTGCAGTGCAACACTTTTGACAATGATGATTCAGGAACCAGTGGGAGAGGGCACACTGTGGCAAGGACACAGGCCCATGGGGGGTAGGGTACATGGGAGAGATGATGTGGGCCAGCGGGGTGAGGCCACTGGGGCTGCTCCTGGCCAGGACACCATTAGCCACGTCTTGGGGTATATCAGGAGGCCCAACGTGTGATGGGTCTGGTAGAAACTGACTCCTGGAAAACAAGCAGCTATAGAGGGACATGCATAGGCACATGGGAGAACAGATAGAGGCCCACAATACCAACATGGCCTCCCTAACACGGGTGAGGAGGGATATTCACACAGTCCTGAGCAGGGCTTATCAAAACCAATCTTCCCCTTTCTTTCGCTCATCAACACCAGGCATACCTATATCAATGCCAGCCACTGCTCTGCCATTGGAAGAACAATCCTCATACACTCCTGCCTCTATAGCAGCAGACTCCCCCCCACCACACAAGCAGGGACGTCCAGCGAAGAATCTAGGAGGTGCGGATGGCAAGACAGCAACCACTGCCAGCAAGTGACCTCTTCCTAAAGGAACTCCTTTCTCTGCCACACATTCACTCTGTTTGCTGATCCTGAACCGCCTACCAGTTCTAATCGGATGAGTACTTTGGACTCCCAGACTCCAGTGGTGTGGCATCTACTCCAATAATTTCATTCACCATGGCCAACACCTTCACTTTATTATTTTTCTTCTTTTCTGTCCAAATTGTATTTACTGTATCAGCTTTGTAATAAATTCACCCATCACAAACTCATTGTCTCCTTGCTTAATTTCAACATTTTTCAATGTAGACATGTATGAACATGTGAACCATATGATAAAGACATGACTTACTTGTGCAGGGAAGGATATGTTACAGGTACACAGTGTCCTGCTCAGGATTACAACCTTTAAACACAAACACATACACACAAGGGCCTGGTCACACCAAACATTTTAGTCCAGTGTATAATACAAAGGCTGTCCATATGTCTGGACCTTTTTACACAAGAATGAGTGACTCATACTGAGTTAAAGTACATATTCCAGGATACAGCCTCCCCAGACCACAGAAGGGAGGGATTTGGCAGACATTGTCTATGCAAAGATAAAAGTGGATGATGTCACCAGCATGATAAAGTAATCCAACATCACATTATCCAAAATACAGACAGATGGCAGCACAGCAGTCTAACATATGTCAGTGTTGTGGCGTAGGCACTGTGGCCAGCAATGATCAAACACATCTACAGCTACATACAGGTCATTCAGGACTAGTGTTTAACCAATATAAAGGGGGAATGACTTGGTCACAATCTATGACTACATATTTCATGCCCTCATGATGACACACATGATGCAATTTGCCCAACAGCACACAAAACAAGTCCAATGTGCACTTCTGACCTTCCACCCAAACACTGTGCAAGCTGCTTTGGCACAGATCTCATACACCCCAAATCTGTGACCTCCATTACCTGACACAATCCATGTCCACTTTGTATGTTAGAACAACATCAGATACCTGCCAATGTCAAAACTCTGAAATGTCCGCATGAGGATGTCATCGTGAAGGTACCTGTACAAAGACAACACTAGGATTTTAGGCTTGAAAACATACCCATTACACAAATCACATAGCAAGCAAATGGAAATGTAACTACATTGCAATGAAACTGACACAAACAAAGCAACATCATCAAGGTGGGGATATGTCAAAGTAAACTCTTCAAACAGCCTTCAGCTGAATATTGCAGAGCACCACCTCCCTGGCTGTTCCTAAAGCACTCAACTCCACACATTCTCACAACTAAAGTTCATTGTAAAGTCACAGTCATTACATCACATGACATACTTACACTCATGAAAAGTAGCTGTTGATGAGATATTCCTGCAAGCCAGCTCTTTCCTCTTCACCTCTGTCATCCTCACTTGCCATTTCAGCAGTCTCAACCGGTGGCACTGCAGGCTCCCCCTCCTCTTTAATGTACATGATATTCCTCCGCAGGGCGATGTTGTGAAACATGCAGCATGCCACAATGATCTGACACACTTTTCTGGGTGAGTAGAGGAGGGCTCCACCAGTCCTGTCCAGACACCTAAATCTGGCCTTCAGGAGCCCACAAAGCCCACTCCACTACCTTCTGTGTTCTTCCATAGGCTTCGTTGAAGCAGACTTCCCCTAGCTTAGTTGGATTTCTTAGTTGCATCAACAACCAAGGATGGTTTGGATATGCGGAGTCTCCTGTTAAGGAATGAGACATATATGCAACAATTAGTCACTCAGTTGATGATTGTAGCACCTGAGATTGCACTTACACAAACATGACAGATGTGACTTGCCAACCAGCCAGGCCCTCTCTGCATACAGTTGTCACAGCAGCTGGGGTATAGTGCCTTTCTGCATTATGAAGGAATCATGGGCTGTACCCGGTTAACAGGAACACAAATGTGAAATGTAGAGATCCAGCAAACAGACAACTTGCACGCTGATGGAATGAAGGTTCTTTCTGTTGCAATAGACTTGTTCATTGGCCTGCAGTGGGACCAAGTCAATTTGTGTGCCTTCCGTAGCCCCCACCACATGTGGGATGCGTGAAAAACCATAAAAGACAGCCTTTACATGGGCTAAATCCTCATGTCGGTGAAAATGGATATAGCTGTCAAGGTGTTTCAACGTTGCTGAGAGGAAATCCTTCAACACCAGACTGAACATAGATTGGGAAATACCAGCAGATAGGGACACTTTATGTTGGAAGGACCCTGTGGCTAGGAAGAGTAGTAATGACATGATTTGTACAATGGGTGGTATGCTGGTTGGATAACTAACAGTTAGCATCAGAACTGGCTCCAACTGATAACATAAGTCCACTATTGTTTGCCTATCCAGGTGGTAGTACATGATTATGTGGCGTTGCTCCATGGTCTGAAGGTCTGGCAAAGGATGTAAGACAGGAGGTTGTTGCATCCTCCCTCTCCCTGGGTACCATTGGATGACAAGACACGATTTCTAATATTAGTCAGTGTTTCCACTGCAACATATATGATGCATGTCAATGATATCATGTGACAAGGCATTTCTGACAGTATAGACATGGCACCAGTACACATCTCAGCTGTAAAACCCAAGGGTCACATGTGCCCCCCAGGGATTTTCCACACGTCAGCAACATGGATATGGACCAAACTCAGAGATGTGCAACACAATTGTCCCTTGAAATGTGACTGTATTCTCTGACCGCCAATGGGACCATCCGTGGTAGTGGACTGTGCCACACTGTTAAATACCATTTGTGCCCTGCAACATACTGAAATGGTATTTGAGTAGTAGGACCTGCATGACAAGACAGGATAAGGATGCTTGTGAGGTCTAAAATCATTTTTTGCAGGTTCAACGCAGTTTCAAAAGCACAATACAGCGTTCCAGACCGCCAAAATGGTGGCTGTCTGAACTACTCCATTGGACATTAGGAACTGTCCGTGACCGCCAGTTGAAGTCATCATGGTGGTAGTCAGTTGCAACCACGGTGAACACAGCCATAGGCTAACATTGTTGACAGTGGCAGATGTGGGCCAATGGTTGTGTCCGCCGGCAGTAATGACCATGTATGTGGCAGACGTGACTGCCATGTTCTGCAGATTCACTCACTTGACTCCTGACAGTGCTGCCAGCAACACCTCCATGACCTGAGCTGCTGTGTGCTGCCTCTGAGAGCAATAGTGCCACGTCCAGGAGGTGATAGGGCCACTGTCTTCTCACCAGAGGAGTTGGAGAGACTGGTAACTGAGGTCCTATCCCTGTATGGAGAGCTCTATAGTTCAACAGAGGAGCAGGTAAGTACTTCATGTGCACAATTTGCTCAAACATCACCATCCTTTCCCTCCTCACAGGCTAGCATGTGCCCATGTGTGGCAGTAGACTTCTTGTGTGCCTGTAGTTGCAGTCTGTGTGACATTAATGGGATGGACAATGTACAGGTGTTGGTGTTAAGTTGTCACATTGTGTTGTGTGAGGTTTTTGGGGTCCTAGATCATCGTTGTGTTGGATGCACATAACTAGGTAAGGAGAAATTACTGCCACCCTCTGATATTTTTTTCCTCATGATTGTTGTAAATGTCAGACAACATGTATGTGCATGACAGCATGTGCTGTGTATGCATGTTGTATGCGCCTTTTGAGAGTCATGTGAGCAATGTGTATAGTGCCAGAGATCTTTCATACCACATCTGACCTTGCTAAACTGTTGTGTGGCAGGCATTTCACGAGTCGCTCTGCCCTTCAGATTGCCACACACACCACATGCCAAATCGATATTGGCTACATGATGTACTGTCATACATGGAAGTGATGGGAATGGAGTGTCATGTTGTTCTGTCTGCTCAGCCTACAGAGACCAGAGCCTGTCAAATGTATCTCCCAGTGTGGGACCTAGATTAGGCTGTGGGAGAGTCACTGTGGCTATGCAACTGTGGCACTGTGCCCTTTATCTGTACCCCAGCAGATCCTGTCATGTGGCCAATGTGATGCTGTGGTGGCAAAACCTGCCCTGAATGCCTCATTCCTTTGACGAGATTAGGAATGGGTACAAAGGTAAATCATTAATCTAGTCCATGTGTGCATTTAGCATCATTACCAATGTATGTCTTAGACAAATGACACAACACTTACTCTCACAGCTCTATTGTCACCTTCACACAGGTCGTGTTTGTCCTGTACAGGTGTACTGCATAATTGACAGCCCCACAGTGCAGACAGTGTGTTGATTCCTGGGAGGGCATGATATGTGACACAGTAGCTTGGTCACATTGCAGAAACTGTACAATGCATGCCTTTGTTTGTCTGATGCCATCTCTGTAGGATAGACACGTATGTCCAAAGGAGTATTCAGTGGTACAGGTACATACCACAGAACCCCACCCCTTGAAGTGGCATGAGTCTGCATTTGTTATTCCACATGTCCACAAAATGGACAAGGAAGACACTTTCTGTACCCACAATGGCAGCCCCTTGATTGTTACTCATGTGTAATATTGATGTTTGTACTCTGGCAGTTGCCTGTAGGGACTGTATGTAGTTAGCCATTCTCACAGAGTGTGAATGTGTTGGTCCATTCATGCCTAAGGAGTTTAACCTTTAGAAGCCACTTAGGTGTGTATGGTTTCACTGTGGCTCACCTCACAGTAGAGGTTGCTAGAGCATTGGCAACCTGTCAGTCAGCTTGCTCAGTCATTGTAGGCCATGAGCAGGGTAGGGGGTTAGCCTAGCCTCCTGATGCCAATACATATGCCTGTAGTCAGGTCCCTGTACTTATTGGCTTGTGTGTTTCACACTTCACACTTGGGGAGTATTAACACACCTAGAAGTCCTAGGTTTGTGTTACTAACATGTATGTGACCTAACCATGTGTGATAAAACTTATGATTGTAATCTCTTGATTTGTCTTTTGCATCCATGCAGGTCAACACCCATCAGAAAAAGGAACTATTGAGAGCCATCGCCAAGAAAGTGCGGACCCTGCGGATCCACAGCCGGCGGAGCGCCCACTGTCAGAAGAGGTGGGAGTAGCTGAGACACACGGCCCGAAGATTGCAGAGGTCCAGCTGGGGATGTCCTCCCAATGTGGGCGGGGTGTTTGTTGGGCTAGACATCTCTAATGGCCCACATTCTGGTGGTGGCTTATCCAGACCTTGATGGGCATTTGAGGACAGCATAGCAGCCACAATGGGGTGAGTACAGGGCATATTCCTGCCTGTCACATTGCCAAGTGAATGTGTTAGGTTATAACAGCTCCCCGATGATTAGGGAGGAGCCATATGTAACACAGTAGATGAGTGATTGTGTAGACATGTCATGTGTTGTATACTGATGTGCCTTAACTATTGTCCCAGGTACCTAGGACACAACTGTGTACAATCCACAAACACGCTGCTCTCTAGGGACAGTACATGGCTGTGTACAGTGATCAATCAAGTACTGTTTGCTGTTGTAGTGGGTGTAAATTCTATGCAACAGACCACTACTCCTCAGTGTTACAGGCCAAAGGTTAGGAAGTGATGGATCACTGTCCTCAGCCATGTGTCTGGGTAAATGAGTATTTGGCATGTGCCACCCACAGGCTAGTTGTCGTCTGCGTAATACAACTGCTGTCAGTGTGTAATGTGAAGATGGCCTTCATACATGTGACAGAGAATACATTGTTCTTTGGGTGCAGTTACAGATCAATACTATTGCTAGGTAAGTGGAGAATGTCCGTTGACCTGATTTATATGCCATCACTGTTGCCAACATTCCTTGTGCCTACATGTCAGCATGTGCCAACTTCTCTTTAGCAAAACATTTGTAACCTGCTGTTTCATGCATGGTCTATCTGTGTTGATAGGATGATGTCTGGATTCCCTCATATATATGTGCATGGCAACCTGTGTGTGGAATAAGACATTTGCTTTGGCGGTACATTTCACGTTGTGCCACATACAGGAATGTATCACTGTTATTGATTGGCTGACACATACCCTCATGCGTCATATCAAATAATCTGGTATGTAAAACTCTACCTCAATGGCACAGAAATGCTTATTTGGCTAAAAACTCTAGGCCTACCTATCATGCCCTTTATTGATACTGCAGTTTTACATACCAGAATATTTGATATGACGCATGAGGGTATGTGTCAGCCAAGTGTTTAGCACACGTGAAATGGGTAAGGTTTGTAACCTGACTGTTGGCATGCATCATGGAATGCAGTTATGTTTAAATCACATGTGTTTGGGTACAAGCATTCATCCACAAATATCTGGATTTGCAGGACTATAATGGAGACAATGATGTATCTTCCAATTGGGCAACACATTGAGGGCCTTCAACAAGTACTTGCAAATCTCTAGGCCTCTCCAACATCCACATGACTAATGTCATCTACTGATGCACTCAGAGTATGTAATTGTAAGGGGTGACAGACATTAATCGTGATTTCCCTGGGGCACGCTGATTCATTGTGTTATGGAGTTTTTAGAGACATCTCTCCCTGACATATTGCACTTGATGTCTACAGTGTCCATTTCCATGCCAAATGTGTGGCCTATTTGAGCAACATTAGTACTACCTCCATTACTCCATTGGGACAAATATCACTGGGTGAAGTGTGCATTGTGGAACTGCTTCCAGTGTGACATGAGTATTTCCATGTCACCTTCTCCAGGTTATTGTACTTTTGTCAGTAACGTGGCAGGATTTTGGAGCATCATTTCTTATTGTTGGGTCATTATGTATGTGACAAATAGATGTGTGCATGACCTTGTGTGGGATCTGTGGGAATGCAGTTGGCATTGGCCGAACAGTCATTGGCAACAGGTAACTGGGGTCTGCTACATGGGGCAAAGCATTGAGGGTGATGATGTTTATTAGTTCAGTGGTTATTGTGATTGCACAACTTCAGCCAAGCCATTGTAGTTGTCTGAGATCCTGATTTTTCTGTGAGCAATTGTTGACAGTTCAGGTAGCATGCTTGTATATGGTATGGCACATGTATGAGCCTCTTAGATGGAGTTTGTTGCTGGGGCCTACTTGACATCATGGTAATGTTTGCTAATCGAAACTTGTTCAAGTGTGATCATGGACATGCGATGACCCTATTTCTCTTTACATTTGCAGCATCAGCCCAGGGAAGTGACGGAGAGAGGGCACAGCCGAGATGGGGACACTTCTTGCCACGTGACCTCAGGTCAAGACACCACTGACACAGGGTGACCCAGTGTCCCGGAGGGGAGTGCCACAGAGACCAGAACATCACTATCATCATCAGATTCTAGTGGACACTTCCTAGTGGTGATGGACCCATCGAGGCGTACCCCTGTACCATCTTTGTCTCCAACCCGCTGTTCTGTCCCCACCCTCCTGTTGGTCCCTACCCAGTTGGTCGTGCCCTCTCCCCCAAGAGGGTGGGCATCTCCTTTGCTGCAGGCACCTCCCCCCAGCCCCTGTTACCCCTATTGCCCTAAGTGAGGAGGATATTGACCTCCTGAGGAGTATCTCCGTGGGTCAGACTACCATTGTGAACGTCATGCAGGGATGGGCAACCCAGCTGCAGCAGACCAATGCATTCCTGGAAGGCATTCATGGTGCAATGTCTGGCCTACATGGATCTTTACAGGCTTTAGCCTCTACACTGACAGCACCAAGTCACCAACCACCTTTCGTCCCCACTCCAACTCCCTTTTTCCCCATCCAAGTCCCCCATTCCCTTACCCACCCCAAGCACACAGACCGATCCACATGCACCCACCTCAGCACACAGGAGCAGCACACATAGACACAAGCACCACAAAACACACCGCATGCAAACAAACAACAGACACCCACACAAACAACATCAGTTACCACTTTCCCAGACACCCCAACCACCCCCACCGTAACACACACGACATCAAGCATACCCACAGGCACCACCACAAACGTCAGTCACACCCAGAATTACCCACAGACACCACCCCAGCAGACACACAAACATCCACCACAACCACCATACCAGCAGTCACCACCCAACAGACACAGAGACATCCACCACATACAGCACACCCATAGAAACTACCCCAGCAGCCAAACACGCATCCACCACTCCCACATCACCCAGGCCTCCACATCCCAGCCCCTCAAGACACACAAATGGCCTCGCAACAGATACCACCCAAACACAAGCATACCTCCCACAAGCACACACCTAACACATCCACATGGACACAGCAGGCAACTACTCCCTCGACCTCCAAATCCCCACCCCCTTCTGCTGTCTGTCCCCTTGTTCCTCAGAAGGATTTTTTTGTTTGACCTTGCCCTTTTCCCTCCACCTCATCCCAAATTCCAAGTCCTGCCCTGTCACACCTGCCCCCCTGGAAGCACCTACACCCCTCCCCACCAAAGAAGCTCACCCCTCCTAAGAAGCAGTCCACCCCTCCCAAATCCACCCAGCCCAAATCTGCCCCCCCAAAGATGATCCCTGAGATGCCTGCCTGCCCACTTGTTGCCCCTTCCTGTGGAGATTCCCTGTCCGTTAGGAGCCAAGTGACAGCACAGTGATGTGCCTGTATATTATAAAATGGACTGGCCAATGGACTTGTACTTTTCAAGTTTGGATAATAATAAACCCAAACAGTTGTTTTGTTGGCTACACAGATGTCCTGCAAATCATTTTCTACCTTTATGTTGTTCCTGAGTAACTTTTATAGTCTGCCTACAGTTGTGTGTGTTTCAGCCTGCTTGCTGATCCATTTGCTGTTGTTTGCAGTATCTGACTTTGTAGGCAGTGCTGGTGTCTCCCAAGTCAAGGGTTTATGTTGACTGTATGGATATGTGGGTGAAAATGCAATGCTGATGTTTTAGCATTGTGTACTGTTTGGTATGGTAAGTATTTAATCTTATGTTCTCCAATGTGAGCATGTATGGTGTTAGACGTGTCCCCTCATATGGATTATGAATTCATCTAATGTGTGGTAGCTTGAGTTTTGTTTGAGCAGAGATGGAGTGCGCTCAATTGTGCTACCTTTGTTTGCATTTGAGTGTGCATGTGTCCATTTAGCAGTGTATACCTTGCAGCTACTTCATGTAGATGTTATGTCCCATGCAGTTGGAGTTGTATGTGCTTTGTTGACCTGCACTTCCACATTGTGCAGATAGGCATGTCATTGGAGTCTAGTATTGTTTGTCCCTGAGATACATGTAGGGCCAGTTCCTGTGCCAATATTGTTTAAGGGGCATTGGCAAAGTGATATGTGTCCCAGTGCTGCCTCCTTCTCTGAATGCTTCTTATGCCCTCATCCCTATTGTGCAGGTATTGGTTGCATAGTGATCTTTCGAGATTTGTCTCACTGTCTATTGTGCATCCCATTGTCCTTCCATTGTGTTGCACTGTGGGTGTTGCAGGTGTGCATTGCAGGGCTGTTTGATGGTAGTGGTGTTTGTGTCCCATGCCACATCCATACAAATGTGTGTTGAATGTGATGACAGTCCATGGCATGTGTGAGATGTGAGTGTGTGAGTTGTATCTATAGATGTGATGTTGCTGTGTTGTTGGTGTTGTGTGAGACAATGTTGTGTACACTTCACTGTCCCTGAGATGAGTAGACATGTGTTTTTGTGTAGTTAGTTGTGGTGCAGTGTGAGTGACCTGCCTAAAGAGGGCATATTGTGAATGTGAATGTGTCCTTATTTGTGTCTGATTCCAACCCGGGACACAATGACAAGGGTACTTGGTGCCCGTAGCCTGACCCCCACATGATGTGGCTGACAGTGCGATGATCTATTGTTGGCACAAGTAGGTGTGTGTGTACTTAACAGTGGGTTGCGTGCACAGCAGCGTGGATTTTGAGCACCTTCGTTGATCAGCAGCAGGATGTGTGTTATGGGCTCCATGGCGGCACCGGTTGTGTGAGGCTGTCTGAAAGTTGAATGTCTCCCTTTATAGTCCCCATTTCCGCATGCTGAGACTTGATGTTGGACCACGGTCCCATTGGCGGTGTGCAACCTCATAATGTATCAAGCATAAACACAGGCTCTGCCGGCCTGCTGTGCATCGGGACCGTGGCGGTCTTTGCTCCATAGCCCCACATGATTCGTAATACGGCGGTCCGACCACCTACCCGACGGCAGTCTGACCGCCAATGCCATCAATTTTATATATAATGTCAGACAATGTGGTTATTTGGGTGTCTGAAAGGATGTTTAACTGTTTATGGGGAAGGTACTAGTGGTATAAAAGAGAACCCTATTTAATTATGTATATAAAATAATAAAAAAGAGACATAAAAACACTAGAAATTTAGGCAGGGTGGGTCTTGCAATAGAACAGGGCACAATAACCACACTTACTTGTTTTTTATAAACAAATTTATTGAAGGGTCTATGCCACAACATTTTAACGAATGATAACTGATAACAGAAACAACCACCTTCCCACTAAGGGGATTTATACTGGTTAAATCAAAGATGAATATTCTAACATAAGGCAGCAAGTGTATCCCCTAACTTAGGCTTCTCCAACAAGTATCTACTGGTAGCTCTTTAGCTTCCTCTAAGTAGCGCACCTCAGTGCAGCCCACCATAAAAAATCTGGAGCTATTGCTTGGTTTAATTAATATATGTGTACAAAATTTGAGAAATGTTTTTATTTTCAGAACTCCTAAGCTGCTGTTTGGATAAAAATTGCTGAATTTCCAAAATGTATTTAAAATGTAAAGCTGATATTTGACTGTTAAATCATGCTGCGTATGGGAGAATTATTAATAATACTATTACCTTGATGCTAAGGGCATTGCGGTTATGATTGTTGTGTTACACATGTAGATTCATTCCCTATTGATAAAGCATTTTTTTGACATTACTGTTGATATACCAAGGTCTTCAGTACTGTATCTTGTCTGATGTGACCTTTATACAACATTGATAATGTTTGTTAGTAGCTTGGGGTGATTTTTACTGAACATAAGTGGCTCGTATTGAAGAAAAGGTTAGAGATCTATGCCCTAACTACTCCATAATGGCAGCCCTACTTCAAAGTCAGGATTTTCTTCAGTCAAGGTGTAGCAGTCCCATCAAACGACAGAAGAAGAAATATCAACATTTGTGGCATGCATCCGCCTCATTCGGTCCAGATCACTGAGCTGCACATATCTTTGTGTGGTGTTAGAGGGAGACTCACACCTTTTGCTAAAGTTAGAAGTTGCTTTCTTCTTTTGACTGATGTTTCCTAGGTGAGATGGGGAGTTTTCTCCTTTTTATCTTACCTAACGCCTAGCAGCATCAGACGTTCAGACGGACATGCTTGCGATCTCAGGCATTTCAGAGGACAGTGCTTTTACTTTCAGATTTCCAGGTGGCTTTCCCCTAATCTTAAATGATCCCAAGAGCTGGTTGCGCACAAGATGTTTGGGATTATCATCATTTATTTAAGCAAGAATAAGCACAAAATTTCAGTCACTTCAGAATACATTATGCCCTTCCACAACAGGAGTCTTTAAGCTTCCAAAATGGCCAGACATTTTCTATTTCGTTGAGGCAGATGCGATTCAGCATTGCACAGCTGGACAGGCATGTTCAGTGTCAGATATTTTTGTTTTTTTGTAAATTTATTTCCATAAATTAGTTCTTGACTTCTGGCCACATTAAGCAGTATGGTTATTTGAAGGTTACCGTAAGATATATCCTAAAAGTTATCTTAATTCAGAAGATTCATATCTGTAAAGTGTATTCATCAATAATGGACGAAGTAGTGAAAATTGAATGATTGTAATATAGGAGGTGTTCATTTCATAAAGAGTTGATAAAGCATCCGTTAGAGCAATGCTGCACTACAATAACAGACCAACAAGTCTACGTAAGTTCTTTCATGATCCGGTCAATCTTTCCCTTCAATTATTCAAATGTTCTACCTACTGGATTTTTGTAATTTTGATGTCTTGTATTTGATAAAATATTCTCTATTTTTCTATTTTTCTAAGTTGGTTCTGGATTTTTCTTGTGGTGTTTTTTTGCTTTATTACCCTTTGAGAACTTCAGAAATGCCTTACACATTGCCTCTAAGTTAAACCTAAAATTTCAATGCCATGTTATCAGAGGATTCGGCATTGGTTTATTTCCACTTTTCCACTTCACCCCGACAAGGAATGTGAGTAATCTGTGCTGTACGTTCTCACTCCCTCAACTAATAACCAATTTTCTTACAATTCTCCTAAATAGTCATCAGTGATTGAGGTGATATTTGTAAACCAAGTACCCTTGTGCCTTATGGTTTATTATGAAATCATCAGAACCAACCAGCTATAATCCAGGAACATGTTATGTAGATATGCATTTGGTATCTATTGATAATGACTGCATAGTTATTGTTAAGACAAACTTCCGATCAAAATAAAAATATTTACACTGCTAATACATTTGCCAGCATTTGATGCATCTACATGAAATTTAGCAGGCAAGCACCACAGTGAGGTATGTTTGGTATGCCTTTTCCATTCCAGCCCTCTGCTAAAATAGAAAGTTTGCTCACCACTAAATCAAAAACACCCATCTAAGTATAACACTAGACCCTTATCATGATAAGTCCTTTTGTAGGGTTTAGTGTAAATCTGTTTGGTAATTTTTGAGATATCTGCATTACAATAAGGCAACAGTTAGACCTACATCATAGAGCTCTATTGGCTGTTAATTTAAGGACCATCTAAAAACAAATATTTGAACAAGGAATGACTGATTGGGTGAGGGGTCATATTTTTCCCTTTTTCTTCGGAGTAATCTGCAGAAGCTTGAAATTTGGTTGGCTAGTCATGACAGGATATCTTATGAAGTGGCAGCCATTAGAGGGCTCCATTTTTAAAATATTTCCTGGAGGTGGATGAAGCGGGCATGATGATCATCTCAACAGATAATGTGTGTGTGGGCTCTGTGTTGTATGCTACTCTATGTTTCAGCTACATTTATTAAGAACACACAGTAGTTAGGTGTAGGGCCTGAGTTTGCCAACAGGTCAGGCCCTCTGGCCAATGTCTACTACAAGGTCACACAGGTGGTTGGACTCAGAACCTGGTGACAAGCTAAGCCCTGCTGCCACCTCTGCTGCTTGTAGCCAATGCTGAATGCAGTGTTGATCTTGTAGGTGGCTGGGCACAGTCTAGAAAAGACACAGAACCCATGCTGCACATAGCTGAAACCTATGTGCAGAGCTGGTGACAACCCACTGTTGCACATGGTTGAAGGCCAGGTGCATTACAGTTTGGCCACAAGGAAAGTTGTTCAGGGGGACTGGACTTTGACTAGGCACAGCAGGGACAAAATGCAATTATCTTGTTGCTGGGCCTTGCTGTATGCTGCGGATGTGGAAAACCCACACGTGCTGTGATTGGCTGAAGGCAATGCCTGGAGTTGGTATCACAGTCAGTCAAGTGCATGGTCTGGCCAGCTCTTGTATTCATGGCTGGTTCATGGCCTACCCAAACGAATTATAGAAATGACTTCTAGGACATATTCCACCAGTAGTCACTGCTACAAATATTCTGTTATTTGCAGTGGCATTTGAGGAGATATTGTAGTGTCTAGATATTAACTTTATATTTCTGTAAATAATAATAACCACTGAGGATTTAGGTGTAAAGCACATTATAATATTAGTTTTAGACCAATAATAGTGGCTCTAACAAAATCCATAATGTTTTGAATGGATTTTTTTCGTTTTATTTTGACAGAAATATCTGTAAATCCTAACAACGTTTGATATAGGAAAATAGAGAGAACGTAAATAATTTGTGAGGACTAGAAAATAAATTCATGTTTGCACTGTGGAATGTGAGCCTCTAGCAAATAAGAGCAAATGCTGTTGTGCTTATGCAAATATGCTTGCTACACTGTTTGCAGTACATTGGCACACATTAGTAGAGTTTGTACGAAATTCTCTCTTCTGATTCCTATTCACTTTGGAACACCATATCATCCATGGATGTCATCATTGGTGAAAAAGTGCAGAGATTAAAAGGCATCTCTACCCTATGCTGTAGCTTAAAATGCCCTTTTGATCTTGGCAATGAAGTGACTGAAGCTTTATGTACAAAGTAGACATGTCACATGTCTAGCAATCATTCTCTTCTCACTCTCCAGAACAGAAGTAAAACATGCCTATGATGTATTTAAAGGGTAACATTACAGTTTCTTCAACTCCCTCATTGGTTATCTGCCCATCTGACAAATTCTTCTCCTCCTTGGAGCTGGGAACCTGTGTGAGATTGGTGCTGCTTTATATCAATAGCTGAAAATCCACAGGAGGAAGTAAAAAACAGATGGTGGGCCTTCCAATGACAAAAGTCGCAAAAGGGAATTTATTTGTTATGCGTGAAAAATAGAGCAATGCTACTACTTTTAAAGGGATTAATATAAACCCAGTGATTCCCAAGCTTTTTGACTAGTGGCTCCCTTGACCTATTGGTCGTTGGGCGAGGCTCCCCATCATGTTAATTTTTTTGTCAGGAGGAGGGATGTAAGCCTGACCTCGGGATTACTTCCATTTTTCTCCATGAAAATAATTAGGATGAAGCTGATGAAGGTATTACAAACATAGAAGTAATCCTAAATGTACCAAATAAAATGAATAAAGTAGTAAAAAAATCTCTTCACACATCATAGTGAAGGTCGATTCCATACGTCAAAGGTTTGGGAAATGCGAGAAACACCTATTTCTGAAAATGTGAAAACACGCAAAAAAAAGATGACTAATAGTGTCACCAACTGAGGGCAGCAACGCGTGCCTCACTACAGCTAGTAGTTCAAAATATGACCATTTTGCTGGGGGGGGAGGGCGTGGCTGCAGGCAAAATGCATTTTACTTTAATTTAATTCCTTACACTGTTTCTGTCTGTACCTGACTTGTTTCAGATATTTTGTGAATAGTTGTCCCGTTTATAGTATAGCGTGATTGCAATGCACTCTGAGCATGATGCCAGCCTATTTCATTGTCTGTACTTAATGCTAGGCGGTCCCAAGTTAATAATTAATGTTTTTCCTTTCGGTTTTCACAAGGGGAACTATACCAGTGGCTGTACAGCAAGTGTGAATGAAGTCTCTTTGTGGTGTTTACATTTTGCCCATTTTACTGGCGCACACAAACCCAAGCACTTAAATTGTAAATAATTAATCTAACATTCTGCTCTGCTTTACTAGCAAATACAGAAGAAAGGCATGTCGCTTTAAAGAAGCACAACTTCTTATGTTTGACAGAAAGCAGAGAGCATTACATGCTCAAGCGACCAGAAAATAGATGGATCACTTGAAATGTGTTTGATAGCGCCTGTTCTTTTTCCTGGTACACACCTGAGCATGTTGTGAAAAAGTCGCTGCTGCTTTACTGAATTTCAGTGAGCGTTTTTCCTCACTCACCACCATCCATATCAAGCAGTCTCACAGAATCACAGTCCCCAACTGCTACCATTTCTTAACAGCAGGTTCATACCAAACGGCACTTTGGAGACAAGCGCAATACTATTGTGCGCATCTGTTCGCGGTACCCCTGGCTAGTTTTGGTGGTGCACATGGGTGCCATGGCGCACAGATTGGGAACCGCTGATAACCAATAAAATTATCTTAAAGTTCCGTTAGTATCTGCAAAGCATCCGCTGACCCCCACACATAGATGGGTATACAACTGCTTTTGCATCTATTCAGGGTCTGAGAATCCACCAAGCACAAAAGGTGGCTTTAAATATATGCCAAGATACTGTTTGTACCTTAAATGTGTTTAGATGATGGTGATTCTCAGGCCCATATTTATACTCTGCGCTGAATTAGCGTCATTTTTTACGCTAATTCAGAGCAAACTTAACTCAATATTTATACTTTGCCGCTAGACACGTCTAGTGGCAAAGTTATGAAGTTAACGTCATGTTCTGGACGCAAAAACCTACCTTGCGTCAATGAGATGAAAGGTAGGCATTCCCATCCAGAAAATGACGGTATGGCCCTCACGCCATATTTATCCCCCTGTGCTAAAATCTAGCACAGGGGGATGGGGGACTTAAACAGGCTTAGCGCCATTATTAAACTCCTGGGTCAGGGCAGGCATTAAGGGACCTGTGGGCCTTTTTCCATGGTCAGAGACCATAGAAAGATCCCAGAGGTGCCCTTCCCCGGCCCCAGAGACACCCTCACCCACCCCCACCCACACCAGGAAGTTACAATACGTGTATGAAGTCTGTGGATCCAGACTTGAGGTACGAGGACTCACTGGCAGGATGTCCCCCCTAAATACCTACAAAATTTAAGAAAAACACAAAAAGTGACAGGTCTTCCTGTTTCTAGTCCAGATGCCTCAGGCAAGTCTGTGGATTTTATAGATACAAAATTAGTCTTTTTTTTGCATGTTAGTCTATGCTTAACTAGGAGTTTAAGTTAAATCAAGTTTAAAAAAACAGGAAGAAGATCCATGAACCTATACTCGAGGCCTGCAGAGTCACAAGAAGTACTAGCCCTAAAAATTGGACAAGCATTGACAAAGCAAAGATGTCAGTTATTGGCTTTCTGGTGCAATGGTTATCTTTTTATTGGAAGCATGTGCCGCAAAAATAAAAATTAAGAAAAAGAAAACATGCCACCAGCTAAATCTGTGTTCTGTATGCTTGCAGTAAAATAATAGCATTTTAAAAGCATCCCCTGATGTGGATATTTTCCTTGTAATTTGCTTTTAAAAACATCCTTTATTGTGCCATCCACTTAACTATTACATTTTTTGAAGTGGACAAACAGGTATCATCACCCAACCAAGAACTCAAGTTTCAGGCAGCTACAATGTCACAATGTCACCTAAACACTTTATAACAGCAATGTAAACAAGTAATTACTACATGTCCTTCTCAAGTCAGAAGAAGCAGTGTGAAGTCTTTAACAAGACAGTAGCCCTTCAAAACTTTGCTATATGTCTCTCTGAAATTGGAAGCAACCACTTAACAAGTCTGTCACAAAGCTGCAATAACTCACGTTGTTACTAAATGTCCCTCTGGAGTAAGAAGATGCAACTACTTGAAATGTCCTTCACAAAATTGAGAGGGTGTGACTTTAACATAAAAATGTACACATCTAAGTTTGCTACTCTAATAATTATTGCTTTTAATCCATAGGATAAGTAAATATGACAATGGTGGTATATGTGGATAAATCAATAGTGCAACTTTCAATAAATGTCTTGATAACTGTATAACACTTGTGAGGACAACCGAATATATATAGGTGCTAGCAGCTGTTAGTTTAGTTACATGCCTTCAACTGCATTGTTGGGAAATTGTTTTTAAAGTGGCACTATATGTATGTCCCAGCAAAAAGCCTACTTCCTTATGCTATGGTAGGAAGAAGCAAGGGCTTTCTGTTTCCGGATTGAAAACTTGAAGACTGAGGAGAACATTTTAGAAAATATAAGAGAAAAAGTAAGGTTTTAATTTCTCTACAACTTAGAAAAAGTGCATGTTTTATAAAAGTTCTAATATTTCACTCGATGATAATTCTGTTAATTGCTGACTGTTAGACCTGACAGCCTTAGGGTGATCACCCTCAACCTTCTGCCTCCCTCCCTCCACTTTTTGACACTGTTTTTGCTGGTTTTAGGACTCTGCGCACTTTACCACTGCTAACCAGCGCTAAAGTGCATATGCTCTCTCCCTTAAAACATGGTGACATTGGCTCATACCCAATTGGCTTATTTAATTTACTTATAAATCCCTCGTAAAAGTGCACTACATGTGCCCATGGTCTGAAGATTAAATGCTACTAGTGGGCCTGCAGCATAAGTAGACCCCTAACCATGTCTCAGGCCCGCCATTGCAAAGCCTGTTTGTGCAGTTTCACTGCCAATTCGACATGGCATTTGAAAGTACTTGCCAAGCCTCAAAGGCCGAGAGCAGTTGGTTTTGGCAACAAGAGAGACTGAGCAATGTGTGCTGCCAACCCCCAACTGTGCTGCACTGTAGCGGTTTACTGTACCAGAGGTGGTCTTAAGATCTAGTTTACAGCCAGCCTCTGTGGCCTACTCTGACTTCTGTACACAAGACATGGAGGCTGGATAAAGTATAGATATGTGGGCAAAAGAAACCTGCAATGAATGTCCTGTAGCCATGTATCACAGGGGCTGGCACAGGGCCAGGTCCTGAGTCATCCCAGGGGTCCTCCACAATCACTGTGCATTGCCTATGCCATGTCTACTTACTCTGGGATTTTTTGGTTACTTTGACTTTACTTTCAAGACTAACAAAAAAGCATTTACCACATTCTCTAAAAAGATTTACAGATCTACACAAACATTGTAGGATCACAAGATCCCAATTTTGATCCACCAACACATATGGAACGCTATTGGCTCAGATTTCCAGATCACGCCACCTTCAAAAAGGAGCTTTATAGTATAAAAATCACAAACCCAACATGACCTAAACTTCCACCTGACATGCTCAACATCTCTGATGGCTTTTGGCACACCTGCAGCCTGAACACCATCAGACTAGAGATAAACAAGTATAAAAAAGAATGCAGCCTGAATCTTGAACAATATTCACATATCTGTCAGGACCACCCAACCCTGCTCTAAATCAGGGAAGAGTTGAAGAATCTTCTATTCAAAGAACACATCATGATGCGGTAACAGTTCGCAACCCAGCTATCTCTCAAATCACTTGTTGACTGTATCCTTGTCTTTTACTCTATACAGTGCTCTGCTGCTTTTGGCTCATTCATGCGGACCACAAGAGAGCGTAGGGCAGGCACAGGACCAAGATTGGCCTGCTGAGGATTTTACTCTAGGTGCTTGGGCACAGTCTGTGTGGCATTGCTTTGAGTGGCTTTGCATCGTCCTGCGTTGCTTCAAGTGAAGCTGCGAGGCTATGCAGGGTTTTGCATCAATCTGCATCAGTTCCGATAGAGGCTGCAGCTGTGTGGTGAGACTTCGCACCTTGCTTCGTTATGGTGCCAGTGAAGCTTGCAGTTATGCTGTGAGGCTTTGCGTGGCTTCCCGTCACTTCGCGCCGGATTTCGTTAAAGCTTCAGTTAGGTGAGGAGGAGCTCTCTCTGGGCAATTAGAGGGAGGCCTCTGGAGCTTATGTCCCCAAAGCTCATAAGAGGAGGTCAGAAAGCTGGATCTTGGAGTCACTCAGCCTGGGATCAAGGGAGTAGGACATGTCGTCCTTATTAGTAAGCTGTGCCGGCCTCAACCAGCAGGGCTTTCTTCTTCTGTAGTAGCCACAGATTATGAAGAGTGGGTATGAGGGTCCCTTTTTTATACCTGGCATCCAGTATGAAGTAGGAGAAGCTTCTGGAGTTTTCTCCCTAGAGGGGTGATGGAATTTCTCACCTCACTGCCCTGGTTCTAGTCTGTTTGGGGGCACAATATGCTAGTGTGAAGTTCTTTGTTTGTGAGCTGGGCCACTGCTTTTGAAGAGCAAGTATTGTAGGTGACAGCTCCACCCCCCTCATCATTCCAGTGATACTGTCTGGGATAAATATGCAAAGGCCAACTGCCAACTACACCTAATCATGTGACCCAGGGACAGAAGGCAGGCACCAAATGATTAGGACAAGAAAATGCTGATTTACAGTCAAAGAGTGTTTTAAATTGCAATTCCTCAGGCACATGTCTTTCCTACTTGCTCCCAAGCAAAAATGTAATAAGGTGACCCAGCAACAGTGAAAAATGAATTTGAGAGTTTTTCACAACCAGGACATGTAAACTTAAAAGTACGTAACTAACTTCTTAAATACAACATACCCTGCCCTATGGGTTGTTTAAGGTCTATGCTTGGGGTGACGTATCTATATTAAAAAGGAAGGTTTAAGCCTGGTAAAACGTTTATTTTGCCAGGTCAAAATGGCAGTCAAGAATGCACACAGGATGCAAGGGCAGGCCTGGGACATTTTGAAAGTAAAATGCTACTTAAGTGGGTGGCACGATCAGTGCTGCAGACCCACAAGTTCCACATTCCGTCCATCATCTGTTCTTTTTGCCTTTGTTGCGCCCAAGTTATGCCCAGACATGGGTCTAGTGCTTGCTATGACACCAGATTCAAGCTAGCCAAAACCGGTCCCAGGATGCTTGTTTCTGGTCCAGGGAGGACCTGGCCTGGCAGTTCGGGATAAACTGTTCCCATGGGGAACAGGGTCAAGACTAATTGGCATAGGTCTGAGTCCAAACTGGAATTTTCATGGCAAGCAAAAACTGATGAATTAAACACAGATCTGTGACTGGGGGTGAATGTTTGATTTGTTCCACATTCCATCCATCCTCTGTTCTTTTGCCTTTATTGCCCCAAGCAGAAAGGGTGTGCCCAGATGTGAGTACCATGCTGGCTATGCCACCATATTCAAGCTAGCCTGGCTGATGCCAGGTGACACCCCGAAACTGGTCCCAGGATGCTTGTTTCTGGTCCAGGGCGGACCTGGCCTGACAGTTCGAGCTGGACTATTCCATGGTTAATATGGACAAGACAGATTAGCATATGGCTGGGTCGACACTGGAATGACATGGCAAGCAAAAAAACTGATGGTTTAAACCCAGATTTGTCACTGGGGTGAATGTTTGATTTGTACCACATTCCGTCCATCATCTGTTCTTTTTGCAGACCCACGAGTAGTATTTAATTAACAGACCCTGGGTACAAGCAGTACCACTTTACTAGGGACATAGAAGTAAATTAAATGTTTAAATGTGCCAACTGGGTGTAATCAGATTTCACCATTTTAAGTGGTAGAGAAAAAGCACTTAAGCACCGGTCAGCAGTGGTAATGTGAGTGGAGTCCTAAGGCCAACAAAAACGAGTTCAGCAAAACAAGAGGAGTAAGGCAAAAAGTCTGGGGGAAGACCACCCTTAGGCTGACAGATCTAACAATGAATTTCAGCCACATGCAGTAGGGATTGAATGCTGGGCCTAGCAAAACACACTATGCGGCCAACACACTTGTAAACGGCCTTTTGCTATCCACAGCAGGGATTGTCCACAGGGTGCTGAGGCCACCCTAATGTTACCAAAGCCTATTTCTAATCTCTTTTGGCCATGCACAGTAGAGGATTGCCTCTACACCCAACCCCCATGGCACATGCAAGTAGCAAGTTAAGTTCAGTTTTTGATATCTCTACTCGTATGCAGATCAATCAAAAGGTTTCTTGACCCCCGCCTTTATTTTGGATTTTTTCTTCTCATATCTGCACAAAACTTGAGATCTTTTCCTTGGGTGTAGGTTGCTAACTGCTTGTCAAAATTCATGCACATTCATCAAAGAGCAATAAATGTATTAGCAAATCAAATACTCTCCCCTTTACCTTTTCCTCCACTTGACATATCTGCATGGAACTGATATACTAGTAGTAGAATAAACATGCTATTTGTCTGGCAAATGTCACGCAGATTCCTCATTCCTCATTTGGTATGAAAGTTGTAAGTGTGCGAAGTTGTGATTTTGCAAATAAATTTTTTCTCAAACACAAAATCATTCTTCAAGCCTCCAAGAATTGCCCTCTTTCCTCTGTACTCCAACATTGCCTTCCCATCCCCTACATTTTTTGCTAACATGTGAAACTCTAGCACTCACATTGGCAGAAAGGTTAATGAAGACAAGGTCTTCATCAACCAAACACTACTGTCTAAATAATCAATTGTGATTCACAGAACTTAACAAGTTTCAAGCTCATAAAATCAGCTGACAGGACATACCAAACTTTTAACACTTCAGAACCCACCCAACACTTACCTAATTTGAAGCTCCCGTCTGTAGGCTCTAGCATCACTGACATCTGCCACTGCAGGGGGACCCCCGTGCCTGGACTACTCAACGTGGCCTAGTTGCAGACCACTATCTGTCCCTTCCTCGCTGGGCGGCCTCTACAGCAGTGTGAATTCTGCCATGTGGCAGCTCTGACAGCAGCTGTTTTTTCACCAGAGACCCCGTCCCGGTTGGGCCTGACACAGAGGTCTGGGCTGAGGGGGCACAGGGTTTCTACCTGTGGTGGTGAGAGTGGGGCCCCCAGTGGACTAAGCCTGGCAAGGCCCATTGTATTGCCCTGGCGGCGGTGGGGTTTGTACTACCCTGGTGTGTGTAGGTGGGGCCAAACTTGGCCTCAACCCTGCTGCTTTGCAGCCACCTAGGGGGTCCCATGTCACTGGCTGCAACAATGTGGAAGAGAAAGAGACTCCCTGCTTCTCCCTGTAGCACTGCCGCCTTTCACTCATATACCATGCCAGACTGACAAGAGATCAGAGGCCTACCCGAGAGACAAGATGCATAGACAACTGGCTAGGCCCAACCCCCAGCAGCCCATCAGAGCAGAGGGGTAGCGGGCAAAGCCAGTGGCAACATCCTCCATCACAGGAACCAAAAGACTACTTCTAGCCCCCTAATGTAGGTGGCCACACAACAGGTGAGAGGGGATCTCTCAGTCTTTCCCCTGAGTACTAAGTCCTCATGACGTCCGACCTGACTTTCTCACCCAGAGACTAGGAGCCTTCCCCTGAGAAGCCACGATTAGGTGCTCATTCTGCTCAACCACCCGCAGCCTTCTAGATGGGAGTTGGTCAAGCAGGCCTGGTCCCCTCCTCCCCTCCCCTGGGATACTTTGGCACTTAGCTCTCAAGCACACACACACGCAATGGTACAAGGAAAGAATTTGTGACTGGGTGCTCAATCGTCCTCTTCAGACGTAGTCAAATCTGCCTCACCAGGGCCCGCATTAACAAAATGGACACTATGGTGCAGGCAATTGAAGCTTTTAGGATTCACCTGAAGATATCCACCTCCTGCAGGACTAACATCATAACCTTACAGAAAGAGTCACACAATCCAAAAAGCACATTGCTGAACTGCAACCCCACACACAGGATCGTGAAAAAACAGCTCAATGAAAGGGTGCTGTTCTTTGAGAATTGCACAGAAGATGCTGAGGGGCAAACCATCCACAACAAAATCAGGATAGTGGGACTACCAGAGGGTACACAGCACTCCAACATGGTGGACTATTTGGAGTTCTGGTTCAGGGACTTTCTGAACACCCATAGCCTCACCACATTCATCTTGATTGAAAAGGCCCATAGAGTGCTGGCGATATTCCTTCCGGTGGGAGCCCTCATCACACAGTAGTGGCATAAATCCTCCACTTTAAAGATTGAGACGCTATCCTCAAAATGTAGAGGAGATTACTACCCCCTCCTGCAGACAATCAATGAATACTTATCTTTCTGGACTCCACTGTAGCAGCCGAACGGCATTGAATGATGTTCCTTGGAGTTGTTTGGTGGTTGCGTGAGCTGGGAATCAAATATGGCCTCCCCTTCCCAGCCAAATTGAAGATAATTTTTGACAACAGGACTTACTTCTTCACCACCTCCTTCGATGCCTGGGGCTTCCTTGGGGCCTGGATTGCCCACTGCACACTAGGCCCCGTTGGGCAAGGGTTGGGGAGCATCATCAGGGAGCCATTGTTGCCATACCTAGAGAGAGAAAATCAGAGCCCGGCAGAGGTGACCCCCCTTGCCGAACCAGGTTCAGATTGGCCCTTGACACAGAAACTGCCTTCCAGGACTCCCCTTGGATCTCCTCCAGTTCGCCATAAGAATATTTGGACGCTCTGTCTTGAACCCACTGCGGGGCTTTGGCTTGCCCCCCATAGTGACTCCGTAAACAGCACGTAATTTATTATAAGGTGCACTGTGGTCCTTCTCCTCCCTAACCTCCGACCTTCTCCTGGGCCTAGGAGCTACACCCCACGTAGCATGACCAGTAGACAATCCGTCAAAATTATCTGGAATATAAGGGGGATGCATACTCCTTCCAAGTGATACAAAATTCACACATATCTCCAGCACTGGGGAGTTCAGACAGTCCTTCTCCGGGAGACACATTCTACTAGGGTTGAAGAGATTTGACTCCTAAAACACTGGAGAGGTCAAATCTCCACCACAATTTCCTTCACTTAAGCTCAGGGCACGCATATTTGGGTGAAGGCGGGGGTTCCTCTCATGGTGAGCTAGGTTCTAGATCCAGAGGGATGTTTTGTCCTCCTGATAACGATCTTAGACAGCTCTTTATTTATGCTCTACACCACATTTACTGGCATGCTTCAGGATCTCTGGGGAATCATGGGTGAGTAACCCACTGCTCATTCATTCCTGCAAATTATGTGCACCCTCGGAGATGTCCGCCCGCTGATCAGCTGGCTAGCCAGCGCACTCACGGAGTAATGCCAGGTCTTGCTGCAGAAGTTAAGGGAAACCTGGGAGGGTGTTTTTTGAAGGTGTCTCATGAAAAGGAGTGGTCCAGGCCTACTAGAGGAGTGCCTCCAGGAATGTCCAACATCAATTGTTTTGGTTCTATGTACTCCAGGGAGATTATCTGTCTCCCTAATGAATGTTCAGGATCTTCCCAGGAGAGCCTATCTACCTCCCTAATGAATCTCCAGGATCAGATGCAGTTTGTCCACTGCCGATTTGTGATATATGCATGGGGAATGCACCCAGATTTGCTCATTCTGGAATGGATTCTTGCACTGCCTGGAGGCACAGGCCCCAAAAAGTGCAAGACTGTGCCCCACATTTTAGATATGGCACTCACTCTGCTTAATCACACCATCACAATGAACAGAAGCCCACGCTCATAGACACTTGAGAGCACACTTCCATATGGTGGGCATGGGCAGCGAGGACAGCCCTCCACCCGGAAGAGACAAGGGGCATTCACTGCCGAACCATAGCACACATCCAAGAGGACTTACTGTCTCGAATGACTAAACTCCCCCCAGGTCCCTGCCAAACCTGCAAAATTTCTTATTAGCAAGAGAAATTCAATAGAAATATGTGTCCTGTGCTTCCGGTGCCATGGTCTCTCCTCTTTGATGAGATTTATTTGATTAATATTAGGAGAACGGTTCTCCTGAAGGTCGACACCACACTGGATTTTTGATGAGCATGATGAGCTTCAACAACAACCAATCACCAGTGGAAGGAGAGACTGTGATACGACGTTAGGGAAACAGAGGAAATCCTGAGCTGACTGATCGTGCATTAGTGCAGCAGGACTGGAGAAAAAGTCTGGGCTTATAATCACACAAGAGATAAGGGCAACAATGCTTATTCTTTATATTTATTGGCTCCTGATCAACAAACAAATCACCTTCAAGCTCCTTATGCACGTCTACAAGGCCCTCCACATTGGACCCGCAAACCTCAGCCACCACCTTACCTTCCACTTGCCCCCCAGACACCTCCCCTCAACTGGCTCTCGCCGCAACCCCAAGGATACGGACAAACTCAGCTGGAGGAAGATCCTCCTCTTACCTCACAGCAAAGACCTACACCTACCGCTACACCTCAGGCAATCACCCTCAGGCCCACAATTCAGGAAGGACCTCAAGATCTGGCTCTTCGAATTAACTCCTATGACCCCTCCCATCACCTTGAGATCCTTACGGGTGATTAGCCACACTCTGCAAGAACCTGATTGGATTGGATTGGATTTATATTAAGAATTATAACGCACTTCAAGCTCACTGTTGTGAGAGAAGTGTCATATTCTGTTTAAAAATGCACCAGTAGCCTTGTGAAAGTTAAGGGGCCGATTAACAGAGTATATTTACCTCACATGTATGTTTACTCCTACACCTAAGTGTAACACTTCACTTTTTTGATAATAACCATTTCCATATGATGCTTTAAACATTGGTACTTTTAGGTGCAAATGTACAAGTCTCCATCCCCCTCAATGAGGGACTTCAGCCTACTACAACAGAATTTGGAGTGTAAAGTTACTGCTAGCAACTTTCACCTGCTCGTGGAGATCTCCACAGCTGGGGTGAAGCTCTCCCCACTAGAAATTGGAGAAATTTAAGAAAGTTTAATATTACAAATTATTATTAAAAATATATTAACATATAATATCGATGTAAATAGATTAACAATATTTAATTCAAAGAAATTCAATTTTGCAATCCATAAACTCATCAAATTAATTCTAAAATAATGTTACAAATATTATTTAATGTATACATAATATTTTTAAACAATAGCAAAAAATACTTTCTTTCACTAATATATTTAATAAATATTGTTAAATGTTTTGAATTTAATTTATTTAAATTTTACATTTTTAAAAATAGTTGAAGGTATTTGTGACCTCCAAAGTTCTTTTTTAAATAAAGCAATCCCATTTTATTAAATTGTAAACTTTTGTCAACTTCTAAAATTAGATTGTGACCTCACACTAATGTGGTATTTGGAAAAATAGTGCTATAGGTATCCCTTACATATACCAAATGTGTAAGACTTGTTACAGACTTCCAAGTTTGGGTTGTAAGCCATTTGCTAACGAGAAGGGCTCCTTTTGAGACCCTTTCCCCTTTACTGAGGTAAAAGAAATGTTTGGTGGTGAGCAGACATTGGCCAAAGAGAGTACTGCCAACTCTCAAAAGAAACAAAAAAAGTAAAAACAATTTTAAAGAAAGCACCATTTACTTTATTTAAAAGCAATCACAGACAAGGTGGTCTTCTAACCCTAGCTGGCCACAGGGCACCATAAGTGACAGCCACCAGTCAAAGTGAGTCACAATTTGTGACCTATCTCATGAATTTTCATGAAGAAGGATGTATTATGACCCACACTGAATCAGAATTTTACAAACCGAAGTGGTAGTACACGGGCCAGGTAGTACAATTATTTACTAGTCGCAAAAATACTGCTTCCAAATTGCAACCACTTTTACATCTATTCATACATCTGGCCCTTTATGTTTTATTTTAGTATTAAGTTTATGATTAATTACAAAAATAATCAACAATTAAATATAATTTTTATCACAAAGTATATACATATATATATATATTTGTATAAATATATAAACATACACACATATATGCATATATATGAATGTAATTGTAATTGTTGAGTTAATTTATATAATTTAACATTAGTTCCTGGGGGGTGTTAGTTTAATTCCCTTTCCCCATTGTTTCTTTGGGAATGAGTTGCAGTGCCAGTATCTGAGCGTGTGTGGTGCTAGACCTACTCCAATGCTGGGATGGAGCGCATAAGAGTTTTTTTTTTTTTTACTTTTATTAACTTTTCTCTGTCATGTACATCAGGGCTTTGCAGCCTTCCACAGGCGAAGTAAGCAACAGTATACAGAGCAGCATAAGCAATCAACGTCAGTACATAGCATATCTTAAAGACATACAATAATATAGGCAGCACTTGCAGGACCAGAGTATTCCCGCATTCTTCCACCTGGTAAGGAGCACCTCTCTTCTCAGACATTATCCAGTTGAGGCCCACGGTGGACGTTAGTCGTCCATGGCCTATCTGAAATCGGCTCCAGGAGAATCCCCTGTGCCTCCTTCCAATCCAGGCCATATTCTGTGATACTTCTTGGGACATCACCTCACTATAAAAATGGGTCTTTCCAGCCCCTTGCAGAAATCCATGCCCGAGCCCCTACCTCGACCGAAGGAGCCTGTACATTTTTACATGTCTTTGCGATATCCCTCTTGGCCGGTGTTAGGCCCAACCACAGAAGTGTTTTTTTTTTTATATCTTGTGCCTTCTAGCTCTTGGGAGGCGTGTAAAAGTATCAGTTTGGGTCCCTTGGCATTTGAGCCTGTTTTGATATCTTTGCAGCCACAGCAACTTTGAAAATGTATTTTGTGAACTGCACTTATCTTACTCTTTTGTGAGAGTGTGTTTTGCACTAGCCTGTCCCTCCCACACTCATATTTAAATTAAATCTTCTCCCATTCATTAGTAACTTTTCCTCATTTTCCATCCACTCCCCCTGGTCCCTTCCATATTTACTACTACGTTGTATACCTATGTGTGCAGAGATCTCTGCACAGAAAAGATAGGAGAGTCGGAGATCTCTGGTCGTAGTTTTGTGAATTGCATTTTTAGTGGGTCAGTAGTACTATTCTAGGATCACTTTATATACCACCAAATGCAATTTGTGAATTGGGCCCTATGTTTCAGAGGTTTTGTTCTTAATCAAATCCCTCTATATGAGATTGGTGCCTGCCAAGCAGTACACTATGGAAGTAGAACAAACAAAATGGTGTGCGGTAGCAAGTTGACTGTTTCAAAAAACATTCGCAATAACAATAGCAATTAGCAAAGAAAAGAAGCAACAAGCCGAAAAGATTTTAAACAAAAATATTATTCTTTAGAACGGTCAGGCATAAAGGAGATAAAACACGATGTCCTGCTTAGAGTACGGCAGTGAGTTTTAATTACAGATCTATGTGAATTTGTTTCTCTCTCTTTGAGTCTCTCTCTTTGACATCTCCACATCTAAGCGCTGTGCCAATTTACATTTATATGTTCTGTTCACTTGTCAGAAGCACATTCACGACAACATATTTGAAAGCTCAGACTCAACCTAGGAACTCTTCCAACCTTGAGTTCATGGTTAAGCTAGTAAGCAACTCAAGGAATTAGAAATGCAGTGCATGCAAATAATGGAGCAAACTGTGGCTTCCACCAGAAAAGGCTTCATCAACGCAAGAATACACTAATGGTAAAGTTGCACTATACAAATGAAAAGTAACTATGAAAATGGGATTTCATGCTCACATTCATAACAATATTTATAAAAGATTAAGATGTGTCTTTGAAGCCCTGTCTTGTAACTGAAATTGTAAGAGTAAAGCAAGCATTGACAAAGCCAAAAGGTCTGACCTTGTCAAGGTGGTGCAATGGTTAATTGTTCTTTTAATTTATTGCAAAGTCATATTAAAGCAAACACATGCCACGAAAAAAGAAGAGAATAGAAAAACATACTGCCACTTAAACATGGTGGTCATATGATTGAAATAATTCAATTTTAATACGACAATAATCATTGCATATAATTTTAAAGTAGCAGAACGGATGCTTCTGGAAAGGCAGATGCCCTTAGAACGGGCATAAAAACTCTTTTTAGTTTTAATGCACATCACAGAAAAATATGAATCTTTTTGGCACAAAGAAAACATACCATTGGCTTTGAATTACTGTGACACTGAATAAACAGTTTAAACGCACAAGGATGACATAAAGATAAAGAATTAAAAGAAAGAAGCCTTGACAAAGTAAAGTATTGTCCCAGGCCTAGCAATTTATTTCACTTCTTTTTATACAGATGTGTATATGTAATCAGGCTAAACGGCATCACTCACAGTACAAGAAAGCCAAAGGCTAAAGTGGTTTGGCCCATTGCTTCAAGGTGCATCATGTGGTGGTTCGAAGGCAAAATGTAAATAATAGTTGAGGAGACCAATGAAGGAAGAGGGCAGACCCAAAGCCCTGCATGTATTTATATATCGCTGTAGTTTTTCAGCAATGATTTTTCTAATACGTGAGTCTAGCGAGACAGTTGTTTCCAGCTCAGACCTAAAAAATGAAGTAAAGAGACAAACGCTTGCTATCACTTGAATTCCCAAGCCTAAATGGATTAATAGCCTTCAGCATTTTTAAGAGCAACTCATGACGCAGTGTGTCGCTCAATTTTATAAACATGAAGTTGGGTAGTTCATTTCAATCGTAAAATGTATCCATGAGCTATACTAATGTCCACCATTGATGGTAAATATACTCCTTTGTGTATCATACATTTAGTTATGTGGAATCAATAATGCATAGGGTTGGGGATGAGGGCGTAATAGTTTCCACTGATCAATAGGAAGCCTAAGTGCTGAAGAATATTGTTGATGTAAACAGATTGTCCAAAATAAAATCCTATCTACTATTCACCTGGGATAGAAATTTAATTGACTAAAAACATTCTCCTCAGACCTCGATTTCCAACAAGGGAAAACTCCTGCTGCTAAGAAAAGATTACGAGAGGGGCTGGTATGTACAATTTCTTTTAACTTAGAACGGGGGGGTGGTCAAACAAAGAACATTCCCGAAGCTTTTGTATTCATACTCTATATAAATCACCTGGAAGAAACTCTTATAAGTGAGTGTAAAGATGTGCCACAAGTGGGTAATCACGCTGGCATTGCTCCATGCTGACGACACGTGCCACTTGTGAGGACTACTAATGGCCCACACCATCTTTTAGGGACAGATGTATGAAGAATCCACTTTGCGATTCTCTAATAGCGATTTTTAAGAAATCGCTATTTCTGATTCGCAAAATGGCATGTATCATATTTGCGATTCGGTAATAGTGATTTCTTAAAAATCGCAAATGCTATTACCGAATCTCAAATAGCGATTCTGAGCCCATTCGCACCTATGGGCCCCCATATTTGCGATTTTTTTGCATTTCCCAAATTGCGAATTCCTGGGTGCTGGGGGTCTAAGGTCCCCTCTGCTGCACCCCAAAAAATATTTCAGGACATGTAAGGCACACACATGCCAAAGGGGAATGTGTGCGTTACATGTCAATTTTAAAAATGCATTTTTAATGCATTTTTAAAATTTTCACATGGTTACCACCAAATTTTACTTGATGGTAATTGCGATCCCTTAATGCCCAATTCGCATTAAGGAAAAGCTTGATACATGTGCATGAGAAATAGCAAATAAGGATTCCCTATTTGCGAATTCTTATTTAGAGAATTACTATTTTAGCGATTCCTTAAAATTGAATAGCGAATGCCTTTCATACATAATGAAAGGCATTTTTGCATTTGCAAATGGCCATTTGCACCGTTTGCAAATGCAAAAACGCTTGATACATCTGGCCCTTAGATTCTTTTGTGTACTTTATGGACTCGAACCTCAACACAAATTTTATAAAATCTCACATGATAATGGGATCTAGATGGACACAGTCATATACCTTTTTCATTAAGGATGCTATTAGAGGTAAAGTCCATTCCTTTTGATATTTGGGTGTTACGTTTGATACCTCTAACAACTGGTCAGCCCTCGCCAGCTATTTTCAGATCAATTTCTGCAGTCCGGGATTTTTTTAATAGATTAGATAGCAAGCTTATCAAGGCAATGCTTAAACTCTACCAGGCTAAGAATGTTATCATTGCAACTTATGGGTGTGATAAATGGGGCTATGTAATCACATAGCGCCTGATTACAACTTTGGAGGAGGTGTTAATCCGTCCCAAATGTGACGGATATACCACCAGCCGTATTACGAGTTCCATAGGATATAATGGACTCGTAATACGGCTAGTGGTATGGCCGTCACTTTTGGGACGGATTAACACTTCCTCCAAAGTTGTAATCAGGCCCATAATTTCATCAAATAGTAGAAAAAATGTTTTTTTAAACACCTTTTATTCCTCCCACAGAGCGTTGCATCCTTTATTTCTCATGATAAATTGTGCCAAGGTTATCTTTCTGACATGATTCATTTACGTCCTTCGCCGCTCTGGGTATCAATCTGGTTAACTCTGAATCAAGGTATAATAACAGATAACTTGGGTTTGAAATCAAACAGTAATATTCATTAAATGAGATATGTTGAATCTATTTTTTATAAACTCATTATGAGCTATTTGATCAAACATTTCAAAGTCTGAACTGGCTTGGCCAAAAAATGCCTTTTTCTTACTTCCGAAAGATACCAGAGAGGCCGATGAACATTGTCAACTCACTGTGCGTTCTTTTAAATTGTTGAAACCTGTTTATTTTATTGAACCAAATTTTTCTGTTCGTAACGAAATATAACATAACTCATTTTACGTTAAACTTAATTGTTTGTTCGCCATTCCCCTTGAGTGGTCTCACGTCTCCTCACTAGCCCCATGTGGATGGAAGACTCTTTGTCCTCAAAACACCATGCATTTTACTTTATCCTGTGGATTTTATAAGCAGCTTCGCAAGCCCTTTTTAGTGAATCTTTAAAAAAGAGGAACTTTACTCAGGCTAACCCTGCTCTTCTGTATTTTCAGCTTTTGCCAAATACTCCTACATGCTTCTCTATTGCAGGATTTTTAAGAGGTGCTGTGAAATTGAGAATGTTGATTGGTTCTTAAACAGTTGTTTAATCTTTTATATAATGAAGAATTTTTATTTGAAGTGCTCTTTTTTTAATAAACTGAATAAAGATTATTTTGATTTGATTTGAATTGATTACTTGTTATTAGAGTGATCATCCTGAGGGTGGCCTTCCCCCAAACTTTTAGTGGGCCTTAGGACTGTAGGCACTTTATTGCTGCTAACCAGTGCTAATGGGCTTCTGTTCTTGCCTATAAACATGGTGAAGTTGGCTTGCACCAATTTCCACATTTGGGGGCATATATATATATATTCCATTTGCAATGAATTTGCGCCATTTTTTTTAACGCAAATTCGGTGCAAAACTAACTCCATATTTATATTTTGCCATTAGGCACGTCTAACGTCAAAATATTGGAGTTTGCACCATTTTTTAGATGAGTGAATCTACCTTTGCTTCAATGAGATGCAAGGCGGTCATTACCATCTAAAAAATGGTGCTAACCCCATAACCCATATTTATTCCCGTGCTAAAATGACACACGGTAGGGAGGACGGGCTAAATACTGGTGCAAAGCTTGCTTTACACCATTATTTAACACCTGAGTCACACCAGGCACTAGGGGACCTGTGGACCCATTTCCATGGTGGGACACCATGGAAATGGGTCCACAGGTTTCCCTCCTCACGTCCCAGGAACACCCCGACCCACACCAGAGGGACACCAGAGGATAGGGGGGACCCCATCCCAGGTAAGTAGGGTAAGTAGAGGTAAGCATTTTTCCAAAATATGAAAGTGCCATCAGGTGCCAACTTGGGGCCCCCTGCATGGCACAAGGTGCAATGGTCATGCCCAGGGGACACTGGTCCCCTTTGTTGGCCAATGGGGTGGTGGGCATGACTGCTGTCATTTCTAAGACAGGAGTCATGTGGTATGTATGGTTTTGCGTCAGAAAATGATGCTAGGCTGGTTAGAGGCATTCTTTTTGCCTCAAACCAGTCTAACATCATTTTTTGGTGCAAAACCCCCTTCTCCCATACCGCCACCACATCCGGCTAACGTCATTTTTTTTACGCTAGCCCACCTTTTGCACTGGCTTGCGCCATTCCATAAATATGGCGCCCAGCTGGTGCTCATGAATGAACATTTTGATGCAAAACGGCTTTAGTGCAGTTTTGCATCAAAAAGTATAAATATGCCCCTTAGTTTACTTCTAACTCCCTAGTAAAGTGGTACTACATGTACCCAGGGCATGTAAATTAAATGCTACTAGTGGGCATGTAGCACTAATTGTGTCACCCATTTAAGTAGGCCATTCAAACATGATTTAGGCCTGCCACTGCAGCCTTTGTTTTCAGCTCTGAACTGACCTTTCCACCTGGCCAAATAAACCTTTTGCCAGGCCTCAACTACCTTTTTAAGACATATGTCACCCCTAGGTTATGCCCTAAAAAGCCCATAGGGCAGGTGCGTGTTATATTTAAAAACATGGACACGTACATATGTTTTACATGTCCTGGTAGTGAAAAACTTGCAAATTGGATTTTTACTATTGGAAGGCCTCTCCGTCCCATGGGATAGCATTGGGTTACTATATTATTACATTTAATAAGTGATAACTTTTAGATGAGAGCAAGTAGAAAAGTCACAGCTGGGGCATGAGGAACTGTAAATTAAAATCCTTATTAATGGTAAATCCAGATTTCTTTCCACAATTCTGAAAGTGGCACTTTTTTAAAGTTGGCATTGTCTTGTGTTGGCACCTGCAGCCTGTTCCTGGGGCACATGACTATATGTAGTTAACAGTTGGCCTTTGTGTATTCCTCCAAGCCAGTATCACAAAGGAATATCTAGTTGTGGCAGGATTGGCCATCTCTGACTTGATAGTGGAGCTGAGCTGTCACCTACCACACTTGCACTTCAAAGGCACGGGCTCAGCTCACACACAAGGACTTCACACTAATCCGTTGTGCTCCCAGACAAAGTGGGACCAGGGCAGGACGGCTGGAAATTCCAGACACCTCTGTAGTGGGGACTGCAGATGCTTCTTCCACTTCAAAGTGGGCATCACGTATAAAAAGGGTACCATACGACCCACTCTTAAGATCACTTCTGGACCTGTGAAAGACTTACAAAAAGGACCACACTGCTGTCCTGCCTGCAAGAGGTATTGCCCTGCTGCCCTGCTATATGAGAAAGAAGGACTCGGACTACATCTTGAACCCAGGACCACTAGAGTGACTCCAATGGCTACTTGGCTGGCCTCCTTCTCAGAGCCTCAGGGACAGAAAATGTTCCAACCATATTGAACCTGCACCTAGCCTCCGCCTGCCATGAGTGCTAACACCCCCACGTGGTGCCTCCCTAGGCCTGGACCCTTGGAAGAGGAGATAAAGGTGTTCTTCCAGCTCAGCTGTTGTCCCTATCAGTACCAATGTAGCACGAAGCAACCCAAAGCAGCCCTCACTGCTCCTCATTGGAACCAACACAGCACAAAGCAACTTGGCGTAGACCTTGCATTACAGTCTTCGCAGCCCTCCATCAGAACCAATGGTGCACAAAGCAACTCGATGCATACCTCGAATCGCAGTCCATATCAGGTTTTCATGATAATCAATGACTTGTCATTTTTTTCCATTTAAATGTATGTACCATAAACGTATCCAATACAAATGCCTATATTTTAGATATATTTGTAGCTCTGGTAGGATTAGTCACCATTAGCTCATTTACATTAGGTATGCACATATGGGCATGTGGGGCAAAGCTTTTGTCTCTGTTTTCATCTTTTTGCTTTGACAGGTCTTGATTGCTTTAGATGAAATCATAAACAACCATAGTTTTCCTAAGTGATCTGGCATATCCATCCATCAGTATGTTGTGGATATCTAGGTACAGGTCAAAGTGTCAACAGCAAGGGGCATTAATCACCCAAAGCACTGTTTTAAGTTCATGCAGCGCTCAGTATCTTCAGCATCAGTATACTGACCTCCATAAAGTCTGCACTTATCTTCCTATTTCACTTGAACATTCAAGTTTCACTTTCAGTAACATCTCTGCTTTTCATGCATTTTAATTCCCTGTAATGAAGCTGGTTTCAGTTGTGACTACTCACAAATATGAACCGTTCATCCAACTTTCTGACTTTGAGTAATTGCTAAATTCTCAATCATTTATTAACTTGATCTAATGAAGTTCTGACCTTCTGTAGCTTTTCTTGCTGGCTTATCTTCCTCCTTGAAGACCACTGTCTACTGGTTAACTGGGGTGTGACCACACTGGTCAAGCAGCAACCACAATCCTTGTCAAGGTGAGGCACAAGCCAATCCTAAATTAAACTATGCCCAACCCTCTAGTAGCCTGGCACAGAGGAGTCAGGCTTAACTTAGAGGCAATGTGTGAAGAATTTGTGCAAAACTTCAAACAGTAATAACAAGAAAACACCACACAAAAAGGATCCCATGCCATGTTAAATAAATAGAGCTTTCTGTATTAAATAAAACATTACTGAAATGACAACAAATGATTGGTAGACCCAGACACATGCAATTTTAAAGATTTTTGGTGATGGTGAAAATAGTGCCAAAAATCACAAACTGCCAACTGTAGTTATCTGGTCACGCCAGACAGGGAGAAAGCCACAAGTTATGGCCAACTGTAAAGGAGTGTGGGCCGGCTAAAAAGACCCACTTGGGCAATCTGAAAACAGTACCTTAAATCCTGGTGAGCGGTCTGCATGGCATTGCTTTGCAACACTTTGCATTATTTTGTTTTTTTCCCGGGAGCTGTCCAGTATAGCTTTATGGGGCTTCGCATTGTTTTGCTTTGGTTTCAATGAGCTAGCAGTTGTGTGGCAAACCTTTGCTGTGCTTTGTGTTGCTCTGTGTCGATTACGATGAGTCTGGCAACTGTGCAGTAAGATTTTGTGGGGTTTGCGTCAGTTCTGATGGAGACCACAGCTGGGCTTGCAGAAGCACTTTTAGGCCCATTTACCAGGGTCCAGGATTGGGGTGGCACCACCTAAGAGGGTAGGACTCACCGATGGAAGAGTACATGAGTTGGGTTCAAGGTTGTTAGAAGCCTGTTATGTTTCTAAGGTTTTTGATCAGGAGGCCGACCAACTTGCTGTTGGAGTCTCTCTAGGGTCCTGGGTTCAGAGTTGCTAGCCCAGTCCTTCTCACCCAGGCAAGAGGGCAGCATGTCAGCACAGCAGGGCAGCAGTCCTTCATAGCAGAAGGCCAGTGGAGTGGCAGTCCTTTGAGTAGCACAACTGTCAGTCTTTCTGGCAGAGTATCCACAGATTCAGAAGTGTACTTAAGAGTTGTTGCCTGAGGTTCAATATTTATACTTGGTGCCCTTCCACTGGAAGGTGTGAGAAGCCATTGGAAATTCCCTTTTAAGTCCTCAGGCATCCTGCTTTCCCTGTTCTGGCGCCAAACTAACTATAAGGGGTATGCAGCCCTTATTGTGGAAGCAGCATACAGCCTATTAATTTGTAAGTAGGGCTGTGGCCAGCTCCTCCCTCCCATCCTGCCAGTGATGGGCCATCCAGGCACACATAAGCTCTCTTCTCGGTGTGGCTGTCTAAGAGGAATGCACAAAGCTAAACTGCCAACTACACCCAGTCATTTGACACAGCGACAAGCTGCAGTCACCAAATGGGTAAGGCAGGACGATGCCAACTTTCTAAAAGTGGCATTTTTAAAATTATAATTTCAACTCTCACTTCACCACTGTGAGAAAATGGGTCTCTAGTTTTCAGAGGTATACACTCTGTCCAAGTAGGGACCACAATCTTAGTCAGGGTAAGTCAGATACACACTTTAAAGTAACCTACGCTCACCTTCTGGTAGCTTGGAAAAGAGCAGTCAGGCTCAACTTAAGAGGCAATGTGTAAGTACTTGGGCAATACACACATGTTAACACAATGAAAACATCACAAACATGACTCCACACCAGTTAATAAAAATAGAGAATATTTATTTGAGTAAAACAAGATAAAAACAACAAAAATCCAATAATTAAAATTCAAGATATTTATTTTTAAAGATTAAGGGCCAGATGTATCAAAAAAACGATTTGCGTTTCCTAAATATCGAATTTTAAGCAATCTCTATTTAAGTAATGCAAAATAGTATGTATGATTTTTGCGATTCAGTAATAGCGATTTCTTAAAATACGCAAATGCTATTACTGAATCGCAAATAGAGAATCCAACCCCATTCGTACCTATGGGCCTGTTGCAAATGTTTTTGCCTTTCCCAAATAGCGAATTTCAGTTAGGAATTAGCAAATTAGGAAATGCAAATCACAGGGTTTGGGGGCCTAAGGCCCCCTCTGCTGCACCCCAAAAAATATTTTTACGGACATGTGAAGCACACACATGCCTTAGGGGTATGTGTGCGCTACATGTCAATTTTAAAAATGCATTTGCAATGCATTTGTAAAATTTGCACATGGTTACCACCAAACTTTAATTTGTGGTAATTGCATTTCCTAAATACCTAATTCGCATTTAGGAAATGCTTGATAAATGTGTTCTGGAAATCGCAAATAGGAATTCTCTATTTGCGATTTCCAATTTAGAGAATCACAATTTGCGATTCTCTAAATGGGGTCGCAATTTTAAGGAATCGCTATTTTAGCGATTCCTTAAAATTGCACTACATATGCCTTTCATACTTTGTGAAAGGCATTTTTGTATTCGCAAATGGCAGAATTTTGCAATTCGCACCATTTGCGAATGCAAAAAAGCTTGATACATCTGGCCCTAAATGCAAAAACAGTGCTTAGAAGTCACTAGTGGTCAAAAGGTTACTTGCGGTCATGAGAGACTGGTGCCAATTCAGAATCCAGGCTGACCGCGATGGAGGGTAGGCTGGTTAGAGAACCCGCGCAGGACCTGCTGAAACAGTACCTTTAATGGAGCAAAGCATCGATATTGAGGGCATGATGCATAGGTTTTTGCAGAAATCGGCTGGAGAACCTGCTTCTGATGCCCAGGACTGGAGGGGGGCACCTGAGGCAAGGGTAGGATGGATAGATGACAGAGTCCAGCAGCACCAGAAGAGTTGCCGGCAGTCTTTGATGTCCTTTAGACTGCAGGAGAACAGGGGACAAGCAAACAAGCCCTTGGACAATCTTGGGGTCAAGGATGTAGAGAACAGGTCAAGTCCTTCTCACTGCAGACAAGAAGCAGCAGACAGCAGGCCAGAACAGCAAAGCAAGTAGCAAATTGGCAGTCCCTCCTATTGCACAGTTCCCAGGAAGCAGTATGATGACACAGCAATGCAGTTGCGGAGTGACAGTCCCTCCTGGCAGCACAGAAGTCCTTCTTCCTGGCAGAAAGCCCTTGGTTCCAGTAGAGTTCTGGTGGGGTTTGGGGTCAAGCACTTATACCCAAATGTGCCTTTGAAGTGGGGAACACTTCAAAGAGGCCTTCGAAGATCATAAGGTCCTTGCCTTTCCTTTCCTGGCACCAGACACTCTACATGGGGTTATGTAGCCCTCTGTGTGTGGAGGGGCACAGCCCTACTCAGGTGTAGGTAAACTGTAAACATCGTACTTGTATAGCGCTCTTTTACCCTGAGGGCATCTTGGCGCTTTTACACATACCGCTGTGGAACCCTTCCTGGCTTTCCCTGTGAAGGGCCCATTCCTGGGCACCCCCAAGGTGAAGCCAGGCATCCCTAGCGCTGTTGGGGCCGTTGTGGAGATTAAGCAAGCTATTGCCCAGAGTTACAGAGTGGGACCCCATGATTAGATTGGCACCGACGCAAGAGTTATCGGGTCTGAGGAAATTGAGACCAAGACCCACCAAGGCGGGAATTGAACCCTGGTCCCAGGCAACACCTCTGCATCAGGGTCTGCCGCTCTAACCATTGAGCCACACTTCTCTAGGTGAGGGAGTGCTGAGATCTGACCCCACTAAAGCCAGTTAATGACCCATTAGCCTGGTGATGGGCCATCAGAATGCAAAAGTCACACCCCAGCCCTCTTTGTTTGTGACTGTCTAGAGAGAATGCACAAATCCCAGCTGTCATGTCCCCCAGAAGTCTATTAAGAGATTGGCAGAGGCACAGAATGGTTAATGGAAAATACCAACTTTCTAAAAGTGGCATTTTCAGTCTTACAATTTAAAATACGACTTCACCATAAGTTGTGATTTTAAATTGTGAGTCCAGAAACATCAAACTCCATGTCTCTATCTTTTCCCAATTGAAAGTTACACTTAAAGGATTCTTCAATGTAACCCCAATGTTAACACATGTTAGAGGTAGGCCTTGCAGAAGTGAAAAAACGAATTTAGTAGTTTTTCACTACCTGGACATGTTAAACTTAAAAGTATATGCCCATCTTTTTAAATGCACTGCAGTGTGCCCTTGGGGCTAACCAGGGCCTACCTTAGGGGTGCCGTATATGTAATAAAAAAGGGAGGTTTGGGCCTGGCAACTGGGTGCACTTGTCAGGTTTAAATGGCAGTTTAAAACTGAACACACAGGCTCTGCAGTGGCAGGCCTGAGACAGGTTGGAAGGCATCAGTGCTGTGGGTCCACTAGTAGCATTTAATTTACGTCCCCTGGACACATATAGTGCACTTTACTAGTTACTGCCATGTAAACTAAATAAGCCAAATGTGGAGAAGCCAATGTTACCATGTTTTAGAGTACTGAGCACCTGCATGTTAGCTCTGATCAGCAGTGGTTAAGTGCCTAGAATCCTAAAAGCCAGCACAAATGAGTCAGAAAAAGAGGCCAGAGAGCAAAAAGTTAGGGGAAATCATGCCAAGGATGGCAGGTCTAACAACCATA
The DNA here is from genome assembly GCF_031143425.1 of Pleurodeles waltl. Classification (NCBI taxonomy): domain Eukaryota; kingdom Metazoa; phylum Chordata; class Amphibia; order Caudata; family Salamandridae; genus Pleurodeles; species Pleurodeles waltl. The sequence continues at coordinate 889,427,183 of NC_090442.1, read as the reverse complement.
AATTAGGGGTTTTCATTACAATTCCAAAGACACCAACCATGAACTACTGACCTGCTCCCATTTGGAAATTACAGCTTAGGAAATGTAATAAGGTAACTCCAAAGCTATTCTATGAGAGAGATATGCCTTGTAGTAGTGAAAAAATTAATGTAAGGGTTTTTCACTACAGGACAGGCAAAACCTAGAAGTACATGTTTAACGTTTTAAATACACTGCATCCTGCCTTCTAGGATATCCAAGGCCTACACCAGGGTGACTTATATGCAATGAAAAAAGGAAAGCTGGGCCTGGCAAAAGGTTTCTTTGTCCAGGTCAAAATGGCAGTTGACAACTGCACACACAGGCTGCAATGGCACGGGTATTGACACATTATAAGGGACTTAAAAGTAAATTAAATATGCCAAGTGTAATTCTACCACGTTTTAAGGAGAGAGCACAAGCACCTTAGCACTAATTAGTAGGAATGAAGGCAAAACGTCTGGGGTTGACCCTGCAGAAAGGTCCTAGTCCAACAACTATTATCCTAATTGTCTGACTCTTATCAGTATCCAGGAAATTCAGCTACAATGTGCTTTTGTTCTTAGTATTCTATTGGCGCTTCCATAGGCCACTAATTGTAATTTTGCTTCATAAGCTATTAAACCTCGTAGACTGCCTGCTATAGATTCACTTAATTTGCTTACATCATCCAGTCTTTTTCACAATTCACCTACTTAGCCATCAACTCCCTTTCTATTTCTATTATGGGCCCAGATTCCATGCTGTGACCAATGATTTGAAAGTAACTGGTTCTTCAACCTCATGCTGTGCCTTATTACTATGTGGCTGTGCTAAAAAGTTCGGGAATGATACGTGCACACACATTCCTTGAAGTTATTGTGCTTAGCTGAAGCTTGACTGTTTTCAAGCGTAATGCAATAAAATATGCTTTAGAATTACAAGTCTTTCAGTGACAAATTTGTAAAGAAAAGAGATATATTTATAATTTGCACGCTTAAACAGACAGTCTATAGCTAAAAAAAAGAACTTCAAAGACATTTTAGATGTGCAAAATGGCTGGTGGTGGCTCCCTTGCTACAACATTTGTGCTTGTATTGGTGGCAATTGACAACAGTTTGGATCTCAGTCTGTTTTTTGAGAACATGAACCTGGGCTTGGATGAACCCAATGGACTTCATCACTGCCCATTGGACTCCTTTAGGAAAAGATAAAGAACTGTGAATTAGGTATAGAGATAGTATCCGGGCACAGGAGCAGATATGTAACAAGCACTGATCTGATCCCTTATTGGAGCCCACTGATATCAGTGGTTCTTAAAGCATCCATGTGATGGATTAAGGTAATATTTTGCCTACCCAGTATTTCAGTCGGATATTCAGTCTACTTTTATGAAAATATTAGAAATGGAAAGGGTAAAAGAGACAGTTTTTTGTCTGCTTTAAATAATCTTCATTTAATCATAGTGTGCCAGAGACAGAAGCAGCATGATGCATCTTCTAAGATGATGCTTTTGTTTTTGGCATGAACTTTTTTCTGAAATACACATTCCACTACGTATAAGGATTAGTGTGCCCTCATAGTGAATACATCCCCAAAAAGCTGCAGCTACATTTTCTATGAACAGATCTAGGTAAAATGAAGATACTTAGGGGCATATTTATACTCCGTTTGCGCCGGAATGGCGTCGTTTTTTTTGACGCAATTTCAACGCAAAACTAACTCCATATTTATACTTTGGCGTTAGACGCGTCTAGCGCCAAAGTCCATGGAGTTAGCGTCATTTTTTAGCGTGGACACCTACTTTGCGTTAATGAGATGCAAGGTAGGTGTTCCCGTCTAAAAAATCGACTCCGAGGCATGTGCGTCGGATTTATACTCCCGGGCAAAAATCACGCCCGGGAGTGGGCGGGTCAAAAAAAATGACGTACGGACGCTTTTGCGCCGTTTTTTAGCGCCTGCAAAAGGCAGGCGTTAAGGGACCTGTGGGCTCTGAAGGAGCCCAGAGGTGCCCTCCCATGCCCCCAGGGACACCCCCTGTCACCCTTGCCCACCCCAGGAGGACACCCAAGGCTGGAGGGACCCATCCCAGGGACATTAAGGTAAGTTCAGGTAAGTATTTTTTTTATTTTTTTTTGTGGCATAGGGGGGCCTGATTTGTGCCCCCCTACATGCCACTATGCCCAATGACCATGCCCAGGGGACAGAAGTCCCCTGGGCATGGCCATTGGGCAAGGGGGCATGACTCCTGTCTTTGCTAAGACAGGAGTCATTTCTATGGGGTTTGGGAGTGAAAACAAAATGGCGCAAATCGGGTTGAGGCGCAAAAATTGCCTCAACCTGACTTGCCCCATTTCTTGACGCCCAAGCTCCATTTTCCCCTACGCCGGCGCTGCCTGGTGTACGTCGTTTTTTTTAAGGCACACCAGACGGCGCCGCCGGCTAACGCCGGCTAACGTCATTCAATAAATACGGCGCCCGCATGGTGCTTCAGAATGGCGTTAGCCGGCGCTAATTTTTTTGACGCAAAACTGCGTTAGTGCAGTTTTGCGTCAAAAAGTATAAATATGGGCCTTAATTTATATCTACACTTGAGCAAATGCTAGCAATACCATTCAGAATTATTTTACACTCATTCTCTAAAAGTTAATTTCATGGTGAAGGTACAATTTTTGTAGCCCCTTGACTATCAATCTATCCTAATTTATTATGGAATATTTTGTACATGCTTGCTCTCTTGCTCTAGTCTGCATTCCTTCTATTGATAATCCTATGATTATTGTGAACTACTTTTGTCTTGGCTTTGCAGAATCTGCATCATAATTACACAGCATCTCTTTCTAATTCAGTTGTCCTATCATATTTTATGATCTGGAAATATACCTAAGCTTGCATATTCTTATTACATTTACTTGTACACCCATCATTATTTTTAGGCAGGCAGTTGCTTGAATATGCACAGTTGCTCGCATTGAGAAATTGTACATTTATATTTATTTAATTGTAATTGAAAAATACAACAAAATAATTACCTTTCAATTTTTTTTTTTTCAAAGCTACCTTAATTTATAGATTTAAGCTGGAAATTAGGTGCTGTGATCTTATGAATGTTATACTGATAATCCTTATTTTACCCTAATTCTCAGTTTAAATAATCTCAAGAATCTCAATGGCCACTATGTTTCCCACATTTTCATTAGATTGATTTACCCTAGGGTTAAGAAATGTATTTCTAGAGTCTTGTAAGGACTGGAAAACAGGGAAACTCTATATTCTCTCTCTTTTAAACACATATGTTTTGGAGGTAAAGAATGTTCATTGTTGTGTTGCATTTCTTACCACCATAACTCGGGTTGGTACATTTCACGTGTTACAATACCTCAAAATAATAAGTAAGGAAAATACTGTGGCATAAAATATTAAACCATATGCCTGCTGTTTCTCTTTACATTCCAATGCAAATGTCAAAATTGTTAGAGACACAACATCTTCCCCAAGCATTACCTCTTTCAGTTGCAGGTCTACACCTTCCCAGTAGGTGGACAGCACTGGGCACTGGACATTGACACTGTGCATTGGTGTGAGTACTGCTTGAGAGATTGTGGCATTTTCTTTGCTGTAAAATGTGTGGGAGGCATTGGTTTTCAATCAAGTTATCAGAGAAATGCTATCAAATAAATTAAACACAAAATTCGATGTGTCTGTTTCGAGGTCCTGTTTTAGTTCCTTCTCCTAAACAGTAATACTATGTTCAAGGAAATGTTGTCATAGTAAGTGTAGTGTTTTGTAGGTTGCTCATTCTCTCTCAGTTATCTTTTGAGTGATTAATTTCTTCTCTTAATCTTTTTTAGACGGTCATAGTGAATTGGTTCTACCTTTGGTTGCATATATATTTGCATATATGGTGCCCACAGTCTCTTCACCAGGTTCTAATTTACCTTGTTTAGTAATATGGCTTACCTTGCAGCAAATATTGTACACATTTTTTTTCTCTTTAACTTTAACCTCCTCCAATTTTCTGGCAGGTGCAGTTTTTGTCCATTGAGGTGTATATTTACCAATTTTTAATATATGGAAAAATCTTCTTATGTGAAAATATAGACTATGATCGAATCCCCACAGTGGTTAAACTCGCCTTCTTGAAGTTTATTAGTGACCATGAATGTATTATTGCAGTGGTTCCCAGCCTGTGGTCCAGGGACCCCTGGGGGTCCGCGAAGCTTTTTCAAGGGGGCTGCTACAGCTTAGAAAATTAAATAATATTAACACATTAATCAAGTGTATATAACTAACGTAGCTAAATGTACACCTGAAAAATTTAAAAGATACTGTAAATGTCAAGAAATATGAAATTGAGTGCAAAAAATAAAATTAGTATCCTCAGATTGGGAGCAGTGCAGGTGCATCAAACAGTATATTTTATGGATGATGAGTGGCTTCAATTAAATTTAGAAAAGCTCCAACATTTTTTTTTAAATTACATTTTTATTTGTAAATTAAATAAAACATTATCATTTGTGTATGTGTTTGATGAATGCTTGTTTCTGTATTTTTGTGTATTGTTTTTCAGTTCAAATCATTGACAATATTTAGGCTAGGGTTTCCGTCTTACAGCAATGACTCAGTGGGGGGTTCCCAGATTCCAATAATGACTCAGTGGGAGTCTCTGAGTTCCAGTAATGACAAAATGGGGGTCCACAGAAGTCAAAAAGTTAGGAACCACTGTATTATTGCATTATTGTCAGTAATGTTTTTTCTATTTTCTTAATGCCTATGGTTGCCAGATGCATTGAAGCAATTAACATTCCATTATTTTGGGATGGATCATAATCTTCCCACAGTAATCAGTTGTACTGATGAAAGTAGAAAGTGGCTGGTAAATAGCAATATAAAATACTGATTTCTGCATGTTATTTCCGATATTGCGAGTTACAACTTGGAACAGTACTTTCAATACCCGATGGTGTCAGTATGTACTGGGTATAGTAAATGCATTCTCCGCATACACCTGTTATAAGAGTAGTTTTCATTAACTGACTTTAAATCAGTCACAAAATGTCTTTGTAATTTGATTTCTAAACAAAGTAATCTAATTATCAGCTGTCATGAGGTTCATTCCTTTGTGTTCTAGTTTGATTGATCTTCTACTCCACTGATCTGACAAATTTAGAGACCAAGGTACAAAACAATTGCTAATCTATTTAATATTTTGAAAGAAAAATAAATGACCTACAGAAAAGCTATTTTATTTATTAAAAGGCCACTTTGTCTTTACACATGACCCATGTCGACAGCACATCTGTGTTGGCTAAGGAATTGGTTGATATCTAACTATCAACATTACTGCTGTACTCCTCTTTTCCGCTACCTCGGACTTCCGAACCTCCTCTTATAGGTGTTTCCTTTAATTACTATTAGGTTAATTGTATCAGCAATTCATTTAAACACTGCCACACATCTTCCCACCATCCCCCATGCTCAGTGCCATTGACTTCCCAGGGAAAACTTTGGCAGAGATCATGCTATCGGCACATGCAGTACAGAATCATTACTCAATGTTGTATTGTTTGGGATCACACAGAATGTTGAATCCGCCACTTGGAGCCTCCTCATTGTTGCCCATTTACTTTCTAAGTTTAAATACCAACTGCAGGGGCTACAGGGGAAGCTTATCCTTGTCCTTATGCTTCACGTTACGATATAAAGCTGCTGCTCTACCATGCTCGTGAGACAGTGAATGGGCATCTCCAGTTCCCCTGCCAGGGGTACTGCTGCGGGGCTAGAAAGGGGTATGAAGAGATTAGAGGTCCACTTAGCTGCAGTTAAGGGCACAGTTCCCTCTCCCAACCTCACCCCCTCAGGAGAAGAAGCTGACTTCTTTTTTTGTAAGTCTCTTCTAGGGATCATTTTAATATTAACTCAACTGCATACCTCTATTTTCTTATTTTACAGGGTTAACTAGGATCACCTTAGTGAGTTTGTGTCCTTCTTTAAAAATATGTTGTGCTCTCATGATCTGACAATAGAGAACCTCATAGATTCTCTGCAGAAGTGTGACCTCAGTCAACTACAAACTAATTTGAAGGTCTTTCCTGGAGTCTGAGTTTAGTCCAGCGTTTTCAGTTTCCTAGGGACCCATCTCTTCTAATGTGATTGGTGGAGAGGACAATCGGGTCATGCTTGTTGTGTGATAACATTGATAGGACTTAATTATTGCGCCTTCATGGCAGGTTCTCATTCTAAAGAATGACCGGAAGTGAATAATAATCTGTGAGGATATTACAAAGTTCAGTTTACAATAAAAGTCATTAGAGTACTGCTGCATATTTTGGGATTCAAATATGCATACATTTTAGAATACGGACCTAAAAACAATAACATTACTTTTATGCAATTTTAGGAGATTGTGAGACTGATTTAGGCCTTAGCGGAGGGAATACTCTGTCACAAAGGTGACAGATAGCCCGTCCACCTTATTATAATCTCCATGAGCTATCATGGCATCGTAATAAGACTGTGAGAGCGTGAATTTTCTAATATGTTTATTAATGGTTTTCGTATTAATAACAAGTGATGAACTAATGTGTAAAACGAGAAAACTTTTAAAGTTGTTTTTCTGATTTGGTTGAGCAAAATTATATTCAGATGCTGTAGTTATTTTCCATGATTCGAAGCCTCAAAATAATAAATGTTTTCTAGCTTGTGTAGCTGTATCCACAGCTACCCCTAGCGGGTTACAGTGACATGTCTTACAAGGTCATATATTAACTAAGCGTTGCATAAATTTAAATGTTCTATTGTTTGAGAATGTTACTAATATCTGGTCTTTCCTCAAGGATGGAAGTAATGTAGCAGAGAAAGTTTCTTCCTGAGAACAAGATATGCGAGAGGCAGATGAGACAATGGAGCTACAGATGAGACGGAAGGAGAGTGTATCTACCAAAAGAAAATGTTATAGTTAGCGTAGGTTTGTCAAGTTTAGGTCATCAAATTAGTTGTTGATTGGCCGAAATGAAAACACCCCATAGATTGACCAATCAGGAGTTGATTAGATTTTAGTATAATAATCTGTGTAGACTAATTAGAGGAAGAGAGAGAGTTTGGAGTTCGTTGCGGGTGCGAGAACCGTGGGCTTGTTGTTCCTTGAGAGCAGACAAGTGTCAAATGTAGCTGTCATTAGGCCTAAAACTGTCTATGGTGTCCCGAAGTGGAAGCTGATCATTTGCTGTTACTACTATTGTGGTAAAGTTTGTTTTTAAAGGTGAATTGTGTCACTCTTGCTTTTCAGGTACCAACTACAACTAATAATTATATTGCTGCACATTATTAATTTTTATATATTGACATAATTGAGTTAAGTGTTTTCTAAATTTGTGTTTCTAAATTCTTTTCACATTAAGCCCAAAATGTAATGCTAATTTGTGGTTAGTTAGGAAAATAATAATCTATTGCTTATGATCTGGTTTGAATTCATTTGAAGCTGAACTTATGTATTCTGTACCATCATTACCGGTTTTTGTATTATTAATAAGTGTGATTCTTTTAGAAATAATTTGTTTAACTGTATTAATCAAATTGAGATACATACGGCGTTTCAATGAGCCGCTGTTGATTCCATATGCTTTTCATTTGTAGTTGAGAGTTATCTTTGTGACCTTAGCATTGTAAATATAGGGAAATAAATGTATGTATTCTTGTAACAAAACTGGTGTGATTATTGACTGAAGCTTTATAATATTGAATATTGTTGACTTGTTATTGATTTGTTGGTTCCCACAATTCCCATTGGTGACATCCCCTCAAACCTATGTCGATTCGATCCGTCGTCCTCTAGCGCAGGATCCATTATATAGTATTAATAAAGGTTTGGATCTCGTGGCGCACTCGCAGACAGACGAGATATCCGTAAGGTTTGTGATGGAGTATTCCCCTCTGCCAATACCTAAATCAGGCCCTAAGTCTTTGTCTAAACAATGTGTCAAAACATTTGTTACAGTGTGAATTTTGAAATGGCTCCAAATGTAAAATAAAATTAACTTTGAAAATATTACCATTCATGTACTATGTATTGTCCAATTTTAATTCCTATATTGCCAGCTAGCCATACGAAGATCAGTTGTGTTTGTCAGACAGTGTAATATTTTGGTTACTAATTGCACTCAGTTGTAATAGTCAATGTGTTTACTGACTATAGTATTAGCCATGATAAAACTGGCAGACAGGGGGTTGTAATCATCGAGGTGGCGCTGAGTTCAGCACCGCCCTGGCTGGTTACAAGCCTGACTGCCCGTCATGGCGTCGGGAACCATGTTCCCGGTGGAGACAGCACGCTCGGGTTGTAATCAGGCGGTCGGATCGTCAAAGTTGCGGTGATCCGACGGTCAACGTGAGTGTAGCGGTTCTCAGACCCCAATACTTGTAACAAAGCCCTAAACAATGTTCACTTCAACTTAGAGCATAGTGTTCTACTGAGATGCATTCACTGTATGTTGAGATAATACCATAAACTGCCCTTTGTGAAATGGAAAGGGCCTTCAGGTGGGACCTACGCCAAAGCAGGAAGGCACTGCCTGAGGTCAAGAGAGAAATGTGTAAGAGCATGTCTTCCCCATACTCATCTGACTGGGTACAATGGCATTTTAACTTAGGGACACTTAGAACCTGTTAGACAGCCCTGAGTGCATGTGATCTAACCCCTCAAACATGTCAAAAGAATGGCTAGCGCCAACTGGCATGCCTAACGTTTAGATAGTGCCTCAATACAATTCCATGGAAAAAGCAATTGTGGAATACAGGCTTGGTGACACGTGGGCTACAGTGTAGACCTAGACCAGACACAAGTGACTTTATAAGCATGATATTTGGTCGGCCATTGCAGCTCTTTAGTAGCTAAATTGTTTAGGTTTGTCCCACTTGGTGCTTTTAGTACCAAAACTTAAGGCTTTCATAGGGGCCACAAAAATTGGATCTTACCAGCTACTGAGTCCTGCCTTTCCCAATTGGAGGAGCTGAGCTTCCATAAAAATGCCTAATTCAGAAGGTAAAATTAGTGGGGCGTGGCTGGAGGTCACGCAAGATGGCCGCTGCTCCTTAGAGCTCTGTGAGGCTTCAGCACTTCCTGGAAAGAAGGAGATGTTTTCACATCAAAAATTATTAATTTCTTCAGCATTTTTGAGCACCAGAGCACTGCCGCTGCATAAATATGCCTTTATCTTACAGAGACATGGAGTTTTGAAGTCATTTCAGAGACTTCATGTGAGGGCCTGAGGTAATTATTTATCTGTGTCATTTGTGTTTCACTCTGTAAGCCTCTGAACAAACCTAAACTTTCACAGAAATGTTTCTATTTGACTTTTAACTGCTTGCCTGGATGTGATTCTACAAATCTGATTTCCTCTGCAATGGAATATTTATTACCTTCTGACAGCCAGCTGAACTTTTGACCTCTCTCTCTTCAAACACATTTAGCTGAGGTTTTCAACTTTCAGTATTCACTGGCAGCTCTTGTCAAGGAGCTCTTTCAAATTGCTCTTCATAACATGGTAAATGCTTTCCTTTGACGGAGGAGATTATTATTATTATTTATTTTTTCCTTTTCAGAAGGTTCCCTTAAAACTAGTCACCAATTGTTTGACTATGTGCAGTAAAATGCTTTGCTCTTGTGGTATTCTGTCATGCCTGTTATGAAAGAATAATGTAGGATTTTCTATTTATATATTTTTTTATTATATTTTGCTATGTTGTTGGAAACTTCTGGCAGCAGCTTCTCATTGTAATATAATTTCATCAACACCTCACATTGCTGGCTTCCCATTACCAAATTGCTGCTGGCTTTTATGGGGAGACGACATAATTCTCAGAGTTGCCAGTCATCATCTTTCTCCAAGTCTAATAATCCTCTTCGAGTGGTGCGCACACATATAACTAAATCTTCTCTACCATCAACTTTAACAAAGGATAGTGCTGCAGTCTTTTTAAAGGACGACGCCTCTTCATCTCATGCTGCTGGCGCAGTTGCGAAAAAAACATCTAACACCTCCTCCGTCAAGCGCCCAAAAAAAGACCTTGATTCTCCCTCAAAATCACCTAAACATCTTACTCTAGATGATGTCATGGAGGAATTGCGTGCACTAAAGCCCTTTATGATGGACACTAATGCCTCTGCAACGTATTGAGGAGCAATGGTCCCAACACGAACAACAAATTTGTACTCTGGAACAGAGAGTCAGTAGCCTTGAAGATTGTAACACTGTCAATCCTCAGATCTCTAAAGACATAGCTCAACTTAAAAGGCTTACTGAAAGCTTAGAAATAGGAGAAATAATCTTCGCCTTTATGGGATTCCAGACGGTTCTGAAGGCTCCAACATGATTGCATTCCTTCAAAAAGCAATACCTTCAATTCTTCGCTTGCCTCCTACCTCTCCCCTCTCTATCCAACGGGCACATCGTTTAGGTCCACAGACTTCAACTGGCCCTCGTGCACATCCTAGAGGAATTATTATTCTCTTTCTCCAATTTACTGACTTGATGCAAATACTCTCGGAAGCCAAAAAGATGGGCTCTTTGGTATGGTCAGGTCATAAAGTATTTTTCACACAAGACTTCTCTCCTGCTACAGCTGCACGTCGCAAACAGTTTTTGGACTTGCGTCCACAACTCAAATCCTTAAATATTCGGTATGGTCTTCTTCACCCATGCCTTTTCAAAATTACATTCAAGGACAAATCTTACTCGTTTGAGGAACCTTCAGCACTACAAACGTTTATTAACCAACACAAAACAGAAGGAATGGAACTAGGAGCATCTGCAATTACTTGAAGATATCATTTAATTTGTCTTTAATGTCCTTTTTTTTCTTTTTTTTTTCTGGACAGTTTAATAGTAATGGTTATGTTTAATATTTATATCCATGGTTTTCCATCTCTGCATCTTCTTATTTTCTTATGTATATATATGTGTATATATATGTATGTATGTATGTGTATATATATATATATATTTTTTTTTTTTAGATAGTGTTCTTTGTGCAATCCTCATGTTCCTTTCCCAACCGTATCCCTTTCTCACCATCCAAACTGTTCTCCTACACGTTCCACTGTTAAGCTTTGATTTTTATTGTTTTTCATGTCACAGTCCTTTACTATAGTTAATACGTTATTTGGTCTCCTGAATGGTACATTTTTCGTTTGTATGTTTGTTTTTTTTCCATGAAACTCGCCTTCATATGTTTTAATATCTAATATCACTTTTCTTGTGCTGAAGCCACTCTTGCCTGTCTTTTCAGGTTCTCCGCTGTCCCTCTACCTTTCGGGGTATTCACTTTCTATCTTGTTTTTTTTTAGCTTTCGTGGACTTTAGTCCCTGTATTGCCACATCCATGTATATACAACTTCTGGAGGTCATCTTCCTCCTTTTCTTTTTCTTTACTATCTTGTTTCTTCCTCATTTCTTTGCTTTTGCAAAATTGATATGCCTAGTTTTTTCATTGTTACAGCAGTTGTTTATTAATACTTCTTGTTATGCAACTTAGAACTGTTACTTGGAATGTTAAGGGGCTTAAACACCCCATTAAATGTCAGCGTGTCTTATCTCACCTAGCTCGTTTGAAATGCCACATTGCTTTGTTGCAAGAGACTCACCACAACAACTCTGAGGCACTTGAGCTTAAAAAACAATGGGTGGGGGACATTTTCTACTCCCCTTCCATCACAAACAAAAATGGGGTAATTATACTCTGTCATAAATCTCTCAAACCTACCATAATTTCACAGCATCAAGTTACAGAAGGTCGCTGGGTACTTGTTACATTTACAATTGACAATATTTCTCTTACTATCCTTAATATATACGGCCCCACACAACCAGATCCAAATTTTTGGAAGAATCTTTCACATATTGTCTCTGAACATTCCTCAAACAATTTACTAATAGGTGATGACTGCAACCAAATTCTCGATCCATTTTTGGACAGACGTTCCACGTCACGTTTCATTCCACATGCCTCCCACAAAGCTTTTAAAAACTTTATTTTACACCATTCTCTCTCTGATTCCTGGAGAGTATGCAATCCCGACTTCTTGGAATACTCTTTTTATTCTCCTACCCACCATTCCCATTCCAGGCTTGATTATATCTTTCTGAGTAAAGGTTTATTGCAACATAGTGTCAACTCTGAAATCGGTGCTATTTTGATCTCAGATCACGCACCTGTGATTACTGACCTTGATCTTTTTCTTAATGGTTCTAAAACATCTTCATGGAGGTTTAATAACTCTCTACTTTCAGATGCTACTTTTATCGCTTCCTACAGTAAGTTTGTAGAAGAATACTTTCACATCAACGAAAGTGATCAACTATCATTTCATTTTGTGTGGGATGCATTCAAAGCAGCCTCTAGGGGTTTCATCATAAGTTACGCTCACTCAAAAAAAAAGTCTTCTCAACAAAAATCAACTTCCATCCTTGAAAATATAAAGTCCCTAGAACATGAATACTATACTCAGAAAACTAGTAAATCACATCTTGAAGCACTAGTCTCAGCTAAAATGGAGTTTAACCAATATACCACTGAACAAGCATGCAGCACCCTCCTGAAAATAAATGCCAGATATTACGGTGGTAACAATAAAGCAGGTTCTCTTCTAGCTCGATATTTGAAACAAAGAAAAGAAAAAACAACTATTAAATTTATCACAGATAACAATGGTGTTAAACACTTTAGAGATAAAGATATAGCATTGTGTTTCGCTTCTTACTATAAGGACCTGTACACTCCAGAACACATACCAACAGTTGAATCTCTCAACCAATATTTCTCTAATCTCAAACCAAGGGACCCATTGCAGATTGACCTCTCATCTTTAGACCAACCCCTACAACTTACCGAACTATATACAGCTTTACAATCTCTCCCCAAGGGTAAGGCTCCAGGCCCAGATGGCTTCACAGTAGAATTCTTTATTCAGTTTGCTAAGTCTCTTTTCCCCAAACTCTTTCAATTACTTAATCATTTTATAATGTCAGGTTCTGCATCTGGCTCATTTACGGAGGCCATGATTTGTCTTATTCCCAAAAAAGATCGGGATGCGACTGACTGTAAAAATTATAGACCCATATCTTTAATTAATACTGATTGTAAACTCTATGCCAAAGTTTTGGCTCTCCGTTTACTCCCATATATACCTGACCTTATTGATTCTCATCAATCTGGTTTTATCCCTAATAGAAATGTAGCAGATAATTCCCGTACTTTTTTAAATATTATTAACAAGGCATCTAAAGTTAAGATTCCTCTGGCAGCTTTATCATTGGATGCAGAAAAGGCCTTTGATAAGGTCTACTGGGGTTTCTTGTCGAAAGCATTGGAATGGCATGGACTAGGTACTAAATTCCGACATTTTATATCCATTCTTTATTCCTCACCATGTTCCTCGGTTATAACAAACGGTATCCGATCTCCTTTTTTCCCTCTTAAAAGGGGTACTCGTCAGGGATGCCCATTATCTCCTTTACTATTTATTTTGGCTCTCGAACCTTTTCTATACCAATTAAAAACGTCTGAACCATTTACGGGGTTTCAAATTAATAATGCACACATCAAATTTATGGCATATGCTGATGAAATTCTTTTGTTCATGTCTCACCCTGACACTTCTCTTCCTGCATTCCTGCATGAGCTCAACTTATATTCTGATGTATCTGGCTATAAACGTAATATAGACAAAACAGTGGTCTTACCACTTAATGCTCATTGCACTGGCTCTGTATTCCTTGATGCAGGATTATCTTGGAATTCTTCTAAGATTAAATGCCTGGGGGTATGGTACTGCACTACTCTCAAGGATACATTAAGGACTAATTTAGAAATCCTATCTGCAAAGCTTGTAGATCTCACACAGAAATGGTCTCCGTTATATCTCACGTGGTGGGGCCGCTTGGACACCATTAAGATGATACTTCTCCCTATCATTAACTTCTTCTTTATGATGCTTCCTATTAAGATACCTAAACTATTTTTTAGTTCAATTGATAAAATTCTATCCAAGTTCCTGTGGAACGGTAAACAATCCAGAATCTCTCTGTCAAAATTAAAACTTCCTAAAGTACAAGGTGGAGTTAATTTCCCTGACTTTATAACTTATCACAAATCTTTTGGCATTAAGCAAATACATCCCCATTTATCTACACTCAATGATGCCCCTAAAAAGCTATAGTTCTTTTTGGAAGAAACATTTATTTCTCCCTTTTCCCATAAACACATTATATTTATGTCTAACCCCCCAAAATTCTGGTTGCCCAGCACTATCTCCCATTCAGTCAACTTACTGAAACCTTTTTTTATTTCGCATCTTACCCCCATTAATCAATTCTTTAACAGTCCTATTTAGCACAATAGTTTGCTTAGGAAACAAGGTAAAACCTTGTGTTGGAAGGCTTGGATGACTAAAGGTATTCTTCTCATTTCCCAATTACATCATAAAGACTCTATCATCCCTTTTACTACTCTCTCAGCAATTTATAATCTCCCTATTCACATGAAATCCCAATATATCATTCTTTCTACTCTAGTCCAAGAGGCCCTCAATAAACGTATACATCATAATCATTCTTCTCTTGCATCATCTCCACACCCGATTGTAACTTCTAATTATCCTAGGGCAGCTGGAATTTATAAACTTTTAAGAACGTCTGTTTCACCTAGACTCAAATCACCTATTGCGACATTGTGGGAATCAGATCTTGGTGTTGTTTGGCCAACTTCCTTATGGGATAGAATATGGTATAAGATACATTCCACTGCACGCACTGCAAGCCTCACACAGACCCTATATTTTTTTTATAATAGACTTTTCTACACTCCTGTACGCCTTTACAAATTCAAACTTGCACAAAATGACAATTGTTGGCGCTGCCACACTCAGCAGGGTGCTGACATTCACATGTTTTTTTCCTGTCCATCCCTATCTACTTTTTGGTCCTCAATATGGTCTCGCATTTCAGCAATAGCGCAGATCTCCTTACCAATGTCATATGAATTACTGTTTTTGGGAGGCGTACACGATATCTGGAGTTCATTCAGGCCTCTTGGAAAATTGGTGGACCTTTTGCTTTCTATTGCAATCTCTATTATTACTTCTAACTGGAAATCTTCGGAGAACATTACTCTCAGACAGTGGTGGAATTCTGTATGTTATCATCATAGACTTGACAGCTACAAGCTTGATTCAACAGGAACTTTCTTCAAACGTCATCAGCTATGGTTGCCATTAAGTAACTATCTCTCACGCACTGCGAAGGAAATGGATTTTTCTCCTCCTTTTTAAAAAATGTCAATATATTTCCTGTTTTTCTTCTTATATATACTTATTTCATCTTACATTCGCTGTAACTAATGCCTATTGCCTCTCTCTCCACATGGCTATCACTTGATTCCCTTTTCTATCCCTAAACCTCTTCTCCCTCTCCCTCTCTTTCTTCTTTCTTTATTCAAACTTGGAGTCTTTGATACTATATTGCTGTAAATGCCTAATTCATGTACATGTTTAAATATGCATTTACAAGTACAATATTCCTCATGCATATATATTCACAACTGCATATCTCTGTCCTGGCAATGTTAAGTTAATGTTCTTGTATTTGACTCAATAAAAAACATCTTAAAAAAAAAAAAAAAGTAGGTAAAAGTTAGTGACTGGGTCAACCTGCCACGTTTACCCTGCCCCTGATCAAACTTGATTGCCTTGAAATCATATCAGTTTCCCAGTTAACAGCAACCATCGATGCTCCGCAGTTGTTTGACACTTTTTGACTAGGAAATATTAGAAATACATGTCTCCAGTTCCCTTAGTACAATTATAACCACTTCTTTGTAGTCTTTATTACTATTTTTTTTTTTTAACCTTTTTACAACATTTGATTTGGGATTTTGCGGGCTAATTTTGTTTTAGTGCTGCTTAACAAATTGACATGTATTTTTGTGGGCAACGTTGTCTGCTATGTGCCAGTGCAACCAGGTGTAAACCCAGGTTGTCTCACTAAAAGCGTGTTTTGATCTAACAGGATACAAGATTTCTAATTTTGGTCAGACTCTTCTCCCAAACTATTACTTGAGACAGGTACTGTTTTCGTCATATGTATAGTAATGGGCTCATGACATGTGCAGCTGTCTGTCTAGATTATATATTTATTATAATAGTTGTGAATATTGTAAATATATATATATCACATTGGGATGGAGATTGGTGGGATTGTTTTGTGTTAATAATATATGTGCAGTTTGTCTAGATTTTGTATTCGTATTTAGTTTTTCAATGTATTTTCTTACTTTTCTTTTATGTACTTTTGTTTGAGTGTATGTATTTTTATGGATTATTTATTTCACTTATTATTGTTGTGCTTGTTTTAATATGTTTATTAGTTGCGTCATTTAAAAGTTGGTTTTGTGGGTTTTAATATGTTATTTTGTTTTTCATGTCAAATATGGTTCATTGGTTTTCGTTTTGGTATATAGTTTCTTATTGGTTTGACATTTCAAAATGGCCGCCTCATTAATACTATGGAGGGAGACATTTTTTGAAGTCACCTCTTTTGTTTGGATTACTGGAACACGTAGTGAGAGGTTTCTGCCTCCGGCATCTGTGTTTATTTATACGCGCTCCTGGTCAGCACGTCATGCCGAAAAGCTGCCTCCAGGGCTTGTAGTTAGCCGGGTCGCGGTTCACCAAGAGGTATGTGCTTTTGTTAATTATGCGCTTGTGTTCGTTAGCGCTTTTCCAGCTTCTGGTCTTTTGACTAAATTTTGAAGCCCTCAGCAATGTCTCTTATTGTTTTTTGTGCTTTAATCAGCAGCACACGGGTTTGATTCATTTCCTACCGACTCTACAATTGATGCATTTATGCGTCTATTGTTTTAAGGTCAGTCCCTCTCTCTACGCCCCCGTCTATTCTCAGATTCATTACAACACGATGATTAATTAACTCCTTTTCAATGGCTGAGTGTCTATATTGCCTTTTATGGGCGCTTTAACTTTGTTTTCATTATTAATTTTATTGCCACATCTCTGGGTCTGTTTTGAGTCCAGTTCTTCTACATCTCTACTTCTAATTTATAGGGCTCTCTTTGCTATTCAGTCTTATGAATTGGGTTATTAATAATTGTTTTCACTTATTTTATATACATTTCTGTTTTATGTGCACTGGGTTTTTATGGTGAACAGATGTGGTTTAGTCTGCATCTGGTAGTGTATTTAGTGGTTGTGTGTCACAATGGCTTTATGTAATTTGCTGTTGTTGTATATTCAGGCACTGTTTTCATTGTCCTGAGGAGGCCGGATTCTTTAAGGCCGAAACGCGTCGACTGTTATTTCGAAGGAGTGACCATTGGAATATTTGAATTGTTGGATTTATAATTTGCGGACCGTATCGGACATCTCTTCAGTGTTTGGGGTCTCTCACACTGAGGCCAAATACTTTCCTTATACTACGGTCACTACCTTACATTGTGACTGCTTGCCACTGGATGGTTAAGCAGCCTATGCTTTATGTATTACGGTGCCCAAATGGAATTGTTGGTTGTTTTCTGTATCTAATGGAATTGTATATATTTCGATTTTATTCTGTGTATTAGTTTTTTAGGTGCACAGGTAATTCGTTGACACTATGATAAATTACTCTAACAATATTAAAGAAATTATTTTTCAGTGAAAAATTTAGGTTTTCGCTTGGATAGTTGGGTACTTATTTTTTCCTTCTGGATATTTTGATTGTTGTACTTTTAATGGCATCAGGCGCAATGCGGTAGACATTTACATATTGATTACATGATAAAAATAGAGCCACACTGTCAAGTAAAGGTAAAAAGGGAACCAGATTTCAGGTGAACACACAACTTCAGAGTGGTGGTAGGTGAAAACACAATAAATCAAGAGGGACACAAAGTACCAAAACTGAGGGTCAAAATAACTAACAGTATGCTTTGAAATGTCAGTATCTTTGTCATGAAAAATAGGCTGGCTGAAAGATCAGGAGAACTATGAGCATCACAAGAGTGCTATGTTTTAGTTGAGTGTATTATTTGTGTATGATGTGCCAACCAATCTTAGTATCCATCTACCGTGTGTCGGCAATGTATAGATGTTACATTTATGTGTCTCAGTGCTTCCTCTTCTCTGGGGGCTACATATGTCATACCATCTGTTGTAGCATAGATTTGCACTCAGCTAGTAATTTAACATAACCACATAACATTTGTTCAGTGATTGATATCGCTGAGCCTCAGGGCTACTGTAATTAATGGCCAAAATACAAAAGCTCTATGGAGTGAGCAGCAGGCCATTACTGTGGAAGCTTTTATGATAATGTCTTTGTTAATGTCAACTCCAATCCTGATGTCTTGCTCTTAGAAACCATTAATGCACTTTTTGCCCTTCATGTTATTTTTTTACTTGTAATAAAACATATCATAATGATCCAATGAAGCATACATGGAATCTTGATTAAGAAATCAGCCTGTTCTTGTCCCTTGCAAACCTTAACACAATTGATGAACATCGGATACTCTCTAAGCAGCATTCCTCTTTGGTGAATTTGAGTAACTGGAGGTTTAAAGCATTCACCTATAAGCACTCAGACGAATCAGGATCAGATTAACAACATTTAACCTTTATTACTATCAAATGACAGGTGATACTTGAATATGTTTTTAAGTAATTAATTATGTCCACATTCTAGCATATAGAACATGATAGGGTATTAAATTCAAACACTTGCATGTTACTTGCTGGGTTTTATGGTCATCTATCTATGGTATTGCTACTAGAGTTTTTTTGATGATACTTAGTCAGAGCTCTATCAAGAAGGGCTGGTTTACAGAGAAATACAGATTTAACATACCTGCACGTATCATACTCCATGCATTTTTACTCTGGTTGTCATGATTTTATGTTTGGCATAAATTATAGTTCACTGAGCAAAGGACAGAATTAATAATGTCGACCAGTGACAAAACATGACCATTCTACTAAAAAGATAAAGAGAAGCAATAAGGTAAGACAAATATATGTATCCTCTCAATTGAAGTTTTTCTCTTTAAGAGGGCAAACTATTATATTTCTTGGATTTCTGATTTGTGAATTTCTAACCTATCATTTGACACATTGTCCGTAATTGGCAATCACACACGCTCTGTCATATCCCAAATACGTGTTTCAACATAGAGTTTTATCTGGTTTATGAACCGCACTTACCTTTGTTTTCTAGCTTGAGCTCTTCTGCCATCAAGCTGTCTTGCCTGTTTCCAAGCACAAATGCCAAAAACGAGAGGATCATGGCGTCCAGGATTCCGATGATAGCCAGGATATATGCCCAACGAATTGAACAGGCGCCGAGGGTGTATTTGTCTGTTTTCTCCCCGCACATCCGCTTCACCTCGTCTGAATCCCACCCATCAGGGAAAATTATGCAGCCCAGGACGAGACAGGCAGCTATCAAAAGAAAAGACAGAGATAAAATGCCACAACATCTTATAACTTTGTGCTTACAGTTTGCAATACCTCTGTGTATAGTTACGGTCAATAACGTCAAAAGCGCAGTCAGGAGGTAAAGCCCTAATCTGTTACTGCCTACTGGGGTATAGTTTCTGCGTTTAACACAATCCTTACGATATTTGGAGCAACAATTCTTACAGCAATAGAAGCTAAAGACTAGTCCCTGACCAGGACTGTAGTTCCTGCTTGGACAGGTTGCATACCTCTGCCAACCAAAAGCTCAATTCCTAACATATTTTGTGAATGCATTATTACTGTATAAACTGTTGGTATGTGAACTGCTGACTATCCTTAGCTTATTACTGCAGAGTTTTGCCCAAATATTTTGACTTTGTGTCTTTCTTTTGTTTCTTCTTCTGTCTTTCTGTCTGTGTTAATCGTGGCAAGTTTTTGCCAGGCGTCGTGCCAAACAATTAGAGCACTCACAATGAGGAGTGCGGCTTTGGACCATAACAGGAAGCAATTGTGTAAACAAATGATTCAATCTGGAAGCAAAGGGGAAAGTCTGCATCTGCACAGGAGCTCAAATCTAAATCAAATTTATATTGTGTAGAACGAGGCCATTAGGAAGCACCCACTATACCATTCCTACATAGCAATTTATGTAATTACCTCCACCAGGTACATATACTAGCTCTCAACACGAGTACATTGCTGACATCACACAACATATGTCTCCCTTCTGCTTACTTGTGTCTTCGTAGGGATATATATAATCGCATTTGCTCTACTGGTCAGTAGGGAACGTTTGCGGGGCAATATAACCAGTTCTTAAGCCTCAGCTTGAGTTTCCTAAATTCCATTTGCTGTTGTTACTCATTTATTCGGCTGCAGCTCAGGGTGGTCTATTGACATTGCAGGAGCTGAACACATGGATCAAGTCTGCTTGGTGTGCTGAACAAAAGGGAAATTTGTCATTAATCATTGGGTACACTTTATGAAGTCTATAGGAAGTTAGATATGTACTGTAAGGAGCTTAGGGTATGCCAGGACTCTTCCATTCTTGATCAATCATACTATTGGTAATATCTGCTTCCCATATGACTTTAAGGGGCTAAACATTCGGTACGGTCATTGACAGTAAGGCCAAATAAATTCTAGTTACAACTTTTCTTGTAGTGCCCAGTCTAATACTGTTTAAAGCACTGCATGTGTGGGTGGAGGAGATGCCAGTGCAGTTTGATTAAGGCATTAAACACTACACTTTGTCAACTGGAATTGAGTAATGTTGCTGCAAGCTTTAGAATGTTGCAGGACTTCCCACCAAATAAGTCTCCCACAATTGTGATGGCGGCATTGGTCCTACATCTGCGCAGCATGCTTTTTGACAGAATACTTGGATCCTTGGAACCACAATGGAAGTATTGGGGCATATGATGGTGCTTTTATTAGTTTTTCTCTGCAACTCATGCAACCACTAATTAGCCCACTCTACCAATTAATTATTCTTACACCGCTGAGATAAGGGTGAAAACATTTTGGTCATTAGGAAGATACTTCCCAATTGTTCTTGGGGTTCAGTTACTTCTTGTGATGGTAGATCCACTATGCATTATGCAACTCACTGCAGCTGTGCCACCAAAATATAATTTTCAGTGTTAAATACCACGCACCCACCTTCTTTAAAGCAGTACCCTTGCGTGCCATCAGGTCGCATCTGTAAGCTCTGCGTCCATCATTGGCATCATGGTTGCTGTGATGACGTCGGGGTCATATATAGGCACCGCCTCAGCGTAGTGACGTTAGTTCTTTTCTTTCTGCGCTACACACTGATCCGGAGAACAGCTACTCTGGTAATTTTTCGACAGAATTCATCTCGTTTGTCGAGACTTTGTGGTGACCTTTGGTGCATCTAGGATGTCTCCAAAGACCGGGTTCAAGCCTTGTGAAGCCTGTCACCGTATGATGTTGGTGACGGATCAGCAAGGGGTCTGTGGTGTCTGGAGCACGACCACAACTTGAAGGCATGCTCCGAGTGCCGGGCCATGCACCCCAAGGCTTTGAGGGAGTGGTCCCTAAAGCTCATGGCGCCCAGCATACAACTCTGCATCGTTCAAGGTCTCGCTCAAGAGGAAGGTCTCAAGACCATTCTTGGAGTCACCAACACTTGTCGTCATCAAAATCTTCAAGTCATTCAGGTAAGAAAAAGAAGAAGTTGAAGACGTCCAGGTGTTCTTTGACTTCACTGCATTGCTCGGCCGATGCAACGAGGGAGGAGCATCGATGCTCCAGGCCTCCATCTGCGGAGCCTACTTCAGGGTCTGATCCATGCCTCCCTAAGTATATGGGAGCTGGGGCGACCCCTGCCCAATCCAAAGAGTTTTATGAGGCCATGAGCCTCATATTTGGACAGTCCGACCCCTCTGCGGCGCCTTCAGGGCCCAGGGGTTTGGATGAGGACCCTTCAGGATCTGGGCCGGCGGCTTTGGCCTCGGCCCTTGAGGGTCTCTCCAGATCCACCACCAGATCCATGCTGACATCGGTCATACCATCGCGACTTTCCCCGGCGCAGGCTAGGTTGTCGACGCTCCTGGCGTAGGTTGTGCCCACGATCCACGTAGACCCGATCCTTATCCTTGATGACCTGGAGCCGAAACGGTGTCGGCCGACCCCGCTTCTGACTTTGATGGGGCCTTCTCACCCCAGGTTGGATTCGGACCCTTATTACACTGGTTACAAATATAAGGAAGGATTGGAGGAGATGCTCGACCCTTTAGAATACCAGCTAGATAACCCCGATTTGGACTGGGCACAGCAATTGGGCGAGGCTAGTGGTCTGGACACTTCTCCAGATGCTGGCATGCTTTCTCCTCTTACTGTGGCTACGGCGGAGGGAACCTCTTATTCTATGGTGGTCAGTAGGGCGGCTGAGGTCCTTATCTTAGAGCTGTCCACTGTAGCGGTCACGACAAATCTTCTGACAGAGGTGTTTTAACCTAGGGCTTCCACCTCAGAGCCTCTCCTCCCCTTCAATGAAGCCTTCACTGATGTCCTTCTGGGTACTTGGTGAGACCCAGCACAGGGGGTCCTGTGAACAGGACAATCGCTTGCCGCCTTTTACCCAACACCCCAAGCCTGAGGGCCTTGTCATCAGGCATCCTCGTCATCTGGCGCATTCCCTTCCACTCCGCTGGATAGGGAATCAAAGAGACTGGACCAACTTGGGAAGAAGATGTTTTCTTCCTCCAGTCTGGCGTTGCGGTCTGTGAACACCGCATGCGCTTTGGGGCACTATACCCACTCTTTGTGGGATATGGTCGTGCAAGTTCTGCGCAGATCCCAGAGGAGGCCGAGGCTAGCGTCTCTCAAGCCGTTGCTGATAGGAGACATGCGGCTAAGTTCACCATTCGATGTGGACTGGACATGACCGACTATCTAGGTAGATCGATTGCAACAACAGTGGCCTTGAGGCTACATGTCTAGTTGAGGACATCTCATTTTTCAAGGGATATCCAACAGACCTTTGATGGCACCCGTCTTTTTGGAGACAAGGCAGACTTAGGGGGTCATTACGACCCTGGCGGAACAAGTCCGCCAGGGCCGTGGGACGCGGTGGCACCGCCGACAGGCCGGCGGTGCCCCGCGGGGCATTCTGACCGCGGCGGCTCAGCCGCGGTCAGAGAAGGGAAACCGGCGGTCTCCCGCCGGTTTCCCGCTGCCCCAAAGGAATCCTCCAAGCCGGCGCAGCATGCTGCGCCGGCATGGGGATTCCGACTCCCCCTCCCGCCATCCAGTTCCTGGCGGTTCTCCCGCCGGGAACCGGATGGCGGGAGGGGGAGTCGCGGGGCCCCTGGGGGCCCCTGCCGTGCCCATGCCTATGGCATGGGCACGGCAGGGGCCCCCGTAAGAGGGCCCCTAAAAGTATTTCAGTGTCTGCAAAGCAGACACTGAAATACGCGACGGGTGCAACTGCACCCGTCGCACCTTCCCACTCCGCCGGCTCTATTACGAGCCGGCGTCATCGTGGGAAGGGAGTTTTCCCCTGGGCTGGCGGGCGGTCTTGTGAAGACCGCCCGCCAGCCCAGGGGAAAACTCGGAATACCCTCCGCGGTCTTATGACCGCGGAGCGGTATTTCGGAGGGGGGAAGCCTGGCGGGCGGCCTCCGCCGCCCGCCAGGCTCGGAATGAGGGCCTTAGTGTTTGAGAGGTTTAAGGAGGCCTGGGCTATGGCCCGGTCCAAACCTTCCTACTATATACTCCCCTCATATAGCAGTTGGTGGTAGGATTCGCCATCATCTGCCCCGGTGAGAGACCGTCATGATGGACAGGAGGGTTTTGCAGATCGTATGAAGGGGCTATACCCTCCCCTTCGCAATTACTCCAGTGGCTATGCCTCTGTCTTACAGCCCCTTACCAGAGGATCATCTGGTACTTCTCTGCGAGGAAGTCAAAGCTCTCTTGGCCAAGGAGGCCATAGAGGTGGTCCCTCCACCAGAAGTAGGTTGTGGTTGTTATTCCCACTACTTTCTGGTGCCCAAAAAGGACAAGGACTTACGTCTTATCCTGGAACTTCGGACCCTCAGGGCCGTATTTATACTTTTTTAGCGCCGCATTTGTGCACCTTTTTTATGCAAAAGCGGCGCAAACTTGTATTTTGTAAGTTAGCGCTGCTTTTCCGTCAAAAAATGACGCACATGCAGCGCTAAAAAAGTATAAATACGGGCCTCAATCTCTTCCTTAAGAAGGAGAAGTTCAAAATGCTCCCTCTGGCTCACGTCTTGTGTGCCTTGGACCCAGGAGACTGGATGATAGCGTTGGACTTGCAGGACGCTTATATCATATTCCCGCCCTGCCTGCCCAAAAGCACTTTCAATTTACTGTGCTCCCTTTCGGCCTTACCAACGCCCCTCGGGTGTTCACCTAAGTGATGGTTTTGGTTGCAGCTTATCTGCGTAGGTTAGGAGTTTCAGTCTTCCTCTACCTCGATGGCTGGCTCTTGAAGACGGACACACCCCAGAAAGTTGTCTCCCACCTTCAGACTACGGCGAACCTCCTGCTCACACTGGGGTTCACTATAAGCATGCCAAAGTCACACCGGACTCCCTCTCAGGTGCTCTCTTTCATCGGGGCTGTTCTGGAAACAGTGCAGTTTCGGGCCTAACCTCCCAAAAAGCGAGTCCAAGATATTCAGGCTATGATTCCGATGTTTCAGCCTCTATACTGGATTTCGGTGAGAACAACTCTGAGGCTGCTGGGCCTAATGGCCTCCTTTATCCTGCTAGTGACATGCCAGATGGCATATGCGGGCTCTGCAGAGGGACTTGAAGTTCCAGTGGGCGCAGCATTGGTGGAATCTCTCCGACAGGGTCTAGATCTCAGAGGGGACTGCAAAATACATTGCAGCAGTGGCTTTCAAATCAGGATTGGGTCAAAGGCAGATCCCTCTCCCTTCCCCAACCAGATCTGACAGTAGTGGCAAACTAGTCACTCCTGGGATGGGGCGGCCACATGGGAGAGGCAGAGATCAGAGGCCTCTGGTCTCTGGTGGAGTCTGGGCTTCAAATCATCCTTCTGGAGCTACGGGCGATCAGGCTTTCATTAAAAGCATTCCTTCCTTCTTTTAAAGGGAAAGTAGTGCAGGTGTTCAACAAACAGGGCAGAGTAGGGTCCTGGATCCTTTGATAAGAGGCTCTGCACCTCTGGACATGGCTGACACATTAGGGTATATCCCTGGTGGTTAAACACCTGTTGGGATCTCTGAACGCCAGAGTAGACAAACTCATGCATAGTCGATCACGAAAGGCATGTTCATCCGGAGGTGGCACAAGGTCTCTTTCACAAATGGGGAGAGCCTTGGTAGATCTATTCTCCTCTGTAGAGAATGCGCATTGTCAGCTGTTTTGCGTGTTGGAGTTTCCAAGGCGGTACTCGCTTGCCGATGGTTTTCGTCTCCAGTGGAACTCTGGCCTTCCTTATGCCTTTCCTCCAATACCACTTCTCTCCAGAGTTCTGAAAAAGATCAAGAATGACCGGGCCCAAGTAATCCCTGTGGCTCCAGACTGGGCACGGAGAGTATGGTGTCCAGAGCTATTGAGCATGGCCACCGATTCTCCAGTCAGACTGCCTCTTCAGTAGGATCCTCTGTCGCAGCCACAGGGGCGGGTTCTATATCCAAACCTGTCCAATCTTCGCCTTCATGCGTAGAGATTGAGCATCAGCAGTTGACGGCTTTTGACCTACACCCGAAGTCTGTGAGATCTTGGCAGCCAGGCACCCCTCCACCAAAACGGTATATGCTTGTAATTGGCATAAATTTGTGGCATAGTGTCCAAACAAGTCTGTTGATCACCTCTCTGCTCCTCTCTCCGAGGTTATTCTGTTCATCCTATCTTTAGACCAGCAGGGCTCTGCATTGGGCCCCCTTAAATGTTACTTGTCAGCTATCTCAGCCTTTCCGAAAGTTGCCAGATCAACCGTCTCTTTTTAAGTCTCCTCATGTGGGTAGATTCCTTAAGGGTCTTACCCAATTGTTTTCTCCCACTCCATTATGATGCCTCAGTGGGACCTTAATCTTGTTCTTACTTATCTGATGTGTGCTCCCTTTGAGCCAATACACAACTGTCCTTTGCGGCTCCTTACTCTTAAAACTGCATTCCTTGTTGCCATCATCTCTGCTCCCAGGGTGAGTGCGCTTCTTGTCTGTTTTCCCTGGCAATGTGGTGCTCTGTATGAGAGCCTCCTTCCTTCCTAAAGTGGTCAAGCCCATCACTTAGCCTAATTTGTATTCACCCCCAAATCCTTCTCACGAAGAGAAGAGCCTCCACCGTCTGGATCCAAAAAGAGCATTGGCGTTCTACCTCAAACGTACCAAAGATTTGCGGGTGGATGATCAACTCTTTGTTGAATATGTGGGTGGAAAGAAAGGGAAGGCGGTGTAGAAGCGTACCATCTCACAATGGGTGCTTCTTTGCTTCAAAATGTGCTATGCTTTGGCTAAGAAGAAACCCCCTGAGAGTTTGCATGCTTACTCCACCAGAGCAACTGCTGCTACCACAGTGTTATATCCAGTACAGGAGCTCGGGGTGCTCTGTCAGGCAATAACGTAGGCATTTCTGGACACGTTTACAAAGCATTACGTCTGGACAGTCAGATCTGCAGGTCTTTCTAGTATGATCTTGGTTCGAGTCCACTACAGAGGATGGTATTGCTTGGGTATCTATTCTACGGTAAGGAATCTGCAACTAGAAGTCTCTATCAGATGAACAAGTTACTTACCTTCGGTAACGATTTATCTGGTAGAGAGGTCTTCAAACTTTATGATGCCTGGACCCCCTCTTAAAAAAATGTAGGTGTAAGGACCCCCTCCTGATAAAAATTTCTAGAACCTGGTACTCCTCATCCTCAACAATAATAAACATCCCCATTTCACACACCAAATCATTTTTACTGTGAGGAAATAATATTAAACTGTGTTTAGCAAATCAAAGATCAGTGAGTGTGGGGGCGTGGTCAAGGGTGTGGCTAAAAACAAAGGTCCTCATTTATTAGGAATTGACATGGGGGAGAGCTGCAAGTCTTCTTGCTACACTGCCACACTCCAATACAAAAGGGCAGGAATGGATCGTATTTATGAAATACAGTACATTTCTGTCCTTTCCCCCTGCGCTGGCGCACAATTGCTGCCTAGTGCCAACATAGGCAGGATTGTATTTGTGCAGGAAGGGGAACCTTCCTGCACAAAAACAGTCCAGAAAGGCATTGTACCTCTTTCTACATGTCAATAATTTTTATATTATATATTATGTGTGGCAGATAGCAGCACACATGGAAAGAGAAAAGAACAAGGAGAAATTAAAACATTTCTCCTCATTATGCGTGCTCTGGGAAGACGTAAGGTTTTGGTGCTGCTCCAGTTTACGTGATTTTGTAAATCTGGGGCAGCGTCAAAATCCATCTGTGTTGCATAGGAACACCCACCACTACGCCAGTGGAACACCTCCTTGACGCAAAGTAAGGCAATGCAGCGATTTGCACTGCCTTGCCTTACTCCATGTCTACAAGGCCATTCAATTAACTCAGGGTGGCTTTGAGTCAGCTCATAGGTACGACTGAGAGGCTTGTGATGCAGGAGCATCAAAAAAAGTGATGCTCCAGCAGCGCAAGCCTCTCATAAATAAACCCAAAATATTCTCTAAATTTTTTTAAGTCTTTCACCGCCAGGTAGCTACATATAAAATAATAGCCAGCTGAAATGAAAAATAAATAAAATAAAGTTGTTACTCATTGGGAAATGCACTGTAATGCATTATGAAACCTCTATTAGTTAATGCACTGCAGAGGTCTGTGTTTAACTGGAGAGCAACAGAACTTAGGGCCAGATGTAGCAAAGGGTTTGCGAGGCGCAAAAGCCTCTTTGCTATTCAGAAATGCATTTTGCGAGTCGGGACCGACTCGCAATATGCATTTCAGAATCGCAAATAGGAAGGGGTGTTCCCTTCCTATTTGCGATTCGGAGTGGAATGCAATTCCAATGGAGTCGCAGTTACCATCCACTTGAAGTGGATGGTAACCGACTCGCAAATTGGAGGGGGTCCCCATGGGACCCCTTCCACTTTGTGAATGGACCCACAAATATTTTTTCAGGGCAGGGAGTGGTCCAAGGGACCACTCCCTGCCCTGAAAAAATACCGAAACTAAAGGTTTCGGTTTTTTTTTTAAGTGTAGCTCGTTTTCCTTTAAGGAAAACGGGCTACACTTAAAAAAAAAAAAACTGCTTTATTTAAAAGCAGTCACGAACATGGAGGTCTGCTGACTACAGCAGGCCTCCATGTTTGCGAGTGCCTAGACTCGCTATGGGGCCGCAATTTGCGACCCACCTCATTAATATTAACGAGGTGAGTCATTGCGACCTCATAGCGACTCGCAGACGGTGTCTGAGACACCGTTCTGCATACCAATTTGCGAGTTGCAAATTGCGAGTCGCAGGGACTCGCAATTTGCAAGTCGCAAATTGGCGTTTTGCTATATCTGGCCCTAAATCTGTGTTAGTACAGTTGAGAATAGTGACTTGTGTATTTTTAGTGCCATGAGGTCACAGCCTGTGACAGAAAGCACTGTGAATATATAAAAAGGCATTATTTTATACTTGCATTGCACACAGTATAATATAGGCCACTACAAAAAGATTTATTATAAAACTGTGCTTCCAGAATGTGGATTTAAGTAATATCAGAGCATATGCAATACCTTTTTTTTTTAATAGCTGTCCCTTCAACACTTACAGGTGAAGTAAGCGCTGTGTAAATACAATTACAATTAAAAGCATGCACTTTACAGCTCAGTTGTTAACTCTTTGCACTACCCCTCAAAAAATAAAAATGTTTGTCCTCACAAAGCTTTGATCATTTAAAGCTGCTCCCAAGCACCCTTTACATTTGCAGATCAGCTCGTAGAGCACATTTGCTTTTCATTCAGGAAGCAGAAGCCCTGGGCTGAAAGTCTCCTTAGCTGTCTGTGCGGCTTTCACAGCACAGGAGACTCAAATTAAAGTTCAGCTGAGGCATTTTAAGGATCAGCTGGGGGAATGTGTGACCCCCTTTCCAGGTCTCCACGCCCCCCCTGGGGGTCCCGACCCCCAGATTGAAGACCTCTGTGGTAGAGACATATTCTAGTTGCAGATTCCTTACCGACCCACGCATCCTCCCCACCTGCGAACTGATTTCTAGGGACAGGGATTAGTCTTTCAGGGCCTTAGTTTTGGCGCACCATCGTTAGTGTTCTTCATTGCTCCATGCTTTGGCATGGAAAGTCGTGAAAAGAAACTGACGTCACTACGCTGAGGTGGCGCCTATATATGACTCTGATGTTATCACGGTGACCACGACGCCAACGACAGACGCGGAGTCCACTGACGCCACCTGACAGCACGCAAGGGTACTGCTTGTACAAAAAAATCTCTGGATCCAGTTTAATGCCTGGGGAAATTCTAAGGTAAGGAATCTACAACTAGAATATAAATTGTTACCGAAGGTAAGTAGCTTTTTAGTATATCTTAACCCCATAAGTATCTAAAACAGGTACGCTGGCAAGAGCTAGAGAGGGAGTATTCTGGAAATGGCACCCCCTCTCAGGATTTGCCTGTGAATTCTGTTGTGAATCAGGACACACTTGCATGGTTGCTCTGATCTATGCTACTATATGTCTGAATGTGCAAACATTAATGCTTCAAAAAATTGTGCTCTCAGGCATTTCCACACATTAGTAAGACCAACTAATCACCTCAGAAGTGAGGCCGCAAGAAAGGACAAAGAGCACAGACATTAAGTTACTTCAAAAGGCTTTACTTTATGGGTAAAGGATGGAAACAGATAAGCATTCAGGTTAGCCCCACAGGCAGGTTGACTGCAGGTCAGTTGAACCCTTGACGGAACAATCCACAGTACACGTCATCAGGGCCGGACTGGGAACTCGAAGCAATCCTGGCAATTTTCTCCGACCAGCCCCCGGGGGGAAGGGACGCAAGAGTGAAGCACTGCTGCTTTTAATACTGGGGGCTGATATTGCAGCACTCCTGCAAAACCAGCCCGCTGTAATAAAACCAGCCCCCACCACTGCAAAACTGGTTCCTGCCCTTCCAGCCTCCCGGGGAAACTCCTGATGCCCGGTAAGGCCAGCCCTGCACGTCATGCATAATATAATTCAGGCACCAACATTACACACACACAGACAAACACATCCATGAACATGCACACACACAGGTACGGGCATACAGGAAGACAGATACAGCACACACAGAAGCACACACACAAGTATACACAGATACACAGACATAGACACATACAAATGCAAAGACTTATATACACACCCACACGGACAAACACACAAACACAGGTACACACAACTGCCACACATGTACACACTGGCACCAAACAGACAAGAATTTGTGTTGATGCCCACATAAATACACTGGAATGCACACACGAACACACATACATACAAATACACACACATGGAATGGGACAACAAAGGATACCACACTAATGCCCTTTTTATTAAATTAATTCAATTGGTTCCTTGTCCACAATCTAGTAGGCGTGAGTAAATCCATTCTATACAAGTGTGACTTTCTAAAAAAATCTGGCTACTTTTCTCCTTTGTAGTTTAGAGACACAACTGAGAAAATGTGTGTCTGTTCCCCGAGGCCCTGTAAGTCCAGCCCTTTTATATATTGTATGTACTTTGTTCAGATATGTCGTAGCACAAACCGGACTGCCAGAACGTTGAAACGCTTCAAAGGTTACATACACTTAAGTTGCTAGGTGGGCTCTGAAATGCTTACAGTCCTTGGAAAGGCACCTTGCATTACCTGGATGGAAAGTATCTCTACGAGCCATCTTAGTATATTTTGTAGCTTGCTCACAGAAGATGTCCTTACCTTGTGCTAACGCCACTAAACATGGTTTGATTGTTATATACCTAATTGGCATATTTAATTTACATATAAGTTCCTTGTAAAGTGCACTACATGTTCCAAGGGCCTTTTGTTCAGTGGGCCTCACTGTGTCCCTGTAGCAGCCCGTGTTCCATCACGGTTGGCCTGTACCTTTGACTTTGTTCTAGTCCGGCAGGACTAGACAGCCGCTTCTGAGTGCCTTTCTACAGTTTATTCTTTAGAAAATCATATCTCATGTTCTACTGAATAGATTTTTGTCATTTTCTTTTTGTTCTGTTTATTAAATTAAGTTCTATTTTTCTAACTAGTGTGATATCTTTTTGTGTGGTGTTTTCACAGTTTTACTGTTTGATGTGTTGCACAAATACTTTACGCATTGCCTCTTAAATGATGCCTGACTGCTCTGTGCAAAAGGTACCAGGCGGTGAGCACAGGCTAATTAAGCATGTGTTTGTGACTTACCTTAACCAGCACTGTAGTTCCTGCTTGGACAGGGTGCACATCTATGCCGATCAGAAGCCCAATTTCCAAAACCCAACCTCACTGAAATATTACAATTCTGACTCTCTTCCAGGGCTATTAAGAGCTACACGGTGACAATCCTGTATATTTTTGATTTGGCACAAGTAGAACGAACTTTTGAGGGTACTTCCACCTGCCTATTGACATTGAATCAGAGCTGTCTGAAACAAAACATTGGCAGCAAATCCAGAAATCGATTTACTTTTTAGGGTAGTAATTGCAAAGATTATGCTCTGTAACTTTCACGATCGCCCTGATTATTAATGTTGTATGAAATTAAAAAGTCTGCCAGGTGTCCAGAGAATAACAATAACGCTGAGTCCGGCCTTTACAAGATGCTACATGCTGAGCCAGCAGAGAGGGCTCTTGCAGAATCCGCTTTGGTACGTTATGTGCTGCGTCTCTGCAAATGTTGGCTCCTTAATGCAGCACCTAACTTGAAGGGTTGTGTGCCAACCAGTCAGCACGGAATGGGAAACCAAAGCAACCCTGGCAAAAATGCTCAAACCAGTCCTGCTCCCATTCTCTCCTTGTGATTTATCTGTCTTTCCATCCGTCCTCTCTCTATCCTACTATCTTTTCTTCCTTTCGTATTGCTTTCTCTCTCTTTTCTCCCTCCCTCTCGTTCTCTGTTGAAGCCCCGGGCCTGCTGCAATTAAGCGCAAGGATCTCCATGGAAAGTGACAGACCATCCAGAGGTGACCAAGGGTTTAAAATTGCCCTCTAGGGGAGCCCGCACGCTGGAGAGATGTCAGGTGGAAAAAAGCCGAGCCCTGCATGAACATCTCTGCAGTGCTTCAAGACAGCAGCGCCTCCGGAAGACTATTTCGTTTATTTAGAAGGCCCTCTAGTAGGTCAAAAGACTGACACATGTGACCCTTCCAGCAGTTGTAGGGCCCATAGTCGTGGTCTACCTTTATCAGATACCAAAACATTACATGTTTAAAACGAAGGCCACCTTTGATCTTCAAATTAAAGCCAAAAGGACCCATCCTGTGTGGCCCCGTAAAAAAGCCCCACTCAGCTATTTACTTTATGTTTTGTCATAGAATAATTTCTACGAGTGGCCTTAGTTAATCAAAATCATTGGATTGGTGGAAGTGACATCCTGCCTCGTTGGACACTTTGATAACATCATAGGAAATGACATCACGGCAATTGTTGCATCTTTTAGAGAACTTATTGTAAACTCACTGGTGCATCATAATAATAAAGTGACTGACAGCAAGCAAAAGCCATTAATCGATATCACTAACACAAGGTTAATGTCTACAAATATTTCAAATGTAATTTTGCAGTACCCATGAGAAGTGACTCTTTCAGCAACAGTAATGCTGATACACGACTTCGGGTGTCGCTGTTGCATAGTCTAGGCAGCATTCACAGCAGAATCAAGTTGTTAACTTACTAAAAGTTGCATATGCAAGGGTATGTAGTTCACTTCTCTGTAGGCAACAGTGTATGTGTACTGTGGTCCAAGTACCGGCTTGAGGTGGAGCATCAGTCATTTGAATGATGGAGCCAGTACTGGGGAAAAGGAAGTATGGGTCAGTTGAGAGGATTGGCCAGAGCCGGGTTAAACCAGGAGTCCTGTTTATGCAAGCAATTCTGTTACAAGCTTCCATGCAGAAGCTACCGCAAGGTAACTCGTAGTTTGAAAGTTGCCTGTAATAACTTTCATCCTTACCCAGAGAAATAATAAATGAAATTCCTAGAGATAGAAAAGGTATTCAGTGAACCAGCCTCCTTCCCTCAGTAGGGTAGCTGCTGCCCTCAGATGGACCCTGGCATAAACACCAACTCAGGTGAACTGCTAGGGATCCACTGTTATAGCAGCATGGAGGTAACAGTGATTCTATCCTCTTGTGTGTCCAAAAAGTATACTCGAACATCATGTGGGAGTGACAGAAAGTGATGTATGAATGTGATTAGAATGAACTATTCTTGGTAGCTCTGTCTGAACTGTCTCTAGAAGCCATGGCTGGCCCTTCCTTTAATGTCACTGACCGGCCAAAAAATAGATGAACTGCAATGCAGTCTAGAATATTGACCACTGCCTTAGATTAATTGAAGCCTTCCATCCAACATTTTGAGCTGTTAAAGTCAGTCTCCCAACGCAGGAGTGGTATGGCCACCTTTTGGTCCAGAGCTCACTGTGCTTTAGGACTCAAGCTGAATCCCACTGGTGAGGTCTAATAATGCTGTAATCAGTCAGGGGATTGATTGTGTTCTCATTCAGTAAAGGCATGGCCAAGAATGATTTGCATATGGCTGACCCATGTCTCTAATAGCACTAAATAGCTAAAACAATGGACTGGAATGTACCCCAAGTGTTTACCAGTATCTGAGATCAATCCAAGCTTTCGTTTATCACTTTTATTTGTACTGCATGGAAGTGATTAAATCAAGTATGGTATATCCATTTTGCAGGAAGGTACTCCAACAGAACTAAAGAAAAGGAGAGCAGGGATCCATAATGGAATTTACCAGCTATACACAATGCCATTGAGAATCACTGCAGTCAGAGTAATAAGGTTCATTTAAATTTGAAAACATGGTGACTAAAGAACCAATTTAGAGATCAGTGAAGAGGGAACTCTTTCATAAATAGGCTGAACTCATGGTATTCCGCTTCATTAAGAGGTGGAGGAATTGCTGGTTTTCTGTTGGTGGGTCCTCAGTGGGCTGTGCCATTAGAAACCCTGGAAGTGGCAGCCCTTTCACCACATGGCAACCGAATGTACTGCTGAATATCAACACCAACAATTTCAA
This sequence comes from Pleurodeles waltl, assembly GCF_031143425.1. Lineage (NCBI taxonomy): Eukaryota > Metazoa > Chordata > Amphibia > Caudata > Salamandridae > Pleurodeles > Pleurodeles waltl. The sequence goes on along the minus strand of NC_090442.1, from coordinate 889,392,954 downwards.
GATAGGCGAATATCAAGGTGAATATCGAAGGAGAAAATAGGAAAAGGTAGGTGCATATAAGAAAGTCTAGATTTACTATTCCTAATTCCACATCTACATACCTCGAAGATATAGGTACTGCACAGGTACATGTTTGTGGAGTTAGTTATTGAAAATCTAGACTTACTTACCTTTTATGTCAATATTCAGTCCTCGATATACTCCATTGATATTGCATTTTGGATATTCAGGGTGCACATGCTGGTCGAATCAACATGATAGCACATTTAGCATTTAGCTGTGCCTAAAGTGAATCCATTGCACCTGTAAAAGCATTTATGCGCTATAATCCCAGCCCGGCAGAGAGGAATCTCTTGATATGATAGGTGGTTCTCTGCCAGGCGGGAGAAAATCATGCTGATCACTGACCTTGAAGAGTGACAGGCCACACTGCAAACTCAAAATGATCCTGTTATTCTTTGAAGACAATACAAATTGAAGAATATAGTTATTAAAACGTCTTTTGAGACTGTTACTGTTTTACATTTCTAAACATTATGGAAGAGTCAGCCCAAACCACTGGTGCCTGTTAAAGTTCAATAAACAGAAACATGTTTTACACCCTATATAGATATACATTTGTTGTGCAAGTTATGGTTTGCATGCTAGGAGTCCAAGTTTGGATTGTTCGGCTATCCATAACTGGCCAACTTCAGGTATGTTTTAATTTTGTTTAGCTACCATAATTTTTTTTTGTGTGTGTGTTTTTTCAATAGAATTTCCGATCTTTTTAACTATATTAATACCTTATGAGGAAATTAAGCAAACATTATCATTAAGAAAGATTTTGTAGTAACCTTTTGATGTTTTTTGATGATATACTTTGCAACCTTTTGTTGTGTCTAACAGCCTTTTGCCCAAATCCCAGAAATCTTGGTCTGGTTCATAGCAGATAGTGTGTAGTATAAATATTCAAGCACCACACGCTCTCTCTCTCATTCACACACATTCATCATTTACCAAGGAACGATCAGTGCTTACTAGCCATATGAAGTTGTTTCTGTTGCCAATTGTTTGCTACTCATATCCATTCACCACAGAAAGTTTTTCTATCATACACATACAGACAAACACACGCACACAAACTTTACCAAAGACTGGTCAACATTTCCCAGCATTATAAAGACTGGTCTGGAATCCGTACTATTAAACGTACCAAAAGACAAACATTTTCTCTTTTACACACACACACACACACACACACACACTTATGTAAGTAAATATTTTTGTACGCGATATTTTGATTTAAAACTCTCATTGTGAGAGGCACTCCTATCAATAAATGCATCTGATGTACAACTTAATAACAACAAGAATAATGAATAATTATTATGAGCAGTGAAAGAGCATAACTTGGCTGTACCATTATGCTTTGCTAGGTGAAAGTAAGGAGGCACTCAAGTTGCATATGCAATGTGTAAAAACTATTTCATGTAAATGTTGTGCATTAAAAGACCACAACATTACAGTGCATTTATGACTAAAAATATAAATGTCATATGTAAACCCCATTTATGCAATGCTAATCAAATGTATTAATACTTTAGTACCCTAACAAATGATATATTTCAAAAATCGCTCTTCATTTGCTGAGTTTGAGAGAACTGCACCTGTAAACATATAATCAAAATGTGCACATTTAATTCTGTTGTCCAGGCTGGAGTTTAGGCTTACTCGTTTTCTGTGTTCAATTTCAACAGGAAGCTTGCTTTCTTTGTCCATTATTTTTCTTCCCTCTGCAGATACGTAAGTACCAGTCATAGTAATGAGAAGCACATTGATAAGTATAAATAAGGAAGCTTGCCAAGGATGAGAACCAGTAGCAGGGAGCTGTAGGAACAAACTTCCCTTTCAGATTCCTGAATATGAGAGTAATCCAAGATCACTCAGATGTGAACCGGGGAGAGCAAAGGCTATTTGGATATAATTCACAAAGGTGTCCTATTAGTGGAAATTTCCTTGGCTGTGATGTCAGCTACAGCAAGGTTGCGAGGTTGATTAAAGTATTGTTTAGTTAGTCTGAGATTCAGATTTCCTGTGCCCCTTGACTAGAGCAGACCTTTCCTTTTTGTTAAACAAAGTGGCTTTAAGCTACTGACATCTCTCTTGACATAACTTCTACTGAAGTTTCTGAAATGCTGAAAATTTTCTCTGAACTTACCTTTAGTCTAGTAGAATGGTCAGAAATTTAGATTCAATGATTAGGCACGAAAATCTGAGCTTGAATTCATAGCATCATGTGCTTTTCTTTTACATGCTAATGAAATTTAATGTTGTATGATGTTTTGATTCTCCTTCGGTAAAGCTCTACATATATAGTATGGTTTTGAGACTCATTTATGTAAGTTTGACTCAGAGTCCGTAATAAATCCCATTCTAAACTTTTAGTTTGTCTTTGAGATTTAATGTGTGAACAAATGAGTTACACTGTCATTTATTGAAGTGAGTGAATGTGTGTTCTCCTTGCCCCTCGGACTTTTAAAATGATTCTTTGGACTCAAAAGATTGGAGAAAAGATCAGATGTGGATCAGTAGAAAAGTACAAAAGACCATACACATCCTCAATCGATTTTGATATATAATGCGTTGCAAATTCCAGGAATAAGGTTTAATATAAACTGTCATTGAAAAGTATGATGTTTTATTCTTGAATTGACAACAAAGGGGGCTTTAGTATGAGGTTGTGAATGTGGCTTAGTGGATGCTATTTAAACGGGAGGTAGATGTCATGTCATAAGGCATAGAGCTGATTGTGTGACACAATGGCAAAGCTTCAGTATTGGAGGACAGTGATAAGACAGAACACAACATTGCAAAAAACACATTTCTAAAATGAAACTGCTCTTTTCCATGCTCCTAGAGTTTGATTTACTTTTGGATATTCAACCATTCAACTCACTGAGCTATCCTCACAATTTCTGTGCCCGTACCAATTTGATCCATCTGCTAATTTTTGCTGAGCCACCCACTTCTAATGTTTTCTCCCTTTCTCTGCTTTAAGAGAGATATCCCCAAGTCCCCCCCCTCCCCAACTATCCCCTGCTCAATTAAAAAAGATATTGAGATTGTTCGATATGTTGGCAGAATGGTGCACCCCACTGCAGGGCTAAATGTTAAACCTATGTACTGTACAGTGCTTGGTGTATTGCTTTGGAAAATCCATCCCAAGTGCCTTTGTAGTCACCCCATGAAAAACAGATCCTCTGTAGCTAGAAGTACCATCAGCAACCGGTCTAAAGACAGTCAAAGTGCAGCAATGGGTGTCCCTCCATCAGGTAGAGCATGTGACGTAATGGCCTGAACTGCCGACTTCATTTAATCTCCTACAATTCAGCGTCTTGAGACCCTAACGGGATGATTTGCTGTGCTTTACAAATCCTGAATATATTATTTATTTTAAAACAAGGCCTGTAACCATATTAAATGATGTGCTGATAACAGCGGGGTGCTAACCATTAGCAGGGTGTCCTCACAGGTGGTTTGGCAGACATATTTCTTTCTCTTGCTTGCTCTCCTACAGGTTGCCCTGGTAGAACGAGCTGATTAACAAAGATCATGATGCACTGAACCGCACTGGCAATCCAGTTTGTAAATGCTGCATAATGAAGAGCGCTGTGTACGTATCTTTCTCTGTCAAAAACCCAGAATCCGCTACGGAAGCAGAGCACCCTCCCACCACCATGTCGTTCTCTCTGTTTTGCATGGTTTCTCATAACCCCCGCACTTGGCCCACTCCAAACATTCACATCCAATGACATGTTTAAAAGACATGGGGCATGAGTTGTGCTTTTGGGAATTCTTTGCAGCAGTTTTATTATAATGTATAATTAGTACTTATTTGTCCTTTGATGACATAAATCACCTTGATGGGTTCATAAATCACTTTGACATGGCCATAAAGCACTTTGACAGGGTCACACAAACATTCAGACAGGTCATAGGACATATACTGTCAAAAGTACATTACATCTGGTCATAGCACCTGCCATAATACATAACATAGTTTAATTCTTGCAATATCAGATAGGGCACTGCCCCCATTTACTAGGTATGTTCCCCCCTTTTGCGTGGCATGCTATGTCACCATTAACCAGTTTTTACGAGCCCCTGGAGGGTGTTAATGCGCCGCCCCTTCATGTCCCATATGCAGGCGGCCTCTGCCATTTCTCTCACTCTCTCTGGGTATCTCTTGGTTTCCAACTGTCTGTCGCTAGGTTCAGGTCACTTCTTTTTTCTGACCTGTCTTCTTTAGGGAAAACCATGCAGCAGGGCCCTTAGAGTGCTTTACGGAGGTCAGTTGGTCCTTGAAGGAGGCTGGCCTGGCTTGTAGTGGGTACCAGAGGTTCTTGCACCTTGTGCCAGGTCCAGTTATCCCTTATTAGTGTAGAAGAGGTGTTTCTAGCAGCTTAGGCTGATAGAAGGTAGCTATGGCAAAGCAGCTTAGGCTGAACTAGGAGACATCTAAAGCTCCTACTATACCACTGGTGTCATATGCACAATATCACAAGAAAACACAATTCACAGAAGTACTAAAAATAAATGTACTTTATTTTTATGACAATATGCCAAAAGTATCTCAGTGAGTACCCTCAGTATGAGGATAAGTTATATACACAAGATACATGCACACAAACCCAAATTATGCAGATAATAGCAAAAGGAAGTAATGCAAGCAATGTAAAGTTACAGTAGATTATAGGGGCAACACAAACCATATACTCCAAAAGTGGAATGCGAACCACGAATGGACCCCAATCCTATATGAGCTTGTAGATGGTCGCTGGGACTGTAAGAAAACAGTGAGGGTTAGAAAAATAGCCCACTCCAAGACCCTGAAACGTAGGTGTGAAGTGCACCTACTACCCCCAGAGAGCACAGAAGTCGTGATAGGGGGATTCTGCAGCAAGAACAAACACCAGCAATGCAACAGTGGATTTCCAGACCTGAGTACCTGTAAGACAAGGGGACCAAGTCCAATAGTCGCGAAAGTGTCGAGAGTGGGCAGGAGCCCAGGAAATGCCAGCTGAGGGTGCAAGGAAGCTGCCACCGGTTGGAAGAAGCTTGGAGTTCTGCAAGAAAGAAGAGGACTAGGAACTTCCCCTTTGGGGGATGGATGTCCCACGTCGTGAAGAAGCTTGCAGAGGTGTTCCCACGCAGAAAGACCGCAAACAAGCCTTGCTAGCTGCAAGGGTCGCGGTTAGGGTTTTTGGATGCTGCTGTGGCCCAAGAGGGACCAGGATGTTGTCACTTGGATGAGGAGACTGAGGGGGTTCCCAGCAACGTAGGGAGCCCTCACAGAAGCAGGCACCACCCGCAGAAGTACCTGAACAGGCACTTAGAAGAAAAGGAACCGGAGTCCACCCGAAGTCACAAAAGGGAGTCCCACGACGCTGGAGGACAACTCAGAAGGCTGTGCACTGCAGGTTAGAGTGTCGGGGACCCAGGCTTGGCTGTGCATGAAGGAAATCCTGGAAGAGTGCACAGGAGCCGGAGCAGCTGCAAATCACCCAGTCACTTGGACAGAGTTGCTGAGTTCCAGGGACCACGCTCGTCGTGCTGAGAGGGGACTCAGAGGACCGGTGATGCAGTCTTTTGTTGCCTGCCGTTGCAGGGGGAAGATTCCGTCAACCCACGGGAGATTTCTTCAGAGCTCCTGGTGCAGAGAGGAGGCAGGCTACCCCCAGAGAATGCACCACCTGGAAACAGTCGAGAAAGCCGGCAGGATGAAGCGATACAAGGTTGCTAGTAGTCGTCTTGCTACTTTGTTGCGGTTTTGTGGGCGTCCTGAGCAGTCAGCGGTCGATCCTTTGGCAGAAGGTGAAGAGGGAGATGCAGAGGAACTCTGGTGAGCTCTTGCATTTGTTATCTGGTGATATCCCCAAAGCAGAGACCCTAAATAGCCAGAAAAGGAGGTTTGGCTACCTGGGAAGGAGGATTGGCTACCAAGAGAGGTAAGAGCCTATCAGAAGGAGCCTCTGACGTCACCTGCTGGCGCTGGCCACTCAGATCAGTCCAGTGTGCCACAAACACCTATGTTTCCAAGATGGCAGAGGTCTGGGACACACTGGAGGAGCTCTGGGCACCTCCCTTGGGAGGTGCAGGTCAGGGGAGTGGTCACTCCCCTTTCCTTTGTCCAGTTTCGCACCAGAGCAGGGCTGGGGGATCCCTGAATCGATGTAGACTGGCGTATGCAGAGATGGGCACCATCTGTGCCCATCAAAGCATTTCAGAGGCTGGGGGAGGCTACTCCTCCCCAGCCTTCACACCTATTTCCAAAGGGAGAGGGTGTTACACCGTCTCTCAGAGGAAGTCCTTTGTTCTGCCTTCCTGGGCCAAGGCTGCCTGGACCCCAGGAGGGCAGAAACCTGTCTGAGGGGTTGGCAGCAGCAGCAGCTGCAGTGGAGACCCTAGAAAGGCAGTTTGGCAGTACCCGGGTTCTGTGCTAGAGACCCGGGGGATCATGGAATTGTCCCCACAATGCCAGAATGGCATTGGCAGAATGGCATTGGGGTGACAATTCCATGATCTTAGACATGTTACATGGCCATGTTCGGAGTTACCATTGTGACGCTGTACATAGGTAGTGACCTATGTACAGTGCACGCGTGTAATGGTGTCCCCGCACTCACAAAGTCTGGGGAATTTGCCCTGAACGATGTGGGGCACCTTGGCTAGTGCCAGGGTGCCCACACACTAAGTAACTTTGCACCCAACCTTCACTAGGTGAAGGTTAGACAAATAGGTGACTTATAAGTTACTTAAGTGCAGTGGTAAATGGCTGTGAAGTAACGTGGACGTTATTTCACTCAGGCTGCACTGGCAGGCCTGTGTAAGAATTGTCAGAGCTCCCTGTGGGTGGCAAAAGAAATGCTGCAGCCCATAGAGGATCTCCTGGGACCCCAATACCCTGGGTACCTCAGTACCATATACTAGGGAATTATATGGGTGTACCAGTATGCCAATGTGAATTGGTAAATTTAGTCACTAGCCTGTTAGTGACAAATTTGGAAAGCAGAGAGAGCATAACCACTGAGGTTCTGATTAGCAGAGCGTCAGTGAGACAGTTAGGCATCACACAGGGAACACATACATATAGGCCACAACTTATGAGCACTGGGGTCCTGGCTAGCAGGGACCCAGTGACACATAACAAACATACTGACAACATAGGGTTTTCACTATGAGCACTGGGCCCTGGCTAGCAGGATCCCAGTGAGAGAGTTAAAACACCCTGACATACTCACAAACAGGCCAAAAGTGGGTAACAAGGCTAGAAAGAGGCTACTTTCTGACAGTCCTTCAGTGCCATATGCAGAAGACTAAAGGTGTATATACAAATATTTATTTTACTTATAAGGTACCAGTGTTTGTGTAATGTATCTTTCTCGGAAACATATGCATACTCATGAAAAAAGTGGACATATAGGCACTCACACTCTCATGCTCTCACACACCCTCAAGTTCTTTTCTTTTTCAGTCTTGTGATCCATGGTGCCTTTGTCCAGCAGCATGATCTAAATCGAGTGGGACAGCCCATGAGAAAATGATCAGAGATACAAAATCTCTATTGTAGACAATGTGGCGGCCCAACAATAATTCTACAATTGTAGGGGGAAAGACTAATAACACTGAAAGTCTCACTTAATCTGGTCTTTTTCTGAGGCTTACTACCTCTAATTAATATTAAGCATATTAAATGCAAATATTAAATGCAAATATATATGTGTGTGTGTGTGTGTGTATATATATATATATATATATATATATATATATTTATAGCCAGTGGGTAGCTATAGTTAGTATCAACATTTCCCATAGACAGAGTGTTTCATTTGCGCTGTCGCTTACTGACCTGCTGTATATGCTCTGTGGGGCTCAACTCCACCCACTGCATGTCATCTGTCTATGTGTCAGTGTCTTTTAAAAATACTTACTTGCCAATGGACAATCCATCCTCTTTGTCCCTCCTTTTTGATTCTTGTTTACACCCAAGGTGTAGGGACTAACTTCTGTGTCTTTGCGCTTTGAATCTTTATCTGTTTCTTGGAGGGACAATTTTATTATTTCTCTCTGCTCATTTACATTCTGGACAAACATTTCCCACTCAGTACAGCACCCGGCGTATGGCCACGGGCTTCATATTAACAGTGCATTTCCCTCAAGTGTCTGTGTATTTTGGGCTTGATTAGCGTGGCACCTGCTTTACGGATGCCACATTTTCCAAGCCTTTCTTTTGTTTTATGTTTGGCCGCCGCTCTGCTTAGCACCCACAACACAGACACCGTGCTTCGCAGCCTTTCTTTTGTGTTATGCTTGGCCACCACGCTACTCTGGAACTTTTTGTTTTTTTACATTACGGACAGCTGCCACACACACAGCATGAAGCTACCAGTGTGCCCCCTGGGCGAAATCACTCAGTACAGTTTAGGAGGATGGAATCAGACAAGAGAGTAACCGTGCGCTCTGCGAAACCTTTGTGAACTTGAAAACAATGCCGCTTGCTAAGTTGTTCCAAGTGCAAGCCAGGCAGTTACTTTCTAAGAGTCTTTATGCTTTTTTCGAATGTATCTGTATTTTCTTTCTCGGACTTCAGACTTAAAGGGTTCCCTAGTTTTGCTTGGGCGTCCCCAAAAACCCTCCCCCTTTGCTGCTTGTTATATTATGAACGACTGCTGCTTTTTTTGTTTGTGTTCCGAAGCATCTCGGAAACCTGCCTCTTGACATCTTACTATTCCTGGTGCAGTTTGTAAAATCTGAGACCGCCACCTTACTGTTGCTTATATCAGAGGACTCCTCCAAACACTGTCATACTGCTAACAGGGCACACAAAGAAAACATCACCATCTTGCTTCTCTGTTGGTTTGATTTGGGTACACAGTTGGTATTTTTAATATATTTACTTCTGACGAATAGCATTCTGGCTCTCTAAAGCACATAACGCTGGAACACATAGGAGCATAAATCTGAAAGTGGCATTTGGGAAGGTTGCCAGTCATCAATTTTCAACAAAAAACACTATTTCCCACTATGCAGCCAACAAAACAATTGAGTTAGTTTGGTAATTACTCTGCTGCACCACTTTTCCACATGATTCAATAAATTAAAATAATCAAGTTGGACTCTGCACTTCTGTGTTTACTAAAAACAACTGAGGTGATATGACCGTCCATGTCTTTATTTCAAAGAAGGGGAACATTCAGGCCTCTTTCTACAGGTGAATCTGCACTGAAAGGCAAAGTCATGCATGTAGAGATCCTCAGTGCCTGCTTTTATTTGAGGTGGTGCACCAACAGGAGCTGTCTGACTACAGCAATACTTGGAGTGCAGGCAGTGACTTTGAGCAGATATTCAAGTAAAGATGAGGTTGTTTGGTATACAGCAAGTCTTGGGCTTCTTGTGATGACATGCTTACTTGTGATTAGCTCCCATAATCACCCAGGCGTCCGTCTCACATCAGACCTTTCCCATTGAAAGCTCCTGTTGACTATTTTATTTTTTTGAGTTAAGGTCCATAAACAGTGTGATGAAGTTTTGTACAGCAGATTTATGAAAGATCACTGAGCTGCTTCTGTGCTCAATGATCTTCGTGCTTTCAAGTAATATTCTTTTTTCTGATCTATGGAGGTATAATCTTGCCTTTATTCCTGGGAACCCTATAATGATTTGTGTTAAATGCTATCATAGTCATGCTAGTTTACTTTATTTACATAGTGTGTGCTACTTAGCATTTTCTCTAAGATGCGAATATTTAAGGAGTTGAGAGATTTCTTTAGGGCAGCACTTTCCCATAGCCCTTACCCCTCTAGTATGCATTGTACCCCTTTATGTAGCTCTTACCTCTGGAGTTGCAAGCTATGCCATTACTCTTTTGGTATATGCCTTTTTACTTGCTTCTGTACCTATGTTGAGTGTGCTTTGATAGGGACTGGAAGATTATAGCTGTGGGGCTGATGTTATCTTGTCCACCATGACCAGTGTGCAAGAGTTATGTGTGAGATGAGGTGCTATTATTATGGCGATTACAATATGTTGCTTTATTCTCTTTTGCCTTGTAGTTCATTTGAGGTGCACAGTGTGAAGTGCTAGGGGCTTATGCAGTGGGCTGTGGACCTTTTTTCTGTTGTGTAATTGAAATGTTGTTCCTCAGCTGGATCAAAGTACTTGTATTTAGTGACATGCAGTACTTGATATCAATGTTATTTACCCCTGCTACACTGCCACTCAAAGTGTTACACAAAAGGGACTGGAATGTCACACATAAGCACTCTATATTGAAATGCCACACATAAGTGAAGCAAACCCTTGGCAGCTCTCAGGTTCTACCTCTCACAAACACTCTAATTTTAATTCAAGGAATACCAAATTTGATGTTGGCAATGTCATCTAGTGGCCAAAATGCACATTATGAAAGTAGAAAATCTGGGATTAATCCCATCTTCCCTTCTTGAGATGATGCTTTATTTTACCAAGCCTTCTTCTTTGTTCACTGTCACAGAAGGGAGCACCTTCATAAATGTGGCTGCAGGATGTCAGCTGTACAAATATTTTGCTTGTGTTTGATCTACTAGCATACAATGCACTGCCATTTGCAGCATGAATCTAGGCCACATACAAGGTATGCATCACCCCTGCCATGTCTCTTATTTCCCTAATAGCATTGTCATCAGGACAGGGCAGGAATATTTCTCGGTGCATGTTTAAAACTCTCACTTTTAATAAATACTACTCAATGCAGTGGTATCATTTGATGTGCTAAGGTGTAACACTTTTATTGTTAAAAGAAAAAGGGCCAGATGTATCAAAGGATTTTACTCAGTCTGTGTCTTTGGAAAAATGTGTTAGTACAGATGGCCCAATTGGAATTGTGACGGTATCATATCATATTCTAATGTACATGCTAAATATTTTCATGGCTCGGCTGAACCACAGGTTTTTAGAGCCAGAACCAACCTTTGGTATGGCTCTGCTTGGCATTCTCTATTCATTTGTTTGCTTGCCCACCTCGGTTACATTAAATAAATTCAACTTTGCAACATGCCACATAATTCCACACCATATAATACTACTCCTCACCATGCCACATCACACCACTCCAAGCCATCTCACATAATTTCACATAACGCCACACAAATCTGCACCACACAACATAATTACACTATACATGGTACCACTCAGCGCCACTTAATTACATTACCCCAAATTACACTCTGCTCAATACAACATAAATACACCCCACACAGATGCACTCTATGCCGCATATCAGCAATCCACATAAATGCACGCCACACATGACACATAATTTAAATAAGCATAATTTCACTCAATGTCACAAAGGTCTAGACCACACAATTCAACTCCATACCATTTCCAATATATATAACATAATGGTGGTTGCCAATAGGTAGTTATAGTTGGAACCATGTTTCCATAGGAAAAGTGTTTTTTGACTTTCCTATATCTTTGGCACTGATTGACGGATCTTCACAAAACTTTCAAAAGAAAATTTTCTGGTAATTCTTGTTGCACATTGAAAGTTTTGGGTGATGCGTCAAGCGGGGGGCCAAGAAAAAGGAGGGGCAAAAAAAGTGTGTTTCCCATGTTACTTCCCATTTGAGTTTTGAAAACTACTACTTCCTGGACAATTGGACAGAATTACACCAAGTTTGGCAGAAAGGTAGATTTTGTTGAGCAGATTGTGCTTTTTGTTACTTTGTGTAAACCCATTCAGTAGTAGTTGAGAAATTTAAGGAAATCCAAATTTGTATATCTATGGCCACGGTTATGACTTTACAAAGAATAACGAGTTCATGCAGGGAATTGTAGAGCTCTGATTCGCTGCCAACACTCAAACAATGAAGTGTTGGCCACCATTTTGAGACTTGGCTTCAGCCGAGTTTCAAAATTAAACTTTAAAAAAATGAAAGGGGACAGGGTACTTTTACCCAACCCCACTGGCCTTGGTACACAGGTCCCCCAGGGAGCACCTGCAGAGCTAAAAGGCATACTTTTTAAACAAATCATACCGAAATTCACAATTATTCATGAATTGTGTTGCAGTTTTTTTCTAAAACAAAACAAGTGTGGTCTCCTGTGTTTGTTTGTAATATTGCCTCCAGGTGGGCCAAGTCCTGGGAGCATTATGAAAAATAGGAGGGGGGCACACGGGGCCCTCTTCTTAGGGCTATATAAAAGACCTAGGGACTGCCACCTCCCCAGGGCACTGTTTATTATCTATGTATGATTGCTGTATTAAAGCCCTGATGATAGCCTCCTCCCTGGGGCAAAGTTTTTAAATTGATGTAGTGGTCCCAGAGGCTGTGGGGGGGCAGACACACCCCCTGCAGCTCAGGGACCACTAACTCCCCGGGGCACTACAAATTGTTTATGCAAAATGGCCATGGCATGCTGGGCCTATCCACGTCCCGGGGACGACCACCTCCCTGAGGCAAAGTTGTAAAAGTGATATGGGGGCCTCCAGGCCCCCCGCAGCCCCAGGGACCACAACCTCCCTAGGGCAAACTCCAGTAATGTGTGCATAGGGACCAAGATGTTGTCCAGGGGACCAGCCACTTTCCTGAGCAAATGCATTTAATTTAATGCAGGGGGTCTGTGCTGCCCCAACCCTGCAGCCATGGGTACCACCACATCCTCTGGGCTAATCATAAAATGAATGCCAGGGGGCCCATGCAGACCCCCCCCCTGCAGCCCTGGTGGCCACCACCTCTAAGGGGCACTCAATAATATGTACGTGGGAGGGTCCACCTGTGCCCTGAGGACCGCAACCTCCCCGGGGCAAAAAATCTTGAAAGAATGCAGGGTGCTCACACCCCTCCCACCCCCCTCAGCCCCGGGGATAGCCAACTCCCCAGGGCAATTTATATAATAAATCAGGGGGTCCACATGGCCCCCTGGCCCTGGGGACTGCCACCTCTCTGGGGCCGAACTAAAATATTGAAGGGAGTCCCTCTTGGGCCCGGGGGCCACCGCTTTACCAGGGTGAAATTAAGCAATGGGGGGGCCACACGGCCCCCCTCGTGGAGCCATAGATGGCCCGGGGTAGTGCCACCCCCCAGGGCTGCCTCCTGCTACCTCCTGAGGTGCCCATCCTCGAGAGGTAACTGTTTGCTTTTGCTTGGTGGAAGCTGACAGCTTCCACCAAGCAAAAGCAAACATAGCTCCCCTTTCACACAGCTCCTGCTTCCAGAAAGTGGCATTTTCATCTGTTTTCCTGCACCCAAATATGTGTGCAGGGAAACAGATGAAAAGATTGCTCTTGCAAGCAGAGAGCTGCTATTTGAAGCAGCTCCCTGCTTGACGGAGCAATGCCAGCTCACACAGGATGTGGGAAGCAGGCTAGGACCACAGGTCTTTGAGGTTCCACCTTCAGTCCTGTCAATTTCTCTCTCTCTCACTTCCATCCCATCACAGGATGGAAGAGAGAGAGAGCGAAAACGTGATTTCAAATTCATAACTGTGTGATAAAGACTGCAGGGGATAGAGTCACCTGTGGCCTAGTGGTTAAGGTCTTGGATCCCAACACCAATGTTTGAGTGTTTAAGTCTAGATGTGTCAGTGGTCATTTCCCTCCTTTAATTTCTTTTCAACTTCAAATATTTAAGGTCAATACCGAAAGGTGATCTCACTGTTTTTACTTGACAAATACATTTTATTTTTTAATTTGTTTGGAAATATCTCATTAAGTATATTATTCATGAAAGCCTAAAAAAACCTCTCTCTCCCTCTCTGTCTCCCTCTCTATATGTATATATTGTTCTCTCTCAATCTCTTTCTCTAATTGTCTCTCTCTGTCTCTCAGTCTCTCACTTTTTCTCTCCCCCTCGCTTTCTTCCATCCCGTAATGGGTGGTTATAGGGGGTTGAAAGCTGTCATTGACACAGGGTTTAGCGTTTATAGGGATTGGCCACAGGACCTGGCCACAGTCTAGGCCCTGCAGCCAACCCCTGGCACGCACGGCTGAAGGCCAATGTTTGGTGCTGGGATGGGTGGTTATAGGGGCCTGGCTGCAGGGCCACAGGCCAGGCCCTGCAGCCAACCCACACCAGGAACACTCACTAAGGTAACTATAACTGATTTCCCCAGATGTCACAGCACTCAGATCGACTTCTATAATGTCATTAAAAATATAAATTAAACATTAGCAGTCAAATTATTGAAGAAATAAATATGCATGGCGGGGGCGCGAGTTACCTTAAGGCGGGACTTATAGTTACTTGAAATTACTCTAACTATAACTGCTCAATTTCTATGATTTTGTTTGAGTAAATTCAGAACCTAACAATAACGTCCCTGTAACCTTTGTTTTTTTTATTTTAATTGAATACATTAAAGATTGAACAATTAGATATATATATGATCACTCAGTCTTCTATTTTTTTGTCTGTATCTTTCCCTTTCTCTCTCATGCTATCTAATCCTACACTATTGAACCCTTCTACATACCTGCTTCCTCCTCACTTACATTTATCCTTTAATCATGCACAGAACAACCCTTCCTCACCCTCTCACCAAATAACGGCTTTGTGCTCCACATTACCCCCCCAGCTCTTCTTCTCCATGTTCTCCTCCAGCCAATGCCCAACATTATTCCTTCTTTCCTCCAGCCCTTGCACCACACTTTCCACCACTGTGTATATCTCTCTTTTTCTCCAAAGCTTCCTGTTTCCCAGACCCTTTCTTCCCAACCAAAAAATTATGCTGAAGCAGATATGTTAATCAAAATTATTAATGAGTGTTTATGCATTTTGCATAATAATAATAAATTTTAGAGAAAATTAATGTAGAAAAAAATAATGTGCACGTTTGAAAATGTGCCCACGGAGAGTGGCTACCAAAGTTCCTGAACTATACTAAAATGACTAAAATATGTGAAAATGTTGAAAATGCGTAATAATAATGTAGTAATATGTCATATTGAGAGATATAACGTATGTTATGCATTATATTGTAGCGCTAACTTAGCTGAAGTTGTGGCCTAGTTTTTGCCAGGCCTCATGCAGAAGCTGAAAAATCATGCAATGTAGAGAAGCTGATGTGTTCAACTGACCCTGAACTACTCGTGATAATAAAATCTGCTTAGTTAGAATTTTCTTCAATGAACCGACGGGCAGGAGATGAGGAACTAGAGTACGTATCCAATTCAGTGTAAAGCAGACAAGATGTACTTTCCTAGGACCCGAACAATAGAGAGGCTGACTGGAGAAGAAGATGCAACATTTTTTATATCTGATGAGCCGGATGATGAGGACATCGTACAGTGAACCAATCGACACCCTGAGAACGGCGTAACATTAGAATTCATAGATTTGTAAAATAAAAGTTATTGGGCACAGTCATATATGGTGGCTAATTGACCAATTAGGAATTCGGAGGTAGTCTGGCCCAACTTTAATATAATGCTGTGACAGAGAAAAAAATCTTCAGAACTTATTCCGAAATTGATGCGATACTGGGGAGAAGAGATTTGAGATTCTGTCATTGGGCTTGTGCTCTTGAGAGCCTGATGGGTTGGTGATCAATTGATGACCTGAAGACGAAGACTGACTTTGTTGCTGATTCATACCGTGGATAGGTAGCTGTGACAATGTGACTGATTGACTTTTGTGGCTTTTTTTTCCAGGTACGAAGTGTGCTGTGTTACAGTTTTTCTTCTAGCTAGATGTGTTTTTTCGAAATTCATGTTCCAAACTGTTTTTGCATGAAGTCCCACATGCCAATGCTAATCTGTATTAGATAGGGTTCTGATTCTGAGACGTTGACATATACGATGGCAAATGATTGATGGACTGCTTTGCTGAACTCTGCTACTCATGTTAACATATTCTTCTTTATTGGCTTATGTTGAGGCATTAGGATGTGTGTTTTCTCAAGTTCTGATTAGATTATGCTATTGGTCGTCACTAATGAATTAATCTTGAGTGGATTGAATAAACTTTAAATTAACCTTGTTACTTAGTATTGTAACAAATAGGGAAGTAAAACTGATAAAATGTATAATTGAGTTGTGGTTATTCAAGAGATGTTGACGCTATTCACTGATGATTAATGTTTTTGTTTATTGGTTTGTGTATTGATTATTTATGGTCATCGATTACTACATAGCTAGGATACCCCAAGTGAATCAAAAAGTTAATCGACCTATACGCGCCCCCTTGTAAGTTTACTTACTAAGGACCAGTCGCGCTAGCAATAACATAGGCCATGTTCTGTCTCTTCCATATCCACCCATCCCTTCACACATCCATCCTTCTTTTGTTGACCACAATATGAGTCTCCTTGCTTCTTTTCCAGGTGTGCCCCTTCAGCGCCAGCCCCCTCACACTTTCTCAGATGTATGGCGTAGCCCTAGCTGTAGCGTCTTCCACAGCCTGGGTACCCGCCAGTGACTATGACACACTGTGTATTCCACGTCTGTATTCGTCTGCGTGTAACCTCAAACTCAACATTCTAAAGCTGCATTCACTTCACCATGCTCTAACACTTACTTCACAGTTCCGCAGAGTCCATCACGAGCCAAAAGAGTTCCGTCATTAATGACTCAAACGACACTACACTAGCCCAGAAGACACCAATGGGGATGGACACCTGAGCACTCTCACTGTTTATCAGTTAACATCTAAGTACCTGATTTGAAACCCTTTCATGTTTGCAACAACTGATAAAATGATGCCATGGACACTGGGCAATCACCTTAAATGTATAAAAGTGACAAATCTGCTCTATCTTTTGAAAGGCAGTAACCCAGCTCTCCACGGCACAGGTTTCACTGCGGCAGCGGCCCACCTCGGGGATATAAAGACTCGCCCCCCAGAAAGCAGCATCGCGTGCCCCGTGCTCGGCATGGAAAGCGCTAGCATTGGAAGGCCTGCAGCGCCTTCGCCAAGCAGTCTCACTCTGAAGCTGTTCATTACAAGAGCACTAGCACTTTGAACATAAATTACACGCTTGCTGCAGCGCGGGATCCCTTTGATGGCGCAGAACTACTGACTATTAAAACTGTTAAGGGAGGCTGCCACTTGGAGTCGTGCTTTGTACGTTTCGCTTGAAATGAAAGACATATCGCTTTCTAAACAGAATTATTAATTTCCGAGCAATAAGGAGGGCATGACACGCATGCTGGAGAAAGAATATACAGCACATCTTCTCCAGCATCCCGCCCTGCATAAAAGCCGTGAAGCAGTTATCATTTTTAAACATATGCCGAGGGGTACAAAGTAGAAAAAAACGTTAGTAGCGTCTCAAATATTCTGGCAGCAAATGGCGGCTTCTTATCTACGGGAATGTTTCTCTGGTTAGTTTTTCTCTGTTAAGTTCTCTACAAAAATCCTGATATTCTTCTCTTAATGCGAAAGACAGGTGTACGTGCCCTCTTAACCAGCCGATTTGACTTTACAGACTCGCTCCACCATGGACTTTCCCAGCGTCTGATACGGCGTCTTCGGTTGGTTCAGATGGCACAGCCGCACCTATGCTTACTGGGAAGATTCTACAACAAAAGCATAGATAATATTACCTCGGATCCCTATGCTGGCTCCCATGCAGAAAGAATTCAATGCAGTAGTCTAGCCCTTGCATTTCAGGTTTTCATAAAACGGAACCCAGGTACCTGATCTAATACTGAACTCACCGTTGCCCCAACAGAGAGCTGAGACCGACCAAAGCATGATTACAAACAATGTCAAAGTTTCAAAATGTAAGAAGTGGTCGCTCGCTCCTTCGTTATTCTTTCTCTTAAACTTTGAAAGTACCTTCCTGTCACTTTGCGCTCTACGGAGAACGAAGATTGTCTTAAAATCTTAAAAACAATTGGAAACATTGTTTTTTATATGTTCCTAATCGATCTACGTTGTGCTCCCTCCCCCCATGCCGCGCCCAGATGTCCTTATGCAAATAGTCTCGTTCATTCATTCATTCAGTGGAATTAAAGTCAGATGGGTAACTTAAGCAATGTTAAACAGCACCATGTTTCCAAACATGTTATAGTGCTTGCCCCCATTAAGATGGCTTTATTTAAAGTTTTCGAAAGCTTGCTAATATCCAGGAAAATTTGTCCTTGCCCTTTGAGGGGTACAGAGCGGAGTGGAGGAGCAGTTCTAGCTGGTTGTTGGCATTTGTGGCGACTAGGGGTTAGTGGATTGCTCCGAGCTCCATCTAGATCTTCCGACTCTGGGTGGCAAAAAAGGCAGAGAAGTCACAGTTAGTGCTGGAGTGATGGGGCAACCCGCCAGATCCCTGATCCATCAGCTATTATTCAGGCTGATCGGAGATCCATCTGGCCCCAGTGAAATATCCTGACCTGGTGTAATTTGCCAACACTGGGACTCAATTCAGCAGCAGCAGGACATTGTCTGCTCGGAGTAGCAACATGCAGGATGTGAGGGGGTTCTCTTCCAGTTTGGGCCTACAACAAAGAGACATTTAAAGAGCCTTCCGCCCTCCTTTTGTTGGAGTAGAACCCTGGCTGAAAGCTTTCTGCAGCCTAACACCTAGATGACAATGCAATGTGAAAACAAAGGCACACGGCTTATCAGTTCACAAATACTTAAGAGAAACTTAAGTACTTAAGAGATTTAGAGGCATGCTTTTGACTTTGGGCAACCCCTACATGTAAGAGGTGCCCTTGTGCAGTAAGCGTGTCAGATGTATCTGTATGTACGAGTATTTACACAAATAAAAATTGGAAGAGCACTTTCTGTTTTTTGTACTTAATATTTTATAACACTACTTGTCCCACTGTAGGACGTCAGAGCTCTTTACATCACATGCACGTTATACATTGACAATAAATCATACACCTGTGTAGTGTAAACCAAAGTAAAGGATGCTACATAAGACAAAGAGGGTTTCAAGGTGCAGGAAACTTTTTGGCAGTCAAATAACTGATTGAGAAAAATAAAATGCTTACTAACCCATGTCTTGCAGTTTACATGCAGGTCCTTGATGCTGGTTGACAGCTCACTGTGCTATATTAGAAGGACTGCAGTTTATGAACTACAAGTAATAAACTGGTCTCTGTGTCAAAGCCAGTGACCCACTTACCTATCTACATAACATATTAATCTGTCATCTGCGTGCGACATGATAGGCTCTGAAGGAGACACATTCACTCTCAATGCTACTTATGAATCACACTAAACAAAACAGATCTCTTCAGCAAATGCTTTAACCACCATAGTTACCTTACCATTATTATTATTCCCCCATTTAGATTTACTTGGCATCCAAAGCTCTCTGCACAAGTGACGTAACCCCATACGATGTTTAAAATACAGCCTTTGCAACCAATGAGGCCAGAACAAAGTTACTGTCAAATTTCTCCTTTGTGCAAATGTCTTTGTGAATGAGTTTTTAAAACAGAAAATACATTTATAAGTTGACTGCCAGGCTGGTTTTAATGACTCTGCCCCTTGAGACTCTACCCCTTTGACTCCACACCCTTTTTTTTCTCACCTTGAGCGCCAATTTAGGTGCTCCCAAAGTAAAGATTTTCCAATTCCAGCATTGGTCACAGGAAGAACACCTCGAGACTGGGTTGCACATTGGTGTGAACTGGCCTATCTCCTTGGGTAAAACAGTCCAAATGAAACCTTCCATCTTTTGGACTATGGGGGTACCTGAAACTTCAAGTGTAGGAATAACCTCACCAACGATTGCAGATATACCATTTCAACCCAAAGTACTGCAGTGAGATAACTTGGCTTTTCCAGTGGGTGGAGAAGTTTTGTCTGGGGTTTTCACCAATTATGTGCACCCCTATTTATTTATTTTTTTATTTATGGGTTTGTGTCTAATGATGTTACCACTAGAGTGCTACACATGGTGGCAATATAACTTATATAGGAGCCAGGGTATCCAATATAGGCTAAAGACGTAGGGCCTCAGTGCAAGTGTCCTCATAAACTTGGACTCAGTCGCAGTGTAGTGACAAAATCTTGATTCCGAGTACTGCTAAATTATCTCACCTCCAGGTTTATTGCAGCAGAAGGTCTTCTAGACGCAAGATGGATGATTGTTTGTGGGTTACACAGGTCAGTAATGGCGAAATTGTGAGGATGTTTGGTGCACAAACATCCTGCAGTAAAATTGACATGGGGAAGAACTACAAGGGTCAGTGATGGGTACAGATAGAGTGCAAGGATGCCTACTTTTATGGCACCTCTCGCTTGTGGAAAGGTACTAAAAGCAAATACAACACCGAGTGAAGCTGTTTAATAGATGTTCAATCACTGAAGATTGAAATGTTTGGTTAGTCTAGTCTATGCATTCCTCATAACCAATGTGAAAATAAACAGGTCTCACTAGTAATGACACAATTTTATCAGACAAAACTGCCAATTACCACCACAAGATTACAGAGCAGAGACTGGGCTAGGAGACCTAGGAGGGCAGTTCCCAAGGCTGGTGAACCTTACACAGTGACCCAAGGCAAACAGCACCCCTATGTAATTTGTTCTTCTTTGATAATCACAAAATTAAGAAATCATTCAATGTGAATAGCACAACAAACAACTGGTACAATTTTTCAGTTTCTACAAGCCCCAAGGACGACTGTTTTTGATAGGAAACTTGTTGACGCCTTCAGTAGTATGTTTTGGGGGACTCTATTATGTCTACTATAGAGCACTAGTGCCAAGCTATCTTAGTGAGGCTGCACTTCATTCATCATTCATTCATTCACTCATTCATTCCTTCAACTCACAGAAATATTCCTTCCTAGGCTTATTGGACACAGAGTCATGACAAAAGTGCCCATAAATGAAGATATGAAGAGCCTTGGTATAACTGGGGACTGGAGGGTGGGCGGGCTTTTATTGTACATTGCTATGGGGTCCTCATTTTAAATTACAGGGCTACAGTTTTTCCTAAACCTAAAGGCTGCATTAGGTGTTGCACTTGGAGAGTGTGATGATTTACTCTTGCAAACAGCCTCATATATGTAAGTCTGAACTTGTTATATAGTAGAGGATGTGTTGTTACGGTCAGAGCAGCTGGCTTTGAAAGTGGGGAACCCGGTTGGAGTCTGGCGTTGGTTTAACGTTCTGTGATTCTGGACAAATCACTTAATCTCCCCGTGCCTAGAAAGGAAAAATGAATCTGACCTTGTGTAATGCAACTGTTGCTCATGTAAAGTGCTCCAGTGTCTTTGGGCTGAGTTTGCACTATATAAAACTACAAAAATAAAGAATACAAATAAATACAGTTAGCAAAATGACTGACCTCAAAGGCTGTACTTGCACGTGTATGACACATGTTTCAAATTATAGTCTCTGTTTTGATTTTCCTTTGAAATGCATCTCATAAAATACACCCTCATGGTCGTCTTTTCCCTCGACCATAACATTTGTTTCGTGTGTGCTGACATGCACAATAGGGCTTGAGAATACAAAGCAAAATGGGGATTTTGTCAGCTTCCCTTGCACCATAATGAGCTCACTGATTCAAACCTAACCATAGCACCAGTGACCAAAGCTCTCCTTTTGTTCAAAAGAAAAAGTGACACAGAATCTGCTTAATAAAATGGGAGAGGGGTTCCATCCTGACCTTAGTTAATATTGGGAAGCTTGGAAGTTCACCAGGGCCAGACATCTTTTCAAGAATATTTTTAAAGAACTTTGAAGATATGATGATAACATAAAAACTAGAATATAAATGGGAAGATATTTCCACAACTGTTCAAAGATACCAATTTAAATTCTTTAAATCTGGCAAAGATCCATTGGAGCACAATAATTATAGACCTATTTCTCTAGTCAATGGAGACTGCAAATTTGTTGACGGACATTGGGGAAGGAATGGTACTAAGAACGACAAATGCGTTTACTTATAAGAATCAGGCAGCTTTCATCACAGAGTCATAGGCAAAATATAGGCAAATCAACATTTGTCACACAATAATTATTGGTTAATATCACAAGACACTGTGTGACCCTATGATGTCAATGCCATATTTTTCCATTTGTTATCTTCTTTTGAAATGTGGTTTGGATAAAAATAGATTGGAATAGCTCATTCATCTCATGGCCATATTGGTCCACATTTAAAGATCAATACGATCAGTTTCCTCTATTCTGGGTTGATGGCTATGTGAAGTGCTGGGGAATTAATGTTCTGCTGGATATCGAGAGGATATTAGCAATTAACTTGAAGCCATTAGAAAAACTTTCCAAAGTGGACTTTAAAAAGTGGGGACAACCGAATCTAAGACAACGGGGAAAAATAATTGCATATAAAAATGATGGCACTGCCCAGATTCCTAAATCAACTATAAGACTTGGCAATACAGCTTCCAAAGTAATAACTCATTCATTCACAGCCCTCTTGGTCCACATTTAAAGATCAATACAATCAGTTTCCTCTATTCTGGGATGATGGCTATGTGAAGTGCTGGGGAATTAATGTTCTGCAGGATATCAAGAGGATATTAGAAATTAACTTGAAGCCATTAGAAAAACTTTCCAAAGTGGACTTTAAAAAGTGGGGACAACCGAATCTAAGACAACGGGAAAAGTCATTGCATATAAAAATTATGGCACTGCCCAGATTCCTAAATGAACTATAAGACTTGGCAATACAGCTTCCAAAGAAATGAATTAAGTAAAAGGACAAGGTTGTTGATCTCTTTCCACATTGCAAGAATTGTGAGGCGAAATCAGCTGCCACATAGGTGAGTCTGACTTTCCAAATCTGAAAACCTATCATCAAGGGTTCACCGCGCAACAAGTTAAGATTGTAACAAGTCTTTCTGAATCGTAAATCTCTAACTGGATAATTTAGAAAAAGGCTAATAGCACTTATTTAAATGTTCTCTGTTCCAAAACATTTCAGAGAGGAACTGCTTAACCTCTCACAATTAACTGCGCAAAACTCAATCATAAGCTCTCAAAAAAGTAGATTATTTTGAATGTATATACAGAAGCCTCAATATGGAATAATAGCTGCCTTAAACAGCAAGCTAAGCCACTTAACTGCAAGCCATTGAGTAAAGCTAAGATGACCCTCTTCCAGGCACGTATGGCATGAAGAACTGTGTGGTCATTTTTAGAAGTAAAACAATCATATGTGTTAAATGCAAAAAATGCATGGAATAGTTAATATGTTGGTAGGGGGTCTCTCCTTTCAGTATTCACCTCCCCGCTTGACAAAGAACATCATCCTCCATCTGCCACAGATATCTACAAAAATCTTGCTTGTTATAGCCAAGGTGATTCTTTGTGAGACAAGCAAAGCCCCGAATGGGGAAACGAAACAGGCGAAAGTGTAAACTATGAGGGGTGGCTACAGTACTGTATAGCCGTAAAACAAATGGATTAATGGTCAAAGCTTGCAGCGGTGGAAAATAAATATTCTGTTTAATGTTTTGGCTGTACAAATTTCACAGGTATATAGAAAACGATTATTATATCTGTAAAAGTGGCGAAAATATTCTTACCAGTTAAAAAATACTTTTAAGTTAGATGTCTCTTCGTGGCTGCCACATCTCTCTAAAGTCGCTAAAATGGAAAATACCTATTTCAAAAGTGATAATACCTGGAGTAGCGTCTATGTAATAAAGGACGAGTTCCTGGGTTTTTTATGATGAGGTTTAATAGATAAGTTGGTCTAGGTGCAATGTTTCACATTGGGCCTCCTCTTCCTCTTTCCTTTATTCTGTACATTTAACTTACATAGTCAATAGCTTTCAATGGATTGCATGCTTTGGCTGAAATCACAATTATAACTTAGAAAATACGCTGTTTTATCATTTAAAGTACTACAAATGTATTCTGTTGGAAATTGTAAATGTCATTTGCTCTTTGAAAATCAAAATAGACTTTAAAAAAATGCCAGAATTTTGTAGTGTTTATTCTGTCAATAGGTGAAGATAAGGGCTAGCAACAGCTCCCGAGGTTTTGATTGGAAGTGGCCAGTCCATGATAACTTACGCGAAAGTTGTGTGGAGAGAAGGGGGAAAGAGTTGATATTTTCTCAGAAAATAGGCTTTCCTTTATAACCTATAACTTAGTGTTTGAAATTAGAAAAATACTATTAAGGGTACAATGATGAAAATGCATGAGTGATACTGTTACTTACGCCACCAGTTTAAAAATACATTATATTATGGGGTTAGAACACTTTTCACTAAGTAAGCTCTGTTCAGCCCCTGGTCACAAGCAGCAGAATTTTCCCTGGAGAAAACTGGGACACGTTCAAGCATCATCAAACAACATTAAAGGCAAGCAGACAACGCAATACCATTCTCAAAGCAAGTTAGAAAAATCAAGATTGACACAAAAATAATTAAACAGGATAAGGAAAGCAGATATATGTTTTTCGTTAGATTTTCAAAGTAAAACACCCCCCAAAAAGTGACAGACTATCCACTAGATTTAGAGTGCATTTATGTCAATGAGACTCTAAATCCAGTGGAAGGAACAAATGTTGACGTGCTATTACAAAGTGATAAAAAGAAATGCAGTGGACTCAAAGTTTGGGGGGATTTAGAGTATGATCGGGAGGGTACTTCATTGCAACTATGACAGAGTAGCCTTTCCACCACACCCTTGGTGGATCCATCTGATTTACCGGTGGGTGCACCTTAGGTATGTCTCTGTCACAGACATACTCCTCTGATGGCAGAACAGACAATTTTTAGTGGGCAGTTGTTGGACCTGGCCCTTTTTGCAAGTTCATCCCCAGAATTTTGGCCACCTTCCTCCTATTTTTTCTGACCTCCTGCTGTTGGCTCTAGGAATCTAAGCACTTTATCACGGCTGATAAAGTCCAGGTGTTCTCCCTTCTAAAGCTAGTATGATTGGCCTATACCTAATTGGCACATTTAATTTTCCTGTAACTCCCTTGTAAAGTGATATTCCTGTACCCAGGGCCTGTAAATTAAATGCTACTAGTGGGCCTGCAGTGCTGCTTGCACCACCCGCAAAAGTAGCCTTTCAGACCAGTCTCAGGCCTGCTAGCGCAAGGCCTGCGTGCACAGCTTACTGCCACAGGGACCTGGCATCTAAATTTACTTGCCAGGCCCAGAACTCCTCTTTTACTACATGTAAGTCACAGAGGTGCATTTGCATACTGAAAGGTCTTCCTAGGCTGAGAGAAGAGGAGGCGGGGCACACTTGCATCTGTAAAGGCTGTGCCCTGGCCTCACTCAAAGGGCTTGTTTACCCTCAACTGGAGGAGAGAGGGGGAACTCCCAGAGTTGAAACTGCTTGCAATCTCCTCTCCCCCTCTTTGTTAAACCAATGCAAAACTGGGTACAAGTACAGGGGATTTTTCTCCACAATTTCGAGACACTCTTGACTTCTGGACTTTAACATGCTTGTAACTGGACACAGAATGCTGCTGGAGGGACTCACTAGGAACCGCCTTGGACTGCTGCTGCTGTGCTGACCTGTGACCTGCTAGGTTACTTGTAGGAACTGCCAATGTCTGCATCCCCTTTGTGCTGCCCTGCTGCTGGGACCTGCCGCCCTTTGCTCCATCTTCTGTGTACCCCAGGGGTTGGGTGCTGTGGCCCCTGACCCTTGCAACTGCCTGCTGCAGCATGTGAGGTGTGCTGCTCGTGCTCTCTTTCTGTGGGGCATAGCGGCTGGTGGGCTTTCTACTTAACTTATCTAATGCCTCGAGAAGCGCTTTGTTTTACTGCCCCCTGCTCTTTGTAAGTGCGTTGGAAGCACGCTCTTGGAAGTGCCCCTGGGGCATGAAAAAGAAACCAGGAGCGTGTGCGCTCCTAGCGGTGCCCCTGGGGCAAAGCACACTCGGAGGAGCGCCCTAGGGGCACCAACAGGCATCAACTTTGGCCTGCTCACCGCTGCGGCCCGGGCGGGCTGCCCTGTGGAGCTTGCACTACATCTGGGTGGTGTCTGAGCCGGGAGGAGGCCTCATCGTAGGCCACCTCGCTCCACTGAGGTCCCCGCAGTACACAGGAGCTGCGGGCAGGACAGAAGCCTCATTGGAAGCCCCCGCACAGCCAGGCCCCTTCCTTTGGCCCCACGAAAATCGCAGGTGGGGTGGAAGCCTCATCAGTGGCCCTCTGCACCGCTTGGCCCCTTGTCTTGGTTGTGGCTCCACCCCCACTCCTGGGAGGGCCAGTCGTGGCCAGGAGGGTTACAGAAATTGTAGGCACCCGATTTTGAGCACATGCCCTAGGAGGGGCCCCTGTATAGAAGCGGAGGGGGTGCATGCTCCCCCTCCCCCCACCCATAAAACAGCCCCAGTTTGAGTGCAGAGGAGTGCAAGGGGGCCCCCATTTTTCCTCATGGCACTGGAGGTGCCTTCAAAATATAAAAACAGGTACTTTGAATGGCCACATGTTCTTTATGAATCCTCTGCGAATGGGATGCTAACCTGTTTCCTATAATTTGCCAGATATGTTCTAATGTTCCTTTTATGGACATTTTATGCTAACATATTTTCGTGATTTGCCATATGTTTCTAATGTTCCTGGTATGGGCATTTATGGTTCTTCTATGACAAGTGCCTTTCTATAGTGATGTTTTTCCTGACTACTGTTTATTTGACAGAATAATGAGTAACCTGTGTGTTATATGTGACTACTGCTGGTATCTGCAGAGTAACAGTATTGTGTAATGTTCTGACAACTGCTTGGGTAGCAGGGTATTACTGACATGCAATGTTTGGTCTAATAATTATGTTGTGTACAATACAGTTTATTTTGATATAACTTTGTGTTGTGTTTCCTTTGTGGTAGGATAGTGCGTCACATGTGTTGTGTGTGTTGTGCAAACGCTTTGCACATTGCCTCTTGGATAAGCCTGACTGCTTGTGCCAAGCTACCAAGGGAGTGGGCGGGGGTTATCTTGGGTGTGTAACTCCCTCGCCCTGACTAGTGTGGGTGGGTTCTGCCTGGCTTAGGTGCATACCCTAGCCAGCAAGAAACCCCATTTCTAAAGCAGTCAAATGGCCAGCATTCATTCTCCCTCACAGCAATGACAAATCTGGTAGTAATGGACAATGAGAACATTTAAATGAACCCCATACTATGGGAGACAACTCCCATGGTGTGAAGGTCATTAGTTATGGCATTTTCAAACCAAAATTCTGCTCTGGGAGATTGATTTTGAAAAAATAAAATTAAAAGTTGACCAGCATGTTTGATGGAGTTGTCCATCACAGCTTTAACACATTGACATCAGCCGCCGCAATGGTGGTTCCTTCCAATGTTAAGAGGTGAAATAGGACATCTCTAAAAGTGAATGATGGGTACTTCATCAGGGTAACAGAGTATTTCACTCTGCTGCCCTGACAGAGTAATACCTGTTTTCTGCACTCTAATTCAGGCTCTTAGTAGTTTTTTTCTGGAAATCAAACTCCTCCAGTTGGCACAAAAGTATGCCAAAGCCAGTGAGGGTCCCTTAAAGTCAGATACGCTGAGTCCAGGTTTCCACTGAAGTGTTCAGTTTAGCCTCCAAAAGCTGGATTTGATAATCACTGAGTTCACTTCACCACCAGGATAAATATGTTGCCTTACGCAAGTCCTAAGTCCTACTTGTTTAGAATTAGGGGGACATTTAGAGTGTCACAGAATGGTGCATTTGCCATAAAACGGCAGATGCTCTATTCCACTTAGCTCATAGTTCCAAATCCCATTTAGTGGCTAGATTTCTGACAGTGCAGCCTCAGTCGGCTCTGCCAGAGAAAAATCTGGACTGGCGGTCTGTTTGCCATTGGACTGCTGGGTGATAAGGACTTTCACCCAGCGTTATGTAGGGCTGGGTCAAAATGGTGGGACCATCACTAGCTTTACCTGCCTGGGAGCACCATGTGAGGCTGGTATTCCCACATAAGGATATTGCACATTGCCCTCCAAGCGCAGGTAGAACCATCTCTAAATGATTTGCCTATTGTTAGTTTGTTATACAAATAAAAGTCCTTCTTTAAGTTTTTGTCTTGAAGAACAAGTAAAATGACACAGACCCTGCATAATAACATGGGAGGGGGTTTCATTACAAGTAGAAAACTCCCTGTTTGATGTGCCCATTGTTAATTTGTTCTGCCAGAACCAGCTGCCTCTTTGCAGAACAGAATACTTTGCTGAGTAGGTGCAACAAACATGGAACCCGCTCAGCAAAGAAACATACCTTCAGTAAAGCCACTGCAATGCAACGACTAAATCCCATGAATCTTCCATCAGTGAAGAGGAGGCCTAAGTCTCAGCTGAACTGGTGGGCCGAAGGCTGACCACTGCACCATGTGGCCATACCAACAACCCTTAGCTAGCAATATTGCAATCTTCTTGAGGAGCTTTGGTGTCATGACCAGGTTCTCCAGAGACAAGGAAAAAAATCAAGGGGCATATTTATACTCTGTTTGCGCCAGAATTGCGTCGTTTTTTTTGACGCAATTCCGACGCAAAACTAACTCCATATTTATACTTTGGCGTTAGACGCGTCTAAAGCCAAAGTCCATGGAGTTTGCATCATTTTTTAGCGTGGACACCTACTTTGCGTTAATGATATGCAAGGTAGGCGTTCCCGTCTAAAAAATTGACTCCGAGGCATGTGCGCCGTATTTACACTCCCGGGCAAAATTCACGCCCGGGAGTGGGCGGGTCAAAAAAAATGACGTCCAGCCGCTTTTGCGCCGTTTTTTAGCGCCTGGTCAGGGCAGGCGTTAAGGGACCTGTGGGCTCAGAAGGAGCCCAGAGATGCCCTCCCATGGCCCCAGGGACACACCCTGTCACCCTTGCCCACCCCAGGAGGACGCCCAAGGCTGGAGGGACCCATCCCAGGGACATTAAGGTAAGTTCAGGTAAGTATTTTATTTATTTTTTTTGTGCCCCCCTACATGCCACTATGCCCAATGACCATGTCCAGGAGACAGAAGTCCCCTGGGCATGGCCATTGGGCAAGGGGGCATGACTCCTGTCTTTGCTAAGACAGGAGTCATTTCAATGGGGGTTGGGAGTCGGAAAAAATGGCGCAAATCGGGTTGAGGCGAAAAATTTGCCTCAGCCTGACTTGCCCCATTTTTTGGCGCCCAAGCTCCATATTCCCCTACGCCGGTGGTGCCTGGTGTACGTCATTTTTTTTCACGCACACCAGGCAGCGCCGGTGGCTAACGCCGGCTAACGTCATTGAATAAATACGGCGCCCACATGGCGCTTCAGAATAGCGTTAGCCGGCGCTAATTTTTGTGACGCAAAACTGCGTTAGCGCAGTTTTGCGTCAAAAAGTATAAATATGGCCCCAAATGTCTGAAGACACTCCTGAATCCTCCTTTCAGGGAAGCACCATAGAGACCAGATTTCCCTCCTGCCAGAGTTACCACATGTTCCATTGCAGTCTAATCCTATCTGGGCATCTGGCTTCAGCAGGCTTTTAAGCTTCAACCTTTTCTGTCCAAGGGAGTATGGGAAGCCAAACACCTGGCCTCTGGACATCATTTCCAGTCCAATGCTTCAAGTGGCAACATGAAAAATCTCAAGCTTCTACACAGAAAGGTCATGCAGGTTTTTTACTTCTTCTGATACGGTATTGCTTCCAGTAGTGTTATGATAATCTGTGTCTGGTGTCATAGTTATCCAGTGGACCAGATCTTGATTGGTGATATTCCCTGGCCTAATCTCTGCAGAACTTTTAAGAATTCATCCCTTTGCAACACTTCTTGTACTGCTTGCCTGCAACCTATACCAGAAACCCTTTCCAAGATGGCAGGAATCGGGCTCCCCTCTCCAGAGCTGCCAACTCACTTCTAGGTCCAGGCCACGGAACTTGGGAATCACTCTGTCTTCCATATCTGATAAAAAGGGCAAAGACCATTGTCGGAGCAGTCTTCTCTGATGAAATCCCTCTGACACCCACGCCAGATCAGTGGCTAATAATTTCCCTTTCTCAACCAGAGGTTGACATATTGTTTCAATGGGAGAGTGTTTTCATGCCTTTTCAAGGCTTAATCACTATCAGATGAGAAGCACTGAGTTCAATACTACAAAGCCTTCAGGAACAAAAATGACTGTGTTTAAAAGTTAGTTACATTGAAGTTATCATAAATTCACCTTCAACCTTTGAACTAGATTTTTAGAAATATTAAAAAGTAACTTTGAATCAAGTTTTTCTGTCTGAATTGTAAAATAGGCTTTTATTCACAAACAGACTGTCCTTCATAGACAAAATATAATTTTACCTACATAGTGAAAACAGCATTCTGCATGTTTTCTTTAATATTTAGCATGTCACACTTTTAAAAAATAGGCACCCAGAACTATTGGATACAAGGCATACTTACTGTTGGCCTATCACATTTATAAAAGTAGGTTTTTCTGCATGGCACAGCATGTTCCTCTGATGTTTTACTACAGTGTTTCAGACTGCAGTCACCCAGGTCACAACTGTGAACCTGGAGCCATATTTTTCCAATCAGACTTCTTATTGGTGTCATTGTACAATGCAGCCTACATGTGACATTTACCTTTCACACCACTGCTATGCATACAAAGCTAACTTACAGTGGTCTTAATGAAAAGATACAGAAGCCAATTGGGTGCAGCAAATTTTACCTCATGATATACAGAAAGAGCACATACACATTGCCACTGAGTGGTAGTGTCTCAGAAACCACAGGGACTGAAGGTCATTTGAAAAAACGTAATTTGTTTTTGTTTGAATGTTATGATGTTCTACAGTTGTTTCACTTATGGTAGCCCCACCTCTACTGTAGCCCAGGGTCTGCTAATCATTCTCCAACTACTATAGGCTTTGAGTAAATTTACATTTCCTTTCACCATTAATGCTGGGCTACACAAGTGTGTGTTACCCGACATTCGGTCAGGATAGAAGGATGAAATTGGGAAGTGTACAATATTGCCAGTAGCCATATGATAGGGTACAAGTATAGCCTGCCATGTAGTTACATGTCTGACTTAGTTATTGGTTTGTGAATGGCCCAGAATCGCACATGGAGGTGAGTGCCTGAAAGTGTTTTCCCAAGTATAATTAAAAACTCTCATTTCTTGATTTGATTTGGCTGTGAGGGATTAAGGAGGATGTTTTAATAAGTAAAGAGTCATTTATTTGATATTGATTCTCACAGTCTCTTTCTGATGCCCATGTGGATTAGGAAAAGTGTTAGATAAAGCAGCCAACAATTCATATTTTTTTTGTGTAATTTCTCTATTTCTCCTCATAGATGAAATTCTTCTGGGTAATTTACTCCTTTGTAGAATCTAGCTGTGAGTAAATCCAGAGTTTGAAACGTTTTATTAGACCTGAAAAGACACAGCACTAGCTCTACCTTTACCCTAAGGATACAATGCAAGAAAAGCAACACTATTGATTTTGATTTATTTTGTCAGACAAGTAATCCTTCCATCCTCTACATCCCTTAATTCAGCAATCTGTATCACCATGTTTCCTATCTTCAGACACTGGTGGTCATTCTGAGTTTGGCGGTAACTGAACAGCCACGCCAGCAGCAGTCTTTTGACTGCCACTCTGGCAGTGGTCTTTTGTCCGCCATGCCGGCGTCGATCTTTTGACCACCGGCAGGGTGGAGGTGCAGATTAGTAA
This sequence comes from Pleurodeles waltl, assembly GCF_031143425.1. Classification (NCBI taxonomy): domain Eukaryota; kingdom Metazoa; phylum Chordata; class Amphibia; order Caudata; family Salamandridae; genus Pleurodeles; species Pleurodeles waltl. The sequence goes on along the minus strand of NC_090442.1, from coordinate 889,361,380 downwards.
GGCGGTGACCCAATGCAACACAGACAACTCACAGCCAGCACCACCACCACCGACGAGTAGTATCCGGTGGCAGAAGCCAACTTCAGGCTGGCGGAAGCCAATGTCCCACCTGCCATATTCCGAGTCACCACACAGACAGGATATCTGGTGCGGGCTGGCTGCCATGAAAAACCTGGCAGAAACAGAAAGTATAAAAGGAGACACCCACCTCCAGGCACAGAGACGCCCCTGCGGCCGCCATGGCAGACAAACTGCTAGTCTTTCTAGTGTTGTATTTTGCCATACACCTTCAGGGCCACCGACAACGACGAAGACGACAACCGTAAGTACGCCTAGCACAGAGGGGAGGAAATGGCAGTGATACAATCCCACACATAAAACACATTCCTCGCACAGACAGCTAAGGCCACACACAGGCACACACAATATACGTCAATGGCAAGTACCCAATACACACACCAAGCCAATCTGATGCGTGGCAAACATACAGCACACCACCAGCACACCCCATAACCACACATCGACAACTAGACCACAAACACCTCAACGCAGGCATAGACAGGCATGTTGTGCGAAACCACACACACACCATGAACTCTATGTAGCAATGACACACAATCAATAGCTGTGAATACACATCCAAACAATGATACAGGTGACACAACACATATAAACAACAATCAAGGAAATCCACACATGCAGCACCATACACGCACACACACACAATACCCCATACAATCACACAAGCAAACAGTCACACACATCACAACATCCCCATGGCCTAAACCATCTACCCAGCGCATGCAACAACACCAACCCAATCCATACACAGACCTCACACACCTTTGCACATAGATGTCATACCACCATGCAGCAGGAAACCAGGACAAGCTTCTCATCTTGACAACCACAGCAATGTGGGCAGTTGTGTTAAAAAACAAATACATTAAATAAACTATATACAAAATGTGCCATTGGCAAGTCCAATGTCAAGAAAAGCAGGACACATTGTCCATGAATCACGGGCCCAACTTGACTCTTGACAGCAAATAGGCCTCCACATCATAGGGGCATCAATGGGACAGACAGGCACCTCAGGGGTGTGAGGATCGTGGGGGAGGCTTGGATGTGGAAGGGGCACGTTTCAGTTTGGGCTTAGGAGGGGTGACTTTGGCACTGGGAGGAGTGGATTTCTTGCTGGGTGGAGGAGCAGGGGAAACACCAGAGGGGGCACCCAAGGAATGGGAGGTGCAAGGGCCTAAGAGGGGCAGGGGGACACAGCATTTACGGGGAAAATGCAGTGGGAGAGGAGTAGGAAAGAGGTCAAGGGTGGCAAGGAAATCTTTCTTAGGTACACAGACGGTCACATGATTGAGGGTTGGGAGTGGAGGTAGAGAGGGTGCTCATCTGACGTGCTGGTGTGCTGTACGTGGATGCTGGTGTGTGCAATGTCAATGTGTGTGGTGGCTGAATATTGGGTGGGTGAGTGTGTGCATGTGCATTCATTGGGGGATGAGAGGGGCAGAGATGTAGTGAGAGTAAATGGGAGATGTGTGAGTGAATGTTGCGGTGGTGTGAGCAAGTGAGGTGGATGTGCTGCAGGTGGCAGAAACAGTAGTTGTGGTGAATGCGGATGTGGTGTCTGGGCTGTGTGCCTGTGAGTCTGCTGTTGTGATGATTGAGGATATGACAGGAATGGTAGCAGGACCAGTGTGTGATGATGCAGTGCTGGCAGGTGTGAGTGGAGATGTGACTGTAAGGGAGGAGGTTGTGGGGGAAGTGTCTGGTGTTATGCCTGCAGATGTGTGTTGTGTGTGTGCATGCCTGTGGGAATGTTTGTGATGCCTATGACTGTCTTTGCACACCCTGTCTGTTGTAGTTGGTGTATGCTGGTAAGTAGGTGTGCCTTGGATGGGTATAGGGAGAGGGGTTGTGGATTGGGAACAAGTAACTGGAGGGGGGACGGAAGATGAAGGGACACTGGCTGCCGTCAACGAGGAGGCCAGAGCCTGAAAAGATCTCTGTAAGCCAGAAAAGACACTGTGAATGCCTTCCAGGAACACATTGGACTGCTGCATCTGGGATGGCAGTCCCTGGATGGCATTCACAATCGTTGTCTGCCCCACAGAGATGGACCTTAGCAGGTCAATAGCCTCCTCATTGAGGGCAGCACGGCGGACTGGGGCAGGGCAGAGGTGCCTGTGGCGAAGGAGACACCCACCCTCCTGGGTGAATGGGCACGGGCAACTGGGTGGGGTGCTACAGGGAGGAAGGTGCTGGTAAGGAGGTTGGCGGACAAGGATGGTGCTGGGATGGTCCCAGATGGCTTAGCCACCACCAGGGAGCTGCCACCGGAGGAAGAATCTGAATCAGATGTGTTGGTAGCTCCAGTCTCCCCGTGGTGCTCCCCTTGCCTTCCGTTCTACTTGTCCCCTTGGCTTCACTGGTGTCCGCCTCCTTGGACATGTGGGCTGCTGCATCCCCACTCGCCAGTGCCCTTCCTCCTTTGCCGGATGATACTAATGCACACATAGACAGAGGTGGGGAGAGAGAGGGAGGGTGGAAGGAACAGAAAGGGAGGAAATTATGTTAACCCACACATCCACATCACATACAAACAATACAGATTACAGCCACTGCCGGGGAAACAAGAGACCATTCAGCAATCATATACTACTGGGTCATACAAGCGATACCCAAACTCACATCATCCCTGCAGCCTAAACACCTGAATGAAGACCACTACATGGCTATCAACTGCATAAATGACCTATCCAATGAACCAGTCCAGGACCATGCCCATCCACATGTCATCCATTACGGGATGATACAAATCTGAGCACAGAGGGACTGGGAACACTAACTGATAGGAATGTGTGGAGTACATGTGCTCCAGAGGTCCATTGATGTAGCAAGTTAAACAATTGCGATGTTCATGTAACATGCTTGTCATTACACATATACAGTGCCTAAACGACCACCTTGTACTACAACAGTACACGCAGAGTTGGAGGATGCAGCCAGTGACATCATTGCATACATGAGCGTTGCATACCTACAGGTGAACGTGTGTCACAGTGCCACCACTTCTCCTGCATGGCTCAACATAGCTAACGTCACACACTCCTACATGATGGGTGTGACAACCAGGACTGTACATTCCCTAAATTCCTAATCCAGTGAGTGCCACAGTACACAACCATGCAGTAGTCACCTGGCAGTCAACACTTACCCCTTGTGGCTGCTGTGCTTTCTTCAAGCGCCCATTCAACCAAGGGTGCGCCACTGCCAGTATGCGGGCCATTAGCGGGGTCAGGGTCTGACGTGTACCCCTTCCACGTTGGGAGACCATCCCCAGCTGGGCGTCCACGGTCTTCCGGGCCCAGCGACTCAGGTCCTCCCACGCTTCCTGCAGTGGGTGCACCGCAGGCTATGGACCCCCAGGGTCCACACTTCCTTGGCAATGGCTTTCCATAACCTTTGTTTCTGGTGGTTGCTGACCTGCATCGGAAACATTCAGAAAAAGAGAGACATGATGTTAATTACAACAATACAGCAGTAACCTTTGGCGACCTACATCAAACAGGGACCATGCACACTGACAATATTCCACACATGTCCTGTGCATGCTAAACATCTGATCAGTCATGACATGTCAATGTGCAAACACATACATCGTCAAACACCACCTGACATGTGGGCTAAAGGATGTTGAACTGACATGTTGTCCTGGAGCACCGTACAACCACCCACACAGGGGTAGGACCCCTTGCACCAGTTTCTCCAGTTCCCCCATAGTGAAGGCTCGGGCCTTTGTTGCTCCAAGTGACAGGACACAGCAGCACACAAAGTGGAGGTCTGTCTTGCCTGAAAGCCAGGCGTCAAGTGAGCTGGCCCATACAAAATGGCGGTTATGACTGCAGCGGTCATGACCGTCACCTCCGGCGGTGATCGTCATTGGTCCCAGTCTCCCGTAGATGGCAATGTAAACCAATGGGGAGTTACACAGCGGTTCAGACCTCCTTCCACCATGACGACTTCCGCCGTTAGGACAAGGTCACTTACGGCTGTACAATGCATGCCGGACAGGCAGATGCCATATTAGTCTGTGACATTACTGTCCTGGGTGCACACTGCGTAATTACCCGCATGTCCTCACTAATAGATGCATCAGGTCACACATTGTGGATAATGACACACATAGTGAGTGTCTGGTGGCATCACCCCATTTGTCACTTCAGTTGTCAGTATATATGATAAGTATAGTGGAACAAATGGAAGGTGTACGTGTACGTGTCCTGTATACGTCCATTGCCACAGGGCTCATATGCCATCGTCTGGTTAGCAATGGAGTGTGGTGTAATGTGTCTTCCCGCAACATGACAGCCAACTTGCATTAATTACACATCGTGGCTGTTGTATCTCATATTTGGTGCCCTACATTGTGAGTGGCTCTCAGATTGTTGTTTGCGTCCCCGCACAGATTGCACCACAATGGAGTAATGTGGAATACACCAGTTTACCGGCCACTCGTGGATCTTGATACCATGACCATCATGACCTATCGACTGAACCGTTTGTGCATCAGGGAATTGGTCACCCAGATGAAGCCAGACCTCCTGCCGGGTTTGAGAAATCCCCATGCCATTCTTCCAACAGTCCAGGTGTTGTCAGTCCTGCATTTTCTGGCCAGTGGCTCTTTTCAGGTTACAGTGGGACTCGCTGCAGGGTTTTCACAGCCCCAGTTCAGTAAGGTGTTGCAGGGTGTGCTGGATGCCCTACTCAAGCATGTGCACAGGTACATTAGGTTCCCACAACGTCCTGAATTGCCCACTGTAAAAGCAGTCTTTTACAACATAGGAAATGCCCCACATGTAACTGGGGCCATTGATGGGACTCACATTGCCTTGGTACCTCCGAGGGACAATGAACAGGTCTACAGAAACAGGAAGAGTATTCGCTCAATGTACAAGTGGTGTGTCTTGCAGACAGCTACATAACACAAGTGAACGCAAAATTCCCAGGATCAGTACATGATTCCTACGTCCTGAGGAACAGCAGTGCCCCAGCAATGATGTCACAGCTACAGGGAGAAAGGACCTGGCTAATAGGTGTGTATACTCCCCCCATGTCAGACGTTTGTACCCCTGATAACAGAGTCAGCACTCTGCCTAGCATTGTTACCTATGTTCATGTTCCCTTTTCCACACAGGTGACTCCGGATAACCCAGCCTGCCCTGGCTCTTGACACCTTTGAGACACCCAACTACAGGAGGGGAGAACAGGTATAATGAGGCACATGGCCGGAGGAGGCGAGTGATTGAGCGGACTTTCGGTCTCTTGAAAGCTAGATTTCATGTGACTTCATGTGTCTGGTGGTGCCCTAGTGTACCGACAAGGGAAAGTCTGCAAGAGCATTGTTGCATGCTGCATGCTCCATAATCTGGTCCTCAGAAGGCACATCCCACTGTTGGAGGAGGGGGACATTGATGCTGGAGCAGTGTTTGTGGCCGGTGACTCTGATGCTGAGGGGGAGGCAAATGAGGATGAGGCACATGACAACAGGACTGACCTGATTCGTCACTACTGTGGATGTATGTATTGTTTACATGCTTTACAACGTTGTGTATGATTCCATTTTATATTCCCTCTTCAGGTTGCATCTCTGTCTGTAAGCTGATTTCTGTATTGTCTTTTGCCATGGTTGACACTGGAAATCATTACAATTTGGATTTACTTACACACCTGCCTGGGTGTCCCACTACATCTGTCACTTCAACATTGTTGTGGTGCTGACATTTATTTGCTGCTTGGAAACAGGATTGCCACTACATACAATGAAGAGATGTGCACCATGACTTTGTGAATTTGTGTTTCTTAGGTGTATGACATCACAGTCCAGAGGAGTGGGGTACTCATGTGAGTGCTGATTAGAGTGGGTGGTACAGCGGTTTGTCTCACAGGTCCTGTATCCATTTGCTCGGTATGCTAAGTACTTGGTATTGGACAGCCAACAGGGTGTAACAGTGGCACACAAGGGTGACAGTTCAGAAGAAGGATCACTTCCTGGTGGGGGTATTGGTCTTGGCCTGAGGTCCTGCAGGATGTCTGTATGGGTGGCCTCTTTTTCAGGGGGTCCCTCAGTTGCAGGGATAGGGGTGCGGGTGGCCGGTGGGCCCTCCTACTGTGCCGCAATTCCAGTAGCAGGTGCTAATGTTGTTGCCAGTGGTGTTGTCTGACTACTGGATGTGGCCAGCTGTTGGGTTGAGGATATCCGCAGGATGTTTTTCAGTTCCTTGAACTCCCCTAACATGGAGACCATGGTGGCATTGAGTGCCTGCCACTGCTGCATGGCTCCTGGTGCTATTCCCCCTGCAGCCTTTGCGTGTCCTGCAAGGTGGTGAGTATCTGGCCCATCTTGTCCTGGGTTTGTTGGTAGGCTCCCAGGACTCTGAAGACGGCCTCCTGGCCAGTTGTGTCCTGTACCAGCCTCGTCCCTTGGCCCACGATTGCCCTCCCAGTGGCCCTTGCCCCCTGTGCCCTTGGTGCAGTGTGCCCCCTCCCACTGACACCAGGACCGTCACTGTCTTGGGTTTGCACCGTTAACTCCTGCCCTGTCCTGTGGGACACACTGTTGTTTAATGTGACCTTGGGACACAGGGTGGACTCTGCTGTACATTAGCTGCCACAGGGGAGGTGGTTTCAGTTGTGGGGAGGGTGATGCTGGTGGACTGACCACTCATGCCTGATGGGCCAGGTTTGTCGTCCATATCTATACTTCCAGGGGAGTCCTCCCCTATTGGACCTGCTTCCAGGCCTGGGCTCTCTGTCACTGGGCTCCTATGCTGTGTGTCAGTATTTGGGAGACCTGTGTAATGAGATATATTGTGTCAGATCATGGTATTGCAGCAGTGACACACATGGTTGTATGCCATCATTAACTGGGTTTGCAGGGCAGTAATGGCATTGACAGTTAGCAGTCCACTGCTTGTGTTCCCATCGATGGAATGTTACAAAGGGCCTATTTTGGAGGATAGTTCATGCTTGCCTTAATACTGTCATTGCCATGTACTGATGTGCACTCCTCATACTTATTGGTGATGGGAAATAACATGGTTTAAGGTGCAATTGCAGTGATGTGGGTGTAGCAGTCATGCGAGGGTTGGGAGTGCTGCATTGTGGTAAATGTGGTACTTGCTGCACTGTGAGGTATCCATGCACTAGGTGGGCCTGTGTGGGAATGGTGTCAGTAGGGTGCTGTGGCATGCAAGGGTGGGTATTGGGTCCATGGTGGGTTTGTGCACGTTAGGGTTGTGTGAGGGTGTGAGAGGGTGGTGGGGGTACATGCTGTGCACGAGGAAATATTGGCCGGGGAGTACAGTGTCCAGTCCAGTAGGTATTCCCGTCAGACCTTCTGGATTTAGAAAGGCCAAGACCTGCTCCTTCCACGGTGACATTTCTGGGGTGTCTGGTGGGGGCCCACCACCTGTCCTCATAACGGTGATTTGGTGCCTGGAAGCCATGGCACGTACCTTCCCCCTAAGGCTGTTCCACCTCTTCCTAATATCCTCCCTTTTGCGTGGATGGTTCCCCGCTGCATTTACCCTGATGACTATCCACTGCCGTAGGTCGTTGTTCCGGGCAATGGATGTATGCTGGACCTGTGCTCCAAACAGTTGCGGCTCCACTCTGATGATTACGTCAACCATTACCCTGAGCGCCTATTTTGTGAATCGTGGGTTTTTTGGTGGTGCCATGGTGGTTGTGTTGTGGGTGGGGGTGTTTGTTGTGTAGGGATTCTGGGTGTGCTGTTTGTTGATGTGAGTTTGTGTAGAGGTATGTGTGCTCTGTGGTGTTTGTGTGCAGTGCTGTGTTGTGTGATGCGTCTTCAGTGTGATGGTGCCTGTGGTATCTAGGTGCAGTGCCTCCTTTCAGTGTGCTCTTGCCTCGCTCTGTCAGAGTTTCTGGTTGCAAAGGGTTCTGGGTATGTGTGGGGGGCGTTTGTAGTGCTGTGGACATGTGTGTGTATGTGTCTCAGATGTTGGGCAATGGTATTGTCCAATGTGGTGAAGTGTTCTGGTGATGGTGCCTTTTCTCCACGCAGTGATTCTGACTGCCAATGGATTGCCGCCGTATTGGGTCCGTGGTGCCGATTTGTGAATCTTTATTTGGCAGGTGGGATATTCTCAGTGTGGCGGTGCTGGTGGTGCAGCCGCCTCCTTCACGCCGTTGTTTTGGCCGACGGTGTCGTTTTTGGGTGTATTGTGGGCAGTGTTGTGTGGGTGACTCACAATATGGCAGTCTCCACTCTGCCATCACTGGCAGTCTTTCTGCTGCCGCTTGTACGGCGGTCTTCGGTGATGACCACCAAACTTGGAATAACCACCTCAATCTTTTTGTAGCTATTAACTAGTTTCAACATCTGCCCTTTAGGCTCTGTACTGCATGTATAGTGTCTGAATGTGTTTACCAAATGCACTGCATTTATGACACTCGTAATTGTCAATTATATCTAATTTTTCATGTTTGAAACTATGACCCTTTCCATGCCATCAAAAAGAGGTAGTGACCCTTAAACTATATTATTTGTTTTTCAGTTTGTCAGTTTTTCAGTTTCCCCAAAAAAATATTTTGTTTGGATATGTGAATTCTTCGAGAATTCTAAATGCAGATGCTAAAAAGTTATGTCAAGTAGTTTTTAGGTCAAAGTCCACAAGAGAATACAGCTGTCTGGTTTGCAAAGACTTCTTGGGGACATTCTGAAAGACTGTCTGGGAATGCGTTCTGCTCAATGTTTACCATTGGATGTGTGGTTTGGAACTTACATTTGCCTGCTTTTTATTTTCTGGTATATTTGTTTTAGGCTGACCTGCGTGTCTTTGTCCCTTCCATGGAGCATAGCCTTTTAAGGTATTCTTCCACAGTGCTCACTTTCTGTAAACAGGCCTTTAAATTTTGTTCTTGTCACATTTGCTCTGCATTCAGTCAGAGGTCAGTCAGGCTCTCTCTTCAGAGGGAACTTGGTGTTTACTTTTCTTTCTCTGACTTCATAGTGAGAGGATTTATGTGACAATCTGGGGGTGTGAAAGGAAAGAATATTTTCTAGCACACAACAAAATGTAGATGTCTGTAAATAAACTGTGCAAATATTTCAGAATGGATCAGAATTAGGAAAGGACAAATTAAGCATATCTAATTATATCCGTTGTACTTCTGAAGTGTGGTGGAATACATTTTTATGATGCCATTTCCACACATTTTTATTTGTATGCGGTATAATTCTATCAGTAAAACTTTATGTCTGTGCAAATGTAATGGTACCACAGCAAGCATACTCCACTCTATGCCACTCCACTCTAGAGCATTCTACTCCACTCTAAGCCACTGTACCCCCCTGGACCTATGACACTTTACATCAGTCCATACCCTTCTCAGCCACTCCACTCAACTCCACTCTAAGCCACTCTACTCTATGGCTCTCTACTCCGCTCTATGCCACTCGACTCTACGCAACTCCACTCTACTCCACTCCTCTCTACTTCATGCCACTCAATAAAATGCCAATCTGTGACACTCTACACCAGACCACTCCACTCTATTCCATTCTACTCTACTCCACTCGGCGCTGCTCTACTCAACGCTATTCTACTCCCCTTTGCTCTACTGTACCCCACTCCACTGTACACTACTGCACTCTACATCACTCCATGGTACTCCACTCTATGAAACTGTACTCCGTTCCACTCTACTCTGCTCCACTCTGCGTCACTCCACTGTATGCCAATCTACAACATTCCACTCTATGACACTTCACTCTTCTCCTCTTTACGTCACCCCATGACACTCTACACCACACCACTCTATGCTATTCTATAACACTCCACTTTATGACATTCTCTGCCACTCCACTCCACTCCATATTATGCAACTTTACTCTGGCACTTTGTACCACTCTATGCTACACCACTGCACTCTACTCCATTCTATGACACTTTACTCCACTCTACACCCGCCACTCTGTTACTTCACTCTATGACACTCTACTCTGCTCTCCTCTGCTCCACCCCATGCAACTCTATGCCACTCCACTCTGAGACTCCACTCTACAACACTCCACTCTAGGCCACTCCATGCCACCTAACTCTAAGCCACTCTGCTCCACCCTCCGCTGCTCTACTGCACTTTACTCCACTCTATGACACTCTACTCCATTCTAAAACACTCTACTCCAATCAATGCTATTCCACTCTACAACACTGTACTCCACGACACTCAACTCCACTCCATGCAGCTCACTCTACTCTATGCCACTAACTGCTACTTTACTCCACCCTACACCACTCCATTCCACTCTTCTCCACTCTACTGTACAGTCTGTCCATTAAATGCCCCCCAATCTATGCTACTTCACTCTACACCACTCTATTCCATGACATTCCACTCTAATCCACAACACTCGACTCTACTCCCTGACACTCAACTCCACTCTATGACACTCCACTACGCCACAACACTCCATGCCATTTTATGCCACTCCACTCAACTCCACTCTACGACATTCTTCTCTATGCCACTAACTTTCAGCTATGCTGAAGAACAGCCATGCTGTTGAACAACATGGCTAAAACACATTCGCATAGCCAATAGCTCTTGCGTAAGTGAGACCTGTTGACTTTGCCAATCAATGCTTGTCATTGAATAGTATTACCCCTTGGTTTCCAGGTTCCATTGCTTTTTTTCCTTTCCAAATTAATGGCTTAAAGCTTGTCCGGAAATATTTTCTGAACAATATGGTTCTGTCTTGAATTTAAAAGTTTGAAGATTGGAACTGTTAATGTATTAACAGAAAGGGTACCTGTTGTGAACAGTACAAAGGAAACGTCTCTGTGTGAGGCTTTTAAATAATTCAGTGGTAACTGAGATAGCCTTTTCAATATTAGTTCAAGGAGAACAAACCACATACTTTACCTGGAGGACATGAAATATTTAACTAAAACAGTGGTAGGGCAAAGAGTTATTCTCAAAGATTTCTCCTGTCATCAGATTGTAATACCTGGTTACTGCCTAAGGCTATGCTGTTAGAGATTTCCACCAAAGTAAACATCACTAGTGTGTATCTGTGATTACCACATTTCGAGTTGCACTGCAAGGGTGCCCAATTCGATAGCTCTTACCCACAGATAGGCTTATTCTTAGCAGCATTTGACAGGATCATAAAGAAACCTTTGCTCATCTTGAAAGAGTCTAGTGCTTATAGGACCTACTCTTCTTTTTACTCTTTACTTGCACTAACATTGTCTCTTGCTTTAGCTCACCAACTTAAACATGCAGACACATCTTCTGAATGTCAGACCTAAACATTCACACAGTAGCAGCAGACACCATCCACAGGGAGGTCTTCATAATTCTGCCACCAAGGTCTACGCTTGTGTCTTATAGAACAAACTTTCATTCAATTACTCCTTAATTTGATCAGGGCCTTATAACTGCATTTGTTATTTCCTCATTCTACAAGTAGTAGGATAAATTTTAAGGGAACCCCTGGGATATGTTCTGAACAACGAACTGCAAAGCAAACATTTTAGATCTGGGATGGGTCATGATCAGAAACAGATTTGAATGGAGAAATCTATCCCAGGTCTCCTACTTAAGCTATTAACATCTGATACTGGCCAGGCAAGATGCCAAAACCTTGAGAGCTCGAATCTCAGTACACATCAATACTTCAGTTGGCATCACAAGGTGGTAAATAGCATTTGGTGATTAGGTATTTCTAAGTGATGTTTTTTATGTAGCAGGGCAGTGGGTGCTTATTCATAAAAGGGCGGAGCTCCTACCCCACAAACATTGCTGTTCCATCTCTTGTTTAGGGCCATATGTACAAAGGTAAGTTTTTGCGACTACCAAAGAACACATTTTTGTGATTCACTATGTGGAATCATAAAGACCCATAGACAAATGTGTGTTTTACACATTTTGTGAGTCCCAGTTGGTCACAAAAAGACCTACCTCATGAATACTTATGAGGTAGGTCTTGATTTCCAACCCATTTGTAGTCGTAGAAAACACAAGAATGGTGGCCTGCTGGGTTCTGCAGACCATCATGTCTGTGATTGCTTTTCAATAAAGAAATCTTTTTGTTTTTAAAATTCAGCCCATTAGCATTAAAGGATAACAGGATGTATTTCAAAAAGAAAAAAGTTTTCTTCTAATTTTTTTGGAGGAGGCTGTGGTCCATGGTTGCCTACTTGAATAGGTGGTAAAATGCGAATGTTTTGTGACCACATTTGGTCGCAAAACATACTTACAAACTACTGCGATTTGTTTTCTGGATGGGACACCCTAAACACGCCCCCTTGTAATATCCAATCGCAAACCCAATTTAATTCAGTAATATCGTACATTTCAAAATGCCTTTTTGTGTTTGCAAATGGGTCAGTTCTTCGAATCAGCCCATTTGCAGACACAAAAACACTTTGTACATGTGCCCCCTAGAGTCAAAACTGATAGGTTTCTAACACTGGACACTAGATGTGTGTTGGACCTTTTACAGAGTCGTTCCCCAGACTTTTTGCCCTTTGCCTCCTTATTTTTCTGAACTTTGTTGGCTGACGTTTTGACTCTGAGCCCTTTTTCACTGCTAACCAGTGCTAAAGTGCATGTGCTCTCTCCTGTAAAATTGGTATGATTGGCTTATACCTAATTGGCATATTTAAGTTACCTATAAGTACCTTGTAAAGTGGTATCCCTATACTCAGGGCCTGTAAATTAAATGCTACTGCAGCGCTGCTTGCGCCACCCACTGAAGTAACCTGTCAAACCTATCTCAGGCCTGCTAGCACAGGGCCTGTGTGCGCAGTTTTCTGCCACAGGGACCTGGCATCTAAATTTACTTGCCAGGCCCAGAACTCCCCTTTTACTACATGTAAGTCACCTCCAAGGTACGCCCTAGCTAGCCCTATGGGCAGGGTGCCATGTATGTAGAAGGCAGTACGTGTGCCATGTTGCGTGGCCTGTCCTGGTAGTGACAAGCAGCCTAACTTGGTGTCTCACTACTGTGAGTGCTGCCCTCTCATAGGATTGCATTGGAAATGCCCTGCCTTATGTGTAAGGGGTATTGTCTGATTTATGAGGGGTAGCGTAGGCATGTTTGTTATGGTTGTGATAATGATGAGAAATGCTGCTTACTGGTGTTGGTGTATTTTTTATTACTATCACAGAAATGCCACTTCTAGAAAGCGCGCATTTATCTGTGCTTATGACTTTGGGGTTTTGCAGCTTTCAGGCTGGGCAGACTGACAGTTGGGGCTTTGTGCACACTTTTCAGACAGCCTGAACACAGGGAGGGTGGAGGTGTCACAGTGGTGAATCTACATATTATAAAGCTTTTCTGGGCTGAGAGAAGGGAGAGGCAGGGCACACCTGCATTTGTAAAGGCTGTGCCTGGCCTCGCACAATAGGGTGGTTTACCCCCCACTGATGTTTGGAGCATGTGCTGGAGGAGAGAAAGGGCACTCCCAGAACCAGTTGTAACTAGTTGGAACCCCCTCTCCTCCCCATTGTAAAACACACTGAAAACTTAGTATAAGTACAGGGGAATTTTCCCCACATTTTAGACATCATTTGACATCACTTTGGACATGCTGGGAACTCCAGGAACCTTACCTAGAGCTGGACAGGACACTGTTGAAAGGACTCACTAGGACCACCTTGGACTGCTGCTGCTGTTCTGACCTGTGACCTGCCTGGTCACCAGGAGGAACTGCCACTGCTTGCACCTCCTTGTTGTGCTGACCTGCTGCTGGGTTCTCCAGCCCTGCGCCCCCCTACTTCACCTGTTGTCTCCAGATGCAGGGTGCTGTGGCCCCGGACCTCTGAAAACTCTCCTCAGCACGAGGAGTGCTGCCTCGGCGGAGTAGCGCCTTGGGAGCACTCTTTTGTGCCTGTGAAGCACTTTTTCTAAAGCGCGTTTTCTGCCTGAAGCAAATTACCGCAGCAGCCGAGCAGAAGTATCGTGCATGAGCGCTTTTTAAAGCGCACCTCGTTCTGCCAAGGAAAGCGCGCTTTGAGGTTCCCAAAAATCACAGCTGCAGCCTGGGAGTACCGGAATGTCCCTTGCGCTCTTCCCAGCGCATCTCATCTTGACAACCACAGCAATGTGGGCAGTTGTGTTAAAAAAAACAAATACATTAAATAAACTATATACAAAATGTGCCATTGGCAAGTCCAATGTCAAGAAAAGCAGGACACATTGTCCATGAATCACGGGCCCAACTTGACTCTTGACAGCAAATAGGCCTCCACATCATAGGGGCATCAATGGGACAGACAGGCACCTCAGGGGTGTGAGGATCGTGGGGGAGGCTTGGATGTGGAAGGGGCACGTTTAAGTTTGGGCTTAGGAGGGGTGACTTTGGCACTGGGAGGGGTGGATTTCTTGCTGGGTGGAGGAGCAGGGGAAACACCAGAGGGGGCACCCAAGGAATGGGAGGTGCAAGGGCCTAAGAGGGGCAGGGGGACACAGCATTTACGGGGAAAATGCAGTGGGAGAGGAGTAGGAAAGAGGTCAAGGGTGGCAAGGAAAACTTTCTTAGGTACACAGACGGTCACATGATTGAGGGTTGGGAGTGGAGGTAGAGAGGGTGCTCATCTGACGTGCTGGTGTGCTGTACGTGGATGCTGGTGTGTGCAATGTCAATGTGTGTGGTGGCTGAATATTGGGTGGGTGAGTGTGTGCATGTGCATTCATTGGGGGATGAGAGGGGCAGAGATGTAGTGAGAGTAAATGGGAGATGTGTGAGTGAATGTTGCGGTGGTGTGAGCAAGTGAGGTGGATGTGCTGCAGGTGGCAGAAACAGTAGTTGTGGTGAATGCGGATGTGGTGTCTGGGCTGTGTGCCTGTGAGTCTGCTGTTGTGATGATTGAGGATATGACAGGAATGGTAGCAGGACCAGTGTGTGATGATGCAGTGCTGGCAGGTGTGAGTGGAGATGTGACTGTAAGGGAGGAGGTTGTGGGGGAAGTGTCTGGTGTTATGCCTGCAGATGTGTGTTGTGTGTGTGCATGCCTGTGGGAATGTTTGTGATGCCTATGACTGTCTTTGCACACCCTGTCTGTTGTAGTTGGTGTATGCTGGTAAGTAGGTGTGCCTTGGATGGGTATAGGGAGAGGGGTTGTGGATTGGGAACAAGTAACTGGAGGGGGGACGGAAGATGAAGGGACACTGGCTGCCGTCAACGAGGAGGCCAGAGCCTGAAAAGATCTCTGTAAGCCAGAAAAGACACTGTGAATGCCTTCCAGGAACACATTGGACTGCTGCATCTGGGATGCCAGTCCCTGGATGGCATTCACAATCGTTGTCTGCCCCACAGAGATGGACCTTAGCAGGTCAATAGCCTCCTCATTGAGGGCAGCACGGCGGACTGGGGCAGGGCAGAGGTGCCTGTGGCGAAGGAGACACCCACCCTCCTGGGTGAATGGGCACGGGAAACTGGGTGGGGTGCTACAGGGAGGAAGGTGCTGGTAAGGAGGTTGGCGGACAAGGATGGTGCTGGGATGGTCCCAGATGGCTTAGCCACCACCAGGGAGCTGCCACCGGAGGAAGAATCTGAATCAGATGTGTTGGTAGCTCCAGTCTCCCCCGTGGTGCTCCCCTTGCCTTCCGTTCTACTTGTCCCCTTGGCTTCACTGGTGTCCGCCTCCTTGGACATGTGGGCTGCTGCATCCCCACTCGCCAGTGCCCTTCCTCCTTTGCCGGATGATACTAATGCACACATAGACAGAGGTGGGGAGAGAGAGGGAGGGTGGAAGGAACAGAAAGGGAGGAAATTATGTTAACCCACACATCCACATCACATACAAACAATACAGATTACAGCCACTGCCGGGGAAACAAGAGACCATTCAGCAATCATATAATACTGGGTCATACAAGCGATACCCAAACTCACATCATCCCTGCAGCCTAAACACCTGAATGAAGACCACTACATGGCTATCAACTGCATAAATGACCTATCCAATGAACCAGTCCAGGACCATGCCCATCCACATGTCATCCATTACGGGATGATACAAATCTGAGCACAGAGGGACTGGGAACACTAACTGATAGGAATGTGTGGAGTACATGTGCTCCAGAGGTCCATTGATGTAGCAAGTTAAACAATTGCGATGTTCATGTAACATGCTTGTCATTACACATATACAGTGCCTAAACGACCACCTTGTACTACAACAGTACACGCAGAGTTGGAGGATGCAGCCAGTGACATCATTGCATACATGAGCGTTGCATACCTACAGGTGAACGTGTGTCACAGTGCCACCACTTCTCCTGCATGGCTCAACATAGCTAACGTCACACACTCCTACATGATGGGTGTGACAACCAGGACTGTACATTCCCTAAATTCCTAATCCAGTGAGTGCCACAGTACACAACCATGCAGTAGTCACCTGGCAGTCAACACTTACCCCTTGTGGCTGCTGTGCTTTCTTCAAGCGCCCATTCAACCAAGGGTGCGCCACTGCCAGTATGCGGGCCATTAGCGGGGTCAGGGTCTGACGTGTACCCCTTCCACGTTGGGAGACCATCCCCAGCTGGGCGTCCACGGTCTTCCGGGCCCAGCGACTCAGGTCCTCCCACGCTTCCTGCAGTGGGTGCACCGCAGGCTATGGACCCCCAGGGTCCACACTTCCTTGGCAATGGCTTTCCATAACCTTTGTTTCTGGTGGTTGCTGACCTGCATCGGAAACATTCAGAAAAAGAGAGACATGATGTTAATTACAACAATACAGCAGTAACCTTTGGCGACCTACATCAAACAGGGACCATGCACACTGACAATATTCCACACATGTCCTGTGCATGCTAAACATCTGATCAGTCATGACATGTCAATGTGCAAAACATACATCGTCAAACACCACCTGACATGTGGGCTAAAGGATGTTGAACTGACCTGTTGTCCTGGAGCACCGTACAACCACCCACACAGGGGTAGGACCCCTTGCACCAGTTTCTCCAGTTCCCCCATAGTGAAGGCTCGGGCCTTTGTTGCTCCAAGTGACAGGACACAGCAGCACACAAAGTGGAGGTCTGTCTTGCCTGAAAGCCAGGCGTCAAGTGAGCTGGCCCATACAAAATGGCGGTTATGACTGCAGCGGTCATGACCGTCACCTCCGGCGGTGATCGTCTTTGGTCCCAGTTTCCCGTAGATGGCAATGTAAACCAATGGGGAGTTACACGGCGGTTCAGACCTCCTTCCACCATGACGACTTCCGCCGTTAGGACAAGGTCACTTACGGCTGTACAATGCATGCCGGACAGGCAGATGCCATATTAGTCTGTGACATTACTGTCCTGGGTGCACACTGCGTAATTACCCGCATGTCCTCACTAATAGATGCATCAGGTCACACATTGTGGATAATGACACACATAGTGAGTGTCTGGTGGCATCACCCCATTTGTCACTTCAGTTGTCAGTATATATGATAAGTATAGTGGAACAAATGGAAGGTGTACGTGTACGTGTCCTGTATACGTCCATTGCCACAGGGCTCATATGCCATCGTCTGGTTAGCAATGGAGTGTGGTGTAATGTGTCTTCCCGCAACATGACAGCCAACTTGCATTAATTACACATCGTGGCTGTTGTATCTCATATTTGGTGCCCTACATTGTGAGTGGCTCTCAGATTGTTGTTTGCGTCCCCGCACAGATTGCACCACAATGGAGTAATGTGGAATACACCAGTTTACCGGCCACTCGTGGATCTTGATACCATGACCATCATGACCTATCGACTGAACCGTTTGTGCATCAGGGAATTGGTCACCCAGATGAAGCCAGACCTCCTGCCGGGTTTGAGAAATCCCCATGCCATTCTTCCAACAGTCCAGGTGTTGTCAGTCCTGCATTTTCTGGCCAGTGGCTCTTTTCAGGTTACAGTGGGACTCGCTGCAGGGTTTTCACAGCCCCAGTTCAGTAAGGTGTTGCAGGGTGTGCTGGATGCCCTACTCAAGCATGTGCACAGGTACATTAGGTTCCCACAACGTCCTGAATTGCCCACTGTAAAAGCAGTCTTTTACAACATAGGAAATGCCCCACATGTAACTGGGGCCATTGATGGGACTCACATTGCCTTGGTACCTCCGAGGGACAATGAACAGGTCTACAGAAACAGGAAGAGTATTCGCTCAATGTACAAGTGGTGTGTCTTGCAGACAGCTACATAACACAAGTGAACGCAAAATTCCCAGGATCAGTACATGATTCCTACGTCCTGAGGAACAGCAGTGCCCCAGCAATGATGTCACAGCTACAGGGAGAAAGGACCTGGCTCATAGGTGTGTATACTCCCCCCATGTCAGACGTTTGTACCACTGATAACAGAGTCAGCACTCTGCCTAGCATTGTTACCTATGTTCATGTTCCCTTTTCCACACAGGTGACTCCGGATAACCCAGCCTGCCCTGGCTCTTGACACCTTTGAGACACCCAACTACAGGAGGGGAGAACAGGTATAATGAGGCACATGGCCGGAGGAGGCGAGTGATTGAGCGGACTTTCGGTCTCTTGAAAGCTAGATTTCATGTGACTTCATGTGTCTGGTGGTGCCCTAGTGTACCGACAAGGGAAAGTCTGCAAGAGCATTGTTGCATGCTGCATGCTCCATAATCTGGTCCTCAGAAGGCACATCCCACTGTTGGAGGAGGGGGACATTGATGCTGGAGCAGTGTTTGTGGCCGGTGACTCTGATGCTGAGGGGGAGGCAGATGAGGATGAGGCACATGACAACAGGACTGACCTGATTCGTCACTACTGTGGATGTATGTATTGTTTACATGCTTTACAACGTTGTGTATGATTCCATTTTATATTCCCTCTTCAGGTTGCATCTCTGTCTGTAAGCTGATTTCTGTATTGTCTTTTGCCATGGTTGACACTGGAAATCATTACAATTTGGATTTACTTACACACCTGCCTGGGTGTCCCACTACATCTGTCACTTCAACATTGTTGTGGTGCTGACATTTATTTGCTGCTTGGAAACAGGATTGCCACTACATACAATGAAGAGATGTGCACCATGACTTTGTGAATTTGTGTTTCTTAGGTGTATGACATCACAGTCCAGAGGAGTGGGGTACTCATGTGAGTGCTGATTAGAGTGGGTGGTACAGCGGTTTGTCTCACAGGTCCTGTATCCATTTGCTCGGTATGCTAAGTACTTGGTATTGGACAGCCAACAGGGTGTAACAGTGGCACACAAGGGTGACAGTTCAGAAGAAGGATCACTTCCTGGTGGGGGTATTGGTCTTGGCCTGAGGTCCTGCAGGATGTCTGTATGGGTGGCCTCTTTTTCAGGGGGTCCCTCAGTTGCAGGGATAGGGGTGCGGGTGGCCGGTGGGCCCTCCTACTGTGCCGCAATTCCAGTAGCAGGTGCTAATGTTGTTGCCAGTGGTGTTGTCTGACTACTGGATGTGGCCAGCTGTTGGGTTGAGGATATCCGCAGGATGTTTTTCAGTTCCTTGAACTCCCCTAACATGGAGACCATGGTGGCATTGAGTGCCTGCCACTGCTGCATGGCTCCTGGTGCTATTCCCCCTGCAGCCTTTGCGTGTCCTGCAAGGTGGTGAGTATCTGGCCCATCTTGTCCTGGGTTTGTTGGTAGGCTCCCAGGACTCTGAAGACGGCCTCCTGGCCAGTTGTGTCCTGTACCAGCCTCGTCCCTTGGCCCACGATTGCCCTCCCAGTGGCCCTTGCCCCCTGTGCCCTTGGTGCAGTGTGCCCCCTCCCACTGACACCAGGACCGTCACTGTCTTGGGTTTGCACCGTTAACTCCTGCCCTGTCCTGTGGGACACACTGTTGTTTAATGTGACCTTGGGACACAGGGTGGACTCTGCTGTACATTAGCTGCCACAGGGGAGGTGGTTTCAGTTGTGGGGAGGGTGATGCTGGTGGACTGACCACTCATGCCTGATGGGCCAGGTTTGTCGTCCATATCTATACTTCCAGGGGAGTCCTCCCCTATTGGACCTGCTTCCAGGCCTGGGCTCTCTGTCACTGGGCTCCTATGCTGTGTGTCAGTATTTGGGAGACCTGTGTAATGAGATATATTGTGTCAGATCATGGTATTGCAGCAGTGACACACATGGTTGTATGCCATCATTAACTGGGTTTGCAGGGCAGTAATGGCATTGACAGTTAGCAGTCCACTGCTTGTGTTCCCATCGATGGAATGTTACAAAGGGCCTATTTTGGAGGATAGTTCATGCTTGCCTTAATACTGTCATTGCCATGTACTGATGTGCACTCCTCATACTTATTGGTGATGGGAAATAACATGGTTTAAGGTGCAATTGCAGTGATGTGGGTGTAGCAGTCATGCGAGGGTTGGGAGTGCTGCATTGTGGTAAATGTGGTACTTGCTGCACTGTGAGGTATCCATGCACTAGGTGGGCCTGTGTGGGAATGGTGTCAGTAGGGTGCTGTGGCATGCAAGGGTGGGTATTGGGTCCATGGTGGGTTTGTGCACGTTAGGGTTGTGTGAGGGTGTGAGAGGGTGGTGGGGGTACATGCTGTGCACGAGGAAATATTGGCCAGGGAGTACAGTGTCCAGTCCAGTAGGTATTCCCGTCAGACCTTCTGGATTTAGAAAGGCCAAGACCTGCTCCTTCCACGGTGACATTTCTGGGGTGTCTGGTGGGGGCCCACCACCTGTCCTCATAACGGTGATTTGGTGCCTGGAAGCCATGGCCCGTACCTTCCCCCTAAGGCTGTTCCACCTCTTCCTAATATCCTCCCTTTTGCGTGGATGGTTCCCCGCTGCATTTACCCTGATGACTATCCACTGCCGTAGGTCGTTGTTCCGGGCAATGGATGTATGCTGGACCTGTGCTCCAAACAGTTGCGGCTCCACTCTGATGATTACGTCAACCATTACCCTGAGCGCCTATTTTGTGAATCGTGGGTTTTTTGGTGGTGCCATGGTGGTTGTGTTGTGGGTGGGGGTGTTTGTTGTGTAGGGATTCTGGGTGTGCTGTTTGTTGATGTGAGTTTGTGTAGAGGTATGTGTGCTCTGTGGTGTTTGTGTGCAGTGCTGTGTTGTGTGATGCGTCTTCAGTGTGATGGTGCCTGTGGTATCTAGGTGCAGTGCCTCCTTTCAGTGTGCTCTTGCCTCGCTCTGTCAGAGTTTCTGGTTGCAAAGGGTTCTGGGTATGTGTGGGGGGCGTTTGTAGTGCTGTGGACATGTGTGTGTATGTGTCTCAGATGTTGGGCAATGGTATTGTCCAATGTGGTGAAGTGTTCTGGTGATGGTGCCTTTTCTCCACGCAGTGATTCTGACTGCCAATGGATTGCCGCCGTATTGGGTCCGTGGTGCCGATTTGTGAATCTTTATTTGGCAGGTGGGATATTCTCAGTGTGGCGGTGCTGGTGGTGCAGCCGCCTCCTTCACGCCGTTGTTTTGGCCGACGGTGTCGTTTTTGGGTGTATTGTGGGCAGTGTTGTGTGGGTGACTCACAATATGGCAGTCTCCACTCTGCCATCACTGGCAGTCTTTCTGCTGCCGCTTGTACGGCGGTCTTCGGTGATGACCACCAAACTTGGAATAACCACCTCAATCTTTTTGTAGCTATTAACTAGTTTCAACATCTGCCCTTTAGGCTCTGTACTGCATGTATAGTGTCTGAATGTGTTTACCAAATGCACTGCATTTATGACACTCGTAATTGTCAATTATATCTAATTTTTCATGTTTGAAACTATGACCCTTTCCATGCCATCAAAAAGAGGTAGTGACCCTTAAACTATATTATTTGTTTTTCAGTTTGTCAGTTTTTCAGTTTCCCCAAAAAAATATTTTGTTTGGATATGTGAATTCTTCTAGAATTCTAAATGCAGATGCTAAAAAGTTATGTCAAGTAGTTTTTAGGTCAAAGTCCACAAGAGAATACAGCTGTCTGGTTTGCAAAGACTTCTTGGGGACATTCTGAAAGACTGTCTGGGAATGCGTTCTGCTCAATGTTTACCATTGGATGTGTGGTTTGGAACTTACATTTGCCTGCTTTTTATTTTCTGGTATATTTGTTTTAGGTTGACCTGCGTGTCTTTGTCCCTTCCATGGAGCATAGCCTTTTAAGGTATTCTTCCACAGTGCTCACTTTCTGTAAACAGGCCTTTAAATTTTGTTCTTGTCACATTTGCTCTGCATTCAGTCAGAGGTCAAATGTCAGGCTCTCTCTTCAGAGGGAACTTGGTGTTTACTTTTCTTTCTCTGACTTCATAGTGAGAGGATTTATGTGACAATCTGGGGGTGTGAAAGGAAAGAATATTTTCTAGCACACAACAAAATGTAGATGTCTGCAAATAAACTGTGCAAATATTTCAGAATGGATCAGAATTAGGAAAGGACAAATTAAGCATATCTAATTATATCCGTTGTACTTCTGAAGTGTGGTGGAATACATTTTTATGATGCCATTTCCACACATTTTTATTTGTATGCGGTATAATTCTATCAGTAAAACTTTATGTCTGTGCAAATGTAATGGTACCACAGCAAGCATACTCCACTCTATGCCACTCCACTCTAGAGCATTCTACTCCACTCTAATCCACTGTACCCCCCTGGACCTATGACACTTTACATCAGTCCATACCCTTCTCAGCCACTCCACTCAACTCCACTCTAAGCCACTCTACTCTATGGCTCTCTACTCCGCTCTATGCCACTCGACTCTACGCAACTCCACTCTACTCCACTCCTCTCTACTTCATGCCACTCAATAAAATGCCAATCTGTGACACTCTACACCAGACCACTCCACTCTATTCCATTCTACTCTACTCCACTCAGCGCTGCTCTACTCAACGCTATTCTACTCCCCTTTGCTCTACTGTACCCCACTCCACTGTACACTACTGCACTCTACATCACTCCATGGTACTCCACTCTATGAAACTGTACTCCGTTCCACTCTACTCTGCTCCACTCTGCGTCACTCCACTGTATGCCAATCTACAACATTCCACTCTATGACACTTCACTCTTCTCCTCTTTACGTCACCCCATGACACTCTACACCACACCACTCTATGCTATTCTATAACACTCCACTTTATGACATTCTCTGCCACTCCACTCCACTCCATATTATGCAACTTTACTCTGGCACTTTGTACCACTCTATGCTACACCACTGCACTCTACTCCATTCTATGACACTTTACTCCACTCTACACCCGCCACTCTGTTACTTCACTCTATGACACTCTACTCTGCTCTCCTCTGCTCCACTCCATGCAACTCTATGCCACTCCACTCTGAGACTCCACTCTACAACACTCCACTCTAGGCCACTCCATGCCACCTAACTCTAAGCCACTCTGCTCCACCCTCCGCTGCTCTACTGCACTTTACTCCACTCTATGACACTCTACTCCATTCTAAAACACTCTACTCCAATCAATGCTATTCCACTCTACAACACTGTACTCCACGACACTCAACTCCACTCCATGCAGCTCACTCTACTCTATGCCACTAACTGCTACTTTACTCCACCCTACACCACTCCATTCCACTCTTCTCCACTCTACTGTACAGTCTGTCCATTAAATGCCCCCCAATCTATGCTACTTCACTCTACACCACTCTATTCCATGACATTCCACTCTAATCCACAACACTCGACTCTACTCCCTGACACTCAACTCCACTCTATGACACTCCACTACGCCACAACACTCCATGCCATTTTATGCCACTCCACTCAACTCCACTCTACGACATTCTTCTCTATGCCACTAACTTTCAGCTATGCTGAAGAACAGCCATGCTGTTGAACAACATGGCTAAAACACATTCGCATAGCCAATAGCTCTTGCGTAAGTGAGACCTGTTGACTTTGCCAATCAATGCTTGTCATTGAATAGTATTACCCCTTGGTTTCCAGGTTCCATTGCTTTTTTTCCTTTCCAAATTAATGGCTTAAAGCTTGTCCGGAAATATTTTCTGAACAATATGGTTCTGTCTTGAATTTAAAAGTTTGCAGATTGGAACTGTTAATGTATTAACAGAAAGGGTACCTGTTGTGAACAGTACAAAGGAAACGTCTCTGTGTGAGGCTTTTAAATAATTCAGTGGTAACTGAGATAGCCTTTTCAATATTAGTTCAAGGAGAACAAACCACATACTTTACCTGGAGGACATGAAATATTTAACTAAAACAGTGGTAGGGCAAAGAGTTATTCTCAAAGATTTCTCCTGTCATCAGATTGTAATACCTGGTTACTGCCTAAGGCTATGCTGTTAGAGATTTCCGCCAAAGTAAACATCACTAGTGTGTATCTGTGATTACCACATTTCGAGTTGCACTGCAAGGGTGCCCAATTCGATAGCTCTTACCCACAGATAGGCTTATTCTTAGCAGCATTTGACAGGATCATAAATAAACCTTTGCTCATCTTGAAAGAGTCTAGTGCTTATAGGACCTACTCTTCTTTTTACTCTTTACTTGCACTAACATTGTCTCTTGCTTTAGCTCACCAACTTAAACATGCAGACACATCTTGTGAATGTCAGACCTAAACATTCACACAGTAGCAGCAGACACCATCCACAGGGAGGTCTTCATAATTCTGCCACCAAGGTCTACGCTTGTGTCTTATAGAACAAACTTTCATTCAATTACTCCTTAATTTGATCAGGGCCTTATAACTGCATTTGTTATTTCCTCATTCTACAAGTAGTAGGATAAATTTGAAGGGAACCCCTGGGATATGTTCTGAACAATGAACTGCAAAGCAAACATTTTAGATCTGGGATGGGTCATGATCAGAAACAGATTTGAATGGAGAAAGCTATCCCAGGTCTCCTACTTAAGCTATTAACATCTGATACTGGCCAGGAAAGATGCCAAAACCTTGAGAGCTCGAATCTCAGTACACATCAATACTTCAGTTGGCATCACAAGGTGGTAAATAGCATTTGGTGATTAGGTATTTCTAAGTGATGTTTTTTATGTAGCAGGGCAGTGGGTGCTTATTCATAAAAGGGCGGAGCTCCTACCCCACAAACATTGCTGTTCCATCTCTTGTTTAGGGCCATATGTACAAAGGTAAGTTTTTGCGACTACCAAAGAACACATTTTTGTGATTCACTATGTGGAATCATAAAGACCCATAGACAAATGTGTGTTTTACACATTTCGTGAGTCCCAGTTGGTCACAAAAAGACCTACCTCATGAATACTTATGAGGTAGGTCTTGATTTCCAACCCATTTGTAGTCGTAGAAAACACAAGAATGGTGGCCTGCTGGGTTCTGCAGACCATCATGTCTGTGATTGCTTTTCAATAAAGAAATCTTTTTGTTTTTAAAATTCAGCCCATTAGCATTAAAGGATAACAGGATGTATTTCAAAAAGAAAAAAGTTTTCTTCTAATTTTTTTGGAGGAGGCTGTGGTCCATGGTTGCCTACTTGAATAGGTGGTAAAATGCGAATGTTTTGTGACCACATTTGGTCGCAAAACATACTTACAAACTACTGCGATTTGTTTTCTGGATGGGACACCCTAAACACGCCCCCTTGTAATATCCAATCGCAAACCCAATTTAATTCAGTAATATCGTACATTTCAAAATGCCTTTTTGTGTTTGCAAATGGGTCAGTTCTTCGAATCAGCCCATTTGCAGACACAAAAACACTTTGTACATGTGCCCCCTAGAGTCAAAACTGATAGGTTTCTAACACTGGACACTAGATGTGTGTTGGACCTTTTACAGAGTCGTTCCCCAGACTTTTTGCCCTTTGCCTCCTTATTTTTCTGAACTTTGTTGGCTGACGTTTTGACTCTGAGCACTTTTTCACTGCTAACCAGTGCTAAAGTGCATGTGCTCTCTCCTGTAAAATTGGTATGATTGGCTTATACCTAATTGGCATATTTAAGTTACCTATAAGTACCTTGTAAAGTGGTATCCCTATACTCAGGGCCTGTAAATTAAATGCTACTGCAGCGCTGCTTGCGCCACCCACTGAAGTAACCTGTCAAACCTATCTCAGGCCTGCTAGCACAGGGCCTGTGTGCGCAGTTTTCTGCCACAGGGACCTGGCATCTAAATTTACTTGCCAGGCCCAGAACTCCCCTTTTACTACATGTAAGTCACCTCTAAGGTACGCCCTAGCTAGCCCTATGGGCAGGGTGCCATGTATGTAGAAGGCAGTACGTGTGCCATGTTGCGTGGCCTGTCCTGGTAGTGACAAGCAGCCTAACTTGGTGTCTCACTACTGTGAGTGCTGCCCTCTCATAGGATTGCATTGGAAATGCCCTGCCTTATGTGTAAGGGGTATTGTCTGATTTATGAGGGGTAGCGTAGGCATGTTTGTTATGGTTGTGATAATGATGAGAAATGCTGCTTACTGGTGTTGGTGTATTTTTTATTACTATCACAGAAATGCCACTTCTAGAAAGCGCGCATTTATCTGTGCTTATGACTTTGGGGTTTTGCAGCTTTCAGGCTGGGCAGACTGACAGTTGGGGCTTTGTGCACACTTTTCAGACAGCCTGAACACAGGGAGGGTGGAGGTGTCACAGTGGTGCATCTACATATTGTAAAGCTTTTCTGGGCTGAGAGAAGGGAGAGGCAGGGCACACCTGCATTTGTAAAGGCTGTGCCTGGCCTCGCACAATAGGGTGGTTTACCCCCCACTGATGTTTGGAGCATGTGCTGGAGGAGAGAAAGGGCACTCCCAGAACCAGTTGTAACTAGTTGGAACCCCCTCTCCTCCCCATTGTAAAACACACTGAAAACTTAGTATAAGTACAGGGGAATTTTCCCCACATTTTAGACATCATTTGACATCACTTTGGACATGCTGGGAACTCCAGGAACCTTACCTAGAGCTGGACAGGACACTGTTGAAAGGACTCACTAGGACCACCTTGGACTGCTGCTGCTGTTCTGACCTGTGACCTGCCTGGTCACCAGGAGGAACTGCCACTGCTTGCACCTCCTTGTTGTGCTGACCTGCTGCTGGGTTCTCCAGCCCTGCGCCCCCCTACTTCACCTGTTGTCTCCAGATGCAGGGTGCTGTGGCCCCGGACCTCTGAAAACTCTCCTCAGCACGAGGAGTGCTGCCTCGGCGGAGTAGCGCCTTGGGAGCACTCTTTTGTGCCTGTGAAGCACTTTTTCTAAAGCGCGTTTTCTGCCTGAAGCAAATTACCGCAGCAGCCGAGCAGAAGTATCGTGCATGAGCGCTTTTTAAAGCGCACCTCGTTCTGCCAAGGAAAGCGCGCTTTGAGGTTCCCAAAAATCACAGCTGCAGCCTGGGAGTACCGGAATGTCCCTTGCGCTCTTCCCAGCGCATCTCTTCTTGCCGGGATTCACCACCGCAGCCCAGGGGGGTTTATGGTGGCGTGAGCACGTTGTGCTCCATCTAGTGCCCCCAGGGCACCAAGAAGAGAAGAACAGGAACGAGCGCGCTCCAACAAGGCCCCCGGGGCGAAGCGCGCTTTTTGACGCGCCCTGGGGGCACTTGCAGGCACCATCCTTCGTGCCTGCCCCACGCGACAGCCCAGGTCTGCGCACCGGACCAGGTGCGGCTGCATTAGGAAGCAGGAGGAAAGCCTCATCGGAGGCCCCTGCTTCCTTCCTCATTTCTTGGCAGCTGCACCGAGCTGCCTATTACTCAGCAGGACACGAGGTGGAAAGGGAGTTCCCTTCCCCCCCGGTCACTGCCGTTAGGGCGCGATCGAGCCAGTTACTCAATTCATGATTGGCTTTTAGGGCCTCCCCGTTCGGAGAGGTCCATTAGAGGCCCAGGAGGGTGGCGGGGGGGGGGGTCCCACAAAGATCACGGGTCCCAAGAGGGACCTGTTTCTTTACCAAGGAGAGGGTGCCGACCGCCCCTCTTCCCCAGGATCACTGCGTGGCCCCTGTTGAGCGCGCAGGAGCGCCGGGGACCCCCATGCTCTTCTAGGCACTGGGAGTGCCTCTTCATCAGGAAACAAGGTACTTTCTAGGGATATAGTGGCTCAGTGAGCCAAGTATGGACCTAGGGGAATTTATATGTTTTACCTGCTTGTCCTGCCATTACATATACGTAGGTGCTAATGTTCCTTTTATGGGCATGACATGCTGATATGTATTTTTATGACTTGTGATATGTTCTCTAATGTTCCTTTTATGAGTATTTATGAGGTATTCATTGCAAGTGCATAGAATTCTTAATGTAATTCCTGACTAATGCTTATGTTGCAGAATCCTGAGTACTTGCATGTTCTAATGTGACAACTGCGTATTCTTGCAGAGTATTAGTAACTTGTGTAACGTTCTGACAACTGCTAAGGTAGCAGGGTATTACTTACGTGTAATGTTGGTCTAATTATGTTTTGTGCAATACAGTTTATTTTTACATAGCTCAGTGTTGTGTTTACTTTGTGGTGTACATTTTGCGTCACGTGTGTGGTGTGTAATGTGCAAATGCTTTACACATTGCATCCGGGTTAGGCCTGACTGCTCGTGCCAAGCTGCCAAGGGTGTGAGCAGGGGTTATTTTGGACATGTATTTCCCTTGCCCTGACTAGAGTGGGTGGGTTCTGCCTGGCTTAGGTGCATACCCTAGCCAACCAGAAACCCCATTTCTAACAATGTGCCATAAGAACGCTTGATGTGGTGGCAGATTGGCCACCATAACACACTGCCCACCCTGTTTAGAGTAAGATGACTCTAACAAATTGTTCCTGTATGGGACATCTTGGGCATGATGGTCTTAGGTAAAAAGAAACAGAAAAATGTCCCTGTGCGTCATGGACATTTAAATTTTGTTCTGTCCTTGTTTTCATCCTGCAGAAGAAAAAGCGAAAGCTGAGTTGTCACGTCAACATGGCTCAACATTCAGCATCTGTGAATGCACTTCAGGCAGAGAGAGCCCCTCCAGAGAGATATGGATCTCTTTATAGAATGGGCAGTCCTCTATTGGCATGTAGATCAGGGCAGGCTGGTGGCCTGCACATCAAACTATTAATTGGCACATCATTGTAAAAATCCTTTTCAACTTTAGGTTAATTTCATTGACTCTATGCTATAAAGACCTGATGATCAACGTTTTTTCCAATTTTATCGCTTTCAAATGCACACTCAATAAATTTAGTGATGCTGTCCCAGTTAAGCATGCATGAACTAATTTGGAGATCTTCTGAGACATCTTTCCATCCACCTGCTGATAATCACCATTTTACCTTTACATTCTGGCATTCATTTAGTCTTTCGCCCAACATTCAGTCTGTCACCATTCAGTCCAGCCGTCTGCTTATGCATATCCAAACCTATCCTTCTATCTTCAAACCTATCCATCAAAAATAACCACCCTTTTACTCATCCATCTTATCACTTATCAATACCCCTCTCATTCAAACATTCATCCATACTTTCAGTCATCCATCCAGCCATCCATCCTTTGCACATCTATCCATCCTTTCACTCATCTATCCATCCTCTCACTCAGTACATTATCCTCCCTTTGACTCATCTTTCCATCCACCTTTTCACTCAGCCGTTCATCCTATCACGCAACCATCCATCATTTCACTCATCCATCCACCCTTTCACCCATCCATTTACTCAGCCATCCATTTACCCTTTCACTCATCCTTTAGTCACTCGTCCATCCATCCACTCTTTCACTCATTCATCCTTCCATTCACCTTTCACTCATCAATCAGTCCAACCTTTCATTCAGCCTTCTGTGTACCCTCCCTTTCTCTCATCCATCTATTCTTTCACTCATCCATCCTTACATCTATCCTTGCACTCATCCATCCATCTATCATTTCACTCATCCAGCCAACCACACTTTCACTCAATCTATGCACTCATTCATACTTCAATCAATCCATCCACTCATTAGTCTATCTATTTACCTTTTTATTTATCGATACATCCTTTCACTCACAGATCCATCCATCTTTTCTCTTATCATCCATCCATCCATCCTTTTACTCATCAAGTCACCCTTTCACACATCCATCCCTTCAATCATTATCCATGCATCTATCATCCACCGTTTCACTCACCCATCCACCCATCATTCTACTCTTTCAATCATCCATCCACTTCACTCACTCATCCATCTACTCACTCATGCTTTCACGCATCCATCCATCCATCCACCCATCCATCCATTTATCTAGCCATCCATCTATCTTCTCTTTCACGCATTCATCCATTCTTTCACTCATCCTCCCTTACATCCATCCTTTCACTCATCCATCCATCCGTCAACCCTTTTAACATGTCCATCCATCCAGTCTTTCACTCCATCCATCCATCCATCCATTCATACTCCCCCTCTTATTCATGCATCCTTACATCCATCCTTTCACTCATTCATCCATGCATCTTTCCATCCACCCCTTCACTCACCTACCCATCCACCATTTGACTCATCCATCCATTGATGTACTTGCCTTTCCACCTATTTGCAGGCCCATCAAACACCACCCCCTCTGCGCTGTAGTTGCTAAAGTGGTGGGATGAAGATGCCCCTGATCTGTCTGGTTGCAAAGTCATACTGGGACATCCTGATAGCCTACCTAGGAATGCATTTCACTCATTGTGTGCCATTGGCTTTGTGTTTTATCATTCACATTTGACTTGTTTCTGTTTGCTAGCTTTATTTGTTTTAGTCTGTCCAGTATGTTGTTGTCCCTCCCGTGAAGCATAGCCTCTTAACCAATTCTCTGATTGGCATCTTTGTTTCTTTCATGAGTGCTTCGCTTTTGGGAACTCTTTTTTCTTTTTCCTGAAACACTCCATGAAAGTGTATGTCTTATCCAACTGTCTTCCTTGTATGCTTATCTTCCCCCACCCCGCGATCCATGTCACTCCTAAACACAGAGTGCTTGAATGTAGCCTCCTCGATCCACATTACTGTTTCACCTGCCTATGTGCTTCTGTCCCACCATCTCTATTCCTCTTTTGCCCTGTGTTTCTCTATCTCCGATACTATCTGTACTTCTCCCTCTTTCCAGTTAAAATTTTGTTTAGCATTTTTTTGTAAGCAAAAAAACAACTGGATCAATGACTGTTAGACTTGGCATGCTTGGCATGGTCTCCCCTAACTTTTTGCCTCTGCTTTCCAGGTTGCTGATGTGTGCTGGACTACCTTTTTGATATTCTAAGTGCTTTAACAATGCTAACCAGTGCTAAAGTGCAAAGGCTCCTATGTAAAATGTATGTGTGATTGTCTTATCCATGATTGGCATATTTGATTTATTAGTAAGTCCTTAGTACAGTGCACTAGAGGTGCCCAGGGCTTGTAAATCAAATTCTACTAGTGGTCCTGCAGCACTGCTTAAACCATTCTGTGACTCTGCCTGTTTGTGGATTGCCCGTCTGGGTCAGTTTGACAGTTGGGCCATTTATGAAACCCCTCTAGACAGTGAGACAAAGGGAGCTGGGTGTAGCCTGCATATCCTGATGAGCCATCTGTGATAGAGTGGAGGGAGGAGTGGTCACTTAACCCTGAATGGGCTGTGCCAGCCCTCTCCCAATGCAATCTCCAACCCCCTGATGTGTGTCTGGGGCCTGGCCTGGGAAAGGCAGGATCTTGTGAACAACAGAGACTTTTCTTTGAAGTATGCCTACTTCAAAGGTAGAACGGGGTATACGTATTGGACCGAAAACCCCTGAAGATTAGATCACTTCTGGAACCAAGAGGAATCTCTGCCAAGAAGAAGAGCTGAGGAGAAGTGCTGCCCCTGCCTCTGACTGTGCTTCGTTGGGCTATCCTGCAGTTACTGGTTCTGCCTGTGAATGGGGACAAAGACTGGACTTTGTGGTATATTCCTGCTTGTGAAGAATCTCCAAGGGCTTGAGTTGAGCTTGCCTCCAGTTTTGAAGTCTCAGAGCCATCAAAGACTTCCTCTGCTAACATCTGGACCCTCTGCTGAGACTCCTGCCCTCCCAAGTTGTGTCCTATCCAGTCCCTGGGCCCTTGAAAGGTGAAGTTCTCAGACAAGAGTTAAAAATCCACACACAGAACGTCATGCGGGGAAATTTTCGATGCACCATCTACATCTGGCTAAAATCGACACTCAACCTGCATCGCAGCTCGGAGATCGACGCATCGCGGCTGGAGAAACGACACGCAACACCCACTTGGGGCTGCTGATAACGATGCAAAGCTCATGCAGTTGGGTTTTCTAACACCATGCAACAGAATCATCCCTGGGTGTCAAAGTCAACCCGACTCTGCGCAGATTCGAGGTGCCTCATCCGGAAATCAACACATCGCTCTCTTGCGAGGGAGAAACAACGCATCTCTGACCCGACTGCAGAAGAAACGACACACGCCTCTCTTGCGAGGAAGGAATCGAAGCATTGCTGCCTTTTCCGAGTCACGCTCGCCTGTGCAGCTTTATTTTTCAGACTAACCAGGTACTTTGTGCAAAGTCAACATTTCCATTGTTTTCTATGGAGTAAGACTCATATCCTTTTGAAAATTAATATTTTAACTTGTGTATGTTGTATTTTGGTCATTTTGGTCTTGTTTGAGTTAGATACATTTTGCCTATTTTTCTAAACTTGTGTGGTGTCCATTTTGTAGTGTTTCACTGAATGACTGTGTGTGTTGATACAAATACTTTACACATTGCTTCAGAGATAAGCCTGACTGCTTGTGCCAACCTCCCAAGGAACTTAGCAGGGGTTATCTAAGTGTGTTTCTTCATTGCCCTGACTAGAGTGAGGGTCCTTGCTTGGACAGGGGGTATCCTGACTGCCAACCAAGGACCCCATTTCTAACAATATTGCAGCAGCTTTTGTAAGCATGCTTGTGTTGTATATTGTTGTGAACATCTGACTGACAACACAACAATTTCTTGAGGGATGGTTGACCCAGCGTCATCCCTGATGCCCTCCAGCTGCCTGTCATTCCATTGAGGGGGATTTCTCTGCTTGCTCCCCAAACTGGCATCTTCATGACTGCACCGAGCGAGGACTAACCCTCACAGAGGCACTGGAGGAAGCTCCTGCAGCACCATGTAAGGTGGAGGCCCTCGCATCACCTGAGCGAGAGAGCCCAAGTTCCTGCAAGGGGTGCAGCTAGCTTTTCCACAGCTCGCAAAAAGCACCACTGGCTCAGCCGACGTGGCAGATGTCTGTGCCTGAATCGAGGAATAATTGTAGCTGTTCCACTGATGAGCACTAGTAAACCTTTCAAAAATGAATTGTCCTGTCCTAAATATCTGTTTGGGCAAAGAGCATCCCATATGGACTGGTGCTGTTTTGGGCAATGTAAGCTGCTGTTTTGAAAGGAAATGGGATGTGACAAAAGTGCGTTCTTTTAAATACTGAGTCTGTCTAAAGTCAGAGCTGCCTCATTTCTTGTCAGAGGCTCTGAAACTGAAAGGAAAGAAACTCTGGGAGAACGTAGCCCTTTTTAGACTAGCGCATGTGTATCGCTAAAGATGCTGTTGTAGTTAGAAAAGGGCTTGGAGCCCACCTATAGGCTTTCCATTTGCTGGCACAACCATTGCTCTTTAATTCTTTATCTCCATTTGTCCATGGCATGCATGTGTCATGCCTCTTGGAGTGTTTAGCCCTCCAGAGAGCAGGGACCAATTACTACTAATGAACCACAAACCCCATTAAAGCAACTCTTCTTGGAACTACTTTTTTTTTATTGATTTTAGCTCTTTTGATGAGCTCTCACTCTTAGCTCTGTTTTTCTGTCCATTCAAACACAGAGTCTGTACCTGAGAGAGAACATAGTTGTTAGAACGGTGAGGTAGAAGATCGTCTTTATTCCTGTTGTAGCATACGATGTTAGAAGTCTGTGCAGGTGAAGCTTCACATGCGCGTTTCGCACTATTCTAATACTGTAAAGCCATTAGTGAGATTTCTTGAAGTACTGTTTCTTTCATGATGCTCAGCTTTTTTAACATTCCACTGGTGATTGTAACCTGGGCTGCTGTTCAGGCAGCTCTGCGATTTATGGTGTGTTACTTGTTTGGGGATGGTTATTTTGGTAAATTTTAGTTTAATTCGCACCAGATGCAATGCAGCTTCCTGCTTCGCTGTATGTTTTCTTTTATCACTGTACTCCATGTGCAGTTAATGGACAGCCATGTTTAAATCAGGAACTTCCTATTTATTTTCACCCATGGGTACCATGTCCTTCTCTACAAAATGTCTTGTGTTGATGCCTACTTTTTAAGTGCATCATCCACATTGAAATTATACGAGCTTGGTATGTGTTTGAACTCTCTCACTGTGTTTTCTGTGCTCTTTCTGCACGCAGGGGCCTCTTGTAGGACAGAAACTTTGAATCACACACAGGTGTCCTGAACAAGGTGTTACATTTCCGTGTTGTGCATTTATTCTTGCTACTCGTCATACGCATGTACATCATCACCCCTCTGTGCCCAGCTTCGAGGGACAAGACAATGCCATATACAAGTCATTGAGGTACTATTTTTCTCCCCCTTCCGATTTCCCTGTCTGGTTGTATTTAATTTGGGTGCTGTGTTAATAAGGGTTAGTGGTTTGGTTACTTTGCTTCCCTTTACAGTCACGCAGTCAGACAGCCTTTCGTACAAATAATGTGTATTATGATATTGTTGGTAGAGATGTCCAGCAGCATAGTCAGACTTGTTGGGGACGAGTCGAAGCAGTGTTTTTGTTTTGTTTACTTTGGGCACCATGTTAATAAAAGAAAGGTGTGCAGCCGCTTCATTTGCTGCGCTTCATCTTTCTTCAAGGCCCGAATGCTCTCTTGTTTTTTTATTTTCCTTTATTACGTGGTGTAGAGTCCATCTGGACTCGTTCTAGTGTTTCTGCCAGCCACTCTGCTGAGGGCTGGTCTTACATGTGTAACCCACACCCACCCTACACAGGCGTCACCAGTCAGGTGACCCTGCCAATAAAAGGGGCCGGGCGCACGTGCCTGAGGCCAGTTTAGTACTACCCTACCACCGTATCTGCGTCACGTTCCTTTCCAGCATGAGGGCCTAGGGCCCCATCCTACATTGGCGACGAGTGGGATCTGCAACCCCAAGTGGTTGCAGACATGAACCTACGACACAGCAATCGGTGGATGAAGGAGGAGAAGTGAGGCCGTTGCAGCCCCAGCCCCATCGTTGCAAAAGAAGGGGGTGAGTGCTGTTGATCACAGCGTCCCCCAGCGCTGCCAAAACGGCTGCGGGTGCCGAAAATAAGTAAAGGGCCCCATCCTACAGGTTGCTCTCTGGTCCACTGTTTTATTTGCAGGTAACATTTGGGAAAGTGTGGCCATTTTTCCTCCTTAGGACCAATTTTTGGGTTCGGCTGCACTTTAGTTGACCATGGAATTCGATGACCACTCCTCTTAAGAGGAGACCTGCAACATGATGTGAATAGTAAGCCATTCACCACCAGCGCTAGACATGCTGCCGGTTGTAATACAGGCACAAGGCTTTACTATTCATCAGCAGAGTTACACAATACTC
Organism: Pleurodeles waltl; assembly: GCF_031143425.1. NCBI lineage: Eukaryota > Metazoa > Chordata > Amphibia > Caudata > Salamandridae > Pleurodeles > Pleurodeles waltl. Next base: position 889,325,877 of record NC_090442.1, on the reverse strand, counting down.
AAGGTAGCTGCAGTAACATGCTTGTGTTGGTCAGTTCCTCTGCCCCCCTATATTTTAGGAGGGCATGGGTGCTGTTGTACACTGAGCTTTGTGAAATTAAGTGATCTTCTCAGATTGAGATGTTCCTCATCACCACCCATTGGTGATGGATTGGCAGTACTGCAGTGCTTGATCCACTATGTCCATCATCTTGAGTGCAGTGAGCCGCTCTGACATGCTGACTTTCTTTTGCTGGACAGAGTTTGTGATTGGCTGGCTTGGGGCACTTTCTCCACCAAAGCTGCTACTAAGCCAAATTGTTGTTATAAGCCTTACTATTCTGACCTGAAAGCAGTGAATGCTATGTGGGCATGGTCTTCACTGGTACTTACGCCTCCAGATATTAGGAAATGGGTTTGGCTCATGGGGTGAAAATGCACTCCACATCCACCAACCCTGTCAGCTCTCCTCCCCACACCCACTGCCCCTCTCATCTCTCCCTCACACTCCCGCTACCTCCTCTCATATCACAATTCCACTGCCATCTCGTATCTCTCCCTCACACCCCCTATCTCCTCTCTATACTGCCTGCTCACACATGCTAACTTCCTGTACCTCCTTGTGCCGTATACTAGTCCACCTCTTGCCTCCCCACGGGTATCCCTCCCATTCGTCCCTCTCTCTCACTCTCCTACTCTCTCAGGCACTTCTCTTGCCTCTCCCATATTGGTTCCCTTCTGGTCTTTGAGCACTTTTTCTTTCCTGTGCCTTCACAAAATTTCCTCCCCTCAAACCCATGCTGTTCTTCTCTTCTTGGGGTGCCTTCTGCGTACACAGACACCCTCTCTTTATGTGTCTGTGACCTGCTCTCCCTTTCTTTCTCACACTCTTTCTGCTCCCCTGTCTGAGTTCACTCACCACTTCGTGCAAAATCTACCTATCCCTCTCTATATTCCTTTCTATCTATTCTGTGCAGCTCTCACCCCTCATGTATTCACCATGCCACTTAATTCCACTACACAAACACACTACACACCACACAATTCCACCCCACACTATTTAAATTCAACCCACATAATTCCACTCCAAGCCACATACATCTACTCCACTCCAAACCAAAATATATGGGTAAAAGACATTGTCATTCACAATGCCAATAGCTCTAACTCTCACAAAGGTGAGATTGATTGTATTGCAAATGCTTGTTTAAATTTTTATGGCCTGGTTTGACAGCGCAGCTGCCACTAGACAATTTTGTAAGCATCACTACAGAGGGGCTTTGTTTGAACCCGCATGTTGGGGACCAGGAGTACATGTTTTGATTGTGCAGAAGTTGCGTGCTTCCACATAAAAGTGCCTGCCCGCCACACAGCTGAGATCAATGTGTTTATTTTTTTCAGCAGTCCACTACTGAACTGTCAGGGGCACACAAAAGACATTGTAATGCTATTAAAGTTTCTTAGATAACTAAACAGTTTACAGTGCTTTTCTTTCTCTGGCAGCAGCACGGATGGGAGAAGAACAGCCATAAGAAATGTACTGCAATCCTGGCACCCTGCCCTTCCATTATTAACTTTATACTCTAGGGGGAAGAGTTGTGTTTGAGAACAGCATGGGATACCCAGGGCTACATGAATTCTACATGAACGTTTAGGTCTCTTGTGAAACATTATTATATCAAAGAGTTGGCCTTAGCTACTTATGGTGAAAAGCATATATTAAAGACAAAAGACCGTGAAGGACGTATTGTTGTTACATTACACTAAAGCCTGAAGTCAGGTATTTTGCTACATGGAATTTCACAGATTACCATTCTGCACAAAAGAGTGGTGTGATTCACTAAACAAACCTTGGGGATATAAGGTATGCACTACAATAATGCTCTTTAGACCCTCTTTGGAGAGATAGTACTTTGCTTTGCCAACTGTCATTTTGTAAACATTTGTACTTTTATAACTATGCTGGATTGTTGACTTGTAGAAAGTTTATGCTCAGTATAGTAGGACTGAGTTGCCAATGATAAAAGTGTTAGGCCTGATTGTTTATTAGGAAACGTTATGATAAAGGCAGTAAGACTGGCCTATGGGATCTGAAAAGCATATGTCCAAGTCAGTAGGGATTTAAGGGTGGATTTTTATTACTCTGAATGAAAGCTTACAGGTTTTTTGATACAAGGAATCTTACAGATTACCTTAGTAGGCAAGGGTTTTAGTCTGGGTTGCTTAACACTAGCACCCCACACCCCACTGAAACAGCTTCACTCTGGCAGTGCTAACCACGTAGACATTAATATCGCTCAGTTGCCAGCTTCACTTGTCTGCAATTACCCTCTGTTTTTAATCATTAAAACATTCTTTGTTTCTGCACTGAAGAAAACAGTCCTCAGTAGGTGCAAGAGCAGCTTATTGTATAACCGTCGTGAAACTGGGTGTGTTTTGAAAGGATGTAAGGAATAAAAGTATTCTTCATTTGCATTCACTTTGTTTTGAATAAATTTGTAACACACATGACTGGTTTAGCTTAATAATTGCTGCGTTGCTCTGGTCATGGTGTTTCAAAGTAGAAAGAAGTTTCAGCATGCTGTGAAATTAACAAGGTTTAATACTACCCAATATAAATTGTGGAGCAGCAATGGCAAATTTAGTGATCATTGTCAGCACAGCACCTCACCCTGAGTAATGACCCACTTCCGGTGTTCATTTTAAGCTGGTGTGAGAAAGATGTGGGCACGCATTGCTATCTCAGACTGAACAATTTCCTGTCTTCTTGCTCAGCTCGAGCGCCCAGATAGTCCCAGACCCAACAGTCACTGCTTTTTTCCTCTCATATTTTTCTCCTTCGTTGCTATGCATGCTATGCAATAGTTCTATTGAAGAAAACCCTGCAACTTCAGAGGTATGCTAATCTCGGGACTGGAAAAGAAATGTGCTGGTGACATGGACTCATGGAATCACCATATTCCGTTATTTGCTATGTGATTTTAACAACGTATCAACATTTTTCATTCTAGCAGTAAATTCATGCTTTTTTTCTAGTGACAAAGTTTAAAAAGGCAGTGGTGCTGTGCACAAAAGTGTATATGAGCACAAGACTTAGTACTACATCCGTAGTCATTTACGTACTCTTACATTCCTTGGTGAATGGGTCCTAAATGTCCAACTCCCTATTAATAAAAGTGCAAAACCATGCTGCTTCATCAGCGAAGCTATGAACCTTAGGTAAAAACCATTGATAAAGCCAAAAGATCTCAAAAGCGAGACTTATTAGCTTTGACAACTTTTGTTCTTATGGGGTCTGTTGGTTATATGCCTTGCAGCAGTGTGGAAAGGTCAATCCAAGTTTACATAAAAGAGAGGAATCTCCCACTTCTCATCAATGTAAGGTTACAACAGAGGCTCCATCCATGAGCTATGTCACCCTGTCATTACCCAGGAGCACTGGAATCACGTGGCAATATAGGAGAAAAGTTTGTGGAAGGGTTGACAGAAGAAGGCAACAAGGAAGGTAACGGTAAACTATACTGCAGCAGATGTGGTACCATTTTAATGAGCTATTTCGATACATTAAGGTACTGCAAGGTTTCAAACAATCTGTATTCTTAAGAAAGAAAATTAAACATATCCTGCAGTGTTCTTATTTGATAATTCCATAGGCAGATATAGAAACAGAAAAAAAACACACATTCTTGATTCTCTCCACATAATAAAGGCAGTCCAATGCACCAGAATTTGTTATTTTAGACATATATTGGCCCAGGTGCCTGCAGGCATTGCTTTATTTATCTGTAAAAGTGAAGGCAAGATTCACTTGCTCTATATATGATTTCTATAGACACAGTCAAAAGATTTAGTGCAATTGAAGGAGTGCAGTTAGTGGGCAAATGGTTTTTTACTGCACTGCTAACGAATGTGGTGATAACTATGGCATATTCGCATGTAGGTAGATTCTGTCGGAATCTAGTCCTGTGAGCAGATTGTTTTTTGAATCAGCTCAGATATCTTTATAACACTTTTGCAAACACCTCCAAATAATATAGCATCCCTTGAAGATGATATGATTTTGCTCTTTTCCTTAACACTTGTATCAAAGTGCTTCCCTTTCAAGGTAAGGGGTATATTTGAGCTGGTTCCTATTCCTCAAAAAACAGGCCTCAAAATGTGTCCCCAGCAGCAGGCATAAAGCTTTATCCGTTCATGACAAAGCCTTTCAGGACTCACTGCCCCAGCTGAACAAGAAATGATCAGTTTCATAACATTCGATAAAAGTAAACTTTATTTTACATAATTGGAGCTGGCTAAATGGTGGAACTATTATTGGATAGATTTTGATGTAGCAGAGATTCTACTGAGAATTCGTGGCCCATGCTTGATCATCTTGCACTTCCTGCATCATATAGGAGTAGATCCTAGAATATCCAAGACATGTCTTCTCTAATCAACAAGGATTTTTCAAAACAATGGGCAGGGATATTCCATTGCTCTGCAATTTAATTTAGGAAGCAGGTTGTTAAGGGACAAATTCAACTGCACACCTCAATCAGCATTGTTTGTCATAGTTCAGGAAAGACAGAGAATTTCCTCCTAAACTGGTAGACAAGTTGTTATGTTTTTTATACCGCTGCCACAAAAGTTTTTCGTTGCTTTTCATAAACTGTCCATTTAGGGCAATCAACAGAATGTCTACACAAAGTTTTAGCATTTGTCCAACATATGCTTTTTGGCTATCTGGCACAGAGCCCATTCTCAAGTGGAGGGAGTGGATGGAATACTTGCTCAACGATATCGCTACTGTGGATCAATCAGACAAAATACCAGCGGAACAAAATAAAATAATTTTAATACACTCTCTTAGACCTATGGATTAAACATGTAGAGCCAAATGCTTAAAACTCCTGTTGTGGGGGACATGATTTTTTTTTAGGTGGTATTTAAGGGTCTTGATGTGTAGTTTGCTCCTAAAGTGTCCATTGGGATAACTTAATATAAGTTTTTCCAATTCAAGTAGGAGGCAGAGGAGTTGGTCGACAATGATAACACCAAATTAAAGAAGTTGGCAATTGATTGTAAGTTTAGCGGGTTGCAAAATGACTTGGTTAGAGACCAGCTTTTTTTGCACATCAATAACCAAGCCATTCAAAAATGGTGATCGGGTCATGGTGATTCATCTCTTGAGAATGGTATAAGCATTGTGTGCATGGCTGAAATATCAAGCAGGTGCGCAAAAAAATGTATATCCAAAGAAAAGGCTCTAATGTTGTGTATAAACTTAACTGTAAAACATTAAATAAAACCTTCAATGCCCAATCAAAATGTAATGCGAAGTATATATGTAGATGGTATAGATGTGATAGCAAAGACCATCTTGCCTATAGTAAAACCTGTCCAGCATTGAAACAGAAATGCAGTATTTCTGGACAATTGGATTTTTCACAAGGTATGCAAGAGGAAAAAGAATAGTGTCATGTGTACAGTTGAGGATACAAGTCATGATGAGGAGGTTGACAATACGTATGGCGATGATAATCCTGGTAATATTATGAACCTATCTTGTAAGTTGATTTTAAATATTTGGGAGGAACACATATAGAATACGCCTGAATGTCAGATGAGTATCAGTAGCGTGGAGGTCAAAATATTTGCGGATAATGGGTCAATGTAAACTATTATCAATGAGGACATGTGGAAGGATATGTTTATCAGAAAAATTGGCAGTGATTTATATGAACCGGACACACAACCCCAAGGTTACAGTAGAGAGAAAAATCAATATTTTGGGTTATAGGTGGCTAACATTCCAAATTTAGAGGTATGAGTGCACAAACAAAATTTTACATAGCGAAGAAGGGTCCTCCTGTACTTGGTTGGTTTGACCATGGAAAATTACACATCATTCTTGACCCTACTAGTAGGATCAAGTGAAGATAGTGAATGAAGAGGTTGTTGTTGAAAAAGAGATGTTACTTTATTTTCCAAAAGTATTCAGCACACCTTTAAGGAACCTAAAAGGGTTCAAACATTGCATTATCGTAAAAAGCAATTTAAGTCCTAAAATGAACAAAGTTAGGAATATTCCTATTATGATAAGAAAGGAGGTGTTCAAGGAATTAGATATATTAGTAACCACAGGAGCAATTGAACCAATTGAAACCTCCAAATGAATCTCCCCATTGGTGGTTGCCCTCTGTAGCAATAGGATACATTTGTGTGTGGATCTGCATCATTTAAATGACAACATTTTAATGGACAACATTGTAATGGACCGTTTTCCTCTACATAAAATCAATGAGATGATGATGTGTCTAAAAGGAACTAAAATATTTTCCAGCATGGATTTATTGGCTGCATACCACCAGATCTCTCTTACACCAGACTCTCTGAGATACACAACATTCATCACAGCATTTGGGTCTTTCCATTTGAAGAGAATGCATTTTGGTCTGACGTCTGCAGCCGCAGTCTTTCAGAGACTTATGTTCAACCTATGCGGGAAAGAAATTGGCATTAACTTCTTCCAGGATGACATTCTTGTTTTTGGAGAAGACAGGAATGTCCACAATGCCAGGTTAAGGAAAGTGTTGGACATTTTAGGAAATAATTAACGGTGGAACTCTCCAAATGTAGGTTTGCAGAGGAGATGGTACCCTATTTGGGGCATTTGATCAAAGTAGATGGAGTAAAACTTAGAACCTCTCTAATTAATTTCATCAGAGAGGTTCCAGCTCCTACTAGTAAGAAGGAAGTAGGATAATTTCGGGGATTGGTGGAATTATGTTCTACGTTCATTCCATGTTTTGAGGAAAAAAGTTTCTATACACGACACCTATTGAAAAACAAGGCTAAATTTGAGTGGTCTGTAAAATGTCAAGAAGAGTTTGATTTGATCACAACTACTATCGACAAAGTACAAAGTCAATACAACGTTTTGATCCCAATTTGAACAGTTCTATTTCAATGGACACCGTTGTAAGAGTTTGGAAGCTGCATTGATCCAGAAGGACAAGGATGGGAGAGAGTTCATAATCTCCTTTGTTTTTCATGCTCTGTCTTCTACTGAGGAAAGGTACCCAGTAATCAAAGCGAGACCTTAGCATGTGAATGGGCTTTGGATCACTTTAGGGCCTTCATGTGGGGCAAACCTGGTACAATTTTGGGAGATCACAAGGCTCTTGTAAAACTAATGACGATGGAAGAAACGGTCAGTGCATCTGCAAGGATCGCAATGCTATCAAAGAGAATGCAGGGCTATAGTCAAAAAGTTGTGCATTTGCCAGGCAAAGATAATGCACTGGCAGACTGTTTGTCTAGAATGTCCACTAAATTGGAGGAGTGTGAGAATGATTTTTGGAATAGTTTCAAAGTTGCTTTTGTACCTGGGAGTGGAGGCCACACTGTGAGTAAGGAAAAATGGTTGGCACAAAAAGGATGATGTACTACAAAAAGTTAAAGAATATATCCAGGGAAACTGGCCCTACAAGGAAAACATAAACATAGAAATAAGGCCTTTTGGGCCACAGTTGACCATGGATAATGGCACCATTGTGAGATACGAAAGGATTGTGCCTCCCATGGGTTTATGTAATTTAATTACTCAGTTATGCCACAAAGGTTATTGTGGTATCATGAGGACAAAGAATTTAAAAGTCATTTATTTTGGTGGCCTAACATGGACACAGAAGTAGAGAGGTTGTGAGGGTATGTGTGAATTGTGCTAGTGCAGACAAGACCTTACACACCTTGAGAGCACCCACGTATGAGGATTTTCTCCTCTGCAGCCATAGGATATTGTAGCCATTGATTTTGTAGGTCCAGTTGGTCAGGTACAGAAGTATATCATCATTCTCATTGATCTGTTTTCAAGACGGTCTATAGTTGAAGTTTTTGAAAAAACTATCTCGGTGTTAGAATTTCTGGATAAAGTCTTTGTGTCAGAAGGATTACCTTGGTCAATGCTTAGTAAAAATGGGCTGCAGTTTCTGTCCAATGCATTCAAGGAGTACTTCAAAATTGGAAGCCTTGAACTAAACTACTCCGCAGTACAACCCAAGTGGAAACAGTATGGTTGAGAGATTCAACTGGGTGGTTAAGGGAGTTATAAGTCTGCAATAGCTAGTCACATAGATTGAGAGGTGCAACTGCACAAAGGGGGTTAGGCATACAGAGTAACTTGGAATGAAGCCACAGGTTTGTCATCTTTTGTAATTGTGAGGCAGCATAATTCCAGATCCAAATTTAACCCAAGCTGGTTGTCTCAATCAGGTATTCATCAATGGCCTCTTAAGTCTGTCCAGAGCAGCATGCAAAAGTGAAGGATTATTATGATGATAAACACAGAGCCAAACCTGTCAACATTGAAATTGATTTGTATTAAAAAGCTGGCATTGTTAACAAGGGTCATTGTTGGTTTTATGAACCGGAGAAGGTAGTAGAGCTTTATAGGAATGCAGTCAGCGTGAGTATTGGAAAGGTGTGGAATTTGAAACGTGTGGCTCTAGGTTCAAAGGAACTATGGAAAGCATCCTGGTGCAGTCTTCCAGAGAATGATTTTCAATGCATGGAGTTTGAGACAATGGTGGCAGGTGTCACAATAAGTTATCCTAATGCTAAGGCTATGGGAGATGAGGAAAATGAAAATTCAAGTGTTTTGAGGGAGGAAGATTGTGGGGTGAATAATAGCACAGAAGGAAGTGGTGGAGATGATGGTGTGGAGAAGGAAGTAGACGGTCCTTTGGCAGGCCATGCCAAGCAAGGAGTCAGTGGAGAGAATGGAAGTGCAGATGTGAGAGAGGGAGTGAGAATAAGGAAACCCCCGAAATAGTTGGAGGATTTTGTTAGGTACAAAGAGAATCTCTTGATAAAGTGATGCTACATACTCAATCTTCATTGTATTATTGTGTTGTAGCAAATATAAGAAGTGATGTGTTTTTGTACATTTTTAACATTATATTATAGCTAAGAAGTTATGTGTTTTTTTGCAACATTTTAGTGCAGTGGTTCCCAACCTGTGGTCCGGGGACCCCTGGGGGTCCGCAAAGCCTTCTCAGGGGGTCGGCAAGAGCCTAGAAACGTAAACAATATTAACAAATATTGACAAATAAGGTCCCCAGCTTCCAGTAATGACTCAGGCGGGGGTCCCCGGATTCCCATGATGACTCAGTGGGGGTCCCTGGGTTCCATTAATGTTAAAGTGGGGATCCACAGAAATCAAAAGGTTGGTAACCACTGTTTTAGTGTATTTATAAGTATAGCTTTTTTGATGCTTTTTTTAATTTTAATTAAAAGAAGGGGGATGTGTTATGTTCTATGGTTGTTATCTACTGTCTAGAAAGTAGATGTTCCAGGTTGGAACATAGAATATTGGTGAGCTGTTGTGATAGATAATAGCAGGCAGCAGAACAAGGGGGGTGTGTATTGCCAAGTGAAGCTAAATGAACAATAAACTTGTGAACTTAAGAAGTTGTGTCAGGTCATTTGTTCACAACACAAGTGCATATCCCTACTGACCACTATGCAGACAATTCTGTATTTCTGTTTTGTCAACAGGTTAGTCTCCAGAAGACATTGAATACACTGTATCGCTAAGGTTCTCTGAATAAGGATAGATGAACTGCATTTTGTATTACATAAAGTAGTACTACTGAATGTAATTCTTAAACACATGGCTGGAGACATTTGCATCTGACTCTCCTATCTTTCTATGAGAAGATCTCTGCTGCAATGATTTGATAGTAAATATGGCTAAGACAGCCATGCATATCACATCACAGAAATGCAAAAAATGCTTTCACTTATGTAATACACATAAATCCAGGAAAGCAGAAACACCAGGAACATGAACTGGATATGTACTAAATGTTATCCAAATGCTTGCTATGAGAGAGCTACAACAAAAAATGATATTGTAATTAACATTAGAGAACAGAACCATGCCTCAAATTTAACAGAGATAGAAGGTATGTGCTTCAAGATTTAAAAAAAACAATCCAAGCTAGTTCCCAACAGCACACCACTAAAAGTTTATTTTAAAAAGGGCCTAATTACCATCGCTGCTGTGGAGAACCGACTGCCACATTACGACCCTGGTAGTCCGACTGCCAGGGTAATGCCATCTTTGCCAGGTTTGGTGTTCCCAACAAGCTGACAGTTGGTGCAGGTTGCAATCAGCCAGGACAGCGCTCCATGCAGGGCCGCCCTGTTGATTACAACCTGGTTCTCCGCCAGCTTTTCATGGCGATTTCACCAGTTGTAATTAACCTGAAAAGGCTGGCGGAGAACAGGTGCGCGGGGCTGCAGAGGGGCCCCAGCACTGCCTGTGGCATGGGCAGTGCAGGGGTCCCCCTGCCCAGCACCCTCATAATGCATACTGTCTCCTTTGCAGACATTGCACATTACCAGAGTATGAGTGCCCCTTGCATGCAGCAGCGTTGGTGCTGGTTCTGTTACGTACCGGCGACAATGCTGTTGACACTTTCCCACTGGGCTGACAGGTGGAAACCTTAGTGCAAAGTCACAAAGTGAAGAAAGTGCACAAGTACTATATATACATATTTATATATATATACGACTGGAAGGAAGTGTAGTGCTGCCCAGAGATATCTGTCTTTTTAAGATATCATCACCCACATTTGAACAAGTCAATAACCAGTCCACAATTCAATATTTAGTCGACGTTTGAACCCTAGTATAGTGGTCAGATGACCTATTGCCACTCCAATCTAAACCATTGTGGGGAATGTACTGGACAGTAAAAGGGACAGATTTACTATCCCCACTCCAATACAATCCATTTTGGGGAAGGAGTTGGACACTACAGGGGCAAAATCTACTATTTCCACTTCAATCTAAATTATTTTGGAGAAGATGTTGGACACTAAAAGGAACATATTAACTATTACCAATCCAATCTAAAACATTGTGGCTAAGGTTGTGGACACCAAAGGGGTCATATTTACTATTCCCACTCTAATCTAAACCTTTTTGGGAAAGGTGTTCAACACTAAGGGGGGTAGGTCATCTGTTCCCTTTCCAATCTAAACCAGAAGGTGTTGGATACTAATGGGGGGTCTCATTTCCTATACCCACTACAATCTAAACAATGTTGGGGAAGGTGTTATATATTGAAGGGCTCAAATTCCCTAATTGCACTGTAACCTAATCCATTTTGGGGAAGGTATTGACCACTAAAGGGATGAGATTTACTATTCCCGCTTCAGTGTAAACCATTTTGGGAAAAGTGTTGTATATTTAAGGGGTCATATTTACTATTTCCAATTTAATCTAAACCATTTTGGGAAGATGTTGGACACGTTTTACTATTCTACATCCAATCTAATTAATTTTGAGGAAAGTTATAAAGGGTGTGTATTTACTATTCTCACTCCACTCTAAAATATTTTTGGAAAGGTATTGGACTTTAGCTGAGTCAGATATTAGACGTCCAATCTAAACCATTTTGAGGAAAGGTGTTAGACTTACTATTCCTACAAAATCTATGCATCATTTGCAAAACCTTTCCAAGTAATACAAAAATAATACATGTTAATTACAATAAATACTTACAGTTTTGATAAATACTCCAAAAAGTGTATATAACACAATATAAAATAACACATGCATACACTATTCACAACATTAGAAAAATAAAACCAAAGATTACAAAAAGTGGTATTAAAAACAGAAAACAAATCAAACACTATTAATATAGGTTAAATATTTCTAAACGTGCATTTTTTTCTGAGACAACTTTGCTAATAATATAAATATTAACACAATTGCAAACTAATAACTTAAACATTGAAATCTGTTCATTTAATCATTAAAAATACATATTACTAAAGGAAAATATGCATTTATGGTATAACATTTTATTAAAAATTAAGTGATATATACGTACAATAACTACACATACACAAAATGTAAATATATGTTAAATAACTGTTTTAAATATTAAATTACTTTGACTTTTAATTGTACTTTAGTTAAAACTATATTTATAAAATTACCAAATAAACACAAAAGAAAAATGTTACTTCTGTAAACCAAGCATCGCAATAATAACATTCTTATTAAATAGTTTTTGTTTGATTTGAAGCACACAGTATTTATAGTTACTTAAATATTTAAAAACACTGTTATAATTAACAAAAAACTTTAAAGAATTACAATGTATAAACAGTACAAATCAAAAAAATAAAATATTTGAACCTATGTTTTATATTAAAATGAAACAAATAAATATTACTATAATACATAAACACATTTATACCATGCTTAAATGTTACTAGATATTAACACAAAATATACATAAAATAACATCATAAACATAAATTAAATTCAACTACAAATACATTAAAAAAAGCAAAAAAGTACAATTTTAACCATACATCTTTTGACTTTAATGAAAACAATTGAAACATAAAAACAACAAAAATAATTTTAAAACGCATATACATTTGTAAAATGTATAATTAATAAGATATACAATTACTAAATAAAGAATGTATATTTCAATTAAAAATACATGAAATAAATATTTATACTTTACAAACTACACCACCGTGGACCGAAGCAAGAATTGCCCAAATTGTATTGAGCCAGCAGATAGTTAAGAGGTGAAAACCATTGTTTTTCAGTTAAAACTAGATGAGAAGATTTTTCGGTTCTTCAGAATTTTGCTGTTTTTTATTGGTAAAACAAAAAGTCCTACATAGCTTGTAAAAGATAATGGTTTCTGTTGCAAGATTATTGAATTTCTGCCTAAATTTGAAACTGTGGTAACCTTAATTAAACTAATTGTCATACAGGTATGTAGTTTTTGCATATATTATAAATCATGTTTTTATGACTTTTTATAAACCAAGAAAAAGGTGTATATGTTAAAATTGTTGGTCACCTGAAACTAATGATTTTTCCTGCTTGGAAATCACCGCGTATATAATGGTGCACTTAGCTACCTCCATAAAAACACTGTTCTCTTACCCTCTACATCCTATTAATGGTTGGAAAATTACTCCAGTCAATGGCTGGAGCATCTCCCCTTCTGAGATAAGAAGATAAACAGATTACCATCAGGTTTGGTTGGGCATTAGCGGAAGGCCTTTCTCCATGGGGTAAAATGCTTTTTTGTGGAGAAAGAAATTGTTCTTTTGCACATTCCGTTGTACTTCCTACTGTGCAGAAATTTAGGCTATGTACAGTTCTCAATAGGAACATAAGGCACTTGCAAAAAAGTTACATGACAGATGCAGTAGTGTGCCTTAGGGACCGTGCTTGACATGACCTTCAAGACATACAACTATTTCTTTATAAAATATGAAAACGTTTTAAAGTACTTTCAGGCAGAATTGTAGTGCTCCACCCTTACTTGACAGAAAGGAGCTTTTGCACTAGTGTAATATCCCTTGCAATTCATTTAGTTAGTACAATTTGGGTGCATTGCATTTAGAAATTTGGATTAACTTGGACATTAAGGCCCTCATTCTGACCCTGGCGGTCGGTGATAAAGCGGCGGCCAAGCCGCCAACAGGCCGGCGGTCTAAAATATGCAATTCTGACCCTGGCGGGAACCGCCAACACAGCCCGCCGTATTAACACTCCGCCCGCCACGGCGGTACAAACAAACAGCGCGGCGGTTCCCGCCAACAGCCAGGCGGCAGACAATGTACCGCCCACCCTATTACGACCCACCAATCCGCCACCTTTTCCGGGGCGGGAGCACCGCCGATAAGAACACGGTGGAAACAGACTACGAACGGGAAAACGCTCACCTCTACGCACTCCACGCGAGATTCCGGCAGTATGGAACCAGAGTTGCAGGTCATCCCCGCACTCCTATACCTGCTCATATACCAGGAGCACGCCCGGCGGCGCGGAAGACATCGGTGAGTACTGCACCTACGACACAGGGGAGGGAAAAGATTACCGGCACACACCCACCCACCCACACCCACTACAACACACACATCAATGCATTCCCACAGATCACTGTCACAACCCACAAACCACCCCCCTCCGAAATAATGCAAAGACCAAAAGAAGAGATCATAAACGGGCAGATATACTGAAATATGTACACCAGTAATCCCAATAAATAAATAAACTATGTACAAAATATATACAGCTACTAAATGTAGTCCAACCACTGTCCGTGGATCACAGGGGTCCTGTGCAAAGGGGCAAGGCCCAGTCCCACGACAAGAACTCCACGGAGAGAACACTGCAGGGGCATCAGAAAGAAAATAGGACAGGCACCTCAGGGGGAAGGGAAGGGGGGGCACCTCAGCCACTTGAGTACACGACGCCAGATCCACGAGGGGACACCATGACCACTGGCCCATCCTGGGGAGAGCAAAGCCACAGTCCAAACAGTCCATACAGTGGGTGGCCTGCCCACTGGCCCATCCTGGGGAGAGCAAAGCCACAGTCCATACAGTCCATACAGTGGGGGGCCTGCCCACTGGGCCACCCTGGGGAGAGCAAAGCCACAGTCCAAACAGTCCATACAGTGGGTGGCCTGCCCACTGGGCCATCCTGGGGAGAGCAAAGCCACAGTCCAAACAGTCCATACAGTGGGGGGCCTGCCCACTGGCCCATCCTGGGCAGAGCAAAGCCACAGTCCAAACAGTCCATACAGTGGGTGGCCTGCCCACTGGCCCATCCTGGGGAGAGCAAAGCCACAGTCCATACAGTCCATACAGTGGGTGGCCTGCCCACTGGGCCATCCTGGGGAGAGCAAAGCCACAGTCCAAACAGTCCATACAGTGGGTGGCCTGCCCACTGGCCCATCCTGGGGAGAGCAAAGCCACAGTCCAAACAGTCCATACAGTGGGTGGCCTGCCCACTGGCCCATCCTGGGGAGAGCAAAGCCACAGTCCAAACAGTCCATACAGTGGGTGGCCTGCCCACTGGCCCATCCTGGGGAGAGCAAAGCCACAGTCCAAACAGTCCATACAGTGGGGGGCCTGCCCACTGGCCCATCCTGGGGAGAGCAAAGCCACAGTCCATACAGTCCATACAGTGGGGGGCCTGCCCACTGGGCCATCCTGGGGAGAGCAAAGCCACAGTCCAAACAGTCCATACAGTGGGGGGCCTGCCCACTGGGCCATCCTGGGGAGAGCAAAGCCACAGTCCAAACAGTCCATACAGTGGGGGGCCTGCCCACTGGGCCATCCTGGGGAGAGCAAAGCCACAGTCCAAACAGTCCATACAGTGGGTGGCCTGCCCACTGGCCCATCCTGGGGAGAGCAAAGCCACAGTCCATACAGTCCATACAGTGGGTGGCCTGCCCACTGGGCCATCCTGGGGAGAGCAAAGCCACAGTCCAAACAGTCCATACAGTGGGTGGCCTGCCCACTGGCCCATCCTGGGGAGAGCAAAGCCACAGTCCAAACAGTCCATACAGTGGGTGGCCTGCCCACTGGCCCATCCTGGGGAGAGCAAAGCCACAGTCCAAACAGTCCATACAGTGGGTGGCCTGCCCACTGGCCCATCCTGGGGAGAGCAAAGCCACAGTCCAAACAGTCCATACAGTGGGTGGCCTGCCCACTGGCCCATCCTGGGGAGAGCAAAGCCACAGTCCATACAGTCCATACAGTGGGTGGCCTGCCCACTGGGCCATCCTGGGGAGAGCAAAGCCACAGTCCATACAGTCCATAACAGACCCCACTGCCACTGGAGGAGGCAAGTTGGCCAGAGGACATCCTGCAGCCCTGCCCGAGATAGATCCTGCCCTGCCACGTCTGCCAAAGGGCCAGCGGTTCTTGCCTTGAAGGGCCCAGTTCAGCGCTCCTTGCCTTGAAGGGCCCAGTTCAGCGGTTCTTGAGACGGCGGGGCCCAGTTCAGCGGTTCTGGAGACGGTGGGGCCCAGTTCAGCGGTTCTGGAGACGGCGGGGCCCAGTTCAGCGGTTCTTGAGACGGCGGGCCCAGTTCAGCGGTTCTGGAGACGGCGGGGCCCAGTTCAGCGCTCCTTGCCTTGAAGGGCCCAGTTCAGCGGTTCTTGAGACGGCGGGGCCCAGCGGAGCGGTTCTTGAGACGGCGGGGCCCAGTTCAGCGGTTCTTGAGACGGCGGGGCCCAGTTCAGCGGTTCTGGAGACGGCGGGGCCCAGTTCAGCGCTCCTTGCCTTGAAGGGCCCAGTTCAGCGGTTCTTGAGACTGCGGGGCCCAGCGGAGCGGTTCTTGAGACGGCGGGGCCCAGTTCAGCGGTTCTGGAGACGGCGGCCGGTCTATGGCCAACTGCTAATTGCCTGGTGGTGCCCTCCTGGGCAGCGGGGATGGTGCTCCTTCAATGCCCACCTGGGCTGTGGGTGGTGGGGCCCTCCTGGCCAGCTGGGCTGGGTCCTCCCTGGGCAGCGGCTATGGGGGTGGTGGGCTCTCCCGGGGCAGCTGTGCAGGTTCCTCCCGGGGCAGCGGCTATGGGGGTTGTGGGCTCCTCCTGGGCAGCAGGCCTGCTGCCTGACCTCTCCGACTTGCTGCCCTTGCCCTCCTTAGTCGTGGGCCTGTGGCCCTTTCCTCCCTTTGGAGCTGTGGCTGGTGACTGTCTCTGGGTGGTGTCCGGGGGGGATGTAGAAGGCGGGCTCCTGCGGCGCCCCTTCCGCCTTCTGCTCCTCTTCCCAGGGGGTGGGCTGGCTGTCCCCTTGCTGCTGGGCGAAGATCCAGACATGCGGGCTGGCGGGCTCCAATACCCCTGCACCCTTGTCAAGGGGGCTGCAGGGCT
This sequence comes from Pleurodeles waltl, assembly GCF_031143425.1. NCBI lineage: Eukaryota > Metazoa > Chordata > Amphibia > Caudata > Salamandridae > Pleurodeles > Pleurodeles waltl. The sequence continues at coordinate 889,309,191 of NC_090442.1, read as the reverse complement.
GGTGGTGGCTGAGGTGCTCTTCTTACCCCGACGAGAAGGAGGGGGGGGCTCAGGGTCAGGAAAGAAGTTAGTAGTGGCGAGGAAGAGCTTCTTGGGACAATGGAGAGTGGTAGGTACAGTGGGAATGGGAGTGGAGGGAGAGGATGTGGTTGTAGGTGAGTCACGTTTGCTGTCTTTGGGTGCAGGTGCAGGAGGGATAGGCTGTCGTGAGGTGGATGGCTGTTGGGTGGGTGGGTGGCTGCGTTTGTGTGGTGTGGAAGAGGGGGTGACAGACACAGTGGGAGAGGACACAGGGGACGTGTAAATGGCAGTGGGGGTGGTGACTGCACGTGTGCGGACTGGAGTGGAGGGTGTGCTGGTGATGGAAACACTGGCTGATGGTGAGGTGAATGGAGGTGTGAGTGTAGACGTCACAGGGAGGGAGGAGGGAGACGAGGAGGTGGGGGTCACAGAGGTGGTAGTGACTGTTGGCATGTCTGCATCGGAATGTTGCGTGTGTGAATGTCTGCGTGATCTGTGGTGCTTATGTTTGGATGAGCTTCTCTTGGGTGTTGAGGTGTGTGCAGGCTGGTCTGATGGTGTGGGTGGGACAGGCAGAGGAACAGGAGACTGGGAGGAGGGAGTTAGTAGAGGCAGGCAGGAGACAGGGACAATGGCTGCCGTCAGTGCTGAGGCCAGAGCCTGGAACGATCGCTGATGGGCAGCCTGACCCGAATGAATGCCCTCCAGGTACGCATTGCTGCGATGAACCTCCCTCTCCACCCCCTGGATGGCATTCAAAAGGGTAGTCTGCCCAACAATGAGCGTTCGGAGGAGGTCAATGACCTCCTCACTGAGGGCAGCGGGGGTAACAGGGGCAGGGCCTGAGGTGCCTGGGGCGAAGGAGATGCCCGGCTTCCTGGCAGAGCGGGCACGGGGCGAACGCTGAGGGGCTGCTGGGAGGGCGGAGATGGTGCGCTGGGTGGCGGCTGTACCTGTAATGGCGGGGGGCACGGATGGTGCCACCCCCGCAAGGGAGCCCCCTTCCGAGGACGTGTCCGTGTCGCTGCAGGGTCCAGTCGTCCCCGTCGTGGAGCTCCCCTCGCCCTCCGTCTCACTGGTCCAGTCTGACTCTGTGGCATGGCCCTCCTGGGCCATGTGAGATGCAGCTCCCTCCTGCCCCGATGCCACTTCTCCTCCGCCTGATGATGCTGATGCACACAAGCACAGAAAGACAAACAAAAAGGGGGGGGGAGAGAGAAATAAAGGGATATTGATTACATGGATCTCCGGTACAGTTAGCGGACATGACAGACACAGATGCCCCCTGCACTAAGTTGCGCACTTGGGGTCCGCTACGCATTCCGTGGAACATGCCCTACACGCCTAGAGTTGACAACTGCACCCATGGATGACACGGCCCAGGGATGGCTGTACTGACAAACTACTGAGGGTGGTGGCTGGGGACACAGGGGCTTACGGGGGTGCCCAGCCTACAGATGTCGCCCTGGCCTAGGGGGACCCCCAGCCCTCCTCCCCCACCCAGACACCTCCACTGCGCGACAACAGAGTAGATAATGCTTGTACTCACCCCCTTGTGTCTGCTGTGCTGCCCTCACGCGCCCATCCAAATCAGGGTAGGCCACCGCCAGGATCCGGAACATCAGGGGGCTCAGTTGACGGCAGGCACCCCGCCTACGTTGGGAGGCCATCCCCAGCAGAGACTCGGCGGTCTTCTTGGTCCCGCGGCGGATGTCCTCCCACCTCTTGCGGCAGTGGGTGCCCCGTCGATGGTGGACTCCCCGGGTCCGGACTTCCTTGGCGATGGCACGCCAAATCCTGATCTTCTCATGGGCGCGGACCTATGTGACACGTACAGGGAGGGAGAAATACCACGTTCAAGTTTGTCAGCATTTTCCTTGCCAGTGGCCCAACGCCCCCCATCCCCGCCAGGCCCCCCGCCATGCCCCCCGCCATGCCCAACATGCCCCCCATCCCCGCCATGCCCCCGCCATGCCCCCCATCCCCGCCAGGCCCCCCGCCATGCCCCCCGCCAGGCCCAACATGCCCCCCATCCCCGCCAGGCCCCCCGCCATGCCCCCCGCCAGGCCCAACATGCCCCCCATCCCCGCCATGCCCCCCGCCAGGCCCAACATGCCCCCCATCCCCGCCATGCCCCCCGCCATGCCCACCATGCCCCCCATCCCCGCCAGGCCCCCCGCCATGCCCCCCGCCAGGCCCAACATGCCCCCCATCCCCGCCATGCCCCCCGCAATGCCCAACATGCCCCCCATCCCCGCCATGCCCCCCGCCATGCCCCCCGCCAGGCCCAACATGCCCCCCATCCCCGCCAGGCCCCCCGCCAGGCCCCCCGCCAGGCCCCCAAGCCAGCCAGTGGCCCCAAATCCAGATTGAATTAAACTCACTTGTTGGTCTGGAGGACCGTAGAGTAGCGCATACTGGGGGAGGACCCCATCCACAAGTTTCTCCAACTCCTCTCCAGTGAAGGCAGGGGCCCTTTCCCCAGGTGCAGCAGCCATTGTCCCTTCCAGACCGAGGTCACAGCAACACTTGCAGTATAGGTCCTCTCCTGTGAAAGTTCAAGTCGCAAGTGGATAAGTAGATAGAAAATGGCGGTCACGTCCGCGGCGGTGCGTACCGCGGCGGTGCGTCCCGCCACCGCCGGCGCCCTTCGCCATTGGCTCCTGAAACCCATAGGCTTCAATGTTAACCAATGCGGCTTGGCGCCGCGGTCTTCGCCCGCCGCCCGCCGCGGTGTGCCACGCCAGCGCATTGACCTCACATCCCATTGTCACACTTCACAGGTCAGGCAGCCGCCATTTCCAGGGCCCACATGGCTCAATTTCAACTGCGTCACACAGGCCTAGGCCTTGCATAGCCACTCAGACACGCCATTCACTGCATAGAGAATCGTTTACTGTGCTAGCTGTGAGTACGTACCTGTGGGTTGCTTGACTGTGTGCTCCATGTTGTCCTTCCTAGGCACCGTCCGCTGGGTTGGGCGAGGAGACGGATGAATCCTCCCGTGTTCCGACCGCTGGTGGACCTGTCGACAATGGAAGAACGCCACATTATCCTGACCTACCGTCTTAACCGTGCCACTATCCATGAACTGTGTGCCCAGCTGGAGCCCGACCTGATGTCCCCCATCCGCCAACCCACAGGGATTCCCCCTCTGGTGCAGGTCATGTCAGTACTCCATTTCTTGGCAAGTGGGTCATTTCAGACAACCGTGGGAATTGCTTCTGGGATGTCTCAGCCCATGTTTTCGAAGGTGTTATCCAGAGTGTTGTCTGCCCTGATGAAATCCGTGAGGAGCTACATCATTTTCCCTGAGGTGGGCGAATTGGCTACAGTGAAGGGTGATTTCTACGCCCTTGGACATATTCCCAACGTAATTGGTGCCATTGATGGGACCCATGTGGCTTTGGTTCCCCCAAGAGACAGGGAGCAGGTGTACAGGAACAGAAAAAATTACCATTCAATGAACATCCAGGTGGTGTGTTTGGCTGACCAGTACATCTCGCATGTAAATGCCAAATTCCCAGGGTCAGTGCATGACGCCTACATCCTCAGGAATAGCAGCATCCCTTACGTGATGGAACAGCTACAGAGACACCGTGTATGGCTAGTGGGGGACTCTGGGTACCCCAACCTGTCGTGGCTACTGACCCCAGTAAGGAATCCCCGGACCAGGGCAGAGGAACGGTACAATGAGGCCCATGGGCGTACTAGAAGGGTGATCGAACGCACCTTTGGCCTCCTAAAGGCCAGGTTTAGGTGCCTGCATATGACAGGTGGATCCCTAATGTACTCACCTAAGAAGGTGTGTCACATCATCGTGGCCTGCTGCATGCTTCACAACCTGGCTTTGCGCCGCCAGGTGCCTTTCCTGCAGGAGGATGGTCGAGACGGTGGTGTTGTGGCAGCGGTGGAACCTGAGGAGAGTGACGAGGAGGAAGACGACGGGGCTGAAACAGACAACAGGGACAGAATCATTGAACAGTACTTCCAATAGGACACAGGTAACATTTCAAAGATAATTTAGTAAATGTTAACTACTCTCCTGCATCTCTGCTGCCTGTCTATTTGTCCCAGTGTATGATGACTGAGTTTTGGCTTTTCCCTCCCTATTTCAGATCTGGGGTCCCCACTACGAGTCCTGTGCTTCGTTTCCCCATGGACTACAGCTTTGTGGCAGCTGTTTGTTGACTTCACCATGTACAAGGACATATTTGCACTGTCATGTCAATTACAATATATTGAAATCACAGCCAGACTCCAGATATTTTGGTGCAAAATCGGTGTTTATTTAAGTGCTCAAAATGGGATGGGTGGTTTCAAGTGGGTGGGGGCTATGGTGAAGGAATGTCCATGGCAGAGTCCAGAGTAACAGTCACACAGGTGCATTGTCCAGAGGCCTGTGGAGAGATGGAGCATGGGCAGTTCAAGGATGGACAGGGTGACAATGTGGGACAGTGGGATGACATCAGGTGGTATCCATTGCTGGCGGGGGTCTTGACATCCTACTCTGTCTTCTTGCGAGATCTCAGGGCCCTCTTGCGGGGTGGTTCTTCTCCTGCAGGAGGTGGGGGTCTGGTGGGCTGCTGCTGTGCGGGGGCCTCCTGTCCACTAGCGCCGGCGGAGGTGGTTGGCTGTTCTTGGTCCAGGCTAGTGGCAGGGGCCCTTGGGTGTTGTTGAGTGTCCGCCCTGGTGTTGACGAGGTCCTGCAGCAGCCCTACCATGGTAACCAGGGTGGTGTTGATGGCTCTGATGTCCTCCCTGTACCCCCGATAGTGTTCCTCCTGCAGTACCTGGATCTCCTGGAACCGGGCCAGTACCGTCGCCATCGTCTCCTGGGAGCGGTTGTATGCTCCCATGATGGTGGTGAGGACCTCGTGGAGAGTGGGTTCCCTGGGCCTCTCCTCCCCCCCCTGTCGCACAGCTGCCCTCCGAGTTGCCCTGTTTCCCTGGGCCTCTGCCCCCTGGCCGGTGTGCCCACTACCACTGCCCCCAGGTCCCTGTTGTTGTTGGGGTGGTGGGTTATCCTGGGTGCCCTGTAGTGGTAGAAACACCGCAGATTGACGCGCCCTGGAGACAGAGGCATGGGCCCGCTGGGTGGGAGCTGTGCTGGTGGTCCCAGAGTGGTTTGGGTCTGTAGTGGCCTGGGCCTGTGTGAGGGGAACCGACTGTCCAGAGGTCCCCGATGGTCCGGGCTGGTCATCGGTGTCCAGGTCGACAGAGCTGCTGTCATCGCTGACGGCCTCTTGGGTGGGGGGTGTGGAGAATTCTGGCCCCTCCGCCGCGGTGTGTTGACGGTCGGGTCCTGCAGGGGTATAGAGGTATGGTTATAGTTTCAATGTGTGGCATATGGGTGTATCTATGGGTTCTCGTGTCCCCAAGTGCTGGCATTCGTGTGTGGGGGCTTTGGTGAGGGTGGCTTGTGGGGGGGATGTGTATATGCATTGGGCATGCTTTGGTGATGGGTGTCCATGCTTAGTGGACGCATGCAGGCCTAGGTTTTGGGATGTGTGGGTTGTGATGGTGAGACATTGGCGGGGAATAGGTGTGCTGGGGGTGGGGGTGAGGATGGTGGTGGGGGTGAGGATGGTGGTGGGGGTGAGGGTGGGGGTGAGGATGGGGGTGGGGGTGAGGGTGGGGTTCGAGGATGGGGGTGAGGGTTGGGGTATGATTTGGCATGCAGGTGGGGGGGAAGCAGTATTGAAGCTTCAACTTACCAGTATCCATTCCTCCGCCGACTCCTGCGAGGCCGTCAGGATGCAGGATGTTCAAGACTTCCTCCTCCCATGATGTGAATTGTGGGGGTTGAGGTGGGGGTCCTCCGCCAGTCTTCTGCACGGCGATGTTGTGCCTGGATACCATGGAACGCACCTTCCCCCGTAGGTCGTTCCATCGCTTCCTAATGTCTTCCCGATTTCTGGGGTGCTGTCCCACTGCGTTGACCCTGTCGACAATCCTCTGCCATAGCTCCGTCCTCCGGGCAATGCTGGTGTATTGTATCTGTGTGCCGAACAGCTGGGGCTCTACCCGAACGATTTCCTCCACCATGACCCTGAGTTCTTCGTCTGTGAAGCGGGGTTGTCTTTGGGGTGCCATGGGGTGGTGTGTATGATGTGTGGGGTGGAGTATGTGTATTTAAGTGAGTTGAGTGTGGTGGTGTGTGTTGTTTTGTGTGTGGATAGTGTGTGGGTGATGGTGTTGAGTGGCTGTGGCTGTTAGTTTGTGGATGCTGGTGTCTCGCTCTGGCCTTCTTTCAGAATTTTTTAGCGTAGGGGTTTGTGGGTGATGTGGGTGGGTGTTTTATATTGTATTGTGTGTGTGGGAGTGGTGTGTGTATGTGTATCAGGTGTGTGGGATTCAAATCGTCCAATGTGGCTGAGTTTTGTTCGTTTGTGTGTATTCTGACCGCAGCGGTGTGTCCCGCCAATGGAATACCGCGTTTAAATGACCGCCGCGTGGATTCGTGGGTCGTAATGGCATGGGCGTATTTCTGTTGGCGTGACGGTGGAGGTTTTGTCACCTCCACTTTTCCGCCGACCGCTGGTCTGGCGGTCTGTTGTGGCGGTCGGATTTTCGGAGGTTTGCCTTCTGCGGGTCAGAATGACCGTGGCGGGTTTCCGCGACCGCGGCGGGATTATGGAGGATTTCTGACCGGCGGTAGGCGCCTTTTACCGCCGAGGTCAGAATGACCACCTAAGACATCTCCTAATTGCACTAGCTTCCCACGGAGCTTTTGCATCTGTTTAGTGTATTTATCAAACAATGATATGTACCAGCTCAAGTATTTATTTCACTACCTGTGCGCTCATTTTTGCTGATTTCTGTATCATTTACCAGGCCTCTGTTACATACAGCTTTAGTTGTCTATTGACCAAATCTATAATTCCACATATACAAAGGCTGTGCTTTGGAGCAGCACCTTACTCATAATGTAATGGATTTGTTGATTATCTCTTTTGCGCCCTCGTGATGTAATATGTTTCTTCCCTCTTCTTGTGTTTGTCCCACCCAGGAACAATTAAGTCACACAGTATTCTGATTGGTTAACTTGTATCTTTCTACTGCTGACATTGCTTGTATCAGGGGAATTACTTTTTTCTTTTCTGTTAAGCCCTTAATGGGAGTTCATGTGTTTTTGCTCCCACCCCAGTGTTTCCTACTTCACAATGCCTTGCCCCTCCTAGCTCTCTGTGTTGCCTCCCAACACTCGCTCATCCTCAATGTTGCTTCTCTCACTATGCATCCATGGCAGCCATTTTTAAAGCATTTCCAATCTTTAACCAAAACTGTTTCATGTTGACCACCACAGGAGTGTTTGCATTTTTGGTGGTTATCTAATAACAAAATAACATTGATGGCAAAGTCAATAGGCTTCAATTCTTCTTACCTTTTCAATTCAGTTAATAGCATGTGGTAACTCATATCGCGACATTCAGGGTGGCATTAGTTCCAGTCACAACATGATAGTTGCAATTGAAAAATAGGGTGCCTAAACCATATGTACTTATTTTTCCCAGACTCCAATGAGGCCTGCGGCACTGACGTATCAAGGGGCTTCATGATTTAAGCACTTTAGAGTAGCAGGCATTGCCAATCCTACATGAATTGCTTAACATTCATCATTTAGGAAATCAAAAATGAGTCACTTCTGGGTGTTTGACCACCCTTGTGTTAGACATTTGGCTTTCAGAGTTGGCGGTGACATTGTGAACTCACATATGGTGTGCCTTGCAATGAATGGCAGGAATGTGCTATACAAATGTACTCTGCATTCCTATTGTATATATCAAAAGGACATATTGTGGGCACACTTTTTTTAAGACGTCTATATAAAAATCATTTGAGTAGTAAGGGTGTTATGATTTTGTAGCTTTATTGTAGGTTGGGCATGCTAGAGCATTAAGGAGCCTTAAACACTGGTTAGTCAGGCTGAGAATCATCCACTTTTGGACAGCAGTGCACGTTACCAGGGCTGACGTATGTTCAACTCATTCATTAAATATTTCAAGGATGTATTCATCCTAGTTAAGTGTTCAGAGCTTCTGAGATTGGGATTCAGATCCGCTCCATTATAAGGATTTTCAAACGTCCAGGCAAAATGGCATTTTGCCCTTCAGGATCTTCGTTTTCACCTTGTCTTTTTCAAGCCATTTCTTGCACTTTGGAATCTTTTAGTGGCCATTTGTTGTGGTTACCTCCATCACCATTGCTAACTTAATTCTGATGTAGGGGGACCAGGCATGTCGATTTGCCTGGACAGTTACAGGGACGTAAAAGTTAGGAATTAGCACTTCAAAAAACATAGAAATTCAATGAAATAAACAAAGGTTACAGGGATGTTACAGATAGGTTCTGAATTTACACACACACAAAGCCATAGGAATTCAGCTGTTATAGTTATAGTTATTTCAAGAAACTATAACTCGTGCCCTGAGGCACTATAACGCTTGCACTCGCCATGCACTGCTAATTACCCCACATATTACATTAGTGAAGACATATTCTATTACATCATTAATATTATAATTGCAACATATGCAGTAACATTATTATTTTATGGCTGGGGTGTGAGTTATAGTTACATTAGGGCATGAGTTAAAGTTTATTGAGATAAATATAACTACTGAATTTCTGTGGTTTTATGTGTGTAAAATGTGAACCTAACTATAAAGTGCTCGAATTTTAAAGGATTTTCTAGTTCAGTTTCGTAACTAAAATGTCCATGTAACCTTTGTTTTTTTCAGTGAATATATATATATATATATAAATATATATATATATATACATATACATATAGATAACTATACAGACACACGCACACATACACACATATATATTTTAGGACCTAGTTTCCATTGAAAAAGCATTTTTTTATTTGCCCATGTCTTTGGCGCCGGTTGATGATTCTTCACAAAAGTTTCCAAACAAATTCAACGCTGACTTCAGCTGCTGTCTGGAAAGTTTTGGGGTGATCCCTTTAGCGGGGGCTGAGAAAAAAAGGGGTCCTAAAACGTCTTTAACCCATGGTAATTTCCATAGGGATTTTGAACACAACTACAGCCCAAACCGCTGGATGGAATTATACCAAATTTGGCAGAAAGCTAGCTCTTGATCTAGAAAGCACCCTTTATGTGTTTTGGTGATTTTCTAGTTATTAAATAAAAAACAAATTTGCATACATAGGGACTTGGATCCTCCTCAGATCCTCTGCGGATTCAGAGGAAAAGCAAGGCCCTGACTGGCTGGCCGCAAGCTCACAGAAATAATTCCACTGAAAAATAAACAAAGGTTCCAGGGACTTTATAGTTAGGTTGATGTTTTACCCATACAAAATCACAGAAATTCAGCAGTTATAGTTATACTTATCTTAAGAAACTATAATTCATGCCGGAAAGTAGCTTTGGGCAATGAGTTATAGATTCTTAATCTTTTCTTTTCTTGCTGAACCCCAAAGTGTGCAGCTGATGCAATCCTTGTGGGTGCAGTCCTTCAGGTGCAGACCAAGCGTTCAGCAGGGCAGTCCTTCTTCTCCAGTATCTCCTTCCAGCAGGGATCTGAATTGTTGGGCAGCTCTGTCATATTTATCCTTGCTCCTGGGTTGGTAACGAGGAGGTGCCACTGACCAAGGCGCCACCCTCTGGGGTCATTGCTGCCTGTGAATTGTTGCATTCTTTAAAAATCCAACATGGAGGAAATCTCTCCTTGAAGGTTACATCTGGTTGAGCCCACCCATGGGTGTGGTCAAGTTTGCCTAACACACTCCTACTAGCCCCTCTCCTTAATTATTAGGGCTCCCATCTGACTGGGGAACAGGAAATGGGGGAGGTCCAGTTTCTGTCCCAGGTGGCTTTCCCTCCTTTTAAAACCAGTTTGGCCACTCTCCCCCATCCTGCTTAGCCATCTGCTGCATCAGTTTCCCTCCCACCAGATGCTTCCTTTGTTTCAGCTAAGGCCACTTCACACCTCATTAAGGCAGCTTCGCTCAGGCTGCCAGAGACTGACCAGGAAAGGGTACTACAGGGGTGATTTTGGTAGCTTTCAGAAAGAGTTATAAAACTATTTCATTGTGCTAGTTGTAATAAATCGTTGGCAAGTTTTTGGGTTCATTCTAACTTTTAATTTGATGCCAAACTTGACAGATGTAGCTTTTTTCTGGTAGAATGAGGCCTTATTAATTTTAAATAAATTCTCCCAGTGTTAGCCTGTGGAGCTAATGCACTACAATGGGGAACAATGTATTTGGCTGTTTTTCTCTCACCAGGGCTTTTATAAAGTCCCTGCTTATATTTACAATGCACCCAACCCTTGTGGCACTTAGGGCAGATCTTAGGGGTGACATATGTAAAAATGAAGTTGTTTAGGACTTTGGAAGTAATTTTAATTCCAAAGCCTAATTTGGGGTTAACTTTAACTTAAAAGCAGTCAAAAAGGCAGTCCTGCCTTTAAAATGACACTGGACCCCACAGCAGTGTACTAAATATACTGGGGTCCCTAAACCTACATGTCCTACCATATACTAGGGACTTATCGGTAGGTAATCAGAGCCAATTATAATTAGGCCTAATTTGCATATACAATTTTAAACACAGCACTGGCCCTGGGACTGGATAGCAGTGACCAGGGCACAGTCAGAAAACACCAGTATCAGCTATGAATGGAGGCAAAAAGTGAGGAAGCGTCTGCAATCAGCCCAGTTTTCTCACAGCTATGCTTGATATATTATCGTATAGTAATTGTATATTAATATATGTGCGAAAAAAATAGAAATTTACTAAAAAAACAAAGGTTACAGTGACATTATACTTAGGGTCATGTTTTACACACACAAGAGTACAGAAAGACAGTAATTATAGTTATACTTATAGTTATCTAAGGAAACTATAACTTGTGCTGTAAATTAACTTTAGGCCACAAGTTGTAGGGCCGTTTTACGAGTTCAGTGGTTGAACCACTGGAGCTCCAATACAGCAGTGGGAAGGCGGCCTCACTTCCGTCGTATTATGATGTTTCCATCAGCTGACAGGCGGATACATCATATTAAGACGTTCTCGTCGGTCAACCCAGCTGAAACACTACAGCAGCATCGGCCTCGGCAGTGGCACACAGCACCCTTGGAATGCGCACTGTCTGCTCTAGCAGGGGTACCCCCACACTGCCCACAACAGCACAATGTACTCGCCTCATCCCTGTCATCCCCCGTGACCCCACCCCTTTAACAACAAAAGAATCATAAAAATAGTTTATGATCCTTTTGTTGTTAAAGAATTGAAGCGGCTGCTGCTGGAGGGGGGCGACACTCCTACACCATAGCGGGGGAGCCGCCCCTGGGGTTTAGGCGAAGTGCGCACACTTAACAACTAGTGTATGTTGATCAATCTGCGAGTGGACTTTAAAACTTCATTCACCACTAGTAAAGGCCCTGTAATTCTGCAGATCTCAATAAAACTGCTAGGACAAACGATTCTTGTAAAACATGACCTGGTTTCAATAATTATATCACATTTAAATAAACTCTTCACATTAAGACAGATGCAAAGTCTATTCTCTCGCACAGACACACAGACACACAGCTGTTAGCATCACATAAACGGTAAATAATGGTTCTTCTGGCATTAGTGAGTAATCTCACGCTGGAACGCTTAGCTTCACTTTGCCTTTGGGCTCTGATCCAGGCAGCCTCTCGTTGTTTCCCAGATACTGTATTAAAAACTCCATTAACTGCAGATATTAACTTTTTATTGATCGCATCCTAATGCTCCGTCCACTGCTGTTGTGCATTTGTTTTCTTGCAGGCCTGCCCTGAATTAACACAGTCCCAAAAGGGAACAGATCAAAAGCAGCTGGCAGGAATCCATCCATGGATATTTGCATAGTCATTGACAGAACGCCCTGTGCTCTCACTGCACCAGGGGCAGGCTTGGGAACTGGCAGCAAAGTGAGCATGAAGCAATGGAAGGTCTTTGACAGCCGTAACATCCTGCCTATACAGCATAGCATATTGACTTGGCTCACTTTGCTAAACACCCTCTCCTGCCTCTTCACTTTCTCATTCCTTTGAAGTTACTTTACAACAGAATACAGCTACCATATCCAGAAACAGAAAAGAGTACTATAGATTCACAATACTTTGAAATTTCAAACTTCAGCATCCCAACACTCATGGATAGCCTAGTGAGTGTGGCACCTACCTCAAGGTTATTATGGACACTGATTCCAGTCCTGCATTTTAATACTTCTTGCGGGCTGTAGTCTTATAGCTATTTGCTTATAATGACCTGATTAGTCTAAATTACCCCAAAACAATGATTTGTGTGTGAAAGGTTCAGGACTGGAGATAGTGTCCCTAATGACCTTAAGTGAATTTGTCCCACTAGGCAGAGATCTGGACACCCACAGGGGATTGATGTACACATATAGAATCCTGTCAAAAATCTGGCCCTCTTATACCAACGTTTGACAACCGTTGCTTAAGTGATGTGCACTAACTAAGTGACTCTCTGGCTGAAGTGAATAGGATATACCCACACTGATCCTTTTTCATAATTTTGCAGAGCAAAATATTTAGATCTTGTGATTTACTTGGGAATGAAGTTCACTTTTACTACTGCATGTAGAGTATACATTCATCTTTATTTATATGAATGATATGTTTATTCCATTCTGGATTCAGCCTTGCGCTTGCTATTGTCTTGGCATTTATTATTTCATTCAATACTTGATATTGTTGTAATTGTATTTACTCAAAAAGTTTGATTAATTGTCTATATTTCTATTGGCAGATTCCACTACAGGTGGAGAAATCTCTATACTTTCATTTTCAAAGAATTTTCTGAATCACAATGCATAATTTTATTGAAGTTGATCAATCCATCTGCTAAGTTGCTCAATGCATTTAGTGGCCTTGGGGCTTCATTGGGATCTAGTTAACATTTCAATCACCTCCAAAAACATACAAACATGAAGTAAATTGTCCTTTAAGATTTTTAAATAAACATTTGAATCAGAAGAATTCACTACAAATATTCCTCCTATGACATAAAGGCCCTCATTTTAACATTGGCGGTAAATCCCGCTTACTGCCACGGTGATGACCACCGATATAACGCCGCAGTGGAGAATATCTGTTCCTTATATTATGACACACACACACCAATCTGACAGAATACTGCCACACACACAAATCCGCCAGCCCAAAGGACAGTGTTAAACTGATGGTACCAACACTCATACCGTTACGCCAAAAACAATGCCCACCACATCATGGCCCATGAATCACCACGGCGGACATTCAACAGCGGTAAACCATTGGTATTACATACCGCCACACTCAGAATGGACACCCAAATACAAAACAACACTCCATTGGCCAATACCAAAAACACACACCTGACACTCATACACCCACCCACCCACAGCACCATAAAAAACACACCCACATTACCCACAGCCCCTGATGAACAACAATTACTGCCAGGAGATTGACATGAAGAGCACAGAGACAACTAGACACACACACCACATACACCCATACATCCCTCACGCACCCCACATCACACACCCCACCACATTACTCAACACATTCTCACCAACACACACCACACAACACCCACATCCCCACTAAGGCACCCCCGTTTCACTGATGAGAAGTTAAGGGTCATGGTGGAGGAAATAGTCAGGGTAGCACCATACCTGCTTGGAGCACAGGTACAGCAGGTATCCATTGCCAGGAAGATGGAACTATGGCAGAGAATCCTCGACAGGTGAACATCATGTGACAGCACCCAAGAAAAAGGGATGACATCAGGAAGAGGTAAAATGACCTATAGGGGAAGGTTCCGTGGCAGCAAGGCTCGCCATACAGAGGACTGGCGGCGGACCCCCACATTCTCCCCCACAGCACAGGAGGAGAAAGTCTTGGCATTACTGTATCCCGAGGGACTTGCTGGAGTAGCCGGAGGACTGGACACTGGTAACAACCTGGCCCATCAGGGACCACTGGACAGTTGGTCACCCCAGCCCACTCACAGTCCACCACAGAGCCTCTCCCCTCAGTATACAACACCCCAACACCCACCCAGCATACTCACACCTCTGTCCCCAGGACACGTCAATCAGCAGTGTGCCCACCTGTACAGGGACCCAGGTCCACACCTCGCCCTCAAGACAATCAGGGACCTGGGGTCAGTGGCAGTGGGCACACCGTTAAGGGGACAGAGGCACAATGCAACAGGGACACTGGGAGGACCGCTGTGCACCAGGAGGAGGACAAGCCCAGGGAACCGACTCTCCAGGAGGCACTCACCGAGATCCTGGGAGCCTACCAACATTCCCAGGACATGATGGGCCAGATCCTTGACAACGTGAAGGAGAAGAGGAGACTGCAGGAGGAACAGTATCAGGGGATCAGGGAGGACTTGCAGGCCATCAACACCACCTTGATCTCCATAGCAGGGGTGCTGGCAGACATGGCCAACATCATGAGGGAAGCAACAGCACAGCAGCGGGCCCTTACCACTAGCCAGTCCATTGACCAGCCCTCCACTTCCACTGCATTAGTGGGCAGAAGGCCCCGCCACAGTACCCAAAGGCCACCAGCACCCCTCCCCTTCCAGAAGGTGAACCACCCTGCAAACGTTCCCTGCGACCCAGACAGAAGCCAGAGACCCTTGCCGAGACCACCACCAGGAAATGAGACTCTCCTGATTGTCCCCCTTGTGTCCCACCCTGTCACCTTGTCCACTTCGAACTGCCTTTTCTCCCCTTCCTATGGCCCCTTAGACACTGCCCCTGAGCTACAAACAGAAAGGAACAATACCCTGGACTTAACTTTACCATCACCCCATTGCATTGCACTTTTCCCTCAATTTCAAAGCACTACAATAAACACTCTTGAGCACAACTTGACTACTAGTATTTTATGTGTTGAAAATGTGCATTTATGGAAACAGACACACCTAGTGCAAATGATCTGAACACTGTGAGAGCATAGAAATGATGACCTGTAGCTGTAAGTAGTCATCACAACAGGACACTGTTGTCATATCACCAACATCTGTAAAATGACAAGCCAAGTTGAGATGCAATGGAAGTTAATGCCATCATGCTACAGCCACACAGAAAACATAAATAGTCAGAGGAATGGTCAGTTGCACTGTCTCACCTGGGTGTCATTGGAAGTATTGACGTATAACTGATGTTCTGTTTTCCTCATCCTCATCCTCTGCCTCCTCATCCTCACTGTCCTCAGGGTCCACTGCTGCCTGAGGGGCATCTCCAGTCTCCCCCTCCTGCAGAAAAGGTACATGCCATCTGAGGGCCAGGTTGTGCAACATGCAGCATGCCACTACTATCTGGCAGAACTTCCTGGGTGAGTAGCACAGGGATCCACCTGTCAAATGGAGGCACCTGAACCTGGCCTTCAGGAGCCCAAAGGTCCTCTCGATGATCCTTCTGGTCCACCCATGTGCCTCATTATAATGATTATCAGCCCCTGTCCCTGTCCTGGCATTCCTCACAGGGGACAGGAGCCACGATAGGTTTGGGTAGCCAGATTCACCTGCAAGTATTGAGGGACAACATTTAGCTCCACACAATGCTATGGGGATGACACCTGAAGGCATACATTAACATACAGTGGGTGGGGATCCTGGCTGACCTCTAGCCACACCCTATGTCTCTGTAGTTGGGCCATCACATTTGGGATGCTGCTATTCCTCAGGACAAAGACGTCATGCACTATCCCAGGATACTTGGCAGTGACGTGGGAGATGTACTGGTCCTCCAGGCATACCATTTGCACATTCAGTGAGTGGATCCTCTTACGATTCCTGAACACCAGTTCATTCTGGCAGAAGGGACAAACGCTATATGTTTCCCATCAATCCCCACAACAATATTGGGGATATGTCCCATTGCATAGAATCCGGCCTTCACAGTGGCCAAATCTTCCACCTGGGGAAAGCTATGTAGCTCCACATGTGTTTCACCAGGGCAAAAAAACCTCTTACCAGCACAATTGAAAACATTGGCTGTGACATTCCTGCTGCCAAGCCCACTGTCACTTGGAAAGAACCAGTTGCCAGGAAATGGAGCACTGATATCACTTGCACAAGACAGGGGATCCCAGTCGGATGACGGATAGTTGAGATCAGGTCAGGCTCCAATTGGGCACACAGTTCTGTGATTGTGGCCCTGCCAGTCTATAGGTGAGTTTAATGTGCCTGTCCTCCAGTGTAGCCAAGTCCACAAGGGGTTTGTACATAGGGGGTTGTCGCCTCCTCCTACTCATCCGAGGCGGTAGGTATTAAAGGGACACAAGAGTGAGTAGGCTGTCACAATTTGAACAATGGAACCACCATCTCAGTGTGCATAGTGCATTTATGTGATGGGACAGTGGGAATGGTGAGGTATGTGCAAATCTAGGCAGTGATGCACTTAAGGTTGATATGATCGTTGTCCACCCCTATGAAATGGCAACCGTCTGTCTTGTATGTAGGGACAGGTGGAAGTGAGGTAACTCTGCCAACGCTGGGGATTGTGGCAGAAGGTGGTCTTGCACCGCTGTGTAATTCCTCATTGGATAATATGGGGCTCTATGGAGTACAGTGGACAATGGGGATCAGCGCCGGCAGTGTACCCCACCACAGACGTGACTGCCATTTTCCATCAGATTCCCATTTTTCAACAGGAGAACACCTTCACTGCGTCTGGAACCTACCATGACATGTGTCTGGAACCTACCATGGCCCACATGACCCACGAAAGGGTCCCTGCCTTCACTGCGGAGGAGTTGGAGCAATTGGTGGATGGGGACCTACCCCAGTGCGGACTGCTGTATGGGCCCCCAGACCAATAGGTGAATACACCTTGGGCACGATGCATGTGTGAAGGATACATGGAGCTGTGTGTGCAAGCATCGTGTCATCGGGGGGAGGGGTGTTTTGTGGTCGTGTACATGGTGTGCGCCGGGCAATGTATGTTCCAATGGTGGGTGGGATTAGTGGGCCATATGTGTGACAGGCTGGATTGTATGTGTAATGGTATCCTCCTGTCCGTATTATCTCTGCAGGTCAGCGCCCATCAAAAGAAGGGATTATGGTGTACCATTGCCAAGGACGCGAAGACCCTGGGAGTCTATGGCAGGCGGAGCACCCACTGTCGGAAACAGTGGGAGGACCGGAGACGCTGGGCACAGAAGACTGCGGAGGCCCAGCTGGGGATGGCCTCCCAACAAGGAAGGGGTGCCCATCGGAACCTGACCCCCCCCGATGGCCTGCATACTGGCGGTGGCCTACCCAGAGCTGGATGGACACTTCAAGGCTTTACAGCAGCCACAAGGGGGTGAGTACAGTGGGTGTTACAACTATATTTGGTAGGTGGCATGGGATCTGGGTGGTGGTTGTGAGTTAGTGGGTGCCCCTTAATGCCAGGTCAGTAATTGCAGCATGATCCAGCTCAAGGGTAATGGGTGTATGGAAAATGCAGGTAACCTAGCTTGTTAGCATTCCATGTCAGTCAGGGCTTTGTGGGTCCCAGGAGGGGTGCAGTTGGTGGTGTTTGTCCCTCATCTTGCCGTGGCATCTAGCCATATCAATGGCAGTGCAATGCATAGTGTTCAATCCTGATCCCTGTGTGTGACGGTGCTGTGTATGCCAACTGTGGTGTTGGTGCAGTAATTGACCCAGTGTTTCCTTTCTCTCTCTCTCTCTTTTTTCTTCTGTCATCCTGTCCATGTGTGCATTAGCATCATCTGGCGGAGGAGTGGGGGCACTAGCAACAGAGGGAGCTGCATCCCACAGGACCCAGGAGGCAGAGCCCACCGACGCCGAGGGAACCAGTGGGATGGAGGGCGAGGGGAGCACCATGGCGGAGGCAGGAGGTGACAACACAGACTTAAATACCTCCTCTGATGGAAGCTCCCTGGTGGTGGTAGACACCTCGGTGACCACCTCAGCTGCAGGTACAGCCACCACCCCGTACCAGCACCGCCCTCCCAGTAGCCCCTCAGCTAGTTGCCATGCCCGTTCACCCAGGAGGGAGGGCATCTCCTTTGCCCCGGGCACCTCAGGCCCTGCCCCAGTCAGACCTCCTGCCCTGAGTGAGGAGGCTATTGACTTCCTGAGATCCATCTCTGTAGGGCAGTCAAGCATTGTGAATGCCATCCAGGGGCTGGCATCCCAGATGCAGCAATGCAATGTATTCCTGGAGGGCATCCACAGTGGATTGGTAGCCCAACAGAGATCGTTTCAGGCTCTGACCTCCTCTCTGATGGCAGCCATTGTCCCTGTTCCTACGATCCCCCCTCCAATTGACACTTCTCAGTCCCAGTCTCCTCAACCCCAACCCATCCTGTGCACAAATACAGACGAGCATGCACACAAGACAACACACATGAGTGGCACAGTCAAACACAGGCACCACACTTCATCCCACAAGCACTCACACAAACACCAGACAGTTGCAGACACAACCACATCCACTGCCTCCAATGTCTCACCCTCCTCCTCCTCTCCCTCCACCTCTCTCACAGTCACTTCCACACTCACTCCTGCATGCACTGCATCAACATCCACCACCTGCATCATCACACCAAGCAGCACACACACCTCACTAGCAGACACCTCCACTACATCCATCCACGCGTCCCCTGTGTCCTCTCCCACCCTGTCTGCCCCCCTTAAAGGACACAAACACAAGCACTCAGACACCCAACAGCCATCCACCTCACATCAGCACACTGCCCATACACCTGCACCCAAGTCCAGCAGACATACACCTCCAACAAACACTCCCTCAATCTCCACTCCCATCCCTTCTCCCTCATCCCGCCCCATGTCCCTAAGAAGCTTTTCCTTGCCCAACTTTACCTCTTCCTTCCCCCTCCTCCCCATCCAGCCTGTAAGAACAGGGTCCCAAAGACCCAGCCAGGCACCTCAACCAAACAGTCCACATGGACAGTAGAGGCACCTCCTAGTCGTGGAAGCAAGACAGTCAAGGACCCCACTCTACCAGCCAGGAAGGGTAAGGATCCCACACCTCCTGCCATGAAGGGGAAGAAGCCCTCAACTCCTGCCATGAAGGGGAAGGAGCCTGTACCTCCTACCATGAAGAGGAAGAAGCCCTCAACTCCTGCGAGGAAGGGTAAGGAGCCCGCACCTCCTGCCATGAAGGGGAAGAAGCCCTCAACCCCTGCCAGAAAGGGTAAGGATCCCACACCTCCTGCTATTAAGGGGAAGAAGCCCTTGACTCCAACAGAAGCTATCAGGGTGACATTACCACCGTCAGTGGTCACCGAGCCCTCACCGCCAGCTGAGCCAGTGCAGCCCACTCCTCCTGCAGAGGCTGCCCAGGAGGCACCTTAACCTGCTGAGACAATGCAGCCCTCACCTCCATCAGAGGCTGCCCAGGAGACACTTTCACCTGCTCTCACAGTGCAGCCCTCACCTCCAGCAGAGGATGTCAGGGTGACACCACCACCACCAGTGGTCACGGAGCCCTCACCACCAGCTGAGCCAGTGCAGCCCTCACCTCCAGCAGAGGCTGCCCAGGAGTCACCTTCACCTGCTGAGAAAGTGCAGCCCTCACCTCCAGATGAGACAGTTTAGCCCTCACCACCAGCAGAGGGCATGTAGGCCACCCTCCAGGGACTGCTGTACAAGGGCCCCCCTCCAGAAGCATTGGGCAAGTTCCCCACCTGAGAGACTGTGACCTTGCACTCCCCAGCAGTGAGAAATGGGCATGGAGCCCCATCCAGAAGCAGTGGGCATGTTCCCCACCTGAGAGACTGTGGCCTTGCACTCCCCAGCAGTGAGAAATGGGCATGGAGCCCCCTCCAGAAGCAGTGGGCAAGTTCCCAAACTGAGAGACTGTGACCTTGCACTCCCTAAGCAGTGAGAAATGGGCATGGAGCCCCCTCCAGAACCAGTGTGCATGTCCTGTATTTGGCTAGGGTGGCCCCCATCCCCCTGAGGTGCCTGCCCACTTGCAAACTGATGACCCTGCAGAGTTCCATCCGGACGATGTCAGGAGTCGAGTTGGGCCTTGAACTGTGCCATGTGGCCATGTGGGCCCTTAGTACTTTGGACTGGGCATTGGCCCTTTGTGTACATTTGTACATATCTGTTTTTCATCCAACTGGCTCATTTGGTGGCTGTTGACATTAAATACATTCTCATT
This sequence comes from Pleurodeles waltl, assembly GCF_031143425.1. NCBI lineage: Eukaryota > Metazoa > Chordata > Amphibia > Caudata > Salamandridae > Pleurodeles > Pleurodeles waltl. Next base: position 889,288,995 of record NC_090442.1, on the reverse strand, counting down.
ACTGCCTTCTTGTTGTTCTTGCATTATTATGCCGTGTGCCGTGTGCCATTGTTTTTCATCTGTAGCTGGCTGTGTGTATGGTTTGTGTGTGAATGGTGTGTATTGTGCGTGTGTGTGTCACGCTCCTTTTCCTCACTCCCTCCCTTATGTGCTAGGCGGCTGTACTCACTGTCGTCGTCTTCGTCAGCGTTGGTGTTCCAGGTGGAGCATGGTGTAGATGAGCATGGGGAAGACTTGCAGTTCCCGTTCCATGGTGGCTTTGTCCTTCTCTGTGTCTCCGGTGGTGAGTCTTTGGTCTTCTGTGTTCTTTTTCCGCCAGTCTTTTGATGGCATTGATACCGCCCCGGAAATCATGGCGGTTTCCTGTGTCATGATATGGTAGGCGGCACTTTGTCTTCTGCCTGGCTGTTGACGGCTAACGGCGTGGTGAGTGTTGTTAACACCCTGGCGGGTGGTGTGGTAAATTGGCTGTGTATGGGAGTTCTCACTGCCATGGTCACAATTTAGCGGTAATTACCGGCAGCCTGTTGGCAGTATTACCAGCACTTTAACAGTCACCACCAATGTCATAATGAGGGCCAGTATGTCATGTTTATCAACATTTAAGAGCCCAACATATTGATCTTTTACCAAAACCTTCTTGAAAATATAAAGAATGGTCGATATGAATTCATAATGTCAATTCCAAATGTGTAAATCTCGACTCTTTGTTCCCAATGGTACAAAGCCATAAAATTATTGTAGGTTCTTTTAATATTTTTCAAACTTCCTAAAACATTGATCTTACTATCTACAAAACAAAAAAATGCCCTTCAGTTTAACAGTTTACTGTGTATCCAAATAATGTTGAAATTTCTCGTATAATCCATTAATGATAAATTTCAAGTCAATGATTATTTAGTTATTTAGATTTTCATTGATTGCCTGAGGGGCAAGGGGCTGCGCCTTTTTTGCATATTCCCCCTCCCAAACAAATGAGGTTCCTCCCACACGATTTATGGTACTGTGTTCAGTGGGCCTAACTTAATCCTTATATCTGGCCCACACTCCATCACCGTGGGCTTAAACTTGTGACTTTGTCCTTGTTTGGCGCTACCATATGAACGCAATGTGTGCTTTATGCTTCTAGACACTATTTTAATTTAAATCTTTACAATTGCTGATCCCCAGTTCTACTGATTGGATTTTTGTGGTTTTGGTCTCAAATCATTTATTAAATGTTGTTCTATTTTTCTAAATTGGTGTGGGATTTATTCTCATGTTGTATTTTCACTTTATTTCTAAGTTACATTGCCAGCTTAGCGCCAAGCTACCAAAGGGTTAAGCGCAGGTTAATTTGGGGTTGCTTGTGTTTCACCCTGCTTGAGTAGGGTTTCAAACTTTTCAACCAGTAACCCAATTTCCAACGCACGTGTGTTTGTGTATGTGTATTTATGTGTATATATATATGTATTTATATATATATATACACACACACACATACATACATATCAGAGTCTGCGCCTTTTATACCAAGCATAACCCTCAGGAGTCGGCTATAATGCTACATTATCTTCTTGCTGAATTTGTGTGCGATTTACAGACTACAGTATAATTTCAGAGAATCCGACATACGTCCAGCTTAGTATTGTTCTTCCTAGTGTTGCTGGGAACAGCTGCTTCACCCTCCTTCTATATCGCCTTGTGTATTTTTCTTTTTAAAGCAGCAGGTGAATAGACAAACACCTTGCAAATGAATTTCTGGATGAGCCAGAGCTGGAAAAGCAGGCTGGAGCCATCACAATGAAAAATTCTCATTTGCAGACAAAAAGCAATTAGGAAATAAAGGAGACAAGCTGTCGGTTGTCGAAGCTGATTGTTTTAGCATATTTTTGTCTTCTTGCTGAGCACACTTAAGGCGCGATACTTTAGCTAGATCATGTGTCAAACATCATGACGGCTTGCCACTTCACACGCTATAACAAGGTGTCTGTTACAATAAGCTGGACATTTTTCATGGAATTTCAGTTTTGAATCCGAAGAAGTAGTCTGTCATGTATAACGCCTAGTTAAAATGGAAACGTTACATTTTGCAAACAGTATGGATAAATCGACGATGTCACAATGTAGGCCGACGGGAGGCAGGCGTTTGGTCTGACCACTGACTTTGTAATTGATTCCCATTTAAATTCATTGTGCCCTATTCCCAAACACTGGTGCATCAGTAAGCGTCATTTAGTCTTGCTGTACTCTGGGCTTATTTGTGAATTCCATGAGTAGAGCAAGCATGAGGCACAACAATCTTTATGGAAATCGGTCCCATTGTATCTAAATATACTGTATATTGGCATCCTGAAAATCTGGCATAAATCCATTGTTCCTGACTTCAGTTGGGCAACCCTTCCCAAAATAAACCATTTATATATGTTATATGCTATTAAGCCTTTGTTAGGCATTTGCTGGGCACGTTTCTACATGCAAGCTGTTTATAAAGTGACAAGTACTATAAGACTACTATGAAAAACTGTATTGTAGTTGTGACAGGAAGTTTAGATTTGACTAAATGCTAAATTCCCTCCTAGAGTACCATCAGGATGAAGTTTGCATTTAAAAGGACATAACTTCATGCTCATCAATTTGTTTTATAATTTTTAGCTCAGCTTAAAACTCAGCTCCACAGATCAATGAAACAAGAAAAATATACTAACATGGAACTAGTCAATGCATAAATATTTCATGTTTACTGTGACAACTCCATGGATTTTAATATATTGAATATTCAGGAGAAAGAAACCACAAGCATTATTTTTGCTAAGTAAGAGGAAAAAAGAATGCTATTGCAGCTTGAATAGCAAGAACATAGTTTAGGTAATGTATTGCAACTAAGATGAAAAGAGAATAACATGATTGAATTAATTAAGTTCCTGGACCCATCCCCACTGGTCTTGCTGCCTGTGGAAAAAACCCTCCCACTCGCAGGCCGTTGTCTCTGCTCTGGGAGCAGTTTTTGCACCTCTTCCACACCTAATTTAAGCAGGGACAAACTTTTCAGTTACTGGCCAGCTAAAGCAAATTTGCCTCCAGCAGCTTCACGGTAAAGGTAACTTTCTAAAAGTTACAGTTCCCATATATTTAATTAAAGTCCGGTCTGTACTATTAGAGTGGATTTTTATTAAATATACAAATAAATCTCTAAATTGGGTTTGTAGCTGGTACAAGTCAAAGGTTATAGAATAAAGTGTATCATCCATATTTTGACTTTTGCTATGTGCCGGCTACAGCTTGACTACTGACAATGTTGATGTCAGCCTAGTCACTGGGGGGAAATGCCATTTCTAATGTTCCAACCTTTGCTCTTATGTACCCTTCCTTGTGGGCAGCAAGGTGCAGTTAGGGTTGACTTAATGCAATATTTCAAAACAGATTTTCCTATCCATCAGAAGGGTGATTTTGACAGACTGGTTCAGCAGGGTTCAACCTGCTGCTGTCAGGCCACAGGGGAGATCAGAAGCCATGTTTTCACTGCCACTACAATGGATGGCATAGTAGGAGGTACAGTTCACAACACCATTTAACTTCCCATGCCACAGGTACATTTCTGCACCATATATTATAGCTTTATAGAAAAATTAAAAGTGGCAATCTGGTCTTAAGCAAATTTTGACATGTTTTAGGAATCAGAGCATATACACTGCTACTATATAGCAGTGTCCCAACATTAGAGTTAAAGATTACCAGCAGGTTACACCCAAAAAAATGACAAACCGATGGAAAAAGGGATCACTTTGTAACACCATGCTTCCATAAAGGCAAATTAATATAGATAGAATCAAAGTAGTGATTATTAGATTTCACAATGTTAGTCCTGGTCATACTTTTCTTTCTAGGCAATTTTCTAGCACTACACTTCTATGTTCCTCACACATATGTAATGATATTTCTTAATAGAGTATAAAACAAATAAAGACCATGGAGGTCCACGAAGCCTATTAAGCAGGTCCGCAGTTCTTTCGAAAATTTAGTGATATTAGCAGATTGAAAAATGATAAAAACATAAAAGCCAACTTTTAAACTTTAAATCTTAAATACTTTGTACATATGAAGACATTTGAAATTGGAGTCTAAACAATACGGGGCCTGTTTACAAAAAGTAAATCTACACATGTAGATTTACTACAAGTAGATTTACCCTTCAACGTTTGAGTAATGTTACTACTTTGGCAAGTCACCATTTATGAGTGTTAAGTTGCTCAAAAGTCTAGATCTGCATGTCCATTCTACTTGAAACAGGGGGTGCAGTGTCAGTGAAACATTGAACATGATGATAAAAGTACTACTAGAAGTGACTATATGACCATATTTTAGGTTCCGCACACTTGACAGAGGCCTCCACAATCAGAACAAAGATCTCCCTTTCGTAAGTATAGAGAAATTAAGTGCATTTAATAAACTTTTAAACAAATAAAGAAAATATTTGTATGGCAAATATTAATGTTGAGTGTATGGGAGGGTATTGGAGTACCAGTGGTTAGCAATATGTGGTACTGGACTTACTTCATCTCAGATGCTGCAGAACATTTACCACTGATTTGGGTCTTTTCAGGCTCTAGTAACAATAGAAGGCAGTTTGTGAATAGCAATGGGCTTACTCTTTTTGGGTGGGTGCATACCCCTCCCTAAACCCCTACCTTCCCCTCACTTAACCCATCACATTTAGTAATAAATATTCCCCATTTTTTTGCCTCTCCCCATCCCTCACTCAATTGGCACTAAAATGTATACTTAAGTGTGCAGAGAGCTCTGCAGTCGGGTCTTGATCTCCACACAGACAGGAGAAAGAAAAGGCAAAGCCATAGATTTCCACATGTAGGTTTGTGAATATCATTTTGTACGAGGTTAGTAACAAGTTAGTACAAGTAAACATACTGCAAAATGCAGTTTGTGAATAGACCCATAAACTGGCATCTTTAAATTGATTAGTGGGAGCAGGGCAAGTACAGCAAACAGAATTTAGGATGGGAAATTGCTAGGTGCAATTCAAGCAGTGGTATGTACCTACAAAAAAGGAGCATGCATTAGAAGCAAATAAGACAGAATATGCTACAGTCTTGCATATTGCTTTGTCTTTTAGAAATAAAGCAAACATTTTTAATTCTCCAACCTTCCCATCAAATTTTTTTTTTTAAAGAATTAAATGAGATATTACATACTTTGTATATTTGTTTGCAGTATAGTTGTTCAATTTCTTGTTTATTGTTTTGAGAATCAAATGGCAGACATTGCTTAGGCGTTCCCCTTCTTCCAGTAGTGATTCAATGGAGGTTCGCAGAAGGCAAAACCTTAAGAACTGCTTTGTACACATACATTTAATAATAATATGAATCCATAATATTGTTCTTTATCCAAAACATGATCAGCTTCATGAGTACAGCTAGCAAATATTTTCGAAGAACTTTAATAAAAACACTGTATCTACCATAAAACGTGATGGAAGGCTACCACCCTGGTTACCAATACCAATGTGTATTTGATCAACAGTGAAAGACCCCTTTTCTTCTGGCCTGAATATCACAAGAAAAAATACAAAGCATGTTCAATATTTTCTGGGATAATAGTAATAAACGAACATACAAGACCCTATTTTCAGCATGTCTACTTATCACTGAAAGGCAGGATGTTCAACTTCAGTCTGGTGAATAAAGATAGTGCTTTATACCAAAATATTTTATAAAAGAAGCCTATGACATTTAAGCACTTTACAAGCGTTTTGGTGTTCCAAATAGAACAATAGCATTAGGTCACACACAATAGTCTTTACATCGTAACCCAATAAAACATAAGGTTTAATCAAATAGCTGGCCGAATAACCACGTAATCCACCTCACCCAAAGCTTTACACAATATACAATGAGGGCGGGCAAAGCTAGCTGTATGAAATACTGGACAGTAAGCCACTACTGGTAAAGCAGCTTTATTGCATGCTGAATCCAGAGTGTGGACGTTAATAAATAGCCAAATACCGTGCTTCATCTGTGTCTCCGGAAGGACCTGTGGCCATATGTGAAAAACATTTTTGAGGTGGGAAATGGCCAATTGAGCTATTTCTGACCACAAAAATGATTTTACATATGTTCAAAACACAAATTGTGAATCTGTAATATGCTACCGAATCGCAATTTGTGTTTGCGATTCAGTACTTGGAAGGGGCGTGTTTAGGATGTCTCTTCCAAATACCAAATCTGAATGGGATGTATGAATGTTTTGTGAATGAATTATGGTCCCATACCATTCATATTTTATCAACTCCTTCGAGGAGGTGATAACCCATTCACAAATGGGAATGGATCCCCAGGGGACCCCTTCCCCTTTGAGAATTGAAAACAAATATTTTTTAAGAGCTGGTAGTGCTCCTGTGGAAGGAATCAATTCAAAAAAGGGGGGAAAGGGAGGTTATCGGTCCAGTGTACAGTCTCCCAACATAACCTATATAAACCGTAAAGTACACTGTTCCTACAGAAACAGAACTACATAAAAGACAAAGGGGGACATGTTCTCAGGAGCAGAGAAAGCCCTCACACATCCGTTCGGATGTAAAGCATCATCTTTAGGCAAGCTCCTCGTCAGACCGGCGCTGCAATGTCTGACGGGCACTCCTTCAATAGAAGGGGGGCTCTTAACCAGAATTCTTTAATTTAAATAATGCCGGAGGTGAGTGCAACCAGTGATAATAGTGAGGAGAGAAAGAGAAATATAGGATAAAAATAGCTTTAAACCCAAACCATCATGGTTTAATGTGTCTGAAACAGGTATAGGCTATGATTAAAAATCACCTGTGGAAGGAATGCCACACCATGATGCTCATTATTTTACACTACATGCAGCACAACATGATTTTTTTATTCCCGCATGACAAAATTCTCGAACAACGCATTAGAGGAAGCTTTTTGCAACATTCTCAAGGTTTTTCCTACTAACACACTTGTTGCATTATTTCACAATGATGCACTGTCAATATTCATGTAGTGGGTTAGTGCTAAGCTGATAGAATATGAGATTTAAAAAAAAAGAAAATGTGATTTGTTTGAGCAATGATAATTTCATGCTGACTTTGTAATTTAAAAAAATTCTATGCAAAAATCTTTATATAAGCCCTTGAACTTGGGAGTGAACCAGAGACTTTTCCCGAGCCCCTAGGGGTGCTGTCTGATTTCTTACTGATTTATGTTGCACATTTGAGACTTTATTTATGATTCTTCTTATTATTCTATGCTATTCCTATTACTGACTGCCTTCAAGGCAATTATTTTCTATGGATTGTATTGAGATTTCTACTGCATTTGCATTTTCAAATTTGTGTTTTGCACTTTTAGTAAACCTTCTTTATTTATCTAATTTCAAACTTCCTTTCTGAGTCAGTCTTTTTTTATTTACTGTATTTTGAAATGCTGTTTTGAATCTTGTCTTCTAGGGACACATTACCTCAAAGACTTTGAGATCAACACCATCCCGATCTGCCCAATATTGGGCAAGCCAATGTAATGTAGATTTGCACAGGGCCCACAATTATAACTATAGTTATGCTGCTTTCAATGTTTCAGTGAAGAGGGGGGTTTGCTTGAAGGCTTGGAAAGATTTCTACGCCTACAGTCTGAAGGCTGCCAGTTAGCCCAAAGACATAATACATGCTCAGCAGAACTGGGCAGGGCCTAGATTCAGAAGGTGAAATCCACACTGTAGCACTTGCAGTCAGACATGCGCCTGTATCTTCTTAACTCTTCCACGTGACTCGTGGATTTGTCAACCACAGCACGTGATTTGTGATTGTTGCTGACGTAAGTTTGATATTCTGCAGTTCTTGGTCTTTCCACTGTAAATATGTCAGCTTACCAGAAAGAGTTCTGCAGAAGCTTTTGGTGTTGCTGAAATCCGAGTGCTGAACATGTTCTTTTAGGCGAGCCAAAAAAGAGGCAATGGTTTCACCATTGTTTTGAACGGTAGCATGAAAGGTGTACCTTTCATACTCGTTGTTCTCTTTATTGACATAAGAGATCGGAGTACTCTTTAACTCGGTGTAAGACTCACACTCATCTTCGTTGAATCAGAAAATAATTTCCTTTCTGCCAGAACAAACACACTGCATTGGCAGATACAGCAGGCAATTGTGGTTGGCAATTTCAAGAGCAGTAACTCCTCCATCCTTCTTAGCAGACTAAACACACGAGGGGCAACCAGGGACAGGGGCTGTGAGTGTATGTGCATAGCGATAGCATGCAAAGGCATTCCAGAAAGGCGGAATTCACTTGCCTCAATCTTCACGGCTGGCATATCTTTGTTTGAGCAGGACATCCCCTTCAGTTGCCCTCCCTGGATAGGAGTGAGGGCACTTTTCTGAGCATGCTACAAGTGGTATTTATTTCTGACATGTATTCGGCATTATCTTCAGTTCGGAAATCAATACAAGTGTTTAGCAATCAGAAGAAATGTGTCTGCTTCCTGAGCAAAAGACATGAAGGGTCTGAGGAGCACATCCGTCATCATCTCAAGCGTGCACCTTCTGTCCCGCCCATTGATCTTCTATCAAGTCCCTTCGCGAGTGCGGGGGAAGTAGCAACCTACGCTTAGTAAATGAAGCACAGACCAGTCAGAATCACCTATGTCCCATGAAAATACTGTCATGTCCCGCTTTCCTAATACCAAATTATGGCACACAAAGAGGACGGGAGGGCACACTGATGCCACTAGACCTATATTTTGAAAAACATTCCTTATTTATAACATGTGTGATGAGTGGTACCCATACCCATCTATAAAAGCACTACAAACATCTTCAGTCCTATCACGAGTAGTATGCATGCAGTATCTGAACTTTTCGGAGGCCTCTCTCCTACTATATTCCCATAGCCAATTCTCCGTGCTCCGAGAAACCTATTTCTTGTGTCTCAGTCCTAATTTCTTTACTGCTAGCATCACTTTTCCAACAAACCTTCACTCTATTCTCAGACGTTGTGACAATGCGAAGCCCTACCTCAGATAAGCTAAACTTCTTTTGCTATTTAGTTGCAGATGCAATGTCTGATACTCCTTTCAAAGTCTCACCCCATAACTGCTGTGACTTTCTTTCAAGTCTGCAGGCGCAGGTAAGAGCACATCCCTGCCAAACAGCATTGTTTATCATGTGGAATGCACCGTTTTATACATTTTGATTGAAGTTCGAGGTTTCCTGAATTAGATTTTTTGTTGTGTTAAGAGAATATGACATGGCCTAGCAGGCTTTTGAAGTTCATGTTCAACAACCTGTCCCATTGGTATCTTGCCCTACGTTGCATGACCATTACTCTCTAATATCAGGAATGTTTGCAGCAAATTGCATGTTCACATTCAATTGTGTAAGAAAGTATTGAATATTTTCCAACATCTTCAGGCGATTAAACAGAACAGTCGTTACATTGTCTGCATGGGAGGATCCGAGTGGTTCTATCAGAGAAATATATATTGGAAGCGTTCCCTGGTCTTCAATTTCTGCTTCTATTTCACATAATCACATTACTTTAAGGCTCAATGACCTACGTTTTCTGTACCGTGAATATTCAATATACCCTTCATCCTTTACAGCATATTAGTTTGAGTCCTCTGAATTAAGAGCCCCCGTGTTAATGAGTTCACAAGCACATTTACTTATATCCCATTGATTTTATACATTCCTTTAATTTTTATTCAGCATATCGGACTGTCGATGGCATCATATTCTTCTTGCAAGTATTTTTCATCTGTAGCATAATGTCAGTTGAGAAAGGTGTTATATAGTTGTGGTTTGTATCCCCATCTTTTAATGTATACACCAACAATCCCTCATTTCAATAGGTGCTCTGTGGTAGGAGGTAGGTAAGAAATGTCCAGTGCTACTTTGTGTAAATCTGCTTTTGGCAACCACCATAAAAAAGTTGCTTATTTCCTGTGCCAGCAAGAGAATTCTTTCTGAATTCTCTTAACATCATTTACATCCCGTTTCTCGAGCAAGTGAATATTGTGAGTTTTCTCGGGGTCTAATCCTTCAGCTTTTTATTGGTTGTTCAGGCTTAGGCTAAGGTTGTGACCCTTCCTCCACTTGGAAGGAAAAATGTATTTAGCATTGCAGGATGAAGACCCTCCGTGCCACCGAGTGCCTGTTGGAGCTTCTAAAGTGATGGTGCAGTAAGGTGAACTACCATTCCCAGCCTTGCAGCGACAGGCAGACAACAGCAGTGATAGAGATGCGCAAACTGATGATTGCAAAAAGGCTTTTTCTTCTCATAGGTTTAGGTAAACGTTACATGCAGGTCCTGAGCTTGTTCTGCAATCATGACTTAAACTGCATCTCATGGATAAGGCCCTAGGAGACTGACTTGCGTTTGGGGTTATTTGTACTTCCATTAAAGGGGACATGTACTAGAAGTTGTTGCTGGACTATTTATTTCTGAAGAAAGGTAAAAAGTGACTTTCATACAGTTACTTCCTCACTATGACGGCACAAACAAGCTTATATCCAATGGAATCGAATTAATGCAGAATAATTACAAGTGGTGCAGACAGATGCATGGATTTCCATAGGTTTTGTGTTGCGTTACATATGTGGCCCGGTCAGAAGAATCAAGCCCACAGCATTACAGAGACCCATGCTGTGCCTCACTATTGAGGCACAATAAGGTTAAAACCTCTTAGAGGTATTTTAATTCCCACTAAGAGGTGGTATGGCCTAGTATGTCAGGTTGGACTGTCCTTTTTCGAGGCCGGGCCAAGCCACACTTCTGCGCAATGCCACACTCTCTTTTAAAGCAAAATTGAACTGAGAAACATTGGAATGGAATTTGCCCAGAGTAATTACCAGTGCTTCACATTGATTTAAAACATTCTGTCCATCACTTTTGTGTTGTCTGAATTAAAATATAGGGATAATACCGAGTCTTCAAATTCTGAATGAAGATCAGTATAAGGGACCAAGGAAAATATGAACGTGGGGCTTGTTAGATGTGAGTCCTCATTAAAGCAGCCTGGATTGATAAACTAGAGCGGGGCTGGTAAGAAAGACTGAGAAGGTGACATATTTGAAGGTGAGTGGAAGCATTCATTAAATGCTCTGGAATATGTGTGGAACCACAAGCCATCCAATTTAGCGATAACACGCCATCAATAAAGATTGGGAGGAGTGAGATGAGCAGTCATTTGCATTACAGATCCCATGATTTAGTGTCTGAGACATACCTAAAGCAAGGTTAAAGAGACAGTAAATCCGGAGACATACTGTGCTTTCACACTTCCAAGCTGGCGAAGTGATTGATAATCATCACTGCCTGCTCAGTATGCAGCTGGAGAGGCAGCACTCAGTGTTTCGTCTCAGTGAGGTTGTTAGTAGCAACATCCTTCATGCTCTTAGCCCAGCTATAAAAAAGCTGCTGAATTCTGACCGAATGTTCATTTTGTTTCTGAAATTGTTTTTTCGGTCGTCTCGGCCTTTCTTATGATGTAAGTTAGCATCAGTCAGTGTTATGTTTGTCTCCTCTCGAAGTGCCCTTTCTGGCAACTTTGTCCTTGGTGTGCTCTCTTGAACATCTGCTAGGCGGCTTGTTTTTTTGTGCAAATGTCTCCTACATGCGCGTGGCTGTCAGGCTGCAAAGATTGCCCCATGCAGAGTACCTGTGCGCTAGCCTAAGAAACCGCAGAAATCCAAGACTCTGCTTCGCTCAAACACATTTCCGTTTGCCTGACTTTACTTTTCTTAATCCAGACCATATAATCAGATCATATGTATTAATCTTGAACTGTCATCTGAATTGGGTTACTAGGGCAAAATGTTTCTGCAGTGGTCAAATCGAGCAAACGTACTTTTTGAACTGCCATAAAAGTAAATATTGCTGAGAAATTGCCCAGCATTAAATGCCACATTTTCCTTTACAATTGCTTTTCAGCTGATTGATCTCTTGTATTTTTATGGTCCAGGTACAGCAAGAATTAGCAGTATCCCAGAGTTTATGCTCTCAACACCAAAAACATACCTGCAGAGAGGTTTGGGCCAAAACCCTTCAGCCAAGTAGGCCAGCCCCTTTGAGCAATTGCTTGAAGAAAGTGCTATTCATAATTTGGATTGGGCCGGAGGAGTATTTTAGTCTCAACAATAGATAATTGCTATTAGGTGTTATAGTCCATAAACCTATAAAGTGCTTTCCATTGCAGGTGATGGGCAGTGTAGCAGGCTCAATGCAATATAGAAGAGGTGCATTTGTGCTCCTAAATTTGCTTCCCCACTCTGTTTTGGCCCTCATTACGACCCTGGCAGTCGGAGGTAATTTGAGGAAAGGTACTGCCAACAGGCTGGTGGTACCTTTTCCCACATTCTGACATTGGCGGTTTGGCTCAAGCCACCAATGGGTCCGCCAAGGTGGTAACGGCCGCTGGGCTGGAGACTTCGGTCTCCAGCCAGGCGGCCGTCACAATCCCACCCTCAGGATTATGACCCCTCCTACCACCATGGTTTTCATGGCAAGCGTACGCCACCGCAACACACACCAACATACTTAGTCGCACACACGCATTCACAACACACAACATACACGTACACTCACATTCAGTCATTCACGCACTCATTCAACGTGACTCACACCCGCATGCACGCATACAAAAACAGACATACACCCCCACACACATACACAACAACCCCACACATGCACACAACACCCCCAAGCCCCCTCTCCTGTTGGAGAACCTGACTTATCTGCTTGCAGGGGGTCCTCCGGCTGGAGACGGGATGCGGCGCTGCTGTTAGGAGCAGTGTCCACCGGAAAACACCGCCAGGCTGTATCATTGCTCATGATACAGTAGGCAGTGTTTTGCTGGCATGGCCATGACCGTCAATGGAATTCCACCAGCCTTCTGGCAGAACTCCGTCAACTGTCATAATGCGGGTGGGCCGTTGGTAGCCACAGCGACGGTATGTTGGCGGACGTCGCCGTGGCGGTAGGTGCCAGTTACCACCAAAGTTGAAATTAGGTCCTTTATGTCTTAATGTGTTTTTCTTTCTCCACTTGAGTTGACTTCCTTAATTTATTCCATACTCCTGCTAATGTTGCTCCAAATATATTTTTGCAACTTAATATGATTCTGCTAATGAAGTGATCTTGCTCCTGCATGCAATACCATGATCCTCCTTACTTTACATTTTTGCACCTCAATTTAATTTTGCACATAAATATGGTTTGTGCTCCTGAACTTTTACCACATGGCATACCATATTGCACAAGTGCTACCCACACCCACTTTGACATACTTTTTAGAGTCAAGCCTGCAAGAGCATCCACTAGTGTGAGAGGCACAGTTTTTTGTAAAAAGGGCTTGGAGCCCACCCAGTGCCTACCATTTGTTGGTTTCTGTGTCCATCTTCTCTGCAGCCTTCTTAATTGGCCAGTGCTGGCCAAACTTGATTTCCGATCCCGTTAGTGGAGGAGGGACCAAGCACACATTAATTTAACTTAATTAGTACCCATCTGCTGCTCGCATTGTGAATGAGATACTATTTCTTCTTCTCCTTCCAACACCCCATCAGGTGCTCCCTCCCTGTGCCTGTGTTATTTGTGTGTGTAAAGCATGTTGAGCTATCTCTGTAGTGAGTGTGGAAGAGAGTGCAAAAATTGGTTTAATTTTTATTATTTTTGTGTGATTTCCTATGTGATTCATTGCAGCCATCACTATCTTAAGATGCCGCAGGCAAGTAGTTCTGTGTCCGCTTTCCATACAGTGTGTATTCACATATGTTAGACCTGACAGCCTTAGGGTGGTCTTCCCCCAACTTTTTGCCTGTCTCCCTCCATTTTTCCAATCTATTTTTGCTGATTTTAGAACTCTGCGCACTTTACCACTGCTGAGCAGTGCTAAAGTGTTCTCTCCTATAAACATGGTAACATTGGCTCATACCCAATCTGCATAATTAATTTACTTGTAGTCCCTGGTAAAGTGCTCTACAAGGGCCTGTAAATTAAATGCTACTAGTGGGCCTGCAGCACTCATTGTGCCACCCACATACGTAGCCCCTTAACCTTGTCTCAGGCCTGCCATTGCAAGGCCTGTGTGTGCAGTTTTACTGGCACTTCGACTTGCCATTTCAAACTACTTGTCAAGCCTTAAACCCCCTTTTATTACATACAGCTCACCACTAAAGTAGGCCCTAGGTAGCCCCCAGGGGAGAGTGCTATGTAAGTAAAAGGCAGGACATGTACATGTACATTTTACATGTCCTGGTAGTGAACAACACCAAAAGTCTTTTTTCACTACGTTGAAGCCTGTTCCTCTTATAGGCCAGCATTGGGGCTACCCTTATATAACTGTAAGTGGTAATTTCTGGTCTGAGAGGAGTGGGATTGTCATGTTTAATATTGTTAGAATGGTAGTGAGAAATCTTGCTTACTGTTGAAGTTGGGTTTAACATTACTATTTAAGAAATGCCACTTTTAGAAAGTAGGCATTTCTCTGCATTTACTGCTCTCTGTGCCTTACAGCCTGTCTCCAATCCACTTCTGGTGTCTACTGGTTGACAGCTCCCTTTGTGCATTCCACCCAGACAGCCATAAATACAAGACACTTAGATGCATCTGCATTCATCGGCATACTGATGGGTCTTCTTGGCAGGAAGGGTGGAGGGGCTGTCCATTACACTTTAAAGGCTAGTGGACTGACCTCACACAAAAGACTGATAACCCTATAGATCCCCTGCCAGACAAGACTGGGTTGAAGGGAAACTGGCACACTTCAAAACCACTCTTTGAAGTTTTCCTCCACTTGAAAGGCACATTTAGGTATATATATATACTGGGTTGTGATTCCCTAAAATCAGACAATTCTGGATCTACAACTGGACTCTGTCAGAGTGACTGCCCAAAGGACTCATTTGGACTGCTTTTCTGCTTGTTGCCTGGCTGCCTGCTGGCCCCTGATTCTGCTGGAAGGAACTGCCTTCCCCCACAAGTGTTCTACAAGGGCTTGGACTGAGCTTACCCCCTGTGCTGAAGTCTCAGGACCATCAAAGACTTCATCTGAAGGAGAAAATCCACAGCACTGGAAAAACCAATGCAGTACTGCAAAATTTGATGCAACGCCTACAGACTCAATGCAGTGCCTGGCTCATGGCTGAAAAATCGCTGCATCACCTGCCAGATCGATGCAGCGCCTGTTGCCTCTTCACAATGTGTTTTGGAGTTTCCACACATCGTCCCTGGGTGTCAAAATATCCCCGCATTGCAGTGAGGAACCACGGCTGCGCTCCCCAAAATCGACTCATCACCTTGCCATATGGAAAGAAATGACGCATCACCTTCGGTGGAAAAAACTATGCATTGCTTTACTTTCCGACGCATCTCCTTCTCTGAGGCCCTCTGCATAATTATTTTTTACCAAACCAAGGTACTGCGTGTTAAAAGGATACAGCCACTGGTTCTTACAGACTGAGACAATCTAAGCCTTTAAAAAGTGATATCTTGACTTGTGCATAATGTTTTTTTGTTGTTTTGGTCTTATTTTATTCAGATAAATATCTATTTTCCCAGCTGGTGTGGAGTACTTTTTGTGGTGTTTTCACCGTTTTACTGTATGAGTTATTGCACAAATACTTTACACGTTGCCTTCTAAGTTAAGCCTGCCAGCTCTGTGCCAAGCTACCCAAGGGTGAGCACAGCATAATTTACGTTGTGTTGTGACTTGCTCTGACTAGTGTTGTGGTCCCTACTTGGACAGGGTGCATACCTATTCTAACTAGAGACCCAATTTCTAACAGCACATCTATGTTTCACGTCACCTCCATGCAGTAATCAACATATTTTCTGGGGCCCTGTTAATAACAGCACACAGATCCTCTGCAGCTCCATTCCAAACAAACTTTGAGAAAAAAACAGTTCCCGGACTCACACATAGGTAGTTCATTGTCACTGTTAGTGCTTCCATCAGCCCAGCACTACACCCCTCTCTACTAGAGAGATCTCTGCCTTGCAACAGCCTTGGGACACCCCTGCTTGCTTGTCTAGTGAAGGGATGCCATTTTTCTCTGCTTTGGTCTGAACAAATCCAGTTTCAGTAGGTTACAGTAACAAATCACTGTCTCCAGCTGAAAGTAATGCTTACATTTATACTTTTTCATTTTATAAATTTTGCATTTGATACACACCACATGTACCCATTAAATATATTTTTACCCTTATCTTTTAAGTGTCCCGGGGCATCCGCTCATGGTGCACGCAACTTTCTCAGCAACTCTCAGCCAATGCTTGTTACTTTGTATCTTTACTGAGTAATATACCATGGCTGGGCAATGCAGTTGACACCCACTGAATATTTTTCACTAAGCCTACTTGCTTTTCATGTGATCCTATAACACCTACCGAACATAAAGCAATGAGAGGTTCGTATTGGACCAGAATTCATAAAACAACACTTTAGAGATTCTATTTCCAGCTGCACTAATAAAACGATGGACTGGAATATGATTGCAAATGATTGCCTATGGCTGAGATGTTTGCAAGCATTCTTCCAATTACTTTGTGTTTTCTTCAGTGTGATGCTCTAAGAGCAACATGTATGCCCAGACATGGGCCACATGCTTGCTGTGCCACCGGACTCACGCTATGCCTCACTGTTGAGGCCATTCTAGGTTGAAACCTGTATGTGCTTGTTGGTTCTCCCAATCAGAGGATAACTGGCCTGGCAGTGTGGGTTAGACTGTTTCTATTAGACCAGGACCAAGGCTGACTTGTGAATCTCTGTCTGAAGTGGCAACATTTGTTACAATTCATGGAATGGAACGTATCCCAGACCGATGAGAGGAGGACCTTCCCTAACTTCTCACATAGTGAGGTGGAAAACAGTGAGTCTTGCTGATCCCATCCCAGTCTGTGAGGAGACATCATTAACAGACAGGGCTTAAACCTGAAGCACCTAGGGCTCACTCTATTGGTTCCTCTCATCATAGGGGGGAGGAGGGGAGGGTCGCCCTCATAGGGGTTTGCATTGCTGATGAGGTCACTGCAGTTAGGGCTGTGAAATTTTCAACTCGGCACATCTTGGTTCAGGCTGCTAGGCACCTGCTCATTAGCACATGTAAAGCTCCTGGCTGCCTGACCCCAAAATGGTAGCGTTGGTAAAGACTGTTCTTTCCTCAGCCTAACAAACACTCATCATGATTTTTAAATTGGAGGGGGGTGGATACCTGCATCCCATGATGGCGGGCTACCCCTGCATCTATCTCTAAAATCATTAGTGTACTTCTAGGCACTACTATTCTGAAGGACTTCTGACAAAACATCCTCATGCAATCCTTGCACCATTCCGTGAATATATGCTTCAGTGTTCTCAATTCTGGGAACCTGAATCAAGTTGCCTGTAGATGCTACCAAAATGTTTGTGTCAGCTCGGATGTGTACTAGAGGTTAATAAGTATAAAATAATGAGGGCATGTTCCATGAGGTTCGTAATTGAGAATATTGAAAAAATAACAATACGTTCAGCACTATTTCAAAGCGCAGGTAAAATTGTGAAAGTTTGCTTCCAGAATAATCTCAGATGCTTCCGCACTGTAAAAATAGTCCCAAGTACTTCATGATTTATAACTTCGCTGAAAAGCACAGCTTTAAATAAGTAAAAAAAAATATTTTTTAACCATACTCTGAATTAAAAACAACTTCGTAAAATATGCATAAAATCATAAATTATATACTGCTCCATCTGCTATTATCACAAGAGGGAGCATTAGTGCAGACTAGTGATTAGCAGGCCACGCCGCCCCAACCTTTTGCCCCTCATGAAGAGTGCTGGTCAGGCTGAACAAAGGTCAGCCTGACAGACACTCTTCATGTTCAGGTCAGGCAGCCAGGAGCGAGACTTGCTCGATTTGCGCAGACTCCTGGCTGCCTGAGCTGAACTTTGCTGGGCTGAAGAGGTCACGGTTCCTGTGGGCGTGACCTCCTCAGCTCAGTAAAGGTGCCTTGATGCCCTCCCCCGGGTGACGAGGGAAGCGTCACTCATTGACTTCTACCTGGGTGCTTCAGGTTTAAGCCCTGAAGCGCCCAGGACGAGTGTCAATCAGTGACACGTCGTCACAGAGGGGGGTAGGATCAGCAGTCTCACTGACCCCATCCCACTCTATGACGAAGTTGGGACTGCTGCCTTCCCTCATTGGCTGACCTAAGGTCAGTCAATGAGGGAAGGCAGCAGTCCCAACCCTCCTGGGACCTCTGAGGCTGAAGGTAAGTGTTTGAGTGTGAGATCTTTTTAAATTAATGTTTGGTGCGTGCATGTATGTTTGAATGTTGATGAATGATGTTAATGGATGTGCGTGTGTGTGTGAAAAAATGAGTGTAAGTGTGCTTCCCGTCTGCCCCCCTCCCTCCTAAAACTGCCGGCTGCCACTGGTGATTAGGAGTAATAATAATCAAAGAAAAGGAGCTGAACGAGTACACACGAATGTGCTTTGTGTGGTGCACATTCGAGTCGGTGTACATTGTGCATGATTAACCCTTTGACTTTCTGTGAGGACTGCATATAACAACATCCACCTCTGCGCTAAAAATGAACACTGGCAAAGAATGTGATAATCTGGAACCGATACGTCGTTCATGTTGGCTAAAATGTTCAAGCTCACAACGACCAATGTGCTGGTACAAAAAATAACTCGTAATTGAGAAAGCCTATCTTAAAGATCAGTTGCCATTTTTGCCTGTCTGAGGTTCACTGTTCAATGATTCCTGCAGTTTCTACGCATCTCATTGATTCTCTTTGGTTGTGAATGTGTTTAGTTTTTGAATTTCATGCACTTTGCAGTATTTCCATCTGCAGTGGGATAAATAATACAGGTTGCTAACGAAATTTAACAAAAAGCCGTCAATGTTTTCTTCTTGCTCCGTATTCTGTAATTTCTGCTGCAAAAGAATTGAAAAATGCACTGGGTAGCTCAAAGATTGCTCGCGTGGCTTCTTCCCCAGTGCTTAAAAAAACAAGGTGCCAGGGCCCTTCTCTGGCAGCCTCTGCGCTTCCATCACCCATTGCCCCTGCCAATGATGCCGATGACAGTACGGCCACAATTAAGTACAGTTCGGAGCACCGGAAACCACTGGCTCAAATTAAGCACTGCTTTTCCCATTTAGTAGCTTTATCCAAAGTGTCCTTATTAACTGATTTAATTGTACTCTCCATTATACAAGGATAAACTGCTAGGTCAGCCCTGCTAAGAAACAAGCTTGTAACCTTCAGACAACACGCAGCTCTTCGAAGAGAAAGGTTAGCTCACTGAACTATCTTACCTCATTTTATAGTTGTGACACTTTGCATTGATCTCTGATAAACGCGCATTTCCAGTATGTGTTCTTTATTTTTAAATGATTTCACGGCAGGTTAATGATCATATTTAATCCTTAAACGTGCAATCACTCCTCACAAATAAACATTAATTTAAAAATGGAAACATTTTCCTTGGATCAAAAGAACTGCTAATATCCAATTTTAATATATTCAAAACATGTCACTCTCATGTTTTCTATGCGGAAGGTAGCAGATAATTATACATTCCATAATTGCACGTAATGCTGATTTCAGTAAAAAAGGGTAGGGTGTTGCTACACAACACTCATCACACGTTTTTGTCTCACTGAGTGGCTCTAATCATAACCTTCCATCAAAAAAGAGGCCTGTGGGAAAAGCGTCAGACATGCACACATTTCAAAGAATCGTCCAGGCAACTAATCTGTGATAGGTGAGACCCTTACAATTTATCTCTACATAGACAGAACCCAGAAAACATTAATTACCACGGAAAATGGCTGGTGCAAAGATAGTATTCCTTCACGCATGCTGTTAAATTCCGGACCTCTCAGAGTCCGCATTGCTAATTGAGTTTGAAATAACATTTTTAGGCCTGGCTTGGCAGTACAACAGTCCGAAAATCCTTTTGTTGCCAGTTCCATAAAATACACATAGAGTGGCTTTGGCTAAACCCGGAGGAGTGTTACTCTTTGGTTCTACTCAGAGGAGTGTTAATCTGTCACTTCATACTGTAAGATGTTTGGTGTATCTTGATGCCTCCCAAGGACTGCCTGCACATTTTTAGGCCTGCTTGACAGCACAGCTGTCTTGAGAACTTCTTGTTTCCAGTGCTTTAAAATCAGTGCTTAATTTGTAAATAAAAACGTGCCGGTGCCCAAAGCCCCCCTCTTAAACATGCGGCTGCTGCAATTAAATGTGCGAACACAGAATACTGAGGCAGCATATTCCCGAAGCCATCTCTTCAATCCATTTAAAGCCACTCTCTGCCCCTTCAGCTCACTCTTGCAGCTTTCTGCTTTCTCCCATTGTGACGCTTTTTCTTTCTGTTTTCCTCTGTCTTATGCTCGCAGTAAATGCTTGTGGCAAAAAAATAAGTGCTTGCCCTCAAAAATAAGTGCCGATGCAGAGCACCGGAAACAACAAGCACAAATTAACACTCTTTAAAATATCCACAGAATGAGCTTTGGCCGCACCGAGAGGAGTACTACTCCTAAACGTCATACTGTTTACTTAGTGGTATATCATTCTGCCTCCTCCATTGTAGCAAAAAACAGTCCTTTAAATTGTTTACACCTGTGGTAGTCTTTTTAGGTTGAGCATGCAAGAGCTTTGACCTGTTGTAAGTATTGTGGGCTTTTAACCACGCCCACTTCATGCCTTTCACTTGTTCATGGGTTTGCCTTTCAAAAATCCCTTGTTGTCATTCATAATTGCTTTACATTTGTCCCGCCTTGGGGCGGCTTTGTTACCGCCTTGCAGACTGCCCCAGTTACATGGATAATTGCACGATTGCTGATGTGCTTCAGCGTGGGTGAACTATTTTTTTTCTTTTCTCTCTCCCCTTCATACTGCATGGTGGCCATGGCGCTCACAGCGTGAACAGGCACAACAACGTGAACTCGATCTGCAGAATTGAAGCGCTGGTCACATTGTTCACAGTTACCTAATCAGAGTAATTTCTTGTGGCTGTCCCCTCAAAACACTTGAAATTGGTAAATGCTTTACTTAAAACAGAAGTCCTCAAAGTGAAAGCTGCTCTCCTGGCACAGTGGGAGAGCCAATGCTACAATATTTACTGCCCTCTGGAAATCTGCCCCTTAATGCTTCGTAGGGCATTACTTTTACAAAATACAGTAGTTTTGCTCATAGCTCAGCCTGTGGTGGTCTTAGGACAATGGGATGACATTCAAAAAGCTCCTTCTGTCTTCATCATCTCTGGGTCCCCACACTAGGTTAGTGGGGACACAAAATAATAGCCCTTCCCACCATTCAGTGTTTTTTAAGCTTTCTCATGGCTAAAACGTTTGTTTTACAGCTGGGAGAAGTTTTGTTTTAAAGGCCTTGCTTGTAAATTAAGGTTTGTATGATAATTGTTTATGTTTTGATAATCTTTCCTTATTACTATCATGACCATGATTCAGGCCAGCTTAACATCCTTATTGTACTATGACTGTTTGAACACTCTTGATCCTTCTAGTTTATTTCTTTACTGTGGCTGTGTTGTGCCTTTTGGGGGGGGAATTGTGTTAGCCAGCCAGCAACTCTGATGGTGGGGTGGTGAAAGTGGTATTCTGTTGGAATTAGCATGGCAGATTTAAATTAGGATGCTAAATAGCAACATTTTCCATTTTTGCTGCAGACAGAGGAAGATGGTAAATGGAAGTGCTTTAGTTATATGCAGGATCACTTTAATTATATGGCAGGAAAAGATGAAATTATGAGGCAGGGTTGACCAATTTATGTGACAAGAAAAGTCCAGTTATGAATTTGAATTGCCAATATGTCTAACTCAAGCAAATATGAGGCCTATTGCATTGCAAATGCTTCTTTGTTTTTGTTAAGATTCAAATGTAAGCAATTAACTCCACCCTTACTACCACCACCATTACCACCATCAACACAACACCATTTCCACTGCCAACATTACCACAACTACCATTAGCCCAACCCAACTACCACCACCATTATTACCACTCCCACCTCCATTACCACAGAGTTTGTGCATTCCTGTATTTACTTGTTTGCTTTACCATATGAAAGCCAGACCTATTGACTTAGCCAGTACTTATTATAATTACCAATAACCAATACCTGGACTCCTCCCTCCAAAGTGTGAACCCTCCCAATGAGCTCCTGACTAAATATGCTCAAGTTTCTAAGTAAACAACCTAATTTGAGACTCATCACTATATCTCCCTTTTGACCATACTATACTTGTAAGTGCACATCATTTTAATGTACTGTTGAGTTATCATGACCTGGCCCCATCTCTGTGCAGCACTCCACTGCCTACCAATGCTAGGTTTTGGCCTGATGAACATCAATAATAACGAGCATTTTCAATGCAAAGGGTCTCGCATTTGTTCGTGTTAGAGCTATTAGCGTTGTAAAGCAAAAAAAACACGTAGCGCGATCAAGCTATGTAAAATGCAGCGCGATCGCGCTGCGTGGAAAATAAACAGATAAAGTAGTCTGGACCCCAGGCTGAAAACATCGATCCTCGTATGTTTTTAGTACTTTACCGGTGCTGTGAAGGTGGGCTAAACACCGGAAAAGGCATGACGTATGCATGCCTTTCACAAATGAAAGCAAGCGGATTTTAAAAGTCAAGCCCACAAACCAATGTAAGTGACTGACATAGCATGGGCGTGGTTTGAAGCCCAAAGTGAGATTATGGAATGGACGGAGCGCTTTGCGCTCGCCCATAAAAAGTACTAAAGTGCACAGGACCTTGGGCCAATGTTGTGCAACACATTTGCAATCAGATTAAGGTATCAAAGCAATTCCTCCCCTCATTCTTCCTGACTTTTAAATAAACAACAGCAAAAAACTTTACTGAGCCAACATGTACATGGAAGCATTTGTTTACAGAAAGAAAAACATACTGTGATGGTACAAGTGGCTTTTCCTGTAATTTAGAAGTAAAATGGGTATATATACGCCATTTCCCATTTGTGACAAACATGCTACTTATAAAGCAAAGATCGCAAAACAACGATTGCGCTTTTTTAACAAGAGAAAAGAATATTCAACAAACTAAATAAATACAGTCAAGAAAACGGCATACTAGTCGTGTGAGCAATAAAGATACAGGAGGCCCTCCAATTCATGGTGTTACTTTACAATACAAAATGTCTCTGAAACTTTTGGTTGTTGGTATAAACATGACCAACTCACCTGCAAGCACCCAGAGTGCCTTATCCTTTAGTAATACCATAATCTAGTCCATACCAAAGACTTCTCATGGGCTTAGGAGTCACAAACCAACCACCAATTAGCGAAAGGAAAAGATAAGTTACTCGCTACGCCTGAATTAGAGTAAGTGAAGCATTGTTAAATGTGTTTAATAAATGACTCATTCTTTAATCACTCTCCATTAAATACTAATCACTGTGATTTATAGCCGTTGGTGTTGTTTTTAGTGGAATTCCCGTAATTGGTATCTGCATTATACGTAGCTTGTAGTCAATTACTAATGATCAATTTGTTAGTATTTATTTCTAGTTTCAAAGTAAATTTGGGCTGTATTAAAACCTGAGCTTAGTAGCATTTATGGGATGCACAAAATGACACACAACAACATTAAATACAATCACATTTATATCCCGAAATAGTCTTCCCTTCAAAGCATCAGATTGGAATGGCTCAAGTACAAGAGGTCAGTTCATTTCTCATCTTTATTAATTAAAGTTCTTATTTGTCGGCTTCGACATCAGGGAATTAAATGTAAATCACGAGAAGGGGGTATAGATTTGTCAGTATAGATCCATGAATTGTGAAATATTATGTATCTTACAATAGGTCAAGAATATTGCTCTGCCTTTAATGGACACTTTGAAGTTTCTGTTTACGCAAGGTCTATATTCTTTTAAATTAAACCACACTTATGATGAAGTCCTATATCATGCAGTGCATATTTTGTATATACTCAAACTTTTTATTTTGCATTTGCCTCACCCCACACTAATAGGTGATTATGACTTCTTTTTGTGAAACAGTTTGAATCTATATTGTGAAGCATAAATCAATAGGGGCTACAGGGACTAAGTGACGCTTTAACTTTATGTGTATCCCTATCTCAATAATATGCACTTAAAACTTCTAATCCTGACTTCTTCAACAATGGTTGCAAGGTACTGGTTTGAAAACCCAGCTCCTCGAGCTCTAAAAGAAAGATCTGAGCGGCACATTCACTAATAAAGGAAAACGTGATGTGTTTCAAACAAAAAAATGAAAAGTTTTCTTTTCATGTTTTTAGAGTAGGCACTGATTTGTGGGACCACTACCTCCTGTGAAAAAATATTTTTCCTTGTTTTTGGACGACTGGTTCTCATGCCACCGTAAGAAGTCTAATTTTTTTTATAGGTATAAGACCAAATATGCCCCACTCAGCCAAGCTACAGTTTGCATGAGTTTGAAAAGTTGAGGTACAGGATATGTGTAATACACTGTGTTAGACTTTTCATCCTTGGCGTGGTCTCCCTTAACTTTTTGCCTCTGTTCCCCAGGTTGTTCATGTGTGCTGGACTCTGATTTTACTGTTTTTGTTACTCTGGGCACTTTACCACTGCTAATCAGTGCTAAAGTGCAAGTGCTCCTTTACAAAATGTGTATGTAATTGGCTTATCCATGATTGGCATATTTGATTTATTAATAAGTCCCTAGTACAGTGCACTAGAGGTGCCCAGGGCCTGTAAATCAAATGCTACTAGTGGGCCTGCAGCACTGGTTGTGACACCCACATAAGTAGCTCCTTAATCATGTCTCAGACCTGCCACTGTAGTGTCTGTGGGTGCAGTTTTAACTGTAAATTCGACTTGGCAAGTGTACCCACTTGGCAGGCCTAAACCTTCCCTTTTCTTACATATCAGACATCCCTAAGGTAGGCCCTAGGTAGCCCCAAGGGCAGGGTGCATTGTATGGTTAAGGTAGGGCATATAGTAATGTGTTTTATATGTCCTGACAGTGAAATATTGCTAAATTCGTTTTTGCACTGTTGTAGGAGGCTGGCCTGGCTTGTAGTGGGTACCAGAGGTACTTACACCTTGTGCCAGGTCCAGTTATCCCTTATTAGTGTAGAAGAGGTGTTTCTAGCAGCTTAGGCTGATAGAAGGTAGCTATGGCAAAGCAGCTTAGGCTGAACTAGGAGACATGTGAAGCTCCTACTATACCACTGGTGTCATATGCACAATATCATAAGAAAACACAATACACAGAAGTACTAAAAAAAGGTACTTTATTTTTATGACAATATGCCAAAAGTATCTCAGTGAGTACCCTCAGTATGAGGATAAGTTATATGCACAAGATATATGTACACAAACCAAAATTATGCAGGTAATAGCAAAAGGAAGTAATGCAAGCAGTGTAAAGTTACAGTAGGTTGCAATAGGAGCACATAGGTATAGGGGCAACACAAACCATATACTCCAAAAGTGGAATGCGAACCACGAATGGACCCCAAACCTATGTGAGCTTGTAGAGGGTCGCTGGGACTGTAAGAAAACAGTGAGGGTTAGAAACATAGCCCACCCCAAGACCCTGAAAGGTAGGTGTAAAGTGCACCTACTACCCCCAGAGAGCACAGAAGTTGTGATAGGGGGATTCTGCAGGAAGAACAAACACCAGTAATGCAACAACAGTGGATTTCCGGACCTGAGTACCTGTAAGACAAGGGGACCAAGTCCAAGAGTCGCGACAGTGTCGAGAGTGGGCAGGAGCCCAAGAAATGCCAGCTGAGGGTGCAAGGAAGCTGCCACCTGTTGGAAGAAGCTTAGTGTTCTGCAAGAACGAAGAGGACTAGGAACTTCCCCTTTGGAGGATGGATGTCCCACATCGTGAAGAAGCTTGCAGAGGTGTTCCCACGCAGAAAGACTGCAAACAAACCTTGCTAGCTGCAAGGGTCGCAGTTAGGGTTTTTGGATGCTGCTGTGGCCCAGGAGGGACCAGGATGTCGCCACTTGGATGAGGAGACAGAGGGGGCACCCAGCAAGTCAGGGAGCCCTCACAGAAGCAGGCAGCACCCGCAGAAGTACCTGCACAGGCACTTAGAAGAAAAGTGAACCGGAGTCCATCTGAAGTCACAAAAGGGAGTCCCACAACGCCGGAGGACAACTCAGAAGGTTGTGCACTGAAGGTTAGAGTGTCGGGGACCCAGGCTTGGCTGTGCACGAAGGAAATCCTGGAAGAGTGCACAGGAGCCAGAGCAGCTGCAAATCACGCGGTACCCAGCAATGCAGTCTAGTGTGGGGAGGCAAGGACTTACCTCCACCAAACTTGGACTGAAGAGTCACTGGACTGTGGGAGTCACTTGGACAGAGTTGCTGAATTCCAGGGACCACGCTCGTAGTGCTGAGAGGGGACCCAGAGGACCGGTGATGCAGTCTTATGTTGCCTGAGGTTGCAGGGGGAAGATTCTGTCGACCCAGGGGAGATTTCTTCAAAAAAGCCGGCAGGATGAAGCGATACAAGGTTGCTAGTAGTCGTCTTGCTACTTTGTTGGGGTTTTGCAGGCGTCCTGAGTAGTCAGCGGTCGATCCTTTGGCAGAAGGTGAAGAGGGAGATGCAGAGGAACTCTGGTGAGCTCTTGCATTCGTTATCTGGTGAGATCCCCAAAGCAGAGACCCTAAATAGCCAGAAAAGGAGGTTTGGCTACCTAGGAAGGAGGATTGGCTACAAAGAGAGGTAAGAGCCTATCAGAAGGAGCCTCTGACGTCACCTGCTGGCACTGGCCTCTCAGAGCAGTCCAGTGTGCCACAAACACCTCTGTTTCCAAGATGGCAGAGGTCTGGGACACACTGGAGGACCTCTGGGCACCTCCCAGGGGAGGTGCAGGTCAGGGGAGTGGTCGCTCCCCTTTCCTTTGTCCAGTTTCGCGCCAGAGCAGGGCTGGGGGATCCCTGAACCGGTGTAGAATGGCTTATGCAGAGATGGGCACCATCTGTGCCCATCAAAGCATTTCCAGAGGCTGGGGGAGGCTACTCCTCCCCAGCCTTCACACCTATTTCCAAAGGGAGAGGGTGTTACACCCTCTCTCAGAGGAAGTCCTTTGTTCTGCCTTCCTGGGCCAGGGCTGCCTGGACCCCAGGAGGGCAGAAACCTGTCTGAGGGGTTGGCAGCAGCTGCAGTGGAGACCCCGGAAAGGCAGTTTGGCAGTACCTGGGTTCTGTGCTAAAGACCCGGGGGATCATGGAATTGTCCCCCCAATGCCAGAATGGCATTGGGGGGACAATTCCATGATCTTAGACATGTTACATGGCCATGTTCGGAGTTACCATTGTGACGCTGTACATAGGCAGTGCCCTATGTACAATGCACGCGTACGGGGAATTTGCCCTGAACACTGTGGGGGCACCTTGGCTAGTGCCAGAGTACCCTCACACTAAGTAACTTTGCACCCAACCTTCACCAGGTGAAGGTTAGACATATAGGTGACTTATAAGTTACTTAAGTGCAGTGGTAAATGGCTGTGAAATAACGTGGATGTTATTTCACTCAGGCTGCACTGGCAGGCCTGTGTAAGAATTGTCAGAGCTCCCTATGGGTGGCAAAAGAAATGCTGCAGCCCATAGGGATCTCCTGGAACCCCAATACCCTGGGTACCTCAGTACCATATACTAGGGAATTATATGGGTGTACCAGTATGCCAATGTGAATTGGTAAATTTAGTCACTAGCCTGTTAGTGACAAATTTGGAAAGCAGAGAGAGCATAACCACTGAGGTTCTGGTTAGCAGAGCTTCAGTGAGACAGTTAGGCATCACACAGGGAACACATACAGGGCACATACTTATGAGCACTGGGGCCCTTCCTGGCAGGGTCCCAGTGACACATAGACTAAAACAACATATATACAGTGAAATATGGGGGTAACATGCCAGGCAAGATGGTACTTTCCTACATCTGTTGCAAGGCCTGTCCCTCTCATAGGTTAACAGGGGGGCTACCTTTAAATCTGATTAAAGTGTAAATTCCCTTTGGGAGCGGATGGACATGTGGAGTTTGGGGTCTCTGAGCTCACAATTTAAAAATACATCTTTTAGTAAAGTTGATTTTAAGATTGTGTGTTTGAAAATGCCACTTTTAGAAAGTGAGCATTTTCTTGCTTATACCATTTCTGTGACTCTGCCTGTTTGTGGATTCCCTGTCTGGGTCAGTATGACAGTTGGGCTGGTTGTACCTCACACTAGACAGTGACACAAAGGGAGCTGGGGTGTAGCCTGCATATCCTGATGAGCCATCTGTGCTAGGAGGGAGGGGAGGAGTGGTCATTCACACCTGAAAGGGCTGTGCTTGCCCTCACACAATGCAGTCTCCAACCCCCTGGTGAGTGTCTGGGGCCTGGCCTGGGCAAGGCAGGATTTCACATTCCAAAGAGACTTTACTTTGAAGTAGGCCTACTTCAAAGGAGAAATTGGGTATAAGAAGGGCACCCAAAACCACAGACTTTAGAAACACTTCTGGAACCAAGAGGAACCTCTGCCTGGAGAAGAGCTGAATAGCTGAGGAAGAAGAGCTGCCCTGCCTGTGACTGTGCTTTGTGGAGCTATCCTGCAGTTGCTGCTTCTGCCAGAGTAAGAGGGCAAAGACTGGACTTTGTGTGCCTTCCATCTTGAGAAGAAATCTCCAAGGGCTTGATCTAGAGCTTGCCTCCTGTTGTTTGAAGTCTTCGGGACAGCAAAGACTTCTCTCTGCCAGCACCTGGAGTCTCTGGAGAGACTCCTACTCTGCCCTGTGGTGCCCATCCAGTTCCTGGGATACTGAAAGGAGAAGCTGGCAGCCTAAAGACAAGAAAATCCACGCACAGAGCGCCGTGCGGGAAAAAGATTGACGCGAATCTGACCTGCGGCTGAAAAAACTACGCGCCGCCGGCTCAGCAGCTGAGAAACGACGCTCGCAGGAAACGCGACCGAAAAATCGACGCACGGAGCAGGAGAACCGACGCGCAGCATCGTTGACGGAGGCTGGGAGATCACAACCTGCGCTGCGGGATTTTCAGATCATCGTGCGGCTGGATTTTTGACTCACGTACCGCTTTGCAGAGTTATTTTTGACGCACACCCGCCCGTGCGGGTTTATTTTTGACGCGCACCAGGTACATTTTCACTCTAGCAGCGCTAGTGTGTGTTTAAAACTACTTAAAGATTCTTTTTGATTTTTAATTGATAACTTGACTTGTGTATGGTGGATTTTTGTCGTTTTGGTCTTGTTTTTTTTAGATAAATATTTCCTATTTTTCTAAACCTGTGTTGTGTCATTTTGTAGTGTTTTCATTAAGTTACTGTGTGTGTTGGTACAAATACTTTATACCTAGCACTCCGGTTAAGCCTGACTGCTTGTGCCAAGCTACCAAGGGGGTGAGCTGGGGTTACCTTGGATGTGTAACTCCCTTGCCCTGACTAGAGTGGGTAAGTTCTGCCTGGCTGAGGTGCATACCATAGCCAACCAGAAACCCCATTTCTAACACACTGTATGTAAGTAACCACTCTGATGATAGCACAGCAAAGCCATAACAACCAGTGATTGCCGATGTGAGTCTAACTTTTGCATTCATACCAGTGTGGAGCATCACAATGAACTACCCCCCTGTGCATTGGGATACGATCCTCACCATCACCACACCCTTCTATGCTCGTTCTCCAGGTGCCAAAGATTCAAAGAACACCAGGCAGCACTCACACTCAACATGACACTGAGGAACAGCTATCGGGGCTATTCGCAAAGGCATTCTGGAGAACATATTCCTATAATATTCTTTTACATACTTCTATATGTCTTTGTGAATTGGCCTTACAACACCTAAAAAGGGAGTAAAAGGGGAATATTTGAAAACAATTAGTAAAAATAGAAAGACCGGTGCACTCTTTGAACTTTTACTAATCAGTAGTTTGATGTTTTGAGGCTGATTTACAAAGGAATGCAGCTGTACATAAAAGAATACTCCACTACGACTACTTCCCCAACTCATACTGCATTTGTGAATTGGCACCATTATCTATAGCTAAGAGAAATATTAATTTCCCGTTTAAATATTGCTGGGTGTACACAAGTCTGTTGAAAGTATTTTCAGAGGAACAGACAAAGTAACATTTTGCTACACTTCCTGCAGTAACACAGTCATTTTTTAGATCTTCATATGCGATTTCTGTGGAGGTACTCTAAGTAGTTACAATACTGTAGAGCCAGCTAGGGCCAACTGACAGTATTTTATCGGAGTGGCCTCTTAAGCTGAAAATAGTTGTTTAGGTGTGCCACCTCCAGGGCCATATGAGAGAGAGAGCTCTGGAACTTCAGGTTAGTCTTTGATCAATCACAAACTTCTTTTCATTCATCTTGCCAGTGCTCTGGCCTACATCTCTGCAACCAAATATTCTCCTATTGACAAAAAAAGAAATACTTGGCAGTTTTCATGAATCATAAAGCTATGCACCAATACTGAAGATTCCATCTGAAGACATTTCAGAATCTACATCCCGGGGGAACTCTGGTATTATAGAAGGTGTGGTAGACGCTTGTACCATCCCTTCTGTAATGTAGATTGTGCAAGCACTACATGTACGCCTTTGTGATTTTAAGGGGGCAATCCCTCTTTTGCGGTGGTTATGGCCCCATGCAAATGAGGGAATACTTTGCCTTGGAGCCCGCACTGTACTACGAAGGCAGTTGCAGAGGCAAAACAGCTGTCAAGAGACACACTCGACTGTGCATCACAAAGAGACAGCATACAGTCCGGTGTACCATGGTCTCAACATGGCTAATGCACTCAACTTGATAGGACTGAACTAAGAATAGCAAAGAAATTGTCATTAAGATGTCATTGGTAACAACATTCACAGAGAAGCGTTCATCTGAGCAGTCAAGTTTGCACATCTGGACTGTGAAAACCTAAGGGACAGTAGTCTTAACCCATGCTTAATTTGTAAACAAATGAGTGTTGGTGGGCAAAGATATGCTTTGGCGGTTCACCTTAGTCCTCTTTAATTCACTTCCACACACTGCTGCCTTTATTCTAC
Source organism: Pleurodeles waltl (assembly GCF_031143425.1). Taxonomy (NCBI): domain Eukaryota; kingdom Metazoa; phylum Chordata; class Amphibia; order Caudata; family Salamandridae; genus Pleurodeles; species Pleurodeles waltl. Next base: position 889,257,959 of record NC_090442.1, on the reverse strand, counting down.
TATTGCTGGTCCCTGCTTTCCCCCATTGTCCTACTTTTTCGGGCTTTTTCTTCACCCTTGTTTGCCATTTGTGTGCTTTGCCTCTCTTGCTTGCAGTCAGCATTTGCTGAGACAAAATAAGAGTGTTTGTGGGCGCCACCAGCAGTCACTGGCTCAAATTAAGCACTGGCCTTCCCTAACACCTACTGTACGAACTCCAGTGGTTGAAGAATAAACCAACAGGATCATCTCCTGATGACAGGAATGATATACCTTGCTATGAATTAGAGTCTGTCTGTGGTATACACAGAGCGATCTGAGCTACTGGACCTCTTTCTTAGAGGTTTAGTGGGAAGATACACCCCTACAGAGGATGTAGATCTGGTACTAGTAGCCTCTAAGCTGCTGACAACAAAAACATGACCGCTTCAGTGAGACCATCAAGGACCATACACGATTAAGTAGTTCTCGTAACATCATGAAGCAGAGATGAATAAACATTTAAACGCGGAATGGATGAGTCATTTGACGTGATGAAAGAGAACTGGCATTGTTGTGAGGCTTTGATCACACTCAAATACTTGATACAGTGCAACCAACATGGATTTTCTAGGCACCCATAAATGTTTAAGTTGTAAATCAAAAATAAGTTGCTGGTGCCCATCCCTTTTCTTGGGAGCCAGCCGACAGTGCTGCCGAACGCTGAGGGTTCGGAACACCTTCGATTTAACCTTATGATTCTTTATTTCACCACCCCACACTTCCAGTTTCTTTATTTTACGCTTGCAGGCTCTTTTACAACCCTTCGTTCTCCCTTTGACTCGTTCCTATCTTTTTTGCCCTCTTATTCTCCCTTTACTCCCCTTCTCCCTCTGGATCGAATTTTTATAAAGGCAAACAAGTCCCAAAAGAATGCATGCACCCACCACCTGCAAATACTGGCTCAAATTAAGCAATGGCACCCATATCCTAAATTTTAACAAGTGGATATTAGGACTGTGGTCTATGGCAGAAGTCAGATAATTTACCACATTTAATCTGTTGCACTAAACTCTTTCGTGACTGGATAATTAAGGGAAAAATAGAAATTCTGCCTGCAGCTCAAGATGCGCAAACATAAGATCCAGTGGAAGCCAATTACTGTTGTCCCAGGATATTCCTCATTGGAACACAATGTGCAGTTCCTCATGATGTTCAGCGTGCCTGCCAACGTAGCGTATGATGCACACATTCATCACTCAGCAAAGCGGGACTGAGGACGGGGTACATAAAGGCCTATTCGGTGCTCACATTAATCATTTTGAAGTGTAGAATAGGAAAATCTGTGCAAAGAAGGATGAAATGGAAAATGAATCATAGCTTGTATTTCATCCATTTTAGTGCTGACACTCATGAGCATCCAATAATTTCTAACCGCAAAAATGTGGTTAGATAAATAAAAAATAGTAAATATTTACACATTGACCACAAATATCACATGGACGGTCACAAAGCACACACAATGCAACAACTCTGCCTAGGTGGATTAGTTTCAGCCTGTTCATGCTTCTGTTGTCGCCCACCTTAATTTCTACAATGGATACTTAATATCTTTACTACATTGGGTCAAGCTTCCCCTTGGGTGTTGTATTTACTACTCTCAAATTGCCTCATTCCTTTGAGGACAGCCCAAATCTTTCACATTCAGCACAGATGCATGTCCTCCCACAGGCCCTTTGCCCATGTTGTCACTCAGGAGACTTGTTTTGAGCAAGTGTCAACAGTTTCTCAATTATCCCTAAAGCATTTTTAATTAATGAACTATTTTTCTGGATGGCTGTCCAAGACCTCAGATACTTAGGGATGTGACTGTCAGTTATTTCCTGATTTCTCAAATTTCTTTGTTGATTACTTTGGTCCAGCGACTAAAGTTTTTTAGAAATCTGATATATTATCCACAGAAGAGGAAAAGTGTTATTTGTTCTAACACCACACTGTTATTAAAAACATCACTCAAACTCTTGATTGTGTTTGATACCCCAAACTGTATAAGACTTAGGGCCTAATTTAGACTTTGGTGGAAGGGTTAACCATCACAACAGTGATGGATATCTTGTCTGACGATATAAATCCTATTATATCCTATAAGGTTTATATTTCAGCAGATGGTATCTGTTACCATTGTGATGGAGTAACCCCTCCAACAAACTCTAAATCAGGGCCTTAGATTTGGAGATTACCTATTTTTTGTTGACTCTATCAATGGTTTGCGGGACTTGAATTCTCTCCCAGCATCACTCCTAAATGTCCTGCACAAGTGCTTCATCTTATTCCTTTAAAAGCTTCCGTATTTTCTAAGTTGTGTTGCTGCGAATCCCCGGTATGTCTTGCTATCAGCTTTCGATGCTATCCACTTTTTGAGGACTTTCTGAAAATAACCTTTACTGAATGATGCTTACATAGGACCTACATGATCAATTGTTTACATCCATGGGTGAATGCATAAGTTTCTGGATCTTCGCTAAATAAAATATGCACTGGATTGGGTTAAAACTGAAGTGGTCAAAACTGTAATCTTGGAGGCTTAGCAATATTTTTCAAAAGAAGCTGATATGGTATGTGTTAGAAATGGGGGATTTGGTTGACAGTCAGGTTACCCCCTGTTCAAGCAAGGACCCTCACTCTAGTCAGGGTAAAAGAGAATCACCCTCAGCTAACCCCTGCTTGCTACCCCCCTTGGTAGCTTGGCAGAGCAGTAGGCTTAACTTCAGAGCGCTAGGTGTAAAGTATTTGTACCAACACACACAGCAACTTAATGAAAACACTACAAAATGACACAACACCAGTTTAGAACAATAGGAAATATTTATCTAAACAAAACAAGACCACAACGACATAAATCCGACATACACAAGTCAAGTTATGAATTTTTAAAGATGAAACTCAAAAATAGCACTTAGAAACACAAAATGCTTCGATGAGGTGTTAACACAGCGTCGTAACGGAGTGTTCCCAACCAGCCGACACCAGCGGCGCCGGACACGGAGTCGCGTAGACCCACAAGTACAGTACTTTGGTGAAGAGTTAAAAACAAGTCGATAAGCGAAGTCGGGGATTGCAACGTCTGTGCGAAACGTTGAATCCGCGCACTTCGAGCGGCGTCGGTCACGACATGGTGCGGCGACTTCTACGGAGTCGCGGACTTCAGCGGGGCTGCAGCGGCGTCGGGCCTGGGAAGGTCATCGCGTTCCAGCGAAGATCACGGAGTCGGGTGCAAGCGGTGTCACCGGATTCAGCAGCGGTGGCGGTCTGATGTCGTCCGAAGTCGATTTCCTTGGATTTCCATCAGCTTTCCTCCTAGGGGCCCAGGAACTGGATAGGGCACCACTTGTCAGAGCAGGAGTCTCTCCAGATACTCCAGGTGCTGGCAGAGAGAATTCTTTGCTGTCCCTGAGACTTCAAACAACAGGAGGCAAGCTCTAAATCAAGGCCTTGGAGGTTTCTTCACAAGATGGAAGGCACACAAAGTCCAGTCTTTGCCCTCTTACTCTGGCAGAAGCAGCAACTGCAGGATAGCTTCACAAAGCACAGTCACAGGCAGGGCAGCACTTCTCCTCAGCTCTTCAGCTCTTCTCCAGGCAGAGGTTCCTCTTGTTTCCAGAAGTGTTCTAAAGTCTGTGGTTTTGGGTGCCCTTCTTATACCCAATTTCTCCTTTGAAGTAGGCCTACTTCAAAGTAAAGTCTCTTTTGAATGCGAAATCCTGCCTTGCCCAGGCCAGGCCCCAGACACTCACCAAGGGGTCGGAGACTGCATTGTGTGAGGACAGGCACAGCCCTTTCAGGTGTAAGTGACCACTCCTGCCCTCCCTCCTAGCACAGATGGCTCATCAGGATATGCAGGCTACACCCCAGCTCCCTTTGTGTCACTGTCTAGTGTGAGGTGCAACCAGCCCAACTGTCAAACTGACCCAGACAGGGAATCTACAAACAGGCAGAGTCACAGAAATGGTATAAGCAAGAAACTGCTCACTTTCTAAAAGTGGCATTTTCAATCACACAATCTTAAAATCAACTTTACTAAGAGATGTATTTTTAAATTGTGAGCTCAGAGACCCCAAACTCCACATGTCCATCCACTCCCAAAGGGAATCTACACTTTAATCAGATTTAAAGGTAGTCCCCATGTTAACCTATGAGAGGGACAGGCCTTGCAACAGTGTAAAACGAATTTAGCAATATTTCACTGTCAGGACATATAAAACACATTACTATATATCCTACCTTAACAATACACTGCACCCTGCCCTTGGGGCTACCTAGGACCTACCTTAGGGGTGCCTTACATGTAAGAAAAAGGAAGGTTTAGGCCTGGAAAGTGTGTACACTTGCCAAGTCGAATTTACAGTTAAAACTGCACACACAGACACTTCAGTGGTAGGTCTGAGACATGATTACAGAGCTACTTAATTGGGTGGCACAACCAGTGAGGCAGGCCCACTAGTAGCATTTGATTTACAGGCCCTGGCACCTCTAGTGCACCTTACTAGGGACTTACTAGTAAATCAAGTATGCCAATCATGAATAAACCAATCAACATTACAATTTACACAAAGAGCATATGCACTTTAGCACTGGTTAGTAGTGGTAAAGTGCTCAGAGTTCAAAAGCCAACACCAACAGGTCAGAAAAAAAAGGAGACAGAAGGCAAAAAGATTGGGGATGAACATGCATAAGCAAAAAAGTCCAACACTATGGAAGGAGAAGCCCATCACTATCACACTTTGGCGCTTAGTGGATATATCTTTAGCATAATCAATGATTACTTCTGTCAATGCAAGAAAATTGTCTTGTCAGCTAAAGTAACAGAGGCATCCAACACTTTTGGATTCTTATAAACATTTCAATTATATTAAGCTCAACAAACAAAGGAAGGGCTACCAATCAAAGTCTCAAACTATCAAAATTCAAAACATCCTCTTCTCTCTGAATAAGAAGTCGATTAGACTTCTTAGCTTTTTAAGGAAAGACACTTGCTATGATCCAGTTTAAGACTACACTTAGCAACAAACGAGAACAGCCTCTCACTTCACTAATTACTGAAAATAAGGAAGTATGCACATTGCAAATCAGTAATATTATTTCCCAATTACTGAGTATCAATATAATTCCCGGTAAACCTCTCAGTTCTCCGCCAGGGGGTTTATAAAACTTTCTTCATTTTTGTGCACAAGCGAGAATATAATGACATTTCATGAGATGGTGGTTTTCACAGAGGAACAGTTAGATATTGTGTTACAGTTTATTCTGATACTGTTTCATCAGTGGAATACATAATATCTAAAACATTAGTGTAACTTTTTTAATTGTATCAACTTTAAAATTAAAATTGATCATTTTGGATCCAGATGTTGGTGTTTATTTCAAATGTGGAACAGCACTGCTCAATGACAGGGTAATTGACTTAAACTCCATTCTTGTTAATAAAGATCACATATTATTCTTCAAATTTTTTTTTACATAAGGCCCGTATTTCAGATACAAGACCCTTCCATTTTAAATACATCTGTCCTCACAAAATTTCAGTAGCAGCTTACCCAAGACAACAGGGATGCTCTTTTTTCTGTAGCGAATAGCCCCAGGTGGACTACATGATTTTCATGACTGTCTACCTTAACCAGAACAAATCATCTCTATACCTTTCAAAAGATACGTCTGGACATTCAATTAATTGGAGCCTTTTCTGCTGTAGAAACACTTCTGAACATGTGAGGAAGCTTCTTATACTTTCAGGTCACTTGATCACTTTTGCTTGGTAGTTCCAAAAGGCTCAGTAGCTAATAGTCTCCATTGGGTCGAAGAAATCTCCAAGGTTAGATTTCTCATCCCTTTAGTTTGCTTTGTCTTGACTAGTTCGGTACCCAACCCTCCTCACTTTAGTCCATTTACCACTCAGTGCAAGTATGGTGCGCGGCCTGAAGGTCCATCTGAATGGCAGAGGGCCAACTGCAGAATATTTAGAGCCTGCTTGGAGTGTATCGTTTTGGTGGAGCACTTTCATCAAAATACAATTGTGCTTTTATTTGTGTTTCGTTTTTGTACAAAATAAAGAAATGGCGTGCAGGGAGTTTTTTGCACCTGACCTACATTTCTTTAGATTTCCTGCATGGGATGCCATGCCTTTTATGGCTGTTCCAGACAGGAAACATGAACATCAGCTTCCTTGCCCTAACTTAGTAGGCCTTACAATGTCATAGACAGGCTTAGAGACCTCCAGTGGTAGATGGGCTGCCAGTCAAAGGTTTCTGGCAATGGCACCAACAGCGACTCCGCAGTTTGTAACCAGGCAGTCCCCGTCTCTAATTTAGGTGGGAAGTCTCAGGATTGGTGGGCAGAATTCAGTGCCATTTACAGCATTGATTACTTTCTGCCTTAGCGTTTGGCCAGCCACGACATCACAGGTCATCTCTCATCAAGAACTGTCTATTTCCTGCCCTGTTTCCTTTCCGCTGTTGTTCCTTCAACGAAGTACAAGCCACGTAAAGCTGAAGCTGCTGCTGACTTCCACTAAAAGTGGTCCATGAGTCTGACACCATTTATCTCTGGTGCTCGCAACATATTATCTCCAGAGGGCGGGTGGTGGGGCCTGAGGATACACCTCAAGAGAACAAAACTCTGCATACCCCACATTTTGAGATTTCTTGCGCTGAAATCAATTAAGTGGATCTGAGTGGACAGAGTAAATGCAACCAACGTGCTGTACCTGAATATGTACTAAGGCATGTGGACCTTCTGTCTCTGCCAGTTGATCAAGGAATTCTCAAAATATCCCTAGGCCACTGATCTTCCCTCATTTCATTCCTTTTTGTGGAATAAAGAACCCTAAGGCAGACAGGCTTGACACGCTCTTCTCAGCCTCCACCAAGAATGCAATCATCCGCCTCACCAATTTGACCATTAGCAACTGATATAACTCCCAAATTGAATCAATGCATGATATTCAAGACCTCAAGTTCCCTAACATGCAACCTGTTTTGGCAGATATCACTGGGGGGGACACTCTCCTCCTAAGCTTCTCAGGCAATGCCCTTCATCCCGTACAAAGATCTACACAGTGATTTACAGGATCAGGAACACGGACAGTGCTCTCTGAATTCTAGGTTGCCTTCCGAAGCCTGACATTGATAATACTAATATTTCTTGCTCCTCACCACACACCAAACCACAATCCTTCACAGGAGAAATAACTCAGGTAACAGAAACTGCGGGAAATCCTGTCACGTGACCATAATCAGATGAATGTGCTCCCTGAACCCCTCTTTTTGTTCCCACCCAACATATGACTGTTTGCAAATGGGCAGGTGAAACAAATGGATCACATTACATGCATTAGGGCCTTGCTAATTGCTCAGTAAAGTGCTTGACATTTTAAGTAACCCCCATTGAAAATGTATCGGCTGTCATGGCGAAGAAGTAGGGAAATACTAATTTGTTATTTGTGTAAATCGACAGATTGTTATTAATTTGGGGGGGCGGGCAGCAGAACATCAGTACATGGCAGTCCCTGTTGTATGTCTGTTATGTAAGAGAGAAGCAACGAATGTGGTAGAAGCATGTGAGCTATTTATTCGTAATTTCCAAATATCCATGTTTATGGTGGCAGCTCTTAATTTCAGTAGTATCACAAGTGCCTAATTTGTGCCTGTGGTAGCCTGGGGGTGTCTGGTAGTGCATTGAAGAAGCATGAGGCAGATGCAAGACTTTGCAACCTTGGTAATCGGTGCTCTGTGATTTAATAGCATAAGCCACAGCCCAGGCTTTAAACCCGAATTTTAGACACCAGCACTTATTCTTTCACAAATTAACCACTGCATGAAAGTGCCATACTTAAAAGTAATTTACTTCTTCTTAAATTTGTATTCTGATTAATAGATTTAATTGGGAATTTGAAAATGCTTCCTTTTATTGCTTTGTTTCTGTACGGATGAATATCCACAGATGAGTTTCTGGGACAGACCGAAGGTTTGTCACCACTCTTCATCACATGCACAAAGTCTTAAATATAGCAGATGTGTTGAACAGAGACCAACAGGAGCCGTGGAGTTTTGGTTTGAGTAGTGTCTCCCTGTTTCTCAGCAACTGTCCACATCCCCGGAGGCTACCCAGCTCTTTCATAAAAGACTCCACTAACCTTTGTGGGGACATCAGAACCCCTTCAAGATGATGGAGTGCAGTGAGCGCTCCGAGGGACACTGAATCCTGCACTTGGAAGATGCCAGCGCCCCTCACGAGGATACAGTTAGTGAATGTACTACTCGTGTGTGGGGTTTCTGAAGGATGCTTTCGGCCCTCTTTGTCCCCTCCAAAAGAGGGAGGCGTTTCAGATCTTAGAGCCCAGTGCATGATGGAGGGCAGCACCCAAGTGCATAGAGACATCTCTGAGTGTCCCATTAGAGGAAAAGTGATGCATGCTGTAAGTCAGTTTAAAGTTGCACTGGGAGAGCCTTGTGAATATTTCATTCAGTTGTCTGCTCTCTGACACGTCCCACGTGCCTGTGATTTTGGACCATTGGACGCTTGCATCTCCTGGGGTCTTTGACCTGATAACTAGACATCGGTCACTTTAGGCTCTGTATAAAATATTTTCCCTCCACTTATAGTTCAGCCAATAAGTATGGAGCTGGTCTCACATTCGTTCAGGCCAGTAAGGGCCTACAGCGAGAAGTGTCAAAATATAATATCAAGCACCATATAAATTGACTGTTAAAGTAGTGGCCACATGGCCCAGCACCAAATGTGTTGTGCTATTTGACTGTGGTGGTGTAGGATAACTGTTTACCTCAATGTAAAGTGCTTTACTTTACATGTGCCACATAAAAGCTCAAAGTTCAATGCCAACAGCTTAATTTGTCAATGGAAATATATTTGGTCTATATTTCAAAGGCAGCTCCTCCGCTATGGCGGAGGAGCGTCAGCGCACCTCCCCGAACTCCCTCCCGCCAGCAGCAGCAGCTGCAAACCTTTTACTACAAAACGATAATAAACTACATTTATTGTTGTTTTGTAGTAAAAGGGCTAGGCATTGGGGATGACAGCCATGGAGGGGAGTGCACACAGCATGCCCCTCAGTGCGCATGTATGTTTGGCCAGCCGTCTCGGGATGGCCAAACACAAATGCGCACTGTGCTCTCTCCAGCCCAGCACTGTGTTGCCGGGCTGGAGAGAGCAGGCAGAGGCCCCCAGTCTGCCTGGGAGCGCCCAGATGGGACGCTCCCAGCCAATCCTATGGCTGCTCTGAGCAGCGACAGGATTGGCCGCAGGGCAGGCTAGGAGCCTGTGCCTACCTGCTGAGGAGACGGAGGAGCAGTGGCGCGCTGCGGAGCATAGGGAAGTTTTTTAATTTATTTTTTTGAGTTAAGCCTGCCTGCTCTGCTCCAAGATACCAGTGGGTGAGCACAGGTTAATTTAAGGTGTGTATCTGACTTACCCTGACTAGGATTGTGGCCCCTACTTGGACAGGGTGCATACCTTTGCCAATAGGAGACCCAATTTCTAACAGTTATTTAGATGTTAAGCCATTGTTTGGCTCGGGACCCATGGTACAACTCAGTACTGACATATTCCTGGATGTCCTTATCATTCAGTGTATACACATACAGTTTCTTCATTAATCAGTCTACTGGCCGAAGACTATATTTGTGAATGCCTCTCCTTTTATTGGCATTAAGTGACTACGCTTCATTGCCTGATAGAGAAGGTGTAAACCACTAACCATCTTCTTCACACCCTAAATCAGTCTCAATCATATGTCCACCACCAAATAATCTGTTTATAAAGTATGTGTTTATATTTCAGATTACGCTCATTAAGAAAGGCCTTGCACTATTTACTTTTATCACCTTCTGGGGAAGAGGCCTGATGGCTTGACGCTAAGATAGTACAATGGATGTACATAATGTTCTGTGGGATTAAAAACTTTGGTGGAATAAGAATCAAATAAATATGCTAATGAGTGCTCTTCATTTTAACTTTTTGAAGGATAATGGCTGTAGCTGAGAAATAGTATTCCAGGTTATGAATACCCGGCTGGGTTTAATTGTTGTGTGAAATTTGTATGGGGCTTTATGAAATCCGTATTTTATGTACTAAATGTCAGCTTTACTAAGAAGATCGGTTTTAAGATGCTGTAGTTACATATTAAAGAGTTTATGCTCATGTGTAATGCATGTGTTTTCTCTATTGTGGTTGCCAGGGATGCCAAGTACAAAGCTCTGTGACTCTCACTTATGTTTCATTTGCAGTCACAAGCTGTTGTGATGATGATAGCCCTGGACAAATCAATTTAAAGAAACTCTAAATTTTCCAAATTGAAAATTGTCACCGTTTCGAGAAAAGAGCAAAGTATTGAAGGCATGCAATGCAAAATGAGTTTACCGGTCCGCACTGTCAGGGATGAAAGTTAAGAGCAGTTGAATGTCTACTACTTTTCACAAGCAGATGTTGACAGTTTTAGGGCTTACAACGTACTTCTATCTGTTCCTGCTAAAACAAGCCATTAATTTTCCAATAAAGGAGGCTGGGGAGAGTGGATTTGCCTGATTACAACAGAAAGTGAGTGAGAGTGTGTGTATACCTGCATGTTTATCAATTAAACTTTGTGGCTGGCACTAACAGTCCTCATAGTGTTAGTATACAAACAGCTTCAATGTGAGGATCATGACACTGTGGGACCAGTCATTGTACTTTGTTTAGGTATTTTTGTGTGTGAGTTTTTCTGTGTGATCTGTTCACTTTCTTAATTTCCACAAATCTAAGTGTTTGATTGGAAAGATTTCCCTTTGAAAACAACAAATAATCTTAATGAGTGGGTGTTTTCCACAGTTCATCTAGAAGGGCCTGATTCTCAAAGGTAAACTCAGACGTTTGGCCTCAACTTAGAACAAACATCTAAGTTTACAACTTTGGGAATTCACAAGGGGCATTTACGAGTAGCATCTTCTAGTCCGCACTCGGAGCAGATCTCAGTCTTCATACACACATTTGGTCATACAGGGATAGACCTCTACTTGGACAGTCAATATACAATAGAATGGCTATTCCTAAATCACAGCAGCAAACAACAAAGTGATGGAAGGTATGCTTAAATTATTCCCAGCCATATGCACTCGCTCAGGCCTCATTTTAGACCATAATTTTCTGCCTACTATACTGCTCTAGACAGAGATTAGAAATATACAAATCTCTCTTTGTCCTGCTGCAACAGGAACAGTCGAGCCTCAGCTGCCAGGCCAGGTACCCTCTACACTGGAACACAAGCTGCCCCATACTGTTTTTAGCCTACTTAGGTCTCATCAGTGAGGCAAAGCTTGAATGTTGTGGCACAATGAGCAAAGGATCCATGTCTCGACCTGTCACATTTAGGGTGTCCACTGCAACAAACAACAAGATGAAGGAAATAGGTCTAATATTAGCTTTAGCCACTGGCAAAATTAACTCTCACACCTTCTAGTGACAGAACAGTGACGTTTGGTTCCATGTTAAAAGCAGTTCTACTGATGGAGTTAGGTGAGCCCCTTTAAAACAAATAAAAAAGTGCTGAGAATTCTTCAGCAGACCTGAGCCCATAGCAGATGCCAAAAACAGAGCCTTATAGGACAAAAAGAATCCCATGGTTGACACTAAGCAGGAAGGATTTTTGCAGCATGACTTAACCAATTACAGAGTATACTGGGTGTCTAAACTACTGTATAATGATGTTTACTCTCTCCTTTGTTTCATTCAGAAGCATACTTTTAATGATATGCTCATTTAATGCTCATTTAGTAATGCCCAATTACTTTTTTTCTGCCTAACTGCTTAAATATATGTTCATTCTTCGGAACGAATGCGCATTTTGTTTACACAATACAAGGATTTTCAGCGGAAGGTTTGCAGATACGTTTCATGGAAATTAATATGGTGTAATAGGAGGGCATGTAATGAGACAACAGGAAAATAGATCTATGTGACCATTCAGGTCCATCTGCTAGTGCTAAAATGGATGCAAATGCAAACTGTGTCCGTTCAAGTGCTACTAACCATTCGGAGATGAGCATAAATGTGTTCTCTTCCAGTCTCTATTTGGCAACCTGGTGGTACTTGCTCATACAGCCTTATCAGCAAGCAGTAGCAGAGTGCTCATAATGGGCGAAATTACCATTTGAGCACCTTATTCCACATTCATGTTCGCACGGGTGTAAATTCTTTGCAGCTACCACTCACTGAAGGTGCAAATAGCATTTGCGTGAGGGAAGGCAGGATATTTGCCTCAGTGCTTTGCATTTATGCATAAATAGACCCAAAATTATTAGATTTTTAGATCTTGTCTACAGACAGGTTTTAGCAGACTGTTTGCAAAAGACCACTTGTGAACCATAGAAGTTGTCTGTAAGTAAACCACCCATTGGTTACAGTAGTGAGCTTTCCTGTTACTGTAATTTACATGCTTTATATTTGAAGGCGTTCCTTCCTCTTTTTGTGTTTTTCCTCCCCTGGAGCGTATCTTCTTTAACACACTTCAGATTGGATGTCTTGTATCCTTTCACCGCTCGCTTTCAGGGAACTACTTTTTTCTTTAAGCACTCCATTAGGGTACATGTGTTTTCCTGCTTTCTCAATCATGTGCTTTTTTTCCCACCCTCAAATAACCTCTCCACATAGTCCGTGTTGCCTCCTTTTCTCACCATATCCCAAGCTCCTCTCTGTTTTGACTACCTGGGCCTTTTTTTTCTTTCTCCCCTCCATAGATTCCCCTCCTTAAGCTGCTATGTTCTTTGCCCACCCGTTTACCTTTTCTCCCACCCCCAAACTTGACTTCTTTATCCGCCCACTCATTCATCCAATTCTCCCCATCCTTCCCGCCCGACGCAAATGTTGTTCTTCTTACATTTTGTGGTGGCCCAGCGGGTGCAATGTGGTGCTGAGCTGCTCTGTTTGCAAAAAAGCACAAGTAAAAATTCTGAGTGGCGTCCGCCATTTAGAAATACAAAATGAATAAAAGGGCACCCGCATGATTTTTTATGTGAGCATCTGTGCAGTACACATCTTTGAGCATAGCCATCATTCATGTGAGTGCATACGGAATAATCAGTGCTTGAAATGGAAAAAATAAAGTGCAGGTACTCTGTGCTAGAGTACCTGCTTGTTTCTGAGAAGTGCGGTACTCCCCAATTAAAAGTATTAAGTTTTTCTCGAGATGTGCAGGTACTGTCCCGCTCAAAATAGAAAAGTGCCGGTACTCAGTACCGGACAGTACCAGCCCATTTAAAGCACTGGGAATAATGCACCCTTTTCTTTTCTTTCTATTTTTTGCCAGCGCTACATAAAAGGTGAGACCTATTGGTTTTGTCAATGCTTGAGTGAATATGCTGTAGATCCGAGGCCGCGGGCTAAAGCGTTGCTCCATTTCATCACCACTATCTTTCAAACACGCTTCCTTTTCAGATGGAAGATGGTATTTTTTACACCCATATCCTGCAGTTTATGTGCGCTCCAATACATTAACCGAGATTATCATTCTGTGCGCTTTTTGCATTAATTCTCAACTGACTGACCCTCTTCAATAGTGATTATAACCATGAAGGTTTGGAATATCATTAAACTCTTCTCACCGACTGCATTAACTTTCAAAGGTAATTTGATTAATTCTGCAAGGCACTGGAAGAAGGAGATTTAACGCATCGAAGAATGTGTGCATTATCAGTGTTTTGCAGCGACTAGATCTGAAAGATAAATGAAACCCGTGGAGATTAGTTGAGAAGGGCTGTTTGTTCCTCCAGCAGATTGTGTGCAGTTTTGCTAAGCTTTGGAAAAATTGTTCTGAATATTGTTTTCCCTCATACCGAAAGAATTCGCACCTCTGCATGCTCCAGAAGCATTGATTTTTCTAACGTTTTGGTGAACGATAGCATATTTTCAAAGTCTTGCACGCACTTGTCTAGTGAAGAAACACACTGGCCCTGAGGCAAGGAAGTTATACGGACACATTGTGGAACAACCTATCCTGAAAGCTAACTTAATCACCGCCGGGACTTTTCTTCTGATTTGGGCCGTTTGTGGGAACAATGTGTAGTAATATGGTAACACCATTAGGTTGCATTTTTTAATTTTATTCTCTGCAATTACCACCAGCATTTTGCCAGTGCAATGGGCACCATTTTTAGTAAGTTTCATGTGGTTCTGCTGGGCTACGCATGCGGTAACACTTTGAATGCGCGCAAGTGGGGGAAATGTGCTTTTCTTAGGTTACCACACACTACTCCTGTTAAAGTAAGTTACATAATCACTCCAAGTGATCTTAGAAGTAAATACATTTGCAACAAAAATCATATCTTGCACAATGTAACAAAGGCAAATTTATTTATTTATTTTGCAACCATTTCAACCTCTATTTTTTAATCAAATTCCGTGCATAACACATAAGAGAATTTCCATCACAAGGACTACCCACTTCTGCACATTATGTCATTTCCTAATTTTGCTATGAATCGTGGGATTGATATGAATTAGAAATCAGCAGATCAGCCCATGAAGGTAAAGCAGCTATCAACGCGTGTGCTTTCATTAAGAGGGTTTGCATTTGTCTGAGTAGGATGAATGCACATTTTTGGGGGTCTCAAATGAGTTAGTCTACCTCAAATTCCTAAAAGAACTGGTCCTATGGTGAAAATGTGTTCTCACGACATGGAAAATTAAGGTTGTTTAGTCCCATAGGAGATGATCTATTGGTTGTCTGCTTACTCTAATGGGTAAGGCATAGGAACTTGTATGGTAATTTCATTTTGTTGTGCTATAGTAAAGTACTGGGGGTGTCAGGTTGTGAATCAGATTGATAAAATGAAGGTGACTCCAATCTTGATACACTGTGGCCCTTTATAAGGCCTTGTCGGGACTCCCATTAAGGTAGAACTTCACCCAGAATCTCCAATAGCATTGGATATGATAAATTCTTGGTGTAATAATACCACCCCAGCAAGATATGTCCCATTTGTAAGGGGGAATTATTGTGGAAATTAGTATTTCCACACTGATATCCACATGTAAGATGTTTTTTGTAAACGTATTGGATCCGCTTTTACCTGTGAAATGCATCTGTGGTAACTTCACTTGAGGCTATTTGTTATTTGATAGTCCCACTTTTCTAGGAATATAAAGTCAGCATAAGTGGCCCAATTGGTAATTCCAGCACACTCAGAAAAGGATCTATGTAGCTTGTGGGATTTTAAGGTACTTTATAATGACATCAAGACCATTGAGGATCAAGCAATAATGGGTTTATGAGGTATCCCTATTCCTATAATTCAGGAACCACACATAAATATTGTGGGGGAGAAACTGCCCAGTGGACCAAAGTATACACTGCTTGTGTATCAGATTAACTCTGTGGTTCCAAGTTTGAATCCTAGTGGGGCTAATCATTCATCTGAGGTTCGTGAAATGTGCACTATTAAGTTGGGGAGCAATAAAACAATGGTGATGAACTGTTTACAAACTATTACTTTAATAATCATTGTAGTTCATATAGCAATAAGACGTGCGTAGTTTTAAATCTATATTCAATGGTCTTGCTTTTGTGGATTATACCTTCTGGACCGTCACATATCATGGTATTTAGCTACCAGCCACAGGAGTTTCTTGAGCCCAATATTATACATTACAAGCAATAAATTATTACATGTGTTCAGTTTTGCTTAGACACTAGCACCTATATAGGTCATTGTTAGACTTTTCATCCTTGGCGTGGTCTCCCTTAACTTTTTGCCTCTGTTCCCCAGGTTGTTGATGTGTGCTGGACTATGATTTTACTGTTTTTGTTACTCTGGTCACTTTACCACTGCTAACCAGTGCTGAAGTGCAAGTGCTCCTTTACAAAATGTGTATGTAATTGGCTTATCCATGGTTAGCATATTTGGTTTACTAGTAAGTCCCTAGTAAAGTGCACTAGAGGTGCCAGGGCCTGTAAATCAAATGCTACTAGTGGGCTTGCAGCACTGGTTGTGCCACCCACATAAGTAGCTCTGTAATCATGTCTCAGTCCTGCCACTGCAGTGTCTGTGTGTTCAGTTTTAACTGTAAATTCAACTTGGCAAGCGTACCCACTTGCCAGGCCTAAACCTTCCCTTTTCTTACATGTCAGACGCCCCTAAGGTAGGCCCTAGGTAGCCCCAAGGGCAGGGTGCAGTGTATGGTTAAGGTAGGACATACAGTAATGTGTTTTATATGTCCTGACAGTGAAATATTGTTTTTCACTGTTGCAAGGCCTGTCCCTCTCATAGGTTAACCTGGGGGCTACCTTTAAATCTGATTAAAGTGTAGATTCCCTTTGGGACTGGATGGACATGTGGAGTTTGGGGTCTCTGAGCTCACAATTTAAAAATACATCTTTTAGTAAAGTTGATTTTGAGATTGTGTGTTTGAAAATGCCACTTTTAGAAAGTGGGCATCTTCTTGCTTATACCATTTCTGTGACTCTGCCTGTTTGTGGATTCCCTGTCTGGGTCAGTTTGACAGTTGGGCTGGTACCACCTCACACTAGACAGTGACACAAAGGGAGCTGGGGGGTAGCCTGCATATCCGGATGAGCCATCTGTGCTAGGAGGGAGGGGAGGAGTGGTCACTCACACCTGAAAGGGCTGTGCCTGCCCTCACACAATGCAGTCTCCAACCCCCTGGTGAGTGTCTGGCACCTGGCCTGAGCAAGGCAGGATTTCACATTCAAAAGAGACTTTACTTTGAAGTAGGCCTACTTCAAAGGAGAAATTGGGTATAAGAAGGGCACACAAAACCACAGACTTTAGAAACCCTTCTGGAAACAAGAGGAACCTCTGCCTGGAGAAGAGCTGAAGAGCTGAGGAAGAAGAGCTGCCCTGCCTGTGACTGTGCTTTGTGGAGCTATACTTCTTCCAGAGTAAGAGGGCAAACACTGGACTTTGTGTGCCGTCCATCTTGAGAAGAAATCTCCAAGGGCTTGATTTAGAGCTGGCCTCCTGTTGTTTGAAGTCTCAGGGACAGCAAAGACTTCTCTCTGCCAGCACCTGGAGTCTCTGGAGAGACTCCTACTCTGCCCTGTGGTCCCCAGCCAGTTTCTGGGACCCGTTAGCGTTAGTGTGTGTTTAAAACTACTTAAAGACTCTTTGTGATTTTCAATTGTTAACTTGACTTGTGTATTGTGGATCTATTTCATTTTGGTCTTGTTTTGTTTAGATAAATATTTCCTATTTTTCTAAACTGGTGTTGTGTCATTTTGTTGTGTTTTCATTAAGTTACTGTGTGTGTTAGTACAAATACTTTACACCTAACACTCTGAAATTAAGTCTACTGCTCTGCCAAGCTACCAAGGGGGTAAGCAGGGGTTACCTGAGGGTGATTCTCTCTTACCCTGACTAGAGTGAGGGTCCTTGCTTGAACAGGGGATAACCTGACTGTCAACCAAAGACCCAATTTCTAACAGACATCTACTCAGACACTTGTCCATAAAGCAAATAACAAAAAGCAGGACCGCTGTGAGAGAATGGCTCTGACTGCCTGGTCCCCTCAGATTTGTTTGCTTTTGAATTACCTGTTTTTTGACCTTTTACTGTGAGGCGAGCCTCATAGTTTGGGACTCACCCACAGTAAACTGGACTGGACTGGACTGGGCGTGTTTACCACTGGTTCCGCCTTGTTAAGTCAAGGCTGCTGTGACGCAGCAAGGGTAGGATGCCCAGGGCTATTTACACACATGTGCACCTGTGTGAGGGCTGCGTGGGGAGGAGTCCTGTCGTGCTTAGTCCAAGTTCTGCGCCTAGGTAGCCTGGCGCAGACGGGACCATGCTGAGTGGGTGGTGAGCTGGAGTAGGCCTTATGAGATGGGTGTACACATGGAAGGGATAGTCAGTGTGCTTACTGTCTCCATTGTAGTTACACTCCATTATATACCAACGGAAAAGGCTGCATTAGGCTGCAAATCCAGTTCCTTAGGGTTCACAGGCTCCAAAGTCGCACCAGTGGGCATTGTAATCTGTATGAAAAGAACAATGCAGTAGGTTACAAAAGCATATCTGTACAGATTATGGGTCATCCAGGAATGCCATTGTTCTCTGACTCAGCTCAGGATCAGGGCCAATTACTGCTCTGTCCAGCTGCAGGAGCAGGGCCTTGCATCAGTCATCCAGCTGTCATTCTGTGCCAGGAACCGGCCTGCTCAAGACCCCTCAATGAGGAGGGGATCCATGGAGGAATTGCTGGGAGAGGCCCTTGCAGGAATGTCAGGAAGGAGGAGGGGCTGAGTCCATCAGAGCACATGTGGCAACTGACTCCTGGACGATGCCATTTTGAGCTATCCCAGAAGACTGTGCAGGAAGGTTGGGACACGGAAGGAGAATGATGTGGCAGATCAGGATAGGCCAGAGGTGCAGCCCTGCAGGACACTTTCACCCCCACTAAAAAGGTCTTGCACAGGGGAGAGAGCGTTCACTTGGATGTGCTTCTCTGCTGAACCGTAGTACTGAAGACGGTGTCATGGACAACTGGAAAGAAGAACCCTCTGACTGACCACTGGGGCAAGGACTCTGCCCCTAAATGACCTGAGACCAAGTGGAGCACACAGCAGGAACAGGTAAGCTGGTCCCCTTACTCCCCCTGAAGACCAGTTGGGGGAATGACTGGGCTCTGGCACAAGGAGAGCGCACTGCCCAGAAGAGAGGAAGGCACCCAAATAAAAGGCTGTCGCAGGGAGTCAGCGGGACGGGCTCCTTACTGAGTTTGGAACCTTTTTACACGAGGAGGCCTAACTAGGCCTAGGTGGCTAGGGCTCGCTACCAGGAGCAAAATGAGCTGGAAATCGTCAGAATTGGTCCAACGGAGCTCAAATCATGGCAGTCTGAATGTCCACAACCTTTCTGGAGTGGGCTGCAAAGCATGTGGGGCTCTGCTGCTGTTCCAGTCTGTGCCTCTGGGGTGGGTCAGTGCCTGGTGGCTGCCCCAAGGTGCTGAGGAATGCGGGGGAGTACCGTTGCGCATCCCCCTTGGAGAAGATGAGTGCAGGGGAGTGATAATGCACTCCCTGTGCTACAAGGACAAGTGCCCCAGACACCATCCCAGGGCCCGAAGAGACCTGCCAGCTAATGGAGGAGGGGTGTTGTCACACACTCTTGTCTCGAGTGTGAAGGAGCCCCGGACCCCATCCCAAGACTCCTTGCAGCTATGAAGGTATGGGCGGGGCTGAAGCCTGAAGAAAAGCCGTGGAGCACCGTTGTGTTCCCCGTGAAGGTGCTGTCCAGAGGGCCCAGGACCCAATCCCTGGGCCCGTAGTGGGCAGAGGGCCTGGGAGTGCATGCACCGCCAAGTGGGTTGCTATCAGCACCGTATCAGCCCGGAGGAGTGGGCCAACACAGCACTGCATCTGCCCGCAGGGACGGGCAGACCTCCAGAAGAGGAAGGGGAGCTCTGGTGTGACCCCCTGCAGCCTGCTCGTGGGCAATACTGTGAACATCTGCCTGCCGTAGCAGGGAGACATCAGCTAAGTGCTGACTCCCACAACAGCCCTGGAGTCTGCTGCATAGGCAGGTAGCCAGCAGGAGCGGCTGGGGTGGGCTCCCTGCACTGCTCCCCAACATACCATACTTGGTATGGGGGTGTCCGGGAGGGACCGAACGCCACAGAAGAAGAAGCACCACCCAGGAGGACTCTCCCTGGCTCAGCGGGAGAGCTGCTAATCAAACATACACACATGGAGGAGAGCCACCTATATGCCCTGCGGGGCCTGGCCCAATTTCTGTCGTTTTTGCATGGTGGTGACTACAGGAGAGCGGGGTCACCATCAAAATGATCAAGTGCGGGGGGAGCTGCAGTAGGAGCACAGCCTTGCAACCTTTGCAAAGCTACCTTATGACAGTCAAGCACTAGAGTGAGGTGTTTGGTTCCCAGTGCTGGTCAAATGTGGATCCATTACTTGTGCAGGCCACACAGCTAATGAACCACCCTCCAACAACCATTAACAAGCATTGGCAACGCCAACAGGTCTCAGCTCTAAAAGACTTCAGTATTAGCTTTTGCCAGTGCTGTTTTCATGGCTACTCAAATGCAACATGATGTATGACTGATGAGGATGCATGATTAAAAAACATACACTGACGGTTCTTTTGAATAAAACTCATTACAAGATGGCCAAGGATGCATATGATTGCTTCGAAACAGGAGTGAAAGCATCAGAAATCATACATTTTTAATTTATTGTTATAACATGATGCATGGGTATGTGAAAATCATAAATTAAAATTAAAAGTGCGAAAAACAAATTTGCACCAGTTCAAAAAAAGAAAGCAAATGTCCTAGCAGCACCCTGCTGCTTCTGGGTGCTCAGTAAAACAATAACTATATAAAACAGGGCGCACAAGACAGAGAGTGGAACTGAAACCACCACCTAGCTGGTAAGGGAAGGAAAGCGAGAGCTTCGGGGAAAGGCAGAGGAACAAGAGTAGGCAGTGGAAACATATGCACATAGAGTGCTTACTGCAAGTAATGAGTCCCCTTAAGTCCTCAGAGAAAGGATACAACAGCCATTTAGAGAACTCTCAAAGGAAATGCTTTGAGGCATAACAAACACAATAACAGATAGGAAAGCCATTGAATCAACAGCAGACAATTGAGTTAGATAATAAAGTCATCATGAGGAATGGGCTAACCTAAGCCCACTTCATGTATATATGGTATATGTTGGAAACAGTTACAGATAACTGAAGCAGTCTGTGTCCGACACCTAAAAAGGATCTGAGAGGAAATAACGATTTTCACTGAGGGGAAGGTTTAATTCTTGTCCTTGGCTTCCCTTTCAATCACTTTAATAATTCGAGGCAGTTTTATGAGATGATTAAGCATTTTATTGCATCTTCGCTGTTCCAGGATAGACACTACTGTATTAGATGATAAGCCTGGAATAACCTAACAGTCTGATATCTTTCTCAGAGGGTCACATCTAGAAGTAGGTGATGGGTTGCCTAACCAGCAAAAGATGAGCTTAAATCTTACTGCTTGTGGGAGTATACTCTTGCATGACTATCTGTGACAATGCTGCCCAATAATAATTAAATCCCTAAAGCAGAAACCCTTCTTATCTCAGCCTGGATGAAATGTAGATGAAGAGCAACTAGCAATTAATTATTGACACAGATCTATTTCAGAAAAAAACAAGAAGAGATGCAACAAGATCTGAGCTATCAACGTGATGGCAGAGATTCCATACCAGCTTCACCACTGAAAGATAAACTTAGCAGAGATGAAATCATCAGAACAAAGAAATACACATTTAGTAAGGAGAGAAACAAACCAACTAAACCAGTGGTTCTTAACCTTTTGACCCCCAGTGAATCACAACTAAAAGTGAGAGACCCACACCCAAGCAATGGCTATGACACGAGCCTCAAAAAGTACACACTTACAGAGACAAGTATACATCAAACAAATACAGAAAATATGAAATATTTTATATAATTCACAAAAAAGCATATATTTTTTTATTTTAATAGGAAGGTTGGAGCTTTTAACAACACACTAAATTTCTAAAACACAAAGCAATATGCTACACTCTCACAAATCACTGTCCTTTTTGCTCCTAATGTATGTTCTTTTTATCAGTGCATAAAAGTGCTTCAGTGAAGACCACCAAGATCCACACTAGATTCCATTTATGTACGTGTGCTGTTCCCACAAATAACGATTAGACACCAACTTATTTTTAGCCTTAAACTTCAAATTCCTTCCCATTTACAGATCTTTTTTTTTAATTTTGCTTTTCATGGAATACATACTTTGTAAATCTGCTAACTTTTCTAAATAGATGTGGACCTCCTGAGTAGCCATCATGTGCCCCCCAGGGGTCTGCAGACCCCAGATTAAGAACCACTGACCTAAACGTTAAAAAATCAATTATGAATTGTGTGGAATAAGGGAAATAAAATAAGTACATTTCTCAGTGTCAAAGAACCTTATATTTAGCAAAAATCAGGGAACTAGGACTTAACCATCAGTTAAGTTCTGATGAACTTCAAGCATGCTAAGATAATGCCCGAATAAAATTATAAGGACAGTAAAAACTATTAGTGCCACTGATACCTATAAAAGTAGTTATTAAGAATTTCAGTGTCTAACCTGAACATCTTAGGTGTCAAATCATGTACACTGAAATACAAATGGTTTGTATTATTTCATATTTATAAAGTTTTCGGACAGGTAAATAAACTATTACAGATTCGTAAATTAACAGACATGTCAGAAAGGCATCGCATGCACCCGCCTTGCTTGTGTAAAAGCAGCATGCTCTCCTTCAGAAAGTATCTTCATGACACATGGCGTACTTCTAAAGTACCATTAATGTTCTTACTCCTGACGTGCTGAAACGTTGTCATCCTGAAGACACTGAATCCATTATGATGTTTTCATAAATTGTTTCATAAGAAAGGAATTGAAGCTTTTCTCGCCTTTTTCTGTGGATTATACTTCCTGTACAAATGGGAGTTGCAGGTAAGATTAATTTTGTCATCAGTCTTTTTGAAGCAGGTGTTCTTAAAGAAACTTGAATGGTGCACTGCCCTGTTTCTACTACAAATTGAGAACAACTAATAATTCACTGGTTGTTTTTATTGTGAAACTTGGGTCCAAAATGTTCAATTCACCCACCCCCCCCTATTGTTGGTTCAGGTTGCAGAAGTTTTTCTACTGCTTTGCCTTCATCTGCGTCGGGCAGACACCTTAGCAACCAGAAAAAGATTCACTTTGTGAGGCTTGTGTCTTTTATCTGCAATAGCAATTACGCATTTTCTGTCTAACTATGATATGTAATAAAATGACAAGTGATAAACAATGATAATTGATATTTACTCTTTAGAAGCGACACACGTATGTATTTATTTGCTGGTTCTAACTGGAGTTCATATTTGATAATTATGCTGAAAATCTGGTTTGTCTCAGACACTGCTGCACCTACGCGGGACACCTCTGATTTGGATTGTTCTGTCTTTGGGAATGTCAGCCCAGGATGGTGGCTGGCTCATGCATTTGTCACAGTTGTTCTTCTGCCTGGCCTCATCATGACCGCCGCCGCTGCCACAACGCATTCTTATATTCACTGTTTCACTTGATGCACCAGTTTACTTATACAAGAGCACCACGTCCAAAACATATATAGAGCTCAAAAGTGCAATAATGGAAAAAACACAAATGTCATATATTAGTCATTTAACAGCTTTCTAAATTATTCTAATTCCAGTTTGTTAAAACTAACCACAACCCTATTTCCACATCAAAATGCGTGATGCTACTCAAGCAACATAGATAGGTAGATCCAATGTCATTTGTCCCTGGCTTGTCATTTCAGGCCTGTTGTGTCTGCAAATGTGTAGTGCTCCCACTGATTTACTTTTTGTAGGTTACTTCTTCTTTGCAACGTTGAAAATAATCCAGTGCAAACAAAACAAGCATGATGCTCTTCAATACAAATGTAAATGTCTAGTATCTCCAGTTGATTGCTTTAGTAAAATAAATGGCGTCCATATGGATGCGCTACTGAGTGAAACGGTCATATTGTATAAGAAAAAAACCTTGCTTTCCATTCAAGTCATTGTTCTAAGATGTACTTCTAATACCACACCAAAAGACCTCAGGCACAACTGGGAGTATTCACTGATCCATGATGTTCAGCGAATTATCATGCATTCATTACGCCTTCCTATATAGGCTGGAAGTGTGATTCACAGATGCTAGAATTTTAGCTGCACAGATGGTGGTTTTTAGAGATTATTCGCTGCTCCGAACGCGCGTCACTAATCCCATAGTTAGCAACTGCATCAGCTCTAATGGTGTCATGACCGGATCCAAGAATAGCCCAATTTGTTGGTTTTTAACAATCTTCCATTTTGGTGCTCACCAACATATTAACTGACAACAGAGCTTTGATGTCTCTGCAGCTCCTTAAGCATGCACAGACATCTGCTAAGTGGCATGGAACTCAACCACCAGATCTTTGAGGCAAAGGACCGTTTGCCATTTGTGTGTGGTTCAAAAAAGCCATGAAAAGTAAAAAGGGTATTTAGAAAACTTTATCAGATTAAAGCATTCATTGGAGAATAGAAAAATAGTGACTGCATGAAACAGTACTAACAAGATAATAGAGTTTAAAACATGTTTTGTAATCCAAAATTAAATGCAAAATGCTAATAATGTGTATATCTATGTTACGTGACTGTTCAATGATTAGATGCAAACAGTTGGCTTTAATAGCAATTTCGGTTGGTTCATGTGGGCAGACTTGTGTTTATGTTTGTATGTGTGTCTGTTGGATCAGCTATTTTGGTGTTTGGGTTTCTTGTAAAGGAATGATGCAAAGATTTGTAACATTTCAAGTAAAAAACAATTTTCCCTGCTGAGATGCTCACGAAACACTGGAACCCTTAGTTTTTCAGACCTTTTTACAGTAATTTGGTGCTACCATTAGGTTGCAGCCTAAGCCTGACCCTTAGTTCAAGTCACGGAAGTACCAATCCTATTGTTGTGTTTCTGGATTGGTATTCGGAGTGGATGTGTGTGTACCAACATTTGAATGAGTGTATCATTGATTTTGTGGTTAAATTGTCATTATATAGCAAGTATCAAACATAGAATGATAATCTACACCATATGTCCGGCTGTATCCAAAACAACATCTCTGGTTAAATTACAGAATGCCAAAGAGAGCATTTGTCTCACTTACACACACCCACACTTAAGCACGATGGCTGATCGCCCAGCAGTCGGCAGATGTAACTGGCCTATTGTAACCTGGGTTCAAGGGAATGCGATCTTGTACAGAGAAAGGTCACACTTGCCAATTTAGTATTGTAGGGATTTTGACAGACGTTTTGCTAGGAACACTCTAGAGATTGATGGACTAGTACGGTGGGCTACTTGCACGTGCAAATGCAAAATGAGTACCTCTACAAGATTTGTTTTTAAATACCACATGTCAAATACATCTTAGAAAGTGATGCCACTAGTACAATCAAAACTAGATTTATTATTATTTGTATTATTATGCTTGTTTCCTATTTTCAAACTGTATGTACAGTTAACAGTAAATTAATACAGATAGTTACACCGACTAATAATACATTACAGAACTACAGACTCCAATAATGATAAGCTCTAAATAGTCAAACGTTTCAGTGACATGAGATCTGTTTCGTTCAATTCATTACATTGCACAGTGTTAGACCTGGCAGCTTTTTGGCATGTCTCCCCTGTCTTTTTGCCTACTGACCTCTTTATGGTTTACTGGACTCTGTTTTTGCTGGTTTATTATCTCTGCACACTTTACCACTGCTGATCAGGCTAAAGCGCAAGTGCTCCCTAGGTAAATTGTACTGTTGATTGGTTTAGCCATAATTGAAATTTTTGATTTACTGGTAAGTCCCTGGTAAAGTGCACCAGAGGTGCCAAGGACCTGTAAATCAAATGCTACTAGTGGGCCTGCAGCACTGATTGTGTCAACCACATAAGTAACCCTGTAAACATGGCTCAGGCCTGCCACTGCAGTGTCTGTGTGTGCTGTTTTAAACACAACTGTCTTGGACATTGGTGACTCTCCGAGTCATTATTCTCTAGAAGCATCCCGTTGTGTTTTTAATCTTAGGAACAATCACCGCTAATAAATAATTTTAGACCTTCCATAGTACAACTGGATCCCAACACTATCCTGATAATCTTTATTTCTGCACTCCCTCCAAGTTCTTTTAATGACATAGGTTGAGTCCGCCCAGGTGGCACTAGCCTTCCTGGATGGGGGGTTGGTGGTCATATGATGAAGCACAACACTATATAGTGTGTGAGACCACCCAGTCTGTAAGGAGAACTTCCCCTTAGCCTCTTTTCACAGCTCCCCAACCACAACCACATTCAGCACATGAACAAGTCCCGAAGCCTGGGACCCACTGACTGTCTAGGACAATCTAACACTATTTTGTCCCCACGTGATACCTCATACTCTTTTTGTATTTTGAAGTGTACCCACTTGCCAGGCCCAAACCTTCCCTTTTGGTACATGTAAGGCACCCCTAAGGTAGGCCCTATGTAGCCCCATGGGCAGGGTATTTAAAAGGTAGGACATGTACTGGTGTGTTTTACATGTTCTTACAGTGAAATACTTCCAAATACGGGTTTCACTGTTGCAAGGCCTATCTCCCTCATAGGTTCACATGGGGGCTGCCTTTAAATAACTTTGAAGCACAGATTCCCTTTGAAGGCAAATAGAAATATGGAGTTTGGGGTCCCTGAACTCACAATTGAAAAATACATCTTTTAGTGAAGTTGGTTTTTAGATTGCGAGTTTGAAAATGCACTTTTAGAAAGTAGGCATTTTCTTGCTTAAACCATTCTGTGTCTCTGCCTGTTTGTGGATTCTTCATCTGGGTTAGTTTGACAGTTGGGCTGTTGTGAATTCCCTCTAGACAGTGACACAAAGGGATCTGGGGTGTAGCTTGCATATCCTGATGGGCCATCTGAGCTAGAGTGGAGGGAGGAGTGGTCGCTTACACCTGAAAGGACTGTGCCTGCCCTCACACAATGCAGTCTCCAACCCCCTGGTATGTGTCTGAGGCCTGGCCTGGACAAGGAAAGATGTTGCAAACACTTGAGACTTTACTTTGAAGTTTGCCAACTTCAAAGGCAGAAAGGAGTATAAAAAGAAGACCCAAAACCCCAGACTTTTAGAATCTTTCTGGAATCAAGAGGAGCCTCTGCCCAGGAGAAGAGCTGAAGGAGGAGTACTGTCCCTTTTCTGTGTTACTTTGCTGGACTGGCCTGCAGATGGTGCTTCTGCCTGAAAGAGTGCAAAGGGTGAACTTTGCTGGGTGTCCTGCTTGAGAGAGTTCTCCAAGGGCTTGGAGTAGAGTTTGCCTCCTGTTGGAAGTCTCAGGGATACCAATGACTTCAGTTTCCTTGACCTGCAGCACTGGGAACTGTGTGTTTTGTGCTGTTCAAGAGAAGAAACTACTGCGATGCCACCAATGAAGCCGCTGGCCTGCACCGTGACCTGCCGACGCCGCACGGAGCTGCACTGCCCAGCTTCGCACCGCCACCTTGGTCTCACCGATGCCATCATCGGATGACTTCACCGAGCCGCTGCTCAGAACCGTGGCCTGTGGGCCCCTCACTCTGACATTGCCTGCTTACACTGCAGCCTGGGCATCCCTGACGACGCCACACCTGCTGACATCAGCACCGCTGCTTGCACTGTGACCTGTGGACACCACTCGTGAGGTACATAAAGCACCGTCCTGTCCCGCACCGCAGCCCCGACCCACCGACGCCAGCATCATGGACTCCAGTGTCATCACCAGGCATCCTGCCTGCACCGTGGCCTCTGGACACCATTTGTGAGGGTCATGAATCACCGTCCGGTCCCACACTGCTGGCGGGGGTCTACCAACGACAGCCCTTCAGCAACGCCGCTGCCACTGCCTGCACCATGACCTGGTAACACTGTATGTCGCACCGCCCTGCTTCACACCGCAGCCCTGGTCTCACCGACGCCGTTGGATGCCATCATCGAGCCACTGCCTGCACTGTGACCTGTGGGCACCGCACGCCACATCATCCCGCTTCACACCGCTGCATCGATGCCATCCACACCAGCGCTCCTGACTTCATCAGCCCGGAGTTCGATCCGCAACTAGTGTGATTTCAAGGGCCCAAGGACCCCCGTACCGACTCCGGAACCAACACCGTGATGCTAGTGACGCCGCTCTTTGGAGCTCACCGTGAGGATCACAATGCTCTGCAATTCCAAAGGTACTGTTTATGGGTCTTCCCGACACCATAACTGGCCCGCGACTGGCCTGAACTGTTGGTTTTGTTGATCACGAAGCCATAACCCTAGGTGGAGCCATCAACTTCAAGGAACTGTATTTTTGAGAAAATCTTGTGGAATTAATATATTTATTACTGTATGGTGGATTTTTATCGTAGTTGGTCTTGTTTTATATAGATAAATATTGGCTATTTTTCTAAAAATGGTGTGGTGTCCTTTTGTGGTGTTTTCATCTATTACTGTGTGTTACATGCAAATGCTTTAAACACTGCTTCTGAGATAAGCCTGACTGCTAGTGCCAAGCTACCAAGGGGGTGAGCAGGGGTTATCTGAGTGAGTATCTCCCTTATCCTGACCAGAGTGTGAGTGCCTACGTGGAAAGGGTACAAACCGACTGCCAACTAGAGACCCCATTTCTTGCACACAGCATTATCTAATCACAGTCAGTATCAATATTGCCAGTCTCCAGCAGTGGTTGGATATAGATTGGCCTTGCATTGATTTATACAAGAACAAAATTGGTTCTAGAAATCTCACGCGCCATGGCAAAGTCTACAGAACCTCACAAAATATGGTAGACCAAAGCCATGCACCAACAGTTGCAAAACACGACATTAAGTAAAAAGTAATTCTCATTGTTTTTGTACCGTTTTCCAGGCACTTCAATAGTTCACATCTATATATACAAGTTGTCCGCCATAAAAACAGCAATACCTACTATTAACCTTTTTGATGCCAGTGGGCTTAAATCCCTTTTCTATGATTAACTATACGAGACCTACTCACTGGTAGTTTAAAATCATTTAAATGTCGAGGTCAGAAAAAGCTATAAACCCTTCCCCCCATGCATCATTCAGTTTGTACAAAAATAAGTACACCTTAGAACATTTACTCTTAGGAATTATATATTGTTTATACTTATAATAACAATGGAGTGGACAAGGCCCTGCTCAATTTAAAATGCCTAGCTAGTGTTAAAGGTAAAAGCTGCTGCCCAAGCAGATTTTATTTACATTACCAGACTAGTCAGCTCTCGGTAATGGTCTTGGCAAGCTCTAACGATTTCTCCCCTAGACTTAGGAAGATCGTTAGAATGCAGTCAGACTCACTTGTTTTGAGTTGGGCGTAAACATTTACTTACACATAGGGTTTTCAGAACCGCTAACCAGTGGCTGTTAAAATTTAAATTCTATTCCCAAAAATATATATTCACTATACAGTACTATGATGAATTTGCTCTGCGCATGCATGCTTCGCCTCAGTTTTATTTGTTTTGCCTTAACCATAACTGGAGATCAGAACGCCCTACTGTGCTCATTTTTGCAGTGATGCACTTTCATGAAATTACAGCCGTAAGTCTCTCTTCTGTAACCACTGAAGTGACTTTGTAACACCCAGAACAAGAAGATACAAAGAGCCACTTCTTTTATTCTTACATGTCCCGCTGAGCATGGTGTTTACCCTTCTATGAGGTGAGTACATGCCTAGTATGGATTTCCTGTCTCCCCTTCTACTAGAGTGTACCTAAAATTTGTACATCAGAATATTGAGGAGAAAATATCGACTTGGACAAATATCGATTGATTTCACAATACCACCACTATATCGTCACAGGAAGTACCTATGAGGAAGTATAGATTTAGTATTCTTAACTCGACATCAACCTACCTTGGTGACATATTTATATGTTCAAAGTACGTAGATGCAGAGTTAAGAATATTTCATACAACACTATAGAAACATCTGATAACAGCATAACAAATGCCCTGTTAAGTCCCTTCACTCCCAAACATCTAACTATTTTAGCATCACAAATAAATGACTAAGACGTAGCCTGAAATCTCCTGCTGTGGCACTCACTCGCTATTATAGATAAACTTCAGCATACATATTATTTGATCGACGAATGGAGCAGTACTAATTGCACTTACAAGTTACCAGGTCCTACTCTATTTGGATATCAAGAAAGAAACTAACATCATAGTATTAAACCCCCTCTAACAGCTGATGAGGTAGAGCCTTCCTTGCTTCAGCGGCACCCAGTATTATATTTTCCCTTTGAACAGAACAAAACATAACAGTGATCTCGTATCAATGGCTTCACTTCGAAAAGCCAACCCCCAGTCCAAAATGCCAGGGTTTTAGATGCAATCTTCAATTTAGACCTATCATTGACTCTCCCAGAAAAGGCACTGTTGAAAAAGCAGACAGCTTCCATTCAAATCTAGGGTACAAACCCCCAAAACACCCTGGTCTGAAAGAAGAAAAATTCCGTCTCTATCTAGACTTCTTATCTCTTGAAAACACTGTTGTGCAAGAAGACAAATTCCAGGTACTTTCTAGACATCTACCACAAATACAGACTGTTGCAAACAAAGAAAACTTACACCAATATCTACACTTCATACGCAGAACAAAACACTGTTATACTAGAAGACAACTTCCACCCACAGTTAGACTTTATACCAACTAAATAAATACGTAAATAAATAGAGTAAAACACCCATAGAAATATGACAAGCTTCCTGCGGATACACATTTCCATCACTGGCCATCTCAGTTTAGAATGTCATTCATGTTATTGAGGATCTTTCCATAGTCGTCATAGAACCCTAGGGCTCAGGGAGTACCACTCTAATGGCCGCCCCTCCACAGCTCAGCTGGATCAGTCTGCACCAGGACAACAGTGAGCACGTTTAATTCTCCAAGAACGACCCCTCACTGCGGGTGCTACGGTGAAATCCAATGCAACCCTCCTGGCATCAAATCTCTTTTTCCACAATTAGATTTTGATGCACAAAATTACTTAAGGTTGTAAGTACAATGCTTAGCACTACCTTTACCATCATAGGACCTCCTTCAAAATCCTTTTCCGTTTCCAACTCCACATAATAAAACTGTAGATTTTTAGACTTCTTTTAGGAATAAATGCAGACGTTTAAAGGGTGTGAAATTAAAACTATTTGTTTTTTCTCCAGTGCTTAATTTGTGCTTGTTGTTACCAGTGCTGAGCACCGGCACTTATTTCTGAGGGCCGGCGCTTAGTTTTGTGTCTCAAGCAATTACTGTGAGCAAAAGACACATGGGAAAGACGGAGGAAGAGAAAAAAGAAGAAACGTCTGAAAGGGGAAAAGCAGGAAGCTGCAAGAGTGAGCTGAAGGGGAGGGAAGTGGCTGTTAATGGACTGAAGAGGCCCGAGATGGCTTCAGGATTACGCTGCTTCAGTATTATGTGCTCGCACTTTTGATTGAAACAGCTGCGTGTTTAAGAGGAGAGCTTTTAGCACCGGCACCTTTTTATTTACAAATTAAGCACTGTTTACAACACAGTAAACGCTTAGCACTACAACCCTTCACCCAACCTTTTAACTAAAGCAAGATATATTACAGAAGAGATTTGTAGGAAAACATATAATGTCTGCAATAATGAAACGATACAGGCAGTTACATGACAACATTCATCGCGGTCCTTGTCACTCAGATAGAAGGCTTAATGCAAAACTGCAGATTAAATAGAGATTGTGCAGCTGAAATGAAGTCTGTGCAGCTTACATGAAGCTTGTACCGATTAAATGAAGCCTGTGCAGATTAAATGTAGGAATCATCCACTAGTGTAAAACAAGTCAATGCCCAGCCTTTTGAATGTATCAGAGGTGTTATTAGTCATGACATCTACAGCGACTCTATTAAAGTGAACCCTGATTTCTGAAAATAACTGTGAATCTTTGTAAATTCGACTTGCGTTATGAAAAAACAAATGAACCGAAATTGTCATATCAACTTTTAAATTTGGGTAAAGTGAATTATAATTCAACTTGTGAAATTTTACAAATATGGCAACCTCTTCAACGCCATAAAGTTACAACGTTTGCTACCTTTACAATGCTTGACTTGGGCTCGAAATGTGTCACATATTTTCTTGTGCAACAAATATCCCAAATAAGCTTACTGTGCAGAATAATTGTTCTTCAAAACAGTATTTGACTACCACAAGGCGCTTTTTGTTGCATCATTCACCTGCCCTATTAGGTAGAAGGTAGCAGCGCGTAAGCGCTGCTTTCGATGTGTTGTTTTCTATCTGTGAACTTTAACCACGCCCACCTCACATCCATCACTTTCATTCATTGTTGGGCTTGCCTTACAAAAATCCCTTGATGTCATTGGTAAATGCTGTACGTTTGTCCCGCCTTGCAGACTGACCCTGTCACAAGGATAATTGCACCATTGCTGATATACTTCGAGTGGGCGAACTACTTTTTTGTTTTATGGCTGAGTTACCGAGTTCGCATGTAACCTTGCAGGAGGGCTTCACTATCTTATTCGGTTCCGTGAAGCCAGGGTTGCTTTTTCTGCATTTCTCTGGAGGCAGGCCTGTTCGATTGGTACTGTAAGGTGGATGTGTTCCATAAGATAGTTGCGAGTCCAGTCTGCCATCACTGTGGGTGTTTAGTGGGGACAAGGCCTGGATGCTGTTGATGATGGAGAGTGTCACAAAGCCACGCCAGCTCTGCTACCATTGGACAGCCTCCTCCCTGGCAGGGTCTTTGGCTTGTTTATTCTTTGTGCCGCTTCCCTCAGTGGAACTGGCTGTTCTCTGTCAGTTCTGGTTTACAGCGCCCCAGGAGCCTGTTTGCAAAGATTGTGCCCAAATGCTCCTTTTTACGGCACCAGAGAGCCATAGATTGTTTATAGTAAAAACTTTTATGATAAAGCATTTCTTAATTTCTGCTTATATGTAAATTGCAAACCACATTTACAGAAACTGTCTCTAAATCCTGTATTGCCCATAGGTATGATACAGTTGCGTAAATGACAGCAGTGGCTTGCAACAATGTGCATGCTCGTTGGTCTAGGTGTGGTGGACAATATTTCATTAATAATTACCATAATTCAGTCTTCTATATATTATTTCGCTATTGAGATCCCTTGCATTCCGCATCAGGTGCCATATCTGAATGTGACAATTAAATAGTCTTTTTGGCAGCAATAAACTCGACTTGATGCACGTTACGCAACATCCTTTAATATTAGATTCTTAGAAATTATTACTTTGTAAATAATTATTCAAAACACAGGTTTGCAGCGCTTTGGAGAGGGGACATGTGAAAAGATTTTTATGGGTGAGCGTGCACAAGCGCTCCGGACATGTTGTAATCTCTCTGTGGGCTTCTAACACGCCCATGTCACACCTGTCACTTTCATTAGTTTGTGGGCTTGCCTTTTAAAAATCAATTGATTCCATTTGTGAAAGGCATGCATACATCATGCCTTTTCCAGTGTTTAGCCCTCCTCGAAAGCACTGGTAAACTACTGAAAACACACAAGGCTCTGTGTTTTCAGCTGGTTTCTGGACTACTTTATTTTTTCATTTCCTGTGCTTAGCATGACATCGACCCCGTTATATGGATAGTTGCATTTTGCTGGTTACATGGATAATTGCACTTTTGCCAGTAAAATGGATATTGCACTTTTGCCGATAAGTTTCACTGCAAGCAAACTTCTGTTTCCTTTTCTGTGTCTCCTTCACACTAATGGCAACCATCAGCTCGCATATGTGAAACTGTTTTACTTTTCATTATTAGTTTATGTGGCAAGAAAAGTCCAGTTAAGAGTTAACACCACTAATAGCTCTAACGCGAGCAAACGCGAGACCTGTTGCATTGCAAATGCTTGTTTTAATCGAGGAGGAAGTTAAACGACAGAAAATCTTGCAGAAGCAAGGGGGTCAGTAATGTCGAGATGAATCGACATACATGCTCTTCTTTGGAAGAAGGGGCTTTAATTCATTTTCTTTTAAAATGTTTTTTTCCAGCTGTATAAGAAGAAGTAACAATTTAGTTCAATCGGCGAGAAAGGTGGCATGAAATTGAGATTCATTTCAGGTGTGGGAGATTTACAGGGACTGGCGGGCGGTACGGACAAAGGGAAAGGGGGCTTAAGTTTGTATTGTAATTAATTCACATACGACTGTGCTTGCTTCAATTAGAGGTTTTTTTCAGGCCGTCACTCTGTTCACAGCAACGTGTGAGCATTGCTCTTCAGTAATGCTGACTTCAGCATTATGCAGCCTTTCCCGTGAGGTGGGGGAGGGTACCAGGCCATGGGCAGACAGGAAATCTGACAGCTGAGCCACCCTTTACAAGAGATTCGCATTGTCGCTTACTGTAAATAAGCCCTGGAGAAGGCAATAGGTCTCGCCTATGCTAGCTCTGTCATTCTCTTTTGTCCGGCCTCTTCGACCTGCCTGAAGCAAGGAAACTTTCCTGGGTTCTTTTGCTGTTCGGAAGGCTAAACTGGTAGCGTGCAGGGCTAAGCTTTCCAGTGAGTACGATGTGAATTACATAGTGCTGAAGAATATGTAGCAACACCAGGCCCAGTTAAAAATTTGACCACGTGTTCTGAGTAGCCTTTTGCAATTAACCAAGGGCCGGGCTTCCTATCTACCTTTGCAGGGAGTTTTAGAACAGATTAGGGTTGAACGGACTCATAAGTAGCGTACTTGTGATTGTATTTATGTAGTGTTTACTACCCTTCATGAGGCGTTGAAGCGCTTTTCTGCGAGTCCAGAAACTTTTCTGCGAAAGTCTCTGATATCCCGCTGTAAAGTCTTGATCATTGTGGATTGGAAAAGGACCAAAATATGCAGCAGGGTTGACCAATTGGCGTGGCAAAAGAAATCCAGTTATAAATATACAATGCCAATAGCTCCAACTCAAGTAAATGTGAGACCTATTGCATTGCAAATGCTTGTGTTTAAAAACCAAATTGGTGACCTTTGGAAGCTTGGGGAAAAACTTTTCAGAGTTTGGCAAAAGACAACTTTGCAATTTCGGACATACTCATACCCACATCGCACCCACAGATTATCAGGATAGCAGTGCAATAAAATCTTGCTCAGATTCTCAGATTATATCTGAGGGGAGTGAAGGCATAAATTGACTAACAGGCAACAGCGATGAGGCACACAGTAATCGATGATTAAACACAGAGCATATTCATCCTGTGCTTTTGCAAGATTTTTGTGAATATGTATGCATGTGAAGTAAGAGCATGCCACCATCATTAATGGTCTTGGTGACCATACTATCTAGTAGAAAGTGTAGAAAGAGACCCTCAAAGTTAGATATGTGTAAATGAAACCAGGACCACCATGCCTCTTGAATGGTTGTTTGTAAAGTTCTTGCAACACAGGATACATCCACCTTAAGTTTCTGCAAGTTCTTGTGTTGCTAATCTGTACGTGCTCAGTTGCCCCTCCTACTGCTCCAGTCAGCCTGAGTTTACAGTTGAGGCCATCAGACAAAGGGCTAGTCTCTTTATACCACATGCGTGCCTGGACTAACGTAGCTCACGGCAATGAATCCGAAACACAACTATAAGATATTAATTTATCAGTATCTCCCACTTTCCAGCTGTTTTATCTTTTGATGAAAATGTAAAATCACTATAAATAGTCCCATAAGTACCAGTTTACATGCAATCCACACAGGGTCAGTTTCCAAATATTCAGTGCTCTGTATTAACAAGATGGTTAGTTTGTTTTGGAACAGTTTAACTGAAGTTGTCAACTTAATGGCATTGGTCGTTGTACAGCACAAAGCGGTTGTACCAATGCTGGTACATCAGTGCACAAGGAAGAGTTTATAAGAGGGCAAGTGTCTTCGGAGTATGCTCACTGCTCCTCTCTGGAAATAAATGCTGATTGGTGTCACTATATAAGAATATGTACTTGGTTAACTACAGAAACTAAAATGAATTGGTATGCACATATGTGCGTGAGCATTTGTGTGTGTTGATGTGTGTGCGTGGCTGTGTTCACTTTACACCTCTCACACAATCAGGGTCTGAACAGTATAGAAACAGACCAAGTAAGCAGCCAGTCTGTAGTCATATCTACTTTTAGATCAATCTGTGGATTCCTCTTTTGTTGGTTTTGGTGGGAGTGTGCTCTCAGGGGAAGTTAATCACAGGGATTACTAGAGTGCCGTGGGGTGCAACAATAGTCTCTCCTACACTGCTAAACATCCACAGCAGGCTGGTGGGGATGCCCAGGATTCCCTAAGCCTAACAGATGGTGAGGTGGGCGATACTGCCAGCTATGAACTAGTGAGATCCACCCCACCCCCCAACAACTACACCACCATCTTTCTAGTGTGGAAACTGGCCTGCGAATTCTCCCATGTGATTAATTCTTACATGGCTTTGGTAGGCCACTGGTGGTGGCAGAGACGAGGATACTGTCATCTGATTGGCAGTACAGCCACCTCAGTTTCCACCTTGTGATTGAGGTCTGATTGGCAGAGGGCAACCTCTTAGAGTCAGAGGAGAGAGGCTATTGCCTCCCTGAACCAAAGCATAAACGGAGGCCTTCCTAGTTTTACATAGGTTAAAGTTGACGTCTGACATACATTATTAGGATAATACAGGTTACAGGCCTTAAGACGTGGGTCCTCCACTGCACTGTGTTATAGGCACCCTAGCTTAAACTTACCAAGGAGGCCCAACAAGATCAAAAGTTTTCTTAGCTTTCTATTGGACTGTTGTTCAGCAGTGCTAGCATTTTGGGTCAGACTGTCTCTTTTCTGTCAAGGCCAAGGATGACTTACACAAGGTTGTTTCCAGTCGATAATGGAAGGCTGAGCTTAAAAACCACTGGAATGGAACGTGCCTATAGTACTAATCACCAGTAATTCAGTGTAAATCGAGCACTTCGATCTACCACTTAGGCCCCCTTATTATGAAGGAACAAGTCCATTTTAATCTTCCTATCTTAAACTCATTGGTGACTTCCAATATGTTTTTATACGACACTATATTCCTGAAAACGTATGTCTGGCTTCACCCTTCCCATCCCCCAGAAATGATGTAGCGCTTCCTGTTAGATAAGACATCATTTTTAGGGTCGAGTCTGCTTTGCATGCGCTCGCGCATGCGTATACCAGGGAGTATTTAGTAAAGGGCTCCGAGCACTGTCAACTTCACGTCAGTGCTTTTTACTGGTTAGTGGGCTTCCCTAATTAAATCGGCTTGCTTTCATTAGTTGAAGGCACGCATATGGCATGCCTTTTTCGGTGGCAAGCCCTCCTCCAGCGCAGGGACCAAGTACAGAAAACATGCGAGGCTCGCTGTTTTCCATCGGGCTCGTGGACTTTTTTTTAAACTAATTTACGAGCCCGATCTCGCTTGGCAGAAGTCGAGCGCTTTACCTACTTGATTTCACTTTTTCGGGTTACGTGCATAAATGCACTTTTGCCCGATAGGTGAAAAGTCGGGTGTAGGAGGCTGGACTGGCTTGTAGTGAGTACCAAGGGGTACTTGCACCTTGCACCAGGCCCAGTTATCCCTTATTAGTGTATAGGGTGTCTAGCAGCTTAGGCTGATAGATAATGGTAGCTTAGCAGAGCAGCTCAGGCTGAACTAGGAGACGTGTGAAGCTACTACAGTACCACTTAGTGTCATATGCACAATATCATAAGAAAACACAATACACAGTTATACTAAAAATAAAGGTACTTTATTTTTATGACAATATGCCAAAGTATCTTAGAGTGTACCCTCAGTGAGAGGATAGGAAATATACACAAGATATATATACACAATAGCAAAAATATGCAGTATAGTCTTAGAAAACAGTGCAAACAATGTATAATTACAATAGGATGCAATGGGGAAACATAGGGATAGGGGCAACACAAACCATATACCCCAAAAGTGGAATGTGAACCACGAATGGACCCCAAACCTATGTGACCTTGTAGAGGGTCGCTGGGACTATTAGAAAATAGTGAGAGTTAGAAAAATAACCCTCCCCAAGACCCTGAAAAGTGAGTGCAAAGTGCACCAAAGTTCCCCTAAGGACAAAATAGTCGTGTTAGAGGGAGAATGCAAGGAAAACACCAATCAGCAATGCAACAACGATGGATTCCTGTCTGAAGGTACCTGTGGAGCAAGGGGACCAAGTCCAAAAGTCACAAGCAGCTCGGAGATGGGCAGATGCCCAAGAAATGCCAGCGGTTGGTGCAAAGAAGCTCTTACTAGGCTGAAGAACTGTGAATACTGCAGGAACGACAAGGGCTAGAGACTTCCCCTTTGGAGGATGGATCCCCCACGCCTTGGAGAGTCGTGCAGAAGTGTTTTCCCGCCGGATGGACGCCAACAAGCCTTGCTACACGCAAATCGTGCGTTTGGCGTTTTTGGACGCTGCTGGGGCCCAGGAGGGACCAGGAGGTCGCAAATTGGACCTGCAGAGAGAGGGGACGTCGAGCAAGACAAGGAGCCCTCACTGAAGCAGGTAGCACCCGGAGAAGTGCCAGAAACAGGCACTACGAGGATGCGTGAAACGGTGCTCGCCGAAGTTGCACAAAGGAGTCCCACGTCGCCGGAGACCAACTTAGAAAGTCGTGCAATGTAGGTTAGAGTGCCGTGGACCCAGGCTTGGCTGTGCACGAAGGATTTCCGCCGGAAGTGCACAGGGGCCGGAGAAGCTTGCAAAGTCGCGGTTCCCAGCAATGCAGCCCAGCGAGGTGAGGCAAGGACTTACCTCCACCAAACTTGGGCTGAAGAGTCACTGGACTGTGGGGGTCACTTGGACGGTGTCGCTGGATTCGAGGGACCTCGCTCGTCGTGCTGAGAGGAGACCCAAGGGACCGGTAATGCAGCTTTTTGGTGCCTGCGGTGGCAGGGGGAAGATTCCGTCGACCCACGGGAGATTTCTTCGGAGCTTCTGGTGCAGAGAGGAGGCAGACTACCCCCACAGCATGCACAAGCAGGAAAACAGTCGAGAAGGCGGCAGGATCAGCGTTACAGAGTTGCAGTAGTCGTCTTTGCTACTATGTTGCAGGTTTGCAGGCTTCCAGCGCGGTCAGCGGTCGATTCCTTATCAGAAGGTGAAGAGGGAGATGCAGAGGAACTCGGCTGAGCTCATGCATTCGTTATCTAAAGTTTCCCCAGAGACAGAGACCCTAAATAGCCAGAAAAGAGGGTTTGGCTACCTAGGAGAGAGGAAAGGCTACTAACACCTGAAGGAGCCTATCACAAGGAGTCTCTGACGTCACCTGGTGGCACTGGCCACTCAGAGCAGTCCAGTGTGCCAGCAGCACCTCTGTTTCCAAGATGGCAGAGGTCTGGAGCACACTGGAGGAGCTCTGGACACCTCCCAGGGGAGGTGCAGGTCAGGGGAGTGGTCACTCCCCTTTCCTTTGTCCAGTTTCGCGCCAGAGCAGGGGCTAAGGGGTCCCTGAACCGGTGTAGACTGGCTTATGCAGAATTGGGCACCTCTGTGCCCAACAAAGCATTTCCAGAGGCTGGGGGAGGCTACTCCTCCCCTGCCTTCACACCATTTTCCAAAGGGAGAGGGTGTCACACCCTCTCTCAGAGGAAGTTCTTTGTTCTGCCATCCTGGGCCAGGCCTGGCTGGACCCCAGGAGGGCAGATGCCTGTCTGAGGGGTTGGCAGCAGCAGCAGCTGCAGAGAAACCCCAGGAAGGGCAGTCTGGCAGTACCAGGGTCTGTGCTACAGACCACTGGGATTATGGAATTGTACCAACAATGCCAGGATGGCATAGAGGGGGCAATTCCATGATCATAGACATGTTACATGGCCATATTCGGAGTTACCATGGTGAAGCTACATATAGGTAGTGACCTATATGTAGTGCACGCGTGTAATGGTGTCCCCGTACTCACAAAGTTCAGTGAATTGGCTCTGAACAATGTGGGGGCACCTTGGCTAGTGCCAGGGTGCCCTCACACTAAGTAACTTTGCACCTAACCTTTACCAGGTAAAGGTTAGACATATAGGTGACTTATAAGTTACTTAAGTGCAGTGTAAAATGGCTGTGAAATAACGTGGACGTTATTTCACTCAGGCTGCAGTGGCAGGCCTGTGTAAGAATTGTCAGAGCTCCCTATGGGTGGCAAAAGAAATGCTGCAGCCCATAGGGATCTCCTGGAACCCCAATACCCTGGGTACCTCAGTACCATATACTAGGGGATTATAAGGGTGTTCCAGTAAGCCAATGTAAATTGGTAAAAATGGTCACTAGCCTGTCAGTGACAATTTGGAAAGAAATGAGAGAGCATAACCACTGAGGTTCTGATTAGCAGAGCCTCAGTGAGACAGTTAGTCACTACACAGGTAACACATACAGGCACACTTATGAGCACTGGGGCCCTGGGTTACCAGGGTCCCAGTGACACATACAACTAAAACAACATATATACAGTGAAAAATGGGGGTAACATGCCAGGCAAGATGGTACTTTCCTACACAACCCCCCCCCAAACGAAGGACAATAAGACTAGCCATTACCTGATGAGTCTTCATTGTCTAAGTGGAAATATCTGGAGAGTCCATCTGCATTGGAGTGGCTACTCCCAGGTCTATGTTCCACTGTATAGTCCATTCCCTGTAGGGATATGGACCACCTCAACAATTTAGGATTTTCACCTTTCATTTGTTTTAGCCAAAGTAGAGGTTTGTGGTCTGTCTGAACAATGAAGTGAGTGCCAAACAGGTATGGCCTCAACTTCTTCAGAGCCCAGACCACAGCAAAGGCCTCCCTCTCAATGGCAGACCAACGCTTTTCTCTAGGGGTCAACCTTCTACTAATAAAAGCAACAGGTTGATCCTGGCCCTCAGAATTAAGTTGTGATAGGACTGCCCCTACTCCTAATTCAGATGCATCAGTTTGGACATAGAATTTTTTAGAGTAACAAGGGCTTTTCAGGACAGGTGCAGAGCACATGGCCTGCTTCAGCTCCTCAAAAGCTTTCTGACAGTTTGCTGTCCATAATACCTTTTTAGGCATTTTCTTGGATGTGAGGTCATTAAGAGGGGCTGCAATGGAGCCATAGTTCTTAATGAACCTCCTGTAATACCCAGTGAGGCCTAGGAAGGCTCTCACCTGAGTCTGAGTGGTAGGGGGAATCCAATCAATAATAGTTTGGATTTTCCCCTGAAGTGGTGCAATCTGTTCCCCACCAACAAGGTGTCCCAGATAAACCACCTTACCCTGCCCTATCTGGCACTTTGAAGCCTTGATAGTGAGGCCTGCCTTTTGCAGGGCCTCCAAAACTTTCCAAAGGTGGACCAGGTGATCATCCCAGCTGGAGCTAAAGACAGCTATATCATCCAAATATGCTGCACTGAAAGCTTCCAGCCCTTGCAGGACTGTGTTCACCAACCTCTGAAAAGTGGCAGGTGCATTTTTCAAACCAAAAGGCATTACAGTAAACTGGTAATGTCCTCCAATGGTAGAAAATGCAGTCTTAGGTTTAGCATCTTCTGACATTTTGATCTGCCAATACCCTGCAGTCAAATCAAAAGTGCTTAGATACTTGGCAGATGCCAGTGTATCTATTAGCTCATCTGCCCTG
The DNA here is from genome assembly GCF_031143425.1 of Pleurodeles waltl. Classification (NCBI taxonomy): domain Eukaryota; kingdom Metazoa; phylum Chordata; class Amphibia; order Caudata; family Salamandridae; genus Pleurodeles; species Pleurodeles waltl. Next base: position 889,216,776 of record NC_090442.1, on the reverse strand, counting down.
GGTATAGGGTGAGCATCTGTTTTGGTTACCAAGTTGAGACCTCTATAGTCTACACAAAACCTCATTTCCTTCTTTCCATCTTTAGAATTGGGTTTTGGTACCAGTACCACAGGAGAAGCCCATGGACTGTCAGAGTGCTCAACCACTCCTAGTTCCAACATCTTCTGAACTTCTTGCTTTATGCAGTCTCTGACATGGTCAGGCTGCCTATAGATCTTACTTTTGACAGGCAAACTGTCTCCAGTATCTATAGTGTGCTCACACCAAGAAGTGGTGCCTGGCACAATGGAGAAGAGTTCTGAAAATTGTCCTAGGAGATTTATGCAATTATCTTTCTGCTCAGCAGTAAGACAATCAGCCAAAACTACCCCTTCCACAAGAGCATCTTGTTCTGTGGAAGAGAAGAGATCAGGTAGAGGATCACTGTCTTCTTCCTGTCCCTCATCTGTTGCCATGAGCAGGGTGAGATCAGCCCTGTCATAGTAGGGTTTCAGGCGGTTGACATGGAGCACCCTAAGGGGACTCCTGGCAGTGCCTAAGTCAACCAAGTAGGTGACTTCACCCTTCTTTTCAACAATTGTGTGTGGACCACTCCATTTATCTTGGAGTGCTCTTGGGGCCACAGGCTCCAAGACCCACACTTTCTGCCCTGGTTGATACTGAACCAAAACAGCCTTCTGATCATGCCATTGCTTCTGGAGCTCTTGGCTGGCCTGAAGGTTTTTACTGGCCTTTTTCATGTACTCAGCCATCCTTGATCTGAGGCCAAGTACATAGTCCACAATATCCTGCTTAGGAGCTTTTAAAGGTTGTTCCCAACCCTCCTTTACAAGTGTGAGTGGCCCCCTAACAGGGTGTCCAAAAAGAAGTTCAAAGGGGCTGAAGCCCACTCCTTTCTGGGGTACCTCCCTGTAGGCAAAAAGGAGGCATGGTAGAAGGATATCCCATCTCCTGCGGAGTTTTTCAGGGAGTCCCATAATCATGCCTTTGAGAGTTTTATTAAATCTCTCCACCAGTCCATTTGTTTGTGGATGATAGGGTGTTGTGAACTTGTAAGTTACACCACACTCCTTCCACATGGCCTTTAAGTATGCAGACATGAAATTGCTTCCTCTGTCTGATACTACTTCCTTTGGGAAGCCCACCCTGGAAAATATTCCCAGGAGGGCCTTTGCCACTGCAGGAGCTGTAGTGGTCCTTAAAGGAATTGCTTCAGGATACCTTGTGGCATGGTCCACTACCACTAAGATAAACCTATTGCCTGAAGCAGTAGGAGGGTCAAGGGGGCCAACTATGTCAACCCCTACCCTTTCAAAGGGAACCCCAACCACAGGCAGTGGGATAAGGGGTGCCTTTGGAGTGCCACCTGTCTTGCCACTGGCTTGACAGGTTTCACAGGACTTACAAAATTCTTTTGTGTCCTCAGACATCCTAGGCCAATGAAACAGTGGTACCAATCTGTCCCAAGTTTTCATTTGACCCAGGTGCCCAGCTAAGGGAATGTCATGTGCCAGTGTTAGGAGGAACTTTCTGTACTCCTGAGGAATCACTAATCTCCTGGCAGCTCCAGGTTTAGGATCCCTATGCTCAGTGTACAAGAGGTTGTCCTCCCAGTAAACTCTGTGTGAGTCACTGACATCCCCATTAGCCTGTTTGACAGCTTGCTGTCTGAGACCCTCTAATGTGGGACAGGTTTGCTGTGCCACACTCAGCTCCTCTCTGGCAGGCCCCCCTTCACCCAAAAGCTCAGCAGTGTCTGCTTCCAGCTCCTCTGGTGTAGGTTCTGCACAGGGAGGGAATTCTTCTTCCTTAGAATTAGAATCCACTGTAGAGGGAGGGATAGTAGGAAGTGGTTTGCTTCTACTAGCCCTAGCTTTAGGGAGCACTTGGTCCATTGTTCCAGGATCCAAGCTTCCCTGTCCTTTTTGCTTTTTGGCCTGAGCCCTTGTCAAAGCAAAAATATGCCCTGGGATGCCCAGCATTGCTGCATGGGCCTCCAACTCCACATCTGACCAAGCTGATGTCTCCAAATCGTTCCCTAATAGACAGTCTACAGGTAAATCTGAAGCTACCACAACTTTCTTTGGACCAGATACCCCCCCCCAGTTGAGATTTACAACAGCCATGGGGTGGCTTTGTGTTATGTTGTGAGCATCGGTTACTTGGTACTGGTGTCCAAGTATGTGTTGTTCAGGGTGCACCAGTTTCTCAATCACCATTGTGACACTGGCACCTGTGTCCCTGTAGGCCTGGACCTCAACACCATTTATTAGGGTTAGTTGCTTGTACTTCTCCAAGTTATGGGGGCAAGCAACCAAAGTGGCTAAGTCAATAGCCCCTTCAGAGACTAAAGTAGCCTCTGTGGTCTCCCTAATCAGACCAACCCCAACTAAATTACCAAAAGTGAGCCCAGCTACTCCCTTGGATTGGCTATTAGTAGGTTTGCTCCCACCACCACTGCTATTAGTAGGGACACTAGGTGTAGCAGTAGGGGTTGCAGTGGTAGGAGCTGTGGTGCCTTTCTTTGGACAACTGGGATCTGTTGTCCAATGGCCTTTTATCTTACATAAATAGCACCATGGTTTCTTTTCCTTGTTCTGATTAGAGGAGGGTTTGGGCCCACCACCCCCACCAGAGTGTTTTTGTGGGCCTGATGAAGACTCATTTTTAGATTTGTCCCCACCCTTGTCAGAAGACTTACCATCCTTCTTTTTGTTGCCATCTTTGTCACCCCCTGTATGAACTTTTCTGTTCACTCTTGTTCTGACCCATTTGTCTGCCTTCTTTCCCAATTCTTGGGGAGAGGTCAGATCAGAGTCCACCAAGTACTGGTGCAACAAATCAGACACACAATTATTAAGAATATGCTCTCTCAGGATTAAGTTATACAGGCTGTCATAATCAGTAACTTTACTGCCATGTAACCACCCCTCCAAGGCCTTCACTGCCTGGTCAATGAAATCAACCCAGTCTTGTGAAGACTCCTTTTTGGTATCTCTGAACTTGATCCTGTACTGTTCAGTGGTTAAGCCATAACCATCCAGGAGTGCATTCTTAAGAACTTGGAAATTGTTAGCATCATTTTCTTTTACAGTAAGGAGCCTATCCCTACCTTTTCCAGTAAATGATAGCCATAGGATAGCAGCCCACTGCCTTTGAGGGACATCCTGTACAGCACAGGCCCTCTCAAGTGCAGCAAACCACTTGTTAATGTCATCCCCCTCCTTGTAAGGGGGAACTATCTTATGCAGATTCCTGGAATCATGCTCTTTTGCAGGATGACTATGGGGAATACTGCTGCTGCCACCATGGGTATCTAAACCCATTTTCTGTCTTTCCCTCTCTATTTCTAAAGACTGTCTATCCAAATCCAGCTGTTGCTTCTTGAGCTTCAGTCTGGTTTGCTCCACTCTCAATCTATTGAGCTCCCTTTCCAACAATCTGTCATCAGGGTGGGTGGGAGGGACATTTCTAGATACAGAGGTATGATGGGAATGAACAGAAGGAGACCTGTCCCTTACAGAGGGCACCCTAACAGCTTGGCTACCAGTATAATGTGAGAGCACATCATCAGTATGATGTGATTCAACCTCTGTACCAACTATGCTAGACTGTCTAGTAATGGGCAGGCTGAGAAGTTTCTTTCCTGAACCTTTTCCTGGGGGAGTCCCTGGATCAGATTGAGAACCATTAGCTACTTTTTCTACAGATTGGGCACTTATGGCCTTATCCTGTACTCTAAGCATATTAATTAACAGTTCTAAAGAAGGATTCTTCCCTACACTCAAACCTCTCTCTATGCAGAGACTCCTTGCTCCTTTCCAGCTAAGGTGATCATATGCAAGTTTGGACAGTTCAACTTTTTGGCCTGTGCCAGACATTTTTTAGAGAGAGTTAAAGTGATAGACAAAGAGAAAAAAGTTTTCAGAACTTTTTGGAAAGACAGAAAAAAACTTTTTAAACTTTTAAGAACTTTTTGAAAGTTTAGAAGTACTTTTCAGCACTTAGAAAAGAGTGAAAAGAGGAAATGCAAAACTTTTTGGCTATGTGTATATACACTGACCTTGTTTTGTATATTTTTCTCTTATGAAAAGTACAATGACAAGAGTGGTAAGTAGTCTCAAAGCACTTATCCCACCACTGCACAACCAATGTAGGAGGCTGGACTGGCTTGTAGTGAGTACCAAGGGGTACTTGCACCTTGCACCAGGCCCAGTTATCCCTTATTAGTGTATAGGGTGTCTAGCAGCTTAGGCTGATAGATAATGGTAGCTTAGCAGAGCAGCTCAGGCTGAACTAGGAGACGTGTGAAGCTACTACAGTACCACTTAGTGTCATATGCACAATATCATAAGAAAACACAATACACAGTTATACTAAAAATAAAGGTACTTTATTTTTATGACAATATGCCAAAGTATCTTAGAGTGTACCCTCAGTGAGAGGATAGGAAATATACACAAGATATATACACAATAGCAAAAATATGCAGTATAGTCTTAGAAAACAGTGCAAACAATGTATAATTACAATAGGATGCAATGGGGAAACATAGGGATAGGGGCAACACAAACCATATACCCCAAAAGTGGAATGTGAACCACGAATGGACCCCAAACCTATGTGACCTTGTAGAGGGTCGCTGGGACTATTAGAAAATAGTGAGAGTTAGAAAAATAACCCTCCCCAAGACCCTGAAAAGTGAGTGCAAAGTGCACCAAAGTTCCCCTAAGGACAAAATAGTCGTGTTAGAGGGAGAATGCAAGGAAAACACCAATCAGCAATGCAACAACGATGGATTCCTGTCTGAAGGTACCTGTGGAGCAAGGGGACCAAGTCCAAAAGTCACAAGCAGCTCGGAGATGGGCAGATGCCCAAGAAATGCCAGCGGTTGGTGCAAAGAAGCTCTTACTAGGCTGAAGAACTGTGAATACTGCAGGAACGACAAGGGCTAGAGACTTCCCCTTTGGAGGATGGATCCCCCACGCCTTGGAGAGTCGTGCAGAAGTGTTTTCCCGCCGGATGGACGCCAACAAGCCTTGCTACATGCAAATCGTGCGTTTGGCGTTTTTGGACGCTGCTGGGGCCCAGGAGGGACCAGGAGGTCGCAAATTGGACCTGCAGAGAGAGGGGACGTCGAGCAAGACAAGGAGCCCTCACTGAAGCAGGTAGCACCCGGAGAAGTGCCAGAAACAGGCACTACGAGGATGCGTGAAACGGTGCTCGCCGAAGTTGCACAAAGGAGTCCCACGTCGCCGGAGACCAACTTAGAAAGTCGTGCAATGTAGGTTAGAGTGCCGTGGACCCAGGCTTGGCTGTGCACGAAGGATTTCCGCCGGAAGTGCACAGGGGCCGGAGAAGCTTGCAAAGTCGCGGTTCCCAGCAATGCAGCCCAGCGAGGTGAGGCAAGGACTTACCTCCACCAAACTTGGGCTGAAGAGTCACTGGACTGTGGGGGTCACTTGGACGGTGTCGCTGGATTCGAGGGACCTCGCTCGTCGTGCTGAGAGGAGACCCAAGGGACCGGTAATGCAGCTTTTTGGTGCCTGCGGTGGCAGGGGGAAGATTCCGTCGACCCACGGGAGATTTCTTCGGAGCTTCTGGTGCAGAGAGGAGGCAGACTACCCCCACAGCATGCACAAGCAGGAAAACAGTCGAGAAGGCGGCAGGATCAGCGTTACAGAGTTGCAGTAGTCGTCTTTGCTACTATGTTGCAGGTTTGCAGGCTTCCAGCGCGGTCAGCGGTCGATTCCTTATCAGAAGGTGAAGAGGGAGATGCAGAGGAACTCGGCTGAGCTCATGCATTCGTTATCTAAAGTTTCCCCAGAGACAGAGACCCTAAATAGCCAGAAAAGAGGGTTTGGCTACCTAGGAGAGAGGAAAGGCTACTAACACCTGAAGGAGCCTATCACAAGGAGTCTCTGACGTCACCTGGTGGCACTGGCCACTCAGAGCAGTCCAGTGTGCCAGCAGCACCTCTGTTTCCAAGATGGCAGAGGTCTGGAGCACACTGGAGGAGCTCTGGACACCTCCCAGGGGAGGTGCAGGTCAGGGGAGTGGTCACTCCCCTTTCCTTTGTCCAGTTTCGCGCCAGAGCAGGGGCTAAGGGGTCCCTGAACCGGTGTAGACTGGCTTATGCAGAATTGGGCACCTCTGTGCCCAACAAAGCATTTCCAGAGGCTGGGGGAGGCTACTCCTCCCCTGCCTTCACACCATTTTCCAAAGGGAGAGGGTGTCACACCCTCTCTCAGAGGAAGTTCTTTGTTCTGCCATCCTGGGCCAGGCCTGGCTGGACCCCAGGAGGGCAGATGCCTGTCTGAGGGGTTGGCAGCAGCAGCAGCTGCAGAGAAACCCCAGGAAGGGCAGTCTGGCAGTACCAGGGTCTGTGCTACAGACCACTGGGATTATGGAATTGTACCAACAATGCCAGGATGGCATAGAGGGGGCAATTCCATGATCATAGACATGTTACATGGCCATATTCGGAGTTACCATGGTGAAGCTACATATAGGTAGTGACCTATATGTAGTGCACGCGTGTAATGGTGTCCCCGTACTCACAAAGTTCAGTGAATTGGCTCTGAACAATGTGGGGGCACCTTGGCTAGTGCCAGGGTGCCCTCACACTAAGTAACTTTGCACCTAACCTTTACCAGGTAAAGGTTAGACATATAGGTGACTTATAAGTTACTTAAGTGCAGTGTAAAATGGCTGTGAAATAACGTGGACGTTATTTCACTCAGGCTGCAGTGGCAGGCCTGTGTAAGAATTGTCAGAGCTCCCTATGGGTGGCAAAAGAAATGCTGCAGCCCATAGGGATCTCCTGGAACCCCAATACCCTGGGTACCTCAGTACCATATACTAGGGGATTATAAGGGTGTTCCAGTAAGCCAATGTAAATTGGTAAAAATGGTCACTAGCCTGTCAGTGACAATTTGGAAAGAAATGAGAGAGCATAACCACTGAGGTTCTGATTAGCAGAGCCTCAGTGAGACAGTTAGTCACTACACAGGTAACACATACAGGCACACTTATGAGCACTGGGGCCCTGGGTTACCAGGGTCCCAGTGACACATACAACTAAAACAACATATATACAGTGAAAAATGGGGGTAACATGCCAGGCAAGATGGTACTTTCCTACATCGGGTTAGGAGTTTACAACGCGATCGGCTCTAACACGAGCAGACGCGAGACCCGATGCATTGTAAATGCTTGTTTACTTAGCGATATGTAGAAAAGTTTTGAGAAGGCCTCAATATGTGAATTAAGTAAATTAATATGCAGTCCAAACATTTTGACAAACATATATTTTTGCCTTTGTTTGAAGTTACATTTGAACCTGGCTAAGTGTTTCGAAATATCTGTTAATGTGCACGCAGCTTCATGTTCTGCCTGTCCTGAGCTCATTCAGAATAATCTGTATCAAACGCCTGTAAACCGCTCACCAAAGAAAACCCACATGAAAGGTATCTCAAAAAGTCAGCTTCATAAAATATCAAGTGGCATTTGTTATTCCGCTCAGAGAGACACTATGATCCTTCTGTGCTGGCTGTACCAGCAGGCAATGGGACTCCAGATACAATTTTTACAGTAGAGTGGAATGTAATTTTCTGTGTACAAATAACCTGCAAAGTCGTGAATAGATCTTAATAAGGAATTTTGTACACGTTCAAATATAAGTATCATGTGCCCACTATGTGATAAGTATGCATGACGTTTGTCAGTTAACGCCTATTATATGATAATAGTAATGTAACTAGCAGTGGAAATAATCAAATAAAATGGTAATCAGTACTTATTGTATCATACTGACGACACTAGCACAATACACTTGTAACAACATAGTAATGATATGCTACATAATACTGGATGTTACATAGCAAAAACAAGCATTGACTAAGCCAATAGTCGTGCTTTTATGTGTTAAAAGATGCAACGCTATTAGCTTTGTAAATGTCTATTCAGTGCTTATCGCAGTGATGTCTTATACAGAAAGTACACTACTTGGCTATTAGCAAACATGACAAACAGTCTCAGGGATAGGAAAAGTAAGTTGAAGAAGGAAATGCATCCACTGTTGCTGAGAGTCTATCATTAACTGATAAACTAGTACTCTCTATCACACTCCTCAGTCTACCCAGAGACACGCTGCGATCTGCCGGACCACCATCAAGACACTTGTGTTTGGGGACCCTACAACGTAGCCGTGCTGGAGAAGTAGAAATAAACATCGAGCAGGCCGCCCATTGACAAAAACCACCAGGAAACCACCAATGCATCCTTTCAGTCCACCCACACAGGGCACTCATGCAGACACCTCCATATGACACACTGAAACACATGTAAGTATCACTCACATACACCAGGCACAGTCTTTGTGGTTCCCAGCTTCGTGTTGTAGCCTCTCAATTGGGGCCTTACACTACAGGACCTAGCAGCGTGCGAGGACCACTGAACTGCCACAAACTGATACTGGAGATCAAGCAGGCCACCAATGGCGCCACTGTATAAGGTTCCTCCTCACCGGCCACCTCTTCGATGTACTCTCTGGCACTGACTGCCCCAGCTTCTCCACACCCTCTGAACCGATTGTGGGGCTCCTGCACTATGCTGTGGCATGACCTTGGCAGTGCGCTGAAGGAAGGGTCGGGCACACAGACAGAAGGAGGTTCTGGACTTCCTGTGTCAGGTCTAGGGCCAGACCTGCAACACAGCATTACTCGGCCATGTCAAGTGCTTCCTGCCTGACAGGGCACTGATCTACGAGGGCCACAGCATCATCATGCTTATGTGGTAGCCATTTTAAATGAGTAGATTCTCCTGACGAACCAATGAGTTTGTAAGTGATTACAATAATCGGACTTCTATTGCGTTTTCTGTCTCACTAGCACTCCCTCAACCTGTTCGGCTTGGTTGTGGGAACAAGGTGTCAGACCCACTTATTAGGAGGCAGACAGAATGTGAAAGGAATTGAAAGAAGCAAATAACTAGGAGGGACACTGGGAAAAGGTAAGGGTGCAAGGAGTAAATACGTGACATGGCTAAGGCTGGTTCATTTACATTGCAGAGGCAGACTTTTTTTTTGGTACACACTGGCCACCCCCCCTGCAAAAATACAATGCAAAACGTACCACAGTGCACATCAGCATTGACTGCCCATCTCTATTTTCATTGGATTGTCTTTTTTTGGCTATTTTATGAGCTTTGGCAGGCAGCTTAATCGGCCTCCAACTAGACCTAAAGTACCAGTAGTGTAAATAATAAATACATCTAGAAAGACCAGCACAATATAACCGTTTTAATATTTGATGTTTGTTCAGTTTCAAGCATCTTGATGCTGTCAGACAAATTCTACCCTCCTAAATGAGTCATCTCTTTTGGGAAGCATATGAGAGCTGAGCAGGTTGCCAAATCCCTCACTGCCCACAACTGCCTTTGTCAGAGGTCCATTCTCTTTCTCATCCAATCACTTCTTAGACATACAGCATGGTCCTCAGTTTATTTTCTGTTCGTAAGATGCCACCAGCCCCCAGGGGAAGTAGGGACAGCATTCCACTGCTGTGGGCTGCTACTGTAGCAAAACTTACATTATTGCAATTCTTTAATGATTTTTCATGATTTCTTTCACATTACACGCACGCGGTAATAGTACATAAAATAATGAAGCAAAGAAGGATAAACACAAATACGTTCACTGTTATTTTTCAACTAAGCCAAGTCTATGAAGTATTTTCATTTTTCTGTCCTTGTTGGTTCACATTTCCTCACACCATCATACACTAATTCCACCAGTCCTTTTTCTTTGAGGGATTATTTCATTTTATACTCACAACGACGTTCAAGTCCTGCTTTAAATGATCCTTTATTGATTAGGACAGTACTGTGTTATGCCTCTCCCCATCTCCAGGCCCCCCTCTCTGTTGTCTTTCTTAAGTCTGCCTTCGTTACTGAGCTCGTATTACAACACTAATGTCAAATATCAACGTCATACTCTTGTGTTCCAGTTTCCTCTCAGCCAGAAGTAATAAACGACTTATCTACTTGCATGGTGCATGTTCATAATTTGTGATCTCTTCTCATGGTTATTTACACTGCAGACAGCGTCTGTGTTCTGGTTCATAATGCCTGTCCAGTTCTTGAGGAATTTCATTTCCACTATAAGTTGGTTTCTCAATGGAGGCCATATCAATCATATCTTACAGTCCCTTTTCTGTGTCATGGAAAAAAATATCCATTGTTGCTGGTTTCCAATGGTGCAGGATTCCCGCCTTCTCTAATTCAATAGGTGTGAGACCTCTAGTGTTGTGTAAAATCACTGATTTACCATGGTGTGCCTCGGTTGTGCCTATCTCTCGCTTCATTGTGAACCATTTTTTTTTACATTAAATGTTTTTGAAGTAAGGACCAGTTCACTGTTGTTTGACGTGCAAACCTTAAAATAACAGTTGTTCATCGGTTCTCATGAACCTAGAATCATTGTAGGAACAACCGCTTTTTGTGTTTTGTCATTTTATACTGGACATAGAACTGACCTCCCATGCTGCAGTTCACATCGTTTCAACTGTATTCATTATTCCTTTAACCTTTCGTCCATTCTTCAAACGTTTCATATCAAATAACGTATTACTTATTTCAGATTCCCTAGACATTGACTCATTATTAAACGCCTGAAAAAGTTCGGCAACCTCACCCCGACCCTCAAGGACTACTTGCATCATCTACAAGACAAGGCATTCTGTCCTACTCAGCCAATAAATTAACACCTCTGGAAGACAGCACCAACCAGGAGCCATGATATTGCAAAACTGGAGACAAAATACTCCAAGGGAAATAAGAAAACAGGCATTCTAAATCTATGTGCCAGGCCCTGGAAAAAAATACCCACTGACATCAGAAATGCGTGGAAGACATGTCTCTTCAAGGAGCATTGCCTCTCCACACAGTGATATCTACCTGCTACTTGCCTCCTGTAAACTATATGAATTGTGCACCTATGTACAGCACTCAGTTGCTTCCCAGCTAGGTTTGTGCTATACAGATAGTACTATACACATACACATAAATCACCGGCAGATTAGACAACACTGTGCACCTGATATGGAAAGATATTTGTGGATGTATGTTCAGTTTACAAGAGTGAATAGGATTTTTTTATCATGAGTGTGAAGCCACATTTGACATTTACACAAGTGGGTTGACATCAGCAGTAGCTAGCCCATAAGAGCTTGATGGCATGCTTCCCATCTGCCTCTCAAGGGGGTCATCAGCAAATCTGATGGTCTGAGCGCGGATCAATGGGGTTGCTAAAGGCTGCCTTTCACGTGAGTTGCATAAAGGAGGGCCAGCTGAAAAACAGCGCTCCTTCTACACGCAGTGGGCATCTAAACAGAAAACACCTGTAGATTTGTTAGAGTAATGGACGGTGTAGGCACCCCTCAGTGACAGAGGAGGCAGAGACCTGGGTGGATGAAGCAGAAGTTGTCAATCCTGCATCTGCTGCCTGTCCCTACTATGACACTGTTCCTCCAGAACCAGAAGAAAGTTGAAACACGTCCACCAGACCTTGCCAGGTAAGGTAGAGGTGAAGAACATAGCCTGTGCCTGGGGGGCATAGTCAGGGATGGAGAAGATATGGAGTAGGAGGTCATCCCTGCCTGCTGGAGGTCGTACTTGGAATCTTGTGGCAATCGTTGGTTACATGCTTTTTTTTTCTATATATTGAAATGGCCGTCAGCGACACAGCTGTGACATTCTTGGATACATGCTGGCCTTCTCTGCTCAATCAGAGCCATATTTATGAACATTCATGCAGAGATGCTGGCAACCCTTGCATTATATTGGTTCATCAGTGACGCAGGTGTGGGAATTTATTGCTGACTTTCCTGCTGTCCCTGAATCATAGAATCCCACCAGTAACCTATTTGTGAGAATTCTAGACAACATCCTTGTTATCCCTACAGAATAACCCCTCAATGACATATAACTTCAACATATCTCGTGGTGCCAAGAATCTCACACACAAAGACGTTCTATTGCTAGAATGAAAATGATGAAATTCCTTTTTTTAGCCTGTTACCCCATTCTTGTTGAACTCTCTTCCTAGGGATTTGAGATGCCAAGAAAACACTTGTCGTTTCCAAAGAGAAACAAGGCAAGACTCTTATTCAGCTTTCAGCTTATGCCTTAATGATTTTTTTCCCATCTTATTCATTTAGCACCCGGTTAAAACCATTTTTCATGTTTTCCTCAGATTCTGAACTTCTACGCTTTAAGCCCTCCTTCCTCTTACATCATTTTTACCTTGCTGCATTTACGTATAAGTTCAGATTTTCCTGTTGTTATTCATGCACTTTTCTATCTATTGTCCAGAGTCTGTGCTTTCACTGTTTAGTTAACTATGAGCTGGGGTGAAATTAGAACTATAAATAAACCATTATCAAATACATATTTTTGGGGGCGTTCTTGATGACACGCTGGCCAGCACTCCATGATAATGGCCATTTAATGACATGTTTATGGCCATTTAAGACAACTATTCCAGCACAATAATGGGCCATTAATGACTCATTTTGGGTAGTCATACCAACGTTCTGGCTACTTCTGCATTACAGTGGCCTGCCAACAACATATTGGTTGCCAATCGTTGCAACATTCTGGCAATTGTTGAGACTACCTTGCAGCTATTTGTCACTGGGTGGCTATTCCGTTTTGCTAAACACCACAAAGACATGTATTGTCTACTTCAGTGCTAAGTTGGAACCACAGAGCTGCAGATGCTTGCTCTGATTCGCTCCCGGCACTCCCATCGCTAAACACTAAACCAGAATCCTTTGCGTATTTGTAAACCCAGCTATGAATCAGAAAACATCATTCACTTCCACAGCCAGCATTACAAGATACCAAGAACTTAAAAAATGCAAAATTCTGCCTCACTGCCCACCCCTTCATATGACCAAACACTACACTACAATCATTTTGTGGTCAAGTTAGATTCTTTCAATAACCCCCATGATGTCATTTCCCAATATTATTTATTATTCCTTCCAGTGGAAAAAGAACTACAATTTGTTGCAAGACCCCTTATAATCTTCCTAAGCACGCTGCAAAATTGTACAAGCACTGTCAAATTGGCTTATCAGCAAAACAGCAACATAAAAGCTATTATTTTGTTTTCTAATTCAAGCATGATCTACCAGTTAGCTGTCAATCTACTTGTAACCCTCGCTTAACCAACCTAAACTTTCTAGTTACCTCTAAATCTCTGTGCTGCTTCACCATTCTGTTTATTTGAGATAAAGGGATCATACCTCTGGAATCGACTACCAGTTGAACTGCGCTTTTTTTGTACTCCATACTTTTAGACTTTCCTTGAAAAAACGAACCTATGAATGTTTGAAGCAGTTATAACTAATCACTATCAACTCACTCTCACACTCTTCCTTATGCAAATACCTAAATGTACCATTCTGTTGATCCTGTAAAGTATTCACTCTTCGTTTAGCCATTATTCTTTGCTCAATAAGTAAATATACACACTGTAGTGAGCCATGCTTGTCATACCTTTGCATTTTTGGCAACATTATCCCTTTCACATTAGTGGTCCATTTTTCCCATATTTTGTCTATTCTTAACATAATTTTGGTTATTACTAGTGCAAAAGCAAGTTATCCTTCACCAAGCTCCTTAGTTTTGTGGAGTGATGTCATAGTAGTAAAGTCATCCTTTTTGCCCTGGGCACCCCTATTTCTTTGACTGATGCTTTGTTAACCAGGCCCAGGACCAGTGCTCTCTGCTTTAAAGGTATATGGTAATTGGTATAATTCTAATTGGCAAAGACAACCTACCTGTATGTCCCTAACATGTGGTAGGGCATGTAGGTTTAAAGATGTAATGCCCTTAAGGGTGCACTGCTGTGGTGTCTGGTGTCATTTTAAAGCCAGTCCTGCTTTGCAGCCTGGGTTTAAAATAAAACTTGGTCTAAATTCGACTTTGAAACTAAAAATACTTCCAAAGTCGAAAACTACCTTTTTATTACATTTACATCACTGCTAAGGTCTGCTTCAAGGGTCGGGTACATTGCTATAAAATACAAGGCCAAAGTTTTTTTCCCCTGTTGTGCTGCCTGTCCCGAGGCTAACATGGTAAGACTTTAATAAACTTAACAAATTCTAACATTTGATCAGAGCAAGCTAGACATATCATTCAAAATATTAAAATAATTTTTACAATAAATCCAACAACTTTCCCAAGTTTAATTTATTATAAGTATTACAGGAATGTGTTTTTAGAAATTACTATCCAGACGTTACCTTGAGCAGCCTTGTGGCAGCCTCTACTGATCAGTCAGTCTTTTACAGCCTGACCCAAGCTGCTCCCTGAGTAGTTGTGAAGAGACCTGGGGCTGAAACATTACAGCCAGCAGGACTTCAAAGGCAGGACAGATGTCACAGGACCCACACCAACCCCTACTTCCTTGATCCCTAGCTATATGGGAGCCTCCCTAATTAGATTAGGAGAGGGGCTAGAAAGGGAGTATAGACAGATAGCCACACCTTCAAGTTGGATTACGCAGACACACACCAAGGAGAGATTTCCTTCATTTAGATTTTTGGCAAAACAGTGCATTTTGGGTCACAAAATGCCACACTTCACATGGCGTTCTCATAGCAGAGGGAGGTAACTTCACCCCAATTGGTTTGACCCCCCCCCTTGCCAGTCCAGAATGAAGACTAAGTAGAGGAGAACTTCAGGAGCTCCTCAGATCACTGCCTGGAACATCGGAAGAAGAAGGACTGTCCTGTTGTACACTTGGGCTACACCACAGGAGACTTGCAATCAGAAGGATTACCCCTGTTGCACTTTCAAGGCTCCACAAAGAAGTGACTTTGTCTGACTCAAAAGAAAAGGAGTGGACTCCCTAATCAGCAACAGCTGAACAGAGCTGCAATAAGTCATCTGCAAACCTAAAAAGACAATCACCGTAGCTTACCAGTTGTAGCTGAATCTTTCCTGGACTATGCATGTGCATTGAGGGAAATTGAGTCCTAACCCCCAAGAAGCAATCAATAGTCTCTAAACCCTTGGCTGGTGCAAAGAACTC
This sequence comes from Pleurodeles waltl, assembly GCF_031143425.1. Lineage (NCBI taxonomy): Eukaryota > Metazoa > Chordata > Amphibia > Caudata > Salamandridae > Pleurodeles > Pleurodeles waltl. The sequence goes on along the minus strand of NC_090442.1, from coordinate 889,201,673 downwards.
AAAACCATCAAGATATCAAAGTTTGGAAACTTTCTGCAAAGTGTTACAGAAAAGCTCCAGGAGGAGACTGGCTCAACATCGAGAGTCAAGCAATCATCATTGACTGGCAAATTATCCTGATTGCACTGGTTTGTCATGCTGAAAGCTCCAAAGCTCCTCGCCATCAATTACAAGGCCTAATACTTTCAGAGGTTCAGCAAAGCATCACGATGCAGCAGGCTACTGTTGTTGAATCGAACGCCGAATCCAGAGAACCCAAGGACTCATCTTTGAGAGAAAAGCTCCAAGAAAGAACCATAGGCCCAAATTGATGGGCTTTGTTGCGCAGGGCAGTACAGCAAGTCACCTTGCTGCCCTGCCCTGCATCACAGGGAAGGAGCAGGAATGCACCATATTTATCCAAAATAGCACATTCCTGTCTTTTCCCCCTGCACTGGCAACCTTTCGAATGCCTAGCACAATGCCAGCACCCTTGCACCATGGTGCAAGGATACCTGAATTGCATGCAGGAATGTTTTTGTGCAGGAATGGGCATCGTCTGGCACAAAAACAATCCTGAGAGGCTTTTTCCTCTTGCAGCACAGATAGAAAGAGGAAAAAACTCCTCTTTCAGGAGGAGCACCACTCCAGCAGAGGCGGAGGATTTTGGAGCCTTCCCAGGTTTACCAGGGTTAGTAAATCTGGGAATGCATAAAAATTCATTGAAGTTGTGTGGGAACACTCATGCAACATTCATGGAATGCCTCCCTAGTGTACAGTAAGGCAATGTTGCGATTTGCACTCCGTTGCCTTGCTCCATATTTTTGAAGCCAGTCAAAGCCACACAAAGTGGCTTTCTCTGGCTTCACAAATATGACTTAGTGGTTTGCGCCACGCATGTACCATGTTGCATATTGCAAACCCCTCATAAATATGCCCCTGAGTCTGAAGGTACACTTTTGACCAAGACCTAGTGCTCAACCTATCTGACCTGTGCGCCATTGTGATCAACCTAATACTTAGGACGAGCACGACATATAGTCACAACTGGCCCATTAAGCTTTTTGGCACTAGATTGCACAATTTCTTTATTCGTTTTTTAAATTGGATTTTTGTTGATTTGGTGCCATTTTCAAGACAAAAATATTCTCTATTTTTATAAATTGATGTTGGATTTTTATTGTATTGTGTCTTTTACTTATTTACTGTTTTTATGGTATTAGATGCTTTAACATACCTGTCTCCTACGTTAAGCCTAGGCGCTTGTTTGCTAAGCTACCAAGGGTTGTACAAGGATTTGACCGGACCTTTTAGTGATTGTGGTATTATTACTACCTGAAGACCCCCTCCTACCAATAATCCACTTTCCTACAGTCATTCCCTATATTGGTAATATTAATATGATACTGTTGCTATAGCTCTCTGAGCCCTGAGCCTGTATGACCAGTCTAACCTCTGTACTGGCCTTTAAAATTTGTTTTACTCTGCTGTTTGTAGCCTGTAATTGAGAGATTCCTATAACACCTGCTTTGTTCATCTGGCCCATTCCGCGTAGATGCTCAGCCATATCATATAACTGGCTGTTGGACCAGGCCCTTTTTGCAGGGACATCCCCAATCTTTTTGCCTCCTTCCTCCTATTTTTCCTGACCAGTTTTTGTTGGCTTTAGGACTCTGGGCACTTTACCATTGCTAACCAGTGCTAAAGTGCATTTATGCTGTCTGTGTAAATTGTATTGGTGATTGGGTTATCCATGATTGGCAGATTTGATTTACTAGTTAGTCCCTAATAAAGTGCACTAGAAGTGCCTTGGGCCTGTAAATCAAATGCTACTAGTGGGCCTGCAGCATTGGGTGTGCCACCCACGAGTAGCCCTATAAACATGGCTCAGATCTGCCACTGCAGTGTCTGTGTGTGCAGTTTTAAACTGCTAACTCGACTTGGCAAGTGTACCCACTTGCCAGTCCTAATCCTTCCCTTTTCATACATGTAGGGCACCCCTAAGGTAGGCCCTAGGTAGCCCCATGGGCAGGGTGCAGTGTATGTTTAATGTAGGACATATACTAATGTGTTTTATGTGTCCTAACAGTGAAATACTGCTAAATTCGGTTTTCACTGTGCCTATCTCTCTCATAGGTTAACATGGGGGCTGCCTTCAAATATTATTAAAGTGCAGATTCCCTTTGGGAGCAGATATAAATATGGAGTTTAGGGTATATGAACTCACAATTTAAAAATACATCTTTTGGTAAAGGTTGTTTTTAGACTCTGTATTTGAAAAGGCCACTTTTAGAAAGGAGGCATTTTCTTGCTTAAACCATTCTGTGACTCTGCCTGTTTGTGAATTACCTGTCTGGGTCAGTTTGACAGTTGGGCTATTTTCACCCCTCCTCTAGACAGTGACACAGAGGGAGCTGAGTGTAGCCTGCATATCCTGATGAGCCATCTCTGCTGGGAGGGAGGGGAGGAGAGCACAATCACACCTGAAAGGGCTGTGCCTGCCCTCACACAATGCAGTGTCCAAACCCCTAGAATGTGCTTGGGGCCTGGCCTGAGCAATGCAGGATCTTACAAACAAGAGAGACTTTCCTTTGAAGTTTGCTTACTTCAAAGGCAGAAAAGGGGTATAAGTAGTGGACCCAAAACCCCTGAAAATCGGATTACTTCTGGAACCAAGAGGAACCTCTGCCAAGGAGAAGAGCTGGAGTGATGGAGGAGGAGTACTGCCCCTTTGCCGGTGACTGTGCTTTGCTGTGTAGGCCTGCAGTAGCTGCTTCTGCCTGAGAGAGGATAAAGACTGACTTTTGTGTGACTTCCCACTGGTGAAGGATCTCCAGGGCTTGAACTGAGCTTGCCTCCTGTTGTTGAAGTCTCAGGGACATCAAAGCCTTCTGTCTGCCAGCACCTGGACTCTCTGCTGAGACTCCTGGCCTGCCAAGTGGTGCCCTAACCTGTCTCTTGGCCTTTGAAAGGTGAAGCTGGTGGAAAAGGAAAGAAATCCATGCAAAGACCGTCGCATGAGAAAATTTTTGACGCCCCATCCACAGCTCAGCTGATAAACGATGCGCTGCCGGCCTCGTGGCTAAAATTGACGCTCCACCTGCATTGCAGCTGGGAGGTCGACGCATTGCGGCTGAGGAAACGATGCACATTACTCACTGGCAGGTGCTGATAACGACGCAAGCTCCACGTGACCAGATTTCAAACGCAACATCACTGGGCATGAAAAATCAATGCAAAGCCTGCCCGGACCCAAGGTGCCCGTCTGGGAATCGACGCATCGCTCTCTTGCGGGAGAGAAGAAATTATGCACGCAGACCTGACCAGAGAAGGAATGATGCACGGTCTCGCTTGCGAGTGAGAAATCGACGAATCGCTGGCCTTTTTCGAAGCAGGCTCACCCATGCAGCTCTATTTTTGACCCCATTTCTAACACTGGCAAGCTACTTGCAAATGGTTAAATGGAAGAATGAAGTTAAAAAAATGATGTATCCATTTAAAACAACTATATGATAATTAATCATTTGCCAGCGCACGTGTACACTAGGCACAGTAACACATGCAGAAATGCCTTGACTTGAACATGAATGGGATCTTGTAAAACATTTCCGGGGGAACCCATTGAGAGCTATGGCTGTCACAGCTGTCACAGAGTATGTTACTGATTTTCAAAAACTGTAATTCTACACCTAAGCGTAGGAGGAAATAGAAGAGTGCATGTTTACATTTTTTTTTTAATGGACCGTCTCTGATTTGAATATGCATCTTGATGTGGAAGGAGAATGGGTTGAACTGGGACACATAGAAGCTGAAATATTTCACAAGTGTCTGATAGAAGGTGGGGCTAATTTACTGCTATAGAATAACACTGCACCTATGCACTGATGCAGACTACGAAGCAAAAGTGAACCATCTGGCTTCCATTTTGCAATATTTGCATGTGCAAGGACCCCTGCTTCCCAAATTCCTTCTCAGAGGATGGGGCGTGCTTGCTGGTTGCACTTTAGTATTGTATTTTACAACTGCCCACATCTGCTCTTGGTTCCAAAATCAGCCATGTATGGAGAAGGCAGAAGATGAGTCGTTGGGTAATAGCAGCAGCATGCCAGGATGTGTATGTGCTTGTAACGACTGGCAGGTCTTGCAGCGTTTGGTAGATATAAGCAGTCTCAGCAAAGTAATCTGTAGCTGGCCATCAATCTGAAGACGAGGCCGATGTAGTAGATTCCTGGAAACAGCCAGCATAAAGACCTCATGCTCTGGGGCCTTTACTTCAGTCTCATGAACAAGGTTGATGATAGTGCACAGGAAGGGAATGTTTAAAGTGGTGCAGCTAGAAGACAAAACTGCCTTACCCAACCACTGCCTTCAGCATTGCGAATCGGAACCATATTTTATGCTAGTTTCCCCTATAAAGCAGTGAACTCACCCTAGGTTGTGGATAACTACATTGAGCTGAGTGCATGGCACAACACCAGGCTAATTAGATAAAATATATAACAGAAGTGTTCACTTAAACAGTTAAAAATCCATTGAGTGCTTAAGGGATAGCGTGAGTATAGAATGTGAGGGAAAATTGCCATGAATATTCCAGAGGAGCTAGAGGCTCTGATAAAGGTTTAGTGATGAAACAAGGCCACAATGGACCCTAATGAATGCACAGAAAACGGCATCTACTCTCTATTTGGGTAGAAAATACATCCTTAATTGGGGTGCAATTGGCCTCTCATACACCTGGGACTAGTGCAACTTCACCTTGTAATCTAATGATAGCTATGTCCCTGTACATCTGGGCGTTACCGACCATTCTGCAGCATGAAAGCCTAGCAATAAATTCAATGATTTAGCTTTGGTTCTCACTAAATGCAGGATAGCCATAAGCTATAAATTCGCCCTTGCTCCTCCCATCTGACTTTGGCTATCTGACCTGTGCTCTCGTATACTGGCTGAACAGGAGGCGCTGCATAGAGGTGGAATGGGGCACTCAGGCCGATGACACCTCCAGAGTGGCAAAAATACTTGGCAGTGGTGGAGGCCAGGTCTAATGATGGGCCGCCCTGAACACTTGGACTGCCACCTTCAGACTTAGTGGTACTTCAGGTGTCCTCAATCCCTTCCCCTCATTGGTGATGAGACAGATCGCTGTCAGCGGCTAGGGTTTGGTCTCTAATTACTTTGAGATCTTGTCGGAGGTGCCCCCTTACAAGATGGCAGATGACACTGGTTCCCGCACTGATACCAGACTTTCTTTTCCTTTCTTCCTAATTTTAAATCCTGTCCCCCACCCCACCCAATGCTAGTTTCCCTATTCAGGTCACTGATTGGAGGCTCTCCTGTGAGCCTCTTCTCCTTTCCTCTCTCTCTCCTCCAACCCACCAAATAGGTTTAGGGGATTGCACACCTTAGTTTGGTTAATTCTATCTTTTATTGTTGTGTTCACTGAATGCTGAGTACGCAATGATTTTTAATACCATTGATCAAATGCAGATATTGTGGTCGACTGTGCTCTAGATATGTTAAGCACCCATGACTGCTTCATCACACAGGACTGTATATGTGAGCCCAGATACTGACCCATTTGGGCATTGTATTGCTTGATATCGCCATTAGCTAATTGTTCATGCAAATGAAGACATATTTAAAAAATACTATGTGCCTGTACATGTGTGGATCTTTACCTAACCGATGACATGTGGACAAAGGCAGAAACTTTTAGGACTGTAAAGGCTGTATCTTGTGTGTAAATGAAGAATCTTGAATTGTGATTTGTCCTGTGTGAGCCTTAGCATAAGTAGTGCAAACATTTGTAACTCTCCCCAATTAGATCTGATATGTGAGAGGAGAAAAACACAGAACTTGCTTCTTTTCAAGAGAAATAGCAGGTATTGTTTTACCAATTTTGTTTTATACAAGATTTTATTTAAAATCTTATTTCTTTCTGTGAAGCATATAATTGTAAAGTGATACTGTTAGAAATGGGGTTTTTGGTTGGCAGTCAAGTTACCCTCTGTCCAAGCAAGAACCCTCACTCTAGTCAGGGTAAGTCACACAATCCAAAATTAGCCTGTGCCCACCCTCTGGTAGCTTGGCACGAGCAGTCAGGCTTAACTTAGAAGGCAATGTGTAAAGTATTTGTGCAATAAATCATACAATATCACAATATAGCACCACAAAAGTACACCACACAGTGGTTAGAAAAATATATAATATTTATCAGGATAATTGCAGGTCAAAACGAATAAAGTTGCAATGTGAAATTGTAGTGATATCACTGGAAAGTGATATAAAAGGTCTTAAGTCTTTAAAAAACAAACAAAGTCTCTTTCAAGCACAAAGTACCTGGTTTGGAGTGGAAAATCTCCGCAAAGGGCCGCAGAAGAAGAGATATGTGGAAAAATGGTGTGTGCGTCGATTTCTCCCCAGCACACATGGACTTGCGTTGTTATTTTTCACGCGGGGAAGTCGTGCGTCGTTTTCCGGTGCGCAGATAGTCTCTTTGTGGGTCGCGGGGATTACCATATGTCCCGGGTCTGTACGTGGATTCTCCTGCTTGTTTTCCGGCTGCGCATCGTACCCTGCTCTAGGGGCTACCTAGGGCACACATTAAAGGTGACTTATATGTGGAGAAAGGGGAGGTTTAGGCTTGGCAAGTACTTTTAAATGCCAAGTCGAGGTGTCAGTGAAACTGCACATACAGGCCATGCAATGGCAGGCCTGAGACAAGGAAAAGGGGCTACTTAAGTGGGTGTCACAACCAGTGTTGCAGGCCCACTAGTAGCATTTAATCTATCGGCCCTAGGCACATATAGTGCATATTACTAGGGACTTATAAGTAAATTAAATAGTCCAATCAGGTATGATCCAAGAGTACCATGTTCAAAGGGAGAGAGCATATGCACTTTAGCACTGGTTAGCAGTGGTAAAGTGCGCAGAGTCTAAAAGCCAGCAAAAACAGTGTTGAAAAAGTGGAGGGAGGCAGGCAAAAAGTTAGGGGTGACCACCCTAAGGCTGTCAGGTCTAACAGATACAATAATGATACAATAAACATTGTTGTTTCACTTGAATGAATGGTTTCACTCCAGTGGATGGTTGTGATGCAAGATTAGGAAACAAATGTAATAAATTTAACACCATAAATCATGATGTTTCCTTACAATGGTGTATCTGGTTGTATTTTTCATCTGGTGTATCACCAGCAATACAATAACAGTCCTCAGCTGTGTGGTTGTATCAGAACAAAATCCTTTGCTGAAAGTTCAAAAGCTTCAAATTCTAAAGAAACTTCTAACTCTTGGCCAGAAGTGACTGATAAATACAGCATGAGGCTCCCACTTTCAATTGACTCATACTGTTCTGAATGGAGGTTTTAGCTTCTTTTGAAATGAGATTGGTATCTGAACTTCAATAAATGTTTGTTTTGTTGATGTTTAATTTACTTGGTGAAACCGAAACATTCTGAAAGCCCAAGGCCTGTTTTGGAGTTTGGCGGATGGAGTAGTGTCAATCGGGATGGTAAAGGTAATCCCTAGGGTACGCCTCCCACCAAATGTAGAGTTGACCACTGGTCCTGCAGACATATCTTTACATTGAAAGGAACTGCTGTCAGAGTCTTTGGAGAGAAGGTTCTTGGTGGCCTCTGGAGAATGCAGGGTCGATTCCACATTTGAGTATGTGGAATTACATGGATATTTTTTGCTTGTGGATTTAGACTTTATGGATTACAGTTAAAGATTCCAGCTATCTTCTTCTCTCAGAGACAGAGATACTGTGATAAACTCAAGGAGAGAGAGTAGGACAACAGGATCATTAGGAATGCTTTGACCAAGACCATATTTCTATAATTTCTTGATAACAAGCTTGCCCAGTTTATAGACAGGTGGAAGAAGATTACTCATGAAGTATGGGTTCTGAAGATTGTATAGAGTGCCCTTTTCAGGTTCAACAACCAAGGGAGCTAAGATTATGAGAGATGGAAAAAAGTTTGGTGGATGAGGAGGTGAAAACTTTGTTTCAAAAAGGTGCAATAGTGTGAGCGACATGATGCAAGTGGAGTTGTTGTGTATTTGGATGTCATGTTGATCATGGCTGAGGGCAGGCAGCATTCATAGAAGCATACATACATAGTGGTTTGAATTTTAGATGAGTGGGGTTTGTTGACAAGTCAAATATGGTTTGTCAACTGGAGACAAAACTTTATGCTTCAAGATATAGACATTGCACAGTGTTGAGGTTACAGAGGGACAACATGAGGAAAATATGCAGGGAGATCAACAGAGTGGTTGTAGCAAAGTGGGTATCTTTGCAGAAAGTAAGCAAGTCCGCCTCGATTCAGATGATATTCCCAGAGCCCGCACACTATTGGGCCTTGCAGAGATTAAAAGTTTATCATGAGAGAATGGAATCAAGGTAGTAAGAGAATGTGTTAATGAGTCAGAACGTTTTAGAGGAGCTGGATTCGAAGTTAGACAACATGACAGTGTGTAACGGCTGTACAAAGTTTGGAGATATTCCAGAGATAGTTATAGAACCAGATGACAGCATGGAGGGTGAAGAGCAAAGTGCAGAGATGTGGTGGAAGGAGGGAAACAGTCTGAATTGAAACAGATTGTGCATATAAATTGCATAGAATAGTTGACAGGTCGGGCAAAAGGTCGAGTGAATTGTTCTATAATGTTACATGTAAACTAGCAAGGAGGACCTCAAGAAGGGCTATCCAAGATTGTTCCGCATTTTTGTCTAGACAGGAATACTATAATTCAGTCTAAGCATCTGCCATGTATAAATAACTTGAAAGAAGATTGAAACTCAAGGATTGAAAATTGACCAGGGAGGTGTTCATGCAGATAGAGGATGGTTTGGGTGCTTTTCCAATGGATCCGTTTGCAAGCATATTGCAAACATATTGAACACTCAGTTTCTGGTTAGTTACAGCTGGAGACCAGAACAAGAGGCACTCACACAGATGTAAAACAAGAGCTGTTGAACTTGATATCCTTGGTGTGGTTTTCCTCCAACCTTTTGCCTTTCAGTTCTTGGTTTTGCTGAGTTTGCTTTTGCTGGCTTTAGGACTTTGTACACTTTACCGCTGCTAACCAGTGCTAAAGTGCTTGGGCTCTCTCCTTTAAACATGGTAACTTGGTGCACACCCAATTGGCATATTTAATTTACTTGTAAGTCCCTCTTATAGTGGCACTACATGTGCCCAAGGTCTGTAAATTCAATGCTATTAATGGGCCTGCTGCACTGATTGTGCAACCCACTTAAGTGCCCTTTTAAAAATGTCTCAGGCCTTCCATTACAGGCTATGTGTGCAGTTTAACTGCTATTTCGACCTGGAAAAATAAACTTTTTGCCAGGCCTAAACCTTCATTTTTAATACATAAAAGTCACCCTTAGGTTAGAGCCTAAACAGCCCCTAGGGTAGGGTGCAGTGTATTTCAAAAACTGGACATGAACATTTAGCTTTTACATGTCCTGGTAGTGGAAAACTCTCAAATTAGGTTTTCACTACTGCAAGGCCTACCACTTCCATGGGATAATCTCGGGTTTCCATATTACATTTAATAATTAATAATATTAAGTTGGGAGCAGCTTGACAAATCAAGTTTAATGTCTAAACAATTGTAATTAAAAAGTGTGATTTGTAGTCACAATCCTGAAACTGCAACATTTAGAAATGTAGTATTTTCTGGTCCTAGTTGCTTGGTGCCTGCAGCCTGTCCCAGGGTCACATGAGTAGGTAGAGCTGGCAGTTGGTCTTTGTAGATTGCTCCCAGACAGTGAGACAAAGGGAAGGTAGGTGTTGCCAGGATGGGCCTCTGCCTTAATGCGTGGGAGGAGCTGCCACCTAGCAAACTTGCACATCACAAATGCCCTGCCTAATTACACCCACAAAGTGTTTGTCACTAGTCTTTTGAGTCCTCAGACTAGCTGGGGCCAGGACAGGGAGGATAAGGATGCCTTACACCTCACGGGGATGAAACCTCCAGAACCTTCTCCTACTTCAGAGTGGGCTCCATGAATAAATAATGGACTTTCACACCCAATTCTTCAGTACACATCTGGACCTGTGGAAGACTCAGAAGAAGGATTGTTGTGCTGCTGTGCTGCAAGAAGGATTGCCACTCTGCTGCCCTGCTGTGTCTGAGTGAGAATTTATGGACCTGCATCTTGAACCCAGGACTACCAGAGTAACTCCAAGGGCTAACTAGCTGGCCTCCTGATCAGAGACTCTGTGACAAAAAAGACTCCAACATCCTTAAACCCAGCACCTGTACTCTGACAGTTGTGAGTACTGCCACCCCAGACATGGGCCCTTGGAAGTGAGCCTGAAAGTGCCCTTCCAGCTCAGCTGTGGTCCCAGCAGAACTGATGCAGCATGACATAGTGCCTCCCAAAACTCCCCATTGGAACTGCAGCATGACGCATTATTCCCCAAGACTCCCCATCAGGGACACAACACCTCCCAAGAGTACTCATCGGAACCATTGCACAATGCATCCCTGATGCGGGAATTTACATCGCAGCCCTGCAGTTCATCAGAACCTCCGCTGTATGACACATCTTCACATAAGGACCTTACATCGCCATTACAGCAGATCTCCAGGATTGCTACTGCATGACGCATCTCCACTGAAGGATCTTGCATCACCCGGCTGTGAAATGCAGCATTTCTTCACAACAGTAAAACAATGAACACACACTACAAAAGAAGCCCACAACAAAATTAGCAAAATTGAGTAGACTTTAAAACAAGATCAAAATGACAGCAATCTAATTAGTATAACCGGAGATATTGAATTTCAAAGTAAAATAGCGCCAAGAAGCACATAGCACTATTGGGGACATCTGGTCTCACCAGAACCATGATGGAACAGGGTCCGGCTACAAGGACCTGGTTTTGCCTGCTGAAAAAAAGTTGCCTCTGAAGGCGATTAGTCAAGCCCAAGAAAAAGGATGCTGCAGTAATTTGAGTCTTTTGCAAAGGGTCCAAATCACACAGCAGCGGCGATGCTCAAGAATGTGCTGCTCAGCCAAGGAGATGCCTCAGTTCTGCTCAGAGATGCGTTGCTCAGCAGAGAGGATGCATTGGTTCGACTGGCAAGCACCTTAGGCTCATTTCCTAGAGTCCAGGACTATGGTGGTACCATTTGGCACAATAGATGGCAGACCACAGGTGCAGCAGTAGGGTGGTAGGAAGTCTTTTATGTTTCTGAGACTTCAGATCAGGAGGCCAATCAACTAGCCCTTGGAGTCACTCTGGGTTCTGGATTAAATGAAGGAGGTCCAGTCCTTCTCACCGAGGCAGGAGGTCAGGACAGCAAAGCAGGAGTCCAGCAGAGAGCAGTCCAGCAGAGTGGCAGTCTCTCAGCAGCACAGCAGTCCTTCTTCTGGCAGAGTATCCACAGGTCCAGATGTGTACTGAACTGGTGGTGTTGCGGTCCAGTTCATATACCCAGTTGCATCTTTGAAGTGAGAGAGACTTCAAGATATGCTTTTGAAGTACACAGATGTCTTGCCTCCCTGCCATTGCTCCAGACTATTTACTGGGGTATGCAGCACTTTGTGGGGAGAGGACACAGCCTATTTAGGTGTAAGTGAGGCCAGGTCCAGTCCCTCCGTTCTCTGTTGCACAGAATGGCCCATCAAGTCCCACCTAAGCTCCTTTTGCATTATGCGTGGCTGTCTAGGGGGAATGCACAAAGTTCTGCTAACTACACCCAATCTTGTACCTGTATGCAGGCTGTAGGGACCAAATGGCTAAGGCAAGAAAATGACAACTTTCTAAATGTGGCATTTTCAGAATTGCTATTTAAAATCTGACTTCCCCAGAAGTTGTGATTTTGAATTGTGAGAAACAAAAACTGAAGGAATTATCTCTTACCATTTGGAAAGTACTCTTATAAAATGTAATAAGACAACTCCAGTATTATTCTATGGGAGATATAGGCCTTGCACTAGTGAAAAACGTATTTAAGAGTTTTCACTACTAGGACATGCAAAACTTAAAAGTACATGTCCTGCTTTATAAATATATTGCACCCTGCCAGTGGGCTGTCCAGGGCCTACCCTATCAGTGACTTATACGTATTAAAAAGGAAACCTTGGCCTGGCAAAAGGGTCATTCTGGCAAGTCGAAATGATAGTTTAAAACTGCACACACAGGCTTCTTCAATGGCAGGCTTGAGACATGTTTGATGAGCTACTAAAGTGCTGCAGAGCCACTGGTAGCATTTTAATTACATGCCCTATGCACATGTAGTGCACTTTACTAATGACTTATAAGCAAACTAAATACACCATTTGTGGATAAGCCAATATTACCATATTGAGAAGAGAGAGCACAAGCATTTTAGGATTGGTTAACAGTGGTAAAGTGTGCAGAGTCATAATACCAGCAAAACAGGGTCAAAAAAATGGGAAAAGTTGAGGGGGAAGACCAACTTGAGGCTTAAAGGTCTAACACTGACCTTGTGTTGTATACAAGAGTCTGATCTATTCTAAGCCACCTCAGGCTAATCGGTCTTTCAGTCTTTCCGACTGCTGAGTAAGTTTAAGTGATCCATGGTGCTGTAGCCTGCTGAGAGAGCAAGATGAATCAGTGCTACTAGGTCTGTGCCTCTTCCTGGTGTAATTGCCAATGGTGGGCATATAGTAGGTTGTTGTCTGTCAAATGGCCTTAAAGTTGTTTAGTAATTTCTTTTGCAAACGTTTGCCTGTTAACAGCTGAGTGGATATTGGTCTGAAATTGGATAACAACAGACAGGGTATGTGCATGCTTTTTATGGGCGAGCGCAAAGCCCATGATGTAATTTCTCTTTGGGCTTGAAACCATGCCCAGGTCACGTCAGTCACTTTCATTGGTTCCTGGGCTTGCTCTTTAAAATCTGCTTTTCCGGTAGTCAGCCTACCTACACAGCACCGGTAAAGTACTAAAACCATTCGAGACTCGATGTTTTCGGCCAGGTTTTCCAGACTATTTTATCTGTTTAATTTCCACGAAGCACCATCGCGCTGCATTTTACATAGCGCGATCTTTTAATTTGTGTCAAGAAAAGTCCGGTTAGGAGTTTACAACGCAAATAGCTGTAACTCAAGCAATTGCGAGCCCCGTTGGATTGAAAATGCTTGTTTGACAAAGATTTTGAGGGACAGGTCGCACTTCAAGATGCTGAAATAAAACAATAGGTGAAAAGGTCACTGAATGCCAGAAAAGCCACAGACAGTTCATTAAGCTGAAGACTAACCCTATAACTGCCATCAAAGACCCTGGCCATTTTCGAAAGAAAATGTGGAATTTTATTTACAAATTCTCTTTCGTAGCCTGCAAGAAAGTTAACGGTCTCCCAAAGAACAGTCTATATCCCTTGTATGTATATTTTGAAGGTAATACAAAAGGATTTTGGAGAACATACACCTCAAAATGCACCTGCTCTCATTATATTACTTTGCAGGAGCAACAATTCAGTAACGGGGCAGGTCAGACAGGAATACATTGACCATCAGAGACCAGTGTATAAATAAGATGGGTGTACCAACAGCCACCATTTCAAGCTGCTAACGTGCGGAAATAGGTTGAAAGGGAGCCTATTTTAATTCATTATATTTTTAGCTACAAGAAAAAGGCGCTTCAAAGATAACCATATTACAGAGGGCTGAGCCTATAACAAGACAAGCTATAAATTTGGAGCCCTTTTCAGTGAAATTTGATTATGTTCGTTTCAGTGACGTTTATGGCCAACATCAGCATGAGACAGATTGTTAGCCCTGAGCCTCTCCATCGAGTGCAAGGATGTGAAACATTCAAATTATACACAATAGAGCAAGAAAAAGAAGGCAGAGAAACAGTTATTTGAGCAGACAGTTGAGGTATTTATAATGCAGGTGGCATCATGTCCTAGCCACATCAGTAATCAAAATTGGAAAAAAAATCTGTAGCGCGGTGCGCGCGCCACTATGGTTCTTGCAGATGCTAATTGTCCCTGACTAACATCAAGGTCATACGCAGCATTGCAGATACCGCTTCCAAGTGATGTCAATGACGCATTCGGGAAGTGTGAACGAAGTTCTTCATTTTAATTTGGTGCAAGGGTAAGACACGCTGAAGCAGCAAGAAGCATTGGGCGGGTATAAACAATCCAGTTTGTAGTCCTGAATGGCGTATCGCTGTCTCAAATCTGAGAGTTGGTAGCTTGGGTTTTTCTTCAAATATTTGGGCAATTGCTTTCTGGAAATACAACATACAGTCGTGCCACAGAACGTGCACTGTGAAGAAACACATCACATTTTAAGGCTGCAAGGTGGGGCGGTTACAGCATGTTGACAACGTGCAGAGAAAACCACTTACTAGCCAGGGGGATTGTCAAGGAAGATGTATTTGCGAGCTCACAGCATCTTGTTTGCGAAAATGGTGGCCATGCTTGTTGCTTGCTTATATGATGTGCCAATGTAGTCTCAAGTTGTTTACCAACAAAGATTGTTCAATCAAAGCCATGACGAATTAGATAGGGCAGGTGTAAGAGGCATTGCAAGTCTTCCTTCACTCCAAGAGCATTGCATGGCATGAGGAGCAGTGAAAATCAATACTGGTCGCAGAATAAGTTAAATATCCCGGAGCTCCTGACCACAATACTCTCTCTTTCTCTCTCTCTCTCAAAGAAAAAATCTTGTATTTATATTCATGAGGTACAATGGCAGTAGGGAGCATACCATCCTACCCCATTGTTATGTGAAGCATCAAGTACTGGGAAGAGTAATCTTGTCTCAAGAGTAGTAGACCCCGAAGAAGGGCCTAGATACATGACTATGAGCTGAAGGAAACGAACAATTTAAAACATTCCACCCTAGAGCTGCCCTGGAATGCAAGATTGGAAGGTAACAGGTGAAAAGGCCAGTCAGTAAGCTGTGCTAGCCCAAATAAAACTTCAATATATCTTAACATACATGACAGTGCATTTATTTATATGTTTATTGAGAGTTGTTTTGTAGCGAATATAAAGCTCAAGCACATTAGGGTGCTTCAGAAAGGAAAGGCCATAGTCCACAAAAACATACAGAAATGAAATAGAATTCACAAAAAGGTATGCACAAAGGATTATGTGATCTGTCCAAACTCGGAGCATCTTGTGCATTGACCAGACCAGTATCAGTCTTCAAGCACAACTAACCTAAAGAGACTCCAAAGGGCTTCAGTGAAGAGAGTAGGTAAGTAAACAGAGAATGAAAGGAATTGTTGATCCAGATGAAAGCATGTTGATTCTCTTTAGAGAGCAGATAAAAAGAGGATGGACTGCACAAGAGGCGGAATGGGGTTCCAGGCTTTGGGTGCACATCTAGAGAAGGACTGGTTCACTGCATGTTTTTTGTAAAAGACAGGGGCTTCTCCAAGAAGGGGATCTGAGCTGTTAGGCTGGCGAGAGCTTCCAAACACCTTCACCTTTTAGGCCAGAAAATAGGAATGGACAGAGTGTAACAGATCAACAGTCTAACAGTTTATAGACTAAACAGTCCAGTCTGTTAGTGGATTTTCCAGCCCAAGGAGTCTTCAAAGCTGCAACTCCATGAGTTCGGACATGATGTTGCATGCAAGAAGGCTTTACAGTGGGAATGGTGAATTCTAAAAATGCCAAATTTCCGAGAAAATGGCAACCCCTCAGTTTGGGCAGGACAGTAGGAATGCTTAAGTAATATCCTTGAGGACCTGTTCCAATAAACAAGGCTTTATCTTACAGATAAGCCAATGACTGGTGTTACTGGCCATTCTCTTAATGTATTTATAGAGATTAAGTCCATTAGAAAATCCAGAGATTTAGTACTTTCATTAATGGTTGGGGTGCAGTCTGAAGTATTTGTAGAATCTAGCTGTTTCTGGATAGGCTTGGAGTTAGACTATTGCAAAATTAGTAGTGGCTCAGTTTAATTAGGATTGCATTTGGACAAACAGTGGCTTTTCAGGATTTTATGTTGTTAAGAGTTGAAGCTACTAAAGCAATATTGGCAAGAGAAGAGACATTCAGATAAACTGGGTGTCATGTGCATATTGGTGATATGCACTGCTGGACTCTTTCATGAATGTCACACACGGGCTCAAGATGGGGACTAAAGAGTACAGGGCCTAACACTGATCTCTGGGGTACTCCTTGGGTTTCAGGAACAGGCTTGTGACTAGGGCTGTCTCTTTTAATAATTTGCCTACAACTGGTTACATATGATTTCATCTAATGCATGAATAGGAATATCATAGTTGAGGATGTCAAATGACACCAATAGATATAGAAGTATTAAGAAACATGAGACCCATTATCTAGAAGACAAAAGGCACCATGAAAAATGTGTAAGATGGCAATTTCCCTACTGCAATCAAATACAAAGCCAGACTAGAAATCATTAAGAAGATTGATGTCAATTACAAAATCTTTCAAATGTTTGTTGACACCACTTTCAAGAACTTCAGTGATAATGGTAACCCAGAGACAGGGCATCAGTATTTAAGATCATTTAGAAAAGCAACATTTACTTTTAAAAGAGGTGAAGTGCGAACCGCTTTTAGCCTGTAAAGAAACACCCCTTGAGAGAGAGAACATTGAGAGAGGGAGAGGTTAGTAAGGTGAGGCCAATGAGAAGTAGACATTTCTTTTCCTAATTTGACAGGTAAAGAATCAGACACATCCTTGGAAGGTTTGAGAGTTAGGAAATTTGGCTCAGACGTTCCACATGGGAGATCTCTGTGAAAAGAGAGAGATATTCGGTGATTTTCTGCACAGGGTGTGACTAAGAGGGAGAAAAGCCACGGAACAGAGGCTTTAATCACTTGAACTTAGTACCAAAGACGTAGTTTAATTCTCGACGTTTCTTTGCAGGTTCAGTGATGCTGAAAGAAGGCAATGAGTTAATAGCCGATTTCGATCTGAAAAAGCTTCTTGGCTGATTCAATTTGCGATGTAATAGATATTTTTTATGATCTTCTATCCCAGGGTTCTGCAAAGTCGGTCGTGGAGTGTCGGGTCCATGCCAGATTTTTAGGATATCCACATTTAGAAAAATGTAGATTTCTGAAACATCTTTTTACTAAATGTGGATATGCTAAAAATCTGTCATGGACCCGGCTCTCCAGTACCGACTTTGCAGAACCCTGTTCTAGTCGACCAGAAACGTGCAAGATATTACCTGAAGGGTTTTGTAACCCAGAATGTTCAGTCCCTCTGAATATATGTACTCCAAACTCAAAACCTGATGCCAGAGAAAATGGCAGTCAGTCTATTGTGATACACTTCCTATTGGCTGAAAAGTACACACAAAAAAACTAAAGATAAAGGATTAGATGAAATTAACAAATACAATTTGACAGTGTGTGTGGCAGGATGGCGGTTTTTCTCTCAGTTCCTGGCGAGAAAGCTTCCGCTGGCTCTGCCGTTGGGAAACTATGGCCCGATGACCGTCCCACCTGCTGGCTCAGTGCATCGAAAGATCCGCACTGGAGCGGGACCTCAGGGGCATATTTGTCCTACTCAAAAGGCCATGTGGGAGGCCTGGGGGAGGATCCATTAAAGATAACGATTGGCACCCGCATGCAGAAAGAAAACTCCCATGCATAATGGCCATTTAAGTTTTTGTATTTCAGAAACAACTCCCTGCTCTAGAGGGTTGTTTCTGAAACACACAAAACTGTCTACCAACCATCTTGACATGACAGCTGGCAGCATGACACTTTGGAAAACAGTATTCCAGCTATGCTAGCAGAAGCGCCTTCACCGAAACAACCCCGTGAGGATGGTTGGTTAAAAGGGGGGCCTCGGCTGCCCACCAATCCCAAAGTGATGCTTCATATCCCTAAAGATGTCAGACATCACAATACTGTAACCGTATTTCTCTGCTTCCAAATCAAACAGTTCTACGTTGCCTCTTAATATACATTTCAAACAGAGTGAAGCTCATCTGAATCTAAGTGCTCCATCTTGAGCGCACGTATCTGTCAGATGCTGGTTACTGCCCAGTAAGGTCATCCCAGAGGCCCCTCCAGCAAAACCGTTTAAAGTCTGGAGCTAATGAAGTGCTGTGTGCCACTTAGCAGTCGTATGTACATGGGTCTGTCCTGTTTAAGGTGCCTACAAGTGCTATGGGCTGAACCCACTGTGAGAAATGCGAGTTATGAGTGTCCATTGTTTGGCAATAGACTTGTATATTTTAGTGGTTTATGAAAAGTATTTAAATCTGTGTTTATTATTGTTCATAAGGTTTCAACTAAATTGAAGCTGAATTGTGATTTTCAAGTTTCCAAGAAGAGGCTGTAAGTAAAACACCAATACATCTGCCCTCTTCGAGCGAAGGCTCATACATACCACTTGAAGGCAGGAATAAACAAACAGCAGACTTTGGACACACTCCCTGCATAAAATGAATAAATACCAGAGGGGTGCATGTTTTTCCATATCTACCAAGAAGCCTCCCATCATGTGCAACACAAACCCTGAGCGCTGCTGCTTTAGTTAACAGCACCTTAGGTTGACCACCTCCCTCTAGATCATTACAGACACCGCTTCCACTCATGGACGCTGATGGGATAACCTAATGGTCTGTGTGTTGTACTATTGTTTTGCTTCCACTGCACTAATTGAACTAACATACCTAAAAACAAGGATTTTCTGGTCAAAACATCAGGACTAGAAACAATGTACCTAATGAATATCAGGAAGGTGGTTTTGTTGGCACATTTCAATAAAGGAAAATACACAATTAATGTCTTAGATTGAGAAATGTTGTTCTCTTAAGAGCAAGGGTTTTCTCAAGCTGTCGCACATGGCATGGGCCACTTGGCAGCCATGTCTTTTTCTGTTCTTCTCTCACCTGCCACAAAATAAGAACTGTGGTTTACAAAGCGAGCTGCTGGTACTGCCTTGCTCTCCATGCCCATTCCAGTGAAGATACGTTGTCATTGTTTGAGTGTGATTTGTGTGTGAGAGAATGAGAACAACAAAGGAGGGATGACAGAAAGAGGCATTGAGAGAGAGAGTGAGGGAGACAGAGAACGTCTAACTATGTAGCTGATCTGAAAATAAATAAGTATTTCCTTTGGGTAGAGAGAAAAAGGAACAATCTTTTATTATTTCAAAGGCTTTTCTGCATCAGATGTGACGTAAAGAGTGGCGTCTTTGTTTTCCCTGCTCTCATGTAGCCAAGTGGCTGACGCCCTAGTGGACCCAAAGGTAGACTTCAAAGCTTCAAGACATCCCAGGCGCACGCTGAGGAGAGAGACTGCAGCTCTGGCTGCAGTCAACTTTTAAAGTAAATATAACAGTGCCCAGTGGTTTTCTTGTCCCATGTTAATCGTCTTCATTGGCTTCATCCAGAGCGCCAGAAAATGTAAATATGAAACAATGGTTGTGTGTGATTCTGGAGAAAAGAAACTTAAGAATCCTTTTTCCTTGGAATCTTTCTCCACCAATCTTCTTATGTTTTTCCAAGTGAATTGCATTTCGATTATTTCAATTCAATTCTTCCGAATGTCTTCCATGAAGGAAAATTCCCACTTCCTTTTTGTCCAGGATCACACAGATCCCTTGCTTGCCTTTTACAGGGATAAGCCTCATACCCCTCAATTCCCTGTCTATGCCCTCTTGTTTGTGGGAGAGACCCCAGATACACCTTTTCTTTCTTCCTGGTCATCACGCTTTCTCCCCTTCTTTCTTGGCTGTTTTATCTTTATTGCGGTCAGCTGCCGACAGTCTTTTACCTCCACCCATTTCTACACCTTACCTCTGCAACTCCTACATATGCCTTGATACCAATGTCAGGGAGCATCTTTCCATAACTATACTTTTCCTCTATCTTCTACCCCTGCCTACACAACAGTATTTCTACCCTTAACTATACTTTAGTACCACTACTCGTAGCCCCTTACCTCTACCTGTCACTATATCTAAGTACATCTACCCTGCCTATACCCTGGTACCTCTACCCTAAGCTTATATTGTAATTCTTCTTTCAGGGTTTACGCAAAGGAAGAGACTTCTGTACAAAAAGATGTGAGAGAAACAGAGACTAGAGAGTTTTCGAGAAAGGCTGGAGATTATCAAGGGCTGGCTCTTGGCGGCTGGGACACACACAGGACTGCAAATGTGTTTTGTCATCTCTTACTTCACTTGCTTGAACCCTCTTTTCCCCCAAGCCTGATTCTCGCTAATTGCTAACCATCATTTATCTCCAGGGGCATCTATTCAAGGGGATGCAAGACTAACCTTCTAATCCACTGCACATCTTACCTTTGTGAATGGGGAGGGGCATTTCTAACACTACTGCTCCCTACCAGCATCCTAGTATTTCCACCATACCGATACCCTAGTATATTTACATCTAGGTGTGGAGTACTACTAACCTCCACCTTTAACCTAGTACCTCAGCTTCTTCCTGTTCCCTAGTATGTCTACTTCTGACTATAATTTAGTATCTCCTTCCCTCTCTCCCACATTACTCCAGCCCCCATCCCCCGTTATCAGTTCTCTTCTATCAGTTTCTTGCTTTTACTGTCCACTTATTCTGGTGTTTATTGTTGAATTTCCACAAATGTTTGACAAAACAAGCTTTCCCATTTTGAACTTTCTCCAAAATGGTATTTCAGCGTTCAGAAATAGTCAAACTATGGTCCTTCATGTTGTTTTTTCTGCTAAATGGCAGTAGCTCAAAATAATAAATGCAATAAAAACTCAACATTAAGAGAATAATAGAGTAGAATAATATAAAAGACTTGTTCTCTTTATGCTAAACTGTGTTTTGTGGGCATCTTAGAGACTGGCTTTTCTTAAATAGCTCAAAGCAGCCCCCTTGGTAAAAGAAGAATCAGACCATGCACATGACGCAAGCAAACCTATGCAGCAAGGAAATAATAACAAGGTCGGACTCCTCGCCTTCAATCATGAATTTCACGACTTAGGTGGCCACTTTTCTAATGACAGCATCTCTGCACTGAATCCTATGAAGGGCAATGAGAGCTACAGATCTTGCTGTCCTTGATGATAGGACAAAAATCCCACCCTTGATCAAGATGTCCAGAGTGGTACCTTTCTCTTAATTCACTGGACTACAAAATACTGTTAAAAGTTGTAGTAAGTTGCCACAGCCTGTACTTCAATAAGATGTTTACAGTGAACATAAAGGGTGTGTCCACAAAAGTGATAAACTACAGATATTCTTCTCCTCCTCTGTCAGTTCTGTGCAGGATCCTCTTAGGGTGCTAGCTTTTCAACAGTGATGTTGCCAGCATAGGTGCCACAATTAAATGATTGTTTATTTTTACTGGGTGTCATTCGTGAGCCGGTGATGCCCATCTGATTAATTTTGGCCACTGGTGACACTAGATGAACAGAGAAATCCCTTGACGAAACACTTTGTTACTACACATGAAGACATAGAAACAAATTGATGAGGCTTAAAGTTGCATAAACAGTGTTTCTTTTGGTGGGCTTCAGTTTGCAGACACTTTGCAGCTGAATAAAGATTGAACTAGTCTGTGCAGACCTGCTTGTAGATGTCCCAGATTCAGCAATAGCAATTTAACAGTGATTTAAATGGACTGGTACGGTCAAATATTGAGTCCCGCTCTGTTTTATCTTGAAAGGCAGAGTACAGCATTTCTCAGTAGCTGGAAATACTTTAAATGGTAAAGTACCCGTTCGTCTCAATAGCAGGCGGCCATTCTGAGATTGCAAGTATCTGCATTTCTATATTTCCATTTCAAACACGGCTACTAACTAAGTGAAGAGGAGGCCAAACAATGTCAAAGTAGGAACGAAAACTTTTTTTTTCAGAAATGACAATGTGAGCAGCTGCTGCATTCTCCATCAGATTTAGCATTTTCTACCAAGAATTGGGGCATTTCCAATACCATCAAACTCTAAACCATGCCTTCAGTCACGTGATTTTGTCTCTACAGATTCTTCATTTTCAGGCAGATGCTCTAATTTTGTAGGCAACATATTGCATTTACATCTTTAGCAAACCGGATACATGGACGTCATTTCTAAGGCACAATATATTTTACCCCAACCACTCTAAGAATTTCAAAAATATATGCAGCATATGTTCAGTGTTTTACCGTATGAATTCCAATGCAAATCAAGTCTTCGTGTTACTATTAATTTAATTGTGTCATTGATTAGATGTGTAATACATACGTTTCGTTAAAGGCATCGTTAACTGGATTTATACATATTGCTAGCTTTCTTTAGTTGAACTGTAATAATCTCGCTGCTTAATATAACTCGTGTATTACAAAAACAAAATGTTCTCCTCGGAAATGCAGCCAAAAACTATTTTCAGCCAAGCAGTAAAACAAATACTCAGTCCTATGGGCTTCCTTTTAATCATTTTTATAACTTTAACGTAAACTCAAATCAAATCAAATATATCTATAATTTGGTCAATTGCAACCATAAAAGAATACAGAGAGTACACAATGCCCATCATATTGCTAAAAGTTAAAAACCATGAATATTATACTTAAAATGCGGAAACAATCTATGAAATACAAACATTACTAATACATACATAGGTCTATAGTGCAGACTTTACAAATTGTTCCGTACCTTTATAACAGCCGAATACAGGTGAGCAAATCATTTGTGAAAAGATCAGGACGGGTAACATTTTCTCAGATTTAATGCATGGAGTATTTTTTTCTCAGGCCCGTATAAAATGTACAGAATAAAATAAAGTGCGGTGTGCTTTGCGTCATATTGCAGAGGTATTCCCAGTGGCGGCCGGCAGCTTTAGGAGGAAGGGGGGGTGGGCGGGGCACACACACACACACATTCTTTCACACACAGACACGCACGCACATCCATTAACAACACTCATACCATTCAAACATACACGCACGCACCAAACATTCATTTTAAAACATCACACACACTCATTCTTTCACGCACGCACGCACATCCATTAACAACATTCATACCATTCAAACATGCACGCATGCACCAAACATTCAATTTGAAACATCACACACACACACACACACTTACCTTCGGCCTCCAGGTTCCAGGAGGGTTGGGGCTGCTGGCTTCCCTCAGGAAGGCAGCAGTCCCAGCCTCGTCACAGAGTGGGATGGGGTCAGTGAGACTGCTGACCCCACCCCACTCTGTGACGAAGTGTCACTGATTGACACTCGCCCTGGGCACTTCAGGGCTTAAACTGGAGCACCCAGGGAGAGTGTCAATTGGTGACGCTTTCCTCATCACCCAGGGGAGGGCCTCGAGGTAACCTTTGCTGGGCTGAGGAGGTCACGCCCATAGGAGCTGTGATCTCCTCAGCCCAGCAAAGTTCAGCTCAGGCAGCCAGGAGTCTGCGCAAATCGCGCATGTCTGCTCCTGGCTGCCTGACCTGAACATGAAGAGTGTCTTTCAGGCTGACCTTTGTTCAGCCTGACAGACACTCTGAATGGGGGGCAAAAGGTGGGGGGGCATGGCCCCTCTGCCCTAAAGGACGGGCTGCCGCTGGGTATTCCACCGGCTCTTTATACCCATGGCCATCCAAGAGGTCAGATACCAGATGATGGACTGGATTTAGCCTATAATGGATCAAATAGTACCTTGCTTGAGAGTTCATCACATACATAAAGTAAGATGCAATTACAGATGGTATTGAAATAATAGCACGTGACATAACCGTTGGCTTACTGGACTCTGTCATCCATCGCGACTTCGCTACGTGTTCCTCAAACACTTTTTTATGATACTTTTTAACAATGATTTATTTAATAGGTCTGGTCTGATGAAATAGTCTCACACCCCCATGTTAGGGAAGGAGCTCTTTAAAAATCTTAGCCATGGCATTGCAGGGTCCCTGTCTAATGACTGAGAGTCTTTCACAATTACTTGTTAGTCCCGCCTCTGTTTTCACCCACATTGCAATCCATAAGAGCATGGCTTATTCTTTATAACATCCGCTATATATGGTGCCCCCCACTCCTCATGGCATACAAAGGCAGAACATGACTCCGGGACTGCCATGAATCTCCTTGGGCAGAGGTTTTCTGTCCTCTGAATGAAACAAGAGTTGGAATAACCCCACAGCCCTGCGCCATAGGACACCATTGAGATACATTTGGACATACATAATTTCAACATCTGGGGCAAAGGCTTTTGGCCCACCTGGGACATGAATCTAAAAACTGGTTCAATTGCTATGATGAGCTGTTGCTCTCTAACCTTAATTGCATTTTCCCATGCTAAACATTTATCCAGTGTAACCTCCAAGTAATTTAAAGTGGTAACTGAACTCACCCTAGTACCTGCGATATAGTGGTCCTTAGGTTTAATGATTTTTGGGGTACATCTCATGGAGTAGGATTTGGACAAGTTAGTTGCTAACCCCAAATTATTCATAAACAAATGTAAAAAGTCCAATGATATTTGCAGCCCATTTGCAGTCCTGGCCAGCAGGACCACATTGACTGCATACAGAAGTACAGGAATAGGTTTTCTGCTGACTTGCGTGAAGTCACCACCTTGCTGCAGAAGAAAGTCCTCTGGATGATTGATGTAGAGTGAGACCAGGAAAGGTGCCAGCAAGCACCTTTGTGCTCACAAAATGGATCGAAGCTTAACAGACCCTAGCAGACACATCCCTATGCATTTCCCTCAATAAGTTGACCATGAACTTCTCTACCCCCACACCAATCTCTAGCATCAATATCCACACCTTAGATCTGTCAACATTATCAAATGCAGAGCTGAGGTTCACAGATTCCAGGTAGATAGGAGACTCCTTCACATAGACATATCTACTTGGTGTCAAGTAGAGATTAAAGGATTGCTCTACCATAATCACCCCATGTTTGAAACTGTATTGAACATTTGACAGTATTCCTCTCTCCTCCACCCAAGCCTCTAGTCTAACCAGCAGAACTCATCAACACATCACAAAGGCTCTGCCTGAGCACTCTCAAAGGGTGTGTCACTGGTTTTTCGTGACCCCAGACAAGCAGGGGCCAGGACAGGACTTCCAGAACATTCTCCTACTTCAAAGTGGGCACCAGGTATAAATATTTGGCCCTTAGACTCAACTTTTCAGAACACATCTGGACCTGACTCCAAGGGCTAGTTGGCTGGCCTCCTGACCAGATCCTCAGGGACAGAAGGCTCCACTCACCTTGAACCCATCCCCTAGACTCTGCCAGTTTGATTCTGCCCTCCAAAGTGGGTCACCCCAGCCCTAGAGCTTGGAAGTGAGCCTGAAAGTGCTCTGCCAGCCCAAGTGTGGTCCCAGCAGAACCGATGCATTGGAGCAGCAGCATGATGCATCGACCGCCAGGAACTCTGCATCAAAGCCGCTGCATAACACATTGTCTCTCCAGAATTTGCATCGGGACCACTGCATAGTTTGTCTCCAAATGAGGACTTTGCATTGCCACCCACCGCCTTCCAAGACCGCCACCTGGCAACGTATCCTCGATGCAGGCCTTCGCATCTCAAGTCCCTCGTTAACGACATCCTCAATGACAACACAAGACCCACAGCTTCTTCAGAACCAGCCAAGTGTGCTGCTTCTTGATGCAGGACTTCGCATTGCAAGCCCCTCGTCAATGGCACCTTGGACAATGATGTAGGACCTCACATTGCAGTTTTGCAACTCCTAGGAATCCCCACTACATGAGCCATCCTCAAAGCGGGAATGATCTCCAATCAGAATTTAAGATATTCTTGTTCAGTGTTCCTAACTGGGTCCCTGTAGCCAGCCAGGACTTCATCGCAGTCAGCCTGAACCCATGACTTTGCCCCAGTCCAGCATGACCAGATAACCAAAGCTGGCACGTTGTACTTTTTGGTGCTGTTTTTACCTAGATCCTTTAAAATGCATATCCCCAGTTCTACTGATTGGATTTGTGCCATTTTGGTCTTAAATTATAATTTAATTTTACTCTATGTTTCTTAATTGGTGTGGGATTTTTCTTGTGTTGTGTTTCACTTTATTATTATTTGAAGTACTGCATAAGTACTTTACACAATGCCTCTAAGTTAAGCCTGGCTGCTTTTGTTCCAGAGGGTTAAGCACTAGTTAATTTGCTTGTAAATTCACCCTGACAAGGATTGTGGTTGTTGCTTGAGTGGGGTTTTACCCCACCCTCAACAAGTAACGCAATTTTTTATAGACTGAAATCACACTCAAGGCATCTCATTCCAGGGCCATCTATACAATAAAAAATTGGACCCAAAACAATGGATTGATCAATATTCGCCCATTTATTGTCACCTCTTTATTCTTGGGAAATGTGAAGCCTTCCCCAATTTTAAGAAAAGATTAGCAAATTTTTCGTTGATTTAAAATGACTTTTTTGTGTTCACTAATACAGTTGGGTAGTACCTTCTATGATACTACATGCAATAATAGACCAGATGATAATAAAATATGGCCTATAACGCTATTGACACCCCCCACCTGCATACCTGGGTAACCTGATTTAATATGGGTCTGCAAGATCAACTGCATACGCCAGGTTGTGTTTTAGCAATAGAGTGTTAAGAGTAGCTCCATAAAAGTTGTGATCAAAATGTGTACCGTCGTCACCCATGCCGTCAACAAAACCAGACCTCACTTTGCTCCATCCTCACAAGAGGGCATGACCACAGTAGAAAAAGACTGATAACCATTCTGATAAACTGGTTCTGTAGACCATGTCTCTTGCAATAGTCTTAAATCATAGTTCCTTATTAATTCTAGCCAATTCTGATTAATCATTTATTTGACCAACCCTGCTACCTTCCACAATATAAGTCCAATACTAGGAGTTCTCAGATTTGGAGGTTTAGTTGGGATTTTTATTTCATCAGGGGCCCATCATAAGCTACCTGGCTACTGTGGCAGAAATTAATCCTGACCAAAGTGTGAAGATGGGTCTCTCCCACTTTTGTCTATCACTCCCAGGTTCTACTGCATTACTATATTCTAACTCTGCTAATGGTGCAGGTTTGTTTACAAGTGAGATGTCATATGTATTTTTTAGATGTCCTCCCCTGTGCCATCAAAGACAGCCACTCATTTCCTCCCGGTATAGGGCCTGATTTATATCCTGGCAGACAGCCATGGGTCCGACAGGGCAATGAAGTAAATTACTTTGTTGCCCTGGTGGACGGATCGCTTACCAGATTTTTAAATGGCAACCTAGCTGGCAGTCTTTTATAAAGGCACTGGAAAGAACCGCCTTCACGGTGGTTCCTGTCAATGCATTTTACTGTTTGCTGCAGGGCTGTGTCAAAACTGAATTTTCTTTTTGAAGAGAAAAATAGTAATGCTCCCCTTGCCATGGGAGGCTTTTGTCATGGCGAGGGGAGCATTATAATGATTTTACTGTTCCTAACTGCCAGGTTTCAGCTGACGGTAAGGAACAGTAAAATGACTACATGTCTGCCCATCCAAATTAGATGGGTGGACATGTAGCCATTTCACCGATGGCCCTTAATCCGCAGGACCATTGGAGAAGTCTGGCCACTGTGGAGGCAGAGTAGTCTCCTCCATGGCCAAACTAAAAGTCTGCTCACATTTAAATCAGGCGGGCTAACCTTCATATTGGTGGTAGGCATACTCTGTCACAGTTGCAACAGAGTGTACATGCCACCAATATATAAATCGGACCCATACTCGTTTGTGCGATAAAAATATCTAAGCGGCACTGCTTTGATCTTGCTAGTATCTACCTGCAGAAAGGATGCCCTAAGAAGGAAGTACCTGGCTGCTGCAGAATAGCTAAAGTTTATTACCATACAGTCCTTGTTCTCCACCTTCCTATTGTAGTCCAACCAAGAGGCCCCTCTCAGTATAATTATGTTATTATCTAGATGTTGATTTGGTCTCAGCCTTGAATTAATCCAATGGGTTACCTTATTTTTCAAATCAGGTGACCCTTCTCTCTGGTTTGGGTTAAGCGGGTCTACGTTTTTCAAAACAACCACATATGGCATTGCAGCCGGAGGCAGCTGTAACACTACCTGGCACTCACCCATTTGTTTCCCTAGCTTACCATCCATTTCTGCCTATGAGTTTGCACCTGTCCCACAATTGTATACACCTGAAGCAGTTAGGGCATTAGAGGGTGTATTATATTGGATTCTACTGATTCCCCCAAATCTCCCTCCCAGAGATAGTTGATGGTTGGTCTATTGGATTTAATGGTCTCTTTTCATTTTTCAAAGCATTTTGTTGATTGTTCTGTTCTCCCAAGTTAGATTGTTCCCAAAAAACCAGTCATACTGGACTCTAAGCTGTTAAGCTGGTTTAACATTGAGTTGGTCAAGCCTTTGATATTGTGTTCTAGACTATCTATCCTGTGCAATAATTGAGATTTTAGGGCAGCAAACTCTTGGTTGAGATTGAAATTATGGGCAGCATGTTCTGTGTTAGGACATATGTGGACTTTCCATGTAATGGGCGCATTTGGGGCTTTTATTTAGTAGTCAAGGTAGTCTGGGCTCTTTTTTCTTTGCTGACAGACTAGACGGGGAGGGATTTTATCTGGGATGATAATTAATGCAACTGAATATATGCAGGAATTCACCACTGTGGCGTGTCCAGATCCCTTTTGGGGTCCCTCTACTCTTTCATCTGACTGCTGCCCAGACTCTTCAGTTAGACTACTGGTTGCATTCTCTAATCCCCACTAAGGAAAGGGGACAGTAATTGATTGTTGCGTTGAGGTTTGCATGGCCCCTTGCCTTTCTTCAACCAGTTCTATCTGTGAATTAATTGCCCCATAGCACCCAACAGAAATCCATAATAGATATGGTAACAGTCCTCCCCCACCCTGATTTAGGTCCATTTTGCCCGTTATAAGGTAGAGATGTCTCAGGAGTAGGTTAATGGCCCCTCAAAACACCCTTTAAGTGGTCACAGGTCTCCACCTTGTACAGCCAAGAGAGTTGGCCCTGCCTAGCATATTCCAGGCCCTGGCAGGCTCAGATAGGCCCGTCTTGGCCCGGGTGCAGCTAACACGCATCCCCTGCTTTGGGAAGAATCACTAGCTTATATGGAGCCTCCTGTTCTCCTACAACCACAATGGCTTCTGGACCTTGTGATCCCTACAGAGTGGTGTCACAGATGGCAGTTTGCAGGTAAGTGCCCCACGTTGCAGGGTTAATGGAAGCTTAAGAGGAGCCTCCTAGCTCCTCTTCCACCCGCAATGGACTCTGGACACTGCAGTCCCCACAGACTGGTGTCACAGGTTTCAGGTAAGTGTCACACGCTGCAGGAAGAATTGCCAGCTTAAGAGCAGCCTCTGAGCCTGTCCTCCACCCTCAATGGCCTTGTGGTCCCCACAGGCTGGCATCACATGTTACAAGCTGCAGGTAAGTGTCCCATGCTGTAGGGAGAATCTCCAGCTTATGAGGAGCCTCCTGGCCCCACCACCCGCAAAGGTCTGTGGACCTTGTAGTCCAGATAGAATGGCATCACAGGTCTCAGGTGAGTGTCCCTTAAACTCAAAGGGGTTGATTTACAAAATGCTTTATGAGAACAAGAAGTAGTATTACAGGAGTACTATTTTATATACTCTTACATGGCTTTGTGAATTGGCCCCAAAATATCCAACTCCCTGTTAGTAAAAGTGGTAAGAGAGCACAGTAATTTCTGCATCTACTAACTGATATGATTGTTCCCTAAATATCCCTATTTCAGATGTTTATGGAGAATACACAGTCATATAAGCATACATAAAAGAGTACAACAGAAGTACTGTGTTACATACTCCTAAATGCCTTTGTGAGTAGGCCTAAGGTTTTCACATATATTCATATCCTCAGTACTTTCTCACAAAAGGTTTTACCTCAAGAAGATGAGATTCAGATTTTCAACCTCTTAAGTGAATGAAGTGAGCACCACTGGCTTGGCTGACAACCACACATAATATAAAAACACTAAAACATAACTCAATAATTAGCAGCTGCATATTACACACAGAGATCTGCACCAGACAATCAACCCACTGAACTATCATGAAGTCAGTTTCTTTCCCAGTAAAATGTCAGTTCTGAGATCTTCTCATCTGAATGTCAGCTCCAAGATGTACTGGCAGCAGCATAAAAGGCCAGGTGCATCAATCTGCAGCTCTTTGTGAGCCTTTGGAAATGATGCCTTGTATTCTGAAGTAGCTGCAAACAAAAACCTCTCTGACCTTTTGAATCACTGTTTTGCCAAGCTGGGCAGTAGCTGCCACCTGAATGCATCCAACAGACTTCTTAAAAACTGTGAATATCTTTGAAGCTTGTATCACATGAAAGTTTCGAAGGGACTGAGTTTGCAGGAATCAGCAAATTAGATAGACAACAGCTAACACTGAGGATGTCAGCAATGACCTATGAACATGTTAAGCATAGGTTAAGAAACACATATATGTATACATACACATACATTGTATACAACTTGTATATACATATATGCACACACATATATATATGCACACACACACACACACATATACATTTAACCGTGAGTAAATATACATTTGTTAAACAGGCTTAAAGAGTATGTACATATTTTATTATTATGAAATAGTAATTATACATATTTCTTAAAGAAATACACATATCTAGATATGTACACATAATCAGATTATAAGTGTTTACCAAAACCAGCATATGCAGTCCATTGTTGTTTGGCTATGGTGGTTAAGAATGAAAGAGACAACTCTTGAGTAGTCTTCTGAAGGCAAGATAGTTATTCGTGGATCTTATATCTGGGGGTAATGAATTCCACTTTCCATTCCATGGCCACTTGAACAGAGAAGGATGTACCACCTATTGTCTTTTACTTGTTTGGTGGTGTTCTAAGACAGGGTGTCAATCTTGAGCGGAGGTTTCTTTGTTGAATATATTTGGTGATTTTATTCCTGATGAAAAGCGGTCCGCTTCCATGTATTGCTTTGTGGGTGATGCAAAGCAGCTTGAAGGTGGATCTTCTGGCAACTGGTAACCAATGTAGTGTCTTCAAGGCAGGGGTGATGTGGGCTTGTGGCTTTACAAGTAGAAGTAGTCTGGCAGCCGAGTTCTGAATGCATTGTAGTTTTTTACGGTAGATCCAGATGATCCATGGTAGAAGCCATTGGCGTAATTAGTTTAGATAGTACAAGAGCGGTAGTAGCCTGGGCCTTGTGTTGAAATCCGAGGTGGGGGAAAATGTGTTGCAGAGTTTTCAAGTTGATGAAGCTTCATAGCGCTAATTCGTCCCCTTGGGCATTCGTTGTTAACTTGGAGTCCATGGGAATTTCAAAGTTTTTAACTTCCTTAGATACTTGAGGAGGTGGCCCCAAATTGTCAGGCCAGGCGCACAGTGGGTCATAATATTTCCAGGCATCACATGTGAGTATTTTCGTTTTGGAAGCATTCACTTTGAGATGTCTCCACGTCATCCACTGATCAGCGACTCTGAGGCAACTTAAGGTTTGTAAGTTTCCAATGACTTTGGGGCCTTCCAATTTAAGGATTGTTTGTGTGTCATATGCATAGTTGTAGCATGTGAGTTGAAATACATTGATCAGTTCTGGTAATTATATCATGTAGATGTTGAAAAGCATAGGTCAGATGATTGATCCTTGAGGAACCCTTGCTATTGTGAAGTAGGGTTTGAACAAGAAAGGGGGACAATAGATTACCTTTTTTCTGTTTTGAAGAGAGGATGTGATCCAGTCGAGAGCAGTTCCGTGTATGCCAGCTTTGCAGAGTCTTTGAATTAGGGTATCATGGTCAACAGTGTCAAAGGCAGCTGAGAGGTCCAAGAGAAGTAGTGCAGCAACTCCATTGCAGTCGACTGTGTTTTTAAGATCATCCCATTGTTGACTAGAGTGTTGGGCATCTTGAATGACGGCATTTTGTTCCATTACCTATAGGTTCATGTTTAAGCAAAGTAGACCCTCCACCTCCTGCAGTCGCTCCTCATAGTTTTATTCACTGTTATTAGAGATTAGGTCTGCAGCGGTGTTGGTGCTATGCCGCTACCTTCTGCAAGTAACGTGCAAAGGTCACCATGACCATCATTTGTCCTGTTTCTAGCTTTCTGTTCCCCCGCCTGACAAGCCAATGCCTGTCTGACTACTGTCACCTTTTACTCACATTCCTATGAAAGTACTGTACTCTGTTTGCTGCGTGCTACTGGTAGTAGAGTGGACACAATTTAAAGATTGGCAATCCATAGGAGCAGGATGTTCTTCAGCTCCGTTCACGGGGTTCAGGGCTGGAGCAGCATTTTTAGCACTCTTCAGGAGGAGCACAATCCGACCTGTATTGCAGAGGCAGCTACAGCTCCATCACCATCCTACTTGTTAGTTACAGAACCGTGTGCTAACACTGAAACAAACCTAGTTTCTCTTCTCTATTAAACGCTGACTGTTCTCTACCGAAAATAATGTCATGAGAGAACCGAGGGAACAAGATAGAGATGTTCATGCATAAAAAAACCTCAATGGGTAGACGTGCTTTCAACCGCAGCATGGTGGGACGACACAGGGCAGACGCGTGCAAACCCACACGCGGGCGTAATTGACCCTCCGAAGAAGACCATCTCTGCTCTTTCTCTTGGTGAATGTCTCCAGCAGCTGCTGCTTCAGAGCGTGTGGATGCACAGGCTCATGCAGACGCTCTCGGTAACTAAGAGAGGAGAGGACTAGTTATCGCTATTGTACTATTTTGGTACTTTTAAAGCACTTGCTCCTGTTGTTACAAGAACCTATTACCTGGCCTATATGGAAGAGGTGTGCTGCTCTTCGGTGTTAAATCACTTTGTTTCCTTTTAGAACTTGTTGTGTCTAAAGGGGAGTGGGGGATCCACCAACAAGGCCTCTGTCACATAAGCAGGTACCTCAAGTTTATGTTATTATTCTTAGTCACAGAGCACATGAGGGCATGTGATCTCCCATCAGTGGCAGTGAGCTATCGCACCCATTAAATGTGCCCACCATATAGGAACCTCTCAGCTGAAGACTACAATATGTGGGTTAGGTGTTTACAAACAGGATGGAGAAGGCTTAATGGCGAATGTGCCAGGGTAACCAATGCCATCTTTCACAAAGTGCAGACATTCTGAGAATGTACACTCTGGTAAATAAATAACGAGAAGCTGATTTCTCTGTGAACTGCCTAGATGTTTTCTTTAGTTTATACCACTTTGTTCTGCCATGTGAAGCATACAGTAGAACTTCTATTAAGATAGTAAATTAACTAATTTTCTTGGGGCTATATTAAAAAGCTGCACCACAGGCAAAGAGCGTGGTGCTTTTACCCCAGCAACCTTATGAGACTTTTTGTTTTGAGAAAATACTTGTGAAATTTTTAATTTCCATGGTGAAGATTGCCTTTAAAAAATATTCATTTCTTAAAGGTGTCTAAACTTTTCAGCGGTTATCCTTCATATAAAATATTATTCCAGTGCCTTTCAAAATTGCATTGCAAGATTAAAGTGTTACAAATCTTCAGTGCGTTCTAGTGATTTGAAATGATTGTGTACTGGTCGTGCAAAAACACTCGTTGGATGTTTGACTTTGGTGAGAGCACTAGTAACGCTTTATGAACTGAAAATAACGTGTGTATGTAGAAAGCCCTCTTGAATGAGCACCATAGAGCTTTGAATACAAAAGTGGGCACCAAAGGTATGGTACTAAATAGCTCCTCAAGTGTTAGCATGTGAGAAGTTGTCAGAGGCAGCCAAGGACACCTAAGCAGTGCATCTTGAGCCCATTGTTCACTACTGGCAGAACAACACAATCAGCACTCAGGTGGTATTATGTTGTCGCTTACTACAAGACTAGAATCCGAAATCTTCTCCTCCTTAGCAAGTAATAACATGTATTTACCATGCCTGTACCGTGTCACCTTTAATAGGCCCACTAACTCCAACCTCTGGAGTTTCATCTCAACTTGCCATATATCTTATACCGAGTTGACAGAGTAGCGTGTTAGATCCTGACATTACAGAGTAACTCTTATCACACCAGTGAAGGCAGAAAATAGTCCTAAATGACACCAAACTGAGAACAGTTTGAGGATATCTCTGTCATGGAGCTACACCGTTTACATAAATCAACCCTTATCTTTTTGTTTTTAGTTCTTGATAAAAACTTGTGAACTGGAGTGAAAAACAGGAATAAGAAGCCATGACACTAGACTCTACGAGAATATGGCATCCAGAGTAATCTAACCTCACTTTGGGGCATCTCTGGAAAATCACTATTCTGAGTAAAACTTGACTACACATACTTCACTCCCAGTAAAGTGTTCTGAAATGGTGTCGGGATCTATAGGTGGCTCACAAAAAAGTCACATAGATAAAAACAATAATAATGCAATTCTAGGACTGAAGAACAACCTTTTAAAGTGAATCTTCTTGAAGTCTTTGAAACAAAACTTTTCACATGACAAAAGCAGCTTGTCAGAATGGCATGTAGGCTCTGGAAAGCAAGTATCCGGACAAAGCAGGCAGGTATGCTCCATCTTCCAACCCGCCATCAAAAGGAGAGTGTGCTGCAAGACAACACTATTGGCAGAATTGATTTGTAAATGGCAGGTAACTTAATTAAAGTAAGCAATAAAGTATAACATTTCCCACAGCCTTTGTTATTCAGACTCCAAAACATTCAGAAACAGTAGATAATCCCCATAACCAAACACAAATATCCTAATCTGTGGCACCACCCTAGAATGTGACTCAGCTACAACAGCTGATAGCATAGTTCTGTTGGTTAAGGCTTTAGTTAACATAATCCACTACACCATGGTCACACCAAATAGTCTAGACCGATTAGCTTTGCCAGCGCTTGTTAAAGATGGGCTGCCACTGCCATGACCCAGCCATTATCTCATGGCCCAATTCTAGTCGTGATCTCCTACAGTGTGTGGATGGTTGGAACTTTTTCTGCTCTTTTTTTAGTTATGTTTATGATGTATCTCCCTTATATGCTGTGAACTGTATGAGCAGTATCAAGTGTACAAAAATGTTAAAAATGAAAGATGCATACTCCTTTCAGGTATACGTCCAATTTCTCTCTCAACTTTACTTTGTGAAATATTGTGTATGCAATGAAGAATGCATCTTGTGGATTAAAAATAAAAGTATAGCAAATTCGTTGAAAGTGTAGAGATGATGACCCCTTTCGTAAAATATCAAAATATAAACATTTGAAAATGCCAATCTCACTGACCTTCCCTGCTAACCTAATAGCCAGCAAACATACATGCGAAATGGGGAAAAGATGTAATAGTTCATCATTCTTCTTGTATTCTAGGCGTCAAGAGAAAAGGCCACTATCCTTACACTGGGCACATGATTATGTTCCATTAGCATACAGTGCAAGGCTGAAGGTTAAAACCATCCACTGGGGCGTGGCCTGGCCGCCGACAGAGATGGCTGCTAGACAGAGGAGCTCCGCCCACAGGAGGCCTGTGACATCGACAGGGACCCGGGGAACTTGGGGAGGGAGACCTGTACACCGCTCCTGTCCTCTGCCATGGGCCGAAGACCTCTCAGACCCAGCGCACTGGGCGATACCTCTCCTCTGCTGCCGGGCAGATCTTGGGCCTAGTGCCTCGACCGGAGCCACGGTCTCAATTTTGGAGCCGAACCTGGGTGGCCCCACGAGACAGCTAATGACCCACCAAGGAGGGGGAAGACCAAGCCATAAGTGAGTGGGGCAGTGGTGGGGGCATTCCTTCCCTCCCTACCCCTGATGCCCCCTCAACTGCAGACAACAAAGGGACTCCTACACGACGTGAGATGGCCCGGAAAAAACAACCAGGGACCCGCTGGGTCCCCAACCTCAACTACACCTTCCCAACTACGAAGCACACTAGGAACCCTGACCAACGGGGAGTCATGGGCCACGTGCACTTCATAGAGGAGGGGCCCTGGGACCGGCCCGGCTGCACCATATGAGGTGAGGACCACCTCATGACACCTGGCAGACACAAGAACCGAGGGACCCTGTGACCGGAGCCTAGAGGAACCCTCCCCACTACCATTTTCATGAGGCCCTAGGTGAGAAGCCCACAACCTTGCCTCATAGCAGCACTTGACCCTAGGATGCAACGGTGAGGTCAGGCCTACTCCAGTTGAGAGCTACTTTCCCCATTTGATGAGACGTACTCTGACGGGGGGACCCGCTTCAACACATCAAGACCTTGCTTCCCTTCGTCGGTCTGAGGACCTGGCACATAGAGACCTTTGTGAACCCATCCTTCACAGGCCAGGGCCACGAAGATTGGCCCAGCAGTTTGAACTGGTGGTTGTAACCCTCTGTGGCCCTACCCCTACATCGGGGTCCCCTGCTGCCGTGCACCGACTGGTGACCCCGGAGTGGCAACCCTCCCAGCCCCACGGCTCCCTGCCTGAGCAGTACCTTGAATCACGACCCCGCACATGAGGAGAGACGCCCTCCTTCCTCCAACAGCCTCGCCACACGAAGATCAAGCCCGGGGACAAGTGGACTGGCAAACCAGTCTGCCATTTCTCTTCTTGGAAGACCTCACCCACCACCAGACCGCTCCGGTGACTCTGGTGCCCTCAATATTCGACCCCCCGGAAACCACGCAGACACCCAAACATGATATCTCCATGGAACGCATCCTATAGGAAATCACTGCCGTCGGCAGGAGGTTGGAGGGCATGGACACCAAGATCTCAGACCTTGCAGCAGAGTCTAGGTCAAACCGCAATTACATTGCCAGTTTCCAGGATAAGGTGACAAGTTTGGATCAATGTCTCTCTCCCTAGCGGAAGATAAACTCAACTTCCTCATCAATAACATCCCCATCGTCACAGGCCTCACCCCCACTGAAACTCTGATGGGGCACACCGCTTAGGACCTCTGCATAAAGACCAGGAGGACAGAACCCACTCCATCATCTCCTGCTTTCTCCGTCATGACCAGGTCTGACAAATTCTGACTGCTGCTTGCATGTATAGGCCCTACAGATACGAGGGTCGAGAGCTGAGGCTGGCCCCGGATTTCTCCTGTGACACCAACGAAAAGCAGAGAGCGTTCTTGGCGCTGCATCCCCAACTTTGCCAACTAGACATCAAGTTTGGTCTGTTCGAACCGGCACGCATTTTGATAACAAAGAACGGCAAGTCTAAAGACTTTCTTGACCCCCAAGCCTTACGCCAATTTCTAGATAGTTTGTTACCACAACCCATGGACTCCTCACGCCTTGACCACTCCATATCTGCAGGAGACATTCTCCCAATCCCAGCACCATGCAGCAGGACGGGGCCCTGCTGGATGTGGACCTCGGTCTCCTAAGAGAAACAGACCCATCGATCGACCTTCCCGAACACATGAAGACAGGGAAATAGCTTTCCAGGTGGTGGCGGACGTCACCCATGACCGTTGCAGAGATAAATCGTTCACCGACACCTCCTACCCACAACAAATGGCTCAGGACAATATACCATCTATAACCTACAGGACAATCTCAACACCTTCCTAACTATCTGGGAACCGTTTTTACAACTGATCAGGGACTCAGCCAGACGACGTACTGTCACCTAAAGGTTCTCATTACTGCACCCATAGACCAGCTCTTCACATGCTCTGACCGCCCCCATTACCATTACGCATACACCACTAGCTGGCCCCCCACCATCCCCTACCGCCCTCTCCTACTCCTTCCATTTATGCCACCCCCCCTTCCTCTTACCCCTTCCTTCTTTCAACGTCCAGCCATACCGGCCTCCCAGACTCCTATATGCTTAGGTTACCATTAGCATGTCCTAAAGCAAACAGATATCACCCCGACCCCCGATAGACCCACTCACCCACTCCCCAATACTGTTCCACATAGGACACGACTGAGGACCAAGGGTCATATTCTGCTGTCTCCCACCTGGACTCTTGCTCCTCGGCCTGCTGCAACACAACACACTCTCTACACACACTGTCCAGGCCCACCTAAGCAAACCGGAGGGTATCTGTTAACTCTTCCCTGATACCAAGACACACGAATGATACACACACACCCTACCACCGCACCGGGAAAAGTAACCCATGCTTCGAAGTCAGACGCGCACCAGTTGGCAAATACGCTCCCACCCCAGACCAGATTGTCCCCCACTATACCCTGTTGGACAGAAACATACACCAACCGTACACGATATGCCATCGTGCTTCCAGGTTCTGTGCCCTGATTATGACTATATTTCTATGAACATGTATTCACAATGGGTATTGTTCACTCTACTGCTCTTGAAATACCTTCTCTGTTTTGACTTTATTCCTGTTTTATGCTAAATAAAGAAATGCAAAACAAAAAAAACACATCCACTGAAGAACCAGGCAACCTCTTTTCTAATCCTGATTGTCCCAGATTGCCACACTGAGTGAAATTTGCAGATTTCTTTTTCCAGGGGGGCTCCATCCCCAAAGCTATTTTTAATCAAACAGACAACATGGTAATGTTAAGACTACAATGGAAACCAATGTATTTATACTGAACAGTCCTAGGCAAGATTCACCCAAGTCACCCTTCCAAAGATTTTATTTCCAATCATTTTCTAG
Source organism: Pleurodeles waltl (assembly GCF_031143425.1). Lineage (NCBI taxonomy): Eukaryota > Metazoa > Chordata > Amphibia > Caudata > Salamandridae > Pleurodeles > Pleurodeles waltl. The sequence goes on along the minus strand of NC_090442.1, from coordinate 889,163,176 downwards.
TTTAGAGCACCCTTAAATGGTTGGATTTTAACTGTTGGTGTGCACACTGAATATCAACTCCAGAATATCAATGGGAGACAATATCCAGGACAAAATATTGATAAGCTACATTTACAAGTACGTAAGCTTAGAGTTTCCATACCTAACTCCACAGATATGTACCTACATGGTTTATATATCTTGAATGTATGCAGATGTGGAGTTAGGAATAGTAAACCAATACTTCCCTGTATGCACTTACCTTTGGATTCAGTGCTATTCAATAGTACAATCAAACTGTTCAGGGGCCACTTGAATGACTGTGAAAGAAATCTTACAACAGAAGCATGTATGCTCTGCCTATTCCCTCTTTAGCCTTATTGTCAAAACATTAAACAATTCTAACTGAAAGGTTTCATTACGATCAATCATATCCCTTGGTTCATTTTTCAGAGATGGCATTTTTTGAAAACAGCACTGCTTACCTCTTCCACTTCAGATATAGGAATCAATGCAAATCTAGTTATTTTGTCATTCTGTTTATGCCTAGGAACGCGTAATGTGATTTGCTTTCCCACTATATTTCAGTACATTGGCAACAAACAAATGTGAGCAATATTTTTAGTATGCACTCTGACGATGGAACTAAGAGTTAGTTTTAGAATCAGCGCCTTTAATTTTCCAACATTCTATCAAATCCCAACAGTTTGAATCTGTATTATCTCTTTAAAATCAACATCCCAAATTCTTGGTGATAAATAATGGGGTGAAATTTTCTTGCTATTGTTTTCTCCTTTCTTTTCATTTTAGAGCCAAATTCACCTCTAATCCCTGCAGCTGTCCATTGGTGCTGTAATTTACTAACTACCCCAAATCTTATAATCCAAAACGTACTATGTAGTGTACACTACTATACTGCAATGCAATTCACCTTGAATGGCAAGCACTGTGCCTTAGTTCCTTACATAGCAGAGACTGATACCCCATATCAGGTAGTACACAAATTACATTAATTAAGCACATATTTCTCACTGCACCAGGTGTCCCCTTCCCTGACTCCAATATTGCGTAGAAGAACCGAGACACGAACAACCAAAGACTCATCCAGGTCGTGGAGGAACCCTAAAATGTGAAGCCTCCACCAAGCACCAGTTCGAATGAGCCAGTATTACAATGAAGATTTATTTATTTTGCAAAGGAGGCAGCACTACCACCATGCACAATTGCCAAGCATAAAAGAGAACTGTCCACCTGAGTTCATTGTACACATAAACATGACCTCCACTCATGTAAGAAAACAAGCCACACTAGAAGATATTAATCAACTCAATCCTGGCTCCAACCTAGTGCTTAATTGCTTCAACCAAGACGGACTGGCTAAATGGAATGAGCCACTGCTGGTGTAGGGATTATAGCCATGATTCCAGGAATAGCATGTCATAAGGAGGAAAATGATGGCTGGCCGTGTGCACCTTCTATGGAATATTGATAAGTGCTGGGAAGGCCAGATTGGACTTGCCTATAGGTTTGGACTTTGAATAAGTACATGTGGGCAAGAGAGCATGGCGAGGACAGGCTGAGAACAAGACTAGTGGGCATGCTTGCACATATCATTAGGTGGGTGGGGCAGTTGCACGATTAGCCTGAATTCTCTGTGTGGACAGGTGGGTATCTCAGAACAGCAGAACAGTGGATTGCTACTGAAAGGCATCAGCCCCTTAACTTCCAAAAACAATGCCTTCTTTTTTATTTATACTAGATGAGTGGCACACTTTCTGTACCTCCAGAAGTTGTAAAAAGGTATGCTGGGTTGCAAGGTGCAACCAAACATGATGCATCAACTGCACTGAGTTGGTACTCTAAATATAACACACAAGCTGTTGACAGAGCACCCCACCACTAACGTCTTCTCATGGTTCTAAAGCATAGGTCTCAAGGCTCAGCCAGTCTCGGTGCTCCACTCCTTTATCTTTTTAGAAGATATGGATTGCCCAGCCCAATAACTGGAAACAATTTGCAGCCTAGGTTCATTCTCTAAGCTTATCCATCTGTGTCATACAGATTCTCCAATGAATCAAAGCAACTACAGACACCGCTACAGAACTCCATCCATTCTCAAAACAACAACTGGGAAAACAGGTCCTTGAATCCCCTGCCTACCCAGTAAAAAGTGTTACAACATTACAAGACATTTTAAAAACAGAGTAGTCCCTCACACAATCGTACAGTGCATTTCAATCAGCACAATTCAAATAAAAAAATCAACATATCTGAAACATGAGTTGACTAAACACATATTGTTCTGTAGATGCCTTGATGTTTACACAAATAATTATTTGAGCACTCTAAAAATGTAATGAGCAGACCATCAAGAAAATAAAAAATGCCAATGAAGTACTATGAATCCTTCCCCTGTGGGTATAAAGGCCCATATTTATACTTTTTGACGCTAAACTGCGCTAACGCAGTTTAGCGTCAAAAAATTTAGCGCCGTCTAACGCCATTCTGAAGCGCCATGCGGGCGCCGTATTTATGGAATGGCGTTAGCCGGCGCAAGCAGACCGGCGCTGCCTGGTTTGCGTGGAAAAAAAACACGTAGACCAGGCAGCGCCGGCGTTGGGAAAAAATGACGTTAGGGCGTCTTAAAATGGGGCAAGTCAGGTTGAGGCAAAAAAATCGCCTCAACCCGATTTGCGCCATTTTTTTATGACGCCCAGACGCCATTTCATGACTCCTGTCTTAGTAAAGACAGGAGTCATGCCCCCTTGCCCAATGGCCATGCCCAGGGGACTTGTGTCCCCTGGGCATGGTCATTGGGCATAGTGGCATGTAGGGGGGCGCAAATAAGGCCCCCCTATGCCACCCAAAAAAAAGTAAAAAAATATAAAAAATAATACTTACCTGAACTTACCTGAATGTCCCTGGGGTGGGTCCCTCCATCCTTGGGTGTCCTCCTGGGGTGGGCAGGGGTGGCAGGGGGGGTCCCTGGGGGCAGGGGAGGGCACCTGTGGGCTCATTTTGAGCCCACAGGCCCCTTAACGCCTACCCTGACCCAGGCGTTAAATAGTGGCGCAAATGCGGGGTTTTTTGACCCGCCAACTCCCGGGCGTGATTTTTGCCCGGGAGTATAAATACGACGCATTTGCGTCGCCGTCATTTTTTTAGACGGGAACGCCTTCCTTGCATCTCATTAACGCAAGGAAGGCGTTCACACAAAAAAATGACGCTATTTGCCAATACTTTGGCGCTAGACGCGTCTAACGCCAAAGTATAAATATGGCGTTAGTTTTGCGCCGAATTTGCGTCGAAAAAAACGACGCAAATTCGGCGCAAACGGAGTATAAATACGGGCCAAAGTCACTCATACAATCCTAAAACCCGTGGTCTTCACACTCTAATAACTATGGCTTCAGAGCATATTTCCCAATGATTTCTTTCCATTGAACATAATCGCAAAGCCATGGCTGTGCTGGCTTTTTGCCTTATTGGGCATTCAGGCTGTTTTCTAAGTCCCTGGCCTCTGCCTAGGGTTGTACGACTTTACAATGCATGATTTTGATTTTACCACACATGCCTTTTCCATGCAGCCTTTATCATGCATGCCTTTATCACACAGATGCATTTACCATGCATGGTAAGTATAATTAAGGTAAGTGAAAGACCTATATATTGTCAGGGAAGAAACCAAAGATTAAAGTAACATTTTAGCTAGGTGAAATGTTGAGTAACAACTTTTTGTTGTAAGCTCTAAAAACCACATAATTTCACCAGTTGTAGTAAAATTTATCCCGAGTAATTATAACTCGTGCCCTAAGGTAACTATAACTCGTACCTCTGCCCTTAACACTACCCATTTCTAAACCCTAAAATTACCATTTACCCTTATCACCCTTTACCCAGTGCTTAATTTGAGCTTGTTGTTTCCGGTGCTGAGCACCCGAACTTATTTTTGAGAACCGGGGCTTATTCTTCTGCCTCAAGCATTTGGCACCAGCAAAAGACACATATGGGAAAGACGGGGGTAGGAAAAAACGAAAAAGCATCACAATGGGAGAAAGTAGAAAGCTGCTGGAGTTAGCTGAAGGGGCAGGGAGTGGCTGTACATGGATTGAAGAGGCTTGAGATGGTTTCAGGATTATGCTGCCTCAGTATTCCGTGTTCCCACATTTAATTGCAGGAGCTGCACGTTTAAGAGGAGGGCTTTTGGGCACCGGCACGTTTTTATTTACAAATTAAGCACTGCCTTTACCACTGTTCAACCCTAAACCCTACAATTACTATAGCCTCTCTTTAACACTACCCATCCCAAAACCCTAAACCCTAAATCCCTAAGTTTAGCCTTACCATTATTTGTAGTATTATCTATCTATATGCAAAAAAGAAGCAGACAACTCTGGGTAGTTCCCAAGTCTAGGTGGAGAGCAGCTCCTCTACAGAGCCCAATACAAAACTAGTGACCCTAGATTGCTCACCTCAAATGTCTGATTTTGCAGCAAAGTTTTTAAGCATAGGATTAGCATAGTGCCATCCATGCAGTGGTAGAAAGGAACAAAGGGGGTCATTCTGACTTTGGCGGGCGGCGGAGGCCGCCCGCCAAAGTCCCGCCGTCAGAATACCGCTGCGCGGTCAAAAGACCGCCGCAGTAATTCTGAGTTTCCCGCTGGGCTGGCGGGCGAACGCCAGAAGGCCACCCGCCAACCCAGCGGGAAACCCCCTTCCATGAGGATGCCGGCTCCGAATGGAGCCGGCGGAGTGGAAGGGGTGCGACGGGTGCAGTTGCACCCGTCGCGATTTTCAGTGTCTGCTTGGCAGACACTGAAAATCATAGTGGGGCCCTGTTAGGGGGCCCCTGCAGTGCCCATGCCATTGGCATGGGCACTGCAGGGGCCCCCAGGGGCCCCACGACACCCGTTACCGCCATCCTGCTCCTGGCGGCGAAAACCGCCAGGAACAGGATGGCGGTAAGGGGGTCGGAATCCCCATGGCGGCGCTGCAAGCAGCGCCGCTGTGGAGGATTCCCTCGGGCAGCGGGAAACCGGCGGGACACCGCCGGTTTCCCGTTTCTGACCGCGGCGGTACCGCCGCGGTCAGAATGCCCATGGAAGCACCGCCAGCCTGTTGGCGGTGCTTCCGCGGTCGTTGGCCCTGGCGGTCAGAATGACCCCCAAAGTCTTTTGCCATTCATACAGCTAAATCTTAAGCATAGGATATTGCTGGTGTTGTAGGGTGCGCTATACAGGAGCTGCTCCCACCTAAACTTGGGAGCTACCCAGAGTTGTCTGCTTCTTTTTGCACAAAAGTATGCATCACTCCTGCACGGGTATTGTTTTGACATATATGTACTAGGTAGTTATAGTTAGGGCCGAATTTCTATAGAAAAAGCATTTTTTGTTTTGCTAATAACTTTGGTGCCGATTGGATAATCTTCACAAAAGTTTCCCAAAAATACGATGCTCACTTTAGAGTTGGTCTGGAGAGTTTTGGGGTGATCCGTCAAGTGAGGGCAGAGAAAAAGGGGGGTCCCAAAACCCTTTTTTCCCATGAATTTTTCCATAAGGATTTTGAACAGTAATCGAGCCCGAACCACTGGACAGAATTGCAGCAAATTTGGCAGAAAGGTAGCTCTTGGTACAGAAAGTGACATTTTTGTTATTTGGTGTAAGTCAGTTCACAAGCTTTTTAGTAATTAAAGAAAAAACAAATGTGTCTACATAGGGACATGAAGGCTTCATGAACCCTCACAATCTTGTGCTGAGATCTGATTGGCTGCCAGCACTTAAGCAAGGAAGTGTTGCCAGCCATGTTGAGACTCGGCTTCAACTGAGCCCCTCAAAAAAAAATTTTAAAAATAAGAAAAGGGGCCAGGGTTTAGTCACCCAGAACCCTTAGCTCTGGTGCTGGTATCCAGAGGGACCCCCCAGAGCAAAAAGCATTATTTGTTTTTACATTTTTGGTAGGAGCCACAGCAGATCAGTGGATTTGCTGAAATGTTTTTAAAAAAACTAGCAAAGGCTCCCACTCTTGTTTAGCTGCAGGCACTAGTTGGGCCAGGGCCCAGAGGCATTCGAATTTTGAAAGCGGGGGACCTCCTTGTCCCCTGTAGCCCTTAGGACCACCACCTCCCTGGGAGAGACTGTGAAAAATGCAGGGGGCTGCCCCCGCAGCCCCAGGGACCGCCACCTCCCCGGGGATAATTTAAAAAATGATAGGGGGGCTGTTTTAAACCTCAGGGCCCTGGGGACACTTATGGCCCTATCCCTGTAACCTTTGCGTTTTATAATGAACTTAAATTATATTTCCTAACTATAATGGCCCTCTAACCTTTTTTTTTTTTTCAGTGAATTTCTATGTTTTTTTTAACGTAAAGTAATTTTCATTACTATACATTAATCCAACCACTGCGGTGCATGGCCTTTGGCCGTGCACAGTGGCAGTTGGCCACAGGGCCTTCAGCCAATCCCTGTAATCACCCAACCATGTGCTGCGCAAGGCCTTCAGCCGTGCGCAGCAGAGGTTGGCCGCAGGGCACCATAGAAATTCACCTGTTATAGTTAAAGTTATCTTAAGCAACTAGAACTCGTGCCCTAAGGTAACTAGAACTCGCACCCTCACCATGCACTGCTAATTACCCCTCAAATTAGGGCACTCATGACATCTTTGATATAACATCATTGATAATATCAATGTAATATTTGTAGTAAAAAAAATTATGAAAAAACTGTTCATGGCGGGAGCGGAGTTATAGTTACCTTAGGGCATGAGTTATAGTTACTTGAGATATTTCTACCTATAACAGATGAATTTATATGGTTTTGTATGTTTAAAATGTGAACCTAACTATAGAAACTCTGTAACCTTTGGTTATATATATATGTATATATATACTTTAAATATGCATGGTAAATTTGATTGCCATTCCAGCACTGGCTGGAAAGTTGTGTCCTCTGAAGTCTGTCCAACAAGGCTTTAATCATTAACTGCTCATAAAAGTTGACTTGAGCACTCCTTGAAATTACCTATTCCTTGGGACACTAGGAGAATAAAGAGTACCCGGAAATTCCCTTCTACCTCTCCCCCTTTGCGGAGAGAAGCATGAAGATCAGTGACTTGGTATCTTCCTGCTGGTGCCACTTACATTGAGGCTTGAAGCATGAAGGAACAAGCTATCCCTGCAGAGCGCAGAACCCAGCACTTAGTGGCAGCAGAGCTGGAGAAATTTTCAGGGTCTGGGAGCTGCCATTAATATTACAGGCATCACCATAGTCATATAAATTGTGAAGAATCCAAGCATCACAAAAAGAACAGGTGTAGCAAAGGCGCCACACCAATTCAGTAGGAGATTAGTAAGGGTATGCTTTGCAGCCAGTAGTGCATATTAGAGCATGCTGATGTAAATGTATTAAATTGGCATGGTATGGTAGTGCGATATCATTTACAGAGAGGACCTTTTCCATTATCCCCTACATTTTCACAAACCAAGTTATACTCTCAAAACTTCTAGCGCACAAATGACAATGTGAGGAGATCAGGGTTCAGGTACTAATTATCATTTGCTCCTCTCTAAGTACAGTGTCTTGATTTGTTTTGATCCTATTAAAAACTACAATTCAGAATTACAGTAAGATTGCTTCATCTGTGCTTTCTAAACTGCTGGTACATTTCGATATAGTTGTACAGCATATTTACTTCTATTTAAATTGCATTTTGTTACTAAACAATTGACATTCTACAGTCTTTCTTTTCACACATTGTTTGTACTCCAGCAAAATTGTGACATAGTGCACGTTACAAAATCCTCTCACTTTGCAAACAGAAAATGAAAAGTAAACACCAATCTCCGTGTTAAAGGAATTAGCAGCAATTTATCAGAACAGTTAGCCTACCTTTTGACCTCTGGCTTTGAGCACCCAGCCAATGTAACAAGATAAAGACAACATTTCCAAGCATTTTTATTGCTCATTAATCTTCTTAACTCTAACATGGTTATTTCTGAGGGTGCATAGCACCCGCCCCAGAACCTCTTCTTACACCACCTATTCTTAGTGGTCACGTCTCTGTTTGTGTCCAGAGATTAGTTAGCCAACCTCCCCATAGCACTAACCTGCCAGTCCTACTCAACCTGTGAGATGTTTTAGGAGAATCCATAGAGCTATCCTGAGACCCACCATCTGACCACAGGTGTGTTTCTGGCCAGCAGCCACATTTCTACAAGGCACCCATGAGACACCTTTCATGCCCCCATGCACAGTGTGCTGCTGACAAGACAACCCAGCTGTTTCATATTTTGTCTCCTAAAATCAAACTGTAAAATCACAGGCCAGGCCTGAGATGATAACCATGTTTCCTTTAATGCCCGACCCTCTGTTTCAGACACATAAGAAAACAGAATGTGTTACCCACTCAAAGGCCAAGAACATGTCAGGCCTACTGAGGAGAGGTGGGAGGAAAATGGCAAATTTACTCTCTACTGAAGGTCTAACGTTACCTCAGAATTAAATGCTATCACAAGAAAGGAAGACGTGAGCTTAGAAAATGTGTATATTATGATTCGGTCGACTTTCACCATAGAGGAAGCTTTTAAAACAAGCACTGGTAAAGGCAATAGATCTGGCCTAGGCAAACCTGCAGTTTTTAATGTATTCATACATATATATGGATTAGGCATTACAAATGTTAAAGTAATACAAGTAGTAATGCAACTCTTTATAAGTGGTGCGCACATGTTTGCAAACAAATGTGAAGACACACCCTGAAAATACATTTTAAAAAAACGAAGTGAAAGCAGAATGGAAACAGGGAAGGCCCCTCTTGCACTGAGGAGGACTACTTTTTAGGTGGATGTCCGTGTGCACAAAAACAAAATGTCAGGAGTAAATAGAACTAGTGGCTCAAGGGGGATGATCTCCTGCCCAATGCTGTGTGCTGCATGGACAGGAACAAAATGTCAATGACCCCTCTCCAGACCAATAATGAAGCGGGGCGACTGATAGTCTCTGAATATATATATTTGTGTCCAAACAATGCCCTTTCAATATATTTTTATTTTGAATTTTTCGGAAAACATGAGGCTGGCGAGCAAAATCAGCAAATAGTCGAATCTGCTTATGAGCAGGAGTTAATTAGCAAGGTGGCCGAAAAAACTTTAAAGCTGATCCATAAAGAGGACACAGTAACTATTATTAAAAGTCTTCTAGTCTGTACTCGCTTTATTCTTTTATGTATACATTTTTGTGGGTCGTTTGTAGGACAATGCATAGCCATGTTAGGCGATTTTGGGTGCCCTTTTAGCAATTCCAAAACGATATGATATGTTTACAAAAAATGCTGTTGAGTTTCTTTTATGTCAAAATTATCCACGCTGATGTGAGCCGAAAGCAAACAATCTATCTTGCGAATTTCTGACCGTAAGCACATTTGTAGGACTTTGGAACCTCAATCTAGTGTGATGTGGCGCGCCCTTAAAAGCGATTCCGCTTCCAATGGCTGAAATGTAAAAAAAAAATGCAGTTCTGCTGAACCCTGCACATTTATCCTAATACTAAAAGTGTCAAGAAAGCTGCAAGAATGAATAGGAAATAGGCGCCCGGTTCCCTTCTAAGGCGGAGAAATGAATAGGTCTGCTTTCATCATAATAAAAACTGGTAATGCGCATTTTGGGGGCCTTATAATCAAATTTCTCCTTCCTGCTGTTCCTATGGTTACCGTTCTGCAGACTTTCAGCAAGCGCAGCCAGAAGTAAAGGCCTCAAAAACTGCATTTGACCATTCTTGGCAGGGAACAGCATCAAAAAAGCACAGCTTTTAGATCGGCTAACAAAATACTATGGTTTCATATTCGACCGCAACGGACACCAGCGATGCACTTATCGTAAACACTCAAAACACTGCAAATATGGTGTGAGGAACAATAAAAAGCACCCTGGGCTGTATACCAATCTCAGCATGCTTTCTCCAGCTGGCGTGTTCCATCCTCAGAGCACTACAGCATGCTAAACCTGTGTCTGCTAGGCTGGCACCAGCAAAAAGATGATGCCACCTCTGCACCTCTAAAGGTGAAAGCACATCTAGACTTGTTATTCCCCATTTACCTGTCCATTTGTGGTAATTTCATGATTACTAGTTGTGGTAACACAATTACTGGAATCATGATATTGCCAGAAGTGGATCAACAAACTCCCAACGAGGGCAACAAACTCACAGTGAGGGCAATTACGCTAACTGCGTTTGACAAGCACAGCTTTGACCAGTCTGGATCTTGAAGCTGTATTGAAAGTATGGGATTAAAGGAGACCCAGGTGATAGCGCTATAATGGCCACCAAAGACGTTTTCGTATTTTGTAAGCACTAATGAATATTCGGGGACAGATGTACGAAAGGATTTAGCATTTATTTGCAATTTCGGTCTGTTAAGAAGTGCTAGGTTGCCTTTTCAGATGTACAATGGCCAATACGGAATCGCAAATAGGGCTTTCCTATTTGCGATTTCCTAACCGCATGTACAAAGCATTCCCTAAATGCGAAATAGGCATTTAAGAAGTGCTATTACCATCGACACCAAGTTGATGGTAACTATGTGCAAGTTTCAAAAATGGAATCGAAATCCATTTTTTAATTGCCATCTAGCGTGCAAATAACCATGGGCATTTGTGCGCTTTACATGTGCACCACTCTTTTGGGGGGGGGGGTGCATCAAAGGAGCTAGGCACCCTTGGGTTTGCATTTACTATTTTGTGATTTTCCTATTAGGAAATCACAAATTGGAAATGCAAAACCATTTGTTCCTATGGGCCTAGCTCATAGGAACAAATGGTGTAGCTTTTTTTAAACAGTGATTTCCTAATAGTGATTCCTAGTCTGTAGGAATCTCTTTTAAGAAATTATTATTGTTGTATATTCCACTTTGCATTACATAAATAGCGAGTTCTTAGGGTTCGCTGTTTAGAAAATGCAAAATAGGAATTTCAGACATCTGGCCCTTAGAGCTTAATGCAAATTGCGCCTATGGTTCTGTTTTCAGGCTTACCGGTCACTTTTACAGGTGGGCAACCGTGTCTACAAAATGGGATAAGTGTGGACACATTGTATTAAAAACAGGTGCAAATATGATAGACACCTATTAGTACCCATTTTTGTAAACTGGATACAATAAAGTGGATGATACCTATCATGTAGTTTGCAGTAGGGTGATTTTTCTGCTGATGGGTATGTGAATGAGCAACAGCCACTGTACGGAGGGAGAAGCCAGATCAGCTCTATTTATTCAAAGGTGGTCTCTTCTCTGGGAATCTGATCTGGCTGACAGGTTCAGAATAGAGCAGCCTGTGCCAAAAGGCTTTTCCACCAGCCAGAGGGCCCCATTCAGAGTTTAGAGGAAAATAATCAAATCAAGTACCAGTAAGCTTCATGACACTGAGTCCTACTCTTCCGCTTCACAGTCCTCATCTATAAGGATGGCCCATCTTGTACCTCCAACTCTACAACCACCATGTGCAAGATTGTAATGAAGGAGAGTAGGACATTGTGCAATGGAGATACCTGTAAGTAATTGGGCTGTTACCACTTCATCCCTCTTCCTCATCACAGTCTTTATCCATGAGGACATAGCAATCAGAAAAGCATTTGTTCAAACATACTAGACAGGAAACCCACATAAAGTCAATGTAGGCAGAACAAGGAAACGTCAAACAGCCTCTTCCTCGTGGGCCAGAAAGGATAACCCAACCAACAGGATTGTAAATGAAACACAAAGGCAGGGCGACCTTTTAGGGTAGTAGATAAGCAATGAGAAAGAATCGTCAGGCCCCCACTATGAAGAAGTGCTTTACCCTTCTATCCAAAGCCAAAGGATGAACAGCCTGCAACAATGACTACGTAGCACAGAAACTCAAGGCAGACAACCAAAAGGAGTAGGAAAGGATGAGAAGGGAAAAGGACTGCAGCGCACAGAAGACCGCATCCACACAGCAATGCCTTATGCCACGTTTGCACTCACTGGCCAAATCCAAGGGAATTGACTGAACAGCCATATACCTCTGCCTAATGAAGGATTGAGGAAATAGATCCAAACACAACAGGGTTCCCTCATAGAAAGAGCAAAGAAGAAAACAACATAGGAGTATAACAACTTCCAACAGAAGAAGGTGCACCCAGGAAGGATCCTGTGTAAAGTGCCTGTCTCAACAGGAAGCTGGAAAAACAGGACTTCCTGTGGGAGGCTGACCTCAAACACTCCTTCCACTTAGGGAGGAGAAACAATACTAAACATCTACTGTTAGGGTTGCAGGATGTGAGTCACCCTCATGAATGAGGACTGTGACGAGGAAGAGGACAAAGTGGTAATGAAAATTCTCTGATTTCTGTAGGAAACTTTAAATACAGAGTAGGGTCCACCAGCCGAACTCCCTCCACAACACTATCCCCATTGTGGAAACAAATCTCCTCTGCACTTGGAGTTCCTACCAGAAAATGGAAGATTTTCAGTTACCTCTCAAGTCTAAAGGATGCGCAAGTCTTCTTGTAAAGCTGTGGCGGAGATTGGGAGGTGGTTAGTGAACATTTGGAATGCACAGGCATAAGTCTTGCAACAGTTAACCTGTTTGTCTCAAAGCACTTCCTACTGCACTTCTGCCATGTCTAAGCTTTGCGAATAACAGACGTGAGTAAGGCCCAAATTAATGGTACTCAAATCCCCAACTTCGGATGCTGAGAGGTTGAGTCTGTATTACCAGCATTCAGTCTTGTGACCTGTATAACCCTGCATTTATCAGCAGCATGCATGTACCTAACTGAGCTACCTAAACAGATTTATTATGAGAAAGTGTGATCCTGACGCATGTAGAGAAGATTAAGGACCCTCAAATTCATTGCCTTGAAATGAATACATAGATAATTTACTCTTTATTCATAACTTTCTGTACATAGTTGTAAATTTGACTCCACTCTCCCCTGATAACATTACACTCAAGAATGCTACTACAAAGTCTAAGAGTAAGTTTACACATGAGTAAATTTACATGCGTACATCTCCTTTTATGAATAGAGCACTTACTTGTCAGTCTCAATTTAAAAATGAGTTCAAAAATGTACACAAATATGTTTTTACCCTTTCTCTAAGCATTAATTGGTCCTGAACACTCCTTCCAGGTGTATTTACCAGGCATCTGTAGCTGCAAGTGTAAAAATAGGTAATGCGTAATTCTCACTTCTGAGGACCTAGTTTTGAAAAGGCTGCTAATTTTAAAGCAAAGGTGTGCGCCTAAATAATCTAAACAAATTAAAATAAAACACTGAAGACCTGAAATTCTTTGTATTAAGCCAATTGCATTCATGGGTACATACTACAGAAATTATGCTCAGGTGCAAAATGTGGAAAATACATTTGATATCAGTTTTGCTGCTTGTATAATAGTGAATGCAGCAAACAGAGTTTGCTCCAGTCATTATTATATAAATGTTTTTGTCCCAGGGCACAAAATTAGAACATGGATCGATCCATACCCAATACTGGTGCTGCTAATAAATCTATTCACATGTGCAACAAACATTATATACAAAGAAAGACTACACCCATAAAAACCTCACTTTTCTTGCGCCTTATATGATAGGAATAGAACAAACATATTTTAATGCACATGCAGTCCAAATGTTCATACTTGAAAAATGAATAAAGTTTATTTTCCCCATATATAATTAGATAGGAACATCCAGTGGCGGACGGAAATGTGCCTGAGCATGGGGATGGGTGGGCCACATGCACACATACCCACATATGTCTACATTCACTAACACCCATCCATTCACATGTTTGCACATGTACACCCACCATTCATGAGCACACACACATGCATGAACCCATTCACAACACACACCCACAACTACACACACACATTCATGACTATATGTACATTCATATATATATATCTATACACACATGCACCTAATATAAAAAAAAACTGCCATGCCGCGGCAGTGACATCGGGTGGCAGGAGGGAAGCCTCAGTGCATCCTGCAGGTTTCAGGAAAAGGACTGCTGGAAGATCCCGCCACTTCCTCTCACTGGCTGACCTTGTTAAAGATCACTCAATGAAAAGAGCACCTTCCCTTACTTGCCACAGAGTGGGATGAGGTCAGTAAATGGAGCTGACATCATCCTACTCTCTGACAAGGCGTCACTGATGAACAGTCAGCCTTGGGCACTTCAGATCTTAAACTGTTGAGGCCGAGTCTATCAGTGATGCACCTCCTCGTTGAGAGTGAAGGACCACACATCTCTTTGTGGGGCTGAGGAAGTCACACCCACAGGGATGTGAAATCTTCAGTCCAGCAAAGTTCTGCTCTGGCACCCAGGCGCCTGTGCATTTATTGCATACATACCGCCAGGTTTCCTGGCCCGAACATGAAGAGTGTCTATCAGGTTGACATTTGTTCAGCTCACAGACACTCTTCATGTTTTGAAAAAAGGTGTGGAGCAGGCCCATCCATCCTTAACAAAAGGCCACACCTGGCATACATCACATCTAGTGTTAAATCAGTTTGCTCTATGGTCCGTGCTGCTGTTTTGGATAAAATGCAATCCAGTCTATTCTTTATCACAGACGCAACAAAAACAGTGCCAGTGGGTTTGTGTTTTTTATGAAACAAAGCCCTGTGTGTAATATGACCTATTGCACTGCACAAGGGCATTGCTTACAAATTAAGAAGAATAGGTATGGCCTTGTATGTTCACAGGCAGTCATTTTCTGTCTCCTAAGGGTAAAAATGTATTTCAGGAGTAAGTGTGTCCCCTTGAGAACTATTGTAAAAGAAAATGTACAGCCAGTTTTTCTGGAACAAAAACAATACTTTTTCTTTTGAAAACATCCTGATGGTCTTTTCATATACACCATGCAACCATTTCTGGCTATCATATATCAGAACTTCTTGTTCAACCATTTTCCGTGTACTTTTTCTTGTGTAATACAAAAACAAACATTCGAGGCTATGAGGTGGAAGGTCCCCCTTTTACTTGCTGTTCGGCCCAAGAGGTTAGGGTGTCATATCCTTTTCCACAGGTTAAACGCTTTCTTTGTGATAAAATGCCCACAATTAATTTGCATTATTCCTATTGTTTGCAACAAATATGGAAACTCTTTAAAAACGTGTTTTTCACGAGAATAATGCCTGTTAGGCTCAGTTAAAAATGTGCATTCAGGGCCGGCTTTAGCACTGGCGTCGCCCAGTGCAACAGTGTTTTTTCGCACCCACCGCCTCATGACCACCTCCTTGGATTCCCTAACTACCACCTGGAGAAATGTGCCCCTCTCTCCATAGCCCCTCTTTCACATACATTCATTTGTTTTAAAGTGCTTGTAAAGGCTGGCTTTACTACTCCATTCAGCTATCCCCAAAAAATATAGTCCTGTTCTTTGCAACAGGTACATTAACCATCTACGCTACGTTATGGCGAGTCAAGCTACATAAAACTCCCATCTCTCTAACTAGCAGGAACATTAATCACAAGAAATATCTTTACATTTTAATTTCTTCCTGAAGGCTGAACACACAAGGAACTTTTGAGCAGGTGCTTTTAAATCGCAAGTTTCTAAGTTATTGCTAAACACAGCACCGCCCTGAGGTCAGTGCCCCCCAATCCAGGTCAGCACCAGGTGCGGCCTCACTGCTCGCACCTCACTAAAGCCAGCCCTGCGTACATATATATAATTTGCATTTCCGCAACCATCTCATGAGAAGTGTACTTCAACTCTGAATCCAGTGACTGGGACTGATGCGGTGACTGCATTTTCACTTTTGCAGCTAGACCTTGTTCCTAGGTTCTTCCAAAAACATCTTACTTTTGTTCTGATGGACCACAATATGACTGACTACTTTTTCTTATTAGACCTGGCATGTTTTGGCATGGTTTCCCTTGGCGTTTTGCTTTCTGACCTCCTGTTTTGACTTTGTGCTGAACTTCATTTTTGCTGGCTTTAAGAATCTGTGCACTTTACCACTGCTATCCAGTGCTAAAGTGCATGTGCTCTTTGTTTAAAACATGGTAACGCTGGCTTCTCCATGATTGGAATATTTCATTTACTAGTAAGTCCCTAGCAAAGTGCACTATGTGTGCCCAGGGCCTGTAAGTCGAATGCTAATAGTGGGCCTGCACCCCTGGTTGTGCCACCCACTACAGTAGCCTGTCAAGCATGTCTCAGGTCTGCCCTCGCAGAGCCTGCCATTTTGACCTGGCAAGTGTACTCACTTGCCAGGCCCAAACCTTCCTTTTTGTTACATGTAAGTCACCCCTAGGGTAGAGCCTGGTTAGCCCCAAGATCAGGGTGCAGTGTATTTAAAAGGTTGGGCATGTACTTTTAAGTTTAACATGTCCAGGTAGAGCAAAACTCTTAAATTCATTTTTCACTATTGCAAGGACTCTCTCCCGTAAGCTAACACTGGGGTTACCCTGGAACCTCTTCTAAGTGTAATTTCCAGTTGGGAAAAGATGGAAAACATGGCATTTGGGGTCTCTGTACTCACAGTTTGAAAATACATATTTTGGTAAAGTTGTTTTTTAAATTGCAGGTCATTTTCTTACTTTAACTATACTGTGCCTTAGCCTGTCTCTACATGTATGGATTTAGGTGACAGCTGCATTTGTGTATTCTCTCCAGTCAGCCACACCAGGAAGGGCTGGGTGTGACAGGAGATACATCTGCATTCATCTGCATACTGATAGTCATTGTGAATAGGGAGCGGGAGAGGCACTTCACACTTACATCTGAATAAGCTATGTCCTGCCCTCACACAAAGGGCTGATTACCCCCTATTGGTAGTCTGGAGCCAGGGCTGGATTGAAAGGGAACCTTGTGCACTTCAAATAATTATTTTGAAGCTACCCCTACATCAAAGGCCATTTTGGATATAAGTACTGGGCCTCTGACACCATATACTCAGAATACTTCTGGACTGAGGACGTTCTACCAGGAAGAAGGAGTGTTGTGCTGTAAAGAGGGACTACCACTTTGCTGTTTGTTCTGCTGTGTTGGTCCTACTGCCTGATGCTTCTTGCCTGGGAGTGACAGGACTACATATAAATCTTTACATCCTGCAATCTAAAGTTTCTCCAAGGGACTGACCGAGCTTGCCTCCTATTACTGGAGTCTCAGGGATAGCAACGACTTAGAGACTTCACCTTTATCTTTCTACCAGCACCTAGGCTACTCTGCTGTGAGTCCTTCTCTGCCAAGTGGTGCCAAATCAAGTCCAGGGCCCTTGAAAGTGAGTGTGGTGCTGCAACACAAGAAATGATGCATCAACACTGCTGTGTCATTTGGAACGGATGCATCCTGCTGCAGAATCAACTCTTCGCCATTGTCTGCAACAAAACAGTGGACATCTCTCGCCGACTGCGAGACGCAATGACCAGAACTTTCAACACAGCCCCGACGTGCCTGACGCAGCACCAACACATCGGAACTAGCACACATCGCCACATCAACGACGTGGCCTGATAAGGAAGCAACGCATCGCCTGCAAGTGCAACACATCCCCTCCTTGGATCAACACATCATCACCGAGCATCAGCGCAACCAAGGTACTGTCAGAGGGTCTGTGTGACTCCTGTGCCTTATCCTGCACTCCCTCACCGTCCGACTGAACTTTAGGATTTGCCTCAGTCCAGCATGACCAGATAGCTCCGGGTGGGAGCTATTGACTTCAAAGCACTGAATTTTGATTTAATCTTTGAAAATTCATACCTGACTTATATATGTTGTCTTTTTGTAATTTTTTGTCTTGTTTGACTCAGATAAATATTGGCTATTTTTCCTAACTGGTGTGGAATCATTTTGTAGTGGTTTCACTGTGATACACATTGCCTCTTTAGTTTAGCCTAACTGCTCTGTGCCAAGCTACCCAAGGGTGAGCAAAGGTAAACTTTTAGTGTGTTTCTTACTTGCACTGACTGGGGTTATGGTCCCTACTTGGACAGAGTGCAAATATCTGCCAACTAGAGACCCAATTTCTAACAGTTCTCAGAACAAAGGGCCTGATTACAGGTCTGGAGCTCTCAAGACAACCAGACTCGCAGTGGCGGTCAGACCTCCATGGCTGTGGCAGTCCGACCGCCACATTGTGACCCTGGCAGTCTGACCGCTAGGGGACAGCCGTCTCCACCAGGATCTCTGACGGGATGACGTCGGTCTTGGTTGTAATCAGCCAAGGTGGCGCTGAAGTCAGCGCTGCCCTGCTGATTACAACCTTGTTCTCTGCCATCCTTTTCATGGTGGCCTGAAAGCCATGAAAAGGCTGGTGGAGAACAAGTGCAAGGGACCACAGAGAGGTCACTGCACTGCCCATGCCTATGGCATAGGCAATACAGGGCCCCCCTGCCCAGCATCCTTGAAATGCACACTGTCTGCTGTGCGTATTTCAAGGGTGCTGGTGCACCCTGTGTGCGGCAGCATTGCAGCCGGCTCAATGCTGCTGCACCTCTCCCACTGGGCGCACTGTCACACTGAACATTTATGACAGACTTCAAGAGTGGGTGTCTAGAATCATTTGAAAACTCAGGTCTGTTTGGCAAATATGTACATGAAACAGAACCCCTGTTCCTTCAGGAAATGAGTCAATAGTTTGACTCTGAAAGCAGTGAGGTCATAGATTGAAAGAAATAACAGTTGCTGTTAGATACATTCTGATACAATTGAAGAGTTAATACATATGATGTAAGGTAACGTAAAAGAAATACATTATCAAGAAGTAGCTGAGGTGCTTTGTGAACAGTGAACAATATAGGCACAAAGCTGTAGGCGAGGTGATTGTTTAAGGTCCCAGGACTCAAAGGCAATTATCCATTTAGCAGACTATCCTGAAAACTGTTTTTTCATTGGGCTATGCTAGCCTACGTGTTTACTTGAAAGATTGTGGAGAATGAGGTGTCATCATGATTTACCAAGGACCTGAGAGCTGCAAACAAATTCCCTGCCAGAAGCTCTCCACCTGGTGGGTGTCCTGAAGCGCCCATCATCTAAAGCAATGACAGTGAACATCTTCCAGGAGGGGCTACATATATACATCAAAGAAAAATACATTAACCAGATTATCACTTAGCTCATAGAATCCATGTGCCACATATTCCCAATTCATCCCAACCGGAATTTAGTGTACATTCAAATATCATCTAGCTTTCACAGTCATCAAGTTCTTAGAAGATATTGGCCTGACAGCCACATTACGACCGCAGTGGTAGTGCCGCGTTCGGACCACCAGCACCAGAACTCTTCCACCACAGGACGGACTGGCGGTGCTGGTGATCCTAATCCACCAGGGCAGCGCTGCAAGCAGCACTGCCCTTGGGATCACAACACCCCTCTCCGCTAACGGTTTCATGGCAATAGCAGCACCACCATGAAACGTCTGGTGGAGACGGTTTGCAGAGGGGTCCAGGGGGCCCCCTGCACTGCCAATGCACTTGCCATGAGCAGTGCAGGGCCCCCCACTGGCCAGCACATTGCGATGTTCACTGTCTGCTCTGCAGACAGTGAACATTGCAATGGGTACTGGTGCACCCTACGCACTACAGCCTTGCCACTGGCTCAATTATGAGCCTCAGACAATGCTGTAGGCCATTTCCCACTTGACCAGTGGGAAGCTAGTAATGGGGCCCAAGGGGAGGCAGCCTCGGTGGCGGCATCCTGCCCGTCATAATGACCCCACTATCTTAGTTGCTGCTCTACTCTATTAAATGTGACCAACATTTCTCTGCAAGATGCTTGTTTGAAAATGCAGAACATATACTGACGCTGGTTGCATTGAGGCTCCCTTACACTGCTGTTCCATGAGATCAAGATTGGAAAGTCCCAACACTTCCTACCTTTCAATTTGACATAATGTCTTCCCAGGCACAAAACTCTAATGCCAGCTGCTAAGCAACACAACCTAAAACCCAAACTGATTAAGCCAGCTATTAACTTTAAAACTATTTTAGATTGCACTCTATATTTCTTTCTCAAAGATTTCCCACTCTACAGACAATAGTCACACAAAGGTAGACTTCTCCCCGACAGAATTTTAAACTTGTGAGGTATGTGTGTGTATAGCACTTCAGACCCCTAATAAGGCGTTGAAGCACTTTGCAGTAAGTAGGACGCTACTCCGGAACCCAAGGTTAGCAGTAAATAGTTAATTGGTTAGTAATCTGTGCTTCCTTCTCCTAGTAGAATTAGTTGTGTTGAGTTATGTTAGTTGTTTAGATTTGTGCAATTGAGATTTTGTGCATTTACTCTAATGTTCTGAATAGGGGTAGATTAATTGAAGTTGATTATTAAAGGGAAGATGTGAGATGTTATTGTAAGTGGTGGGCATGCGTGCCCTTTAGTGGGATGAATTGGATGAAAAGAGGTAAGAGTCTTGAAACATGTTTTGGAGTCCAAAGTACAGTCCATAATACATATATATTTCCACATATACATACATTTAATAACACGTACATGGCCAAGCATACACGTGTTTGTGCACAAATATACATAGTTTTTTATTATTTTCAATTTCTATATATGTATATCCTTATAAACAAGTATAAACCCATAACCTTACCAACATGTAGATAAAGAACCTCTTCTACAAAACCAAGCATAAATATTTTATCATGTGAGATTAATATAAATGGATTATTTATATCATAGTATTATATTAATATGTTTGCATTTAGTTACTATCTAAATATATTGTTACACACTTATAGGAAGCATAATGCAACCCCATCCACCTGACCAGAATACACAGGCATATTTACATAATCTAAAATATATGTATTATTATACAAAAAAGCATAATTCCATAAGCAGAGAATCGTGTACATATATGTTGTTTATTTTTTATGTATATATAAATCTTATATTTCTATAGAATACACAATCTGAATCACATAGATATAGCTCCTCTACATGCACAAAATCATATTACGTAGGCAGACATGCATACCCATCTAATGCATACACAATCATGGATTCTCCTTATCACAAATATGTTTTTATTAAAATATGTATGTTTTCAAACACATATGTATATATAAACAGATTGATTTTGTTATGTATGCCTATGTACATACATCCACATACACACATAAGCAAATACTTTCCTACACAGGGTCTAAAGCCATATTAAAGCACAAATGCATATGTACATAACAACAGTTATATATCAAGATAGGCAGAGATATATATGCATATGTGCCATATAGTGGGTAGATTACATGCTGTCAACAACAAAGTCATGCTTAATAAATCCATACCAGCATTTCTGTCAATTTATGAAGTTTTGCATTTTCTGACTCCCCTTAATCTCTTTATCCCTCATCTAAACACAGAACAAGTAAGGGGGAACTAGTCACCTATTATCAATAAACTTTCTGTAAATCCCATGTTCGCACCCAGCTCTGTGTAGTCAGCTAATGTCCTGTCAAGGTACAGTGAGTTATCATTGTTAAAGGAGTACAGTTCAACATTCTGAGTCTGGTATGTTGGCGAAGGTTTTGACTAAACTTGTAAAGCCCAGCATAGGCAGAAAACTTTGCTTCAACGATGTACATGACATTTCTTGACTTGCATGAGATGTAGTTAATCCACTTGGATCATGATGGGGCAGTCCACCAGTAAATGTCAAAGGCATTCACTACAACCCAACTCTGCAGATGCAAGAAGTGTGCAGAGGTAGACAAAGGCAATGTGAAGGGGTGGTAATGACAAATGGGCTGGGGAGCTATAGTGGTTGCGTCCATGAGAAGAAACGAACAGTGAAAGGTGCTGGGGTGGAGCTTCGGACTTCATGTATGTGAGTGGGAAACTACATTCAAACAGCTGCAGTCCATCTGTTGCCCTACATCACCTTTGGTACAGTAGTAACAGTTGTCTATTGTAGCAAAGAATGCTCGAGGTGCCTTCTATTAGGTCTGACATCTGCTATGATCTGGCAAAGTCATTTCATTTAAAAACAAAAATCTTAAAACTACATTACCCTGTAGGAATTGCCACTAGATTTAGAGTGAGTACAACGTTTCCATAGGAAATTGATTTTTTTGGTTTGCCAATCATTTTTGTGCCATTAAATGATTGTTTGCAGACATTCCAAGAAAAATGTCTCATCAATCTAAGCTTCTCTTTGTAACGTTTTAGGGTGATCTCTTAAGCAGGGTCTGAGAAAAACAGGGGCTCCTAATGCGTTTTCCACATGCAATTTTCCAGAGTAAAATTGCACAGCAATACCACAAAAATTGACTAAACAGAATGAAACCAAATTTGGCAGAAAGCTAAATATTGATCCAGAAATTGTGCTTTTTGGAATTAGATGTATAGCTGTTCAGAAGTTTTAGAGAAATTAAGGGCTCAAAATGTTTGGATGTTTCATGCCGCAGAAAATCTGCAGACCCCTCAGATCAAAAGATAACAGATGATTGACACAACATCAACAAAGGTGCTGCAGCAACCATTTTAGGACTCTGCAACTCAGTCTCCCGTCCTAAAAAAGATTTTAATATTTTTTTTTTAAATGGGGGACATAGCTGGCCTACCCTGACCCACTTGGCCTGGTATGGCAGTGCCGCCGATCTGGGTTACAAACAAAATGGCAGCCTTTTTTATTTTATTCCCCTCCCCCTCTAGGTGGGCTAAGGCCAGGGAGATGCATCCCGGGTGCAGGAGCTGGCCAGCCGAAGCAGCTTGTCTTTCTGCTCCCGCAAGTGGGATCAAACCTATGTTCTCTCCTTGGGACCGAGTGGATTTCTGTTCCATGCCCACGCTCTCTCAGGCAGGAAACAACTCAATGTCCTGGGAGGTTGGTTCCCAGGACACAGCTGCCATTGAGCCCCATGGAATGAGGTACCTGGGTCTATTATATGCCTTGGGAAGGCGGGCCCACACCCACTTCCACAAATGAAAAATACTTCAACCCCAGGTGATGGGATCTCTGGGGTCTTGCAAAAAGCTCAGGAACAGAGGCTGCATGCCCTCCACCCCATTAAAAATGTATCAACCCCAGGCCATGGGGTGCCCGGGATCTTTAAAAAAAACTGAAATTCACTGAAATAAATATAAAGGTTACTAAAAACCATAGGTAACCCACTCCCTTGCCATGCAATGCTTATTCCCTGACATACTACATCACTCATAACATGCTCAGTGACTGCATTGATAACATTGCTAATGAGATCTGAAATGACATCACTGATAACAATACATACTGTATGCATTGGCGGATGCACAAGTTATAGTTATTTTAGGGCACAGGCTATAGTTACTTGAGAAGGCTTGTGGGTTTTAGTGGATTTTAGTTTAGTTTTAGTTTAGTCAGTTTATTTTATTTTATTTTATAACATTACCTTGTCACTTGCATTTTAGCCTAACTATACCGTCACTTTAACCTTTTTTCAGTGAACACATACCCCATAGAGGGGCTGTCGCTCAGTCCACTAGATCCACTGATCTGTTCAAGTGTCATTCACATTTATCTTCCACCACCACAGCATATAGAATGGGTATTTAGGCCAGTCCATTGCAGCCATTGGCAGTCTTGCTCTGATTTAGGCAGAATTGTTCATGTTCACTGGTGCACAGCTGCCTAAAAAGGACTGCACTTGAAAATGCAGGGTGGGCATCTGCACACCTGCTCTCACCAATTCATTCTCCTCTTTCATTTCTCTCCCTCAAGTTCTCACTCATTTTCCCACCTCATCTGTATTTCCTCTTCACCCGTCAAGCGGATCATGTGGCATCCTGAAGGAGTGGAATACGCGAGGCTATAGAAACAAAGAATAGCTGCAAACCAGGGACCATGTGCAGTGCAGACATGTTTTTGTGTGCAGGTAACATGCACAACCCAGAGCTGCCTCACTGTACTAAGAACACTGTACTGCTACATTTGCTGCTCTCTAACAACAGAAATGCATTAAGCTACTATTACACTTTAATCATAATACAAACTAAAGAATCATATTTGCAAAACTATTACATTTTAAAATGTGTGTAGTTAACTGGCCTGTTAAAGAGTTTTTTTATTGGTGAATGGGGCATTAGCAACATATTCTTTATGTACAGTTTGATATTATTCTATAGGAAGGGTCTCCAGGCAGTTGATTGCGAGCTACTGGTAGCTCACTGACATGCTGTGAGCAGCTCACGGCCAGACATCTCTTTTTTTGTTTGATTTTCAGGCCTTTTTTTTCAGAGCGTACCTGTCCTCATCCAAATCAGCTGCTCAGATTGGATGAACTTTGCTGGGGTAGTGCGTGCCTCAGCGGGTGATGTCACTGACGGCAATCCAGCACGAGCAATATTGGACTACCCACCGGGAAGCGCGCCACCTGCCTTCTGCAGTCCAGCACCGTGCTTCAATGCTCCGTGGCCTGTGTGGCAGAGCAGCAGCCTTGAAACTAGTGATGCAGCTCTGGTTGCATTCTGCTGCTTACCACGGCGCAAGTGGTGTAGCACTCGACGCAACCTAAGAAAGCGCAGGAATTTCATTGTGCAAGAGGTTGTAAAAAAATAAACCTGTAAAATGTTTTTTGCTTTTCGAAAATGTTCGTTGCTTTAGTTTAATGATTACAATTAATCATTAAAATGAAGCAGTTTCATAAGGGTCCTTTAAAAAAAAAAAAAAGATCTCACAAGTGTTCCCTAGGTACAAACCGAGCCCGAAACCTTTTTTATATTAAATGTTAATGACATATTGGGAACATTTTTGAATTAGGTTCCTGGCTCTGGTTTGTGCCAAGAGACAATTTGCCCGAGGTACTTTATTTAAAAACGTGGAATCCCTGTTTTAATTCAATTAAATGATGGGAGAAATGAACATAAGGCTTAATGCTTTACTTACAATGTATCCCACTAAGAAATCTACCTTGACCCTCCAATGTCTATATTTGTTGTATTCTGTTGTAAATGTGATGTAGGTTTGAAACTAACAGGGAGAGCTGAACGAAGGGCCAGGCTTAGCTCTATGATCCCTTGCACAAACAGTCATGAAAATGCTCTGCATTTAAAGTATATTTCTCTAACATGCAGAAGGGTTCAGAACTTTAGATTCTGGGGCCGATTATGAGTGGGGAGGATGCCACATCCGTTGGGGTAGTGTCCCCCCACCCTATTACAAGATTTCCGCTGGTCTGACATGGCTGAAATAGACAGGCGGGAACAGTGCTACGAGACAGCACTTGGCTCCCTTCGAGGGGGCCAACCAGCAACCTCGGAATGTGCACTGTCTGCAAAGCAGACAGTGCGCATTCTGATGGTGCTGATCAGGGGGCACCCCTGCACTGCCCATGCCCTGGGCATAGGCATGGGCAGTGACCCTGTGGCCCCCGGCACTTGTTCTGCCCCAGCCTTTTCATGGTGGGGAAACCACCACAAAAAGGTTGGCTGAGAACAAGGTTGTAATCAGCAGGGTGGTGCTGAGTTCATTGCCATCCTGGCTGATTACAACCAGGACTGCCATCAGCCCATCGGGATCTTGTATCCTGGCGAAGATAGCGGTCTGTTGGCGGGTCTGCCATCAAAACTTGTAATGTGGCACCACCACCGCACGTCTGGCGATCTTGTGACCGCCAGACTTGTAATCAGGCCCTATTTCACTGTATCGGTAGGCATTTTTAGAAGTGATAGTTTTTAAACATCATAGACTCCCTCCACCTCTGAAGACAATGCTATTAATTAGCCAAAAACTATCTGCTCCACGGAAATTAGGCTTAAAGTCAATTAAATCAGGCGTTGTCTATGGGAATAATGCAGGAGTTGCTTGGCCTTTAGTAGCTCATAATGATTTTCACTGATTAGAAGTAAGCTCTAATACAAAAAAGGTTGAATATCTCTGTTCTATGACCTGGTTATTACCAACTAAACCATTCCAATATGGCAGTCACATTTTGGCAAAATTAATTTCCCTGTTCTTTGAATCTGCTGGAATCCTGGCCACTTTCCCTTCCAGAGCTCACACAGTGAACTTGGAGGATTTTTTGAGCAGTGCATTCTTTCTACATTATTATCTCTCCATTTTGTCTTTAACGCCAGTGCTTAATTTGTGCTTGTTGTTTCCGGTGCGGAGCACCGGCACCTACTTTTGAGGGCCAGTCCTTATTTTTCTGCCTCAAGCATTTACTGTGGGCAAAAGGCACATATGGGAAAGACGGAGGAAGAGAAAAACGAAAAAGTGTCATGAAAGGAAAAATCAGAAAGCTGCAAGAGTGAGCCAAAGGGCTGGGAGAGGCTGTAACTGGATTGAAGAGGACTCAGATGGCTTCAGGATTACGCTGCCTCAGTATTCCGTGTTCACACATTTAATTACAGCAGCCACGTGTTTAAGACGAGGGCTTTGAGCACAGGCATTTTTTTATTTACAAATTAAGCACTGTCTAACACTCCATCACATGCCTTTTCTCTCTCACTTTCTTGCTGTATTTCTCGTTCCCTCTCTCTCCTGACAATATCTCTCTCTCTCACTATCCCATCCTACTCTCGCTTCCTGTGCTCTCTCCTTCTCTCTCCTTCTCTTCTTTTGTATCCTCATTTTTTCTCTTCAGGTCATTTGAATCCACCTGAAATGCAATGTAATCTGTTTTTGTTGTCTTACAAAGTGCTTCCACTGCTTTAAATTCTGGCTGCAGTAAGAAATAAACGAGCACTTTCTTGGCAATGTGAAATCTGATGGGACTCGAACAGACTCTTAGGCACTCATTAGGAGCAGCCCAGTAATTGGCATAATATTTATTGCACCTGATAAAATCCAACTCCACCTAGTCGGAATTTATTGGGTGTGATAAATAACAACACAATTACATTTTTTGGGAGCGATAACGTGTATTTTTGTTCTTACTGCACCAAGTCTGCACGTTCCTATAAATGCCAGGCGCATTTTCCACCGATAAATGCCGGCGGGTTTAACCTTCCTTTATTTGTCTCAAAAGTCATATTTGCGAAATGTGTGGTAAAAGTAGTCATCAACATTTCGCAATTCCCAGGCTACTCACAATGCGGGTCTTAGATTCACAAACGTTACAGAATGTGTCAAAAAATTGTTCATTTTGTGTTTCTAGGTCGGGCTTGAGAGTGCAGCTTTCACCAGCTCTTACGTGAGCAATTAAAAAAGAGCATTCATCAGCATTACTGAGAGAAAGGTGTTTTCTTGAGTATAGCCAGGGCCACTTGAATTATGTGGCAGGAGAGAGCCAAAATATGTGGCAGGAGAGAGTAAATTATGCAGCAAGGGAAGGCAAGTTATGTGACATAATGCAGCACTTTTTGCAATAATATTATTTCATTATTTCATCATTTTTAAACTTGGTAACACTCTCTAGGCATCGACTGTACCTCATTAGTACCAGTTCAACACCAAAATATGGCAATAGGCAACAGAAAGGTGACCAGTTCCATGGCACAGTAACAGGTGTTGTAGCATTTTTAGAAACTTTTGAACCGTTTGAGCTACAAACAATTTCATTTGTTAAAATCTGCAGCTTATGCTTCAGACAATGGATTATGTGACAAACAAGGCAAATCTATAACTGTGCAAAAATCACTGTGGCAGCACAATTGCATAATTCCAGTGGCCCTGAGTATTCATTTTGATTGGGAAGATGGCCTAGTTGGTTAAGGCTCCAATTCAATGTTCAAGGGTAAAGACCTGATCAAATGATCTAAAGTTATGATAAAGACAGTAGGCCTGGCACATTTATTGTCAACAGTTTATATTATAGGTATTTATGAATGTATTGTTATTACACTGCTTGAAGCCTATAGAGAGGTACTTTGTTACGTAGAATCTCACAGATTACAATTGTAGGTAGGAGTTTTGTTGATGATGATTTGCACTGTGATAATCCTAGTTTGGCCCTCTTTGACTGAATGCCTATTTGCTGCCGTGTGGGGAGCACATGTTTAATGAAGTAGGATCCTAAATTGCTTATGGAGACAAGCAAACAATAAAGGCTATATAAAGCCCTCATTGGTTCACTGGAAAATGATATCTGATATTATAGGCCTGATGCATTTGTTGTGTAAAGATATGATAAAGGCAGTAGACCTTGTTTATTTATTTTGAAAAGAGTTTATTAACATACATTTTTTTACAGTATTGCCATTTTATGGCTGTATGCCTAACAGTTGCCTTGTCAGAAAGTTTATGCTCAATACAATTGAGTCTGAATTGCTTATCGTGACAAGCCACTGATAATGGTTGCAGGCCTTTTAGTTCACTGGGAAAAGTTATATCCAAAGCTAATGGTCTGATTTGTTTATGATATAAATTATGACAAATGCAGTAAGCCTGGCCTATCTATTGTGAAAACCATATGTTGAAGCAATACACATTTATGGTGGATTATTATAACACCGAGTTAAAAGCTAAGGACAGGTGTTTTTCTACATGGAATCTCACAGACTACTTTATTAGGCAAGGGTTTCGGCTTTGGTCAGCCCCCCTTAATACTTCCTTTTGTTTGAGGATTTGAAATGCCACGATCCTTGTTAGGCCCTTTTGAGAGGGGTTGTATGCTTTTTATCCAACATCAGTATTATTCATATTTGTAATTTTAGTTTTGTAAACTTGATGGGTGCCACCTTATGCTCAATATGGGATGCCTGAGCAGCTTATGATGAAAAACTAATGATGAAGGATAAAGGCTTGATAGGGTCATTGTGGAAAAAAGTATGGCAGATGGCTTGGGTCTTATCTGTTTAATATGAAAACTGCAATAAAATTAGTAGGCCTTTACTTCTTTATTGGGAATGCCATTGGTTAAAGCTAATAGGCTCATATGGGTGGACTGGTATTTCACTGTTAAAGACAAAACACAGGCATTTTGTAATATGGAAGGTCACAGATTACTATGCTAGTCAAAGATGTCGGTGTTGGTTGGCCTATTTGACAAACCATTGGCAATAAACTATTTGCACTATTATAGTCCATAGTAGGGCACAATAGGAGGGGCTGTGTATTGTTTGTCAGCTTTAATTTTGTACATATACTTAGATTGTAATAGATGTAGTCTGATAGTTGCCTTTTGTGAAAGTATTTGCTCACTATAGCAGACCATATTTGTTAATCATGAGAAGCCAATTTTAAAAGCTAAAGGTCTGATTGGTTCATTGGAAACATTTATGGCACATGCCATAGTTCTGGTCTGTTATGAAAAGTTACTACAAAGGCAGAGGGCCTGACTTATTTATTATGAAAAGCATATGTCAAAGCCTCTAGGCCATAACGTTGAGTTCTTATTACGCCCTTTTAAAGTCTATTAACAGGTATTTCATTACATGAAATTTCCATAATTACCAAAGAAGGAAGGGTTTTGGTGTTGATTCCTCCTTTCAAAAACACGGGAAGTAGAAGATTTGCACTTTGATATTCCTTGCTAGAACTTCTTAGGAAGATTTGAATCTTGAGGTTGTCTGCTAGACTCTAGTAATAAAAGCAAAGCACTAAACATACATACATAGATTTGAATACAAAAATGGAGGGGCTTTCGGTCACCGCTCATTCACCAGTTCATTATCACTCTGCTTCCATCTATGACTGTATGTGCCAATGAGTCAGCCCACTTATGTAATGAATTGAGGTACTCAGCTTTGCTAAACTTGTATGTCTGACTTTAGAAAGACACCTAATATCCACTTGAGACACTACTGCTTCGTTTAGCCTTAAAGTAGTTAGATCTAACTCCAGAGACACCTAAACCCATATTTATACTTTTTTAGCACTGCATTTGCCCGCTTTTTTTACGCAAAAATGGTGCAATCTTACAAAATACAATAGTACTTGGCTTAACGCCACCTTGTAAATACGGCCCCTTCCCATGCAGCACTGTGCGTAGAAGGGGCGTGCAATAGGTGTTGCTGTGGGCGTGCCACAGCAACACCCATTGCATTTGGACACTGCCTCAGATTTATGAAATTTCGTAAACCTGAGGCAGCGTCAAAATCTAACGCCACCCCCAGGGTTCTGCTGCATGCATAGAAAAAGTAAAATGTTAGAAATTCCCGTTTATGTGCAGGAAGGTGTCCCTTTCTGAACATAAACAATCATTTGAAAATGACGCTTTGGCACTTCTGTGTGTACTGCATCGCCATTAGTGATTGTTTATGTGCGGGAAGGAACACCTTCCCACACATAAACAATCACACCCCTTAACACCGACATCCTTGCACAATGGTGAAGGGATGCCTGCATTGGGTCTGGCAGCTAAATTTAGCACCAGCGCGGGGGGAAACGCAGGGGTGTACCATATTCCCTTAATGGCGCATCCCTGTGTTTCTAAATTGACGCACTGCGGTGCTGCCAATTTTGATGCAGCACCGCACTGCACCACTTTTCTTTAAATCTCGCCCACGGTGACTACATTTAGGTGGCCACGTTTTTTTCCTTTATTTTGTAGCATATGCTTGCAATGAAAACATGATTTGCTGATGCACAGCGTGCCAATGCCAGACAAACTGGCATGGTCAATACGTGCTTTTAGTCATTCACATATATTTAAATTATATCTTTAGGTTACAGTAATTCAAAGCCAATAGTATTGTTTCTGTGTGGAAATGAAAATCATTATTTACTGTGACGTGCATTAATACACAAAACAGATTTTTATAACTATTCTTGGTACACCTGTCTGCTAAAGATGTACCTGAATAGTTCTATTAAACATATATGCAATGTTTATATATATTCTATTTTTATTGCAAGCACACGGCAGTTAAACGTTTTAAAAAAATTAAAAAATTATGTCATGACCTATTGGTGCTGTCAATGCGTGTTTAACTTTACACACTTCGCACTCCAAAAAGTTTGGAGAATCAGAAAATGCTAATTTCTGAGTATCAAGCTCCATAACTTTGTACATAACTAAGATAGATCTCCAATGCACAACTTAACATATCATTTGCGGTCAGAATGCATTTGGTACTTTTCATTGTTCTTCGCCTGATGCAGCTTAGCCTTCATATTAGTGATTATTCAAAGTCAAAATCTCTAAAATGTGCATGTTGCCATCAATTTATTAAAAAAATTTCTGATCTGCCAGAGTAAGTCATGTATTTTTTATACCGTATACGGTTCACATTGTGCTAACATGTCACCTGTAAACTTTACAGATCATTTCCAAAAGGATTTCAGTCGAGAACACATGGCGCTCTTCTAGAAGAGACTGCAGAGAAGTCTACTTAAAATCACAGTAGCACTTTTACTGCTAATTTGAGAAAGATATATTTTTAAGAATTTGGGTATTGCAGAAACACCAAACAAATTAATTTGACATTATTCCAAACTTTGTCATCACCTTACAGACAATTGCAACAATTTCACCTAACTCTGGGAGCGCAGTAGAATGACAAACTCCTAAATTATAGCTTGGAACAACACACTGCTAGCGATTCTATAAGTGCTGGTGAATTGTTGAAAGGCAGCATCCAGTGTTTACAGTTAGACTAGTGGATGAGGTACTTAAACATTCACAAGCCTTGAGAGATTTTCCTCTTTGTGGTCAGCGCTCTGCAGCTCCCTAGCTAAGCATACATGCATTTGTCTTTGCCATAGCTTACTGATTAGTAGTAAATGAGAGTTTCCTATCGAAGTCACTTCATCAACACGATGTGCAAAGCCCTGACTGCTAAATTAATTTATCTTTTCATCTCCTTCCATTTATGTTAAATCTCTTTTGAGGTTTGTGGTATGTTTGATGCACATGGTATGTTTTTCTGTTTTTGTTTTGCTATTATTTTCAGGTATTAAGTAGTTGAACACTTTCTCCCTATTTCAGGTTGTTTGGTAACCTGTTTGGTTGTTGCGTCATACCATCATATTAGCAAATATTTATATTTTAAATTTGTCATTCTCTTACATTATCTACGTTTATATGTTGATGTTATCAGTAAAACAATTGTTAGGTGGAACATTTGTCAATCAGGCATTGTGCTGAAAATAATATATAGATTAATGTTTGTCAAACAAAACAATAGATAATTGAACTATGCCAGTATTTCTGGAAAACAAACTGTAATTATTTTATCAACGTCTTAGGCTCAATATTCAGAACTAAAAAAGTTCATTGCACTCTAAATCTTGTTCATTTGCTTAGCACTCAAATATATTTTGAGTACAATAAATAGCAGAAATGTAGTTGCACTGGCAATAAAGAAAGAAAATAATATTTTACTTGTTTTTCTGCCTAGCATCATAGCTAGAGAATCCAAGCAAGATAACCCGAGGCATTTCCATGCATTGTCTTATTATAGCTGCCAAGTATCCCAGGTCCATGAAAGACTAGTTAGGCCTGTCCCGTTTGTTTCTTAGAAATCTATTTGTGTAGTCTTAACCCAGTACACAACCAGGACTACAACTCCCAGAATTCCACACAAAATTTAACTGGACTAGCTAGTAATGTATGGACCTGAGAAACTTGGCAGCTGTTCCTTAAGGGCCAAGCACAGTGTCTTCAGTTGGATTCTTTCTTTGGGAGGCAAGCAAATGAGTGCTCTGAAGGCAGACAAGATGTCATCTTGGTGTCATTATTATTGATAAGGCAGGGATATGAATTTGGGCCAAGTGAAGCTCTTCTTTATGCTATCATACTCAGATGTCCCATTCAAAAGTATAGTGCAGCCTTGTTCAATGATGACGGGAGTTTGAAGTGAGAAGCAGATTCATGCCAATTTGTCAGGATTGTTCCTGAACATTGTCAAACAAAAGTTTCCTTTAGACCTTGTAATTCAACCTGCCTGATGGCAGATGATATATAACATGGTGAGTGGAGTAGAGGAAGTCTGTATGGAAGGCTAGGAGATTGAAAAATTATTATATCATGAGACTAAGCTAACTCAGATGACAAAAATGAAAGAGACACAAAAATACATCTATTGAATTAAAGGAGAAGAATACTTGGATTGCTAGGGCTGTCAATTCAATTTGTGTGTTTTTTTTTGTTGAAAAGCATATGCGGAAGGTAATTTGATCATCCTTGAGTTTGGAGCAATTTTGTTCCTCAGGGAAGGTATTACAGGGGCTACTGAAGCTGAAGTTTTGTCGGTTCAGTATATCTCTTAGGAAGAGTTGCCTCTCTAGTACATGAATCTATAGTTGAGGCTCTGCTGTACATAGTGCTTCCCACCACAGTGAACATTCCTTTAAACCAACTGACAGGTTGATAACGACTGATAGATATTAGGAGTGGATAAATATATTAGTAAAAATTGATTCTCAGTTTGTTACAATCGATATTTCCACAGGTGGAAAAGTTTTCAAGTTTTGCTTCTTTGGAAAATAACAGATTAATGTTTTATGGATGTTTTGCCTTGTACCAGATTTCAGCATGATAGCCCTAAAATCTAAAAAAAAGTTGGGTTTGATGGATAAAGGGACACACTTCTACCAGACTCTATAACTATCTATGATTAAGGCAGTATTTTTAATGAATAACAAGATGACACATGAAATATATGTCACCGCTAACTCAGTTATGATGCTTTCAAAGAGGAGACATGAGGCATTTATCTACAGACAAGTTTGTGAAAAATCACTGCAGTATCTTGAACATAATCTATCTGCTTAAGACTTTTTTTCTAACAAATGTGCCTTAGGTACATTTGTCACTTGAGGGTAATGTATTCTAAGTCAATGGCACAGTCATGCTTAGTGATTTTGGGACAAAGTAAAAGGGGCCTGTTAAATTATGTTTTTTGTTTAACATTTTTATATTAACAGAGCTAAAGTTTACCTAACACCGTCCTACTTGCTCAAAGTTATTTAATCTCCTCATTGTTGCACTTGACAAAATACTATTAGATTTGCCCCTGTCCTCTTTTCTTCCTTCCCATTGCAGATGATATTGGACTGGACAGATGCTCTACCAAGTAATTCATGAATTAGGTGAAACCTGACACCATCAAGAGATTTTGACTTGTGCTCAATAGCCCTCAACTCGTGCCCAGAGGAGGCCTTACTATATGCCACAACAATTAGGACACTATGGGCCTCATTTACATGAAACTGGTGCATCTTGATAGATGCACCAGTTTTCTTGTGCTGCCCTGCGCCCCCCCTCACGACACCAGGGTCTCGCTGTATTTATAATACAGTGCTCCATAGCGCACAGTGTCCACAGCTGCATCAGAAATTATGATGTAGTTGAGGCACTAAACCTTAGTATTGCTGGACTAGTGTCAAAAATGTTGGCGCTAGCCCAGTAATGCTAGGGGGACCCCATTGTAAACAACACAGTGTTACTTTAATGCCTTCCCTGAGCAGGCTGTAAACAAAATGGCACTGTGAAGGTGCAGAATGGTGCAAAGAAATCTTGTAGATTTCACTGTGCCATTTCTGCAGGCCTTTTTGTGTGGGAATGCCTACCTTGCATACATTATACCTGGCACAGGTATAATGTGGCACAAGGATTTACAAACTGGCACAATGGTCCCATGGCACCAGTTTGTAAATGCGGCACTATGTGGGAGACTGCTTGCACCACCATAGTGTAAAACAAAATTACACTACAGTGGCACAAGGGGTTTGTAAATGAGCCCCTATATTTTTCATCGCAGACAATGTAGACAGTCTCTTGGAGCAGTGGCAGAGGAAGAAGAAAAAGGCTACATTGCTGCCCATAAATATAGCACTCTGAGGCTATATTTGGAATTCAAGAAGTGTGCACGATATGGCATCTTGACTTTTTAACAGGAAGTAAATAATTGGCGTTCCGCTAACAGAGCAAAGACTGCTAATTTTATGCTGTGGATTGCCCACTGACTGTAGTTGTGACAGCGAGCCCAACTGTTATTTGAGCTCCAGAAATATTTTGACAGGAATCTCATGTGGCGTAGGTGCTTGTTACCACAAACTCTGAAGAATTTTTAGAGTGGTGCACCTCCCACGCCCCCAAATCGAAATAAATAATCTATGACGAAAAGAGCCACATATTGTAAAAAGTGCAAGCAACATTTGGTGGTGATAGTCATATGGTATTGGATCAAGGTCATATTGAGCCACCTTGTAAATTGTCCAATCCTTTGATTCATGTTGTATTCTTGACACAAAGCCTTCTGGCTGCTTTGTGGTCAATCGCTTGACAAAAGGAACTTATACTGGCAAGTTTAAAGTGGTATC
Organism: Pleurodeles waltl; assembly: GCF_031143425.1. Lineage (NCBI taxonomy): Eukaryota > Metazoa > Chordata > Amphibia > Caudata > Salamandridae > Pleurodeles > Pleurodeles waltl. Next base: position 889,128,092 of record NC_090442.1, on the reverse strand, counting down.
AGGGTGAAACTAATTGGTGAAACTTATTCTACGAGGGCATCCAGCATAGATCTATGAGTAGACGATCCATGACAGATGTTCAGTATATCCTCTCAACATGAATCTATGTGCAATTAATCTTGACTGAAGCCCAACTGAAAGACCACCAAATGTTTACAGAAACACACACGATTAAAATATATCAAATTGAGATGGCTAATTTGTAACAATCAGTAGGACTTGTCAGTTTAAGAAATATATATCTTGAATGGAAACACTTAGGGCCATATGTACGAAGACTTTTTCCCATAGACAAAGAATGGGTAAAAACCTTTGATACATCTGGTCCTTAAGTACAGATTTCCCTCCTGAGGGTTAACTTATGTTCCTTAAAGTATATCAGGCTTGCAGATGATGTAGCTCACAAGGTTCTACTTGCACCTTTGGGTATCTTTTGAGAGATTTGTGGACTTTCTTCAGAATTAGTATTTCATATGAGATGAAGTACATCCAGTGATGGGCAATAAGGGTACAGTGGGTCAGTAAGAAGTTTCTCAGGTGGAGTATTCCTGTGAGATTGTAGAACTTCATGGTGACTTGCATTATTCTCAGTGTGTATGGTTGGGAGTACTGTCTTGTTGACACAGATTTTACACTGCTATTGCTATCATCACCAAGGGCCATGGAGAATACTTCTGTGGCAAAATGTCTGTAAAAGCACTAATTATGATAGTCAGTGTATAATACTGCAGAAAGCAGAATTTATCCACTGAGAAAAAGAGTTTACAAAGGCCACCTGGACATGCTGCCCCTGAGGTGGAACTTAAAACATCTAAATCATAACATAAAAAATCTATGGCAACTCTTTGCCAAGACACAAAAGCTAAAGTAGCACAGATCATGGGGTGTTATGTTCTTCACTTACATGTAGCACACAGAACCGCCAGTATTTTTCTAGATTTACTATGCAATGTGTACAAAAAGGGTTTTCACCCCCATTTAAGGCATATACCTAGTGCTTCTCTAACCCACTCTATATTCGGCAAACAGTTAGCCAGCCACCTTCTTGAATTGTTGAATCTGAAAATGTGCACAATCCAAACCATCTTCAATGAACTTAAACACGTGTCATACCATCCTGTTCTGTATTCTCCACCCAGATGCATTAGGCTTGCATTCCTTAACAAATTACACTACACCCACCACAAACATCAAGCAGTCATCTGCTTCATTATCTCCTAGTTCATAGAAAGGGAAGTAAGAAGAAGCCATTAGCCGCAGGGTTATGCCCGCCTAGAATCTGATTCAAATCCAATGGAAACACCTGTTAGTTCAATGACAGGTAAGCTATGTGAACAGTTACTTTACTTTTGGCTCCACAGATGAGCACAAACACAAAAGGTTTATAGTCAGTCTGGATAGTAAAATGTTAACCTACAAAAATGATTGAAAGACCATATGAAGACTAACGTTTTGTTTTTAACTACAAGGTACATGTATTATACCTGGAAAATGTCCATGATGCAAGTAGTATAGTGTTCTCATCTTTTCCTGCCAGGAGAGTAGAATTGTGCAATATGTGGCGGTATCAACTGATGGATAAGGTGAGATGGCTTGATCAGATGCCTGTCCTGCAAATGTTTTCATGGTCACACTTTTAGCATAACCCCTTTTTTCAACAGTGTGTAGTGGTCAGTTATTGTAGGATGATCAGCTACAAAATTGACATGAAACTTACAAGGGAAATGACATCACCTGGTTCCAATCAGCCGGATGAAATGCATCCCTCAAGGCATGAAACCGGCTGAATTTTGGTTTGATACCACATGCCCGAATAATGAGATTGAAAAAATAGTCATTGATTGTTGGTACAAACTCACTTCTTTGGTAAGGGGTAACAACCCACATGTGTTGCTTTTTAAGCTGCAAAGATTAAGGCACTGCCTGTGTTTGCTACTTCCTTCTTCTTCTTGGCATTAACAAACCTCTTGACTGTAGAAAACCTCTTGAAAATATTGAAAGCTTCCGCTGTTCCAAAGATGGGTTTGCCTCTTACTTTGCCTTATGGGATGGTCATTATCTTGTATTTTATTAACGTGTTAGACTCCAAATCATTTTGCAAATGTTATTTCAAACATGTTGAAATTGTGCTAAGACACCAAGAACAAATCTCAGTATCTTGATCACCAACATGAAGATCTCAGGAACAGATCTTCGAACAAAGATTAGTGTGGGATGATCCTGCTAACCCAAAAGTAATGCTCACCCCTTCTTCAACAATATTCCGTACCGTCTTTTTTTGCCAATTAAGCTCAGCCTTCACCCAGAATTTCTTTAGCTGAGTAATGCTCCATCTATTGGAATTGGTAAGAGTGTCGCCCCAAGATTCCAGGCTCATATTCCTTCACCATTTATAAATTGACTCTCCTTAGCAATGGTGTCCCCTGTTCCAGAATATGTTATAGAGATAACATTTAGACTATTAAACAAAATGATGTGATAAGGAGCTCCTTTACCTTTTCCCTATCTGACCTTGTGTTCCATCAGTATCAAATTCTCCCCATGCTGGATGTTCTACTTATAGAGTACCAATGACAAGGAAAGAACTACCATCATTGAAAACACTGTCAGAGTGGCCTGACATGCTCTTGTCGTTTGTAGCGTAGGACAGGGCATACACCAGGAACCACCTCTGCAACAAGTTTCTGTCCTTTTACGTCTATAAGCTGCTGGCCCTAGTTAGTTTCACAAATCTAGCCTTTTCCACTACTAGGCTCTGCATCTACAGACTTCTCTGCATGTACTTTACTGACAACATTTTGCTAACTCTGTTGGACAGAACTGTGTTTCTGGCTGTATTGAGAATTGCAAGGAATGTAGAAGAACAAGATTCTATGATGCTTGCTTTGGACAGAGGTTGTGCCAAGGAATACCCACAGCAACATAACAATCTTTTTTGCGGATTGCTGTCAAGGCACTGAATGACTGGCTGATGACACAAATTAGTATTGGGAGAACCCTCAAAGTCCCACTTTGCTGCTAGACTATGTAGGGCTACGAAACATCCTTCAACAGACTCATAGGCTTAGTGGGCAATTAATGCTTCACCAAGCCTTCACCATTGCTATAATGAGAGCATCATGATGCAACTCCAAACTTTTTACAGTTTTTAAAACTTTGACTAACTGTTCCTCTACTTTCAGCAAATTGTCAAATTCATCTGTTATGGCATATTATGGATAGCATCACTGACCTATGGTTTATTATCAATGACCTTTGGTTGGCCTCGCATTCACTACCGCTAAGAAAGACCTCTTTCATGCCACTGAAGCATTTGTACGAGAAAGGAAGCTCCCACACCTAGTGTATGCAACTATTCCCCCAGCCTTTCATATCTACCCACTGGAATGTGTTTCAAACAAGATGTAACTTGAAGTGTTGAAATGGGCAGATTAATAACCCCATGTATTAGCCATTCAGCAGATGGTATTTCAGCCACAGTAAAAGGCAACATTTCTAACGTTTCAATATTCAACATGACATATGTTACTTCTTCCTTAGCCATTATTTGTTGTGGTCGCGTTAAATTAAATGTTGAAAAAATCCCCCTTGCGCTCACGTGTTGCCAGGGAACGTGACCTGCTTTCAAGGTTTGTAGGTCCAACCTAACAGCAAAATGGATCTTAGCTGACTTTGTCCACATTGCAAAAATGATACATCACTCTGCACTGTATCTATTGCAGAAGATACAAAGCTATCCAAAGTGTATATTCGGTCGGACAAGGTGTTAATCCCATTATCTACAATGGCTAATGCTTTCTGTAAGTTTTCCTGATCTATTTGCCTTAACCGGGCAGCAGCTTCTTGTTGGGAAAGCTTCCATATTTCATTATATGCACCACATAAGAAGCATTTTATGCCTTGTCTTCTGGGGCCTTACAGGAAATCCAGTAAATCTGTGTTATTAGACAAGAGAGTTAGATGTTCTTTAACAGCATCCAGCGCGCAACCCTTCAACCGTTGCTGGCATAGTTTCCCTACACTGTATGTTGTCACTATACCCGAGTGTTCTGAGGATACATAGTGAAGGTCTGGCTTGTTCGTTCTAAAACCCCCGAGTAGTTAACAAAACGCGTATGGCACCCATTGCTGTCTACAGGTCACAATAACCACCCACCAGGACACTAAAATGATGTGTTAAATGTACCATTCTGGACCCATTCATTGAGCTGATCTTCAGATGCATTTGTATACTTTTGCCATTTGTAAAATTTGGCAGGGGTGGGAATACTGGGCGCATTCAGAACCTTAATGTTTGCTAACCCTAAACAGCTTATTTATTGTACTCTGTCATTTAGAAATATCATTTGAACAGAAATCATACATGTTCTTAATAAAGCTTCTGTTCCCCTTATTTGCCCATTTTTTGTTCCCCACACATGTTTTAAGTCAATCGACTTCAGCCAGTACTCATAGCCTTCCATAGACAATTGGGAAACAAAGGAATCAGAATAAATCAATTTTGTGTCTGTCAATAAAACATGTTGACTTTCTATTTCTGCTAGTTTAAAATAATATAACTCAGCATTTTTAACATTATGGCCAGAAAAATATGCACATTTTTCAGTTTACGTTTTAGAACTGCCTACTGGTGAAGTCAGGCAGTGTTCCCTTGTGTATATTTAAAAATAGTCTTTGGGGTACTTTCTCTGTGAATGAAATAATGTCCATAGTAATTATAACAGAACATATAATCATAATTTCCTTTAAACTGGTACACGTCTTCATTTTCAAATACTGTATAATACTTTAGATCAGTCATCATAGCATCAACAGTTTTCACATCCCAATCATCAGAAACCACCCGGGTGTGATTACATCCGTCATAGAGAGTTTGAATACATAGGATATTGGAATGACCTCAGTAGGCCCATATATATCGAATAATACATTATCTGAAAAATCTCATCAGGAATTAGTATGGCTGTAATTTTCACTAAGGACAAGTTTCTGCTAATTTTGTGTGATAAAAAATGTGGTTTTAGGACCTCATCCACCAGTTCAACTGTAGAGCGTTCAGGAAGAAACTGACCATTCTTAAGGAGAAAGAAAATAATAACAAACCCAATCCAAAGGAGGAAGGCAAGTACAGTCAATAAGAGACATATATAAGTCCAGGGACGAATGAAATAGTTAATTTTAAGTCAATATATCAGCTTAAGAGCTCTTGACAGTTCTGGTGCAGTAGAGGCAGATGTGTCACTAAAGGTGTCATTTACGTCGACAAAATAACCAGAATCTGTTTGTGCAAAAACTGGAGCTCTGTTTTGAAGAGGAGAACTTGCTGAAGGCTCCTTCGGTGGTTCATAGTAAATTACGACATCTGTTTGTGTAGAATTTGTAAGAAATTTCTCATTATTTTCAATACTGATTGTAGAAGTAGTTGTAAGTGGAACCAATGAAATCTCATTTTCCACCCTCCCCAAGCTCGAAGAGGTGTCAATGTTGCTGTTGAAGACTTGTAGGGGAACATCCTGGACTGTAGTCGGAGGTATTCGGGCACTACCCAGGAGTCCTCTAGGTCTGGTGTGCCAGATCGGCCATATGGTGTAACTTGACATTGTCGGTGGAGACAAAACGATTTTCTTTTGAGTCAGGCAGGACTGGAACCAGTGCACAATAAGAAGGACAAACTCCTTTTTCACAGCAACCTTTTCACAAACTAGATCCCCAAGTTTAGGAATCCAGCCGGTAGATGTAACTGGTACATCCCTAATTCCAGAGGAGGCAGCATTGGCAGGTGCGTTGTCATCACTGAACTGTTTTAAGTCTTTAAGTCCTGCAAGATAGTGATACGTTCATTTATGTCAAAAGGTGTATCTGCCGGCTCCACACCAGGACCATCAAGATCTGGAACATACATTTGAGTTCCAAAGAGGCATTTGTATGATGTATGCCCCCCCAGGGACCTTCTGGGCAGATTGTTAAGTGCTCTCTGGACTCCATAGAGGTGTGTAAGCCAACTACAACCCATGCCTAGTACTCTAGCTGTTAAGGATTGCTTTAAATCTCAGTTTTGTTGCTCCACAACACTATTTCCCTCAGGATGAAATGGAGATGAGTAATGCAGTTGGACCCCTAATGAAGCCATGGTGTCCCTGCTAAGCCCTTGAGGCAAAAGCAGGGCCCGGTCCGAGTGGAAAGCCGCAACAGCATATGTGCCGATAAAGACTTGCAAATCTTTAATAACAGTTCGAACATCAACTGAGCATTGTGGCCAAACCCATAGAATTCTGGAACATGAGTCAACAGCGACTAGAATGTATTTGTATGCACTATCTGGGGTCAGGGGACTACAATGGTCCAAGTACACACATTGTAAAGGTTTGTTGGAAATTAGAAGGGTTGTCTGCAGTGGGGATTTCACAGTGGGCCCTTTTATTTGCTGGCAGATGTCACAACAAAGGACATACTGCTTGGTCTGTTTGTAGAGACATGGCCACCAATAACATGATTGTAATATTGAAATTGTAGCCACCACACCAGCGTGAGCAGAAGCAACTCCCTCATGTGCTACTTTTATTAATTCAGGTCTTAGGTCCTTATTGGGAATCACTCGAACTCCCACACCTGGTATTGTTACTTGTGCATCAAACAAGCCTGCCTTCCGGTAGGAATATTCAGCAGGATACGCTTTAGGCAATTTTGAATCAAAAACATAATCAACATCAGTGGCTGTCAGAGACGTTGACAATTGGATCCAAAGTGGATGTAATGCTTTAGAGTTTGAAACGCTTGCTTTGGTAACAGCCTCAAGGGCTGGAATTGGGGACACGACAATAATGCGCTTCTGCTAGGCAAGAGGTCTCTCTTTAAACCGCCATCTGAACAGCAGTGAGGATTTTCTCAGTGGGAGCAAAGCGTTGTTCAGCTGTGGAGTATAAGTGTGAATTATATGCAATTGGGACGGTCTCACCCTCATTGAATGTCACATAGGTGAAACCAATGGCACCAGCAATTACTCTGATGACCAAATGTTTTTTATTGTCCCATGTGTGCAAGTGTTTTGCTTCAGACATGTCTTTTTGCAAAGCTTTTAGAATGCGTGTATGTTCAACTGTCCAAAAGTTGCTGTAAAATCAGGACGTATTAAGTTGTACAATGATTTAATGCGTTGTGCATAATCTGAAATATATGTTCTGCCAAAGTTTAAAAAGCCCAACATTGACTGGAGCTTTTTTATTGTGCTTGGAGGTTGTAGTTGTGTGCATTTTTCTAAGAATTGGGGCGCCAGGCTCCTGCCTTCATCTGACGATTCGTATCCCAGAAACAGGACACTAAGGAAGGCTATTTTTTTTTTTTTTTAAGTTTAATTTATAGCAGATTTCGGTAAATCCTACAACAATGCGGGCTACCCGTCTTAAATACTGCATGAGGTCATCATCTGTGAGATAAATGTCATCCACATATGACAACGCCTCAGGGTCAATGTCGTGTAGTATAGATGTTACATGAGCTGAGAACAGTCCTGGGCTGTTCTTGTACCCTTGTGGGAGTTGGTAGAATTTTTTCTGAGAGCCAAGGGTGCTAAAACTTGTTAAGTCCCTACTTTCAGGCACTATGTTTTGGCAGAAAAACCCATTGGATATATCCAGGGTCGTCCTTTATTTTTTGCAGACTATATTGTTCATAAGTGCTGTGTGCATTTTGTATGGCAAATGTTTTTGTGTGACTGTTTAAATGTCTGTAGTCTAAGACTATGCTATATGAATGGTCGGGTTTAGCGACTGGAAATAATGGATTATTCATAGAAGTCAGAGGGTTCAGTGACACCTCGATACTCCAGTTGGTTGAGGATTTCCCTCATGGGTGCTTTTGCATCATATTTTATTGTATATTGAGGTTGAGGTTAGGATTTTATTGGTATTACATTGTTGTATGTTTGTCCCACCTTACATGAATGCGATATAACGCAGGTGCCTATGCCACTGCCCAATCAATGGCGTGCATTTCAACAAGCTTTCTGGAAACAAGGGGCAAGAAGGATTGTTCAATTACTTCCTTTCCATAGGGGAGATCGCGGATGAGTTCCGGTGGGCAATCTTTTTTAGCCAGAAAAATATCATAAATAGAAATGACGCGGTCCCAAAAGATGGCGTCTATCCTACGTTCGATGTCTCCTTCTAACTGAATTGTTACTCTGTACACCCTATCGGGTGTAGAGGCACTCATGCCCACACTCCCAACATATAAGAAGTCATCATTTGCTTTCACCTCCAGATGCTCTTGAAGATCCTGGTGAACTATTGTGAGCTCTGCTGCACTGTCGAACAGTGCCAGTGCCCATGTCCTGTTCTTCAGTGAAGCCCTCTTCTTGAGTGGCATGTCGGATTGTAACTGCTGCCACTTTTTTCTTTTTAAACTCTGACTCCCCACCTCCCTCACTGCATTTTTCCAGTGAGTCCTGAAATGAACAAGGTTGGCGAGTATCAGCATATTGATATCTGTCAGGTGTTTTTATATTATCCCTATTTCTAAGGTTATACCTATTTTGTGGGGTCTCCACGTGCGGATATTCTTCCCTTTCTTTTTCAGGTGCTTGTTGTTTTTTATCCCAGTGTTTTTTTGGAACCTTCAGGCGCTTGCTTGGTTGTATCTTTATTAGATCTGCCTTAAAATTGTGGTTTATTCGGTCTGGCCCCCAGACTATCTCAACCAATAGTAGAATAGGTCTCTGCGATAATCTTTGATAGTTCACGTTCTTGATCCTGTACAGGAACGTCCCAGAGCCGCATGCGCCCTGCTAGTGCAACTGCTTCCCCTTTAAGGTTACTTAATATGACTGAGGATACTGTGGCCAAATTACCCATTAATTGCATCCCCGAATCCAGGGCCAGGGCAGCCCCATATTCATCTTGAATTTGTTTTATTAGTGTACCGTGTGCAGTAGTATAGAGCGTGGCAAATACTGCACCGCATGTATTGCAGTTATCAACTGTGGGAACCATCCTGAATGGCTAGCACATAATGAGAATTCTATGTTTATCCTGAGGTCATGTATGGGGAAAACCTGCTTCCAGCACATTTATTTTTTGAGCTAACCAAAACAGAATTTCCTCCTGCTTGGTGGGTACCTTACCCATGATCGAGTGTACAGTCGCAGGGTTAATGCCTGGCGTGACTGCATATTGTTGCACTGGGGCAGCATGTGCTGGGTTAGTATTTAATGTTTGCATAACAAACTGTACTAATAGTCTGTATATTGCTGTGAGTTCTATATATTGGCTACCCCTAAGGTTGCTGCATCAGGGTGTGGTGTGTATGTGGCCAATAAAGGCCAGATCGGGCCATCGTTGCTCAGAGGGCCTAACCTAACATGTAATATTGCATGTGGTAGGGTGCCATCAAGCCAGTTACTATGGTCCTGATAAGATAAAGGTATTTCTAAATATGCATAAGCTCTGTATTGTGCAGATATGTTTGCAGGTGTGTAGTGGTGAAATGTATTTGTGTTCCCATCTACTGCTGGAAAGAGTAAAACATTTCTGTTCTACAGGCCGGATGAGCCTCAACAACAAATGTGACTGGAACCCCCGGGCCGTTACGCCATTAGCCAATAAATGTGCAGTAAGGGGAGGTCTCATCTTTACTGCAATTGCTACCTGTTGTGGGTTTTCCATTTTAATGGTAGATGTATGTTCAGAGATAAGGACACCAAGTGGGGATTGGTCATTTTAAGTTTCAAGCTTGAACAACCTACAGCTCAACATAGGTAATACCTATTTAGCTGAGGAGGAAATCCTTAATACCACGGAAGTCTCTGTATATGGTATTAAGGTGTCTTTAGCCTAAGATAAGACAGAGATACTCAGGAGGATCCAAATATTAGTGCCTGACCAAACCTTGGCAGCGCCATGTCGCGTAGGTTCTCATTATGCTAAGGAGGCTACTGGATTTGGGAGATAGGATCACATGGATTGTGGGTACTAAGTATGATTCCATACCACATGACGCCTTTCGGCCTAATCCGGGTTCTCCAGCTAACTAGCAGCACCCCATCTCTGGCTAAGATGATTGTGGCAACCGGGTGCATGACAAGAAAGACTCCTCAGGGGAATTGTGGTCGATCAGATCCCATCCCTTTCTCTCAGTTACCAAAAGTCTTATACAGGGAAAGACAACAGAGGCAGAATATAGTTCAATAAGAATTTATTGAAGTAGCTCATTTTAGATAAAAAGGCATGTATTGCAATAATTAGGATGATAAAACAAAATAAAAACAAGCAGGTGACTAACAGAGTAAAACACAAGAATAATCCTACCATACTGTCACTAGGAGTGATATATATATTTCTCCTACCTACAGTATGTTTGAGCACAGCATAATAGGCCTAATCTGCCCTTCGGGTTTCCCTTCTGGGGGTACATCATCCCTCATACCTAGAGGAAGAAGCCTGTGTCGTCTAGAGAGACACCATCCCAATGTGGATCAGGGGTCCAGCTGTCTAAGCAAGTAGCTGCAGCAAAGCAATCAGCATACAGTTGTGGTCATCTGGCTGGAATTTTTAAAGCAATTCTATAGCAATAATATATGTGTAGGTCTGTATTATGCCTTACATGTGTGTAATTCTCATGCTATGTTCTCACTGCCTCACACCTGTAACGTTTTAATGCCATTTTACCATGTGTATCTCTAGAAACAAAAAGTGAGTACTGACATGTTTTTATTCAGTGAAACACTATTTTAACAGTTGCGACTCGTGGTACTAGAGGGGGTGGGGCAGCGCACACGCGGGGGAATAAACTTACCTTTAAGCTGTGTGCACTGTGCAGCATCCCGCTCCTCTGCTGGCAGGCACAGGCTCCCAGCCTGTCCTGCGTCCAATCCTGATGCTGCTCAAACCAGCGTCAGGATTGGCTGGGAGTGCCCAGCCAGGGCCAACCGTGTTGCTGGGCTGGAGAGAGTCCTGTGTGCATGTGTGTTTGGCTGGCCCGAGATGGCATGCGCACTGAGCGGGAGTGCTCAGCACTCCCCCGCACACTCGTCACCCCTGTGGACCAGCCCCTTTAAAAGGAAATACTGTTTATTATTGTTTACATATAAAGGTTTTGCACCTTCCTCTGCTGGCCGGGAGGGGGTGGGGGGGGCAACACTCCTCTGCCCTCCTGGAGGAGCCGCCCCTGTATTTTAACTCCTTGTTTCAGCAGCACGCAGGAGAGGAAGAACTATTTTATGCCAAGAGGACTCTGAAGGACTCACAATGGTTATGCCAAAGGACATGGATGCCTGACAACATGAGTGCTGCACTTCTTTCAGACCAGCGAGAAGAAGTATATGCATGGATTTACACATTCTACTATTCACAAAAAATACAATGCAGGATTCTGTTAGCCCCATTATAATATGTTAAATATATCTTGTGCAAATAGGGCCAAATAATATACTATCCATTTTTTGATTGACAGTACTCCAAACTGGAGTGTACAAATGCATAGAAATGTATTTTCCTGTGTAAAAATCCCACTTTAGAGTTGGTAAAAGTTTACTGACTTTTAAAATAGCATTGTGACTGAAGAGGCATGTTTTGGCTGTCCCTTTCAAATACCGAATCAGTATCCAATATATCAATAGTTTGTGACCAAAAGTATTGTTGTAAGCCACTGGAAGATTACTGACTATGAAGTTGGGGCAGTAACATATTTGCAAAAGGGGAAATGGCCCCTTTTGACCCCCTTTGTTAATTTTTGTAAACTTAGAAGGAGCACTAGGTAGTGGACCTGGAACTACTGTCAAGTTGTTTAGTTTTCTTTAAAGAAAAATAATTACCGAATTGTTGATCACTATCCCTGTGATTGTGTTGCAAACAATGCTAGTCACAATTTGCGACTTTCCACAGGATTACTAATATGGTAGGTCAGTGAAACACACTTTGATTCAGAATTTTACAAACAACCTATTTGAACTTCAGTTGGTTAGCAAATTTTCCACATTGTTTACAATAACATTTGGTCGTAAATTGTGCACAGTTTTTGTGACCAGTGTAATAATACATCTGGCCTATAGTTTTCTTCAAAAAAAAAAAAACACAAAACCCTGGGCCTCATTATGAGTTTGGCGGGCAGCGGAGGCCGTCCGCCAAACTTGTTAGGTGGGAAGACCGCCAGTTCAGTCTTCCGCCCGCTGGACATATTATGAGTTTTTCACTGGGCCAGCAGGCAGAAACGTAGTTTCCGTCCACTGGCCCAGTGGGAAACTACCCACAACATTGATGCTGGCTCGTAATCAAGCCGGCGGCAATGTTGCAGTGCATCGGGTGCAACAGCACCCGTTGCGCTTTCCACTCCCTGTAATTCAGGCAGTGAAAAAAGCAACAGGGCTGCCCATGGGGGCCCCTGCATTGCCCATGGCAAGTTCATGGGCCCCCATGGGGTCCCAGGCATCCCGTTCCGTCAGCCTTTGCTTGGCGGTGGAACTGCCAGGCAAAAGCTGGCGGACACGGGAGTCGTAATCCCAGGGCAGAGCTGCTTGCAGTGCTGCCCTGGTGGATTAAGACCACCGGCACCGCCAGGCCATCAGTTGATGAAAAAGTGGCGATGTCACCACAGTCATAATGTGGCTGTCGGACTGATGTATTGCAGTGGTCCGACTGCCACCACAAGTCTGGCGATCCTAGGACTTCCAGACTCGTAATGTGGGCCCCTGTTTTACACTTTTTTATCATTATCGAATGCAAAAAATAGCTGATCAATATTATTTATTCATGAAAGAGGTCGCCATATAACAAAACCCACCACAGACCACTCAAAAATGCTGTGACTGAAGTTAGAATAGTATTTACACTCTTATTTCTACAATATATGACAAACGTTTTTAGCTGGGATTGTGAACTTTTAATGCATCCATTTTTTACAGTCGTTTATTATTGTGTGCTGACTTTTTGCAATATCCACTTTTCTCTTTATCTGTGAGATAAACCTATATTTTCGCTTTGGAGAACCAGCTCAGTGGCACGCGGTTAGCGGCTGCTGGTGTTAATAGTTCTGCTTATCTGACTCAGAGGAGCTGGTGTGCTATTCCTATTTATATTGCAAGGAAATGTTGGCTGATGGCGCGTGAGAAAAACAAAATAAGTCGAGGCAAGATCGCTTCAGCTGAAAACCTGGAATGAATCGGGGCAAAGACCTTTAGGAGTCACACGAGACTTTAAATGCTGCTTCTGTCTGAACGCAGAGCAGTGCATACGCTTATGTGACTGCTCTTGTCAAACCGCACTTAAGTCAGAGCTCCCAGTCCTGTAATTCCCATCAAGCCTCTGGCGCCATGTTTCTGTCTCATTGAGCCTAGTCCCCAGATCAATCGGAATTAGCTATTAGCATTTAAAACGACCGCATTTGGCTAGGTGAAAGATTGAGCTTAATTCCCATGAAGATAAATAGCCATTCTCTTCATTAAAAACCCCTCAGCATACCAACATACAACGAGATTTTGATATAGCCAAGTCCAATAACACGCAAGGACACATATCTGACTGCGACATTAAAAACTCTGAATTAAACACACATTTCATGGAAGAAGAGAACCGAAAAGCATATCTGCTTTGACAAAACATTTGCTTACTCTTAGCAACTCATAGCCTACTTGGCCTCTCAAATACTAGGCTTGAGTGGTTTTCGCTGGCTAAGCGCGGCCTGGCAACAATATCTGTTAGCTCCCCACGCCTTGTATTTGGCACAAGCATGCTGACCATCAAGGTGCTAGGTCTGGTGAAAGTGGCATCACATCCCCTTTAGCCTGAATGACATTGCCATGTGGACTCTCTGTTCACCCGTAGCCTATCAACTGCCTCTTACTTGCGGCTTGCATGGAGGGAAGGGCAAAGAATGTCTGAATTAAGCGTGTAAGAGCCCCATTTTACCTCTGTTCCTCAGCTGCTTCCGTGTCCCCTGAGGCCCACAGTAGCAATAGCAGTGTCAGGGGTACTAAGGGGCAAGTCAGAGGCACCAGCTGCTTCCTCCGGCTACCGCGAATTGATGTCCATGATTTAGCAAAATACTGCATGTTTGTTTGCACCACTGTCCGTGCTCCCTCAGAGTAGTGGTTGTAGGAGTCAAGGACAGTAAATTCTGGCGATCTATCCCTTAATTCAGGGCCACGGGACTTATGTTTGTATTCATTTTATTGCTTTTGCATTGCAATACATGTCAGCAAGGGCCACTGTCGAATTCTTTCAACTGAAGAATAAGTTGGAGTTCATCAAAATCTTAGGGTGGCAGCCTGCTTCTCTGACACTTCAAGTAAGCCTTAGAACTTCTGCTGTTAAAGTATTTTACATTCAATGTTTGGAACTTGTGTCTGCTGACACATGAACAGATTTTAATGTATGGGTAGGAGGCATTAGCTAACATCAGATCATAGTTATCTCATACCATCACGCCTGCTGGCAAGGGAATCATATGTTTAGAAACATGTCTGGCAGCTGACTCTCATATAAGGGACCAACCTATGCTTCTGTTTGGAGCTCGAGTGCTGGTATGATCATTCTTTCTCTTGTCTCTGGGTTGGTGACATGCTAGTTGATCTGTTGTTCTATAATAAAAGCTTGTATGTGCTGGTGTGCTAGCAGTCATCTTGGTTTTGTTAAGAATGAAGATGGGAGTAGGTCTGCTCTTTTGATGGTGCTTCGTAGGTGTTTTTAAACTAGCAGCTGTCTCTTTTCAATGTGGTTGCCAGCATGTTTCCCCCAAATATAATGGTGTCTGATGTCTTTTTAATTGTATGAATTGGTGCCATTAGCAAGTGTGGAAAGGGAATATGGATTCCTCCGTTTTCAAATAAAATATTAAGGTCAATTGAGTGACATGTTTGCCTATGAGCAAGTCGGAATTTTGTCTGGAAAAGGTTATGATGAAGAATGCATACATTACATGAGATTTAAAAAATGTAAAGTATAAGGTACATATATGAATGCCTGCATTATGTAGGCACAAATGTAAAGTTTGATGACAGAAGTGAATAGTCCTTGGGTCATGTGACTGGAGAGGCCAGGATAGTGGGGTACAAATTAGGTTACCACTCACAAAGTTCTGAGTTTTGGAGTATTCAGTCATAAGTGGGAACACTCTTTCTGTCTGTTACTCAATGATCACATTTCCTACCACAAAAATTAGGGATCAGTGGTGATTATATTATGTGAAAGCACAGCTCTTACAGCAAAGGGTTTCAATGTATAATAAACATATGTACACAGCGGCACAGGAAAAGGAATGCCGGGAAGTACAAACACGTCAAACAGTAATAACAAAAAATGTATTTCTGTAGACCGAGGGCAGGGCCTTCATACAAGAGTCACGAAGCAAGCTAGGAGGTACAATATGTGTTCCTTTAGGCCATTTGGTTACAGTCACAGCAGGTAGGTCAGTTAGGACTCCATTTTCGCTTCAAATGTACTCCACTTCCAGGCTTCTCTCCATACAGATACAAACATTGCATGCATCGTCACATTATCACAACATCCACATCCAACCTTCTACAGCATGCTCTCTCAGCTCATGCATACACCCAGATCCAACATTCTACAGCATGCTCTCTCAGCTCATGCATACACCCAGATCCAACCTTCTACAGCATGCTCTCTCAGCTCATGCATAAACAGACACATTATTACACCCTTAAACACAGGAGAGACCAGGCAGGTTAAATTACTAACCCATCCTCTTTCCTAAGACACAGGACAAATGTCAAACCAATGCAAGAATGACCAGGGACAAGAAGATAATGTCACACACTTCCTCTTCCACAAGTCATGCACATTTTACCACAATAATACTCTCCATAAGACTCTCTCACACAAACAAAAGTGCAGCTCAGCATTCCATCATTATCAACACCTAGCAACACTAGCTCGCCAAACCAAGCTACAATGAACAACACACCTAAATGTGCACCCAGCAATCTGCCGTCTGGAAGATGAACAAATGTCAGAAGGAAGGTATCATTCGTATAATAATGACAGCCACTTGTATGTCCAGTCTGAAACTTCGGAAAACACAACATTCAAACACCAATTAGATTCCAATACATGTACTCGCCAGCACAAGCTAATCATGTGCTCTACCTTTAGTACCTCACACCAACCAAACCAACCCCCCTCCCTTCTGAAATAAATTAAGATGGTTCCCAGAGCATTAAGGGGAAATACAAATATGATTAAAAAAAGACACACTATACCTCACACTGATGCACTCTGCCTCTTGTACCATGCACCTGCTGAAACTTCCCATTGATACACTGTGACGACTGGTCACAAAGCACACTGAATCCGAACGTGTGGCGTCTGGCAATAACATATGGACACAACACAAAGGGTACTACACTCCCCCATGCAGCCTCTCATGACAGGGTACTACTCTTCCCCACCTTCACAAAACACAAGGTACTCCACCGTGCATCCGCATGCGACAGGATGCTACTCTTCCACAATTTGGCACACTGTTGTACTACCCCATGATCCTTCATGCAGTAACGTACTACTCTTCCCCAATTTCACATACCACAGGGTACTTCCCCATAAAGCCTCAGGCAACAGAGTGGTACTCTTCCCCACTTGTGCATCATCATTCACAAGTGTACAATACCTTTGTCTTTTGCAACAAGTTGGGTACTTATCTTCCCCACCCATCTTCGCAACACCAAATCTGGGGCACCACGCTTCCACCTTTTGCAACAGATTACTCCTCACTCATACCATTACAACAAGGCCTCTTGTGAATTGTGCACACAACTACACACCTGCAATCACTTACCAAATACTCTTACACCAAATAGTAATACAGCATTCATACATCTGTGCACGCTGTCATCCAACTCATGGAAAACCAGAGCAACAAAGCACACTTCTTACCATACCAGCAGCAGCAACACTATTTGCACTTAAGGAAATAAAATCATAAACACCACATTACCCTTCTCCACACATTTTCTCTAAAATGCAATAAAATAAATTATGTTCTCAATATATTTTTTATGGATAACAAATAAAAGAGATAAACAACACAGTTGATGGTATGTTTAGAAAAGAGCCGTATTCTTTTTGTATTCACCCATCACACAAATGAGAAAAATGTTTTCTCTACTATATCACCATTGCACACTCTAGTTGTATCCTCAAATACATTTATAGAAACTGCACTCACACATTTCTTTCACATCTCGCAGAACAAATTCAACTCGAGCATAGCAGCAGCAGCGTGTCTACAATGTTTTCTTCCATGTGGTTTGCCAGCAGGCGCTCACTATCTAGAAATGTCAGCCCCTTTAAACTAAATAACCATTTAAAGACCACATTTCACTTCAGTTTTAAGACAGTGATCACAGAGCCATAGAAAACACAGAGGAAACCCAAGCTCCACTCATCTCTGTAGAACATCGACTTAAATTAGCATCATTGGCAGATGCACACTTCCCATATGCCATTCAGAAACTAGAATACTGTTTTAATCTTGAACAAGGCTGATAAAGCAAGGCGTTGCCAGTCTTCTCTTTTGCCTGCCTCGCTGAAGAAGACAGAAACAACGAAAGGTCCTTTTAACTTATTATTAACAGTGTAAGAATTATGGTTTTCTGCCGTTGCTCGTTACCGCACTGTAATTCCAAGAAATGCCTAAACCCTTAGTACCACTTTGTGCTTGCGGGAAATAAATCCTATTTTTTATTTTATTCTACTAATGCGCTTGTAACATGGCCACTGCAGAAATCAATTGACTAGACTCGCACTGAGAATCCAGATACCCGTTATAATTGATTTTCATACCGCCAGCGCTTTACTTAACGGTAAAGATAATTAACTCTATCGGCCTTTACTCACCAAAACTCTTTAATCTTGTTGTTGTGGTTTTGTTTCACTGCAATACCGAACTAATTACATTTATACTCTGTTTACGCCGGAATTGCATCATTTTTTTTACGCAACTCCGGTGCACACTTAACTCCATATTTATATTTTGATGTTAGACCCTCTAGCGTCAAAATATTGGAGTTAACGTCATTTTTTTTACTGTGAAAGCCTACCTGGCATCAAAGAGACGCAAGGTAGGCGTTCCAGGGCAAAAAATTACTGTAAGCCCTTAGCGCCTTATTTATCCGCCTGTGCAAAAATCACGCACTGGAGGAGCAGGGCCTTAAATAATGGCACTAAGCTTGCTTTGCGCCATTATTTAACGCCTGTGTCAGGGCAGGTGTTAGGGGACCTGTG
Source organism: Pleurodeles waltl (assembly GCF_031143425.1). Classification (NCBI taxonomy): domain Eukaryota; kingdom Metazoa; phylum Chordata; class Amphibia; order Caudata; family Salamandridae; genus Pleurodeles; species Pleurodeles waltl. Next base: position 889,109,862 of record NC_090442.1, on the reverse strand, counting down.
GGCTTATTTCCATGGTCGGAGAACATGGAAGCAGCCCACAGGTGCCCTTCCCTGCCACCAGGGACATCCCACCCACCCCTACCCACACCTGGAGGACACCTAAGGATGGGGGGACCCATCCCAGGTAAGTCCAGATAAGTTTTTTTGTTTTTTTTTAAGTGCCATAGGGGGGCCTAACTTGGGCCCCCCTACATGGCACTGTGCCCAATGGCCATGCCCCTGGGCATGGCCATTGGGCAGGGGGGCATGACTCCTGTCTTTACTAAGACAGGAGTCATGTCCATGGGGGTTGTGCGTCAAAAAATGTCGTTAGCCAGGTTAGAGAAATTTTTATGCCTCTAACCTGACTAACGCCATTCTTCGACGCACAACCTCCTGGTTCCCCTACGTCTCCCCATCTGGTTAGCGTCATTTATTTTGACGCCAACTGGACCTTACAGCCAGCTAGAGTCATTCCTTAAATATGAGTCCCAGCTGGCATCCAGAAATGGCGCTAGCTGTGGTGAAGTTTTTGACGCAAACCTGCGCTAATACAGGTTTGCGTCAAAAAGTATAAATCAAGGCCTAATTGTTTAACAACATTTGTAAATCAGCGAATCACAGGTGTACCATGAGATGCAGACAACCAGCCAGCAGTCCAGAAAATATGTACAGGTGAAAAAAATTGGATAAATCTTTGTTGCACTGTTTTGCTGCTCGTGTAGTATGGAACAAGCATGTTTTGTCCCAGTACATGTCACAGAAAAGATGTTGCTGCAAAGCACAAATGGGAAACACAACTTTTCTCCGAGACAGAAAGCAATCCCTGGGTGTTGGACCTGGCCCTTTTTGCAGGGTCATCCCCAAACCTTTTGCCTCCCTCCTCTTATTTTTTCCAACCAGTTTTTGTTGGCTTTAGGACTCTGGGCACTTTGTCACTGCTTACCAGTGCTAAAGTGCATATGCTGTCTGTGTAAATTGTATTGGTGATTGGTTAATCTCTGATTGGCTTATTTGATTTACTAGTATGTCCCTAGTAAAGTGCACCAGAGCCAGGGCCTGTAAATCGAATGCTACTAGTGGGCCTGTAGCACTGATTGTGCCACCCACATGAGTAGCCCTGTAAACATGGCTCAGACCTGCCACTGCAGCGTCTGTGTGTGCAGTTTTAAACTGCCAATTCGACCTGGCAAGTGTACCCAACCTTTCCCTTTTTGTACATGTAAAGCACCCCTAAGGTAGGCCCTAGGTAGAACCATAGGCAGGGTGCAGTGTATATTAAAGGTAGAACATGTACTGATGTGTTTTACATGTATATTGCTAAATTTGGTTTTCACTGTTGCAAGGCCTATCTCTCTCATAGGAAGGGGACAGCCTTTAAACATCTTTTAAGTGCAGTTTCTCATTGGGAGCAGATGGATATCTGGAGTTTGGGGTCTTTGAACTGACAATTTAAAAATACATATTTTGGTAAAGTTGTTTTTTAGATTGTCAGTTTGAAAATGCCACTTTTAGAAAGTGGGCATTTTCTTGCTTAACCATTCTGTGCCTCTGCCTGTTTGTGTATTCCACGTCTGGATCAGACTGACAGTTGGGCTGTTGTGGATTCCCTCTAGACAGTGACACAAAGGGAGCTGAGATGTAGCCTGCATATCCTGATGAGTCTCCTGGGCTAGAGTGGGGAGGGAGGAGGTGACACACCTGAAAGGGATGTGCCTGTCCTCACACAATGCAGTCTCCAACCCCCTGGTATGTGTATGGGGCCAGGCCCGGACAAGGCAGGATCTTGTGAACAACAGAGACTTTCCTTTGACGTTTGCCTACTTCAAAGGCAGAAAGGGGTATAAGTACCGGACCCAAAACCCCAGACTTTTATATTACTTCTTGATTAAGAGGAACGTCTGCCAAGGAGAAGAGCTTGATGCTTGAGGAGGACCTGCTACTCTGCCTGTTGCTTTGCTGTGCTGGTCTGCTGTTGCTGCTTTTGCCTGCAGAGGGAAAGAACTGGACTTTGCTTTCTGAAATCCTGCTTGTGAAGTTTCTCCAAGGGCTTGGACTGAGCTTGGTCCCTGTTCTGAAGTCTCAGAAACATCAAAGATTTCATCTGCCAGTCCTTGGGCTCTTCTGCTAGGAGTCCTGACTTGCTTAAGTGGTGCCAAAATCCAGTCCCTGGGCCCTTAGAAGTGGAAGGTGGTAACCTGTGGGGAAAAATCAACGCACAGCTGTGTGCGCATCAGAAAAATTGACGTACGGCTGCTCCTGCAGCTGAAAAGTTGCCGCAGCACCTGCCTTGCAGCTGGAGAAACGATGCAGTGCCTGTTCACACCGCGGACTCTTCACACAGCGCATCAGAAATGTCCACGCACAGATCCTGGGTGTCAAAGTTTTCAACATCACTGCCCGGACTTGAGGCTGCACATCTGAAATTGACGCACGGCCTCCCTTGCGAGAAAAGTATCAATGCACTGCCTCCGGTGAGAGTCAAGAATCGATGCACAGCCTCACTTGCGAGTAAGGAATCAATGCATTGCTTGCTTTTCTGATACATAGTTGCCCTTGCGGCTTTATTTTTGACGCATGCCAGGTACTTTGTGCTAAAACAACGCATCTGTTGATTTATGGATTAAGACTCTTTTTATTTTAAAAATTCAAATCTTTGCTTGTGTGTGTTGAATTGTTATCATTTTGGTCTTGTTTAATTTAGATAAATATTGGCTATGTTTCTAAACTGGTGTGGAGTCCTTTTGTGGTGTTTTCGCTGTGTTACTGTGTGTGTTTTGTACAAATACTTCACACATTGCCTGTGGGATAAGACTGACTGCCTGTACCAAGCTACCCAGGGGGTGAACAGGGATTATCTCAGCTGTGTACCTCCCTTATCCTGACTAGAGTGAGGGTCCCTGCTTGGACAGAGTGCAAACTGACTGCCAACTAGAGCCCCCATTTCTAACAGTGGATCTACATTCATGTATGCATTTCTTTGTAAATACCTCAATATCAGCTAAGACGCTTTTGTGCACTGACACTCTGAACTTCACCATAACTAAACTTGCATCTTTGTGTTTCTGTGCCATGTATACTTTCCAGAGTCATGTACACAAAGCCTTTTATAAAGAAATGCATCATCTAATGGCATGCTTGGATCAAAAAACCTAAACTTTCTGATTGTGTCCTGCCATTTCTAATGCTGTACAGCATTCAGTCTGCCGCACAATATGTATTAGAGAAGTCCTACATTGTTCATAAGGTTCAGATCTAAACAGATTTTCAGGCTCTGAACAAGCAGCCAAATTACATATAATGAAGCTTGAGGACTGAATATTAGCACAGGGTGCTTGGTGGGCACAAGTCCCAAGGTCAGAATCACCACTTCTGGTCAGTAATGGCTCCTCAGCAGAGCGCTACTCCAAGCGCCTGGGCCCAGAGTGGGGATGATATGCTTTAATATTTGATAGGATGAGATATATTATTTTGAACACATTTTTTCAGTTGCAGAATCATCTTTTTTTTTACAAAGTTTGGCCTGATGTGCAAAGCTATTTTGTGGCTGCAAACACTGCAGTTCACAAAATCACATGGTTTGCAAATGTGAAGTGGCTTTTTGACATGTAAGAAAACAATTTTGTTGTCAGAAAAGCATTCCCAACTCACGAAATAGGTTTACCACCGCATACGAATTGCAATTAGGAAGGGGCATGAAAGGGGCATCCATTCCTAATTGCGATCTGGAACTAAATTTATCAATGTTTGCAGCCACATCTGTCATCACAAACCATTGATTAGTTACTGAGATTTCAAAGAAGGTGATAATTGATTTGCAAAGGGGCTGCTTGGCACATTTTTTGTTTGTAAGCTAAAAATAAGTTTCACGGAAAACTCTTTCTTAATTAAAAGCAGGGTGATTGCTATTGTCCTTGCAGAGATTTTATTCATGAAACTGGCAGTTCTGTGACTTATGCACATTTTTCGGAATTCATAAGTGACACATAGTCAAGTTGTATTTGGACTTCTTTGGTGAGTCTCAGGAGGGGACACTGATCAATTAAAGGAAAACGCAAAAGAGGTGAACATTCAGTGTTCTAACTGGATGAGTACTCATAAACAGGTGCAAGGTATTTCCCAAACTTATCTGTACTGAAAAATGTACACCAACATTGACCAGGCCCTGGCATCTTTGGTAAAAGGGATGGAAAATTCGTCCAAGCTCCTGTGAGGCGAGAACACATCATGTGGATTTTTATCTCTTTGTGAAGAGAATCCAAGAAAAACAAAGCCATTTTGACATTTCATGTAGTGTCTAATCTTTTGTTTGATTGCTTTCTGTAATGTGGAGACTCCGCAAAGGCATGGTGGTGGCAAACAAAAGTACTCAAGGAAATGTACAGCTGTTGCACTTGTTTAGGCACAAAGCTATACTCCTAAGCGCTCCCTGCCCCTGCCCCTACAATGCCTCAGCAGGCTAGTCATGCAGTGACAGGCTCCAAGCCCCGGCCTCTTTCCGGGACCCTCAGTATCAAATACCCCTGGTCCTCATTCACACTGTGAAAAAAAAATTGTATTCCGGCAGGTCCGAAGAAAGATATATAGCGACACTGAAAAAAATCACAGGATGCTTCTGAGTCATATGGAATACTTCTCTGCAACTGGTTGAGCCACAATGGTTCGAAATCAGAACTACTGCTAGATTTCATCTCAAAACGATTTCTTTCATTTGACTTTCAGGTCTGGGCTGAGTTCCGCAGATCGTTGTAAAGTTGCAGCTCAGTTTCCACTCCACGCTTTCCCTATAACCCAAGTTAGCATTGTTAAAGTTCAATAGTTAACTGGACGGCCTCGTTTTAGATGGAAATCTACCAGCGGCGGCTGGTGAAGTGTGAGAGTGGCGGGCTGGGCTTCATTTTTGAAGGGGGGGGCAGGTGGAGGGCACACTGAAGGGACACAACACAGCATTTCTGGGAAGGCCAGTCACCATTTTCTTTGCAAATCTTATTACAAATAGGATAACACTATTCATTTTCCACTCCTCCAGTTAGGGCACTCTTCTAGTGCCCATAGAATAGCAGGGTGCAATATTTCTTGGTGGTACTAGGGTCCATGACATTCATAGCTGAAAATGTACTCACCATACACACGGGGGAGTCTGTTCATTTCCCTATGTGTTATAACGCTGTGGAATTTCCCTGATGTTACCTTTAGCTTTATAACACTGCACTGAGAAGTAGATATTGAAGTGATCATTTTTAAAGATGAACCATTAGTGCACTAAGAGGTAAGACAGTTGACATGTAAACCCTGAAAGTGGCCCAGATATTATAAAGCATGGTCTGAGCAACATTAGGAATACCTTCAGGTCGATTTCTCGCAATTGCTCTATAAAAACTGTAATTACTGGCTGATTTGTACAAAGTGAAACTAGACAACGTGGATAAATCAGGGCTTCCCCACTCAAATGTTTGATTTTAGCCAAGTATTTTATCTCACCAAATCTCTTTTTCTTCATTTTTGCGTATGAAAGTACTTTCAATCAAATATGTACGTTTAGACTGCCAATTGTACAAAAACCATTAGCGCTGCCTTCAGGTCGAGTTCTTGCAGTTGCTATATAAAAACTGCAGAGAAATCCAGAGGTAAAAATCAAAGCCTTAACATAAGGAAAGTTAAATAGATACTCAATTACTGTCTGCTTCGTAAAATAAAACCAGAGAACATGGATAAAACAGAGGGCTTCCTAACTTAAATTGTGTGATCTTAGGCAAACATTTAATCTCACCAAAACTCTTCAGAATACAAAAACCATTATCATATGCATATGAAAACACTTTCAAATATGTGCGATCAAAATGCCAGTTGTGAAAAAATCATTTTCGCTTATGAAAGCACTACCAAATGTGTGCATGAATTTCAGTTGTACAAAATACATTAGCGCTGCCTTCAGGTCAAGGTCTCGCATTCGCTAAATAAAAATTGCAGAGAAATGCACAAAACCACAGCACACACACAATTATTGATCGAAAGTTTTTCAGAAACAGACGCAGATTTAAAGTATAAGAATCTAACCTCGTGGTCCACAGGATTGGGGGTTGCACGACACCGTCTGGAGTCTCCAAGTTAGTGAGACCGGCCGGCCCGAGTCACACACAACTGCAGTACAAATCAGCACCGCAACCTCTCCATGCCATCAACACCAAATGTTGCTCCTGGCTGCCAGGCAGTTGCTGTGAAGCACCGCAACTAAGAAATCTCGAGTCTGTGAAGAATGTCTTTGAAAGTCGTGATCACAAACTGCGCAGACTCAAATTCTCTGCTTTCCACCTGTTTCTACCCCACCCTTTGCCAACTCGTCACAGGGTGGGACCACTCATCTATGACGAGTTGGGAAAGGGTGGGGTGGTTTCCTCCCCACTCTCTGACTGACGTGAAGCCCTTGGTGCTGCAGGGCTTCAGCCTGAAGCGCCCAGGGCTAACTTCACCCCCACGTCATCAGGGGATGGAGACTGGTCCTAAAGGCTATGTGTTTGCCGAGCTGATGACCTCACAGACCTCAGGGCTGTGAGATCGTCATCCCGGCAAATACTGGAGACTTAAAGTCCACCCAGGCGAGAAGCGTCACTCAGCATAATTGACTCACAGTGACTGGAAGACTGGCAGTGTACAGCAGTCCTAGCGCAAGCAAGAAAACATAATGATGCTTGTATGCGAGTGCAGTGTGGAATTTTTAGAAATTTAACAATTTACTTTGCTTCTATGTTTTGGTGATGGGGGTGAAAGTAAAGGGGGCGGAGCCCCAACGCCCTCGACGAGAAACCGCCACTGAAATCTACCTAGCCTTGGAAACTGCTGCTAGGCAAAGCACCGTCGCATACAGACCAGGGCTCTTATATCAATCTTACCAGAAAGGATCTCGGAGACGGATTACCTGGGAGTTTATGATATCTAATATTTTAAGTCATTGTTACCTGAAATGAACAGCTATGTACAACCCCGCTCTTCTTTGCAAACAGTAAATGAATGTGAGATATTGTTTGTCTTCAAAAAGAAAGATCGGACGGCATAAAAATGTGTTAACAATATGAGCATTGAAGAAAAATCTGCAACAAGAAAACCGAACACATCCAAATAGCTAATGTGTTTAGAAATGCCTCGTGCGATTTGGTTTGTATTAGGTGATAACGAACAGCAAGTGCAAACAACGGCCTTCCATTGCTGATCTGCTCAGTTTTTTAAATTTTTTTATTTTGATGTTAATTATTTCTTTGTGTTTTTAAATTCTTTGTTAAAAATCAATTTATTGCTTTTTCATGCACTTGTCTCAGGCAGAAGTGCTGCAAATGTGGCTTCTGCCATTATACGGCAGGCTATACATATTATTAAAAATTATAAATTCAAATAATTATATTCAGTGTGATCCAGTGTTGCACAACTCTTAAACTGTTATTGCTTATCTTCAACAGTGCTCCTGAAGCATATAAAGATTAGACGAGAAGTCAAAGATGTCAGCTTGTAAAATCAGCAAACTTTGCATGGATTGTGTATTAAAATGTTCAACCTGACAAAATACACATTAGGGGATAAAAAGAGTTAGTGTTTAATAAAACAAAGAAATGGCAAATAAAAGCAGCCATCATTCTTCCAGTGCTACACGAAAAATGTAATGGAAATACACCGTGAATTCACTTCGATAGCAGTCAACCACTCAATGACGAAAAATCCCCATACATTTTACCTCTCGATATTTGTTTCTGAAATTAGATTCACCCGAAAAGTAATGGAAGGTAAAATGATGATCCATATAGGTTAATGTTTATCAGGAAGGACAGACATGATGACGTATCGAGAAGGTCAAGCAGCTTCTACAATACTTATCATGGTAACTTTCATTTATCTCTGACTGGGATAAGTTGACTTTACCATTTTTATAATGGTTCTTGGCTCAGTTTTCTTTTTAAACTTGATGATAAATTGAATACGGGGTAATGTCTACATGAAGAAGTGTCCTTATTCCTTTTTTATCTGTTTATTGTTTTCAATAATATACACCTTCATAAACAAAACACAGCTTTGTATCTCTGGGTGTAACAGGTATCACACTACATTTGCCTCATCTGTATGCACCCTCCGCATGTGGTCTGCGAAGTGTGGTATAATGCGATACAATGCAGGATTGACAGTTGCACCGATCACAACATGCTTTGAATCAGCTTGAGTGAACAAATTTGTTAAACCCACCCACACTATCTTTTCAACTACTGGGACTCTAACCACAATATTCATGTCGCTAATAGTGGGGGCTACACACTTTCAATATCCCTCTTCAGAGGTTGTGCCGGGTATCGGCACCTGCCCTGGTTGTTTAAACTGTTCCAGGAGTTCCCCCCACACCTCTGCCAGGGTACTTTTGACACCCCCTGCTGTCTTCTAGTTTCAATGCTGTATGTTTACTCAGCGCCCATTGGGCCAAATTCCTCCTGCACAATGCAATAGGTGGGGCCTTGCCAGCCTTCCAATGCAGAGCTGTGCAGCTCTTGGGCAGGGCCAAAGTCAGACACCTAGAGCCCACCCTGTGCTTCGTTGCCAACTGAGTAAGTCCCAATAAGCATATTTCAGATAAATGTGGGATTTTCCCATCCCAACACCCAACCCACGTGCTCTAATATCTCCCACCAATACTCTGCTGCTGCTGCTGCACAATCCCAAACCATATACATAAAATCAGCATTTGCCAAATCACATCTGGGGTGTGCATAGGACGTGGTAGGGAACATCTTTGAGAGCCTCTTGATGGTTAAATAAGTCACATGAAGAAAACTGAACTATATATATTTTAGGCTTTCTTTGTGAGATGCCCTTTGTGTGCTTCCTAGTGCCTCCTCCCATTGCTTATCCGTAAGCTGTTTCTGGAGATGGGTTTCCCACTGGGCTCTCAATGTGTGAAAAGGGGAAGTTAACATGTGGGAGAAGTGATTTCAGGGATGTGGAATTCCTATCGCCTGACGCCCGGGACATCTTGTTTGGGGTCAAGGGCAACAAGTTTTTATGTTCACTTTGTCCTTGGGACAAGAAGGCCCAACCCTCTGCAGCACAAACCCTTTGGCTGCCTGTTTATAGAGAGTGGAACTCTCTGCAGTTGAGGTAATGTGTTTCCAAACATAATGCTGTTCAAACTTGTATTTATGGTTCATTATTTGAAAGCCTTCATTATTAGGATGAGTGCTGTAAATAAATGTTTTAAGGTCACACTTCACTACTGACGTTGGTTCCAGTACAAAAAAAAAAAAAAACGTGTATACACATGTTTGAAAAGTTTAGGCTATCAGGCTAATTATAATGCTCCCAGAATGCTCTCTGGTTAGATGCAAATGAAGTGTCATTTAGTAAAATGTGTTGATGCATGCTAGTTTTTCCCAAAAATATTTCTAATGGAAAATCATTGTAACCATTTTCAACACAATTATGGGAAGCATGAAAATAAACAAACACTGACAAAGCCAACTGATCTGACATATTTTTATAAGTCTTTTAGTTTCATCAAGGCGTCTTGTTTTAACATGACTTTTGTAACACTTTATTGTTGTGGGAGCTACCGGGCCCTCAACATTGTAACAAACACTGGCAATAAAAAAAACCAAAAGTTTTTGAACTCTAAAAGCACACGCTGCCACCAGTGGCATAACAAAGGCCCCGCAGCCGCCCTCCAGGGGGCCCCTTCAGCACAGCACCTGCCCTGAGTGAGTCTGGAGAGGGGGCTCCTCCATGTTCTTTGCAAAGCGGCACCCTCCAGTTCCGTTACGTCACTGATTGCCACTGTAGTTCCTGACACTGAACAAAACTACTTTGTGTGCCAATATGCTCCTTGTGGAAGAGCAGAATGCGATCACTCACAGTAAAGGCAGCCGAAAGAGAGAGAAATAGAAGTTTAATAAACACAAAATGTCTTTGTTAACACCAGACCTAATTAGGGACCAAGACCCACATGTAGGTAGCTTTTTGCATGTCGCAAACAGAGACTTTCGCTGTTTGCGTCGTGCAAAAAGCACATTGCGATGCACAAACCCAGTTTTGCGATTCGGTAACCTGGTTACCGAATCGCAAAACAGGTTTGCGACTCGCAATTAGGAAGGGGTGTTCCCTTCCTAATTGCGATTCACAGTGCAATGTAGGATTGTTTTGTGACCGCGAACGCGGGCGCAAACCAATCGTAGTTTGCACCCATTTCAAATGGGTCCTAACACTTTCAAAAAAGGGAAGGGGTCCCCATGGGACCCCTTCCCCATTGTGAATGTCACTGTAAACATTTTTTCAGAGCAGGCAGTGGTCCACTGCCTGCTCTGCTTTCGTTTTTGTAATGCATCTCGTTTTCCTTTAAGGAAAACGGGCTGCATTACAATAAAAAAAAAAACTGCTTTATTGAAAAGCAGTCACAGACATGGTGGTCTGCTGTCTCCAGCAGGCCACCATCCCTGTGAGGGCCGCCATTCGCAAGGGGGTCACAAATTGCGACCCACCTCATGATTATTCATGAGGTGGGCATTTGCGAAGCCCTTGCGAATCACAGATGGTGTCAGGGACACCATCCTACATTCGGATTTGCAACTCGCAATTTGCGGGTCGCAAATCTGAACCTACCTACATGTGGCCCCAAATTCTTAAAGAAAGTCACAAAAGTGCACCCATGGTATATGTCGTACCCCTATAAAATATTTGTGAACTGTATTTTAGCATGGGTAAATACGATGTGTAGATTTGCTCATGTGAAAATCTATTGAGCATTTGCAAGTTAATTTTCCCTCCAGCCACTTTCTTCCCAACCCTGGAAGAAGTTCTAATTCTGCCATTGTCAGGAGTAAATGTCCAACCTTTCTTATTATGGGAAAATATTAGAGAGAAGCTGGTGAAAATATTTAAAACATGCAGGTTAGTAGGTTTGCAGACTCAAAGGCATTCCAGCCCTAGAACTATTGCTTACTGCTTCCTCCGGCCCCAGTATGCAGATCACCATGAAGGTGGCAAAATAAGGAAATTGCTACAATCGGGATTGAAACTGCAAGTATTCAAGCCCTACTATGGTAGTAGCCCTGGCATAATCAGAGAGGCTATTATCAGAGCTCTTACATAATGAGATTGCTGCCATAATTTGTCGCCACACTACATGGCACCAAAGGGACAAGTAGATCTTTTTACAGGACAAGTAGATTTGAGATGCAACCTGTCCCCTGGACAAGTAGATATTTGAATAAATTCTACACCCCTGGATTTATAGAACCTGGATATCAGCCTGCCCCCGCCTCTCATTGTAAACAACTGTAAGGCTACATGAGTTGCTGGTTCAGTCTGTCCAGATCTCCAGAGCTCTCACACTTTGCCTACTGTCACCCTATATAGGAGAAAATGTGTGACTGGGAGGCCTACGTCATCCAGCATTTCCTGTATTATGAGGAATTTCCCATCTTTATAGCAATAGCCTGTGAGGACCCTGACCAAGTCATCAACAGGGCCTTAAGTGGGATAGTGGGAGCATAAAGTACTAGTCCCCTTGTTTTATAGCAACATCTGTACCAGCATTGGGCTACAATTTTCCCAATTTTGGCAGGTCGCCAGCTCCCTGTTCTTGACCCAAAAACACTGGTAGGAAATCCCTTGTCAATGTGCCACTCTTCGGTGCTGCCAGATCAGATATGTTTCATTCATTCAGCCATCCAGATGCCCACTGCAAATGGGAAGCCAAGTAATAAGCTTCAAAGTCGGGGACTCTCAGCCATCCTCCTTCTATCGAGGCCGTCAGGACTGCCAAGGGACTGTGTCCCTAACATTCCCCACACAGGAAATCCTGCAGCTCTGTGTCAAAGTCCAGGAACCAGCCATGTTGTATCCACACCGTAGGTTGGTAAAGTAATATAACAGTTGTGACAGTATGATCATCATAGTCAGGTCCACCTGGCCCATTACTGAACGGGGGAGCTTCCTACAGAATTCCATACTACCTTTTCAAGTGTGTAATGCCACCTACAGATTACTCTCTCGAAGATCCTCGTCACTATGATATTCTGTCATGCCCACATAGTGGAAGGTGCTCTCACACCAACCAATGCCCTCTCGTCAATTATCTCTGGAGCACCTCCCCCGGGTCTATTTGGAAAGTAATGGTCTTCCGCCAGTTGATACATAGTCTGGACACCCTTCCTAGCTCCTCGACTAGTGGCAACATCATTGCCAAGTCCAATCCACAATCCCTGAAGTCCAGGATAATGGCATCTGCGTACAAGGAGATGGAATGCACACCATCTGTCAGCTCCACCTATCTCTGGGCCTGTTCTTTTCGAACTATGGTAGCAAAGGGTTCGCACCACCATAAAGCATTGGTGAAAGGGGGTTGTCCTGCCTCCTGCCCCTACAAACAGTGTAAGTCTCAGACACAACTCTACCGGTACGCACCCGGGTTGTCAGTTGGGTCATTAGCAATTGTATTCATTTACACCAGCTGCCCCAAAGGTTCAGCTTGGTCAGGCTTGCTTAGAGGTAGCGCCAGCTCAGGGTGTTAAACGCCTTCTCCATATCAATAGATAAGGCTATTGCTAACTGCCTGTATTCCCTTGGTTTCTCCTCTATTTCACGGAAAAGGCATCTGATATTGCTAGAAGTACTATTGCTAAGTATAAACCCACATTGGTCAGGGTGGACAAGCAGGGGCACAATGCAAAGGAGATGACTGGCAAACACCTTGCTCAATATTTTGTAGTCATGATTGAGCGTAGATATGGGATGATAGGCGGTTAGGTCTGCTGGATCCCTGTCCAGCTTTAGGGTGACACCACAAGGGCATCTCTCATAATGGATGGCAGAAGGCCCTCCTCCTCACCGCTGCATAAACCCTGATATGGTGGGATGCGAAATTTCAACATGAGTTTTATAAAATTCAGTCAGCAACCCATCCAGGCCCGGGGTTTTACTTGTTGACAAGTTATCTATAGTGGCCCTAACCTCCTGCTGCCTTCGTGAGTTCCAACAGGCCATCTCTTTGTTCACTTGTGGCCAACAGAAGTCAACAACGAGGCGAAAGTGATCAACATCCACATCAAGGACCAGTGGGCCCTCCTCATATAGGTCATGGTATTATTCAAGGAACACTATGTTGATATTACATTGTGAATGTCTGAAATGTTCCTGCGGATCCCTAATTTGCATGATGTGTCTCCCCTCTGATCTGAGTTCGTCAGCCGTGCCAGATGTTGCCCTTATTTATCACTCTCAGCATGTTGTTGGCCAGGTACTTTCTGTAACTGAAGTTCTTTAGCCGTTACACTTGGGCATCATATTTTTTTCTCTCAGCCAAGTAGTGTGCTGTGCGGTCTGGGTTAGAGACCATCTCCCTCTCCAATTGTCTAAGGGTATGTTCCATTGTTGTCAGTTTCCTCTCCAATGTCTTGCGAACCCCACTACTGCTCTAATGCAGTGACCTCTGACCACCACCTTGAATGTCTCCCACTCCGGCCCCGGGGAGGAGGCTATGCCCTGGTTACCTCATCAAATTCAATGATGAACTATCTCAGCTATTCATAGAGCAGAGCGCTCTGGAATCTCCGTGTGGATATTGGAGGGATGGCTTTCCCCACTTCAAATGTATCAGTAAAGGATTATGAGCCAACTGCATTTGATCCAAGTTTTCTATATGTGCGATTCTGTAGGACAGCAATCGGGACACTATGAACTGATCTATCAACTGACGACATGTATGTCGTGTGGTGTGGCATAAAAGAAGTATTCCTGGTAGTGACCATGGCACTTTCCCACATGTCCTACAGGCACCTATTCCAAAAGTACATTGCAACGATTTGGGCCATTTTAGTCACTGGTACTAAAGGAAGGGATGCGTGCGAGAGGTCCAGCGCAATGTCCAGCACACAATTGGTGTCCCACCTAATAACCATGGTGCTATTGTGTTGGCTGCTAACTTAGTCTTTTAAAGAAGGGGGCATATAGGCTGCCAGGCACAATGTCCTCGCCGTGCAACCTGCCTGTGACCATGAAGTATCTACCCTCTGGGTCCCCATTTATATCTGAGGTCTGAAAGGGGACCCTTGGTCTCACCAATATGAGGGCTCCTGACATGAGCAGTAGCTGATGGCATACAATTGACCTCTCCAGAATTTTTGCAGCCTGATATGCTTGTGTAGTTGTGGACCTTCAACTTTTTGATCACCAAACACAATTCCTTGATACTTCACATCAGAAACGTACACTTAGAAGCATTAATCCAAACATCTCACTGTAAGTGTCCTTCCCATCAAGATCATGTGGGATCCCGTACCGCCAGGGACGGAGAGCCACACAAGTGTGAGTGCCCCCCAACTACCTGTGAGCTCCTCCCAGTCAATCCCATGTGGTGAGTTTAAAACAATTCCTGTCTACAGCCAGTCCTTATTGAAGGTGAAAAATGTGTATGCTTTTCCACATGGATTTGGAGAGAAAGTGTAGGCATGAAGCGAACCACCAATTTTTACCTAGGGCCTTCCCGTTCGACTACCGACATCCACTGTACATCTCAAACATTGTCCAGCCCTCAGTGCCCGGCCCACCATCACAGTCTTAGTCCACAAACAGAACCCATGCACCATGCCCTAGCTCTCAGCTCAAACCACCCCCCACATCATTTGTAGTTGCAAAGGCCATTCACTTGTCTTGCCTGCCCACCGTCCGTTCCACCTGTGTCACTGATTGTTCGCCAGCTGAGGCATGAGGTCAGGCAGCGAAGTCTCTGGGTCATTCACTCAGTCATCTCAAGGTGCCCCTGGGGTGGTCGATTTTCCTCCTGTGCTCCTGGCATCCATTACCAACACCACTGCCAGAGCCACCTTGCGGCTCTTTTCCTTCTGCTTCTTGGTGGGCATTTTGGCATTCTGCTTTCTGCCCCTCCGATCCCACTAAGTAGTACCCTTATTCATAAGAGGGTTAATATTATCCCTCAGGCCACCTTGTGCCTGCTTAAGAAGGTCAATGGCATATATTTGAAGAATCATGCTTTAAGGTTTTCTTAATCAAACTGAAAACAGTATCAAAATCATATGTAGCTTGAAACGTGCATGTCAAAATTATTCTGAAATGAGTTATTTTGCAGTGCACACAGAAAAGCTCGTTGTGACCATAACAACAAGAACTTCCCATTCATGCAAGCTAGGCTTACACCCTGCATAACATAATCGTGATATACAGATATGTCAATATTTTTACAGTTGTTCAATGGGACAGCACAATACTTTGCTTCTCAGATTGCCCTAAATAATCCATGCAAAGCAAACACGGTTACATTGTACAAATGTCTAACCTACCAATAGTAAAGCTATAGATTTCCTTAAGGGCTATGCTTTTCTAAGCTCATTTAGCAGGATCAGACAATGCAGCACATTCTAGCAAAAAAGATTAGTGCCCCTCCCTCTTTATTAGGTGAAGAAAAATCTAAAGGCTTAATTTGGAGAATGGTGGGTGTGGAGCACCAGCCAAAAAATAAGGTAGATGTTCAGTGAGCCAAAGTCGCAGTTCCTCCACCCCAGTTCAGTTCAGTTCATAAATGTCTATTTCAGATACTTCTTAAACCATTCGACACATATAAATGCAAGAACAAATATTTATAAACCATACACAACCATATTTAAGAATGTCTTATACAAGTAAAAAGTAGATTAATAAATAAATGAAGTATCTTTCTAAAACATACTTTACAGGAGGCTGCTTCGTAGATGATCGTTATTATAGCAGTTATCAATTGGCACTGGGAAAACTCCTGGTCTGAGTGCCTTTGTATAAGTGGGTGCTGAGTTCAGCCGCTATGATAAACTTGAGGACAGTTGCCATGCAGAGAGCAAAGACTTAGAGATGTAAAAGATAGCCAGGTCATAAGCACTGATGACTTTTCTTCAGACTAATCCACTCCAGTAATTAAAAATGTTTCAAAGAAACATGAGCTGTATTTATGGCTTAAAAATAAACATTTAATTCACCCATGGAACTATTTATGGTTCTGCTTGACACTTTTTGCATTATTTCTATGGATTGGTTTCATGACTGTTTTGCTTATAAATGGTCATTACCTTCCTGAACGCTCCTCTGTTGAGCCTGTGGATGAAGTCTTCACTCCATATCATTCCTCACATAAGGTCCGAAGAGACTTGTCCCATGTGAACATTTAATCTATACCTATTCCTGATGGGACTGTGAGGGACAACGTTCCATTTGAAATATACGGCCTACTGACGTCATTCAAATTCCATATGTCTTCAAAATTTCTATGATTGATGCAATTACAGCTGGTGTTGTATCTGATAATTGGGATGGCCAGACAGTTGATTCCATGTTAACTGAGATGAAGGACTATTCAGTATTTGAAAGTAATGATGTATACACAAGTACAAAGAATTATGGGGAAATGTTCTGCTATAACAACTGGGGACATTACTACTTTCACCGTGCCACTAGACATAGACCATTATATAACTACACACAGTGGGAAACTGTTCAACACCACCTGTGGGGAGCCCAAAACGTTACTTAGATAAATTAACTTATTTTTCTGGGCATGACACAAAACATCCAGAGTCATATCATTTCAAATTACCTTCTTCAAAAGTTAAGAAACTTTTGCTAACGAAACTGATACGAAACTGATTTATTCTGATTCCTTTCTTTCCCGTCTTACAGTTGAAGGTTACGAATACTGGAAGAGCACTATTGATTTAAAGAGTGTATGGAGAACACAAGATTGGCAAATACAGGATAGGGAAGCTTTGTTTAGAGCATGCCTTATTCCTGTGCAAATGATCATTTTGAATGACACCATTCAACAGACATCCTGTCTGGGGTTAGCAAACATAAAAGAGATGAATACACCCAGTATCCCCACACTGGCAAAGTTTAATAATTGGCAGTTCTTCCTGAATGTCACAGAGGAAGAACTAAATGCACAGGTTCAGGCTGGTACCTATAACTCTTCAATTTCCAGTCCCGGCAGGTGGTTCATTTGGCCAATATACACAAATGGGTGTCAGGCACGTTTTGTGAATTCCTTAGAGTCTTTCAAGATTAGCCGGCCAGACCCTCGCTTTGTCTTGGGTCAACACACAGGTATAGTTACAACATACAGTGTGGGTAAACTGATTTGCAGTGGTGGTGTCTTTCCAGCTACACGAAGCAATGCAGCTACTGCCAGCAGCTCAACTGTGCCATAGACGCATGGTTCAGGTCTTTAATGCTCTGTTGCTGGAAGAACTGGAGTGTGATTGGTCAATGTCGTTCCGACCACTCCTATGGTGCATGCAACCAGTCTTTCGCTGCATGTGGTGCCTCTTCAAACATTTGTCTACAGTGTGTCTTGCTGTTCCCCCAGTGTCTCCTGTGGAACAGCTTCTGATGTCCCTGATGAGGGTTCATTCACGGTCATGCCCCTTGAGGAAAAAGCTGATTCATGAGGCCACTTATGAGCCGCCCTTGCTGAGCAATCTGGCTCTTTTTGGCACTGTGGAGAGTGCCACTCCTGTAGGTGGACCACACAAGAGACTACTACGCTCTCCTGCTCTGTGGATCCATCTGCCTATCCTGTCATCGATCTAACATCTGACAATGTGGCCTCTTTCCTGAGGTCCTTTCTAGTCAATGGCTTCGAAGATGCTCTTCAAGATCATGACTACTGTTAAATGGATTTGATGATTGGCTTATTATTCCAAATTCAAAGTTTACATTTATTGCCTTTACTTTGGCCTGCTGTTCTTGTCATGGTCAACATTATGACCCTCATTATGAACACGGCGGTTTGGGCCGCCATGCCCGTGGTGGCGGTATTTACCGCCACCAGCATGGTGGCCCAGACCACCATATAATAAATGTGGCAGAACCGTCACTGGCATAACTCTGCCACTGCCAGGTTTCCGCAGCCAGGCAGCTTGGCGGTGGCGGAGTTACATATCCGACAGGGCAGCGCTGCCCACCAGATAATGTACCTGATTCCACCAGCCTTTCCCTGGCAGTTTCCCCCGCCAGGGAAAGGCTGGCGGAATGGGTGCCTCGGGCTCCCCCGTGCAGAGCCCAGTCGCGCATGTCACTGTCCAATTTCCAGGCAGTGACATGCGCAACTGGTGCTGCTGCACCCGCCACACTGCTACATTGTCAATGTACAGGCCCTGCATTCCGCTGGGCCGGCTGGCAGAAACACTGTTTCCGCCAGCCGGCCCAGTGGAATGATCATTATGTGGCCGACGGGGTCCTCGGTGCGCTGGCGGTCTTTTGTTGACTGCCAGCGCTGAACTCGGTGGGTTTTCCCACTGAGTTCATAATGAGGGCTTATATCGCTTTGTATGTTTTTTAGCTATTGGTTTTTAACATGTTTTTAAAATGTGATTTTTATCTAGTTTTAATGCTTTTAGCTTTTAGTCCAGCGCACTTTTTAGCATTGGATTCATTCACCTTTGTTGGCGTCAGCTTATGGCGTCATACTTGTTACGGCAATGGGGAGGGTGTATTGAAACCTATCTTGTTTTAATGGGAAACAGGAGTTAGCTTAAGCCTTTGGCTTGGAGACTTGAACCCCCGTCGCCTAGTGGCTTTTACCCTACTTAGTTTGCTCTGTTTTGGTGCATTTGTTTAATTATATCTTTTAAGATGGCTGCCTTGTTTCTAGTTAGGCCAATGTTTTAGTTTCACGTTATCAGTGCCACTGGGCTAAGGCATCAATATCAAGCGACAAAGATAAACAAACTGTAGGTGTTCACATTAGGTACTTTCCCTCTTCACGTCTTCCAGGGAATTGTTTACATAATTTGCTGTCCCAAGCATGTCTTGTTATCTATTATTTGGGAACAGACCCATGTCAGGGGTCTGAGCAGTTCTGTATAAATGCCCTCACTTAGACAGATAGTCAGAGGAATTCTGACCAGATGCCATCGCTGCTATCGATGCTGCATGTCGCCTTGACGCTGACCCAGTCTTCGTGTCCCTACGGAGTCTGAGCTAGAGACCTCATTCAAGGTAATGAGGGTTGGGGGCTCTTCTCATGGACATGGCATTGGCAGATTAGGTTTAACACACCTGGCTCTCTTTTAGGTTAGAGATTAGGTTCATCATGCTAGGGTATTAGGACATATTTCACATCTCATGTCATGTTATGTTATTGCAAGATGGTGGGGGTCTTTGTATTAATGACTCTTGTCTTTACCATTCTGTTTCTTGCATTATTTATTATCCTGATCATTGCAGCCCATGCAATTTATTGTAGATTACAGTTTTGTTAATAATACCTATTGAAAACTTCACTGCATCTCCTTCATTGCCTGTGTTTGATTGAGACATGTTGCCCATGTGAGAAAGGGGTACTCTCCGTTTAACCATGACACTCCCTGAGATGTCATCCTTTTGAGTCCATGCGTAAAGGCTGGCACAAATCACCTTTTACTGTTTGGGTTTTTGGTGAGGTGCTGCTTGTGAGCTGGGAGGGTTGGGACGACGGTTGTGATTTGTTGTAGGATTGGCATGGTCGCCTCCAAACATAAGTACTGTCATCCTTAAACCAGCATTCTTGCCTAGAGCAAGAGTCAAACTATGACAATTTGTAGTGCCTTAAAGCTGCCCGGTAGCGCCAAATACCAATGATCTTCAACCAGTATAGTAAAAATGTTTCCTGAGGTCTTGTGTGCAATGGACAGCAAAATAGGAAACAGCCCCTAGTCTCACTAAGCAAGAGACAACAATGGCAATGTCAAACTGACCCAGGCTCTACAGCCCAGGACTTGGTTAGGCTGGCCACAGGCAATGAGCACACATGAAATTCAGGACCAATCGCTTTGCAATTTGGGGTTCCTCATAATCTAAATATTGTTCTAACTGGAGTTTGAGCAGAACAAAAAAGATGTTGCTCAGAGAGTCGACCCACATTACAGCTTGTCACGATTATCTGCTCACACCATGAGTTTATAGGTAGATTTTACAGTTTTGGCTACTCTCCTATTTATTTCATTTGGATTACTCTAGAAATGCATCATCCTTATCGAATGCAACTGTCAGTGAATTTATTTAAGCCATACGATGTTGCCAATGCCTTTGAAATAAATTACTTCATTTCGGGCCCAGCTCTGAATATCGAAATATTCACAACTTCATAGATGTACTTGGTACAGCAGCTGCATGAAGTAAATGCTTGATTCAAAATGTATTAACCCTGGATCAAAGTGGAGTGAAATATGGGAGTACTCTGAGTTATCCTAGCCAAGGTGTCTAGAAATCTATTTTAATGAACAGATAGTATATGAATGTTTGTGTATACACAGATCTGAAATCAGTAGATACACAGCTGGCAGGTGACAGAACCCCCCTCCAAAAACAATCTAGCAAAACAAACAGTGACACCTTTCCTCTGCGAAATAAAGTCATTACTCACCTCAAACTGACAATCACACTTACCGTTGTGCCTAAGCCTGATGTCCATACAGTCAAAATCATGAACCCATTCATGACACACATTTTTCAAAATTATGTTGTTTTCAAAGGATGTCTGTGGGTTAAATGCAATCAGCTTTGTTTTAGACTGAATAATGATAAGTCCATTCATATTACAGTTACTCTGGAAACTGTCTAGTAGGCTCTGCATTCCCATTGGGGTACAGGAAGCAAATAAAGTGTCATCAGCAAAAAATAACGTGTGACCGTTTATCCCCCAAAAGAGAAAGCATCATTTAAACACCTAATGAGCGAAGCAACAACACTATTGATAAATAAAATAAATAATGTTGGGGTTAGGACGCATCCTTGCCGGACTCCATGTTTAAGTTGGGAACAAGTGAGTCAGTTTCCCTCCCTGACCCCTCCGTATTCTATCGTAGTTGTCCTTATGCAGCCATGTTAGCATTTTAAGTAGGTTAGCTGGCATCCTAGATTTATTTAGGACAGCCCAGAATCATCTCCGAGGGCGCTATCTAAGATGATTTTAGGTCCACAAAGCTGACATACAAAGATTGTTTTTTTAAGTTACACATGCTTTTCAGTCAGCAGGTGTAACCCAAATGCACGATCTGTAGTACTCATCCCCTTCCAAAGACCCCTGCCCTTTTATCAAGCAGGAGCTGGAATGCTTATATTCATAAAACTCTGCATGTGAACTGTTGGACCTGGCCTTTTTTGCAGGGTCAACCCCAAACCTTTTGCCACCGTCCTCCTATTTTGTCTGACCTGTTTTTGCTGGCTCTGGGCACTTTACCACTGCTAATCAGTGTTAAAGTGCATATGCGCTGTGTCTAAATTGTACTGGTGATTGGTTTATTCATGATTGGCATATATGATTTACCAGTAAGTCCCTAGTAAAGTGCACTATGTGTGCCCAGGGCCTGTAAACCAAATGCTACTAGTAGGCCTGTAGCACTGATTGTGCCACTCACATGAGTAGCCCTGTAAACATGCATCAGACCTACCATTGCAGTGCCTGTGTGTGCAGTTTTAAACTGCCATGTCGACCTGGCAAGTGTGCCCACTTTCTAGGCCCAAACCTTCCTTTTTACTACATGTAGGTCACCCTTAAGGTAGACACAAGGGAGCCCCCTGGCCAGGATCCACTGAATTTGAAAGGTAGGACATGTACTACTGTGTTTTACATGTCCTGATAGTGAAATATTGCTAAATTGGTTTTTCACTATTGCAAGGACTATTTCGCCCATAGGATAACATAGGAATTATCTTTTGAGTGCAGTTTCCCATTGAGAGCAAATAGAGATGTGGTGTTTGGGGCTCTCTGAACTCACAATTTAAAAATACATTTTTAGTGAAGGTGGTTTTTAAATTACATGTTTAAAAATGCCACTTTTAGAAAGTGGGCATTTTCTTGTTTAACCATTCTGTTTCCCTGCCTGGCTGTAGAATACATGTCTGAGTCACGATCACAGTTGGGCTGGTTGTGAGTTCACTCTAGACAGTCACACAAAGGGAGCTTATGTGTTCCCTGCATATCCTGATGGTTCTTCCGGGCCTCGATTAGTGGGAAGAGCTGACATTTGTACCTGAATACAGCTGTGCCTGTCCTTACACAAAGCAGTCTCCAACCCCATGGAATGCATCTGGGTCCAGGGCAGGAATGACAGGGTCTTGTGCACTACAAAGAATTTTCTTTGAAGTTTGCTAATTGAAAGGCAGGAATGAGTATAAGTATTGGACCATAAACCCCAGACTTTTAGGATACTTCTGGATTAAGAGGAGACTCTGCCAAAGAGAAGAGCGTTGTGGAGGAGTACTGCCACTTTGCTGTGTGTGCTTTGCTGAGTTGGCCTCCAGTTGCTGCGTCTGCTTTTGAAAGGACAAAAACTGGACTTTGCTGTGTATCCTGCTTGTGAAGTTTCTCCTAGGGATTGGACTGAGCTTGCCTCCTGCTAAGAAGTCTCAGGGACAGCAAAGACTTCATCTACCAGCCTCTGGGTTCTCATGCTGGGGACCCTAACTCGCCAGGTTGTTCCCACTCTAGTTCCTGGGCCCTTCGGAGTGAAAGCTGGCCTAAAAACAAGAAGAACGAGGCACATCAACTCCAGATGACTCCAGAACCGACGCCACTGCTTGACTCTGCGCCGCTGCCTGCACCAGAAGCCGTGGTCCCTTGCAACGACCGCAACCGACTCCCCAGGCCCAGCATCGCCAGCGCACCGCCAAACCTGGAACATCATGAGTCCCGAGTGCCACGTCCCAATTTGGCTGCAGTGCCTGTGGCCCCATTGTGTGACTGCGACCCTGTGATGTCGCCTCATCGCATCTTGACCCGCTGGTCTCATCAACGCCACTGGGTGGTCAGGGTCTGACATCTCGCCACCGCCTCACCTCCGCTGCCTCAGTTAGGAACTGACACCTCATATCCATGAGAAACCCATGCCTCACCTCCTGCATAGCAGCATGGAACCAACATCGCACCGGCTCCAGTGCCTCTGCACCTCCCTGACTCCATGCTACATCTTTGACTCTGCCTCGGTTCTAAGGTACTATACCTGGGGTCAGTGCAACTCCGTGACCGGCGCTGCACTCCCTCATGAGTGGTGTCAGACAGTTGGGAACGAATCCATCATGAAGCCATGATAGCACCAGTTGGAGCTATTATGTTTTTAAGAGCTTTATTGGGATTTAGGGGCATATTTATACTCTGTTTGCGCCAAATGTGCGTCAAAAATGTTGACGCACATTCAGCGCAAACCTTGCCCCATATTTAAACACTGTGTGCGTCATTTTTTGGAAGTGGGGAACTACCTTGCGTTAATGATATGCAAGGTAGGCGTTCCCGTCCAAAATATGACTTTAAGGCCTGTGCGCCTTATTTATACCTCAGCATCATTTTGACGCACAGGAGGGGGTGGGCCTTAAAAAATGGCGCACAGCCTGATGTGCGCCATTTTTTAACGCCTGGGTGAGGGCAGACGTTAAGGTATCTATGGGCTCGGAAGGAGTCCAGAGGTGCCCTCCCCTGCCACCCTCGCCCACCCCTGGAGGACACCCATGGATGGGGGGACCCATCCCGGGTAAGTAAAGGTAAGTTCAGGTAAGTATTTTTTAAAGTATTTTTTAAGTGGCATAGGGCCCCCCTAGATGCCACTATGCCCAATGACCATGCTTAGGGGACAGAAGTCCCCTGGGCATGGCCATTGAGCAAGGGGGCATGACTCCTGTCTTTGCAAAGAGAGGAATCATGTCAATGGGGGTTGTGCGTAAAACAAAATGGTGCAAGTCCGGTGTGAGGCCTGATTTTTGCCTCAGACCTGACTTGCACCATTTTTTGATGCACAACCCCCATTTTCCCCTATGCCGGCGCTGCCTGGTGTGAGTCTTTTTTTTTTACTCAGACCAGTCCGCAGCGCCGGCTAACGTCATTCCTTAAATAAGGCGCCCGCTTGGCACGTTGGAATGCCGTTAGCCGGCGGTAAAATTTTTGACGCATGACTGCGTTGGCGCAGTTGTGCATCAAAAAGTATAAATATGGCCCTAAATCTTTAAAAATTCAAAATTTAAAATTTTTAAATTGCTTTTGTGGTCTTGTTTTACTTAGATAAATATTGACTATTTTTCTAAACTGGTGTGGTGTCCATTTGTAGCGTTTCCACTGTGTCACTGTGTGTGGGTACAAACACTTTACAATGTGGTTCCCCGCCTGTGGTCCTGGGACCCCTGGGAGTCTGCAAAGCCTCTTCATGAGGTCCATTACTGCTTTTAAAACTAAATAAGATTAACAGATTAGGTCCCCAGCTTTCAATACCGACTCAGTGAGGTGTCCCCAGATTCCAATATTGATTCAGTGGGGGTCTCTGGGATCCAGTAATTAAAACGTGGGGGTCCACAGAAGTCAAAAGGTTGGGAACCTCTGATTTACACATTGTCACTGAGATAAGCCTTACTGCTCATCCCAAGCCACCAAAGGGGTGAGCAGGGGTTATGTTAGTGGTGTGACTCCCTTAACCTGACTAAAGTGAGGGTCCCTACCTGGAGAGGGAGCAAACCACTGCCAACTAGAGACCCCATTTCTAACATGAACTGTGTCTAAGGACCAAATAATATATTCATATCACAACTGAGTCAGGGCTACAGGAATTATGTAATGCTGTGGTCTTTACTGCATAGTGATGGATTTACTGCATTTGACATATAGGCCCTCATTCTGACCTCGGCGGTCTTTTCGCAAGACCGCCGAGTTACCGCCGCGGTGAAGACCGCCGACCGCGGCGGTATGCCGCTGCGCGCATTCCGACCGCTGGGAGCGTTCCGCCGGGAAACCGCCGGCAGCCAGACTGGCGGTCGGCGGGAAAGTGGAGACTGGTCAACCTCCACCGCCACGCCAGCAGAACACCGCCCCCAGAATTACGACCCACATTTCTGTGTGGCGGTCTTCTGTTGGCGGTGTGCTGTCGGCGGTCACGTCCCTATGGCTCCCGTCGCCTCCCGGAGGACCAACGCACAAGGTAAGTTGATCGTCCGTGAGGGGAGGGGGTGGGGGGGGGTTGTGTGATGTGTGCGTGCATGGGGGTGTGCAGATGTGCATGTTGGGGTGCGTGCATGTCGGGGTGCGTGTATGTGCATTTCGGGGTGGGGTGGGGAGGGGGTTCGTACCACCTCTGGGGGGTGGCAGGGGGTGGGGGGTGGGGGGAGGACTCGGGGGGGCAGTGGGGGGTGGGGGGGGGACCCCTATCAGTGCCAGGGAAGGGATTCCCGGGCCCCGATAGTGCCTACCGCCATGGTTCGCATGGCGGTTCCCGACCGCCAGAAACCGCGGCGGTAAGCAGGGTCATGATACGGGTGGCGGTCTTGGGGCGACCGCCGGGCCGGAGTGCGCAAACTCCAGCCCGTCGGTCATGACCGCCGTGGCGGTCGGAGTGGGGAAGTGGCGGTCGATCGCGGCGGTGACCGCCGCGGTCAGAATGCCATTTTTTGGACCGCCGGTCTGTTCGCGGTCCGACCGCCGCCTCTCCGCCGACCGCCAAGGTCAGAATGAGGGCCATAATCCATTATCTCCTGTATAATCTACAGATTTTTACCAAAACAAAACTGGTTCCAGCTCAAAGAGATCAAAAGTTACTAAAAATGCAGCAACACGTGTTGCTGTGCAGTGGGAGGCTCTTTCCAAAGGTTGACTGATCAACCTTCTGTAGCTATTGCTATATTTGTGTATTAAACCAATATTAGTGAGGTGAAGCCTTTGGCCTGATAGTGATTACTTGTGTAAAAATGACAAAATAAAAAAGTTATACTGTTATACTTGGCATCCCTTGCGTGGTATTCCCCAAAACATTTTGCCTTCACCCGTCCCGTTTTTCTGAATTTGTTTTTGTTGGCATTAGGGCTCTGAGCACTTCACCATTGCTAACTAGTGCTAAAGTGCCTATTCTCTCTCCCTAAAAATATGTTAAAATTGCCTACACCTGATTGGCATATTTAACTTACTTATACTTCCCCAGTATATGTATTACATGTCCCCAGGGTCTGTCAATTACATGCTACTAGTGAGCCTATGGCACTCATTGTTCCACCCCCTAGAGTAGCACTTTAAAACATGTCTCAGGCCTGCGATTGTAGCCTGTAGTGCAGTTTGTAGACTGCCATTTTGACCTGGCAAAATAAACCTTTTGTTAGGCCTAAAACATACCTCCTAATATATATAAGTCAACCATAATGTAAGCCCTATATGATCATAGTTATGGTGCAAGTTGTTTTTCACTACTGTAAGGCCTATCTCTCCCACCGACTAACACTGAGTTACCTTATTAAATTTAATACAAGCTAACTTTGGATTGGAAGCAAGTAGGAATGTCATGTTTAGACTCAAATGAACTGTAGTTTATAATCCTCCTTAATGGTAAACTCAGATTTTAAGTCACAATTCTCAAAAAGCCACTTTTAGAAAGTTGGCATTTTCTTATCCTAACCACTTTATGCCTCTGTCAGTGTCCAGGGTCACATGAATGTGAATGGCTTTGTTGATGGGCTTTGTGTATTCCTCCCAGATACAAAAGGAGACTAGATGTGGGCAGCATGGGCCATCCTGCAAGGATGGCTGTGGGTGGAACTGTTCCCTGCCCCACTTATACTTCAAACTGCCTGCCTCCAGCACACAAAAAGGAGCCTCACACTAGCCTTTGGTCACCTTAAACATCTTGAATTCTTGACAGTGGAAGGGAAGAACTTTTTCAGAACCAGATTGAGGGTATGTCAGGGTGTTCCTCACACACAAAGGCTGGCACCAGGTATACGTTTTGGACCCTCAGAACGTACAAGTTCTCTGCACCCTACCTTCCCCTTGTTTGAAGATTCAGCAATACCCTAAAGGCATCATCACCGACCTGTCAGAGCCCTTTAGGTGGAAGTGGGACATCCCATGTTGTTTGCATACAGGGAGTTCCCCACAGGGGAGCTATGCTCAGTCCCTTTGAAGTCCTGTATGGCCACCCTATCAGAGGGCCTCCCAGTCTTGTGAAGTAGGGGTCAGAGCAAACTCCCAAGAAATGACCCCCCAGACATAATCAGCTACATGTTGACTCTCCAGACTCAGAGCACTCCTGGAAGAAGGCCACTGGGAATCTGGAAGAAAGCCACGAGGTTATGAAACTCTAGCAGGACCAGAAGGCCATTCTGATTGAGCTTTGACCAGGCCAGTGTGAGTAATGGAGCGAGTGGAGCCCCAGGCCCTGCAGAACCAGTGGTCCAGGCCCTTTGAAGTGAAAGAGCACAAAGGAGAGGTTACCTACCCAGTAGACCCCTATACCACCAGGAACCCAAAGTTACTAAAAATCCAGTGACACGTGTTGCTGTGCAAAGGAAGGCCCTTTGCAAAGGTTGACTGCTTCTTTTTCTGTTGCTTATTGCTGTATTTTGGTGTTAAACTGGTGCTAATAAAGTGAAACCTATGTAAAAGGCAGTGATAATGTGTTCAAATGACAGAATAGCAAAGTAACTTTATCACAAAATGTGATACACTACATAATTTGCCTTCAGAGGCGAGGTAACTGTTGGGTCTTTAACAGGGGAGTCTCAGCTGGTTCCACCATAGAAAATTCCTGATTCAGCAGACGATCCACCACTAGACCATTGGGTCATAGTGACTCTTGCTCGACCCTATTTATGGCAAGGCGACCAACATTGATTCTAACTAAGTAAGCACTAAGCACACACAGCATGGTGAACTTCAGCAGAAAAAAACAGTGTCCCCACATGCAGGGAAGGTGCACCGTTTGTGGCACGGACATTAATTTTGTTTTTCCTCTCAGACAAATACCAGCTAGGGATGTTTTTCATGAAAAATAAAAAAGCACGGTGTCTGGTCGGCATTCTGCTTTGCCTTCAGTGCACCCACCACAGTGGAGGACTTACTGATAGCACAAGTATCCCTGTTAAGCAGGAAGGGGATCTTTAGATATCTCAGGCAGACTTCTACCAGGAGAGAGGAAGACATTGCCGCTGCTGATTTGGTGGGATGGCAGGCTGCTCGACAGGATCTAAAACTACATCCAAACCGGAAAAACATATCCATTCTAATTCTGAACATCATAAAGAATTCCTTTGTGAAAAGGAATATGCCTCTCTTCCCTGGTTGTCTAGCCTCACTGAAAAACTGATCTTTTAGACATTTTGCAAAGACAATCAATCCACTTGGATCCTATTCATGCCAAGCCATGTCAATAGCTCACGTGTGATTTGGTCTCTTGGTATGTCTACCAGTATTGTGACAGTTATGCAGGAGCATGTATTTCGAATGGAAAATAGAGCAAGCGCTCTTTTAATAAAAAATTTCAAAAGCTGACAGTTCTTTTCTGCCTACCTCACACGGGAATTTATTAATGAGGAAGAGGTACCATGAAATGTATTCCTGTGGGGTTCATGGGAATGATAACACTAGATGTGAACAGATGTACATAGGAGTTGGGATCTCCAGAGGGACTAACGCTGAATTAGCTCAATATAGCATTTTCACATGAAATAATCCTAGAATACCCTCTACGGTGCACTCTTCCTTTGGCGATAGAAAGCAATCACAGGTCTGCGGCAACAGAGCGGAACTGTACACATTTATATTCAGGATGCACAAAGAAACATAGCAGAGGGGAAGATTGAACTGGAATTGTATTTGCTAACCTTTCCTTAGTGGTGGAGTAATAGATATTTATTTAATGATTTACCCATGTATTTATTTATTTATTCATTATATATTAAGAAGTTTTCTAAAGTACAGTTTATCTCCTTTCAGTTATTTCAGAGTGCTGACAGGAAGATGTCCAGCCTGGTTGCAGGATGGGATCATGAGATTACCCACTGTGGCGTCATACCCGAACCAGTACTTTGCAGTGGCTATTTTGGTGCTGTCACTGGTTGAAGGTAAAACTGAACAGTTCTGTTTTCAAGAGCTTCTTGAACTGCATTTAGCTAGGTTAAGCACTGATGATCTGGTTAAGGGTGTTCCAGCGACGCATCCTTGGAATCCCTAGTGATCTGTCCATGTGTCATCCTCCTGAAGGATTGTTGACTGATCAGGTAGGGAGATAAGGACTGAAGGTTTCTGCTAGAGACATAGGGATGAGTTCGTTTCTGCAGGTATTCAGGATATTTCCCTTAAAAATCCTTATGGAGGATTCACAGGAGTCCAATTTTAATCCAGACATCCACAGGGAGCCAAGGGAGTGTTTCAAGGGCGTGATATGAACAGGCTTGAAAATAGATGGCCCACCAGCGGTACCAAAGGAAAAGAAACTAAGCTGAAGTTCTAATCTATACATAGTATTCCTCTTCTAGTGTAAACAAAATAGGACAGTAACCAAAGGTAACAAAGTCACGCATTCATATTCTGCACACTCTCAATAAAAGAAGTGAGTGGAAACATTCCTGCATTCTTATTGGTTCATATTTTCCAAAAGGTTGCTGATGGAAAAGAGCCCTTAAGGTGTAGCTATAAATAGCAAAGCAATGTAGCTAATCATTCCGTATATTTTGTGGAATGCCACAAGAGCGCAGATTCCTCCCGCCTCCTGACTGATCATCATGTCCTTACTAAAAGTGAGACACTGTATAATCACCACTGTCTGCCTGTGTGCTGAGAAACAAGTCATGGCAAATCTTTTCGTGCGTCTAAATACGTTGAGCTATTAATAGTTTACGAGTTTACCCAATATCAAGCATGGTCATACCTGCCTATCGGCAGGGTCGCTTGAATTATACGGCCGCACAGGACTACAATATGCAGCAGGGTTTACTAAATTGTGCGACATGAAAACTAAAACGCAAATTATAAGGCATGATGCGGCACACTTTGTGATAATATCAGTTCTTTATTTTGTCATTTGACACATTAACACTGTATGGACAAAGGTTTAACTTTACAGTACTAGTTAAAACACACAAATACAGCATTATGCAACTGAAAGGTGATCAGTCAACGTTTGCGAAGTGCCTCCCACTGCCCAGCAACACGCGTTGCTGCATTTTTCATCTGAGCCAGAAACAAATTTATTTTGTTAAAATCTGCAAATTATGCAGCAGATGATGGATTATGTGGCAAATCAATAGTTATGCGAAAAACTCAGTAACCGCAGAATTGCATAATTCCAACAGCCTTCCTTATAAGGCTGATCAGACAGGTCAGTGTGGGCCTTTTTTATGGACTGCTGGGTCAGTTTTTACTGTTAGTTTCCCTGACATTAAAACAAACAGTGCTTGAACAAACTGAAATCCATGCTCTCTTCAATACTGTCAGAATTGGTATCATTGGTGTGGTTTCTCCTGACTTTTTGTCTCCTGTTGTTATGACCTAATGTTTGCTGGCTTTAGGAATCTGGACACTTTACCATTGCTGCCCAGTGCTAACATGCAGGTGCTCAGTAATCTAAACTGGGAAATGTTGTTAATTTACTTGTATGTCCCTAGTAAAGTGCACTATAAGTATGAATGGCCTGTAAATTCAATGTTACTGGTGGGCTTACAGCACTGATTGTGCCACCCACTACAGTAGCCATGTAAACATGTCTCAGGCCTGTCACTGCAGAGCTTGTGTATGTAGTCTTCAACTACCATTTCGACCATTCAAATGTACCCACTTGCCAGACCCAAACCTTCCTCTTTATTACATGTAAGTCACCCCTAAAGTGGGACCTAGTTAACCCCAAGGGCTGGGTGCAATGTATTTAAAGAGTTGGTCATGCACTTTTTAAGGTTAACAAGTCCCGGTTGTGAAACACTATCACATGTTTTTCACTACTGCAAGGCCTATCTCTCCCATGGGTTAACATTAAGATTGCCTTAAAACATCTTTTAAGTGGAACTTCCAATAGGGACAAAATAGAAATGTGGAGTTTGGTGTCTCTGGACTCACAAGTTAAAATCACAACTTATGGTGAAGTCATATTTTAAATTGTAAGTCTGAAAATCCCACTTTTAGAAAGTTGGCATTTTCTTACTTTAACCTTTTTGTTCCTCTGCCTGTCTGAAGATACGTCTAGGGTTGATGACAGCTGGGCTTTGTGCATTCTCTCTGGACAGTGACACACAACGGGTGCTGGGGTGTGACATTTGCATCCTGATGGGCAATCACCAGGCTGATGGGTCTTCCTGGGCTAGAGGAGAGGGAGGAGCTGAAACACCTGAGTAGGTCTGTGCCTCTCCCCTCACAAAGAGCTGCATAACGCCTTGGAGAGTGTCTGGAGCCAGGAAAGGAAGGACAAGGACCTTGTGCACTTTAAATGCCTCTTTTTGAAGTTTTCTTCACTTCAAAGACTCAACTGGAAGTAGGTACTAGACCCCTAACCCCGCCAAATCAGAACTCTACTGGAACAAATGACATTCTGCTGTGCTGCCTGGAAGGACTGCCACTCTGCTAACTACATTGCTGTGTTGGCCTACTGCTTGCTGTGTGCTGTGCTTTAGGCGGGACTGGCTCTTTGCTACTTGCTTTGCTGTGTTCCCCTGCTGTGTGCTGCTCCTTGCCTGGAGTGAGAAGGACTGGACCTGTTCTCTACGTCCTTGAACTCAAGTTCTCCAAGGGTTTTCTGGCTTGCCTCCTGTACTTCTGAAGTTGCAGGGACCTACTACAGCTCCTGGACCCATCTTCAACCAGCTCCTGATCCCCAAGAGCCGCACCTCCAGGCTAAGCTTTTGTTTTTTCACAACTGCGAACAGGCCCACCCGCACTGGAACCACGCCGCTTGCACAAAGGGTCAGTGCAAGCAGGTGCAACTTTGTCACTTCGCATGACAAGGATTGCAAACTGGACTATTGGCACAATTCCTGAGAAGGTAAAACTTCAGCTGGACTTACCTGGGACTGTATCCGACCAGTGCTCCATCGCGGTTGGCCTGAATGTTTGTGTTTAATGCAGTCTAGTATGACCAGATATCTCAGAATGGCGCTTTATGCATCTAAGTATTTTAATTTTTCAAAAGTCAAATCTACCTTTTGTCTCTTTGGTCTTGGATTACTCAGATTCATATTCTTTGTTTTTCTAAACTGCTGTGTAGTCTTTTTTTTGTTTTCAGTGTGATACTGTAATTTAAGTGTCGCACAAATACTTTACACATTGCCTATTAAGTTAAACCTGACTGCTCTGTGCCAAGCTAGGAGAGGGTGAGCACAGGTTAATTTCTGGTGTGTATCTGACATACCCTGCTAAGGGCTGTGGTCCCTACTTGGACAAGGTGCATGCCTTTGCAACTAGAGATCCAATTTCTAACACATACCTTGCAAAAGTCATATATAGTGTGTCTTTACAAATTCAAAACCGCCGCAATTTGCAAACATGGGCCAGTTTTTTAGCTATCTAACTCACTAATGAGGGTCACTTTTTTGGGGGTTTGGGCCTATCTTTTTTCAGTCAGACCTGATCTCACAGGTTTACACAGGTGCAAACACATAGGGTGCATATATCAGCTTTTGCAGTTACAATAGCTCACAATATCTACTATGTTGAGGTATTTAAAAGCCCTTGGACTGTTGCCTCATGTATATCATTGTACTTAAAAATCTGAAAACGTCCAAACCTACCCATAAATACAAACAGCAAATTTGTGCTTTTAAAAGGATCTTGTAAGTGTTTGCTTTATATATTTCCTAACACAGAACATTGTCTTTAAGCACATTTTACTATAATTTAGCAGTGATACTTTGCTTCTTTTTGTCAATGTATGCTCATAAATTTGATTTAAATTAAACACGTGGATACATAAAATAGTTAAGTCCAGTTTTGGAATTATTACCTCAACATCTTCAAATATTTGAGTAGACAAATTTAAATAGCACCACATGCTTCCAGGAAGAAGCTTAGGTATTTTCACAGAATAATATTCCAGTACAACTGCATTGATTGAACAACAGATTATTAATCAATTAATTGTTTGTTTTGTTTTCTATAGTGCTAATGACCAACACACAAAATCTAAACACTGCAATCATTTACGGGTCATAGAATAGGAGCCTTTAATCAACTTCATTGAATTGCGCATAAAGAAATTCTGCAAGTCCATCTAGGGCTACTTTTAATATCTTCTGAAAACCAGGCTATTGCCATCTGTTTCCCTCTTCTTCTGGTAGCGCATTTCAACCAGGGCATGGCAACGGTGCATACATTTACATCCTGTCTTTTAAGTTACACCCTTTTGTGGAACTATGGCCCATATTTATACTTTTTTAGCGCCGCATTTGCGCCATTTTTTGACGCAAAAGCGGTGCAAACTTACAAAATGCAATTGTATTTTCTAAGATTGCGCTGTTTTTGCGTCAAAAGGCGGCGCAAATGCGGTGCTAAAAAGTATAAATT
This sequence comes from Pleurodeles waltl, assembly GCF_031143425.1. NCBI lineage: Eukaryota > Metazoa > Chordata > Amphibia > Caudata > Salamandridae > Pleurodeles > Pleurodeles waltl. The sequence continues at coordinate 889,076,612 of NC_090442.1, read as the reverse complement.
TGGGCCTAAGTGTCTGCTGCCTCAAAATCTCAAAGTTCTAACTGCAATAAAGGGACCAAATGTTTGGGCCAGATAAATTGGTGCGGTGCTGAAGCTACATATGGAGAGTAACTGGAGTTTAGGAAATGGTGGGTTTCGTCATAAGATTAAAGAACACACTTATTTTTTATGATGACTTACTGATGTTCTGGCCAGAAGGGAACTGTCGTAGACGAGTATCGTATTATTATTGTACATAGTCCTTGTTACTGTTGTGCTATGTTTTCAGATAAAATTGTGCACTTCTCTGCATTTTCAGCTATTAAAATACTGAGATGTTGGTGACTATGCATTGTCATCCTCGATTCAAAATGACCCCTAGTGTTGTAACCTTGTCACTGACATTAATGTCAGCATTCCCAATATACCACATGTGCTCTTAAATTATTGATTCTTTAGAATACACACACATACACTCGCAGAGGCGCGCATTCAGCACCCCTTCCGCAAACACACACACACACACATGCACCCAAACACACCACAGCCTCCCCTCCCTTCCCCCTCCTTTCGGACACCCACTTACCTCTTCCATCAAGGAGGACGTCCGGGAGGGGATAGGTCCTGGAGGTCTTCCCTCTCCACCACCACCACACCAGCAGGACACCGCCAAGCCATATTACGACTTGTAATACGAATGGAGTAGTCATGCTGGAGTGGCGGTGCAGGCGAGGGAACAGCCTTTGCACCGCCAACCGCCAGAACGAATGATGGATGCTCTCCACCTCAAAAATAGCAGTGAGCAGCCACCATTCATAATATGGTGGTCTACTGACCGCCAGCACTGGCGCTCGAATGGCGGGTTCGGCTTTGGCGGTCAATGGCATTGACCGCCAAAGTCGTACACATGGCCTGAATGTTGATGGTAGACCTAATAACCAGGAGTACTGTAAAATTAAGGACTGGTGTTTGTGGGAAACAACCTTTATAACACGGGAATTACAATGCCTTACAATGCCTTAAAATGCCTTATCCATGTATCTATTATCACACAATGCTTTTACGATGCGTTGCCTTTGAAACACAAGCCTTTACCACGAATATGCCATTACAACGCATGTCATTACATCACAAGGTAAGTATATATAAGGTGTGTGTGTTTGGGTATATATATATATATATATATATATATATATATATATATACATATATGTATAGATACACATATAAATTTATATATACAGTATATATACATATATATATATATACACACACGCATATATATATATATATATATATATATATATATATATATATATATACATAGATATATATATATATGTATATGTGTATATATATATATATATATATATATATATATATATATATATATATATATATGTAAACAAATTCCTTCTCTTCACAAGGAAAGAACCACACTCCAAAGGTGTAAAATTTCCAAAAGCTTTAATACTGGGCTTTTCAGATCGTACGCACACAAAAGCAAAGCAAAAGCACCCGACCAGTTTCGGCTAGCACGACCTTGATCACAGGTGTTACAGTTCATGCCCCTTTTCAGTGTTTATATACCTGTTTCCAAAAAACAGACTATTTCATTGAAATAAACAAATTAGAAGAATAACAAAGACAAACTAAACCAAAAATAAAACAATTTATATTACACCTCAAAATTCATATCTAATTGTCATTCTTATTTACACCAACCACATTTTTTCTGCCGTTTTATATCCTAATGAACGACATTTACCCTTTAAAATGCATTATGGGTATTGTAGGTCTTTCACATTACCAACAAATATAAGACCATTGCATTGATGAATTCTCTTTGTTTTGACATCAACTATTGCATATTAGGTAAATGTCAATATGAGCTGGCTCTCAAATACCAAAATCCACTTTGTTATCAGTATTACTAATATTCATACTATTATAGCACCTAGTGTGTGAATTTTAAACAGGGTAGTAAAAGTTAATAAACCAAGAACCAAAAAGGAACAGTCCCCTATGTAGAAGCAAAACTAATATATATGTCCTCAAATTGAGTATAGATGACTTTATATTTACAAATGGACAAACAATTCTTCATCCTGGTTTAACCCTAAAGGAGTTAGTGAAAAGATTTTCTAAGATGTGTCTCGATTCGAGTTGGCGCAGTTTCCTTTCCCTGTCTCCTCCACGTTCATTATTAGGAACCTGATCAATAGCATAATACGTTATTAGTTCCCATTGACTGTTATGTACTTGCTCCATTTGTCTTGACATGGCATAACTCCTGTCCCTATTGATAGTAGCTCGAATATGTTCTAAAATACACTTCTTTGTCTTGCATATGGTGCTCCCTACATATTTTAAGCCACAGGGGCATTCAATGATGTAAACTGTGAAGTGACTTTTACAGGTGAGATGCTGTCGAATTTGTTTCACATTTCCATTATTAATGGCATATTCTCTAGTGTTTTTAGCTATTTTACATGTGTTTATGAAGCCAATTTTTCTTATGGTACATAAAATGACTGTTTGTTACTTTATCTTTCAAATTAGGTACTCTCCTAAATGTCAGTTTTGGTAGATCTCTCATGATTCTCTTAACTGTAGCATCCATCTGTAGAATTGGCCAATGTTTCACTAGAATTTTTCTAATCTCAGTCACACTATGAGAAAATGTGGTGATAAACAGTATCTGATTGTCTAATTCCCTTCTATGTGGTAGTGCTGTTTTATGAATCAATTGTGTTCTTGACACCTGGCTAACACATTGTTTTGCTCGTGTAATACATTTCTTTGGATATTGCCTAGCTATGAATCTTTCTTCCAACGCTTTCTGATGTTTGTCATATTCATCAGGTTCCGAGCAAATTCTTTTGATTCGAAGGAATTCTCCATATGGGATATTCCATTTTGTATTAGTTGGATGGAAACTATGGGCATGTAGAATGGAATTAGTAGCTGTAATTTTCCCATGTAGTGTTGTTTGTATAGTGTTATCTTTGTTATAAATTTCTGTGTCCAAAGAAGTGAATCTTGTCGAACTTATTTCATAGGTAAATTGCAATTTAGTTATGGTATTATTCAATACATTGAAATATTCTTTAAATTCCACCTCTGTGTCGTCCCACATGAGAAAAAGGTCATCCATGAACCTAAACCACTTATTATCTTTTCTTGATATCTTTCATTTTCCTCAGACCACGCAATTCGTTGTTCAAACCATCCCATTGTTAAGTTTGCAAAATTTGGGGAAAAAGAAATACCCATGGCGGTGCCTTTAGTTTGTAAATACAATTGTTGATTAAAAAGAAAAGAGTTATTAGTTAAGCACAAATTAATCATTTCTATCAGCATATCATTGTGTTGATAAAACAAAATATTTTGTTGGCTTAAGAAAAACCTGCAGGCTTGTATCACTATTTGATGTTCAATATTGGTGTAAAGTGAAATCACATCCATTGTTACAAGTTTGTAAGTCTGCTGCCAAGGGATGCCCTCCAAATGTTTGGATAAATCACCTGTATCTCTCAAATATGAATTTAGATTTCTTGCCAAAGGCTCTAAAAATAAATCCATGTAATTAGACATAGGTTCTAATAATGAAGCATTGGCTGATACTATAGGTCTCCCTGGAGAGTTAGTTAGGTTTTTGTGAACTTTTGGTAAAAAGTAAATTGTAGGAATGGAGGGACGTTCCACATATAAGTATTTGGCCTCATCTTGATCCATCAGACCTTTATCTGTCCATGCTCTTAAATAACATTGAAGTTTTTTCTTTTAGTTGTTTTGTTGGATTTTCATTAATTGGCTTGTAACATGATCGGTCTGATAGTTGTTGTGTCACTTCCTTCACATAATCCTGTTTATTCTGAATTACTATGTTACCACCTCTAACTGCAGGTTTAATTTCCAATGTTGCATCCATTTGTAGATTATGAAGAGCTTGTTTTTCTAATGTTGTGAGATTACTCTTCTGCCAGGGCCATTGTTTTTTGTACAGATCATGGATTACAATCTCAGCAAATAAATCTATTTTATTACCAGGTGGTAACACTGGACAAAACCTGGATTTCGGTCTTTTATTTGTGAGTCCTGCTTCTAATGGAGTGATTACTTATTTATCTTGAATCCAATTCTCACTTTGAGGTTCGTCCAAATTCACTAATGTCAACAGAGTGGCTTTGTCTTGCACTGTTAAATTATATAGGGGTGCAGCAGTATCCATTTTATCTTTTTGATCCCCCTCTTCAAAGAACTTTGCCAGTTTAATTTTATGTATGTATTTGTAGAAATCAATATGTGTTTGTGCCAAATCACTATCCATTACTGGACAAAAACTAAGGCCTTTCTTCAAAAGCGACTCTTCTTCTGTCGATATTTTTCTGTTTGATAAATTTATTACATTTAGCTCTTGAATATTGTTGCTGTCTTTGCTCTGGTATTTCTCTGCTTTACCTCTTTGTCCCCTTCTTGTACGTTTGTTTTTCTTGCGCCCTGTCCTCGTCCTTACCCTTTTGTTTTGTTTTGTTGGTCTTTTGATTGTTGTTGGGGGGCGAGGCGCATCTCGTTTAACAAAGTTAATTTCTACTCTTGAGCTAGTTTTGAGGTACCTTCTCCTTCACTTAGATCATTCTCAGTGGATAGGGATTTAATGCTAGATTTCTCAGATCTTTCTGACTGGGACAGATCGATTTGTTCTCTTAACTTAACATTTTGAAATCTCCTTGCAAATGTGAATATTCTACCTTCCTCATAATCGGATCTATCTCTTTGAAATTTGAATTGCTTTCGTGTTTTAACAGTATCTTCATGTTGTTGTATTTTCAAGCTCAAGTCACTTTTGAATTTTCGTTCTTCCTCTGTCAGGCTTAGACTTCCTATTTCTTGTTCCAAGTTTTTCAATTGGTTTTGAAATGTTTTCTCTAATGCGATTTCCGCATGTTTGATTAAGATGATTAATAATCCTTTCGAAAAGTTTAAAATATGTTCCCCCCAATCTTGCAACCAAGCACTACTGGCATCCTGGTGGCTTGGCATGATTCTGATTCTTAAACCTCTTGGTATTCTGTTGACCTCCATATATTTTCTTAAGGTGAACACTTCCCACCATTTATTTATTTCCTTCCGAGAATGTCTTTCCCATTCTCGTAACTTTGTTTTCATATCTCTTTGTGCTTGGGTTGTCCCTTCATCACTTAGATTAGAATTGCCTGTCCCATTTTTAAATACTTCCGCAGCCATTGCCAAACGTTTTGCTTCCCTCGAGTCCATTCTTACTTAAACTATTGCGTTTGCGTGCGATAATTCACGTTATGCCATAAAGTGTGGAATATTTGAATCTTACCCGGCTCAGGGCTTCATCGTCCGCTGCCACTCTCCAGTCGCTGCGTTTCGATTCCCAACACCGGTGCATGAAATGTTCTTTTCTCCGTATGGCTGCAGCCCACGCCTAATTTTGAATTCAATCCAAACGGAATTGTCCCGTAAGGGCGTGTTACGGTGCACTTTATTTTTCGGTGGTGCGGTTTTAATGGCAGGACACTCGATTGTTATGTAAACAAATTCCTTCTCTTCACAAGGAAAGAACCACACTCCAAAGGTGTAAAATTTCCAAAAGCTTTAATACTGGGCTTTTCAGATCGTACGCACACATAAGCAAAGCAAAAGCACCCGACCTGTTTTGGTCAGAACGACCTTGATCACAGGTGTTGGAGTTCATGGCCCTTTTCAGTGTTTATATACCTGTTTCCAAAAAACAGACTATTTCATTGAAATAAACAGATTAGAAGAATAACAAAGCCAAACTAAAACAAAACCAAAACAACTTATATTACACCTCAAAATTCATATCTAATTGTCATTCTTATTTACACCAACCACATTTTTTCTGCCGTTTCATATCCTAATGAACGACATTTACCCTTTAAAATGCATTATGGGTATTGTAGTTCTTTCACTTTACCAACAAATATAAGACCATTGCATTGATGAATTCAACTAATGCATATTAGGTAAATGTCAATATGAGCTGGCTCTCAAATATCAAAATCCACTTTGTTATCAGTATTACTAATATTCATATGTATATATATATATATATTCCAAATGAAGACAACAGTTACAGGAAGGTTATAGTTAGGATATAGAATCATAGCATTTATAAAACAAAACTTAGACATTCACTAGAAAAATAAATGTTACAGGGACTTTATAGTTAGTTTTAGATTTTATACGCACAAAACCATACAAATTCAGCTGTTATGGTCAGCGTTATTTCAAGTAACTATAACTCGTGTCCTAGGGTAACTATAATTCGTGCCCTCACGAGGGTGTGAGTTAAATTTACTTGAAATAACTCTAACTGTAACAGTTGAATTTCTATGGTTTTGTGAGTGTAAAATCTGAACCTTACTATAACGTCACTGTAACCTTTGGTTTTTAGGTAATTCCTAAGGGTTTTTAATACTATTTCCTAACTCTAACATCCCTGTGATCTTAGTTGTTTCGGTGAATTTCAAGTTTTTATTTTTTTTTAACATTAAGTAAGATGCCCATCACAATGCACAGTGGGGAGTGGGGAGTTGGAACCAGGGCCTGGCTTGGCATTGTGCTGCCCCCATGCAAGCCTGCTGTTCCTGCCCCCCCTCCTCCTTGCCATACACTGTCCAAGTCCATGCCCCTGCTCTCTCATTACAGCCCTGTGTGGCCATTATTCTGCCACTGCCCTTCCTGTCTGCCCTGAACAGTTAGCTTCCTGCCCCCTCCACCTCCTCCCTACCCTCTGCTGTCTGAGTCCATGCACCAGACCCTCCCTCCTGCCCGGCAAGGTCCAATGTGCTGCCACTGCCCTCCATTTAGCTTGATACTCCTGCCCACTCCTCCTGCCCTCTGTTGCCCAATTCTATGCCCCATCATTGCCCTCCTGCTTAGCCTCTGTGCTTAGCTTGCTGCCCCTACACTCATTCCCCCTGCCCTGCAATGTCTGTGTGCTTTCCCCTGCTCCCTCATTTTTGTCCACCATGTTCCATGGACCTGCCACAGTCCCTCTTACTTGCTCTGAGTGTCCTGGTGAGCTAGCACTGGCCCTCCCACCTGGCTATCATGGTCAGATGACTGCTGCCTGAACCTGCCAACTCTGTCCTGCCTGTCCGAGTTCCATGTCCCTATCCCCTCCCTCCTGTCCTCCCTGGTCCATTTTGCTGCCACTCCCTTTTACCTTCCATGCTGTGTTGTGCTGCAACTGCTCCTCCTGCCTATTCCACATGGTCTGTTGTGAAGCCCCTGCCCTCTCTTATCTCTGTCCAGCCCCTACCTATCTATTCTGTCCTCCATGGTCCTTTGTACATGACCCTGCCCCCTCCCTCTTACCCACCATGGTTGTTGAGCTGCCACTAACCCTCCTGCTTGCTATGCATGGTCTTCTGTACTGCCACAGCCCCTACTGCCTGCCTTGTGTGGTCAGCTTGCTGCCCCTGACCCCCTCCCGCTTTCCCTCTGTTGTCTGTATGTGTGCAATTATAGTGTCACCGTTGCCCTCCATGGTGTGTTGAGCTTCCAGTGCCCATCCCACCTCTGTTCTCGTTTTCCATGTACAGGACCTTATCCCCTCCCTCCTGCCCTGTCTGCTCCTTTGCCATGCCCCTGCCTCCTCCCTCCTGCCCTTAATGGTTCGTTATGCTGCAACTGTCCCTCCTGTCTGTCCAGTATGGTCAGCTAGCTTCCCTTCCCTCTTCCCCTCAGGTCTGTGTTGCCCATGTTAATGGCCCTGTCCCCTCCCTATTGCTTTCTATGGTTTGTTGTGCTGCACTGCTGTCCCATTTGCCCTGTGTGGTGTATTCTGCTGCTGCAACCCCTGATGCCTGCCCTGTAAGGTCAGTTTCGTGCCCCTGCCCATCTCCCTCCTGCCCTCTGTTATCTGAGTCCATGTCCCTTCCTCATTCCTCCTATCCTCAGTGATCCAATGTACCATACTTGCCAACATTTTGAACTTGGTAAGAGGTAGATTTAAACCTGGGGAATTAATTTTCCCCATTGACTTACATTGAAAAAGAAGAGATTTTAGGCAGGAGACAGATAAAATAAAGTCGTTTTGGGCTTGCAAACACTGGGAGTCTCCAGCCTGAATGAGGTCTGTTGGCATGTCAGGTTGTACTGCCACTGCCTCTTCCTTCTGCCCTCAATGGTCTGTTATATTGCCACAGCCTTTCTTGCCTGTTCTGTATGGTTGTTTTGTTGCCCCTTCCCTCCTTTCCCCTAACCACCATGGTCTGTTGTGCTGCCACTGCCCTTCCTGGCTGCCCAGCGTGGTCAACTTGTTGATTCTGAATCTTCCTCCCGGCCCACACTTATCCGAGTCGGTGTCACTGACATCTGCCTCCCCACAGTATTCTAATGAACAACTAGATTGCTAACATGCTATATTCATTACAAACTCACTTAAAATGTGTCTTAATTTTTCTTTATACAGCTCTAACCATAATTTATATGATAAAATGAACCCCCTCATTTTGTTCCTTTCTAAATGAGATATTTTATGTTTTACTAGTTTGATTTAATCAAGATGGCTTCAGGTGTGCCACACTTTTGACATAAGTAAGACTGTTAGTGCTCCAGTTGTTCTTTAGAACACTCTGGAGGCTGCAGTAGAAACCAAGAGAATCAACTGACAGGCTTTTCCTGCTGGAAGTACATGTTTTACTGAGAATGTCAGGCGTCATTCTCATATGGCTGAGAAAGATAGTGTGAATTTACAGTAAAATATGCTCTTACTTCAGCTTCTGAGTCACCTTCCATAACTTCTATGGGAAAATCAGGAGAAAAAGGTTTCTCTCAAACATGTTTCATGAAATCCCAGAAGAAGGCTTTTTTCACGGGGTAAAATCACCTTAGCAACAAATGATTTATATTGTAGCTAAAATCTGTTGTCACCCTTTATACATTCTCCTTTTTGTGACCCTCAAACCTGCAGATAGCATCAATGCATTTCCATGGGTGTCATCAAGTATATTGGTCCTAAGATGGCTGCCATCACTTTCTGTCTGAAGTGCTGTCAGCCAATCAGATCGCACCCTGAGATATGTGCTTAGGCTCCGCCCAGATATCTATATTTCTTTTTCCTTTAATATCTCAAGAACCACAGAACGAATTTACATCAAATTACAAAATTTACACTTTCTGGAACAAGAGCTAGTATTATGCCAGATTTAGTGCAATTCTGTCTAGAGGTTCAGGCTGTAGTTGTGTTCAAATCCCTATGGGAATTAACATGGAAAATGCACTTTTTTGCCACCCCCCTTTTTCGCAGCCCCTGCATAACAAATCTCTTTGAAACTTACCATGCACAATAAGACCCAGTAGGACACTTTTAAAAAAAAAATGTTGTGAAGATTCATCAAATGGTGCCAAAGTTATAGGAAAGTCAAAAACGCTTTCCTATGGAAACTAGGCCCTAACTATACCTACTGGTGGCTGCCAGTAGGTTATATATATATATATATATATATATATATATATCACTTACCTTACATATACTACATTGCGTGGTAAAGGTTTACATGGTAAAGGCATGCATTGTAAAAGCATGCCTGTTAATTTCATACCACTGATGTTTGTATAGCCAGCAATCATGCCTCTGTGGTTCTACTATGGTGGTAATCAGCTAGAACCAGGCAGCTTTTACCAAATGTAACAAATATATTTATGCAAAGTAGCATACACAACTGTGAACTACTGCATTTTGCTCCATTGCAAGAAAGATGTTCAAATCCCTAACAATTGCTGGTTTGAATAAAACATTTACTTCAGTCCCTAACAATCCTTTCACAGACCCTTGGAGAGTCTCTGATAGGGTTGTGACTCGTTACATGATTTCATGCTGGGAAAACAGACACTTTTGAAATATTAAGATTTCACATCTGTAATCCCATACTACCTTGAAAGCAAATGGACTACACAAGTTTACATGTGTTCAGCTGATCACGCCAAAGTTCAACACGCCTACAAAAGGGCTTAAAAGGTTAAATGACAGATGTGTTGGGACACATTAGATCAAAACAAGAGCCTAAATACAACTGAAGACTGATGATAGTATCCTATTGGCACCTAAGGTTATGAAATGTTTATTATTTTAGATAACTTTGAAGATTTGTAGTGGCAAATACAATATGTCCATTTCCCAAACAAACATACAACTCCCATCTTGCAGCATTAAGAGGTGACACAGGCTCGGATCAAACTAAACTAATAAGCAGGCTCCCATGGAAGGACCCACACAACAAAACCTTCGGACTCTTGACAGGCACCACAATTCCCTACCCATCTCTGAATGGAAATTCTGCCAGTGTGCGTTTTTCAGCACTCCTCTCTCGTACCTTTGTTTCTATGGGAAAACCCTCCACCAGCAGCTGTTTTCCTGCTATTTAAGTATGCCTACTATGCCAATGCTTTTCCTGCCATGTCTGTCTGCGGCTATCCTTTATTGATGGTACTATGATACAAAATCCTGAATCACAAAGGAAAATAATAGCAAAAATAATGATTTAGAATGCCATCCCATTACAATTTTATCCCTTCCCCACTTTTGCAAGCGGTTGAACCCCAATCTGTTCAAGCAACAACTTGTTGCAGTGGAACTACGTGATGCCACCCCCCCCCCCTAAATAGTTACCACTCTCACTCACAACATCCTCTCTCCCAACTTCAGCTAAACCCCACTCCTCTTGTTTCCCCAACTCTCCCTTTAACCCTCACCACCGCCCCTTCTTCTTTACTGTGTAAACCATTGCATGTGCTGCTAAATCTGGCTCTACTTCCACTATCCCCTTTCCTCTGTACTACATATATCTATTCACTTAAAAAACCCAAAGATTACAAGGATGTTGTAGTTGGGTTTAGATTTTACACGCACAAAACCATAGAAATTCATTGGTAATAGTTAGAGGTATTTCAGCCAACTATAACTCGTGCACTAAGGTAACTGTAACTTTCGCCCCTGTTATGCACAGTTTTCTCATTAATTATGTTACTGCAAATGTTACAGTGACATTATCAATAATGTTATAAAAGATATCATAAGTGCTGTAATATCTGGGGTAATTAGCAGTACATGGCAAGGGTGCAAGTTATAGTTACCTTAGGGCGTGAGTTGAACTTCCTGGAAATAACTTTAACCATAACTGTTGAATTTCTATGGTTTTGAACGTTTAAAATGTAAGCCTAACTTTAATATCCCTGTAACCTCTGTTTTTTTAAGTGAATTTCTATGTTTTTTAGGCTATTTCCTAACTATGTTTGTTGTAACGTAAAGTCATTTTAATTGTCACCAATAACCACCCAACCCCATGCCGCGCACAGCCTTTGGCCATGCATGGCAGGCTTGGCCACAGTACAACCCCCTATAACCACCCAACCCCGCCCCATGCACCATCTTTGGTCGTGTGAGGCAGGAGTTGACCGCAGGGCCTGACCTGTGGACAGGCCTTGTGGCCAACCCCTTGTAACCAGCCAACCCTGCACTGCACACGGAACCCCGCAAAGAAGCCCTGTGGTCAACCCTAATTAAGCTCCAAACCCCGAACCACGCACGGCCAAAGTGATTTATATTGTAAAGGGGCAGCATTAAATATACATAGTTATGGTGGCCACATGGACCCCTGGGGACCCCCACCTCCCTAGGACCAAATTATTAAAAAACTTAGTGGGGCTACGCAGACCACCCTTCAGTCACAGGGACCACCACCTCCCTGAGACAACATTTAAAAAATATATGGGGGGCGCAGGGACCCCCTCCACTGCTCCAGGGCCTACCACCTCCCCAGGCTACATTTTATAAGTATGTGGGGGGCTGCGTGGACCACCCAAGGCCCTGGGGACCACCACCTCTCGGGGGATACTTTAAAAAATATTTATAAGGAGGGCCACAAGGACCCCACCCCAGTGACCCCCACCTCCCCACAGCAAAAAACTTTTTCCAAAAGGGAGGGGGATGACATTGCTCCCCTCCCTAGGCTGATTTAAGCCCCTGGGATCCAATTTTCCGGGGCCCAGACATATATACAAGGGTGTCCACGGCACACATAACAGCCTATAGGGACAGCGGTGGGAGCCTCAAGGCATTGCTCCCACAAGCAGGGAGCTGCTTTAAATAGCAGCTCCCTGCTTGCGATAGCAAAAAAGAGATGACCCCTCTGCTATCAGCAAGTGGGAGCTGTATAACATCTATTGCTTACTGAAACTGGAGTTATGTTTCAGCTCCCACCAATCAAAAGCAAACAGCTAATTTCCAAGGGTGAGCACCTCAGGAGGTAGCAGGAGCCAGCCCTAAGGGTTACTGGTCCCAGGGTCATGCATGGGTCCAGGAGGAGGGCCACATGGCCTCCCTCCTTACCTTCAAATTGGCCCGAAGGGAGGGTGGTCCCCGAGGCCGGGACCTGTGATGGACCACCTTCTGTAAATGGATTTGTAGCCCCGAGGAGGTAGAGGTCCCCAGGGCAAGGGGTTGTCCACAGGACCCTTTCTATGAGGAGGTGGAGGTACCCAGGGCATGAGGGGGCAAGTGGCCTCCGCATACAATTAAGTTTTAATTTCCCTGGAGAGGTACCAGTCCCTGGGGTGAGGGGATGCCCCGTGGCACCCTACAATTTTTTTTCCATTCATTGCCATGGGGAGGTGGCAGTCCCGAGGTGTGGGGTGCCCACACAGAACCCCCAACTTGTTAATTGATTGCCCCAGGGAGGTGGCAGTCCCCGGGGCCCAGAGTGGCCTGCACATTATCCCACAAATATTTTTTCATCATGCCCCAGGGGGTTGGTGCTCCCTGGGGCTACTAAAAGCCCATAGGAGGGGGGCCCTATGTGCCCCCTCCTCTTTTACCACACTAATACTCCCATGACCTACCCCACCTGGGGGGCAATCAAATTTACAGTGCAGGATCCACACTTTTTTTGTTTTTTAAATACAGAAAAATCTGTGGATTTTTATGTGATTTTTTTTTTAAATATCTTTTTTAGCCCTCGTCAGGTCCCTAAGGAACCCCTGTACCAAAGCTAGGGGCTCTGAGTATCACTACCCTGGCCCTTTTTCTTTGTTTTATCTTTTTTGTGGCTTGTTGAAATGTTGGCAGCTGATCTGATATCAACAAGGGGACAGTTGGATCCGCAGATCCTCTGCGTCCCTATATAACTATATTTTTAACCTTTAATATCACAGAAACTACTGAACCAATTTACACCAAATCACAAAAAGCACAATCTGCACACCAAGATCTAGCTTCCTGACAAATCTGGTTTAATTCCATTCAGCGGTTTGGGCTGTATTGGGTCTAAAGAATGCAAAATCCCCATCGACACAGAATGGGGGAAAAGGTTTTTTTGGGATCCCCCATTTATCTTTCTAAGGAGAACTAGGCCATGTGGGATACTTTTTTGAAAAATTTGGGAAGATTGGTCAAACTGTGTAAAGGTTTTTTTGCATAATAAAAAACACTTTGTCTATGGAAAAATATTGGTTCTAACTATAATATTCCTACTGGTGAGCACCAGTAGGTTATATATATACAGATGTATGTATATATATTTATTCCTGGCGGTTGCCAGTAGTTAGTTATAGTTAGGACCTAGTTTCCATAGAAAAAGCGATTTTTGATTTGCCTAGATCATTAAATTTACTTTTTTTTAAAGTGCCTTCTAGGGTGTTGTTGTGCATGGAAAGTTTTGTGCTGATTCGTTAAGTAGTGCAGAGAAAGAGGGGGGGGGGGGTTAAAAAAAGTGCGTTCCCATGCCCAAGACACTCCTGCAGCCCAAACCACTGGACAGAATTACACCAAATTTGGCAGAAAGGAAAATATTGGTCCACAGATTAAACTGCAAAAAATCAGAAAAGGAATTTTGGATCCATCCCAGATAATAAAAAGATCATCTATATATCTGGTCCAGAGGAAAATATGTTTGGTCCATTGCTCATTATCATCAGTCCATATGATCTGTTGCTCCCTCCAGCCCCTAAATATCCCAGCAAAACTGGTGGCAAAGCAACTGCTCATTGCCAGTAATATCAATTAAGCCCAAGTGGGCAAGCGATACTGGGCTTAATTGATATTACTGGCAATCCCTTTTTGTTTGTATTGAATGATGGTCATGATCTAGGCACATACAAATATTGTTGTCTAATGGAATATATGTAATGTATGACAAAGGCGCGCATTAGATTTGTATAAACCACTCGATGAATGGAACAGCTTGTTTATGCTGTAAGACATATTGACTATGGTATAAATTGTGACGGTTGATTATATCTGGACGCTATATTTTTCTGCAGTCCTTCCTGTGGCATCAATTGTAATAAATTGTGTTTTTTTTCTCTCTGCAACCTATAATTTCAGAGCTTTTCCAATACTCTCTTTCTCTAGTAGGTACAGGCTAACTAATACTTTGTTTGGCGACCGGTCATTTTTCTATTAATACATCAATACTTAAGAATGAATTCCAGCAATAACTGTTTACCTGTGTGATCTTCACTACCTCACCCCAGGGAAAATTTCTTCTGAAAAACTAAAGATATTGTGAAAATAAACTACGGAAATAACAGTTGGCTTTCAAGAGCAAAATGGTACATTTAAGAACACTTTATGAAGAATTTCAAATGAATGTTTCAGTGTCCTCCAAATCAGAGGTGGATGGTGGATTTAAAATGTGGTGTGGTGGAAATTCAGCATTGTAGGGCACGAGCTAGCGTAGCCAAAACTGAAAGAGGGTGGCTTGGGCTAGAATTCCAAGAGAACTTACAAGGAAAAAAGCTAAAGGTATCCCTTCGATAATTAATCTGTTTTCAAACTGCCCCATAGCCACTAGGCACACATTTGGCACACTTACACCTCAGTAATATATGGCAGTCCAGACTGCAAGTTAATTACTCAGGCTTTGGGGGCGAAATTTGCCTATGTCTGACAAGTGGAGTTTTTTATTTAATTGAGAAACAAGCGTGCATTTGGAGAGTGTCACGTGCACATTTGTGTTCTTAAGACTCAAATTCAGAGGACAGCAACTAAACTATTCATCAAAGTATGGGTGGACTTTCATGTCTTTGGTGTGTCTGAATCCAAAGAAAGTGAATCAGAAGGATGTACCTTAAAAAACAGCATTCCATAAATTCTGGTGGGACTGACTAATAACAGCATTGAGATAGCCATTTTAAAACTCAGGGAAAGGCAGAAGCTTAGCACACAGTTTCATTACTTATCAAGGGCAGCCTGTGTACAGAACCCACTGATCTAAAAAAGTATGCTAGGAACAGCGAAAAATATTTTTTTCTGTCATCTGACCCATCAGAGGACCTGGACAATCCTGACATAGCACCATCCTGGCATAGTTAGGGTGAGGGCTGTTTCAACACGGACAAAGGCTGAGGCTTGAGTGGAGATGAAATCCGTGCTTTTTGGACTACTTCTGACAGCAATTTTAGAAAGTACTCCATTTTAAAAAACAAGACATAAATACATAGTTAGAAAGGTATCAAACTAAAACGCAAAAGCACCATAATACTTTTATTCATTTAATATAAATGATGACTAGTAAGTGATTTAGTCATATGTGTTTTTTTCACTACTGAAACATTATTCTACAAGCAGATTGGCCTGTGGCAACATATTCTACGTTAGCATCCAAACCCATCTCCTTCACAAACTTCAAGCTACCCAAAATGCCGCTACCAGACTCATCCTCGACCCCCAGAGCTGAACCCACACCACACCACTCCTCAGACAGCTCAACTGGCTCCCCATCTATACGTGCTGCCAGTTCAAACTTCTCACACATGCATTCAAATCACTACATAACATGGGACCGGCCTACCTCAATCACTGGCTTCACTTCCTCCAACCCACCAGACAACTTCGCTTAGCATTGCCCGCCCCTCACTGTATTCACACCAAACTAATGCAACATATTGCGAGCACCTTTAACAACAACAACAACTCAAATTTGCCGTTTCACTACAGGAAGGGTACACAACCGCTTTAGAACTTTACAGAGATTTCACTTGAAGCCTCGGCCGCTACTCTCTCCTTCTCAGTTCCCGCACCCACAAGCAGAATTCGACCCGCAAATCCTACTCTCGACTTGTCAATGGTTTGTTCTAGTGCACTTTAGAACTTGCCAAATCTCCATTGAAGGTTCCATACACACATTTGACTCAAACTCGACTTATCAACCACGCCCGATTGACCTAATTGAACCGCACAAATTACAACATAAACCCAAGTGTCTCCTACACTTGTCAATATACTCCGGAGTCTTAGACCACGACTGGTCCATACATTAACAACCAACCACGTGGATAGTTTTGAGCACAAAGCACCACACTCATATGAAGTACGCCGACTTTCCTGCTCTCATACTGCGGAGTACACCCACTCCTACTAAAGCAACATTACCTGGCCTAAACACACACAAACTTCACAAATCTCCTGCAAAATGCATAAGCTGAGCAAGCGCAAATCCTACACCACACATGCTAAAACGCTGAGAACATCCCCAACTCACTTAGGCAGGCTCAGAGATCCCAGGAAAGTCATGGTGAATTTAGAAACACATCATGCCTCCAATTTGCATTATCTCAGGAAACAATCTAAACAGTAATTCTCCGTCCTAGGGCCCCAAAGGGCCAAACCGTCGCTGTGCTACCAGAACTGCTAACGTGTCCTTTTATGATACTTTATTACACATCAGGACTCGTTTTAGGCCAATGAATCTTTTGACCCAGTTGAGAGACACCTTAGGACGAGATAGCTAATCAATATGTCAATCAATGCGTCAATAATGTCATCAATCTTTATCGCAACAATACATTTCACTTTAGTCAAAGGCATTAATCAATTTCACGACACTACCATGACCTTGCAGTCATGAATAACCACACCAGTTTAGTAGACTTTTATGAGTTTTATTCCCTATTAGATACAATTCTAAAAGCAGATGCGTTAATCTCAAAACCAAGAAACACAATAGCATAGTCACGATATGGCAACTTTGATAAGATTTCAGTAAGGCTAGAATCACAAACATTAGAACATAACACGGCGTGAACATAGATCAATTTAGCAGAGTGTCAATAACGCGTCAGTTCAACAAAACACAGATTCAGTAGTTTGTCTATTTGCGTCAGTTTCCTATCCTAACCGCTAATTAGCATTGGCATGTTGGGCTTTATGCAAAACAATTTAGAACACCAATTTGGAAAACATCTAACTATGGTCTCTGTCAAAAGCAAGCAGTTGGTACCTAGAAAGGAAAAGCAAACATACAAATCACAAATGCATTGTCATAATTACCATCCAAAGTTTAGGTCAGTGCACAGGTTCAGTCATCATCTTCAGGACATCAGTCAAATCGCCATCAGTCAGGACTCAGCTCCGGGGCAAAAAGGGGCACTTCCCTCATAAGGAGGTAAAGTGTCAAATGGGCAATCTAAGGACGAGGATGGTTCTAAGCGAACCAATAAGTCACCAAACAGAGTGACAAAATTTCTGGATAAAATCAATAGCATTCCCTAACCCACCTCAATGGCTCCTCGTATCATGGGTTTTTATCCCTTTTTTGTCGTACATTCCCCTAAAATGTCATTGGTCGTTGGTTATACCCCACTAGCTTTATCCAATTGGAAAATGCATTAGGTTATTAATCTTTCACCACATATTATTTTACAGACACTTCATTGGTCCACATGATTAACGTCTTCAGAGGTAGCACGTCCGGTATGATTTCATCCTTCTGTAATTCTTTGCACATCTTTTGGTCAGTAGCTCCATTGTCTTCACCGGTTTAGATGAGCTTGTACATTACATTAATCTACACTGTTGCATTTTGTCTAATATCATTCAACAAGAAATGAAGAATTCGTGAGAATGGATCTACTTTGGTTACTTTCAGCTTCTAGTTTGAAGAAAACAAGGGGTCATGTCCTTTTGCGAGTCAGCACACTGCAAGATAGGAAAAATACATTTAATATGAGAGCCAGGCAGCTAAGCTTCGGCTCACGCTAACTTAAGGCCTAACAAGATTTCAGCACAAATTCAATAATACAATCATTAATAATTAGTATAAACTTATTCAGTATAACAATTTAAAAACATATTAGTCATTATTATTAGTCCACGTATACATTGGTGGCCACTCCCCGTGGTCACATTTCAAGTGCTCGTTTAAGCAAAATTCACTACATCTGTTTCTATGCAGAATTATCACACATTAATTCATAAACATTTCATGTTAATATAGATTATATAAACTACGCTCTCCCAGCATCATTCTTAATCGTACACACATCCCACATCCACAGAAGCAGAACGGGAGGTTGAGCATTCTCCTACCAAGCCGCCAAATCCTGGAACTACCTCCCCTAACACATCAGGGCCTCCTACTCCTTGAATTCCACTAGAAGCTGAAGACCTGGCTATTCCAATAGTCTTTTTGCGGGACCATCAAGCCTGCCTGTATTCAGGCCCAGCCTCACCACATGCCATACTCACCTACTCAGTGCCTGGATGCACTCATGGGTGACAAGCATCACTCTGTGAATCCACCTTACATTACGTTACTTACTTGTGGGAGACGTGCAGGATCTCACAGCAGATAAGCTGGCTAATTATTATAAATATACTAAGAAAATAGTTTGAAACAAATAATGAAAAACATAATAATACATAATACTAATCCAGATCACCCCTCGTGTAGTGACAGTAATTCAAAAAATAATTGCATCAATGTGTCTTTCTATTGATATATACACCACAGGACAGCAAGAAATTTGATTGTATAGATAATTATTTATTTTTGTAGTTTTGTATATTCGACCTGGAGGTATTAGCACCGGGAAATTAAGTAATTTGTCCAGCATCACAGGATGTTTAGCTGATGTCCAGACTTGAACAAGGTTCCCTAGTTCCAAAGTTGGCAGCTCCAGCCCTGATACCACATTCTCTCTGCCATTAGATGTGAACATATTCTTAATTCAGAAGGATTTTTTATGTCCACAGTACAATGAAATATGTTGACACCGATTCTTTTAACAGTTAACAAAACATTTCTCCATACATAAGTGATAAATTAGAACTGTTAGAAATTGGGTTTCTGGTTGGCAGAGGTATGCACCCTGTCCAAGCAGGAAACACATTCTTGTCAAGGTAAGTCAGATAAACACCATGACTTACCCTGTGCTCACCTTTGGGTAGCTTGGCAAAGAGCAGGCAGGTTTAACTTAAGAGGCAATGTGTAAAGCATTTGTGCAATATTTAGGGATAGTAAAACAGTGAAAGCACCAGGCAAAACAATTCCCCACAGATTAGAACGATAGAGCTCAATTTATTGAACAAAATAAAATCAAAACAACAAAAATCCATTCAGTAGAATTTGAGATATGAATTTTTAAAGCATATCTGCAAATACAGTGCTTAGAAACCTAAAGAGGCAACCGGGGCTATCTGGTCATACTAAATAAGGGTAAATCCAAAAGTTCAGGCCAACCGTGATGGAGCATAGGCCGGCTACAGGGACCAACCTTGTCCTGCTGAAAATGTACCTTGTGTGGAGGGTTGCATCGACATTGAAGATCCGCTGCGAGAAGCTGGGAGGACAATGAGAAGGCAATGCGTAGGTTCTGATCCACAGAGGCAGGGACATTCATCATCAAGCTGCACAGTCTCTGATGTAATGTCCTCGAGCAGCGGTGTAGCATCAAACCCTTAGCAATGGAGGTGATGCTTCAATCTGCACAGCGAGCAGTTGGAAGGCGATGCGTCAGGACTGAGGGAGGTGCACCGGTTCCAAGCAGTTAGTGCTGTGATGTCTTTGTCCTCAGCGGTAGCGGTGATGCGTTAGCACTGAGGGGAGACACAGTGATTCCGATCAGCGCAGTGATGACAATCTATGGATTTAGGTAGAGACAGCTGCAGAACCCACTTCCAAGGGCCTAGGACTGGATTGGCACCACTTGGCAGTGTAGGACTCATAGATGGCAGAGCCCAGAAGCTGTAGCACAGTGGAATTAAGTATTTGATGTCCCTGAGACTTCAGAACAGGAGGCAAGCCAGCAAGCCCTTGGAGTCACTTTGGTTCTGGGGATGTAGAGATGCAGGCCCAGTCCTTCTCACTCCCAAACATGGACAGTAGCAGGGCATGCACAGAAAAGCAGCAGTACAGCAAAGTCCAGGAGAATTCTAGCAGAGTGGCAATCCCTTCAACAGCACATCAGTCCCTCCTGGAAGATCGTCCTCTGGTCGAGAAGTGTTCTGATTTGGTAGGGTCAGAAGTCCACTTTTTACTCCCAGTGGTGCCTTTGAAGTGGTGGAGACATCAGCGAGAGGCTTTTGAAGTGCACAAAGTCCCTGCTCTTCCTGCCGTAACTCCAGACACACTACAGGGGTTTATGAACCCCTTTGTGAGGACTAGGGGACCCAGCCCATTCAGGTGTTATCTGCTCCTCCCTTACACTCTGCCCAGCATGGACCATCAACATGCAGATGGCCACTCAGTCACACCTAAGCTCTCTTTGTGTGTGGCTGTCTGGAGGGAATGTACAAGAGCCTAGCTGTCACTCACCCAGGTGTGAATTCAGAGACAAGCAGACGGCACAAGATGATTTAAAGGAAGAAAATGCCAACTTTCTAATAGTGGCATTTTCAGAATTACAATTTAAAATCCAACTTAAAAATAAGTTGTGATTTTAAATTGTGATTCAAGAGACACCAAACTTGGGGGTATCATTACTTCCCAATTTGAAATGACACTTAAAAATGTAATAAGGCAATCCTAATGTTAACCTATAGGATTGATAGGCCTTGCAGTAGTGAAAAATGAATTTAGGAGTTTTTCACTACCTGGAAATGTACAACTTTAAAGTACATGTCCAACTTTTTTAATACACCGCACTCTGCCCTTGGGGCTGTCCAGGGCCTGCCTTAGGGGTGACTTATAGGTATAAAAAAGGAAGGTTCGGGCCAGGCAATATAGCATTTTAAAACTGTACACAAAGGTTTTGCAATGGCAGGCCTAAGTCATGTTTAAAGGGCTACTCAGGTGGGTGGCACAATCAGTGCTGCAGGCCCAATAATAGCATTTAATTTACCAGCCCTGGGCACATGTAGTGCACTTCACTAGGGACTTATAAGTAAACTAAGTATACCAATTGTGGATAAGCCAAAGGTAACATGCTTTAGGGAAAGAGCACACGCACTTTAGCACTGGTCAGCAGTGGTAAAGTGCTCAAAGTACTAAAGCCAGCAAAAACTAAGTCAGCAAACAGGTCAGAAGGCAAAAAAAGTCAACAAATACAAAACAATCTCCATTTAAACGTAGTCCTCAAAATGTTACATCTCTTTCCGGGCTAAAACAACTTGCCACCTCATTCCAGTCTCAGTAATAATATCATATATCTAGTGTCTGTAAAACTGTTTTTGATGAATTTATCACGGTTTATAACTCTCTCCATTATGCTTATTTTGGAATTTCATGTCAAAGCTGTGAATTTCTATTTGGTGTTCAGCCTTGATGCATGTTAGGGCACTATCTGTTCATGTGGTTCATAAGGTGGTTTCCATCTGCCATCCTCATTTTCCTCTGGCGACGCCACAGCAAAGACGAGCAATGTTGTTGCCAAAGAGCAGTAAATCACCATGCAATTGATCTACCCTTAGAAAGGAAATGCATAGACACGCATGCATGCATATGCATATATATATATATATATATATATATATGTATATATATATATATATATATATAAATAAACCTACTGGCAGTCATCAATGTCACCCTCCCCGGGGGAAAAAAGCATCCCTGCTCCCTGCTCCGAAGGGGAGAACGGCCCCAAACGGCCTTCCCGATGTTCGGGAAGGCCTTGTTAGAAATGAGAGACTCTCCCCTTCAAACGAGGCCTTCCTGAACAGGTTTCCTGGAAACCATACAACTACTAAAAAAATATATAGATCTATATATAAAAAGATCTATATATATATATATATATATATATATATATATATATATATATATATATATATATATATATCTACATTGATAGATATATCTATATGGATATGTATATATATATCTCACTTTCTCACTTTTGTCAATGCATGTGTGGTTTCCCTGGGGGCTGCGATCGGCCCCCAGGAAAACCAGACCCACATATAAAAGTGATCTATATATATAAATATATATACATATATACATGTATATATAGAGAGATATATTTGCCACCAGTTGTCTTGCAGTTGCAGCTTGCGTCTTCACAACAATGCACATACTTCAACTGACGCATTTCAACTGTGGATTTTAGGCAGCAATAAAAAAGTCAAGTAAGTCTTGTGATCATGTTTCTGCTACAAAAGGATCAGACTTTTGTCTAGTGGCAGTTTTGGTGCCATAGGGAAGTGCAGAAGGTTTAGATGCCTCCTGCAAAGAGCAAATCTGTATTTTATGTAAATAGCTGAGTACGTTAGTAAAGTCAGCCATTACCTGCGCTATAATACAAATGAAATGTATGTGCAGGGGTGGCTACGGAGAGAAGAAGGGCGCTTTTGCTTGGTGGTAGTGAGGGAATCCGAGGAGGAGGTCATGGGAGTGGGAGCACCAATAATGATTGTTGGACTGGGCGCTAGAGGTGCTCAAGACTGTGCCGATTGGTATGTGACAAGGTGTTTTTTGAGTGTCTTGAAAGAACGTGCTGATTGAGGGGAGAAACTCAGGTAAGGTAACCTCTACTGTTGCACGTATCACACACACACACCAGCAATTTTGTGACTGTCTACGTAAGCTAGTGTTTTAGACCAACAGTTTAGCCAGTAGCAGAGATGGCATCTCATTGGATGACTGCTGCTCACGCCCTCACTAGGGTTATAGAGGACAGCTCTGACATAGGATCAGAGACTGAGACAGCAGATACTGAGACAGCTTCTGAGGGATAGGTCAATGGTGCAGACTTTGGGAGTCATTTTTCAGTCGGAGGAGTCCCATTCAATAACTTCTCTTCCAGTAATTATGAGGGAGGTGATGAGGACAGTCCTGCTGTCCCTTCACAAGTACAGTCTGTGCAACAGGACAATAGCTGGTTATCCCAACCCAGAGAGCAGGTGAATGAGGCGGCAAGCACAGAGAGAGAGAGCTCTCTTGGGAGCTCCCGGATTTAGTTCAGCCCCAAATTCTACCGCCCAAATCGTATTGTGGAGACATCAAAATTATATATCACAAAACAAACTGGTTTTGTAAAGCATGCACCTGTGTTTTTGGTCCTCAGCGGCCATATAGGGAAACATACTAAACCCAGACATTTCTGGAAACTAGACATCCGGGGGAATCCACAGACGTATGGCTTGTGTGGATTCCCCAAGGTTTTCTTACCTAGAATACCCTGCAAAGCTGAAATGTTGAATAAAAACTCTATATTTTCTTGAATTTCAGTCACACAAACTACAGGAATATGCTGAGATCCACAAAATTCCTACCACCCAGTGATTCCTCACCTGTCCTGATAAAAACACTACCCAACTTGAGTGCCTGTACCTAGTGCCTGCATCAGGAATGGATCAACAGTTGCCTCATGTAAGGACCAACATTGACCGTTGTGTGATCTATTCCTGTTGCGGGCACTAAGCCTGCCCACACAAGTGAGGTACCATTTTTATTGGGAGACTTGGGGGAATGCTGGGTGGAAGGAAATTTGTGGCTCCTCTCAGATTCCAGAACTTTCTATCACCGAAATATGAGGAAAAAGTGTTTTTTTGGCCATATATTGAGATTTGCAAAGGATTCTGGGTAACAGAACCTGGTAAGAGCCCCACAAGCCACCCCATCTTGGATTCCCCTAGGTGTCTAGTTTTCAAATATTCACGGGTTTGATAGGTTTCCCTAGGTGCCAGCTGAGCCAGAGGCCAAAATCCACAGCTAGGCACTTTTCAAAAAACAGGTCTGTTTTCTTTTGGAAAATGTGATGTGTCCACTTTGTGTTTTGGGGCATTTTCTGACACGGACGCTAGGCCTACCCACACAAGTGAGGTACAGTTTTTATCGGGAGACTTGGGGGAATGCTGGGTGGAAGGAAATTTGTGGCTCCTCTCAGATTCCAGAACTTTCTGTCACCGAAATGTGAGGGAAAAGGTTTTTTGGGCCAAATTTTGAGGTTTGCAAAGGATTCTGGTTAACAGAACCTGGTGGAGCCCCACAAGCCACCCCATCTTGGATTCCCCTAGGTGTCTAGTTTTCACAAATGCACAGGTTTGCTAGGTTTCCTTAGGTGCAAGCTGAGCTAGAGGCAGAAATCCACAGCTAGGCACTTTGCAAAAAACAGCTCTGTATTCTTTGGGAAAATGTGATGTGTCCACGTTGTGTTTTGGGGCATTTCCTGTTGCAGACACTAAGCCTACCCACACTAGTGAGGTACCATTTTCATGAGGAGACTTGGGGGAATGCTGGGTGGAAGGAAATTTGTAGCTCCTCTCACATTCCAGAACTTTCTGTCACCGAAATGTGAGGAGAAAGGTTTTTTGGGCCAAATTTTGAGGTTTGCAAAGGATTCTGGGTAACAGAACCTAGTGAGAGCCCCACATGTCACCCCATCTTGGATTCCCCTCGGTGTCTAGTTTCTAAAAATGCACAGGTTTGGTAGGTTTGCTTAGGTGCCGGCTGAGCTAAAGATAAAAATCCACAGCTAGGCACTTTGCAAAAAACACGTCTGATTTCAATGTAAAAATGTGATGTGTACATGTTGCGTTTCCTGTCGCGAGCATTAGGCCTACCCATGCAAGTGAGGTACCATTTTTATTGGGAGACTTTGGGGAACACAGAATACCAAAACACGTGTTATTGCCCTTTGTCTTCCACTACATTTTTTCCTTCCAAATGTACGACAGTGTGTAAAAAAGATGTCTATTTGAGAAATGCCCTGTAATTCACATGCTATTATGGGCACCCCAGAATTCAGAGATGTGCAAATAACCACTGCTTCTCAACACCTTATCTTATGCCCATTTTGGAAATACAAATGTTTTCTTGATACCTATTTTTCACTCTTTATATTTCAGTAAATGAATTGCTGTATACCCAGTATAGAATGAAAACCCAGTGCAAGGTGCAGCTCATTTATTGGCTCTGGGTACCTAGGCATCTTGATGAACCTACAAACCCTATATATCACCGAAACCAGAAGAGTTCAGCAGACGTAAAGGTTTATTGCTTTCAAAAATCTGATATTGCAGGAAAAAGTTACAGAGAAAAACGTGGAGAAAAATGGCTGTTTTTTTCAGCTCAATTTCAATATTTTTTTATTTCAGCTGTTATTGTCTGTAGGAATTCTTGTAGGACCTACACAAATGACCCCTTGCTGAATTTAGAATTTTGTCTACTTTTCAGAAATGTTTAGCTTTCAGGGATCCAGCATTGGTTTCACACCCATTCCTGTCACTAACTGGAAGGAGGCTGAAAGCACAAAAAATAGTAAAAATGGGGTATGTCCAAGTAAAATTCCAAAATTGTGTTGAAAATGTGGTTGTCTGATTCAAGTCTGCCTGTTCCTGAAAGCTGGGAATATGGTGATTTTAACACCACACACCCTTTGTTGATGCCATTTTCAGGGAAAAAAACACAAGCCTTCTTCGGCAGCCCTTTTTCCCATTTTTGAAAAAATAAAAATAAAATTCGCTGTATTTTGGCTAATTTCTTCGTCTCCTCCAGGGGAACCCGCAAACTCTGGGTACCTTTAGAATCCCAAGGATGTTGGAAAAAAAGGACACACACTTGCTGTGGATAGCTTTTGTGGACAAAAAGTTATGAAGGCCTAAGCGCAAACTACCCCAAATAGCCAAAAAAGAGCTCAGCACTTGGGGGGAAAAGGCCCAGAAGCTAAGAGGTTAAGGACAATTACACTGAAACGTTACTAGATGCACACAGAACTACCTGCAGCAACAATGGTAAATACTGAAGACTTTCAATTAAAGAGAGTGTTAACATGCACTGAATTTACCACAGTGTATCTGGGTGGATTGTGTGATGGTATGTCAAGCAGCGTATTCCATCCCCACTTTTCATGAGTGGCACCTTACTCGATGCAATCTGGAGGTAAATAGCACCTCGGTACAGTTTAGCACCACACGTGCACTCTGTTTATTGGAATCGGGATTCTACTTGCTTCTTTTGTAACGTAAATAAAAAGTTGTATCAAAATATAAATTGAGTCTAGCTGCTCCTCAAAGACGTGCAATCCAAGCTGTAAATGGCATCTATTCTCATTTCTGATTTACTGTTGTAATGATAAAATCACATAACATTTCATAGCAAGTACTATTTGGTGATGGAATGTGGCGCAGCTGAAAACGGATTAACCAAGTGAGCATACCTAATGATTGACTGGTGAAGGAGATAACGTGCAACTCTGTAATGTTCCTTTTGCCTTTGGAATAGAACAGGGGAACTATAAAAAGCGGGTATGTCTCATGTTATCTCCAAATTACAGAAAATGTGCATATATATGTATTTAGTGGAATGTCTGTTTTAAACATAACCATTGTTTACTGAAAGATAATACTTTCGTAAGAGATTGTCATAAAAGCATATTTAAAAGTGCATAGCTGTATTTTTAACTATCGAATTGTCTATGACCAGATAGAATTAACATGACCATGGGGAATGCAAATAGATCACACTAACATAGGTTTGTCATCACCACGTGCCTTCGTACCTTCAGCGCCGGCGCCTTACCTCCAATTAACACTTCACGGCTTCAAGGTGTTTCATATAACGACACCAGTGCCTATTTTACAAGGGAAACCTCCAACAACTCAGGGCTGTTCCTATAGAGTGAACGTATGGCATTTAAGTAGGTCAAACATCACTGAACGCCATCTACGTTTACGTTCAGTTAATTGGACTACGAGTTATACGTTGACTGCATATCACCCGTGCTAACTGTGAATACCATGTGCTGGCTTCAAACCACCCCTGCTGGGAATACTACGTGCTATGAATTATCCATGACTGAGAATGCAACCGCCAATGTATCAATCTTGTTAACAATATCCCATAAATGCAAATCACCCGCGCTAACTATAAATACTGTGTTGTTAATCCCTCACACCGTGTTTAGAACGGTGCCAATTTAAAATGACCAGTGCTGTCTGTAAATTAACCAAGCTAACTGTAAACACCCGATAATAACTGTAAGTAATCATTGTTGGTACTCAACAGCACATGTTACGTGTAAATCACCCGAGCCAACTGTTCATCAAAAGAGATAGCAGCCATCACCCGTCCTCAACGTTAATACTGCGAGTTAATGAAGTCATAGATAACTGTGAATCACAATTAATCTCTACAAATACCATGTGTTAACTGTAAATCACCTGCGCTAACTGCGCATAACAAGTGCGAATTCCAAATCAACCATGACGCGTGTGAAGCCCTGTGCCAACTGTAAATCACCCACGCTAACTGCAAATCTCCCAAGATCACTGAACGGCTCGTGCTTGGTGCAAACCTCTTTTGCAAGCCACGAATAGCACGTGTAAACTGCAAATCACTCCTGCTGCGAGTACCACGTTCACACTAGCGTTGTAAACTTGTAATTTGCAACTTTCTTTTTTAGGTTGATCGTAAGTGTTTGACATGTTGTATACTTTTAAGTATACTTATACTGTGAGTTCAAAGCTTTTTCATTTGTTGGTTGCAGTGTCCTTTAAAAATCCTTGCTTGCTAGTGGTCAGTTCTGCCTCTTTCTCCTGCCTTTTTCTCTTTCGGAGCAGCAGCAACTACTGTATAATTACGCTATGTCCTATTTATCTCTTCTGTAGGGGACTTTTTTTTTGTATTTGCCTGTTCGTTTTACTCTGTGCTTGTGTTCTGTCCCTCCTCCCCACCAGCTCCCTCTGTAAACATAAAACCAACAGCAAGGGGGGGCTTTTCCAGGGCCAGCTCGCCCTCGCTCTCTTTTTCTTGTTTCAACACTTCCCGTTCCTCTGAGCTGGGAGGCGGTGCAATATAAAAACCTTGCAAAACTGTGGGAGGAGGAACTCTTACTCTCTATCCCAGGCAGCCTACAGCGAGGGGAGGAGGCACTGTATAATGTAGCCACATACTGCAATGAGCAGATTCAGATTGCTAAAGAGGAGGAAAGAAGTGGTGAGGAAACACAGCGACCACACGCCTAAACGCTGCGAATTCACTCTTGTGATACTTCACATGACGACCCGGGGACAAATTACAAAAGCCCACACACCTAGTGAACGTCGCTGATTCCACAGCAGACCCCCACTGTCTGGAGACAATTGCCGCCTCGGGATACACTTATTTCTGTACCTGTGTTGGACTGTGCCAGTTGAGTGGGATGTGGTGACTTCTGGCACTGTGCCCCATCCTGACGGGTGCCGAATCAGTAGCTGGAAGTGAAATGGGGATTGGTTATTGTGTGTATTTGTCTCATGGATTTAACACTGTCCCCTGGCCGATTTAAGGGGGATCGCTGTCCGATCTGGGACAATGTGCTTGGGGGGCTGTGTGGACTGTATTCGGTTGCCAGAGATCCTAAGTATCCCCTAAACTTCATGTAGTGTTTCTTATTGTTATTTAACCTATTAGTTGTATTGCTGTTGTGTACTTGAGCTTCAGCAACGGTACCATTTTAAGCGTCTGTAATTTTACTCCAATTGTTTGCTTGGTTTTAATGTGTAATGTGTGTGTTTTTTCAGTTTTCTGTGCTCTGCTGCTTTTGGTTATGTGTTTTGAACTCGCTCCTTATGGGTGTTTTGATTTTGGTATTAACTGGTTCAGTGATGCGTGTAAGATATCTGCGTTTAATGTGGTTGCAGTTTGTAATGTTTTATTGCCTTTTGGGCTGAGTCGCCACATTCCTTATAGTCTTGGGTCCTGTGCATAAGGAGCATCGGAATCGCAAGTCACGTAGTGCCTATGTGCAGTTTCTCGGCGTAGTGACTTTTTTTCCAACTGCAGTAATGGATTTTCTATGGTTTTCAATTCTTTTTTGTTCTTGTTACATTTTTCTGGTCCTTCTTGCTCTTTACAGCTGAACTTAAGTGGGTGCGTTTCCATTGTACGATGGCTGGTTTACTAGTAGTTTGTGGGATCTTCAAAGCTAGACTTAATATGCCTGGTGTTTTTGTTGACTTTAGTTCTTGTGGTTATGCTCCTCTGATGTTTCAAGTCCTGTGGTTGTTTCCTGGTATGTGCTTGAGGTCTGTTTGTGTTCCTCGTGTGTGCACGTGTGTAGTTTCAACTGCCTTTTTGTGCCAAGTTTTGTCTGTGTGTGGCTAAAGTTTCTGTTTGCACAGGGCCTTGAGCTGCCAGCTCCGTGATTTCTTGCCCTGCCTACCCCTCTTCGGCAATATAACCCAATCGTGTCCACAGTCTGCATATAGTAAGGTATGCCTACCATGTATTTGACAACACTGTTTTTTTTTTAGGACGAGCATTGCAGCGCTGCTTTTCCGACGTGTTGGTATGTATCTGGGCTTTTAACCATGCCTATCACTATCACTCGTTCATGGGCTTGTTTTTCTTCTCACATCCACAACAAGCAGTATTAGATTTGAAAGATTTCTTGTAGATTGCCCCAGAAGGAAAGAGAGCATTCCTCGGGGAGCAGTTCCACGTTTTATGATTTTGTGATGTTTTTCATCAATAGTGTACATTGCAGATGCTGAAAAAAACTGCTTCAGTATTACAAAGTGCACCTAAGCAATATAAATCTTCTACTTTTCTTATTCTTCCTACAACCCAGATAGAACTAGCACAACAATGTTAAGACCCTACAAAAAATAGTCATGCTGTACAAAAGCTGAGCAAGTAGCATAGATCAACTAGATTACTGTGGCATGCATCTTGCACTTTTGTCATAGATTTTGAGATTTTTTTAATGGTATGCCTTTTTAGACGTGATTTACTCTTCTTTTTCTGAGAAAGCTAAATAATGATAGTCATACTCAGTATTTAAAAACTCAATATGACGCTATAAGTTACACAGTGGTCTCTAGTGTATACTTAAGGTACAACCAAATTTTCTAAGGAAAAGGCGTTTTTTTATTTGCCTATAACGTTGATTTCCATGGATGAATCTAAGGTATATTTGGCAGTTGCTTAGCAGAGGCATCTAAGGCCAGACATGTCAACTTTCAGAGTTGAGCATGCAAGTGCTGTGGCCTTCTGTAATCTCTCTGTGGGTTTTTAACCAGGCCCACTCTTGCTATTCATTCTTTGTTGCGCTTGTCTTAAATCCTTAATTTTTATCGGTGCATTTTGTGAAATGTCACTCCTTTGTTTGCTGAGTTCGCTCCCGGCGATTTCACTGTGTGAACATTTTGATTGGAGATCACACCAGGACATGCTTCCTCTTGTCACAACGTGGATGACCCTCCGGTTTCGGTTTGCCTTTCATCCCAGCCGAGAAACTTTCCACACATTCAGTTAGGGAGCAAATAACACTTGCGCTAGCGCTCATGGCGGCCTTGGCGCTTTGAAATGACTTGCTTCTGTCAGCTGTTTTACTTTTCATTTTCAATTTATGTGGCAAGAAAAGTCCAGTTAGGAATTTACAATGTTAATACCTCTAACTCGAGCAAACGCGAGACCCATCTCATTGAAAATGCTTGTTGTGTCTATTATATCACCGTGGGCCACGATTAGTTACTAAAATAGCTGGTTTGTAGTACTGTTAACCAATGAATTCGAGACATAAGTACCATACTTTTCTAAATTTAATACAGAATCAAACACTTGCCTTTTCTGATTAACGTGCGCCAGTTTCGTGTTGTTTGACGAATGTCTGAACACATCTTCCGTGAAAAGGGTTTAATGAACGTCATACACCCACAACAACAGCTGTCACTTCAATAAAATACCCACTAATAAAAAAATATACAGTTTTGACTGTGCCTTTCCTGGAAAAGTCAGCAATCATTCGACGGCATTTCAATTAAGTGTATATCAGTCAGTGAAAATGTCCAATGATAAGTGTTTGCCACGTAGCATATGTTTCTACAGCGGCCGCCCACCCTGCTCCACCCCCGCAGCCTTATAATCACGCTCGATGCCTCGCACAAAACATGGTGCGTGTATTTTCGTCGCACAGTTTTATTGTTTATGTGCCGTCTGTCCTTTCATTGAATAATTAGTGGAATGAAAACTACAAGCAGACGTACGTCACAACAAACAATTGCGAGATCAATATAATAAGGACCGTATTGGCTTGCCTCCCTGAGAAAAGTGGATATATATAGCGCAGAAATTAACTAAAGGACGCCAGTACTCGGAGAACAGATCAGGTTCGTACATCCTTTACTGCCCTAGGTCTGTAGGTAAGGAGGGGTCCCTAGGATGAGGGATTAAACCTAGGCAGTCATTTAACAAAGTAGTCAGACAAATGGCAACAGGCTCATCATACCATTCGACTTATGGCCACAGATCCTCCATCGTCTCCAGTTTCACACTTATGGGCAGATTTATTGAAAAGTGGCGCAATGCGGCGCTGCGCCAAAATTGACAGCGTCACTTTAGAAACGCAGGGATGCACTGTATTTAAGTGAATACGGTGCACCTCTGCATTTTCCCTCGCGCTGGCGCTAAATTTAGCTGCCAGTGCCAAGGCAGGCATCCTTGCACCATTGTGCAAGGATGTCTGTGTTGAGGGGTGTGATTGTTTATGTTCGGGAAGGTGTCCCTTCCTGCACAAAAACAATCACTAATGGCGCTTTGGCACTTCTGTGTGTGCTGCACAATGCAGCACACACAGAAGTGCCAAAGCGTCATTTTCATATGATTGTTTATGTTCGGGAAGGGACACCTTCCCGCACATAAACAATAATTTCTGCCATTTTGGTTTTTCTATGCGTGCAGCAGAATGCAGCACGCATAGAAAAAGCAAAAAAAACGAGGAGAAATAAAAGTATTCGCCCTCGTTGCACCCTGCTAACGCCACCCCCAGGGTGGCGTTAGATTTTGGCGCTGCCTCAGGTTTACGTGATTTCATAAAATTGATGCAGCATCAAAATGCAATGGGTTTTGCTGTGGCACGCCCACAGGAACACCCATTGCATCCCACTTCCACGCACAGAGCTGAGTGGGAAGGGGCCGTATTTACAGGGTGGCGTTAAGCCACAAAAAGTGGCTTAACGCCACCTTGTAAATACGGCACTGTGCTTAGCGCCACAGGAGTATCACAAAAAGTGGCGCTCTTGTGGCACTGGGGCCGTATAAATACGGGCATTAGTATTACCATGTCTTGACTAGCACCCTATTTGACCACTCCTAATCATGAGCTAAACTGCCATGAATTCAGTACATTTCCCAACACATTTCCTCCAACAACAAGCAGGAGTGATGGCCGCTAGTGACAGAAACCAAGTGGGCCAGCATTACACTCTAAAGATGCCGCCAGTGGATATGCAATAACCATATAACTTTTCTCGGAACTAGGCTACACAGAGAATTGAGAGTCCTAGGTAATCACCATGCTGTTTTTTGATCCCAACATTTCCAACCCAGTTTGCTCTCTCCCAGTGGGTTACTGTGAACGATTTGTGAAGTATCATTTGGAATGACCCCTGCTACCTGCCGATCCATGATCACTAACGTACGCCCAGAAAATATTAAGTACCTGCTTATTTCTGGTGATAGGACCAATGCTCAGCCACATTACCAGAGCGATAGTTTATGCTTTATTCTTTGATTTTGCCTTTGTCTCTGGTCTTGGAGACACCAACACAATAGGCTTTCCAAAAATCCATTTATAATCTGTCTGGTTGTGCCATGCCCTCTCATACGTTGGTATAAATCACAGAGCCTGTAATGCAAATATCAATATGTAACACGAGGAGTTCACTACACAACTATATCCAACTCACCTTTTCAAGAGATTCTGACACTCAAACTTGTCCAAACTTGGTCCCAAAAGAAATAGGTCCATTTAGACTATAATATTCCACATGACACACAACGTCTCAGCGTACGGACTCAAAACAAATATGCAGTTAATAAAAAGAGAATAAAAGGACAGCAATATTGACTAAAATAAATAATATCAACCAAATTCAACCTGAATGACAAGCAAAAGGATAGACTCTGAGAATGTAGCTACATCATTTTATTTATTTTTGTGGGGTCATGCCTACTAGCAATATTTCAGTTTTGCTAGAGATGCTTTTTATTGTGATATTAACTATCCATTGTTTAAATGAGGTCTGAAGCATGGTTCACATGGTTTGGTTTTTCATTTGACTTTATCACCAAGATGTGTGAATCTTCTGCGGAGAAGTCAAAACTTATGATTCTTAAGTTTAATTGTTGGAAAATAAGTAGGAGGGGAATAAAGCCAAAGACCCCCACAAATCATTTAGGATCCTGCTAAGAAGAATATCGAAGAATGCAACGCTGACAAACAATGCAAATGCCCCAAAATCAAAAATCAAGAGTTGTACATGCCTAGTAGTTTAGGAAATCTGACAACTCTTCCGGTTACTGAGGAAACATATTACCTTTAAGGTTAAGGATAATGGAATGCAGATGATATAAACATACCTGCAATCAATATAGCTAAGGCTACTGAACGTTTTAATGTAGTTTTCACCAAGGAACCTCAATGGGACACCTGAGAGATCCCAAGGAAGGGATGTTACAATTGACTGGAAACATATCTATGAACTACTGATGAGGAACATACAACCATGAGAAGTGGTGCTTGTTTAGCATCCAAAACGATTCAGGGAAGATGTTAGTCAAACCCCTCACCTTATCATCATTTCAGGATTCTCACTTTATTCCAACACCAGATTTACAAAATACTTTCACTTCACAAAACATGTCCCGCAAAATTTATGTTCTCTGCTAGCACAGGTAATGTTATTTATGTGTGGTTTTACAAAGATGCTTTGAGCTTGCTGCATGGAGTGGCTAAGCACACCCACAACGTGTGTGTGTGCAGCTGATACCATTGCTGCTGCTGGCAGGAGAGCTGCATCTGGCAAGAGTGCTGCACTATTCTTCTTCTGACTTCCGAAAGTAGCACACATGAGACCAGCCAGGTATGCACTTTCCTTACCCAGAGATAAGTAGTGACATATTCCCTACTCTCCAGCTCCGTTACCTGACTCCTGTATGACAGATTGTCTCTGTGGAGTGCGCTTCTTTTGGATGGGAAGGAGGGCACCACGTATATGGGTGAGGTTCGATGGTTGACAGCATATCAAGTGTAGGTTGTGTCTTCAGATTGCAAAGGAAGGCAAGATGCAAGCATGACGTGATGGAGGATTTCAGAGCAGAATGTGATCTATAGGTATGTTTTTGAGGGAGACGGTTGAGTCAAGGCTTCAGGCCCTGGGGACTACCTGTGAGGGTGTGGAGAGATAGGACAGCAGGCACTGGGGTGTGTGTTTTTAGGACTTGAGAGCTGGTAAGGTGCCATTTATGGGATGTGTGTTTTGGGGCTGGAAGAAATTGTGGGTGAGTTGAGGATTGGTCGAGCTGATGTGTGAAGTATGCTGTTGTTGGAAATGACCAACCTTGCATAGTGTACCCTTAGATGCTTGCCTTGACTGATTTTGCTGGCTGTAGAACTTTGTGCACTTTACTCCGCTAACCAGTGGTGAAGTGCCTGTGCTCCCCCTTTCAAGATGATGAAAACGCTGCATCCCTAATTGTCATATTTAACATACCTATAAGTCCCTAATATACGGTAGAAGGTGTACCAAGGTTCTGTATGTTAAATATCACCAGTAGGCTTCAGAACGCATTGAGCCACCCACTGCAGTGATAGTGCAAACATGACGGCAGGCCTACCATTTGAAGCCTGACTGTGCAGTTTTAAAATTGCAAATTCAAACTATCACAATAACACCTTTTACATGTCTAAACCTTCCTTTTAAGTCACTCTAAGTAAGGTTTACCACTTACAAGTCAGGGTTTATTGTATGTAAAAGTAGGTCATGCAAAAGTTTAATGTTAAACATGTCCTTACAGTGAAAATGCTCCAAAAGCTATTTCCCTGTAGCAGGGCGGGCTGTTACATAGGAAAGCAATAGTATACAACATTAACTGTAATAATATTATCTCTGGCTAGGAAACAGCTACAAATTTAATTATTAGACTTTCTGAAATATTTATTATACACTCAATTCACTGGTGAAGTCGGATTTGTAATAACTGTTTTGGAAAAGGAATTTTTAGAATGGTACATTTTCTCTGCCTAAAACCTCTGGAGACTCATTTACATGAGGTTCAACTGTCACCCAGCAGCTCAGCAGTCCTCGTGAAAACTGATCCTAGAGTAGGAGAAAGGCTTGGGTGTGGAGATGGGTTTTCTGTTCCTCAGAGAGGAAGACCATTCTAGGCTGTGCCCAGGAACTTGATTAAGTTAAAAAAAAGGCCTATCCTATAGCAGCCAAAAAATAGCTGAGACCTGGGTAGGGTCATTTCCTGTTCCTCCTGGCAGGCAGGCATCAATCCCAGTGGGTGAGGAGCTGCCACCAGAACTGCTTTACAGTAACCACAGAGGAGGGTTACTTGTTTCCCTGGCCACACCTGTGGGGGCGATACAGGAGTTCTGAAAAGAGGAAGAATGGTTCAGCCATCTTGGTTTTAGGAGAGATGGGCACTGTGAGATTGCTTGCAATAGGGCACACAGGAAATGCTGAAAACATGAGAACCCCTGAAAACTTTTACCTTCTTGTTTACGGAGGGGTCAGGAGTTTCCCCTATCCACATGCTCGTGCCAGGAATAAATGTGATATCCCCACTACTTTCTCAAAACACTTTCTGAATCTGTGAAAGAATAGATGAGGATAGGACCTGCTTTCTGTCACCTGAGAAGAGCCTATAAGACAGGAGCTGCTCTCCCTATTGTACCCAGGACAAAGAAGTTGAGTCCACAGGTCAGAAGGGTGACCCCCTGCTCTGCTCAAGCAACAGGAACACAATAAGCTACAAGAGGCCTTTACTGCAACTTCCAAGGTGACCAGTTCCAACGGGACCTAACCTGGAACCTGCTGCTGAACTTTTCAGGTGATTCCTGCCCCCCAAAGTGCTATCCCCAAAGCCCTGGACCCTTGGTTATAGTCAAAAGTTTCCTTTTAACTTTCCATGAAATCTGGGACTTGGAACATTTTGGATCCAAAGATCTCTGGAGGACCTGGACCAACCTGCCAAGCAGATTGGATGAAGGTGTGTTGCCCCTGGGCCTAAGATTCAGGTTGCTCCACCTTGGAGTGTTTCTGCAGCAGCAAATCAGATTCAGAGGGACCTTGTGGAGAAGGTATGTGACTTTGATGAACCCTCTTGGTCTACAGTCTGCAACCTTGTCCCACTGGAAGAATTTGAGCTTCGAAAAAGGGACTAAGTCTAAAAGGTAGAATTATTCACCAGGAGAAGGTTCCAAAAGTATCTAGTGAGAGATTTTCCTCTGGCACGAAATTCAAATTCAACAAAAGTCAACAGCTTCATTAAGACTTCGGGCCTCATTCTGACTTTGGCAAGTACCGCCGTCAGAATACCGCTGCGCGGCCAAAAGACCGCTGCGGTAATTCTGAGTTTCCCGCTGGGCTGGCGGGCGACCGCCAGAAGGCCGCCCGCCAGCCCAGCGGGAAACCCCCTTCCACGAGGATGCCGGCTCCGAATGGAGCCGGCGTAGTGGAAAGGGTGCGACGGGTGCAGTTGCACCCGTCGCGATTTTCAGTGTCTGCTATGCAGACACTGAAAATCTTGGTGGGGCCCTGTTAGGGGGCCCCTGCAGTGCCCATGCCATTGGCATGGGCACTGCAGGGGCCCCCAGGGGCCCCACAACACCCGTTACCGCCAACCAGGTTCTGGCGGTCAAAACCGCCAGAACCAGGCTGGCGGTAAGGGGGTCAGAATCCCCATGGCAGCGCTGCCTGCAGCGCCGCCATGGAGGATTCCTCAGGCCAGGGGAAAACCGGTGGGAAACCGCCGGTTTCCCTTTTCTGACCGCGGCAATTGGCCTGGATGCACCGCCAGCATGTTGGCGGTGCATCCGCGGTCCCCGGCCCTGGCGGTCCATGACCGCCAGGGTCGTAATGACCCCCTTCGTCTAGCAGCTATTTGACGAAATAAAGCCCTCTTTGGCCACAGCCTGCTGAATTGCTCCACTGAGGATTTGTAACTTTAATTTCAGAGACTAAGGCCCCAATTATGACTTTGGCAGTCTTCACTGAAGACCACCAAAGCCAGGGGCGCCAGGAGACCGCCAGTGCTGGCAGTCTCCCACTCCCATATAAGGGGTACTTCAG
The DNA here is from genome assembly GCF_031143425.1 of Pleurodeles waltl. NCBI lineage: Eukaryota > Metazoa > Chordata > Amphibia > Caudata > Salamandridae > Pleurodeles > Pleurodeles waltl. The sequence continues at coordinate 889,039,348 of NC_090442.1, read as the reverse complement.
TTTTTCCGCCAGACTGTGGGTGTAAATCCGGCAGTAGTTGTGCTGGCGGGCGGAAGTGCTCTGGCGGTTCCACCACCGGCCCGCCCCGCCAGTAGGATACCGCCCGCTATATTATGGACCATAATATGGCCTAGTGGTGTCCTGCTGGTGGGGCTCTGCTGGCAGGCGAAGTGCATCCCTTTCCCTGCTGGGCGACCTTCTCCCTGGACCAGGTAAGGTGATTGTCCGAAAGGGTGGGGGGGGCGGAGGGTGTTGTGTGTGCGTGTATGAGTGTGTGGTGTTTCTGTGTGCATGAATGTGTGTGTGTGTGTGGTTGTATGCATGTCAGTGTGTATGTGTGTGAGTATGCATGTTTGGATGGGTGTGAGTATGCATGCATGAATGCATGTATGAATAGAGTTGTGAATGCATGTATGAATGGAGTTGTGAATGCGTCTATGAATGGAGTTGTGAATGCATGTATGGATGTTGTTGTGAATACGTGCATGGATGCGTGTGAGTGGATGCGATATGTAAGTGTAGGTGAATGCCTGGGGCGTGTGAGGGTGTGTGCATGTATGCAGGGAGGGGGGTGGGGGGGTGCTATGTGAGAAGGGGACGCTGTGGCTGGAGGGGGCAGCGGGGTCTAGTGCTTGCTGGGAGGGGGCTGTCTACCACTGACAGGGAAGGAATTCCCTGTCACCCGTAGCTCTTCTGCCATGGTTTTCGTGCGGTGCTACTGTCGCATAGGCTCTCATTATCCTAATGAGACTACTGGATTCGGGCGGGAGAATCACTTGCACTGTGGGGGACTGAGTCTGAACCCACTACAGATGACACCTGTCGGCCTAATCCGGGTTTTGTTCCGGATAACGAGCAGTGCCTCATCTCCGCTCTAAAGCAGGGATGATTGGGCAACCGAGCGCATGACACAATTGACTCCTCAGGGAGATCGTGGTCACTCAGATCTCATCCGTTTCTCTCAGTTACATTAGTCTCACATATGCAAGGACAATCAAAGGCAGAATATAGTTCTATAATAAAGCATGTATTGCAATAACTAGGCCGATGAATTGTGACAAGGAGAGTGAAACATAAAAATAATGCTACCATATTGTCACTAAAATCATTAAGAATAGCTCCTACTTAGGCTATGTAAGAGCACAGCATGTTAAGCTCTAATTCTGCCCTTCAGGTTCACCTGGGAAGACATCATCCCTCATACCTGAGCAAGAGGCCTGTAGTCTACATAAACAGCTGCAGCGAAGCACTCAGCAATCAGCATACAGTCATTGTCATCTGGCTGGAACCTCCCTCTAATGTACCCGGGTGAAAGTAGTGTTTTTATAATAAAACAGCCAATGTTCCAAAAAAGGATCCCCAGGTAAGAGTGTGTATATTTCTGTGAACATGAGAGACAAAGCGTACCACTTTTGCAGAGAAGCTATCTTATTGCAACCTTGAGAAAAGCACAGAGTGAAAGAAATGTCTTGTTTAAGGACGCAGTGCTGGCCTAGGCAAAGAACAGCTAGATAGAGAAAATAAAACAAGACCGCAAATGTAGCTATTTTTAAAATAATAAAAACTAAGCTGAATAAAATATATCTAGGTTAAAGTGCACAGCGGCAGGCCTAGTTTGCTAAAATAACGTGTATGAAGCTGTAACTAAAATGGCTACACAACACTACCATCGTGGAAACCATGTCAGAAGGCTGGCTCCTAATACCGCCGCCAGTCTTCTGTGGATCGCCAGGTCAGAGATGATCATCTCTGGCCCGCCGGTTCAGACCACCATGGCGTAATGAGTGGAGATGTGGCGGATTGGCAGAGTCCAACCTGCCACACTCATACTGTAATGTGGCGGTCTGCACCGCCAGCCTGTTGGCGGTGGGACCGCCGCATTTACCCTTGCGGTCGGAAGACCTCCAGGGTCAAAATGACCCCCTAAGTCCAAAGGTAAAACTTCCAACCTGGTTGAACCTGATTCATGTATCCAACCCGTGCTCTATCACGGTTTGCCCTACCTTGTGCCTAGGTACCAGTCAATGGCAACCAGATGAATGAAGTCTGTGCTTATTGCTTTTTTGCCTAGTTTTACATTTAAACTTTACAAATTAATTACTCAGGTTCCCCTTATTGGATTTGTGTTGTTTTGGAGCCTTTTAATTTATTAAAGCATGCACCATTTTTCTAAATTGTTTGGTGTTGGGCTTGTCCCTTTCTGCAGGGTCATCCCCAGACTTTTTGCCTTCATCCTTCTGTTTTCTGAACCCATTTTTGTTGGCTTTTAGGTTTCTGTACACTTTACCACTGCTAACCAGTGCTAAAGTGCCTGTGCTCTCTCCTCTAAACATGGTAAGATTGGATTATACCTGAATAGCATATTTAATTTACTTGTACATCCCTAGTAAATTGGTACTATATGTCCCTATTGCCTGAAAGGTAAGTGTTTATAGTGGGCCTCACAGCACTAATTGGGCCACACACTTAAGTAGCCTTTTCAAACATGTCTCAGGCCTGGGTGTGCAGGCTTAAACTACCATTTCCACCTGGCAGAAAAGCTTTTGCCAGGCCCAAACCATCCTTTTTAATACATGTAAGTCACCCCTACTATTGGCCCTGGGCAGAACAAGGAGAAGCGTGCAGTGTATTTGAAAGTTCTACATGTCATGATAGTGAAAAACCCTTAATATCGTTTTTCACTACTGTAAGGCCTACCTCTCTCATTGGATAACACTGGGTTTGCCTTATTACATAAAATACGCTGAAACTTCCAAATGGGAACAGGTAGCCAGTTCATGTTTAGTGTCTTTGGAATTGTTAAGAAAAAACATTTCTTATGGTAAAGTCAAATTTTAAATTACAATTTTGAAAATGCCACTTTTAGAAAGTTGTCATTTTCTTGCCTTAGCCATATACTGCCTGCAGCCTATCTCTGGTTCATATAAATTGATGAAGCTGACAGTTGGGCTTTGTGTAATCCTCCTAGAAAACCACACACAATAGAGAGATTAGGTGTTTCTGGATGAGCCATCACTAGCAAGATTGGAGAGCGGAGCTGGGTACAGCCCTATTTACACTTGAAAAGACTGTGTCCTGCCTCCACAAATATCGATGCATATTCCAGTGCAGTTGGTCTGGAGCCAGGGGAGGCAGGAACATGTGCACTTCAAAGGGAAAAATCTAGAAGTTTCTCCTGCTTCATAGGAGGCACCAGATATAAACATTGGATCTCAGACTCTAACTCTCCAGTACAGTTCTTGACCTGTGGAGACTCTGCCAGGAAGACTGACTGTTATGCTGCTGAGAGGACTATCACTCCACTAGACTGATGCCCTGCTGAACTAGTGCCTTGCTGGATTGTTGCTTTTTGCCTGAGTCAGAGAGATTTAACCTGAACTTGATTCGAGGACTCCCAGAGGGCTAGGCTGTTTGCCTCCTGTTCAGAGTCACAAGGACATAACTGGCTCCCAACTACCTGTACCAGGACACAGATCCTGCTGGAGTAAACCTCTGATCCTCAAGTGGTGCTCCTCAGGTCCTGGACCCTTGGTGTGGTATCGGTGCAGCTGAACTGAAGTTTTTGGTTTCTTTGTCAATGGGCCCATTGGCACCAAACCCTTGTGGCTCGCACTGCCCGCCAACGCAAAGTACCACCAACCTGACGCTTCCCGCTACACCATCAACTGCTTGCGGGGAACACTACTGCTCCATCCCGCCCATTCGTGACAATGACAGGATCTTCGTGCTATGGATGACCATCCGCAACACCAGGCCTGCTCTTCGAGGTATATGATCAACTGTCCACGACGTTTCCCAGCATCTTGCAGCCCCCTCCACTGCAAACAGTACTCTTTGCAATGGATTGAGAAGGTAACATTCCAGCAAAACTAACCTGATCCCTGATCCCTGTAACTGGCCCATACTCCTTTGCGGTCAGTCTGAACTTGTGACATGCGCCCAGTCTTGATTGATCAGATAGCTGCAAGTGGTACTTTGGGCTTTTTGGCACTATATTCATTTAAATCTTTAAAATTGCATATTTCTAGTCCTACTAATTAGATTTTGTCATTTTGGTGTTGAATTATTAATAAAATTTTGCTCTATTTTTCTAAATGGGTGTGGGATTTTTCTGGGTTGTGTTTTAACCTTATTACTGTTTGAAGTGCTGCATAAATACCTTACACATTGCCTTTAAGTTAAACTTGACTGCTCTGTGCCAAGTTACCAGAGGGTTGAGCACAGGTTAATTTGGCGTTTGCTTGTGCCTCACCCTGACAAGCATTGTGGTTGCTGCTTGAGTAGCCTCCCTCAATCAGTAACCGCATTTCTCACAGAGATGTTTCCTATGTTATGTTTCTACTTAATTACTGTTTTAGCACTGGATAAATACTTTGCATAGCCTTCTGAAGTCAAGCCTGTTTGCTTTGTGCCATAGCTACACCCTGATAAGGGTATTGGGTATTAATTGAGTTGGGTACTCACCCCTCGAGAAATAACCCAATTTCTTACAAGGGTTTTGTGTGGAATTGGAAGTGCATGGTGATGCCATTTGGAAAGGTGTTTTGGAGGTGGGTGAGCAACTCCATCAGCTACTGGTTTGTGTTTGGGGGTGTGGAAGGGAGGCAAAATCACAAATGTTTATATGAACAGGGCATGAGGTGAGGAAGTGTGCAAGCTATAGGTATGTGCAAGAAGTGAGAAATGCAGATTCATCCCCTGGTTCTTAAACCTCTGGGCATTTTGTGCTAATACTTCTTAGGGTCATGCCATTTTTCTCAAAGCGGGGGACATGCTATGTTTCTAAAAAGAGGGACATGATGTGGTTCTGAAACCAAGGTACTTACCATGGTTGTTAAACTGTTGGGCCTGCTGTGATTCCAAAACTGAATATCATGTTTTTTCTGGAAAGCGAGGGGCAACGCATATCACAGTTCCATTAACTTTAAAACATGGATGCATGCAGTGGTTATGGAAGTAGTAAATGAAAACGTGGTATGATTCAGTTACTACAAGTGCAAATAAATGCACTTGTGTGCTCTAAAATTTACATTTTCATGCTGTAAATTCCTGAATGGGTCTGAGGAAGATACTGCAATGAGAGAACTCAATGAATTGTCTCATACAGTGAATCTTGATAATCGATATTTGCCTATATTTAAAATAAAACAAAAAACAGAATATAAAATTAATTTTAATAGTAATAAGAAGTGAAAGTAAGTCAAAGAAGATAGAGCTTTAAGCACATTTTAAAGGTGGAAGAAAGAATTTCATAGTTTAAGTGTGGAGGGGGACAGAAATACTAAAAGTGAGTTGATGCCTTGTAAGATAGAAGTATCATATGTGGAAGAAGACATGAAAATTCAAAAGTTTAAAACTTTAATAGCAAGCAGTAAAACTCAAGAAACAGGAGCATATTAAAAAAGTAAGGGAGGAAGTGCATGGGAGAATCCAAACGATGGAATCTAACATTATTTGGAATGTGACAGAATATGAGAGACGACCAACATAGACACAAGAAAATCATTCAACAAATGGAAAATGAATGAGCGTTTCTATTCAGTTTTTAGAGGATCAGAAAGTAAAAAGTGGACACACTTCAGTAATAGTTACCTTTAAAAGTCTGTTAAAAAATAGAAAATCCAAAAATTAATATGACGTAGGGGTGAAAGGTGTAAGGTCGAAGAGATAGGTACAGTTACTTTGTGTCTAGAGTAAATGGAATTGTGGGAAGAAAATACATCCAAAAAGGAATGAGGGAAAAGACAGAAGACAGCAGAAATACCAGTAATGTATAGAAAAGTTGAGGTGAAGTTAGTTTGATATCATTCGGGCACTGGCTCCACGGCGGCAGGCAGGTAGTTTGGTAAAGTTTGGCGAAAAGAAAATATATTTGTAAGACAATGACATGCAAATCTACTAAGAATGGGAAATGAGGCATACCTTTATTCAGAATGATACACTGCAAGACGAGAACAGGATCAATTTGACACCTCTAAAGAATTCAAAATAGTTGAGGAGAGAAAGAATTCAAAATAGTTAAGGAGAGAGTTTAGGTTCCACCTCATTATACAGCTTACCGTGCCTCAGTGAATCTTAGGAAAAAAGGGTGACTTGTTGTGGCAGATGTGGGACTTAGGTGGAGAGATTGATGGTCGGCCAATGGGGAGAGGTTGGTAGCAAGATAGGGAGATTAATGTCGAGCTCTGGGTCGGCAGATAGGTTGATGGATTACAGCGAGTGCACTTCATTTTTCACCAAAACACTGCTCAGTCAGTAGAAAGTTATATTCTTATAATGAAATGGTCCAAATCGAAAAGCTTGTAACTCTTTATGAGAAACAGAATGTCGTTTAGTATGAGAGCCAACAACAAAAATAAGTACCCATTGTAAAAAAGAAGCAATATACTTTGAGGAAAACCCAATATGATCCCCAAAATTGATATAGGTCACTGTACATTAACGTAGGTCTATCATCTTGTAATGTGTAGCGAAAACTAATCCTGAAACATGTTAATCACAAGAAACTGATTTTAGCCAAAATACCACGTTGACACTTAAAAAAAGAAAGTCGTAAGGATGCTTAGAAGCATTTCTTTTGATGTCTTTATATATTCTAATGTGCATTAATACAACTTATGGAGGCCATTATAGATTTTACATCTTTCCCATTTTAGTAATGTGCTACCATTAAGAGCCTTAATGGCCGTCTTTAAGCAGCAATCCCATCTGACCCCTTAATGTAGAGAGTAGACGCTGTCTACAGAGAAATGATTGGGAACACGTTCAATAATAGGGCATTATCCAAGATACATAAATTCTAAGTGTAATCTATTTAAAGCCAGTTGGGCATTCCAGGGAGAAAGAAGCCTCATTCGTAAAACTATGACTTACAGGAGACGCGCTGCCCCTGTCTCCGATTTTAGAGGACAAGGAGATTTTGAATTGCAGGAAACGTTCTGTAAAACAATCCACCCTCACATATTATTTGAAAGGGGGTGAAGGTAAAAATAACTCATGTTATTGAATGTATTCCCTGGAAAAGCCAGCATGTTTCCCAAAGACATCTTTAGTACAGCACGTTTTCAACCTTAAACTTTTGTTTTCTCGCATATCATAGTAAGTACTGACAAAGCCAATAGGTCTGGCTTGAATGTTGTAACACATGCAGCAACATACGTGCATGTCTGTGTCTGCATTGGTTTGCACGCTAAAGCCAGAACTTATTCCACTGTTTGTTTGATGTGTAGAACAGTTTTACTTCTGCTCGGTTTTCAAGTATTAGAGCCAGCGCATAAGAGACTCAGAGCATGAGGCCTGTTACACAAACTCACCACCATGTGCTGCAGCTGTCAGTAACAGTACAGCCAAGCACAGTGCATCCTATGCCAGCTTTCATTCAAGTGGGGAGGCTGAGAGTAGACCAGTGTGCAGGGCCATTGCGACTCGCCGCAGGCACTTGCCTAGCACCTTGTAGCATTTCTCAAATAACTGCAAGAAGCAGCAACAGTTGACCTGGCATTGCGCTTGGCTCAGAGACAAAAAAGGAAACGAATTATTTATAACTAAGCATGTGCAATAAAGCTGCAACATTAAGAGAATAACGACAATCACCTCATAAAAGGCAAAAATGTTTATAAATCCCCGAAGAGCAGGTTGGTGCTCTTTAAATGACATGAGATTGTCATTTTGATCAGTGGGAACATTGATGTAACATATTCAATGATCGCTTGTCCAAATGATTTCATCTGTGATTGAAGTTGTTAAACCTGCTCTCAAATTGCATAAGGTTGATAACTAGAGGACATGTTAAAGTTGTTCAGGAAAACAGGTGCTCCCGTGATTGGCTGGCTGCTATCTTAGGCAACCGGTAGAACTGTGGTTTAAGACATCTGGGCCCCTTACGTTTATTAATATGAATATGAATAGGAAGATAGATACTTGCTGCAGATGGAAGCTCAGCCGTGTGATTTTTGGCAAGGGTAACTCTGCCATCCATCCTTTTGAGGTAGGTAAATTAAAAACTATTTGATTGGGTTATACCAGCACATGTGATTTAAAGCTCATAGGAAATAAAGAAGTGGGCTATGAAGTGCGATATAAACACAAATAGTTATTCCTAAGTACACTTGTTAATAACTTTTTTATTTGCAAATTGTATGAAAATATTTCACATTGATCACCTTTGTTATAGTGCTAAAGAAAGCATTTGTTGTAGGGCTGACTGTACCAGACACCACAAGTTGTGGGACCAGTCCATTATGCGCCCCGCATCCCAATGCAAACCTTTTCCAAACAATTGGTACATCAATCTACCTTTTGATACCAATATCCATGTGTAGAGAGGGATGAATACTATATTTGTCAAGAACTCGAAATACACCACAATGTAAATCAGGTCACTCTATTTCCTGTTGTTTCAGTTTGTTTAATATGAACATGTTCAATTAAAAAGCATTTAGGTCGCAGTTAGCTTCTTCTCTTGTAAAAAAACACATAAGCCATCCAAGCCAAAAAATATTCTTCCATAGTAAAACATTCAGGTTGCGTCACAAAAAAAATGTTTTGACAATCACACTTTACGTTTTTGGTTGCCATTTCGCACTGCCTCTAGAACAAACAAAAAAAAGTTGACGGTCATTTAATTTAATGCGTGACTGCCTATTACGACTCTACTTATTAAAACTAGGATTGTCATTGTCAGGCTAACTCAGCAAACTGATGGTTTGCTCTTGGTGAACCTGAGAAGAGCAGGTCAGGCAATAAAGGCGTGTAAAACGTATTGTAAAAACTGAGGCATATAAAGGGCCTGCGCCCAAGTGCTTTCTGTGAGCAACAGTGAAGGAAATGACTGAGACCCCCAGATCTATGCTCTCAGAGCCACTGATAATGACTTTCAAGCGCCTCCTCCTGGCTGCTTTGCAGCCCTGAAAAGCCCTGCAGCGAAACGGCTTAGCTACTGCACTGCAGGGATTCAGGTGGCGAGAAAAAGGCGCACAATGTAGTAGGCAAGGAGAGGCCTCTTGAAAATACAACCTGACAATGCACGGGATGGTAACGGCATGAAAGGGTCAGAGGTGTGTGGAGTTTTGTGAAGCTCACATAGGGCAATTACTCTTTAATCTACCTCCAGAAAATTTAAACATCTGCGAAATGCCATGGTGGGATAGACAAACATCACAAACACCCCAAAGAGGCAATCCCTGCATGAGACTCATACAAGCCAAAGCCTGAATGTGGCTGACCTAAAACACATCCTCTGTATATGCTATCTTTTGGTGATATGAGCCTGGGTAGGGGGATAATGGTGCAGCTAGCAGCACAGAAAAAGTTATCCATTTTTAGGGGGAGACTGTGCAAAAAGAAAGTCATTTAAATGCATTGGTCTGACCAAAATAGACTTTTGCGGTTGAAAAAAAGGTGAGAAGAAACACCAAACTCTGCTTTAAACTTTACGCTCAGACTAAAGTGAGTCTTTAAAGGTGTGACAACTTCAGAAACCTCATGAAGTTTATATGTTTTATTTCCTAAGAAAGTAGGTGATGAATGCTGCCAAATGTATATATTCAGGGAGAAAGATGTTTAAAAGTTTCTTATTCCAGGAAAGTCTTTTGCAAAATACCTTTGCAGGAAATAAATCTCTCGCAACACTCTTTTGGTTAACATTTTAACAGACAAAATTATGCAAAGTTTCTTTCTCCTGTTATGTTTTATCTGCTACCACAAGAGGCCAAGCAGAACAAAGCACAGAAACCCACAGTACACATGAAAGTCCTTTTACCTACTCAGAATTCGAACTTTACATTACCTTCTAAACCACTCCTTACCCAACAACTTTCAAGGCTTACATATCTCGATTCATCAGTCTTGTAAAGGAGCCGGTGAACGGCTTTCTTATCACTGCAGGATGAATTAGGGGAGGAGATTATGCATGTATCACTTCTAGACCTGGGGAACAAAATATAATTTAGAAAACGTTCATATCAAAGAAGTATGCCTCCTTCTCTCCTCTTTTTGCTCACTTGTATTGGTTTCCTTCTGTTTTAGTTGGCCTTCACAAGTATATCGCGATAGTATGCTGGTGTGTTCATGCTCATATTATTGGGGTCACATCAGGAGATCCTCGTAGCCCTAAATACTGGCCTTTTGAAACTGCCATGTGTCTCCTACCACCTCCCCTTGCAAGGTAGAGGCTAGTTATTGCAAACGACTTTGCAGATAATATGCACATCAGGGCAAATGTTAAATAGTCCCAATCATCATCATCATCATTTTGACTTTATTTCGATCACTAAGATCATAATGAACACACATAAAATATAAACAGCATGTGTTAAAAAAACTACAATCATCCATATAAACATACAGAGTACAAGCACAATATAATAAGACCACAAGTATACAAATGTGATGATCTAAATATCCCACAAATCAAATCAGCCATATACAGGAGGGTAAACGTCTTGGCAGGTCACTCATACCTTGCTTGATGCAAAACAATCAGCTAAACTCAATTCATTTGAATAAGGCGACCAATGCTATGTCAGTCCTCTAGCATTGTTTAAACAAGGCTTCTAGTTTCCCAAATAATTTTCCCAACATGTAACAAACAGACAAAAACTCCACGGTCATCCCACAGCACAAGAGGTGGTTAAACCCTAATTAGCACAAACATGCATGTTGAATTATTTTGCGATGAAGGATAGTCAACTTTCTGGAAACATCTCGCCCCACTAGTTATTTGAGGATGTCATTGGTAGTATCGCATAGATAAAAAACAGATACTCAACCTCCCACCTCGCAATCTAGGAGCTTCTTACGCCTTAGCCATATTGCCATTAGATATTTTCCCACACCGAACACAAGTAACTTACTTGCTGGGCACTGATCATCCCCTTGTCAAGTCATTTGGAGCTAAACACCCTAGTCAGTGGGGTACCACACCTGGCCTGGAGATATAACTTGCGTACTATCGATGGCGTGATTTCATCAATAGTCACCTCATAGCACGCACTGGGATTTACATCAATGAAATCTAGAGTTAGTCTTCCCTTACTCTGTATCACAATTTCAGCCCCACAAACTCCTAGTTATAACTTTTAATCCTAGCTCTTAGAAGCAAGCTCATTGACTCAGGAGAGGATCAATAATTATCTAATCCTAGTTTCTACAATAATGCCTTGACACTTCAGGGATCTTCTTTACACAATGTGGAGCCATGAGTTTGCTTAAGCCTGTTTGGTATGCTTCAAGGTCAGGAATTGACCACAAGTGGTGCCAGAAGATTAGAATTCTACATTCAGTTTTATGCGAGATCTTCCTTTGTGCTAAGTCTAAATATACTGGAACGAGGGGGGTACTTTGGGGAAGTGATAATATAGACCTCAAGAAACCATGTTCTACAATGACTAGTGTTAGACCTGACAGCCTTAGGGTGGTCACCCTTAACTTTTTGCCTGCCTCCCTCCACTTTTTGGACACTGTTTTTGCTGGTTTTAGAGCTCTGCGCACTTTACCACTGCTAACCAGTGCTAAAGTGCATATGCTCTCTCCCTTTAAACATGGTAACTTTGGATCATACCCAATTGGACTATTTAATTTACTTATAAGTCCCTGGTAGAGTGCACTATGTGTGCCCATGGCCTGTAATTAAATGTTACTAGTGTGCCTGAAGCACTGATTGCACCACCCACTTAAGTATCCCCTTAATCTTGTCTCAGGCCTGACATTGCAAGGCCTGTGTGTGCAGTTTCACTGCCAATTTGACTTGGCATTTAAAAGTACTTTCCAAGCCTAAAACTCCCCTTTTTCTACATATAAGACACCCCTAAGGTAGGCCCTAGGTAACCCATAGGGCATGGTGCTGTGTAGACAAAAGGCAGGACATATACCTATGTAGTTTACATGTCCTGGTAGAGTAAATCTCCTACATTTGTTTTTACAGTGCTGTGAGGCCTGCTCCCTTCTTAGGCTAACATTGGGGCTGCCCTCATACATTGTTTGAGTAGTAGCTGCTGATGTGAAAGTAGCAGGAAGGTCATATTTAGTATGTAAAATCCTGCTGACTGGTGAGGTTGGATTTAATATCACTATTTTAGAAATGCCACTTTTAGAAAGTGAGCACTTCTCTGCACTTAAATATCCACGTCTGGCTGGGTTTAGTTGACAGCTCCTTATGCATTCACTTAGACACACCCCAAACACAGGATACTCAGTCTGACTTGCATACATATGCATTTTGAATGGGTCTTCCTGTGTTGGGAGGGTGGAGGGCCTGCTCTCACACAAAGGACTGCCACACCCCCTACTGCCACCCTGGCAGACTGATTGAACTGAAAGGGGACCTGGTGCACTTCTAAGCCACTCTTTGAAGTCTCCCCCACTTCAAAGGCACATTTGGGTATATAAACCGTGCCTCTGCCCCTACCAACTCAGACACTTCCTGGAGAAGAGCCTTGTAACCAGAACCTCCATCCTGCCAAGAAGAACTGCCTGGCTGCCCAAAGGACTCACCTGACTGCTTTCTGTGAAGGACTGCTGCCTTGCTGTTGCCCTGCTGCCTTGCTGCTCTCTGGCTGAGGTGAAGAAGTGCTCTCCAAGGGCCTCAGGACCAAAAAGACTTTGGCCCTCATTCTGACCTTGGCGGGCGGCGGAGGCCGCCCGCCAAAGTCCCGCCGTCAGGTTACCGTTCCGCGGTCGAAAGACCGCGGCGGTAATTCTGACATTCCCGCTGGGCTGGCGGGCGGCCGCCTTCAGGCCGCCCGCCAGCCCAGCGGGAAAGAGGCTTCCATGATGAAGCCGGCTCGGAATCGAGCCGGCGGAGTGAAAGCTGTGCGACGGGTGCAGTTGCACCCGTCGCGTATTTCACTGTCTGCGCAGCAGACAGTGAAATACTTGTAGGGGCCCTCTTACGGGGGCCCCTGCAGTGCCCATGCCAGTGGCATGGGCACTGCAGGGGCCCCCAGGGGCCCCGCGACCCCCCCTACCACCATCCGGTTCCCGGCGGTCGGACCGCCGGGATCTGGATGGCGGTAGGGGGGGTCGGAATCCCCTCGGCGGCGCAGCAAGCTGCGCCGCCTTGGAGGATTCAATGGGGCGGCGGGACACTGGCGGGAGACCGCCAGTGTTGCCGGTCCGACCGCGGCTTTACCGCCGCGGTCGGAATCCCCATTGGAGCACCGCCGGCCTGTCGGCGGTGCTCCCGCGGTCCTCCGCCCTGGCGGTCTTTGACCGCCAGGGTCAGAATGACCGCCTTTATCTCTTCAAGAAGGACTCCTTGTGCAGCAAAATTTGACGCACAGCCTCCCAGAAACGACGCATAGCCTGCACTGCAGTGAAAATTTCACTGCACGTCGAACCGGAATGACGCAGCCCGACATCGCAATGAGAAGATCGATGCAGCGCCAGCGTAGCAACCGGAAATTCGACGCACGGCCCACTAGATCAACGCACAGCCGAGCTAGAACAGCGCAGCCCGACTTCCAGAGGGGAATTGATGCAGTGCCTCCCATGTGGTAGAAAATTCAACGCAACGCCCACTGGATCGACGCAGCTCCTGTGACTTTGTCCTGCCAGCGCAGGAAATCCACGCACTGTCCCCAGGGCGTCTGAAAACCCCGCAACCTGAAGAGGATCCACGACCCAGTGCCGGAAATCGAAGCACAGCCGTCCCTGTGTGAAAACTAAACGACGCCGTGTGCAGCCCGAGAAATCGCCGCACACCCCTTTGTTTTCACTCATCTCCTCCTCTGCGGTTCTTTGCGAAGATTTTTCACGCGAACCAGGTACTTTGTGCTTGAAAGAGACTTTGTTTGCTTTTAAAAGACTTAAGACACGTTATATCACTTTTCAGTGATATCTCTACATTTACTTATTGCATCTTTGATCGTTTTAACCTGCATTTACCAGATAAATATTATATATTTTTCTAAACACTGTGTGGTGTAGTTTCTGTGGTGCTATATGGCGTTATTGTATGATTTATTGCACAAATACTTTAAACATTGTCTTCTAAGTTAAGCCTGACTGCTCAGTGCCAAGCTACCAGAGGGTGGGCACAGGATAATTTGGATTGTGTGTGACTTACCCTGACTAGAGTGAGGGTCCTTGCTTGGACGGGGGTAACCTGACTGCCAACCAAAGACCCCACTTCTAACAACTAGACTGTTAACGTTCGAGCTGCCCCACACTTTAGCACCATACAATGTGGACCCCATTGCCTTTACATTGTAGATATCAAAAGCAGGAGCAACCCTTCTAGATGAAGTCCTACACATGATCTTAGCTATCATAGCAGTCTGTTGGACTAGGGACATGTGGACCCTTTCCAGTTGAGGAGCCCAATTGAGGTTGGGTGTAAAGCTGATACCTAAATATTCCAAAGTAGCTGCCCGCTCTAAAGGGGAATTGCCCACCACCATGCATCTGTTGCAGCGGCTCACCTTGTGAGTGGAGAAAAACATGCACCTAATCTTAGTGCCATTAAGCGCTAAGCCCTGCTCATCACAAAAGGAATTAAAAGACTGAGCAGTAACTGGATCCCCTGGGGTGACTTAGAAATCAGCAGGGTGTCATCTGCAAAGAGGAGGGCTGGAACCCAATCATATTTGATCACACAACCCTAGTCTGTTAAGTTTATTTCCTTAATTAACATGGCCTAATGTAGTTAGCGATCCTTCTTTTATGATTGTATGAGTTTTCTAGACATAAAATTAGTTAAGCTATGTAAAGTATCCCTGCATACTCTACTCTGTCATTCGGTCAGCAATCGAAATCCATCCCTTCAGCATCTTCCCTTAGCAACCGGTCTATGTGTCTAAACCCCCACCTCTGCACTGACACTTAATAGATTTAGCACTAATGATGTTTTAAGGAGCAAGGAGGGATCACTTGTGCTTGGTTCCTGCCTTTCTACAAAAATGTACAAACAATGCCCTTTGTACAAGCATATGCCAGATAATGATATTTTTCATTCTGCCTTCCAAGCATGAGCAAGTTCATCATTCCTTGCATCCACTAGTCTAATCCTGCCCATGCACCTACACTTTATATACTTTTTTTATCAGTAATTATATCTTAAGGAGCAAGAAGGGGTCTCTAGTGCTTAGCCCCTCAAACAGGCTACTTAGGCGATAAACTACCGCCTGGATATGGAAAGCTGTCATGGAAACAGGGATTTTCAAGATATAAGTAACTCTGTCTCTGTAAGGAGGGTACAACCTTACACTGGCTGCAATCTACCTCACGGGTTGAGGCATTTTTGGGTCCTGTTGATGGTGGGGATATTACTGCTTAATTCCCTTCTGGCCAGGTGGTATAGGTCTCCCGTAATCTGTAATTTATGTAATGATGGGCACCAGGATTTGAAGCGTGTCCTGTTTGTTTGCACTGCACTTCATCTGCCACCACAAAGATGACCAACACCATTTTAATTACGACTCTCTATACGTTCATGTGAAGAAGCACTACAGTCACTTTATATGATCCCAAATGAAATCTTTTGTTATAGTATTTTGAACTATTTTAAATGTTTCTTAAATTGATATTGATGATAGGGTTGAATTAGTTGGAAGTTTTAGCAGAAATCTGGTATTGTATATACTAATTTTGTGTACTTAATGATTTTATGCCCAATGGTGTTTTCATAATTGTTTTTATGTGGATCTTCTCGGAATTCCATAATCATAAATAAAAACCCTGAAACTTGAAACCTAGTGCTTAGCTCCAACCTTGCAACAAAAAGGTGCAAACTATGCCACTTTGCAGAAACATACAGAAGCTAGGGAAGCTACAGAAGCTCATGTTACTTTTCTCTCTTCTTTCCAATACTCATCCCTGCAAGGCCATCCTCCCTTGCAGCCACAGTTACAGTGCACGCACCACAGAAGAGGAAAGTTTTCCATTTGTTTCCTTTTAATTTGAACGGTAATAGAGCCGGTGGAGTTTCTATTTTGAAAACAGGCGATCGGACACAGACCTGCTAGCATCACCGTTGAAACAGTCCATTCTAGGCCCGGAACCTATTAGACAATTCTCTAAAATCAAATGCTGTCATGTTTACATGCAATCAATTCTGGTTTGAATACAACATGCATTATTATTGCACGAAAGCCTTGCCACATATGACAGTGCAGCACACCCAGGGATTTAAGTGCCCGCATTGGCAATAATTAGAAAGAGGACACTGAAATGGGTCCATAAGGAGCCCCATGTTAATGTCCTTAAATTTACAAGTATGAATTATATTACAGGGCACAAGATGCACAATAATATAATGATGGTAAAAAAGTACTTGCCTAAAAAGAATGGTCTGAGCTGTGTTGATTTTTATGACTCATTTTTTATATAACTGAGCCTACTTTAAAAAGCTAAAATATCTGTTTATAAGCAAAAACACTTTTTGTTAATTTTACCATTCCATCCCAACAGTAAGTGGATGTTTCACAAAAGAAGTGCTACAAACCTGTTTTTTATAGTTGAGGACAAAATACCATTAGGCATCTTTACCTTTTCAAAATGAGCAGAGCTACAAACAATTAAAAATGCAATTTTCAGAATACCTCTCCCAGACTGATGTTCTGTTTCCTAACAATGAGAGCAACAGCCAAAGTACTTGTTACAGTCCCTGTTTAACTTTCGCGTTTTACCTCATGTTCCTTAATAGTATTTCATTTTTTTCAGGCGTGTTTCTGTATTTTGCTTTCCATGCAACGTATGAGTCGTGTACGGTATACTACTGCAACTCCAGTCACCTCTCGGCCCGTGGGTGACTTAAGGGTGTTCATGGTGGACACAACTGTCCCGGATTAAAAAAAGTGAAAGCAATGAGAGTTTCTCACAGTGCATGTAATTCATAATGGTGTTCAGATTTTGTGCTCATCCATTCCTTGGCCCCTCTGCAGAGCACAGTGAGCAGTGATCACGTGTATACCAACTGTGATTACGATTATGTGCGGGTGTGTGTGAAAGAGTTACACAGCTTTTGAAAGATCGACAGCATCTAAGCAAAAAATGCTTCTTTGAGGTGCATGTGCTCTTTGTCATAATGACCATATAATCTGTGATTTATCTAGAAGCATACCGAAATACTGGTCAGCTGACACGCTGGGTCAAGCACAGGATTCCAGGTCACATGTGGGCCACGCCATTAAATACATGTTTCTCAATAAGCGTTACTAGTTACACCTTCGTGGACACTCCGTTTTAGCGACCCCTTCTCCTTAGCACTGATCAGACCACTCATCTCTCACACACCACATAGCGTCTTCTCTTTCCATCAAAACGACATGCAGCATTCTAATGCTTCATAACACTGGACTTTATTATAAAAAGACTGCTGAAGTCTCAAAACCTTGCACTTTTGTAAGCACCTCAATGGATGAATCCGCAGCTGCCCATTTGCCGATCTCTCTCACAACCTCGGCTTTTTTTTTCTTAGCTGTTTATTGCAAGGTCATTTTCCCTGGCATTTTGTCTATGCTTTGTTAACTTGCATTGGCCTGCAGCACCACATAAAACAAATACATACATAAATAAAACACAAAGCTGGTTTTGCTCATGAAAAAACATCTGCGCTATGGGTTTATTGAACTAGTTGACGTCGAGTAAGTTACTGCTTAATTCCACATTTCTTTAAAAAGGAAGCATGGGTGATGATAACACCCTTGGGTATCTTTAATTAATCGAACCCTTGCGAAGCTCTTTATTTTTAACGCTGCAGTGCTCCGGATGCACACATGCTGACGCTTCCGGTGCGTGCGTTCTTGGAAGCATGAATGAAATGCCTAGGGACAGAGGGCAGGCGAGCAGTGTAGCAGCGTCAGCAGATGATGAAGCAGGACGCAGCTCGGCAGAACCCTGCAGCACACCTTCGAGTCCTTTATAAGGACAAGAGTAAGCTGTTTCAACGCAGGAGCTAATGTCTTGCTGTTTAGTAAATTGGATCATAAACCTATTGTTACCCACTAATGGTACAGTCACAATATCTCCACAACATATTTTATTCACGTAATTGCTCAAACAATATGTTCATGTACTATGTATAATTTGCTAAATTGTGTTGGGTGGAAAAGGATGTTGTTTCCTACAAAAGAAAAAATTCCTCCAGCCAATGTTAAACCTAGCCAGATTTGCACCACAAGCGAGGAACAATCTAAGAAGACTTTTGGAAAATGTAAATGCTTAATCCTCTGGGACTTCCTATTAGAATGCTTATAATAAGTGGTGTATTTCTATGAGGTCTCTTATTTTTTCTGTTAATTTATAATATTAAAAAATGCTTTTAGGTCTAGGAGTTCTCATGGTGCAGTTCTACACCCTTGCACAGGAACACAAGCAGTGAGGTCCTATTTTCCACAAAATCCAGCTTCAGATGTTTCTACCACCCACTTTATGGTACATATGTCATCAACTTTTGATGCAACTCCTCTTTGATTTGTACCGAAAGCCTACACCTTAAACTCATGGCTCTTCAGCAGTCCCACTGACCCACCAGCCTCAGAGCAACTAATGTCCATCAGTAATTATGATGTTGTTGACCACTGAATCTTGGAAGAATAGGTAAAGAATTCATATTGTAACACTCGTGCTTAAGACAGCCCAGTGAAGAATGGGAATTAACTAATTACCTGGAGGCAGTATGCAGGATTGGCAGTTAACAATGCTTTTCTCTAGCTTTAAAAATGTTTTGAAACTTATTACTGGGAAGCATGTTGGATGCCCCAAAGCACTGTAGGAAACTGCTGGCAATAGCATCCCTCTTGGGCAGTTGTCGAGTGGCACTGAAGTGTGGGTGGGGGGAAAGGGACCCCTAAATTTAGATGTTGGTTGAAAGACATGATTATGTATAGCAACTTGTCTGATTTATATGCGGAGATGCTCTCACACTAATCTAGGCTGAGAGACGTTTGGGAGCCACTTCGAGAATATGTAATGGGGCTTGATGAGCATTGACCATCAACATAAAATTGGACATGTTGGAAAAAGATCAAGGGATGAGATAGAGCCCCCAGCACAGCATGAAGGACACTCTTTGTGTTCTTTAGGATTCTGTGCGGATACAAGAATTTCGAGCAGAGGGCGGAACCAATATGGGTTTTAAATGCATACTGTGCCCAGTCTAAGACATTACACAGATGGTCTGTTGGATGATGTAGTTTGTTGGACTACTGTTTGTTATGGTTGTAAAATCAAACTCTAATTAAACAAAAAGTTTTGAAGCAGAACCAGGTGAAAGCAGTATTAACTTTGATTTTAATACCTATGCTCACAGAAGAAAGAACAGAACTAAAAGTCAGAACTTACTGAAGATGAAACACACAACATGGAGCAACTTAAGAAATTTAGACTACTGGTGGATGAGGATCTATTGGCATGGTGATGGTGCCTGCAAAGACAGTTGTCTCTGGCCTCTTCAACTATGGTCAGTAGTCCCTAGCCTTTTGAAGAAACCGATGTGCTTGTAAACTGTGATCAATAGCCAGAGAATTGGAACTTTGGAGAGGTTAGTCAGCAGTTCCTGTCACCTTCCACCCCGCTGGTCTCCACTCGCCTCCACCTCACATCTTGAGCTGGACCTTGATGACCAGGTATCTTCTCTGCCTCTCCAAGGCCGCCGCTTCGCTTGTGTTTTATAGTCCCGGCGTTTGGGGTGCAGAGAGCAAATTCTGTGTTCTTTCAAATGTAGCAGCACCCGGCATCTGTTGCATGGGGAATGGCAATTGTTAGAAATGGGGTCTTTGGTTGACAGTCAGGTTACCCCCTGTTCAAGCAAGGACCCTCACTCTAGTTAGGATAAAAGAGAATCACCCTCAGCTAACCCCTGCTTACCCCCTTGGTAGCTTGGCAGAGCAGTAGGCTTAACCTCAGAGTGCTGGGCGTAAAGTATTTGTACCACCACACACAGTAACTTAATGAAAACACTACAAAATGACACAACACCAGTTTAGAAAAATAGGAAATATTTATCTAAACAAAACAAGACCAAAACGACAAAAATCCAACATACACAAGTCAAGTTATGATTTTTTTAAAGGTTTAAAGTAAAAAGAGTCTTTAGGTAGTTGTAACAACACACTAGCGCTGCTAGCGTGTAAATGTACCTGGTTTGCGTCAAAAATAACCCCGCACGGGCGGTGTGCGTCGAAAATAACCCTGCACGGTTATATGCGTCGAAAACAGCTCGGCACGGCGATGCGCGTCGAAAAAGCCAGCCACGCGACGGTCCGAAAGTCCCGCGGCGCAGGTTGCGATCTCTCAGCCTTCGTCAGCGATGCTGCGCGTCGTTTCTCCTGCTCCGGGCGTCGATTCTCCGGTCGCGTTTCCTGCGGCGTCGTTTCTCAGCTGCGGAGCCGGCGTCGCGTCGTTTTCTCAGCCGCGATCGGATTCGCGTCGATCTTTTCTCCGCACGGCGCTCGGTGCGTGTATTTTTGTCCTTAGGCTGCCAGCCTCTCCTTTCAGGGTCCCAGGAACTGGAAGGGCACCACAGAGCAGAGTAGGGGTCTCTCCAGAGACTCCAGGTGCTGGCAGGAAGAAGTCTTTGCTATCCCTGAGACTTCAACAACAGGAGGCAAGCTCTACATCAAGCCCTTGGAGATTTCTTCTTCAAGATGGAAGGCACACAAAGTCCAGTCTTTGCCCTCTTACTCAGGCAGAAGCAGCACTGCAGGAAAGCTCCACAAAGCACAGTCACAGGCAGGGCAGCACTTGTTCCTCAGCGATCAGCTCTTCTCCAGGCAGAGGTTCCTCTTGATTCCAGAAGTGTTTCTAAAGTTTGTAAGTTTGGGTGCCCTTCTTATACCCATTTTAGTCTTTGAAGTCACCTTCCTTCAAAGGGGACTCACACCTTCTTGTGAAATCCTGCCTTGCCCAGGCAAGGCCTCAGACACACACCAGGGGGTTGGAGACAGCATTGTCCGAGGCAGGCACAGTCCTTTCAGATGAGAGTGACCACTCCACCCCTCCCTCCTAGCAGAGATGGCTAATCAGGAAATGCAGATTACACCCCAGCTCCCTTTGTGTCACTGTCTGGTGTGAGGTGAAAAACAACCCAACTGTCAAACTGACCCAGACAGGGAATCCACAAACCAGGCAGAGTCACAGAATGGTTTAAGCAAGAAAATGCTCACTTTCTAAAAGTGGCATTTCCAAACGGACAATCTTAAAATCAACTTTACTAAAAGATGTATTTTTAAATTGTGAGTTCAGGGATCCCAAACTCCACATGTCCATCTACTCTCTAGGGGAATCTACACTTTAATCATATTTAAAGGTAGCCCCCATATTATCCTATGAGAGAGAGACAGACCTTGCAACAGTGAAAACGAAATTGGCAGTATTTCACTGTCAGGACATATAAACCACATTACTATATGTCCTACCTTATCCATACACTGCACCCTGCCCTTGGGGCTACCTAGGGCATACCTTAGGGGTGCCTTACATGTAAGGAAAGGGAAGGTTTAGGCCTGGCAAGTGGGTACACTTGCCAAGTCGAATTTACAGTGTAAAAATACACATACAGACACTGCAGTGGCAGGTCTGAGACATGATTACAGAGCTACTTATGTGGGTGGCACAACCAGTGCTGCAGGCCCACTAGTAGCATTTGATTTACAGGCCCTGGCACCTCTAGTGCACCTTACTAGGGACTTACTAGTAAATCAAATATGCCAATCATGGATAAACCACTTACATACAATTTAAACAGGAGAGCATATGCACTTTAGCACTGGTTAGCAGTGGTAAAGTGCTCAGAGTTGAAAAGCCAACAGCAACATGTCAGAAAAATATAGGAGGCAGGAGGCAAAAAAAGTCTGGGGATGACCCTGCATAAGCAAAAGTCCAACACGACCCCCTACCAGCCTAGAGCCAGGGGAGAACAATCAATACCTTGATGTACTTCCCTGATTGGGGCGATAGAACAGGGACCCAGGCCCACAACAGCAGGGGCATGTTCCAGTTCTACGCCTTCCTGACTCCAGTTGGATCCCTCTGTCCATACTCTCAGGGCCCACTAAGCTAACCCATGGGGAACCCTTCTCCACATCTACAGACACCATCTGTGCAGCACCTAACTTTACTTTGCTCACAGATGAATTGCAATGGGCAGATAGTACCACCAGGGCCAACACAGTGGTGTTGCCCACTCCACCCCCGGGGTGTGACTCTCGTCCTCCCCCCCCCAGGGGCAACTCTGTCCACCAGGACAGCAAGCCACAGTGGCCCCAGACAACTGTCAGGGATGAGAGCCCGACCTCAGGCCTCTCTAACCACTGTGACTGTGGAGAGTGGGGGGTGGTAGCCCCAGGTGCCTGGCACCCTTTGACCACTCTCTCTTCCACCAGGTCAGGGATGACAACCTGACCCTGGTCCTCCCCTCTGGGGCTCTGTACCCTCCCTGCAGAAGCGGCACCCCCAGAGTCAAAAACTGTCAGGGTGCTTGTAGAAGCAGTCCTGCACAATTCTTCCATCAGTGCAGGGATGTTAACCTGCAACTGATCCTCCAACCTGGGGTCTGTACCTTCAGGTTGGACCAGGGCCAGGGGTGAGGCTTCCCTCCCCCTGCCCTCTCTTCTGGGGTCCTGAACCACCCAACTAGGAGCGGCCCCCCCAGAAGACAACATGGTAGGGGCACTGTTAGCAGTAGCCCCTTCCTCCAGGTCAGGGGGGACACCCTTAACCTGGCCTCCCAATCCAGGGCCTGTACCCACAGACTGGATCACTGCCTGGCAAACCAGGACTTCTTGGGGGGCATACCTACCCCCTACCAGGTCAGAGTTTACCCTCTGAACCTGGTCATCCAACCCAGGGTCACCACCCTGCGGTTGAACCACTGCCTGGCACACCAGGACTTCCTTGGGAGCACACTTACCCCCCATCAGGTCAGAGTTTACCCCCTGAACCTGATTATTCAACCCAGAGTCACCACCCTGCGGTTGAACCATTGCCTGGCACACCAGGACTTCCTTGGGAGCACACTTACCCCCCATCAGGTCAGAGTTTACCCCCTGAACCTGATCATTCAACCCAGAGTCACCACCCTGCGGTTGAACCATTGCCTGGCACACCAAAACTTCCAGGGGGGCACACTTACCCCCCTCAAGGGACACACTGTCCCGAAGGGCCACACAAGAGTCTGGCTGGCGCAGGCCTCCTGACCTCTGCCCATCTGACAGAGTCTGGATTCCCCCCAACCCAGAAATGGTCTCACCAAGGTCATTCATGGGGGGCTCTGCTCTCAGAGCTGACCCCTGACCCTCCAGGTTCTCCACTGGGGTCCGCAACCCCCTCTCAACCCTCTGGCTGGACTTCTGCACCCCCTCACTAGGAGTGGTACTGCCAGACACCAGAACTGGTGGGACGCTGGCTACAGCGGCCCCCCCAGGTTCTCCTGACACTGTGGGGTCTCCCTCAACAGATGGCCCTATGGTACAGGCTAGGCTCCCCTCCTGGTGTTCCCGCAGGGAACCCTCCAGGACCTGGGACCGGATCTCGGGCACCTTGGGCCTCAACCCATCCCCATTCCCTCTCCTCTGAGACTGGACATGGGGTCCCTCACCCATCCCACTACACTGGGACCTACCTGGGACACTACAATCCTTCCCTACCTCACCTGGTTGGGAACTACCTAGACCACTCCTCTCAGGAGCACCCCCAAATGCCTCTTCAGACTCTCTGGTACTCACCCAGAAGTCTGCCTCCATTGTAAGCTCCCTGGGGTCAGAGAACTCACACTCCACCTGGTGTTGGCATAGCTCTGGAAAATAAGGACTAGACATATGCTCTCCAGCAATTACATCACTCAGCCCCTCACATGAATTAACCAAAGTACCCTTCACCCAACCATCCAGTGACTCTGCTTTGACAAAGCACCCCACATCACCCTCCTGAGACTGGTGAGACAGTACCTGACTGTCCCTGACACTCAACCCACACTCTTCTGGGATGTCTTCACACTCCATAACCAGGACTTCTACTTGGGGGGAACCCCTCTCCCTGTCACTCTCACCTAGAGTCAGTAGAGTGTCCCTCCCACCAGTAGGAATATGACTCCCCATGCCAGTTCCCCAATCCACCTCAGGGACCCTGTGCATCACTGGAGCTACCTCATACCCCTGAACCTCCTGGCGTGTGTTAACTCCCTCCTTCAAGTAGGGCACCACATCTCTGGGCATGTGCACTTCTTCAGCAGTACTGGATACAAGATTTTTGCTGCCACCATCTGAACTGGACTCAGCCCTCATGGCCTCCAGCTTCAGCTCTTCACAGCTCAGCTCTTGAGCTGCAATCCTTTCTTTTTCCAGGACTAAGGCTCTCTTCTCCTCAGCCCTCTCAAGCTCTGCATCTAGCTCTTCCAGACTCCGGATTCGAGCTAGGAGCCACTCATCTCTTTCTGTTCCCTCCTCTTCGGAGTAGTCATCCTCCTCAGACTCATTTGGTGGTGTTGCCTGACAACGTTTCAATTCATACTGAAACAGGGCTGACTCAAGATCCTCCCTTCTGGATTTCTTGTTCACAGCCAGTCCCCTTTCCATGCAAAATGCTTTAAGCTGCCACTTTTTATACATAAATAGGTGCCAGAAATTGACTTCCATTCTGCAAAGGCTTCACAACCAAAAAACAAAGTCCAAAAATATTATCAATACTTCCAGGAGGACATCAGAGAACAAAAAGCAGAATCACAAGACAAGTAGTATGTGGTCACGTAGTGGTCTGAGATCAAAAACAGTAGTGTACACTTAATTACTGTATGTCAAGTACAAATACAAGTCCAAATCCCGACCGCTGGTCACCAATGTTAGAAATGGGGTCTTTGGTTGACAGTCAGGTTACCCCCTGTTCAAGCAAGGACCCTCACTCTAGTTAGGATAAAAGAGAATCACCCTCAGCTAACCCCTGCTTACCCCCTTGGTAGCTTGGCAGAGCAGTAGGCTTAACCTCAGAGTGCTGGGCGTAAAGTATTTGTACCACCACACACAGTAACTTAATGAAAACACTACAAAATGACACAACACCAGTTTAGAAAAATAGGAAATATTTATCTAAACAAAACAAGACCAAAACGACAAAAATCCAACATACACAAGTCAAGTTATGATTTTTTTAAAGGTTTAAAGTAAAAAGAGTCTTTAGGTAGTTGTAACAACACACTAGCGCTGCTAGCGTGTAAATGTACCTGGTTTGCGTCAAAAATAACCCCGCACGGGCGGTGTGCGTCGAAAATAACCCTGCACGGTTATATGCGTCGAAAACAGCTCGGCACGGCGATGCGCGTCGAAAAAGCCAGCCACGCGACGGTCCGAAAGTCCCGCGGCGCAGGTTGCGATCTCTCAGCCTTCGTCAGCGATGCTGCGCGTCGTTTCTCCTGCTCCGGGCGTCGATTCTCCGGTCGCGTTTCCTGCGGCGTCGTTTCTCAGCTGCGGAGCCGGCGTCGCGTCGTTTTCTCAGCCGCGATCGGATTCGCGTCGATCTTTTCTCCGCACGGCGCTCGGTGCGTGTATTTTTGTCCTTAGGCTGCCAGCCTCTCCTTTCAGGGTCCCAGGAACTGGAAGGGCACCACAGAGCAGAGTAGGGGTCTCTCCAGAGACTCCAGGTGCTGGCAGGAAGAAGTCTTTGCTATCCCTGAGACTTCAACAACAGGAGGCAAGCTCTACATCAAGCCCTTGGAGATTTCTTCTTCAAGATGGAAGGCACACAAAGTCCAGTCTTTGCCCTCTTACTCAGGCAGAAGCAGCACTGCAGGAAAGCTCCACAAAGCACAGTCACAGGCAGGGCAGCACTTGTTCCTCAGCGATCAGCTCTTCTCCAGGCAGAGGTTCCTCTTGATTCCAGAAGTGTTTCTAAAGTTTGTAAGTTTGGGTGCCCTTCTTATACCCATTTTAGTCTTTGAAGTCACCTTCCTTCAAAGGGGACTCACACCTTCTTGTGAAATCCTGCCTTGCCCAGGCAAGGCCTCAGACACACACCAGGGGGTTGGAGACAGCATTGTCCGAGGCAGGCACAGTCCTTTCAGATGAGAGTGACCACTCCACCCCTCCCTCCTAGCAGAGATGGCTAATCAGGAAATGCAGATTACACCCCAGCTCCCTTTGTGTCACTGTCTGGTGTGAGGTGAAAAACAACCCAACTGTCAAACTGACCCAGACAGGGAATCCACAAACCAGGCAGAGTCACAGAATGGTTTAAGCAAGAAAATGCTCACTTTCTAAAAGTGGCATTTCCAAACGCACAATCTTAAAATCAACTTTACTAAAAGATGTATTTTTAAATTGTGAGTTCAGGGATCCCAAACTCCACATGTCCATCTACTCTCTAGGGGAATCTACACTTTAATCATATTTAAAGGTAGCCCCCATATTATCCTATGAGAGAGAGACAGACCTTGCAACAGTGAAAACGAAATTGGCAGTATTTCACTGTCAGGACATATAAACCACATTACTATATGTCCTACCTTATCCATACACTGCACCCTGCCCTTGGGGCTACCTAGGGCATACCTTAGGGGTGCCTTACATGTAAGGAAAGGGAAGGTTTAGGCCTGGCAAGTGGGTACACTTGCCAAGTCGAATTTACAGTGTAAAAATACACATACAGACACTGCAGTGGCAGGTCTGAGACATGATTACAGAGCTACTTATGTGGGTGGCACAACCAGTGCTGCAGGCCCACTAGTAGCATTTGATTTACAGGCCCTGGCACCTCTAGTGCACCTTACTAGGGACTTACTAGTAAATCAAATATGCCAATCATGGATAAACCACTTACATACAATTTAAACAGGAGAGCATATGCACTTTAGCACTGGTTAGCAGTGGTAAAGTGCTCAGAGTTGAAAAGCCAACAGCAACATGTCAGAAAAATATAGGAGGCAGGAGGCAAAAAAAGTCTGGGGATGACCCTGCATAAGCAAAAGTCCAACAGCAATCCATTTTGGGTTATTCATGGAAAGCACCACATTAGAGCGCACAATTTCCAATTTGCTGGTCTACGAAATAAGATCAATTTCTTTTTACTGACACCAGGCTCTCTTGAAGATGGGCGTACTTTTTGCACACAAGGAGAGTGGGCAAAACGAGTCTTTTTGTCTGCTTACTGCCGCTGTGTAGTCGAGAAGGAACGGGTCAGACATTAATAATTTGAACAGGAACCTGCTTTGGTGGCTGGCTGACTGCAGACATCATGACAGGGCCAGGATTCATAGAATGGCGTTTGAGGGAAAAATCGACTAGACACATGAAGGAAATAATCACGGGGCCCATTTAAAGTAGATGTGATAACTGCAGAGTGAAATAAACACATGCAATAAAGTACTGAATAAACATGTTCTTAATTGTTTTTGTAAGGTCACAGGTTACATGCTATTTTAGCATTGTAAGCAGAAGAGGATTTACCCTAAACACGGTGGCCTTTATATTCAATGGCTTGAGAAAAACAAACATATGTAGCTCGATACTGAGATGAGAAACCCCAACCCTCCTGAACCTGTGATGTTCTCCGCTTAGGCAGTTTGTATGATACCCATCTAAAGCCGTAGCCTGCTAGACTACAGCTAACTGAAGACAGGATGCAATCAAATCCATTTCTAGGAAGAGCACTGTATATAAACACTTCCTCTATGGAGCCCATTAAAATGTACAATTTTACAATACTGTTTTGGGGTGATCCATAACGTGAGGGGCACTTCACGTTATGATCCAGGCAACTAAAGGCTGAACAGTTCTAATTCAAAACTCATCTCCGACATTCTTCATAATAGAGGTTTTTGGCTGCTCCATACCACAAAATATGAGCATTTTACATTGTCTAAAGAAAAGGTGAAAGCTTGTACTGGGAGCTGTATTCTAAACATAATTTTCTCCATATAATGCAAGGCTTTGGTGACCTAAAGTGTTTTTTTTGTTTTTTTTTTTACCAGAGATCAAGGTGTATCGATGCAGATGTAATTTACCTTTTACCTCCTATGATGTATCCCAGTGCCTATCATCCCTGTAAGGGATCGCCATTAAAAATCTTAAAATCACCAACAATCGGAAGAGCATCTGAGCTAAAAGAGTGGTAAACAGGTCAGTCGCTAATTCAAGTCCTGGGCTGCGTGGAATGCCATCAACAAATGTTGAAAATCAGCAGTAAAACTAGTCCTGCCAACACATCAGACGGCTGGCCACCAAACACTAGTAGAGATCACTGATTATGGTGACAGCTGCAGTAAAGAGGGAATGTCGAGGACAAAACATTACTCAAACTACATTTTATTTTTCATATCATTCTCTTGGTTGATTTATACAATTTGTAAAGTATAGAAAAGTAATGTCACCAGAAACAACGAGGTGTGGAGGTGGAGAGCAACTCTGCTCATCTTTAACAGAGCAGATTTAACCAACAAAATGTTAGGGGCCTGACCTCCATGGTGGACAAGGCATAAGAGCAAAAATACAAAGCCCTATCCTCAGCTTAGGCCACAAGACAAGGTTCACACAGAAAAATACCTCTTGGCACATAACAGATTGAATGGACCTTGAATCCCGGCACACAGCCCCTTCACTGGTGTCGATGAATCTGATCTCCCAAGAATGACTAGGCACTGTTTGGTAAGAGAGCAATTCCAGACCGCGCAAATATGCATCTAGAGGACCACCCAAAAATGGGCAAACTCCCTAAGCATGACAGGCAGGGAACTTTGGTGGATGGGCTGCCTTCAACTGTCAGCCTGCAAGAAAATACCAGCGGCTCTGCTGACAGTTAATCAGCAATTCCCCAACCTCTACATGAAGTGTCAGAATCGCAACTTGGTGGAGCAGAGGAACTACCAATTTAAGGGATTCGCCAAGCTCTGCATGAATGCCTAACTCTTTTCAAAGGTAGAAAGCAATTTGACTGTGATTTCTGATAGTGACAATCAAATACGGTAATTGTAACAGCCTAGAATTACCATCTATGTATTCCACAACTCTGTCTGCTAAATCTCCTTGTTAGGATTGGAATTCTTATCTAAGCCCACAACGCTTAGCTCTACACCTTGTAACAACTTCCATCTTAGGGTAAAAATATCAGACAGAGAGCTCAGTGATGACCTCACTATGACCCATGTGGTCTCTACCACGACATTACAACCTTAGCATTACTGCCATGGTCGGACCGCCGGCACTGGCACTTTTCGGCCGCCCGATGTGCCGGTGGTCTCAGTACGCAAGGGCAGCACTGCCCTGGGGATTACAACCCCTCTCTCCACCATGTAAAGGCTGGCAGAGATGGGGTGCTGGGGGCTCCAGAGGGGCTCCCGCACTGCCTATGCACTTGGCATGGGCAGTGCGGGAGCCCCCATGGCCAGCCCTGTCGCGTAAATCACTGATTGCTCTGCAGACAGTGATTTGCACGACAGGTGCTGGTGCGCCCGACACACAACAGCATTGTGGCAGGCTCTATTATTAGCCGGTGTTAGACCTGACATGCCTTAGGGTGGTCACCCCTAACTTTTTGCCTGCCTCCCTCCACTTTTTAGACTCTGTTTTGCTGGCTTTTAGACTCTGCGCACTTTACCACTGCTAACCAGTGCTAAAGTGCATATGCTCTCTTCCTTCAAACATTGTAACTTTGGATCATACCCAATTGGACTACAGGGAGTGCAGAATTATTAGGCAAGTTGTATTTTTGAGGATTAATTTTATTATTGAACAACAACCATGTTCTCAATGAACCCAAAAAACTCATTAATATCAAAGCTGAATATTTTTGGAAGTAGTTTTTAGTTTGTTTTTAGTTTTAGCTATGTTAGGGGGATATCTGTGTGTGCAGGTGACTATTACTGTGCATAATTATTAGGCAACTTAACAAAAAAAAAAATATACCCATTTCAATTATTTATTATTACCAGTGAAACCAATATAACATCTCAACATTCACAAATATACATTTCTGACATTCAAAAACAAAACAAAAACAAATCAGTGACCAATATAGCCACCTTTCTTTGCAAGGACACTCAAAAGCCTGCCATCCATGGATTCTGTCAGTGTTTTGATCTGTTCACCATCAACATTGCGTGCAGCAGCAACCACAGCCTCCCAGACACTGTTCAGAGAGGTGTACTGTTTTCCCTCCTTGTAAATCTCACATTTGATGATGGACCACAGGTTCTCAATGGGGTTCAGATCAGGTGAACAAGGAGGCCATGTCATTAGATTTCCTTCTTTTATACCCTTTCTTGCCAGCCACGCTGTGGAGTACTTGGACGCGTGTGATGGAGCATTGTCCTGCATGAAAACCATGTTTTTCTTGAAGGATGCAGACTTTTTCCTGTACCACTGCTTGAAGAAGGTGTCTTCCAGGAACTGGCAGTAGGACTGGGAGTTGAGCTTGACTCCATCCTCAACCCGAAAAGGCCCCACAAGCTCATCTTTGATGATACCAGCCCAAACCAGTACTCCACCTCCACCTTGCTGGCGTCTGAGTCGGACTGGAGCTCTCTGCCCTTTACCAATCCAGCCACGGGCCCATCCATCTGGCCCATCAAGACTCACTCTCATTTCATCAGTCCATAAAACCTTAGAAAAATCAGTCTTGAGATATTTCTTGGCCCAGTCTTGACGTTTCAGCTTGTGTGTCTTGTTCAGTGGTGGTCGTCTTTCAGCCTTTCTTACCTTGGCCATGTCTCTGAGTATTGCACACCTTGTGCTTTTGGGCACTCCAGTGATGTTGCAGCTCTGAAATATGGCCAAACTGGTGGCAAGTGGCATCGTGGCAGCTGCACGCTTGACTTTTCTCAGTTCATGGGCAGTTATTTTGCGCCTTGGTTTTTCCACACGCTTCTTGCGACCCTGTTGACTATTTTGAATGAAACGCTTGATTGTTCGATGATCACGCTTCAGAAGCTTTGCAATTTTAAGAGTGCTGCATCCCTCTGCAAGATATCTCACTATTTTTTACTTTTCTGAGCCTGTCAAGTCCTTCTTTTGACCCATTTTGCCAAAGGAAAGGAAGTTGCCTAATAATTATACACACCTGATATAGGGTGTTGATGTCATTAGACCACACCCCTTCTCATTACAGAGATGCACATCACCTAATATGCTTAATTGGTAGTAGGCTTTCGAGCCTATACAGCTTGGAGTAAGACAACATGCATAAAGAGGATGATGTGGTCAAAATACTAATTTGCCTAATAATTCTGCACTCCCTGTATTTAATATACTTATAAGTCCCTACTAATGTGCACTGTATGTGCCTAGGGCCTGTAGATTACATTCTACTAGTGGGTCTGCAGCACTGGTTATGCCACCCACTCAAGTAGCCCCTTACCTTGTCCCAGGCCTGCCAGGGCAAGGCCTGTGTGTGCTGTTTCACTGCCACTTCGACTTGGCATTTAAAAGTACTTGCCAAGCCTAAAGCTCCCCTTTTTCTATACATAAGTCACCTCTAGTATGTGCCCTAGGTAACCCCTAGAGCAGGGTGCTGTGTGGGTAAAAGGCAGGACATGTACCTGTGTAGTTTACATGTCCTGTTAGTGTAAAACTTCTAAATTCGTTTTTACACTACTGTGAGGCCTGCTCCCTTCATAGGGTAACATTGGGGCTGCCCTCATACATTGTTGAAGTGGCAGATGCTGATCTGAAGGGAGTAGGAAGGTCATATTTAGTATGGCCAGAATGGTAATACAAAATCCTGCTGACTGGTGAAGTTGGATTTAATATTACTATTTTAGAAATGCCCCTTTTAGAAAGTGAGCATTTCTCTGCACTTAAATCTTTCTGTGCCTTACAATCCACGTCTGGCTAGGTTTAGTTGACAGCTCCTTGTGCATTCACTCAGACACACCCCAAACACAGGGTACTCAGCCTCACTTGCATACATCTGCATTTTTAATGGGTGTTCCTGGGCTGGGAGGGTGGAGGGCCTGCTCTGACACAAAGGACTGCCACACCCCCTACTGGGACCCTGGCAGACAGGATTGAACTGAAAGGGAACCTGGTGCACTTCTAAACCACTCTTTGAAGTCTCCCCCACTTCAAAGGCACATTTGGGTATAAAACAGGGCCTCTGCCCTACCACCTCAGACACTTGCTGGAGAAGAAACCTGAACCAGAAACTACATCCTGCCAAGAAGGACTGCCTGGCTGCTCAAAGGACTCACTTGTCTGCTTTCTACAAAGGACTGCTGCCCTGATGTTGGCCTGCTGCCTTGCTGAACTCTTGTCTGGCTGTAAAAGTGCTCTCCAAGGGCTTGGATAGAGCTTGCCTCCTGTTCCCTGAAGTCTCAGGACCAAAAAGACTTCTCTTTTTCATTTGGACTCTTCGTGCGCCGAACATTTCGACGCACAGCTTGCTCTGCGGCGAGAAAATCGCCGCACACCAACGCTGATCGACGCAACGCCTTCGGGGTGACCGGAACTTCGATGCACGGCCTCGCAAGGACAACGCCGCCTGACTTCCAGAGGGGAAATTGACGCGACGCCTGTCGTGAGAATGTAAATTCCACACACAGCCTCCCGGAACGGCGGGCAGCCCGAAAACAAGCCGAAGAATCCACGCACAGACCCCGGGACATCTGGTAATCCCGCGAACCACGTAAAGAGACTGTCCGCGCATCGGAAAACGACGCACGACTTCCCTGCGTGAAAAATAACGACGCAAGTCCTTGTGTGCAGGGGAGAAATCGACGCACACACCATTTTTCCACATATCTCTTATTCTGCGGCCCTTTGGGGAGATATTCCACTGTAAACCAGGTACTTTGTGCTTGAAAGAGACTTTGTTTGCTTTTTAAAGACTTAAGACACCTAATATCACTTTTCAGTGATATCTCTACAATTTCACATTGCATCTTCATTCGTTTTGACCTACAATTATCCAGATAAGTATTCTATATTTTTCCAAACACTGTGTGGTGTATTTATGTGGTGCTATATGGTGTTATTGTATGATTTATTGCACAAATACTTTACACATTGCCTTCTAAGTTAAGCCTGACTGCTCGTGCCAAGCTACCAGAGGGTGGGCACAGAATAATTTTGGATTGTGTGTGACTTACCCTGACTAGAGTGAGGGCTCTTGCTTGGACAGAGGGTAACCTGACTGCCAACCAAAAACCCAATTTCTAACAGCCGGCATCAATGTTGTTGTGCGTTTCTCGCTCCCACGAGGGGGCTAAGGAGAGGTCTACATTCTCTCCCCCAGAGTGCCACTTCCGATTCAGGGTGATGCCTTTTAGGCTAAAGAATACTCCTGCCTCTTTTCAGAGGCTGGTTAACAGAGTCCTGGCTGAGATGGAGGCTTTCAGTGCTGACTACCTAGATGACGTTTGTTAGAAATTGGGTCTTTGGTTGGTCGTCAGGCTACACACTGTCCAAGCAAGGACCCTCTCTCTCGTCAGGGTAAGTCACACACAATCCAAATTATCCTGTGTCCACCCTCTGGTAGCTTGGCACTGAGCAGTCACGCTTAACTTAAAAAGCAATGTGTAACGTATTTATGCAATAAATCATGGAATAACACACTATAAATACCACAAAAGTACACCACACAGGTTTAGGAAAATATAGAGTATTTATCTGGATAAAATAAGGTAAAAATGATCAAGATTTGGTAAGTACACATTGAAATATCACTTCAGAAAATGATAAAAAGAGTCTTAAGTTCCTAAAAATAATAAGTGTCTTTTGCAAACACAAAGTATTTGGCTTGCGTCTAAATTATCTGCAAGGGACCGCAGAGGAAGAGATGTGTGGAAAACTGGGTTGTGTGCGTCGGTTGATATTTTCCATGCAGCAAGGGCCGTGCGTTGATTTCGGGCACGCGTATTTGGATCCTTTTCTGGTTGTGTGGTATTTGGACGCCCCGGGAACGATGCAGAGAAATCCTGGGCGTGCGGAGTGAGGTCACAGGAGCTGCGTCGATCCGGTGGATGATGCAGGGAAATTTCTGTCACATGGCAGGCGCTGCGTCAGTTCTTCTCACAGGAAGTCAGGCTGCGTTGTTCCGGCTCGGCTATGCGTCGATCCAGTGGGCCATGTGTCGAAGTTCCGGTCACAACATTGGCGCTGCGTCGATCTCCACTCAGGGAGCTGGGCTGCGTCGTTCCAGTTCGGTGTGTGGGGATTTTCTCACCACAGTGCGGGCTGTGCGTCGATTCTGGCAGGCTGTGTGTTTCAATTTTTCACTGCACAAGGAGTTCTTTGCAAAAATTAAGGGCCTGATTACAACTTTGGAGGAGGGTGTTAATCTGTCCCAAATGTGACGGATATACCACCCGCCGTATTACGAGTCCATTATATCCTATGGAACTCGTAATACGGTGGGCAGGATATCCGTCACATTTGGGATGGATTAACACCCTCCTCCAAAGTTGTAATCAGGCCCTAAGTCTTTTTGGCCCTGAGACTTCAGAAAACAGGAGGCAAGCTCAATCCAAGCCCTTGAAGAGCACTTTTCAGCAGAGCCAGAGGGCAGCAAAGCAGCAGGGGAACAGCAAGGCAGCAGTCCTTTTTCAGCAAAGCAGTCAGGTGAGTCCTTTGGGAAGCCAGGCCGCTTCTCTTGGCAGTTTGCGGGTTCTGGTTCAGAGTCTCTTTCCCATTGGTATCTTGTCCAGAAGTGTCTGAGTTGGTAGGGTCAGAGGGCCTGTTTAAATACCCAAATGTGCCTTTGAAGTGGGGGAGACTTCAAAGAGTGGCTTAGAAGTGCACAAGGTGCCCTTTCAGTTCTATACTGTCTGCCAGGGTCCCAGTAGGGGGTTTGGCAGTGCATTCTGTGAGGGCAGGTCACTGTACTTTGACATGTAAGTGTCAGGCCCTCCGCCCTCCCAGCCCAGGAAGACCCATTCAATATGCAGATATGTGCAGGTGTGACTGACCATCCTGTGTTTGGGGTTGTCTGTGTGAAATGCACAAGGGGATTGCCAACTAACCGAGCCAGACGTGGATTGTAAGGCACCGAAGGATTTAAGTGCAGATAAATGCTCACTTTCTAAAAGTGGCATTTCTAAAATAGTAATATTAAATCCAACTGCAACAGTCAGCAGGATTTTGTATTACCATTCTGGCCACACTAAATATGACCTTGTTACTTCTTTCAGATCATAATCTACCACTCAAATAGTGTATGAGGGTAGCCCTCACAGCAGTGTAAAACGAATTTAGAGGTTTTACACTACAAGGACATATAAACTACACAGGTACATGTCCTGCCTTTTCCCTACATAGCATCCTGCTCTATGGGTTACCTAGGGCCTACCTTAGGGGCGATTTATATGTAGAAAAGGGGGACTTTAAGGCTTGGCAAGTACTTTTAATTGCCAAGTCGAAGTGACAGTGAAACTGCACATACAGACCTTGCAATGGCACACCTGAGACATAGTTAGATAATTACTTATGTGGGTGGCACAATCAGTGCTGCAGGCCCACTAGTAGCATTTAATCTACAGGCCCTGGGCACATGTAGTGCACTTTTACTAGGGACTTATAAGTAAATTAAATAAGCCAATTGTATCTGAGCCAATGTCACCATGTTTTAAGGGAGAGAGCATATGCACTTTAGCACTGGTTAGCAGTGGTAAAGTGCGCAGAGTCCTACAACCAGCAAAAACAGTGTCAAAAAGTGGAGGGAGGCGGGCATAAAGTTGAGGGTGACCACCCTAAGGCTGTCAGGTCTAACAATGTTGCATTTAGTTCCTGCTGGGAAGATCACCCGTTCCACCTCCAAGTGGTGCTTCAGTCTCTGAAACAGAAAGGCTTGACTGTGAAGGCGAGCAAGTGCCAGACAGTGCAGGAATCTGTGGTGTACCTGAGACACATGTTTGGCGGGGGCAACATGGAGCCCCTCCAAGCCAAGATTGAGACTATTTTCGTCTGGGAACCCCCACTATGGCTCAGCATAAAGTGAGGGCCTTCCTGGGCCTTTATGGATATTACAGGACATCTGTCAACGGATATGGCAGCATTGTTGCCTCCTTGACTGAACTGACTTCCAAGAAGCAGCCTAAAACGATGCGTTGGACAGAGGCCTGACAGAAAGCTTTTGATACCCTTCGGGGGTCCAGGTGTACTGCACCAGTACGTAAGGCTCCTGCCTTCTCCAAAGAGTTTATAGTGCAGACAGATGCTTCAGAGAATGGCATATGAGTTGTGCTCTCACAGGTGAATGAGGAAGGCCTGGACCAACCTGTAGCCTCCAAAAGTAGGAGGTTACTCCCCAGAGATTGAAGGTCTAGTAATATTGAAAGAGAAGCTATTGCTGTGATCAGGGCACTGAAGAAGGTTAAACCATACCTACTTGGGCCTCCCTTCCAGGTTCAGTCAGACCACAGGCCCCTCAGATGGCTCATGCATTTGAGAGATGAGAATCTAAATCTGTTGAGGTGTCCATCTCACTACAGGGAATTGATTTTATGGTGGAACACCGCCCTGGGTCTGACCATTTCAACAGAGACAGTCCAGTCTGAACTGCTAGGCTAGGTCCTCCCAGAACCTGAACACAAGCAAACCAGGACCTAGTTAGGGTTCATTAGCTAGGTGTAGTTTGTTCCAGGGGCATGGTGTACATGGGTCCCATTGGAGCAGGGTCAAGAGCAGGGTCAAGACAAATTTGCATATGACTGAACCCAACTGTAGTGGTATTGTGGGCAAAAACCATGGGCTGGGTTAAGTCCCCAATGACTGTCAGTGGCTGAGATTAATTCAAGCATTCTATCCTTCACTTTAGAGTGTCCCCCTAAGTGGGATGTATATGCTTAGATGTGGATCCTGTGTACACTGGCACTGATGCGCCATCACTAGCGCTGAAAAATCATGTTGTACAGCAGAAAAAACACAAATCTTTCCAGTCATTTATCAGGCTTTTTGGGTACGTTATACTCCAATTTACATTGACTTGGCATACTACTTCATTTCCAGCAGCCTTGCCCCGGGCAAGTTAATAAAATTAATAAGGCAACGCAACAGGCATGGCCTTTAGCATCCCCAACATGCAATGTACTTTCCTCTGGATTTGAAGTTATGGGACTGTACAAATAATTACCTTAAACCACATTTAACTTCACACATGACACAGAGTACTCTACAAATATATGGGGTTGATTCACAAAAGTATATTTTAATCCAAAATGGACATACACCCACAACAGTAAGGTAATTCAACCCGAGGTTTAATATGCTCAAATCTCCAGAGAAAATAAAAATATGAGTGAAAAACATGAATCACAAAAAAAATATACAAAGGTGAAAAATTAGCCGCATGTGCTACTTGCGTTTTTCACTTACATGGCTCCCAGGAAAATTCTCCACTCAGGGCAATGCCAAGGTATGCAGTAAGCATCGATTGCAGAATATCCCTCATTCACAAAAAGGTGTGTTGGAATCTGCACCTGTTCCTTTATGATAGTCTTAGCACAGATCAAGGCTGCAGCAGAAGGTGCCATATAGGCAAGGGACAGAGATTACCTATTTATATTGTAGACTCCTTACTCAGCACTCCTAAAATACAAATTGCCATTTCCATCTCTTATATTGAGTAGAAATGTAAAAGTAAGCATTAACTTGTAGTGGCCTTTAAAAGCCACCCTGCTCCTATGAGCAACTTCTGTATAAGAGGTTGCTGACATCAGCATTCCCCTGTCACCTACTCATGTGGGAACAAAAGTATACTTGAGGAGCCGGTGCGTGCCTGTCACTTTGTCACGCCTGGAGGAGTAGGCCAAAAATATGAGCAGAGCATCCACACTAACTGCCCATTGCTTCTTTGATTTAAGAAAAAGCAGCTGCATATTTGTGACAAAAACTTTGCCTCTCACCAATGTAGACATTGATTTGGAAATCACGGAATAAATGCTTACATATAGGCTATTTGTCTGTAATGAACGCTATGCACACAGTTTGCAAACTTACAAACTGTGAATGGATGTGGTGAAATAGGCATTCCCCTAAACAATTGTGAACTGGCCTGTTGCATTTTAGAGTCAGTTACTCTGCTCTTCTTGAGAAAAATGAAATAAAACAACAGGAACAAATGTTGCATGCAATGCACGTCCTACATTGGTGCACTCCCATGACATTGCATCGACTACACCAGGAGTCAATACTTCAGTACTTCAAACACACTAAATCGCAGGTAAGTATTAGTAACATGTACATCAGGAGATTGTGAGCCATTGCATAGCAGGATTCATTACAGTGTAGGTAACAATATGTATGTACATACATGTACAAGAATGTGGATTCATAATTGGGGTAGTGGGATCCCACTAAAAGGAATTATCTTCTTTCTTACAATAGGCTGCAGTAAGGCAAACACAATGTACTGCAAAATGAGAAGGTTTGCTGTTGTAAGCATTTCCTCATTGGTTAGGGAGTGTCCAGGATTCACCTCCACCTACTGACTTGTGAGTCCTACAAATATGGCACCTCATCCACAGATCATCAGAACACTTTCTAGACTTGCAGAATAACAGAAGAGGAATAAACCTGCTGTTTGAGGAGTGCAGGAGACCTGAAGTTCTAGACCGTCTCCCACCAGCATAAAGAAAGTGGACTCCAGTGGTCAGGTGAACCTCTTCTGTGTCTACAGAGACACGCCTTGTTGTAAGAGGCCTTTGTGCTGAAGTGCACAGCTGCCTTGTAGCAACTGGACCTCAACTGGTGCCTGCTGGTGGCCTGTGCTGGAGTGAGCTCCTGCCACTAGTTTCTGTCACTGAGGTCTTTGAAGGCAAGCCTTAAAAGTGACCAAGAGGAGCTGTGTCAGAAACTCTGAAAAGTTGGGACATAGAAAATGTTCGAACTTCTACAACCTCAGGAGCTTTAGCAGGAGCCCTCTACAACAGTGACTGATTTCAGGAGGATTTCGTCACACTTGCTAAGGATTTTCGACTCTACAAAAAAGACTGTGGCCCTGATTTATAGTTTTGTGTAAAGGCTGTCACAGTGGTGAATGACTTTAAATCTGACACCCTGCCTTTACTCTGTCTGCCAAATTTACAGTTAAACACCATCTCTGCTGTGACCTCTGTGGATTTGTATGGACTGCTATCAGTGAAGTTTACACAAATTTGGTGTACATACATCATTGGTAAATGATGCCTACACCAAGCGTTCACTTTTCCAAAAACAAGCTCCCAAAGTGGGAGTTTATTTTTTGGAAAAGTAAAATTTAACAGCCCAACGACCAAGGGAGTTTTCTACAATGGTGGGGAGCGAAGGAGAATCATTTTTTACATTTTTACTCTCTCTCGCTGCCGGGATTTTCCTGGCGGTGACAGACAATGAAAAAAAAACATCAGACCGCCCACTCTAAATAGGGTGGACAATCAGAAAGCTTACCGCCGACAGCCCATAATTCCACGGGCTATTGGAGGAAGGTTTACGCAAATTGAGTGAACTTTACTCTGTTGCAGTAGAGCTGGTGGTCCATCTGAGTCAAAACTGGATGGGCAGTACGAGAGTTTGAAGGACAGGGTACTCCATTGACACTGTACAAAACTTTAATTTCTCCCAGTGCAAGCTTTTTCCACCAAAACCAATATATTCAGCACAACCTCATCCAGCTGCTAGCCAGCTTTGGCAGGACTTCAGAAGATGGAGCCAGCAACTTTGCCCCGCTGGATGATTTCAACTTTAATTTTATAAACTACGTTTAAAGTAAAATCTTTGACTGGGATGAACTACTTTGGTGTATCCAACCCATTTCCATCGTGGTTGGCTTTAAATTGCACTGAGGTCCTGGTCAATGGCAAATACAGGCTAAAGATTGGTGCTACACCCTTTCTTGACGCTTTTTACCTTAAAGCTATGAAAATTCATATCTCTGGATCCCCTTATTAGACTTTTTTCTCTATAGTTTAAAACTGTTTGTGGAAGTCGTATTGTGATGTGTTTTTGACATTTTAACAGTTTTGTTACTGCTAAATATTTTATACATTTACCTAAATTTAGCCTGTGTACTTTATGCCAAAGCTACCAGGGGGTTGGACCTAGGTTTAATTATTGAAAATGTGTTTTACCTTAACAAGTTTGTGACCCTACTCCTTGTGATGAGCTCCCATCCTCCCCAACTAATAATCTACTTTCTTATAGTTGTGTGGTGTTCAGCAGTGGGACCCAGAACTTGTTTTTTACAGTATCTCACAGTTTTGAAGGTCAAAATGAAAACTCCCTCCACTAAACTAACTGTAAATATTTACTTGGGATATTTCATTGACACCTTGTTGGGTCATTTTTTGTATTATTTTGTCCAAATTAATTTCTGGTTCAACGTTTTTCCACCTTAACCTTTTATGAACACAGGAACACAGAGGTGGATCTCTTTACCATAAAAAGCCTTAGCTCGGCAGAGCTGAGGAGCATATGCAAGCAGAGAGGGCTGAAGTTGTGCAGGAAATTCAAGAAAGAGGAAATCCAAGAAAGATGATTTCCACAGCCTGCAGGGTCTGGGAGGAGGTCTGCCGGTTACAGAGCACCTAAGAGAATAATGAGGAAGCTCAAGAAGAAGAAGAAGCAGGGGCTAACCTGCCTCAAAAATGTGGCTGCTCTTGCTCCTTCTAGAAGTGGGAGTGATGCAGACTACAATTGCCTAAGCGAGCTGGCAGTCCACCAGCTGGTATACAGAGATTTGCTTAGTTGCATAGCCCAGGAAGATAATAATCTGGTCTTGGAGGAAAAGAGGACAGATTGGGACTTCTGCAGTCCAATGAAAATGTGGTAGCAGAGGTAAGGTGTCTACAGGAGAGGGTAAGGTCTCACCTCCCCCCGCTTGCCTAAAGGTATGCTGCCTAGCTTTGTGGAGAGGGCTGACACAGATGACTTGTGAGAGTGCATTAAGAATGCACATGGTGGAAAACAGCACTAGGGAGCATTTTTGTGGGCGGTGGTGCCTACACTGAGAGAGATACACTCCTGACTCTAGAAAAGGAGGTAGCAGATTCATACACCCACATGAAAGATGCATTAGTGCAGAGGTTTGTTCTCACTTCAGAAAACCGCACACACATACAAGAGTCACATAAATGGGTTGATTTTGTAGACATTTCATTGAAAGGAAAGTTACGATGAGCTATATAACAGGAAAGGAGCACATCTTGAGTAATTTTTCTTCCAAGTTTCACCAACATCTAGTGTAATGTAGGCTAACTTGCTCAAGACAGCTTGGTAGACAGCTGATGTGTGGGTAAGCACCAAGGTGTCTAAAATGTCCCATGAGGAGATCTTAAGAAAGAGGGGTCAAGTCTTCAGCAGGAAAGGAAGGGAGCAACAAGGATGGAAGAATTAGTTGTCTCAAGGGACCCAAAAGTCTGAGTGGAAGGAAAGTCACTGATCACTACTAAAAAGAAGTGGAGTGAGGATAAGGGGAAAAAGCCCTTTGACAACTCAAAAGCAAAGGTGTGCTTGGACTGTCATTGGCCTATGCACAAGTAAGACTGCCTGCTACAAAAAGCCATCCATGAGTGGGCAGTCCCAAGGGATTGCATATGTTGGAGTTGTGGTGGCAGTTGGCCCAGGGGAAACCAAGCATTGGACTGAACTCACATTAGTCTCCACAGGTGGGATGGATGTAGAAAACCTGGCCTGCAAAGACTTAGGGCCTGATTCTAACCTTGGCGGACGGCGGAGGCCGTCCGCCAAGGTTCCGCCGCCAAATGACCGCACCGCGGTCACAAGACCGCGGCGGCCATTCTAACATTTCCTCTGGGCCGGCGGGCGCTCTCCAAAAGAGCGCCCGCCGGCCCAGAGGAAATGCCCCTGCAACGAGGACGCCGGCTCAGAATTGAGCCGGCGTAGTTGCAGGGGTGCGACGGGTGCAGTTGCACCCGTCGCGTATTTCAGTGTCTGCATGGCAGACACTGAAATACTTTGCGGGGCCCTCTTACGGGGGCCCCTGCAGTGCCCATGCCATGGGCATGGGCACTGCAGGGGCCCCCAGGGGCCCCGCGGCACCCCCTACCGCCATCCTGTTCCTGGCGGGAGACCCGCCAGGAACAGGATGGTGGTAGGGGGTGTCAGAATCCCCATGGCTGCGGAGCGCGCTCCGCAGCCATGGAGGATTCCCCCGAGCAGCGGAAAGTTGGCGGGAGACCGCCGACTTTCCGCTTCTGACCGCGGCTGAACCGCCACGGTCAGAATGCTCGTGGGAGCACCGCCAGCCTGTTGGCGGTGCTCCCGTGGTCGGTGGCCGCCAGGGTCAGAATGACCCCCTTAATTAGCCACAGCTGCCTTCTGTCTCACAGCTGTTGCTGAAGCTGTCCTGATGAGCTCTCGGACCTGCACCATATACTGTGGAGCTGTCACAACCTCCTATCTAGCTGGACAGCTGTATGGGCCCATGTGCATAGCTCCACCCACATGCTGTGCAGCTCTCTGCCCACCTAGCCCTACTGAATGACAACGGAAATTCCTGAGCTAGATGTCCATACTCACAGCTGGTTGGCTACAGCACTGGAGCCAGTCCACATGTCCTACATATGTGGAATGGACCATGGAACTCCATAAGGTCACACTCAATTATAGGTTCTCATACAGAATAGCTGACATATCAGAGGAATATGAGAGGGTGTAGGGAACTTTCCTGCACGATAAACTGGACTGACCTGCGACCCTTCATACTACTCTACCTCCCACCATGTCACTCTCTGTCCTTCGTGCAGAGGCTGACTCCCCTTTTTTCTTTCCCCCTTCACCTTCTACCTACCTCAACTTATTGTGACACTAGAACTGAATTGCAACCCTGCCCCCCTAAGTCTACCACCTCTTACTTGATGTCACAGAACAACAAAATTGGTGGTATGGTGAGGCTCCATGACCCCTTCTGGTACACTGGTATACAAGTCCCCAGGATTGTAGTTAGTGGTTATGTTTCAGGATCTAGTGCCTCTTGTTACAGTTAGTGGTGTGACTACTAGCAAAATCTTGCCCCTATTGTTAGGCCTACCAAACTTGTTTTGGTATGGGCCACAGGGATCCTAGTATCCACACTAGTAAAACACTATGGGGGTCATTTTGACCTCGGCGGTCTTTTTCCAAGACCGCCGAGGGACCGCCGTGCGGAAGACCGCCAGTGTTGGCGGTTTGCCGCTCGGCCTATTATGACCGTTGGCAGCTCTCCGTCCTTTTACGGACGGAGAGCCGCCAACAGCCATACTTGCGGGCGGCGGGGAAGTGGAGGTTGCTCCACCGCCACGCCAACAGAACCCCGCCCAGCGAATCACGTCCTGTGATTCAG
The DNA here is from genome assembly GCF_031143425.1 of Pleurodeles waltl. Lineage (NCBI taxonomy): Eukaryota > Metazoa > Chordata > Amphibia > Caudata > Salamandridae > Pleurodeles > Pleurodeles waltl. The sequence goes on along the minus strand of NC_090442.1, from coordinate 888,996,178 downwards.
CGTGGCGGTGTTCTGTTGGCGGTGTGGTGTTGGCCGAGCAGCCCCCATGGCTCCCGTCCCCTCCCGGAGGATCGTCGGACCAGGTAAGTCAATCGTCCATGAGGGGAGGGGGGTGGGGAGGTGTTGTGTGTTGTGTGCGTGCATGGGGGTGTGCGTGTGTGTATGTAGAGGGGGTGTGTGAGTGCGTGTATGCTTGCGGGGGTGTTGTGTGTTTGGAAATGAGTGCGTGTATGTCTGTAGGTATGTTTGTATGGATGTGTGCGTGTATGTTTGAATGTGGATGTGCGTGTCTGACTGTGTGTGTGGATGTTTGCATGTATGTCGTTGTGTGTGCGTGTATGTGTGTTGGCGGTGCCTGTGTGCGTGTCGTGTGTGTATGAGTGATGTTATGTTGGGGGTCGGGGTGGGGAGAGATGCCCTGCCACCTTTGGGGGGTGGCAGGGGTGGTGGGGGGTAGGGGAGGGAGTCGTGGGGGGGGTGGTGGCTGGGGGAGACCCCTATCATTGCCAGGGAAGGAATTCCCTGGCACTGATAGTGCTTACCGCCATGGATTTCGTGGCGGTTACAAACCCCATGAAATCCATGGCGGTCAGCCGGGTCCAAATACCGCCGGCGGTATAGTGACAGCCGCCGGGCTGGAGACCATGGTCTCCAGCCCGACGGGCGGAACGGAGAACAGGCGGATGACCATGGTGGAAACCGCCATGGTCATAATACCAAAAAAAAGACCGCCAGCCTGTTGGCGGTCTTACCGCCGCTTCTCCGCCTTCCGCCAGGGTCATAATGACCCCCTATATGTCCCAACCTGGGTATCACTTGACACATGTAGTGGTTTATTCAACTCACTGCTCCTACCACACCTACTCATTCCCTCTTCCTGAACCCCCCATTACCCTTTTATCCCCAAACTCCCACCTACATGCCTATTACAACTGCTCATGACCCCCTAACCCTCTGTACACCCTAGAAAGGTTCCTTTTTAGTCTGCACACACCTCACCGTTCCGGATGATCACACTTACATGGTTCTTCTCCCCCACGAGACCCAGACTGCAGTATGACCCTAGATAGGTTCATGCTCCCAAAATTGGGAAAACTGGGTCTTTGTTGCTCTACTGCTGTGTCTCCTTTGTTGCCAATTATGCTGTTGCTGTCCTTGTTGCTTTGACTCTCTACTGTTGTGTCTCCTCCAATGCCAATTGGGTTCTGTTACTCTTTAAGTGTGCTCTGTTTTCAGTTTTTGTCTCCTTGTGCTTGTCTCCCTGTTTGCAGCTCGCCACTTCGCCCCATATCGCCACCACTGCTTTCCCACTTTTTTCCCCGCCAGCCCCCCACCACCACCACCCAGTGTCCCTCCCACCCCAGGACCTAATTAATAGAGGCCACAGCACGACTGCACTGTGGGCACACCACTAGCGCACCAAAGGCAAGACCGTCTGCGCCTGTTTGCGCCTGGACCACTCCCAGCGGCAGGAACCCTGGTTCTCCTCAGATACTTAGCCTCCGAACTGAGGGGCCTGACCCCCGGAAAGCGAGACAACAACTGCTGCAGCATGACTACCAGGACCATGGTAGGACCTTTCGCCTGCCACCAATGCCATTTCGCCTGCAACACCAAAACTACACCCCCATCCACTCTTTGTGAAAAACAACTTCACTGCCTTCTTCTCAAAGCAAAGTAAGATCAATTTGCAAACATGCCACGGAAGTCTAGGACACCATAACCACTCTCCGACCTGTCTTGATGTTCATCACAGAAATTTGCCCCACCCCCGCATCAGCTCCAGACATCACCTGTGCAACTCTACCAAGGCTACAAACCTATCCACAGAGACCGACACTACAAACACAGAGGAGGCATCATCATCATTCACAAGGACGGCCTCCTATGCACCATCACTGAGGACGACACGTCCCCCATCATAGAACACCTTAATTTCTAAATCGGAACCAATGCCAAAACCACTATCAGAGGAACCCTCGTGTACAGACCCCCAGGCCCAGTCCCATCTTCTGCAAGACAATCTTTGATTTCATCTCCCCTAGCCATTTACTCCAGACACTAAATCTTCCCGGGAGACCTCAATTTCCATCTGGATGACCCAAACGACTGCAACTCCACCAGCCTCCTGGACAACCTTAACAACATCATACTAAAGTAATGGGTCACCAGCCCGACACACAACGCAGATCACACCCTGGACCCCATTTTAACTGCCAGTAATAGGATTCAGATCTCCCACACTACGGAGCTAACATGGACTGACCACCACATCGTACACTTCAACGTTACAGGCACACCTGAACCCTACTCCACACCACCCACCCTCCCACACTGCAGCTGAAGAAAAATCACTGAGACCGAATGGACCACCCCCCTCAATACCAACAGGCCCATCCCCACAGGCCGCATTGAGCAAGACGCCCGCAACTTCTCCGACTGGATCCATATCTGCACCAGCAACATTGCCCCCACAAGAAACTCCAACTCCAGAAGATCCAGCAAACTCCACCCACTTAAGAGAGAATGCAAACAACTAAAAGGCAATGGCGTACTAGCAAGAACCCATCAGACCACGCCACCTTCAAAGTCGCCGTCAGCAAATATCATCACCACCTCACAGAAGAAAAAATGATGCACTGATCAACCACATCGAGAACAGCACCAACTGCTCCGAGGAGCTTTTCAGAGTTCTTCCCTGCACAATCAAACCATCCCAGGCCCTCTGAGACTCTTGGGCAGACCACCTTATAACAAGATAACTTCAGCAACTTTGCCCCTCAAACCACTTGCCTCAACGACCTTCTCACCCCACAACCCAGAGCCACCTGATCACCAACTGGAAGCCACTAGCAACTCAGGAAACAGCAGCCATCATGAATTCAACCCACTTAGGATTCCCTAATGACCTGTGACCCCACTACATCCTCAACCTGGGACAGAGAGAGATCAATAGCACCCTCACCCAAATCCTCAACGCCTCCATCACCACGGCCACCATTCCCGACATCTGGAAACACACAGAGGTAAAACGGTTCCTGAAAAAACTATGAGCCGACCCCAGCGAACTCAAGAACTACTGCCCGATCTCACTGCTACCTTCCCTGCCAAAGTCCTAGAAAGATCCATCAACCAATAGCTTTCCAAACACCTAGAAGAACATAATCTACTGGATGCCTCCCAAGCACGTCTCTGTGCCAACCACAGCACTGTGACTGCCCTGATCACCGCAACAGATGACATCAGAGCCCTCCTTGACCACAGAGAGAAAGTAGCCCTAATCCTCCTCGAACTCTCAGCGGCCTTGGACACCATCTCCCACCACACCCTCATCACCAGCCTCCACTACCTAAGAATTCAGAGCAACACCCTCAAATGGATCCACGCCTTCCTCACAGGATGCACCCAAATAGTCTGCCTACCTTCTTATACCTCAGAACCCAAGAACATCATCTGCGGTGTTCCTCAGGGGTCCTCTCTCAGCTCCACCCCTTTTAGAACCTACATGACACCATTGGCAGGCATTGTACGCAGCCACAGACTCAACATCATCTCATACGCTGACAGCATGCAACTCATTCTCTCACTCTCAGAGGACCACGCCACCCTGAGAGCCAATTTCAGCAATGCCATGACCAATGTTGTAAGGTGGATGAGACCCATCTTCTTGAAACTGAACACTGACAAGATAGAAGTGGTCATTTTCGGAAACAATGCATCCCTCTGGGACGATACCTACTCGCCGTGACTCTCGGGCAAGCCCCCACAGAGCACACCCTCAACCTCAGCATCATCATCAATGGAGGACTCACTTTCAAGCGTCAAATAAACACATTTGCCACAGTCTGCTTCCTCCTCCTCCGCATGCTACGAAAGATTTTCAGATGGATCCCTGTAGACACTAGAAGAACGGTGACCCAGGCCCTCATTACCAGCAGACTAGACTACAGAAAAACACTCTTTGGTGAAGTCACCAAACCATACAGAACGTCACAGCTAGATTTTCCCAGATGCACTAACATCACCCCACACCTCAGAAACCTACACTGGCTACCCGTGAAAAAGACATGCCAATTCAAGATCCTGAACCTCGCCTTCAACGCTCCCCACAACAATGGACCCAACACATCAACTACCATATGACTTTCCACCAGCCCACCAGAGAACTCTGGTCAGCCTCGCTCACCCTCGCACACGTCCCACGAGTCCGCCAGAGCCTCTGTAGAGGCAATTCCTTCTCCCACTTTGCCACCAAGGTCTGGAACGAAGTCCCCCTCCACATGTGAACAACTCCCTCCCACCCGACTTCAGGAAGAAGCTCAAGACCTTGCTCTTTGGTGAGATGCTGCCAGCAAGCAACGTCACCCCCCGCTCCTGGGTACCCTTAGGAGTGATAAGCACGCTCTACAAATACCTGATTAATTGATTGATTGAAAACTGAGGTTTTCTCCCCTTGCGTACAGCTCAGGTATTGTTTGCTGTAATGTTTTACTGCTTTGGAAATCAATAAACAAAGCTTAAAAAGGTGAAAAAAACTTGGCTGCCTTAACTCCCAGCATGGTGAAGAAAAATCAGTGGCCAACCATCAACGGGACCTGAGCAGAAGCTTTGAAGGACACAGAAACAAGCATGACCACATGGTGGAAAAGCTGGTGCCCCCAAAGCAGATCATCCATGTCCTTCATAAGGTAGTTAGCACTGACAATGAGATGAACCTCCATTGCATGGTGATAAACACTTCGGAGTTGGGAGGGGTTATGGGCCCAAAACATGTACCTGGAAGCAGTGCCATACCACTGTAATGTGTTTTGGACAATGACCTGAAACCTCTGCTTGGGCAGAAGTGTAGTGCAAGACCCATGCTGAAATGTTGGTTCTTTCGAACAGGGTATGTGTAGCCACAAGGGCCCAAGCGTCCCGTAAGGGAAGTCAGTGAAGCCTGGAGGTTTGAACAATGTCCCAGTTTCCCACAGTCATTAGGAAGAGCAATGGGCGTATGAAACTAGCCCTGAACCTTTCCATGGCCCAGAAGGAGTCTGACTCGCGGGGTGAGAAACTGAAGCCTAAAGAGGAATAAAAAACTGCTCTGGGAGACAAGTCTGATACTCAAAGATGCAAGGGGAAGGAGAACCCTCTCAGGAAGCATAACACAAGCAGGGCCCAACTCTTGAATGTCTTTAGAGCCATGTGAAGGACCAAAATAAGGGGATATCAGTGGGACACACGTTATAATGGGAGGATAGTTTCCTGTACAATGAGGCTAGGAACCCAAAACTGAGACAGCCAGGACATTGATGGGTTCTCAGCGCTATGGGACATTTTTCCTGAAATTGAGCTACGACATCCCCTTAGCTGGGCCTCTGGGGCACACCAAAACTTGTGATAGGTTGGTTAACCACTTCTATTGGCCCCAGATGTACAGGAAAATCCGGATGGGCCAGTGACAAAACAGGAGGACAGCCTAAAGCTCCCCTTATAACACAACCAATCATGAGAACACCTTTTGAGGGGTTGGACATTGACGTTGTTGGGCCTCTATTCCCCAATTAGCCCATGGGAACATGTTTATCCTTGTGGTAATGAACCATGCCTCTAGGTAATCTGAGGCCATACCTCTGAGGATGAAAACTGCATCCAAGGTAGTACTGTTTGGTCTGTTTACCAGCGTGGGGTTCTCCAAGAATGTCATTTCAGACAGGGGGACACACTTCATGTCAGCGCACACCTTATCACCCCCAAACATGTTGAAAAATTCAATAAAACTGTGAAAGACAGGATCATGGATTTAACTAAAAACACTCAGGCAGAAGTGGGACATTTTATTACCATGCCTTCAGTTTGTCTACAGGTTTAAGTGATGGCAGTGGGCTTCAGTTGTGGATTTCAGTTGTGATTGGGGGTCCACAGAAGTCAAAATGTTAGGTCCACAGAAGTCAAAATGCCAATAGAAGTGGCATAAATAATGAGCATAAACGTTTTGTAATAATGTGACAGCCAAAGGTTAATTATAAAGGAAAAGAGGGTAGGAGTCTTATGTAGGCAGTTGCATTAGGTCTATTTTTGTGGAGCATTTGCCCCTGCTCTTCATTTTACAGAAACACATGCTCCCCTCACTCAAAAATATCCTGTTGCACCATGGCTGAGAGAAGTGGTGACGCATGCCTCTCGCAAACATCTATCTGCTTCCAGGATATTGGTAAAATGTTGTCCCATGTTCCTACTTTTTCTTTTTAAAAAACACTTTGTGAAATTTCCAATACCCATGAAGGTCACACCATTTTAAAGAAGTCAAGTGAAAAAACTCCTAAAAAATGTTAAAATAAAGACTGTAAACACCTACTTTCACTGGGAACAACTTCAGCGAAAAACATCCAGCACACAGTCTTTTGTGGCAAAGAGCATGCAGAGGCGAAATAGTTCAAAGTACACAACCTTTCTCAAAGTGTAACACTCCAGAACTTTGCATAACTTCGCTAGTGAAATGTTAAGTACGTGCACCCGGGGTAATTCTGGTAAGTTTGGGAATCTGGGACTGCTTTGGCACTGTTTGTTTCTTGATAATGCAGGGTATTTAACATTCTAGGAAAAGCAATAATAACGAACTGTTGTGGAACACACAATTTAACACACTATGGCCCTCATTACAACTTTGGCAGGCGGCAACCGCTGCCTGCCAAGTTGTAACTGCTGCGCAGCCGCCAATGCGGCCGCACTTCTGCGGTGGCCATCACAACATCCCCGCTGGGCCGGCGGGTGGAAACCAAGTTTCCGCCCGCCGGCCCAGCGGGGATGTCGGCCGCAACACGGGAGCCGGCTCCAAATGGAGCCGGCAGTGTTGCGGCGGTGGACGGGTGCAGTTCCACCCGTCACGCTTTTCACTGTTTGCTATGCAGACAGTGAAAAGCTCCAGGGGGCTGTGGCAGGGGGCCCCGTGACTCCCCTTTCCGCCAGCCTTTTCATGGCGGTTCCTACCGCCATGAAAAGGCTGGCGGAAGGGGGACTCGTAATCCCCTGGGCAGCGCTGCCCTGGAGGATTAACTCCGCCGGGACCAACGTGGCGGTAAACCGCCGGTCCCGGCTGTGCGACCGCGGCACTTCTGCCACGGTCGTAATACGCGAGTTTGCACCGCCAGCCTGTTGGCGGTGCAAACTCCAAAACAGCCCTGGCGGTCAATGTCAGAAATACTAATACAAATAGCTTCACAAAATATTATGTAACTGATGATAAATAAATCGTCTTCAAACATACTTTTCCCTCATCTACTAGAACGTAAACAAAGAGAACTATGAAATTTTAAATACATAATAGTTCTGCATAAATAAATCATCAAACACAGGCAGCACAACAGAATGATTTCAAACAGAGAGAGTCGTTCAAATTCTACAGAACATAGACAGTGATATTGTTATCTGTCACTTGACATTTATGTTCTCTGTTGTGTATCTTCTATGGCTATACATTTTCCTTGGGTGCCATTAACCTCAGTTTTACAGCAATGCATTCACTGTAATCAAAATCTGAGTAGTGAGAGGAGGAGAGGATAGACCTGAACTAAAGCTGAGTTTGCAGGAAATGAGTACGGCAAATCGTTAATTAATTAGTGGTGTTTTTTTAATTTGTTCAGCCATTTGAAATGTTGCAGGGTATATCCTAGACATATCTATCCAATTCCTTTAGGAGGAATCTTTCCTGAAGGTCCATGTGCAGCTTTCCAGGTTAAATGGTATACAGCTAGAAAATCATCTAGGTTGCAGGTAGTCACTCTCTGAGAATTCCTATACTTAAAGCATGTTCTCACAAATATCTGATCTTTCAAAATGTACTCTTGCACATACACTAAGAGGGAGCTGAAACTGGTACTCATTTAGAAACATAATTTAGTTATTACTGCTTTATTTATCCGCTGGCAGATACGTAGAGGGCATCAACTGTCTTTTAGCAATGCCAGGCTGAACAAAATGCTCCATTGTTATGTATTGACTTATCCTGGGTCCATGTCATTACCAAAATCAGATTTAGAGAGAAACGTCTAGAGAGAAACGTTTTACTGAGGAAAGCATTAACAGAAAATCACTACGAGGAATCCTCAACAATGCTGGTATTTAACTGTAAGAGGGCAATAAAATAACTGCTACGACAATTCTTTTGCAACGAAAATGGAGGTCATCCATCTTCTGGTCAGCTTGCCTTGACCTCAACACTGAACCAGCTATAAGCTGAACCCTAATTACCTAACCCTAAAAAAAGTAACAATAATTCAAACTCTTACTCTAAACTTTAGCTTTACCCTGGCCACAGCCTTAGCTGTAATCGTTAACTAAACCTTGCCCTATATATTTGTTACCTCTCTAACCTCGTAAAATTATATTTCTTTGTGTTAACGTATCTCAAAGGAAATATGTGTCGTGCTGTTTTTTTCTTCACCCTCGGCAAGCTAATTGTACTGTACTTTGTGAGAACGTACTCATCTGTGGTTTTCATCTAAGAGTGATTCTGTTCAGGTTTCACTGTAATCTCATAATCCTTTTACCTTAACTTCTAGGCATTTTAAGTACTCTCAATTTGGAAAGATTAGATAACAGACGCACAGGGGAATAAAGTGGGTCATCCGAATTACACGATTGGTTTGAAATTGACAACATAGGCAGTAGATGACATCTGCTACCATTTAACACATCTATGCAGTGTTGACAGATAGACCAGACACTATAAAAAAAAATTAATGATTATGCGCTTCTCGTGTATGTCTCAAACTCCTAAAGCTATCAACTACTTTATACCGGACCCCCCTTACCCGTTATATCTACTCCATAATGTTCTCTGCTATTTTAGGTGCAAGTGTAGTTGATAAGCTTGGACGGGCTTACTGCATTTGCCATTAAATTCATAACTGTAAAACTTACACTCGTTTTGGGTAAAAAGGAAATATAGAACGTTACACAATACCATGGTGAGAATGTACTTTAGAGTTAATGCACGTGTAACTCATTATCTCGTTAAATTCATTCATTTGGTCATGAAACCACTCTAGGAATCACACAGATGACCACTGTACCAGAAGAATAATGATCCCAGTTCAGTTAAAGCGTAATACACACACAACAGGCACTGTGGCATGCGCCCAAAGAACACAAGACTCGTCAATAACCTGTAAACTTTATAGAAACCTAGCCATCTGGCCTCACCTATTACCTGAACGGCAATTCAGGGCTTAAAGTACTGAAGCAACATTCCATGTGGTGATAAGGAGATGCATTCGTCATGCTTGTTCAACAATCAAGGGCATAATGAAATGTAAAGTTTTTTACACATCCTCCTCTCCCAACCGTGTAGAGCAGTGGTTCCCAGCCTGTGGACTGGGGACCCCTCGCGGTCCGCGAATCCTCCTTATGGGGTCCGGGACTGCTTGGAAAATTAAATAATATTAACAGATTAGGTCCCCAGCTTTCAATAATGACTCAGTGGGGAGGGGGGGGGGGGGTTCCGGGATTCCAAAATTGATTCAGTGGGGGTCCCCGGGTTCCAGTGATGCTAAAGTGGGGATCAACCGAAGTCAAAAGGTTGGGAACCACTGGTGTAGAGTTTAACAAAGCCACAATAAGAAGAAAACTCGAAAAGCTTCCATAAGATCATGTTATTACAACAATGCATTGGATGGCAATGGTCTCAAGATGAAATATCCTTTTTATATATTCCAAATAACTCACTTAAAGGTAGCAAGAGCAGAATCCTCTTCTAATGGCTTGAATTAATAAACAGGAAGATAAACCCATTACAGAATCCTGGTGGCCCTATCAAACAAAACGTGGTCTTGTTCACTTTTAATAAATTACGTTATACTGCCCGACTTTAGGATAAGTGCCAGCAACGCTGAAACATCTGGATGCATTTCTCTCCAAATACGTTTTTCTCGCGGGGCATCTGTGTCAATAAGAGGGGTCTATGAAATGCACGTAAATAATTACAGAGACGAAAATCAAGTCAGGCTTAGTATTACATATAGTGTGCTCTCTTCACAGGGGAGTCCAGCTCAGAAGAATGTTAATACTGGAAAAGAGCAACACGCTGGAGCCTCCTGCTTCACCTCCGCCCTGGCTACAGCAAGATACTCTAGTTCTGACCCTCCTCCGGAAGAAAAGACCCAGTATATCCGGGACAACCCATGACCCCAACCCTTGTCCCTGTCCACAGTGTTGTGTTCCTGCTGTCCCTCGTTCCTTGTCTTTCATAGCCTTACCACCAGCCAAAAACAAACCAAGAACAGATTACCAAGGCGTCTACCAGAAGGCTGGCCGCACATACCCACCTCTAGAAATACAGGCTACCATGGAATGCTTACATGCCTAACAGGTAAAATAGATTATTGCCTGAAAACCAAGCATTATGGATCTTCCTGTTCATAATATCCCACTGTGGGTGCTAATGCGAACTAGAAATATGTGAAGGAAGTCAGATCAGACACACTTCTCCTGACATCTTTTCCACTAACATCACAAAGTCGTTCCATGAGAAATATATCAGAGGGGCATCGAAGGGGTGAGTTAAGTGAATTCCAGGAGCCCATCCCACAGAAATCAAACAATGACAGAGACAACAGCCACAACAGTGACTAGGATCTCACCTAAAGAATATATCCAGGAGGACCTCTTCAGTACTCATATTAACGGTTTAAAACTGTTAACAGTTGAGTGGCTGGGGTATAGAAGTAATGTAATAAACAATCAGAGTTTGAACCAACCATAAAACAAGAAGGACATATCACCAGCAATTTATATATTTATTTATGTGGTTGCATATTATCTTTGCTGAAGAAAAGGATAATAATCACGTGGTGTAACCACTAAGGACATTACTATTCATTTTACTGCATTATCGCAATTTTGGTAATAACTGAATGACTGGTGAATTCGCCATTTCTCACGGAGCAACCAACCCTATCTTACAAGACAGCTGCAAAGGCATGAAATGTCACAAAAAACAATGGTGGCTATTTTGGCCTGCTCTGCTTTTAACTAATTACTATTTACTGTCCCTTCTTGTTTTCAATATGATTCTTGAGCACGAGACTATATGAAAACAAGACTGGTCCAGAATTTCCGAAAGGTTCAAAGACAAATGAAGATGACACAGAAAGGCACCAGTGGTGGATACCAGAATACAACTTGAGAATTTATGTAATAACTCTGAGCACAAGTGGGTGTGTCTAATTGTAAAAAGACCAAAAGTGCATAGTAAAAGCTAAAATATGAATTGTAATCAATATAAATACCATTCCAGATTCGGAATACGGTTTTCTGAAGTTAGGAGAAAAAATAAGACCAGATTAGGACAAAAAACCAATTTTCGTTTTTATTGAAATACTGAATCAAGACAAGACTGAACTAACAGGTCAAAATAAGCTGTCTCTAAGAAATACGGAGTTTCAAATCTAACTTCAAAAGCTGACGATCGAAACCAGGGCACATGGATTATTTAACCCAGTGCATCACAAGCATCTACTCTAGTGCATCTATCAACCTCCTGAGAGCTATGGGTGGGAAGGTATGCACGCACTCATAACATATTAGCACATAACAGTCTAGTGCCTGGGCTTCATCTGTGTGTTATAATCATCATACCATAGACACTTGAAAAAGGCATGTTTCTTTGATTGTTTTGCACCCAGCTGTTTTCTCTTGCCTAAGACGAATTTTCCCCTTGATATCTAAGACTTCCATATTTGTTATATTCAATAGCTTTGCATCTCCAGGGAAATGGAGGGTGTGCTGCCCCTGTGGCGATCTGCAGTTGGATGAAATGTATCATGAAGTGGGTCTAGAGTGGGGAATGCAAAATGGATAGAGTTCACTTTCTTGGTGCATTCACCCAGGATCTGGTGAAAATTCCCATATCCATCATAACTGTCCCAAGCCTGCACCAATGTATTAAAGATCTGAAGACACAGCTCTTTAAAGAACACTACAATGGAATGCAATAGCAGACCACACTTGCTCTTAGAAACTGCTGTCTTCCACTCACATGCTGACTGCACCTTCCTTTGTCTTTGACCATGCACAGTGCTTCTTTGCATTTCAGGTATACACACACTCCGGTAAATTTGACACAGCGTTAGCGGGTAACTGCAAAACCAAATTTATTCAAAAGAAGTCATAAATACATTAATGTTCTGCAATGCAAATTATTCAGTTTCATCACAACCATCAAGAAAGGGGTCACCACGAGGATTAATTCAGCATGATGAGAAGAGAGTCAGGATTGGGAGTCCGTAGCTGACATCCATAATGGTACAAGGGGAACATCACACAATGACCAACATTTCTAGTATATGTGGCACTTGCATTACCTTGAAAACACTGACGGCATACATATTCTTAGATGCAGCAGATCTTACTTCACAGGCTATAATGTGGATGTTTAGCTGATTTGTTTTACAGTTCTTGTTATTTTTATGTGGCTGAAGTGATCTTTAAATGCATTAAGATATGGCATTGGATATTGACTAAAAAATACCTACAACTGAAGTGAACATAGCTAGAAGACAGGCCTATTATAAGTCTTGAAACACTACTTACAAATTAGATCAACATTTCATGAAGACATGCTGTTAGAAATGGGGTCTTTGGTTGGCAGTCAGGTTACCCCCTCCCTGTCCAAGCAAGGACCCTCACTCTAGTCAGGGTAAAGGAGAATCACACTCAGTTAACCCCCGCTCACCCTCTTGGTAGCTTGGCACAAGCAGGCAGGCTTAACTTCAGAAGCAATGTGTAAAGTATTTGTACCAAAACACACAGTAATAGAGTGAAAACACTACAAAATGGACACCACAACAGTTTAGAAAAATAGGTATTATTTATCTAAATCAAACAAGACCAAAAAGAGTGTGACATCTCATGGAATGTCGTGGTTAAACAGAGATTACCCATTTCTCACATTAACAACATGTCTCAATCAGACACAGGCAATGAAGGAGATGCAGTAAAGTTTTCAATAGGTTTTATTAACAAAACTGCAATCTACAATAAGCTGCATGGGTGGCAATGATAAGGATAATGAACAATGCAAGAAACAGAATTGTGAAGACAAGAGTCATTAATACAAGGACCCCCACCATCTTGCAATGACATGTAATGACATGAGATGTATATGTCCTAATACCCTAGCAGGATGAACCTAATCTCTAACCTAAAAGAGTGCTAGGTGTGCTAAACCTAATCTGCCAATGCTATGTCCATGAGAAGAGCCCCCCAACCTGCATTACTTTGGAATGAGGTCTCAAGCTCAGACTCCGTAGGGACACGAAGACTGGGTCAGCGTCAAGGCGATAGCAGTGATAGCATCTGGTTGGAATCCCTCTGACTATCTGTCTAAGTGGGGTGCTTTTATACAGATCTTCTTGGAGTCCTGACGTAGGTCTGTTCTCAAACATTAGATAACAAGACATGCTTCAGACTGCAATTTATGTAAACAATTCCCTCAAAGGCGTGAAGAGGAAAAGTGCCTAATGTGAATATCTACAGTTTGTTTATCTTTGTCGCTTGATATTGACGCCTTAGCGCAGTGGCACTGATAACGTGAAACTAAAACATTGGCCTAACTAGAAACAATGCAGCCATCTTGGAAACATATAGTTAAATAATTGCACTAAAACAGATCAAGCTAAGTAGGGTAAAAGTCACTAGGTGACGGGGCACAGGTCCACAAGCCAGAAGGCTAAGCTAACTCCTGTCTCCCATTAAAACAAGATAGGATTCACTACAGGATCTGCGCAGAATCAGGTTGACTTGGACGCCCAGGGACGATGCGTGGAAAATCCAGTCGCACAGTATCAGAAAACTGTGCTGCGTGGGGTTTGTATCGTTATCAGCCTCTGTAAGCAGGTGGTGCGCGTTGTTTCTCCAACCGCAAAGCGTTGATTTCCCAGCCGCGATGCAGGTGGAGTGTTGCTTTCAGCCGCGAAGCTGGCGGCACATCGTTTATGTACCGCTTTGCAGAAGGTGCATCCAAAATTTCCCCGCAGGGCATTCTGTGCGTGGATTTTTTAGCTCTTGTCTGCCAACTTCACCTTTCAAGGGCTCAGGGACTGGATGGGGCATGACTTGTCAGGGCAGGAGTCTCAGCAGAGAGACCAGGTGCTGGCAGGGGAAGTCTTTGATGGCCCTGAGACTTCAACAACAGGAGGCAAGCTCAGTTCAAGCCCTTGGAGATTCTTCTCAAGCAGGAATGCACAACAAAGTCCAGTCTTTGTCCCCTTTCACAGGCAGAAGCAGTAACTACAGGATAGACTAGCAAAGCACAGCCACAGGCAGGGGCAGCACTTTTCCTGAGCTCTTCGGCTCCTCTCCTTGGCAGAGGTTACGCTTGAATCCAGAAGTGATCTAATCTTCAGGGGTTTTGGGTCCACTACTTATACCCCTTTCTGCCTTTGAAGTAGACAAACTTCAAAGGAAAGTCTCTCTTGTTTGTAAGTTCCTTCCTTGCCCAGGCCAGGCCCCAGACACACACCAGGGGGTGGAGACTGCATTGTGTGAGGGCAGGCACAACCCTTTTAGGCGTGAGTGACCACTCCTCCCCTCCCTCCCAGCACAAATGGCTCATCGGGATATGCAGGCCAAATTCCAGCTCCCTTTGTGTCATTGTCTAGAGGAGAGGTGCAAACAGCCCAACTGCCAAACTGATCCAGACACAGAATCCCCAAACATGCACAGTCAAAGAATGGTTTAAGCAAGAAAATGCCTACTTTCTAAAAGTGGTATTTTCAAACACACAGGCGGTCATTCTGACCGCGGCGGGCGGTGGTCGCCGCCCGCCATGCGGTCACCGCCAAATGGCCGCTCCGCGGTCAGGAGATCGCGGATGCCATTCTGGCTTTCCCGCTGGGCTGGCGGGCGACCGCCAAAAGGGCGCCCGCCGGCCCAGCGGGAAAGGCCCTGCAACGAGGAAGCCGGCTCCGAATGGAGCCGGCGGAGTTGCAGGGGTGCGACGGGTGCAGTTGCACCCGTCGCGATTTTCACTGTCTGCAAAGCAGACAGTGAAAATCTTCATGGGGCCCTGTTAGGGGGCCCCTGCACTGCCCATGCCTGTGGCATGGGCAGTGCAGGGGCCCCAGGGGCCCCATGACACCCGTTCCCGCCATCCTGTTCCTGGCGGTAAGAACCGCCAGAAACAAGGTGGCGGGAAGGGGGTCGGAATCCCCATGGCGGCCCCCTGGGCCAGGGGAAAACCGGCGGGAAACCGCCGGTTCCCCTTTTCTGACCGCGGCTTTACCGCCGCGGTCAGAATGGCCCTGGAAGCACCGCCAGCCTGTTGGCGGTGCTTCCGTGGTCCCCGGCCCTGGCGGTCATGGACCGCCAGGGTCGGAATGACCCCCACAGTCTAAAAACAACCTTTACCAAAAGATGTATTTTTAAATTGTGAGTTCAGAGACCGTGAATTCCATATTTCTATCTGCTCCCAAAGGGAATCTACACTTAAATAATATTTCAAGGCAGCCCCCATGTTAACCTATGGGAGAGATAAGCCTTGCACAGTGAAAACCAAATTTGGGAGTATTTCACTGTTAGGACATGTAAAACACGTTAGTATATGTCCTACCTTAAACATACACCACACCCTGTTCATGGGGCTACATAGGGCCTACCTTAGGGGTGCCTTACATGTATGAAAAGGGAAGGTTTAGGCATAGCTAATGGGTACACTTGCCAAGTCGAATTGGCAGTTTAAAACTGCACCCACAGACACTGCAGTGGCAGGTCTGAGCCATGTTTACAGGGCTACTCCCATGAGTGGCACAACCAGTGCGACAGGCCCACTAGTAGCATTTGATTTACAGGCCCTGGGCACTTCTAGTGCACTGTACCAGGGACTTACTAGTAAATCAAGTGTGCCAATCATGGAAAGCCAATTACACATACATTTTACATATGAGCACTTGCACTTTAGCACTGATAGCAGTGGCAAAGTGCCCAGAGTATCAAAAACAGAGTCCAGCACACATCAAAAACCTGGGAAACAGAAGCAAAAACGTAAGGGGAGACCACACCAAGGATGCCAAGTCTAACACATGCCTATAACTGAAAATTGCCTAACAGGAAGCAATGTCTAACACTGTCATTCAGATATCCACAAGGCAAATCAATAATGGGGATTTTGTATCTGGGAGAAATACTTACAATCAAACTGAGCATATCTAGAACACATAGCCACAAATGAGGTGAACATTGAAGGCATATCCACAACTGGAGGTAATGTATCAGGAAGCCATGTCTACAAGTGAGATATATCTTCTAGGCCTAGAAACATCTGCAAATTGAAATAAGGGTATCAAGAAGACATGCCACAACTGAGATTAGCATATGCAGAAAACAGATCTACAAGTGATAGGCATATCAACAACTAACACATGACACAACACATCTAGAAGGCATACCCACAACTGAGATAAACATACTTCAAAGATATATCTACAACTAACATAAATATGTCAAGAAAAACATGCATACATTTGAGATTAACACATCCAGTAGCCAAATCAACCACTGAGATGAACACATCTACAATTTAACATACATAGAAGACATATCTACAACTGAGATTAACATCCAAAGAAGACATATTGACAAGTGAAATGTCAACATATGCTAGAAATTAAATTAATATATATATATATATATATCTATATATATATATATATATATATAGATATATATATATATATATATGAAAAATCTACAACTCAGATTAACAATTTAGAGGACATAGCTACATGCAACAAGAGCATATAGAGAAGACATATCTACTACTTAAATATACAAAACCAAATGTCAACTCCTGAATAATTTATCTTGAAGATAAATCTATATTATGGCTGTATCATCAGCTCAAATACACATATCTAGAATAGAATGAACAGTTACAACTGAAATGAGCACATACACATGACATACCTACAATAAACATGAATGGAAATATATATGCAACGGGTAGAAGAATGGTAAAGGGAACTATAGTTTTTCAGCTCTCAGTGCAGACCCTTATTCTTCCAGGCCCTGACTCAGGAATGAACCTCACCATAGGCCCTAGGTGCGGGCAAAGATGCCATTATCATGGCAATAACTATCGGAGGAGAGAAATGAGCAAACTTCTTTTTGTGTGAAACAGTGTCACAAACGTAGGTGGACTAGAACCCCTTGGTAGTTTCTATATTCTATAAGGCTATACAAAATGAATCCATAAAGGGCTAGAGGAGTCGAAAAAAGTTTGGTGAAGTGGGAGCTCCACCATAAATCAGTGTGGCTCTCACTCCGCCAAACTTGCTTTTCAGCCACCTCAGTAAAGGCCAGGCAAAGTGCAAGGTTTCAAAACTGGAGTCTCAGCTACCTTTAAGGCTTTAAACCCCTTGACCTGCTGCCCTGAGCAACACTGGGACGCCACAGTACAGTGATATTCACCCCGTCCTTTTTAGAGCTAGATTTCCTGGCCCAGAGCTGCCATGAATGCATGGTCGTCCCAGGCAGGGTAATCCACTAACAGCCCCATGTACAGTGAAGGAAACCACTGCACATCAAGACCGCTGTTTGATTTACACTAAAGAAACTCCATTTTGGGAGGATTTTGTGTAAAACAAACATAAATGAAAAAGTGGGGCGAGAACAACATAGCATCTGCTTCGTATTTTACTGAGGCTACAATGGAACCACCAATGCAATAACTCCACAAGCAGCCTTAGATACCCCCTTCATTCAGGAGTGGATTTCTAGATCAGGAGGGCAGTGCCCAAACAGGAGGGAGGAGACACTGGCATGTGACTGCTTTATCCGAAAAGTCAATAGGGCACCAATGAATCTATCTTGCATCATCACCAATATCACAGGTGCCACGGTGCCACGGTTAAGATGACATAAGAAAGTGAGTTATGTTCTGGATATTACAACTAAACTCCATTAGTGTTGAAATAAGAGTTTGATGAAATATAATTCTTATATTATTAGACAGGTAATCAAACCACTAATGCGTAATACACTGATTTGCCTTCTAGCATAATGACTGATGTAGTCTTTAACCTGACAGACTTATAAGTAAGTGTATTTAAACGGGTGGGCGTACAGAACAAGCACATTTGAGAATTTCCCAAAATCCCTTCATTAATTTAGTCATGTCCTCCACAGCTGGAAACAAACCAATCTTGTGGTGTTCTTTCTCGCTAAAAACAAGCAAATGTTTGGAAACTAATGCTCAGATGAATAACCCTCCATGTAACCATTCTGCTTTAAATCTAAAATCCTTGAGTAAAACATGTTAACATTTTCTTTCGCTTTAAAAAAGCAAGGAAAGGGCAAAATCCTGCCTTCTTCTAGCCCTACTGGTGGTCCTAAAATGTTTGTAAGCTCTCTGAATGCAGTCACTATTGTTCCTGCACAAGAGTCTCACTATTATTTTCTAGAAGTGTCATATTCCTTCTAACCCAAAACACCAAATCTAGGCTTCTCTTGCTTCGCTCAAATGTTATGGATCTCTCTATCGGACACATCAGATATTTTCTGGGGTTTCTTACCTTCCATAAGGCACCAACAGCAATCGTGTACAGTGATTCTTTCCTGAAAAACCAGCAACAACTCTTTCTCCTCTTGTCCCTGCTCACCAACACTGCAGGGTTGTGAATGGGATTCTAGGGGTTACTCATGAAGTGCATTCCTACCTTAGGTTGAAGCTGTGCTCCAGAAACACTTTAGAAAGACTCTAATACACACATGTACACTAATTTGAGA
Source organism: Pleurodeles waltl (assembly GCF_031143425.1). Taxonomy (NCBI): domain Eukaryota; kingdom Metazoa; phylum Chordata; class Amphibia; order Caudata; family Salamandridae; genus Pleurodeles; species Pleurodeles waltl. The sequence goes on along the minus strand of NC_090442.1, from coordinate 888,977,413 downwards.
ATAATTTTTAAGATTTAGTAAAATGACATTTTTGCAGATTTCGAACTTGTTCTGTGTATTTGGTCAATGCATGCAGGGGTTTTTGTTCTATGTGTTTTTGCATGCATTCGCTTCTGACGTTCTTTGACAGGTTTTCACTTCCGGGTATGACGTGCTTGCTTGGAAGTCCACACCTGTTTTCTATTCTAGCACGTCGCTCTGCTTCTCAACTCGTCACTTGGCTCCAGATCGTTCCCTCTTTTCCGTTGATCATTCTTCATGCCGATCGCATTTTTCTTTGGAAAAAATGTGATAGCCCCACTTGTTCACTTAGCATTAATCCCTAATAATTTTAGCTTTGTTGGATTATTACCGCACAGCCATTCATGAGTACTCAATTTCTCCAACCCTCACAATACTCTGGGGTGCATAATGTATCCTAGTGTCAAAGGCGACCTTATCATCACGGACTACCCCATGGGCGAGAGTCTGCTAGATGTTTGTAGCAGAACTTATTTATTTTGCTACTTCTTTCCTTAATACGAGACCTCCCTAATACACCTGTTACTTTACGTGTGGGGGAGCTTGCCTCTGACCTTACGATCAGTGCTTAATTTGTAAAATAAGTAAATAAGTAAACGCACCCACTGTTTTTCTTAGGAGCCTGCTGCTAGGGCTATTGAATGCTAGGGTTGTTGAATACCGCAGCGGCATGGTGTTGATTCCACCTCATACCTCTTTCTTCTCCCACCCTGCAACTGCTGACTCGGTATTTCACTCTTCCAAGTTTATTTTCATCCCGGCTTTCCCCCTTTGGCACTGTTTTCCCATCTTTTCCTTCCTCCTTTCTTTTCTGCCTTGTTCTCCCTTGTTCAGGGTCAAAACCTGGTGGAAAAAAAAATCCTTGTGCCCGAAAAATGAATGTCAGCGGCCACCACCTGCAATCACCGGCACAAATTAAGCACTGCATGCCCTCATATCCTTATCCCAATTCGCCACTAGTCAGCATAGTTCACATGATGGGGTGTCTGCCACTTCCAATAGGAGATTACACACACTACACTGTAAAGCACAACAGATACTTCTGTGCTCCGTTTTTGTTGCTTGCATGAAATGGGACAGAACAAACAATCCACGGCTCATTCATATTTTTGTAGATAGTGCTAGCTGTAAAATAACATATTTCTGGTTGAATACGATAAAAAAAACAATTCGTTGTGTGTTGTCTGACGTGATTAGTTAGACGTGAAATATCTGTAATTTTCAATACAAGGAAAAATCCAAATGCCTGTATCTGCCTGTTCCCACCACCCCCTACATGGAACAAACGAGTCTTTTTTTCATCCAATTTTGAAGATTGAGGACGTGGATTTCTCCAAATGTATACTAGTCTAAGCTGCCCCTGGCCACACAAGAGGACAGTATGCCATCCTTTCAGGAGGTGATGGTACATTAGTTAAATACTCTCAAACAAGATCCTTCTGACATCCTGTGAGGAGACTTTTCACCTGCTATCAAATGACCATAAGGGGGGTAGTCTTACAAATAGTGAGTGCAAAATTGTAATGTGGAGAATAAACCACTTCACTATAACAGTTTCCTCCTGCCATTAACTAGCGATGATCTACTGACATCCTGACAACATCACTAGGACTGCTGGAAGTTGACATTTCACGTCTCCAGGTACAATTGTGAGTCTAGAATCCCAGCATCCTTAGGATCTAGACTGAAACCCAGAAATGGGTTATTTGCCCTCATGACATGGAGAAATGCAACAGAGATGCGCGATCGAGAAGCACCAAAATTCATAAACTCTTTTGCAAAGACACGAGGAAATACTTATTGTGCAACTAGATAATCCAAACTCTAGTGTCTGCTAAGTTTTGTAAGTGCCAGGATACAGCAGTGTGCTGCTACAGAAGCGTGCAGTGCTAGGGCTACCGCGTGACTATCTGTCACTTACAATGTTGTTTTGGGTCACGTTGACCCATTTATCAATGATTTACGGGAGGGAAGAGTACGTTTATAATTCTAGCACACTCTTGATATGGAGACTGATGGTGACCACTCAGCACAAGAAACACAGGAGCTCCAGTCGTGAGCAGTGTACTATATTAGTGTGCATTGAACTATGAGACATTCAGAAAATAAGTGTGAAGCCACCCTAGAGCAGTGGCAGTCACTTAATAAGTATTAATTTCCAATACAGCATAAGTGTATACTGACCATAACCAATGCACGAACATGCACTGATCGCCACAAGCGCATGGACGCCATCAATGCATGAACACTGATCAAAACATACACTGACCAAAACTAATTAATTAACACATTCCGATGGCAACCAATTAATGATAATGCACTTACTGCTCACAATGCATGAACATATACTGATCCCAACCAATGCATCCGCACGTACGGAATGTAATAAACCAATTTGTGAACAAATGCTGATCGGAACCCATGTGTGGGCAAACACTTGGCACAATCAATCAATGATCATATATTCTTTGTGATTAATGCATGAACATATTAATCATAACCATTGACTGAGCACATAGTAGTTGTCATCAATATAAAAATATATACCTAATGAAGATCAACAGGTTTCTATTGTATACCCATGGAAGAAGCAAATATGATTCTCATGGAACTGATAATTACAAAACACTTAAAATATTTACATAATAATTACAAAAAAGCTTGTGAAACCACTAACTTACTTCCATCTGGAGTAAATAACCACTATCACTTCTACTTCAAAACCCAAGCAACAAATGTCTGAAGTTATGTGAGAAACACAGGAAGTTTCAAAGAAGCAGAAAAGAGGAAAACATCAGTCTACATACAATTTCTCACCAAATACTAGACGAGCGACTGAAACATAAAAGAGGTTTGATGAATGCAGACAAGAAGGAAATGGTGCCCTTGTGTCACAATACAGTAGCTGATGTTTCTAAATTAACCCAGCGCAGCGCCCAGCCTCTAGCTATGACGCAAAAGGCAACAGCAAGCAGATTACTCTGATGGTGAGAGAGCCAGGCCTGCCTCACCCGACCTGTCCAAAGCGTCGAGCCCTTCACCCCATGTCATGCTATTCCCTGGAGCATAGCCTGCAGCCCTGCTCTGCCTGAATGCACAAGACCTACCCTCCAAACCCCACAGTAAAACCTGGAGCTCTCCATCCCGTGCCAAGCATCAGAGTCTACGGCCCCCATCCGCCGCCCTGTAGCACAGCTTGAGCTCCTGCAGCACAGATTTTAACCCATGGCCTCTTGCCATGCAGCACAGCTAGGAGCCCTCCAGGGTATCCCTGCTGTGCAGCACAGCCTGGGGCCTGCCTGGCATGTCCACAGAGCGCAGCACTCCATCCATTGTAATGCAGCACAGCCTGGGGTCCTCCTTTGGTACAGCTTGTAGTGTTCCAAGCTCTGCCGTGCAGCACAGACTGGAGCCCACCAATGCATTCCCTGCTCTTCAGCACAGCCTGAAGCCCACATGTCGCAGCCATGTACCACAGCCGAAACCCTACGTCGCCTGCCTTGCACCAGTCTGATCACCACCTTCCAGTGCCTTGCAGCAGAGCCGAGAACCCTCGATCTCTTGACATGAAGCACAGCCTGGAAGCCTCTTGCCCTTTCTCTGCTGCATAGCACAGAGCCCTGGTCCCTGTGGCACATCCTGGAACCCTTCTGCCTGTGCCCTGCAGCACAGTCAGTAGCCCTGCTGTGCTGGTCCTGTAGCAGAGCCTCAAGCCCTTCTGCCCCAGCCGCCCGCCTCAGTCTAGAGTCCTACTTTGCCAGCTGAAAATCCACAGGCCCCCTGTTCCGGAATAGCAGCAAAACTTTGAGCCATCACGAACCTACACGTGGATCGCAGCCCGGCATTCCTAGCCTGCCGCACCACATGAAGCCTGGTACTGCAGCCAAGCCTGGAGATACTGCCTTGCAGTGCACGCAGCAGCCCTTATACTGATGTGCAGCCTGGAGAGCTCGCCCTTTTAGAACCCTGGCCTTGCAGCACAGCTCGAACCCTTGAAAAACACAACCTCGAGCCAAGGTCCTGCAGCCCATGCGGAGGCCCTTGCCCCCTGGGCCAGTTTGAGGCCTTTGTCCCCTGGCACATTGGATGCTCTTGCCCTTCAGCACAGCGTGGATCCTTAATCTTAATGTGGATCCCACATCCTTGGGCACAGCATAGGCCTCTACCTGGAGTGCTAGCCCTGGCTGTAACACAGACTGCCGCTATGGCTTCCAAGCACGTTAGCGGCCGAGACATCCCTTTGGATACGCTCAGCGCGGAAAGGGTCGGTCACAGGTGAGATTTGAAGCTCACCGTCAGGCACGGAAAGTTTAAGGAAGAGCAGGAGACAAGCTCCTGCAGAAGGGGCACTGCACTATAAACACTCTTGCCTGCAGGGGCAAAGAGGTCACCTCACCTACTGAAGATACACCAGGGTGTGAGGCGCGGTAAGGCAACGCTGAACACTAAACACGTGCAACGGCCTGGTACAGGCAGCGTTACCGGGGAGGGTGATGTCTGGACACTGGACAGCGCCAGGACAGCAGTGTGGGATCGGCGGGACAGAGATGCACTGCAGGGAGCGGGGGCGTGTTTCAGGAGCAGGCGTGCTGGACAGCAGCCGGAGGCTACAAAGAGTACGAGTGGGATGAGATCTGCTGGTGCTGCTGATGATGAAAGGCGCAGGCAGCACTTCTGGGGAGCATGGCCTAGGCAAGCTACGGGGGTTTGACGAGGGGAGCGTGGAAGGAGAGTGTATCACTGGGCTGGGGAGGAGTGTGAACGAAGCCGTCTTAGTCACCAAACGAAGGCCAGGTGACGGTGGAGGGAACAGGCAATGTCACATGGTTGAGACAGGAAGGGCAGACGTACATCTTTGGTGCACGCAATAGGCTGTGCTGAAGTGAGAATACATTATGTGGGTTTGAAGGAAGGATGAGTGTTCTGGATACGGTGCAGGGGAGGCCGTGGACAGGCTGACAGGCTACCTCGTAGAGCAGCGCCGTGTGTGCGTGCAATGCACATTGCAGATGGAAGGAAGTCTACGCTCTGTGGTAGACTGGAGTGATGAAGTTAGAGGCTGAACATTCCCGGATGTGCAGTACAGGGCAGGCAGCATGCACTCTATATATGACTCGGTGAATGAGGATAGTACAGGTGGGCAGCCGGGGTCGCTGGTCAGCCTCACATATGCAGTGCCGACAGCAACCTGAGCCCTATGTATGACTGGGTTGATGAGAATGGAGTGTGGGTGCACACAGCATCGCGCGCCCCGTGGGTGCCTGGGTGATGAGAAGTGTGCGGTCAGGCGACTGACAAACCCAGGTGTGTAGGGCTGGCAGCAACCCACGCAGCATGGGAGATGAGGATGGTGTGGATCTAAGATCCATGGTCGCTGGCAGCCCCCGGTGTGGGGGTGCATCCATATCACGCGCCCTACAGATGACTGGAATAAAGAGTATGGTGCGAATTGAGGGTCCGCCCCCGATCCCGGCCGCCCCGCACTCACCGGAGGTGAGCTGCATCCAGGCGCAGATCTTGTACACGGTGGCCGTGTTGCAGAAGAAGAAGAGGATGAAGGAGACGATGCAGGAGATGATGAGCATCATAGAGAGGCCGATGAAGAAGGAAGCGGCTTTGAAGGCAGCCGACGGGATGCTGGCGAAGTCGGTGAAGCTGCCAGTGCAGCTGAGCTCGCCGAGCAGGCCGCTGCGGATGCAGTAGTGGAAGAGGCCGAAGTAGCCTGCCTGCGGGGTGTCCACGCCGTCGCCGATCCAGTACGGCTCGATGAAGCACACCACGTTCACGATGGCGAAGAGGATGGTGAAGATGGCCCACAGCACGCCGATGGCCCGCGAGTTCCGCACGTAGTTGGTGTGATAGATCTTGGCCGCCTCCTGAGCGGGGGACAGGGCCGGAGGACCCCCCGGCATATCGGCGGCCGAGGCGGGGCCCTGTGGCTTCAGCTAGGACCGAGCAGAGCGACCCGCGCTCGGCTTTCACCTGAGCACCGGTGCACTTATCTCCGGGCCTCCGCCGACCCTTCCACGGCTCCCTCCATCCTCTCACTGCAGCCCCGGCTCGCGCGGGGGACGAACCGCAGCGCGAGCGCAACCAGCAGCAGCCACTGGAGCTCGTGCCGCTCTCATCAGCAGCAGCGCTCAGCCAGCCTCACGCGCGATGCGGCGTGCGCACGTCACCAGGGAGCACGCGCGGCCCCGCGACGAGGCAGAGTGGAGAGAGGGCGAAGTAGGGAATAGTGGGACTTCTGCACGCAGGGATCCCGGACGCTGCCATTAAATGACCCCTTCCCCCGGAGACAGAGCCAGGGTGCATTTCTTAACACTTTCAGTGGAACTAATGCAGGTCCTGGAAACACAAGTCACATAGTGCCAAGGCAGGACCGGGAGCGAAGTTGCCACTCGCTTCTGTCCCGGAGTGGCAGCGTCAGAGAAAGACTCCGTGCACTGCTGACCGCATAAGGAAGGGTCCTGGAACTAGGGTGATCAGGCGCCCCGGATTTGATGGGACAGGCGCGGGGTTTCACCCATGTCCCAGTTTTTAGAGAGGGTCAGATAGGTGATTTATTTTGGTTTCCAAAGAAGAGATAGCAGGTGTTATCAGAAAGCAATTTAATTAACAGGCATTATAATGGATTTAAAAATTGCATTTTATTTAAGTTCTTAATGCCTTTTCTGTAATTCTGTGCTGATGAGTGCTGTCATTCTTTGCGCTCGTTTGAAGTAAAATTGTAGTTCTCTTTTATTTTTTGTGAAATGTCCCAGCTTTGGGCCTTACAATTCTGGTCAGCCTACCTGGAACAGCAGTCAGATTTACAATGCAAGGACTTGAAAAGTGGTGTAATGCAAACTCATGCGTTTAGAAAGATGCTGACACCGGTTAGCATAAAAACTCAGAGGAGTTTATTGTGCCATATTCACGAAGAACCCAAAACTGCACTTCATGCTCCGTCGGGATCCAAGAACTGAGCAACAGTCACTTCGAACCAGCAGTCGAAGTGCATTAAAAAGACATTGGAACTGTGATGCTGCATGCAATGTGGGTGCAGGGTCAAAGGTGTGGCTTAAAGAACAAAATATTCTCCTTCAGGTAGCAACATATGTAATAATTCAAAGATGAATTGATAACAAAAATAAAAAGTTAAGTTAATCAGTAGTATGTGCCCTGTTGTGTATTATGAAACCTCTATTAGCTAATGCATGGAAAGGTCTGAGTGTAACCAGAAAGCCAAAGCATGAAATCATGGTTCAATGGAGAATTGTGGCTTGTGTATTTCTTGTGCCACAAAGGCCCAGCCTGTGACAGGAAGCACTTAGAAATGTAAGTCATTATGTTAAACTTGCCTTACACGCAGTATAAGACAGACTGCTACCAAATGTGTAAAAAGGTTTCAGATAAAACGGTGCTTCCAAAATATAGGTTTTAGAGATTATCCAGACTGTGCGTAATGATTTAATTTTATTTAACTGCCCTGAAAAACACACACTGCACAGCTCAGCTGGTAACTCCCTTGCACTACCAGGTGAAAAGAATGTGATTCGATCAATTAAACCAGCACCTGCTCCCAAGCCCCCTTTACATTTGCAGATTAACCAGTTGTGCACATTTGCACTTTAGGCGAGGATGCACCCTGTCAAGAAGGCCTGTTTATTGGTAAGCTGCCGGCCGCTCCCTTGGTCTCACCGCACAGAAGACTCCCTGAATGAAACTTAGGCTGAAGCATTTGCATGATCGGAGTTTACCGTCCCAGGTGGTTGTCTTTTACTAAGAAGTAAGGGAACGTATTTTCATAAATGAAAAAAAGTAGAGGCACATCGTGCCGCTCTGATCCCGCCCACTTCAACCACTGCTTAGAACACCAGCAGGGCAGGACAGAGAACATGGAACACAGTTTAAAAACAAAAATAAGTGAGCTGAGTACAATAGATGACACAAGGATGCACTGTTACAATAGATTTCACCACACAGGTTAAGTTGCAAATATGAATTATTCTTAATTGGAACAGACAAGTACAGAACAGGTACAACCTCCACTTTGTCCCCTGTATGTTCAATCACCGTTCCTCACAAGGTTCGATCCACTTGTACATTCTACTGCATACCATTTTCCCCATACATCATTACACATTGTACATTCTACTGCATTTCAATCTACTTCATTCCTGTATGTAATTACAATACATACACACATAACACATCCCCCTTTTTTAAACTAAACAAAAAAGTGAAAAGCAACAAAATGAAACTGGACATAAATACTTATATCTTCCACATATCTATACATTTCCTTTAATATCAAATAATGCATTTGAGCCTTCTACAAAATATACACTTAAATACAGCCTAATACGCTAATTATTATAATGGAAAGCTCTCTGAAATATAGTCTTTCAACCACACCAATGTTTGTTTTCTCTTTTAGATTAATTGGCTCTTAAAATGTCCTTAGAATGGTTACCCACTTAAATAGAATAATTATATTCACTACCCTGGAAAGGGTCACTCTCTTTTTGGCCACTCACTTATTTAGTAGTGTGTATAGGTGCTTCAAACACATTACCATTATTCCGCTTAGGAAAGGTATCTCCCACAACATTTATGTCAGTAGTGTTCTCATCAAACACACTATCCATTATAAATTTCTTATTTAAACAATTGTTTCTAGTAAATGAAGGAACAGAGCATTTTGCTATTCTTTTTATAGTCCACACTCTTCCATCAGTGAGTCATACAGCATTATGCAGTACTTCCACAGACTCATAGAGTCTGCTTTCTTCTTTAGGCACCCTATCATGTTTTCTCACTCTTTCCCACTGACCTACCACAGCCTGTGGGGCTCCGCAGCTGCTCAAGACTGTGCCCCCGGGGTGGGCCAGGGCCCGGGGGCTGCCCCCGGAGGAAGAGGAGCAAGGGGAGTGCCGTCGCACTCCTCCTCTGGATGAGGAAGGGGCCCCGGACCCCACCCCGGGGCCCCGTGAAGCCTGGCCCGAAGTGAGTTGATGGGGGGTGCCGTCGCACCCCCCCCCCTGCCGTGGTGGGAAGGGAACCCAGACCACATCCCGGGGCCCCCTGTGGAGAAGCAAAGCCACGGAGCGCCATTGCGCTCCATGCGAAGATGCAAGGTTGGGGCTCCAGACCCCATCCCGGGGCCCGTGAAGACTGAGGAGTGGGGGGCGCCGTCGAGCACCCCCACCAGATGGCCGCCGGCTGTGATGGAGCCTCGCTGTGTGTCACCGGAACATTTAGGTATGGTAACAACCTACAGTGTAGGAAAATTATGCAGGCAATGGTTAAAAAGTTTCTCATTAGATGCTGTAAAGGAACACCTCAGTCTCCTATCTAATAACACAGACTTACAAGATTTTATGTAAGGCTACGTAAAAAGCGCTTAATATATGCATTTTACAATGAGATTTGGAAACTTTTACAACAAGAAGCCACAGCCCGGTTAAGGCAAATAGATCAGGAAAATTTACAGAAAGCATTAGTTGTTGTAGATAATGGGATTAACACCTTGTCTGACCGCATATACATTCTCAACAACATAATTTCCTCTGCAATCGACTATATGAAAACTGACATATTACCTTTACTCCATGCACATTGTCAACTTAGGTCCATTATGCAGTTAGGTTGGATACTACAGACATTGGAAAATGGTCGCATTCCATGGCATTCTGGCAGGACCAAGTACGTTTGTTGCATTTAATTTGATACCACAACAGCAAACAATGGCTAAGAAAGAAGCAACATATACTATACTGAACATCGAAAATTAGAAACTTTGTATGGCTAATTCATGGGGTTATTAATCTGCCTATTTCAACACTTCAATTCACATCCTGCTTGAAACAAATTCCTTTGGGCAGATATGAAAAGCTGTGAGATAGTTATATTCATGAGGTGTGGGAGCTACCCTTTTTCTACAAATATTTCATGGCATGAAAGAGGTCTTTCTTAGCGGCAGTGAATGTGAGATTCTGTGAGCCATTCGATGGTTGGCAAACAGCTTTCCTTGCACAGAGCATGTAATACTTCAGCAGCGAATTTGGCCTGTTATTTGAAGGGCGTTTCTGTCCCCTTAATTTGACCAGTGTTCCAGGTGCTCTCAAATGGAAGTTATGTACTTGTAAACAACGAGAGCTGTTGTGGAATGTGAGTCGGAATTGCCTACGTAGTTTTGGTCTCCCAAATTGAAACTTGTTGAGGTAACGTCCTTTTTCCCCCTATTCAACAGCCAGAAGTAGCAGACATCTGGCCTCATATTGCTACTTCTAATGTACATTTTGACAAGCTGAGCAGACTAAAAGCTCTGTTGTTTCAGAAAAATGAAGCACTGACATCTGCACGTGAGACCTATGCGCTTCAAGCAGCAAGGTCGTCCGAAGAAATACAGTCCCTGTTAAATTCAGTCTTTCGAAGACACTTTGGTGAGCTTGTGGGACAAATATTTAATGCGTCTAAAACTGCCAGGATCGTACATGTCTGTCTTTAAAGTTGTTGTTTCTGGGCTTGATAACACCTTTTCATCTATATTTGGAATAATACTTTCAGCCATACCCTCAATACTTTCTTGTGTATTTGGGGGATTCCTGATTACTTTGGCCTTAATTGGTGGCATTCTGCTGTTGCTATTTTTCATTTGCAACAGATGCCCCATCTCAAATAGGAGGACTGATGGTGTGTCCACCAGCACAGTATTTCGGAGCACCACTCCTTGAGGAACTGGAGTGCAACTGGTCTCTGTCATTCAGACTGGTGCTGAACTGTGTGCAGCCCGTGTTTCGTTGCCTTTGGTGCCTTTTCGAATGTGCACTATAACTGTCTTTCTATGCTGTGCTTACTTTCACTGGACGCTGATCGTTTGATGTTCTCGATGCAGGCTTATTACCATACATTCCCGTTGAGGGTGCATTTGCTACGGGAAGCCTCATATGAGTCATATGAGTGGATCAAGTGGCCCTGGGCATTTCAGCATCTGGCACTACACGGAATACTGCTGACTCCGGTTGAGCTAAGGTCTTGGAACAGGAGTGCGCTTTGGTTTTCCTTGGAACCAATTTGGTTGTTTTAACACCAGCCAAAGTGTGATCTTTCATTGATTCAATTAGATATAATTGGCAGTTTTCAAAATGACACTGACTTTAAAATTTTACATTTGGCTTTTTTTATCTCCAAAATGGTTCTGTTTTAATTGACAGTTTTTAATTTGGCCTGCTTAAAGCATGCTTGCTTGTCAACCTGGACATTTATACATATATTTTAATTCATTTTTAATTTTAATGCAGTTTGATTGGGTTTGACTCCACACTTTAAACCGACAAGGGGAGGGTGTAGTGAGAATACCTTAGCTGCTTTATGGGTGTTTATTTTAACCATGGGCCTACAGTCTGTGCCCTTTAGCCTAGTTGCAATTCATTAGCCTAGTTGCAATTCATTTTTATTTTCTGAGCAGAAGCTCTCTTCTGCAGCAATTTTTCTTTCGCTTTATCTTATATGCTTTTAGCACAGAAACTGTTTTCATTCTTTGTACTCTGATATTTTTGTTCTGTGCTCTGCTTAAGGCTGGCTCCAATATGTTGCCCGCACATAGTAGAACACCGCAATCTCTGCCATTTCATGGAAACGTGTGTTTTATGTTAGGGCAGTTTTTCTAGAACATTAGCTGTTTTATTATAAACATCTCTGTGCCCCCTATGTGTTAGAGGGAGAGTTCCAGCCAGAAGATTGCCACTGCATGCTGTTGCTTCATTGCAGCTGTCTGCTGAGATTTGATGACTTTCTTTACCTACATGAGAGAAAACTCTTAGTAAACTAACAGCCCTCTTTGCTACTACCAAATCCTGGTATGGAGAGAATGTCTTCTTATGGATTCTGAAGGGCGGATTAAATCTAACACTGCTATGCTTTAATATGATGCTGTAATGAAGCATAATCTGGGAACATATAGGACCATATTCAAGCAATTTAACCATTAGGATTACTTTTGCATTACTCCTAATCGACCATAGAATAACAGTTCAGTACATTAGGTAATACCAGCCTACACCTCTAGTAGACACCATCCCACAAGCTGGAACAAACCTTCTCATAAACTTGGGCTCCAAACACAGGTTGGAATCCTTGGGGGGTTATCATTCATTTGTCCCACCCTACCTAGGGTGGGGACACAAAACGATGTTTGGGGGTGGCTGCGCTGCTCCTGCAGCTCCCACTGTCTCTGGGCGTGAATCTGGTGGTGGTCCCATCTTCCTGGAACCACCACAAGCCTGGTTAGGGGACCATCCCCGGCTCAAACCCTGCAAAGTATGCTGGGGCAGCTGCATATCTAATGAGCGGCTTGCCCGCTGTGTCGGGGAGAGCCGCGTTGCTGCCCAAAGCCGATGCTGGTTCCTGGGGTGTGCCGGTCGCACCTGGGCACCCCCGCTCCAAGTAAGGGTTCCCTCGTTGGAGGGCAGCCTACAGGGAGCCCACCCCTGGCCGCCCCCGCTGGCTCCCCGCATGGCTAGCACCTCCGTGTGCTGCTGCGGGAGCCGGCCTTCTCTGTGTTGTCTGCCCGCTCCAGCGGGCAGAAGTGTGGAGGCTCATGGCCGGACGGGCCGCTTGGGGGAGTGCAACGGCACCCCCTCTTTCCTCTCTGCAGCTTTGGGGCCTCGGGATGGGGTCCGGGGCCCCTCCACGTCTCTGCGGGGCGTGCGACGGAGCTCCTGAGGTCTGCATCTTCTTGGGGCCCCGGGATGGGGTCCGGCACCCCACCTAGCAATCTTCACGGGGGCGCGACGGTTCTCTAAAACCCACGTGGAGTTTACAAAACGCACATGGGAACTATTTGTGTCCACTGGCCACAGTAACCACCCACCAGGACTCAAAAGTGATGTGTTAAATGTCTAATTTTGGACCCACCCATCGAGCTGATCTTCAGTTGCATTAATGTATTTTTGCCATTGATAACATTTTGCCGGAGTAGATACTGGGCACATTTAATTCTTTAATTTTCACCAAGCCTAAACAACTTGTGTGCTGCACTATGTTATTTAAAATATAATTTGTGAAGGTATCAGGCATGCTCTAAATAAAGCTTCCCTTCCCTGTATTTGTCAATGTTTAGTTCCCCAAACAATCTTCAAGTCAATCAACTTCATCCAATATCCATAGCCTTCTATTGCCAATCGGGAAACAAAGGAATCAGAATAAATCAATTTTGTATCAGTCAACAATACATTTTGCATTTCCATGATGGACAATTTAATATATTATGACGCAGCATCTTTAACATTGTGCCAAGAAAAATATGTAAACTTATCCATATATATTTTAGAACTCCCCACTGGTGGGGTATGACAATGTTCCCAATGTGTGTAGCTAAAATTAGTATTTTGGTCACCTGTTCTATGAATTAAATGATGTCCATAATAATTATAACAGAACAAATACCCATTGTTTTCTTTTGTTTGGTAAATATCTTCACTTTCAAACAAAAGTTAAGTACTCTAATTCAGATAGCATAAAATCAGCAATTTTTACATCCCAGTGATCAGAAACAACCCCAGGTATTATTACATCATTTAAAGATAGTTTGAAAACATATGGAATTTGATGAACCTCAGTCAGACCGAATATATCAAAGGAAACTTTCTCTCAAACAATCCCATCGGGAACTAGTATAGCTGAAATGTTCACTATGGACAAGTCTCGAAAGACCTTGTGTGAAGAAAAATGTGGTTTTAGGACCTCATCCACTAGTTCAACTGCAGAGCTTTCAGGAAGGTAATGACCATGTATCAGAAAGAAAAAGGCAATGATTAACCCAATTCAAAGAAGAAAGACAAGTACAATTAATAAAATCCATAGATAGTTCCATGGATGAGTGAGATAGTTATCATTAAGCCAAGTTACCAGCTCACACGCTTTTGATGGTGGTTTTGCAGAAGAAGTGAATGAAGTGAATGAGTCAAAGGAGGGATCATCTTGATCTGCAAAGTATCCAGAAGCAGTTAGTGCAAAATTTGGAGCCATGTCAGGAGTTGGAGAATTGACATAAGTCTCCCTCGGTGGTTCATAGTAGACAATTCCATCCGTTTGAGTTGCATTTGTGTAATAGTAGTCTTCATTATTTCTCTTGTTTGATATTGTAGATGAAGATAGTGGTACTAATGAAAGATCATTTTCCACCATCCTCAAGCTTGGGGAAGTGTCAGCATTGCTGCTCAAAACCTGTAGATGCACATCCTGGTCTATAATGAGAGGGATCAGGAACTACCCAGGAGTCCACTAGGTCTACTCTGGAGGATCGGCCGTATGGTGTAGCTAGACATTATCAATGGAGTCAAAGCAATTTTCTTTTGATCCAGGCAGCAAGGGTAGAATAACAGTTCTGGTACCATGGTTTCCCTGGACTGGAACCGGTGCACGATATGTTGGACCAAACTCCTTCTTCACAGCAATCTTTTCTCGTATTAGATCCCCAACTTTTGGAATACAGCTGGTAGATGTTATTGGTGCATCCCTTAGTCCCAAGGAGGCAGCAGAGACAGACATGTTTTCATCTCAGAACTGTTGTAATTCCTGCAAGACAGTGACACGTTCATTTATGTCAAAATGTGTGTCTGCCACATCCGTACCAGAGCCATCAAGATCTGGAAAATACATTTGTGTCACAAACAGCACCTCATACAGGGAGCCCCCTTCCAAGGTCCTTCGGGGCAGATTATTGAGTGCTCTCTGGACTCCATACAGGTGACTAAACCAACTATGCCCCGTGCCTAATACTCTCACTCATAAGGATTGCTTCAAATCTTGATTCTTCTGCTCTACTACGCTGTTACCCTCGGGATGGTAGGGAGACTGAAATGTAGTTGGACCCCTAACAAAGCCATGGTGTCCTTGAATGCACTTGAGGTGAACTCAGGGTCCTGGTCCAAGTGGAAAGCCGCAACTGCACATGTATCGATAAAGACATGCAAATCTTTAATAACAGTCGAGCATCAGCTGATCGTTGTGGCCATACCCATAGAAATCTGGAACATGAGTCATCAGCAAATAAGATGTATTTGTATGCACCATCAGGGGTAAAGGGACCACAATGGTCCAGGTTCACACATTGTAATGGTTTGTTTGAAATTAGATGGGGTGTCTGTGGTGGGTGTTTACCGGTAGTCCCTTTTATTTGTTGAAAGATGTCACAGCAAAGGACATATTGTTTTGTCTGTTTATAGAGTCCTGGCCACCAATAGCATTTTTGGAGTAAAGAAATAGTTGCTGGGTAACCTGCATTGGCAGAAGCAACTCCCTCATTTGCAGATTTTTTCAACTCAGATCTTTGATCTTGTTTGGGGATCACATGAACACCCACCTCTGGTATTGTTACTAAGGCAGTGTTTAGACTATACTTCTACATGTTGATGTCCCAATGTATGCACTACATGGGCATTGGGTAGTGTTTCCTTCAGGTCCACTACTTTCCCCACAGTAACTTATGTTAAATGGTGTTGTCTTTTGAATCTCTGAACCCATTTTGATGCAGTAATGCAGGTATTCATTAAAGGGCTGGACACAGTAGTATGAATCACAGACTGCCAGCGTTAGTTGTTTTGGAATCACCATCACTAGAGCCTTGAGCTCTGCTAGTTGTGCAGTGCAGTCACCTAAGTTCTGTGTGCAAGTATTTTCTGGATGGAATTTACCATTTTTTATGTACCCACTCATAGCCGTGAAAGCAGGAATGTATTGGTGTTTTGTGCCTATGGCTGGTTGGGCCGATCCATCAGTGTAAATAATTGTTTGATATTGATCAATTCGCAAAGTATTTGCCGGCACTGGATATTCCATTGCATATTGAAAGAGTTCTTGAACTTGTAATTGTGGATTGAAGATGTAGTCTACATCAGAGGCTGTCAGAGACGTTGCCCATTGAATCCAATGTGGATGTAATGCTTTTGCATTAGGGAACACTAGCCTTTTGCATTTCTCCTGAGCCAGAGGTCTCTCTTTAATGCTAGCCATCTGGACAGCAGTCAGAAATCTTTCTGTGGGAGCAAAGCATTTTTCAGCTCTGGAGTACAGGTGTAATTTGTATGCAATATGGAGGGTATCACCCTAATTAAATGTTACATAGGTGAAACCGGTGGCACCAGCAATTACTCTGATGACCAAATGTGTTTTGTTGTCTCTTGTGTGTAAATGTTTTGCTGCAAGCATTTCTTGTTGCAATGCTCTGAGGATTCATGTGTGTTTCACTGTCCAGAATTTGCTTGAAAGGTCGGGCATATTAAGTCATATAATTGTTCTATGCGTTGTGCATAATCAGGAATGTAAGTTCTGCAAAAGTTTAGAAAAACCAATAAAGACTGGAACTTTGTTATGGTATTTGGTGGTTGCAATTGTGCACACTTTTTAGAAAGTGGGGCGCTAGGCTTTTGCCTTCATCCTATAATTTGTATCCCAAAAATAGGACACTAAGAAAGTACATTTTTGTTTTCTTCAAATTGAATTTGTAGCCGAATTCTGAAAATCCCACATCAATTTGGACCACCCGTTTCAGGTGGTGAATGAGTTCATCATCCATTAGGTAGATGTCATCAACATAGGACAATGCCTCAGGGTCAATGCCGTTTAAAATCGATGTTACAGGTGCTGAAAACAGGCTAGGGCTGTTTTTATGTCCTGTGGAAGCATTGAAATTGTTTTCTGTGAGCCTAAAGTGCTAAATGCTGTTAGGTCCCTGCTTTCAGGCACTGCATTTTGGCAGAAAAAGCGATTGGAAATATCCAACGTAATTTTGTATTTTTTGAACACTATATTGTTAATGAGTGCTGTGTAAGTTTTGAATAGCAAATGTGCGTGTATGACTGTTTAAATGTCTGTAATCTAAGAGTATTCTATATGAATGGTCCGGTTTGGCAACTACAAATAAAGCATTGTTCATTGATGAGACACAGGGCTTAATTACACCCTGGTACCTTAGCTGTGTGAGAATCTCTATCACAGGAGCTTTACCCTCATGCTTAATAGAATATTGCGGGTGAGTCTGTGGTTGGGATCAAAATGGTATCATGTGGTAGGGAGAATTCTTATTCCATCCAACATGGTTGTGATGCAATGTGTGGGTCTGTGCTAATGCCCAATCAGAGAGTATGACTCAACTAATTTTATAGGAACTAGGGGCAAGAAAGATGGCTCAATGATCTGTTCCTCCAGCGGGACTTCGCGGACAAATTCTAGCAGCCAATCCTTTTCAGCTAACAAAATGTCCTAAATGTCAGTTAGTCATTTCCAAAATATTATATCAATTGTGCGCTTAATGTCTCTCTCTAATTGTATTTTCATTTTATATACCCTATTAGGGGGAGGGATACGTGCATATCCGCAGTCTCAACTTCCATGAAGTCATCAGTTGCTTTCACCTCCAGATGCTTGAGAAGATTCCGGCAAACTATAGTGACTTCTGCTGCACTGTCTAGCAGGGCCAGTACTCAGTTCCAGTTTTTCAATAAAGCTCTCAACTTGCATGACATTTCGTGCTGAAATAGCTGCCACCTTCATCTTTTTGAATTGGGGTTTTTGTTGTGGAGGTTTCTTTTCTTTTTTAATTGAAACTTCTGAGCATTGTGAATCTTTTTTCGGTTTTACATACTCAGCGCGTTCTTCTGATCAGCCACCTCTCTCGTTGTGTTTATCCGGTGAGACCTGAAAGGAACGAGATTGGCATGTATCAGTATATTCATATCTATCAGAAGTTTTTATATAATCCCTATTTCTTAAATTGTAACATTTCTCAGGTTGCATAGATTCTCCCCTTTCTTTTTTAAATCCTTGTTTTTGTTTATCCCAGCGTTTTTTAGAACCCTCAGTTGCTTGCTTGGTAGACTCCTTATTAGATTTACCTTGTCACTGTGGTTTACGTGGTCTGGCTCCCAAACTATCCCGAACTATACTTGAATAGGTTTCAGCAATAATTTTAGGCAGCTTGCGTTCTTGATCCTGTAAAGGAACATCCCGGAGCTGCATGCGCACTGCTAGTGCTACTTCTTCCCCTTTAAGGTTACTTAATATTATTGAGGACACTGTAGCAAATTGCCCATTAATTGCATCGCCAAATCCAGGTCTGGGGCTGCCCCGTATTCATCTTGAATTTAGGCACCTCCTGAAGAGTGGCATGTGTTGGTGTACCATGGGCGGTAGTGTAGGTCGTGGCAAATACTGTGCCCCTAGTGTTGCAGTTATCTACTGGGGGAACCACAGCAAATGACAAGTACATAGTGAGAATTCTGTGTTTAACTTGAGGTCCCGTATGGGGAAATACAGCTTCCAGCACATTTATCTTTTAAGCTATCCAAAATGGGGTATTTTACCCATGATCGAATGCACGTCGCAGGGTTAATACGTGGTGTGAATGTGTGTGGTTATGCTGGAGCAGCACATGCTGGGTTAGTATATAATGTTTGCATTAGAAACTGTACTAATAGATTATATTTTGCTACAAGCTCAATGTATAAACCGCAAATTTCAGCTACCACCATGGTGCCTGCATCAGGATGCGGTGTATATGCGGCCAATTGAGGACAGGTAGGACCATCATTACTCTGAGGACCTAGCCTAACATGTAGTATTGTATGGGGTAGGGCACCATCAAGCCAGTTTTGATGGTCTTGAAAAGATAGAGGTATCTCTATGTATGCATATTGTAGTGAATCCTATTTTGTTTTAATGGGATACAGGAGTTAGCTTAGCCTTTGGCTTGCAGACTTGTGCCCCCGTCACCTAGTGACTTTTATCCTACTTAGCTTGCTCTGTTTTAGCGCATTTATTTAATTGAATCTTTTAAGATGGCTGCATTGTTTTTAGTTAAGCCCATGTTTTAGTTTGCTTTATCAGTGCGACTGCGCTAAGGCGTCAATATCAAGCGTAAAAGATATACAAACTGTAGGTGTTCACATTTGGTACTTTTCCTCTTCACGCTTTCGAGGGAATTGTTTAAATAAATTACCGTTCCAAGCATGCCTTGTTATCTATTGTTTGGGGACAGGCCTACGTCAGGGGTCCTCACTTAAACAGATAGTCAAAGGGATTCTGTCCAGATGCCATTGCTGCTATCGATGCTGCACATCGGCTTGACACTGACCCAGTGTGACGCCGCACTCTACTGCGGCATCCCTTGTTCAGGCTGTGGTCAGGCCACCGCTCCGAGTATCGGGGTGCCGGCATCGCCACGGCCCACGTTTTTTTGTTTCTTTTTTTGCTGCACAGCCCAGAAAGCACATTTCGTGCTCCAGGTCGCGCTGCTGCCCCAGCCTACCTCCCTGATATTTTCCCTTACTTACCTCTGGGGACTGTCCTCTCCTTTCTTCCTTTTTTCTTCTTCTTTTCTTCCAACTTTGCTTCTTTCATTGTTCTGGTGTCCATGTTGTCCTTCTTTTATTGGTGTTCTTTTTACCAGCATGCCTTTTTTCTTTTTCCTTTTATACTGATACTTTTTTCCTATTCTTTTCTATTCAGCCTCTTCCAATCCAAGATGGTGTCGCTCTTTCTTCCTGTTTGTCACTTCCTGTTTCTTGGTATATAAGCCCTTCAGTTCTTGTCTTCCTTGCTCCATCCTACAGAGCACCGGTCCCAGTCCTGGGAGTACAAGGTACTAGAACTATCATCTTACCACCACTGCCTAGTTCCAGAGCAAACAGATTTATTGCCATTAATGATGTCAAAGCTCACCATGTGGCCGATCCTGCACAGTAGACCCAGATGTCCCTTAGGTAGTTCCCGGTCCCCTCTCACTACCCAACAGGCCATACCTCTTCAAAGTAGAAATAACAATACTACTTCGGACTACACAAGCATGTCCAACAATGCTACAAATACCTCCTCAATCGTGGGGAGAGCGAACATGAGCTCTTGCTGATTCCAGCTACCACTTCAACAACACCACCTGTCCAAGATTTGGCTGCTTTCTACACCAATACTACACAGACTGACGACACCGTCTTCTATGAGCCTCCACGCGAAGTGGATCCATCCACCCGCTCCTGTAGTTGCAGAGACTGTTTTTGGTTACTTCATTGACATTGATGACTTTTCTTCTGGCTCATCCACTCCGGTAATTGAAAATGTTTTAAAAACACGTAAGCTGTACCAATGGCTATAAATAACTATTTAATTCACCCATAGAACTATTTATGGTTCTGCTTGACATTTTTTGCATTGTTTCTGGGGAGTGATAGGCCACAGTCTCTCGAGTTGGTGTTTTGCCCACTGGTTCTGGAGGGGGCAACATGCCCTGTGCTTGGTGCTGGGGGGTGATGGGCCACAGTCTCTTCAGTGGGTGTCTTGCCCACTGGTTCTGGAGGGGGCAACATGCCCGGTGCTTGGTCCTGGAGAGTGATGGGCCACAGTCTCTCGAGTGGGTGTTTTTCCCACTGGTTCTGGAGGGGGCAACATGCCCTGTGCTTGGTCCTGGGGAGTGATAGGCCACAGTCTCTCAAATGGGTGTCTTGCCCACTGGTTCTGGAGGGGGCAGCCCGCACAGCAGCCCATGGAGGAAGGATTACATTGCGTCTGCCGGCAGTGACGGCTGCACTGTGGTGGTGCTGGTGGTGGTGGTGGGAGGCTCCTGCACATCCCCTGCAGCCTTGGATGGATGCACTGTGGTGGTGCTGGTGGTTGTGCTGGGAGGCTCTTGCACATTCCCTGCATCCTCAGATGGATGCACAACGATGCTTGGTGGTGGAGGCTCTGTGACAGCTGCTGGTGCAGGCTCCTTGCCCTTCTTGCCTGCTGGTGCATGCTCCTTGCCCTTCTTGCCTGCTGGTGCAGGCTCCTTGCACTTCTTGCCTGCTGGTGCAGGCTCCTTGCCCTTCTTGCCTGCTGGTGCAGGCTCCTTGCCCTTCTTGCCTGCTGGTGCAGGATCCTTCCCCTTCAGTATATGTGGCTTGGAATCCTTTCCACCACGAGTAGGTGCGGATGGAACTGGGGCCGTGGACTGTGTGGCTGAGGTGCTTGGCTGGGTTCGTGATAGCCTGGCCATCCGTGCAGGACGGGGGGTGTAGGGAAGAGATCAATGGTGGATAGGAAAAGTTTCTTAGGGACATTGGGGTGGGAAGAGGGAGAAGGAATGGGAGTGGAGGATGAGGGAGTAGTTGTTGGAGGTGTCTGTCTGCTGGATTTGGGTGCAGGTGCATTGGTTGTATGCTGTTGTGGGATGGATGGCTGTTGGGTGTCAGAGTGCTTGCGTTTGTGTGGGGAGGACAGACACAGTGGGAGAGGAAACAGGGGACGTGTGCATGGATGTTGTGGAGGTGTCTGCCAGTGAGGTGTGTGTTCTGCTTGGTGTGGTGATGATGCTGGTAGTGGATGATGATGTAGTGCATGCATGTGTGAGTGTGGATGTGACTGGGAGGGAGGTGTGGAGGGGGAGGAGGGGAGACAGTGGAGGCAGTGGATGTTGTAGTCTTTGCAACTGTATGGTGTTTGAGTGAGTGCTTGTGGGTTGAAGTGTGGTGCTTGTGTTGGCCTGTGACACTATTGGGTGTTGTCCTCTGTGCATGCTCTTCTGGCTGTGTGCTTGGGATGGGTTGGGGTAGAGGAGAATAGGACTGGGAAGAGGAAGTTGGAGGGGGTACGGCAGAAACAGGGACAATGGCTGCCGTCAGAGAGGAGGCCAGAGCCTGGATCGATCTCTGTTGGGCCGCCAATCCAGTGTGAATGCCCCCCCAGGAATGCATTAGGTTGTTGCACCTGGGCTGCCAGCCCCTAGATGGCATTCACAATGGTTGACTGCCTTACAGAGCTGGATCTCAGGTGGTCAATAGCCTCATAACTCAGGGCTGCAGGGATAACTGGGCAGGGCCTGAGGTGCCTGGGGTGAAGGAGATGCCCACCCTCCCTGATAAGCGGGCACGGGCAACTCGCTGAGGGGCTGCTGGGAGGGCGGCGCTGGTACGGGGGTGGCGGCTGTACCTATAGCTGGGGTGGCATTTTATTTATTAGTAAGTCCCTAGTACAGTGCACTAGAAGTGCCCAGGGCCTGTAAATCAAATGCTACTAGCGGGCCTGCAGCACTGGTTGTGCCACCCACATCAGAAGCTCTGTAATCATGTCTCAGACCTGCCACTGCAGTGTCTGTGTGTGCAGTTTTAACTGTAAATTCGACTTGGCAAGTGTACCCACTTGCCAGGCCTAAACATTCCCTTTTCTTACATGTCAGACACCCCTAAGGTAGGCCCTAGGTAGTCCGAAGGGCAGGGTGCAGTATATGGTTAAGGTAGGACATATAGGCCCTCATTCTGACCTTGGCGGTCTTTTCGCGAGACCGCCGAGTTACCACCGCGGTGAAGACCGCCGACCGCGGCGGTATGCCGCTGTGCGCATTCCGACCGCTGGGAGCGTTCCGCCGGGAAACCGCCAGCAGCCACACTGGCGGTCGGCGGAAAAGTGGAGACTGGTCAACCTCCACCGCCACGCCAGCAGAACACCGCCCACAGAATTACGACCCACATATCTGTGTGGCGGTCTTCTGTTGGCGGTGTTCTGTTGGCGGTCACCTCCCCATGGCTCCCGTCGCCTCCCGGAGGACCAACGCACAAGGTAAGTTGACCGTCCGTGAGGGGAGGGGGAGGGGGGGTGTTGTGTGATGTGGGCGTGCATGGGGGTGTGCGTGTGAGTGTGTAGAGGGGGTGTGTGAGTGCGTGTATGCGGGCGGGGGGTGCTGCTGTGTCTATGGGTAATGTGTGCTGTTCGGCAGGTGCGCATGTCTGCATGTATGTGTGCGGGTATGTGTCCCCGTTGTGTATGTGTGTGTAGGGGGTGTGTATATGTGCATGTTGGGGGTGTGTGCATGTCGGGGTGCATGTATGTGCATGTCGGGGTGGGGGTGGGGAGGGGGTTCGTACCACCTCTGGGGGGTGGCAGGGGGGTGGAGGGTGTGGGGGGAGGACTCGGGTGGGTAGTGGGGGGTGGGGGAGACCCCTATCAGTGCCAGGGAAGGAATTCCCTGGCCCCGATAGTGCTTACCGCCATGGTTCGCATGGCGGTTCCCGACCGCCAGAAACCGCGGCGGTAGGCAGGGTCATGATACCGTTGGCGGTCTTGGGACGACCGCCGGGCCGGAGTGCGCAAACTCCAGCCCGGCGGTCATGACCGCCGTGGCGGTCGGAGTGGGGAAGTGGCGGTCGATCGCGGCGGTGACCGCCGCGGTCAGAATGCCATTTTTCTGACCGCCGGTCTGTTCGCGGTCCGACCGCCGCCTCTCCGCCGACCGCCAAGGTCAGAATGAGGGCCATAGTAATGTGTTTTATATGTCCTGACAGTGAAATATAACTAAATTTGTTTTTCACTGTTGCAAGGCCTGTCCCTCTCATAGGTTAACATGGGGGCTACCTTTAAATCTGATTAAAGTGTAGATTCCCTTTGGGAGCCGATGGACTTGTGGAGTTTGGGGTTTCTAAGCTCACAATCTTTTAATAAAGTTGATTTTGAGATTGTGTGTTTGAAAATGCCACTTTTAGAAAGTGAGCATTTTCTTGCTTATACCTTTTCTGTGGCTCTGCCTGTTTGTGGATTCCCTGTGTGGGTCAGTTTGACAGTTGGGCTGGTTGCACCTCACACTAGACAGTGACACAAAGGGAGCTGGGGTGTAGCCTGCATATCCTGATGAGCCATCCGTGCTAGGAGGGAGGGGAGGAGTGGTCACTCAAACCTGAAAGGGCTGCACCTGCCTCACACAATGCAGTCTCCAACCCCCTGGTGAGTGTCTGGGGCCTGGCCTGGGCAAGGCAGGATTTCACATTCAAGAGAGACTTTGCTTTGAAATAGGCCTACTTCAGAGGAGAAATTGGGTATAAGAAGGGCACCCAAGAGCGGAGGAAGAAGAGCTACCCTGCCTGTGACTGTGCTTTGTGGAGCTATCCTGCAGTAGCTGCTTCTGCCAGAGTAAGATGGCAAAGACTGGACTTTGTGTGCCTTCCATCTTGTGAAGATCTCCAAGGGCTTGATTTAGAGCTTGCCTCCTGCTGTTTGAAGTCTCAGGGACAGTAAAGACTTCTCTCTGCCAGCACCTGGAGTCTCTGGAGAGACTCCTACTCTGCCATGTGGTGCCCATCCAGTTCCTGGGACCCTGAAAAGGGAAGCTGGTAGCCTAAGAGGAAGAAATCCACGCACAGGATGCCATGCGTGGAAAACATCCGCGCGACGCCGATCTGCGGCTGTGAAATCGATGCACCACCGGCTTCGCAGCTGAAAATCGATGCTCGCCTGTAACGCAACTGAAGAATCGATGCACGGAGCTGGAGAAACGACTTGCAGCATCTCTGACGGAAGCTGGTGAGATCGCAACCCGCGCTGCGTGGTTTTCAGATCGTTGTGCAGCTGGATTTCCGACGCAAGTACCGCTGGGCATGTAAAAACAACGCAAGGCCTGCCCGGACTCGAGAGTGCTGACCGGATTGACGCATCGCTCTCCTGCGGTGAGAACAAACGACGCATCCTGACCTGACAAAATGAGAAATGACGCAAGGTCTCGCTTGTGAGTGAAATCGACGCATCGCAAGCCCTTTTTGGGGGGTTATTTTTGACGCACCCAAGGTACATTTTCACGCTAACAGTGTTAGTGTGTTTAAAACTACATGAAGACTCTTTTTGATTTCTAATTGATAACTTGACTTGTGTATTGTGGATTTTTGTCATTTTGGTCTTGTTTTGTTTAGATAAATATTTCCTATTTTTCTAAACCTGTGTTGTGTCATTTTGTAGTGTTTTCATTAAGTTACTGTGTCTGTGGGTACAAATACTTTACACCTAGCACTCTGAAGTTAAGCCTACTGCTCGTGCCAATCTACCAAGGGGGCAATCAGGGGTTACCTGAAGGTGATTCTCTTTTACCCTGACTAGAGTGAGGGTCCTTGCTTGGACAGGGGGTAACCTGACTGCCAACCAAAGACCCCATTTCTAACACCTACGCACTATGCATTGCACCACCACTGATATTGCTACCCACCAAGGCATGAGGAGCGGCACACGCTGCCAAATGCAGCACACCTGGGACCCATGCAGCCCTGACCAGTAGTGGATGCTTACAAGCTAGGTAGGTAGGATTATCCCTTCAGAACGCTAGCCACCAGAGGACCTACACTGCTATGTCAGGCCTGGCCTAGGGGCACCCACTGACACACATCCCCCAACCGGATACCACCACACCAGCTGTAAGTTGTAATGATAGCCACTGTACTCACCCCCTTGTAGCTGCTGTGATGCCCTCAAGCGTCCATCCAGCTCTGGATAGGCCACCGCCAATATGCGGCCATCAGGGGGGGTCAGGATTTGACAGGCACCCTTCCTCGTTGGGAGGCCATCCCCAGCTGGGCCTCTGCCGTCTTCCTTGCCCAGCGTCTCAGGTCCTCCCACCGTTTACAACAGTGGGTGCTCTGCCTGCCATAGACCCCCAGGGTCTGCACCTTCTTGGCGATGGCACACCATATACCCTTCTTTTGATGGGCACTGACCTGCAGAGGCAATACACACAGGAAAACACCATTAGGCAAACAGTCCAGCCTGTTACACATATGGCCCACCATACTCGTTTCCATCACCATTGGCACACACATAGCCCAGCACACAGCGTGTACACTGCAAAGAAGACATCCACCCCACTTACATCGAGACCTTCACGCACACAACTCCATGCATTCATGCCACATGCATTGTGCCCACAGTGTACTCACCTGTTGGTCTGGAGGCCCATACAACAGTCCGTACTGGGGTAGGACCCCATCCACCAGTCTCTTCAACTCCTCTGAAGTGAAGGCTGGGGCCCTTTCCCCGGTCACACAGGCCATGGTATGTTACAGACACAGGTCACAGCAGCACACCCAGTGTAGGTCAGGTAGCAAGTGAGGAATATGATAGAAAATGGCAGGCACGTTGGCGGCGGTGCATACCGTCACCACCGGCGTAGATCACCATTGGCCACTGTACCACAAAGGGCCCAATATTAACCAATGAGGAGTTGCACGGCGGTTCCCGACCACCTCCCTTCACGGCGCACAATGTCAGTGGAATTACCTCACTTCCACCTGTCCCTCCACACAGGACAGGCGGATGCCATTTCATGGGGGGGGTTAGCCCCATGGATTCATGCAGTGTCACAGGAAAAATAGGCACATACTGGACAAATCACACTGACCCATTACAAGTTTACAGATTGAAAACTACTGTTGTGGCTAAAATGTTAAGTTTGTGACAGCCTCCTCACTCTTGTGTCCCTTAGATACCTACAGCTGCGGATGAATAGGAGAAGGAGACATACCCCAGTGTACAGACCGCCGGTGGGCTTGGCAACACTGGAGGACAGGCACATCATCCTCACCTATAGACTTGACAGGGCCACAATCACAGAACTGTGTGCCCAGTTGGAGCCTGACCTGATATCTGCTATCCGTCACCCTCACTGGGATCCTCCCTCTTGTGCAAGTGCTATCTGTACTCCATTTCCTGGCAACTGTTTCTTTCCAAGTGACAGTGAGCTTGGCAGCAGGAATGTCACAGCCAATGTTTTCAATAGTGCTGACAAGAGTGTGGTCTGCCCTGATAAAACACATGTGCAGCTACATTATTTTCCCCCAGGTTGAGAATTTGGCCACTGTGAAGGCTGAGTTTTGTGCAATGGGGTATATCCCCAACATAACTGGGGCGATTGATGGTAAACATATTGCATTTGTCCCCTACCGGCAGAATGAACAGGTGTTCAGGAATCATAAGAGTTTCCACTCCATTAATGTTCAGATGGTGTGCTTGGCGGACCAATACATCTCCCACGTCAATGCTAAGTATCCTGGGTCGGTACATGATGCCTTTGTCCTGAGGAATACCAGCATTCCAAATGTGATGGGCCAACTAAAGAGGCACAGGGTGTGGCTAATAGGTGAGCCCTAGTTCCCACCCAGTATATGTTGGTGTATGGTGTGGGCCATATAGGATACTGTGTGGCTAAGGGCCAGATGTAGCAAAGACTTTGCGAGTCGCAAACGGCGAAAATCGCCGTTTGCGAGTCGCAAATGCGTCTTTGCTATGTAGAAATGCATTTTGCGAGTCGGAACCGACTCGCAAAATGTATTTCCGAGTCGCAAATAGGAAGGGGTGTTCCCTTCCTATTTGCGAGTCGCAATGGTATGCAAATCCATTTGCAACCGCGAAAGCGGTCGCAAATGGACTCGCAGTTACCATCCACTTGAAGTGGATGGTAACCCACCCGCAAACGGGAAGGGGTCCCTATGGGACCCCTTCCCCTTTGTGACTGGACCAAAAAATAATTTTTCAGAGCAGGCAGTGGTCCAATGGACCACTACCTGCCCTGAAAAATACCGAAACAAAAGGTTTCGGTTTATTTTTCAAAGTGCAGCTCGTTTTCCTTTAAGGAAAACGGGTTGCACTTTGAAAAAAAAACTTCTTTATTTAAAAGCAGTCACGGACATGGAGGTCTGCTGTTCCCAGCAGGCCTCCATCCCCGTGAGTGCCCTGAGTCGCTATGGGGTCGCAAATTGCGACCCACCTCATTAATATTAATGAGGTGGGTCTTTGCGACTCGCAGAAGGTGTCTGAGACACCTTTCTGCATCCCAAATTGCGACTTGCAAATTGCGAGTCGCAGGGACTCGCAAATTGCAAGTCGCAATTTGGGACTTTCCTACATCTGGCCCTAAATGTTGTCCCTCAATATTTTCAGGTTACCCAAACCTATCATGGCTGCTGACCCCTGTGAAGAATGCCAGGACAAGGGCTGAAGAACGTTATAATGAGGCACATGAGCGAACCAGAAGGATCCTTGAAAGGACCTTTGGCCTCCTGAAGGCCAGGTTCCGGTGCCTCCATCTAACAGGTGGATACCTGTGCTACTCACCCAAGAAGGTCTGCCAGATAGTAGTGGCATGCTGCATGTTGCAAAACCTGGCCCTCAGACGCCATGTCCCTTTTTTGCAAGAGGAGAAGACTGGAGATGCCCGTGTGCCAGCAGTTGACCCTGTGGACAGCGAGGATGAGAAGGCAGAGGATGAGGATGAGGACAACAGAACATCAGTTATACAACAATACTTCTAACGACACACAGGTAGGACAGTGTAACTTTACATTTCAATGACTTTGGTTGTAAACTGTGTGGCAATGGCATGCTGATATTTCACACTTCTTTGCCCACTTAGTGTCCCCTATGGCAATTCATTTTGCAGATGTTGGTGACTTGACAAATACTCCTGGTGTGACCACTACAGCCAGCTACAGATCATTAATATATGCTCATTCTATGTACAGTTATTTTGCAATGTTTGTACCAGTTTCAAATAATACATATTTGATATACATGACATACTCCAAATGGATTTGGAAAGGGGAGCAATGGCAATTCAAGGTGGACACAGTCAATAAGTGGGACACAAGGGTGACAATGAGGAGAGTCTAAATTCCTCGCGGGGTCTTGGCAAGTGTCAATTGCTTCTGTCTGGATCGCAGGGAATGTTTGCGGGGTGGCCCCTGCAGGGGCAGGGGTGCTGGTGGCCTGTGAGTCCTGTGGCAGGGCCTCCTGGCCACTATCGGCAGCAGAAGTGGAAGGCTGTTCAGATGTCTGGCTAGTGGCAGGGGCCCACTGGTGTGAGACTGCCTCCCTCATAATGTTGGCCAAGTCAGCCAGCACCCCTGCTACAGAGATCAGGGTGTTGTTAATGGCCTGCACGTCCTCCCTGATCCCCTAGTACAGTCCCTCCTGCAGCCACCTGTTCTCCTGCATGTTGTCCAGGATCTGGCCCATTGTGTCCTGGGAATGTTGATAGGCTCCCAGGATCTCGGAGAGTGCCTCCTGGAGAGTCAGTACCCTGGGTCTGTCCTCCACCGGGCACACAGCACTCCTCCCAGTTTCCCTGTTGGCCTGTGCCTCTGTCCCCTGAACCGTGTGCCCACTGCCACTGACCCCAGGTCCCTTATTGTCTTGGGGGGGATGTGTGGCCTGGGATCCCAGTAGAGGTGGGCACACTGCTGATTGATGTGTCCTGGGGACAGAGGTGTGGGTACGCTGGGTGGGTGCTGTGGTGTTGGATCCTGATGGGGAGGCTCTGTGGTGGTGTGTGACAGGGGTTGGGTAACCGGATGTCCAGTGGTCCCTGATGGGTCAGGTAGGTCGTCCAGATCCTGAAGACCAGAGTTACTGTCATCACTGTGGGCCTCTTCTGTTTGGGGACTGGTTATTGCTGGCACCTCCTCTCCAGTGACATTGGCTGAGGTACCTGTGGGGTTGTAAATTATGTGTTATGGTTGATGTGTATGACATATTTCACATCCCTGGCTTCCCCTCTATAGTTTGATTTGCCCTGTCAGCTTTCAATTGTGTATGTTAGTGTATGGTGGGATGTTAGTTCTCTATGGTGTGCATGCTTTAGTGATGAGTGTCCATGCAGGGCTATGAGGGGTGTCCATGCGATGGTACAGCATGCAAGTCTTGGCATAGGGATGAGTGAGATGTGAGGGTGGAGTGTGTGGGATGTAGTGGAGTGATGGGAATGAGGGTGAGGGGGTGAGATGGCATGCAGGTATGGGGGGTGATAATAGTAGAGAGTTGACTTACCAGAGTCAAGTCCTCCCCCAACTCCGGCTAGACCCTCAGGATGCAGTATTGCCAAGACTTGCTCCTCCCATGCTGTGAGTTGTGGGGGAGGAGGTGGGGGTCCACCGCCAGTCCTCTGTATAGCGAGCTGGTGTCTTGCTGCTATGGAACGTACCTTCCCCGTAGGTCATTCCACCTTTTCCTGATGTCATCCCTAGTTCTTGGGTGCTGTCCCACAGCGTTGACCCTGTCGACGATTCTCCGCCATAGCTCCATCTTCCTAGCTATAGATATCTGCTGCACCTGTGCTCGAATCGCTGTGGCTCTACCCTGACAATTTCCTCCACCATGACCCTTAGCTCCTCCTCTGTGAAATAGGGGTGTCTTTGTGGTGCCATGGGTGTTATGTGAGGTGTGTTGGTGAGGGTGTGTTGGGTAATGTTTTGGGGCTGTGTGATGTGGAGTGCGTGAGTGGTGTATAGATGTGAGTAGTGTGTGGCTCTAGTTGTGTCAGTGTTCTTGGTGTTTGTCTGGTGGCAATGCTTTGTAGTCAGGAAGGGTTGTGGGTAATGTGGGTGGGTGTTTTATAGTGGTGTGGGTGTGTGGGTGTGGTGTGTGTATGGGAGTCAGGTGTGTATTGTTTGAATTGTCCAATGTGGTGTGGTTTTGTCTGTGGGTGTCCATTGTGAGCGCAGCGGTATGTACCGCCAATGGTTTGCCGCCATTGAATGTCTGCCGTGGTGCTTCGTGGTTCATCATGTGGTGGGCATAGTTCTGTTGGCGTAACGTTGTCGGTTTTGATACCGCTAGTTTATCACTGACCTTTGGTCTGCCGGATTTGTGTCTGTGGCTGAATTCTGTCGGATTGGTGTGTATGTGTCATAATATGGTGAACGGATATATGCCGCCGCCGGGGTAACTTGGCGGCCGTCAGCGTAGCGGTAAGTGGGATTTACCGCCAATGTCATAATGAGGGCCATAGTGTCATGTGCGATTTATATTATTCAGACAAACATATCCCTTTTATATCATGGACAAAGTCAGCTGCGTTCCATCATGCAGTTAGGTTGGACATTATAGACTTTGTTGGACGTTACAGACTTTAAAAAATGTCCGAATCCCATGGAAGTACATTAATGGTAGTGAATTGTTCACCACCTTTAATTTAACCAGGGAACGGCAGACATTGGCTAAAATGGAAGCAAGTTTCACCATGCTTCATACAGAGAAGTTAGAAAAGTTGCCATTCACAAGTGGAGCGAGTCCTTTGACAGTATGGCTCCTACTGGCATCATTAATCTACCTATTTCTTTTTTTTTTTTTTCGAAATGCTTGAAACATCTTGCTGTGGGCAGGTACGAGTAACTAGGCGATAGCTATATTAAAGAAGAGTGGGAGTTGCCCTTTGAATACAAATGACTGAACGGCGAAACAGAGGTCTTTTTCAGCGGAAGCAAATGCGAGACTACTGTTAATCATTCAATGATCTGCAAGCAGGTGTCCCTTCACGCCTTTGCAATGCGAGGGTTGCGAACTTGGCCTGTTTTCTGAAAGGTACTCCCATCCTTTTGATTCGTCCAGCATTTCATGTACATTCGAATGGAAGTTATGTGGTGATAGGCGACCAAAGCTGTTGCGGTAATCGACCAGGAATTGCTTACGGAATTTCAGTCTCTAAGGCCATTACGTGTTGTGGAAAGGTTTTATTCCCCCACCACACAAGAGATAAAAGTACCTTAATACTATTAATGTAAATTATGACAAGCTGAGCAGAGTAAAGGTGCTACTGTTTAAAAAAGAAGTCATGTTGACATCAGGTAGAGAGACGTAAGCTCTCCAGATTGCGAGATCATCAGCCGAGATACAATCCCTATTAAATACCAACTTCCCCAGGCACTTTGGAGAGCTGGTCTCCAGAATTTTCAACTCCTCGATGTTAGAAATGGGGTTTTTGGTTGGCAGTCAGGTTGCCCTCTGTCCAAGCAAGAACCCTCACTCTAGTCAGGGTAAGTCACACACAATCCAAAATCAGCCTGTGCCCACCCTCTGGTAGCTTGGCACGAGCAGTCAGGCTTAACTTAGAAGGCAATGTGTAAAGCATTTGTGCAATAAATCATACAATACCATAATATAACACCACAAAAATACACCACACAGTGTTTAGAAAAATATATAATATTTATCTGGGTATTTGCAGGTCAAAACGATTAAAGATGCAATATGAATTTGTAAAGATATCACTGAAAAGTGATATAAAGGGTCTTAAGTCTTTAAAAAGCAAACAAAGTCTCTTTCAAGCACAAAGTACCTGGTTTCTGGTGGAAAATCTCCGCAGAGGGCCGCAGAAGAGGAGATGCGTGGAAAAATGGTGTGTGTGTCGGTTACGCCCCTTCACACACGGACTTGCGTTGTTATTTTTCATGCGGGGAGACGTGCGTCGTTCTACGGGAGGAAAAATGGTGTGTGCGTCGGTTGCGCCCCTTCACACACGGACTTGTGTCGTTATTTTTCACTCGGGGAAGACGTGCGTCGTTTTCCGGCACGCGGACCGTCTCCTTCTATGGGTCGCGGGGATTACCAGATGTCCCGGGTCTGTGCGTGGATTCTCCTGCTTGTTTTCCGGCTGCGCGTCGTTCCGCGGGGCCGTGCGTCGAAATTTCACTCTCACGGCAGGCGTCGTGTCTATTTCTCCTTGGAAGTCGGGCGGCGTTGTCCTTGCGAGGCCGTGCGTCAAAGTTTCTGTCGTTGCGAAGGCATCGCGTCGATCAGCGTCGGTGTGCGGCGTTTTTCTCGCCGCGGAACAAGCTGTGCGTCAAAAATTTCGGCGCACGAAGCGTCTAAGTGAAAGAGAGGAGTCTTTTTGGTCCTGAGACTTCAGGGAACAGGAGGCAAGCTCTATCCAAGCCCTTGGAGAGCACTTTTACAGCCAGACAAGAGTTCAGCAAGGCAGCAGGCCAACAGCAAGGCAGCAGTCCTTTGTAGAAAAGCAGACAGGTGAGTCCTTTGAGCAGCCAGGCAGTTCTTCTTGGCAGGATGTCGTTTCTGGTTCAGGTTTCTTCTCCAGCAAGTGTCTGATGAGGTAGGGCAGAGGCCCTGTTTTATACTAAGTTGTGCCTTTGAAGTGGGGGTGACTTCAAAGAGTGTCTAAGAAATGCACCAAGCCCCCTTTCAGTTCAATCCTGTCTGCCAGAGTCCCAGTAGGGGGTGTGGCAGTCCTTTGTGTGAGGGCAGGCCCTCCACCCTCCCAGCCCAGGAAGACCCATTCAAAATGCAGATGTATTGAAGTGAGGCTGAGTACCCTGTGTTTGGGGTGTGTCTAAGTGAATGCACAAGGAGCTGTCAACTCAACCTAGCCAGACGTGGATTGAAGGGCACAGAAAGATTTAAGTGCAAAGAAATGCTCACTTTCTAAAAGTGGCATTTCTAGAATAGTAATATTAAATCCGACTTCACCAGTCAGCAGGATTTTGTATTACCATTCTGGCCATACTAAATATGACCTTCCTGCTCCTTTCAGATCAGCAGCTGCCACTTCAACAATGTATTAGGGCAGCCCCAATGTTAGCCTATGAAGGGAGCAGGCCTCACAGTAGTGTAAAAACGAATTTAGGAGCTTTACACTACCAGGACATATAACTACACAGGTACATGTCCGGCCTTTTACCCACACAGCACCCTGCTCTAGGGGTTACCTAGGGCACACATTAGAGGTTACTTATATGTAGAAAAAAGGGGAGTTCTAGGCTTGGCAAGTACTTTTAAATGCCAAGTCGAAGTGGCAGTGAAACTGCACACACAGGCCTTGCAATGGCAGGCCTGAGACAAGGTTAAGGGGCTACTGAAGTGGGTGGCACAACCAGTGCTGCAGGCCCACTAGTAGCATTTAATCTACATGCCCTAGGCACATGTAGTGCACTCTACTAGGGACTTACAAGTAAATTAAATAGCCAATCATGGATAAACCAATCAATAGTACAATTTACACAGAGCATATGCACTTTAGCACTGGTTAGCAGTGGTAAAGTGCCCAGAGGTCAAAAGCCAACAACAACAGGTCAGAAAAAATAGGAGGAAGGAGGCAAAAAGTTTGGGGATGACCCTGTCAAAAAGCCAGGTACAACACTCGAGAACTACTGGGATTGGTCACTTCATTAAGGCTTTTGGGTCTGGATTTGTGTCTATCTTCCAGACTGTCTTCGGAGTCATCCCATCGGCCATCCATTCACTCTTTTCAAGTGTGTTTGGCGTCTTTCCTATAATCGTGCCATTGATTGGCGGAATACTGCTGCTATTTCTTCTGATTCACAGTGGTGGTGTCTTTCCAGCTACGCAAAGCAATGGAGACGCTGCCACCAGCTCAACTGTGCTGTGAACGCATGGTTCAGGTCTTCGATGCTTCCTTGTTGAAGGAATTGGAGCGTGATTGGTCATTGTCATTCTGACTACTCCTATGGTGCGTCCAACCAGTCTTCACTGTGTATGGTGCCTCTTTGAAAACTTGCCTACAGTGTGTCTTGCTGTTACGGCAGTGCCTCCTGTGAACCAAGAACTGCTGATGTCCCCGATGGGGGTTCAGTCACGATCGTGCCCCTTGTGACTAAGGCTGATTGGCGAGCCCACTTATGAGCCATCCTTGTTGAACGATTTGGCTCTTTGCACTATGGAGGATGTCTCTACTGCAGGTGGACCTGCACAAGAGACTACTACGCACTACTGCTCCTTGGATCCGTCTGCCTATCCTGTGATCGATCTGACGATGTAACCATGTTTCCTGAGGTCCTTTTCATTTGATGGCTTTGAAGATGCTCTTCAAGATCATGACTATTGTTAGACAATTTAATGATTGGCTTATTACACCATATCCAAAGTGTACATTTATTGCCCTTACTTTGGCCTGCTGTGCTTGTCATGATCAACATTATATCTCTTTGTATGTTTTTTAGCTATTGATTTTAACACATTTTTAAATGTGATTTTTTTATCTAGTTTTTATGCTTGTAGTCCAGAGCATTTTTAGCATTTGGATTAATTCACCTTCGGTGGGGTCAAGTTGTGGTGTAATACTTTTTACGGCAATGGGGAGGGTGTAGTGAATCCTAGTTTGTTTTTAGGGGATACAGGAGTTAGCTTAGCATTTGGCCTAGTCACTTTTACCCTACTTAATTTGCTCTGTTTTAGCGCATTTATTTAATTAAGGCCCATATTTATACTTTTTGACGCTAAACTGCGCTAACGCAGTTTAGCGTCAAAAAGTTTTGCGCCGGCTAACGCCATTCTGAAGCGCCATGCGGGCGCCGTATTTATTGAATGGCGTTAGCCGGCGCAAGCAGACCGGCGCTGCCTGGTGTGCGCGAGAAAAAACACGTACACCAGACAGCGCCGGCGTAGGGGGAAAATGGCGCATGGGCATCTTAAAATGGGGCAAGTCAGGTTACGTCGAAAAAATCATCGTAACCCGACTTGCGCCATTTATTTTCGACGCCCATCCCCCATCAACATGACTCCTATCATTGTAAAGATAGGAGTCATGCCCCCTTGCCCAATGGCCATGCCCAGGGGACTTCTGTCCCCTGGGCATGGTCATTGGGCATAGTGGCATGTAGGGGGGCACAAATCAGGCCCCCCTATGCCAAAAAAAATTATTAAAAAAAAATAAAAAAATACTTACCTGAACTTACCTGAATGTCCCTGGGGTGGGTCCCTCCAGCCTTGGGTGTCCTCCTGGGGTGGGCAAGGGTGGCAGGGGGGGTCCCTGGGGGCAGGGGAAGGCACTCGGGGCTCATTTTGAGCCCACTTGTCCCTTAACGCCATGCCTGACCCAGGCGTTAAAAAGCGGCGCAAATGCGCCGTTTTTAGCCACGCCCACTCCCGGGCGTCTCTTTTGCCCGGGAGTATAAATACCACGTAAAGGCCTGGGAGTCATTTTTTAGACGGGAACGCCTCCCTTGCATATCATTAACGCAAGGAAGGGGTTCACGCTAAAAAATGACGCACATTCCGGGAACTTTGGCGCTATACGCCTCTAACGCCATAGTATAAATATGGTGTTAGTTGGCGTTAGTTTAGCGGCGA
This sequence comes from Pleurodeles waltl, assembly GCF_031143425.1. Lineage (NCBI taxonomy): Eukaryota > Metazoa > Chordata > Amphibia > Caudata > Salamandridae > Pleurodeles > Pleurodeles waltl. The sequence continues at coordinate 888,941,752 of NC_090442.1, read as the reverse complement.
ATTTGCGTCGAAAAAAACGACGCAAATTCGGCGCAAACGGAGTATAAATACGGCCCTAAATCTTTTAAGATGGCTGCCTTGTTTTTAGTTAGGCCCATCTTTTAGTTTGCGTTATCAGTGCCACCGCACAAAGGCATCAATATCAAGCAACAGAGATAAAGAAACTGTGGGTGTTCACATTAGGTACTTACCCTCTTCATGCTTTCGAGCGAATTGTTATATAAATTAAGAACGGACCTACGTCAGGGGTCCAAGCAGATCTGTGTAAATACTCCTCACTTAAACAGATAGTCAGAGGGATTCTGACCAGATGCTATCGCTGCTATCGATGCTGCACGTCGCCATGACGCTGACCCTACGGAGTCTGAGTTAGAATCCTCATTCCAAGGTAACAAGGGTTAGTGGGCTCTTCTCATGGACATTGCATTGGCAGATTAGGTTTAACATATCTATCTCTCTTTTAGGTTAGAGGTTAGGCTCACTATGCTAGGGTATTAGGACATATCTCATACTTTATGTCATTACATCTTATTGCAAGATGATGGGGGTCTTTGTATTATTGACTCTTGTCTTTACTATTCTGTTTCTTGCACTGTTCATTTTCCTAATCATTGCAGCCCATGCAACTTATCACAGATTGCAGTTTTGCTAAATAAAACCTATTGAAACATTACTGCATCTTCTTCATTTCCTGTTCTTTATTGAAACATGTTGTTCATGTGAGAAAGGGGTAATCTCCATTTAACCACAACATTCCCTGAGATGTCACACTCTTAGGTCCATGCATAAAGGCTGCCACAAATCACCTTTTACTGTTTGGGTTTCTGGTGAGGTGCTGCTTATGAGCCGGGAGGGTTGGGACGACAGTTGTGACTTGTTGTAGGACTACCATAGTCGCATACAAACATAAGTATTGTCATCCTTAAACCAGCAGTCTTGCCTACAGCAAGAGTCCAACTACGACAATATGTTCTGTATTGAGAAGGTGCATTAGCATGTGTATAATGATGAAATGTATAAGTGTTCCCTTCAACTGCTGGAAAATTGACCCATGAGTAGAACATTTCTGTCTTATATGCTGAATGAGCCTCAACCACAAATGTAAGTGCACCCCCTGGGCTGTAAGGCCATTAGCCAATAAATGATTAGTGAAGGGAGGTCGCATGTTTACTGTAATTAGCACCCGTTGCGTGTTCACCATGGTAAATGTACCTGTTCAGAGATAAGGACACCAATTGCTGATTAATCCTTTTTAGGTTCAAGCTTGAACAACCTTCAGTCTAAAATAAGTGCTACCTATTTGAGGAGGAACTCCTCAATACCACGGACGTCTTCATATATAGTATTAGGACAAAGATAGTCAGGGAGATCAATAATTCAGTGCCTGACCAAAATGTTGCTGGTGCCATATCGTGTTTGGCTCTCATTATACTAAATGAGACTGCTGGATTCGGGTGGTAGCACCACCAGGCTGTGGGAAACTTAGTCCACTTCCACACCTTGTGACATCTGTCGGCCTAACCCTTTCGGCCAGCTAGAGGTACCTCACCAGCACCTAAAACTGGCAGTGATTTGTGGCAGCTGTACATAAGACATTCCGACTTCTCAGGGAAATCAGGGTGCAACAGAACTCATCCTTTTCTCTCAGTGATAGTTGTCTCACACATGCAAAGACAAACTAGAACCAGAAATTGGTTCAATAGGTTTTATTGAATCAGCTGCGTTCTAGATAAAATGGCATGTACTGGGATGATTAGGATGATGAAGCATAATAATAATAAAATGGTGACAAAGAAATTGAAACATAAGAAAAGTCTTACCATTGTGTCAGAATGCTAGGTGTTGGGATTCCTACCTATGCCACTAACCTAATATATTATGGCACAGCAGGGCTATCACTATCACCATAAGTTGATTTGGTAGTAGCGAAGAGGGCTGTTAGTCTGCTGAGAGTACTCTCTCAAAAAGGCAGAGAAAGACATAGGCCCTCATTCCTACTCTGGCGGGCGGGGGTCGCCGCCCGCCAGACGGGAACCGCCATATGGCCGCTCCGCGGTCGAAAGACCGCTGGGGCCATTCCGACCTTCACGCTGGGCCGGCGGGCGCTAACATTGTTAGCGCCCGCCGGCCCAGCGGGAAGGCGGCCTGCAACACTGAAGCCGGCTCCGAATGGAGCCGGCGGAGTTGCAGGTGTGCGACGGGTGCAGTTGCACCCGTCGCGCTTTTCACTGTCTGCTAAGCAGACAGTGAAAAGCATGCTGGGGCCCTGTTAGGGGGCCCAGGACACCCGTTCCCGCCATCCTCTTCCTGGCGGTGAAAACCGCCAGAAACAGGCTGGCGGGAAGGGGGTCGGAATCCCCAGGGCGGCGCTGCGTGCAGCACCGCCATGGAGGATTAGCCCAGCCGGGGTAAATCCGTCGGGAAACCGCCAGACCCGGTTTTCCGACCGCGGCTTTACCGCCGCGGTCGGAATGGGCTTTGAAGCACCGCCAGCCTGTTGGCGGTGCTTCAGTCATCCGCGACCCTGGCGGTCATAGACCGCCAGGGTCAGAATGACCCCCATAAAGTCTCAGCGGACAGCTGCAATGAAGCAACAGCCTACAATGGCAATCTTCTGGCTGGAACTCTCCCTCTAACGTATTGGGGACAGAGAGATGTTTTATAATAAAACAGCTAATGTTCTAGGAAAACTGGCATAACATAAAACACGCTTGTTACAGTGAAGTGGCAGAGAATGCAGTGTTCCACTTTGTGCTGGCAACATACTGGAGACAGCCTTGAGTAGAGCACAGAATGAAAATGTCAGAATACAAAGAGTGGAAACAGTTTCTGTGCTAATAGCTTACAAGATAAAGTGAAATAAGAACATCACAGCAAAATAAATCTTCTGCTCAGAAAATAAAAATCAATAAAATGAATTGCAACTAGGCACAGACTGAAGGCCTATGGCGAAAATAACCTGAGCATAAAGCTGCTAAGGTACCCTCACGACAGTGCCTCAGGATCAAAACTTTTCAACAAAGCTACGTTTGTTGTACACTCTTTCACACTGCAAAAATCAATATAACATTCAGGTGACCAATCAAATTTGCGCTTAATGTTATAGTAATTGTCTGATGTTATAAAATTCAGAATATACTTTGAACAGAATTTTGCCAAACCTATAAACTATCTGATCTCATCCTTACTACTAGGAGCTGGTGCCTTCTGAATGGCATCAATTAAATAGTGCTTTGGTTTAATACCATCACAATTAATTATATATGTATATTTTGAATATTCAATGGTTAAACCATGTGAACCCAACACATTCAATAATTCTTAAAAAATGTTCTGTTCTTGATTTTTCCAAATAATTGGGGCATTAATTATTGAAATACATAAGCTGCCAAAGCCAAACCAATTAGCATTCACCTGAATTCATGACACCCTTGCGGCATGGCAAATGCCACATACTTTTTTGACAATGGTATCTGGTGCTACGCTGAGATAAATTAATTGTCGAAAACCATATGGCTCCCTTCAACAAAGACAGCATCTCATTTATCTTTGGCAATAGAAACTAGTTAACTATAATATTGTTATTCACAAGTGCAAGTCCACCTACAATCTTAGTTTACCATTGATTTTATGTGTCACAACCAGAGGCAAAACCCATTCAGATGCCTAGATGGGGTCTATTATACCAACATATACCAGTTAATCTAGTTCCTTCATCATATCCTCCCTTAATAATAGGGGAACATTTCTAACTTCATGTATTTTTGGCACAGCCCCTTCTTTGAGTCTGATTTTGTGCTCAAACTCCTGTATTTGCCAACTGTTTTATCAAAAACCAAAGGAGATTTTTTTTAACATTCGATCTCCCACTCTTAGACCTTCAACCATAACCAAAACTTGTTCTTTACCACTAGGATCGAGTATTATGTGTAATTCTTTCAGATCTTTCCATCCCAAAACAAATGGACCTTTCTTAGAAACATATAGTTTCCCATAAGCAGTACAATTCTTGAATTTGAACTTGAACCAACAGCACCCGGTCATTTTGATTTTTCTCCCCCTTAACCTTTTGGTTCAATATCAGGAGGAAGTAGTTTCATGTCTACTTTATTCACAAAGTGTATCCTCCATACATCTTAATTTATAATTGTATTTGGTGAGTCTGAATCTCCAAAAATGTTTATACTGACTCTCCCTATCCTCAGCCAACACTCAGGTTTGTTTTGTACATCCAAACCATTTTTGTCTTAAGATCAGAACAACATTCTGATTTTCCTTCATCATTTCTACTTGAGTCACCTTCTGAATCTTCATACTCGTTTACACAGTTGACTGATTTTGATCTCCTTGTACATATCTTCACACAATGCCCCACAGTACCACACATGCTACACTTCACTTTCTTAGCAGGACATCACTTCGCAAATGCCAAGTACTCATTGTTACCACACCTACAGCATTTGGGTGCCTCTTTGTGTACCTTCCCATCTTTAGATGTATTCCCTGTACATTTTTGTTTTGTGTTTTCTTTTATTTTCACAACCGTTTCAGACTGTTCTTTAGCTTCTGTCCTTAACGCACTGGCACATCTACTAGACGTCTCCACCTTGTGCACAATAGCAAGCACATCATCCAAACCTGCATCCCCTTTCATCCATAGTCATTCTTCAAATGCAAGATTTGAAGCATGTATAACCACTTAGTCACAAATCAAATCTTCTAATAATCAACCAAATGCACAATCCATTGCCATGACATAATCATCAATTGACTCAGTTCTCAACTGTTTCCTTTGTAAAAACACATATCTTGTGAAAGAAAGTGGGATCTTTGCAGATGCCCCCTGCGCATTTTGCCCCCTTTTAGCCTACCCAATGCTTTCATTTTTGATCTGAAAGTGCACTGAGGCCTGCTAATCAGACCACAGTGCCAGTGCTCATTTCCTTAAATTGTACTGTGATTGGTAAACCCAATTGGCAGAGACTTTACCACCCCTTTAAGGCCCTAGTAAATAGTACCAGTGGTACCCAGGACAAGGATGGTAAAGGGGTCACCAGGGCTGGAGCATTGATTGTGCCACCCTGCTTGATCCAAATAAAAGCAAAACCTGCAGAGCTGCTATGTCTGCCTGCGCAAGCAGCTTGCCTGCCCGAGTTTGACTCTTTTCACACCAGGTGCAGGCAAAGTTCCTTCACTGCCTGCAAGCAGAGTTCCTTCACTGCTCATAGCACAGGCAGGTCACCCCTAAGGTAGGCCTCCTATAGCGCAGGAGGCAGGATGCATTGTGCTACAAGTGTAGACATAAATGCACAAGCATTTGAAACTTAACAGTACCGCAAGTGACCGCTGGTCCATAGGATAACATGGGCTGGCACCCGGGCAAACCCCAGATGTCTAGCTCCATGATGGCAGGACCAAATTCTCCTGTGTTTGGTGTCAAACACCGTGCTTTTTAACCCTGGACACAATTCTCGTGCCCACGTTTACCTAGCATATACCCAGGTGGCATTCTCAGAGGATGCCCACCAAGTTACCAGCTTTCTTCTGCTTGGCAGGATTCCCTGAGCGTTTGCCGCCAAGACAAGAGTCTGGCTTAGCACTTCCCAAGGATGGAGACAAAGGACCTGGGCAGGAAGGAGGTCACACCTCCTCCCTCCCAGGATGGCTAGTGTTTACAGTAATCAAGGCAGTGAGCCTCAATGGCTTTTCATCGCCCATGATTCATGATCTCTAGTTCTCTCACTCAAGGACAAAGCCCTTCCCACCCAGTCCAAGGTGAAAGGCAGGAAAATTAGGTACTGAGGAGGTGTACATATCCAAAAGTCTCGCCCCACCTCTAGGGTGGGCTAGGAGGACTGAATTAGTGAGAGCTGAGTAGAAAAGTGACGTACTCTGACAGGAAGTTGTCACTGCAGTGGCAGACTAGCCGCAGGTGCCAGTAGCCCATTGGCCACTGTACCCCTCATGCGTAATGCCCCCAAAACTAGGATTTAAGGGGCTCCCCTGGCACCAGAACCTCAGTTTTCGACTTTGAATCCAAGCAGAGGCACACAGAACACGCCGACAATGGGACTTTGGACTCTGCCGCAGAGCAAAGATAGGACTCCTAAGGCCCTAAGGAGACCATGTACTTGAACTGCGTGTTGATGTGTGCCCACAGCAAAAGCTCTTTGCTCCCAGCAAGAGGGATTCCAGTGCTTAGATCCTGCATCCGGAAGAAGGTGAGTTTGACCCAGTGGCAAAGCATCTTTGGAACAACCTTTCCGTGATTGACAGTTCCAGGGCCACCTCTGCACCCGGAGCCGTTGGACACGGTATCAAATTTCTGACTGTGGAATCCAGGTCCTGGGACCCCTAGGGCTTCTACTGTCCAAGGACAGAGTGTAGCTCCACCTACAAGTGTGTTTTTGTCAAGTGCTGCAATTTTGACAGTGCCTGCGGATCCCATCAGCACCTAGGACAGCCAGAGCATCTCTGCACCTGGACTCCCTGGGCAAACTAATGAAATACTGTCTGTTGAGACTTGGTCTAGGGACCCGCTAGACCTTAAAAACAGGCGGGTTCCACGGACGTCACCCCACAAGTGACCGATCGCACACTGTGTTTTCTCTCATTGACCGCAATGATAGAATTTAACAGCCCTGCAAAGTACTGATTTATTTAATACTTTAAAATCAATAACTGAAGTTATCTGCAACATATTAACTTGGTTTTGGAGTCTAAATTAATATAAAAATCGACTTTATTTTTGTAAATTGGTGTTGGACTTCATTCGAGTCGTGTCACTTACTTATCATCCATGTTGGTGTTGTGAAATGCTTAACACATGTTCCTCTAAGTAGCCTGACTGCTCTTTGCCACTCTACCAGGACTGAGCTAGGTTTACTGGTGTGAATCCGAGGTCCACTTCTGAGTGACGTGTTAGTATTAGATGGTAAGACCCCCCAGTCATACCACATAATATTGCCACCTTGCTACACCTTGTTATACCAGTGCACACTTTCAGAGCAAAATGCATATCTAAAAAATTAGCCAAGGCAGTACTAAAGGCATTACTATCACCCCTGACTGGAACTGGTCTGTTCATTTGATTATAAATCTTTAATCCCTGTGGGGCTAAGGATTGCACTAGTGTGCATTTTTTTATGTTCCGGAGGCATTTTCCCATCAGAATACAGTGTCTCGTTAAAGTTCAAGAAGTACTCTTTCCACTCGATCCACTTTAAAACAGGTTCCGATCCTGCAGGCCAAAATGCCTGTAGAGGACACAACGAAAATGTTTGCTGGCTCACTCGGAAGAGAAAAAAACAAAAAAACTATGTGTATTTCATGTGGAATTGTTCAGTGTAAAATTATGCCATGTAAACGAGTGTCCATTCTTCACCACATGCTTCTTGGATCATAAACATCTTTAGTAATGTTTATGTACTTCTCACCATAAAGTTAGTATTCCTCCCAGCAATATCTGCTCGCTATTTGTTTCCTCAACCCAATTCCTTCTGTTTGGTATCTTCTGATATTTTTTTTTGTCCTTTATTTCTCCTTTTCTGATTGAAACGCTGTACTACTGATTAGAGCATCAGCACCCATTAACAACATTTGTAGTTCCTGTAATATGGCGGCCTGCTTGTGTCATCACCTGACATCTCAGGTCAGTGCGCCCACAGACCTTCCTCACTCTCCACAGTTCTTTCTCATGACATGCACTAGCGCATGGTGGAACATAGCGCTACATAGGCTTTCACATAGGCTTTCAAACATGGCCACCCTCGCTGGCGCGCGAGGCAAGGAAACAGCAGGATAAGTTAAAAAGCACAGTAATTAAATACACTTTTCCATATGGTCTTTTTGAACTTTTTGATGTATTTCCTTTGAAACCACTCCGAAGCCTCACACCATCAGGCCCGGCTGTAAAATACTGTTGGCTCTGTTCCGAACAGATCCTCTGCCTGCTCCTTTCTTTTTTTGCTCCATAACATCACTCATCACCAACTTTGTTATGATTGTTTTCACCATGCAGTTTAAGCTACAAGTATGATTAATTCGTAATTGGAGCAGACAGGTACAGAAGAGGTACACCATCCTCTCTTTCCCCTCTGTGTTTAACCGCAATTCTCAGAATGTTTTATCCCCTACATCATTTCACATTCTACATTTTACTGCATTTCGTTCTACATTCTATTTCATTCCTGTATGTAATTTCAATTCATACATACATAACATGCATCAGCCTGGGAAAGCTGGCTAGCTCATTGTTACTACATTACCTACCCCTTTATAGAATAAAACAAACCTACAAACCTAAGCCTATAACATTACAGCAAAAAATACAAGAAAAGTTGATAAAAATTACAAGAAAAAAACAATACATGAGTATAAAGAGAAAAAAATGACAGTAACACCTTAAAAAAAAAGTGCATGTAAAAATCTCTGAGCCTTTCGAGTACGTCTGGAAACACATACCTGTGGAAGATTTGCAGTCCAGGATTCAGAGGAATGACTTCTGAACCTGACTTCAGCTGAAACTGGAACCGAATTGGACAGGTAAGTGATATGTGAACTCACTTCACCAGAACCACTCACAACATCATGCAAACCATCTGATGAAAGCAAATCAGACAGAGAATTTCCACCACCAGAACCATCATTCTCCATCAATCTACCAAGAACTGTTAACATTTGAATCACCAGATTTTTTTATTGCTTGATCAAGGGAAAGTTTAACCGTACTTCGTCTCCACAAACCCTTTCCTTCCAAAAGTACTGACCCGTTGGAAACTTTGACCACTTTGACAGGCAACGTAAACTTAGATTCATCTTTCCAAACCCAATTGGATTTCTTAATGAGCACCCACTCACCAATGTCCAACACCAAATCTCCCATGACATCCTTCTTTTTCCCAAAAATGGATGTCATAGAGCGTTGATTCTGCTCAACTCTGTCTCCAACATCAAGACCAAACCCTACCTCAGGAACACCATCTTTAGCATCTTTCAACCAGTCAGGAGATAATGTGCACCTGGGGCTTCTATTGTGTAGCAGTCAGAATTGGGAATCACCAGTAGTACTATGGGGGCGTTAACAAACAATGTTATACCTTTTAATCAAAAACTCTTCCACAGGAACACCTGAAGACAGCCCTGACCATACTCCTTTTAAGAGCCTAGTCAGGCATCCTACTAAACCATTGGACGTGGGAGAGTACAAAGCAACCTGCAAATGTTTAATCTAGAAACTCTCAATGAAAGTCTTTTTCCTAAAAGATATAAAATGTGTCCCATTATCAGTGACCAATTCCCTGGGTTGGCCTTCAATATCAAAAATTCTGTGCAAAAAACAAAGTTACAGAAGATGTATCCAGCAAACAATCAAAATCAAAATAGACTCATGTTGTAAATAACCACATTGAACCAAGTTTACGTTTACTGAAGCGTGGTTTATTCGACCTACTCAAGCGGTACCGTCACCCTCATTAACCGCTCCTCACTTCTTAAACGGTCTTTCCGCTCCACGAGCGCGTTCGGGACTCGAGTCACACTCGAGCTCCCTTCACGCGCCCACACAACAATATTACACATCCCCCTCTGTCATCAATTTTTTTTTTTTTCCTTTTAACAAGAATACAACAATAATAACCACATATTAAAAACAAAATCATAAACTGTTCAGATTAAACAAGAAACATAAAAATTCATCAATAGCTCGACAAAAGCTAGGAGGAAAACATTTCAAGCAAGATTTCATTGTTTTAAAAAATAAAAAAATAAATAATAAGAATTAAGCATAACTCAAGAGAGAATTACATTTCAGGCAATATTAAAATCAAAAGTTTTCAATTCTGTTTACTGCCATCTCTCACATAGTCATTGAGATAAGCAGGAGGTCTTCTCACTCTACCGCTTCCCTTCTTGAATTCTGTCTTATTTTCTTCATTCTCCACACTAGTTTGTCCCTCCAAAACCTCCATGCTATTCTCATTCTCATGCGATGCGTCAGCATCTGGTGCATCCGGTCTCTCAACACCTCCCTCAGATAGCAAAAACCCACTGCAACCTCCATCTCCATTAGTAACGATTATATTTCCTGCACATCCACCACCTCTCTCATAGAAGGCCACTCTCCTTTTGTTCCATTTAGTGCCATTCGCCAAAACCACATTGAAGTTTCCTACGTGTTTAACCTCAAAAGGACCACGAAGCTTTGTCCAACCTGCACCCACAAATCCATCCTTGACTTTCACCCAATCACCAACTTGTATACCAGAGCAACCGCCCGTCTGTAACATCTCCACTTGATTCCCTGGTTTGTTTCGATCGCCCTCCAACCAACCAGGCACTAACTTTGATCTGGCCTTACGCCCTCTTATGAACTCAAATGGTGTTCTACCCTTATCTCTCAACTGCGTGGTGCGATGAGCCCTTATTGCCTCTTGCACCACAGAACTAACATCTTGGTTCCCCTGCACTGCCAACTGAATTGTACCCTTGACCATACGATTCATACGTTCCACAATACCATTGGCTTGAGGATTGTAGAGTGCAGTACGCCTATGGGTGATACCATGGGTTAACAGAAACTCTTTCATCTACAGGGAGATCAACTGTGTACCATTGTCAGTAATGAGTGTATGGGGACACCCTTCCCTTTGAAACAAAACCTTTAATACCAAAATAGTACTTCTTGTCGACACTTCCCTCATAAACTCAACCTCCAACCACTTAGAAAACACGTCCACCAGGACTAAAGCAGATTTTTTATCGTGGTCCAACCCGGGCAGTGGCCTAACAAAGTCCATACAAATAGTGTGCCATGCTGCCCCTGGATCCTCAATATGTCCCATCCAAGATTTTTTCCCCAGCTTTAACCTTTTTTCACTTTCCTTACACTGAACACACTCTTCCACCCATTGAGCAGTTTGCAAATCGACCCCTGGCCACCAAAAGTTTTCCTTAACTCTTCTTTGAGTCAGTGTTCGTCCCAAATGCCCTTCATGTGCCAAATGTATGATTTTCCTTCGTAACTTTTCCGGAGGTACAAATCTGTCACCCCTCATTATTACACCTCCGTCCCCCAACGACAACTCATCCAGAACCTTGATGTAGGGCCTTACAGACACTGCCACAGCACTCTCTCTTCTTCCTCCCTCAACAATCATTTTACTCACGCACTGCATTACCGAGTCATCCCTCAAACCTTGCAACCACTCTCCTTTAGAGAAAGCCGCCACTCCATGTTGTATCAAGTCCTCCATCAATGCCACCGCTCCTTCTTCTCCCTTCAATAATTGTGCCTCCCCATCAACCAACTTCCAATCCACAGCCATACGTGAGAGAGCATCAGCTTGTATGTTCCTCCATCCCTGAATGTATTCCAAATTGTATACATACTCCTGCAGGCGAGCTGCCAATCTGGCCAACCTCGCAGAACCCTTACCCACACCAACTGCTGATAAGACCTTGACTAAAGGTTTGTGATCAGTTCTTAACTTAAAAGAAATACCCCACAAGAATGTTCTAAAATACTCTACAGCCCATGCAGCTGCTAAAGCCTCCCGCTCAATCACTGAGTAGTTCCTCTCACTCTCAGTGAGAGAGCGTGAAGCAAAAGCTACTGTCCTCTCTTCACCGCGGTGAACTTGAGACAGAACAGCACCTACACCAGACACACTAGCATCCACAGTCAGTATAGTGGGAGAAGAAGTTTCAAAGGGTACTAAAATCTTTGCAGCACACACCTCTTGCTTTATGTTATCGAAACATTCTTGCTGCTCTTTTGACCACACAAAATTACAACCTTTGCGCAACAATATTCTCAACCCCTCTGTTTTATCAGCGAAATTCTGAACACATTTGGAGTAATATTCAATGAGACACATAAAGGACCTCAACTCATCCTTGTTCTTTGGTGACGGAGAAAGTTTGATTGCCTCCAACAAATCTTTCTTCGGTTTAACTCCTTCGCCCGAAATGGTGTGTCCCAAATATTCAATCTCTTTAGTCAAGAAAACACACTTCTCTTTTCTTAACGTTAGACCTACCTCCAAAAGTTTCTTTAATACCTTCCTCAAAATTTGGTTATGTTCCTCAATTGTTGACGCAAAAATTAAAATGTCATCCTGAAAGAATAAAACATTACTGAAACCCTCAAAAACATTGTCATCATACGCTGAAAAACACTTGCAGCCGATGATAACCCAAAGGGCATTCTAACAAAACGAAAAGTACCATCCATTGTGATAAATGCTGTAACATCACGTGAATTGTGGTGTAGTCGTATCTGATGATAGGCACTTTTGAGGTCTAATTTGGAGAAAAAAAAACTCCTCCACTAAGCAACATAATGAGTTCATTGATGTTCGGTAGGGGAAAGTTGTCTGTCACTATGTTTTGATTGACACTGCGGAGATCCACACAAAATCTCAATTGTCCATTTGATTTCCTCGTAATGACCACTGGAGAAGTCCATTCTGGAGATTCAACCGGTTCAATCACTCCCTCTTTCAACATATCCTTCAACATCTTGCTCACCTCTTCTCTAACAACAATAGGTACTTTCCTCACTTTGTGTTTCACCGCAACGGTTCCTTGCTTCATACGTATTTTGTGAACATAACCTTTTAACTCTCCCAACTCCTCTTGAAACACCTCCCCCACTTCCTCCAGGATCGCATTCACATCTCCGTCATCCACTACCAAGATTTGTTCCTTACCTCTGGGATTCACAATTATATTTAAGTCGTATTGATGCATCCAACCCAAAATTGGTGGCCCGGACTCGGCCACATACACTTTGCCGAAGGTTTCTCTTGATTTGAAGCCAAAGGCAGTTGGAAAGAAACCCAAGATCTCAATTTCCTCCCCTTGGTAGCCCCCAGGACATATGTCTTTAGACTTCAATTCAATCTGAGGCCAATTCTTCATGAAGATGTCTTTGGGAATTATTGTATACTTAGATCCAGTATCCACCATCAGCTCAACACTCACCTTTCCAACAGTGAACCATGCTTTGGCCTACTTACCCTCTTACCGCAGTAACCTTTATCAACCTCGCCTAGGCTAAGAATGCGGTCTACCACCTCATCTCTCTCCTCACACACCGCCACTCCTTTTGACTTTGACCACTCAACACACATACGCGCATAATGACCTTTGCGCCCACACTTTCTACATTCCTTCCCCACTGCAAAACACCCCTTAAAATCACTACTGTGTAAACTACTACCACATCTGTAACACTTCTTCTTGTTCGCATTCATTTTCTGGGTTTTCATAAGATCCTGTGTTTTCTTCTCTACCAAAGCCACACTGTTGCTTTTGTTTCCCACGTCTCCCACAACCTCCTGGAAGACTTGTTGCTCCCTACTCCCATTGCCATATCTTCCCATCTCTTTCATGCAAAGTTCTGACTCTTCCACAACTTTTGCCATGTCAACAGCATCTTTCAAAGAAGGATTTTTCGCAGCCCACAGCCTTTCTTGAATCTTTCTGCTCTTACATTGAACCATTAATTGATCCCTAATCATCTCGTCGCACATCTCCCCAAATTGACATTTAACTGACATTTAATCTGGATGCAAATTCTTCAATAGACTCCCCCACCCTCTGTGGTTGGGTATAAAACTTGTACCTTGCTAAAACCACATTGGTTTCTTTAGCAAACCTATTGCTCAATCTTAATCTAGCTTCCCTAAACTCATCTGAAATACGTGCCCCATTGTCTGTAGCCACTGGCATAAATTTGAACAACGTTTGCGCTTCTGTTCCTAGACAGTTCAATAAAATCGCTTTTTTACGTGCAGGAGAAAACTCTTCACTGTCCAACGCCAACAAATAGTTGTCAAACATGTCTATCCAGTCCTCCCACTGGATCGCTGGCGTACCTGGATGTATAAGAAAACAAGGTGGTGCAGTAATTGAGACGTGCTCCATTGCTCACAAAAACAGATGAGCCCACACTTCAAAAGAAAAAAAAACAAAGGTTCAGAAGCAATATACAAATCCCATGCAAAGAAGATCTTTGCAATGCTGTGAAGTGTTTCACGCTTATCAAGGTTGATGACTCCAACACACGAAGAATATCTATCACTGCACACTGTTAAAATCAAGTCACATAAAAAATAAAAATAAAAAATATACAGAAACGCTCACCGCCAACAATAACAGTTTTAGAGATGACTTCTTCCTTAATTTTAAGGAATCCAGCAGCTAATTACAAGAACTAGCAACTTCTAGGGTGGCTTTCCCCTTGAATTCTTGGTAACTGGTAGCTTTTCCTTTTCCGTTTCCTTTCCGTTTTCGTTGTAAAAATGCAGGGCCTTAATGGGTGACTTTTCCTTTAACATCGCAGGCAAAAACTGGTAGGTCCAGGAGTGACTTCACCTTTAAAACACTCCCCTTTAAGAAATACACAGCAGCTCTCAAGAGAGATAATACGCCACGCCTCTTTCTCCTGAAAGAGGGCGTTGTTCCTGGAAGGCCAGACAAACAGCTTCCTTCGTCACCCTGCCTTCGTCGGACATCAGCCTGCTGAAGAAAACACCGCTCGGTAGGTCGATAATTAGCGGCTAACCCTCATCGCCAAAAGAATGTTGTAAATAACCACATTGAACCAAGTTTACTTTTACTGAAGCGTGGTTTAATCGACCTACTCAAGCGGTACCGTCACCCTCACTTCTTAAACCGTCTTTCCGCTCCACGAGCGCGTTCGGGACTCGAGTCACACTCGAGCTCCCTTCACGCGCCCACACAACAATATTACAACTCACTTCGAAAAGTAATCAACAAGAACCAACATATACTTTTTACTAGCCGGTAGCAGATCAAACAGTCCAGAAAAATCAAGTGCTACTTTAACCCAAGGACCATCTGGCAAAGGAACCACATCAAGTGGAGTCGTAGAGTTTTCCATTGCTTATCTGAAACAAGACATGTGATACAGAAAGACACAAGTTGTAGACTTGGGAATCCAAGAATGCCACCCATAAAAGGGTTTTAGACTGCAAATGGTGGAAGAAATACAAAGATGACCCTAAGGAGCCACTTTAACATGTTTCCTAAAGACATGGAAGGAATCAAAACATCATGACGTAATAAGAACCCATTCACCAAAGATAGTTCACCAGCAACCTGAGCAAAGGGTCTTAAACTGCTCTCCAGATTTCTTTATTTTGGCCAACCACTCTTCACATACTTTATCACAGTTTGGAGTAAGACATCAGCATCCAACTCATTAAGCCAATCATCAGATATCTCACCTCGAGCTCCAGCCAAATCATCGATTAAAGCCACAACACATTCAATGTCATCAGTGGGAATATCATCAACAGAAAGATTCATAGGTATCATAAAAAGACAATCTGCCCTGACATTCTTATTGTCAGGCAAATATTTTATTGTAAAATTATATTCCTGAAGTCTAGAAAGTAGATGGACCAACTGGCCAGAGAATCTTCCTGTACCATTTCCACCAAGCATATGAATCAAAAGTTTGTGATCAGTAAAAATGTCTAACATTGTACCCCACAAGAATGTTTTGAAATTTTTAACAGCCCAGCAAAATGCCAATGCTTCGCGTTCTATTGTACTGTAATTGGTTTCAGGCTGAGTGAGAGAATGGGAAGCAAAAACAATTGTATGTTCTCTAGTACTAATCTACTAAGAGAGAACAGCTCCTAACCCAAACTGACTGGCATCAAGAAACATGCTTTTCCTACTACAAATGGAGCCAAAGCTGGTGCTGACAATATTAAATCTGTGAGTTTTAGTAAAGTTGCATTCATCTCAGCATTTCACTAAAATTTTTGCTCCTTTTTTCAAAAGATTACAAAGGGGTTGTATTACAAATGAATATCCCTGAATAAAACGAGAATAGTATTCGCAAAGATCCAAAAATGATCTCAATGTGTCCTCATCTTTAGGTGGTGACATATCCTGAATGGCTTGCGCAAGAAATAATTTTGGACTAATATCCTGATCCAAAACAATGTGACCTAAATAATCTACTTGCTGTGTTAAAAATGGGCTTTTTTGTCTCCTCAGAGTAATGCTAACATTTTCAAAAATGCTCAAAACTCTTTCCAAAGTAAGGATGTTTCCTCTGATGGTTTCTGATAAAAATCAGAACATTGTCTTGAAAAGCTTGTACACCAGCGGAACCCAGCAAAATGGTATCCATATATTTTTGAAAAACACTTGCTGCAGAGGCCAACGCAAAAGGCATGCATAAAAATTTGGAAGGGCCAAATGGTGTAGTAAAGGTTGTCAAGTATTGCAACTGCAGCAAGAGGTATTTGATGATAGGCTGATCCAAGATCCAACAAAGAAAATAATTTTGAGTTTCACAAATTGACTAGTAACTCATGCACCTTAGGCAATGGATGAACGTCAACAATTATATTTTTGTTTAAGGTGCACAAGTCTACACAAATATTAATCTCACCTGTCTTTTTTTTCACTATCACCACTGATCCATTCAGAAGAGCTTGTGGGTTAAATAAAACTTTCCAAATATAACTGATCTAGAAGTTTTTTTAAGATCTGGTCTAATGGTAAGTGAGACAGATCGTACTTTATGTACAACAGGAACAACACCCACCTTCAGTTTAATTAAGTGCTCGAATTTGGAGATGTTACCAATGTTATCAGAGAAAAAGTTTGAACATTTTCGAATGACTTTTTCCACACTCAAGTCATCAACACTCTCAATCCAAGATATAGGGGGTTATTCTAACTTTGGAGGAGTGTTAATCCGTCCCAAAAGTGACGGTAAAGTGACGGATATACCACCAGCCGTATTACGAGTTCCATAGGATATAATGGACTCGTAATACGGCTGGTGGTAAATCCGTCACTTTTCCGTCACTTTTGGGACGGATTAACACCTCCTCCAAAGTTAGAATAACCCCCATAAGCACATCAGCCACCACAACTGGGTTTTCAGCACCAGGGACTAGCATTACACCCAGTCTGGCTAATTCTTGCCAGCCAATGATGTTTCTGCTCTTTATAACCACGCAAACTTTGGTAACAGCATTTCGATCCAAACAAGTTACAGAGTCTACAAAATGATCAAAAATATTAATGTCTTGTTTTCCAAAAGCCTCTGGATGACTGTTGAGAGGAATGTTGTTCCATCTGTCTTTTTTTTTTTTTTTTTTTTTTTTTTCCTTCAGAAGAATAAACAAATACAATATATAATTAGACCTTCTTCTTCAATTGGAGAGAAAGAGACATTTCCCCCATTTATCCCCTCAAAAAAGGAAGCATTGACTTAATACATCAGTCATTAGCCATGAGCCAGTTCCGAAATTGACCCCAGATAACATTTCCTTTCCACCTGGCCAACCTCCCCTTCCGCTCATACAGGGAGATCTCCAGATGATACACTGATATTAGCCTACCCAACCACTGCTGCCACGATGGTGGTTGCATACTCAACCATACAGAGGAAATACATAATCGGTACACCGCCATGGCAAGAAAAATAAACGCCCTCTGTCGTCCCCTTGTTTGTTCAGCAACCCCTAGAACCAAAATTTCTGGGGTAAGGGCCACGTCATACCCCAAAATTTATCTTATCACAAGTTGCATACCATCTATCAATGTCGTTAATTCTCTGCAAGTGGCAAACATATGTATTACATCTGTTGCATGGTCCCCACACCTTGGACAATTAATTCCACGTGACCCCCCCACTTGACAAGGTGGGCCGGTGTATAATACAGGTCAAACACAGTTTTATAATGTTGTGCCTGTAGAGACGAAGAGAGTAACACCGTATGACCTAACTTGAGTGAATTAAGAAAATTAGCACTTCCATCCACCAGTTTACCGCTCCACCGTCACTATGCTTCTCCAAGTCATCGGGTTGCTCTGCCATTAATAAGGAGTAGATTACTTTGATAGTCATATTAGATTCTCCCAGAATATTTTTTAACAATTGGTTGCTTTTAAACCCCTGTGGCCCACCCGTTTTCTTGCTCAAAAAGTCTAGTACCTGTAAAAATTTAAAAAAATCTCTTTGTTCTAAACCGAACCGTTCTTGAAGTTTGTAAATGTCTTGATTCCAACGTCATCAAAAAAGTCCCCTAGCCTCACTATACCTTTGGAGGCCCATTTTATCATATAGTTGTCCTTAAAAATTTCCGGGAGCAACGGATTATTCCTAATTAGGGTGTAATAGTTGAATCTCCCAAGCCCATTCTTTGTACGCCACGACCGCCAACATGTATAGGCCGCCTCTAGTACCTTGTACCGGGTTTTCTTATAATACCCTGGTTCATGGAAAGTTAACAGGCACCCCTTTGAGGCAGAGCCCACAAGCAGTTCGTAGATATTAGGGATGTTGGGGATGCTTCCCACCCTATTCTCCCCTGGTCTGTCCCCCCATAATGGGAATTATGGAATGCAGCTGCCAATTGATATAGCTTCAAGTTAGGCAAGGCCCACCCCCCCCCCTTTCACAAGGTAGGGATATAAGCTTGGCCGACCTTCTGCACTTGCCATATGCCCAAATGAATCTCATAATTATCCGTTCCATATCTTCAAACCGAGTTTTTGTAAAGTTCAAGGGTATGGTCCGGAATAGATACAATAATTTGGGGAGAAGTATCCTTTTGACCATATTACACCTCCCTATTATAGTCATATGCAAGTTATTCCATCTATGCATATCATTTTTAGCCTTTACCAATATTGGATCTAAATTCAAACTGATGATTTCTCCTACCCTTGGTGAGATACTGATACCTAGATATACTGCATGCTCCACCCTCCGATTGTCCTGTGATTTCGTATATTGATTAACCAGTAGCTGAGTTTTAGTTCTATTTAACAAATACCCAGAAAATGTCCCAAACTTGGTAGTGATCTCTTCAATTTCTTTCAGTGCTGTATCCGGATTGGAGGTTATAATAGCAATATCATCCGCATAGGCCAGGACTTTTGTGTCCCAACCATATCTTCGTACCGGGATGATCTGCTTGTTCTCTTCATGCTGTCTGAGCAGAGGGTCTATATATAGAGCGAACAACAGCGGAGAGCATGGGCATCCCTGCCTAGTGCCTCTCCCCACTTGGATGCATCCAGACTGCCCTCCCATTAATTTAATTCTTATTCCCGGGGACTTATACATGGCTTTTATTGCCACAATAAACTTTTCTCGAAAGCCAAATTTCTCCATAACCTTCCAAAGATATTTCCAGCTGACTCAGTCAAATGCTTTCTCCGCATCTAGCAGGGCCACAGCCATGGGCTCTTCCGCCACTTCTGTTGCATCAAACAGCGCAATAACTCTTTGGATATGTTCTGCCGTATCTCTACTGGGGACAAATCCGTGTTGCCGGGGTATTACCAATTTCCGTATTACTATGGATAAACGTTCAGCAAATATTTTAGAATACACTTTAGCATCGCTATTAATTAATGTTATCGGCCGATATGAGGCCGGAGTCTGCGGGCCTTCCCTTTCTTTAGGAAAACTACTATATTAGCCATTCCCCAAGAAGGCGGGGTCTTTCCACCACTCTGTACCTGAATAAACAACTCAAGCATCAATGGACGTAGCTCTATTTTAAAGGTTTTGTAGAACTCTAACGGAATTGCATCAGGGCCAGAAGCTTTGCCGGCGGCCAGTTCACTGAATGCCTTGTCTATTACTAAACTACCAATCTGACCCTCCAGTTGCAGGTAATCCTCTTCTAAGACTGTGTTAAACCTGATGGGGCGAAGAAATTCCTGCATCTCTATTACTGAGAATCCAGCTGTATCGTTATAGAGGTCAGTATAAAACCCCTGGAACACCTTCCTAATACCATCAGTATCTGTCACTATTTGTCCCTGTTGGTCTTGAATCTCTCTAATGACCCCTCCTGCAGCTTTATGGCTTGCCCTTACCGCCAACAGGTGGCCAGTTCTTTCACCAAACTCATACCTTTCAGAGCATTGCGCGAGATATTTTCCAGCTACTCTTTCTACGTTAACCTCATTTATTGCTGCCCTTGCTATAGCAATCCGCTCCTGGATGTTCTTCGTATCTTCCCCCCTCTCTATGGCTGTGATCAGCTGTATTTCTAAATCTCTAAGCTTCACATGCGAGTCTCTTATTTTTCTTTGGGCCTTTCCTTGTTTACTCAGACTAAAGCTTAGAGTTGCTCCCCGTACCCCTGCCTTCAGAGTATCCCAGACTATTTCTATAGGAGCAGAACCTACATTAATCTCTAAGAATTCCACTATCCAATTCCTCATATACTCTAGGTATTCAGAGACAATGAGAAGCCCCCTTTCGAAAGTCCATCTCCTGGTTTTATGTTCTAGACCATCTAATTCCAAGTCCAATACCAATGGATTATGGTCAGACATGATCCGTGGGTATAATTCCATGCTGGCCTGTGATAACAGTTCAGGAGATGTCAAAAAGAAATCTAGTCGGGCCAGTTTCACATGAGGGGCAGAAAAATAAGTGTATCCCAGATCTGGATCGCACAGCTTGGCCCAAGCATCCACCAGACCTAACTCCTTCTGCAAACCTACCACTGCCTTGAATACTCGAGGCTTCCGCCCCTGATATTTCTTCACTACAGGTGCTAAGAGATCCTGCAAGCCACCCCAGGAACCATTAAAGTTAAAGTCCCCGCATAAAATATACAGGCCGACCAGCCGGTTAATTCTACAGCCATGGTATCCGTTACCATTGGATCATCTGATACTGACCCATATACAGAGCACAGCGTAAAGCTACCTTCCCTATATAAGCATTCTACAATTACCCATCTCCCATTCTTATCCACCTTCTGCCTGGCAAATTTCACTTTGGTGCTCCGATCCAATATCGCCACCCCTTTAGTTTTAACCTCTTGTTTTGAGCATACTATCACTCTCATGCCAAGTGACCCTGAGATCCCCCGATTCCTATATTCCACATGAGTTTCTTGCAAGCAATAGATATCTGCCCTGAGCATTTTAAGTTCTTCCATAACTTTCCTTCTTTTTCAGGGGTCATTTAGACCACAGATGTTAATAGAAGCTATTCGGAGTGTGGTCATTTTTATCTCTTTTTCCCCTCCCCTCGCCTTCTCCACCTCCCAATCTTTCTGTTTGGCCTTTCACCCCAGCTGAATGCACTCTTACATAGACTTCGCTTCCTTTCTCTTTCTCTGGTCCTTATGTTCTGTTTCTGTTCCAATCTTTTGGTCCCTTCCTTCCCCTTTCCCCTCCCTTCCCCCCTCTTTCCCCCTCCCAACCCCCCCTCCACACCACCGCACACCCATCCACCCCCCTACCTCCCCACGAGGGCTGGTTGGGGACCCCTCCTCTCAGCCAGCCCCCACCCTAGTAGAGCAATCGAGCCCCCTTTGGCCCGAGTGTTGGCGAAGCGTAGATGCAGGGTGCCCTGCCCACCACCAAATCCTTAATATCTAAAAATACATCATTGTTTCAACCCCATCAAATATTTTTTTGCCTGAATCTCTGACGTAAACCATCTCACTTTCCCATTAACCACCATTTTCAGACGAGCAGGGGAAATCAGATAGGCCTCTCCTCCCTTATCGAAAAAAGGTTTGATCAGCTGTCGGAGCCGCCATCTGGGCTCCACAGTTGTATGACAGAAGTCTGGTCACGTAAAAAAAGGTTACCCCTTCCATATGTCACGGGGTGTTAGGGTGTGATTTATCAAAAATAGCCTGACGCAGCAGAAAGTTCCCAAAAAACACCAAAATAGCTCTAGGGTATTTTGAAGCAGCTGAGTGTTCCCCCTCCCTCCTGGTCGGGGGAAATCTATGAACCCGCTGAATCTCATTATTCCAATCCCAATAGTTCAGTTTGGGGAATGCCCCCTGCAATAACTTAATCATGTAGCTCTGAATGTCGTTTCCTTCCAGCCCTTCCTCTATACCCAAAAAGCGTAGATTGTTCCTTCTCTGCCGGTTCTCCAAATCTTCCAATTTCCACATTATGTCAGTCATTTGGTTCTCCTGCGTGGCGTTCTGTTGTTTCAGCGTGTCGACTTCCTCTTCGACTGCTCCTATCCTCTCGTCCATTGCGCACAGCTTAGCTTCTATCTCGGTACATGATTTTGCAACCTTCGCACTGATTGTGAGAAAGTAGCCTCTTTCTAGCCTTGTTACCCCCACTTTTGGCCCGTTTGTGAGTGTATGTCAGGGTGTTTTCACTGTCTCACTGGGATCCTGCTGGCCAGGGCCCAGTGCTCATAGTGAAAACCCTATTTCTTTTCAGTATGTTTGTTATGGGTCACTGGGACCCTGCTAGTCAGGACCCCAGTGCTCATAAGTTTGTGACCTATAGGTATGTTCCCTGTGTGATGCCTAACTGTCTCACTGAGGCTCTGCTAACCAGAACCTCAGTGGTTATGCTCTCTCTTTACAAATTGTCACTAACAGGCTAGTGACCAATTTTACAATTTACATTGGCATACTGGAACACCCTTATAATTCCCTAGTATATGGTACTGAGGTACCCAGGGTATTGGGGTTCCAGGAGATCCCTATGGGCTGCAGCATTTCTTTTGCCACCCATAGGGAGCTCTGACAATTCTTACACAGGCCTGCCACTGCAGCCTGAGTGAAATAACGTCCACGTTATTTCACAGCCATTTTACACTGCACTTAAGTAACTTATAAGTCACCTATATGTCTAACCTTTACCTGGTAAAGGTTGGGTGCTAAGTTACTTAGTGTGTGGGCACCCTGGCACTAGCCAAGGTGCCCCCACATTGTTCAGGGCCAGTTCCCCGGACTTTGTGAGTGCGGGGACACCATTACACGTGTGCACTACATATAGGTCACTACCTATGTGTAGCTTCACAATGGTAACTCCGAATATGGCCATGTAACATGTCTATGATCATGGAATTGCCCCCTCTATGCCATCCTGGCATTGTTGGCACAATCCCATGATCCCACGGGTCTGTAGCACAGACCCGGGTACTGCCAAACTGCCTTTTCAGGGGTTTCACTGCAGCTGCTGCTGCTGCCAACCCCTCAGACAGGTTTCTGCCCTCCTGGGGTCCAGCCAGGCTTGGCCCAGGAAGGCAGAACAAAGGACTTCCTCAGAGAGAGGGTGTTACACTCTTTGGAAAATGGTGTGAAGGAAGGGGAGGAGTAGCCTCCCCCAGCCTCTGGAAATGCTTTCATGGGCACATATGGTGCCCATTTCTGCATAAGCCAGTCTACACCGGTTCAGGGACCCCTCAGCCCTGCTCTGGCACGAAACTGGACAAAGGAAAGGGGAGTGACTACTCCCCTGACCTGCACCTCCCCTGGGAGGTGCCCAGAGCTCCTCCAGTGTGCTCCAGACCTCTGCCATCTTGGAAACAGAGGTGCTGCTGGCACACTGGACTGCTCTGAGTGGCCAGGGCCAGCAGGTGACGTCAGAGACTCCTTCTGATAGGCTCCTTCAGGTGTTGCTAGCCTATCTTCTCTCCTAAGTAGCCAAACCCTCTTTTCTGGCTATTTAGGGTCTCTGCTTTGGGGAATTCCTTAGATAACGAATGCAAGAGCTCATCAGAGTTCCTCTGCATCTCTCTCTTCACCTTCTGCCAAGAAATCGACTGCTGACCGCGCTGGAAGCCTGCAAAACTGCAACAAAGTAGCAAAGACGACTACTGCAACTCTGTAACGGTGATCCTGCCGCCTTCTCGACTGTTTTCCTGGTGGTGCATGCTGTGGGGGTAGTCTGCCTCCTCTCTGCACTAGAAGCTCCGAAGAAATCTCCAGTGGGTCGACAGAATCGTCCTCCTGCAACCGCAGGCACCAAAGAACTGCATCACCGGTACCCTGGGTCTCCTCTCAGCACGACGAGCGAGGTCCCTTGAATCCAGCAACTCTGTCCAAGTGACTCCCACAGTCCAGTGACTCTTCAGTCCAAGTTTGGTGGAGGTAAGTCCTTGCCTCCCCACGCCAGACTGCATTGCTGGGAACCGCGACTTTTGCAGCTACTCCGGCCTCTGTGCACTTCCGGCGGAAATCCTTTGTGCACAGCCAAGCCTGGGTCCACGGCACTCTAACCTGCATTGCACGACCTCCTGATTTGTCCTCTGGCGACGTGGGACTCCTTTGTGTAACTTCGGGTGAGCACCGTTTCACTCCTCTTCGTAGTGCCTGTTCTGGCACTTTGGCAGGAGCTGCCTGCTTCTGAGAGGGCTCCTCGTCCTGCTGGGCGCCCCCTCTGTCCCCTGACGCAATTGGCGACATCCTGGTCCCTCCTGGGCCACAGCAGCATCCAAAAACCCTAACCACACAACTTGCAGCTAGCAAGGCTTGTTTGCAGTCTTTCTTCAGGAACACACTTTTGCACAACTCTCCATGGCGTGGGAGATCCATCCTCCAAAGGGGAAGTTTCTAGCCTTTGTCGTTCCTGCAGAATCCTCAGCTTCTACTGTCCAGTAGCAGCTTCTTTGCACCCACAGCTGGCATTTCCTGGGCATCTGCCCATCTCCGACTTGCTTGTGACTTTTGGACTTGGTCCCCTTGTTCCACAGGTACCCTCGTTTGGAAATCCATCGTTGTTGCATTGCTGATTTGTGTCTTTCCTGCAGAATTCCCCTATCACGACTTCTGTGCTCTTTGGGGAACTTTAGTGCACTTTGCACTCACTTTTCAGGGTCTTGGGGTGGGCTATTTTTCTAACCCTCACTGTTTTCTTACAGTCCCAGCGACCCTCTACAAGGTCACATAGGTTTGGGGTCCATTTGTGGTTCGCATTCCACTTTTGGAGTATATGGTTTGTGTTGACCCTACCCCTTTGTGTCCCATTTGCATCCTATTGTAACTATACATTGTTTGCACTGTTTTCTAATACTATATTGCATATTTCTGGTATTGTGTACATATATCTTGTGTATATTTGCTATCCTCACACTGAGGGTACTCACTGAGATAAAGTACCTTTATTTTTAGTATATCTGTGTATTGTGTTTTCTTATGATATTGTGCATATGACACTAGTGGTACTGTAGGAGCTTCACTCGTCTCCTAGTTCAGCCTAAGCTGCTCTGCTAAGCTACCATTATCTATCAGCCTAAGCTGCTAGACACCCTATACACTAATAAGGGATACCTGGGCCTGGTGCAAGGTGTAAGTACCCCTTGGTACTCACTACAAGCCAGTCCAGCCTCCTACACTGATCCTTGCAGCCGTTTTGTAGCCACCCTGGCTCGACGACTTTCAATCCGAGTTTCCGTTTGGAATTCTTTGATTGAGTTAAATATTGATTGTAACATACCAGAGTCAGTGTTTGCTATGCATATATCACTCTTTGCGCCCTCGTTATTTTCTCCTCTGTCATTATTCCCCAACTGCTGACCGCCCATAGTTGACATATCTGATGTGCGAGTTACATCTGTTAGATTGATATTGGAGTAATCCATTTTCAAAGTCTTGCTCCCGCTAGATGCGGAAAATTCGGTACCCTCCTGTGATCCAGACCTTGTTTTGGTGCACTTGCACTGGCGCCGCCTCTGCCGCACTGTAAGTTCATTATTTGATGAAGCATTCCCCCCCTCAGAGGATATGCTGCTACCAGAGTCACTATGGCTGTGCTCCTCAGCACTACTGAAGTCCGATTCCTCTGTTAGTGAGTAGAATTTATCCCCAGTATCTTTCGTCCAGTCCGAAATTTTTATCTCTTTTTCATTACCCTTGTCCCCTCCTCTTAGACTCTGCGACATACTTTGCTCCTCTGCGCTACCCCGTGGCTGTTTTCTATTACTTAAGTCTCCTCCTTGTGTTGCGGACACATGTTGCTGCACCGGGGAACATTCCTGACTAATGGCAGGATCCTTTTCCTTCCTCCTCTCCATCGTGCAGCTGTCTGACCCTATTGATCCTGGTTGGGATGCTGTATCCTTACAAGATTTATCACTGGAGGCCCCCCCACGTGTGCTTTCTGTTATAGTCTGATCCCCTCCCGATGTGGGAGTTAAAAGTGTAGTTTCACTTTCTTGTGTCCCTCCTGCCAGGAAAGAAGTGATAGTAGCCTGGGTTTTGCTTTTCCCCCTATTTTCCGGAAGGGGAATTATGTTATCGTCCGATTTTAAGTCTTTGCCTTGGCCGCTTGTGTTTCTACCAGGTTGCCTACCCACTATTGAAGCGGGCCGTCTGTTTGCCCCGATCATGTCCCCTTTATCTTTTCCTGAACGCACTACTTTGGCGCTGTCAGTCTTATCTCCCGGATTCCGAGCCATTTTTGGCGCCATCCTTATTTTCAAAAAATGGGGGAATGATTTCACAAAGCTGGCTAGCCCTGCTATCGCTACTATCACATCGTGCAATGCGTCGTATATCACACTTTTAATAATGCCCTTTGTAGACCAGGGATGGGTACAAGAGCAGTCAGTATTCGCCTCCGTAGTCAATAACATTGGGGGGCCCCGTTTTTGTTAATACTGCTCACCATAAACCCTCTAATCCTTCCGTTTTTTTGTTATAAATCAGTTACTAACGAAGATCGATAGGGCGCCATCCGAATCCGGACAACTTATGTAAATATCTTGAAGTCTTGTAGAGTTTTTATATTGAAAAGGAGAGCAAGTCTTTACTAAAGTACTTTTCAAGAGTCTCAGTCAATCATTCAGACCTCTTCCCCCCTTTTTCTTTTTCTTTTTTTTTTTTGCTTACTTGAAGTTACTGTTCCTCCTTCTTGCAATGTCCATAGTTGAAAGCGCAGAGCAGGGCAAGAGTGGGAGGCTGCTTCTCCTTCTCCTTCTTGATGTTTCTTTCCCTTTTTTTAAGCGTGGCATTCAGCATAAAACTGCAGGGTAAGTTTGACTGGGGGTAGCCTCCAGGCTACTTTTGCCTATCTTCCCCTGTTTCCAAAGATTCCAAAAATTCCAGAGGGAAGCCGGTGCTTCCCCCCTCGTAGCTGTCGCTCGGTGCGTTATTCGTGCCAGAGACCAAAACCGAAGCCAGAGCCAGAAAAGCGTTCTCCGGCTCCGGTTATGCCCTTGGGGCTGCCCCAGGCGCACTCCTCTCGGCCGCCTCAGGCCGCGGCATAGCTCAAGATTACATGGAGGGGAGAGCTTCCCCTCTCGCTGCTTTCCGCGTCCTCGTCCTTGGTCTCCGCGCCGGCGTCCAAAATCGGGGTGGGCGTGGCCACAAGGCTGTGCCCTCTCTACGCGTCCGCCATCTTGCTCTGTGTGCTGGAATGTTGTTCCATCTGTCAAAATGCAAAATATCTGAAATTGTGGTAACAGGTGCTCCTGAGTCCACCATCATCACAAGTTTCTCATTACCAATTTCTACGTCACACCCGAGACCTATAACTTTCCCTGTAGTGCCATCATGCAAGCAAATTGTGAACACCACTTTCGACAAAGCTGTGATATTTTGATTATGTTCCAGTTCAACACTGCTGACTGTGATGGACACTCTCTGACTCCTTCAAACACTCTGGAAAAGACCAAGTTTACCACACTTGTTGCACTGTTTTTCAAGACATGACAGATTGTTGCTAACATGTTGTGGTATAGGCTTTGGATGAGTTCAGCCTGATTGGAATGCTCACTAGCTTTCCTTGGGCTGAGGTCATCCATGACATAACAATAGAATGTGGAATGCTGCCATGGAGATGAAGATCAGAGTAAAGGGAGCTGTTGGACTTGCTGGATGGTGGATGAGATGTTCAAATAAAAGGACCTACTTCATATTCCTTGGAGTCTGAAATTGAGCTTATTTATTACACTAGCGACGAGGATCTATTTGAACATCTCAACACAGAAGGTCATCTCATCAAAGAAAACTCCTGTTTGGAAAATTCTGGCTGTGATATATTTCGACGTTTGAAGATCTGAAATGTCATAATTTCCATCTCAAGCGACGGCTTTCTGGTGGCTATGAACACTTTTATGTTCTGTCAGGACTTTAAGGTATTGTTTTAAACGCTTTATTCACCGATTATTTACTCTTGCTTCAACGTTTTTTCTCTCTCGTGGTAAACGTTGGTACGCGCTCACTTCAAACGTCCATACAGCGCGAGTCCACAACCAAAGCTCGAGCGCGTTTCTCGCGCTGCCGGCGCAAGTCCACAACCAAAGCTCGAGCGTATTTCTTGCGCTGCCAGCTCGAGTGTTACGGTGTGGAGCTCACACGCTCTTCATTACGAGCGTGTGTATTTTAACTCCTCGCTCTCCCAACGCGTTGTACCTTGTCGGACTTAGCACGCTTTTCATTACGAGCGTGTTTTTAAACAAACAAACATTACGAGCGTGTCTTTAAACAAACAAACAGCTGAATTGTAATACTGGATGTTAAAGTCAAATACTTAATCAACTAAAGATTTAAGGTGCTACAAATATCTACAAAGTTTAAACTATGCAGAGCATTCCACCACCACATTTTTTCTTAACTTCTCCCGGTGAACCACCTATAAAGTAGTCCAAGTGGAAAAAATCATTTTTGCACTATTCTAGAGTCTGTGGAACAAATTTATCGAGTGAGAGGAAAACAGCACTTTTAATGCGTTGCTTGGGGTGTGAAGGCCAAGAGATATTTGAGAATCTGCCAGATCCTAGCGAAGATGTCACAGATCTCAATGAGTTTGAAATGTGTTTAAGAAAACTTGATCTACATTTTCTACCTAAAATAAGTACCATTTTAGAGCGTTTTCATTTTGGCATGAGGGAGCAAAGACCTGGTGAAAATATTGAAGAATATGTCACTGCACTCAGAAAGCTTGCATCGACATGTAAATTTGGGAGCACGATAGAAGAAAGGATCCGTGATCAGTTCATGTTGAAATGTTCAAGCGATAAAATCAGGCAAGAATTATGGACCAAAGATGATCCAACATTACAGGAGGTGATTATTCTAGCTAAAAGTGTGGAGCATACTATGGCGTGTGTTGATGAACTTGAGAAAGGAAAAAAAGCAGAAAAAGCTGATGTGAACAAAATCTCTACAAAACAAGAAACAAATGCCACTAAAAATTACAGCCTAGAATATGAGGAAGGTAAAGGAGATCTTACTATGGTGACACGATACAAAGACACTAAGGCCCTCATTCTGACCTTGGCGGGCGGCGGAGGCCGCCCGCCAAAGTCCCGCCGTCAGGTTACCGTTCCGCGGTCGAAAGACCGCGGCGGTAATTCTGACTTTCCCGCTGGGCTGGCGGGCGGTCGCCTTCAGGCCGCCCGCCAGCCCAGCGAGAAAGAGGCTTCCACGATGAAGCCGGCTCGGAATCGAGCCGGCGGAGTGGAAGCTGTGCGACGGGTGCAGTTGCACCCGTCGCGTATTTCACTGTCTGCGCAGCAGACAGTGAAATACATGTAGGGGCCCTCTTACGGGGGCCCCTGCAATGCCCATGCCAGTGGCATGGGCACTGCAGGGGCCCCCAGGGGCCCCGCGACCCCCCCTACCGCCATCCGGATCCCGGCGGTCGGACCGCCGGGATCTGGATGGCGGTAGGGGGGGTCGGAATCCCCTCGGCGGCGCAGCAAGCTGCGCCGCCTTGGAGGATTCAATGGGGCGGCGGTACACTGGCGGGAGCCCGCCAGTGGTGCCGGTCCGACCGCGGCTTTACCGCCGCGGTCGGAATCCCCATTGGAGCACCGCCGGCCTGTCGGCGGTGCTCCCGCGGTCCTCCGCCCTGGCGGTCTTTGACCGCCAGGGTCAGAATGACCGCCTAAATGTTTACGTTGTGGGAACACTGGACATTTTGCATCTTATAAAAAGTGCCCTGCAGTGAACTCAGTTTGCAGATTGTGCAACAAAAAAGGACATTTCGCCAAATGTTGCAGATCTCCTAAGAGTCAGGCATCGGTGAAGGTAGTTGAAGACTGTATATTGACGGTCTCTGTGGGTATCGAAAAGAAAAAACATCCTAAGGACGTTGTGACCATTCTTGATGTGACAAGTGAAATGTTATTTGATTCGGGGGCCTGGCTAACTCTTATATCAAACAAGGTTTTTGATGAACAACTTAGTCACAAAGTTGTGTTAAAAGATCCAGATATAATTCCAGGTGGCTATGGTGGTCAGACTATTGATCTCAGAGGTTATTTTGAGACTGAGATCACCTTCAAGACGAACACCATCTATGGAAAAGTCTATGTACCTGTGAAGGGCGATAGTGTTCTGAGCTGGCCTCATCAGAGAGAGCTGAGAGTCATACTGGATCCAAACTCACCTTCGCCTGTCATGATTAAAGAAGATTTTGTTGATTATCAACATCGTATTGATGAGTTGCAGGTACAGAAGAATTTGCTTTTACCACAGTTGATTGAAGAGTTCAAGGAAGTTTTTAGCGGGAAGTTAGGATGTCTTAAGAAGTATTCTCATCAAATAAAATTAAAAAAAGGCTCCATTCCTGTAGCTTTGAAAGTTCGTCCTATTCCTATCTCTTTGAAAGAAGATGTAGAGAAAGAGATTAAAAGACTTTGTGATGAAGGCATCATTGAGCCGGTCGAGTCAGCTGAATGGATTTCTCCGATCGTCATAGCAAGGAAGCCGACAGGAGAGTTAAGACTATGCATAGATTTGAGGAACCTCAATAAATGTGTGGTCAGCGATCAATTTCCCTTACCTAACATCACGGAGATGGTCACGATGCTGTCAGGTTCAAAATATTTGAGTAAAATCGACTTAACCTCTGCTTACCATCAGATCAAATTGCATCCAGATTCGAGAAATTATACCACCTTCATCACTCCGTTTGGAACATTCAGGTTCATAAGAATGCCTTTTGGGTTAGTCTCAGCGGCTGCTGTGTTTCAACGTCTCATGTATAACTTGTTTGGTTCGGAAGCTGGTGTTAAGTGTTATCAAGACGACATTTTGATACAGGGAAGGAGTGAAGATGAACATAACTTGAGAGTTAAGAGAGTTTTAAGTATACTCCGAGAGCATGGTCTGACTATAAAGCCTAAAAAATGTTTGGGAAAACAGAAGTGGAATATCTGGGACATAAAATCACTGCAGATGGATTATGTCCCAAAGCAGAATTGGTGAAGAGTATAATGAACTTGCGTGCTCCGGAAAAAAAAGAAGAATTGTTATTGTTTTTTGGAATGCTAGAATTTCATGCTAGATTTCTTCCTAACTTAGCATCCAAGACACTCTGCATGCGAAAATTAGTTAAGAAAAATTCTGAGTTTGTGTGGGACAGTGAATGTCAGAGAGAGTTTGATGAGACTCTAAAGTCCATGCACCTGATCTGATAACACATCTCCCTCCCTTCACTGCAAAATAAAGCATCTGAAAACATATTATTTATCCTCTATACTCTTGAAGCTAACATGGAGTCTTTTGTAGTCTGCTGCCTACTTCCCTCAGCTCCCCCACTCTCTACCAATCTTGTGCACCCTAGGTGGGCATTGATTTCCGTTCCAACCCCACATGCTGCACTGTCATTTTTTTGATGGGGACTCTCTTCTGCTCATCTCCTTGCACCATTCAACACTCGTCACCATTAAGCCACTAGACCCTCCCTCCCTCTCTCCTTTTTATATATCCCTACCTTCCATACAATTCTACCATTCTGTGGTTCCATTTTTCTCCATTCATCAGGAGAACACAACGGTGCACCTCTTTCACTTCAAAAGGTTATCGAAATTTACTCAAACTTTTTTTCCTCATCCAGACTTCATCCCAATCACACTTACATCTATGGTACCAATATTCCAGCACTGCTTATTTCATCTCTTATAGTTTAAAACATATTTGCAGCAAATTTCCCCAGGTAAAACTGCACTAATTTGTCATCATTGCTTTTAAGTGCTCCATTATTCTCGCAAAGTCCTGAATAAGTTTGAATAAAATTATATGAGTCCAAGGAAAGATCTCAATTGTTCCTTGTCCTCAGGTATGGGCACAGTTTTTATTGCTCTCACCAAATCTTTCTGCAGGTTGACTTCTTGTGCTTAGGCTATGTACCAAATTAGTTGATTTATTCTACTAAAAATGTTTACTTTTCTATTTAAGAGGTAAGCCTGCTTCTGAGAGTTTGTCCTAACTTTCCTTCAGATCTATGTTAGCACTAAAAATGTAATTTTGGAAGATGACATTGTCTAAACCCTTGAAGATTCCTCTCATAGTACTATGGAAAACACTTGCTGCAAAGGGGAACCCAATTGCATCCTTGTGAATTGAAAAGTGGCTTCCATGGTAATAAAAGCTGTTAAGGGTTTAGATTGCTTGTGTAATCTGATCTTATGATAAGATGTTTTAAATCTAGATTCAAGGACTATGTTCCTCCTTTAAGCAAAATAACCAACTTATTGGTGTTGGGCAGTGGACCTTTATCTGTCACAACACTCTGATTCATTTGTTGCAGGTCTACACCAAATTTCAGTTTTCTGTCAGGTTTTTCAGTAATAACCACTGGATAATTTCAATTAGAGGTCTCTGTTGGCTTAATTACTCCTTCTCTTATCATGTCATCAAGCCACTTCCTGACTTCACCCTTACCAAAACTGTTACTCATCTAACTTTGTGCTGAATAGGTATGGCATCTGGTTTCAATCTTTGTTTTACAAACATACCCTTTTGCTTCCCTGAACGTTTCCCTCAATACAGAACTAGCTGCAATGACAATGTCCTCAACGGAAGTATCCTCCAGTTACCATCTTATGCCTAGAAGCCCTAGAATTATTACTATATGTGGGACAGACAGGTGAAGCCATCTCAGAATCAGTGGCCCCCGATTCAGCTACACGCACTTTGCTTTACACCAGTCTATCTTTGAACTTTATGCTAGTAAAAATGTACCCAATTATGTCTGCTTGCTCACCCTGATAGATTTCAGGATCTATATCATTGGGTAACAGCCTTACACCTGGCCACTCAGATAGGAACATACTCTTCAGTCTGATGGTGTACATTGAACTGGAATCAGCCATTAACTTAACTTTCTGTTTTTTGATTTCAAATGTCTGTTAGGTTCTGTTTTGCCTGCCCATATCACTAGTGATTTACCCTCAACACATTAATGCTGCTGATGCTTCTTCAGAAATCTATGTCACATCCACTTTATTTCTGTTATTATCTCTAAACATTCTGGTGAAATAGACTTTTCAACCACATTTTTCACACTCTTCGTTCAAGGCAATGCATTTCTTAGAATGTGAAGTGTAATTGGTATTGTCAAACCTGCTACACACCTCATTGCCCTGTTTGGTCGTTGCAGGTGCCTTCCCACTTTTAGCAATGAATTTAGAAGTAACATTGACTTCACTTTCCTTTTTGTCCACATGTGCTACTGTGATACTCCCTTTAGTGTTCCATTTTTCCATTTCTTTCATACAGTACTGTGAATCCTCAACAACCTTAGCTGTCTCTATGGAACATTTCACATAAGGGCTTTTTACCAGCTGATTTTTCTTGCTTCTGCATTGTACTTTGAGCTGATTATGGATAATTTCATCTATAATTACCCCAAAATGACATTTGATTGTCAATACACGTAACAAATGTTACAAATTCATCATCAGAACCCCCTATTTGCTTTGGATGGGTGCAGAATTTCTATCTGGTCATGACTATGTCCGTGTCCTTGCAAATCTTAACTCAAGAGCTTTCTTGCATGCATCGTCAATTAGTTGACAGTCTTGATCTAAAGCAGGAGGTACAAATTTTAAAACGTGTTGTCTCTCTTACGCCAGTTTAGTTAGCAATATTGTTTTTCTCTTACCTGGGTGAAAGTTTTGTCCATCTAAGGCCACCATGTAATTCTCAGACATGTCCACCCATTACTCCCACTCAGTGGGTGGACTTCCTGGTTGGGAAAGGAAAATAAGTGAAGAATTATCCAGAGCAACTCCATGTCGTATAGCTGTAGCAACAGTCTTAGTGCACATAGGAAAGGACAGAAAAACACTGGAAGAAAAAGCAATAACGATAAAGGCAGATTCCCTTTCATAACAAAGATTAAAGTAGACTCTAACCTGCTGCATGATTTTAAATGACTGATTACACCATTTTCATTGCCTGCAAAGGTACTTTTCTCTAATGGGTATTCCGCAGGTTGATACAGGTCGCTCTGACTTTAACTCACATTGGGAGCGCAAGCTGGCCTGGTTTGTAGTGGGTACCTTGGTTACTCACACCTTATACCAGGTCCAGTTATCCCTTATTAGTGAAATGTAGTAGTGTTCTAGCAGCTTAGGCTGATAGAGGTAGCTATAGCAGAGCAGCTTAGGCTGAACTAGGAGACATGCAAAGCTCATGCAATACCACTTATAGTTACACAGTACTTATACACAAGTAAAGACAAAACTCAGTGTTACCAAAAATAAAGGTATTTAGTTGGGTGACACAGTACCAAAAATATCTTAGAGGCAATACTCATTCTGGAGGTAAGTACTATACCCAATATATACACTAGACACCAAAATTCGACAAGTAAATAGTCATAGAGCAATGCAAACAATAGGAAATGCTATAGAATGCAATGGGAGAAAATGGGTCTAGGGCCAACACAAACCATATACTAAGAAAGTGGCATGTGAATCACGAATTCCCCCCTAGACAAGTGTCATGTGTACAGAATCGCTGGGAGAGTAAGAATACAGTAAAGTTAAGTAAATTACCCCACCCCAGAGCCCAGAAAAGCAGGAGTAAAATACTGCAAGTTTTCTTAGGACACACTACACCTCGTTTTGGGGATTTTGCAGCAGCCAACCAAGTCTGCAAAGAACAACTGCTGGATTATTGGACCTGAAGACCTGCAAAGGAAGGGGACCAAGTCCAGAAGTCAAAAGAAGTTCCAGGAAGGAGAGGAGCCCCTGCCAACCCAGAAGAGGGTGCAAAAGAAGAGTCCCTGGTTAGTTGAAGACTGCAGAAATGCACCCTAGGAAGATGCCAGTGGGTTCCTGCATGATGCAAAAGATGTCCCACGGTGTGAAGATCGTTGCAGATGAGATTTCATGTTGGAAAGCGCCAAGAAGCCTTGGCTACGACAAAAGTGTGTTTTGCATCAAAATAGCGCTGGATGGAACCAGGAGGGACCTGGGGGCCTCAACCCTGTGTGAGGAGGAAAAGGGGGCTCTAAGCACTTTAAAGGGCCCTCAGGATGCCAGCCAGCACCCCCAGAAGCCGCAGGATCCAAGTTTAAAGGAGGTGCAAAATACAGTTGATGCAGCACAACAAAAGAAGGTCCCACGCCACCGGAGAACAACTCAGTGAATTGAGCATCGCAGGATGGAGTGCTGGAGACCTGGACCAGGCTGTGCACAAAGGAATTTTGTAAAGAGTGTACAGAGGCCTCAGGAGGTGAGGAAGACGCAGTACACAGGGGTACTGTCGCTCTCATGGAAGGCAAGGTCTTACCTCCTCCATATTGCATCAGAACGACCTCAGGATAGTCCATGTCAATGATGTCTACCCTCTGTGTCCTTAGGAGCATGCTCATCGCTGTGAGAGGAGTCCCAGGGTACCAGTCATCGCCTTGGAAGGTGCCTGCTTGCAGCAGGGGAGTGACTCCATCACTCCACAGGAGATTTCTTCAGTCCTTTTGGTGCAGGATGAAGACAGGGAGTCCCCAGAGCATGCACACTGTGGAAACTGTTGCAGTTGTTGACTTGGAGCTGAGGTTGCTGAAGAAAAGTGTCTCTTGTAGACACTTTGTTGCAGTTACAGCGTTTTTTGGAGCAGGCTGCGGTTGATTCGAGGTCAGAAGAGTCTGAAGTTGTTGCAGAGGATTCTTGAAGGAAACTTGCTAGCAGAATCTGAAAAGAACCCACAGGAGAGACCCTAAATAGTCCTGAGAGGGGGATTTGCTACCTTATCAGGTATGGACCTATCAGGAGGGGTCTCTGACGTCACCTGCTGGCACTGGCCACTCAGAGCCCTCCAGAGTGCCCTCACACCTTGCAAAGCAAGATGGCTAAAGTCTGGGACACACTGGAGGAGCTCTGGGCACCACCCATGGGGTGGTGATGGACAGGGGAGTGGTCACTCCCCTTTCCTTTGTCCAGTTTCCCACCAGAGCAGGGGAGAAGGGGTCCCTGAACTGGTGTAGACTGGTTTATGCAAGGAGGGCACCATTTGTGCCCTTCAAAGCATTCCCAGAGGCTGGGGGAGGCTACCCCTCCCCAGCCTGTAACACCTATTTCCAAAGGGAGAGAGTGTAACACCATGCTCTCAGAGGAAATGCTTTGGTCTGCCTTCCTGGGACTGGGCTGCACAGACCCCAGAAGGGCAGAACCCTGTCTATGAGGTGGCAGCAGCTGTAGCTGCATGCAAGCCTCAGAGAGCTGGTTCGGCAGTACTGGGGGTCCATGGTGGAGCCCCCACGATGCATGGAAATGGCTCCCCAATACCAGATTTGGAATGGGGGGACAATTCCATGATCTTAGACATGTTACATGGCCATATTCGGAGTTATCATTGTGAAGCTACATATAGGTATTGACCTATATGTCATGCACGCGTGTAATGGCATCCCCACACTCACAAAGTCTAGGGAAATGGCCCTGAACTATGTATGCGCACCTTTGCTAGTGCAAGGGTGCCCTCACACTTAGTAACTTTGCACCTAACCTTCAGCAAGTGAAGGTTAGAGATATAGGTGACTTAGACGTTACTTAAGTGCAGTGAAAATGGCTGTGAAATAGTGTGTGCACTATTTCACGCAGGCTGCAATGGCAGTCCTGTGTAAGGGTTTGTCTGAGCTCCCTATGGGTGGGAAAAGAAATGCTGTGCCCATATGGATCTCCTGGAACCCCAATGCCCTGGGTACCTAGGTACCATATACAGTATTAGGGACTTATAAGGGGAGTCCAGTATGCCAATTGAAATTGGTAAATGTAGTCACTGGCCTACAGTGACAAACTTAAAAGCAGAGAGAGCATAAGCATTGAGGTTCTGGTTAGCAGAGCCTCAGTCACAGAGTTAGGCACTACACAGGCATACATATTAGGCCACAAACTATGAGCACTGGGGTCCTGGCTAGCAGGATCCCAGTGAGACAGGCAAAACACACTGACATATAGGTTTTTATCTATGAGCACTGGGTTCCTGGCTAGCAGGATCCGAGTGACACAGTAAAAACACACTAACACACACTCACAAACGGGCCAAAAGTGGGGGTAACCATGCTAGAAAGAGGCTACTTGCCTACACTGCAACAAAGGGTCCACAAATATACTATGTCCACAGCAGCAGCACAAATCCTTCTCAGCTCATGGCCACCTCGATGCACTGCTCTACCTTGCCGCGCTAAGATGTCAGTGGTCATCCCCGATTCAGAGTGTTGGCCTGAGGCATAACCCAAAGCTAGCACACAGTCGACCAACCCTAAACAAACAAGTAGGCCACATAATTCATACACCACTTGAAAGCCTAGGCATATTGCCAAGGATGACATGGTTCAACACAGGAAATCCGAGAAGAAGTAGACTGAATGCTTGTGTATTTAAAGGATGTTAATGAAAAGCATTGCACAGGCAGGACCAATGGATTCATATACCAATGCAATATATTCCTTGACTGAGTGTCTTTGTGTGGGTTGTCAGTTTATATCACTTCCTGGGGCTCCTGACATCCATTGCGCTGATCATCTTGTTGCCAAAAATATGTGTTAAACTCAGGAGTTTAAAGTAGGTAAGTAAAACACATTTACTGATTACAAGTTACCTGAGCGTGATGCTCCCTCTGCCAGCCAGCAGCAAATAGTAAAGCATTGAAATGTCACGACTCGAGCCAAAACGACAATGGATTTAGATCTGTACGTACTTAAAATTCTAAAGTCTAGGCTCCTGATATTGGCATCGATTATAGCAGTTGTCCTCACCATTGCAGATCTTCAGGAGATGATCTATGTGGCTGCTCTACTGCAGCCAGTTTTAAAACTAGAGAGGGCCCTGTTTACCCCCCAAAACAACAACTAGATGCCCCACGCCCTGATGATCCTGATGTGGAGGTTGGATTAAAAGGAAGATTAATCTAAGGATCGGCATTTAAAAGAGGGCTGCAGCACACAGGGCGTAAAATGGCTTTTCCTGAACCTCCAGCGCTGGATGAAAATGAGGAGTTTTTTCAAATATCAGAAAAATAAACCTGAATTGTTACCTTTACATAAAGACATAAAAACGTTATGGAGACTGAGTGGAGAGACATTGATAACCACACATTCCTTCGATTTTTGGGGTTATCAGCTGAATTTCCAGTCATGGCTAAGAGGGACTCTTGGCAGGACTATTCAGGTAAGGGTCTAAAATTTCAGAAGATGCAGTTCCTGTAGGCACAGTGGGTAAAAGAGTTGATCTAGCAATCAAGGGCCAGATGTAGCAAAGGTTTTTATCCATTCTGTGTCAATGGGAAAAAGTGTTGGTACATATGGCCCCAAGAGAGCATAAACTGCAGCTAATTTCTCAATCAGATTACCAGCCTATGCCAGTTATACCCTGCAATCACTAATCAAGCACTTTCACAGTTTGACAGAATTAACAGAACAGGGTGCAAAGTTAGGTCTGGCTGCCGTTTAACAGAAAGTTTGCTTCCTTTCTAATATCTCCAATGATTCCCTCAGTGCAGCATCTGTTGCAGCAGAATCTTTGGTGGCAGCATGAAGACAGCTGTGGATAAGATCACTGATGATGCCTCTCATAAAACCTATTAATGAAAGTACCTTTGTCAGGAGCCAGGCTGTTTGGCTGTAGAAACCGTGATTAAAGAAAACAGCAGAGGATACAAAGCTGTTGGCTCCAGTTCATCAATCTACAAAAGGAAAATACTCTGAAGCACGGAGAGCGTTGGGTCAGATTTCCAGTCAAGGGTGGGAGGACAGGTCTTTGAGGTAGGTTGTGTGGCTGAGAATTCCCTACCTCAGACAAACCTCTGTTACAGCACCTCGTACTTCACAACAGAATCAGTCAAAACACAAGTCCTGACTAAGCCAGCTCAGAGATTGCTCTTCCTGTTGGTGGATGATTTAGGCACTTGTTGGATTCTTAGGAAAAGTCAAACCAGGACAAATGGGTGTTGCAGGTAATCCAAGAGGGATAACACATAGAGTGTCTGGTAACTAGTCCAGAATATGTCTGTGTAGCTCCTCTTCCGGCCAGTGCAGACAAGAAGAAGGCCGTGCTGAGTGGAATACAGAAGCTCATGTAAAAGAGAGCAAATGAGGCAGTTCAGTTAGCCCTAAAACATTTTGCTCCTCAGATTTTCCATAAGGAGGTACATGTGGGAATAAACGACAGAATAGTAATGTGTTACCAGAATCATCAGGTGACTTGGGTTCAGTCATTATTTCTTCTGGCTTGGAAGATATGCCAATGGGCAGATAAATCTGTTATCCTTGAAAGTGACTTTTTTGTTATAAATAGAATGTTGAAGCAGACCACATAATCAGCATTTTCTCCCAAATGTTTGTGATGTCTTTTAAGAGGCAAGCATTCCAACAATTAGTGAAGAGATTTAGCCTTTCTCCGATAGATCTGCTTACGTCAGATACAAATGCCCTCATGCACACATTTTGCACAATTATGCCCTCCCACTAAGCATGGAAGGTGGATGGAATGTTGCTCAGGTGGCTAAAGGAACTCACATATGCCTTTCCATTGATCTCTATGGTTTAGAGAATGCCCTTGAGAATAAAAAAGAATGGGGCAATGTCTCTGTTAGTAATACCGCATTGTAAACATCGCCCCCGGTTTCCCTTGCTTCATCAGTTATTAGCATCTCCTCATTGTGTGATTCCTCAGGAGCCTTACCCATTAGTCTTTCCCCAATTGTCATTGATGGGCCTGGGAATTGATCAGCTGGAGGCATGGTTTTTGGAAGATTATATATGGAGGCTAGGGCGTGTTCCACTGAAATTGCTTTGTTCATTCAGCAATCCAGGTGTCTGGCTACATTAGGCTATTAATCTTGTCACTGGCAATCATTTGATATTTGCTGCTTGAAGAAGGGGTTTTCTGAACAGCTGATTGAAAACATCAAACTTTTAGATTTTCTTACAGAAGGTTTTAACTTGGGATTAGCTATCTCCACCTTACGTGTCCAATGGGCCTCAGTTATGGCATTTAGGGGCATATTTATACTCCGTTTGCGCCGGAATTGCGTTGTTTTTTTTGACGCAATTTCGACGCAAAACTAACTCCATATTTATACTTTGGCGTTAGACGCGTCTAGCGCCAAAGTCCATGGAGTTAGCGTAATTTTTTTGCGTGGACACCTACTTTGCGTTAATTATATGCAAGGTAGGCGTTCCCGTATAAAAAATCGACTCCGAGGCATGTGCGTCGGATTTATACTCCAGGGCAAAAATCACGCCCGGGAGTGGGCGGGTCAAAAAAAATGACGTACGGCCACTTTTGCGCCGTTTTTTTGCGCCTGCAAAAGGCAGGCGTTAAGGGACCTGTGGGCTCTGAAGGAGCCCAGAGGTGCCTCCCATGCCCCCAGGGACACCCCCTGTCACCCTTGACCACCCCAGGAGGACACCCAAGGCTGGAGGGACCCATCCCAGGGACATTTAGGTAAGTTCAGGTAAGTGTTTTTATTTTTATTTTTATGTGGCATAGGGGGGCCTGATTTGTGCCCCCCTACATGCCACTATGCCCAATGACCATGCCCAGGGGACAGAAGTCCCCTGGGCATGGTCATTGGGCAAGGGGGCATGACTCCTGTCTTTGCTAAGACAGGAGTCATTTCTATGGGGGTTGGGAGTGAAAAAAAAATTGCGCAAATCGGGTTGAGGCGAAAAAATTGCCTCAACCTGACTTGCCCCATTTCTTGACGCCCAAGCCCCATATCCCCCTACGCCGGCGCTGCCTGGTGTACGTCGTGTTTTTTAACGCACACCAGACGGCGCCGGCGGCTAACGCCGGCTAACGTCATTCAATAAATACGCCGCCCGCATGGTGCTTCAGAATGGCGTTAGCCGGCGCTAATTTTTTTGACGCAAAACTGCGTTGGCGCAGTTTTGCGTCAAAAAGTATAAATATGGGCCTTAGAATCTCTGAGTTTGAATCTTTGGTGCCTCTAGTCCTAAGGCTGTTATAAGTTTTATTTTCTGAAGAAGCCTATTTTGTAGTTCTCTTGCTTCCAGGGGCTTATTTAAGATTTTATAGCCATTGCAGTCTCCACCTGTTGAACCAGTACCACAGTTACAGATTAAATTCTTCATGATAATTGTAATGTTTTTGATTGTTCATACCTCAGCTAGAAGGGTGGGAGAAATAGGGCACTTTTATGTTCAAAACATTTGTTGAGATTTCTGCCTGATAAGGTGATTCTTCATCCACAGCCCCTGTAAGAAAGTGTATTCTTAGTTGGGGTTGATGGTAGTCCACCACAAATAATTAACTCTTCTTTTTAGGTCCAGTAAAGGTTTCAGTAATTTAAACCTAAGCTCAATCCCTGG
Organism: Pleurodeles waltl; assembly: GCF_031143425.1. Taxonomy (NCBI): domain Eukaryota; kingdom Metazoa; phylum Chordata; class Amphibia; order Caudata; family Salamandridae; genus Pleurodeles; species Pleurodeles waltl. Next base: position 888,900,436 of record NC_090442.1, on the reverse strand, counting down.
TTCCTATGGCACAGAGCAGACAGGCTTAACTCAAGAGAGTGTGCAAAGCAATTAGAAGCCCAAACACAGTCTAAAAGTTACAAATATAACAAAATAAAAAAAGAAAGTTTTATTGAACAACATGACACCAAAACAGCACAAATTGAATTAGGGAACCCAGAGACATGAGAGATATGATTTTGTTTTTAAAAATAAATATAGAAAATAGAGCCAAAAAGTGTAAAGTGCCAGCTGTAGGGAACAGGTCCCACTAGACAGTGGCAAGGCTAAGGTTTAAAGCTGATCACAATGGAGTGCGGGTCTGATACAGGAACCAGGGGCCGTATTTATACTCTGGTTGCGCCGAATTTGCGTCGTTTTTTTCGACGCAAATTCGACGCTAAACTAACGCCAACTAACGCCATATTTATACTATGGCGTTAGACGCTTCGGGCGCCAAAGTGCCCGGAGTAAGCGTCATTTTTTAGCGTGAACCCCTTCCTTGCGTTAATGAGATGCAAGGGAGGCGTTCCCGTCTTAAAAAATGACTCCCAGGCCTTTACGTGGTATTTATACTCTCGGGCAAAAATGACGCCCGGGAGTGGGCGTGGCCAAAAACGGCGCATTTGTGCCGCTTTTTAACGCCTGGGTCAGGGATGGCGTTAAGGGACAAGTGGGCTCAAAATGAGCCCACAGTGCCCTCCCCTGCCCCCAGGGACCCCCCCTGCCACCCCTGCCCACCCCAGGAGGACACCCAAGGATGGAGGGACCCATCCCAGTGAAGTACAGGTAAGTTCAGGTAAGTATAATTTTTGTTATTTTTCAAAAAAATTTTGTGGCATAGGGGGGCCTGATTTGTGCCCCCCTACATGCCACTATGCCCAATGACCATGCCCAGGGGACATAAGTCCCCTGGGCATGGCCATTGGGCAAGGGGGCATGACTCCTATCTTTACAATGATAGGAGTCATGTTGATGGGGGATGGGCGTCGGAAAAAAATGGCGCAAGTCGGGTTACGACGATTTTTTCGACGTAACCTGACTTGCCCCATTTTAAGACGCCCATACGCCATTTTCCCCCTACGCCGGCGCTGTCTGGTGTACATGGTTTTTTTCCACGCAAACCAGGCAGCGCCGGTCTGCTTGCGCCGGCTAACGCCATTCCATAAATACGGCGCCCGCATGGCGCTTCAGAATGGCGTTAGACGGCGCAAAAATTTTTGACGCTAAACTGCGTTAGCGCAGTTTAGCGTCAAAAAGTATAAATATGGGCCCAGGTTTGTCCTGGTTGGAAGTTTTACCTCCTGACTTAGGCCCATATTTATACTTTTTGACGCTAAACTGCGCTAACGCAGTTTAGCGTCAAAAATTTTTGCGCCGTCTAACGCCATTCTGAAGCGCCATGCGGGCGCCGTATTTATGGAATGGCGTTAGCCGGCGCAAGCAGACCGGCGCTGCCTGGTTTGCGTGGAAAAAAACCACGTACACCAGACAGCGCCGGCGTAGGGGGAAAATGGCGTATGGGCGTCTTAAAATGGGGCAAGTCAGGTTACGTCGAAAAAATCGTCGTAACCCGACTTGCGCCATTTTTTTCCGACGCCCATCCCCCATCAACATGACTCCTATCATTGTAAAGATAGGAGTCATGCCCCCTTGCCCAATGGCCATGCCCAGGGGACTTATGTCCCCTGGGCATGGTCATTGGGCATAGTGGCATGTAGGGGGGCACAAATCAGGCCCCCCTATGCCACAAAAAAAAATTGAAAAATAAAAAAAATTATACTTACCTGAACTTACCTGTACTTCACTGGGATGGGTCCCTCCATCCTTGGGTGTCCTCCTGGGGTGGGCAGGGGTGGCAGGGGGGGTCCCTGGGGGCAGGGGAGGGCACTGTGGGCTCATTTTGAGCCCACTTGTCCCTTAACGCCATCCCTGACCCAGGCGTTAAAAAGCGGCGCAAATGCGCCGTTTTTGGCCACGCCCACTCCCGGGCGTCATTTTTGCCCGGGAGTATAAATACCACGTAAAGGCCTGGGAGTCATTTTTTAAGACGGGAACGCCTCCCTTGCATCTCATTAACGCAAGGAAGGGGTTCACGCTAAAAAATGACGCTCACTCCGGGCACTTTGGCGCCCGAAGCGTCTAACGCCATAGTATAAATATGGCGTTAGTTGGCGTTAGTTTAGCGTCGAATTTGCGTCGAAAAAAACGACGCAAATTCGGCGCAACCAGAGTATAAATACGGCCCCTGGTCTTTGAAATGGAAGTCCGAAATCCACAGCAGGGCAGGGTAGCAGGCTATTGCTCAGATGAGTTCCACAAGGCTGGATAGCCATCAGACGACATACAAATGAGCCGTTGACTTTTGGTGGGAAAGCCTCGAGCATTAGAAATTAAAAAATTTGGTCCCTTACTGGCTGAATGCCTTTGGCCATTTCGCCCAGTTAAGATTTCTACCTTAGGACTTAATCACTTTTTTGGTGCTTGGATTCCTCCAAAAGGGCAAGGCTGCAGACTGTGGCCAAACAGGGCTCCACCAGGTCGGATACCTTCTCTGAGACATCCCGCTGAAATAGATTTGCTGCAAAAAAAATGCAGGGCCTACTGTAGGGGTAATTTTCAAGTACTAGACCTGACTAAAGATTTATTATGCTATGCTATGTTGAATTAGCAGTTTTAAAAGTGCCCACTCAGGCTATAGGGGCAATCATGGAGACATGATTTGAGCTGTCACTTCAGTGGTGGCACATTATCTGCTGCAGCCCACTAGTGACATTTAACTTACAGGCCCTAGGTACACTTTTATTACATATACTAGGGACAGATAGTTAAGTTAAATATGCCAATCAAAGCTATAGGCAAATTTGACATGTTTTAGGGGTCTGAGCACGTGCACTGGAGCCTAGTTAGCAATGCCCTACATCACACAGTCAGAACGAGCAGCATCAGTCAAGAAAAAATGAAGGTAACAATACAAAAACAGGCATTTTCCTACTGCTTCAATTCTTTCCTAAAGTACCTTCCTCCTTTCACAGGTCCAAGGATTTGATTTTGCCTGTTCTGTGTCCATCACCAGGGTCAGATGAGGAGCATGCCCTCTATATCTTGAATGTATTAATGGCTATATCAATCTACCTGTCTCGAACTGTTTCATTCAGAAAAGTGGATGCTTTGTTATGTTTGGCACAGGAGGTCAGGGCGGTAACCTTCCAATGCAACACTAAGCAGGCAGTTAAAGTTATCCATCATTTCAGCTGTGAAGTCAAAGTGGAAGCACTACCCAGTTTATTTCAGGGGAAGTTATCAAGGGGTATGGCAGCTTCCTGGCCGGTATTTAAAGGTATTCCAAGGACAGAAATTGTAATTCCACAACTAGGGTATCTCCTCAATATTTTAGAAACAACTGTAGCTTATTGGTGGGGGAACTACATATGTCTTCTGCTTTTGGCATGTTAGTTTTGAGTTCAGTAGAAAATCATTGATGAAGTTACTCATAATTGTTAATTTTGTGAGTGGATTAAATTTTGATGCATCAGCCTTAGTTTAAGGTGTTTTCCTGAAAGCCATACACATGTTTGGGTATCAGCTCATGATGTAATGACTGTGACAAGGAAGTTGGATGAGGAGGTAATGGCCACTTACTTACCAGTAATCTTCATTACTCTGAGACCAGATGTCCTCTCACAGTCTAGGTGTTGCATTCTGAGGGACTACCAGCTTTAGATATTTAGCTTTGGAATTACAGGATGTGAAGTGAAGTCACTGTGCTTACTGTTTATACACGCATCAGGAAGTAATAGATAGTGATATGGGAGGTGTGGGAAATATTTTATTTTATTTTATTTATTTTGCGTAATGATAATTCTGGTGGAAATAGTCTTCGCTTATGAAGAATGACTGTGATGGAGAAGTTTTGGAGTAATGAAGATTACCAGTAAGAAACTCGGCACTACCCTCTCATCAAACTTTGTCATCACTGGTCCTTACCTTTGAGGATATAACAAGCCAATTCTAAAGTTAAAGATAATAAAAATAATAGTGTTTGCTGATTTTTTTATCTCACATATATCAATAATATCGAGATTCAATAAGGAACTGCTCTTATTACACCAATGCCAAAATCAACCTCCTAGAATTAGGAAAACCTCCTTGAATTAACTTAGAATGTTTAACAAATGTGCTAGGAACCACATATGTGGCTGAACAACAGATATCATCAAGCATTACCCCTTTGAACTCCATCCAAGAGACAGATGCTACCCAAAGAAATCTCACACCCCCTCTTCCATAAGAGGCACTCTGCTTTTGAATAAACTTTAATAACACCTATTATAATCTATCTACTCGATGTACTTGTTTTTGGCTTTGCACCTTTACTAGGAGGCTCAATTTAACAAAAAATTGCATCAGTTTTTCTAAATTCTGTGAGTTTTTGTAAATAGCTTTGTACATCAAGGCCCATATTTATGCACTTTTAGTGCAGGGCAGTACAGCAAGTCACCTTGCTGCGCTGCCCTGCGTCAAAGGGTGAGGGCTGGAATGTGCCGTATCTATGGCATACAGCACATTCCTGTCCTTTTCTACTGCGTTGGTGACATTTTGGCAGCCTAGCGCCAATGCAGGCATCCTTGCACTATGGTGCAGGGGTATCTACATGGTAGGCTGGATTGGTTTTGTGCAGAAAGGGGCACCTCACACAACAAAAACAATTGTGGGAGGCTTTTTTCTCTTTCTGTGTGCACTGCAGAATGCAGCACATGTAAAAAGTTGAAAAAAACAACACAAAATAAAGATATTTCTCCTTGCTGCATCTCCCCTGGGGAGGCGCAAAGTTTTGGCGCATTATCAGGTTTACAAGGTCTTGTAAATCTGGGGATGCATCAAAATCCGTGGGTGTTGCATGGGAACACCCACTGCTATGCCCATGGAATGCATTCCTAGTGCATAGTAAGACAACACAGCGATTTGCGCTGCCTTGCTTTACTCCAATCTAGAGGCCATTCAAAGCTATGCAAAGTGGCTTTGCGTGGCCTCCTGGATGTGATGTGGTGGTTTGCACTGCCATGGATTCACAAAAAGTGACACAACAGCGGCACAAGGGCCTTGGGAATATGCTCACTTGTGTGTTTATATCCTGATTTTGATCTGCTTCTTCAAGAAGAGGTAGAACCAACTCCTGAGATGATTGAAATTCTGTAAATACTTTGGAACCTAAAGATGAGTTGGTTCTCAGAACTGCTTAATCAGCAAAAAAATGAAAATATGGTTCATGGTACAGTAAAGCTCTCAATACCTCCACTCTCCTTCCGGAAGCTATTGCTACGACGGGAAATGCCTTCACTGATATATAAATCTAAAGGTATAGATATCAAAGACTCAAATGGTTCTCACTGCAATACAATTAACATGAAAGGAAGAACCCAAGGTGGAATTCTTGCTTGAACAATTGGTTTTCCTTTTACAAAAATAGCAGCCTCTTCTTTTCTAATTCTGAATCCCAACTAAAACTCGTTATAGTTGCTCACTGCACTCTTAATGTAGACACTGATACATTTTTAAGATATCCATCTACCAAAAACTGTAATTTTTTTAAACAGATCACTTGCCTATGGCTTCATACTCTTTCTGAACATCATCAATCAATTTGTTCCAGTGTCTGTCTTAACATTTTAATGTAGAAGGGTGTTTATCCTACTGTAAGTTTACCACTACTTCTTCTGAGTAGAAGATTGCCCCACTTCTCCTCTAAACCCCCTAGATGAAGGAAATAAAGTGGGGATGGAACTATTGGACATTCCCAGCAGGGCTCTATCTACGGCGACAGAAGAAGGGGATCCCACGCAGTCTGGGCCGAATTGGGGCTACTACAGTTGTTGTTCTTCAACCCCCATACTAAAGCTTCCTTTATTATGTAGTTTCACCTCAGGGTCACATTGTAGTCCATGGATGCAGGATCCCAACAATCCAGAAGTAACTTCACTAACTCTTTCAGGTGGAACCAAACCAAGCGGACAATAAACACTACTGGTGCAAACAGCCCCTGTGGTTACAGCTATAATCTCACTGTATCGGAGTTATTTCCCATATACTTTGGTTTTAGATTTTTTTTTTTTTCCCGTTCTGCCTTGAGAAACGGTGACCTTTGCCAAAAAGGTTTGAAAATGGGCTCCATAAGACTCAAATCCGGCAGGAGAATAAAGTAAGAGTTTTTTTCATTGATTAAGAACCCAAAGTCCTTTAATATCTTGAACATCATGGCTCCATTTGCCTGAGCTTTTATAAAGAAGAAACAGTGTTAAGTGAGCCATCAAAATAGGGACATACACTTATTCCCATAGAATGCAATCCAACTACTACTGGAGTCAGAATTTTAATGAAAACTCTAAGTGTAGATCCTAAACCAAAAGGGAGGACCTGGAACTGATAGTGTTGATCTACTACAATTTACCTCAGAAATACCTGGTGTTCTTAAGCTACTGGTACATGGAAATGTACATCTATCATGTCCAATTTTTCCATGAATTCTATTTCTTAGGTCAAAAGAACAATCAATTGCAATGTTGTCGTTCTGAGTGACTGGTGCCATGTGAACTTTTTGAATGATCTGAGGTTCAATACTAGCTTAAGGTCCCCATACAATTTGGAAACTAAGAAAGAACTAGAATAGAAGCTGTGTCATTTTCCACTTCTGAAAGCATCTTTATTTCTCTCTTTTGCAACAACGACTGTATACCCTTCATCACTGCCTTTTTCTTAATTGGATCTGAAGGCAAAAGGGTTAGCCTCATCAAGCTGTCCGGGGAATTGTCTTTGAATTTCAGTGCTTGGGCTAATTCCTGGACTTTTATAACCCCATTGTTTCCTTCAAATCTCTACATATTGAGGTAAGCTGCCTCCCGCTAGGCGCTTCAAGCTCTCTAACTTGTAGTCCTGCCTGATAGAGCTGACACTGTATATTTCCTCTTACAAAAATCGTGAGCCAAAATAAGGACAACATTTTAAAAAAATTTGCTTAAAAGACATTAAAGGCCTGTTATCCTCCACTGATTTTTATATTAGTTTTAATAGATTTTATTGTGCATTTAGTAGGCAAGAAGACCAGCATGTACCTTCCAAAACCTACCCTCTCACAAAACCCCTATTCAGTTACAGAACTACCCCCACTCTACACTCTTCTCCTCCCACTTACTTATGAAATTGGAAATATTGCCATGCTTTAATCACCCTGGCACACTGGTGTACCAAACTGGGATAGTGTTGTGTAATCAACCAGGCCTAAAGCACTCAGAGACGGAGCAGGTGCGACAATTTTAGTTCTTGTTTAAGTATATCAAAAATTGGTCCTGTAGTATGTTAAAACAAATTATTTTTTCGTGCCCAATTGTGCGCAATATTCTCTTAACCTAATAGGACCCAACTTTATGTAGCCAAAGTTCATATGATAAACTAGTGTTCTGACCTCAGGGTGATAAAACATTGTGCTTGGCTATCAATAGAAGGTGGGATGTTTGTTTGTCTGCTGAGGACTGCAGAGGGCATATTCCTCCTGCTGGTATGCCCAGCAGAGCGAAGTCAGGTAATTTGTCTTTGGTTTGGCTGTGGATTTGTGAGATGGATAGGAACATTTTGTCTCAGAAGTCTCCCAGCCATGCATAAGTCCACAGTATGTGTACCAAGATTCCCACTTCCACAAAGCCCCTCCAGCAATGTTTGAGTTTGTCTGGTAAATTGTGTAGAACTGTGCTGGTCTGAGGCAGCATCTGAATAGTACTATATAAAGAATCTCCTTGCCGCCAGCCAGACAGATTAAATTATTGGTCTGAATAAAAACGTTTGCTATTGCTTTATGTTAAGGGATATGTTTTTCACATTGTATCTGAGAGAAGAACTTGTGTGTGTTAGCTAGTAAGGTGAGGAGGGCATATATTCTGGAAACTATGCATTTAGCGGAGGAAAGATGTTGCAGGAATTGTTTTAAGTGTATTAGTTCCCTACTGGCCCTGTCTATAACTCCACTCTAGGATACCCAACATCTAATTTATAGACAGTGGAAGTGTTCTGTTTCTGAAATCTCATACCTAAGCAGATTTCCTCAAATGATTTCAGGGTGTTTGTAGAGTAGAAATCCCAGAGTCAAGACTGTTGTATCCTTTTCACTTCCAAATCTTAAACTTATGTGTCTCCACCCCATGTGTAAAGTTACAATTGCTGGCTAGTGATGTGAGTGGTGGAGGAAATGTAGTGAAGCCTTTCCTGTGGGTAATGGAGTCCCAGGCCAGAGTGTGGCTCTATTTATGGGAAGACATAGAGGAGTCAAAATTGAGTGTTAGCAGGGATCCAGGGTGGTCTAGTTTCCACAATCTGTCACTGGAAAGCTTGGGAGTCATGCAACAAGTAAGGGACCCAAAACTCCCCTTGTCTCTTGGGTGACTCATACAGGTCTTTGCAGAAAGTTTTGATCTTCCTTCTGCCTACATATAGGTCTAACAGGCCATTTGCAACTTCGTAATATCTTCCATCCTCAGGGAGTGCAGTGGAGGTCTGTAATATCTGCAGTTGCAGTGACATATTTAGTGTAGCTATTCATCCCACCCAAGAGAGCTCATCCTTTTTCCAGACAGCCAAAGTGGACCCTGCTTCACGTTGCAGCAATCTGAAGTTTGTTCTGGCACAAGCCAGTCGTGTAGTAAGTATTTAATTGGTGCCTTGATACCAGTAAAATAGTATTTCATGTACCAGATTACCAACAAGGGTACCTTCTCTGACTAGCACCAAACCTTCAGATTTAATCATATTAATTTGGAAACTAGATGCTTTCTTAAATTCCTTGAGGAAAGACATAAGGCCTGGAATGACTGCAGGGGTTTAGTGAGGGTAAGGAGGATATTGTTTGCAAAGGCAGACTCTTTCAATGTGACTTGGCAAATGGGGATACTCTTAATCCGAGGGTGTGCTCTGATTTTCTGTGGGTTGAGTTAAAGATTGTAGACAACAGGGGATATAGGACACCCCTGACATTTGCCCTTGCTTATGTTTAAGCAGGTGGAGGACTGTCCATTGACTTGGACCCTCGCGCAAGGGTTACAGTATAGAGCTATAATCCACCTGAAGAATCTAGCCGAATTCAAGCAGAATCACTTTAGTACATTGATCTGCATCCCCCTGTCTGCCTTGTCAAATGTCTTTTCAGCATCAAGTGACAGAAGGTCCGCCTTCTTCCCCTTCTTCCTAGTAATATCTATAAGGCGTAAGGCTTTTTGCTGTTATTACTTGCTGTAGGATGAAGTATGAAACCTCCTGATCAGGATGAATTTGATCAATTTATCCAGTTAATGGCTACAACTTTGGTGAAGATCTTTAGGGCTGAATTAAGCAGATAAATGGGTCTGTAAGGCAGGCAGAGTGTTGGGTTCTTACCCTGTTTAGGTAGTAGCATGATGTTGACACCCCTATAGAAGCTCTGTTGTTTGCATTTAAATAATTAAATAGTGTAGTCAAGATGGGAATGAAATGCGGGGCAACTCTATTATTAAAGAGTGTGGTAAACCAGTTTGGGCCTGGCACTTTAGAGCACTGCCAAATGGCTGTCTCGGCTGAGGCAGTGGCCTTATCCAGTGTGATAGAGAACTCTAATGAGAGTTTCAGAAGTTAAACTGAATCTAAGTAAGCTATTTGTGCTTTTCGGGACGTTTGACCTGCAGAGATTAGAAATTGACAGTATGCATGGATTGCTTGTAAACGTGGGCCCTTAGTTTAGTGAGAATGTAATTTGCTCTATTTAATTCTGATGTTCTGAATTGGTCGTGTATATCATCACCCTCCTCCAAATCTTATTCGAGGGGGTCCTTTTGTGTTGGTTTTCAGATTCATTCAATTCAGTGATCACCTTCACCCTGGTTAGATAGCACATATATATATGTCTTGCTGCCTCTTATATAAGTGTTCCCCTCATAACTGCTTGAGGGCGTCCCAAGTGACTCACTTCTCCAACTTCCTCAGTATTGTTAAGGCTCACATATTATATTGGCTTCTCTCACACACTTCAGCCATGACAACAGAGTCTCTCAGTAATGATTCGTACAATCACCAAAAGCCCCGGTAAAGCGTCTTGCCTTCACATTCCAGTGTAGAGTAAGTTTCACCGAGCCAAATCAGAAAGAGTCTGAGGGAGCTGGCCTGCCTCATCCAAGGCATATTCTAGTATCTTATCCATTAGGCCTAGGTCAATCCTGGGATATGTATGATGTGCTTCAGAATAATGGGGGTCTCTTGTTAAAGTGTGTTGAGGGTATCAGGCATCCATCAAGCCAAAAACATTTAACCAAGTACACCTTTCAGCTGATATCTCTTTGGTCCTACAATGGCATTGTTGGGATTTATCCAGGGCTGCAGTCAGAACCATATTAAAATCTCCCCCAATTATCAGAGGGCCTGTGGCAAAATCTGTAAGGATTTGGACAGTGTCTTTAAGGAACCCCTTCATGTCTTGAGATAGGGGCACACACAGGTGCTAGGCTAACTTGAACTACTTTCTCAGGGGTCAGTAAGCACCACTCATTCTAAAATGTGATCGGGCTTTGTCCCCTCTCTCTCTCAATAAAGGAGCCCCTAGGGCTAAGGGCTTTTGAAACACCAGCTTTCTTGGAGGAGGCAATCATATGGCATTGAGAAGGAAAAACTTGGGACCTCAATCTAGCCCTAACCACCCGCAGAGGGTGAATTTACTTTAGGAAACCTTTATTGCATTAGCCGCTTTGAGTTCCCCCAGAATGTTAAACCATTTGGAGGGATATTAATATCTTAGACATTGTAAATTGTTACTTTCAGTGTTGTGTGCTGACTAATTTTTGTATCAGACCAGTGGCATGTCTACTGTGCATTTGTCCCTTACCTGGGTAAAGACTATGGCCCTCATTACGAGGCTGTTGGTCATCAGACTGCCAGCCTAACCATGGCGGTTTTACTGCCGCGGACCCGGGGGTAAAGACCGCCAGATCACAAGTTATGGGATTTGGCAGAAGCCAAATCTCCACAGCGCTGTCTGGTCCAACCAGTGCGCTGGCACCGACGCAGCTGGCAATGAGCACCTCCAACCCGGTGGCAGGCCTAAGGTTGCTGGCTGGATTACTAGGCTGCAGACAGCCAGGCTTTCCGTGGCGGAACACGCACCCCCACACATCCACACACATGCAGACACCCCCCACCCGTCCACACACTTACAAACACCCCCACTCACCTCTTTACGCACACATGCATTCACATACACACCCCTCAGCAAACGCATACATCCACACAGACACCCCCACTCACTTACAAACATGCATACACACACCGCCACTCGCATGCAAACATGCAGACATGCACCCCCACTCACTTGCACACATGCACTCAGACACTCCCATACATGGGCACATACACGCACACAAACATTCACATTCAATCGCATACACTCACACATTTACCACTCCCCTCTGCATACACGCACACATGCACCCACACACACAGACACCTCCCCCCTTTTGGACGATCACTTATTTTCTCCGTCAAGGAGGTCATCCGGGAGGGGATGGGTCCTGCCGGCTTTGCACCACCAGCACCACCACGCCAGCAGGACTCCGCCAAGCCGTATTACAGCTTGTAATACTGTGGGCGGGGTCTTACTGTTGTGACGGTGATGGCATAAATAGGCGGAAGTCCTACAATGACTCCTAATATAGCGGGCAACAGGTCTTACAATAAGATCGCCGAAGTTGTAATGAGGCCCTATGTGGCTTAAGAGTGTGTGTTCTCCGGTGGTCAACATATCCCTACCCACTTAAACTCCAACCAAGAAATATTTTGAGGCAAAACCAAAAGTACAATGCATAATATGAAAGTATTACTCTGTTAGGTACCAATGGTCCACATTAAATCAATTGAAGAAGAGGTGTGTTGACACGTCTATGGGTCACCACCTGCCTCCCGACCCCATCCCAGCTAAGAAGAAGCTAAAGGGCTCCAGTGTGCTAGAAGTCAAATCATTTTTTGTCAATAAGAGTTGCATAGAATAGATTCTGCCTTCTAATTCAGTTCATTGTCTTTCCTGCGGTTGTCAATGGATCTACGAAGGTGCTGGAGAAGTTGAAATTTTGGGTTAGATCTCAGTGGCACTTGGTTGGAGACCTCTAGCACATTTCATGATGCCTGCCAGTTTGGTTCGCAAAGCTGTGTTGTCCCCCGGTTCTATCCTGCTTACTTTGTTTCACCCCCACAGAAGGCCCAGGATCCTCCTGGCTGCTTGGAAAGAGCCTGTAGTCCAGGAGCGACCTCCCCGTTAGAAGGTGATATGGAACGGGTGACCGATCTGTTTTTAATGTCATGGAACATCCTTCTTCGCCATGGGCCCAATAAGTAATTGCAGTACTATGCTCTCTGGTGGTGGGGGGGGGGGGGGTTGTCAGTGACCAGAGCTCACCTGTGTCACGATTCACTGCGTCATTCACTGGAGTACCTGTTATTCAAAATTTAAGCTTCTTTGTATTACTGTGTTCTGTTCATATGTGTAATTTTATTAAATCACGTGACAGAAATTGTCACTGCATCTATGATTAGTTTTGCCTAGGAAGTGAAGGCTAGTTTGGCTTCCTCCTTATAACAGCTACCTAGGTTCTCAGCAGTACAGGGTTGCCCCTTATTTATTTATTTCTTGACTGCCCCATGTAGGCTTGGCCTCCAAAGTCCAGCACGTACCCAAAGCAGCCACTGCCCAGTGAGACCATGCTGCCAAAGCCTGGCATGCTCAGCCTGTGGTCACCCCTGAGTGTTGGCTACAGTGTCCATGCAAGGGACTAGGCTTCAGTTCCAGTTGGAGTTTCTGCTGTCATGCCCCTTTTGACCAGGGTGGGGCTCCCAGAGTGCAGGGCGAGCCAGACTAGCCAGCCGAGTGAAGGTTTGTGTGGGCCAGGCAGGGAGCACAACAATCACCAGTCTCTCATTACACAAGGCTTGACCACACCCTCCATCTACTGATTTCTTTATCAAGTTCTCAAACTGCAGACCAAACAAGAATGAACCAAAAATTGCACTGACTAGTGTCCAGTTTCAAAGATCATAGCCAAATATGTGTATGTCCAGCAATAGCTGCTCCAAAAACAGCTGTTTCCGCTGACAACCCATCAAAAGTCACATCTGATCAAAACCTACAAATATTGGGGTCTGCAGACATTTTTTCAGGAGGGCATCATTTTTTCAGGGCAGGGACATCATTTTAATGTCATCCATCCTGAGGCAGCGTAACACTGTGACGGCCGTTGTGTTCCGCTGCAATGTAAGCCTACACACCAAGCTGTACCCAAATCTGGGGGGGCAAGCACCCTCCATTACTCCCCCCTGCGGACAATAATTAAAGAACTGCAGTTTACTGTGTTTCGATGCCTTTAATACTGAAAAATTATAATGATTCATCCTGTTCCATGATTCCTGAGATACAATGAGTCTCTCATATTTATCCCACTTCTCAACTGTTGTGTTTTAATGTTGGTAAGTATGATGATACGGGATGGAATGTCGGGCGCGAGGTGGAGCGAGGCAGGAAAGAGAATGGTTGGAGCTGAGGGTGGTGTGAGACGGGAGAGACGGGTTGATGGATTGTTCCTATATCATATAAACTTACCTTAACTGTTTATCTTCGGACAACTCCTTTCTTCATGCTTTGGCGACGAGAGGGAGCAGGAGCAACCCTTATTATCCATGTGTTGTTACGCGCGTGTATTGTGACGTGCAGTGCAGCAAGATTTTACAGATAGATATGGACCAGAATAAACAGAACCGGAACATTTACTTGTTAGATTCATGTGGTGTAACTGCTCGATCTAAACAGTGAGTACTATATTTTTTGGAAGCTAGGTGGGAGTGTCCACTTATACAACTACTTCTATCTCCTCTTAAAAGAAAATAGACTTATGTAATATTCTCTGTGTTCCTTTAGCAACCCAGTTGTTAAGGAACGCAGAGAATGAGAATGTTGAGGGGCGAGTTCCGATCGAGTCAGTTGGTGTTGGCTGGCTTGGGAGGAAGTCGCGTTTTCTCGTTTCATCAAATAAACCTCTTTATCTCACTACAAGGACTCCGTGGGTGTGGCTTCGTTACCACATTTTGACGACGAAGGTCAGCCACACTTACAGAGGTGAGCGAGGATGCGATCGGAAGCGGACCTGTAAAGTTGGTCGACGCGTGCTGCGCGTTTAGTCTCTGCGCGCATTTGCTCCCGGCGCGCTGCAGCCCTGCACTGTATATTTTTTTTTTCCCTTTCTTGTTGGTACTCCTAAACGGTGTCACTTACCGTGGAGTTCCAATAGACTGGTTGGGTGTCTTGCGGCCCCCACGTGCAGGAACACGACGGTTGGAGCTCCTTCCCTTGTCGTGGAGACTCACACCGGGGAGCTGGCACTCTACCAAAGGAAGGAGGAAACAGGAAAAAAAAAAAAAAAACTCCACGGTGATTGGAGAGTCGGTGTGGTGGTGGAGGAAAGGACTTTAGCAACCACCCTGGGAAGTACGTCTTTTGTTGTTCTTTCCTCGATGTGGCTGAAATAGAGGAAAGGCCTTAGCAACCACCTGAGAGACAACATTACAAAGGCTTTTGGAGTGTTATCTTTTAGTAATTGGAGATGTCTTCTGCCATCAACATTCCAGCTCCATTTTTGGACCAAAAAAATCAATCATCTGTCCAATGGGAGGAATGGATAGATATTTTTGAGAACTATGTTGTAGCATTAGATGGACAAAACTTCTCTGCGCACAGGAAAAAGGTGTTATTGTTAGTTACTATTGGCAAGGAAGCTCATCATATATTTAAATATTTGCCGGAGATCTGCAATGATGATGGTCAACCGCTAGGAGATGTTTATGAGGAAACAAAGCTACGGTTGGAGAAGAAGTTTGCTAAAGAAGAAAACCTCGTATTGTCACGATATAGATTTTACACCAGACCACAAAAAGAGGGTGAGTTGTTAGAAGACTCTATTTTGAGTCTACATGAATTATCTGTAAAGTGCAAATTCGGTCCAGTGACTGATGAGTTGATTCGTGATCAACTCATTGTGCAGTGCAGGAGCAAGAAAACCCAGGAACGCTTGTGGGCAGCTAAGAATCCCTCTCTCAAGGATGCCATTACTAATGCAAAAATATTGGAAGAATCAGAAATTTGTATGCGTGAGATTAACAAGAAGGGGAGTGGTAGTCCGGGAAGCGAAGAAGAGGTTGCAATAGTCACGAAGAAATCAAACTCTTCTAAACAGGGTGGTGCTACATCAAGTAAACAAGAGATCAAGAGTCCAGCTTTGTCTAAATTGAAATTTTGTGCAAGATGTGGGAGTTCATAATAGTGATGCTAAATGGTGCTTTGCTGTGAATAAAGAGTGCAGAAAATGTGGTCGCAAGGGTCACTTTGCTCGGATGTGCAAGGATGTCTTCAATTCAAGAGTTGCGGTGGCGGATTTGGCAGAAGAGAACGGTGTTAGTGATCGCATCTTAGTTGTCCAGGTTCCTGTATCAGAAAGAGGAAGGGAGAACAGACCTAAAGGAATGTTTACTATTGCTGATAAGGAAGTGGAACTGATGGAGGATTCGGGATCACTATGTACTATCGTACCTAAGTCACTGTGGATCGAGTTATGGCATAAAGCTCCTTTGCTACCTAAAGACATAAACCCCAGAGGATATCAAGGGGTAGAGATTGATGTGTTAGGTTATTTTATTTCTCAGATAGAGTTTCACAATCGTTGCGTTGAAGGGAAAATCTATGTGGCTGAGTCTGGACCACCCATTTGACTTGCGCATTATCATTGATTCTAATTCTGACAGCAAGATCCTAATGGTTGAGGATGAGAGTCTGGAGAAAATTCTTGAAGATGCTAAAGCTATTTTTGATGAGAAGCTGGGAGAACTAAAAAACGATGTTCATAAAATTGTACTAAAAAAAGATGCAGTCCCCATGAAGCACAAAGTGAGGAGGGTGCCTCTGGTGGTTAGGGATGAGGTAAAAAAAATGTTGCAGGATATGATGGACCAAGGTATTATCGAACCAGTTGAGGCCTCTCCATAGGTGTCACCAGTCGTCATCACAAAAAAAAGTGATGGCAGGCTCTGTTTTTATGTGGATTTACGTAGCCTAAATCAATTTGTTGTCACAGACTCATTTCCTCTGCCTAACATTAATGAACTCTTGTCTCTACTCAAGGGTGGGAGGTACGTTTCAAAGCTGGATATGAGGAGTAAATACCACCAGATCAAGTTACACGATGAGTCTAGAGCACTCACTGCCTTTATAACAATGGCGGGTACATTTCAGTTCACTCGGATGCCCTTTGGGTTGTCCTCGGCAGCGAGTGTGTTTCAAAGAAATATGTCGAATTTGTTTTCTTGAATGCAGAATGTAACTTACTTTCAGGATGACATATTGATTTTTGGTCAGACAGTAAGTGAATATAACACTGTTCTTAAGTCAGTTTTGAACAAGTTGGGGGAGACTGGTCTGACCTTGAGGAGAGACAAGTGTAAATTTTTGTTGGAAGAAATAGATTACCTAGGTCATACTGTTTCGGGAGAAGGTTTCAGACCAAAAGAAAATTTGCTGAACGCCATTCGCTCCACACCTATTTCATGTAACAAAGACCAATTACGTTTTTTTATGGGGTTGATAGAGTATTATAACAAGTTTGTCAAAACTTTTGCACAAAAAACTGAAAGTTTAAAGTTATTACTGAGGAAAGGGTCAACTTTCAGGTGGGGAAGAGAACAACAACTTGCCTTCGAAGCAGTCAAAAGAGACATTTGTGAGGCAGGTATTTTGTCTCCTTTTGACACTCGCCTGAAGACAGTGTTGACTGTGGATGCCAGTGCCCGTGGTCTAGGAGCGGTGCTTGCTCAAGTATGTAAAGGAAAAGAGATGACTGTAGCGTTTGCTTCCCGCTCTCTGACGGCTTGCGAACGGAACTATTCAGTGATAGAAACTGAGGCATTGGCCGCTGTATGGTCTGTGGAGCATTTCAGAACGTTTCTGTGGGGTATCGATTTTACGTTGCGCTCTGATCACAAGCCGTTACTTAAAGTCATGAGTGCAGGTGGGGCAGGTAAAGTTTCTGCTAGACTAGCTAGGTTAGCAGCCAGACTACAAGAGTATCGATTTACCATGTGTTACCATGTGTTACATTCCAGGTTGGGAGAATGCTCAAGCAGATTGTCTATCTAGGCTACCTTTAGATTCAGAGTGTGCAAGTAAGACAGAAGATTCACTGAAAGAACAGGAAGGTGCCGTAGCATGGTTGGATGACATTGAGGACTGGGGCGAAGGTACATTTTCAGCGGATGAATGGACTACGTCTATGGAGAAGGATTTGGTTCTCAAAGGGGTTGTGCAAATTATTGTAGAGGGAAAAAGGAGGGACAGTACCATTGGCCTGTCGTTGAGACCCTATTTAAAATTGTTGGATGAGTTGTCCGTGGTAGACCTGAACCTAATTATGAGAAATTACAAATTTATTCCACCAGAGGGCTTACGGAAAAAAAGAATTGTATTGGCACATGAAGGCCACCTTGGCCAAACCTTGACCAAGAAGAGGGTTAGAGAGTACTTTTGATGGCCAGGTATGGACGACATGATTTCTAAGTGGGTCATAGATTGCACAACTTGTAAAGAGAGTGAAAAAAGGTTGAAAGTTGGTGTACAAGGAGTTCAGGGGCATATTGATGATCCTGGTTTACCCTGGAGTACAGTGTGTTTGGATTTTATAGGTCCTATGCAAGGTGTGGAGAATTTGTACAGAAATGCTGCCGTGGATGTAAACTCGAGATGGGTAGTGGTAAAGTTTATGCAGGAAATTAGTACTAAAAGTACCATAGGAGCGTTGAAGGAAATATTCATGGAAGAAGGTTGTCCTAGGGTTCTTATAACCGATAATGGTACCCAGATTACCTCACGTGTGATGAGGAAATTCTTGGAGAGCTGTGGGATTATTCACAGGCGCACAGCCCTTTACAATCCACAAGTCAATGGAATGGTTGAGAGAATGAATCGATTAGTGAAGGGCATCATGTTAATGGGTATTCAGAGTGAGAAAGATGTCAAAAGAATGGTGGAAGAGATGGTTTGGGCTCATCGCACCACTGTGAATAGAGCTACGGGGACTTCTCCATTTGAGAGGATGAGAGGCAGGAAGCCAGGTTCTAAGCTCGTGCCGGCATGTTGACAAGTGGTGCTGTGTGTGATTTGAATGGAGTGAGCAAACCTGGGAGGGAGAAAGACATAACGGAGGGTGATTGGGTTAAGATCAGGCATGGTAGAGTTGTCCGTGGCCTTTCTAAATTTTGGGGTCCTTTCAGAGTTAAGAAGGTTGGTGTAAGTCATGTGGAGTTGGAGAACGGTGAAGTGGAATAAAAGGAAAGTGGCACTCTACCAAAGGAAGGAGGAAGCGGGGAGTGTCAGGGTTGACTCTAATTCAGAGAGGTACAGCAACAACAGTTTTATGATGATGAGTGATGATGATTTAGTTTCTAAGTCAGATGGAAAGGGGAGAGCAGAGCATCAGTTGCTTGTTCCAGGAGTCAGATGTTCGGAATTTGAGAACGTGAGTCTGTCACGATTCACCCTGGGCTTACCGTCGATACTGGAGAGGGATGGTGAGCGGCCCCGGTTCCTGCAAGTCCTGCTCTGGCCAAGGTAGGGGCGACCCCTTCCGGTAGCCACGGTGCTTTTGACAATAGTAAGCCACTACAGTCCGTGCCCTCCAGAAGGAGTCCCCTTATATACCCCTAAACAGGAAGTGATAAACAGGAAGAAGTAACACCACCATCTTGGCTTGGGAAGGAGCCATAGCTAGAGATAGAAAATATACCCTTGTACAAAAGGAACAGATGCATGCAGGGAAGAAGGGAAGTGCACAGCATGCTGGGAAGAAGAAGGCATGCTTTAAAAACATTCATGTGGAAGAGGAAGGCCCTGAAGGCATGTGGCAGGTGAGTAATGCTAGGGGGGGAGGCCCAGACACCCTAGAACAGTGCCTGCGTCGTGCGCCATGCGTGGCGAGGACCGCGACCCAATTCTGGATCTCCGGCCCCGCCGCGCTCTAATAACAGCGCGCGGCCGGAGAAAAGGGCTGCCACCGGCGCTGCGACCCTTGACACGGACCGCGGCTCCCCCGCGGCCCGGCCGCGGGACCGCCGGGGCTCCCCCCGCGGTCCAGCCGGGATGCGCCGCAGCGGCTCGCGGCACAACAGTAGGTCCCCCCCCCCCGAGGCCCCAGGTTTGTGAGGGAAAAGACAGAAAAAACGACGGATCAAAAGAGAGGCATGAACCGAAGGTGCGTCTTCCCAGGAGCAATCACTCATAGGGTAGCCCTTCCAATGAATGAGGTATTGCAGACGACCACGGAAGACCTGAGAGTCACAGATTTGCTGGACCTCGTATTCAGGCACGTTATCAATCAATTGAGGAGGAGGACAGGTGAATTGTCTGTGAAAAGGATCAGGGATGTAGGGTTTGAGTTGTGAGACATGGAATACAGGATGTATTTTCCAAGTCAGAGGCAAGCGAAGACGAACAGACACAGGATTGATTTTCTGGAGAATCAGGAATGGACCATAATATCGAGGTTTAAATTTATTTTGGGTTAGTCGGAGAGGTAAGAATTTAGAGGAAAGCCAGACCTTATTGTGGATCTGATAACACGGGGCCTCACAACGTTTCTTATCAGCCATCCTTTTCATGCGTGTTTTAGAGGCTAAAAGATTTGAATGTATCCCCGTTGGATACCCCGTAGTTGCCGGACATATGAGGTAATGGCAGGAAGATTGGAGGTTTCTTTCAGAGGAATAGGAAAGGCCTTTGGATGGAATCCATAATAACAATAGAAAGGGGAGACTTTCGAGGCACTGCGTACTGAATTGTTGTATGAGAATTCTGCAAGTGATAGATACGTAGACCAATTACTCTGCGTAGCATTACAGAAACTACATAAATATTGATCAAGGCCTTGATTCAGCCGTTCTGTCTGTCCATTCGTTTGGGGATGGAAACCTGATGATAAGGCCACCTCTATTCTTAGGGGGTCATTCCAACCCTGGCGGTCGGTGTTAAAGCGGCGGCTAACCCGCCAACAGGCTTGCGGTGTAAAAAATTGAATTCTGACCCTGGCGGAAACCGCCAACAGAGACCGCCACTTTAACACTCCGACCGCCATGGCGGGACAAACAAACAGCGCGGCGGTCACCGCCAACAGACAGGCGGGAGACAATGTACCGCCCACTCTATCACAACCCACCAATCCGCCACCTTTTCCGGGGCGGTAGCCCGCCGATAAAAACACGGCGGAAACAGACATTTCAAACGGAAAACGCTCACCTCCATACACCCCACGAGGAATCTGGACAGCATGGAACCCGAACTACACATCCTACCAGCCATTGTCTTCCTGCTCCTCTACCAGGAGCACGAACGCCGGCGCAGAAGACTACGGTGAGTACTGCACCTACGACACAGGGGAAGGGGGAGGAGAAAATATTACGGGCACACATACGCTACACACCCACCACCACCCTCACATCAATGCATAGCAATACATCACTGTTACAACCCCCAAACCCCCCGGAAGAATGCAAAGCCAAAATGAAATGATCATAAACAGTCGAATATATTGTATTATCGGCATATAAAAATATCACACATTTAAAACTAATTTATACATAAATCTCAAAAGTCCGATAATTTTAGCTGTCATTGTCCGTGGACCACTGGGCCCAAATCACATGGGCAAGGCCCACACAGGATACCTGACACCAACGGAGAGAACACTGCAGGGGCATCAGATAGAAAAACTACAGGCACCTCAGGGTGAAGGGAAGGGGGGGCACCTCAGCCACATGAGTACACGACGACAGATCCACGAGGGGCCTCCATGGCCACTGTCCCATCCTGGGGAGTGCAAAGCCACAGTCTCTCAAGTCCATACAGTGGGTGGCTTGCCCACTGTACCATCCTGGGGAGTGCAAAGCCACAGTCTCTCAAGTCCATACAGTGGGGGGCTTGCCCACTGTACCATCCTGGGGAGTGCAAAGCCACAGTCGCTCAAGTCTCTACAGTGGGTGGTTTGCCCACTGTACCATCCTGGGGAGTGCAAAGCCACAGTCTCTCAAGTCCATACAGTGGGTGGCTTGCCCACTGTACCATCCTGGGGAGTGCAAAGCCACAGTCTCTCAAGTGGATGACAGTGTCCACTGGTTCTGGAGGGGGACTGGTGCCAAGAGTGCTTCGTGTAGCCCTGCCCGACACAGATGCGGCACTGCCCCTTCCGCCAGCGGTGCTTGAGAGGAAGGGCCCAGCGCAGCGGTGCTTGAGATGAAGGGCCCAGCGCAGCGGTGCTTGAGATGAAGGTCCCAGTGCAGCGGTGCTTGAGACGGCGGTGCCCAGCGGAGCGGTGCTTGAGATGAAGGGCCCAGCGGAGCGGTGCTTGAGATGAAGGGCCCAGTTCAGCGGTGCTTGAGATGAAGGGCCCAGTGCAGCGGTGTTTGAGACGGCGGTGCCCAGCGGAGCGGTGCTTGAGATGAAGGGCCCAGTTCAGCGGTGCTTGATATGAAGGGCCCAGTGCAGCGGTGCTTGAGATGAAGGGCCCAGTTCAGCGGTGCTTGCCTTGGCGGTCCTTGCCCTGTTCAGCGGTGCTTGCCTTGGCGGTCCTTGCTCTGTTCAGCGGTCCTTGCCCTGTTCAGCGGTGCTTGCCTTGGCGGTGCTTGCCCAGTTCAGCGGTGCTTGCCTTGGCGGTCCTTGCCCTGTTCAGCGGTCCTTGCCCAGTTCAGCGGTGCTTGCCTTGGCGGTCCTTGCCCTGTTCAGCGGTCCTTGCCCTGTTCAGCGGTGCTTGCCTTGGCGGTCCTTGCCCTGTTCAGCGGTCCTTGCCCTGTTCAGCGGTCCTTGCCTTGGCGGTGCTTGCCCAGTTCAGCGGTGCTTGCCTTGGCGGTCCTTGCCCTGTTCAGCGGTCCTTGCCCAGTTCAGCGGTGCTTGCCTTGGCGGTCCTTGCCCTGTTCAGCGGTCCTTGCCCTGTTCAGCGGTGCTTGCCTTGGCGGTCCTTGCTCTGTTCAGCGGTGCTTGAGTTGGCGCTCCTTCATTGCCCGGCTGGGCTGTGGCTGGCGCTCCTTCATTGCCCAGCTGGGCTGTGGCTGGCGGGGCCCTCCTGGGCAGCTGGGCTGTGGCTGGCGGGGCCCTCCTGGGCAGCTGGGCTGTGGCTGGCGGGGCCCTCCTGAGCAGCTGGGATGGGGCTGGTGGGGCCCTCCGGGGCAGCTGGCCTGCTGCCGGACTTGTCGGGCGTGCTGCCCTTCCCACCCTTCCCTGGTCGTCTGTGGCCCTTTCCCACCTTTGGTGGTGTGCCAGGTGGCACCCCACTTCCAGGCGGAGCCAGGTTAGGGATTTTGGTCCCTGGTGTCCTTGGCCTCTCGCGCCGGGCACTGGTGATCTTTGGGTGTTTTTCCGGGGGTGGGCTGGCTGTGCCTTGGCTCCTACCAGAACTAGTTGCCCTTGAGGGTGGGGGACTCCACAGTCCTTGGACAACAGTCCTGATAGGTCCTGGTTTGGTGGTGGCTGAGGTGCTGATTGCAGTCTTATTCGATGGACGGGGTGGGGGAGTTGTTGGAAAGAGGTCAAGTTTGGAAAGGATAATCAATTTGGAAAGAGAGGGACGGCTAGGTGTAGTGGGTATGGGAGTGGAGGAAGAGGATGTGGTTGTAGGAGTGTGAAGTCTGGTGTCTTTGGGTGCAGGTGCTTGGGCTGGAGGCTGTCGTGAGGTGGATGGCTGTTGGGTGGGTGGCTGCCTGCGTTTGTGTGGTTTGGAAGAGGGGGTGACAGACACACTGGGAGAGGACACAGGGGACGTGTAAATGGTAGTGGGGGTGGTGACTGCACGTGTGCGGAGTGTTCTGGTGGGTGTGCTGGTGATGGACGTAGTGGCTGAAGATGTTGTGCATGCAAGTGTGAGTGGAGACGTCACAGGGAGGGAGGAGGGAGACGAGGAGGAGGGGGACACAGTGGAGGCACTGGGTGTTGGTGTGTCTGCATGTGGATGTTGCTTGTGTGAATGCTTGTGTGAAGTGTGGTGCTTATGTCTGGATGAGCTTCCCTTGGGTGTTGAGGTGTGTGCAGGCTGGTCTGTAGGTGTGTCTGGGATAGGCAGAGGTACAGGGGATTGGGTCTGGGTGGAGGAAGTTGGAGGGGGGAGGCTAGAGACAGGGACAATTGCTGCCGACAGTGCTGAGGCCAGAGCGTTGAACGATCGCTGATGGGCAGCCTGACCCGAATAAATGCCCTCCAGGTATGCATTACTCCGGTGCACCTCCCTCTCTACACCCTGGATGGCATTCAAAAGGGTAGACTGCCCAACAATGATGGTCCTCAGGAGGTCAATGACCTCCTCACTGAGGGCAGCAGGGGTGACAGGGGCAGGGCCTGAGGTGCCTGGGGCGAAGGAGATGCCCACCTTCCTGGGTGAGCGGGCACGGGGCAAACGCTGAGGGGCTGCTGGGAGGGCGGTGCTGGTGCGCTGGGTGGCGGCTGTACCTGTTGTTGCGGGGGGCACGGATGTTGCCGCCACCACAAGGGAGCTCCCTTCAGAGGACGAGTCGCTGCCACTGACATCAGTGCATGGATTACCGCTACCGTTGGCGGAGAGGACAGACACAGAAGCCCCTGCACCACGCTGCGCACTTGGGGTCCACTACGCAATCGGTGGGACATGGCCTACAAGCGTATGGACGACGACTGCACACATAGATGACACAGGGCCATGAATAGCTGTACTTGGCACCCTACAGAGGTGGGGGGCGTGGGCACAGGGCCATGCCTTACAGAGGGGCCTAGCCTACAGAAATCGCCCTGGCCTAGAGATACCCACAGCCCACCTCCCCCACCCAGACACCTCCACTGCGCGCAAAGTCACCAGAATGAGAGTGTACTCACCCCCTTGTGTCTGCTGTGATGTCCTCACGCGCCCATCCAAATCGGGGTAGGCCACCGCCAGGATCCGGGACATCAGGGGGGTCAATTGACGACTGGCACCCCGCCTACGTTGGGAGGCCATCCCCAGCACAGCCTCCGCCGTCTTCCTGCTCCCGCGTCGGATGTCCTCCCACCTCTTCCGGCAGTGGGTGCCCCGTCTGTTGTGGACCCCCAGGGTCCGGATGTCCTTGGCGATGGCACGCCAAATCGCGACTTTCTGGTGGGCGCTGACCTATGTGACATGTACAGGGGGAGAAAAAAAATAATCACCTTCTGCATGCTTGATGTGAGTGGCCCCCTATCCCCACCCTTGCCATGTGGCACATGCTCTCTTCTGTCGTCTGATGCATGCCTCAATCGCTCCCCTCCCCACCATCTTTCATCCACCCGACTCAACCCAGGCATTGCCCACAAAGCATGCTCCCAGTGTACTTACCTGTTGGTCTGGAGGACCGTAGAGTAGCGCATACTGGGGGAAGACCCCATCCACGAGTTTCTCCAATTCTTCAGAAGTGAAGGCAGGGGCCCTTTCCCCAGTCGCAGCAGCCATTGTCTCTTCCAGACCGAGGTCACAGCAGCACTTGCAGTGTAGGTCCTCTCCTGTGGAAGATCAGGTATCGAGTGATTAAGTAGATAGAAAATGGCAGTCACGCCCGCGGCAGTGCATACCGCGGCGGTGCGTACCGCGACCGCCGCCGCACATCTTCATTGGCTCGTGTAACCCATAGGATTCTATGTTAACCAATGCAGCTTTGCGCCGCGGTCTTCGACCGCCTACCGCCACGGTGTGCCACGCCAGCGCATTGACCTCACATCCCATTGTCACACTTCACAGGTCAGGCAGCCACCATTTCAAGGGCCCACATGGCTTAATTTCTACTGCGTCACACATACCTAGGCCTTTCCTCAACACTCATACAAACCATTCAATGCATAGTGAATCGTGTTGTGTGCAGGCTGTGGGAACGTACCTGTGGGTTGATTGACTCTGTGCTCGCTGTTGTCCTTCCTAGGCACCGTCCGCTGGGCAATGCGAGGAGATGGAGGAATCTTCCTGTGTACAGACCGCTGATGGACCTGTCGACAATGGAGGAAAGACATGTCATACTGACATACAGGCTTGACCGAGCCACTATACAGGAACTGTGTGCCCAGCTGGAGGCAGACCTGATGTCACCCATCCGCCAACCCACAGGGATCCCCCCTCTAGTGCAGGTGCTGTCAGTGCTCCATTTCTTAGCAAGTGGGTCATTTCAAACAACAGTGGCCATATCATCAGGGATGTCTCAACCTATGTTTTCCAAGGTGTTGTCCAGAGTGTTGTCTGCCCTGCTGAAACACATGAGGAGCTACATCATTTTCCCTGAGGTGGGGGATTTGCCTACAGTGAAGGGTGATTTCTATGCCCTTGGACATATCCCCAACATCATAGGTGCCATTGATGGGACACATGTGGCTTTGGTACCCCCCAGCAGGAGTGAACAGGTGTACAGGAACAGGAAAAGTTATCATTCGATGTACAGATGGTGTGTTTGGCTGACCAGTACATCTCCCATGTTAATGCCAAGTTCCCTGGGTCAGTGCATGACGCCTACATCCTGCGGAATAGCAGCATCCCATTTGTGATGGGTCAACTCCAGAGGCACCGTGTGTGGCTATTAGGGGACTCTGGTTACCCCAACCTGTCCTGGCTACTGACCCCAGGGAGGAATCCCAGGACCAGGGCAGAGGAACGCTACAATGAGGCCCATGGGCGGACTAGGAGGGTGATCGAGCGAACCTTTGGCCTCCTGAAGGCCAGGTTCAGGTGCCTCCATATGACAGGTGGATCCCTAATGTACTCACCAAAGAAGGTGTGCCAGATCATCGTGGCCTGCTGTATGCTTCACAACCTGGCTTTGCGCCGCCAGGTGCCTTTTCTGCAGGAGGATGGTCCAGATGGTGGTGTTGTAGCAGCTGTGGAGCCTGTGGAGAGTGAAGAAGAGGAAGCCGGAGAGGACGACATAGACAACAGGAACACAGTAATAGAGCAATATTTTCGGTGACACACAGGTAAGAGTACACACCGGCATATTACATTTACTTAAAAACTCCTACCTCTCTACTGTCTGACTTTTTCCCCCAGTGTATGGTAACTGTGTTGTGACTTTCCCTTCCGTTTTCAGAGCTGTGGGCCCCACTGCGTGACATCTGCTTTGTTACCCCATGGACTACAGCTGTGTGACAGCGGTTTGTTGGCATCACAATGTGAATAACAATTTTGGCACTGTCATGTCTAATACATTTGTTAAAATCACAGTCAGACTCCAGATTGTTTATGTGCAATAAGTGTGTTTATTCAAGTGCTCTAAATTGGATGGGTGGTTGCAAATCGGTGAGGGGTGATGGTGGAGGATTGTCCATGGCAGAGTCCAGACTATCAGGTTAACAGGTGCATTGTCCAACTGCCTGTGGGAAGTGGAGCAGGGGCAGTTTATGGTTGGACAGGGTGACAATGTGGGACAGTGGGATGACAATCAGGGCGGTATCCTTTGCTGGCGGAGGTCTTGACATGTTACTCTGTCTTCTTCCTGGATCAGGGCCCGCTTGCGGGGTGGTTCTCCTTCTGCAGGGGGTGGGGTTCTGGTGGCCTGTTGGTCTTCTGTCGGGGCCTCCTGTCCACTAGCGCTGGCGGAGGTGGTAGCCTGTTCTTGGTCCATGCTAGTGTCAGGGGCCCTTTGAGGTGCCACAGTGGTCCGCAATGTGGAGATTAACTCATTCAGGGCCACTACGATGGTACCCATGGCGGTACTGATGTTTCTCAGTTCCTCCCTGAACCCCATATACTGTTGTTCCTGCAGAAGCTGGATTTCCTGAAACCTGCCCAGGACCGTCGCCATCGTCTGCTGGGAGCGGTGGTATGCTCCCATGATGGAGGAGAGGGCCTCGTGGAGAGTGGGTTCCCTTGGCCTGTCCCCCCCCCTGTCACACAGCTGCCCTCCCAGTTCCCCTGTTTCCTTGGGCCTCTGTCCCCTGGACCATGTGCCCACTACCACTGCCCCCAGGTCCCTGTTGTTGTTGGGGTGGTGGGTTAGCCTAGGTTCCCTGTAGTGGTGGACACACCGCTGATTGACGTGTCCTGGGGACAGAGGTATGGGCCCGCTGGGTGGGTGCTGTGCTGGTGTTCCCAGAGGGGGGAAGGTCTGCTGTGGCCTGTGCCTGTCTGAGGGGAACCGACTGTCCCGAGGTCCTCGATGGACCGGGCTGGTCATCTAGATCCATGGAGACAGAGCTGCTGTCATCACTGTGGGCCTCTTCTGGGGGTGGAGGGGACATTTGTGGACCCTCCTGCGCGGTGACCTGGCGTTCGGGTCCTGCAGGGGTATAAAAGTATGGTTATTGCTTCTGTGTGTGCCAATGGCGTGCAATGGGTGGGTGCCCGTGTACCCCAGTGCTGGCATTCCTTTGTGGGGGCTGTTGTCACGGTATTTTGGGGGGGTGATGGGTATGTGCATTGGGCATGCCTTGGTGATGGGTGTCCATGCTTTGGGGCCGCATGCAGGGCTAAGTGTTGGGATGGGTGGGTTGTGATGGTGAGACATTTGCAAGGGGTAGTTGTGATGGGGGTAAGGGTGAGGGTGGGAATATGATTTAGCATGCAGGTGGGGTGGGGGGGATGAAGTAGTGAATATGAGACTTACCAGAGTCCATTCCTCCACCGACTCCTGCGAGTCCCTCAGGATGCAGGATGTTCAAGACTTGCTCCTCCCATGTTGTAAAATCTGGGGGAGGAGGTGGGGGTCCGCCACCAGTCTGCTGTACTGCGATGTTGTGCCTTGATACCATGGAACGCACCTTCCCCCGTAGGTCGTTCCACCGCTTCCTGATGTCGTCCCTATTTCTCGGGTGCTGTCCCACAGCGTTGACCCTGTCCACTATTCTGCTCCATAGCTCCATCTTCCTGGCAATGGTGGTGTGCTGCACCTGTGTCCCGAACAGCTGGGGCTCTACTCGTACGATTTCCTCCACCATGACCCTGAGTTCAGCATCTGAGAACCTGGGGTGTCTTTGAGGTGCCATGGGGTGGTGTGGATGATGTGTGGGGTGGAGTGTGTAGTGATAGGTGGGGTGCTATTTAGTGGTGTGTTGTGTGAGGTGCGTGGAAGTTCTGTGGGTATTGGTATTGTGTGCCTGTGGATGCTTGGTAGTTGACTGTGGTGTCTCTCTCTCGCCTTCTCTCTGAATTTCTGGTCGTAGGGGTTTGTGGGTGATGTGGGTGTGTGTTTTATATTGTATTGGGTGTGTGGGAGTGGTGTGTGTATGTGTATCAGGTGTGTGTATTTCGAATAGTCCAATGTGGTTGTGTTTTGTACGAGTATGTGTATTTCGACCGCGGCAGTGTGTACCGCCAATAGAATACCGCGGTTGAAAGACCGCCGCGTGGATTCGTGGGTCGTAATGGCATGGGCGTATTTCTGTTGGCGTGACGGTGGAGGTTTGGTCATCGCCAGTTTATCACTGACCTTTGGTGTGGCGGACTTTTGTGGATGTCAGAATTTTGGCGGTTTGCCTGTTGTGGGTCAGAATGACTGTGGCGGTTTACCGCGACCGCAGCAGTGTTATGGCGGTCTTCTGACTGGCGGTAAGCAGCTTTTACCGCCAAGGTTGGAATGACCGCCTTAGTGTCATACAAAATTGTCTCCTAAATCGGGAGATGTATTGGGGACCCCGATCTGAGATAATGACTTGTGGTAGGCCATGAAGCCGAAAGATCTCCTGGATAAAGATTTGGCTTAGTTCCTTAGCCGTAGGTAGTTTTCTTAATGCCGTGAAATGGGCCATCTTTGTGAAGGAATCAATCGTTACCATTATTACCCGATTCCCAACCGAAGAAGGCAAAGAGCACATAAAATCAGTGGATATAGTGTGCCACGGACCTGGTTGAACAGGTAACGGACGGAGTAAACCTACTGGTTTATTAAGAGGTGTCTTGGCTTGTGCACAGTTGGTGACAAGAAGACACATAGGGCCTGATTACAACTTTGGAGGAGGTGTTAATCCGTCCCAAATGTGACGGATATACCACCAGCCGTATTACGAGTTCCATAGGATATAATGGACTCGTAATACGGCTGGTGGTATATCCGTCACTTTACCGTCACTTTTGGGACGGATTAACACCTCCTCCAAAGTTGTAATCAGGCCCATAGTCCTCAGTATCTACTTTGATTGTTGGCCACCAGAAAGAGCGAAGCAGGAGCTCTTGAGTAGCCTTCATTCTGCGATGACCTGCGATGGGAGAGTCGTGGCACATACGTAGGGCTTCTGTCTGGACTATCTTAGTAGGTAGAAACAGGGCTTTTTTTAAATAATAGTATTCCTGGTCTTTATGAAGCTGCGGTCATAAATTGTTCATTTCAGTTATTTCAAGGTTGGAAAATTCAGTCTTAACCTTGTCTAGGAATGTCTGTACTAGGCCAATGATCTTATTATTTTCAAATAGGTTTTGTACAGGAGAATTGCTACACTCTGGGGAGCGACAGGACAGGGCATCTGCCAAGATATTCTGAGAACCAGGGATATATGTGATGTAAAAATCATATTGACTAAAAAAAAAAGCCCATCGAGCCTGCCGACTATTCTGGCACTGAAAGTTTCTCAAACACTGTAAATTCCGGTGATCTGTCCGTGCCTCAAAAGGTTCTTTCGATCCCATAAGAAAGTGTCTCCATTCCGTGCAAGCTGTTTTCAAGGCAAGTAGTTCTCGTTCTAACACCGAATAGTTACGTTCGGAGTCGGATAGTATGTGCGAGAGATAGAATACAGGATGCTCTAGCCCATCATCATCTTGTTTTTGTAGCAAGGCAGCCCGGATAGCTCTTTCTGAGGCGTCCGTGACAACGATGAACTGTTTGCTGGTGTCTGGATGCCGTAGAATGGGGGCTTGAATGAAGGCCTTCTTTAGCTCTTGAAAGGCAAACTCGGCGTCTTGGGTCCAACAAAAACCCTTCCTTAGATTGTTCTTCTTAAGGGTTTGTGTAATATAACTGGTTCTCTGGGCAAAGTCAGCTATAAACTATCGATAAAAATTGGCCAATCCCAAAAAACACTGAGTTTCCTTGATGGAAGAGGGGGATGGCCAATCCAGAATGGCTTGAATCTTATCTGAATCCATGGCAACACCTACTTGGTTAATGCAATACCCAAAGTATTTTACCTCAGTTTGGTCAAATTCGCATTTTTATGGCTTGCAGAATAGATGATGTTGTCTAAGTCTTTCCAATACTTGGAGTACATGTTTAGTGTGTTGTTCTGGGTGAACAGAGAATATTAGAATGTCCTCCAGATAGACGACCACTGTCTGGTGTAGAAGATCAGAAAAAATAGCGTCCATGAATCTTTGAAAGATGGAGGGAGCATTAGTTAGTCTAAAAGGCATCACCCGATATTCATAATGGCCGAAATGTGTTCTGAAGGCGGTCTTCCATTCATCACCTTCCTTTGTCCTTAAAAGATGGTACGCTCCTCTAAGATCTAAATTGGTGAATTTCTTAGCCCCTCTGACGGCTTCTAAGATATCCTTAATAAGAGGCAGAGGGTAGCGATCCTTAGTAGTAATCTTATTTAATCCTCTAAAGTCTATACAAGGACGCAAGTCTTTCGTCTTTTTTGGTACAAAAAAGAGAGGAGCCCCTGCAGGTGAAGAGGAAGGGGCAATCAAACCACTTTGTACAATTTCCTCTAGATATTCCTTGAGGTTCTTTTTCTCAGGCTCGGTTAGAGAATACATTCGCCCAAAAGGAATCACAGCATCTGGTTCCAAAGGAATGGCGCAATCGTATTCTCTATGGGGTGGCAGTTCTGGTCTTTCTGGTTTCTGGGATACATCAGCATATTCTAGATAATGTCTGGGTACTCCTTGTAGGACGTTAATGGAACACCCCACCTTAGGTGGTGTGAGTAAGAGACTCTTCGGGGACCAATAGTTTCCTGCTAAATAACAATGGTATTGGCAAAAGTGGGAGTAGAGAGAAATGGTTCTAGTTTCCCAATTAATGTAGGGATGATGCCGAGTTAGCCATGGAATCCCCAGGATCATTACGTGATGCGGTGAGGATATTAAGTCAAAGGAAATGATTTCTTGATGTTTTCCGAACTGCAGACATAAGGTAGGAGTGGTATGCCGGACAGGTCCCGAGGCTAGGAGTGAACCATCCACTGTGTGGACTTGTTCTGGTACTTCCTTATGTATTTGCAGAATATGTCTTTCCATGGCCCAGGTTTCGTCTAGATAGATACCACTGGCTCCACAATCCAGCAAGGCCAGTGCTCTTTCTTCATGGCCGTCTGTTAAGTGTAAGGTGACAGGTAAGAGGAAAAGAGCAGTTATTTCTTCCCTTGAGGAACAGATGGAAGGTATCTCGGAATATTCCGTCCTCACCCTCCTCACAGAGGACGGGAGTTGGCTTTTCCCAAGGGCTTGGCTGGACGGACGGGACAGGTACGAAGTAGATGGCCAGCAGCACCACAATAAAGGCAAAGTCTTTTTCTTCGCCTGTTTTCCCGCTCACTAGTTGATAATGGTCCTCGTGCCATGTCAATTTGCATAGGCTCTTCATCAGTAGTACCTTTAGGTTCAGAACGAGTCTCCTCGGAGCGATGAGGAAGGGCGCGGAATGTCATCGAGTGTGATGGTATACAACTCTTTTTCTTCTCCACCCTTCGCTCATTTAGATGATATTCTATTGCAAGGGTCAGATCCATTAAACCCTTGAGGTTCTCCACTCTGGCGGAGTGCACTAGTTCGTCTTTGATGTCATCCCTGAGACCCCTGCGAAACAGGGTCACCAAAGTACGCTCCACCCAAGAAGTTTCAGCTGCCAACTGTCTGAATCGTGTGATGTATTGTAGGACGTCCTGACTTCCTTGTAGAATATCGCATAGAGCTTCTTCTGCTGAAGACTCCAGTCCAGGACGCTCAAACATTTGTTTAAAGGCAGCGACAAAGCTTGAATAATTAGACAGGCTGGGGTCGTTGCCTGTCACCAAAGGGGTTGCCCAGGCCAAGGCTGGGCCAGATAGAGCGCTGATCAAATATCCAACCTTAGTCTTGTCTTGCATGAACTGTGAAGGACGGAATGCGAAATAGACTGTCAAGACATCCAGGAACTCTCGCAATTTGTTAGGGTCCCCAGAGAAGCGAGGTGTGGTTGCAGAGACAGTAGTAACATCTGTGGCTCTAGAGGCTAAGGCTTGTCAGAAAGCCGTATTTTCGGTACGTAGCTGTTGGAGTTCTTGGGCCTGTTGTTGGATAGTCAGGAGCAAGGTTTGACTTGTTGGTTCTGTACTCATCACTGGATTCTCCATGGTTCCGGTCAGCGACTGGAGTTTTGGGCGTTGCAATCTGTCACGATTCACCCTGGGCTTTCCGTCGATACTGGAGAGGGATGGTGAGCGGCCCCGGTTCCTGCAAGTCCTGCTCTGGCCGAGGTAGCCACGGTGCTGTTGACAATAGTAAGCCACTAGAGTCCGTGCCCTCCAGAAGGAGTCCCCTTATATACCCCTAGACAGGAAGTGATAAACAGGAAGAAGTAACACCACCATCTTGGCTTGGGAAGG
The DNA here is from genome assembly GCF_031143425.1 of Pleurodeles waltl. Taxonomy (NCBI): domain Eukaryota; kingdom Metazoa; phylum Chordata; class Amphibia; order Caudata; family Salamandridae; genus Pleurodeles; species Pleurodeles waltl. The sequence goes on along the minus strand of NC_090442.1, from coordinate 888,867,849 downwards.
AGCCATAGCTAGAGATAGAAAATATACCCTTGTACAAAAGGAACAAATGCATGCAGGTAAGAAGGGAAGTGCACAGAATGCTGGGAAGGAGAAGGCATGCTTTAAAACCATGCATGTTGAAGAGGAAGGCCCTGAAGGCGTGTGGCAGGTGAATAATGCTAGGGGGGGAGGCCCAGACACCCTAGAACAGTGTCTGGGTCGCGCGCGGCGAGGACCACGACCCATTTCTGGGTCTCCGGCCCGCCGCGCTCTAATAACAGCACGCGGCCGAAGAAAAGGGCCGGTGCGGGCGCCGCGACCCTTGACCCAGACCGTGCCTCCCCCCGCGGCCTGGCCGCCGAGGCTCCCCCCGTGGTTCGGCCAGAATGAGCCGCAGCGGCCCGCGGCGCAACAGAGTCCTAAGTCTGTTTCTCATGATGGCACTTCAAATAGTGGTCGCAGTCAGAGGACACGCAGACCACCATGTTATCTACAAGACTATGTACAATTTAAATAAATGAGTTTTTAATCCTGTGGGGTTGCATTTCCCCTAGGAAGATTGTATCCCTTCCTCTATTGCTACATTTAGTTACATGTTTGTTTAGTTCCCTGGGCATCGCCTTTATTCATCTTTATCAAAATTGTATCCCTTTCCGCATTTAGTACATTTCTGTTACGTTTGTATTTTTATCCCTGTGTGTCGTCTCCAGACATAGCTAAGTTTCATTAGAGAAAATGTGAAGGAGGAGGATGTGTAATATTCTCTGTGTTCCTTTAGCAACCCCGTTGATAAGGAACGCAGAGAATGAGAATGTTGAGGTACGAGTTTCGATCGAGTCAGTTGGTGTTGGCTGGCTTGGGGGAAAGTCGTGTTGCTCGTTTCACCAAATAAACCTCTTTATCTCACTACAAGTACTCCGTGGGTGTGGCTTTGTTACCACAACTTACAACTACATCGATTTCCTGTAGAAATAAAAGGAAATTGTGCAGTCTCTTTGTGTTTTTTACCGTAAAGTGCCTCAGTTCTCTACATTATGAACGGTGATACTCTCTCAATGTCAAAATAAAGTAAACTTAGCTCCACAGTAACCCTGGGGACTTATACATTTTAGAATTAACCTGGATGAAGCCATTGATTTATACTCTGCATTTTATTCAAGTTTCTACTGGCTATATAATGTCCTGTATATCTTCACCACTGTTATTTCTACAAACTATAGGAGAACCACCTTTAGAATGGGAATTATGGTTTCCCATTTGGCCTGAAAGAATGTAAAACATTACCATCCCTAGAAGATGCTGGTGACATGAATGTTTTTGATTATTCTGTGAAACCGTTATCTAGTTGTTACGGAAAAAAAAAAATACGGTGATGGACAGGTTCAAATTTTATTCAAGAGTGTAAAATAAAGATGAACATATTGAAGAATATATATCTGCACTTAGAGCTCTTGCTGCAACATGTGATTTTGAAAATATAATGAATGACCACATTTTAAGGGATCAGGTCATGATGAAGACAAAAAGTAAAAAAGAGCAAGACAGGCTCTGGTTGGGTACTGACATTCCACTGTGTGCCACCATTAGTATTTCAAAGAGTATTGAACAGTCAGAGAAATGTGTTCAAGAAATTAGAGGAGGTAACATGTTCCGCAATGATGAACCTTCGAAATTGGAGATAAGTAATATTCTTAATGACGTCAATGGAGGAGAGTATGAAAAAAATATATATTTACTAAAAAAAAATGTCTACCACATGGTACAGATGTGGCAGTAATTTTCAAATTGGAAATTTAAAAAAATTGTCCTGCTATTGACAAAAATTGCAACTGGTGTAAACAGAAGGGGCACTTTGGCAGAGTACGCAAAAGTAAACCTACGAATAATGTCAATTTCATTGTAGAGGAGGACAGTGAAGCGGCATATAATCCAAATTCTATACTGTGTATTGAAGATTCTAAACAAAAATGCTCCAAAGTGTGTAGTCAACATAAATGGACAGGATGTGAAGGTCATGGTACACTCATGTGCATGGTACAGTATCATTTGCAAGGATTTATGGAAACTGAAGCCAGATGTACATCCTGGAGGTTATACAGGTTATAGGATTGACTTCCTTGGTTATTTTTGGGACAATATTAGTTTTACCAATAGGAAGACGCAGGAAAATCTACGTAGCTACAAAAGGAGACCCAATTTTGGGTTGGCCTCATCAGCAAGAATTGAAAATGAAAATGTATCCTAATGTGGAGCCACCAGTGTATGCTATCAAAGATACAGAGAAGAATAAAACAATAAAAGCACTAAAGAATGATTTTTCTGATGTCTTTTGTGGAACATTAGGGAAATTCCTTGGATTCAAACATAAAATCATTTTGTTGGATAATGCTGTACCAGTAAGGCACAAAGTTCGTAATGTCCCCATATCTTATAGAGCAAAGCTGAAAGAAATGTTGGATGACCTGTGAAACAAGCATTTTCAATGCAACGGGTCTTGCATTTGTTCGAGTTAGAGCTATTAACGTTGTAAAGCAAAATAAAACGCAGCACGATCGCGCTATGTAAAATGCAGCGCGATCGCGCTGCTTGGAAAATAAACAGATAAAGTAGTCCAAGCTGAAAACATTGAGCCTCATATGTTTTTGGTATGTTACCGGTGCTGTGTAGATGGGCTAAACACCGGAAAAGGCATGACGTGTACATGCCTTTCACAAATGAAAGCAAGTGGATTTTAAAGGGCAAGCCCACAAACCAATGTAAGTGACTGACGTGGCATGGATGTGATTTCAAGCCCAAAGAGAGATAACAGAATGGACGGAGCACTTTAGAATCTTCGACATGGGTGTCACTAGTCATCATTGCCTTGAAACAGTCATGTGACCTTAGGCTGTGTGTGGACCTTCGAAGCCTCAATAATGAAATTTGGATTGACAAACACCCTTTGTAGAAACTGCAGAAATGAGTGTCCATGTTGGCTGGAGCTACGGTCTTTACCACACTGGACCTGGCCAGTGCATACCACCAAGTGGAATTACAGTATGAATCTTGTCATTTGACTGCACTTATCACTCCTGAAGGGCTGTTTCAATTCTGTAGAGTACCGTTTGGTCTGGCAAGTGTGGCATCTGTGTTTCAAAGGTTGATGAAAGAAACTTTAGAAGGAGTGCAGGGGACGATCGCATTCCAAGATGACATTTTAGTTTTTGGGAAAGATGGGGAAGAACATTTATTAAATTTAAGAAAAGTTCTTAAAAGGTTGCAGAAAAAAGGTTTGACTCTACAAGAATCCAAGTGCAAATTGAAATGTGATGACGTAGAGTATTTGGGGCATGCCATTTCTGAAGATGGCATCAAACCAAAGCAAATTCACATTAAAGACATTGAAGATGCTCCTTTTCCAGGAACCAAAGACCAGTTGACATCATTTTTAGGTCTTACAGAATTTTATTCCAGATTTATAGATGGTGATGTCACTAATGTGGAGTGTTACATTTAATAATTGGGAAAAAATAATGAATGTAAATGGTGTACTGAGCTTGATAATGCTTTTATGAATCTTAAAAAAGAAATGTTTAATGCCCCTTTTCTTACATCTTTTGAAACAGGAAGAGAATGTATAGTAACAGTGGATGCTAACAATTATGGCCTAGGAGCCACCCTTATGCAAATAACAAAGTCTGATGAATATGGGGTATCATATGCATCAAGGGTTCTCAGGGAGTCTGAAAGATTCTATTCTGTAATAGAGGAGTTACTTGCTTGTATGTGGGCGGCTGATCACTTCAGGCAATATTTATGGGGTACCCATTTTGTGTTAAGAACAGATCACAAACCCTCAGTAAATGTGCTATCTCCAGGAGGGGGCAGTAATTTAACAGCAAGGTTGGCACGATTGGCAGCTAAATTACAATCATATCAGTATACAATCAAGTACGTACCTGGAAGGTTAAATGTTCATGCTGATTGTTTATCAAGATTACCTCTGGACAGAAGTGAGGATGATAATAATTTGGATTATGATTGTGAAGTGGCATATACTATGGATGACATTAAAGGTTGTGATTGCAACAGTATAGGGATGAAAATTATTTCAAAAGAGGACTGGGAAGATCAAATGAGTAAAGATTTCGAAATGTCTGCAGTATGTGAATACTTGTCTGAAGGTTGGCCTAAGGAGAGAAAGCTGAGTGAAGAATCAGAAAAAAATGTTAAGGTGAGAGATGAGTTAATGTTTGATGGGTTCTGTTTGCTTAGATGTGATAAGATCATTCCTCCAAAAGGTTTAAGAAATAGCATTATTTATTCAGGTCATGATGGTCATGTGGGCATGTCAGCTACCAAAAGGAGAATTTGTGAATTCTTTTCGTGTCCCACCATGGATAGTTTGGTAGATAATTGGGTCATAGAGTGTAAGCTGTGTTCTAACAGTGACAAATCAGTGAAACCATGCTCAACTGAATTTACTCCGGTAGTACTAGCTCCAGGACCCTGGAGGAATTTGGGAATGGATATATTGGGTCCTTTTTGTATTATTCCAAAAAAAAGAAGCATTTGCCATAGTACTAATAGATAATTTCTTGAAGTGGCCAGAGGTTAAGATGACCAAAAGAATAACTACAGAGATTATTATTGAGTTCTTATATGATATCTTTTGTAAAGAAGAGCTAACTGAAGAATTAGTTATGGACAATAGACCCCAGTTTGTGAGTAAAGGTTTTGAAGATTATTTGCTCAGGTGTGGGGTTAAACATAAGAAAACTGCAAATTATCATCCCCAGGCCAATGGTCAGACTGAAAGATTGAACCGTGTAGTTAGAGAAGCTATACTATTAGTCTATAATGGGGGGTTACCATGGAAGAAGGCATTGCAAGCTACATTGCTATCTTATAAAACCATGCCAAATTCAGTTACTGGATGTTCTCCATTCAAATTACTGTGGGGTAGGAAACCAGGATCTAAATTGGCTCTTTGGTGGCTAAGGAATAAGTATTTAAATTCTGATGTGAGCATAGGTTATAGAGAAATTAGGGAGGGTGTTAAGAGATACAAAGAGAAGATGAAGTGAAACCTAAGTAAAAATAAATCTGTAAAATTGGGCAGAAGTATAGAAATAGGAGATGGGGTTTGCATCAAAAAACCAAATGTGTATGGAAAGGAATTTCCTAAGTGGTATGATCCTGTTAGAGTATTACAAGTATATAGCAAGGCTTTAAAGGCACAAGGGTGAAATATTTGGAATTTGAGTAGAGTATCTTTACATACAGGTAGGGTATCTGCAGAAGCAGGATATAGCATGGATGCTTGTGGAAATAAGAAGGATGGGATAAATGAGGATGACAATTGTTTCTTGGATATACTAAACAATGGTGATTTTGTGAATGCCGATTCCGTGAGAGCGAATGAGGGTGAGATGGACAATGATGGTTCTGTGAGAGCTAATTAGATACATAAAAAATCCAAAATGATTTGCTGACACAGGGAAATTTTGGGACTAGTACTGATCCTAACCAACAGCATCTGGAATCCAGAAGTGAATGAGGTAACAGTAGTTCTGTAAAACATGAATTTCTAGCTAATTCAAATTCAAGGCATATATTAAGGAACAGTTCTAGGGTCAAGCATTGTCCAGTGAAATTGGCAGATTATGTTAAATACTAAATGTTTGCCTTCTTAGTGGGTATGCATTATTACATGCAGAATGCTAGTTTATGTTTTGTACAATGTTATGTATTCTTCGGAGGGAATATTTCTTCATCGGTTATTGATATTTGATTGTATATTGTTTTAAGGGGAAGGGTGTGTTGTGTTTTAATGTTGGTAGGTATGACGATACGGGATGGAATGTCGGGGCGTGAGGTGGAGTGAGGCGGGGGAGAGAACGGTTGGAGCTGTGGTGTGAGACGGGAGAGACGGGTTGATTGATTGATCCTATAGCAAATAAAGTTACCTTAACTGTTTATCTTCAGACAACTCCTTTCTTCATCAACCATTTTAGGAAAGAAATGAGTCTTTTTAGCGACATCTAATCTGGTTTTCCAATAACTTACTGATCTAATAATAGTATTCTAAAGCAGATCTTCTACTAGCTCGGAACTTGCCTGAATTGCCTTTGGATTAATAGCTCACACACTCAGTGAAATGCCCAAATGATAAAGACTTACGAATACTCGATCTGTAAATCTGTCTCCGCCCAGCCTTTCTAACTATCCTGATTGAGAAAATCTGCCAGAGTATGAAAATATATAAGCTCCATGTTTGAACAATGTGGGTTTCTAAAAGTGACTGATGTAACAGCATAGCATCCCTCAACCGAGTAAGTGAATTATAGTGTGGAATAGAGTATATTCTGAATAATTCGTCCTTTCTTTTCAAGGTCCAGAGCAGAGTTTTAGATCTTACTTTTTTAGTGACTTCACTAGATGCATAAAATCCAAAATATTATATATGGACATTTGATTCCTAAAATATTTTTGTGATCTGTTGTGCATAGAGTGTCTGTTAGAAAAACATGAGGGGACATGTGCAAAAGTCACAAAATCATCAATTGGGACCTTCGTGTGGTTACTCTGTTGAATGGCCATCACTAGCGGTTCAGTGAAGAGAATGAATAAAGTAGGTAGCAAGGGACACCACTGTCTGATTCCTTGTTTAACTTTACATTGCCCAGCATCAACAGAATTTAGAATCATTTTCACTTGTGATCCTTCATATGGATGCCCTAATACAATAATAAACATAAAATTAAGAAACAACTACCCCAACTGACTGAGTCAAAGGCCTCTTCGGCATCTAGAAAATGATATGCAAGTGTATCTGCTTTTTCTTAAGGAAATCCAAGACTTTGACTAAGTTGCGTAAATTTGCCCACAAATATTTACCAGCAATAAAGCTGTTTTGTCCTTATCTACCAGCCGACTAACTATCAAATTGAGTCTATTCACCAATAATTTCACAAATATTTTGTCATCTGAATTAAGCAAACTAATTGGTCTATAGGAATTCAGATCCAGCAAGTCATTGTTCTTTTTAAGAAAATTGACCCCCACTACAGTAATATAAGATTCTGGAACCTTTCCTCTCTGTAACATATAATGTACATGCTGTACAATAATAAAGCTTAAATACTTTGGCATTTTCTTTACAAAACTTGGTAGGGAAGCCATCCTCTCCACACACTTTTCCATTAGATAAAGATTTAACTATACCAGGAACCTCTTCTAATGTAATCGTATTCAAGGAAGTTTCCTTGGCATCTGGAGTGGCTTGCAATCTTATATGATCAGTGGACTGCCATTTGCCAAATAGATGGCTGTGATGCCGACAAACTCTATTAGGAATATTTTTACTATCTGTGGACCCTTGTGATAGGTTCTGGATCTACAAGTGATTTCCTTGTATTTGTAACTATTTTTTCTCATGCCTGCCAAGCTAAGAACCAACCAGAGTTCTCCTCATAGATCTGCTGCATATAGGCTCTAGTACTTTGAATCACCACTTTATAATAATAATCACATATTTGTTTGTTAGCATGTACCAGAAGCAGGCTATTCAGGCTATTTTTAAAAATGATTTTACTCTCCCGGACTTATTTTCATTGACCTACGAACACCTTTCTCACTGTTTTAAATTTCTCCTCTTCACATATATTTGGATATAATAAAGGCACCCCACACTATATCTAAATTTGCTAAATTGATACTCAATTAAAAATGCTGGCTAATTTCCTTCTCACTTTTGGTAACTCAGGACTCTTCCTTTAAATATGATGCATTCAAAGCCCCCCGGTGTGGGGGTAGATTGTTGTATATCTGCAATATTCATTTCTAGCAAGGAGTGATCCAAAAACCCATTTGGATGATGTACATATTTTTTTAGGATAGTGTTTGATAGAACTAAGAAAATATCAGGTCTTATGGCAGACTTAAATATGTGAGAGGAAAAAGTTTCTCTCTAAGGCTCCACCAAATTTTAACTCTGCTTATATTGTGCCAGTCTCTTTACAGTTTTCACTTATTTTTTCTCCTGGCTGCCTCTGACAGTCTAAACTAGGACCCGGGAGAAAATTTTAATTGCCTCCTAAAATCACTCATCTAGGAAATATCATAACGACTGAAAAAGCTCAGCCACACACTCCGGGTGATGTTCTATTGGAGCATAGATTATAGCAAACATAAAAAATGATCAAGCTATTACTCCAATAACTCAAGCCCATCTACCATTTTTGTCCATCTGAGAGGCTATAAACTCCACCTATCAGCTCTTACTGATGAAGATAGCCACCCTTCTGTGGGCTGCGTTTGAATAAGCCACAGTTTCGTAATTAGAGCAAGTGGCAAACATAGAGAACTTTGCTGTCTTTGAATTCTTTATATGGGTTTATTGTATGGATATTATATCTGGGCTATGCACCAGTATTCACTTTTCTACTGCTCGCCCTTTGTGCTTATTAGTCAATCCATTGGTGTTAAATGATAAAAACCTTCACATCTGCTTTCCTTACTGACATTAAAAATATCTAATTCGAATGCCATCACTGGAATCCCTCTTCTTCTGAGTATATTGGCAGCCCCTGTAGCCATATACAATGAAATGTCTCAATATCCGCCAGCCCAAATTTATTTTCCAGATCACTCCTTTCATTATGGCTATCCTAGTAAGAAAGAGTAATTGCGCAATATATTTATCAATCATAAACACAACCTAATATAAAACTAACACATAAAGTACCCTGAGCTAAAGTACAGCATACATTATGTGCTTAAGTGTCTGAATGAAATGTGTAAAGTGCATGATTACCTGAATAATAAAGATCTTATCCACCTTGTCCTTAAAACGTAAGAATATCAATATGGTTCTACATGTTATTCTTCAAGCAGCACATTCCTCTATAGATAATGATTTGTCCATTTGTTACCACTACACTTATCCCACGACCACAAACACCCATTCCTCGCTGACCCACCCAGACTTCCAAGCCCACCCAACCTTCCCCGTCCCACCCACTCCATCTTCACCCTCCCTGCCCACCGAGTCCCTAGGGGGATGATAACTGTCTCCTCTCCCATTAGGGGCAGGAGCACTCCCTCTTAGATCAGGTGCCATGGAACTCCACTCAGGGCTTGTCCCAGGGAAAAAGGTGCTGCTGTGTCACTACCATTACAAACAATACAGTTGCTCCACTATAGATAACATCCAACCATACATGTTCAATTTCAACAAAAAGCCTTCTTATGGCTTACAACATACATGTTCATCATTAACAAAAAGCCTTTTCATGCCTTACCACAGACTGAGCAAATAAAAACAGTGTGTCCAGATATGTGCTGGTCTACTGTTGTGATGAACATTTCTCAGTTATGTATTGACTGCAAAAACACTTGAGCTAGCTCCACAGAAGTAAGACCTGAAAGTGGCCCTCATACAACATGTTTAGCTTAGACTAATGTATTAATGAAGCCTGTGTGCCCAAGACTTTAAACGGCTCCAGCAAATTCCAAAAGTCTCTATGTCTCATAACTGCTGCCACAGTCATATCTGGATAGACCTGAAAGGAAAATTCTTCTGGCTGGCCAAATTATTTTTATTATGTAGCTTTCGATAAAATGCGTTCTTTCATCTGGTAATCTGAGAAGTTCATCAAAACTATTTGTGGATTTTTGAATGAGCCTTTGGAATTTGCCCAGGGACTCATTGTGCTCTCATCATTGTCAAATCTGTCGTAAAGTCAGGCAGAATATACTTCAACCAATTTATGGAATTATTCCACTCTAGCCTTCAGTATTTTCTAGAGTTCTAATGAACTTTAAGTTGGCACAGCATGAACAATTCTCTATCTCATCTTGTTTTTCATTTAAAGCATTGATTTATTTTTCAAACAATGTTGAGCTTTTCTGTAGCTGGTCTTGTTGGTCTTCGAGATCTGAAACTCTCTGCTCAACCTCCTCGCGCCGGTAGGTAATGATGGAAAGTTAATTCTCGATACCGATAACTGATTTTGCAAATTCAAGAATTTTGGTTCTTGCAAGATCTTACATTTTCTAATCTCATTTAGGATTGACTGCAATAGTTGTTGGGAGACTAGGGAGCAGCAGAGAAGTCTTTATGAGGTTCCTTTAAAACTCTGCAATTCTAGAGAGTAATAAGATCTTTCCTCGTCCCACAAGGCATTGAACTAGTCAAGGCCTCCAGTATTCTGTAGTTGTGGCAAATTGTATGCTAAGTTGGAGCCTTGAAGTGAGGTCATAATGGAAGGGGTATGAGCCCCTCCAATAGCCTTAGTAACTTCCTTGTTTACAGGTTCCTTGCCTTGAGGTTTTAGAAAAAGCAAGTATATCTGATTTTTCACTGACATCTCTAGACACCTATCCTGTGCACCCTGGCCTGGTATTCGACAGAGGACCTAATTGACCACCTCATCGCTCACATCTGTTCTCCTTGGACCTGGCTGAAAGTCACCAAATGCTGTGGGTGTTGAGCTCCTACTTTGGTCTAGAGTAGGATCTGTAGTAAGATTTGCTCTGGGCAGGTTTTACTGAAAAGGTGTTTCCACATAATGCTTAAGAAGATCCTTAGTTATGTTGGTTGGAGACCATAGGCCTAAATGTAGCATTTAAACCTGCTTCCACTCGACCTGGCAGCCTAGATAGGTTTTTAGAGTCCATATTTACGCAAGACTGCTTGTTTTTTAAAAGGGAGCTTCACCAGGTGTATGATTTTATTGCCGTCAGCACACAAGTACCAAAGAGTAGCCTAAATTGGTTACCAGCAAGCAGCATAATAACCAAAAGATGCAAAAGAATGAGATGTGCCTCTTTCAAGCTACATTTGTCCTCCCACCACCAAAATAAAATAAAAAAAACAGGTAGCAAAAGAGAGCTGTCTGACTTTGAAACTCCGTTGCTTCAGCTCTCATTCCCTGTTCCCCAGCCTCAGGCCATTACAATGGTCTCCCTCTACCCGATCTCAGCGTCCACAACGTTGGTTTGCTGAAGAGGATCCTGCATAGGGGTTTCTGGCGTCATAAATGCTGTATGACGAACTGAATATTTAGGCTTAGGAGGCACTCTGTTGGTTTACTCCAATGATCATCGCCTTGACGTTGTGGCCGCGACCGAGATGCTATGGTAGAGTGTTTCCCCCTCCATGCACCAGCAATAGTGAGGAGCCCTGCCCTCTGGGTTCAAAAGCAGCCATCTTGCGCAGGTGCTGCCATCATCCTTCTTGAATGAATAATTAATAAATATTGAATTGAATTTAAACACCATTGTATTTGTATTACTTTTATACATTCTTGTCCACTGACTACTCACTCTAGAGCACGTTAGAGAAACAGCTAAATAACAGAATAAAATACATTTCCAGGCCGCAGGACCAGTACCCCTAAGATAGATCTGAAAGTTTATACACCGAGTTCAGAGCTCCCTTTGTAATCTTTAATTCACAGGTTAAAATCTCATTAAGTCACATTATGTGTTTATATACATGCTGCAGAGATCTTTTGTTGACTATGTCCAGTACTAAAGAGATAGCTCAATGGCTTAATGCAACTAGACTTCTATGTGCAACCTTCACATCATAGTGTTCAAATGCAATAAGGTATCCCTGTGAGCTAAAATACTTGATGCAAGGATCTGAGTGTTCCCTGAATGTCACAGTAGTCAATTTCAATAAGACTGACCACGGTGTTAACATGCATGACAGAAAGACTACAATTAAGCCTGCAGGTTACAGGTTTTAATCCCAGTAAAATAGATTGGTGAATTCTAATATAAATAAGACTGAATATTGAAATTTGCAAGGAATAAAAAACACTATTCATGGTTGATAAATGGTAGTTACTTTGAACATGTCAAGTCCTACAGCTATCTCATGTATTGTTTACTCCTCCTTTAATTTGCCGTCAACATCTTACGCAATCTCATTCAGAGTACACATGGTTACACCTGGCTTAAAATTGTTTAATAAACACTTTGGAGGACACTCAGTTGAACTACTATGTCTTGCAGTAGATTACAAATTAACCTTAATATTGATTTACACAGGTGTTGCTTATGTGGGGAAGGACAAGTCATTGGATCTAATAGAGTAGCAATCCATTTGGTATTGTTCAAACTGCAGTTGAAGTTAGCTAACTCTGTAGCAAGTATAATAGCAGACAAATGCATCCTCTGTATTACTTGAGTTTAGAAACATCTAAATTAAATTCAAAAGCAGGTCAAGTACAAATAGAGGTAAAGCAAGACAATATAAAAAAAGTTAGACTTTTTAAACACAAGATAGAATTAATGGCCTTATCTAGAGTTTGGCGGATGGACGATCATTCCTCTGTCATAGTGGATAAGATCACTCAATCAGGCTGGCGGTTATCCCTTCTCCATATATAGGGTTCGGTCTGACAGATTTGCCTCCGTCATGATGGAGGAAGGTCTCTCAGTAAAACATCAGTCTTCTGTCATTGGTCACCCTGTCCTCCTTCATCAGATTTCACTCAGTCAACGTTGGCCTGGGGAACATCCATCTGTCAAATTTATAGTTGTCTGCCATTAGAGTGGGATGGAGATATCCTTGTGACACATCCATCAACACACACCGGATCAAAATCTACTCAGCAACAACACCTACGGCTTCCAATACTAAAGTCACTCTTCAAACCACACAAACCATTTATCACTATCAGCACGAAGCACTAGCAGAATAGCTGCTTAATAAATATTGCTTAAAATATCTGAAAGAAGACAACTCAGATTCTCAGAAAATAAGTTAAATGTAGTGGTGGATGAGATAAATAGGGTTGAGACCCAGTTGTTTGGAGCACAGGTCCAGACAACAACCATGAGCTATCAAAGGAAAACGTGTCCCTGTATTGTGGATAAAGTGACTGCTGTCTGCAACAGCAGACATTCACAGAAGGACATCTACAAGCGGTGCAATACCCTGCATGAGAGTCCTTTCACTCACTTCCAGTGAAAACAAAGAGGCCATGGCAACTGATGGTCAGTCTCCCATGCCACTCAAACTCCTGCCTTGGGAGAAGAAAGTGTTGCCATACTCTACACTGAAGGCACTGTGTGAAGTGTAGGTGAAGAGGACACTGGTAAGTACAAGCATTAGCTCTGTCATATGAACAGATTTACTCTCTCCACACTCTGCCATCCAAATCCCTAATGCAAATCTGTACCTAAGAACAGCCTAGTCACAATATCACAACTCTATGCCTTTCCTGTGTGATGACAGTCTAGCTGTTCTTCATTCTGTCACACCATTCTCCTTAACATAATTAATTTTGGAAGCTTAATCAAACAGTTGTAACCTCCCATGTAACAACTTCTATTGTGTTACTCACAGCAATGTAAGTGCTACTCAGTGTCATCATATTCATATGCCACATAGTAGCTCTTGATCTTCTGCAGTATAATATTAACAATTGCCGGTAATACAAGTAGAAAGAGATGAGTCCATGTCACCAGGACAAAAACGTTCCAGTTCTGAGTTTTGAATTACCATATCACTACATTCTATGAGTTTAATTTTGTAAAGTTATTTAGACTACTGAATTGACACACGATTCAAATGTTATATAAAAGCAAAAAGGGAGTAGCTTGGTCAGTAAGACTGGGGAGGAGGGGTGAGCTTCAGGTTTCCCAACAATCAGGCTGGGACATAATGTTGAAATACATTATATGACAAGAAGGGCGCATGAGGGGGGCATAAGAGGCAGCTGAAAGGGAGAGGAATGTGGATTGGTAAGGGTAGTTAGTGAAACAAAGCACATTATTTTGTGAAATCACCTAAACTTTTTAAGTCTTTACAAACAATGAGAGGGAGTGTCTGTGTGTGTTTTGACTGTGTGTGTGTAAAGGTTCCTGGTGAAATCCGACAGTCACCGCATCATACCCCACTGAAAGCACCTATACTCAATTATTCATCACAAAATACATTTACTAGGGGGGTGTAGCACCACAAACAACCCCCCTGAAGTTATGCCCCTGAAAAGCCAAGGGAAAAAAAACTGTGCCATGGCGAAGTTCATCCATTTTGTCAACTATGTAACACACATGTGTGACACACTTTATCCTCTCACATAACATTGAGTAGTTTAGGCCATGAATAGTGTAAGGACTATTCATTTGTATCCTAAATATTTAACACACATCAATCAGTTCAGCTTTCTTGAAATGAAACTATGGTGATATGTATTTATGTCACTGAAAAGTGGCATTTATCGGTTGACTATAGTGGTTTGGCTGTCTCATTCAATATAGCACAACATACCTATGCTAACAATAGATGGACACCACTACCAACTGATGCCCAAAGATTGTCAGCCTGTAGGAAAAAATACTGTTATAGATCAAATGTAAGAACTAAGGGGTAGCACTGCACCTGCACTCTTTATCAAGCTAACAGAACCAACTCTACAAAATGAGGTTGATTAAGTGACAGGGAATCGGCAACCTTAGCTGTTGTTGGCTCACACCTGTATAATGTCTATCACTAAATGATACAGGTTTTTGTGATTTCTAAATATTACAGTATAGCATAATGTATTTGTTTTTAGGTCAGAAAGAATCATTGTGAAGCTAAATTGTTTAATGCAATGTTGCATGCGTGTGGCAATGCAAGTGTGATGTAAGCCCACACTAATCTCCCTAAGAAGTCAAGGATTGTTCAGCATTATTAATACTGACAGCCAAGTATTTGAAGGATTCTACTTTGCACAGTGTTACTAAGGCATCTTACAATGGACCCTGGGACAGGAGAATTAAACAGTCCTAGGTTCCATGTCCGACACATACAATGCCAGCCCTGCTCTTTGAGCCACCCCACTTCACTTCACTATGTATGAATATTTCACCCAATATGTTCTAGTCCTATAATTAAAATTTAAATTTGGCTCCTCAATTTCATCAGTAGGTTGAGAAAAATTAATGTTGATCAGTCTGTGCAACATTTGATCACTAACCTGTTTCCTTCTTCAGGTCGAGCGATATTGTAGGAGTGAGATACAGGGGGTCATTCTAACTCTGGCGGGCGGCAAAGCCCGCCCGCCAGAGTTCCCCCCTCCAGAATACCGCACCGCGGTCAGTAGACCGCTGCGGTTATTCTGTGTTTCCCGCTGGGCTGGCGGGCGACCACCAGAAGGCCGCCCGCCAGCCCAGCGGGAAACCCCCTTCCCACGAGGAAGCCGGCTCCGAATGGAGCCGGCGGAGTGGGAAGGTGCGACGGGTGCAGTTGCACCCGTCGCGAATTTCAGTGTCTGCTAAGCAGACACTGAAATTCTTTGTGGGGCCCCCAGGGGTCCCACGACACCCCATACCGCCATCCTGTTCCTGGCGGGCGAACCGCCAGGAACAGGATGGCGGTATGGGGTGTCTGAATGGAGGATTCAGCAGGGCAGCGGAAAACCGGCGGGAGACCGCCGGATTTCCTGTTCTGACCGCGGCCAAACCCCCGCGGTCAGAATGCCCTGCGGGGCACCGCCAGCCTGTTGGCGGTGCTCCCGCCGACCCTGGACCGCCGGGGTCAGAATCACCCCCACAATCCCAGAAGCGAGTTCCCAAAGTCAACCAAACACAGTAAATGCCCGAATCCTGTCTAAAGATTCAAGCCACACCAGTCCTCGGAGGAAAGGAGAAGTGGAATGAGAAAAGAAAATAACCTCTTCCATTCAGCCTGGTCCCTATCACAATGGGTACTTCACACAGGTTACCTTTCAGGATGCTAGTGCAAATGTGTGTATGTGCAGCTATTAAAATAAAAAAATGTGTAAAATACCTAAAACTTCTCTCTTTCCCACCTACGATTCACGTTATTGGGAAACAATAACTTCAATAACTCCTAGGGGAAAAAACAGATAGTGTAAACATGTGACACCTTCTGGTGACATTGTTTTTTTTAAGTAATCACCATTAGAAACCTCTATGATTATCTGATATATGACTCTGAGAATGTTATATTAATTCCCAGAAACTCTTCTGGCTTTTGAAAAATCAAATTAAAGTTTTAAAAAAAACATCCAAGCAGGAAGTTACATCAGTAGTCGTGCGGTGGTTGAGAAATGCACTTTTAAAATAGATGTACATATTGTCCTTATTTTTCAGGAACTTCAGCATCCATATTGTAAATGAACTGACGGAGAGTATCCAGATGGCTGGTATGTTTTTTATTCTGATTCACTTCTCAGTAATCAGTCTAAAAAGCGACCAGCCTTGTCATCTTCACTTTGCTTCTTTGCAATACAAACTCTATAATGCTGTTTACCCAGTCTGTCAACCAGTTCTCTGTAATCTTTCCTTATTGTCACTAATGTTTGGCATAGCTCAACTGACAACACCACAGATTTTTTCCAGATCACAAAAGCGGTCTTCAGCTTTTTGGAGAACCTTTTCCAAAACTTTCCTAACTCGTAAAATCATACCAATCCATTCTCCCCAGATGGTGACTTTAAAAACTTCCCTCAGTAAATAGGGACCTTTCATCGACTCCTTATTCGGCCCACAGAAGTTCCTAATAGTAACACCAAGTTCTGCAATATATGTTTATCTAATGAGGCTGAAGGTTGGGATTGTCACATGGTTGTTCTTGATACTAGCCTTTTCCAACACAATGTCAATTTAAGCGGGCCATGGTCCAATAGGTTCAAGCTGAAATATTCTGTCTCCGTCACATCAACTAGTGCTTGCGTATTACAAACAAATACATCTATCCTAGTATGCAATTCATGCACATTAGAGTAACAAGACTATTCTCTATTCCCAGGGTGTGTGGTTCTCCAAACATCAATTAATTTCCATTCTCCTGACCTGGCACAGAGTTTACATGCCGTTTGCACTGTGTTTGCCCCCGGCACTGCAGGAAAAGACCGATCCAAGTCTGATTCAGCCACACAATTAAAATCCCCAGCTTATATTGTGAGTGTCTCCTGATCATGTAGTAGGTATGTCATTACTGAATCTACAAATTCCACCTGCTGTGCATTTGGCACATATACATTCATGAAGCATACAGGCTTCCCACCCAACCTGCCAGTGAGTAGAATAAGCCTCCCTGATGAGTCTGAGGCATGCTTGGCTATTCCAAAGGGGGTCATATGGTTAACCCATATAAGTGATCCCCTGCATAGGATGAGTCCGATGTACGAACCTCACTATTTTTTTATGTAACGACTTCTTCTCTGACCCGATGCGTTTCCTGGAGTAAAGCAAAAACTATACTCCTCCGTTTTATATGTCAATAAACGTTATGTCTCTTCTGTGGACCACCCACTCCTTAACTTTCCACATGATTACATTGCAATCAAGTGTGGTCATATTTTGGATAAACAACAGGGTCTTGCACTTTCTCTCTTGCCATATACTCCAAGCGACCCCTTCCTGGACCACACAGTCTTGGCACACTGATCCCATGGAATATTCACTAGGCTCGGCACAAAATTCCGAAAACAACATAGCATACAATAAACGTTTTTGCAACCGACCAATCTGACCTCCTTTCCCTTCCCAATTCTGGACCTAGTAACCTCAACCTTTAGACCCATTGAAAACGTAAAAAAACGTAACTATGCTAATCTCTCCAGAATACAAATGAAGAGATATTTTGTGAGAGGGCTGTGAGAGAGTTGTAACAAAATAAAAGTGTTGTACCTGTGGGGGGCCCGGTTTCAACTAAATAGGGCTACCCCATCTACAATGTCCAGCAAGCATCTATCCCAGCAAGCGCCCTGAGTCCTAATCATAGCAGTACTGTCAATGGCTACTCACGTATAACCACCAACGAACAATTGTTCAAGGTACTATGACATCTGACGTCATTGGCGTCCTCGTAGATGGAATTCATCTCAGACCCTGTCCGTCCAGCATTTCGAGATGAAGACATCTAAATCCCCGTCAAAGCCCATGGGGTGGGAGGACACACTAATGGCATCCAAGCCACTGGCCACTTTTAACAGTTCCAATTGTGCATCCAATATTTGATCTTGTGAGGGCTTTGATGCACGATTCCATCCGTTTGCTTTGTTAGAATGCTGTCTCCAATTCCTCTGACGTGTAAGTATGTCAAGTGTCTTTCCATGTCTGACCTCTGATTTCATTTACACTCCCCTGCCATTTCTGGTGCAATGTTGCATTTTCCATGATTCTTTAAATTTGTCTGGGAATAGAAAAGCATATTTTAGTTGAAATTGTCTCGGGCTTCTTTTAACGTCCATAAATGCTTGGCTTTTGGACTGAACAGTGGCTATTTATTCCATGAACGCTTTGTGATTGCACTTCATTATGAGTCCGCCCTCTCTAGCCATCCAGAGAAGTGTGTCTATATCCTCAGAATTTAACAGCTGGGTGACAGTGGGTCACGGAGGAGCCCCAGGGGTAGGCTGCCACGTGGGGAACCTATGGCTGTGTTCTACCACAAAAAAACGGAGACAACCCCATTGAAGTCACATGCACTTTCATCCACTCTTCTAAACATTAAACCATGTTAGAGGTCTCCACATTTTCAGGCATTGCAAGAATCCTTAACATTGTTGCAGTGAGACTCCATTCCGCTTCCTCAACAGGCCACTCCAGCACATTCACCCTAGAGTGCAGAGTAATGAATCTGCTAATGCGCGCACTCTTCCAGTTACCATCTTTAACATCCTGATCTGACCTGCCCTTAGCAAATTCAAATCTGTGGTCACTGAATCAATTTTGTGATCTAAAGCCTCGTGAGACTCTTTAATGGTCTCCATGATATCCAGTTTGTCCAATGGTTCCATCCTCTCCTCATGCCTCTGTTGGTTTGCCATGGACTCTCCATCATCAAAAATTCCATCCCCAGATTTGACAGCTCTAGCACAGCCAATACTGCTCTGTAGTAGGCTTACGATTAAAGTTCGAGCTCTAAGAGAACTTGCTCCAATCCAAGTCACAGCTGGAATGATAACTACGATACCTGCTTTTGAGAATGACGAGCTTCCAGCCTAGGCGTCTACACCCTTAAGTGTAGCGGCTAACTCCAGTAGTATGAGCACAATGATGTGAATTGTTACCAGCAATGCCTCCAACTAAATTTCTTCTGCGACCTCCTCTCTTAAAAAACCACACTCCAGATACAGACAGTGATCTCGTGTTTACCCAACTAAAGGTTACGTCATCAGCTGATAATACTTCAGTCAAGAGCACCATGACCCCAAGTCAGTTGCACATAGGCGAACCAATACATTTGTGCAGCCGGCCACTGGAATGCATAATCCGCTGTTGTCCCCTGACAGTGTCATGGTCCTTTTCATTTTATTGGGCTCTAGTGAGCCAAATGACCTTATCTGTCCCGCTGTGCTTGGGGCGAGCAGGCTGGTCTATGCTTTGCCTCTGCCTCCAGTATTTGCAAATTAATGACTGCTGGTGCCCAAAGTGCCGGTCAGAAGCCCTCAGCATGGTATTAAATGCAGCACGCCGAATGCCAAGGCTGCATAGTCGAGAATTTAATGTAATATGGATTTGTGAAGTGCTGCTTGTCACCCGTGAAGGAATCCACCTCAGGCCTGTTTAATCCGCTGCCTGACACTCCTTGCTAATTTATCTCACTCTTCCAGGCTCCTGCTTTGTTCCTTTAATTGTGACAGCTTGTCCGTGTTTTTCCTTCAACGTCTTCCCGCGTTGTTTCTTTATTCCCTCTCTTGCTCGAGGGAAATGTGTGATGGGGAAGTATAAGTGCTGGTCCCCAAGAATAAGTGTCTGTGGCACCCCACCAACAACCACAGGTTTAAATTGAGCACCGCTTAGCTCACGCCACAACTGGACCTGAGTCTGTTTCTCTGAGTAGCACTTCCGTACCCTCGAACGGCAGCGATTCAAAGCTCCTCAGACCCCAGTTTAATGCAGGTTCTGGCGGCTACCTACACTGCTTAGCACAATTCCAAGGCTAGGGACGGACTCCCCTCGGTCGGTCACAGAACTCGGACAGGGATGTCTCCTGCAGTGCTAAATTGGTAGATAAAAACGTGCCGGTGCCCAAAGCTCTCCTCTTAAACTCGCGGCAGGCAAACTCAAATTTTGAACAACAGGCAAAGTTTTGTAAAGTTAACAAGCATTACAGACATCCCGAAGAGTGAAGTTTGTCAACCTGTAAAGCTCCACTGATGACGTTTTAATTTCGTTCACGGTGGTTATTCACGACCCGGGTACATAGAAACGTTCATCTTTAGTGAGTGACAGAGGTCTGGAGCTCCCCATGCTAGTTTTGAGAACTATGTGAGATGGCTTTGATGGTCCCAGCATGACTCACGGTGTGTGTTTGGTGTGAAATTAGTGACCACGAGCCAGGTGTGATGACATATTTGTCTTCTAGGGAAAGATAAACATCCCATTAGTTTAAGAGCAGTGGCACATTCCGCTCCTAAGTTTGTCTCTTACCAACCATCAACTGGATCATGATAAATATACAAATTACCCTCTACATTGCACATATCTTACACCGTTGTTATATCTCAGAGGTTTGCCTTCATACGTTGAAGGACCAAAAACCTGTGGATTTCATAGAGAATGTTGGGCCTCAACGTTCCAAGGTTAGCAGTGGCATCGGACAGGCCTTTTCTTACAATAGGTGTAAGCATTTTGTTTTTAATTGATGACGAGTTGGAAACAGATTCATCTGTCCTCTGGTCTGCCTCTGAATCCATTCCTGTTCATGAGGGCGATCGTGGCCTGTCTAACAATAGTTTGCAGTTCATTACATTGCAAGGGAGCAGTGCTTGATTGGCTCTTCCTGAAGCAAATATGATCAAGGAGCAGAATCCCTAGAAATAATACGCCATTGGACATTTTCTCGCACTACAACTGTGTCAAGTCGGGGAGACGAATGATGCATAACGAAGGATGTATTTTCAAGAGGTTTAATGAAAATTCACATCACAAGTGTCCCACAGCAACCCACATCCAAGAAGCCAAACCACAACTGACCTTCTTGGAACTTTGCCTCAGACATGAAAGGAAACATTCTACATCATGCTCACGAGCAAGCCCCTTGTTACTAAGCGCTCACAAGCTCTACCCATAGCTGTCAACATAATGAAAACCTGCAGCACATAACACATCTCCCTTCTTAATGACAACAAAAGAAAAATTGCAATAAACATAACACTCCCAAAGCCAAAAAGGAAACACAACATCAAAATGCCTATAAACTCACTACCTCTAATTAATCTAAAACAAAGGGGGTGATTCTAACCCTGGCGGTCGGTGTTAAAGTGGCGGCCAACCCGCCAACAGGCTGGCGGTCCAAAAAATGGAATTCTGACCCTGGCGGGAACCGCCAACACAGCCCGCCAACTTAACACTCCGACCGCCGCGGCGGTACAGACAAACAGCGCGGCGGTCACCGCCAACAGGCAGGCGGCAGACAATGTACCGCCCACACTATCATAACTCACCAATCCGCCACCTTTTCCGGGGCGGGAGCACCGCCGATAAAAACACGGCGGAAACAGACTACGATCGGGAAAACGCTCACCAAAACACACTCCACGAGTACGGAGGACAGCATGGAACCCGAATTAAACATCCTACCTGCTCTCGTCTACCTTCTCATCTACCACGAGTACGAAGTCCGGCGCAGACGACAACGGTGAGTACTGCACCTACGACACACGGGAGGGGGAGGACGAAAGGTTACGGGAACACACATATGCGACCCCCCCCCCCCCCCAATCATGTACTCACCAATGCAGAGCACCAAGTCACAGTGACACCACCCAAACACCCCTGAAAAATGCTAGGACATAATCATATTTGGAATAAATATTTATGTACCAAAAAGCTCCAGAAAATTAGCGTACAACCATGAAAGATATCCACAACAAAACAAATGACATACACATCAGTGTATAACTGAAGTACCAAGTCCTGCACATCCTACGAATTCAGCATGTCCGTGGGCCAAAGTCTTGAGAAACAAGGGCAAAGCCCACACAGGAGACCTGAGTCCTTTGGAGAGAACACTGCAGGGGCATCAGATGTAAAAACTACAGGCACCTCAGGGGGAAGGGAAGGGGGGGGCACCACAGCCACATGAGTCCACGACGCCAGATCCACGAGGAGCCACCATGCCCACGGGACCATCCTGGGGAGTGCAAAGCCACAGTCTCTCAAGTCTCTGCAGTGGGTGGATTGCCCACTGGACCATCCTGGGGAGTGCAAAGCCACAGTCTCTCAATGTCTCTACAGTGGGTGGGCTGCCCACGGGACCATCCTGGGGAGTGCAAAGCCACAGTCTCTCAAGTCTCTGCAGTGGGTGGATTGCCCACTGGACCATCCTGGGGAGTGCAAAGCCACAGTCTCTCAATGTCTCTACAGTGGGTGGGCTGCCCACTGGGCCATCCTGGGGAGTGCAAAGCCACAGTCTTTCAATGTCTCTACAGTGGGTGGGCTGCCCACTGGGCCATCCTGGGGAGTGCAAAGCCACAGTCTCTCAAGTCTCTGCAGTGGGTGGATTGCCCACTGGACCATCCTGGGGAGTGCAAAGCCACAGTCCATCAGGTGGATGACAGTCTCCACTGGTCAAGGAGGAGGCATGGTGGGCACAATGAACCATCAACGGTGCTTGAGACGGCGGTGCCCTGTTCAGCGGTGCTTGAAACGGCGGGGCCCAGCGGAGCGGTGCTTGAGAGGAAGGGCCCAGCGGAGCGGTGCTTGAGAGGAAGGGCCCAGCGGAGCGGTGCTTGAGACGGCGGGGCCCAGCGGAGCGGTGCTTGACAGGAAGGGCCCAGCGGAGCGGTGCTTGAGACGGCGGGGCCCAGCGGAGCGGTGCTTGACAGGAAGGGCCCAGCGGAGCGGTGCTTGAGACGGCTGGGCCCAGCGGAGCGGTGCTTGACAGGAAGGGCCCAGCGGAGCGGTGCTTGAGAGGAAGGGCCCAGCGGAGCGGAGCTTGAGAGGAAGGGCCCAGCGGAGCGGTGCTTGAGACGGCGGGGCCCGGCGGGGCCCAGCGGAGCGGTGCTTGACAGGAAGGGCCCAGCGGAGCGGTGCTTGAGACGGCGGGGCCCAGCGGAGCGGTGCTTGAGAGGAAGGGCCCTGCGGAGCGGTGCTTGAGACGGCGGGGCCCAGCGGAGCGGTGCTTGACAGGAAGGGCCCAGCGGAGCGGTGCTTGAGACGGCGGGGCCCAGCGGAGCGGTGCTTGACAGGAAGGGCCCAGCGGAGCGGTGCTTGAGACGGCGGGGCCCTGTTCAGCGGTACTCTTCTGCACCGCGGGCCCTGTTCAGCGGTGCCTATCTCCACGGCGGGGCCCTATTCAGCGGTACTCTTCTGCACCGCGGGCCCTGTTCAGCGGTGCCTATCTCCACGGCGGGGCCCTGTTCAGCGGTACTCTTCTGCACCGCGGGCCCTGTTCAGCGGTGCCTATCTCCACGGCGGGGCCCTGTTCAGCGGTGCTCTTCTGCACCGCGGGCCCTGTTCAGCGGTGCCTATCTCCACGGCGGGGCCCTGTTCAGCGGTGCTCTTCTGCACCGCGGGCCCTGTTCAGCGGTGCCCATCCAGCAGGTCAAGGGAGCCAGACCTGGCCTGGACTCCCTGTTCAGTCGCCCTCGGACCGTGACGTTTCTGGACCCTTCGGGGACGGACTCCTGGCCTCCTTAGTGTCCTCCTTCCCAGCTGGGATGTGGCATGTGGGGTCCACCTTCTCCGCGCTCCTGCTGCCCTTCCGCTCCTTTGATGGGGCTCTCGGGCCCTTGCCTCCCCCAGATGGTGTGGGTGGTGAAGTGGCCGCACATTGCTCCTTGGGGGCAGCCCTGTCGGTCCTCGCACGGCGGTCCTTGGTTTTGCGGGTCCTCTTGCCGGGGGGGGGGCTGGACGTGTCCTTGCTGCTGATCGATGTGTCACTGCTGGCAAAGGGTGGGCTCCAGAACCCAGGCACAACAGTGACACCCGAAGCTGGGCTGGTGGTGGCTGCGGTGCTCTTGGGACTCTTTGAAGATGGATGGGGGAGGTCATCGGGGGGAAAGAGGTTAAGGTTAGCCAGGAAAAGTTTTTTAGGGCCAAGGTAAAGGGTAGGAGAAGTGGAGATGGAAGTGGAGGTAGAGGAGGTGGTTGTAGGAGAGTCAGGTGTGCTGTCATTGGGTGAAGGTGCTGGTGCTGTAGGCTGTCGTGAGGTGGATGGCTGTTGGGTGGGTGGCTGCCTGCGTTTGTGTGTCTTGGAAGAGGGGGTGACAGACACAGTGGAGAGGACACAGGGGACGTGTACATGGCAGTGGGGGTGGTGACTGCACGAGTGTGGACTGTACTGGAGGGTGAGGTGGTGATGGAAGCACTGGCTGATGTTGGGGTGCATGCAGGTGTGAGTGTAGACGTCACAGGGAGGGAGGAGGGAGATGAGGAGGAGGGGGACACAGGGGTGGCAGTGGCTGTTGGCATGTCTGCATCTGGGTGTTGCTCGGGTGAGTGTTTGCGGGATCTGTGGTGCTTGTGTTTGGATGAGCTGCTCTTGGGTGTTGAGGTGTGTGCAGGCTGGTCTGATGGTGTGGATGGGATAGGCTGAGGAACAGGAGACAGAGACAGGCTGGAGGCAGTCAGAAGAGGGAGGCTGGAAACATGGACAATGGCTGCCGTCAGTGCTGAGGCCAGAGCAGTGAACGCTCGTTGATGGGCAGCCTGACCAGAATGAATGCCCTCCAGGTACGCATTGCTCTGTTGCACCTCCCTTTGCACACCCTGGATGGCATTCAGAAGGGTCGTCTGCCCAACAATGAGCGTCCTTACCAGGTCAATGAGCTCCGCACTGAGGGCAGCAGGGGCAACAGGGGCAGGGGCTGAGGTGCCTGGGGCGAAGGAGACGCGTGCCTTCCTGGGCGAACCGGCACGGAGCGAAGACTGAGGGGCTGCTGGGAGGGCGGGGCTGGTGCGCTGGGTGGCGGCTGTACCTGTAGAGGCGGGGGGCACGGATGTTGCCGCCACCCCTAGGGAGCTCCCATCCGAGGACGTGTCGCTTTCGCTGCTCTCACCAGCGGTCCCCGTCGTGGTGCTCCCCTCGCCCTCCGGATCACTGGTGCCCTCGGTGTCTGTTCCTGGGCCCACCGGGGCCTTGTGTCCTGCAGCTCCCTCGTGCTCCGATGACATATCTCCTCCGCCTGATGATGCTAATGCACACATGCACAAGAAGATGAAGAGAAAGGGTGGGGGGAGAAAAAAGAAGACCAGGTTGAGTGCATGCAATGTCAACACCGTTGGCGGAGAGGACAGACACAGGTGCCTAATGCACTAAGCCGCGCATTCGGGGTACACTACTCAGTACTACTGACTAAGACAACAGGCCAAGAGACGTCAAACGCGCACATGGGAGATGCTGGACCTTCAATGGCTGTACTTGTCACCCTACAGAGGTGGGGGCCGGGGGCACAGGGCCATGCCTAAGGGAGAGGACTACACTACAGAAAGCGCCCTGGCCTAATGCCACCCACAGCCCTCCTCCCCCACCCAGACGCCTCCACTGCGCAGAAAGATAGGAGAATGTGCTGATACTCACCCCCTTGTGTCTGCTGTGATGTCTTAAAGCGCCCATCCAATTCAGGGTAGGCCACCGCCAGGATCCGGGACATCAGGGGGGTCATGGTGCGACTGGCACCCCTCCTAGGTTGGGAGGCCATCCCCAGCAGTGTTTCTGCGGTCTTCCTTGTTCCGCGGCGGATGTCCTCCCACCTCTTGCGGCAGTGGGTGCCCCGTCTGTTGTGGACCCCCAAGGTCCGGACTTCCTTGGCGATGGCACGCCAAATCTCGATCTTCTGATGGGAGCTGACCTATTAGACTTGTACAGGGTGGAAAGGAGGAAATCATCAATGGCCTGCATGTTAGATGTAATTGGCCCCCCCCACCCACTTTGCCATATGGCACATGCTCTCATCTGTCGGGCGTTGCACTCCTCATTCGCCCCCCACCCCACCAACTTACATCCACCCCAATCCACACAGGCATAGCCCATTCCATTAGCACCCGGGGTACTCACTTGTTGGTCTGGAGGACCGTAGAGTAGCGCATACTGGGGGAGGACCCCATCCACGAGCTTGTCCAATTCTTCAGACGTGAAGGCAGGGGCCCTTTCCCCAGTCACAGCAGCCATTGTATCTTCCAGACCGAGGTCACAGCAGCACTTGCAGTATAGGTCCTCTCCTGTGGATGATCAGGTCTCGAGTGATTAAGCAGATAGAAAATGGCGGTCACGTCCGCGGCGGTGCGTACCGCGGCGGTGCGTACCGCGACCGCCGGCGCACTTCGTTATTGGCTCCTGAAACCCATAGGCTTCAATGTTAACCAATGCGGCTTTGCGCCGCGGTCTTCGACCGCCTACCGCCACGGTGTGCTCCGCCAGCGCAGTGACCTCACATCCCATTGTCCCACTTCACAGGTCAGGCAGCCGCCATTTCAAGGGCCCACATGGCTTAATTTTGACTGCGACACACAGGCCTAGGCCTTGCATTGCCGCACATACACGCCTTTCAACCCATTGCCATTCTTTAACTGTGCAAGCTGTCTGTACGTACCTGTGTTTTGGCTGACTCTGTGCTCCATGTTGTCCTTCCTAGGCACCGTCCGCTGGGACTTGGGATGAGAAGGAGGAATCCTCGCGTGTACCGACCGCTGGTGGACCTGTCGACAATGGAAGAACGCCATATAATCCTTCGATACCGACTTGACCGTGCCACTATCCATGAACTGTGTGCCCAGCTGGAGCCAGCCCTGATGTCCCCCATCCGCCAACCCACAGGGATTCCCCCTCTGGTGCAGGTTTTGTCAGTCCTCCATTTTTTGGCCAGTGGGTCATTCCAAACCACAGTGGCCATGTCATCTGGAATGTCTCAGCCTATGTTTTCAAAGATTTTGAGCAGAGTGTTGTCTGCCCTGATGAAACTCATGCGGAGCTACATCATTTTCCCGGAGGAGGGTGACTTGCCCACAGTGAAGGGTGATTTCTATGCCCTTGGACATATCCCCAACATCATTGGTGCCATTGATGGGACCCATGTGGCTTTGGTACCCCCAAAAGACGATGAGCAGGTGTACCGAAACAGAAAGAATTATCATTCGATGAATGTCCAGGTGGTCTGTTTGGCTGACCAGTACATCTCCCATGTAAATGCCAAGTTCCCAGGGTCAGTGCATGACGCGTATGTGATGCGAAATAGCAGCATCCCCTATGTGATGGAGCAGCTACAGAGACAACGTGTGTGGCTAATAGGTGACTCTGGTTACCCCAACCTGCCGTGGCTACTGACCCCAGTAAGGAATCCCCGGACAAGGGCAGAGGAACGCTACAATGAGGCCCATGGGCGTACAAGGAGGGTGATTGAGCGAACCTTTGGCCTCCTGAAGGCCAGGTTTAGGTGCCTGCATATGACTGGTGGATCCCTAATGTACTCACCAAAGAAGGTGTGCCATATCATCGTGGCGTGCTGTATGCTTCACAACCTGGCTTTGCGACGCCAGGTGCCTTTCCTGCAGGAGGATGGTCCAGATGGTGGTGTTGTAGAAGCCGTGGAGCCTGTGGAGAGTGAAGAGGAGGAAGACTCTGAGGACGACACAGACAATAGGGACAGAGTGATACAACAGTATTTCCAGTAACACCCAGGTAAGAATCACCCACGCCATTTCACAATTGCTTCTAGCCTCCTGCATCTGTACTTTCTGTAGTTCCCCACAGATGTTTTTTATTAATTTATGCCTTTCCCTTCCCTTCTCAGTGCTGTCTGACTCAGTACCTGACTTCTGCTTGGTTCGCCCATGAAATACAGCGTATTGACATTGGTATGTTGTCATGACTAATTGACAGAACAGAAATTGAACAGTAATATGTTATCCCTTTGTTAATAATACAGCATGACTCAAAACAGGTTTGTGTGCAAAATGTGATTTATTTACAGTGCTAGATACCGGTACATGTGATTCTAAGGGTGATGGGTGGAGGTGGAGGAATATCCATGGCAGAGTCCAGTTCTCAGTCTCACAGGTGCATTGTTCTTTTGCCTGTGGAAGGATGGAGCATAGGCAGTTCATGGTTGGACAGGGTGGCAATGTGGGACAGTGGGAAGACTTGAGGGGGTATGTCCTGCTGGCGGGGGTCTTGACATCCTACTCTGTCTTTTTCTTTGGTCTCAGGCTCCTCTTACGGGGTGGTTGTTCTTCAGCAGGAGGTGGGGTTCTGGGGGGCTGTCGAGGTGTTGGGACCTCCTGTCCACTAGCGCCGGCAGAGGTGGTAGGCTGTTCCTGGTCCGGCCTAGTGACAGGGGCCCTGTGTGGTGCACCATGGTCCCGCAACGCGTCCTCTATCCTGTGGAGGGCCAGGACGATGGTCCCCATTGCGGTCCCGATGATTCTCAGCTCCTCCCTGAACCCCATGTAGCGTTCCTCCTGCTGTGCCTGGATCTCAGTGAACCTGGCCAGAACCGTCGCCATCGTTTCTTGGGAGTGGTGGTAGGCCCCCATGAGGGTGGTGAGGGCCTCTTGGAGAGTGGGTTCCCTGGGCCTCTCCTCCCCCCCCTGTCGCACAGCAGCCCTCCGAGCTGCCCGGTTTCCCCCGGCCTCTGTCCCATGGCCAGTGTGCCCGCTCCCACTGCCCCCAGGTCCCTGTTGTTGTTGGGGTGTCGGGTTAGCCTGGGTGCCCTGTAGTGGCGGACACACCGCTGATTGAGCTGTCCTAGAGACAGAGGCATGGGCCCGCTGGGTGGGAGCTGTGCTGGTGTCGGCAGAGGGGGTCGGGTCTGGTGTGGCCTGTGTCTGGGTGAGGGGAACCGACTGCCCAGAGGTCCCCGATGGTCCGGGCTGGTCATCAGGTTCACTGTCGACAGAGCTGCTATCCTCAGTGTGGGCCTGTTCCGGTGGTGGGATGGACACTTCTGGACCCTCCTGGCTGGTGTGTTGTCGTTCGGGTCCTGCATGGGGTAAGAGAGTTTGGTTATTGTTTCTGTGTGTGCAATAGCATGCGTGTTGTGGGTGCCCTTGTCCCCCAGTGCAGGCATTCCCTGGAGGGAGGTGTTGTGAGGGTATTTAGTGGGGGGGAGGGGTTAGTGCAGTGGTCATGCTTAGGTGATGGGTGCCCATGGTTTGTGTTGGCATGTAGGAGTTGGTGTTGGGATGGGTGGGTTGTGCTGGTGAGACATTGTCAGGAAGGATGTGTGCTGGGGGGTTGGGGGTGAGGGTGGGGGTGTGGGTTGGCATGCTGGTGGGGTGTGGGGGATATAGTAGTTGAGATGGGACTTACCAGAGTCCATTCCTCCGGCTACTCCTACTCGAGGCCCTGAGGATGCAGGATGGTCAAGACCTCTTGCTCCCACGATGTAAATTTGGGAGGGGTGGGTGGGGGTCCGCCGCCAGTCTTCTGGACCGCGATGTTGTGCCTGGAGACCATCGACCGGACCTTCCCCCGTAGGTCGTTCCATCTTTTGCGGATGTCCTCCCTATTCATGGGATGCTGTCCCACCGCGTTGACCCTGTCCACGATCCGCTGCCATAGCTCCGCCTTCCTGGCTATACTGGTGTGCTGCACCTGCGAGCCGAAGAGCTGGGGTTCCACTCTTAGGATTTCCTCCACCATGACCCGGAGTTCTTGGTCCGAAAATCGTGGATGCCTTTGGGGTGCCATGGGGTGGTGTGGGTGAGGTGTGGGGTGGTGTATGTGATGAGGAGTGTGTTGGTGAGTGGTGCTTTGTGCTACTATGTGGTGTGTGTGATGGTGTAGTGTGCCTCAGTGTGTCTTGCTTTGGATTGTCTGCTGTGTCTCTCTCTCCTTCTCTCAGTAATTGGGGTCGCAGGGGTTTGTGGGTGATGTGGGTGTATGTTTTATAGTTGGTTGATTGTGTGGGAGTGGTGTGTGTATGTGTATCAGGTGTGTGTTTTTCAAATTGTCCAATGTGGCTGTGTTTTGGTGATGTGTGTGTATTCTGACCGCGGCGGTGTGTAGCGCCAATGGAATACCGCGTTTGAATGACCGCCGTGTGGATTCGTGGGTCGTAATGGCATGGGCGTATTTCTGTTGGCGTGACGGTGGAGGTTTGGTCATCTCCAGTTTATCGCTGCCCGCCGATGTGGCGGGCTGCAGTGGAGGACGGATTTTTGGAGGTTTGGCCGTTGTGGGTCAGAATGACCGTGGCGGTTGACCGCGGCCGCGGCGGTGTTATGGCGGTCTTCTGACCGGCGGTAAGGGCATTTTACCGCCGAGGTCAGAATCACCCCCAAAGTCTTCTTAATATTTTGGTTTGTTAATCACTCTTTTAGATTTTTGTAACTTGTCAGGAAACCTTTCTTGTTCATCATGCTGATTCTCAACCACCTTGGCTGTCTCTCCTTGAGCATGATTCTGAATTTCCTCTTGTTCAATGACAGTGATATCATCCCTCTCTCCAGCCTCACCATCAACCACTCCACTGACACCACCACTCATAGCACAGCCTCCATCAGAAAACGTGATCCTCTCCAGGAAGCTGTTCTCACTCCTCAGACCAACTGTAACATCTCCTGAATCCTTGCACTTTAACTGGAAACCTTGTGCTTCTGCTTCTTTGCCCAATTTAGCAACTTTCCTTTTAATCCAACATTTGCCCCATTCCACTTTAACAGAGTGTTTGGTTACCTGAACAACTTTTGTTTCTTGGTAGTACTTAGAACCTCTCACCTTGTAAGGTCTCCTTATTCTTACTCGTTCCCCAATCTTGAAATCTGCCTCCCTCACTTTTTTGAGTTCATCATATCTGCTTTTGGCCTTGGTCTGTGAAACCTCCACTTTGTTTTTTATCAACTCAAAACTTGGAATATTCTTGTTAGGCACAGACGTCTCAATCACCCACGTAGGTGAGAACTCATTAAACGAGTGCCTATCTCTCAATAATGCAAAAGGAGTTACATCAGTCGTAGAATGTGGAGTATTATGTTAACGCCAAATTATATCCCCAACCGCTTCTTGAACTGACCCACTAGCTTCAGTAGGCAATTGTATGGTTTCTTTCATCATGCGATTAACTCTTTCTACCTTACCATTACCTTGAGGACTATAAAGCGCAGTCGTCAAATGTTTTATCCCTAAGTTGTTTCATATTATGCAAAACAAAGTGTACACCATTATCCGTAACCACAAAGGCAGGAACCCCTTCTGATTGAAATAGTTTCCTTAAAATGTTTATCACACATGAGGTATTAGGTTCTCCCATGAATTTGTACGACACCCATTTTGAGTGGTAGTCCACAACCACCAGCACAAATCTTTTCCCTTCATTCAACCCACCTATAGGTCCAATGAAATCCATGCCAATTTTCTCCCACAGCCACTCTGGGAAAACCACTGGACACAAAGGTGTGTTCCGTATAATTATGGACTTCTCAGCTTGTGAATACACTCCATAACTGCCAACCATCACCTCCACATTAGTGTCCATACCAGGCCACCAATAATAAAGACGTAATTTCTTCCTAGTGTCTGTAATTCCTAAATGTCCCTGGTGAGCCAATTTGACTAAACCACTCCTCAGTTCCATTGGAGGAATTAAATTAGTACCTCTCATTACCAAATTCTTTTCCACACTCAACTCCTCTTTTACTTTAAAGAATGGTTTTAAGTCTTCTGCCACTTGACCACCCACTACTTATGTAACTCTTCAAAATTCTTAAAGTTTGATCACTTTCTACTTTATTCTCCCAATAATCCCTGGAAATAACACCTTCTGATGCGACAAGACCATCAATCATGCCAATCACCACTTCTTTTTCCACTTCACCAGTATTTTCATTTTCATTCATTGGACATCTGGACAGAACATCAGCCCTGCTGTATTCCCCTCTTTGAATGTGTTTCATTTTGAAATTAAAAACATGCATTTTTGACAATAGTCTAATCAACTTGGGACTAGCATTACTCATCCCCTTGTCATTCCACATATACGTCAATGGTTTGTGATCAGTGACCACTACTAATTCTCTACATCATAAATAAGTAGAAAAATGACGAACAACCCATACACACGCTAAAGCTTCCTTCTCAATCGTACTGTAATTGTCCTCAGATGATGTGAGGCTTCAAGATGCAAAAGCCACAGCAGTTTTTTGACATTCATACAGTGGAGTAAGTATGGCTCAGATTCCAGAATTACTAGCGTCTACAGTTATCACAGAAGTAGCTTTCTCATTAAAAGGTTGTATAGCCGGTGCCTTGATGATGAGCTTCTTCAACATATTGAAAGCCTCCATTTGTTCTTGCTCCCACACAAATTTCACATTCTTCCTTAAGAGTGTTCGCAGAGGTTCAATGCAAGGCAAAAGTTTGCATAAACCTGGAATAATATTCGCACAACCCCAGAAAAGATCTTAACTGATCCTTATTAATAGGCTGCGAACACTTTTCAATTGCCGCTTACAGGTCATTCTTTGGTTTAATTCCATCCTCACTTATCTTCTGACATAAATTTTCCACCTTTCTCAACACAAATTTACATTTTTGTTTTGAGACTGTCATCCCATGATCCTCCAGTATACCTAAGACTCTGTCTAGGTTCTTTACATGGGATTGTATAGAGTCTGAGCATATCAAAATATTGTCTTAATACGTCCACACCTCCTTTTCCTCTCCAAACAGCTTGTACATTAGTTTCTGGAAAACAGAAGCTGCTGAAGCCAGGCCAAACGGCATTCTTAAGAACCGAAAAGCACCAAACGGTGTATTAAAAGCTGTTAAATCTCTAGAATCAGGGGTGAGTTCAACCTGATGATAAGCAGCCCTAAGATTAACTGTGGAAAAAATCTTCGTACCACCAAGTTGTGCTAGCATGTCATGATTTCTCGGCAAAGGAAAACAATCCACTTGGATGTTTTTGTTTAAAGATTAAAGTCAGCACAAAGTCTCAAGTCTCCACACTTTTTAATGGCTACCACTATGGGAGAAATCCATTGTGAGGATTCAATGGGTTCAATCACCCCATCCACACATAACTGTGTTAAGTGATCTTTAAGCCTCTGTCTAATGCAGAACAGAACATTTCTAACTCTGTGAATGACTGGAACAGAATTAGGCTTCAAAATTATTTTATGCTGAAACCCTTTAACAACTCCCAACTTTTCTTCAAAAACTCCCTGGTGTTTTGACAAAACATCTTCCAAAGAGTTAATGTGATACTGTACATCATTAACCAAAGAAATTGGTTGTGCAGTGCCAGGCCTGAGAACCATCCCAAACTTCCTCTGGTCCTTCTATCCCAATATATTATAACCTCGTTTGGCAACATAAACCTTGGAATATATGGATCTGTCCTTAGGTTGCAAATTCTCCATGAAATATCCACACAAATCAATTTCCTGACCACCAAAAGCAATCGTGTGTATATCTGGAGGAGATAGTTTCAACCCTTGCCATCTTTCCATAAATAGTTTATCAGAAATAATAGTAATGGGTGATCCTGAATTAACAATAACTTGGATGCAACAATCACCCATTTTTACGTCACAAGCTGGGTCCCCACCCATGTGAACTTTGTCAGCATCAGTATCAATCATCTTGATCGATAACACCACACTTTTGTTAAATTCATCCTTACTTATACTCGAATAGGTCCCATGTACATCTGTATTTTCAACCAGCATTGTACTAGATGAATTCCTGCACACTCATGCAAAATGTCCAACCTTTTTTACCTTTACCAATTGCAGGACAATTAGTAGCATTGGCCAAATGATTTTGTGAGCCACACCTAAAGCATACACCACTTTTATCATTTGTCCTACCCTCCATCTTATTTTGTATTGCAGGTTTCACTTTACATGAAATAACATTGACACTCTCAGTAGATGTGATCTTGTTTTTGTTTAGTTCCTTAGAAGCCAATAGAGACCTCTCAATCCCTCTTACAATTTCTAATATCTATGCTAAAGTTGGGTTCCTACTACATAATAGTCTCTCTTGCACCTTGTGATCAAAACAATTCACTACTAACTGATCCCTTAAATACTGTTCAATCGGACCTGCAAATTGCCATGAAGAAGCTAACATTCTTAACTCAGCTATGAAATCATCAATTGTTTCATGTTCATGTTGTTTACACGTAAATAATTTATGTCTCTCTACAATTATACTGGGATCTTTTTCAAAATGCTTCTCTAATCTCAAAACTGCTTCAGTGTACTCATCCATCTCTATGGTTGATTGCAACCCAACTGCTGGTAAATGATCAAATATTCTCTGCCCTTCCATCCCTAAACAATTGTACAATATGGCTTTCTTCCTTGCAGCTGGAAAGCCCACCCCACCAATGGCAACCAAATAGCTGTTAAACGACCTATACTAGTGGCTCCATTTAGCTTTAGGCACCCCTGGTTCATTCATGAATGCACTAGGCAAATTTGCCATTTGCATGATTGAAATGCACCACCTTATCCTTATATGAAGTACCAGTTAAAACTGAACGTAAAACCAAGTTAACAAAACAAAAAATCACTACTTTGTAAAATACGTTCGTAAATTAAACATGCATTTCAAAGAAACCAGGCACAAACTCCTAATCACCTATTTTATAGAGAACCTAGACTAGATTCTCTATAAAATGTAAGTGATTATCCAGTAAAACATAAATGTACATTTCAGTTAATGCGGTGTGCACCTCACCGCGTTCTGTGAAGATGTGCGCACAGTACTTATCTCCCAGATGTGTGTGTCCTCAATAACAAGTAAAATTTACATGATGTGCATTCTCACAAGATGTGTACATACATTCTGTATCTGAGGTGTGTGTATCACCGTAGTGGCGAAACACAACGGTAACGTAAAGACGATCACAGAGCGTTCCAAGTCTGCTTGCTCCTCTGAATGCAACACATACGCTGTGCCTGCCCCTTTAATTCCATCAACAACACCAGATAAAGGCGTTCCATTCACCAATAGATGCTGTGTCTGCACCTTTAAATCCAGCAATGACACCAAATAAAGGTGTGCTGTTCGCCGATCTTTCCGAGCACTGATGACCATTCAAAAGCATGCTGATTCCCTCACACACTCTGCGACTGCCCCTTTATATGCACACTCGATCACCAGACAAAATTGTCCGAACCAGGAAGCACACCGTAAATAATCGCTATCACAGGCCTTCCATCACCGCACCTTCACAGAAAAAAACAGTAAGCGCCTTCACAGGATAAAACGGTAAGGGCCTAGTAATAAATCCTCTCCTATGTAATGTTAAATAAACATGGCCCGTTCCAAGTAATTATTAGTCTGTTGTAGTCGCTTTCAGTACCTCTGTAAAATGTCCATTGTAGTCGCAATGTTGCGGGCCACTTAACTGATGAAGAGGGTTCTGATTCCCATAGCTCAACGCCAATTTATGTCAAGTCGAGGAGACGAATGACGCATAACGAAGGATGTATTTTCGAGAGGTTTAATGAAAATTCACATCACAAGTGTCCCTCAGTGACCGACATCCAAGAAGCCACTTTCTTGGAACGTCGCCTCTGACATGAATGGAAACATTCTACATCATGCTCACGAGCAAGCCTCTTGTTACTAAGCGCTCACAAGCTCCCCCCATAGCTATCAACATAATGAAAACTTACAGCACATAACAAAATGCCCCACAGAGGTTAAGGTAACCATTGTACCTCATGCCTTGTTATCAGTGGCAGACACCTTAGAGAGTAAATGAAACCTGGCTACCAACAATAGGTAAAGTGGATATGTTTGAAGGTTGTCAGGAAATTGTGGAAAATCTCTATAATGTAGATGCACCATTTGATGATGGGGAAAACGATGAACCCATGTGCGCATTCATACAAACCAGAAGCATTAACTCTGTATAGAACTAAACCATCTCCTATGACTATAACTTCAAGGGGCGGCTAGGGGAAGATTAAATATAAAGTCTGAACTGGGCAGTTTCTTTGGAGGAAGATTAGAATTTAATGGCAAACATACAAAGGAAAAGATGCATCTAGCAGCAGTCGAAGACAACATTCTTGGAAGTGTTAAGGGCACCTAAGATAAAATAAGAATCATGTTTCCAATCACTAGGTGATGCAATTATGCATAATTTAGTAAAAGGTCCGAGGACCGCCATGTTAGAGTTGGTGGTCTGACCGCCAAGGGGCTGGTGGAGTGGACTGCCATATTATGAGACTGGTGGCATAGGAAATAGGAGACCGCCAGCAGTCTGCCACCACCACCAGGCAGCACAGACCGCTGCGGTCTGCAGGAGCAACAAACAGGCTGGTGGAGACCATGTTTCCACCGGACCTATTACGAGGTTACATACTGCAAATGTGACCGCCGCGGTCCGACCACCACGGAGCACCAGGCGGAAACGAGCTGTATAAAGGGAGACACTCACCTGCACACCGCAATACACATCTCGAGCCGCCATGGAGCCATTCCTAAACGTCATGCCGCTGCTCCTTCGCGCTGAAAGACAACAAAATCAACGCCGTCGTGGATGACAACTGTAGGTATACACACCCACCTGTATTTGCCTCATTTTCATGAAAGTCGTTCCACTAGCAAACACATCCTCGGGGGTGGACGCAAAAGGCCAGCACCTACACCTATCATTTATGTCACACATACTCACATACTGCAACACAGACACCCGCACATTCACAACAGGCACACTTCAGCCAGCACACACACACTGCACTGCAATAACCAACATGCACGCACGGTTACACAATTCTTGAGCAGAGACATTGAAAACCACACAACATACATACACACAGCAACTACAACACAACTAATGCACAAATACATTCCACACACCCACACACAACACTTGCCAGGGACTGGCCACACATGCAACACACATATACATCCATCTTGCATGGCACACACACACACAACACCAACATTATACAACATTGCAATCGACACAAACATCACACACACACACATAGCACATTGCATCAACAATGCCATGCACAATACATTTGGGGACAAACACACAAAAGACACAAAGCAAATCACCAAAACAACACCTGCACAGCTACGATGGGATCGGCTGGACAATACATGGAAGGAGGTTGGATTGGGACACGTATCATGTAGAGCAAGACCCCAAACAACATGCACACGTGAAATGGCCACCTTTGGATCTCACGGACAACCAATATTTATAACAATCACCAAGAACAGTCCGGCAATGGGGAAAGGGCAAAGCAAAAAAGCACACACAACTCACATTCCATGGGACATACCCCTTCACCAACCATCTGCCAGGAACACACACCTAAATGGACACATGCACACTCAAATGCAAAGCCCACTCCCACAACTCCACACACTCCAGATTTGCAATGACAAAAATCAAGAACACACAGCACGTGTACAAAATACCCATACCAGTGGGACAAATCATACACCATACATGCCCACATCACACAACACAAAAATAAACACATACCACTACAAACACAACACAATGCTATCACACCAACATCCAACCTAGATACACATACCCATTATACAACACATACCTTACCCTTGGGTACAACAGCACTGCACACCAACTCACAGATTGCAAAAAACATGACATGGAGCAGCAATCAGTACACACACAGACAACTACACACACAAACAACATCAGCCAGGAACATCAGAAATCTAGGGAAGGAAATGCAGGACAAAGTGTAAGCCAAACTCCAACAACAGGTTGGGTTTACTGTAACAAAAATATTGTTATTTAGTCCACAAGTCCAAGACCATAGGCCAGTCCAATAATATAAGGGCCAAAAGGCATGATACCGGCCCCAATACTTGACTCCTGAGTGCCAAATGACCTCTACAGGTAGGGGTTTCAATGGGGCAGACAGGCACCTCAGGGATGAGGTACACCAACCATGCCACAACATGTGCAACATCCATCACACCTCATGGAACCAGTAGCCAAACTACGGATCCCTCTGTAAAGTATCCTAACAATTACACTAACACAAGCCCATACACATATCTAAATTGCACTAATATGATGTCTCCTGGACAACTGATGGTGCTAATGAAAGCCAATCAACAAAGCTATAAACATGCTATGCCTGGATTAGGTGACATGTAAACATCCATTGCAATAGGGACACAGCACAACAACGTACAGCTTCACAAGTTGCACCTTACCAAAAAATGAGTCAAGGCTGGTATTTGCAAGGCTCACTTAGATGTGGTACACGCCTGAAGATGTAACAAACTACAGGGAAGTCAGGTTCCATAGCTCATGGAGAGATGTTTCCTAAATATACACATGAATGGCCTAGTAAGGCCCAGGATAGGCCCCTCAAATTTCCCATTCCCTTATGTACTTCTGTGTGTGCCTGTAGTAGATAACTGCACCGTGCAGTCAGGAGGGACACAGACTTTGCAATCACTATCAGGACACCAAATTGTCTCACTATGATAAACACAATTCACTACCAACATCACAGACATGATGACATGATGAGCATGGCATTTGTCTGTGGGGAATCTCTAACCTAAAACACGTCATGTTCACAGCACTGCAAGGCAACCCATGATTCATCCATACAGTCAGAGAATAAGTTCCAAAGAACACACAAGTTGTGGGGGCCCACAAACATCATACCACGTCAAGGGTATGAATCATCATCAAGTGGATCGAAGCCCTTCCCCTACCTTTCGTGTACATCATGGTAACTGCTGTTACACATGACTAACAACATACTATGAGGCATGAATGTACCTGTATGTCTACATATGATGGTGACACAGTCCTGTCTGGGACAGCACAGTAAACGGACAACCATTGCAGATGTATCATGACCACAACACAACCCCATGGAAACATATGGGAGGGATCTGGGATATCATGCTATCTCCATAGCCAACATATGCCTACATCTCATGAATAGATATGTACCGTATTGGAAATGGACCAGATGCAGACACATAGGCACAAGGTATGTTGGCTACACTGATGACATATTACCCATGACAATGCACATTCCCCACTTACCAAGGGGCAGTACCTTGCTACAGCTGCAAAGACATTATCCATGTAAGTCATGTCACATGTATGATGGACACCCATGCATCACAGACTGCTGTGAGGCACAAGCATACAACGTACAATGGAGACAACTTGACCCTGCTTGCAGATGCCAACCTACACATATCCCCAGACACATGGCAAAGGATAGTGGCCAACATCCTACTCACCTTTGGACTGTAACATTTGTCTGGAGTGGTTCCTGTGTGCAAAGTTATATTCAGCAGGATTTTGCAACACTTTGCTGGACACCTCACACTGACATATGTGCACAATGCTGGACATTTATATTGAGGCTGCACCATAGTTTAGTCGTAGGTCCCTACTCCTAAAGGATGAGCACATCTGGGAACACATGGCCTTTAAAAAAAAAATTAGATGCCCAAATAAATGTGACACATACCACATGCCACTTTGTCAGGGGGAGCAGTCTGTCCCTCACTCAATCACTTAGCACAGGGGCAGGCTAGTCATACATTTCTGTACTTACCCCCTTGTGGCTGCTGTGCTGCCCTCAAATGCCCATTCAAGGCCAGATTTGCCACTGCCAAATGCGGGTCATTAGGGGTGTCATTGTCCAATGGGCATCCCGTCTCCGTTGGGAGGACATCCCCAGCTGGGCCTCCTCAGTCTTCTAGGCCCAGCATCTCAGGTCCTCCCACCTCTTCCGTCAGTGGGTGCTTCCCTGGCTGTAGACCTCCAGGGTCCGCACCTTCTTGGCAATGGCATATCCCGCGTTGACCTGCATTGGTGCATATAAACAAGACAAGAAATCATGTCCACAAATCCAATGATAAAATGACGGTGTCACATACATGTCAGTGTAGCAAGCCTAGAACATCCAGCCTTCCAGTCCACCTGTTCCACATAGCATTCATTGTACACAGGAGCATGACTGCAAACACTCTCCATTTGGGTGCACTACACATCCCACAGTTCAGGCCCTCCACTGACCAGTTGTCAATACTGTAACTCTGTGACTTCATGATATGCTCACCTGACATTGATTTGGTGCAAGATGAAACACATCCCACAAAGTGACAAGTGATAATCAAAACTTACCGTAAACAAAGCACAAAAAAGATACACACCCTCCAAATATCACATGCTGCCAAACGTTATGAGATGTAACAGTCCTACTGACAGACCCATTGTGCATTGACCACAGTGAAGGGAGTGACAGATGGTGCATACATAGAGGCAATCCTGTCTATGGGGGTCATTACGACACCAGCGGTCGGCCATAATGTGGCGGTAAGTACCGCCAACAGGCTGGCAGTACTTACCGCCATATTATGACATTGGCGGGTTGACTGCAGCCAATCTGCCAATGTACCACTCCGACCACCACAGCGATAATAGCCGCTGGGCTGGAGATATCCATCTCCAGCCCGGCAGCCGCCACGAAAACCATGGCGGTAGGCCATATCAATGACAGGGAATTTCTTCTCTATCACTGATAGGGGTCTCCCCCTCCTTCCTCTCCAGTTACCAATCGCCCAACCCCCCACCTCTCCAAGCCCCTCTGCTCCCCTTCACACACACATGCATACACACACCCATTCCCACATGCTTACACGGATGCATACATCCTTTGACACACACATCCAAACATACACGCAGACACGCATTCACATTTCACTACATACACGCACTCACACGTCCGTACATGCACACACGCATTCAGCACTCAACACACACACACATTCACGCTCACACATACATTCACACCCCCCCCACACACACACAAGACCCCCTCCCCTGTCGGAGACCCGACTTACCCAGATACAGGGTGTCCTCTGGCAGGAGACGGGACGGGGCGCTGCTACCGCCAGCAGTGCCCGCCAGCAGAACACTGCCAGGCCGTATTATGGATCATAATAAGGCTGGTGGCGGTCTACTGGCGTGGCGCTGCTGGTGGTAGCAGCACCACCTTACTGCCATCCGCTGGCATGGCCACAGCTGGATTTCCACCATTCTTGTGGCGGAAATCCGGCTGTGGTCATAATATGGCAGATGGCTGGCAGCCGTGGCGATGGTCTTTTGGTGGCCGTCGCCACGGCGGTAGGCGGTTCATACCGCCTAAGTTGAAATGAGGGCCTATGTGTGCAATGTGCTGAGACAGAAGCAGGCTCATACTACTTCAGGGGCTGGGGGTTTTCAGTGTCACATCAACCAGTAGCTACATACATCCACACTTGTGTGGACACAGAAACTGTGACACAATAGGGAAACACCTGGCACTGCATTGTGCACGCCCAACTTCATAAGCATGAGCACTGAGTCTACCATCAGGGCACATT
Organism: Pleurodeles waltl; assembly: GCF_031143425.1. NCBI lineage: Eukaryota > Metazoa > Chordata > Amphibia > Caudata > Salamandridae > Pleurodeles > Pleurodeles waltl. The sequence goes on along the minus strand of NC_090442.1, from coordinate 888,826,607 downwards.
ACACACCAGCACAATGTCTGCAGATGTGCAATGTCCCAAAATAAAGTTGCATTCACTGGACACATCAGAGCTGAAAGGTAGGGACAACAGGGCTGAGTGGTCGTGGGAGCCGTAATGGTTATGTAACACACATTGTAAAAAAAATGGAAAGAGCAGATGAGACACATATGATGAGCCTTTCCCCAATGCAAATTCCATGATGATGACTGGACATTGGCCTAAGAAGCTGTAGATAGACAGACAGACATGAAATGACACCATCACATGTTGTCCAGAGAATCTGGGAGTGGGGACAGTGTCACAATTGCAGTGGAAAAGTGATCCGATACCAGGACAGATGTCAAGTTGTCCTGTGCACAGGCACTATTCTCGGCAGGCTGAGCAGGCAGACCTACACATCATACAATGTCCTACTAATCACATGCAACCGAGTCAATTATGTAGTCCATAGGCAAATTACAATATGTGCCTATGTCCAGACCTGAGGGGCATGGTGAGTCCTGGCTTCAGTGCAACAGTCAAACAAGGCTACATGTGGTCACAGACCTGTGTGTAAACAGTGTATGAACACAAATGGGACTCAACCCAGACATGACATGTCATCAACCCCCCTGCTGCCATGCAACCTGATGTGGCTGCACTTTACATAACTTTTCTGAGGAAATGTCCATGGGTATGGCTGTCATGGCAACTCATCTAGCCATGTGCATCCACTGCAACTTGGGTCAGGGATCACTCAATTCACATTCACCACATTTTAACACAACTACAAAGCTTTCACTTTACATGGACACCTGCCCATTCAATCAAGTGTCCACAAATATATAAAGTACAATATAGATCTTTGCAGACTCCAGCTGATTAACCTGGCTCAAACACAGGCTAACGGAAGCTGAGATAAGTAGCGGTAGATGGAAAGTATGCACATGGTGCACTTACCTGCTCCACTGGTGCACCATAGAGCTGTTCATACAGGGGTAGGACCTCCTCTACCAGCTTCTCCAGCACTTTGGGTGAGAAGGCAGGGGCCCTATCACCTGCTGGACGTGGCATGATTGCTCCCAGAGGCAGTACACAGCAGCTCAGGTAGTGGAGGTCTTCCTGACAGCAGTGCCAGGAGTCAAGGGAGGGAATCTTCAGAAAATGTCAGTGACACCTGCCACATACAAGACCGTCACCGCCGGCGGAAACTGCCATTGGCCCAGGAGCACCACAGGCAGCAATGTTATCCTATGGCAGTGTCCACCATGGTAAAATCTGCCTACCGCCACGACGACATCCACCAGTGGTTGCGGGCGGTTCCTATTCTCCAGTGGAGTAGGTCAGGCATCTGCCATTGTTGGGCCATATAAAGCAATTGTACGAAATATTTTGATACATCAGTAATCAAATGAATGATGTTCTGGGGATATAGGGCCAGATGTATCAAGACTGCATTTTGCAAATCGGAAATAGCGATTTTTAAGAAATCACTATTTCTGTTTCGCAAAATGCAATGTATCACATTTGCGACTCGGTAATAGCGATTTCTTAAAAATCGCAAATGCTATTATCGAATCGCAAATTGCAATACCGGCCCCCATTCGCATCTATGGGCCTGTCGGCCCATATTTGCGAATATTTTGCATGTCCCAAATTGCAAATTCCTAAATGAAATTCACAATTTTGGGAAATGCAAAGTCCAGGGTGCTGGGGGCCTAAGGCCCCCTCTGCTGCACCCCAAAACATTTTGTTACAGCATGTAAGGTGCACACATGACAAAAGGGCATGTGTGCTTTACATGTAAATTTTAAAAATGCATTTTTAATGCATTTTTAAAATTTGCACATGGTTACCACCAAGTTCAACTTGGTGGTAATAGTGATTCCTTAATGCCCAATTCGCATTAAGGAATTGCTTCTTACATGTGCTTTAGAAATCGCAAATAAGGAATCCTTATTTGCGATTTCTTATTTAGAGAGTCGCAATTTGCGACTCTCTAAACAGTGTCGCAATTTTAAGGAATCGCTATTTTAGCGATTCCTTAAAATTGCATTTAGAATGCCTTTGATACATTCTGAAATGGCTTTTTGCATTCGCAAATGGGCATTCACACCGTTTGCAAATGCAAAAAGCTTTGATACCTCTGGCCCTCAGAGTACTGGCTTAGTCAGGTAATGTAAGTCAATCCTTTACCCAACCATATTGATATGTACTCATGCAGATGTGACAACATGCTTGGAGGTACATCCACCACCCTCTCCCATACATGTGACCTAGGAGGTTGTGTATTACATCACTGGCAGTCCAGGTAGTTATCTGACCAGGAGCTTTCTGTCCATAAATATGATAGCCATACATATGTTCATAATGAAGGCATCAACATCCCAGGACGTGCAAGGCTTGGACCTGGTGTCTTTGCACATCATGTTTTCAGTGACACACATAACATGTTATCATGTATCAAACATGTGACATGTCAAATGTAAGGGACACATTGAGTGACTGCCTTGTTTTTTTTGTACTCACATAGGGGGTCATTCTGACCCCGACGGGCGGCGGGAGCCGCCCTCCTGGAGGGAGCCGCCATATGGCCGCTCCGCGGTCGAAAGACCGCGGAGGCCATTCTGGCTTTCCCGCTGGGCTGCCGGGCAACCGCCAGAAGGCCGCCTGCCAGCCCAGCGGGAAACCCCTCCCCACGAGGAAGCCGGCTCCGAATGGAGCCGGCGGAGTGGGAAGGTGCGACGGGTGCAGTTGCATCCGTCGCAAATTTCAGTGTCTGCTGAGCAGACACTGAAAATCTTTGTGGGGCCCTCTTACGGGGGCCCCACGACACCCCATACCGCCATCCTGTTCCTGGCGGGCGAACCGCCAGGAACAGGATGGTGGTATGGGGTGTCGGAATCCCCATGGCAGCGCAGCAAGCTGCGCCGCCATGGAGGATTCCTCAGGGCATCGGAAAACCGGCGGGAGACCGCCGGTTTTCCTGTTCTGACCGCGGCCAAACCGCCGCGGTCAGAATGCCCTGTGGGGCACCGCCAGCCTGTTGGCGGTGCTCCCGCATCCACGGCCGCCGGGGTCGGAATGACCCCCATAGTTACCCTGGGAGGAGACGGATCAGTCACCCTCCTGTGTACCTTGCACTTGCTGACTTGCAGACCATGGAGGACAGATTAGTGATTCAGATCTACTGCATGGATAGGCAGATAATCATGGATCTATGTCGTCAGTTGGAGCCAGATCTGGTGCCAGCCATTCGTCATCCAAATAGCATACCACCCATTGTACAAGTCATGTCAGTGTTGCACTTCCTAGCCACACGGTCCTTCCAAAATACAGTGGTCCTATCTGCTGGGATGTTCCAGCCTATGCTCAGTTTGGTCTTGAAGATCTCCTCTCAGCACTGTTGAAACACCTGGACAGCTACATCCAGTTTCCTCACTATGAGGATTTTGCACATGTGAAAGCAGATTTCTTAGGTTTGGCACACATCCCACATGTTGTTGGAGCCACTGATGGTTACCATGTAGTCTTGGTTCCACCGCTTGGCACTGAACAGGTCTACCGGAGCAGGAACAAATTCCATTCTATCAATGTCCAAGTAGTGTGTTTGGTAGACCTCTACAGTTGCCAGATGTGTACTCGGTACCCTGGTTCAGGCCATGATGACTTCATCATGGGGAAAAGCGCTATTCCACTGCTGATCGCACAACTGTATCCAGAGAGGACCTGGCTGGTTGGTAAGTCGCATATATCATGTGTGTACCCATGTATAATGTCAGCTGTTAGTGCCACTTTGCTCGGTACTCATGATTGCACACATGTTGCCTTGCTTTACAGGTGATTCTGCACACCCCAATTGTCTCTGGTTGTTGACACCAGTGAGAAACCCAACTACACCATGGGTAGTCTGCTTCACCGAGGCACATGGGAGAACACGCCGTGTTGTGGAGCAGGCTTTTGGGCTCCTGAATGCAAGATTCCGTAGCCCTCCTCTACTCACCTGTAAAAGTCTGTAAGATCATTGTGGCCTGCTGCATACTCTACAACCTTCCCCTGAGGAGGAACATCCCATACATTCCTGATGAGGGGGAGCTGGCAGTACCGCATGGTGAGAATCCCGAAATGCCAACTGAGGATGACAGTGATGAGGATGAAGGTGGAGACATGCGGGCAGATCTCATCAATCAGTACTTCACCTGTGTATAAGTACCTAATGATCTATGGTTGATGGACTGCATGGGGTACTGTATGGGTCATGATATGTTGTGACAGGCATGTCTCTTACCATGAGATAGGACATTTTATGCAATGCTTCATAGAGCCAACTTAAATATGTCCCCCTCTTAAGCATATTCTTTGATTTGGACAGTCATATTGCACTGTCAGTGAAAGTACAGAAGATTTTACTTACTTTTATGTTTCATTAATACCTTTGCCTGCCTCAACCCCTTGTATGTGACTTCTTCCTTTCAGGTTCCATCCCCATACCATCCTCAGTTGTGTCATTGGCAGGTGGAAGTGGCAAGTCTGACATGTGAATGGGTCATGAAATTGATCTAGGTACTGTTTTGTACAAATTTGGTTTGTGTGGGTACCATGCCCAGGCTGCCTGGACAGTGGGAGTGGAGTTACCTGAGCTTGATAATGTACCTGTTTGCCAAGGTTAGTTTGTCCAGTGGTCTAATGTGTGTGGTCATGTGCCCTTGTGACATGTCATTGTGGCCAATCTTGGCAATCTCCCTTCACATTATGGTCACTATGTTCCTATATGCCCTGTATGTGGCTGTCAATGTGCTTCCTCATTGCAGGCCTCTACACTGACATAGGTGCGTGACATGGCAGTGGATGCTTAACCATTTAAGTAGGATGGGCCTCAGACTAGGGAGCGTTTTACTGTCCACTGTCTGTGTCATGGGGTATGTCAAGTTGGATAGACATGGTTTTGGTGTGGGATAAGGATCAAGCTGGGGACAACATCTACCTATTTGTTTGCCTATCCTATGGTACAGGCATCTTACATAGCCCTCTTTTCTCTGGTCAGGTGGACAGTACTTTGGGTTATTTATACAAGTGAGTCAATGTTTAATCATTCTTGACTATTACAGTCCAGACATATTTGCTGCTATAGACTGTACAGTGAAAATAAAAGAATCTTGGTTGGCAGACCACTTGTGTCTTTGTGTTGGTAGTGCTACTCTGCCTGACCCAACCTGTGATCTGTCTTTCTTACATTGACATCCTCACATGTACGTGTACCTCATTGACATCACATGCTTATCACATTGTACATCACAAAACATTCTCAAATAAAGACTATTGGATATAGATAGAGTGCCAAGTGTTTCATTACAGGTGTTCTCAAGTTTAAAGTGAAAAGTAATGAGAAGTAACAAACACAAACAGTGAAGGGATCAGTCATGGTGGATGTAATCATAGGAGTAGCTGCCACAACAGTTGAAGTCCAAAGTCTAGTGGCCTACTATCTAGGAAAAGTGGTAAGTATCAGTAGAACAGTCAACAGAGTGAATATGTGGCACACAGAGGAGTTCCATCAGAAAGAGGGTACTTCCTGGCAGTGGTTGAAATCTTGGCATCTGCACCTCCTGGATGCTTGTGTGGACGTCCCTGCTTGCAGGGGGGGCAGGGCTCATCAGCTACAGAAGCAGGGGTGCCTGAGGAAGCTTCTTCCCCTGGCAGGGCCTCTTTTTCACTGGCTACCCCAGGTATTGAAGGGGCTGATGTTAGGGGGCCAGTGAAAGGGGTGTGTTGTTGTCCTCTATCCCTGCTCAGGGAGATGTTGATGTTCCTCAGCACCCCTGTTAGGGAGGCTAAGGTGCCATTGTGAGCCTCCTACTGCTGTAGGATTTCATGGTGGTAATCCCCCTGCAGCTGTTTGATCTCCCTGAGTTCAACAAGTACCTGGCCAATCACGCTTTAGGACTGTTGGTATGCTTCCAGGCCTTGGGTGATGGTGTCTAGGCCAGACCCATCCCCAGCAGTCTCATGCCGCTGGCCCACACCACCCCTCCACGCACCCTACCTACACAAGGCTGCGCCCTTGGCACAGTTTGCCCCCTACCACATGATCCAAGTCTGTCATTGTCTGAAGTGTCCAGATGAGACTCAGGTACCTGGACTGGGAGGCACACAATGGTTCCATCTGTCCTTGGGATACAGAATTGGAGGCGCATGGTTGCCTGAGATGTTGATGCAACAGGGCTGGGAGGAGTTGATGTAGTCAGGGTGAGGCTGACTGGTGTCATCTGACAGGTTCCCCAGATGGGCCAGCACCTGCTTTAACATCCACATGTCCAGGAGTTGTATCCTCACTAAGAGCTTCATCCATGAGGGGGAGTGGCAGGCTCTGGCGGGATCTCTATGTTCCTATTTGCAGATAGACCTGTTGAAGTGATTGACAGGATGTTACAGCCTGTATTGTGACATGTGCCTCCAAAAGTTTCCAGTGTCTTTTGTTTCATGGCAAATACACATAGGCTTTGCATTTCTCCTTTTATGTGTGAGGCACAACTGCAATCAACTGTATGGACCAGACATTTGAGATGATGATGAATTCTGCTTCAAGACACCTTGCTACAGGTTGAGTAAATATCTTGGTACTTGGGTGAATATTTATGGACTCTTATTAGTCCAGCAGTGCAGCAAAATATGTGGCTGGGCATGATGTGGTTGAGGTCATCTTTGGACTTAGTAATGCTTGCACAACCAGGACCATGTAGTTGAACATGTCACTTGTCAACAAGTAGTCAGTGCATTGTGTATTTGCATACTGACGCATGCATTTAGACGAGGCATCTTGGTACCTTTGTTTGTCTGTCATTGATGTAGCACAGATGTTGGGCTGTCCTTAATGTCCACACTATTTTCATCTTGGTTTTTCCATTCAAAATGGGTCTGGCTGATTAGGCACGTTACAGAGTGTTCCACGTGCTGTAGTTTGTTCCCTCCCATTTAGATGAACTTCATTAGTGAACTGACAGACTGCAACACAGTGTCAATGTGAGCACTGTCCTGGGCTTTCAGGTGATGTTACATCAACTACTGCAAACAGCAAACAACAGTAATCGTCTCAGGTGCATACATTTGAATTGTGAGTGGATGTGGCAGGATGTTACTACAGATGCACAATGGGCAGGTATTTTGCTTTGGGTAGACTGTGTCTTCTGCCCTTAGCAATGCTGACCTGGCCCACCTCCCCCACAGTAAACAGATGAGATCCCTTCAGATGAGTAGAGTGCAATAGCTGAGTAGAGGGAGGAGGGTCATAGTAGGTGAGTACACAGTCGTGGCTGTGTGGAGTGACATACCTAGTACATTCTGGCCTTAGCATCGCTGACCTGGCCTATCGTGCCCCCTACTGTAAACAGATGAGATTCCCTCAGGTGAGTAGAGTTCAGTAGCTGAGTAGAGGAAGGAGGGTCCTAGTACATGAGTACACCGTTCTAGTCGTGTGGATTGACATTCCCAGTGCCTTCTGGCCTGTCCTCCTCCCACAGTAAGGAGATGGGATCCCCTCAGGTGAGTAGAGTTCAGTAGCTCAGTAGAGGGTCCTAGTAGGTGAGTACACAGGTGTGGCTGCGTGGAGTGACATTCCCAGTGCCTTCTGGCCTCAGCAGTGCTGTCATGGCCTGTCCTACCCACTCAGTATACTTTTACTTGCCTCTCAGGTTGTTCCACTGCAATGTGGAGTTATTAAAGGTGGGATTATTTTTGGGAGGGTACTGTGTTCATGTAATGGTGATAGCAGCACGGTGGCGGCTGGGAGGTGTAGTGTTGTCAATCCCTGAGGTACACCTGGTTTACTGTTATGACATTCCCCCAGGATTGTCTCATTGACATGTTGGAGGCCAGACAGTGTTCTATGGACAGGTGGACAAGGGGCGTTTGAGTGGGGTGACATTGCAGCTGGGTAAAGGTGAGCAGTGGTCATGCATGACAATACAGTTTGGTGAGCTACTTTTGTTGTTGTGACTTACCCGACTCGACTCCACCAGGTATTCCTGTCAAGCCCTCAAGATGCAGGATGGCCAAGACCTTCTCCTCCCATGATGTGGACTGTGGGGGAGGAGGTGGGGCCCACCTCCAGTCTTGTGTACCGCCAGCTGGTGCCTGGCGGCCATGGAATGGATCTTGTCCCTGAGATCGTTCCACCTCTTCCTGATGTTGTCCCTTGTATGTGGGTACCTGCCTACAGAATTCACTCTGTCGACTATTTTTTGCCACATTTCTGTTTTCCTTGCAATAGTAGTCTGCTGCGGCTCTACTCTACTGATTTCATCCACCATGACCCTTAACTCCTCATCGGTGAATCGTCGGTATTTTTGTGGTGACAAGTGGTGTAAGAAAATTGTAGGTATAGGGAAAGTGAAAATAAATGTATATGTGCTGTAGGATCAGTGGGTGGCATGCAGTGAAGTGAGTGATAATGTGCAGATATGTGTTGGGGGCGGGGATAGGTGTGGGATGTGTGGCTTATGTGAGGTGGAGTGGTACCTATCCTATTGCTCTGTTATGATCTGCAATGTGGAGGCAAAGGATTGTGGTGTGTGAAGCGGTGTGTTTTATAGTATGGTTGGTGGGTGTATCGTGTGTGTCAGTTGTGTTGTATTCAAATCTATCTAATGTGGTGTTGTGTATTACTGTGGGACCATAGACTGCTGCGGTTCGTACTGCCATTGACGGACCGCCATGACGATTTTTGACTTGTAATAGGTTCGGTGGATGGTTGGCGGGATGGCCGTCCCGGTGATCGGACCACCTCCTGTCCTCCAGGATCCTGGCGGGTTCGGGATTTTGGCTGTCTTTTGTAACTCATAATTCAGCGGTCTGTATGACAGCCAACATGGAGGTCTTTTGGCAGCCACTACTGTGGCGGTCTTGCAGTCAGTACTGCCAAACTCGTAATCGGCCCCCAAATCAGGCCCCAAATCTCAAATTGTCATGTCATCAGAAGGACTTACAGGGAAGGTCAATAGACTAGGATGAATTCATAATATAAGGCAATGCATTCAGGTTTATTAGCTTGCAGTCATCAAATTAATACTTGTTTTAGCAGTCTCGCAGGTGTAGCTGCATTCAAATAAAGAACATTTATGTTGCTCAGCAGAAGGTGCTGAATATTTTAAATATAAATGTTTAATATTAGAATTTAAAATGTGAAAAAATGCTGTTATGCAAAATCAGGTGGTCTACTTAGGACGTGATTTTAGGCAATGGTTTCGGTCCAAAACCATGTTTCATAAATGCGATAAAGAATGTGCCATATCTGAAGTACAGAGAACAATGTACGTAATTAATAGAATTGTGTGGCTATTTCTCGAAATTTCAGCCTGATTTTGCAACCAAAAAGAAACCCTGAAATAGATTCTCCAGAATGGGCTTTTGTTTGAAGTGGGGGAAAAAACGTCAGGATGGTTTTGGAGCGATAATTAGTGAGATTTTAGGTACAACAATCCTCAAGAGTTAAGATCTATCCCTCAGAGATGAAGTCGCTGTCGATGTCAGTGCTTATAGTTTAGGCTCCATTCTATCTCAAATTGGCAGCAATGAAGGCCAAACACCGCATTTATACCATATCCTTTGACACAGACACACCATAACTATTTAAGCATTGAAAAAAAAGATTACATACACTTCAACACTTACAACACTTCAAGCTATTTTTCAGGTGAAATTTTAAGAACAGATCATACATTTTAAATAGCGTTATCATCCTACAAAAGGACAGCAATAGGGTGCCTTGTTTCGCTAGGTTGACCAAATGCGTTTATGAAAACCGTATCTTGGATTAACATATTTTTTCAGATCTTCAATATCTGGATTTGAGGAACGGATTCTAAGGATCCAGCCATGTTGCTGAGCAGATGCTATGTTTCATCATTTTCTAATCCATAAGCAATCTCCACTATTGAAGTCTTCCTTCTAGGATGGACAGACGAACACTTACTCATTTTCGATATATATGCCGTTACTACTAAACTGTAAATATAGGAAATGGCAGGCTTCAATTCGGAAGTGGCCCTAGCAGACCTGTAAATCTTTACTTTTGCTAAGAGTGACAGAGAGGAAGGGCTGGCTATGAATGAGCTTAGTCATAGATTGATCAGACTGGAATATACTCACCCCTCTCCCGGCACTCTACAACCCCATTGATAGGCATGTGCCATTTGCTAGTTTAACACAGAATGTAGAGCTTTAGTCTTAGCCACAAGACGGGCCGAGAGGAGGTGGCATGATTTCACCTCTGAAAAGCTAACACTCTATAACCAGCATTCAAGTGGCCAAATTCAAATATAGTACCTCAAAAATGGCTGTCTTAGATAAGCCTGCCAAGACATTATTCAACGCGGACAAGTAATGTCTGGTGCTTCAATGCAATACCCGTAATATAGCCTCCTCAACTTCCCTGTGCAAGGAGCTAGTTGCGTTTTGGTCACCAAAACAGTTAACATGTACACTGACATCAAGTCACTCTCAACCCGCATACATGGAGTGAGCAGCAACAGTTGACAGCTTTCGACCTTCCGCCAAAAGTCTGTGGTGCTATTCTGGCAGGCCGGCATCCCTCCTCCAAGTCAGTATATGCCTGCTGTTGGGGCAGATTTGTGTCATGGTGTTCTTCCCATGATGTTAAACTCCTTTCTGCTCCTTTATCCAAAGTTCTTTTGTTTGCTCTATCTTTGGCCCAGCGGGTCTATGGTACTGGCACTGTCAAAGAGTATTTGTCTGCTCTCTCTGTATTCCTGTGGTTGCCAGACCCCCCCTTCTCAATTCAAAACTGCTGTTGTAGCCAAGTTTCTTAAAGGTCTGCAGCACGTTTCCCCTTACTCCAGTTGTTATGCATTATTCGGACATCACCCCTATTCTCACTTTCCTGATGTGTACCTCCTTTTTGCAGACAAACTGCTCCTCCCCACATGTGCCTCCTTCCTTCCGAAGGTTGTCACTCCCTTTTATGTATGCCAGAGCATTACCCTACCTCCCTTCTTTGCTCTGCCTCATCTCTCGAAAGATGAGGAAAGACTCCACTGTCTGAACCTTAAAAGAGCATTGTTGTTCTACCTTGATTGCACATAAGAGTTCCAGGTGGACGATTATCTCGTGGGCTAAAGGTTGTGTGGAAGCGGACCATCTCAGAATGGACTGTCCTGTTCATTTAGATCTACTACACACTAGCCAAGAAACAGCCACCTGAGGGCTTGAGGGCTCACTTCACGAGAGCCAAGACTGCAACCACTGCATTAGTGTGTGGCATCCCTCTCCTGGACATCTCTCAGGCAGCAACCTGGGTATCACAGTGCTAACGCGTCCCTTTATGACTAATTTACTCACTTTGGGACTCGTTTTAGGCCAATGAATCTTTTGACCCTGATTGAAGACACCTTAGGACGAGATAGCTAATCAGCATGTCAATCAATATGTCAATAATGTCATCAAAGTTCACAGAAATGCGACAATTCAAATTAACCAAAGACATTTAATAAACTAGGAAACCACCATGACCTTGCAGTCATGAATAACCACATCAGTTTAGTACTATTATATGAAGTTTATTCCCTATTGATTACAATTCTACTAGCAAGTTTATTAGTCTCAAAACCAAGAAACACAATAGCATAGTCATAATATGGCAATTCTGATAAGATTTCATCAAAGCAAGAATCACAAAAATTAGAATATAGCACGGCGTCAGCATAAGTTATCTTTAGCAGAGTATCATCATCACGTTATTCAACAAAGCATAGATTCAGTCATTTGTCTATTTGCGTCAGTTTAGTGAATCCCTCTCCTAACCTCGAATTAGCATTGGCATGTTGGGCTTCATGCAAAACAATTTAGTAACACCAATTTAGAAAACATCTAGCTATGGTCTCTGTCAAAAGAAGCAGTTGGTACCTAGAAAGGAAAAGCAAACAGACAATTACAATTTCATTGTCATATAGTTACCCTCCGTATTGGGTCAGCACTCAGGTTCGGTCTTCGTCCTCAGGACATCAGTTGATTCGCCATCAGCCAGGAATTCAGAAATCGGGTAAAAGGGGCATTTCCCTCATAAGGAGGTAAAGTGTAAACGGGCAATATAAGGCAAGAATGGTTTTAGGAACCAAACAGCAAAGTCTCTATGCAGAATGACAAAATGTCTGGGTCATAGCAAATCGCATCAGCATCTCCCTAACACTCTCTCCAATTCTCTCCTGTTCTTTCCTGTTCTTTTTTGCTTCCTGGTGTCAAGGGTTTATATCCCATTTTCGTTGTACATTCCCCTAAATTTTGGTTGGATGAGGGGTTGCACCCCATTATCTCCCTCCAATTAACTTCAAATTAGCTCATCTAATTTGTCACCCCATAACAGTTCTCACGTATTTTATTGGTCCTTATGATTGACGTCTTTAGCGGGTGGAATGTCTGGTATGATTTCATACTCTCGTGGTCCTTGGCACATCTTCAGTCAGTGGCTCCATTGTCTGTACTGGTTCAGGCGACCTTGTACCTGCTAGTGGTCTACAATGTTGCATTCAGCTAAAATGTTTCTAAAAGCAAGTCGAATTTCATGAGAACGGATCTCCTACAGTTACATTCAGCTTCTAGTTTGGAGAAAAACAAGAGTTCATGTCCTTCAGCAAGTCAGCACACTGCACATTAGAAAAACACATTTAATATGAGAGTTAGGCAGCTAAGCCTCGACTCATGCTAACTAAAAGCCTAATGATTTATTAGCAAAACTCTAGCATATAGGTTTTCAATATTAATGCAAAATTACATTTTAATAAAACATTTCATAATTATTAGTCAATTTCATTAGTACCCGTGTATGTTGGGGGCCACTCCCCATAGGCATTTTTCAAGCACGCATTTAACAAAACATGAATACATTTTCTATGCAGCATTATTACACATTAGTTCATAATCAATTCATGTTAATATTGTTGATATAAGCTACACTCTCTCAGTCCCTCCTCTGATGACACTTGTCATCACACAAACCTTTCCCTTCTCAACCTTTCACTTTTCGCATTATGCGCATTTCAACATCTTCCCCTTTGTGTGAGCTTTCCCAAATTTCATTGAACATTTTCTCCCTTTCATTTTCTTCATTTTTTTTATTTCGTTTTGTCAGATTTCTTTTAATTCTTTCATTAACTTTACATGATAACCATAATCCCAATAAACAAATCAGAACAATCAATAAACCCCCTAATATTTTTGCAAGAACCCCATTCCAAATATTACTAAACCAATTCTCTACTCTGGTAATTCCTCTCCCAACTTTCTCCCAAATTCCAGGTTCCTTCAGCTCCTTCAAATCTGCACTATCTCTTGTTAGGTTAGTAAGCATACCTCTAATCTTTTTGCTGTTATCTGGTATGAATGTACAATAATGGCACTCATTAAGCATCTTACAGACTCCGCCACTCTTTGCTAAAAGAAGGTCTAAAGCAAGCCGGTTTTGAAGAGTTATAGCTCTTTCCGCAGCAAGTTCGGTATCCATCAGGAGTATAGCCCCTGTGAAGTTTGTCAGCATGTTATCCACAATAGTATACAACTTTCTAATCTTTATGGAGTTTAAGATAACCCCTACTGAAGGAATTATGGCTCCAAATATGTCACCAACGACAGCAGCCGCTGTCTCTCTCTTTTGTCTAGTACATTGTAATTCAGACATTTTAGGAATTTGCTTTAAATCATCAATCTGGTAGATCTTTGGAAAAACTATTCCCAAATAACGTGTCCCATACCATCCCTTTGGAAGACGGTTATAAGCATTAAGCCCACATATATAATAGATCCCAGGGATCGCTGGATCTTGTCCATTTAACATGAATGTCCATTTACTCTGAAACAAAAACACATGCCTGCACTCACTCGTTCCCACAAATTAACTGTCATGCTCAGATTTCGGCCTATATATACAAAGCCTACCTACATGTAATGCATCTATAGCTAATTTGCCCTGTGTCTTTATTGCGGTGTAAACATAATCATTTGCAAGCGTGCGTTTTTCTGACCCTTTTTCTAGCCTTTCCTTTAATGCCTTTCGTCTATCATCAGAGTGATCTAAGAAGCTCTTCTCTACAGGCGTTAGTAAGCAGGTTAGATTATTGCAGTGCGCATAAGCTGTTCCAAATGTCAGTGTTGGCTCAAAGAAACCCCTAACTAATTTTATGCTGTGTTCTTTAGCTAATTTATTTAGAAACTCAACCACGGGCACAAAGGAAAACACTACATCTAAGTTAGAGTAGAAGTATTGCACATGTTCTTGATCATAGAACTTTGTTAACAGCAAACTACAGCTCATCCCATAAGTTAGCGGCAGACTATGGTAAGTAACCCCTTCTTGTACTGATGAAGGAATCTTTGTGCATACATAACAATTCTTTGCATCCATTGTGTCAACATACTCATTCAACAAGCGATAGAAGACATTAGTAGATAGTTCCCCTTTTGGATTAGTTCCTTCATGTAAGTATTTTGCATCCTGCTCAAACTTCTCCCATGGTGTTAATGTAGCAGTCTCAGGATTTGAAGCATTGTTAGTCACTTTCTTATCCATCCATGGCATTCCGACAATTGCACCTATAATTATTATTGCACATACAATACCTAGAATCAACCAACCACACATCCTACCCTTTTTACTATTACTTTTAGTGTAACTCATGATCTGTAAAGAATCAGATAGCAGAATAATACAAAGCAAACAATCAACTTGAGGACGATATAAAAGTTGTTTTTTTTTCAATGCAAAGTCTCTTTTTCTCAGCAAGTATTTACAGCGTTTCACTTATTCCAGGACCCTTTTGTCAAATCAGGTTTAGCAGCTTGTCATAATCAGTTTTTTCAAAGTCAATTCAGGTTATCAGTGTCACGTCTGGTAATTTATCAGTCTCTTTTCTCCGCTTCTCAGCTTTCAATTTTAATTTAAATATTTTTTTTTTAACACAGTCTATTTCTAGAGTTGAATTCAGGTGCCGTAGTATTGACCTGGAACCTCTCAATCAAAACAAAACGGCAAGAATTCTTGTTGCCATTCAGCAGATGTTGCATACGCCCATTCAGGACCTGCGTACCTTCTGTTTGCGACTCTTTTTCTTTTCAGTTTGCGTTCACTCTGCAACTCTCCTTCACTGAGATCCTCTTTTCTGGTTGTGTCAACTTCTTCCTCTATTGTATCACGAGGGACCACTTTCTCTATTGCAGCTTGTGGCTTTGGCCAGTTTTCTCCTTTATGTGTTTTCTTCCTGCTTGGCCTTTCAGAACGTTGAACAGCACCCTCCTCTTGTACTATGGTGTTTTCTCTTGATGGACCTGCAAGCGGCTCAGGAGGAGTCAGTGCACTTTGACCTCCCTCTGCTTCTTCCCCTTCGCCTTCA
Source organism: Pleurodeles waltl (assembly GCF_031143425.1). Lineage (NCBI taxonomy): Eukaryota > Metazoa > Chordata > Amphibia > Caudata > Salamandridae > Pleurodeles > Pleurodeles waltl. Next base: position 888,811,236 of record NC_090442.1, on the reverse strand, counting down.
GGGTCTGTTACGGGCTCAACTTCAAACCCGTATCCGTCTGCTTCTGGGAGAACCTCTCTTTGCGTTGGATCCCCTGTTACCTCAGCTGAGATAGGCTCACTGTCACCCCTCTGGAACTCACTTTGAGTGACTAAGCCGTCCTCAGTGGGCTCTCCTTCAGTCTCAGTTCCCCTTTGAATACTCTCCGTCCCTGAGACTTCCTTTTCTGCAGCTGTTGTTTTGGATAGTTCAAGTTCCTCATCAGTCGGACACGTCACCTTCTTTGTGTGACTGGCATGTATCCAATTTGGAAGGCCTGCACATTTCACAGCAGTGGTTGTTGTCAGTATTACTTGATATGGCCCCTTCCAACGTGGTTCCAAACACAACTTCCTCACGTGTTTCTTGACAACAACCCAGCCACCGGCTTTCAGGGTGTGACCTGGCTCACTTATCAGTGGCAACGTGGTAGCCTCCACCAGGTGAGAAAAAGAGCGGACCACATCAGCCAGACCCTTGCAGTAGTCCAACACCATATCATCCGTGATATTCACAAGAGCATTTGCAGGCACTGCGGGCAATCGCATAGCTTGACCCATCAGAATCTCATGTGGAGATAGTCCTGTTTTCTTGTCAAGTGTATTTCTCATTGACATCAGTACTAAGGGCAAAGCATCTGGCCATTTCAGATTGGTAGCTGCGCACATTTTTGCCATTCTCGACTTCAAGGTACCATTCATCTGTTCCACTAGTCCTGATGCTTCGGGCGATAGCTACAATGCAGCTTCTGCTCAATGTTCAATGCAGCATTCACCTCATTGTCGAAGTGTCTGCCCCTATATGATTCTAAAGAGATCGGGAATCCGAAACGTGGTATCAACTCCCTAAGCAGCAACTTTGCTACTGTGAGACTATCATTCCTACGTGTAGGGTAAGCTTCAATCCAGTGACTGAAAACGCACACAATCACCAACACATACCTCAGTCCTCCACACACAGGCATTTCAATGAAATCCATCTGCATCCTGCTAAATGGAACACCAGCTCTCCCAACGTGGCTCATATTCACCACAGTCCCTTTTCCTGCATTCATCTGCTGACAGATGATGCACCTGTGACAGATAACCTCTGCAGCTTGTCTGAATTTTGGATTGAACCAATCAATTTTGAACAACCTGATCATTGCGTCTCTCCCTATATGGGCTTGGCCATGATAAAACCTCGCAAACTGTGACAGAGGACTGTTTTTTGCAAAATCATTTTCCCCTCCTCTGAAACCCATAAGTCATCAGCTCTCTTTACACATTGCATTCTCTGCCAGGAGCGTTTCTCTTCTTTGCCGGCACGTACCTGCAGTGAGCTTAGCTCATCTAATGTGTCAACCACTCTTAATGCAAAGTTTAAGCATGTCTCATTTTCAGTTTCAGGTAACAACTCCCACTGGTCTCGAAACGATATACAGTTCAATGCATAAAACCTTGCAACTTGATCTGCATAGCGGTTTCCCATTGACACAAAGGCCCACATTCCAACCCTGGCGGTTTCAAACCGCCAGGGTGGAGGGCAGAGGAAGCACCGCCAACAGGCTGGCGGTGCTTCCCGGGCCATTCTGACCGCAGCGGAAAAGCCGCGGTCAGAAAAGGGGAACCGGCGGTTTCCCGCCGGTTTTCCCTTGGCCCAGGGAATCCTCCATGGCGGCGCTGCTTGCAGCGCCGCCATGGGGATTCCGACCCCCTTCCTGCCAGCCTGTTCCTGGCGGTTTACACCGCCAGGAAGAGGCTGGCGGGAACGGGTGTCGTGGGGCCCCTGGGCAGTGCAGGGGCCCCCTAACAGGGCCCCACAAAGATTTTCAGTATCTGCTTTGCAGACACTGAAAATCGCGACGGGTGCCATTGCACCCGTCGCACCCCTGCAAATCCGCCGGCTCCATTCGGAGCCGGCTTCCTCTTTGCAGGGGCTTTCCCGCTGGGCCGGCGGGCGATCTTTTGGAGATCGCCCGCCGGCCCAGCGGGAAAGTTGTAATGACCCCCGCGGTCATTTGACCGCGGTGCGGTCTTTTGGAGGTTTCCGCCCGGCGGGCGGTGCCCGCCGCCCACCGGGGTCGGAATGACCCCCAAAGTCTTGTGACTTAACATGAGCATTGCATTTCACCACGGCAATTTCAAGAGGTAACTCAATCGCATGCAACAAATCCTTAATCTTTTCGCCATTTTTCACTGGTGAACCGGAAGAGGTCATGAAACCCCTCTGTGACCATAGTTGGCCAAAATCATGTACAATTCCAAATCAGTATCTGCTGTCAGTATAGATAGTGACTTTCAAGTTTTCAGCTGCGTAGCATGCCTTAGTAAGGACAATTAATTCAGCTACTTGAACAGAGTACAATCTTTCGAGCCAAGAAGCTTCTAGAATACCATTGATTGTACACGTACCATATCCAGCTCTCAGTACTCCTACTGAGTCTCTCAAGCATGAACCATCAACAAACATAATGTAGTCATTTTCTTCCAATTGGGTATCTTTGATGTTAGGTCTTGGTTTGGTGCATAGTTCTGTTACCTCAAGACAATCATGTTCTACTTCCTCAGCATCATTAATGTCTGCATTTTCAATAGGAAGTAAAGTTGCTGGGTTCAATACATTACATCTCTTGAGGGACACATTTGGTGACCCCAGTATGATTGTCTCATACTTAGTCAACCTAGCATTTGTAATGTGCTGTATCTTGGTTCGAGTTAACAGAATTTCAACTGAATGTGGAACCATTACTGTTAAGGGATGTCCCATCACTATGCCTTCACACTGTGTGAGGCTTTGACCAACTGCTGCAACTGCACACCAACAACCCGGTAAGGTTGCTGCGACTGGGTCCAAAGTAGCTGAAAAATATGCTACTGGGCGGTTTGCACCTCCATGGACCTGTGTTAAAACAGACAAAGAACAAGCATCACGTTCATGGCAAAACAGTAGAAAAGGCTTCACGTAATCAGGCATACCTAAAGCTGGTGCCCTGCACATACATTCTCTCAATTCCATGAATGCCTCCATCTCTTTCTCGGACATGATTATGGTACCCGGGTCATCCTGGACCTCTTTAACTGTCAATTTTACCAAAGGTTTAGAGATAATCGAGAAGTTGGAAATCCACTGACGACAATAGCCCACCACTCCCCAAAACATTCTGACATCTCTTTTGGTTGTCAGGGGATTCATCTGCAACATGGCTGTCACTCTTTCTTTGGATATTATTCTCGACCCTTTCTCAATCAGGTGACCTAAGTACTTCACCTCTCTCTGACAGTATTGTAGCTTCTTTGGGGACCCTTTATGTCCGTTCTTTCCCAAATGGTTCAGTAGGGCAATTGTGTCATATCTGCAGTCATCTTTTGTTCTGGACGCAATTAGCAAATCATCAATGTACTGTACTGGAGTCGAACTGAAAGGCAGTTCTAATGACTCCACGTCCTTCTTCAATATCTGATTGAAGATGGGAGGCGACTCAGAAATCCCTTGAGGAATTCTGCACCAACTGTACACCTTATCCAGGAATTTGAAACTAAAGAGAAATTGACTATCCTCATGAAGAGGCACCGAAAAGAATGCTTGAGACAGATCCACAACTGCGAACCACTCTGCATCACACAGAACCTGAAACATGATCACAACTGGATTTGGTACTATGGGGCAGCATTTTACCACAATCTTGTTTATTTTCCTCAAGTCTTGCACAATTCGGACCTTTCCACAAGGCTTTTTCAAACCCATTATTGGTGAATTACACAGGCTACTCAGCACTTCCTTCAAAACCCCTTGCTTTACAAAGTCCGCAATTATTTGCGTTACTAGTATGAGGACATCTTGTGCCATGTGGTACTGCGGTACCTGAGGAAATACTGCATTCAGCTTTACCTGTACCTTAACCGGTTCTACTTCTTTTATTAGTCCTACTTCTTTTCCTGTCAGGTCCTATACTTTCTCTGTTACTGTTCCCTGCAATTCAGGTGGTAAGTCAGTCACTGTAAGCATTGGGAATAAAGTTATCAAAGGGTATTCCTCATTTGCAGTCTCCGTCTCTAACTCTAGAAACTGGCCATCGTCCCCTTCATCATCACTGTTTGTCTGCACTTCAATCCCTTCATTGGAACAGGTAATCGAACATCTTGTTTTGCACAATAAGGGCCTGATTACAACTTTGGAGGACGGTGTTAATCCGTCCCAAATGTGACGGATATACCACCTACCGTATTACGAGTCCATTATATTCTATGGAACTCGTAATACGGTAGGTGGTATATCCGTCACATTTGGGAAGGATTAACACCGTCCTCCAAAGTTGTAATCAGGCCCTAAGTCTCTTCCCAGTAGGAATACAGGACTCGAATCACAGACTACAAATTTATGTAATCCCTGAAAGTTGCCAATTTCAACTTGGACCGGCTCTGTAATCGGATTTGTCAGGAACTGATTTGCTACTCCTACCATCCTTATGGTACGTCCTGAAAGTGGCAATTTCTGAACCTCTGCACTTCTGACTGTAGAGCGTGTAGCTCCTGTATCAACTAGAAATGAAACCTTATGACCCATCACCTTTCCCTCTACATAGGGACCCCTCTGATCTACCTTTAGGGATGCTGCAAGCCTGCACTCCTCACTGTCTGAACAATCATCCGACCATTCATCGTTTATTCCATCCTCACCACGCAATGGGAACTGTTGTACTGTGTTATTTTGACTCATCGTATGGCCTGTGACCTGTTGAGGAAGCATCACCTGTTGCTGTCCCATTGGAGCCAATGGCATTTGCATTTGCTGTCTAGGTACCATGGGAACCTGCTGTTGTACCTGCTGCATTTGTGCTGGTTGAATACGCAGCATTTGCATTTGCTGCACCGGCTGTAACCCCTGCATCTGAACCATGTTATTCTGGAAGTTCGGATTTTGGCCCCTCATCTTTGGACCCCTCACGTTTTGGAATGTACCAACATCATTGCTTTGTTGAACAACACCATCCTGCACCACCATTCGGCATTCCCTCTTCCAATGCCCCCCGCACGCGTGACATGGTGACATCCTTTTCATCCCCGGCACATCGTTTTGAACCACAACAGTAATCAGGTCTGGACCACGATTCACAAAACCTCGACCTCGACTTCTCGGTTGTGCCTGAAACATGCCATTCCCTTGCGGTTGCTGTTGTACCACTTGCTGTATTCCGTTCCCCTGCATCCCTGTTTGCGCTGCCTTAATCTGCATCACCATCACCTTCTCTTTCAACTTTCTCCACTTCAACTCAATCTCGTCACTACAGTATTTCGCATACTGCAACACTTCATCAATCGGCTTTGCTTGCCAACAGATCAATTGATTCTTAATGTCATGACCACACAAACTTGCCAAGTCAAATCAAAGAAGTGCATGAGAAAAGCAAAGAGATATCCTCAGTGGAGACAGCAAAGCCCAAACTGGAAGAAGGTTTGCAGAGTAATCTTGCGCTTATTTCAAAGGAAGAATCAAGGAGAGAAGATCCAAGATGGCCGCTGTGAGTCCTGAAGGTTAGTTACAGTTCTAGTCTTGCAATCGGTTGGTTGCTAGGTTACGAGCTCTCCAGCTGGAAGCTTTGCACTTCAACTGAGGTCTGACAGGAATCAGCTGTGTGGAGAGAGAGCGCGCTTCAGAGCAGAAACTCCTGTGAGGTAAAATTACATTTGAAGATTATATTACAGAAAACGGATAAATATTGTCAAGGTTTATTCGAAGAGTTTGATAGTAGACCGTTCCCGTGGAAGTCGGCAAGGCTACAGAGTTAATGTATGAATAAACCTTATGTTTACTAGGTTCTTGTTTAAGATATTAAAGTCAAAGAAAAAACGAACTTTAAAAGAGCAAGTATCTACAAATGTCAAGGTTATAAACGAAGGCCAAGTTTAAAGGAGAAAAGAACTGTTAACAAATAAGCATTTACAAATTCAATGGTAATAAACCAAAATAGAGTTTAAAAGAGAAACGAACTTAAATAAGCAAGCATTTACAACTACAAGTTATCGACAGTTGTCGAAGTAAGAAAGGAGAAACTAACTTTAATAAACAAGCATTTACAAATACAAGTTATCAGCAAATGTCGAAGTAAGAAAGGAGAAACAAACTTTAATAAACAAGCATTTACAAATACAAGTATTAACAGAAGTCACAATAAGACAGGAGAAATTAAATAACATCAGCTGATTTGGAGAACGCATGATCACCAACTATATATATATATATATATATAGCAACATAAAACCAATCTCTAACAAAGGTTGAGAAGTTCTTCCAGAATCAGTAATAAGCATTTTTTCAAGAAGAGCTATCATTCATAGCGAGAAGCAAGGCTACAGAGAACTCAGGGTGAGTGAAGAAATAATCGAATTAAAGAGAATTAAGTGTTGAGAGTAGAAAGTGAAAAACTGATGTTGTACGTCCCTAGTAATTGCGACTGTGACTCTTGCAGATGCTGCATCCAATCTTAGATGTGAAGAGGCAGACTGAGTACTGGCGTTCATCATCTCTGTAGCAGTCTCTCTACCATCCCATTCCCCTTTCCCCCTCCGGGGTACTCAGCACGAAGGATTAAAATTCGTTGTGAGTAGCTCGGGTCGGGACTGAGGAGTTATCTTCTGCTTCTGAGGAAATCGAATTGAAGTATCCTGACACTTAATCATCTGACTAATCTCTGGTCTCAGTCTTTCAACAAACCTGAACACAAGATGATTCATGTCTTTCGGCTCAATGACCTCAGTGCCACTGTAATGTTTGAATGCCTTCAACAATCTCTCATAGTAGGCATGAATTGATTCTTTGGCCTCCTGTGAGGTTCGATCGATCTTCTGCCAGTCAGTCACTTTTGGCGACACTTTCTGCTTCAAAAACTCAATCACTTTATGATAATACTTCATCACCTCCTCAGATGGTGCTCCAGTCACCTTATCCCTTGCCGGTTCCTGTGTCAGCCAGTCCACACCTCTCTTGCACTCAAGCCATAAGTCAGGTGGAACTATAATCTCAAACAGGGTATTCAAGTCCTCCCAGAGACATTTTGCCAGCTTCACAAACCTGTCCGTCTGTTGGTACCGTTCTATTGGCTTCTCCCTCAACCTGGGATAATCATTTGTGAATGACAAGATGTCTCCCCTAGACCACGGTACATGGAATAGAACCCCTCCGGCTGTTTCCCTCATTGGTAAAATTTTTATTGTCCCTGTGTCCGGTGCGGCTTTAGCCTGCTTTGGTTCCGGACCATCTCCCTTTTCTTTATCTCTTTTCTTTGCCCATCTGCCTTCCCATTTCTCTAAGGCTCCCCAAATTTGAGCACTTTGCAGTATTTCTTTAAGATGCGCTTTCATTCCGGTAGACCTCATGTGATCAAAATCTTTAGAATCGAAGTCTAATCTGTAGCTTCTTTTCAAATGTTTAGTATTCTCAATATCTATGCCGTATTTGTCTGCCAGGTTTGCCAACCTCTGATGCACCTTGCCCACTTCTTTAGTGATTTTGGGGCACAGATACCTCAATTCTGCTTCTGTGTATGACTCTAATCTGTTCACCCCCATTGTTCCTTCCATTAGTTGCATAGCTTCTACACCCAGTCTTACAAAATGTAAGTATTCATCCCTCTCTGACCTCTCTGCATTCGCCACAGTAGTCTGTGAAGTGTTGAGCTTTTCTAACCACTCATTCAACTGTTGCGCGGAAAAGCCTTGCAACGAAATGTTTCCTGACTGCATCAATGGTGTCTGTGTCGTATTTGCACTCATTATCTGTGGGGTTAGCACACCTAACCCTGCTTGCCTCATTGTCTCCAAAGGAGCCACAATTGGACTTAGGTCCAACAAAGACCTGAGTCCTTCTGCTGTCTGTTCTCTTGGTGTCATTACTTGGGGAGTTCCTGTGAACCCTCCTCTTATTGCCTCTTGGGTCATTACTCCCTGATCACACACGCCAGGCTTACCCTGCGCATACAGCGGTACTGGTGGACCGACAGTAATTGGCAATGATATAGCAGCTGGTAACTGTCCAGGTCCCAAACCCTGTGGAGCATTAACTCCCATAGCTCGATTCATCATGGGTGCTGTAGTTACGGTCTGCAGTCCTGCAACTGCATTGTAACTCGGAACCAGCTGTTGCTGCGGCTGGGGCAGCAATTGCAGAGTTGGCTCAATCTGCACTAGCTTTGATCTCGTGTATATCGGATCAGGCGGCACCATCAGACTCGTAGTTGTTTCTGGTACTGGGACGTCTGGATAAATCCTTTGAATCTGTGGTGGCTGCAACGGTGTCTGTGTGTCTGGCGCAGTGAGTACACTGACACCATTCTGTATCAAAACTGTATCGCTTGTCTGCACTGTACTTGAGAAGCCCTTACTCTGGGCTGGTTCTTCAGAGCTCACACTGGTGCTCTGTGCATTATCATTTATGGCATATGGTGGCAGACGATCATGTAACAACTGATTAAGAAATTCTTCGTCGTATGAATCATCTTCATCTACCCTAGACCTCTGAGCCTCTTTTGACTTGCTAGAGCCCTTGTCTGTCTTACAGGTGGCTTTCTTTCTCTGTGTCTCATCTTCCTGGGTTATTGCCGGAAACAATTTAAGTCCGTCAACTATTCCTCTTCCCCACATCCTGCTCTCATTGTCCCATCTAGCCTCCTCTAAAGTCTTTTCTGCCCTTTTCATTCTTTTTTCAAATGTTTGCTGTCTTTGTCCTATGGCCATTAAATCCCAGACTGCTAATGCCTCATACTGAGCTAATCTCAGACGTGGCTTTTGTACACTTAACATCCACCTTAAGTTCTCTAAAATTCTTGTATTGAATGTTCCATGCTCCGGAAACGCTAAACATCCCTCCTTCTCTGTTAATTTGCGCCACTGCTTCATCCAAAGACATGGCGCGACTCGCTTTTCCTCCATTACAATATAAGCTGGAGTACCCTCAGGTGGTGTAGGCTCCCCTTCACTTGCCATAATATATGTATCTCCCTTCAAAGCACTCTTTAGCGCCTTGAAAAACTTCATTTTCGCGTCTTTTATTTTGTTTAAAATCTAATCAGAAAGTGACTTTAATTCCCAGAAAACTCTTCACCCACCTTTCTCAACCAATTGCCTTCACGGACGGCTGCCAATCCGTGTGCGACCCCTCTCAGCAACTGACCTATCCCAGCGCGGCACCACTGACGTCACACTCACACACACTGCAGCTGACAAAGTCTTGCGGCTTGTCCTCTTCACACACAAACTAATGCAATATATTGCGAGCTCCTTTAACAACAAAACCCAAATTTGCCGGTTTACTACAGGAAGGGCAACACTATCGCTTCAGAACTTTACAGAGATTTCACTTGAAGCCTCGGCCGCTACTCTCTCCTTCTAGGCTCCCGCACTCGCAAGCGGAATTTGACCCGCAAATCCTACTCTCAACTTGTCAATGGTTCGTGCTAATGCACTTTAGAACTTGCCAAATCTCCATCGAAGCTTTCACTCACACAATTTGACTCAAACTCGACTTGTCAACCACACCAATTGACCTATGAAACCGCACAAATTACAACATAAACCCAAGTGTCTCCTACACCTGTCAATATACTCCGGAGTCTTAGACCACGACGGGTCCGTACATCACCAACAACCACATGGATAATTTTGAGCACAAAGCGCCACACTCACATGAAGTTCGCCGACTTCCCTACTCTCATACTTCGGAGTACGCCCACTCCTACTAAAACAACATTCCTTGGCCTAAATCCACAAAACACCTGCAATATGCATAAGCTGAGCAAGCGCAGTTTCTATACCACACATGCTAAAACGCCGAGAACATACCCAATTACTTATGCGAGCTCCGAGATTCCGGGAAAGTCATGGGGAATTTAGAAACACATCATACCTCCAATTTGCATTATCTCGAAAAAACAATTTAAACAATAGTCCTTCGTCCTAGGGCCCCAAAGGGCCTAAACCGTCGTTCTGCTACCAGAACTGCTAACATGTCCCTTTATGACTAAGTTACTCACTTTGCGACTCGTTTTAGGCCAATTAATCTTTTGACCCTGATTGAAGACACCTTAGGACGAGATAGCTAATCAGCATGTCAATCCATATGTCAATAATGCCATCAAAGTTCACAGTAATGCGACAATTCAAATTAATCAAAGACATTTAATAAACTCGGAAACCACCATGACCTTGCAGTCATGAATAACCACACCAGTTTGGTACTATTATAGGAAGTTTTTTCCCTATTGATTACAATTCTACTAGCAAGTTTATTAGTCTCAAAACCAAGAAACACAATAGCATAGTCACAATATGGCAATTCCGATAAGATTTCATCAAAGCAAGAATCACAAACATTAGAATATAACATGGCGTCAGCATAAGCTATCTTTAGCAGACTATCATCATCACGTTATTCAACAAAGCATAGATTCAGTCATTTGTCTATTTGCGTTAGTTTAGTGAATTCCTCTCCTAACCACGAATTAGCATTGGCATGTTGGGCTTCATGCAAAACAATTTAGTAACACCAATTTAGAAAACATCTAGCTATGGTCTCTGTCAAAAGAAGCAGTTGGTACCTAGAAAGGAAAAGCAAACAGACAATTACAATTTCATTGTCATATAGTTACTCTCGGTATTGGGTCAGCACTCAGGTTCGGTCTTCGTCCTCAGGACATCAGTTGATTCGCCATCAGCCAGGAATTCAGCAATCGGGTAAAAGGGGTACTTCCCTCATAAGGAGGTAAAGTGTAAAAGGGCAATATAAGGCAAGAATGGTTTTAAGAACCAAACAGCATAGTCTCTATGCAGAATGACAAAGGGGGTCATTCTGACCTCGGCGGTAAAATGCCCTTACCGCCGGTCATAAGACCGCCATAACACCGCCGCGGCCGCGGTCAACCGCCACGGTCATTCTGACCCACAACGGCCAAACCTCCAAAAATCCGTCCTCCACTGCAGCCCGCCACATCGGCGGGCAGCGATAAACTGGAGATGACCAAACCTCCACCGTCACGCCAACAGAAATACGCCCATGCCATTACGACCCACACGGCGGTCATTCAAACGCGGTATTCCATTGGCGGTACACACCGCCGCAGTCAGAATACACACACATCACCAAAACACAACCACATTGGACAATTTGAAATACACACACCTGATACACATACACACACCACTCCCACACAATCAACCAACTATAAAACACACACCCACATCACCCACAAACCCCTGCGACCATAATTACTGAGAGAAGGAGAGAGAGACACAGCAGACAATACATAGCAAGACACACTGAGGCACACTACACCATCACACACACCACATAGTAGCACAAAGGGCCACACACCAACATACTCATCATCACATACACCACCCCACACCTCACCCACACCACCCCATGGCACCCCAAAGGCACCCACGCTTTTCGGACCAAGAACTCCGGGTCATGGTGGAGGAAATCCTAAGAGTGTAACCCCAGCTCTTCGGCTCGCAGGTGCAGCACACCAGTATAGCCAGGAAGGCGGAGCTATGGCAGCGGATCGTGGACAGGGTCAACGCGGTGGGACAGCATCCCAGGAATAGGGAGGACATCTGCAAAAGATGGAACGACCTACGGGGGAAGGTCCGATCGATGGTCTCCAGGCACAACATCGCGGTCCAGAAGACTGGCGGCGGACCCTCACCCACCCCTCCCGAATTTACATCGTGGGAGCAAGAGGTCTTGACCATCCTGCATCCTCAGGGCCTCGCTGGAGTAGCCGGAGGAATGGACTCTGGTAAGTCCCATCTCAACTACTATATCCCCCCCACCCCACCAGCATGCCAACCCACACCCCCACCCTCACCCCCAACCCCCCAGCACATATCCTCCCTGACAATGTCTCACCAGCACAACCCACCCATCCCAACACCAACTCCTGCATGCCAACACAAATCATGGGCACCCATCACCTATGCATGACCACTGCACTAACCCCTCCCCCCCACTAAATACCCTCACAACACCTCCCTCAAGGGAATGCCTGCACTGGGGAACAAGGGCACCCATAACACGCACGCTATTGCACACACAAAAACAATAACCAAACTCTCTTACCCCATGCAGGACCCGAACGACAACACACCAGCCAGGAGGGTCCAGAAGTGTCCATCCCACCACCGGAACAGGCCCACACTGAGGATAGCAGCTCTGTCGACAGTGAACCTGATGACCAGCCCGGACCATCGGGGACCTCTGGGCAGTCGGTTCCCCTCAGGCAGCTACAGGCCACACCAGACCCGACCCCCTCTGCCGACACCAGCACAGCTCCCACCCAGCGGGCCCATGCCTCTGTCTCTAGGACAGCTCAATCAGCGGTGTGTCCGCCACTACAGGGCACCCAGGCTAACCCAACACCCCAACAACAACAGGGACCTGGGGGCAGTGGGAGCGGGCACACCGGCCAGGGGACAGAGGCCGGGGGAAACCGGGCAGCTCGGAGGGCTGCTGTGCGACAGGGGGGGGAGGAGAGGCCCAGGGAACCCACTCTCCAAGAGGCCCTCACCACCATCATGGCAGCCTACCACCACTCCCAAGAAACGATGGCGACGGTACTGGCCAGGTTCACTGAGATCCAGGCACAGCAGGAAGAACGCTACATGGGGTTCAGGGAGGAGCTGAGAATCATCGGGACCGCAATGGGGACCATCGTCCTGGCCCTCCACAGGATAGAGGACGCGTTGCGGGACCATGGTGCACCACACAGGGCCCCTGTCACTAGGCCGGACCTGGAACAGCCTACCACCTCCGCCGGCGCTAGTGGACAGGAGGTCCCAACACCTCGACAGCCCCCCAGAACCCCAGCTCCTGCTGAAGAACAACCACCCCGTAAGAGGAGCCTGAGACCAAAGAAAAAGACAGAGTAGGATGTCAAGACCCCCGCCAGCAGGACATACCCCCTGAACTCTTCCCACTGTCCCACATTGCCACCCTGTCCAACCATGAACTGCCTATGCTCCATCCTTCCCCAGGCAAAAGAACAATGCACCTGTGAGACTGAGAACTGGACTCTGCCATGGATATTCCTCCACCCCCACCCATCACCCTTAGAATCACATGTACCGATATCTAGCACTGTAAATAAATCACATTTTGCACAATAATCTGTTTTGAGTCATGCTGTCTTATTAACAAATGTATTACATATTACTGTTCAATTTCTGTTCTGTCAATTAGTCATGACAACATACCAATGTCAATACTCTGTATTTCATGGGCGAACCAAGCAGAAGTCAGGTACTGAGTCAGACAGCACTGAGAAGGGAAGGGAAAGGCAAAAATTACTGAAAAACATCTGTGGGGAACTACAGAAAGTACAGATGCAGGAGGCTAGAAGCAATTGGGAAATGGCGTGGGTGATTCTTACCTGGGTGTCACTGGAAATACTGTTGTATCACTCTATCCCTATTGTCTGTGTCGTCCTCTGAGTCTTCCTCCTCTTCACTCTCCACAGGCTCCACGGCTTCTACAACACCACCATCTGGACCATCCTCCTGCAGGAAAGGCACCTGGCGTCGCAAAGCCAGGTTGTGAAGCATACAGCAGGCCACGATGATATGGCACACCTTCTTTGGTGAGTACATTAGGGATCCACCAGTCATATGCAGGCACCTAAACCTGGCCTTCAGGAGTCCAAAGGTTCGCTCAATCACCCTCCTAGTACGCCCATGGGCCTCATTGTAGCGTTCCTCTGCCCTTGTCCGGGGATTCCTTACTGGGGTCAGTAGCCACGGCAGGTTGGGGTAACCAGAGTCACCTATTAGCCACACACGTTGTCTCTGTAGCTGCTCCATCACATAGGGGATGCTGCTATTTCGCATCACATACGCGTCATGCACTGACCCTGGGAACTTGGCATTTACATGGGAGATGTACTGGTCAGCCAAACAGACCACCTGGACATTCATCGAATGATAATTTTTTCTGTTTCGGAACACCTGCTCATCGTCTTTTGGGGGTACCAAAGCCACATGGGTCCCATCAATGGCACCAATGATGTTGGGGATGTGTCCAAGGGTATAGAAATCACCCTTCACTGTAGGCAAGTCACCCTCCTCAGGGAAAATGATGTAGCTCCGCATGAGTTTCATCAGGGCAGACAACACTCTGCTCAAAATCTTAGAAAACATAGGCTGAGACATTCCAGATGACATGGCCACTGTGGTCTGGAATGACCCACTGGCCAAAAAATGGAGGACTGACAAAACCTGCACCAGAGGGGGAATCCCTGTGGGTTGGCGGATGGGGGACATCAGTGCTGGCTCCAGCTGGGCACACAGTTCATGGATAGTGGCACGGTCAAGTCTGTATCGAAGTATTATATGGCGTTCTTCCATTGTCGACAGGTCCACCAGCGGTCGGTACACGCGAGGATTCCTCCTTCTCAACGCAAGTCCCAGCGGACGGTGCCTAGGAAGGACAACATGGAGCACAGAGTCAGCCAAAACACAGGTACGTACAGACAGCTTGCACAGTTAAAGAATGGTAATGGGTTGAAAGGCGTGTATGTGTGGCAATGCAAGGCCTAGGCCTGTGTGTCGCAGTCAAAATTAAGCCATGTGGGCCCTTGAAATGGCGGCTGCCTGACCTGTGAAGAGGGACAATGGGATGTGAGGTCAATGCGCTGGCGGGGCACACCGTGGCGGTAGGCGGTCGCAGACCGCGGCGCAAAGCCGCATTGGTTAACATTGAAGCCTATGGGTTTCAGGAGCCAATAACGAAGTGCGCCGGCGGTCGCGGTACGCACCGCCGCGGTACGCACCGCCGCGGACGTGACCGCCATTTTCTATCTGCTTAATCACTCGAGACCTGATCATCCACAGGAGAGGACCTATACTGCAAGTGCTGCTGTGACCTCGGTCTGGAAGATACAATGGCTGCTGCGACTGGGGAAAGGGCCCCTGCCTTCACGTCTGAAGAGTTGGACAAGCTCGTGCATGGGGTCCTCCCCCAGTATGCGCTACTCTACGGTCCTCCAGACCAACAAGTGAGTACACCCGGTGCTAATGGAATGGGGTATGCCTGTGTGGATTGGGGTGGATGTAAGTTGGTGGGGTGGGGGGCGAATGAGGAGTGCAGCGCCCGACAGATGAGAGCATGTGCCATATGGCAAAGTGGGTGGGGGGGGCCAATTACATCTAACATGCAGGTCATTGATGAGTTCCTCCTTTCCACCCTGTACATGTCTAATAGGTCAGCGCCCATCAGAAGATCGACATTTGGCGTGCCATCGCCAAGGAAGTCCGGACCTTGGGGGTCCACAACAGACGGGGCACCCACTGCCGCAAGAGGTGGGAGGACATCCGCCGCGGAACAAGGAAGACCGCAGAAACACTGCTGGGGATGGCCTCCCAACCTAGGAGGGGTGCCAGTCGCACCATGACCCCCCTGATGTCCCGGATCCTGGCGGTGGCCTACCCTGAATTGGATGGGCGCTTTAAGACATCACAGCAGACACAAGGGGGTGAGTATCAGCACATTCTCCTATCTTTCTGCGCAGTGGAGGCGTCTGGGTGGGGGAGGAGGGCTGTGGGTGACATTAGGCCAGGGCGCTTTCTGTAGTGTAGTCCTCTCCCTTAGGCATGGCCCTGTGCCCCCGGCCCCCACCTCGGTAGGGTGACAAGTACAGCCATTGAAGGTCCAGCATCTCCCATGTGCGCGTTTGACGTCTCTTGGCCTGTTGTCTTAGTCAGTAGTACTGAGTAGTGTACCCCGAATGCGCGGCTTAGTGCATTAGGCACCTGTGTCTGTCCTCTCCGCCAACGGTGTTGACATTGCATGCACTCAACCTGGTCTTCTTTTTTCTCCCCCCACCCTTTCTCTTCATCTTCTTGTGCATGTGTGCATTAGCATCATCAGGCGGAGGAGATATGGCATCGGAGCACGAGGGAGCTGCAGGACACAAGGCCCCGGTGGGCCCAGGAACAGACACCGAGGGCACCAGTGATCCGGAGGGCGAGGGGAGCACCACGACGGGGACCGCTGGTGAGAGCAGCGAAAGCGACACGTCCTCGGATGGGAGCTCCCTAGGGGTGGCGGCAACATCCGTGCCCCCCGCCTCTACAGGTACAGCCGCCACCCAGCGCACCAGCCCCGCCCTCCCAGCAGCCCCTCAGTCTTCGCTCCGTGCCGGTTCGCCCAGGAAGGCGCGCGTCTCCTTCGCCCCAGGCACCTCAGCCCCTGCCCCTGTTGCCCCTGCTGCCCTCAGTGCGGAGCTCATTGACCTGGTAAGGACGCTCATTGTTGGGCAGACGACCCTTTTGAATGCCATCCAGGGTGTGCAAAGGGAGGTGCAACAGAGCAATGCGTACCTGGAGGGCATTCATTCGGGTCAAGCTGCCCATCAACGAGCGTTCACTGCTCTGGCCTCAGCACTGACGGCAGCCATTGTCCCTGTTTCCAGCCTCCCTCTTCTGACTGCCTCCAGCCTGTCTCTGTCTCCTGTTCCTCAGCCTATCCCATCCACACCATCAGACCAGCCTGCACACACCTCAACACCCAAGAGCAGCTCATCCAAACACAAGCACCACAGATCCCGCAAACACTCACCCGAGCAACACCCAGATGCAGACATGCCAACAGCCACTGCCACCCCTGTGTCCCCCTCCTCCTCGTCTCCCTCCTCCCTCCCTGTGAGGTCTACACTCACACCTGCATGCACCCCAACATCAGCCAGTGCTTCCATCACCACCTCACCCTCCAGTACAGTCCACACTCGTGCAGTCACCACCCCCACTGCCATGTACACGTCCCCTGTGTCCTCTCCCACTGTGTCTGTCACCCCCTCTTCCAAGACACACAAACGCAGGCAGCCACCCACCCAACAGCCATCCACCTCACGACAGCCTACAGCACCAGCACCTTCACCCAATGACAGCACACCTGACTCTCCTACAACCACCTCCTCTACCTCCACTTCCATCTCCACTTCTCCTACCCTTTACCTTGGCCCTAAAAAACTTTTCCTGGCAAACCTTAACCTCTTTCCCCCCGATGACCTCCCCCATCCATCTTCAAAGAGTCCCAAGAGCACCGCAGCCACCACCAGCCCAGCTTCGGGTGTCACTGTTGTGCCTGGGTTCTGGAGCCCACCCTTTGCCAGCAGTGACACATCGAGCTGCAGCAAGGACACGTCCAGCCCCCCCCCCCCCGGCAAGAGGACCCGCAAAACCAAGGACCGCCGTGCGAGGACCGACAGGGCTGCCCCCAAGGAGCAATGTGCGGCCACTTCACCACCCACACCATCTGGGGGAGGCAAGGGCCCGAGAGCCCCATCAAAGGAGTGGAAGGGCAGCAGGAGTGCGGAGAAGGTGGAACCCACATGCCACATCCCAGCTGGGAAGGAGGACACTAAGGAGGCCAGGAGTCCGTCCCCGAAGGGTCCAGAAACGTCACGGTCCGAGGGCGACTGAGCAGGGAGTCGAGGCCAGGTCTGGCTCCCTTGACCTGCTGGATGAGCACCGCTGAACAGGGCCCGCGGTGCAGAAGAGCACCGCTGAACAGGGCCCCGCCGTGGAGAAGAGCACCGCTGAACAGGGCCCGCGGTGCAGAAGAGCACCGCTGAACAGGGCCCCGCCGTGGAGAAGAGCACCGCTGAACAGGGCCCGCCGTGGAGAAGAGCACCGCTGAACAGGGCCCGCCGTGGAGAAGAGCACCGCTGAACAGGGCCCGCGGTGCAGAAGAGCACCGCTGAACAGGGCCCTGGCGTGGAGATAGGCACCGCTGAACAGGGCCCGCGGTGGAGAAGAGCACCGCTGAACAGGGCCCGCTGTGGAGAAGAGCACCGCTGAACAGGGCCCCGCCGTCTCAAGCACCGCTCCGCTGGGCCCCGCCGTCTCAAGCACCGCTCCGCTGGGCCCTTCTTCTCAAGCACCGCTCCGCTGGGCCCCGCCGTCTCAAGCACCGCTGCGCTGGGCCCTTCTTCTCAAGCACCGCTCCGCTGGGCCCTTCTTCTCAACCACCGCTCCGCTGGGCCCCGCCGTCTCAAGCACCGCTCCGCTGGGCCCTTCTTCTCAAGCACCGCTCCGCTGGGCCCCGCCGTCTCAAGCACCGCTCTGCTGGGCCCTTCTTCTCAAGCACCGCTCCGCTGGGCCCCGCCGTCTCAAGCACCGCTCCGCTGGGCCCTTCTTCTCAAGCACCGCTCCGCTGGGCCCTTCTTCTCAAGCACCGCTCCGCTGGGCCCCGCCGTCTCAAGCGCCGCTCCGCTGGGCCCTTCTTCTCAAGCACCGCTCCGCTGGGCCCCGCCGTCTCAAGCACCGCTCCGCTGGGCCCTTCTTCTCAAGCACCGCTCCGCTGGGCCCCGCCGTCTCAAGCACCGCTCCGCTGGGCCCTTCTTCTCAAGCACCGCTCCGCTGGGCCCTTCTTCTCAAGCACCGCTCTGCTGGGCCCCGCCGTCTCAAGCACCGCTCCGCTGGGCCCTTCTTCTCAAGCACCGCTCCGCTGGGCCCCGCCGTCTCAAGCACCGCTCCGCTGGGCCCTTCTTCTCAAGCACCGCTCCGCTGGGCCCTTCTTCTCAAGCACCGCTCCGCTGGGCCCTTCTTCTCAAGCACCGCTCCGCTGGGCCCCGCCGTCTCAAGCGCCGCTCCGCTGGGCCCTTCTTCTCAAGCACCGCTCCTCTGGGCCCCGCCGTCTCAAGCACCGCTCCGCTGGGCCCTTCTTCTCAAGCACCGCTCCGCTGGGCCCCGCCGTCTCAAGCACCGCTCCGCTGGGCCCTTCTTCTCAAGCACCGCTCCGCTGGGCCCTTCTTCTCAAGCACCGCTCCGCTGGGCCCCGCCGTCTCAAGCACCGCTCCGCTGGGCCCTTCTTCTCAAGCACCGCTCCGCTGGGCCCCGCCGTCTCAAGCACCGCTCCGCTGTGCCCTTCTTCTCAAGCACCGCTCCGCTGGGCCCGCCGTCTCAAGCACCGCTCCGCTGGGCCCTTCTTCTCAAGCACCGCTCCGCTGGGCCCTTCTTCTCAAGCACCGCTCCGCTGGGCCCCGCCGTCTCAAGCGCCGCTCCGCTGGGCCCTTCTTCTCAAGCACCGCTCCGCTGGGCCCCGCCGTCTCAAGCACCGCTCCGCTGGGCCCTTCTTCTCAAGCACCGCTCCGCCCCGCCGTCTCAAGCACCGCTCCGCTGGGCCCTTCTTCTCAAGCACCGCTCCGCTGGGCCCTTCTTCTCAAGCACCGCTCCGCTGGGCCCTTCCTCTCAAGCACCGCTCTGCTGGGCACCGCCGTCGCAAGCACCGTTTATGGTTCACTGTGCCCACCATGCCTCTTCCTTGACCAGTGGAGACTGTCATCCACCTGATGGACTGTGGCTTTGCACTCCCCAGGATGGTCCAGTGGGCAGCCCACCCACTGTAGAGACATTGAGAGACTGTGGCTTTGCACTCCCCAGGATGGCCCAGTGGGCAGCCCACCCACTGTAGAGACATTGAGAGACTGTGGCTTTGCACTCCCCAGGATGGCCCAGTGGGCAGCCCACCCACTGTAGAGACATTGAGAGACTGTGGCTTTGCACTCCCCAGGATGGCCCAGTGGGCAGCCCACCCACTGTAGAGACATTGAGAGACTGTGGCTTTGCACTCCCCAGGATGGCCCAGTGGGCAGCCCACCCACTGTAGAGACATTGAGAGACTGTGGCTTTGCACTCCCCAGGATGGTCCAGTGGGCAATCCACCCACTGCAGAGACTTGAGAGACTGTGGCTTTGCACTCCCCAGGATGGTCCAGTGGGCATGGTGGCTCCTCGTGGATCTGGCGTCGTGGACTCATGTGGCTGTGGTGCCCCCCCCTTCCCTTCCCCCTGAGGTGCCTGTAGTTTTTACATCTGATGCCCCTGCAGTGTTCTCTCCAAAGGACTCAGGTCTCCTGTGTGGGCTTTGCCCTTGTTTCTCAAGACTTTGGCCCACGGACATGCTGAAATCGTAGGTTGTGCAGGACTTGGTACTTCAGTTATACACTGATGTGTGTGTCATTAGTTTTGTTGTGGATATCTTTCATGGTTGTACGCTAATTTTCTGGAGCTTTTTGGTACATAAATATTTATTCAAAATATGATTATGTCCTAGCATTTTTCAGGGGTGTTTGGGTGGTGTCACTGTGACTTGGTGCGCTGCATTGGTGAGTACATAGTTGGGGGAGGGGGGTTCGCATATGTGTGTGGCCGTAACCTTTCGTCCTCCCCCTCCCGTGTGTCGTAGGTGCAGTACTCACCGTTGTCGTCTGCGCCGGACTTCGTACTCGTGGTAGATGAGAAGGTAGACGAGAGCAGGTAGGATGTTTAATTCGGGTTCCATGCTGTCCTCCTTCCTCCTGGAGTGCGTAGTGGTGAGCGTTTTCCCGTCCGTAGTCTGTTTCCGCCGTGTTTTTATCGGCGGTGCTCCCGCCCCGGAAAAGGTGGCGGATTGGTGAGTTGGAATAGTGTGGGCGGTACATTGTCTGCCGCCTGTCTGTTGGCGGTGACCGCCGCGCTGTTTGTTTGTACCGCCGTGGCGGTCGGAGTGTTAAGGTGGCTGTCTGTGTTGGCGGTTCCCGCCAGGCTCAGAATCCCATATTTTTTACCGCCAGCCTGTTGGCGGGTTGGCCGCCGCTTTAACACCGACCGCCAGGGTTAGAATCACCCCCAAAGTGTCTGGGTCATAGCAAATCGCATCAGCATCTCCCTAACTCTCTAACCTATTCTCTCCTGTTCTTTCCTGTTCTTTTTTTACTTCCTGGTGTCAAGGGTTTATATCCCATTTTCATTGTACATTCCCCTAAATTTTGGTTGGATGAGGGGTTTCACCCCATTATCCCTCTCCAATTAACTTCAAATTAGCTCATCAAATTTGTCACCCCATAACAGTTCTCACGTATTTTATTGGTCCTTATGATTGACGTCTTTAGCGGGTGGAATGTCCGGTATGATTTCATACTCTCGTGGTCCTTGGCACATCTTCA
The DNA here is from genome assembly GCF_031143425.1 of Pleurodeles waltl. Lineage (NCBI taxonomy): Eukaryota > Metazoa > Chordata > Amphibia > Caudata > Salamandridae > Pleurodeles > Pleurodeles waltl. The sequence goes on along the minus strand of NC_090442.1, from coordinate 888,790,266 downwards.
GTCAGTGGCTCCATTGTCTGTACTGGTTCAGGCGACCTTGTACCTGCTAGTGGTCTACAGTGTTGCATTCAGCTAAAATGTTTCTACAAGCAAGTTGAATTTCATGAGAACGGATCTACTACAGTTACATTCAGCTTCTAGTTTGGAGAAAAACAAGAGTTCATGTCCTTCAGCAAGTCAGCACACTGCACATTAGAAAAACACATTTAATATGAGAGTCAGGCAGCTAAGCCTCGACTCATGCTAACTAAAGCCTAATGAATTATTTTCAAAACTTTAGCATATAGGTTTTCAATATTAATGCAAAATTACATTTTAATAAAACATTTCATAATTATTAGTCAATTTCATTAGTCCCCGTGTATGTTGGGGGCCACTCCCCATAGGCATTTTTCAAGCACGCATTTAACAAAACATTAATACATTTTCTATGCAGCATTATTACACATTAGTTCATAATCAATTCATGTTAATATTGTTTATATAAGCTACGCTCTCTCAACTGCACACGTTCACAAAACATTACTGCCTGGACAGTCAGGTCCGTTGTGATTGGCACTTCGCCTGTTCAAGCCTGCCGGACTTTCTAATCTAATCTGGCTTGTAGGCCCACCTCTAGGGAGGCATTGCTTTGGTATCTATTCTAAGGTAAGGAATCTGCGGCTAGAAGTCTCTATCAGACAAACAAGTTACTTACATTTGGTAACGCCTTGTCTGGTAAGGAATATATCTAGCCCCAGATTCCTTAAAGACCCTCCTAGCCTCCCCAATCTGAAAACCGGTTAAGGTGCAAGGGACTGTCACGAACTGCACTTGACTTCTCACCTCTGGACGCATGATTGGAGAACACACCCGGTCTTCTACAGGTTCTGGATAATCCCAGATAGGGGCGACCCTTTCTAGTAGCCACGGTGCCGCTTGACAGGGAACGCCAAAGCAGACCGTACCCTCCAGAAGGAGTCCCAGAGGAAAAAACCCCAAGAACTGGGGAAAAACCTCAAATAGGAACTCCTAAAAAAAAAAGAAGAAAAACAGGACTTGACAACAGGAAAAAATAAGGCAAAAATACTCCAAGGCAAAAAGCAGGAACGATGAACAGGAGCGAAGAGCACAACCAAAGGGAAGTGTTTGCAACACAAGATAGAGCAAGACTGAATGCTTATATACTGAAAAAGGGGAAGTGACATCACACGAAATGAAAAGAACACCGTCTTGAATTGGGAAAAAGCCCATAGACAAGAATAGGAAAAAGAAGGCAGTATATAGGAACAAGAGCATGCTGGGAAATATAAACAGGAAGAAGATAAGATGGACACAACATGAACATGAAAAGGGCAGAATACTGAGGCAAAGAACAAGAAAAATACCAGAAGAAGGCCACTACCGACAGGGGAGAAGAAAAATGCCTTACAGTAGGTAAGGGTAACGCGACCAGGAGTGCAATACACACTTCTCAGGACGCGTTGCCAAAGTGACCAAAAAACGTGGGGAACGGCGCTCCAAGGATCGGCAGCGCATTCCTACCGCAGGGGCAAAAAGAGACGCTGCGTCGAGGCGCGGCCTTACAGGGACACCCTTTTGAGGGATTTAGGGGGTCATTACAACCCTGGCGGTACAAGACCGCCAGGGCTGTTATGACGGAAGCACCGCCAACAGGCTGGCGGTGCTTCCCAGGTCATTACGACCGCGGCGGTAGCGCCGCGTTCGCACCACTTGGGACGGCAGTTTCCCGCCACAATGGCCCCGGCGGTAGTAATCCACCAGGGCAGCGCTGCTAGCAGCGCTGCCCAGGGGATTACCAGTCCCCCTACCGCCAGCCTTTTCCTGGCGGTTTGAACTGCCAGGAAAAGGCTGGCGGTACGGGGAGTCGCGGGGCACCTGGGGGCCCCTGCACTGCCCATGCCACTGGCATGGGCAGTGCAGGGGCCCCCAGACAGGGCCCTGTGCAGCTTTTATCGCAACGGGTGCAACTGCACCCGTCACACGGCCGCAACACCGCCGGCTCCATTTGGAGCCAGCTCCTGTGTTGCGGCCGAGATCCCCGCCGGCATGGGCAGTGCAGGGGCACCCAGACAGGGCCCCGTGCAGCTTTTATCGCAACGGGTGCAACTGCACCCGTCACACGGCCGCAACACCGCCGGCTCCATTTGGAGCCAGCTCCTGTGTTGCGGCCGAGATCCCCGCCGGCCCAGCGGGGATCTCCAAATGGCCGCGGCGGGGTGCGGCTGCATTGGGGCCGCCCGGGGGTCCGATCTTGGCAGGCAGCTGAGGGCCTTAGTCTTTTCCACACCAGTGGTCAGTTCTCACTGTGGTTCTGTGCTCCTGGTGTGGAAAGTCACAAAAGTAACTGATTTCATCATGCTGAGGTGGCACCTGTATAGGTATTGTGCATGTTACTTCTGGCACTGCTGACAACACTGACGCGGAGCCGAGCAACACCAACTACCAACGCGCATGAGTACATCTGGAAAATCTTCCCGATCTAGTCTGACGCCTGCAGATATTCTAAAGTAGGAAATCTGTGGCTAGATAGAGTCTCTACTAGATAAGGCATTCCGAAGGCAAGTAACTTGTTCTATAAGCAGACACGTTTATAGAAGGGGGAAAGTTATATATCACACCACAGGAAACATATCAAACCATGTCAAAATTGCCACTTCTATTTACATCTAGGTGCATATATGGAGGCTTATGTCTTCTGCTAATAACGGCAACAAGTGTCTTGTGTATGTTTAAACATATTTAAGTTAATTACACTTATTTGAAACCATAAAATACATACCACATGATAAACATAAGCATCAGATCATGTCAGTATCGCCACTTCAATGTACAAATGGATGTTTAAACAGAGTGGTTTAATCAACAAAACAAAACTTTACCAAGAATAATATGTAAATCTAAATGATTTACATTTTGCTATTGTTAGAAATGGGGTCTTTGGTTGGCAGTCATGTTACCTCTTGTCCAAGCAAGGACCCTCACTCTAGTCAGGGTAAAGGAGAACCACCCTTGGTTAACACCCGCTCACCCCCTTGGTAGCTTGTCATGAGCAGGCAGGCTTAACTTCAGAAGCAATGTGTAAAGTATTTGTACCAACACACACAGTAACTCAGTGAAAAACACTACAAAAAATGACACAACACAGGTTAAAAAAATAAAATATTTATCTAAACAAAACAAGACTGAAACAACAAAACTCCAACATACACAAGTCAATATATGAATTTTTAAAAGATTAAGGGCCTAATTTCAACCTCGGCGGTCGTTTCCAAAGACCGCCGAGGAACCGCTGTGCTGGAGACCGCCAGTGCAGGCGGTTTCTGGCGCAGCGAAGCATGACTGCTGGCAGCCCTCCGTCCTTTTTCAGACAGAGAGCCACCAGCAGCCATACTGGCGGTCGGCGGGGAAGTGGAGGCTGCTCCACCTCCACCGCCCCGTCACCAGAACACCGGCCACTGAATCCCAACCCAGGATTCGGTATGGCGGTGTTCCGATGACGGGGAGCTGGTGGCGGAGCAGCCCCCATGGATCGCGTCCCCCCCGGAGGATCACCGGACAAGGTAAGGTGATCGTCCGTTAGGGGAGGGGGGGGCGGTTGTGTGTTGTGTGCATGCATGGGGTGTGCGTGTGAGTATGTAGAGGGGGTGTGTGAGTGCATGTATGCATGCGGGCGGTGTGTTCTGTGTTTTGAAAATGTGTGTGGGTCGGTCTGTTTGCATGTCTGTATGTGCAGGTATGTGTTGTTGTAGTGTATGGGTGCGTGTAGGGGTGTGTGTATGTTCATGTTGGGGGTGGGGCGGGAGTGTGTGTATGTTCATGTTGGGGATCCTGCCACCTTTGGCGGGGGCATGGGGGTTGAGGGTATGGGGGGAGGACTTGGGGACTCGGGGTGGGGGGGGGAAGTAATTCCCTGGCACTGATAATGCCAACCGCCATGGATTTAGTGGCGGTTCCAAACCCCCCGAAATCCATGGCGGTATGCAGGGTCCTGATACTGCCGGCGGTCTGGCGATGGCCACCGGGCTGGAGACCGAAGTCTCCAGCCCAGCGGTCGTCACCGTCCTGGCAGTCGGAGTGGAGAAGTGGTGGATGACCATGGCGGTGACCGCCATGGTCATAATTCCATTTTTTTCCCCGCTGGCCTGTTGGCGGTATTACCGCCACTTCTCCCCCACCCACCAGGGTCGTAATGAGGGCCTAAGAGGAGCGGTCCGGACCGCCAAATAATGAACCAAATGAAACACAGGCATCCAGAAAACCACCCACCGCCAGTAGAGGAGTGCCGTTGACGACGGCAGAGTCTGCCCACAGGCCGACGGAAAGGCCCAACCTGCCCATTAAATAATGAACCACCAGTCCGCCACCAGTTCCAGGGTGTGAACCACCGCCACACAAAGCCAGGCGGAAATGAACCAAATCCAATGAAACACTCACCGGAGACCCTCACAACGGGCTGAAGCAGACATGGATAGAGAGCTGCAGATCATGCCAGCCCTTCTCCTTGCCATATACCTCCACGATCGAGACCGCCAACGAAGACGACGATGGTAAGTACTGCAACCTACAAAACAAGGAAGGAAAGGGCACAGTTACATACCCACACACTCCAACCACCCAGCAATTCCCCCCAACCCTTCACAGCAGCACAAGTCATACACCCCACATCAAGAGGTACTTACCCGACACAAGGCAAATCCAACTTGACCATAGTACATACAAATGCCCCACACCCATAAACAATTAAACGAAAGACCAGGGTTCAACAGTGTGCCGCCAAAACACAGACCACACAGAAATATTTTATTCAAGCTCACAGAGCCACATCCTTAAACAGGGCCAATGGCCAGTTTGTATGGCTACAAGTGCCATGGGCCACAACTGACCCAACCTGACTCCCAAAAGTGCACGGTACTCCACCTAATGGGACAACAAAGGGGCATCCAGGCACCTCACGGAACAGGGGCAGAGGGTGGTGGGGTGGGGATTTGCGAGGGGAGTGGGCCTTGGACTTTCGTTTGGAAGGTGGAGGGGGTGTGGGCTTGTCCTTTTAAGGTGGGGGGGGTGTTTTGAGCGCGTGGAGCCTGTTGGACTAGGCTCTGCCCGGGCCTTTTTTTTCCCTGGGGAAGGGGAACAGGAATGTGAAGGGCGGACAGGGGTGGGCTGTGAAGTGGAAGGAGTGGAAAGGGCAAGGAGGTGTGCACGCTTAGGGACAAGACGGGGTGGGCCAGTGGGTTGGAAGAGGTCAGCACAGGAGAGGAAAAGTTTTTTCGGAGCAATTGGGGTGGTCCTGGGTGAGGGTGTGGGAGTGGAGGCAGAGGCAGTGGATGTATGTGGTGTAGGGGTGCTTGTAGTGGGTGCAGGTGACTGGACAGTATGCTGTGTTGTGGTGGATGTGTGATGGGTGGGTTTCTTGGTGCGTTTGTGTGTTTTTGGAGGAGGGGTGGACACAGTGGGAGAAGACAGGAAGCTAGTGTGGATGTATGTTATATGGGTGTCTGCAAGTCTGGTGAGTGTGCTGCATGTGTCAACTACAGTAGTTGTGGTGAGTGCAGGTGTGGTGTATGGGATCGTTGTATGGCTGTCTGCTTGTGTGGTGTGCGCAGTAAGAGGAGCAGCAACAGTGACTGAAGGTGCAGTTCATGAGGGTGTGGATGTGGAGGGGTCAGACAGGGAGGCGGAAGAGGTGGGCACACTGGGGGAAGTGGATGTTGTGTGTGCCTGTGTCTGTTGGCTGTGTGAATGCTTGTGGTGGGAGGTGTTGTGCTTGTATTTAGAAGTGTGCTTCTTGTGTGTTGATGTGCTTGACTGCGTGTCTGAATGTGTGCTTTGGACGCGTGAAGGGAGTGGGGTGCTGGAAGGGGTAGAGGAGGTTGGAGGGGGGACAGAATGGCCAGAGAAACTGGCTGCCCTCCAAGAGGAGGCCAGAGCCTGAAAAGATCTCTGTAGGGAAGACACGGCACCGTGAATGCCATCCAGATAGGCATTTGTCTGCTGCACCTCTGATGCTAGCCCCTGGATGGCATTGACAATGGTTGTCTGCCCTACAGAGATGGTTCTCAGGAGGTCAATAGCCTATGAGGGCAGCAGGGCTGACTGGGGCAGGGGACGAGTTGCCTGGGGCGAAGGAGACCTTTCTGGGTGAGCGGGCACGGGCAACTCGGTGGGGAGCAGAAGGGAGGGCAGTGATGGAATGGGGGTGGCGGAAGATGTCACTGTAGTGGTGTGGCCACTAGGGTCCACCAGCGCCGGGGAGCCCCCATCGGAGGAGGTCTCGGAGTCACTACCTCCAGTGGTAGTTGCCTCCCCCGTGGAACTCCCCTCGGCCTCCCACCCACTGGTAACCTGGGCGTCAGATGTCTCTGCCTCCGAGGATCCGTGGGCCGCTGCTTCCCCACTTGCCGGTTCCTCAGCTCCCTCACCAGATGTTGCTGCTGTACCAAACCAACACAACAGAACAGGGATGGGGAGACAAAACAGGAGAGACACTTGTAAATAGCTGAATGGAGGTGCATAATGGCCAGACATACACCCACCCAGAAGACACACCCAACAGCGTTCACTATGCCCATGACCATGCCCCTGACTACTGACCAGAACAATGTCTTCATCACACCTTTTTGATACCCCTCGTAGGTACCGACCCTCGTGGCGAGGAAGGGTACCATTGGTGTACAGACCACTGGTGGATATGAGGGCCATGGTGGAGCGTCAGATCATAATCAATTACAGACTCACACGTGTAACAATTCAGGAACTTTGTGCTTTACTGGATCCTGCACTAACTCCGGGAAATCATAATCAGCATGCCATCCCTATTGAAGTGCAGGTGCTCTCCGCACTCCATTTCCTGGCCACGGGCTCATTTCAAGTGACAGTGGGCATGGGTGCTGGATTTTCACAGCCAATGTTCAGCATGATACTGACAAGATTTCTAAATGCATTTGTATGACACCTGCAGTCCTATGTGAGGTTTCCCAAAAGTACTGACCTCCCTGCCATCAAGTCTGAATTCTATGCCTTTGCCAACATACCCCATGTGATAGGTGCCATTGATGGCACCCACATACCGATCATCCCCCCAAGAGTCAGTGAACAGGTGTACAGAAACAGAAAGAACTTTCACTCCATGAACATCCAATTGGTATGTACTGCAGACCACTACATCTCACACGTGAATGCCATGTTCCTAGGTTCAGTCCATTATTCCTTTGTGTTGAGGAACAGTAGTGTGCCACAGAGGATGGAACAACTCCAAGACGACAAAGGGTGGATCATAGGTAAGTGTGTCTGTCACTAACTTACACATAGCAGACAGCCAGGCTGTATGACTAAGGGGCTTAACAATGACTACTCTGTATTGCACCTTTTTCTAGGTGATTCTGGCTATCCAAACTTGCGTTGGCTCCTGACACCAGTGAGGAATCCTAGGACGGATGCAGAGAGGAATTACAATGATGCTCATGGACGTACTAGGAGGGTGATAGAGTGCACAATAGGTCTCCTGAAGGCTAGATTTTGTTGTCTACATATCTCTGGGGGCTCCCTGGCCTATGGGCCTGAAAAGGTGTGTAGACTAGTGGTGGCCTGCTGCATGCTGCACAAAGCGGCAATGAGACATTCTATCCCCCTCTTGGAGGTGGAGGGTGCTGTTTGTCCTGACCAGCTACCTCAGAAAGGGGAGGAAAGTGATGGTGATGATGAGGAAGGGGAAGATGTCAATTACAGGACCCAACTGATACAACTCTACTTCCAGTAACTGTGTGGGACTTTGGGCTGACATTGGGGTTTGTGGCACATACTGGCAGTGTGCTCAGTCATATGGGGGTTGATAATGATAGGGGAAACATTGGTCCAGTTCTGCATGGTACAGATTGATATTTTCAGCATTTACTTAGGGCCCACATTTAGGCACACAGGACTCATTTCATGCAAAGATTTGACAATAAAGTAGTTATCAGCCAGTTGCATCTATGCTTCACTTTGTTCACATTTTAACACAGGGGACAGTATTACAGGTGTGATATGTGTTTTATTGGTGGCTGGGAGTGAATTGTGCTATTTACAGTGATGGCAAGCGGTGGGTGTCCTCAAAGCCAACATGGTGGCAGCCTTGTTGGTAGTATTGATGGGTTCATCTTTTCTTACATTAGTTCATATTGCCTCTTAGCAATGTGTGGTGGCTGGTTGAGTGGGATGGTTCCTGTACAGATTGTTGCTGAGTTACTTCTTGAAGGGGGCCTTGTTCTTTGCTGGGGTTCCAGTGCCATATCTTGGCCTGAGGGTCTGTTTGGGCGCCTGCTGTTGAGCTTCAGGGGATGACATGGTAGGCCCTTGGGTTTCCTGTGAGGGAAGTTCCTGGGATGTTTCTGCTGATGGTGTAATCTTATGGTGGGTGTCCGGTGCTGTAGTGGGGGCCTCCTGTCCTGTATGGGTCTCAGACTGGGTTTGTACCAGCTGCAGCAGAGCTCCTGCTATGGTAGTCATTGTGGCGTTGTGCTGTTTCCACTGCTCCATGGCCTGTTGGTGGTTTTCCTGCTGCATCCTCTGACTGTGCTCCAGGGCGGACACTATCTGTGCCAACCTGTCATGGGTATGCTGGTAGGCCCACAATACCTCTGATATCACGTCCTGGGCTGCTCCATCAATCCTCTACCCACCCGTCTGGCCCACTGACACCCTTGTACTTGCCCTGGCACTCTGTGCCTGTGTCCCCCGCACAGATCTGGCAGTACCACTTGTACTGGGGCCCTCGCCTTCTTGCATGTTGGGAGTGGGAGACTGTGGCCTCTGTACCTGTGTTCCACCAGTCTGTGGCCTGGATACACTGGTGTGTGGATGCTTGCCCTGGGCTGCTGGTCTTGACTGGGTGGTGTGATGCTATTAATTGTGTTTGACCAATGACTTTGTGTTTCACCACTGCGCATATTAGTTGCTCAATGTTCACCAGTAGCACATTATGGGGGTCATTTCGACCCGGGGACCGCGGAAGCACCGCCAACAGGCTGGCGGTGCTTCCAGGGCCGTTCTGACCGCGGCGGTAAAGCCGCGGTCAGAAAAGGGCAACCAGCGGTTTCCCGCCGGTTTACCCCTGGCCCAAGGAATCCGCCATGGCGGCGCTGCTTGCAGCACCGCCATGGGGATTGCGACCCCCTTCCCGCCATCCTGGTCCTGCCGGTAAATACCGCCAGGAACAGGATGGCGGGAACGGGTGTTGTGGGGCCCCTCGGGGCCCCTGCACTGCCCATGCCACAGGCATGGGCAGTGCAGGGGCCCCCTAACAGGGCCCCATAAAGATTTTCAGTGTCTGCTGTGCAGACACTGAAAATCGCGACGGGTGCCACTGCACCCGTCGCACCCCTTCAACTCCGCCGGCTCCATTCGGAGCCGGCTTCATTGTTGAAGGGGCTTTCCCGCTGGGCCGGCGGGCGGCCTTCTGGCAGTCGCCCGCCGGCCCAGCGGGAAAGTCAGAATGACCGCCGCGGTCATTTGACCGCAGTACGGTCTTTTGGCGGTTCCCGCCCGCCGGGGTCGGAATGACCCCCTATATGTTTTGTTCAGTTTAGCTGCCTATTGGCTTTAACATGGAGTTAGCCATTACATTCTGTATTCAGTTTAGCTGCCTATTGGCTTTGACATGGCATTAGCCATTACATTTTGTATTCAGCTCAGCTGCCTATTGGCCTTGACATGGCATTAGCCATTACATTCTGTATTCAGATTAGCTGCCTATTGGCTTTGCCATGATATTAGACATTACATTTGATATTTAGGTTAGCTGCCTATTGGCTTTAACGTGGAGTTAGACATTGCAGTTGAGACATTGCAGATGAGCTGTGTTTGTCCACAAGATGGACCAAGCTGTTTTCTTCACACCAGACCTTAGCTGATAAGAGCATGTAGATTTTGTGTTTACCTCGCAATCCAGTCTGAGAGCGAGTGAGCTCAGGAGAATTGGCCCCTCTCCAAGGTTCTTCGGCTCTCACACTGAGTTTGCTTTTAAGGATGACTCTGGGCTACAGTGAGTTAGATTTAAATCTGCTTGACTTCAGACAGGAACTAGACGTCAGTTGCCTGCCTCCCGTTTGGGTAGAGAATCTCTTTCTCGCAGTTGACCGGAGTCATCAACTTACAGACCCCAGAAAGATGAAGCTGAATATAGGCCCTACTTGCCCATACAGTGATGAATTTTGACTTTTATGCTTTGCTTTGAAGTTATGCTATAAATGTCTTCACCTATATTTGCTGTGTACATTGCAACTGAGAAGTAATTTGATATATTTAGCTTTCATTGCTGCGACTACTTTTGAACGTGTGCTTCCAATCTACTAATTTCGTCTCTCAGGAACTTGTGGGTGGGGAATTAACAACAATAAATGTCTTCTTTAAACTTAGAAGTGCATTCCAGAGAGGTTCTGTAAGCTCGGATATGAGATAAGAGGGAAAGCAGAACAGGTGGTAGGGGTGACAGTGGTTTCCTGGGTGGGGCTGCTGCATGCTGACAGTCCAGGACTGTGTGAGGGGCCTGCTTGCTCATCAGTGTCAAGGGATCCTTCACCAGTGTCCTGCCAGGTGCCTCTGTCTCCCTTGGGGGCACTGCCACTCCTTGTCCCATCCGTTAGGGTGGCATGGGTGGTGGTACCTGTTGGGGGACTTAGACATGTCTGTTACAGCATGAACGTTTGGGGTGAAAAGGACTGGGCTATTTTGTGCTGGGGTTACTTTCAGTGGCCTTACAGGGTGCCTTTGTGAGGTTGACACTGCATTTAGCTTCGACTGTGGGGTTGAATTTAGTGGCTGTTGCCTGGGTAGGATGTTGGTCCTGGTGGGTGTGGGTGGGGTGGGGTGGTGCATGCATTACAGATATGGTGTATATGGGGTAAATGTTGATGACTTACCCGAGTCCATTCCTCCAGTGAGTCCAGTGAGTCCCTCAGGGTGCGGGATGGTCAGTATCTTTTCCTCCCAGTCTGTGTATTCTGGTGGTGTTGGTAGCAGTCCTCCCCCAGTCTTCTGGACTGCAATGTGGTGCCTTGATACCATGCCCCTGACCTTCCCCCGCAGGTCGTTCCATCTCTTCCGGATGTTGTCCCTGGTGCGTGGATGGTGTCCCACTGCATTGACCCTGTTCACAATGGTCTGCCATAGCTCCACCTTCCTTGCAATGGGTGTGTGCTGCACCTCGGCCCGAATATTTGTGGCTCAACCTTCAGGATCTCGTCCACCATGGTCCTTAACTCCCTTTCTGTGAAGTGTGGATGTTTGGGGGGTGGCATGGTGTGTGTGGTGAATGGTGTCGGGCTGGTGACGGAACGCGTGAGGGTGCTCTTCTGTGGGTCGGTGTGCGTCTTGTGTATGGTGGCATTCGGTGTCTGCCTCTGGTGCTCTCCGTCTTCTTGGCCTGGTTTCGTTGCAAAGGATTGCTAGGGGTGTTTTATGGGGTTATGGATGTGTGTCAGGTGTGTGGGTTGCACGCTTATCAATGTGTGTACATCTTGCTGTTAAGTCCACTTGCCGCCCGTGGTGGTCGGAACCACCAATGGTCGTCCGGCCTCCACTGTCCGCCAAGGTGATTTGTGCATCATTATTTGGTGGGTGGGATGTGGGTGTGCTCTGCGGTGGCGGGGTGGGGAGGTCCAGGATTCCCGCCGACAGGATCATGGTGGGGAGTGGTGGTCTGGTGATTTTTGGCGGGGTTGGGATTTTCGTTCATTATATGCCGGGTTTCCATTCACCGCCAACGGTGGACTTCTGTTCACTGCCGCCACGGCGGTCAGCAGTGTTTCCCACCGTGTTCATAATGATCACCTTAATACTTAGAAAACAGTGAGAATGCTGTTATTGCACAAAAGGACCTGGGTAGCATCAAAATAAAGCTGCACAGGTGAGTGTGCATTGGAAAAGGCCAGTGATGAGTCAATTTCTCACCAGCAAGCAAGAACATGTGTCATTCCTCCTTCAGTCGGGTCAGCGTGCATCATTTCTTCGCTCCCGCGAAAGAGCAATGCGTCGATCTGGACGGGCACCTGGGGTTCAGGCAGGCTTTGCGTTGATTTTCCATGCCCAGCGATGTGTTGAAAATCCAGTCTCACGGTATCACATAACCGCGCTGCATGGGGTTTGCGTCATTATCAGCCTCTGGTAGCGGGTGTTGCGCATTGTTTCTCCTGCCGCGTTGCGTCAATCTTCCAGCCGTGATGCAGGTGGAGAGCTGATTAAGGCTGCAAAGCCGATGGCGCGTCGTTTATCAGCCGCTTCACAAAGGGTGCGTCGAAAATTTCCCCGCACAGCAGACTGTGCGTGGATTTTCAGTTCATGTCTGCTAACGTCACCTTTCAAGGGCCCAGGAACTGGATAGGGCACCACTTAGCAGGGCAGGAGTCTCAGCAGAGAGTCCAGGTGCTGGCAGGGGAAGTATTTGATGGCCCTGAGACTTCAACAACAAGAGGCAAGCTCAGTACAAGCCCTTGGAGATTCTTCTCAAGCAGGAATGCACAACAAAGTCCAGTCTTTGTCCCCTTTCACAGGCAGAAGCAGCAACTGCCAGATAGCCCAACAAAGCACAGGCAGGGGTAGCACTTCTCCTCAGCTCTTCAGCTCTTCTCCTTGGCAGAGGTTCCTCTTGATTCCAGAAGTGATCGAATCTTCAGGGGGTTTGAGTGCTCTTCTTATATCCCTTTCTGCCTTTGAAGTAGACCTACTTCAAAGAGAAGTCTCTGTTGTTTTCAAGATCCTGCCTTGCCAAGGCCAGGCCCCAGACACACACCAGGGGGTTGGAGACTGCATTATGTGAGGGCAGGCACAGCCTTTTCAGGTGTGAGTGACCACTCCTCTCCTCCCTCCTAGCACAGATGGCTCATCAGGATATGCAGGCTACATCCCAGCTCCCTTTCTGTCACTGTCTAGAGAGAGGTGCAAACAGCCCAACTGTCAAACTGACCCAGACAGGGAATCCACAAACAGGCAGAGTCACAGAATGGTTTAAGCAAGAAAATGCCTACTTTCTAAAAGTGGCATTTTCAAACACACAATCCAAAAACCAACTTCATTAAAAGATGTATTTTTTAATTGTGAGTTCAGAGACCCCAGACTCCACATGTCGATCTGATCCCAAAGGGAATTTGCACTTTGATAATATTTAAAGGCACCCCCCATGTTAATCTATGAGAGAGATAAGCCTTGCAACAGCGAAAACCGAATTTGGCAGTATTTCACTGTTAGGATATGTAAAACACATAAGTACATGTCCCACCTTTTACATACACTGCACCCTGCCCATGGGGCTACCTACGGCCTACCTTAGGGGTGCCTTACATGTATAAAAAGGGAAGGTTTAGGGCTGGCAAGTGGGTAAACTTGCCAAGTCGAATTGGCAGTTTAAGACTGCACACACAGACACTGCAGTGGCAGGTCGGAGCCATGTTTACAGGGCTACTTATGTGGGTGGCACAACCAGTGCTGCAGGCCCACTAGTAGCATTTGATTTACAGGCCCTGGGCACTTCTAGTGTACTGTACTAGAGACTCTCTAGTAAATCAAATATGCCAATCATGGATAGCCAGTTACACATATATTTTACATAGGAGTACTTGCACTTTAGCACTGAAAAGCAGTGGGAAAGGGCCCAGAGTATCAAAAACAGCAAAAACAGAGTCCAACACACATCAACAACCTGGGAAACAGAGGCAAAAAGTTAGGGTAGACCACTCCAAGGATGCCAAGTCTAACAACTATTATTAAAAAAAATAAACATTTTGTTCATCCCATCCCTACTCCTTCTGACTCATCCCAAACCTACTGGCTATGAATTTCCAAACATCCTTCTCATTCTTTCACCACTCTTTTTTAACCATACCTCCCAAATAACAAGGACACACAGCCATTACTTAAAAAACAACTCACTACTCACCCTTTTCAAATCCAGTCATATCATTCTATCCCTTAGCAAACTCTACTAAACACACAAGCAATCAAGAGCACAATACTAGCACAACGAATGCAAAAGAAAAAACAAAACAAAAAACTTTTTACAAACTTATTAACTACTGAACTTGGGTTCCACAGTAGGGTGCTACTTGCCCCAAAAAAGCGCTTCAATGCCTCGTCAGGGGTCGTAAGCACTCTTAAGTACATGTATAATTACAATAACAATACAGTTCCTATGCGATAAACACAAATTTAGGCATCTCCCACCTCTTCCCCCAAGATGACTGTCACTTATCCACATGTAAGCATCTCAACAGTTTTCTCCTAATGAACTTCATGCCCCAGTTTTCTTGGTGAGGGTCAGGTAAGCAAGAGATTTGCACTTAAACTTTGTCAAGCTTACATTTCCTCTGGTCCCTATTGTGATAATGCTTAGATTGCAGTGCAAGGGAAGACATGTCTTTACCTGTACAGCTGCATTATGTAATCCTCCTCAAAGAGGAAAAGGAGGAGCCAAGCTTGATATGTCAGATAATGAGTCAAAACATTTGTATTCCTAGACCTTGGGCTACTAATGGCCAAGCGTCTGATCACTTGGCAATGGGAAGCCACTGAACCACCATCCGGGCTGGCATGAAAGAACTCTTTTCTAAAATGGGCGGAAGCTGAATGGGTGGAGCTAAGACGCAAAGATGCTTTGGGCATACTAAATATCCCCTATCTATTAGCTGGGATGAGATGTTATCTCTCCTATGCGAACCAGACACTGACACGAACTCTAGCGATGCACTTGAACAACTCACAGAAACAACATAGGAATAGGCAATTAGCATGTTAACACTAATAACTGTACTCTTAACATCTTAGCTAATCCTAGACACCACTTACGGTCAATATGTAATTGGCAAATTATTTTAATGTTTAATTCTGGACTCGAACACAATGCCATTCACACAGTTATATCGGGGACCCCTTGGCTAAGGGTTGGGGGGTAATTGTCTCAGACTCCAAGTTTAGTTTTGTTTTGTTATATTACTCTTCTGTATTATAATATTCTGTTTATTATCAATGTAGAATCTACACTTATTAATGATCCTATGGACACACCAGTTATATCAAAGCCAAAACACAAGGTTATATGTTACGTGAAGAAACACTCACGGGACTATGGAGATTGGCTTTCACCAAAACCTGCTCCCAACGGCAATCGCTCTACAGAACATATTCGGCCCCAGTCAATAGCTCACTACTATCAAGGACCATTCTTGTCATAGGCAACACTCTCCTAGCTCCTTGGAGTGAGATTCAGGAGCCATAGAATATATCTGAAATGTGAACAAGTGTAACACATTTACTTATCATAACTGTACTGTAAAGTTTAATTGGTTAAATATTAATAAAAATATTCAAGCAAAAAATGAGTCAAAACATTTGTGCCACGTGCCATTTTGCATTAGTATGCAACCATCTTTTTGTGTTGTGAGCTCCAGACGTAGGACCAGATTCACAAAGGTAAACTTAAAGCTTTCCTGTAAGTTAACAATTGTTTACTTTTCACCAAGGGATTTACAAGTAGCATCTTGGAGAGTGTTAAGTCTCAGCATATATAATAGACCTATCTTTTTATGATCAGAGATTCTGCACTCATAAAAATACAACTGGTAAATCCCTTGGTGAATTCCAAACAATCGTAAAATTACATGAAAGTGTAAGTTTCCATTTGTGAGTCAGACCCCAAGTGTCACAGTCTTAAAAAGACTGCATGTGGTCCTTACGCTGCAGGTCACTTGACATCACTCCACTAGTCATTGCCATAGCACTCCAACCATGGACGCCATGGCTTTATCCTTGCGACCCCTGGCACTGCCTATGCGACCTTTGGCAAAATCAGTGCTAAGAACACATGGGTTGTTCAGCATTCCTTATGGTTCCATATTTGTATAAAGAAAAACGTGCTGAAAGCATTTTTTCCTTTATACTAATAGTGAATAATATTCTGTTATTCACTACTAGTGTAATAAGAAAAGGAGCACACGTATTTGAAACTGAACTTTTGTTGGTAGCTGTAGAAAGTAGACATATTTTTTATATATATGCTTGTGGGGGAGAGTGTGTATATATGAGATAAGTGTGTGTATGTGTATGCACGTGTATGTGAATGAAAGTGAGTGATAGTCATTGACAGTTAGTAATTTTGTGTAAAATTGAGACCCAAATGTATTATTCTTTTATGCAAGGCAACTCTGCACCAAGGATGCTGTGTTGCTTTGGTCAAAGGATGAGAAAAGAAAATGCACAATATCTACTAAGATATGGTGCATTGTTTCTTTCCCAGTGCGCTGGTGCACTTTAGGCAGCCACATGCCAATGAACACACCCTCATGCCATAGTGCTAGGATCTGTGTGTTTTCTGAAGC
Source organism: Pleurodeles waltl (assembly GCF_031143425.1). NCBI lineage: Eukaryota > Metazoa > Chordata > Amphibia > Caudata > Salamandridae > Pleurodeles > Pleurodeles waltl. The sequence continues at coordinate 888,773,923 of NC_090442.1, read as the reverse complement.
ATAGGTTTTATACTGGAAGGAGTACCTTCCAGACCAAAAACTTTGCATGCGTTCAACTGTACACATGTAAAGTTGGAAAAACAGGGAGAAATGAAACAAATTCCTCCCTACCAATGTTTGTAGATACGGATTTGTGTCAAAACCTATAGATCATTGCACTGGAATGGCCATGCCCCACCCATGGATTGCCCACTTGACGCAAAAAAATGTAAAACAGTGTATATCACAATTTTGTGTTACTTTGAGATACTATACAAAGCAAACCAGGATTTGCATTAGTTAGTAAAGCCCACCCCAACACTTTGCACTGGGTTGGCGTCACTACAGTGATGCAAATATGTTGCAAAGCATTAGTAAACCTGTGTATGCATGTCAGTATGGCTGCATAGGTAAAAGTGAGATTAAGAGCAAATGCAAGAGACTGCATGAGAATGAATGAGTGCAAGGAAGTGTAAAAGAGTGTTAGGATGATGTTAGAGTTATGTGACATGCCTTTCTGGAAATAATCTGTTGAAGGGTCATATGATGTCACTTCCTGTGATGTTGTTAAGGTCAAAGGGTATGTGATGGCACTTCTGCTACCCCTGGCATTGTGGTGAATTAACACCCATGACTCCAACATTTTCAAATTGATTACAGACCATGAATTGAATTTTCCCTGTGTGATTACCACTAAAAAAGCTTCCAAGTATTTGTTACCTGTGAAGTGCTTGACTCTTGCCGACTTCCTCATTGGGCCAACACAGGGCAGGAGCCCTTTAAATTCTGCGTAGCGCTCCCGCCACTCGTGACGCGCTTGACTCTTGCCGACTTCCTCATTGGGCCAACACAGGGCAGGAGCCCTTTAAATTCTGGCTAGTGCTCCCGCCACTCGGGACGCGCGTGGGCGGCGCCCGGGCCAAGCCCGGGCCAAGGGCGTACCCGTCCTGCGCCCGTCAGTGGCTGACAGAGGCTGGGCTGGGCCACCCCCCTGACATTTACCATCCAAGTAGGCCTCATTGGACTTAGCCCTACGTGCCATTACCAATACTTTGCCCCCCGTAAGCTGCTCTACTAAATTTGACACTTTGTAGATCAATCTTGCACTAACATCCATTCCAGATGGGCAAAAGGAAAGCAATAGAGGCTGGGGCAGGGGTTGTGCTAAAAGCCAAGCGAAAAAGACACAAGCATGCAGCTGGCAACTGCGTTATGGACAGAATCGACTCTCTCCTGGGTGAATGTAATGGAATATTAACTAGCCCCCAGGGAAATGATTCTATTGATACTGGGGGGAAGCCCTCATCAACCAACAGGAAGAATGGTCCTAAGAAAATCGCTGAGATTTTTGTGAAACGTGGGCAGCAAGACACAGCCACTACAGGGCAGGGAGAGAGCAGGAATGTTATCGCCCACACCGCTCCATCTCTAGTGGAAGAGCTACCTCTGGGCTCTAACGATTTCATCCAGTGCAGTAACCGCTTTAATCCTTTAATCAACACCCCAGAATCACACAATGACATCGACCCAGGCACCCGGACGGATGGGCCAGCAGCCACAAACACGCATTTAACTCACATAAACCCACAGCATATTCAATGCATACAAGATCTAAAAAAGGAAGTCATAGAACTCAAGCTTATGGTCAACTCCTTAATTGCGATAGTAAAACAGTTAACTATTGCAAATAACACAGCCACCATGAACCTCACCCAAAACCCAACCCTACCAGGCATCACAACAAATCTGCTCAATCTCTCAGCACCCAGCTATGTCGGCCCCCTCCCAGTCGGTGATAAGACCACGAACCTATACCAGACTCCCTTTCTCCACAATTTAGGCGTAGGAAATTCACTAGACGTCCATCCCAAAACCCCCAAACCCATGGGCAATACTTCCTCAAAATACTCTGCACAGCCTGCCACTGATCGGTCCCATACAGGTAATATAGTTCTAATGGTTAACGTTCCCAAGTTAAACACATCGACACATAAGGAAGGGGCAGACTCTATTAAAAACAAGGCAATCCATTGGATTCGCCATGTTAGAGGCTGTCGCTCCATAATACGCGAGGACATAATTAATGTAGTACGATGGCCATACCCGGGAACATATTTTGACATTTTAAAACTGACACTCAAGGACGGGATCATGGTAAACAATCTTGTGGCCCTAGATGCAAGAACAAGCCCACCAGCATACTCACGCATCCAGTTTAAATACCCTAGGCAACCTACGTACTACGGGGACTGCCCGAGCTACCGCCCAGCAGAAAATGTATCTACTCTTGGCGAAAATGATTGACTCTCAGCTTCATCTAAAATCTATGCTGGTAAACCATGCAACCTTCTAACATCTATCACTCCCAGGTCTGCCTTAAACCCCACCATTGTCTGTCCATGTATTCTCTCCCCTATCCATGACACTCCCAGTAAGACCACTGTCAGTCTATTGTGCACACATGACAATGACACAGCTTTTATCTTGCGGGCGTATTGCCCACCAAACCAAGAGCTGATGGCTAGGCCTGCAAGCACCTCCCGCACCAGGACCAGGTCAGTTCCAACAGAGGAACATCACCAATCACCTCAGGCCCCACGGGAAAACATTGGTATTGACCCACATCTTCCCATTCAACCACACCCGCCAAATCAACCTCTGACAGCCAACCATGCAAACACCAGGCATTTAGACAGGATAGCTCAACCACTCACTGGGGTACGACTTGTCTCATGGAACGTGTCAGGTTTGAAATCTATTCTCCCCCTTCCATCCTTCTCCGCCTTTATTGATGAACATGACATATGTCTCTTCCAAGAGACATGGTCACTTGACCCACTTTTTCGAACAGGCTATTCAAACTTCCACATCCCCGCTGTGGCTCGTATGAGAGGCAGGCCCTCAGGGGGTCTGACCATCTGGATTAAAACATCACTTAGCTGCCATATATCACAGCTACCTACCGATTCTCCCGACCTGTTAGGCCTTCGTCTATCTTTTGGGCCTGACTCTGTGGTGAACATTTTTAACATCTACACTCGAGGGGTCGGGGGGGTCAAGTCTCCAGAACCCTCTGCGCCCTGGCAGCCCTTTTACAAAACTATCCCCGCCATCATAAAACCATTGTGGCAGGGGACTTCAATGTCACATTCGAACCCCTTGACTGGGATGATCTCAGGTCCACAAACGAGGAGGATCGAGCATGGTCTATCCCCGCCCTGTCCATCCCACCCATCAAGAGATGGACGCAGGTCGCTGTCCAAGTCAAATCACTGGCCATGGAGTTCGGGCTCAGGGTGTTAAATGGCAGAACCAAATCAGACACCAAAGGCCGTCACACATTCAACAAAACCAATCACACCAGCAGAATTCGACATAGACTCTATTCGACATAAGACTATGATATGACGATTGTTGAAAGGACTGAAAGTGATCATAACCCTCTCTCTGCTCAGACATTAGCTCTAGGTAATCTCCCACCCACGTTTAACTCCCCAGCAGTAGCACCAGAGGGTATTAGCCTGGTTAACAATAAACGACACTTAAAGTGGGACAAGGTCGCGGCTCGGCCCGCACTCATCAACGCAGCCAATAACACCCTAAAATCCACACTTATGGACCTAGAGGCGGGTCCCGCAATCCCCTACCAGGAAATAAGCTTAATCCACACCTCTTGTTTCAGGGATATCGCAGCCCACTTCTCAGTACCCCCAGCCCATGACGGCAAACGACCCATAGGTAGGCACCGCTGGTTCAATAAGACGTGTCGGTCCCTAAACAAGCGCTTAATCCAAGCTATTAAATCCAAGGACCCCACCGCCTTCCGCGTAGCTAGGAAGTCAGCAATACGCAAAGCCAAGCGTGACCAAGATAATAAATGATGGACAGCACTCAGTGACGCTGTGCGCGAGAGGAACTCTAGTCTGTTCTGGTCCCTGGCAGCGCGAGGCCCAGAAACCAGTGGTTTGGACATCACAACCAATATTGCCCCGAAAGACTGGGTAGTTCATTTTAGCAGCCTGTACTCCCCTGACCACGATAGCCCCATTCCTGTTCGCATGGGCCCCCACCTAAATCCCTCATTAGCACCCACCACCGCAGTACCCCAGTTGTTCTCCCAAAGTGACATAACCTATTCCCTAAGCACCTTAAAACGTGGCAGGGCCGCTGGATCGGACTGTGTCCCAGCAGACCTGTTCTCAACCGACTTAGCATCCTGGTCAAGATACCTCACCATTATAGCGAACGCAATAGCATCTGGGGCGCCAATCCCCGAGTCCTGGAGAGCGGCTATTGTTATTCCAATCTTTAAAAAGGGCGACAGATCACTCCCTTGCAACTATAGACCTATTAGTTTAATTGACTGTGTGCAAAAAGTCTTCTGCCACTACCTCCTAGGAAAGATCGAAGACTGGATGACTGAACATGATATCCTTAGTCCCCTAGTACCTAGTACCTCGCAACAAACTATGGGACACTCTCTCTCGGATGGGAATCCCAGAGCATATACTAGCCATATTGATACGACTCCACGAGGGCAACTACGCACGAGTCAGGTGGGGCAACAAGGGGCAACTAACTGACAGAATCCACATTTCTAGGGGTGTGCGGCAAGGGTGCGTCCTTGCCCCGACCCTCTTTTCTCTGTATATTAATGAAATCGTCCCCTCCCTCCTCAGAGTGCAGGCTGACACACCTTCACTTGGCACACAAAAAATCCCAGTCTTACTCTTTGCTGATGACACTCTTCTGATATCCAAGACCCCTAGCAGTCTAAGGAAACTCCTCACGTGTTTTGAGAAATTCTGCTCAACACAGGGACTTGAAATCAATGCCTCGAAAACAAAACTAATGACCCTCAATCCCCATAGATCTTTTAGAAGGAAGTTTACTCTAGAGGGCTCCACACTTGAGAAGGTGGGCATTTTCAGCTACCTGGGCATAACATTTACTGACAACATGTCTTGGAAATCACACATAGGAAAACAAGCCTTAAAACTAAAACAAACAACAGGGGTACTACTAAAAAACTTTCACCTCTCACACACAAAACCAATTCGCCCAGCAATACAGATATACGAAGCCCAGGCCGTGACCTCAGCGCTTTACGGGGCTAAACTATGGGGCCACACCAAAATCCAAGACATAACCATCGCTGAAAACAACTTCCTGAGAAACCTTGTGTCCCTTCCGTCAAGCACCCCACTGTTCCCCCTTTTTAAGGATCTCGGTATCAAACGCATTGGTCATAAAGCCCGCCTGCATCCTCTGCTGTACTGGCGGCGTCTCTGGACCACCCCAGAGCTCGATATCTTTACTGAAGCTCTGCAGGTCATTTTAAAAGCCGACCATCTTCACAGAATCCCCTGGCTATGATACATCAAGGGGTCACTGTACTCACTCGGGCTCGATGATCTCTGGAACTCACCAACTACGTCCGTCTTCCCCTCGAAAAGCGAACTAAAGAAACTATACTGGCAATTGGCAAATTACGAAGATACAAGGGCTGCACTTCACACTACATTATCTTGTGACTTTGCCAACCTAAAAGAGTCATGCAAGTATGAAGCTTTTTGGGACTTAATCACGGCCCCAAGGGAAAGGAAACTGTACTTTCAGCTCCGCATTGGAACACTCCCATTAAGACTTTTCACCAGCAGCTGGTCACACAATGAATCAACCGCCTGCCCAGCCTGCAAAGCCCCCGTCGAGAATCTCCCTCACGTCCTTTTTGTCTGCCCCGCGTACACCGCCCCTCGCAGGAAATGGCTGGCCCCGGCATGCAGACTACTGGGAGTCCGCAGCTCTGCCCTGCGAATCCTCAGATCAGACACTAGGCCAACGCTAGTGATCGCCGTCGCCAAATTCCTCGGAGCTAGCTGGCTTGTTAGAGGGACATTCTTATCTGTATAAAGACTCCAACTAAGACTGTCCCATCGTACTGTGCGAGCGCATTTTATTCTATTTTATTTTTATTTTTTATTCCCTTTCATCATTATATTTATTATTATAATTATCATTTTGTGTATTTATTTGTATTTATTACTGCTTGCGCTTTTATGGCTCCTGTAGCCGCAATAAAGTTCCTTTGATAGATTGAAGTGGCAATTAGTGGTGAGGTTTAGAGTGCAGTGTATATATATAACAGTGTCTTGTTAGCTTCATGTTAAGTGTCGGATATCAGAGAGACTGCTGACAATATTGTTCTATTATAAGTGCGTCCTATTGCTTTGACTGTGGATTGTTTTGCTTGTTGGGTCTGGACAGAGACAGCTTTACCTGTCTGCCAGAGGTCATGTCAACACAACATACAGTATGCAGAAAGGGCCATGGGTGAGTCCCCGTCAGCACTGACCTTTTTAGGTGAGCCCATTAGGCATCTGTTCAGTGCCATGGCCGTCACATTTTGGGTTAACCACAGCATTTTGTGCATGTTTACATTGTCTGTTTTTATATTTGGTAGTGGTTATCGAACATAGTTTGTCTCATAGGTTTTGAGCTACATTAGCACCTCATACTGTAGCAGTTCCTGCCTGCACCCTACTCGCTGTCCAAGAGAGGTTCTGAAAGGTACACCTCGGCAGCGCCGGTGTTGGAAGTAGGAGTGTGGATTGTGTTGCAGCGCTCCCATGCCAGAGTTCAGAAAGAGAATGAGCAATAATTATGCTCTCTTCCTGGAGGTCACGCGTCAGGCTCTGTCTTCTGAAAAATTGCTGCTTATTCTTTTAACGAGTAAAATGGTGTTTAGTTTTCTTTCAGTTTTCTTTCTCTGAGTGCAATGTGAGTGGATGTTGTAATTGGAAGTATGTGACAAGCTCGTGACAATCTGAGTATGAAAGGAATAGCTGTGGGGTTTTATTTTTTTCTGACACACAACAAAACTTGAACTGCACAAATATTTCAAAGTATATCAGCAGTTAGAAAACACAAATGAAACACTTTCTTTTGTAATCCCGCAGTATGATGGAACTAAATATTTTAACAGAATCAAAACACTTTGCGCGAATAATAAAAATTCACTGAAACCCGATTTGCACACATTATCATCAGCGCTGTAAAGTATTATCAGTAACTATTTGTCTGTGTAAACTTAATGGCCATTTCCATGGAAAATGTATTATCCGTGAATGACAGTGTGCTACCACTTTGTGCTTTCGGGACACAGTCAGTGACACAGTGTTTATGTAGCGTAAAGGGCCATTTATTTAGAACAGGATTGCCTCATATATATAACATTGTACATACTGAACTTCAAACTAACTTTAAAACCCCCACCCCTTTGAAACTTTTCCCCAGTCCTCCTTTCCCTCATTCCCTCTATTTGCATCCGTTCACCCATCTTCCACTTCAATTCAACCACACATCTCCCTTTTCCTTTCATCCCCTGCCTGCTTTGGGCATCCCCCACGCTATCATCCTTCACCTGTTTCTTTCTTCCCCCTGGAAGGGTGGCCAGGCCTGCATCTGACTCTCCACCCTCCCCCATATACTGCCACTCAGCACAAACCCGTTAGGCGTTTTGCTGCCCCAATATCGAGCCCACAGTAATATTGCACAACCTTACACCTTCTCCTTGAGCCACATCCTCTCCCCCCACAAATCCCCCAAAAGTAAGGGAAGCTCCATGATGTAATATGCATTGCCCAACTTGGAGAGGTGCACACCATCAGACCTGAAAAGCCTGCCTCTTCTTCTTTAATGACCTCGTGTTTCAACACCTTTATACCATGCGCCCAGCAGAATACCCTCACTGCTTTATTGAGCTTCCTCTGCGCTCTCTCCACAGCCCCATCTTTCAGCGCCCCTCTCCACTTCCTCCGTGGTACAAACTCGGTCCATAGTAAGAAGGTACCATGCACCTTTTGACAAAGAAACTCCAGATCCCGTTGCATATGTTACAGTAGGGTGAGCCCCAAAAGTTTCATCAAGTCATTTTCCCCTAGGTGCAATAACAGCAGATCCGGACAACCCCAATTCGGCATCATTGCCCAATTCGGCATCATTTGCTTAGAAAGGAAGCAAATTGCCCCACCTCATTCCGCTCTTCCCCCGCCACAATACTTTGTGACGGCTACTCGGCAATCCCAATGAGCGTCCACATATTTGCCTTGCTGCATATTTCGCCGCCCAATGGATGAATGAATGACTGACCATCCAAGTGACCATCTTTCCACTTCTGGGGATGGCCACACAACCTGAAAAAAGAACAAATTTTAATACAACATTCACAGCTCACCCCCTTTCCCAGCCCCTTTCCCGTCCTACTCCCCAGTACCTACCCCACAAATCAAGACCTCACATAACACTTGCAGCATCTAGATCTCCACCTACCAATTCGCCTAATCTCCGACCAGTCTCAACCTAAATGAGCTGCAGCTGTCGCTGCCTCTATTCTAAAAGAATGAGTCCCATATCACTGTGCCTGTCTCCCAATCCTTCTTAGCGTTATCCGCAAAACAGCCAACAACTGGAATGCAGTGAGCTTCTCGCCACTTGCATGGCTAAAAACGCAGGCCCCACCAGTCGCCCATTGAGACCAAAAACTTCTCCACTCAACAATCGGACAAGCAGCTGTATCACCACCTTTCTTCAGCCACACCCACTTCCCCTTTCCCAACTGATCCGTCTTGGACTTTCTAAGCCATATGCCCAAGCACCCCCCTCTCAGGCATATTTCACCCTTCTTCACACCTACACACCTGCCCACACCCAAAAGCTCAGACACTCAAAACAACGCAAGCTCATGAGGGTCAGTACAACAAACCGGCATCACAGGCAACAATTCCAACAATTGCTCAAATGTAATAGGTTCCCTCGCCGCCTTGCCTGTCCCGCTCTAGCTCTACCCCACCCCTTCAACATTTTACCATTGATATCATCCTTTGCCGGGTCGCAACCAAAAAACAATTTCCCATAAAAAGACAAGCCAGCCAACTTGCCCCCAATCGTTGCAGCCGACAATCCCTTTTGAATCAGAAACAAAAGAAAAAGCGAAGTGCAAGATTGCAGCATGTCATCACTCTGCACTCAAAAGTCCCTTTCCAAACATTAAAAACTCTGAAATTCCAACCATGCCAGGCTATAACTCCTCCAAGTTTATTCGGCTAATGACATCTCCACCACCCCAATGACCATCATGCCCCCCACTCCCAAATGTTTGTCAGGACTGCTGTCTTGTGTCGCTCTGCTCCTGGAGTCAAACTGCGAAACCGTTGCCACTGTGAACGAGACCTGGAATCTGCAATAGCATTGTTCACCCCAGGAAAGTGCGCTGCCTTAAATATGACATTTAAAGAGAAACATCGAAGCATAAAACATCTCAATAAACGCAACACCCTCAGGTCCTTAGCCCATTGTCTGTTCACCAGTTCTACAACCGTCATGTTGTCCATGTGAAAAACGACAGTCCTGTTGGCAAGTTCGTCTCCCCACACAGTCAAGCCTACCAAGAGGGGAAAGAATTCTAGAAAAGCAATACTCCTGCCCTGGGTCAACCAACGTGCTGGCCACTGCTCCGCACACCACCAACAGTCCCAAAAAAGGCCAAAACCTGAGGCCCCAGCTGCATCTGAGAAGATTTGGACCTGCCAGATCGGGCCCTTTTCCCGAAAAGTCATTTAAACCCCCATTTAAACCCCCATTGAACTGTGCCAGGAACATCTCCAATACTCTGATGTCCTCTTGCAGCCCCACCAACACACGCATTCTATGGTGAGGGAGGGAGGCACCCGACATAGCGAGCTTCAGGCGCCTGCAAAATGTCCTACCCCGACTATCCTGCATGCAAAATTGAGGAAGCGTAGGAGCTGTTGTGCCATGCGCAAATCGATCTTATGCAAGGACCGTACCTGTCTCAAAAAATCCCAAATCTCCGTCACCTTTCCTGCCGGCAATCATGCCACCAGTGCCTCTGTGTCCAATTCGATCCCCAAAACTGTCAAAACACAAGTGGGGCCTTCAGTCTTTTTTGGAGCCAAAGGAACCCCCATCTCCTGTGCCAGTCTCTCAAAACCTACCAACGCCATCTCACCCGACTGGGAACCAGCTTTTCCCACAAAAAGGAAATCGTCTAAGTAATGTGTCACCGTCCGATGCCCACACGCTTTTACAAAAACCCATTGGAGGAACGTACTGAAAGTCTCAAACAGTGCTCAGGAAATGGCACAGCCCATCGGAAGAACTCTGTCCACATAGATCGCCCCATTTAGCTGCCTGCCCAGTAACGCAAAATCCTCAGGGTGGATAGGCAAGAGCCAAAAAGCTGCTTTAATGTCACATTTTGCCATCTCAGATCCCCTGCTGCACGCTCGAAGGACCCGAATGGCGTCGTCCACAGAAGCGTATACCACCTTTGTGTCTTCTTGCGCGATGAAGTCGTTCACTGATGCCCCCTCCTGCCAGGACAAATGATGGATGAGACAAAACTCATCCTCATTTTTCTTGGGCACCACACCAAGAGCTGATATCATCAACATGTCCAGAGGTCATTCAAAGAATGGATTCGCAATTCTGCCCTCTGCAACTTCTTTCACCAGTTTGTCCGCTACCACCCTAGGCATTTCTTTAGCAGTCCGCAAATTGTCTGCCCATCTCTTCTGTCTCGGCCCTTGATAACCTATTTGAAACCCTTCAGTGAAACCCCACTCCAATTTGCACTTGTCCCAATGTGGGTACATACACAACCATGGCAACAAGAACTCAAGCTTAATTGGCATAGGTGCCCTTTTGCGCAGGAGCGCTTTGCATCCCTCTACCCCTGGCTGTTCTCCAGTGCTCTGCTGGACTGGTGAGCGAAAAGCACTGCATGACCGGGTGTCTTCCCCCAAATTTGGAACACTAATGTTTGAACTTACAAGGATGTCTTGAGCAGAACCCTTTGTTAAAGTTCCAGCATGCCCCTCAAGTAGGTATCTTGGGTTGCTTTAGGTTGCCCTTGGGTGGGACGTGCCTGAACGGTCTTGTACACCACCGGTAGGCCACTGGCAGTATGCGTGGATGCAGCAGAATGTGATGAAGCCATCCACTGCATCCAAAATTCTGAGGCTACATCCCCCCAGGGTTTCTCGGGATTCACGCTGACGTGTGCCCGGAACTCTTCGTCGTAGCTCAGCCATGCGAAACCCCCAAGATGTATTTGGGTCTTGCATATAAACCATGAGAAGTCCCCAAAATGCATTTGGGCCTTGCGTATAATATCCATGTATTTAAAAAGCACAATAGCCCTGTTGGGAAATTTCTCGCAATAGATACTGGCATATATAAAAAATGCTGATGTCCAGTTGTCCATCGTGATTGGTACCCTGGGCAAACACGCTAGCACCCACTCCTCCTTGGAGCCCTCCTTGACCTGTATGGCTCTATGAAGTAGTTTGAAAACATCTACATACTCGTGTCGCCAAATCCTGGACTTCATCTTGCCAGCCACGTGTGAACCTAAAGGCATCACAAGGCCCATATAAGGAAGCCGCTTCCTAAGCCCCTCTCCGACCTTGTCAGCACCCTCCTTACCGTCTCCTGTCAAAGTTCCCCCAATGTCACCTGCAGAAGCCTCATCCTGTACTGCCTGCTTACCATCCCCAACCTGGGCCACACTAACACCAGGTATGTCATTTATGGATTGATCACCTACACCTATGGACTTGTGTGCTTTAGTCACAGCCTTCACTTGACGCTCGCCCCCAACTGACCACCATTCTCCCTTACCTTGAACCTGGGGAACTGTTCCTTTTGCCGCTGTCAGAATCTGGCGAACACGCTCCTCCTTGTGTGCCGTCGCCTGTGCAGTCCCACTGTCCACATGTTCCTGTAAGACAGAAATTGAAGAGGGTGTTGTGCCGCTCTTGCACCCTTTTCCCCTCCCTCATTCGCCTCTTACCTCGGTTTCGCGTATTTCCCCCTCTTCCTATTCGTCTGACTCATCCTCATAATCCAGTTCCACCTCCACCTCTTCGTCCATCTCACACTCTTCTTCAACACCCTTCACAGCCATCGTCTCACTCCACTCATTGCGAGCACGTCCCTCATGGCGTCTGCCATACTTGCACCCCGTACATTCCTGAGGTGTAGAGAAGGCCGCTAAAGACCTCTCTATTGCTTCAGACCAACGTCCTGGGGCCGTATTGCGCCCGTTGGCACCACCTTCTTTCTGCCAGTCTCTTCCACTGACTTGGACTCTCCGCCCACTCATGGCCGTGTGCGCCACTCATGCCCATCATGCAGCCGGACCCCTTGGCCACACAAGACTCCTGACTATTCTACCACTCCCTGTGGACCAGTCCTGTGCTACATGCTGCCCTGTTGCCACACTAAGAGGTGTCTCCCTTAATTGGCTCTGGGGGGCACTCAGTGTCACCTGCAGCTCCTCGCCGTCCCCCCGGCCCCAGTCTCCAGTGCCTGGTCCCTTGCCACCCCTGGGCCATGCCTTCCTGCTCCTTTGGCCCTCTTGTTGTCTGGGGCCCCTTTCAAGCCAGCTGTCTTGGCCCCCACCTTACCCCCCTGGGAAAACGGAGGGGGGCTGCCCTGGCTACAGGGGCCAGCCCCCATACCTGCCTGGCCCCCATGAGGGCCACCATCCAGTCCTGTGGTGCCAAGACCTGAAGGGCTCAAAACGGGTGCATCATAGGAGGACCCTGCCCCCCCCCCACCATCGCAGGCCTATTCGGCCCCAACAATAAAGGGGCCGATTTCGAGTCTGGGGGTGAGGATGCTCTACTTCTCCACCTCCGCTGATTTCCTGTGCTTTGCCCTGTCGGGCGATCCGCACCCGGCAACGGTGGCCCTCATGTAAACTGGAAGCCACGCGCGTAGGCCGCGTCATCCCGACCCTGGCCTGGTCTAACACACCAGGCCTGAGTAGATCGGCAAGGCCGGCTTTCCCGAGTAGGCCTGTCCCTCTCCCCTCCTACCTCTTTGTTCCCACCCCCACGCACCCTAGCCCAATCCTGCCTCCTCTACGCCACTTCCTCTCCCAAAAGCTCCTGTGGAGAGACTAGACTGTGCCTGCTCTCCACAAGGCTATCCATAGTAATATATTAGTGACAATGTGCTCCTAAATGCAACTCTCTAGCTGAATGGGCATGGCTCATTTCCTATACTCGCTATGTTATGTTATTTCCACTTAGTAAAGCACAGCCAACATACCCAAAGGTATATCTCGGCACTCAGCCTGCACATATCCCACATCCAGCACCTAAAACAACCAGTTCCTCAACTATTCCTTAAACTTTGCAAAATCAGAGCAGTAGCAATGATGGCGCAGAAGTTGATTACATGCCATGTGGGCAGTGTAAGAAAACGCTCTGCCACAAGATCTAGAGGCACTAATGCGGGGTACAGTCAGTAGCATGTTGTCACCAACATCAATGGGGACAGTAGTGGTGCAGTTTGCCCTTTAGGTTCTGAGGGTCTTTACCCATCAAAGGCTTATGGGCAAGGCAGCATATTTTGAAAAACATGCATTTTCTGACCAGAAGCCAATGAAGAGCTCTAAGAATGGGAGCAGAAGGAGACCCTGTTGGGAGATTACAGACTAGGTGCCCAGCCATATTTTGCCCCACCCGGAGTTTAGACAGTAGGGTGCCGTTGACTGCCATCAGCAATGCATTGCTGCAACCAAGGTGGCTGATGACCAGGGCCTGGACCAGCATTTTCCTAGCTAATGATGGTAGTCAAGGAAAGACTTTCCTCAGTAGCCACATAGTAGCAAAGCAAGTCTCATTAATTGTGGCTATATGGTCTTTCATAGACAACTCCTGGTTTAATTTAAATCCAAGATTATTTTAGGTCTTCCTCGGAGAAGGAGCTGATCCCAATTCGGAAGACCACGAGCTAGTGGACCAAAGGTGTGGAGCTTTGCAGAACAACAAAGTTTTCGTTTTTTTCGCAGTTCAGATGAAGACAATTATTCAACATCCAAGCTGCAATTCACCTCATGCACTCCAGGAAACAGTGCTTAGCACGTCAATATCCTTCCCCAATGAGATGATTAACTGGGTATCGTCCACGTATTACATTTCCTCAAAGCCACAGGATTTAACAATCTGGAACAAAGGAGCTTCATAGATGTTAAAAAGCATCAGGCTCAAAGATGAACCCTGCAGCAGTCCTTATTGATGGAAACCATGCAGGATTTAAATGAGCCCAAAGTGATGGTTTGTGTTCGGCTGTCTAAAAAATCAGCTAGCCACCGAAAGAAGTTACTCCTGAGATTAATCTCCTGCAGTCTGCTGATCAGAATTTGTAGGAAGTTGGCTCTGTATATGCTATTTCAAAGTAAGAAATAGTGTGCACAGAGTCCAAGGGTTCCCCTTAGAGGTAAGATATTGGCAAAATTAGATAATTCTAACGCTCTATTTTGTGGTAGTGTGGTTGAGCAGTAGGCTTATCAGAGGGTATTGTTCAGCATTTGTTGTACACAGACAAGCAATAAATGAGGAACACACACTCAAAGACTTACTCCAGGCCAATAGGTTTTTATGTAGAAAAATATATTTTCTTAGTTTATTTTAAGAACCACAGGTTCCAGATTTGAAGTAAACACATAAAAGACAAGGTACTTCACACAGGTAAGTTAGGAACTTTGAATAAAAGCAATATCATATACAGTCTTTGTTAAAATGGCAATAAGCTATTTTAAAAGTGGGCACAGTGCAAAAATCAACAGTTCCTGGGGGAGGTAAGTAAAGGTTAGATTGTGAGGTAAGTAAGACATTTACAAGTCTCAGTTTGTGGGCATAGGCAGCCCACCGTTGGGGGTTCAAGGCAACCCCAAAGTTACCACACCAGCAGCTAAGGGCCTGTCAGGTGCAGAGGTGAAAGAGGTGCCCAAAACACATAGGCGCCTATGGAGAACAGGGGTGCTCCAGTTCCAGTCTGCCAGCAGGTAAGTTCCTGCGTCCTCGGGGGCAGACCAGGGGAGTTTTGTAGAGCACTGGGGTGGAGACAAGTAGGCACACAAAACACACCCTCAGCGGCACAGGGGCGGCAGGGTGCAGTGTGCAAAGCAGGCATCAGGTTTTGCATTGGTTTCAATGGAGGGATCCAGGGGTCACTCTAGCGGTGCAGGCAGGCAGGCACGGGGGTGCTTCTCGGGACAGCCACCACCTGGGCTAGGCAGAGGGTCACCTGGGGGTCACTCCTGCACTGAGGTTCGGTTTCTTCAGGTCCTGGGGGCTGCGGGTGCGGTGCTGGTTCCAGGCGTCGGGTCCCTTGTTACAGGCAGTCGCGGTCAGGGGGAGCCTCTGGATTCTCTCTTCAGGCGACGCTCTGGGGACTCAAGGGGGTCACCTCGGGCTACTCACGGGCTTACAGTCGCTGGGGAGTCCTCCCTGTGGTGTTTGTTCTCTGGATCTCGAGCCAGGGGTGTTGGGTGCAGAGTGTGAAGTCTTCCCGGTGGAAAACACAAGTTCTTTAAAAGTTGCTTCTTTGTTGCAAAGAAGTTGCTGTTGTTGAGCAGAGCCGCTGCTCACTGGAGTTTCTTGGTCCTTTAGTCCAGGGCAGTCCTCTGAGGCTTCAGAGGTTGCTGGTCCCTGTCAGATGCGTTGCTGGTTGCAGGTTTTCGAGTCAGGAGACAGGCCGGTAGGGCTGGGGCCAAAGCAGTTGTCATCTTCCATCTTCTCTGCAGGCCTGTAGGTCAGCAGTCCTTCTTGTTTCTTCAGGTTGCAGGAATCTGATTTCCTGGGTTCTGGGGTGCCCCTAAATACTAGATTTAGGGGTGTGTTTAGGTCTGGGAGGGCAGTAGCCAATGGCTCCTGTCCTGGAGGGTGGCTACACCCTCTTTGTGCCTCCTCCCTGTGGGGAGGGGGGGCACATCCCTAATCCTATTGGGGGAATCCTCCAAAACTAAGATGGAGGATTTCTAAAGGCAGGGGTCACCTCAGCTCAGGACACCTTAGGGGCTGTCCTGACTGGTGGGTGACTCCTCCTTGTTTTTCTCATTATCTCCTCCAGCCTTGCCACCAAAAGTGGGGGCCATGGCCGGAGGTGCAGGCATCTCCACTAGCTGGGATGCCCTGGGGCACTGTAACAAAAGGGGTGAGCCTTTGAGGCTCACCGCCAGGTGTTCCAGTTCCTGCAGGGGGAGATGTGAAGCACCTCCACCCAGTACAGGCTTTGTTCCTGGCTATAGAGTGACAAAGGCACTCTCCCCATGTGGCCAGCAACTTGTCTGGTTTGTGTCAGGCTGGCAGGAACTGGTCAGCCTACACTAGAAGTCGGATTGGTATTCAGGGGGCATCTCTAAGATGCCCTCTGGGTGCATGTTACAATACATTGAACACAGGCATCAGTGTGCATTTATTGTGCTGAGAAGTTTGATACCAAACTTCCCAGATTTCAGTGTAGACATTATGGAACTGTGGAGTTTGTGTTTGACAAACTCACAGACCATATACTCTTATGGCTACCCTGCACTTACAATGTATAAGGTGTTGCTTAGACACTGTAGGGGCATAGTGCTCATGCACATATGCCCTCCCTGTGGTATAGTTCACCCCTCCTTAGGGCTGTAAGGCCTACTAGAGGGGTGACTTACCTATGCCCCAGGCAGTGAGAGGTTGGCATGGCACTCTGAGGGGAGTGCCATGTCGACTTAGTCTTTTTCTCCCCACCAGCACACACAAGCTGTGAGACAGTGTGCATGTGCTGAGTGGCGGGTCCCCAGGGTGGCATAAGACATGCTTCAGCCCCTGTAGACCTTCCCTGGCCCTTGGTACCAGGGGTACCAGTTACAAGGGACTTATATGAGTGCCAGGGCTGTGCCAATTGTGGAAGCAAAGGTACAGTTTAGGGAAAGAACACTGGTGCTGGGGCCTGGTAAGCAGGTTCCCAGCACACTTTCATTCAAAACTTAGCATCAGCAAAGGCAAAAAGTTAGGGGGTAACCATGCCAAGGAGGCATTTCCTCACAATATTGCATGGGAAACAGTATCAAAAGCTGCTGAGAGATTTAACAGCACAAGCATGGCAGGGCTGGCCACATCCAAAGAAAGGCTTTAACTCTCTGTTAAACTGTCTGTAACTGGTACCAATGAGGTCTCTGTGCGGCTCTAATACCCAATTGGAAAGGATCAAGAATCAAGTGATCCTCCAGAAATGCCATGAGCAGTTTATTGATGCAGCTTTCCAGCATTTTCCCTAATAAAGGAAGGAGAGATATGGGACTATAGTTGAACAGGCGCTTGGGATCTGCATTAGGTTTTTTAAGTATAGGAGAGACCAAAGCTGCCTTCCAGGCAAGAGGTAATTTGTCTAAGTTTAAAGAAAGATTGAATAGGGATAGAATAGAGGGGGCTAACAGTGTTGCTAGACCGGCTGAGACCCTGGGAGGCCATACATCTGCAGGCAAACCTGATTTTACTTTGGTAAACAACCCTAAGGTGTGATCTAACGTATGGGGTTCAAAGCTATCAAGAAGCGAAATAGAGCCGTCGTTGAGAGGCACACTCAGAGAGATAGAAATATTCTGAGTCTGAGTGATAGAAAAACATATTTTATATGGCATTGTTCTTTTCCTCAAAGAAGTCAGCCAAAGAGTTATATAATTGTTGGGAAGCTGGAATATATGGCGCGCAAGCACAAAGGGAGCGTGGCCTGGCCGAATAACATGGCGGAAGCATGAATGCTTAGCTCCGTGCTGGCCCAATATTAATCCTTAATAAAGTACCCCACCAAGACCCTAATCCTGGCCCACTAGTAGACGGAGGAGAGCGGAGAAGTGGATGAGGCTCAATCAGCCAAGAGACGCCAAGAGAAAGCTGCCGCCCGCGGATGGCCGAAAGACGGACACGCTGGCATAGAAGCTCATGCCAAGCGCACAGACGGCGAGTCAGGTGGGTGCGATTAGGCCAGAGAGGAGGCCTTGTTGGTGCCTGCGGGCGGACAGCAGCCACGGGCCCAATTGGTGTGGCAGTGCGGAGAGGGGGCACGCACCAACACGCGACCTGGCCTGGTTTTCCTGGGGGCCCAGTCCGGCCTCGATGGAGTAGGCTAAGAGGAGATCGGAGCCCGACCCCTCTCCCCCCTCCTACCTACATTGTGACTGCAAGCAGTGCCCCAGAAGAGTGGGGAAACCGGTGCCCAAGGAGGCCTGTGGTGATGCTTGGGACCTCCGGCAGAAGGCATGTTGCTGCGCCTTGGCCTTCCTGACCCCAGGCCAGAGGAGGACATGAGGCGAGCGGCGGTGAAAGAGAAGAACAGGGGACCCACTGAGGCCTTGTTCGCGGCCGTGCCTGCTCGAAGCGCTTGGTCTAGCTGTCCTGCCACCAGAGGTCCTGGGGGCAGAGAGACAGTGACTGACCCGCTGGGGGCTGGAGTGGAGGGCCCCCTGTGGGAGCTCCTGGTTACGCCATGGATGCCTACCAAAGGCAGACAAAGAGCTAAATCACGGGGTCGTGGCCAGGCCGTCCCCCAGGTTGGCCGCCACTCCGTGAGACTCTTCCCGGCGGGGGACCTAAAGGTCGTGATTATCCTCTACAGCAGCAGCCCGACAACTAAATATCGTCTGGGGCTGTCCCGGAGGGCGGGGGGAGGACACCGGTTGCCCTCGAGTGCGGTCCGGGTGCTGGGGGCCGCGCCTGCCTGTTCGGACTTGCTGCATGGGTCTGGACGGGTGGTTGGTGCGTGCAGGCCACAGCCTTACCTGCTGGCTTCGTCAGTCGGGGCCACTGGGGTGAGTTCCGCGGGAAGAGGCCCCTATTATTTTTACCGCACTTTTCCCGCATCGTCCCCGTGCTCGGGGACTTGGGGCTCGAGTGTTGCCACCTCCGCTTGCCGGGTGGAGGCTGCGCTGTCCTGCACCGGGGGGTCCGGTCGGCGGCTGGATCGGGCTGAAGGCCCTTACCTGTGCTGGAGTCTGGGGGCCTCTCGTCGCTGGCGGCCTCTATTGTTTTCCTTGCCCCGCCCTAGTGATTGGGATCCGGGGGCTTGAGGGCGGCCCCTCTGCGCATTGGACCGGCGTTTTTTTATTTTTTATCCTGACCTCTTGGGGCCTGATCGGTGGCTGGACTGGGCCGCTGGCACCTGCGTGGGCGCAGAATGATACTGACTCTGGAGACAGGGGCCCTTATTGATTTCCCACAGGGTCCTGGTGGACTAGTGGGGCTGTGTGCGCCTTAAGATTGAGCTAGCACACTGCGCGTGCATCTGGGGAGTTGTGCCCCCCGCTTCTTCTTTTTTAATTCCCCTTGGACCCCACTATTGGCGGCTGGCAGGGTCCGCTCGGTGGCAGCATTCGGCCGTGTGACCCCGTGGCTGGAGGGGCCGCTGTTTTGGGCCGCTACAGTTGATTTTTTAGACTGTGACGGGCAGTGCAGTGTCAGGCACGGGCCTGGCTTTGGTGTCTGGCACCCTATCTCCTTCCTCCTGCCTTGTTGTGGGGTGGGCGGTTGGTGGGAGCGGCTCCCGCGCAGAGCTCCTGTCTCCAGGTGGCCTCACTGCTGGACTGACGTATACAGGTGAGGTGCGGTGATGACCTGTTTGGCTGTGAAGAGGATGGGGAAAGCTGACCAGAGACAACCTAAGCTCTTGTTTGAGGGTGGGAAATAGAAAAGCGGCGTGCCCGGCCGTTCGGCGGGGGACTCCCTGCCTGAGGAGGAGTCGGCTGCGTCCTCTGTGAAGGCTATGTTTTTGGACCTCAAGCATAGCCTGGCTGGCATCAACACCAAGCTTGACCACCTAACAGAGCAAATGGATCGTTTAAAGGAACGGGTGGATGGTCACGACTCCCGCTTTGAACAGCTGGAATCACGCACCTCAGACTTGGAGGAAGGTCGCCGTGGAGACAGTGAACAGTTGCTACGCATGGAGCGTGTGCTGGAGGTGATCCAGAATAAAAACGAGGATCTTGAGGCCCGGTCTCTCCGCAATAACATTTGCATCCTGGGCCTCCCGGAGTCGACTGCCATGGGGCGCATGGAGGAGTATATCAAAACCATGCTCACTGCGCTGTTCCCTGGTGAGCTCTCTCCGGTGTTGGTGGTGGAGAGGGCCCACAGATCTCTGGGGCCGCGGCCTCCGCCGGGGGCCCCTGCGTGCCCTATTATTGTACGATTACTGAATTACAGAGACAGGGACATTAATTCATTTGGCCAGGGAGCGCAGGCCTGTGGTATATAATAACACTGAACCAAGCATCTTCCCTGACTACACTCCTGGGGTGCAGGCTGTGCGCAAGGCCTTCTTGCCGCTCAAGCGACCTCTCAGCCAGACAAACGCTAAATACTCTCTTATCTACCCGGCTCAGCTGCGCGCACAATATGGGGGCAAGCTGCAGGTCTTCACGGACCCGAAACTGGCAGATGAATTAGCTAAATCAGTTCCTAAGAAGGTGTCATCGGAGGGCCCGCGGGCAACTGACGGGGGGGAGAATCATTGAGTGACAACGACTAAATACATTTTTCTGTTTAGGCCTCATGTGCCCTTGCCGGTGCTGGGTGGCCCGCAAATTGGAAGTTGGTTCAATGTGTAGTTGGGTTAAATGACTGTTCGGGCTGTTCTGCTCTATTTCTTACTTTGATGGTCCCTCTGCCCCTTCTTCCTGTCTGGGATGGATTTTGGATGGCCTTGCTGATGCCCCATTGGATGAGTCCATTCATAATGTTCGCTATTATGTTGTGGGAATGGCATTTGGGGATGAGTGGGATTGTAGTACTGACCCGTTTGGGGGGTCATCGTGGGTGGGGGTGGGTGCTGCTATGTACTTAACTTATTTCTTATGTCTTTTTTCCTTCAAACCTGTTCCTATCCTTGCATGCTGCAGATGCCTTTCTTGTGATGATGTGGGGAGGTGTATGTTTAGATAAGGAGTTGGAATGGCGCAAAAAAGTGTGACGCCAGTGCGCTGCCTCACATGGAATGTTCAAGGCGTAAGATGCATTTGAATTCTGCCTATATGCAGCAGCATGCGGTTGAAAATTGTATGCTGCAGGAGACTCACTTGGTGGAAGCCACAAACCACCGGCTGAAGGCTGGTTGGATCGGGGAATGGCATGCTGCGATGTATTTGCGATATGCGCGAGGCGTGGCGATTCTGATTCGGAAGGGGCTTCAGGATGCTTGTGGATCCGAACGGTCGCTATGTCATGCTGCGTGGTACACTGCTTGATAGACCCTGTAGATTGGTATCACTTTACAGCCCAAATACTGATGACCCTGAATTTTTTGGGGAGGTGGGGCGGCTGGTGGACTTGCTGGGCTCTGGGTCTCTGATTTGGGGGGGCGACTTTAATGTGGTGCTGGACTTTGCTGGGGATCGTGAAAGCCAGGCTAAACCACAGCATGTATCGGCTGCCAGGGCTCTGGCTCTTGTGATGGCTGAGGGCGCTTTGGTTGACCTATGGAGGGCTAAGCATGGAACAGACAGGGAAGGTACCTGTGTCAATTATGTGCATGGTAGTTGGTCCCGTATAAACACATGGCTTGGCACCAGGGATGTTGAGCTTTGGACGCAATCAATTGAGCATAAGGCCCACACTTTGTCGGATCATTCGCCGGCTATGCTGGAGTTGGTTGTTCCTCGAGACCCAAGTTGTGCCTTTATGTGGAGGCTTCCTCATGGTGCGCTTTAGGATCAGGTCTTCAGGGATGAGATCCGCAACGCTATTGTCCACAACTTTGCTGAGAATTTGGGGACAGTGACATCTCCTGGCACCATGTGGGAGGCTTTCAAGGTGGTGATCCGCGGAGTCTGCCTCTCTAAGCAGCACGGTGAGCTGAAGGTGTTGCTGCGGGATGTGGCAGAGCTGGAGGTTCAGATTGCCGATCTTGAGAGACGCTTTCCTCTAGCTGGTCGGGAGACCTTTTGGCTGAACTGAGAGGACAGATGTCGCAGTTTGAAGAGGCTGCCCTGCTCAAGGTTTGCTTTCTGGGGAAGAACGCTACAGCAAGGAGATATGGTGAGGGTGATAGGGCTGGCCATACATTGGCTGCAATGCTTCCTAAGCCGTGGGCAAGTAATTATATTGTAGAGCTGACTGATTCGAATGGAGCGTGCTATACTGGCACGGAGGAGATAAAGCGTATCCTTACTGACTTTTATTTGGACCAGTATGCTGAACCCTCTGGGCTGAACACTACGGCAGCCAATGACTATTTTGCAGATATTACCCTTCTGTGGTTCGAAAATGCACACAGGCAATATCTAGATGTTCCCTTTTCAGTGGACGTCGTGGTCCAGGCAATACGCAGTCTACCTGGGGATAAGACGCCTTGACTTGATGGTCTGACGGCATCTTTTTATAAGGAATATGCTGACATATTAGCGCTGCACCTCTTAGAAGTTTATGCAGACGCTTTAGAGACTGGGGTCCTTCCGTCCTCGTTGCAGGAGGCCTTCATTGTGACCATTTTAAAGCCTGGGAAAGATCTATGCTACTGTGATTCCTATAGGCCTCTCTTGTTAATTAATATTGACAATAAGATCCTGGCGAAGCTTATCGCGGCCCGCTTGCAGCCCTTGCTCCCCACTCTGGTGCTGCTGGATCGGTCGGGTTTTGTGCTATATAATCTCCGTACTTACTTTGTGATATCTAGTATGATTGATCTGGAGGACCGCGCGGCGGCGGTGTTCCTTGATGCCACCAAGGCCTTTTACTCTCTGGCACGGCAACATGTGTTTACTTTGCTGGTTCGGGTGGGGCTGAGCTCTAGGTTTATTAAGCTGATTCGCCTGCTGTACTGGCAGCACTCCGCCCCGCTGAGAGAAAATGGTAGTATTTCTGACCCCTTCCAGATTGCCAAGAGCACTCGCTGGGGATGCCCACTCTCTCCGTTACTTTTTGGCATCGCGATGGAGCCACTTGCCGCTCGCTTGCGTCAGCATCATAATCAAAGGCGCCTGGCATTCAGGCAGCGCCCAATTTAAATATCCATGTCTGCGGACGATGTCGCATTGTATGTTCGCGACCCGCAGCTGCACCTTGAGATTCTGCTGGTTGAGATAGTCGGCTTTGGGCAGATTTCCGGGATCGCCATTACCTGGTCCAAGTCGGTGGTGTTGCCCCTATCTGAGGCTACGGTGCAGTTTCCCTCTAGATACCCCCTTTGCTGGGCTGATGGACCGGTGCGATATCTGGGTATCTGGCTAAGTAGAGATGCTGACACAGTTTAGTCAGCTAACTATGGCAAAGCTATTAAGTGGCTGGAAGACAAGGTATAGGTGTGGTGCTCATTACCGCTTTCGTTGACGGGTTGTATTGCGATAGCGAAGATGGTTATTCTGCCTAAGTTTTTATATCTCTTTATTAATCTACCTCTTGTCCTTACTGCAAGTTTTCTGAAGCGACTTAGATCTGCTCTTGTGACTCTGGCTTGGGCTGGTCAGCGGCCCAGAATATCCTGGAAACAGTTGACACTTCCGTTTGAACGTGGTAGGCTGGCGGCCCCGGATCTGGCATTATACTATCATTGTGTACAGGAACATTTTGCGCATTTTTGGCTTCACCCTATCCGATACTTACCTCACTTAGCACCTGAAAGCGATGCTGTGTGGCTTGATAGATTACTGCGGTTGCTGGTTGGCCCGACTAAACCCAGACCACGAGGAGTTGACACTGTGGCATGTACGGCAAGGGGCTGGACTGCGCTATGCTCCGAGTTGACGAGGGGGTGTCTTTTGCCCCCTCAATTTCAGTTCTGGATGTGGGTGACATGCAGCTGTTGGAGGATGCCCTGGTATGTGAGTTTCTACGTGAGTCCGGATTGATTACCTTGGAGTCTTGGTTCCCTGATGAGAGGTTCATTTCCTTGGAGGCCGCACTGGGTGATGTACATGACACTGCGCTGCACAGACTATTCTTTCTTAAAATTCGCGCCATGCTCTGTGCGCATTACCCCTGCTTCCCCGCAATACCTACAGCCTGTAGAGCGCTAGAGCTTTTGTATCAAATGCAATCCCCGTGCAGGCTTATTACGAGGTTATATGTTTGCATGCAGAGTGATATGGCTGGGACGGAGGTTAAGGCCAAAGCCCACTGGGAGGAGGACATGGGTGAAGTCATTCCTGATGAAGGGTGGCGACGATGCTGCGCGCATATGAGAGAGGTGTCCCCCAATTACAGATTGCGACTCATTCATTTCAATTTTCTACATCGTTTGTATTACACGCCCAGCAGGTTGAAGGATATGGGTCTCCGTGCCGAGTCACATTGCGAGAGATGTATGGCCCCTGATGCAGACTTTCTACACCTAGCTTGGAGCTGCTCGGTGCTGCGTATATATTGGATGGAGATGTTGCGGGCAATTGAGGAGATGATGGGGATCCAGCTGCCACGTACCCCTAAGCTTGCCCTTCTGGGATATGTTGAGGAGATACCTGTCGCGCACAGGAGATTGGTGGGACTATTGTTGCTGCTGGCTAAGTGTAGGGTTGCGATGTGCTGGGGGAGGCGTTGACTCCCCCTCTGCTCTGAATGGTTGCATGATGCTTCGTATTGTCAGGAACAGCTAATGGTACACTGGGACCTTATGCCGGAGGGCTCCCGTCAGAGAGATATATGGGCTCCCCTGCGCTCCTTTTTGGAGACCCGCTCACTAAACAACACACAGTAGCCCAGCGCTCCCCATTGACTACACAACAGTCATGCTTCCCCACCATGTTATCGTATTACTGCTTACATCTGTATCGTTGATCTGACGGCTGCAATGTCTTTATTCCCCCCTCCATTTTCTGTTACATATTTCTACCTTCTTCCTTCCTTGGTCGTCCCTCTGTTACTGTTTCTTCCTTTCTCTAGGTTGCTTTCCTTTCCATTTCTTTGGGTTCCACATCTGGAGGTCTTATTGATACGGTTTGGATAACACCGTGGTTAGCGGCGATGTCCACCTTCTTATTGAATTCCATGTCAGTTGTATACAAGACTCTGATGCTCCTTACTTTATATTATGACCATAATGTGTACTAAATTACCTCACTGTTGTATAGATTTGATGTTGATATCAATAAATGCAGAAAAAAGAGTTAAATTACAAGTCCAAAGACAATGAGGCGATACCCTCTAACCCTTTTGACCAGGGTAATGAATGGAAGTAAATATATGGTCAAAGCAAGGGGGAAGTACTCCTAGACTTCCACGGTAAGCTATTGATTGAGCAATTACAAATACACAATCTATGTGGCATAAGTAGTGTTTTATTGCTTTTTGTTTCTTTTTACATTTTTAGCATAAGAAAAGATTGTACTTATGTTGGTAGGTGCTCCTAATTCAAAACACACAGTGAAAGTGAATATTGTGAAAGGAAGTGATGGTGATATATACAATATATACAGAAAGTGGTTTAAGTATAATATGGACTTCTAGCGGCTCCGTCAATCCAGGAAGCCCTGTAGTCACATAGAATTTCTTTACAATTTGAATCCACATTCAAAATCATGTCGACGTTTTGACCCCATATGTAGACATAAATCAATAGTGGGTCATCATCAGGACTGGGGATAATGTCTGGTCGGTAGCACCTAGGGATAGTGAAAATATCTATATTAATGAAGGCATGTTTTAATCAGTCCAACTAATTTAATTTGTAGGTGGGCCAAGAATAAGCACTCACCTAGGGAATCCAGTAGAGGATTAGTATCTTCTGATCAGGGGCGTCTTCCTAATGGGAAAATGATATATACAATTGTACCCTATTTATCATTGTGTAGTGGAAGATATACTCATCGTTTGATCATTGTGTAGTGGAAGATATACTCATTGTTTGTATACGTGTGGGAGATCCCAATGGATGCCCAAGATGCAATGCCCCGGCCCCAGACTTTAACCACAGATGTGGGAGTGCCCTGGTGTACAGCAGTTCTGGCTTAGGGTCCTGGGAATACTGGGGGACACTTTGAACCGACAGTTGATGACTGGCCCCTCTGTCTGTTGGGACTGTTCCCTAGACCAACCCCTAGGAAGGTTGGCAACAGGTTCCTGGCATTGATGTTAGCTAGGCGTCGGATATCCATTGCCTGGAAATCCCCTTTGAGTTGTGACGAAGTGGACACAGGTGGAGACATGCTCATTGAAAAGGGAGGAAGCACGGGGTGCGTATGCGCCCCACTGCTTCTCTGTGGTCTAAGGTGATGGAGGCGTGGGAGTCATGGGAGCAGGATAAGGACCTGTAGACAGAAGCTATGGTGCGGGCATCCTTGAGAGACCTAGGCCCGATCCCTGAGTAGATGAGCCCCTGGGCGAGAGTCACACCTAGCAGACACCCTATAGGTAGCTCGACCAGTGGGGGCGACAGATGAATTGCACCCACCAGTGGTGCGTGGCAGTCGTGTGCGTTAGCCATGCGAGTGTCCTTTGCAGACTCATCACAAACAGCTAGCATGGGCACCCACTAATATAAGAGACAACACTGCCTTGGGTGATGGTTCCCCATACTGGTACCTTCTCCCCCAGCATGACCTACCATAAGAGCTCCTGTAAGGATAAGACCCATGTCTATGTTTGGGGCTTTGTTTAGAGTTCTGATTCATTAAGATGAGACATTGATGCATCCTTGCTCTTTGATATGCATCCTCTAGGTTATGACGTGCGGGCGTATAAATGTTATGTGATTGATACTGAATTATTGCAATTATATATCACGGGCATGGACCCACTGCAATGCCAGCCGGGAGCTAGTAATACTGATCCTGTATATGAAACTAATTTCACACCGTTTGAATATTGACCATGAGATGTAATGTCTTTGAAAAAGCCAATAAACAAAGTCTAAAAAAAAAAAAATCTGACAAGCAATCATGAGGCTTAGTAATATTGTTGAGCATTTTACAGTGCTCTTTGGAACATTTTCCTGCATTCTCAATCTTGCTAAAAAATATAGCTTCTCCTGGTTTTCCTGATGTGGGCATGATATTTGATTAATGCAGATGTAAAGGCTGCTTTATCCGCTGGGGTTTAGAGCAGCGCCAATTTCTTTCCCGACTTTTACAACTCACCTTTAGTTTGCTCAGTTCGCTAGGGAACCAAAGCATAGGAGGCTTGGAAGAAACCTGCCTGGACGATTTAAGGGGTGCTATTTTATCAAATGCTGATGACAGAGCATTGTGATAATTACCTAATGCTGTGTTGATATTGAAACCCTGGGTTTCAACTACCGGGATAAGAGCCTTCAAAAACGTTTCAGGGGAGATGGTGTGCCAGGCTCTGTAAGGCTTTTTCCCTCTAAAGAGGACTGGTTTGTAACTTCCGCCTTAGAAATCTGGAACATGATCAAATGATGGTCCATCCACTATTCAGGAATGAAGAAATAGTGAAGAGCAGGTCTAAAGTGTGACCAGCCACAAGTAGGGTCTCCTACACACTGGCGAAGGCCTAGCATCTCTAGATCTTCAAGAAGAAGAGCGATCTCAGGCTTAGCAACATCTTCCTCATGAAAATTAAAATCTCCTAACAGGAGGAAATTGTTGGAAGAGAGTCTGAAAGGGGCTGTTTGTTCAGTCAGGAGATGACTGAAGTCTTTCTTTGGTCCTGATGGCCGATTTATCAATGCGCTCTGCCAGGGTGCGCTGGTCGCAAACTCAAATTTGGAAATATACATTTACATCCACTCTTCTATAAAGGATTCAATAATTTGAACCGTGATAGGATTTCAAAAGGCAATGGCCACTCTCCTACCCGGTTTGGATTCTCTATCCAGTCTGACTAATGGGCAGTGGTCAGGCAGGACAAGAGGGATGCAGCGGGAGAACTGAGGCATTTAGCCAAGTTTCTGTAAAAAAGCAGAAATCTGGGGAAAGTGAGGGTAAAAGATCCCAGATTTCAGTTACATGTTTAGGTAGGGACCTAATATTGAAATAAATGCCACGTAAAAGCTTGGTAGGGCTGATGGTAGCACTTACAGTGTGTCTTGCCAGTGGAACTAACAGGGTTGTTGGGGAGGTCTCAAATAAAGACTTGTGCCCTGCAAAAACCTGCAAACCAAACAGGCGACCGGACCTTCCAGGCTCCCAGGGGAGAAATAACCACAGGTTTGCTCAGACCTGTCAGGGCGCACAATGTTGTTACCAATTTTATGCAGGAATTCAGTGGAATACATTGACCTGGTCTTAAGGATAAATGGTTTTTACTGGAGAGGAAGGGGTCCTGGTGACGTCCAGGTGTGGATGGGCGCAGCCGGGATTGCCAGCTGCGCATTTGCGCTGTCATTCAGCTACTATAGGTGTAGCCGACATGGTATCTAGATCGTCAACCTTCAAGATGGCAGTGCAACGTGGAAAAAACAGCCAGGAAGTGGGGGTGATAGTGCGTCCAGTCTTTATACATTACTTGTACTTGGACACGCTGGAGGTCGGTGAACCTTTTAACCGAGTTGGGTTCTCCTCATCCAAGAATAGTCAGATCACTTGAAGCAATATTCAATAACCATTATAATCAATACCCAATACTCAATTAATAGATCAAACAACACATTAGGAATCAATAACAATCAGTATTTTGACGCACCATGACCTTTCAGTCATGAATAACCACACCAGTTTATTAAAAGTTAATGAGTTTATTTCCCTATATTAACAAAGCTAACACAATGTATATGAGTCTCAAAATCAAATGATATATGTATACAAACATTACTAGCTGTCCATAACGACGGAAGAAACGCAATCTACGCAAAATCTGGATTATAATGCACTCGGTTATAGCAATGCAAATCACTAATATGAGTAACTGAATTTGACTAATTGCATACATCGGTCAGCATAACAAGATTTCAATTTAGCATGGTGCATCAAGTGAATACCTCAACTAACCTCTAATTAGCATTGGCATGTGGGGCTTCATGCAAAACGAATTTAGTTAACACAAATTTAGAAAACTTCTAGCTTGGGCCCTATCAAAACAAGCAGTCTGTACCTAGGAAGGAAAACACAATGCATAATACAATTATCCTTTCATAATTACCAAATACAATCAGCATTCAAGAAAAGTCTTCGTCCTTCAGGTATCGGTTCAATCAGCATGGGGCAGATTTCAAAGGGGCAAAATTAAGGGCAAGTTTCCTTGCGGCAGCAAGGAAAATGGGGCAAAAGTTACTGCATGGACAGGATGGGGCAAAATTAAAGTTAAAGTCTCTAGGGTGAGAATTCTTAAGTCTCATTCTCTGCGACAGAGAAAAGGCATCAATGGGTCTTTTAAAATGGCGTCTTGAATTAGGCTTCAAAATGGCATCAAGGAAAATGGCTGACTTCTCTTTGTCCGGTGGGTTTAAGTAAGAAACGTTCCAAATTCTTCAGGGTCTTCCATTGGAGGGTTGATAGGGTGGCTTCCTTTTGACCAATGAATAGTGTCTTTCTCCTAGTACTCATTTATGCATGAGGTGTCCTTGGAGCCTTGGAACACAAGTTGCAACAAAGTTTGCCAATTTATTCTATATCAGTGTCTTTATTGTCTGCACCTGCAGAAGCTGACCTTGCTTCAAAGGGGATGAAACTAGCCTAGCACGAAACCTTGAGATAAGTGTATTAGTCATTTCTACTGGAAAAATACAACCTTAAAGTAAAAGAATATGGGGGTCATTACAACCCTGGCGGATGGTGTTAAAGTGGCGGTAAGACCGCCAACAGGCTGGCGGTCTTTTTTTTTAGTATTATGACCATGGCGGTTACCGCCATGGTCATCCGCCGCTTCACCGTTCCGCCCGCCAGGGCGGAGACAACCGCTGGGCTGGAGACCTGGGTCTCCAGCCCGGCGGCCGTCACAATACCGCCGCCGGTATTTCGACCCGGCTTACCGCTGTGGATTTCCAGCGGTAGGAACCACCATGAAATCCATGGCGGAAAGCCCTATCAGTGCCAGGGAATTCCTTCCCTGGCACTGATAGGGGTCTCCCCCACCCCCCACCCCCACCTGACTCCCTCCCCTACACCCCCCACCACCCCTGCCACCCCCAAAGGTGGCAGGGCCCCCCTCCCCACCCCGACCCCCAACATCACATAACTCACACAGACACGACACGCATGCAGGCACCACCAATACACATACACGCACACACACCAACATACATGTCTACATCCACACACTCAGACATACACGCACACATCCATACAGACATACATACAGACATACACGCACTCATTCCCAACACAAGCAACACCCCTGCAAGCATCCACGCACTCACACCCCCCCTCTACATACACAGACGCACACCCCCATGCACCCACACAACACACAACATCCCCCCTCCCCTAACGGACGATCGACTTACCTTGTCCGTCGCTCCTCCGGGATGGGATGGGAGCCATGGGGGCTGCTCCGCCGACACCACACCGCCATCAGAACACCGCCGCGCCGAATCACAGGACGTGATTCGCTGGGCGGTGTTCTGTTGGCATGGTGGAGGAGGTGGAGCAACCTCCACTTCCCCGCCGACCGCCAGTATGGCTGTTGGCGGCTCTCCGTCGTACAAAGGATGGAGATCAGCCGACACTCATAATACGCCGAGCGGCAAACCGCCACTACTGGCGGTCTTCCGCACGGCGGTCCCTCAGCGGTCTTGTTAAAAGACCGCCGAGGTTGTAATGACCGCCTATGTCTTTGTTAATACAGGTGAAAAACACGCAGTTAAATTTGAGACCAGGCAACTAGGCCAAAGCCTCTGCTAAATTTAAGCTAAGCATATAACAGTTTCAACAAGAAAATCATAGAATACATTTGCAATTATGACGGATTACTACATTTGTCGATTCTTCATGATTAATTAAGCTCGTTTATAATAATGGCAAACTACCTCGTGGGCACAATTTTCCACATACATTATCTTTCTTTGCTAAAATCACACTACCTTAAAGGATTTTGTATACATGATATATGAATATTTGTTAGTCTTTCTTTTTCTGCGTCATCAATCCCTCCTCTGATGACTAATTATGTCATCACATCAAATCTTCCACCACAAATGTTATTTCATTAAAATTCTGTTTTAGTAATTTGGCACTTCCGTCAATTCCCTCTTCCTTTTTGTTCCCTTTGATTGTTCTCTGTATATTTCTCCCATTTTATTTTGTTCTTTCTCTTCTCTTCTCCTTTTGTTTCTTGATTTAAATATTTTAATAGGTTTCCAAATTCCCCAAATACCTAATAAGCAAATTAATGTTATTAATATTCCTTTTACTATTTTAAGTAATAGTCCGTTCCAAATGTTGCTGAGCCAATTTCCCACGGAAGCCAATCCTTTTCCAACCTTTTCCCATACTCCTGGTTCCTTCAATTCTTTCAAATCTGCACTCTCGTTAGTTAAATTTGTAAGCATTTTCCTAATTTGCCCACTGTTGTCTGGAATATAGGAACAACAGTGACGTGCACTAAGCATTTTGCAAACGCCGCCATTCTTTGCTAAAAGAATGTCTAAAGCAAGCCGGTTTTGAAGAGTCATAGCTCTTTCTGCAGCAAGTTCAGCATCAATCAGGATTATGGCTCCTGAGAATTTTGTCACCATGTTATCCACAATAGTAGACAACTTTCGTATTTTGATTTAATTCAATATGACTCCTACTGAAGGAATCATTGCTCCAAATATATCTCCTACCACACCAGAAGCTGTCTCCCTTTTCTGAATGCGATGTGATTCAGACAGCTTTGGAAATTTATTTAAGTCATCCAGTTGATAAATCTTTGGAAATACTATTCCCAAGTAACACATCCCATACCATCCTTTAGGAAGACGATAATAGGTGTTAAGTCCACAAATATAATATACCCCTGGAATAACTGGGTCTTGTCCATTCAGCATGAACGTCCACTTAGCCTGAAACGAAAACGTATGTTTACATTCACTCGTTCCCACAAAGATTGTGTCATAATATGATTTAGGTCTATATACACAAAGTTTCCCTATATGTAATGCATCTAAAGCTAATTTCCCTTGTGTCTTTATTGCGGCAAAAGCATAGTTATCTACAGATGGCCTTTTGTGTAATTCCCTTTCTAATTTTTCCTTTACCATTCTCCTTCTATCTTCAGTGTGCTCTAAAAAAACTTTTTTCTACTGTGAAAGTAAGCATGTAAGGTTGTCTCTATGAGCGTGGACTACAGGAAAAGGCAATAGTGGCTCAAAGAAACCTCTAACTAATTATATATAATAATCTCTTGCTGTTTTACTCAAATACTCAATTATGGGGACATATGGAAATACGACATCATGATTGGAATAGAAGTATTGAATAGATTCCTGATTATAGAATCTGGTTAGTAACAAACTACATGAAATTCCATACGTAAGAGGCATGCTATGATATGTCACTCCTTCTATTACTGAGGTAGGTATTTGTGTGCACACTTAACAATCTTTAGCATCCATTGTCTCAACATACTCATTCAGCAAGTGATAGAAGACATTCGAGGAGAGCTCTTTCTTGTCGTGTAAATATTTCTCGACTTGTTCGAGTTTCTGCAAAGGAGTTAATTCAGTAGGAGTTTTAGAAGTAGAAGCATCATTCGAGTCTCTTTCATTCTTTCCATGCATTCCAAGAACTATTGCTATAATTATTAGTAAACATGCAGTTACCTAAACATGCAGACCTATACACATATATTTACAACACTTCATTTTATGTCCCTTTGTAGTATACTGCCTGGCATGATCTATATAGAATCAGAAAGTTCCTAATTTTGTGACGATTGTCGGCCCAAACTGACTTTCCATTCTCGAGTGCCCTGACATGTACATAATCTGACTTTGAGTTTCCAAGGAAACATTGGAGGACAGAGGAGGATCCTTCCGCCAGGAGCACCTTGCCTTAGGATATATATGATTTTATACTGGATGATTAACTGTTCGAGCGCTAGTTCCTATAATTTCCTCTTCGTATTCAAATTGTATTAGGTTTCCTAACATAGGACAGCTGCTCCAGTCATCTTGATTAATTGCATAAATTGATGTATATTATTCTTTTCTTGTGATTATGGATCGGGAAAAATTGGCGGCAGATATTTTCGGTAATCTTGAACGGCTAGACCAGAAATCAGTCTCTCATACATCGGGTCTTTCTAAAGCTACAGTTAGCCTAAGGGATACATTTTTTAAACTTGAGAAATTGAAAAAACAGGAGGTCTCTAAATGGTGGGATGGCGCCACATTGAAGCAATATGTTAAACTGAATAGAATACCCAGAGGACTTAGGTCCCATATATTTCCAACATTTGATGATTTAGACCCTGACTTATTAACTAGTTGGGAACAGGAACTGATTTCAAGTTCATTAAGATTGATGAATATTCTAATCGAAAATTCAGATAGGAAAGTAAGTAAATTACAAATAGAGATAGCTGCCCTAGAACAAGATATCAAGGACATGAATTTAGAAGAAGCAACGACCAAAAATTTTAAAATTTTAAATGAAATTATTGAACAACATCAGAGGGATGTTACCCTAAGAAAAACACGCAAACTCATACGTGATGAACTAGACTATAAAAATGGAAGAATATTTAAATTTTCTCGAAAATATGATCATCTGATTAAAAGGGGTGAACATGCAGAGTTTCAGGATCTTGGCTCTACATCGTCCTTAAACAGTACTTCGACTAGTCTGAGTGATTCAAGTGAGGTCTCCAACCTGTCTAGAAATAATGTCACATTGCAACAAAAAACTCCTTCTTTTTTAGCAGAAATACAAAGAATAAGACAAGGACAATGGGAGACAAACAGACGCAAGGTAGATCTGGGCACATCAGGAGGGGCAGGAGAGGAGGTACAAACAGAAGGAAGAACAGGGATGAAGACCAGGTCATGGAACAAAGGGACAAATGTGAAATAATCGATAAAAATGATGGGTCAATTAATATCATGAATTTATCCAATAGGACACTTACAACACAGGATTTTACATTACTTGGCAGGGGCCTTGGTTTCTGCCCTGTTGATTATGGTGATTTTCCAAAAACTAAAATTGACTTTTTCAAATTCATCAGACGACTTAAACTTAAGAAATATTTTTCTCAACATGATGATAATAGAGAAAGAAATATATTTCCAGATTTAGATATGGACCACCAAACTCTGTCCATTAAGGACATTAATGATATTACCACATTATTATCTATCACAGACTGTGAACAAGATCCTACCATTATTTCCCAGACTCTAGCTGATCTTGATGTGCCGTTAGACACTCAATATAGTGGTCTTAAATGTAAATCTAAGTGGACTCCCACACTTGCCAGCGGTAACAGCATTGATAAATTTTTCAAGTTGGTCTGGGGAGACTTGATCAGGATTGAATCAAAGAAGAAAAATAATTTTCGAAATCCGAATTTTCATAATCTGAATTATGATGAACGCACCAATTTGAGACAGTTACAGATGAGTACAGAAATCACGATCAGAGAGGCTGATAAGGGTGGAAACATTGTGATTATGAACACCTTGGATTATGATCTAGAAATTCAGAGACAACTTGATGATACCACCTGTTATGAAAAGGTAGTTGGGGACCCTATCCCTACACTCACAAATATGATTAATACATTTTTACAATTTTGTTTGAGTAAATCCTTAATAAGAGACGATGAATATATGTATCTTAGAATTTTCAAACCAAAAAATCCATGTATTTACATATTACCTAAAATACATAAGAATCCCATTTCTCCACCTGGTAGACCCATTGTTTCAGGTATAGGTGGCCCTACAGAGAGGCTTTCTGAATATGTGGACATTTTCTTACAACCATATGTGGTTAACTTACCATCTCATATCAGAGACACCAAACATATCTTAAGTATACTGTCGGACATTATATGGGAGCCAGGTATGGTTCTAGTCACATTGGATGTTACCTCTCTTTATACATTGCATTAGTCATGATCTGGGACTGACAGCCCTACGTCATTTTCTTTACAATAGACCAGCAAATCTATATGACCATACAGAAATGTTAATCCAAATGGTTGAATTGATTTTAAACAATAATGTATTTCTTTTTTAAAAAGACTGGTATCGCCAAAAACAGGGCGTGGCTATGGGGTCTAAATTTTCCCCAGCGTATGTTAACCTTTTTATGTTTTTTTTTTAACATACTGTTATTTGGAGCAAAGAAGGTAATATATGGAATTCTGATATTTTATTCTGGGGTAGGTATATAGATGATTGTCTCATGATTTGGACGGGTGATATACAAAAATTTAATGACTTTATAAATTATCTTAATGCTAACACACTTAGGCCCTCATTCTGACCTTGGCGGTCGGCGGAGAGGCGGCGGTCGGACCGCGAACAGACCGGCGGTCAGAAAAATGGCATTCTGACCGCGGCGGTCACCGTCGCGATCGACCGCCACTTCCCCACTCCGACCGCCACGGCGGTCATGACCGCCGGGCTGGAGTTTGCGCACTCCGGCCCGGTGGTCGTCCCAAGACCGCCAACGGTATCATGACCCTGCCTACCGCCGCGGTTTCTTGCGGTCGGGAACCGCCATGCGAACCATGGCGGTAAGCACTATCGGGGCCAGGGAATTCCTTCCCTGGCACTGATAGGGGTCTCCCCCACCCCCCACTACCCACCGAGTCCTCCCCCCACACCCTCCACCCCCCTGCCACCCCCTAGAGGTGGTACGAACCCCCTCCCCACCCCCACCCCGACATGCACATACATGCACCCCGACATGCACACACCCCCAACATGCACATATACACACCCCCTACACACACATACACAACGGGGACACATACCCGCACACATACATGCAGACATGCGCACCTGCCGAACAGCACACATTACCCATAGACACAGCAGCACCCCCCGCCCGCATACACGCACTCACACACCCCCTCTACACACTCACACGCACACCCCCATGCACGCCCACATCACACAACACCCCCCCTCACCCTCCCCTCACGGACGGTCAACTTACCTTGTGCGTTGGTCCTCCGGGAGGCGACGGGAGCCATGGGGAGGTGACCGCCAACAGAAGACCGCCAACAGAAGACCGCCACACAGATATGTGGGTCGTAATTCTGTGGGCGGTGTTCTGCTGGCGTGGCGGTGGAGGTTGACCAGTCTCCACTTTTCCGCCGACCGCCAGTGTGGCTGCTTGCGGTTTCCCGGCGGAACGCTCCCAGCGGTCGGAATGCGCACAGCGGCATACCGCCGCGGTCGGCGGTCTTCACCGCGGCGGTAACTCGGCGGTCTCGCGAAAAGACCGCCAAGGTCAGAATGAGGGCCTTAATGTTCAATTTACTTTTGAATATAGTTCAACAAATATTGCATTTTTAGATGTAGAACTTTACATTCAAGATAATAAAGTGGAAAGTCGTTTACACAGAAAGAGTACAGCGTGTAATGCTATTTTACACGCGCAAAGTGCATACCCGAGACATCAAATATATGCCATACCGTATGGTGAAATGGTAAGAGCAAGGAGAAATTGTAGTCGAGATGTAGAGTTTGTACAATGTATAGAGGACATGAAAGAGAGATTTAAAAATAGATGATATCCTCGGGATGTGGTGGATAAGGCATATGATAGAGCTATGCGTCTTGATAGAGCAGACACACTTATTTCAAAATCTAGACCCAATAATTCTAATATTCAGTGTGTAGTTAACTACACTACAACATCAGCAATTTTGCGTAAATGTATGAAAAGACATTGGCATTTACTTAAGTCTGATCCGATTCTTAGACATATAATCTCGGATACTCCAATTTTGTCTTATCGTAGGGGAAATACTCTAAAGAGTACATTGTGCCCCAGTTTTCGATCGGAACCGCTACAAGAAAATTGGCTCACAATTCGTAACAAAGGTTTTTTCAAGTGTGGACGATGTGGCATGTGTAGACTGACCAGGTCAGGTATCTCCATATTTAAGAGTTCAATAGGGGATCAGTTCACCATCAGATACAATATTACTTGCGATAGTAATTATGTGATTTACATGATAATTAGCAAATGTGATCGATATTATGTGGGCAGTACGATCAGGTCATTAAAGACCAGAGTGAGTGAACACTTTAGGGCACTAAGACATGACGATGATAGATATCCTATAGTCAGTCACATGAAAAACTGTCCGAAGCAAGGTAATACTAAGGTATTCAAATTTTTTGGTTTTGATCATGTATCTAGAAATCCTAGGGGTGGCAATAGAGAATTGGCCCTTAGGAGGCGTGAGTGCTACTGGATTCTTAAATTACGAGCGGTTGAATGGGGTCTTAATTCAGATTTCGAAATGGAATATTTTCTGGGTAATTGAACCAATTTAGCAGCAATTTACATATTATTTATAGTATGTGGCTATGATTAGTGATGTATGGAGCAGACTTATTATATATTATTTTGTACTTTATCACTTGTTAATATTCAGGTGCATAATGAGTGTTTATGATGATGGATTGTCAATATGATTGTATAATATTTTCATTATAAATGTTTGAGTGATTATCGAATTGTTAATATATTGGAGTGGTCATGATACACATATGGTGATTTCCCTGAGCTTTGATATGGATTTCTTTAGATTCTATTGATCTAGCAATTTAAATTGATGCCTTGTTAGATTGTGTTATACTTTGGATCTAGTGGGGCTTGTGATTGGTCTTTTTCTTATTGCTCGGTTTTCTTGCATTTAGCATGAGTTATAAGCATTAGATGTTTTTCAAGATTTTGGTTTGCCTTAGACTTACCTTATATTACTAAATCTATTTTGACTTAAGTGATTACACCAGTTTATGTTTATATTCTTTATTTCAATATGGCGCTGATAATGGGCTTTTGTAGTCCCTTTTTGATTGCTATACTTCGTTATGGATAGGAGGTGTGGAGTTTATGTAGTCCATCTTCTATTTCGATGGCACGTATCACGTACGTTTAGAGCTCTGGCTTTTAAAAAATCGGGCTTTCCCGGGCGCCGGCTTCGGTATTTACACACGCCGAGGCGCGCAACGAACACGTTTGGATTATTGGTTAATCCACGTTACATGGTTGGAGGTAAGCGGATAGCTATACAGTATCGGGCGATTAAGTTTTAAATTTGGACATTTTCTACAATTAGGTGTTTTTGTTTTATTCCTATAGTTAATCAATCATACGATATTGGTACTGGATGGAAATTTGATTGGCTAATACAATATTAAGGTATGTACTCTCAGGCAGTTTTATATTATTTGAATCATTGAACTCCGAGTATCTTGGAATAATAATTTAGAATATTGATACTTTTCTTATTTGCATTATAGATTCAATTGATGACGTAATATCAGTTCGTCATCTTTTTACATTTCTTACTTACCTATGAAGGTATGTGCTGAGTTTTCGTGCATTAGATCAATACGGGTTAAATAATTGCACTACATAGGTGATTGACCTTCTTGAATTGGTTTGATTAGTGGTTCTCTATACCTTATGTTTGCACATTTTGTATCATATTCTTTGGGTGGTT
The DNA here is from genome assembly GCF_031143425.1 of Pleurodeles waltl. Lineage (NCBI taxonomy): Eukaryota > Metazoa > Chordata > Amphibia > Caudata > Salamandridae > Pleurodeles > Pleurodeles waltl. The sequence continues at coordinate 888,735,584 of NC_090442.1, read as the reverse complement.
TATTTGACTTATATTTTGAATATAAGTTGTGATATGAGTACCATGATCACTTCAATATATCTATTTATCACTTAAATTTTGTTTTTGAATTTTGAGACCTCCATATGGTGTTTCCTTGTAGAATAAGTCACCTCTTATCACTTATGTTGTAATATAGATTTCTTCTCACGAGTGTCACTGGTGTTGGGACATTCTATAGATAAGTGTGGATTAAATGTCATTATATTTATCATAGTAATAATTATGTTTTGTAGCCCTGATGAAGTCTTTGAGAAGAATTTATTCTCATTGGACGAAACACGTGTTGGCTGTTGTTGGACTTCAGAAGAGTTGTTTCCATATGGACTTAAAGTTTTGTCATTAAATTGACATTGGATTACTGGGGGATTGTTCTTATGATTTTTATTTCCGATCCGATTACGATTAATGATCACTTTTCCTAATTTTGTGACGATTGTCGGCCCAAACTGACTTTCCATTCTCGAGTGCCCTGACATGTACATAATCAGAAAGTTGAAGACACTTTATCAAATCAGATTTGCAGATATATATAAAGCTGAACGAGTTAAATGTTCACAGAGTTTTCTTTAGCAGCTTAGTCTCTTATCGGTTTAGCAGCTTTCGTCTCAAAATTGGTTTCAAAGTCAATCAAGTTATCAATGTCTTATCCGGTTCAAAAGTCAATCAGGTTGTCAATGTCTTATTCGGTAATATTCATAGAATTTCACTTTTCAAGTACCAAAGTGTTGTTCTGCTTCTTCGTTTTCAAGACTGAGAGATAGAAATTTGTCTCACCAATCGTTAGTGGCTGTGTATGCCCACTCTGGACCAGAATATCTTCTGCTCGTTTCAATTTTGCATCTCCTTTCGATTCTTTCTCGCTTATGTCTTGTTCTTTGGCTGTGTCTTTTTCTTCACTCGGTGTTGTTATTACGATAGACACTTCTTTTCTTTTCTCCTTCAATTTTGGCCCTTCGTTTTCTTTTAATATTTCTTTAGTCTTTGATTTCACTGGCGATATGCTTTGTCTCCGTTTCGCGCTGCTTTCACCTGATGGACCTGCAACCGGTTGTGTAAGAATTTGAACGATTTCACTCTGTTCTGTCTTGTCTCCTTCCCCTAGGAGGTCAATCAGGTTTTCTCTTTCTTTTCCTGTATCGTCTGCTTCTGGGAAAGCCCTCCTCCTATTACGCTCTCCTGCTTCTTCACATGTGACAGGATCTTTGTCACCTTCAGGATCTTTGTCGCTTCCTGAGGCTTCTTCTCTGTTGTCCTCAAAAGGATCGACTGCGTCTTCCTCAGAAAATATTTCTTCTGTCTCGATTTCTTCTCGTTCACTTTCAGGCTCTCTTTGTTCTGTCTCAGTGCCTGGTACTTTCCTGTCGGTTGCTGGTAATTTCAGCGCTTCAACTTCCTCTTCTGTGGGGCATGTCACCCTTTTCGTGTGACTGGCGTGAATCCAGTTGGGAACTCCTGCACACTTCACAGCGGTGGTAGTTGTCAGAATCACTTGGAAAGGTCCTTTCCAACGGGGTTCCAGACACGACTTCCCCACGTGCTTCTTTATCACGACCCAGTCACCTGCTTTCAGGGCGTGTCCTGGACCTTGGATCTGTGGCAAGGTGGTTGCCTCCACCTGGTGATAAAAAGAGCGGACCCCATCAGCCAGACCTTTGCAGTAGTCCAATACCATATCATCGGTAATATTTACAAGTGCATTTGCAGGAACTGCTGGAAGTCTCATAGCTCTGCCCATGAGGATTTCATGAGGTGATAGTCCAGTTTTTCTATCAGGTGTGTTTCTCATTGACATTAATACCAAGGGCAATGCGTCAGGCCATTTCAAGTTTGTGGATGCGCATATTTTCGCCATCCTCAATTTCAATGTGCCATTTATTTGCTCCACTAGCCCTGATGCTTCAGGGCGGTAGCTACAATGCAATTTTTGTTCAATGTTCAGTGCTGCACACAGTAATTTGATTACTTCATTAGAGAAGTGACTTCCCCTATCTGATTCTAAAGAGATCGGGAATCCGAAACGTGGTATTAGCTCTCTCAAGAGTAGTTTTGCAACTGTGAGACTGTCATTTCTGCGTGTAGGGTATGCTTCAATCCAGTGACTAAAAATACACACAATCACCAGCACATATTTCAAGCCTGCATGCATAAGCATCTCAATGAAATCCATTTGCATCCTGCTGAATGGACCACCTGCTCTTCCAATGTGGCTCAAATTTACTACTGTTCCCTTCCATGCGTTCATTTGTTGGCAAATGACACAACGATGGCAAACTGCTTCAGCAACTTGACGGAATTTGGGATTAAACCAATCGATTTTGAATAATCTAATCATAGCATCCCTTCCAAGGTGGGCTTGTCCATGATACAACCTGGCCAATTGCGTTAAAAGACTGTCTGGTAGAACCAATATCCCTTCACTTGAAACCCACAAATCATCTGGTTTCTTATGCATTGTAGTTTGCTCCATGAGAGTTTCTCATCCTTACTGACATTATTTTGTAGGAATTTCAATTCTTCAATTGTATCTACAACCTTTAGAGCAAAGGCTTCACTTGGTTCAAGTTCTGGCTCATTTATCAAGTTCCATTCGTCTCTGAGAAATATACAGTTCAATGCGCAAAACCTTGCGACTTGATCTGCATATCCGTTTCCCAAAGAAACGAAGTCTTGTGATTTCGAATGTGCACTGCATTTTACCACTGCCACTTCTCCTGGCAACTGCATAGCGTGGAACAATTCTCTTATTCTTTTGCCATTTTTCACTGGTGATCCTGAAGAGGTCATGAAGCCTCTCTGTGACCACAATTGTCCAAAATCATGCACTATTCCAAATCCGTACTGACTGTCAGTGTAAATGGTGACTTTCATTAATGCGGAAAGTTGGCAAGCTCTGGTAAGGGCTACTAGTTCCGCTACCTGCGCAGAGTAAACTCCTTGAAGCCAAGATGCTTCCAGAACACCTGTTATTGTACATACAGCATATCCTGCTTTCAATATTCCTAGTGCATCTCTTAAACATGAACCATCAACAAAAATTATTTGATCATTTTCTTCCAATCGGGTATCTTTGATATCAGGTCTTGATTTTGTACAAAATTCAGTCACCTGAAGACAGTCGTGCTCGATGTCTTCAGCGTTCTCAATTTCGACATTTTCACTGGGAAACAAGGTTGCTGGATTCAACGTAGTGCACCTTTTCAGCTGCACATTGGGTGATCCCAAAATTACTGTCTTGGACCTTGTAAGCCTAGCACCGGTCATGTGCTGTGTTCGGGAACGTGTCAAAAGTATTTCGACTGAGTGAGGGACCATAACTGTTGAAAGATGTCCCATCACTATTCCTTCACTCTGGTTTAGGCTTATACCAACTGCTGCTACAGCACGCAAGCACGCTGGTAAGGCTGCTGTGACTGGATCCAAAGTAGCTGAAAAATATGCTACTGGTCTGTTTATGCCACCATGGGCTTGAGTCAAGACAGACAAGGAACATGCATCACGTTCATGACAAAACAATGTGAAAGGCTTTGTGTAATCAGGCATACCTAAAGCTGGAGCTCAGCACATGCATTCCTTTAACTCAATAAAATAATCCATTTCATCTCTTTTCAACACTATTTCATCCAGCGCATCTTTCTGGGTCAGTTTCAGTAAAGGTTTGGCTAGAGTTGAGAAATTGGGAATCCATTGGCGACAGTAGCTTACCATTCCCAAAAACTTTCTCACCTTTTTTCTCGTCTTGGGTGGGCTCATTTGAAGTACACTTGTTATTCTTTCTTTCATGATTCTTCTCAACCCTTTCTCTATTTGGTGACCCAAATATTTAACTTTCTTCTGGCAGAATTGCAATTTAGAAGGAGACACTTTGTGTCCATTCCTTCCCAAATGGTTCAATAGGGCAATAGTGTCAACCGTACAGTCATTTTCTGTCTTGGATGTGATCAGTAAATCGTCAATATAATGTACCAAGGTTGATTCAAAAGGTAATTCCAATGATTCCAAATCTTTCTTTAGAATCTGATTGAAAATTGATGGTGACTCCGAAAACCCTTGAGGAATTCGACACCAACTATAGACTCTGTCCAGGAATTTGAAGCAAAAGAGAAATTGGCTGTCCTCATGAAGAGGCACAGAAAAGAATGCTTGTGACAAGTCGATGACTGAGAACCACTCTACATCACAGGGAATTTGAAACATTATCACAGCTGGATTTGGTACCACAGGACAACATTTGACTATTATGTCATTTATTTTTCTCAAATCTTGAACAATTCGGACCTTTCCACTTGGTTTTATTAGTCCCATGATTGGTGAATTACATGGACTACTTAGTACTTCTCTCAGTATTCCCTGTTTCACAAACTCGTCAATGAGTTGGGCGACTTTCATGAGAGTGTCTTGCGACATATGGTATTGCGGAGTCTGAGGAAAATTTACATTGGGTTTTATAGTCACTTTCACTGGTTCTGCTCCTTTAACCAATCCTACTTCTTTCCCTGTCATATCCCACACTTCTTTTTCAACTGTTTCCTGTAGTTCAGCAGGAATATCTGCTTCAGTGAGCATTGGATAAAGAGTAATCAGGGGATACTCTTCATCGACAGTTTCCACTTCGTCCCCTCCTAAACTGTCCTCTTCTTCCTCATCATTGTTTGTCTGAATTTTAATTCCATCATTTGAGCACATAATCGAGCATCCCAATTTGCACAATAAATCTCTCCCTAATAGGGGTATCGGGCTTGAGTCACACACCACAAATTTATGTGACCCTTGATAGTTACCAATTCTGACTTGAACTGGATCTGTGATTGGGTTTGTCAGATATCTATTTGCTACTCCCACTACTTGAACTGTTCTCCCTGAAAGTGGCAAATTTGGTACTTCGATACTTCTGACTGTAGAGCGTGTAGCTCCTGTGTCAACCAAGAATGAAAGGCTGTGACCCATAACTCTTCCTTCCACATACGGACCCTTTTGATCAACTTCCAAAGATGCTGCAAGCATACAATTTCCCTCCTCATCTGAACTTTCACCCTCCCATACATCGTTTATTCCATTCTCACTGTGTAACGGGAATTGGTGTACTGTGTCATTTTGATTCATTCCTTGACCTGTGACCTGTTGAGGAAGCATTACTTGTTGCTGATTCATTGGTGCTAAGGGTATTTGCATTTGCTGATTAGGTACCATAGGAAACTGCTGTTGCATTGGCTGCAACTGTGCCATTTGTATACGGGGCATTTGCACCTGCTGTGATTGTATGGGTTGTAGACCCTGCATCTGATTCACATTATTTTGGAAATTTGGATTTGGACCTTTCAATTTCGGTCCTCTCATATTCTGAAAAGTATTGACATCATTGTTTTGCTGACCTACACCTTCCTGCACCAACATTGGGCACTCCCGTTTCCAATGCCCGATGATTCCGCATGTGTGACATGGCATCACCTTCTTCATTGCCTGTATACCATTTGGAATCACAACAGTATTTAAATCAGGACCATTATTCACAAAACCTCCTCGGCCTCTGCCTCTCATCTGTGGCTGAAACATAGCATTTCCCTGCTGTTGCTGCTGCGGCAACTGTTGTTGAAAACCTTGCTAACCTTGCAAACCTGTCTGAGCTGCTCTAATCTGCATCACCATCACCTTTTCTTTCAACCTTTTCTGTTTTGTCTCAATCTCATCACTGCAGTATTTTGCACAGTTCAACACTTCATCGATCGATTTTGACTGCCAACAAATCAAATGCATTTTAATCATCTGGCTAATTTCGGGTCTGAATCCTTCCACAAATCTGAACACAAAATGGAGCATGTCCTTTGCCTCAATCGTTTCCGTACCACTGTAATTTTTAAACGCTTTCAACAATCTCTCATAATATGCATGTATCGACTCTTTAACTTCTTGTGCTGTTTTGTCAATTCTCTGCCAATCCACATTTTTCGACGCAACCTTTGTTTTCAAATGCTCAATCACCTTATGGTATAAACTCATTACCGTAGGCGATGGTGCACCTGTGTCCCTATCTCTTTCTGGTTCACTTGTTGGCCAACCCACAGCCTTTTTACAATCTTCCCACAAATCTGCCGGAACCACAATTTCGAACAAGGTATTCAGGTCTTCCCAAATACATTTTGCGAGTTTCACAAATCTATCTGTTTGTTGATTCCATTCGATAGGTTTCTCTCTTAATTTAGGAAAGTCATCCGTAAAGGATTGAATATCGCACCTGTGCCACGGTACATGGACAAGTTTTCCCCCTGCCGTTTCTCTCATTGGTAACATGGTTATCAGATCATCATTCTGTTGTACTTTTTCATTCCGGTCTGGGGTACTCTCTTTCTTCTTGTCCTTTTTCTTAACCCACTTATCTAGACATCTCCAAACCTGCGCGCTTTGCAGTATCTCTTTAAGGTGTGTTTTCATTCCTGCAGATCTCATGTGTTCAAAATCTTTTGTCTCAAAGTCTAACCTGTAACTTCTGCTCAAGTGTTTGGTCTTACCTATGTCGACCTTGTTTCTGTCTGCAATTTCTTGTAACTTATGTATGCTGCTTACTTCTCTTGTAATTCTAGGGCACATGTATCTCAGCTCTTCTTCTGTGTATGATTCTAACCTGTTCAAACCCATCGTTCCGTATACTAGTTTGTCTGTTTCCATGCCCAATCTTATTTTATTCAAATATTCTTCTCCCTTCCCGCTGGGTGTACTCTGTGGGGAGTTCAGGCTGTTCAACCATTGTGTTAACTGTTGCGCGTTCAGTCCCATCAATGTAGCACTTACATCGACCGCTACTGATGGTTTGTGTAACGTTTTTATTTTTGAAGTTAGCGGTACTATTAGTGGTGGACTTGACCTTACAACAGTTGACGGAGCACAAATTGGAATTGGACTAAATTCCAACAAGGACCCAGATCTATTTAGCAGTGTACCTACCAGAGTCGTTTCTTGAGTATTTTCTATGCATCTCCTCCCTGTCTCATTTTGTGTCATTACCCCTTGGTCGCATACATTCGGCTTTGCCTGTATATACAATGGTACTGGCGGACTTACAGTGATAGGCAAAGATATTGCATCCGGATTCTGTCTGTTCCCCGAATTCTGTGGCATGTTAATTCCCATATTATGATTCATCATTGCTGGCATGTCTAACTGATTTTCTGCTATTTGAATGTACTTCGGCACTTCTTGCATCTGCTTTTGAGGCATCAACATTTGTGTTGATTCGGCTTAAATCAATGTCGGTCTTTGGTAATTCTGTCCTCCCTGCACCATTAAACTAGAAGTCATTTCCAAATTATGCTCATCACAATAGCGCCTTTGAACCTGTGGCTGATAATCATTGACAGGTTTCAATTTAGGAATGTCAGGATATATTCTCTGAACTTGTGGTATTTCTGGTGTAAAAGGCATGTCGGGACTACTTTGCCTCTGCGATATTCTCAAATTCGGTGTTACATTACCCTGTATTGGTTCTGGAGGGGCAGTACTAGTGCTTGGGCCATTTTCGCTTTCCACATATGGTGGTGGGCGGTCATTTAGCAATTGCATAATTAACTCCTCATCATCTGATTCGTCTGACCTTTTCGAATTTCTATTGTTTTCTCTATCTCTGGACTGACTCCTGTTTGTTTTATAGGTAGCTTTCCTTCCTTCCGTCTCTGCTTCGTCAGTAATTGCTGGAAAAATTTAATTCCATGCAATACGTCTGATCTCCAAACCTTTTGAGTACTATCCCATTTAGCATCCGCTAGTGTCTTTTCTACTTTTCTCACTCTTGTCTCAAATTTCTTTTGTTGTTGCCTTCTAGCCATTTGCTCACAAATTGCTAATGCTTCAAACTGTGCTGGTCTTGGAGGTACTTTCATGTCGTATAGCGCGAATCTTAGATTCTCCAAAACTCTTAGGTTAAATGACCCATGGATAGGGAACGCTACACTACCATGCTTCTCTGTTAATTTACACCATTGCTTTAACCAAAGACATGGTGCAACACCCTTTTCTTCAATCACGATGTAAGCTGGTGTACCCTCAGGCGGTGTTTCTTCTCCTACGTTTGCTTTAATATATACATCTCCCCTCAAGGCACTCTTAAGTGCTTTGAAAAATTTCATCTTTCTGTCTTTTATTTTCTCAAAAAAATGTAATCAATAAGTGACTTTAATTCCCGGAATACTCTTCGCTTGCCTTTCCCCACCAATTGCGCTTCACGGACTGCGTCCAATCCGTGCGCGACCCTTCTCACCAACCATCCTATCCCAGCGCGGCTCCTAGTGACGTCACACTCACACACTGCGGCTGACAAAGTCTCGCGGCTTGTCCTCCTTCATTCAGCTTCACTCAAAACGAATTTCTGCAATATATCGCGAGCACTAACCAAAAGAAGAAAACAAATCTGTCGGTTTACTACAGGAAGGGTAATACAATCGCTTCAGAAACCTTAGGGATTTTTCACTAGCCTCAGCAGTTATTCCATCTTTCTCGGTTTCCCACTTTCGCAAGCAAAGTTTGACTCGCAAACTTTACTGTCAACTGATCATTAACTATTCTAGCGCGCCTTAGAATTCGTCAAATCTCAAAGTTGAAAATTTTCTTTCATTCCTCAATATTCATACTGACTTGTTGACCACGCCCGATCAACTTACTAAACCGAACAAATTACAACATCAACCAAGTGTCTCATACACTTTTCAACATACTCCGGAGTCTCTTGACCTCGCAGGGCCCGTCTCAACATCAACAACCACGTGGACAATTTTTCCTGCACAAAGCGCTACACACATATGAAGTTCGACGACTTCCCTACTTTCACACTTTGGAGTACCACTCCTCTAAAATTTTGATTGGAGTTCGTAACCCTATAAAATCCTCACAAACTTCTCAATTCGTCTGCGGCAATAAGCTATGCAAGCGCAAAACCCTAACTTCACTCATACCGTCACTAGAAACATCGAAAAAATTCTCACATCTCCATTTCCTCCATTCGCAAGCTCCGAGATTCCGGGAAAGTCATTGGGGATTCAGGGCATCATCATCTCTCCAACTTGTTTTATCAAAGAAAATTCTAACTTGAATCCGTCTATTGTTCGGATGGGGTCCCAAAGGGCGAAACCATCAATCTCTGCTACCATCTACTGATAGCGCATCCAGTCTTTATAAATTACTTGTACTTGGACATGCTGGAGGTCGGTGAACCTTTTAACCAAGTTAGGTTCTCCTCATCCAAGAATAGTCGGATCACTTGAATCAATAATCAATAACCATTATAATCAATACCCAATACTCAATTAATAGATCAAACAACACATTAGGAATCACTAACAATCAGTATTTTGACGCACCATGACCTTTCAGTCATGAATAACCACACCAGTTTATTAAAAGTTAATGAGTTTATTTCCCTATATTAACAAAGCTAACACAATATATATGAGTCTCAAAATCAAATGATATATGTATACGAACATTACTAGCTGTCCATAACGACAGAAGAAACGCAATCTACGCAAAATCTGGATTATAATGCACTTGGTTATAGCAATGCAAACCACTAATATGAGTAACTGAATTTGACTAATTGCATACATCGGTCAGCATAACAAGATTTAAATTTAGCATGGTGCATCAAGTGAATACCTCAACTAACCTCTAATTAGCATTGGCATGTGGGGCTTCATGCAAAACAGATTTAGTTAACACAAATTTAGAAAACTTCTAGCTTGGGCCCTATCAAAACAAGCAGTCGGTACCTAGGAAGGAAAACACAATGCATAATACAATTATCCTTTCATAATAACCAAATACAATCAGCATTCAAGAAAAGTCTTTGTCCTTCAGGTATTGGTTCGATCAGCATGGGGCAGATTTCAAAGGGGCAAAATTAAGGGCAAGTTTCCTTGCGGCAGCAAGGAAAATGGGGCAAATGTTACTGCATGGACAGGACGGGGCAAAATTAAAGTTAAAGTCTCTAGGGTGAGAATTCTTAAGTCTCTTTCTCTGCGACAGAGAAAAGGCATCAATGGGTCTTTTAAAATGGCGTCTTGAATCAGGCTTCAAAATGGCATCAAGGAAAATGGCTGACTTCTCTTTGTCCGGTGGGTTTAAGTAAGAAACGTTCCAAATTCTTCGGGGTCTTCCATTGGAGGGTTCATAGGGTGGCTTCCTTTTGACCAATGAATAGTGTCTTTCTCCTAGTACTCATTTATGCATAAGGTGTCATTGGAGCCTTGGAGCACAAGTTGCAACAAAGTTTGCCAATTAATTCTAAATCAGTGTCTTTATTGTCTGCACCTGCAGAAGCTGACCTTGCTTCAAAGGGGATGAAACTAGCCTAGCACGAAACCTTGAGATAAGTGTATTAGTCATTTCTACTGGAAAAATACAACCTTAAAGTAAAAGAATATGTCTTTGTTAATACAAGTGAAAACCACGCAGTTAAATTTGAGACCAGGCAACTAGGCCAAAGCCTCTGCTAAATTTAAGGTAAGCATATAACAGTTTCAACAAGATCATAGAATACATTTGCAAATATGACGGATTACTACATTTGTCGATTCTTCATGATTAATTAAGCTTGTTTATAATAATGGTGAACTACCTCGTGGTCACAATTTCCCACGTACATTATTTTTCTTTGCTAAAATCACACTACCTTATACGATTTTGTATACATGATATATGAATATTTGTTAGTCTTTCTTTTTCTGCGTCATCAGGGGCAGCAACAATGGCATAACGAAACCTGAGGGGACCCCCTGCAAAGTACATTGAGAGTGGCCATCCTCCCAGGCTCACCACCTACCACTTTTGCTGAAGGGCGTCCCTTGGAGCTAGGGGGCCATCTCACACTGTAGGGGCTGTGGGAGGCGTATGTTACACCACTGGGCAGCAACTAATTAACTCTGATATACAGTGCGCCCTTTCCTCACAAACAGCACAAGCTGCTGAGGACCGAATGACTCAAAAGCAAAAAACAGTGTGCAGAATTCTCAAAATAGAGGTAAAAGACATCCCTCCAATACAATCTCACTAACAATAAAATACAGCATTTTAAAATTACTGGTGACAGGGAACCTGTGTAAGGCGGCGCATCCACGCTTTCGTTTGGCTAATATAGGTGTAGCCCAGCTGGTACCTACAAGATGGCGAGGCAGTGTGGGAAAGCCAACCAGGAAATGGGCTAACAACCAATTTTATGTCAAGACCGGAGGCACCTATTATGCTTCTCTAATTTTGCTTTAAATAAACTTCAGCAGTCAAGAAACTACAATGCCCATGAGGCTTAGCAAAGAATAGTCAATGGGAACGAAAAACATAACGTCCACAGGCAGGTCGCTCCCCTCACCGCCACGCAGCCCCCAGTGTGACCGCTCTCGCTGCCGTGCCCTGACTGCCTGTGCCTGCCTCCTGTGACCGAGCGCCAGTGTCTGCCGATCCTGTGCCCCGAGTGCCTGTGTCCCTGGTATTGTTACTGTTATTGTTGCCCTGATTGCTCTCCCTTACTTGTTGCCTTGACTTGACTGTGCTCCCTTTTTCTCAGCTTCCCTCGTCTTGCCGCGCGTCCCCCTCGCCGCCCGTTCTTCCCGCCGCCGCGTCCCGGTAGCTCCGCCCCCTTGCACCCCATTGGCCGCCCCGCTCCCACCTGCTCCTCCCTCCCTCTTCCCCTCATATGGAGGCCGCGCAGCGGCGGAGTGAGTGACCTCTGACCCTGGTTCCCAGGCAGGTCGCTCCCCTCACCGCCACGCAGCCCCCAGTGTGACCGCTCTCGCTGCTGTGCCCTGACTGCCTGTGCCTGCCTCCTGTGACCGAGCGCCAGTGTCCGCCGATCCTGTGCCCCGAGTGCCTGTGTCCCTGGTATTGTTACTGTTATTGTTGCCCTGATTGCTCTCCCTTACTTGTTGCCTTGCCTTGACTGTGCTCCCTTTTTCTCAGCTTCGCTCGTCTTGCCGCGTCTCCCCCTCGCCGCCCGTTCTTCCCGCCGCCGCGTCCCGGTAGCTCCGCCCCCTTGCACCTCATTGGCCGCCCGCTCCCACCTCCCAGCTGCTCCTCCTTTCCCTCTTCCCCTCATATGGGGGCCACGCAGCGGCGGAGTGAGTGACCTCTGACCCTGGTTCCCAGGCAGGTCGCTCCCCTCACCGCCACGCAGCCCCCAGTGTGACCGCTCTCGCTGCCGTGCCCTGACTGCCTGTGCCTGCCTCCTGTGACCGAGCGCCAGTGTCCGCCGATCCTGTGCCCCGAGTGCCTGTGTCCCTGGTATTGTTACTGTTATTGTTGCCCTGATTGCTCTCCCTTACTTGTTGCCTTGCCTTGACTGTGCTCCCTTTTTCTCAGCTTCCCTCGTCTTGCCGGGTCTCCCCCTCGCCGCCCGTTCTTCCCGCCACCGCGTCCCGGTAGCTCCGCCCCCTTGCACCTCATTGGCCACCCCGCTCCCACCTCCCAGCTGCTCCTCCCTTCCTCTTCCCCTCATATGGAGGCCGCGCAGCGGGCGTGCCGCTGGCGCGCCAAAGGCAAGCCCATCTGCGTCCGTCTGCGCCTGTCCGCGTCTGGACCGCGCCCAGCGCCAGACCCCCTGGCCCCCGCCGCTGCCAGCCTACCCGCCAGACCTACGACGCCGGCACCCTCCTCGCACTCAACACCAGCCGGATCCCCGGGTGCTGCCGTGCCGACCCAAGACGCACCCACGGACCCTTCGCCTGCCAATCATGCAAGTTCTCCTGCATCCAGACCCGCACCGCACCCGCCAAGCCAAGCACCAGCAGCAACCACCTGAAGTGCATCCTGCTCAACACCCGCTCCATCCACAGACACGCTGTGGAACTCTGGAACCTGCTCGACACCACATCTCCAGACGTCGCCTTCCTCACAGAAACCTGGATGAACGCCTCCTCAGCGCCCGACATCGCCATCGCCATCCTGGGCGGATACAAGATTACCCGGAGGGACCGCGTCAACCAGACAGGAGGAGGCATTGCCATCGTCCACAAGAACACCATCCGCATCACGACCAACTCCGACGACACCCTCACAGCTGCCGAACATCTCCACTTCCAGATTCACACCGACCCCAAGACCACACTCAGAGGCACCCTCATCTACAGACCCCCAGGACCCTGCACACAATTCAGCGAAGACATCGCAGACTTCATCAGCCCTCACGCCCTCTCCTCCGCTGACTACATCCTCCTAGGGGACCTCAACTTCCACCTGGAGAACAACAACGAAACCACCACCCTGCTGGACAACCTCGCCAACCTAGGACTCAAGCAACTGGTGAACACCCCCACCCACTACGCCGGACACACGCTTGACCCAGTCTTCTACTCCAGCAAGTACATCTCCTTCAGCCACTCCACCGGACTCCACTGGACAGACCACAGCTGCGTCCACTTCAGCTTCAGAAGAACCACGACTCACCACCACCCACAACAGGCTCCCCGCAGAAGCTGGAACAAGATCACCACCGACCAGCTCTCCAAATCACTGAGCCAGAACCCTCCCGCCAGCTCAGCGGACCCCAACCAAGCAGCCAACAACCTCACACAGTGGATCACCAACTGCGCTGACAACCTCGCACCTCTGAAAACCCATACCATCAGGCCCAACAGCAAGAAAGCCTCCTGGTTCAACAACGACCTCAAGAACTCCAAGAAGAACTGCCGCACCCTCGAAAAAGCCTGGCGAAAAAACCCGACTACAGACAACATGACCGCCCTCAAGCACGCCTCCCGCAAACACCACCAGCTGATCCACACCACCAAGAAGACAGCATTCAAAGAACGACTAGACAACAACGCACACAACAGCAAGAAACTCTTCAGCATTGTCAAAGAGCTCTCCAACCCCAGCGCCGGAAACAACGACATCACCCCCTCACAAGACCTCTGCGACTCACTCGCCTCGTTCTTTCACCGCAAGATCGCCGACATACACAACAGCTTCGGCGCACAGACCACGCACCCAACCACCACACCGACGCCCCACAACACCACCCTCCGCACCTGGACCCCGGTCAGCACCGAAGACACCATCCATACGATGAACACCATCCATTCCGGATCACCAACCGAACCATGCCCCCACCACGTCTTCAACAAGGCCGACTCCGTCATCACACCCCATCTCCGGGACATCATCAATTGCTCCTTCAACACTGCTACCTTCCCGGAGAGCTGGAAGCATGCCGAACTCAGCGCCCTCCTGAAGAAACCATCAGCAGACCCTACCGACCTCAAGAACTACCGCCCCATCTCGCTCCTCCCGTTTCCTGCCAAAGTCATTGAGAAGACCGTCAACAGACAGCTAGCCACCTTCCTCGAGACTAATGGATCCCTCGACCACTCGCAGTCCGGCTTCCGAGCCAACCACAGCACCGAGACCGCCCTCATCGCAGCCACTGACGACATCCGAGCACTGCTCGACAACGGGGAAACAGCGGCCCTCATCCTCCTGGACCTCTCCGCAGCGTTCGACACTGTCTGCCACCGCACCCTAGTGCAGCGCCTCAGCAACATCGGAATCCAAGAGAAGGCACTAGAGTGGATCATCTCGTTCCTCGCCGGAAGAACCCAGAGAGTCCGCCTCCCCCCATTCAGATCCGAGGCCACCGAAGTCATCTGCGGCGTACCACAAGGATCATCAACGTCTACATGAGCCCCATCGCAGCCATCGCACGCCATCACAACATCAACATCATCTCCTACGCCGATGACACCCAGCTGATCCTCTCCCTCACCAACGACCCAGCCACCGCCAGAACCAACCTGCACGAAGGGATGAAAGACGTAGCCGAGTGGATGATGAACAGCCGCCTGAAACTGAACTCAGACAAGACGGAAGTCCTCATCCTTGGATCATCACCCTCTGCCTAGGACGACTCCTGGTGGCCCCCTGCCCTGGGCAGCGCACCCAAACCAACGGACCACGCACGCAACCTGGGCTTCATCCTGGACTCCTCCCTCTCGATGACCAGACAAGTCAACGCCGTCTCATCATCATGCTTCAACATCCTACGCATGCTCCGAAAGATCTTCCGATGGATCCCCACCGAAACCAGGAAGACGGTCACCCAGGCACTCGTCACCAGCCGACTGGACTACGGTAACACCCTCTACACCGGAACCATGGCCAAACTACAGAAAAGACTCCAACGCATCCAGAACGCCTCCGCACGCCTCATCCTTGACATCCCCCGACACAGCCACATCTCCGGACACCTGAGAGACTTGCACTGGCTCCCCGTCAGCAAGAGAATCACGTTCCGCCTCCTCACCCACCACACAAGGCCCTCCACGACATGGGCCCCAGGTACCTCAACAACCGCCTGACCTTCTACACTCCCACCCGCCAGCTACGATCGACCAGCCACACCCTCGCCGCCGTGCCACGCATTAGAAAAGCCACCATGGGAGGAAGATCCTTCTCCTACCTGGCAGCCAAGACTTGGAACTCCCTCCCCATCCACCTCCGTCTGACCCAAGACCACCTCTCCTTCAGGAAGCAACTCAAGACCTGGCTGTTCGAGCAGTAGCGGTCCCCCCTCCCCCAGCGCCTTGAGACCCTCCGGGTGAGTAGCACGCTATACAAATTTCTTGATTGATTGATTGATTGAACGTCGTAACAATAGGAGTCCTGTACATGGTGGTATAATGACCCTACTTAACTGGGAACAGCACTCTTTTCTTGCTGCTCGTGGTAAAGATAAGTACCTCATTATACATGTTTTCAATTTATATTTTACATATTGTTATGCTTGTATTCAGTGTTGATGTAATAATTGTATTTACTTTATTATAAGCGTTTCGCCATTTCTTTATTGAGCGCTCCTTGCGCATTCATACCATTCCACAGCACCTTCCTCTTATCATGTATATCCAACGGCTTTTAACAGTCGCACCTGTTAGCTCCATAACTGCTCCATAACTGCCTCATGGCCGCATCTCTGCCATCATGAGGCTTTATCGCCTCATCTCCTGGTTTCCCCTTCATGTGCATTCTGCCTTCTTCACGTGTCGGAAGACTCGATTTCCTTCTCCTGCCTCCGGCCGTGACTCCTCAGGCAAGTTCACTCCTCGACACTTCGCGTCAGAAGGGGAGCGGCCTACAACTCCGCCCTCCTGTCTTCCTCGGCCCCAGGCAAGAGTATTCACGCCTCCTTGAGCATGTTTAGTCCACTTTCTCCACCTCCTTTTTGCTCCTTGTAGTTTTTACCCTTTAATGGCCACGTTTACCTACAGAAAGCCTATTTTAAGTTTAATTTACTATGGAATTGACAGTTCACCCCTAAGGGAAGATAACAATGATGAGGGTGAAATTTGTAAAAACAATTTCAGTGATTTTATTCACAATTCGGTTGAACAGGCTGTTGCGGCCTCAATGGACAAAATGTCAAAACATTTGGAAAACTCTGCTAAAAGCAAGATGTCCAAATCTTTTCTGGCCCATTCTGCGGGGGAAAGCAGAAACTGTAAATTATTATTTAAAAAATCCTAGATACAGATGATGATATGGGAGATATAGATATTGCCTCTGATAATTTGGGTGACAATGACCTCTCCTTCCAAAAAATCCAAAATATCTAATTCTTCCTCCGATCAATTCAAGGCCAAAACAATTTTAGATTCTGAAGACTCCTATGATTGATCCTACCCTCATACACCACCCCAATTTAACCAAGTAGTTTCCTGCCTCACATGTTGGAGATTACATATCTTCTAGACTATGACTACCACTTGACAAACAAACCAGGGCAAAAGCAAGGTCTGGATGCCCTAGATCTTCTTTGCCCTCCAACATTATGTCTACTCCATCTATTGATCAACCCCTCCTTACCTTTTTCTCCAAATGTGCTAAGGATCTCCGGAAGGGAGTTGACAAAGCCTGTTCAACTTGCCAGGATAAACTGCTTGACTTGGTGGGCCCTTTAGCCCGCATCTTCAACATGGAGGAGGTAGCCAGATTAGAAAATATAGATGTTGACCCAGTGGACCTTTCATTATGGATCCCAAGAGATGTCTGCCTTCTGGGAAATGCTAACACAGACATCACCCATGATTGGAGGAAAGGACTTTTGCTAACATTGGATCCAAAACTTGCAAACGTAGAAACACTTGATTCTGGTATCAAGGCAGATGGCGTCCTATTTGTGGGGTATTTAATCAAAGACCTGAGTAGATACATAACTACGTTTTCCTCAATAGACAAGGCACAACAGTCTCTCTAGAAAGTCCCAGGGTTTTTGCACTGGCTGGTAGAGGCAGGAGCCGCTTTACCGTCAGTTCATTTAGCCAACAAGGATCCAGAGGCTCCTTCAATTTGTTGTATGGAGTTCAGGAATACAAGTCCCAATTCTATCCTCAAAGGGGTAGAGGGAATCAAGGCCATAGACAACAGAATTTCAAAAACGATACCCAACAAGGTAAGTCTACATTCTGGCCTTCCTCCAGTAGGGGTCTGTCTTCAGTTTTTTTCTTTCAAAATGGAAAACAATAACTGCAGATCCGTGGGTTTTAAACACGAAATAGGGTTATCTCATAGAGTTTTACACAGTTCCTTATCAAAATGTGTTCGCTCATCCTCGTGTTTCCACAAACATGTCCGCACTAATTTCCAAAGAAGTCCACTCTCTGACACAATTCAATTAACAGACCCAGATCCTTCAGGTTTCATAAGCACTTTGTTTCTAGTCCAAAAGAAAAACAAGAAAATGAGACCAGTTATCAACCTCAGAACTTTCAACCAATTTGTCATTTACCGTCATTTCAAAATGGAGACAAAAGTACATCTCAGAGATGCTCTACTTCAATTCGACTACATGGTGCGATTAGATCTTCAGAATGCTTATCTCGCCTTTCCCATTCAAATAGACCACAGACATTTCCTTCAATTTCAACAGCAGGGAATTTTCTTCTCTTCCTTTCAGTCTCTCATCAGCACCTTTGTGTTTTACAAAGGTAGTGTAACTGGTAGTGGCACATCTTAGATCTCTAGGCATCAGACTACAAATATACCTAGATGATATTCTTCTCATGAGTCAGAATTCTTACACAGTTCTATCTCATCTTCACCTCACTTGCTCTCTTCTTTCACAGTTGGGTTTTATAATAAACAAGGATAAATCAATTATGACTCCCACTCAACAAATAGAGTTTCTGGGTTTCTTGGTGGATTCAACGACCGCTACGCTCCATCTTCCTCAACAAAAAGTAAAAACTATTAAAGCAGAAATTCTTTGAACTCTCCACAGTACCCAAATCTTCCAAAGATCTCTAGCCAGAAAAATGGGTCTCCTCTCTTCATCCATTCAAGCTTTCTTCCCGGACCCTCCACATTACCAGGCCCTTCAACATCTAAAGATTTGACACCTCAGAAAAGGTCTCGCTTACTCCGATCTTGTAAACATAGATCCATAGTCTTGTTCCAAACTTCAATGGTGGATATACCATTTAGACCCTTGGAACAGCAGGACTAACTTCACGTCAGCCCCAGATCTTGTGTTAAAATCAGATGCAAGCCTAACGGGTTGGGGCGCCCGTTGTGGTCCAATCTTGACTGGAGGAACTTGGTCCATCGAGGAGTCCAAATTGCATAGCAATTGTTCAGCAATGCTTGCAGGGCTCCTTTGCAAATAAAAGCCTGGCAAAAGACAAAATGCAATGTTCCATCCTCCCCGGTATGGAAGATGTTTCGGCTTTCCATTACATCAAACATTTAGGCGGCACCAGATCAAAGCCACTAGCGGACTTGGCAAAAAGTCTTTGACAATTTTGTCTGCTCAGCAGGATTTCTCTCAGAGCAGAATATTTTCCGGGCATTCTCAATTCAACCACAGATTGGCACTCCCATTTCCTGTGGGATTACTGCAACTGAAAACTTAATCCTTCTGAATGTCAGAGACTCCTCCACAAATGAGTTCACTTTTCCTTCGATCTCTTTGCTTCCCGCTTTAACTCCCACTTACCCCATTTCTTCAGTTGTCTTCCAGATCCCCTGGCTCAAGCTACAGATGCATTTCTCCAGGACTAGTCCATGTCAGTTGATTATGCCTTTCCTCCTTTTCTCATGATCACCAGAGCCCTTGTCCACGTCAGACATCAAAAAGCCTCAATAGTAATAGTGGTTTATTTCTGGCAATCACAAGTGTGGTTACCTCCCCTTCTAGAACTGGCAATCGACTTCCCAGTTCTTCTTCCATCCTTCCCCTCCTTCCTTCTGGATCTCCTAGGTCATCCCCACAATTTAGTACTCAACAATTCCCTCATTCTTTTAGCTTGGAAAGTATCCGGTCAGGCAAATCTGCCAACCTTATTTCGTCAGAAGCTTCAGAATTCATTAACTAAGCCTGGGCTCCAGGTACCAGAATAGCTTACTATTCCGTCTGGACTCTTTGGTCAGGCTTGTGTCTGGGAAGGGATCTTGATCCCATTCCAGCCAATATAACCTATGTCATAACTTTTTTTTGCGGCAGACGCCAGTGCAGGTAAGTCTTACAGAACCATCAATCTATACATATCATCAATTTCCATGCAACATACCTACATTAACGGAAAACCAATGGGAGAACACCCACTACATGCAGTCTGTGAAAGGTAGTAAAGTTTTCCATTCCTTCTCTACCTAAATATTCTCTACCTAAGTATTGAATTTGTTTCTATCTTGGCCTGATAATGTGGATCTCTCTCTGAAAATGATTTCAGCCAAATTTACCATGTTGTTATGTCTTATGTTTATTAAACGTTTGTGAGACGTTAAAGCCTTGGACATTTCCTCTCGCCAATTTAGCCCTACTGTGGTGTGGATTTCTGTCCACAAACACACTAAGACTCATTTACACTCTATATTTTACCCTTATTTTCTGAATCAACCTAAGCTTTCTGTGGAACAATGTCTGAAAGTAAACGAAGAAGACACCTCCAATCTCAGAATGTCCTCCCATTCACAACTCCTTAGCTCCTTCTATAAACCTCATAACCTTGTTTATTCTGCAACTTTAGCTAGGTGGGTTAGATTGGTCATGTCCCTTGCAAGCATTGATACTTCAATATTTGGGGCTCATGCCTCTAAAGGTGCCATGGCCTTAAAAGCTTTCTGGGTGGGTTCCAGACTCGAGGACATTCTGACATCGGACGACTGGTCTAATGATAATTGTTTAGAACATTTTATTGTCAGCCAGTTCATACAGCAACGTCTGTAGGTATTAACATACTTTAAAAAGAAGCATAACAGGAGCCTCCAGTCTTGACATAAAATGTAGATTTTCCTAGTAAACTATGAGCAAAGTCTTAATTTTATTAAAGACACAGAAGTGAGTATTATTCCACTGCAATGCTTGGTAATTGATTGTGGTTTTTTCCATCCCTGACAGCATCCACAACTTTGCCACCATCTTCTTCCTAAGGACATCTCGATACCAAGAAGGTCTTTATCTGCCACAGATTTCTTGCAGTTTCAGCGTTGCTCTTCTCCGGATCCTGTGGTCACACCAAGGAATTACTTGTTTTTGAACTTTTTTCAAGAACTGTTTCCGTTTATTTTAGCAGTTGCTATAGCATTAGCTATTTTTCCTATGTTTTCTGATGCCTTTTAAACTTCTTGTGCAAGAAAAGAGAGCTGTTCACAGTCAAGTAGGGTCATTATACCATGTGCAGGATTACTATTGGCTGTTACTCTGTTACATTTTTCGTTCCCCTTAGCTATTCTTTGCTAAGCCTCATAGGAATTCTGGTTTCTTGACTACTGCTGTTTAATTAAAGCAAGATTAGAGAAGCATAATACTCGCCTCCGTGTCTTTAATAACATTAAGACTTTCCTTCATAGTTTACTAGGAAAATCTACATTAACTTTGATATACAGTGTGCCCTTTCTTTACAAGCAGCACAAGCTGTGGTGGACTCAAGGGCTCAAAAGCAGAAAACTGTGCACCGTCCTCAAAATAAAGGTAAAAGCCCTCCCTCCAACCGATTCCGACCAACAATAAAATACACCATTTTAAAATTACTAGATACAGGGAACCTGTGTAAGTCAGAGCATCTGTGCTGCCATTCGGCTAGTATAGGTGTAGCATAGGTTGTATCTAGACCCCCAGCCTTCAAGATGGTGGTGCAGTGTGGAAAAAACAACCACAAATTGGGGCAGCAAACAATTACCTTTGATATACAGTGAAGCCTTTACTCACAAACAGCACAAGCTGCAGTGGACCCAAGAGCTCAAAAGTGTGCAGCATCCCTAAAATGAAGTAACATTTTATGGGGTTGAGGCACCTGCTGCAGAGATCTTTGTGTGCCAACTAAATCTCAGGTAAGATAGCTCTAGAGGTTAACATATTTGCTAGGGAGATCTGTGTTTTGTCTAGTTCCAGTTTTGAATCAAAGTAGCATACAGAGTTAATATGTGCCCTCCAGTGCACAATATGTAACACACAGATGACAGATTTGTATTTTATGTAGCTAGGTAGGTGGGTTAGTGCTGTTAGCACAAAGATACTTTTGTTACTGTTCATACATTGTAATCCTTCTAATACCATACAGTGAGTTGTGAAGGATATGTGGCTCCTACACCTTGTAACCTTCACTGTCTTATGTAACACATCCTATACATTGATGTACACACGTATTATCTATTGTCAATGTATAATGTGAAGGTGTGATGTAAGGCACTCTCACAGCCTGCACTGGAATGAGTAGTGCTATAGCGCTATAAAAGAAAGAAAACAAAATGGTGGTATGTCAATTGTTATTAGTGTAAATACTGTGACAGTCCAAAACATCTTACATCTTACAGTGCATGCATATCTCATATCCAGAGATTGAACAAAGTCAAAAGCATGCCTCTCTTTTAAGTACTTGTGAAGTGATAAGCTGTGTGTCAAGCTCCCAGTAGCTTCCAGCCGGGATACTCCAACTAAAGGAGGCCAGATGGCCCCTTAACTTCGGCCTTTGTTTTGGGCCTAGATGGAATCTAATAAGCCCCTTCCCCCGCTGCACGTTGCTGCTCGGAAAAAAGCAGATAATGTGCAGGCACTGCTGACTGTGTCCTGGTGTCTGAAAATTACACCACATCAGGTTTAGCATATTCCTGTGGGGTCCAACCTCTTGGCAGGGTAGACGGTTTCAACCTGTGAAAAGACTGGGTAGACGGCATCTACCCACGTGTACCTTCGACTTGTGCTCTGCTTGTACTCCACAAGTTCTGAGCAGGTAAGGGCCCCTGTGCTTGTTAGTGAGCTTTATTACAGGATAACCTATGTCTTGCTCAACCGTCTAATATTAGTGCATGACTTAAACCCATATGTCTATATTTAAAAGCCCTCATAAAGTAAGTTTTGCTTGCATCAGAGTGCTTATATAAGACCTTAAACGAGGAAGGGCTTTTGTGACATAAATAAGGATAATCAGTTACATCAAAGCAAGTGACAACCCAGAAAGTTACTACAATGCCCACAATTAACATAAATTACTGAAAAATTAAATGCAAATGTCCGACCGTTTTTGAAATAGGTACATCTTCTCTAAATGTTCACTCAGTTATTACAATTGCTCCAAATTCTCCCCACAAATAACATCACTGTCACAAGTGACAGTTGATTTCATTTGGTGTGCAATAGTATTGTACATAACATACATTACCTCTACATCCTTTGTCCTCAGTCCAGTCATTACTTTTGAGGAGAATCCACCTGTAAGACAAGAACAACTCAGGAGATTCTGAAAATGGAATCCCCACACACACAACTGGGTGCCATAAAAGGGCTGGCATTCCCAGAATACTCCTGTTTTGTTTTCTGTCCCTTAGACAAGGACGCAGGAGATTGAGGTAGGTCTTCTGCTGAGCTGAAGATCCCGTTTGGGGATAGCTTCTTTGTCTGTTGTGTTGACAAATATCTTTCCTGCATACTGGGAGCAAAAAACAGGGGAACTCATGGAGAAATTAGATTTCCTAAACTCAACAGCTCTTGGGTGGCAGTTTATCCTATGCCGGCTCACTGCCTCTTTCCTGCTGTATAGCAACCAGTAGGATGAAGGACCTCAGGTTCATGCACGGTAGAACCATGGGGGGTATGCTCATGCACCTCCATTCATTTTCAAGCACAAGAGGGTACACACTTTCCCTTAAATATTTACACCTCCAATACTTCAGATAAACTTTTTTATTTCAAATCCACCTAGATTATTATTGCAATTTTTCTAAACTTCTTTCTTTTTGGTAATATAGGTGAGGGACAGATCTCTCCCACTTGTTTCTCATTGCTACTTTTCTCCCAGTCATCTGGTTTGTCTTCCTCCTATCCCAAAAGACAGAGAAGTAGGAAAGATAAAGATGAGGATGAGGAGAGGATCAGAAGGATTGCGATGGAGACACTGGCATCTTTTAAAAAAGACAATGTCAAAGCTGATATGGGCATGAAATCAGCAGGAGAGTTATAGATGATTCTTCTAACAGTGAGGTCCTTACCTGTCAGAGTCCAAAAATGAAAATAAATGTCTAAGGGCATGTTGCAGGATGTGCTATTCCATGTAAAAGAGAATGCTGGTTTTCAACCTTCAGGCAACCTAGTACCTCACAAGACTCTGCGTTGATATAATTTAAGAGACCTTTAAATTCAAGCCTGCATATTAATCAATGTGTGTTGGAAGTAATTAATCAAGGAAGGATCCTGACAATATACAATTTCCAAGATTTATGTCAAAGCTATAATCTTTGGATGACAGAGACTCTGTGTTACCTGACATGTTGTCTCTGTGGTTGCCAGCCATGTAGGCAGATACCCTGTGGTAGAGGAGAATATTCTATATAATCCTGCTAACAAGAAAATCAATTTCTTCTCAAGAAAGCTTTCTCAGAGTCCCATGTAGTTATGAGACCCAAAGTTTATGGGACCTGCACTCCTCAATCTTTGATTTTGGAATTAAAATCCCTTTTTTAAATTATCCAGCATAGTATTGATTGTTCAGAGGTATTGGAGGTCATGGACTGACAAGTCAAGCTGTTGTGAGATATATCTTTTGGTGTCGCCAGATCAGTGACTCTGGCAAGTGGGGCTTATATTGCAGTCAGGCGTAACCTTTACGTAAAAGACCCCGAACACAGACTTGGCGCAGACAGCTACTGCAATAAAGATGCCCTTTAAGGATGAGTGAGAATTCCATTAAGAGGGTGACAGAGCAAGCAGGAGTTACTAGGTCTAACACCTGGGGTTGAGGCCTTTTGCTCCCAATGTCTCAAAACCCAACCTATTGTGGATTCTGACTGAGCAACTGGCCCAAATCACCCTTTAGCACTTGACTCGCAGTGGTAGTGCAGGTTGTGCAGTCCAAGGATTCTCGGAGGGAAGGAAGACACAGGTGTGAACATAGGCTCACAACTCAAAATATGTTCAATAGCAGCAATAAACGACTGTCCAGTCAAATATTTGCTTTCATGTAAAAAAAAGATTATTTATATCAACAGCAAAAAAACTATGGCATTCACAAACAACACCCACAGTCCGCCGAGGTCAGGGCTCTAGTGTTTCAATAGGTGGGTTCCTGAGTCTCACTACCCTCTTGCTAGCTGTAGTGGTTATTCCCCATTCACTATAGGTAAAATCAAGTTAAGTCCCAACAGCAGTCCCAGTCTCCTAAGTCCCACCTGACTTAATTAATATCAAAACTGTTCTAGAGACAAAGCACTAAATGGCAGGCAAGCTTCCCTGGGACCTTCCAGCCCGTTAGTCATTTTTACTTATACCAGCAGGACCTGTATGACCGGAGTCTCTTCAGGCATGGGGGTTGCAGCAGCTGTTTCCACTGAGCATTGCACTTGAAACTCTGCAGGAGTAGTGGTCGGGTGTCCGAAAGTTCCTTGCATGCTGTCCTGATAGGACAGCAGCTGGATGTCCTTGATGCTCCTCTACTGCCAGCAACTTTCCTTTGTTCATCTCCACTGGTGTGGGGTGGGAAAATTGAACCCCCCTGGTACAGATCCTCAGTCGGGGCTCAGGCCCTCAAAGGTTACCACCATGGCCTCTTCCTGTCGTCAACGGTCTCAACCAGACCATGCTCTTTGCCTTTTTCCTTGTGGCCCCAGAAGGCATAAGTGGTCACTGTCCTTAATACACACACGGGCTATGGCCCAATCGGCACATCAGCAGTCTTCTCGGCAGGGCACCTGGCATACTTGGTCGCTAAATCCATCCCGCATGTAGGCTGCAGCATGATCGGCAAAGCAGTAATTTTCACAGCAGCCCGCTGTCATACGGGGTCACCAGCTACACTCCGCACACAGGTTACTGCCGGCCGACATGGCAATAATCTTCACGGTGGCCACACTTGGCATACAGGGTTGCCTACTTTCTTCTGCACATGGGTTACGACCCAGTCGGAAAAAGTCTTCTCACACTTCACGTCAAAGATCCAATTGCCAGGATCTCCCATTGGACCTTGCACCCTCCCGCGTTCTCCTCTTCCTCACAGGGCACACTGGCCTTGGCAGACAGGAACTGGTGCTCCAGGGGCAGGTGGTTTTGAATTCCTTGGATGATGTCCCCTCACCCCTCTGGGAGACTGGCAGGCCTTAGCCTCCAGTCCTGATACAGGCAGAAGTCTTGCAGAGTTTCTCCTCCTTTCTCTGTCCGACCGGCTGCATGGCAGTTGACAATTATGGGGCCCTTGCGCCCCCTTCTTATTGCCCATTTCCAGACACCAAGTGTGAATTAGGGTCTGAGTCTCTGAAATGTGGGTTGGGGGTCAGCTATTTTTTGAAGGCCCCCTCCTCTATCCTGCCCTTCCTCCAGAAAGAAGCCTGTCATAGCAGGAGCAACTTCAAATATGATAGCCCTACAACAAAGGCCATGGGAGTGACTAGATGTTCACACTTGGATGTCAGCCTCAGTAATTTGTTCATCAAAGGTTACCCCAGAGCCACTGCCCTACTCTTTATGATTCTCCTGTAAGCCCCATCACCTTCCTGAGATCCCCCTTTCCAGTGACCTCTCTGAATCAAAGAGCACCATTTGAAGTATATTGAACAGTCTGGCTCTCTCTTCATCCAATGTGTCTCACCCAGCCCACAGGAATGCAGCAGTTCACAAATCTTCTTGAGGGCATTCATTTACTGCCTAATGCTCCTCAGGTCAGTCTTGCATCTTCCATAATGGAACCCAGATTCATTCATATATTGTACCATTCACAGGCACACATACAGCACCACATGCATATAGCACACATGTACTGCACAGCACTACATCTTGCATTTATTGTACTATTCACAGGCACACATATACCCAGCACATGCGCATAACATACACACAATGCATAGCACTATATACTAACCTAATTTAGGCCAAGGATGAGCTACACACAAAACCTAACCTTGCAGAGTACCCCTCTCCCCCGCACCCGACCACCTGTGCGCAGTTCCCAGGCTGAGCACCACTGTAGTCTCATATGTGCAGCCTTAACATGTGTGCATGTATGCTCACATGTAACCAGCCAAGCACCCTTTACCCTAGCTGTGCCCTTATTTTAAAAGGAGGACACTGGCAGTAAACACACACAGTCCATTTGCCACATGATTACAGTTGGTGAAACACAAGTAGTGGGACAGACCCACCATATAAAGTCCAAAATCAGGTGATCAAAAAGCAGAACCCAATTGCAACACACTCTGCTGCAGGCTAAATCTACGAAAGAATCAATCATGGGTATCCTTGCTTAGTCAGCTGTTACAGTTGGCAAAGGGTTCTGACCACACACACACACACACCATTTGCTAGCTGTCCGCTACCACTGATCCCTTCCACTGGCCTTCTCATGATAGGACCACCTGCTTACCTCAACTATGTGGCCACCTCGCCCTACAGGAAACCCAGACTGCACTAAGAACCCTTCTGGTTCTAGATTGGATGCCTCCAGGACACTAACCACCCACATGTACTGAGCTAGTCTAATCCCACCTTTGCCCTCGGTCACACAATACTGTGTCCACCACTCTGTTCCTGCAAGGGTTCAATACCTAAGCACTGACGCAAACACAACAGACAGGTCTCAAATCTGTGTCACGGGTCACTGTCATCCCACTCATTGAGTGCTCCCAGGCAAAAGTCAACCCAGCCAGTTTACACCACAGGAACCCCTCACTTGTGGACTCTCTAAAGGCCCACTCGGTCAACAGCAAGCACTGCTGGGCACTGTGTGGAACATGCCTCACCAAGACCCTGCTTCAGGCCATTTACCAGTCTCCACGCTGTCAGCACGAAGACCAATCAGGGACCATAGAGATCTCCCAGTAAAAGGTTCAAAAGGTCACCTTGAGCCCACACTGCCTTCTTTCACCTCACTCAGCGGACAGGCTGCACCCAACTGCTGAACCTTTGCCTGGCAAACCAGGACTTCCAAAGAGTCTTAGGGACACACTCTAATACTTGTACACCTGAAGTGCATCACACTGGACTCAGCCAGGCACAGTCCAACTCAATTGCCCATTTGACAGCTCAAAGTAATCTTCTCAGACAGAAGTGGCTAACAGTATCCCAGATTGAAGCACAGCATCCCTTCCCTTAAGACAGGACCCACCCGTACAGCTGGTACTCCATTGCGTGCGCACGCGCCTTCCACACACCCTCACCACAAGAGTCCGCACAACTGGTAATCCTAAAGTGAAGCCACCAGAAGTCTCCCGGGTACAGTCCTCGTAAACTGCCCATTTGACAGCTCAAAGCAACCCTCCCAAACATGGCTAACGCTATCCTAGACTGAAGCACAGGGTCCCTTCCAGTAAGGTAGGTTCCACCTTGCCACCTGGCACATCCACTGCTGGTGCACCTGCTTTCTCCACCATCACAACACGCTGAGGGCTGCACCCACCAGCAAAAGCAATGACTGGCAAGCCAGGACTTCGAGGGGCCTCAGGGTCGCACCCCAAGGCTGGTACACAAGAAGTGTACCAGGCAGGAATAAGCTTGAGGCAGAGCCTTCTGCACACATTCTTCATCTACAGGGCCTGCACACGCAGTTCTGTGGGGCTAACCCCAAAGGACCTACCTGACTGGACATCCACCTGGGCATTTCCACAGTTGCCACCTCAAGTGCAGGTAAATATAATCCTTGAAAGACCTTCTTCACTGTACTTGGGCAGTCGCGTACTCTACCGTGACATCTCAGGGTCTACCACTAGCCCATTCCTGGCATCTCAGGAGGCCTGTACCCTTCTCTGATCTCCTCAAGGTCAGTCACTTCACCTTCAGCCTCGGGAATCATCCCCTTCACAGGGCCTTCCCCCACTAAAGGCTACCCTTGGATTGCACTACCTCCCCAACAGATAACATATGGGGACCATAGGACCCACAAATTTCTCCCACCCCCCACCATAGAAATATTTCTTGGGGATCCCCCACGCTCCAGGTGGGAACCTCTTGGGGTCAACTATTTCTGGGTACCCTCCCACCACACCCTTTCACTGGTTTCTGGCCTGTGCCAAGGGCATCTGCCTTGCCCATGAAAAGCGTGAGCGTGAAATCAAGATTACGTTATGAAATCACATTTGGAACCTAATAGGTCATGAGCCCCAAAATCACTATTCTGCTTCCCACCTATACCAGACAGATATCACAACATAGGGGGATCACTTCAACTAAATCAAGCCTACTGGTTTTATCAAGGTGCACCATGTAAAAAGGCAAACAAACCACATGTGAAAAGAATCATCGACGTTTCATTATAATTATTAATCATGTGTAAATGCAATCCTTTATGTCAATAAAGCATTTTAACATTGATTAAAAATCACTGTGAGGATAAAGGGTTAATAAAGTATTGAACAAAGACATAACATTTCTGTCTCTTTTTTATACACCTTTGTGCCACATAAAATGCACCCATTGGACCAACCTCTCCCATCTGTAGAGCAAATGTTTCAGCCATAGGAGCGTTTTGGAAATTATGATGAAATTCCTGGGGGGTCTGTCACCCCAGAAACATAGAGTCAGTTTTAAATTATTTTTGAGCCAGAGCTGCTGTACTCCCCGCAGCCCCCCAACCCAATGCTTTAAATTACAGTTGGGGGTGCCCCTGTCCTCCTTGGGCCACCACAAGAGGAAAAATGTATGTAAAATGCCCCTCTCAGGGTATTATGGGGTGCTCCAGCAAATATGTTATTAGTGGCTCTCCAGCTGTGCTGGAGAAAGCTACGTAGCTTTTAAAAAAAAAAAAATTCCTTTTCTAGTGGGGTGCCCAGTCCCACCCGGGACCTCCAACATTGGCTTACATTGGGGCAGTGCAGGGAGCACACTGTTGAGCGGCTCAGCCAGCTCCCCACATTGTCGGCACTGTTGAGCCAGCCCTGTCAAAGCAAAATTTTGTCTGGAAGTGAAATAACAGTCAATACACAGTCATGGTATGAAAATCATAGCAAAGTTTATTTGCTAGAGCCTATAGGCGGAAGACTCTGCTCACAGTAGCACACTGTGGAGCTCTTCAAAAACATCAAGTAATCAGAGGCTTTTTATAAGGTTCAACGCTCATTAGTTTGCATTACAAGCACTATTTCACAAGCTACAAAAAGCTGCAAAAACATACAATTGACCGAAAAAGTAATTATTCTTTAATGGAAAACAAGCTTATCTGTAAAGTAATTTAGGATATGGCGCCTCCAAGAGGGCCTCCTTGTCTCAATTTCAAAGCCCCTGTCTGGGGCACATTGTATTTCATGTGTAGCATCCTAACCCCTCTGAAAGTCACATTCCAGCTTCGTAGTGTAAGAAGCTATAATTCTGTAACAGATGTCACTTTTATTTTCTCAAACATCCTAAAGAAGTTCCATTTACAAAATAACCAATTCTTTCTCTAAGCTTCAAAGGTTTAGGTTGTGACTGCACACAGCTGAGATAACACTATCCCTACACCACATCTGCATTTATAATTAGAAAACAGAAGACGAGAAAAACTCACGTTGTAGCTCAAGAGGTCATACAGAGGACTGTATGCATGTTTAAAGAAAGCAACCTTTAAACAGTATCCTAAATGCAATTGCTAAATGCTTGGACAATGGCTCAACTTCTCATGTTAATTTTATTTTGCTTTCACAGATTCACCCTTGGAACCCTTGTTCAAGCATTAACATTGCCTCTATTTCAGTTTATCTCTTTCTTATACAGTTCCTCAATTACAGGGTCTTGCATTATTATGGTATGGTCACGGAAACTATGGCACATTTCATAACGTCTGAATCATTGTATGGCAAAGGTAGGTGCAAGAAAGGCTTTCTGTTTTCAACAGTTGATGGCATTTTTAAACATATCCAATAGTTTGAGACATTACTTTCTCTATGATAAGAATTTATAGTCTGTATAGCGACATTCTCATGATACTCCTTTACATGACGAATATGTGAATTTAATCCATCTACACTATATTCAGAGTTCTGTACAGGCAGAAAATACATTTCATACAAAAAGATGGCGATGATAGCTAATATAGTTACTAGAGCAAAAACAAGTGGAATGGAAAACACTTTTTCATTTTCCCAATCAGTTTCTTTTTCACGATCAGCACGGTCTGAGTCCCTAGCCTTGCTCTATGTCCCATATTAAATCCTAGCATATAGGCCCTCATTACAACCCTAGTGGTAAATGCCACCTACCGCCGCGTTGACAGCCGCCAAGACACAGTGACCGCGGCGGTATACCGCTACAGGTATTATGACCCACACAGAGAAATCTGCCACTATACACACACACAAGTCCTCCAGACCAAAGGTCAGTGATAAATTGACGGTACCACACCGTTACGCCAACAGGAATACGCCCACAGTATCAGGACCCACGAATCACCGCAGCGGTCTTTCAACCGTGGTAAACCATTGGTGGTACACACGCCACGCTCAAATACACACACACTTACAAAACACCACCACATTGGACAATTCAAACTACACACACCTGACACACATACACACACCACACCCAATCCAATATAAAACACACACCCACATTACCCACAACCCTTTCAACAACAAAAAAAGATTGCCAACAGAGAGAGACACAAGCCAGGAGCACCCACTCAATCTGAGCCACAGAACACCATCATCCATACACCATCCACGCACCTCACAGTACACACCACAATACATCACCCCACACATCCTCACACATCCTCACACATCCTCACACATATCACTCACACCACATCCATGGCACCCCAAAGACACCCCATGCTTTCAGAGGAGGAGCCAAGGGTCATGGTGGAGGAAATCATCCGGGTAAAGCCACAGCAATTCGGATCACAGGTGCAGCAGACGTCCATTGCTAGGAAGATGGAACTATGGTGGAGAATCGTTGACAGGTCAACGCCATGGGACAGCACCCCAGAACAAGGGATGACATCATGAAGAGGTGGAACGACCTACGGGGGAAGGTGCGTTCCGTTGTTGCAAGACACCAGGCAGCTGTACAGAGGACTGACGGTGGACCCCCACCTCCTCCCCCACAACTAACAACATGGGAGGAGCAAGTCTTGGTGATCATGCATCCTGAGGGCCTCGCAGGAGTAGCAGGAGGACTGGAATCTGGTAAGTCACATCTTTACTACTATATCCCCCACCCTACCTGCATGCCATCACAAACCCCTACCTCTACCCTCACCACCATCACTCCACCACCTCACATATACCCCACTATCACAACCCACCCATCCCAGAACCAAGCCCTGCATGCCACAACAATCCATGGACCCCTATCACAGACCTGCATGGACACCCATCACCACAGCATGCCCATTAGAGAGATTCACCTAGCCTACAAAATCATCACACACACAAGGCAAAGGCCAATCACAACCATACAGGAAAACACACCCATGCACCAGATGGCACACGCAGATACAATAACACTGCAATAACACTGCATTTTCATCCCCCCAGGACCCCTACTCAACGTCACCGGAGAGGAGTTGCCAGCAATATCCAGTCCCCCCCCCCAGAGAAGGCCCACAGTGATGACAGCAGCTCTGCACGACTGGACCACGATGACCAACCTGGCCCATCAGGGACCTCTGGACAGTCTGTTACCCTGCCGCAGTCCCATACCACCACAGAGCCTCCCCCTCAGGAAACACCACCACAGCACCCACCCAGCCGGCCCATGCCACTGTCCCCAGGACACGTCAATCAGCAGTGTGTCCACCACTGCAGGGACCCAAAGCAACCCCACAAACACAGGACGAGCAGGAACCCGGGGTCACACGGTTCAGGGGACAGAGACACAGGACAATAGGGAAGCTGGGAGGACTGCTGTGTGACAGGGGAAAGACAGGCCCAGGTAACCCACTGTCCAGGAGGCACTCACCAACATCCTGAGAGCATACCACCATTCCCAGGAGACGATGGGCCAGATACTGGCCAAGTTGCAGGAGACCCAGCGGCTGCAGGAGGGACAGTACCTGGGGATCAGGGAAGACCTCCTACACATCTACACCATCCTGGTCACCATTGCAGGGGCGCTGGCTGACATGGCCAACACCATGAGGGAGGCAGTAGCACACCAACGGGCCCCTGACACTAGCCACACCGAAGAACAGCCCTCCACCTCCTCCGGCACTAGTGGACAGGAGGCCCGCCACAGGAACAACAGGCCACCAGCACCCCACCCCCTGCAGAAGGAGAACCACCCCGCAAACGGTCCCTGCGATCCAGGCAGAAGCCAGAGAACATTGCCAAGACCCACACCAGGAAATAAAACTCTCCTAATTGTCACTCTTGTGACCCACTCTGTCACCCTGTCCACCTTGAACTTCCATTGCTCCCCTTCCTATGCCCCATTGGACAATGCACCTTTGAAACCAAGAGACTGGACTCTAACTGGACATTCCTCCACCATCACCCCAGCCCGTTGCACATCCCCCTCTACATATGAGCACTTAAATAAACACCCTTGGAACAAATACAAATCTGGAGTCTGTCAAATGATTGAAATATATATTAGTACAACATTCTGAAAACATTGGAAGTCATATGTACAGTTATATATACATTGGTATGACCTTTATTGGGCAGCAGTAAACATACCAGGAGCCAGAGTGGGCCACAGAGATCTGAAAATAGAGATGCCAAAGGGTACAGTAAGTGGCCATAGACATAGAGAAATCAGGCTGCCGTGTACAATGACCAACAGAAAAATGAAAAGGAAAGTGAAGTTACAGTGTCTTACCTGTGTGTCACTGGAAGTACTGCTGTATGATATTACTTCTGTTGTCCACATCTTCTTACTCTGCCTCCTCTTCCTCACTGTCCACAGGCTCCACCGCTGCCACAAGACCATCTCCAGGCTCATCCTCCTGCAGAAAAGGCACCTGGCGTCTCAAGGCCAGGTTGTGCAACATGCAACATGCAAAAATTATCTGGCTCACCTTCTTGGGTGAGTAGTACAGGGATCCACATGTCAGATGGAGGCACCGGAACCTGGCCTTCAGGAGGCCAAAGGTTCTCTCAATTATCCTCCTTGTTTGCCCATGTGCCTCATTGTAACGTTCCTCTGCCTTTGTCCTGGCATTCCTCACTGGGGTCAGTAGCCATGAGAGGTTGGGGTAAAGAGTCACCTGCAAATATCAAGGGACAACTGTTAGACACACACTAACCCTTAGGGACAACCCCATACCCAGACACCTACTTATACTGGGTGGGGACCTTAGGCTTACCTATTAGCCACACCCAGTGCCTCTGGAGTTGGCCCATTGCATATGGGATGCTGCTATTCCTCAAGATAAAGGTGTCATGCACAGAGCCAGGATACTTGGCATTCACATGGGAAATGTACTGGTCCACCAAACGCACCATCTGCACATTCATAGAGTGATAGCTTTTTCTATTCCTGAACACTTGTTCATTTCTCGGGGGGGGAACAAATGCTACATGTGTACCATCAATGGCACCAATGATGTTGGAGATATGTCCCAGGGCATAAAAGACAGCTTTCACTGTGGCCAAATCCTTCACCTGGGGGAATACAATGTAGCTGCGCATGTGTTTAAGCAGGGCTGACAACACTCTGTTCAAACTATTGGAGAACATTGGCTGAGACATCCCTGATGCCATAGCCACTGTTGTTTGGAAGGAACCACTTGCCAGGAAATGGAGCACTGACAGGACCTGCACTAGAGGGGGAATACATGTGGGCAGGCAGATAGCTGACATCAGGTTTGGCTCCAATTGGGCACAGAGTTCTTGGATTGTGGCCCGATCAAGTCTGTATGTTAGTATAATGTGTCTGTCCTCCATGGGGCCTGTACACTAGAGGATGTCTCCATCTCATATTTTTCCTCTGGGGTTGAAGCCTAGGGAGGAAAACGGTGAGCAGAGGGTCATAATCACACATCTATTTCAATAATGATGCATTTCTACATTTACAGAACCAGTATGTGAATCCGAGAGTCAGTTGCTGTGCCAATGTCTGCTGTGACGCAGTTAGGTGCCATGGCCTGTGCCCCCCTGAAATGGTGGCTGTCTAACCTGTGAGAAGGGACAAGTGGAAATGAGGTAATTCCGCTGGCGTTGTGCGCCGTTGCTGTAGGCGGTCTATGACCGCCGCACAACTTCGCATTGGTTATCATTGGATCCTATGGGTTCCAGGAGCCAATGGTAATATACGCCGGCAGTGATGGTACGCACCGCCGCGGACGTGACCGCCATTTTCTATCTCTTCACTCACTTGCTACCTGACCTTCAACAGGAGAGGACCTACACTGCAAGTGCTGCTGTGACCTGTGTCTGGAAGTGACAATGGCTCATGTGTCTGGGGAAAGACACATGAGCTATTCACTGCGGAGGAGTTGGAGAGACCTGTGGAGGGGGTCCTACCCCATTACACGTTACTCTACGGTCCTCCAGACAAACAGGTGAGTACACTGTGAGCATGATGCGTGGGCCATGAATGTATAGAGTGCTGTGTGTCTAAGCCACATGTGATGGGGAGCTGAGGCATCCTGGCCAGAGTGCTGCATGTATGGTGGTCAATGTATGTGCGTCAGGGGAAGGGAGGGATATGGTGGGCCATGAGTGTGACGGTCCGGACGGTTAACTAATTCCCTTTTCTGCTGTCTTTTTCCTGCAGGTCAGCACCCATCAAAAAAAGGGTACTTGGTGTGCCATCGCCAAGGAGGTGTGGACCCAGGGGGTCTTTGACAGGTGGAGCACCCACTGCCGCAAACGGTGGGAGGACCTGCGCCGCTGGGCAAGGAAGACGGCGGAGGCCCAGCTGGGGCTGGCCTCCCAACGAGGAAGGGGGGCCCATCGTACCCTGACCCCCCCCTGATGTTCCGCACCCTGGCAGTGGTGTATCCAGAGTTGGATGGGCGCTTGAGGGCATCTCAGCACCCACAAGGGGTGAGTACAAATTCAGATTCATTATTTTTTGTTTTAAGGTTTTACCTGGGTGGGGATGTTGCCTGTGGGTGCCCCTAGGCCAGTGCGATCATGGCAGGGTAGGTCCCTTGTTGGGCAGGCTCTGAAGCACTCCAACCCCAATAGTGTTAGTGGCCATCTGCTACTGGTCAGGGCCCTGTTTGTTTCAGGTGTGCAGCTGATGGCGTTAGGCATTGTACCCCATGGGCTGGTGACTAGTATTGTAACTGGTAGTACATGGAATAGTGCATAGGACTGTTCCCTGTGACTTGTGTACGCCAACAGTAGTGTTGCTGTGGCATTGACCAAGTGTATCCTCTGTCTCTCCCCCTCTTTTTGTTTTGTCACCCTGTCCTTGTGTGTATTAGCATCATCTGGCGGAGGAGCAGAGGCACCGGCAAAGGAGGGAGCTGCATCCCACATGGGCCTGGAGGCCGAATCCACCAACGGTGAGGGAACCAGTGGGACGGAGGGCGAGGTGGAGCACCACAACGTGGACAGGAGGGGACACCACAGACAGCGACTCCTCCTCTGATGGAAGCTCCCTGGCGGTGGCGGACACCTCTGTGCCCACCCCAACAACAGTTACAGCCACCACTACCCCTACCAGCATCGCCCTCCCAGCAGCCCCTCAGTGTGTTTCCCGTGCCCACTCCTTCGCCCCATGCACCCCAGGCCCTGCCCCAGTCAGCCCTGCTGCCCTCATTGAGAAGGCTATTGACCTCCTGAGATCATTCACTGTTGGGCAACCATTCTGAATGCCATCGAGGGTGTCCAGAGGCATTTGCAACAAACAAATGCATACGTGGAGGGCATTCACTCTGGCATGGCAGCCCAACAGAGCGCACTTCAGGCTCTGGCCTCTGCACTGATGGCAGCCATTGTCCCTGTATCCAGCCTCCCCCTCCAACTTCCTCTACCCAGTCCCAATCCCCTCAATCCCAGTCTATCTCAAGCACACCTTCAGACCAGCATTCACCCAAATCAACACACAGAAGTGGCTCAGACAAACACAAGCAACACACTTCATCTCACAGGCCCTCACACAAGCACCATCCCCATGCAGACACACCAACATCCACTGCCTCCACTGTGTCCCCCTCCTCCTCCTCGTCCACCTCCCTCCTAGTAGCGTCTCCACTCACACCTGCATGCACTACATCCTCATCCACTACCTCCATCACCAGCACGGTCATCACTACACACCCCTCACTGGCAGTCACCACCCCCACATTTATGCACACGTTCCCCTGTGTCCTCTCCCACTGTGTCTGTGACCCCTCCTCTCAAAGTACACAAACGCAAGCACCCACCCACCCGACAGCCATCCACCTCACAACAGCATCCAGCCCAATGCACCTGCACCCAAACTCAGTAGACAGACACCTCCTACAACCACTCCCTCTTCCTCCACTCCCAGACCTTCTCCCACTTCCAGCCCCAGTGTCCCTAAGAAGCTTTTCCTGGCAAACATTGACTTCTTCCCTACCCCTCCCCCCCTCCTTCCCCTTGGGCCAGGGTAGCCAAAACGCAGCCCAGCACCTCAGCCACCAAGTCCACGTCGGCTGTGGTTCCTGCAGCTGTCAGAGGCTCAAAGGGGGCACCCCTCAGCCCAGCCAGTGTGCCACCAACCCCTGCCAAGGCAAAAACCATTCCGCCACCTGGCAAGGTGAAGAAAGGAACAGCATCCGGCAAGGGGAAGGAGCCACAACCATCCAGCAAGGCCACCTCAAAGACTCCAGCTTCCAGACCCAAGGTGACACCACCATCTGCCAAGGTGAGAAAGGGGCACAAAACACCAGGCAAGGCACTTCAGCCATCCGAGGCTGCAGGTGAAGGCCTCGTGGCTACCAGCACAACCGCCAGCACAGCCATCTGCACCGCGGCCAGCACTGCCAGCAGACCCGCCGCTAGCACCGCCGCAAGCGCTGCCACCTGCTCCGCCACCTGCACCACCGCAAGCACCACTACTGTCAGCAGCAGCAGCCCCAGTGGGCAGCCGTCCGAGGCTGCAGGAGAAGGGCTGGAGCCTCCCCCCAGCACTGGCAGCACCCACACCTGCACTGCGGCCAGCACCGCCATCTGCACCGCACAAGCACCATCGCAAGCCCTGCCGCAAGCACTGCCACCTGCACCGCTGACAGTAGCACCACTGCCACCAGCAGCAGCCCCAGTAGGCAGCCGTCCGAGGCTGCAGGAGAGGGGCTGGAGCCTCCCTCCCACTGGCTGGAGCCTCCCTCCCACTGGCAGCACCCCCACCTGCACCGGCACTACCACCACTATGCAGCCGTAGCCACCGCCGGATGGACTCTAGCCCTGTCTCCATGGACTATCATGCATCCTGTCACTGCAAATCTCGTGGCTCAGACACCCAGGTGAGGGGCTCTGAACTTCCACACCCCATCACTGGGGGCATCACTGGGCACAAAGCCCCCTCCAGAACCAGTGGAGAAATGCATCCACTCACCCTATCCTTGGCAGGATGAAGCACACTGGGCACAAAGCCCCCTCCAGAACCAGTGGAGAAAGGCATCCACTTGAGAGACTGTGGCTTTGAACTCCCCAGGACCAGGCAGTGGGCAAACCACCCACTTGAGAGACTTGAGAGACTGGCTTTGTACTCCCCAGGACCAGGCAGTGGGCAAACCACCCACTTAAGAGACTTGAGAGACTGTGGTTTTGAACTCCCCAGGACTAGGCAGTGGGCACACCACCCACTTGAGAGACTTGAGAGACTGTGGCTTTGAACTCCCCAGGACCAGGCAGTGGGCAAACCACCCACTTGAGAGACTTGAGAGACTGTGCCTTGCACTCCCCAGGACATCGCTGTGGGCATGGAGCCCCCTCCAGGAGCAGTGGCATTGTCCCATCTTCCGGCTGAGGTGCCCCACTTCACCGTCCCCCTGAGGTGCCTGTGTGTTTTCGACGTGATGCACCTGAAGTGTTCTCTCCGTATTGAGGCAGGAGTCAAGTGTGTGCTTGGCCTATGAGTTTTGGCCCAGTGGCGCACGGATATTTTGAGTGGACAATGTACCGCCTTATGTACATATTGTAAATACTGTTTTTGAATTTGTAACGTATATCTGACTATTTCTAATATGACACTCATTTGACTCAATTCCTTTTGTCCTTGCGTTCCTCCAGAGGGTTACGGGGTGTATTTGTAATGTTGATGCATGTGTTTGTGTGTATGGTGTTGGAGGTGAGGGTGGGTTTTCCGTGTTGCATGTGTGTGTGTCACTCTCTTTTTCCTCCCCCCCCTCCCCTGTGTGCTAGGTGCAGTACTCACCATGGTTGTCAACACCGCAGCCGTTCGTACTCCTGGTAGATGAGAAGATACACCAAGATGGGTAACACCTGTAGTTCGGGCTCCATGGTGTCCTAGTTCTTCCTTGGGTGTCGAGAGGTGAGTGGTTTCCCTTCTGTGTACTGTTTCCGCCGTGCTTTTGATGGCGTTGGTACCGCCCCGGAAAAGCGGTCGGATAGACGGATTTTAATGTGGAGGGCAGTACATTAACTTCCGCCTGTCTGTTGGCGGTTACCTCAGCGGTGTTTGTTGCTACCGCCGTAGCGGTCGGAGTGTTAAAGTGGCTGTCTGTGTTGGCGGTTTCTGTTGTGGTCGTGATTCCATTTTATTTTTCATCCGGCCTGTTGGCGGTATTACCGCCGCTTTAACAACGACCGCCAGGGAAAATCCTGTAACTGGTCACTTTCTCCTCATCATATGCAGGGTAGTTTAATTTGTTATTCCACCTAGGGTAACCTTTACCTCAAAATGCCTAATTATGCACACAAGTTCCTGGAATTACAAATCCACATTGGTCACATACTTCTTTGAAACTGAGTGATTCTTCAAAGGTGTCACATCTAGAAGGTGAGAACTGAATGGAATAACATGCCATTCTCACCCCAAAGAATTGTTTAACTGCCACAACAAAAATAATTTGCTTCAAAAATTTACATTGTGCAGAGTAATAGTCATTTTGCCTATTGTTGACTCCCCACAATTGAGCTATTATTACTGCCAGGCTTCTCATGTTCTTTTCACAGGTTATAACAGAACCGTTATCGCCAAAGGAAACACCCATTGTCAACTGTGGTATACAAATCAATAGAGGAAAAACAAATGCAGGAGAGGGAATTCATAAGTTTTTCTGGCAATACACCACCTTGTACTGTGGAAAGGTGTTTCTGTTCTATAATAACGTTGCTGACAAAACTGTACTCTGACTCTTGTGACTGAGACTTTATGCCTACTTATATTTCATATCTTCCTCCTTTGAAAATGGCAAGCCTGCTTACCTCATCATATATTTCACTCAGTATAAAAACAGCATCATTAATTTTTCTTGCCTGATAAGCCAGCTAAACCTGTGAAATAGCAAACTACTTATATATTGAAAGTACGTTTTGTATCCCTCCTAATGTGTTTGTGACCTATCATACAACCCAAAATTGTATAACAACTCAAATGTATTTTTTAAAACTCATTTTCACCTTAAATCACATATAAATGGTTCAGGAAGTTACATCTAAATTATGCATGTGTTTGAAATGTTGCCATTCCGAATGTAAATTTAAATCCCATCATAATTTCATGCACTTACATATTTCCTTTAAGTAAACACGTTTTGTGGCAGACAAGTATAGATTGAAATGATAAAAGTGTTGCATTTCTTTTTTCATCATTATTTGCCCTTTTCTTTCTCAGAGACTGAAGCACAAAATATTTTACAAGTGTACAAAATTAGGAAGCATACCTTTAGATTTTTTCTGGGAATTGTGACTTAAAAGTAAAAGCCAACATACACTGGCTGCTACACACTTCTAACTCTTAAATACTCAATTGCTTAATGGTAGAAATTGTCAAGGGAAACAAAGCTTAATTGCCTACGAATTCATGCAAATAACTGAAAAAAACTACAAAAGTGATACATTATGTAGTTGTCAGATAGTACAAAATATTCCTCAAACACAACTCAATTATGTCAGCCCTGTGAAACAGTCATGTCAGTTGAGTTCCTATTCCCAAGCTGTAATATAGTCCGATTGGAACAACATGTTGTTTTACTTTAGTATTCTGGAACTTCATATTATCCTGAGGCTTACCCTGTTAATAAATTTAGATATATGGTCTTGGTACACATTATTAGAAATATTTCAACATTTTCAAATGAACAAGCATGAGTTCATCCATTGATAAAATAAATCCCCTTAATTATCATCAACAGCACACCTTGAACATCCATTCTGCCCATTGTCTACATCTTTATTTTGTAAATGCAATTATCGTTGTCAAAGTATTTCTGTACACTTCCAACATGAGATATTAATGCGACTGCATATTCATATATTGCACGTACATCAAAGGTGACAGAGACATATTCACAATTTTATATAGTAGCCAGCCATTCCTAAAAATGTGTGCATCTGTTTTGCATTATTGGAGGTGGTACAGCCAAAGTTATATTTTGTACGCCTTCCATCCAGTTACCTCCTCCCTTTTGGCAGAAGGTGTCCCAACTAGGAACCCACTTGTTTGAATGAATATACATACTATTAAGAAATGCCTTTAGTCTAAGATGACTTAAAACTCAGTAATTTATAGTTTCTGTGATGCAGCTCTCTCCAATAGTGCTGACCAAAACAAATGTGCTTTCGGCATTTATATCATACCTTATCAACATGTTAGAATATCAGATTTGTATACACATACACAAAATCTGTCAATGTACTCTTGATGAATCTGTATGAAACAATAATATATATGTTGCAAATCTCAACATTAATCCTAATTCAGACTCTTTATTTAGTGTTTCAGAAATGTATGTCTATCTGCCTGCAACTTTTATATTCTGATTAGTGTTTGTGTTCTCTTTATCCTCTTTGTAACTGTCTTTGCCCTTCTTGTGCAAGACATTTCTATATCAACATTTCCTGCTCTCCACAAGCTGCATCATGCACCTTTTCCATATTTTTCTTTCATAGTTTACTACTTTCCCAAATGTATCTCTTGACTCTGTTTACTGTCTCCCTCTTGTACAATCAATCCTTCCATGCATAAAATGCTTCCCACTGTAACGACCTTACCTTTTTCCTTTCTTCTCACTTGCTCTCAAACAATCTTCTAAATAATCTATTCTACTTTTCTCAAACATGCCTCCTTTAGGCCATTGCCTGAATAAATCCTCATGAGTCAGATGGGGCCCTTTGTCCAAAAACATTGCCATATGATAACCCTTTTTCTTAACCACAAACCAAGCTGGCGTCCCAGGCTCTGGTGTGGGTTGAGTCTCATCCAGACTCTTAGATGTTCTACATTTAGATCCACAATAAAAAAATTTACTGAACATTTTCAAAAAACGGTTATTAAATTAAAATCAAAATTTCAATTGACCATCTACAGAGACCCTGTCTCTTAGACGATAATAAGGTATTTTCCGGTCTTATGGTCCAACCATAGACCCCACACAGAATCCCAGTTCCATGTTTTATCTGGAGCTGGAAACCCTGTTTCCCTCCTTCCATAAAACCCAGTTACCTTCACCTTTTACTGTTTGACTAGAGCTGATAAGTTCACGTGTCTCGGGGGTTCCAGGGAGTCATTCGTCTGAGGCAGCAGGAACAAAGTCCTGATATTTGCAGTGCGCTTCCCGAGACAGCTGGACTCCTCTGGCCCCAAGACCGCGGCGTAATTGTCTGTCTTAACTGTATCAGTCTAGACCCGGTGGAAACACCAAATTGTCAAAGCAAAATTTTGTCTGGAAGTGAAATAACAGTCAATGGTATGAAAATCATAGCAAAGTTTATTTGCTAGAGCCTATAGGCAGAAGACTCTGCTCACAGTAGCACACTGTGGAGCTCTTCAAAACCATTGAGTCATCAGAGGCTTTTTATAAGGTTCAACGCTCATTAGTTTGCATTACAAGCACTATTTCACAAGCTACAAAAAGCTGCAAAAACATACAATTGACCGCAAAAGTAATTATTCTTTAAGGGAAAACAAACTTATCGGTAAAGTAATTTAGGATATGGCGCCTCCAAGAGGGCCTCCTTGTCTCAATTGCAAAGCCCCTGTCTAGGGCACATTGTATTTCATGTGTAGAATCCTAACCCCTCTGAAAGTCACATTCCAGCTTCGTAGTGTAAGAAGCTATAATTCTGTAACACATATCACTTTTATTTTCTCAAACATCCTAAAGAAGTTCCATTTAGAAAATAACCAATTCTTTCTCTAAGTTTCAAAGGTTTAGTGATTTGCGACTGCATAAAGCTGAGATAACACTGTCCCTACACCACGTCTGCATTTATAATTAGAAAACAGAAGATGAGAAAACCTCACGTTTTAGCTCAAGAAGTCATACAGAGGACTGTATGCGTGTTTAAAGAAAGCAACCTTTAAACAGTATCCTAAATGCAATTGCTAAATGCTTGGAAAGTGGTTCAATTTCTCATGTTAATTTTATTTTGCTTTCACAGCACGGAGGACGAAAAGCACTCTCTCCCTGCCCACTTCATGTGGACAGGGTGCCAGGGTGGGGGGAGCAGGGTGCCAGATTGCCAATGGCTCCCCTGCTCCCCCATCGGCAGAAGGAGCGAGGACAAGTCTACCATACTTCTACGGGGTGTGGAGGCACTCCCCATTACTTTCTGAACCTTGGACCATGGTGTCCCGGCCTCGTTGTGTGGTGGCTCCTCCCTGGGTACAATGGAAATCTGCCTTTACAACGTGGCCGGAGCCACACAAACCATAACAAAGAAGCGTTACCACGCTTGCCTTGAACCAGCCATGTTCCTGAACCATGTCAATGCGTGGTTAAGGCACCATGCATATGCGTGGTTCAGGCAGCCAGCGGGGAAAGGAACCCGGCGGCTGGGTAAATGGTGCTGGGGCTGGTTGAAGGGTAGGTGAGAGTATTTTTAAGGACAGGGTGGGGTCCGGGGAGCTGGGGTGGGAAGGGGCAGTTTTGGGGGCGTTTTTTTTTTGTTTTTTTTTGTTTAAGGGGTCGGTGTTAATGCTTAGGGTAGGGAAAGGCCAGGGTAGTTTTTAGGGCAGGATGGGGGTGGATGGCTGATGGCAGGAGGGGGAAGGGGTAGGTTTAGGGGGCAGTTTTAGGCCTCAGGGCGGGTGGGGGGGTCGTGGTACTTTAGTTTTTAGGAGTGGAGGAAGGTTTTAGGTCTCATGGCATGGAGGGTCTGGGGCCAGGTCTTGGAGGGGTTACGTTTTTCAGAGTGGGGGAATGTTTAGGGCTCAGGGCAGGTGGGGGTGGTGGGGTATTATGCATTTTTGTTTGGGGTAAGGTTTTAGGTCTCAGTGGGTGGGGGTTCAGGGTAGTTTAGTTTTTAGGGGTGGGGAAGGTTTTAGGTCTCAGGGTGCAGAGGGTCTAGAAAGGTTTGAGGGGATTAAGTTTTTCAGGGTGGGGGAATGTTTTAGGGCTTAGGGCAAGTGAGAGGTGGCAGGGTTATTTTGCTTTTTGTTTGTGGGAAGGTTTTAGGCCTCAGGACGGATGGAGGGTGCTCGGGTCGTTTTCTTTACAGTGGGAAGGGGCTTAGGCTTTGACTTGGGGGGAGGTTTTTAGGTGGGGTCGTTTTAAGCCTCAGGTCGAGTGTGGGATGAGGTAGATTTTTAACTGAAGGGGCAGGGTTGTATGGCTGAACTATGCATGTGTTTAGCACATATACTTTTACTAGGCATGTTTTTACAATGAAATTAGTTGTAAAGGCATGCATGGTAAAGACATGGTTGTGGTTCTGACCGCATTGTTCAGCCACATGTAGTTCTACCATGCATGGTTCAGTCATACAACAGGGTAAAATAGAAAAATACTCCTTGGGCTGGCCCCCAGTCCCTGGCCCACCTCATGGGTAATCTCCAAAACTGCAGCATAGCCGCACATGTTCTGTTGCTCAGGAGGGGAGGGGTCAATGGCCAGAAATCTTTAAATGTGGATATCTGTGGCCCTGTTGGGCCATTTTTCACGATCCTAAAATCATTTTATACCTGGTGGTGAGTTCTAAGTACCAGGAGCCGTTCCAGCAGGTATCCTGCTGCGGGGTACAGTAAAGGGGGCTGGTTCCACTGGCCTACTGCACCAGCTTTCCATCTGGTTTCTGGTGGACCTCTTCTCCTTCTGGGGTGCAGAAATCCAAATCTTACCCCATCTGGTCCTCAGGGTGGTGTAAGGGGTCCAGCCTCACCTGCCCTATGAGGGAATTGCCCTGGAGTGAACTGTGGGCAGAATCCTTATTCCTTTAGGGCATCAGGGTGCTTGTCCTTCCAGTTCTCTATGGATGTTGCTGCTGTCTAGTTCCAGTAAAAAGCACTCTGTCTCTCACTTGTGTACGTGGTGTAAAATGGGGGTAGAAGGTTCTAGAGGTCAGGCCCCTCTGGCTAATCCTAGGGTGTCA
This sequence comes from Pleurodeles waltl, assembly GCF_031143425.1. Lineage (NCBI taxonomy): Eukaryota > Metazoa > Chordata > Amphibia > Caudata > Salamandridae > Pleurodeles > Pleurodeles waltl. The sequence continues at coordinate 888,690,794 of NC_090442.1, read as the reverse complement.
CATCGCCGCTCCGCCTCTGTCACAACCCTCCTGCACGGCAAGCTGGGACAGTTCAAGATGGTGCCCTCCAGAAGTCACTGGTGACATCTCTTCTGGGAGCCTCATCTCCACTCCTAGCTGACATCATTGCCAGGGTCTTTCCCAGCAACACTTAAAAAAGGACCCCCCTTCTCTGTTGGCTCCAGTGGTCTGGGCTTCCTCTTTTGTTCAGTCGGCATGAGCGGGCCCAGCCATGGTACAGTGTGACTGATAATTATTAACAGATGTAGATTTTCTTCCCCACTCTTTTCTCTTCAGAAGCTGAGGGAAGCACTGTTAATGAATCCTTTTGTGTGGGGAGGCCTTGGTTCCTTTAGCTGGGGAGCAGAGTAACCAATTAGGCCCAGCAGGGTTCCAAAAGATATGGGCTCTGATCCTGAGCTGAGCCACAGAAATATGAAAATTCTGGAATGTAATTGCCATGGGCTAGAAACAAGTAGTGACATGCACCCACAATAAAAAGCCCAAAACCAGGTGATCAAAAAGCAGAACATCTGGGCGTATTATATGGGTTGAACCAAACTGCAGCAAGTTGCAAACAACATATGCTTTTCAAACATGAGCCAACATAAACAGTTGTATGTCACTTTGAGTTAATGGAAATTCACTGCGCCTTTAAAGAGGAACTCTAAATATAGGGTTGGAGTACATTAAAGTCTCATTCTATCTGCCAACCCACCACTGTGCCCAAACAGTGTAATGAAATCAGATGTTTCAGAAAGAATAAATGGTTTACACTGAATAACCCCAGCTGGATTTAAAAAAGGTGTACTAGTTATGATTATAAGATAAATATATTGTGCCAAATTCCTTGTGGCCTTTTCCAGGCTGCACTTAAAACAGAGAGTACAAGAGAAAGAGAGAGTGTCTGCATGCATGTTTTAAAAACAATAAATCCGCAAGCTACACTCATAAATAACAATATTCTATTTTGCAACTAAAACTTTAGAATTTTGCAAATACGAGCTCAGGACCAGTGCAAATAATGGAACAAAATTATATCTGCGAGAAAGCATTCTATGACAGTGTTAATACCCACACTAAGAATGGTAATGAGAACTGTTATATCACTACCTAGACAATCCAGAGGCATCACAGTCTGGATAAGTAAAGTGGTGGGAAAATGCACACAAACCTTTTCTTGAAATAATTTAGGCGGCTTCCCTTTACATAACAAATGCTGGTCTAATTGGCTTCGATTTGGAGTTTCCACCTTTGAAAAAAATCTTCATCCATATTCCTGTGCCTCAAATCTCAGTCATAATTTAATGGTTTATTTAATCTGCAGGAGGCATCACAGAGACACCTCTGGCCATATTTCTTAAAGTTCACCCACGGCACAATGAGCTGTGTTCCCATTTTCTGAGCCCCCATGGCACTTTGGTATTACAGAAGAAGCCACAGTCACTTGCACTACCCCTTTTGTAAAACAAATAATGCAGATGCACCTATAACACTGACACAGTTCTAAGGGGTCAGTGCCTTATAAGCAAGGGGGCATGGCCCCAGGCTAATGAGGGAAGCACTTGCCTCTGTGCATGCGTCATATTAAGAGTGTTGCTATAGAGGCAAAGGGACCCTCAGGAGGTGCACTTACTGTGCGTCCCAAAGAGGTGCTGCATGATCAGTGGAGGGTGCCTTCTGAAAGAGAGAAGAAGGTGTCCCATGGATCACCTGACATCCAGCTGCAGATGGGTTAAGTTGCTAACTGCACCGGCCTGCAGGGGGATATCTGCACTCCTTTGTAAAGCAGGCCATGTGCCACCTGCTATGTGAAAGACGGAGTGGGTTCTTCAAAGAGCTGGTCGGCCTTTCACTAATGCTCTGCCCTTAGGGCAGCCATGAGCTCTCAGCTGTCCTGGGGCACCACCTTATCTGTAATAGGCTACACTGTACATATTTGCGCCTGGTGCACACAGTGTAAATTATAGTTGCGACAAAGTTTGTGGGCAGCCGCGTTCACAGAGAGACCAGCAAAACAAAATGGCTTATGTGAAAGAAAAAGAGCACTGCAATTTCAAACCAGCTGTGCTGCTGTTTTTAGATAGCAGTCCCTCTGCCATTTTCTAGATTAATTAACATTGTTAATCTGACCTTGCTTGTACAGGAATGTGTTTTCATGTGTTAGTCCATTTACATATGCTGTGTAAATGCTTGTAGTCCTTGGAAACTTGGGGCCTGATATAGATGTAGACTGTCAGCCTGGGGGTCCACCATTATATATATATTCACTTGTTAGAAATTAGGTCTCTGGTTGCAGTCAGTTTGCACTCTGTCCAAGTAGGGACCCTCACTTTCATCTGGGTAAAGGAGATACACACTTGGACAATCCCTGCTCACCCCCTTGGTAGCTTGGCACAAGCAGTCAGACTTATCCCCAAGGCAATGTCTAAAGTATTTGTACTTACACACACAGTAATACTGTGGAAACACTTCAAAAAGGACACCACACCAGTTTAGAACAATAGTCAATGTTTATCTAAATCAAATAAGACCAAAATGACAAAAATCGAACATATACAAGTAAAGTTATGAATTTTCAAAATAATAGAATCTTATTCCATAGAAAACAACAGAAATGTTGTTGTTAGACAAAGTACCTGTTTGCGTCAAAAATAAAGCAGCACGGGTGAGAGTGCATAAGAAAAGTCAGCGATGCGTTGATTACTTACTCGCAAGTGAGGCTGTGCGTCATTTCTTCTCCTGTTGGGTAGGCGATGCGTTGTTTTTCTCTCCCACAAGAGAGCGATGCGTCGATTTCTGGACGGGGCAGCTCGGATCTGCACAGGTTTACATTGATTTTGATGCCCAGTGATGATTGGTGTGAAATCTGGCCGCACTGTGATGGAAAACCGCTCTATTTGTGTCATTTTCAGCAGCCGCAAGTGGGTGTTGCGTCGTTTCTCCAGCTGCGATGCAGATGAGGCATTGATTTCCCAGCTGCGATGCAAGTGATGTGGCGATTTCAGCCGTGAGACGGGTGCTGCGTCGTTTTCACAACTGCGTTGCAGGTGGTTCATCAAACTTTTCCTTGCATGACTTCCTGTGCATGGATTTCAGTCCTTCTTCTACCAGCTTTACCTTTCCAAGGCCCAGGGACTGAATAGGGTACCAGTTGGCAGGGCAGGAGTCTCAGCAGAGAGTCCAGGTGCTGGCAGAGGAAGTATTTGATAGCCCTGAGACTTCCAAACAGGAGGCAAGCTCAGTCCAGGCCCTTGGATACACTTCACAAGCAGGAATATATCACAAAGTCCTGTCTTTGTCCTCTGTCAGGCAGAAGCAGCAACTGCAAACCAACCCAGAAAAGCACATTCACAGGCAAAGGGGCATTACTCCTCCTCCAGCTCTTCTCCTTGGCAGAGGTTCCTGTTGGTTCAAGAAGTAATCTAAAAATCTGGGGTTTTGGGTCCACTACTTACACCCCTTTCTGCCTTTGAAGTAGGCAAACTTAAAAGGAAAGTCTCTGTTGTTCACAAGATCCTGCCTTGCCCAAGCCTGGCCCCAGACACACATCAGGGGGTTGGAGACTGCATTTTGTGAGGGCAGGCACAGTGCATTCAGGTGTAAGTGACCACTCCTCCATCCTCTCTAGCCCAGATGGCCCATCAGGATATGCAGGCTACACCCAGCTCCCTTTATGTCACTGTCTAGTGAAGATTCACAAACAGCCCAACTGTCAGACGGACCCAGACAGAGAATACACAAGCAGGCAGAGCCACAGAATGGTTTAGGCAAGAAAATGCCCACTTTCTAAAAGTGGCATTTTCAAATAAACAATTTAAAAAACACCTTTACCAACAAATGTTTTTTTCAATTGTGAGTTCAGAGACCCCAAACTCCACATTTCTATCTGCTCCCAAAGGGAAACTACACTTTAAGGATAATTAAAAGCAGCCCCCATGTTAACATATGAGAGAGATAGGCCTTGCAGCAGTGAAAACTGAATTGGGCAGTATTTCACTGTTAGGACATGTAACAACACATCAGTACATGTCACGCTACATGTATAAAAAGAAAAGGTTTGGGCATGGCAAGTGGTTATACTTGTCAGGTCAAATTGGCAGTGCAAGACTGCATACACAGACACTGCAGTGGCAGGTATGAGACATGTTTACAGGGCTACTTATGTGGGTGGCACAGTCAGTGCTGCAGGCCCACTAGTAGCATTTGATTTACAGGCCCTGGGCACCTATAGCGCACTTTACTAGGGACTTACCAATAATAAAATATGCCAATCATGGATAAACCAATAAACAGTACAATTTATAGAGGGAGATCTTGCACTTCAGCACTGATTAGCAGTGGTAAAGTGTGCAGAGACAATAAACCAGCAAAAACAGAATCCAATATATCATAAAAACTGGAGGTCAGAAGGCAAAAAGACAGGGGAGACATGCCAAAAAGCTGCAAGGTCTAACAATTTTTATACCAAATATTGGTAGACCAGTTACTGTGGGAGAATTCTTCATCAGTGTTTTGATGTAAAATAAATTGAATTCTTGTCAAGACTCGTGCAATGACTTGACTCAAGTCCTTAAATAAATGTAATGTCTTTAGGATATTTTGTTTAGTTAAGATGTCATTGAATTATAATTGGGACAAAAGTCAACTTGTTATGGATTGGTGGTATCCTACTTATTAACATTATCTAATAATAGCTTAAATTCCGATATAATGCTGCTCACTGGATTATTAGCGGTGTGGATATTATTATTATTAGATTCCGGTCCCAGGATGCTTGTTTCCAGTCCAGGGAAGACCTGGCCTGGCAGTTCGGGCTGGACTGTTCCCATGTGGAACAGGGTCAAGACTCATTTGCATATGGCTGGGTCCAAACTGGAATGGCATGGGCAGCAAAAAAACAATGGATTTAAGCCCAGATCTCTGTACTGGGGGTGAATGTTTGACATTGTTCAGCATTCCGTCCATCACTTGTTCTTTTCTGGTTGCTGAAGGACCCTGCTTTTGTCCAACCGGACTTATGTCTCTGAGTTTGTTGTGGGTACAATGCCTGCTTCAATCTAGATTTTAGTCTTAGATGTGGGAGGATACTAGGATTACTATAGAACACTCCCCAAAAACACCCCAGTCTCAGAGCTTAAGTTTTGTGTAGCCGAAGATCTTCACCATCATGGATTTGCCCTAACAAATTGCATTTTGGGCCTATTTGCAGTAAAGCAAACAGAAACTACTGCAAACATAGGTCAGGGTCTCAATCAGTCAATCAATCAAACATTTGTAAAGCGCGCTACTCCCCCACTAGGATCTCAAGGCACTGAAAGGGGGGGTGGGAAGTAACTGCTACTGCTCGAATAACCAGGTCTTGAGGCGTTTCCTGAAGGTGAGGAGGTTCTGGGTCTGTCGTAGGTGGGCGAGGAAGGTGTTCCAGGTCTTGGCAGCAAGATGGGAAAAGGATCTGCCGCTGACTGTAGTTCAATGAATGCGAGGGACGGCAGCGAGGGCGGGGTTGGCGGAGTGGAGTTGGCGGGTCGGAGCGTGGAAGGTGAGTCGCTCGTTGAGGTAGGCAGAGACCGTGTTGTGAAGAGCTTTGTGGGCGTGGATGAGGAGTTTGAAGGTGATCCTCTTGGTGATGGGAAGCCAGTGTAGGTCTCTGAGGTGTGCTGAGATGTGATCACGGCGTGGAATGTTGAGGATGAGGCGTGCGGAGGCGTTCTGTGTATGTTGTAGTTTCTTCTGGAGCTTGGCTGTGGTTCCTGCGTAGAGCGCGTTGCCGTAGTCCAGTCTGCTGCTGATGAGGGTGTGGGTGACCATCCCTCTTGTTTCGATGGGGCTCCATCTAAAGATCTTGTGAAGCATGTGTAGGGTGTTGAAGCAGGAAGATGAAACGGCGTTGAGTTGATGGGTCATGGTGAGCGATGAGTATAGGATGAAGCCTAGATTGCGTGAATGGGTGGTGGGTGTAGGTGCGGTTCCAAGGGTGGCTGGCCACCTGGAGTCGTCCCATGCGGAGGTGTTGGAGCCGAGGATGAGGATCTCTGTCTTGTCCGAGTTAAGTTTGAGGCAGCTCTTCTCCATCCAGTTGGCGATGGCATGTAGTCCGTCGTGGAGGTTGGTTTTGGCGTTGGCGGGGTCCTTAATGAGTGAGAGGATCAGCTTGGTGTCATCGGCGTAGGAGACGATGTTGAGGTTGTGGGATTGGACGATGTTGGCAAGCGGTGCCATGTAGATGTTAAAAAGAGTTGGTCTGAGAGAAGACCCTTGGGGAACGCCGCAGATGGTTTTGGTGGCTTCTGACAGGAAGGGAGGGAGGCGGACTCTCTGAGTTCTACCGGAGAGGAAGGATGTGATCCAGTCCAGGGCCTTGTGGCGGATCACGGTGTCGTAGAGGCGAGTGCATACGGTGTGGTGGCAGACGGTGTCAAAAGCAGCCGAGAGGTCCAGGAGGATGAGGGCCTCGGTTTTGCCTTTGCCGAGCATGTTCCTGATGTCGTTGATTGCGGCGATGAGGGCGGTCTCGGTGCTGTGATTCCTACGGAATCCAGATTGGGAGATGTCCAGTGTGTTGTTGTCCTCCAGGAAGCGGGTCAGTTGGCCGTTGACGATCTTCTCGATGACCTTCGCCGGGAAGGGAAGGAGGGAGATGGGTTGGTAATTCTTGAGGTCTTCGGGTTACGCTTTGGGTTTCTTTAGCAGGGCGTTTACTTCGGTGTGCTTCCAGCTCTCCGGGAAGGTGGCGGTCTCGAAGGAGCTGTTGATGATCATGCGGAGTTGGGGGGCGATGATGGGGGCTCGCTTTGTTGAAGACATGGTGGGGGCAGGGGTCGGAGGGAGATCCGGAGTGGATGGTGCTCATGGTTTTGGTGGTGTCCTCATCGTTGATGTGGGTCCAGGAGAGCAAGAGGTTGGTGTGGCTGGGTGTGTTGGGGTTGGTGTTGGTCGTGGTGGTGGTGGTGGGGGGTGAGGAGTTGAAGCTGGTGAGTTCTTTGATGATGCTGAAGAGCTCTTTGCTATTGTGGGCGTTGTTGTCGAAGCAATCTTTGTAGAAGGATCTTTTGGTGGTCCGGATGAGCTGGTGGTGCTGGTGGTGCTTGCGGATGGCTGCCTTGAGAGCTGCGTGGTTGTTCTCTGTTGGTCCGTGGCGCCACTTCTTCTTGATTTTCTGCCACTCCCGGTTGGAGGTCTGAAGGTCAGCGGTGAACCAGATGGCCTTGGTGCTAGTGCGGTTGTTGGAGGATTTCCTGAGCAGGGCGAGGGTGTTGGCGCAGTCATCTAACCAGTGTCTGAGGTTGAGGGCGGCTGTGTTGGGGTCGGTGGTGTGGGTGGGGGGGCCCCGGGCGAGAATGGAGATCAGCTGGTCTTCCGAGATCTTGTTCCAGTTGCGGCGGGGGATCTGTTGTGGGGGGTGGTGAGCTGCTGGTGGAGAAGACGGGGTCGAGTGTGTGGCCGGCGGAGTGGGTGGGCGTCGTGACCAGTTGTTTGAGACCGAGGTTGGCGAGGTTGGAGATCAGAGCAGTGGAGTTGCTGTCGTTGGCGTTCTCGAGGTGAAAATTCAAGGGCCTGGGATCCTGTACTCCATTAGTTGGAAAAGCATTGGGATTAATTTAGGGTGCAAACACTCATCCACAAGCTAGTGAACCCTATAAAACTGAATCCTCACTCTGTCTTTCTCAGAACCCTGATGGACTTGTGAAAGGATGCCAGGTGGACTGAACCAACTGCACTTGGCATATGTGACCTCTGAGAAAGATCTGATGAGGTTGGACTCCCTTCCACTTGAAATCCAAGGACAGAAAGATCTCTAGGGATCTGAAGGCGGACCCCTGGGTGGCTCCAGGAGCATAACAAAGCTGATAAGGACATTGCTGAACAGATACCCAACTGAACAATGGCAAGTGACCCTGGACTGGACTTTACTGTTGTCCTTTGCTTGACACTCTGAGAGTATCTAACGCCGCCATCTGAGGTTTTGGGGCCTTGGAAGTGTACTATTGTGGTTATTTAGGCACCAACAGATGTTTGGGAACATTTTCAAACCGTTCCATCCAGAACTTTATGGGGATTGACTGCATAAAGTATCTGACCTGCAGTTCCCTGGCATCAGCTGAATTTTAGGTTTGTCTCCTGTAGAGAAAAGTTTTTTCTCGGAAAAAAACATAAAGTCCTGTTTCTGTTTGGGGCTTAAAAACTTTTTCGAACTTTCCTATATCCAGGCCTTAGCTAGGCCAATCCTATTTGTGTATCTGACCCGTGCTCCACATGGTCGGTCTCAAATCACACCTAGACTTCGTCTATCGCACCCTTTGACTACCATTGGTCCTTTGTAGGTTTTGAAGCTATTTTCTCTTAAATGTTTATGAAGCTACATATATCCTGTTCCCCTTATACATTTTTTTGCCATCTTTGTGTCATTTTGTTCATTACATTTCACTCTATTTATTATATCTGGAAGTGGGATTTTTATTGTTTTGTGTTTTCCACTTTTTATCTGTTTTGGTACTTTTAAATGCTTTACACATTTTCTGCAAGCTAAGTTCTGCTCTAAGCCACAGCTACCAGGGGTTGAGCTCAGACTTAAATTACCGAAACCTTTGACTGGACCTAATATGTTATTGACTGTTATGGACAGAAAAGTCATTTGCATGTTAGTAGATGCAAACCCCTACCCTGAGTGTCCCAGCTGCAGTGATATTTAGATCCTTGGAAACAATTTTTTGTCATGAAAAAACACCGATCTTGCGTGGTCACCCTGAACTAGGTGTGAAGACAGAGACCAACAGGTAAAAATAACTCTTTATTTCCAGGTTGATGCGTGGTACATTATAGGAGCAATGTCGGAACAGCCCTCCTTGAACAACCGTCGTCTAACGGATCCTCTCACTGTCTTGTGACGTGGTCGAATGTCGATCAACATTCCACATTCAATCCACGCACCACACATCTGCCCCCCTTATCAAAACAACAACAAAAATAATGGAACAATACATATACAATATTCTCAAAATTTGAATATCAAAATAAATATATATAGATAATACATAACAACACACATATACAATTTCTCAAAATTTAAATGCATCACCACTCTTCATTTGCTCTCCATCATGAATTCGTTGAAATGCCTTGGTAATTTTCTTTCTCTCTGACTTTTACGAATGGGTATCATACTATTCTTATGATTCCTGGATTCACTTCCTTCAGGGTTTGTGCAGACCCATGGTGGGTAGGAGAGGTTAAGTGATTTACATCTCGCAATCACATATTGCTCCATTGTCAGGTGTGAGTTGCCCACTGAACCTCACCTCTTTAATACAACATCGCCTTGCACTGAAGGCCTTGCAGGCATCCTTTTCCCATCATAAATCTCTACCTGCAAGAACTGAAGTGTAAAAGCAGTGATCAGCGATGGGGCACATCTAAAACATACATGGAACAACTTGAGTGCCTTGCGTAACTGGAATGTGATCTGCCAAAAACTAGGATCCTTAGATGCAGGTTAAACCAGAGCGCTCAGTCTTTTCTGACGTACACATAGCTCATGATTCCAGATTTATTCTTCTCATTATGTGATTTATGATGGAGAAAAATACTACAGCTACTAACATGCTGCTGGGATATTGATTTTGGAAACTGCACACCTTGGTTGCTGGCACCTGTTCAACAAGCAGGGACAGCATCAACTCAATATCCTGTGATTCTGAGCAAATCACTTAGGGCCAGATGTACGAAAGGATTTTACCCATTCTGTGTCTATGGGAAAAAGCTTTCGTACATATGGCCCTTAATCTCTCCATTCCTATAAAGATGAATGTGAACTTGTGTAATGTGAATGGTGCGTCTGTAAAATGCTCTAACACCTCCAGGCTGGGTCAAGTTTGCGCTTTTTAAATGTGACAAAAAAGAAAAAATAGTACCTCAATCACAGCACGAGTAAGGGAGAGACACTAATTATGATAAATCAATCTGTATTTGGACCATGTGCCACAGAAAGATAAGGAAAGGATGCAGGAAGTGATGCCTTGCATGCGCTGACGAATTAGAAGGCAGCAAAGAAGAGTGGCAATTATGCCAACGAATAGTCAGTAAAGGGTGGGATAAACTCCCCGTCTTGAGTTTTTTTTTAACACAATAGATCCCAAGTGACAGGACATAGGCGCTGCCTGCAGACTCGACATAAAAAGGACTCAAACATAATGCACTGCAAATATACATAAGGTTAAAACAACATGAAACCCAAGAATCTGCAGCAGATACACAACGGCCCTCTGTGAAGGATGGGCACTTTGAGGAAGCGCCAGCTGCATTATCTCCGTTCATTGATGCCCTACTCCATCAAATGCTTTGCACCCAAAAATGTCATGCGCACAGAAATAGCAGCAGGCTCATAAGAGTGGATTTGGCTAATTTAGTTGCTTGCCTTTTTGGGATAAGAAGTCAAAATGATAATACTGTTCCTGAAGTGACTGTATTTTTTTATTCCAGGGATAGATAATACAGTCAGGAGACTGAAAACCTTTGCTTTGTGATAAAGAGAAAAAGGACATACTTGTCTCAAGTTATTCGTTAAAATATACGGAAGACCTTGGGATATGAACTTGCCAAGAAATGCCATTTACTGCCACGTTACTGTGATTAGCTAATATGTGTTTAGTGAAAGACAAAGCACTTAGGCCCTCATTACGACTTCAGCGGTCTTGAAAAAAGACCGCCGAAGCCGCGGAAGCCACAATACCGCCATTGTTGGCGGGAAATTGGTGGCACCCTATTTTGACATTTCTGCTGGCCCAGCGGAAAAGTCACAGCAACATTGAAGCCGGCTCATAATAGAGCCGACGGCAATGTTGATGTGCAGCGGGTGCAGCAGCACCCGTCGCGCATTTCACTGCCCGAATTTCGGGCAGTGAAATGCGCGATGGGGCTGTGCCTGGGGCCCCTGCACTGCCCATGTGAAGTGCATGGGCAGTGCAGGTGCCCCAGGGGCACCCCAAGTACCCCTTACCGACAGCCTTTCCATGGCGGCGTTTACTGCCATGGACAGGCTGGCGGTTGCGGACTCATAATCCTCAGGGCAGCGCTGCTTGCAGCGCTGCCCTGGGGATCATGTCCGTCTGGCGGAAGCCTGGCGGTATAGTGGAGGAGCCGGCGGTATGGTCATAATACACTGGTGGAACACAGCCAGCCTGTTGGCGGTGTTACCGCCAGTGTTCCACCGGCCGCCAGGGTCGTAATGTCCCCCGTAGTATGTTAAACTAATAAGCCTTCTCCCATGCCTCACTTTTCCTTATGCAGCTTTGCTCTGGGGAGCTTAATAAATATGGATTAACCATTTCCACTTGCATACATTTTACACATGGTATTTTATTGACATTTGTACTTTGTGATTGGAAAATGCATTTTATTATTTTTTTCTTTTCTTCCATTCCTCTCCTTCGAAGTGACCCCCTTTTTTTCAGTAGACAACAAAGTTTACATTGATAGCCGAGACGCAGGTTGTGACTGGAGTTTCGAAGGTCACAGAAGTGCTACTAACTGGATCATGCCTGAAAAGTAAAAACATGTCAATAGAGGAAGCCTGAGTGTCAGCAGTCTGTCACATGTACAACAAAACCCCCAGGAGACTACCTCAGAATGGATGATGAGAGGTTGTTTACACTCTGTGAAAGCATGGTCCAGTGCATGGTGACCCCTTCCCACCAACTGTCCTTGACAAAGGCAAGCACGCAGGTAAGTTGAACCTACAGTGTAGAGCCAATGTGTTAGATCTGTCAACCTTAGGGTGGTCTTTCCCCAAACATTTTCCTTACTCCTCCATATTTATTTCTGATCTCGATTTTGTTGGCCTTAAGGCTGTGTGTACTTTACCACCACTATCCAGTGCCATGTGCCTTCAGTCACTCCTTAAAACATGGTAACACTGCTTTCTCCCCAACTGGCGTATTTAATTTACTTGTAAGTCCCTAGTAAAGTGGTACTACCTGTGCCCAGGGCCTATAAATTAAATGCTACTAGTAGGCCTGAAGAACTGACTGTGCCACCCACTTAAGAAGCCCTTTAAACATGTCCCATACCTGCCATTGAAGCCTGTGTGTGCAGTTTTGAACTGTTATATCGACCTGGCTAAAAAAACCTTTTTAATATACATGTCACCCTAGGGTAGGCGGCAAGCAGCCCACGTGCCAGGGTGCAATGTAGTTAAAAAAGGAGGACTTTTGAGTTTTATATGCATTGCTAGTGAAAAACTCTAAAGTTCATTTTTTCACTATTGCACTATTGTAAGGTCTACCTCTTCCATAGGGTAACTTTAGAGTTACCTTATTACATTTAATTAGGGGTAGGCGGAACTAGCGGAGTTTCACTCCATGGAATTCTGCAAATTTATATAAAATCTCTGCCAGATTCAACTGAGTTCCACCAATGGGCAGAAAATATGCAGCACACACAGCAATTTATCACCAGTAGCCTGAACAGCGGTGAAAAATCATATTGAAAGGCATGATGCATCGATCCAGAGCGTGAAGCCACTCAAGTTGATTATGCTGCTCGAGTTGAAAATCTACTCGAGTGGCAGCACCTCCAACCAACAGGCAACCCTCTGACTGCGACCACTCATGACAGCACATGTTAGAAAATCGCACTAGGGGACGCCAAATGATTACCCTTGTCAGAGCAGGTTCTGCCTGCTGAGCCCTAACAGCTTGAGGACGCAGAACCGCTGATGCAGTCTGCTCATGCAGAAGGAATACACATCTTTAAAACCTAAATAGTCGAAGGCAAATCGTGTACAGAAATAGAGCTATCATGATGAGAAGAAAAAGGCAGGAGCTCTGCTCTGACAAGGCTAATCATTGAGCCAAATTAATTACTAAAGGGCAACAGAAGATTAAAAAACACAAAAAATAATGCCACCCAGTTCATGGTCCTGAGGAGAACATATAATGGCTGGGTTCGAAATGTGTTGACACTTTCAATATTAGGGAGCTGGCAATAAATCATGCCACAAAGGGAACCTGATGAAAACCCGGGTCCCCGCTTCAAAGCCCATACAAAGGCAGCTTTTCCAACACCTGGATTTTTGTGTAAGAGTATAGAGAAAATTAATTTAAAAAACGTACTCCTTGAATATTAGAATTAAGAACTAGGACAACATTATAGTTGGCATTACTCATGCAATGCTTTAATCCAAAAATAATCTTTTTGTATGCATATTGCTCTGATTTGAAAGTATGATTTGTTTGTTAGCCACTGTTTATCCAAGTGTGTTCACTGTTGTGGTGGTACTGAAAAAAAGCTAGCCAAGTTTCACCACTGGCTTTGGGTTCCAAAGTCTATGACATGTTAATTTTGAATGTAAATGTTATAAATTTGAAACAATATAAGAGATTAAAAAGATAGTGCTGCTAATTAAGTTTTGTGCCCACTACACTAAACTGAATGTGTTGTTAATCAATCTCAATGAAGGTAAATCTACCTTTTTTATAATATGTAGTGGCCTAACCTTACTGACAAAATATAGGCCCAACCCCTAAGAAATAATATTTTTGGAAAGTTGGCAATTTCCTGCTTTAGCAACTTAGTGCTTGCAGCCTGCCTCTATGTCACATGATTGAGTGTAGTTGGCAGGTGGTCTTTGTCTATTACTCATAAACAGACACACACAATAGAGAGCATAGGGGTGCCTGGATAGACTATCACTGAAAAGATATAAGGGCAGAGTGAGGCACAGTCCAATTTACACCTGATTAGGCTGTATCCTGCCTTCACACAGAGGACTGCACACCCCCTATTGTCTGGAACCAGTGCAGGGAAGGCAGGAAACCTGAACACTTCGAAGGGAATCCTCTGGATGGTTCTCCGATTTAAAAAAAAAAGGCATGAGGTTGAAATATTGGACCTCAGACACCAACTTCAGTAGACTTCTGAGCCTGCAGAATACTCTGCCCGGGAGAAGAAGAGCCTTCCTGATGAAAGGACTGCCTCTCCACTGGACTGCTGCCTGCTGTGCTGATCTGCTGCCCTCTTGCTTAGATGAGAAGGACTGGACCTTCAACATGTACCAAGGACCACCAGTGACTCCAAGGGCTAGTATCTTGTAACCAGAATCTGGAGTCTGCAACTGTGAGTCCTACCATACCAAGTAGTGCCACCGCAGTCTTGAACCCTCAGAAGTGGGACTGAAGGTGCTCTGCCAGCCCATCTGTGGATCCAGCAGAACCAATGTATCTCCTCTGCTGCATGGCGGAACCGCAGGACAGAACCAAAGAATCACCTCTGCTGTGTCGACTTTCCTGGCACCAGAACTTTGCATCCCAGGCTGCAGCCTCATCTGAACTGCTACTGTACAACACATCCTCGATACAGAAGCACTCAACCCTCTACAACCAGGTTTTAAGGTACTCTTGATCATTAGGCTCAAGAGGGTCCCTATAGCCATCCGTTGACTTGGAAGGCAACAAAGAAGAGTAATAATGATTTCACTGAACGGTAAATAATGGGAGGGCTGTAGGTCACTTTTTAGAGATTTTTTTAACACAATGGGTCGCCAAGCAACAGCGCATGAGCATTGCCTGCAGGCTTGACCATAAAAGAGCTCAGCAGTAGGGGTGAAAAAACCCCAGCAGTTAAGGGGTTAAAAGCAATGAAAAGCTATAAGCATAACACTGCCATTGACTTTATTTCCTCCGATTGACTCATGTTTGTGGTTTATTACATGTTTAAGATCTACACATGTTTGTGTGTGATGAATGAGTACATTTTTAGGTCTTGCCTGCAACAGAGCATGCACTGCACGCACTCTCGCTTGCATGAGATACTGTATACAACAAGGGGATCGCAGCCGTCCATTGCTTAACGTTCGATGGCTTCATTGTCACTTGTATTTGCTGCATTCTAATTGGCCAGCGTGTGCTGGGTTCACTTCCTCTTCTTTCGGTTACAGCATGGACCAATTACTGATTGCTTCAGCTTGAATGCTGTCCTTCTGCTGATTTTTCTACTAATATTTTTTCTTCTTCCGTCATCTTTGTTGAACCTCTTGCATTTATAACTGTTTTTACTATGCCACACACTTCAAAGAAGTCTTTTTCCGCTTTGAAATTAATGTTTATTGTGACAACAGATATTATCTGCTTTTATTGTGACAACAGATGCTATCTGCTTCCAAATGTAATATCATTAAGACATGGACATGGCCCTAATTGCTTTCTTTATGATAGGATTTCTTACCAAATGTCATATTTTTTTCTTTTTCACGCATGGGGAGATTAACTTGTTTGCTCAGAATCACAAAGGTGGTGTGTCGAGACATAACAAGCACTGGCAAAGCAAATAGGTTTCGCCTTTGAGACTATTGGCTCTGTCACTGCGTTTTGTTCATGCTGTAACACATGGGTATTTCCGTCTCTGACAAAGATTTGAAGTCAAGCTGTACAGCAGCATGGCTAAAAATAATAATAAAAAATAAAGAAAAATGTTGCACCCGTGCTGATGCCCTCAAAAAATGTTAGTCCTAGCTGGGCCATAACACTTTTTTGAATTCGTTTTAGCCACACAGCAAGGCATGGCTACGAAACAAAGCCAATAGCTCTAATTTGTGAGACCTATCGGCTTTGCCACTGGTCCTTGTTAGGCTCCCACTTCTCACGCTACCCAGAAAGGCTGGTTAGTGACCATTTCAAGATGGCCGTTACGTCCAGACAAAAATTGTGTAAATCGTCCCTTTTCTCTTTCTTTCTTGGAACTGAGCCTGTGAAGCTCAGTCTGTACTCAATGTCTATATCGGATTCGATTCCTGTGAGAGTAAAACAGTTAGTGTCCGTTAGTAGACTTCTATCGAGTAGAAATAACATTGCTGGGCGTTGGTCAGCTCTTGTGGTAGCCACGTTTGATGTTGGTAAAGCGGTGCATAAGACACAACTACTTGTTCACCCGTAACTTTTGTCGCACGGAGACTCGCCACGCCCACGCATGGCACGTGACGTGGAACTAGGGTTGAAGGCGGGGGTAGATGGGTCTTGAATTCTCGCGTGGCTTCGGAGCTGACAGCCCGCCTGGCTTGAAAGGACGCGGAGGGTTTGCGGATGAAGCGCTACTCGTCTGCTGCATGAAGCTGAGTGCGAGACACAAGCGGCATGGCATTTCAGCATCAGGGGTATTCCGAGACTGAGCTCCGAATGCTGGATGAGGCGGTTATATGTCGCGAAGCGCAGGTGTCCTCCCTGCTCAGCATCTTCGGGGAGGTACTGAACTTCTTAAAAAGCTCAGTCTGCAGCCATCACCCCTTGGCTTTTCATGCCCTGCCCTGCTCACCGTAGTCCTTAACATAGGAGCACTGGCCGTTTTGGACGTGCGGGTTGCAGACATTTCACCTCACTCCCAAGCCACAGAATTAAGTCTTGTTTGGTGCAGTGGAGAAAAGTAACGCGTATTTTTAGTGCTACGAGTTCACAGCTTGTGACCGAAAGCACTGTGAATATGTAATTCAGTATTTTAATATTGCATTACACACAGTAAAAGATAGACTGCTACAAAATTCACAAAATGTTTAAGATAAAACGGCGATTCTACAGTATAGATTTTAATAATACCCAGAGGTAATGCATTTTTTTTTACATTACTGTCTCTTCAATACCTCCAGGTGTAGTAAGCGTGATATAACTACAATTACAAACACACACTTCACAGCCAGTTGTTAGCTCTTTGCACTACCACTCAGGGGAACAGTGTTTGATTAATCATAAAACTATGGGCACCCGTGCCCCTTCTCCGATCACACCCCTTCGACCACTGCTTCCAATCTTGTCTTCTCTGCAAATCGCAAAGCGCAGTGGTCACGTACTCTAGTTGAATTTTAGATTTAGTGCAAATGTGTGAGAAGGAGGTATACACTTGTCAAAATACTGATTCAGTCCCATTATTAAAACTTTTTCAATGTTAAATATTTACGACAAAATCATTGATAATAGGCCTGGATGATTTTTAGGTGCACGTCAGTTGCTAAGTTGTATAGCTGGCTGCAATAAAAAAAAAAAAAAAGTCAGAAAGGCACCAAAATACCGGTCGGGTGGGACACTATGGAAATCTCAAATTTCTTTTATGTATTTAAGCCATACCCTTCAATTACAGAGCACATCCCTTTTAGAGGGCCCCTGCTTTTTTCATCCCTCTTAAAGACCTCATGGAGGAGTATGTGTGAAGGCGATCACGCTATTCTTTTGAGCGCTACTCATAATTAGTACCACTGTGCAGAGTGTAAGACTTTACCCTTAATTTTGGTCTTTGCTAAATAAACCCAAAACGAAAAGTAGAGTCCTGTGTAAGCAAAAACGTACAGCAGGCGGCTTTACCATTTGTGGTACTTTAGGTATTTGGGGATGAATGACAACACATTAGCACTGACGAAAATGAAGTAGGAGGACACACATGTCAGAGAATTGTAGGGTTACTCCTTTGGATAGTGATGATATAGTTTATTCTTTCAGGTCTATATTGATGAATAACAGAAAGTTAACAAGGTCCTATATAGCTGGCTTGGCATGCTATGTGTATTGTTAAAGTGCACTATCACCCAGTAGGGTATCCTAGTGCTGACCAGCTGTCTGTGCTGAAACCTGCCTATGGTAGTTTGATTAGTTGAAAAGTTAAGTCTTCAGCTTCTTGCAGAATTCAAGAAGGAGAAGCGGAGGTACTGATGGAGGGCATTCCGCACTCTAGGAGCTATGTAAGAGGATACCTGTGTTCTTAGTCTGGTTCTCTGTATGCTTGGGATGTGTGAGTAGGAGTCCTGCAGAGTGGCGGTGTCTGGCTTGTTGGTCAAACGAGATGCAACTGTTCAGGTAGGTGGGACCTGAGTTGTGTAGTCGTTTGAACGTGTGTGAAAAGATTTTGAATTGAGCTTCTTTTTGATTAGGAACCTGTGTTGTTCCCTGAGGTATTGCGTTATGGGAGTTCTGTGTGAGAGGTTGAGGATGAATCTGTCTGCAGAGTTCTGCATGGTTTGTAGTCTTCTAGTAAGTTGCCTAGTTACAGGAAAATGAGGGCTGCTGTGTTCCCTTTGTCAAGGGTCATGCAGATGTCGTCTGTGGCGGCAATGAGTACTGTTTTCTGTACTGCGGTTGGGCCCGAATGGCGTTGATGAGCTGGTGGTTGCTGCAGTAGTTGGTGAGGCATTTGTTGATTAGTTTCTCTAAGACCTTTGCTGGATATGGTAGGAGGGAGATGGGTCTGTATTTGGAAAGCATGGCTGTATCAGTGGATGACCTCTTGAGCAGGCCATGAGAGTGGCATGTGTCCAGGAATGTGGCTGAGTCGATGGAGCCATATGAGGATGGATGTTATTGTTTCACTGATCGGTGGGACTCTTTTGGCAGAGTGGTAGGGGCAAGGGTCAGATAGAGCACCTGACTGGATTGTCTTCATGGTAGCAGCTATTTCAACGGTAGTAACGGCAGGCCACAAGGCCAGGGTTCATTCATCAGACGTGTTGGGAAGTTGAGTTGAGACTGTGAAAGGGTCTAGTCGAGGGTTGAGATTGCTGTATAGAAAGGTGACTGAATTACAGAAGTTTCAAAGAGCTTGATGCAAAGGTCTTGTGAGGCGGTGATGTGGCAGGAGACGCTGTGAAATATTTGCTGATGACAAAAATTTCCTTGCTGGTGTTGATGCGTTCTGCAAGAGCTGTGCTCTTTATATTCTGTGTCTGCTGGTGATGTCTTCTTAGGGCTGATTTAAAAATCGTTATGTGCAGTGTCTTGAATTGTTCTCTATTTGTGCTCCATTTGCTTGCAGTGGTGTGTCATCAGCTTGAGTTCCTCTGCGTACCAGCTGGCCTGTGGTCAGCTCCTGGTGTTGGATTGCACTTGAGGGGAGTCCGTGTATTGGCGAATGCAGTAATGCAGCATTTGAGGAATTTTGATGGATTCAGCAAGTTGCTGATTAACTTGGAGAGGGCGGACGTTCCACTCCTCTTCTGAGATGATTTTCAAGCTGTGGCAGGCGGCTCCAGTGGTGGTAGATTTGTGTTTGTCCAGGATGGGTATGCTTAAACTGAGAAGGGTGTGGTTCATCCAGGCCATAGTTGCTGGCTTGCTAACTGTAATAATGCTGACTGGGGAGAAAATTGAGCCTGGTAGGGGCCCCACAGTATGGTTGGATTCAGTACCCTGCTGGTTGAGGCCAAGGTTTCCTAGAAGGGCTGTTGAGTTTGGGTCAATGCTAGGTGAAAGTTAAGGTCTCCGAGGAGGATGAGAGTGTTGGTGTTTGAGGAGGGGTGTAATAAAGTCCATGATGTCGCTAGTGAAATTTGTGCTGCTACTGGTGCTCTGTATAAGAGTGTTCCACTCAGAGAGAAGTTGGCTGTGATTTGTATCATAAACATGAGGTGTTCCATGTAGCTCATGAGTGTCTGTGTAGGTGGTGCAGATGATGGCATCTTTGAATATAATGGTGCTGTCACCTTCAGGCTTTTGCTGACGGTCTTGCCTAATGATCTTGTAGCCGGCGGGAATGGCTGTAGCAATGTTCAGTGCTGAGGTTGGGTTTAGCCATCTCTGTGTGAGAGGGAGAGAGAGAGCAGGTCCAATATGTGGTCGTGCAGTTGGTAAGTTAGAAATGGGGTCTTTGGTTGACAGTCAGGTTACCCCCTGTTCAAGCAAGGACCCTCACTCTAGTCGGGGTAAAAGAGGATCACCCTCAGCTAACCCCTGCTTACCCCCTTGGTAGCTTGGCAGAGCAGTAGGCTTAACTTCAGAGTGCTAGGTGTAAAGTATTTGTACCAACACACACAGTAACTTAATGAAAACAGTACAAAATGACACAACACAGGTTTAGAAAAATAGGAAATATTTATCTAAACAAAACAAGACCAAAACGACAAAAATCCGACATACACAAGTCAAGTTATGAATTGTTAAAGCTTAAACTCAAAAATAGCGCTTAGAAACACAAACTGCTTCGGTGAGGTGTTAACATGGCATCGTGACGGAGTCGTTCCCAACAAGCCGACACCAGTGGCGCCGGACACGGAGTTGCGTAGACCCCCAAGACAGTACCTTTGGTGAAGAGTGAAAACAAGTCGATGCGCGAAGTTGGGGATCGCGGCGTCTGTGCGAAACGTCGAATCCGCGCACTTTGAGCGGCGTCAGTCACGATATGGTGCGGCGACTTCTGTGGACTTCAGCGGGGCTGCAGCGGCGTTGGGCCTGCGAAGGTCGTCGCGTTCCAGCGAAGATCACGGAGTTGGTTGCAGGTGGCGTCACTGGATTCAGCAGCGGCATCTGTCCAAAGTCGTCCGTGGTCGATTTTCTTGGATTTCCACCAGCTTTCCTTTCAAGGGCCCAGGGACTGGATAGGGCACCACTTGTCAGAGCAGGAGTCTCGCTAGAGACTCCAGGTGCTGGCATAGAGAAGTCTTTGCTGTCCCTGAGACTTCAAACAACAGGAGGCAAGCTCTAAATCAAGCCCTTGGAGATTTCTTCACAAGACGGAAGGCACACACAGTCCAGTCTTTGCCCTCTTACTCTGACAGAAGCAGCAACTGCAGGGTAGCTCCACAAAGCACAGTCACAGGCAGGGCAGCACTTCCCCTCAGCTCTTCAGCTCTTCTCCAGGCAGAGGTTCCTCTTGTTTCCAGAAGTGTTCTAAAGTCTGTGGTTTTGGGTGCCCTTCTTATACCCAATTTCTCCTTTTAAGTAGGCCTACTTCAAAGTAAAGTCTCTTTTGAATGTGAAATCCTGCCTTGCCCAGGCCAGGCCCCAGACACTCACCAGGGGGTTGGAGACTGCATTGTGTGAGGGCAGGCACAGCCCTTTCAGGTGAGTGTGACCACTCCTCCCCTCCCTCCTAGCACAGAAGACTCATCAGGATATGCAGGCTACACCCCAGCTCCCTTTGTGTCACTGTCTAGTGTGAGGTGCAACCAGCCCAACTGTCAAACTGACCCAGACAGGGAATCCACAAACAGGCAGAGTCACAGAAATGGTATAAGCAAGAAAATGCCCACTTTCTAAAAGTGGCATTTCCAAACACACAATCTTAAAATCAACTTTACTAAAAGATGTATTATTAAATTGTGAGCTCAGAGACCCCAAACTACACATGTCCATCCGCTCCCAAAGGGAATCTACACCTTAATCCGATTTAAAGGTAGCCCCCATATTAACCTATGAGAGGGACTGGCCTTGCAACAGTGAAAAACGAATTTAGCAACATTTCACTGTCAGGACATATAAAACACATTACTATATGTCCTACCTTAATCATACACTGCACCCTGCCCTTGGGGCTACCTGGGGCCTACCTTAGGGGTGTCTTACATGTAAGAAAAGGGAAGGTTTAGGCCTGGCAAGAGGGTACACTTGCCAAGTCGAATTATCAGTTAAAACTGCACACACAGACACTGCAATGGCAGGTCTGAGACATGATTACAGAGCTACTTATGTGGGTGGCACAACCAGTGCTGCAGGCCCACTAGTAGCATTTGATTTATAGGCCCTGGCACCTCCAGTGCACTTTACTAGGGATTTACTAGTAAATCAAATATGCCAATCATGGATAAACCAATCAACAATACAATTTACACAGAGAGCATATGCACTTTGGTACTGGTTAGCAGTGGTAAAGTGCTCAGAGTTAAAAAACCAACAGGTCAGAAAAAATAGGTAGGAGGCAAAAAGATTGGGGATGACCCTGCATAAGCAAAAAAAGTCCAACATGGTCCCATATCTCTGTGGGGTGTTTGGTGAGCGAATCGGTGTTGAGGAGCATGCATGCAGGTGTGGCATGGTGTTTGGTCTGTGTGAGTGTGTGGCTGGTTAGTGCGAGTGTGAGCCAGTTGGGTGCTGTTGGTGTGGGGGAGGGCAGGAGGCACATGTGAACACTTCTGTGTTGTGTGGCATCCAGTGTTAAGAACATCGATGATTGCAGCAGGGTATGGTGAGTAATGGGAAAACCAGGGTTCCTGACGCTGGGTGTGGTCCAAGCGGAGAGTGGCCCAGGTGGGCTTTCCTTCAGCTCTTCTACTTTGTAGCTGCCAAATAGGTCCTGTGAGGAGGGGGGGGAATCCGAGTACTGTGGTCAGGAAACCAGTGATGTCGCTTCCTGTGCAGATGGGGTCTTAGGGCCTTATTACGAGGCTGGCAGTCTGAAGACTGCCAGCCTCGGGGTGGTGGTCGGACCAGTGCGTATGCGGCGATCTGACCCTCACATTATGAGGTTGACGGGCAGACCCGCCAACCTACCACAATCCCTGCCGGGATCAGAGATCCAGGCGGGCTGATGGAGGTCCCGGTTGTAATCAGCCAGGGAAGAGCTGAACTCAGCGACTCCCGGCTGCTGATTACAACCTTGTTCTCCGCCAGCCTTTTCATGGCCGTTCCACCGCCATGAAATGGCTGGCGGAGAACAAGTGCAGCCGGCCACAGGGGGGCCCTGCACTGCTCATGGCATGGGCAGTGCAAGCACCCCCTAACCCCCCCCCCCCACCCTGTGCAGACATTGCACATTTCGAGGGTGCTAGTGCCCCCTGCGTGCGGCAGCATTGCCCGGGCTCTATTGTGAGCCGGCAACAATGCTGCAGCACCTTTCCCTTCCGCCGGTCAGCCCAGTGGGAATGTCGTAATGGGGCTAGCAGGTAGGTCACCAGCACCATAGCGACCTCCCCATTGGGAGTTTGGCTGACAGATGTTTCCATACGCCAGACTCATAATCAGTCCCTTAATCTGGATGCACAGTGCACATCAGAGAGCAAATGAGACCCTGATAGAAGTATAAAGGTTTTTCCTCTGGGCAAGAAAAGTAGCACTCACAAAAGATGCCCAAGTCTGAAAGGGTTTGGCAGAAAGGTAGAGGAAGCGGAGACTGAGGTAAAACATGAGTAAGGATTAGGCAAGCAGCAGATAAATAATAAAAATCTTAATTGGAGGTGGGTTCGTAATGTGTTTGGAGGACGAGTTTCACATTCTTAATCATTGCAGAGGTGACAGTGCCTAAAGCTAGTGGGCCTGAATTCCAAATTTTGCTTTACTCCTTGTAAAAGATTTGTCCCTTATTTATTTATTTTTTTCATTGATGGAGGTCTTGCAAAAGGGAATGAACATTACATACAGATTGTTGACCCCGACCAGTTCAAGATTTTTAATGGGTAGAGAAGAGTGTCTTCCTGTAAGACTTTGAGTGATGCATGTTCTCTTACCTAGTATTGTAGCATCACATTGATCATCCAGTTAAGAGAGTTGTCATAATCAAAACTTGAGGGAATGAACAAGTTTACATTGGTTTTGCTCATAAATTAGCTGTCTAATTCCCCCAGCATAATATCAATTGAAAGTGCATGCCTTTGACAACACTTTAGAGTCGGAGGTGTGAAGTCTTTTAGAAGAATTCAAGAATGAAACCAAATAATTTATCAGTGCCAGTCGTAAACATGTTACAGTCTGGGATGTTGCATGATTTGATCCATGGCTATATATTAGTCTGAGTAGGATAGATTAAAGGTTAAAGTGCAGCATTGATTTGATTTTTGTCTAATGATGAACACAACAAAAGTTTGTTTTCCTCCCTTGCAGTGAATTTGTTACCTGAAAAATAAGTGTGAAATTTCTGTGATGGCACCATTTTAAACTTCGGACTCCAGTTAGGCACTGTGCAGGTCTTTTATGATTTGGACAGACTTTGCATTGCTCAGCAGCTGTAGCAAATCTGCTGCCTTCCTTGTGTAACAGAGCATCTGATCCCATCATATTAGTGTTGAGGTGTAGCTGTCTTGCGACCGACCCAAGCACAAAGTTGCAGTAATTCAATCAAGGGATGGCCGAGTAGCTCATACTTATGAGCAGTGTGCCAAACTTGGCAGTGTTTGGAGCTTAACCCCTTTGCTGCCAGGCCTTTCCCCCCCTCAGGTGGCAGGCCTTTTTTTTGGCTATTTGCGCCAGTTTGCTCTTAGGCCCTCATAACTTTTTGTCCACATAAGCAACCCCTGGCAAATTTGCGTCCTTTTTTTCCAACATCCTAGGGATTCTAGAGGTACCCAAAGTTTGTGAATTCCCCTGAAGGACACGAAGAAATTACCCAAAATACAGTGAAAATTTTGTTTAAAAAAAAAAAAGGAAAAAAGGGCTGTAGAAGAAGGCTTGTGTTTTTTGTTGTTGTTTTTTTCCCCCTGAAAATGGCATCAGCAAAGGGTTTGCGGTGCTAAAATCACCATCTTCCCAGCTTTTAGGAACAGGCAGAAAACCAAATTTTTCAACACAATTTTGCCGTTTTACTGGGACATACCCCATTTTAACTTTTTTTTTTTTTTTTGTGTGTGCTTTTAGCCTCCTTCCAGTTAGTGACAGAAATGGGTTTGAAACCAATGCTGGATTCTGGACAGCTAAACATTTTGAAAAAGTAGACAAAGTTCTGAATTCAGCAAAGGATCATTTGTGTAGATCCTTTAGGGTTTTCCTGCAGAAAATAACAGCTGAAGTAAAACAATATTGAAATTGAGGTGGAAAAAAAGGCATTTTTTTTACCATGTTTTACTCTGTAACTTTTTCCTGCGATGTCTGATTTTCAAAAGCAATATGCCATTATGTCTGCTGGACTCGTCTGGTTGCGGGGATCTATAGGGCTTGTAGGTTCATCAAGAGCTCTAGGTACCCAGACCCAGTAAAGGAGCTGCACCTTGTATTGGGTTTTCATTATATACCACGTATACAGCAATTGATTTGGTGAAATATAAAGAGTGGAAAAATAGGTATTGAGGAAAACTTTGTGTTTCTAAAATGGGAACAAGATAAGGTGTTGAGAAGCAGAGGTTACTTAGAAATCTTTGAATTCCGGGGTCCCCATACTAGAATGTGAATTACAAGGCATTTTTCAAATAAACATCTTTTTTCCACACTGTCTTACATTTGGAGGAAAAAATGTAGAGAAAGACAAGGGGCAATAACACTTGTTCTGCTATTCTGTGTTCCCCCAAGTTTCCCGGTAAAAATGGTACCTCACTTGTGTGGGTAAGCCTAATGCCCGCAACAGGAAACGCAACATGGACACATCACATTTTTCCATTGAAATCTGACGTGTTTTTTGGAAACTGCCTAGCTGTGGATTTTGGCCTCTAGCTCAGCTGGCACTTAGAGAAACCTACCAAACCTGTGTATTTTTGAAAACTAGACATCTAGAGGAAATACAAGATGGGGTGACTTGTGAGTCTCTCTTCAGGTTCTGTTACCAAGAATCCTTTGCAAACCTCAAAATTTGGCAAAAAAACTTTTTTTCCTACATTTCGGTGATAGAAAGTTCTGTAATCCGGGAGGGGCCACAAATTTCCTTCCACCCAACATTCCCCCTAGTCTCTTGATAAAAATGGTACCTCACTTGTGTGGGTAGGCCTAGTGCCCGCGACAGGAAGTCTTCCAAAATACAACGTGGACACATCCTGGTCTCAGCAGCCATGTTGGGAAACCTACCAAACCCTAAAATTTCTGAAAACTAGACACCCGAGGGAGTCCAGGGAGGTGTGACGTACGTGGATCCCCCAGTGTTTTCTTACCCAGAATCCTCAGAAAATCTCAAATTTAGCTAATAATCACATTTTGCCCACATTTCTGTGTAGGAACACCGCATAGGCCCAAATTTCCTACCACCCAACATTCCCGTCAGTTTTCTGGTAAAAATGATACCTCACTTGTGTAAGTGGGCCAAGTGCCTGTGACGGGGAAGAGCCAAAAACATGTCGAAAATGAGGGGGAACCAAAGCGGGTCCAAAAAGGCAGTTTAAAAAAAGAAAAAAAAATGTTTAGGCTGACGAGTGGGGCGGGAAACATTTTCTATCGGTATAGCTGCGACAATGCTGGGTGGTAGGAATTCTGTGGACTCCTGCAGATTCTGGAAGGTTCCATCACAAAAATGTGTGATTTCCAGCAAAATTGGAGGTTTGCAGGGTATTGTGGGTAACAAAATGGTGCGGGGTGCATGTGAAGCACACCACCCTGGGCTCACCCAGATGTTTAGTTTTCAGATGTGTCTAGTTCTTGTAGATTTTTCTACATGGCAGCATCCCAAAGTGCAGGAAGTGCAGCCCTCACCATTCCAAGTGGGATGATTTTGAGAGTTAGATAAGCTCTCATGGCCCAAATGTAAAACAAAAACCCCAAATAATCAAATGTCCTCTTGCTTGCCATGGGATAAGATGTTTTAGTGTGCGGGGGAGAGCTGGAAGACTGTTACCTCCTTCATTTGGGATGAGGGCATAACCATGCCCATACTGGTTAGTAACCACGACCCTACTATTTTTAAAACATTTTTTTTAATTCCCTGGCATCTAGTAGGCTTTCTGCCCCCCCCGGGGAGTGGATTGGGGGTAATTGCCCTATCTGCCCACCGGTGGGCAGAACAACTTTGTCCCCATATTTATTTGGGGCGGTGGTATGGTCGTACCCCCACCCTCTTTTAAAAAAAAAAAAAAAGAAAATCTTCTCTGGTGGGCTTTCTGCCCCCTTGGGAGCAGATGGGCCTTACAAAAATAGGCTGATCTGCCCCCAAGGGGGGTAGAAATAGCCAACAGTAATGTGCCCCCATGGGGAGCGACTCTTGCCCTAGAGGCTGCCCCCTCCCCCCCCAAACAAAACACACACACTAATCCCTGGTGCCTAAGTGGTTTCTACCCCCCGGGGGCTGATGGGCTTAATAGAAATAGGCCGATCTGCCCCCAAGGTCAGCAGAAATGGCCTAAAATAAATTTGCCCCCCAGAGGAGTAGGCCTTGCCTAAGGGGTCGCTCCCCATCTTTAAAACATTTTTTTTTTTTTAAATCCCTGGTGCCTAGCGGTTTCTGCCCCCCTTGGGGGCAGATCGGCCTTACAAAAATAGGCCGATCTGCCCCCAAAAGCCAACAGTAATATGCCCCCATGGGGAGCGACCCTTTCACAAGGGGCTGACCCCCAAACAAAACACACATGCACACTAATCCCTAGTGCCTAAGTGGTTTCGGTCTCCTCCCCCGCCCCCAAGGGTACAGATGGGACTAGTAGAAATAGTCCGATCTGCCCCCAAGGGGGGCAGAAATGGCCTAAAATAAATTTGTCCCCCCAAACCCCCCCGCCCCCCGGGGGAGTGACTCTTGCGTGAATCTGAATAAAACCAAAAAAAAACCTGGGTTCTAGTGGTTTCTGCCCCCCTGGCTGAAAAATGAATTGCCTCTTATGTAATAAACACACAAAAACACAAATCCCTGGTGTCTAGTGGGCATTTCTGCAGCCCGATTGCTTCACGATTGGGCTGCAGAAATGCTTAGAGGGACAGAAAGGAAAGGCCTTTCCTTTGATGCCTCACCCACACCAGCACGTGATTGTAAGAGAAATGCTTTTGCATTTCTCTTCTGATCCACGCTGGGCGGCCTCTGAGGTCAGCGCGCAGACGTCACGGGGGGTTGGGGTGGAAGGGGAAGCGATTCCCCTTTCGCCCTGCCCAGGGGAGGAGGGTGCTTGGCCATCGGGGGAGCGCTAGCGCTTCCCCAAGGGCCTACAGCAGGACGTAACAGTTACGTCCTCTGCACCCGAGCGGTGCAAACAAGGACGTGACCATTACATCCTGGGCACCCAAGGAGTTACGTTTGTAGACAGGTGTGTGGAATTTACTAAAGTATCTACTTGTCCATGGGACAGGTTGCTTCTTAAATCTACTTGTCCTGTAAAATATCTACTTGTCCCTTTGGTACTGTGTAGTGTGGCGACAAATTATAGCAGCAAACTCATTATGTAAGAGCTCTGATAATAGCCTCTCTGATTATGCCAGGTCTACTACTATAGTATGCTTGCACACTTGTAATTTCAATCCCTACTATAGCAATATTGCCACCATTGCGCAGACCTACATACAGGGGCTGGAGGAAGCAGTAAGCAGTAGTTCCAGGGCTGGAATGGCTTTGAGTCTGCAAACCTACTAACTTGTATGTTTTAAGGATTTTCACCAGCTGTCCTCTAATCTTTTCCCATAATGAGAAAGATTGGAAATTTACTCCTGACAGTGGCAGAAGTAGAAGTTCTTCCACAGTTTGGGAAAAAAGTGGTTGGAGGGAAAGTGAACTTGTAATCGCTCAATAGATTTTCACATGAGCAAATCTACACATGCATATTTGCTCGTGCTAAAATACAGTTCACCAATATTTTCTAGGAGTACGATTTCCTGGTCCACTTCTGTAAGTTCTTGTGAATTCATGAAAGCCACGATTTCAAAGACGTATACCATGGTTACACCACTGGTGGCAATGTGTACTTTTTTTTTTTTTTTGCCAGTGTTTGTTACAGTGGTGAGGGCCTGGCAGCTCCCACAACAATATAGTGTTATGAAAGCCATGTCAAAACAAGACATGCACTGACGAAATCAAAAGAGACAAAAACAATGTCAGATCATTTGGCTTTGCCAGTGCTTGTTTATTTTCATGCTTCCCATAATCGTGTTGAAAATGGTTACACTGATTTTCCATTACAAATATTTTTTGGAAATACTAGCATGCATCAACGCCTTTTACTAAATGACACTTCAGAGAAATAGCACCTAAAATTTCATGTTAGTGAAACTTTTTTCCCTACTTGCATTTTTTTCTGAACATTTTATTTTGAAAGCAAAGAATCATCACTCTTGCTTACAAGCTTCTGCAAACATTTGCATCTAATCAGAGAGCATTCTGGGAGCATGATACTTAGCCTCATCATTAAACTTTTCAAACGTATGTACACTTTTTTTTTAAACTGGAACCACTGTCAGTAGTGCAATGTGACCTTAAAACATTCATTTACAGCTCTCACACTTATAATGAAGGCTTGTCAATAATGAACCATAAATACAAGTTCGAACAGCATTAACATGTGGGCACACATATTACCTAAACTGCAGACAGTTCCCTTCTCTGTAAACTAGCAGCCAAAGGGTTTGTGCTGCTGGGGGTTGGGCCCACTTGTCCCAAGGACAAAATAAGCATGGAAAATGGTTGCCCTTGACCCCAAACAGTATGTCCCGGGCGCCCGATAGGAGTTCCACATCCCTGTGTAGATGACCAAATGTTTATTTAAACCCTGGTTCGTTTCCTTGAGTATAGTTTGGTGATTACAGCTGGTATAGGCTTCAATACTGTTGGACTGGGCCCCTTCTGCAGGGTACTCGCAAACCTTTTCCCTTCACCCTCATACTTTTTACTGAATTTGTTTTTGTTGGCCTTAGGACTCAGTGCCCATTACCACTGCTAACCAGTGCTAAAGTGCGTGTGTTCTCTACTCTAAACATGTTGGAATTGGCTTTTACCCAATTTGGCATATTTAATTTATTTGCAAATCCCTAGTAAAGTGCACTAGATGTGCTCGGGCCTGTAAATGAAATGCTACTGGTGGGCCTGTAGAACTAGTTGTACCACCTGCTTAAGTAGCACTTTGAAACATGTCTCAGGCCTGACATTGCAGAGACTGTGTGTGCAGTTTACACTGACATTTTGACCTGGTAAAATAAACCTTTTGACAAGCCTTCCTTTATAATACAGGTCAGCGATAGGGTAGGCTGTGAACAGCCCATAGGGCTTAGTGCAATGAGTTTAAAAAGTAGGATATGTTCTTTTAAGTTTTACATGTTCTGGTAGTGAAAAACTCTTCTTCGTTTTTTCATTACTGCAAGGCCTAACCCTTCCATAGGTGAACATTGGAGTTGCCTTAATTGCATTTTATAAGTTTACTTTCCAAATGGGAAGAAATAACCAGTTCAAGTTTGGTGCCTCTGGAATCACAATTTAGGATCTGATTTTAAATTTAAATTCTGAAAATGCCACTTCAAGAAAGTTTGCATTTTCTTGAATTTAGCCATCTGGTGCCTGCAACCTGTTTCTTATCGCCTGACTGGTGTAGTTGACTGCCGGGCTTTGTATATTCCTCCTGGACAGCCATACAGAATTGGGAGCTTCGGTGTGATTGGATGAGCCATCACTGGCAGAATAGGAGGGAAGAGCTGGTCCCAGCCCCACTTGCACTTGAATAGGCTGTGCCCTGTCTGAACACAAAGGGATGTATACCCCTGTAGTTATTTGGGAAGCAAAGCACAGCATCTGTGCACTTCAAAGACATGCCTCTAAAAGCTTCTTTCCACTTCAGACGGGCAACTGTGTATCAAAGAAGTACCTCGGACACCAACTTCTTGCTACACTTCTGGACCTGTGGATACTCTGCCAGTAGGGAAGACTGCTGTGCTGCTGTCGGACTGCAACTCTCCCCGACTACTGCTCTTATGGAATTGCTGCCCTCTGACCTGGGGAAGAACTGAACCTGCAACTTTATCTTGAACCCAGTACCCCAGAGTGACTCAAAGGGCAAGTCTGCTTGGCTCCTGATCCTAGCTTCAGGGACATAAAAGGCTTACCAGCTTCTACTGGATCTGTCTTCAGTGAATTCCTAACCACCTCCCCCATCCCCTTACCAGGTGCTGCCTCTCAGATTGTTGACCCTTGGTGTGGCCTAAAGCCTCTATAAATCAAGCTTTTTACTTGGCTGCTTGCACTGAAAATCAGCACAAGCTGCAACCAGCCTGTCTCTTTGCACAGCAGCATTGACAGCTAGCGGGGACCACCAATGCAAAGCTCCAGCCCACCTATCCACAACTGCAGGCCTGATCTTCCTCTCACTCCGACTGCCGCCTGCAACTCTCTCCTAGTTCCTTGTGACCTTCTCCAAGGCAAACCATACTCTTGGCTCAAAACGTGAGTAGGTAAAACTTCAGCTGGGCTAATCTGGGACTGTCTGACCTTCACTTAATCGTAGATGGCTTAAACGTTTGACTCTGACCTGGTCCCGTGCAACCAGATATCCATGGTTTGTGCTCCATGCTTTTAGGCACTATATTGCAGTTTATTCTTTAAAAAAATTGAAACCTCTGTTCTGATGACTTGCTTTTTGTCGTTTTGGTCTTATTTTCTTTATTAAATTTGATCTATTTTTCAAACTAGGGGTGGGATCTTTTTGTATGCTGTTTTCACTGTTTGTATTGTTTGAATAGTTGCACAAATACTTTACACATTGCCTCTAAGTTGAGCCAGCTGCTCTGCGCCAAGCTACCAGGGGATTGAGCACAGATGGATTTGGGGTTTGCTTGTTCCTTACTCTGACAAGAATTGTGGTTGCTACCTGACCAGGGTTTATACCCCGTCAACCAGTAACCCAATTTCTATCAAGTATTATTTACCAGATTTTACGGGCCTTATTTATTTTTGTCGGTGAATACACATATGACCTAAGCTTCAGTATCATAATAAAATATTTAGGTTGGATCAAAGTGGTCCTTTATCAGCAGAGTGTAGTGGATTCTATTTAGTTTTATTGGGAATCAGGGGTTTAGCTTAGCCTTCTGGCTTGCAAGCCTGTGACCCTGTCACCTAGTGACTTTTAACCTACTTAGCTTGGTCTGTATTAGCTTGTGTAATTATTTCTTTCAAAATAGCTGCTATGTTTATAGTTAGTAAAGTATTTTGATTTTATGTTATCAGTGTCACTCTGTGAAGGCGTCACTATCAGCGTCAAAGTTAAGTGAGATAGTAGGTACTCACATCATGTCCCTGTCCCACTTACTTGTGACAGGAACATAATGTACTTTTGGAGGGAATTGTTTATATAATTGCCGCCCCAAGCATGCCACCTTATCTATTGTTTGGGAACATATCTGTGTCAGGGGTTCTATAGGATCTGTATAAATACATCTCACCAGACAAGTTATCAGAAGGAGTCCTACCAGATGCTATCAACGCCATCTGTGCTGCACATTGCCTTGATGTAGACCCAGACTTCGTGTCAGCACAGAGTCTGATCTAGAGACCTCATTCCAAGGTAACAAGGGTTGGAGGGCGCTTCTCGTGGACCTGGTACTGGCAGATTCGGTTTATCACACCTAGCTCTCTTTAGGTTAGATATTAGGTGCTAGGTTTTTAGGGACAGTTTACGTTTCATGTTCATTGCAAGATGATGGGGGTCTTTGTATTCACGACTCTCGTCTTTACAATTCTGCGTCTTGCATTGTTAATAATCCTAATCATTGCAGCTCATGCATTTTACAGTAGATTGTGGTTTTGTTAATAAACCTATTTAAAATGTTACTGCATCTTCTTTATTGCCTGTGTGTGACTGAGACTTATTGCTCATTTGAAGAAAGGGTAATCTCAATTTAAACATGACTCTTCCGAGATGTCGCACTCTTGAGCCCATGCGTACAGGCGGCCAGAAATCACCTTTTTTACTGTTTGGGTTTTTGGTGAGGTACTGCGTGTGAGCTGGGAGAGTTTGGCTGACAGTTGTGACTTGTTGTAGAAGTGGCCTAGTCACCTACAAACAGAAGTGCTGTCATCCCTAAACCAGCAGTCTCGCCTAGGAGTGAGAGTCCATCTACGACAAGAGAGTGAGTATTTGTTTTTCTCCCCTCAGCCCTCCCAAGTATGAGATGGAGTCAAGTGATCAGGGGTCTAAGTATGCTGTCCTGCCGTTTTCCCTGTCTTGTGTAGTGGAAAAGAAAGCCTACAAAATATATATATCCATGCATAGATGGGCTTTGTGGCAGCCCTCTTCATCCATTGGTGTGTTCATCTGTCATTCATATTTTATTTCTTCCCGAAGGGCTGTGGGTTTCTTATGAAATATCTATTTATCCAAGGGACAGGATGATTCAGGTTTCTCCTTGTGCATAAAAGGCCACTTGTCATATTTGATACTATGCAGCAAGGTGACAAATTATTGCAGCATTCTATTTATATCCGCACTCTGATATTACCATTTATGATTATGCCAGGGATAAGCTTTAGGGTTTGGATACCAGCCAGGCTCTGATTTTCCACATTTCTCCAGACCCTGAGTATACCAGTATTCTGTTTTGTCAAATCATTCAGTATTCAGATTGTTCAATATGGGTGGGATCTGTTTAGGGCAGCCTTTTGATAAGTGGAGGCCTGAATATGCTGGCTCTTTCTTTAAGCTGCAGTTCGGATTATAGCAGAGTCTCGATATATCATTACTCTAATAGGACCATTTCTCTCTCTTATTTTAGTTTGAGAAAGCATCTTTTGAATTGCCCTAGCAAAGTTACATTCAAGTATTCACTTGATTTTATAAAATGTTACTGTAAATAAACCCAATTCGATTTATGGATTAGTGCCAAGATTGCCTACTTAGGATCAAAGAGACCAATTCCACAAAGTTTTTTTTTTTTTTTTTTTTTTTTTTTTTTCAATTGACCACATTACATAATTCTTGGACAGATCTTTTCTTTTCACTGTTCCAAGGTCCCTGAATGTGTCATAATAGTAAACATTTAGCAAGTGCTACAAAAATGACTAGTTTACATATTACAACAAAATGAACTCAGATCTTGTCATAGTCAAAATGTTAGGGGGCGGATTATCAAAGCTATTTATGCATTTTTTGGTTGATTTTTGCATTCATGAAAAGATTAAGATGAAGATTTTAATCTTGGTAGGTCTACTCGCATGGGCTGGAAGTAGACAGGAAGTGGTTATTTCAGGGCTGGATTACCCTTTGAATTTGTGCACACCCACAATTTACATGTTTAACCCATTCCCAATTTGAAAAAAATTGATGTACGTTTTCTTTCCAGAGTGGGACAGGTTCGCTCCTCCAAAAAAGGGAAATGGGGCATGGAGGGTGGGCAATATTGTTCCTCTGGAGGAAAAAGTTGAGACAATTGAGCTTGTGCTTGATTTGCAGATTGTTATTTTTTTAAATATGTATGCATGTATGTTTGCTCATACGAAAATCGAATTCACAACAGTTTGTGTATGGTTTTCTTCTGTACACCCTTGTAAGTCTGCACCAAAGCAAAACCACTGAACAGCAGGGGCACTTTTGTGACTTCCTTTTAAGAACAGAAGAACAGGACCCTTACCGCCAGAGGGGAAGAAGGGGTGGGTTTCCCACCCCCCCCCTCTCCTGTTGTCCGTTATGTTCCTATTATTAGTTGTACACTGATTAAAAAACGTTTCTGATTAAAAGGCTTCCAATTATTATCTGTGAATCTTTTGTGATTTGTACTGATACAAATAAGGGAGTCAGTGCAGTACAACAAGTAAGTTAATCCGTACAGTAGACAAAGAAAGTGGGTGGGAACACTTACCTAGTGGTCAAATTAAAAATGAATGCTTGACACCTTTGACCCCCCCCAAGCAATATGCCCTGTGCCATAGAAATTTCACACCCATGGCCACTACAGCATTACCGCATGGGACAATGAGTCAGCCCACTTCAGCCAATGGCTTTTGTACTCTGGGTGATTCTGTTTCCCTGACTCTATGTGCACAATCACCTAAAAAGTGCACTTCAGTGTGCCAGGCCTGGTAGCCCAATAATTTACTTCATTAATGCTTTTTGCACTCCTTTATTTTTTCTCTTTTAGTTATCCTTGTATGTTTAAACGGTCTTTATGGTATAGTGATTCAAAGCCAATAGTACACTTTCAGCTACACATTTAAGTGCATCAACAAGAATCATGTTTTAGTATGTGTTGTAAACCTAAAATGTGTTTCTCTACGTGGTCTTAGTCCCACCTGCATCTTAGGAGGCAAATGTACTGATCTATTAAAACTATGGACCTGATCTAGATCTCGGCGGAGTAGTTACTCTGTCGCAACAG
Source organism: Pleurodeles waltl (assembly GCF_031143425.1). Taxonomy (NCBI): domain Eukaryota; kingdom Metazoa; phylum Chordata; class Amphibia; order Caudata; family Salamandridae; genus Pleurodeles; species Pleurodeles waltl. The sequence continues at coordinate 888,656,160 of NC_090442.1, read as the reverse complement.
TAACGGATAGCCCATCTGCTGAAATCTAAATACCATTGTTTTCTGTGGTATTTAGATTTCAATGGACGGGATATCCGTGACCGTTGCGACAGAGTAACCCCTTCGCCGAGATCTAAATCAGGCCCTATATGTTATAGTTAATCTATTTGAAATTCATAATGTTTATTGCAAGCACACTGCCTCCACATTTAAGGATTAAGTAGATTGTTTTTATTCCCCCCTTATTTTTATCTCTAGCACATTCTTGCAGTAAAAAATAAGAGCTTCATGTTTTGCAGATACGTGTCCACTTATTGTTCAAACACTAGACTGTAGCGGTTTGCGGGGGGAAGGGTTGGCGGAATAAACATTAATTCTAATTAAATTTAAAAAAGAAAAACGCTTACCTTCACTCGCCGCGGCACTGCTCCTCTCCTCCATTGCTGCACGCAGGCACAGGCTCCCAGCCTGCCCTGCGGCCAATCCTGATGCTGCTCAGAGCAGCGTCAGGATTGTCTGGGAGCACCCAGCTAGAGCCCTCCCAGGCAGACAGGGAGCCAATTGCAGGCTCTCTCCACCCAGGCAACTGTGTTGCTAGGCTTGGGAGAACCTACTGCGCATGTGTGTTTGGCCGGCCCGAGATAGCTGGCCACACATACATGCGCAGTGCGAGGGGAGTGCTGAGCAATCTCCCTCGCTCTTAGTCACCCCGTGCCCCTATACCAGAAAATGATAATAAACACAGTTTATTATCGTTTTCTGGTTAAGATTTAGCAGCTGCCGCCCTAATGGAGGAGCCTTCCCTGCACTAGACTTAATTAATTTGTATCTGTTTCATTGTGGTACATTTATACTCAGTGTTTGCCATTGTGGATGCTATGTTGATTAGTAATTTGAGTCCACTGCTCTTGTTTAAATAAATTAATAATTAGTACTCAGGATGGGGCCTGAAACCTTGCATGAAGGCTTTCCAGTTTTTGATTTAAATCGATTTACCAGGGTAAAAAGCAGCTCGAGTAAAAATATGGATTTTCGGTTGAAACAGCAAACCACGCACTTTCTCCACTGGATGGCAGTAGATATCCATTTATGCTGTAATTGTAGCAACTTTTGAATTTGCCTGTCAAAAATTGCGTTTGTGTGTTCCTGGATATCGGCAATGCTGCTTAACCTAACACAGTGAACCGAGGTTAATGGCTTGAGGAAAGTACTTTGGGTGCTTTGAAGCTGCTGCAAGCCAGTTCTAGTTCGTTGCTGGACGAACTTACGAGCAAGTGGGCACATGTATCAGTTTACAGAACAAGAGATGGTGGGACGGTGAAGGTGCAATATAGCTAGATGTATTTTGTGCACCCTGGGGCTAGGCACTCGATAACAATCTCAGAAAATAGGCAGTGTGATGCGTTTCCACACACTGGCATCCTATATAAAAGAACTTTAGTAGTCGCAAACCCTTGGATTCTGGAAATCTGAAGGTTTGTGACTGCCAAAACACCTTTTCAAATGTGCTTAACTCAATTAACGAATCGGAAAAGGATTTCTGAATCGTTAAATGGATTAAAGAAGCAAAAAGAAATCAGTACTTGGTAGTAATGTGTTTAGGACATGCCTTCCAAATACCAATTCCATATGGTATGTATTAATGTTTAGCGAACATAATCAGGTCACAAGACAGTACTGTTTTACCACTTACTGGACGTAGGTGTTAAGCCATTCACAAATGGGAAGAGGTCCCCAAGGACCCTATCACCTTTTGTGACTTAACAAAAAAAGACTGCTATAATTAAAAGCAGTCAGACATGGTAGCCTGCTGACCCAAGCAGGTCACCATCTCGGTGCTTATAGCCAGTCAATATGGGTTGCAATTTGCTACCTACTTCATGCATCTTAATGAGTTAGGTTGAATTACAACCCACTACAATTCGGTATTTTGAGACCCAACCTATTAGTTCAAGGGTTGGTTCTGAAAATACCGATGCATGCAGTAGAAGTCGGTGCACAAATTATGGCCACTTTTACCAAATCCATTTTGGCACATTCCAGACAAGAAAACACATATTGCTATTAGTCGCGATTTACAATTTCTTATTTGGAATCTTTGTACGAGGCCCACTTTGTCCTCAAAGTACTAGCACTGAAAAGAACTGCTCCCACTAATTTCACTTAAAAGGTATTCACATGTTTTTTTTAATTATTACATTTTAAACCAATTGCGGATCACAACTGCATGCCGAAATTTCAGTGTGATTTGGAAATGTGCTGTCCTTTGTTACTTTCTTGGAATCTGGGACTTGAAAATGTATTGTTTGACAGGATTGATGAGACTAGTTATAGGTTACGAATGAATCCACAGGCCAGTGGTATCCAATTATGAACGTAGAAAACGTTTACCCTTTCTCTCTTTGTTGGAATGATTATTAGGAGAGTACACTGCCATAGGACTTTGCACTTTTGGTTTTGCCACTTTAATTGTCCTTAAATTTTCTGCCACGCTTGTGTGAGTTTGGATTGGGATGGTTTCCACTTTACTGCCACCATTTTGATTGGTCTTCAATTGCGCATGACACACAGAAATAGGATACTACTCTGTGTGGTCCTTTTATGGCTTGATTTATCATTAAGAACAAATAGATACATCTGGTATGGTATACGAGGGACGTTCTTGTAATAGAGGTGACATCTCTGCTGATTCCTTGGTATCAACGTTTACTTAGTATTTGTGCATAGATTTTCACCTGTATATTAAATGATGTTACATATGTTTATACACAAATGAGGGGTGATATAAGTACACGCAAGGATTACATGTAATATTACAATGGCAGCTGTTCTTTGTTACTTTTAGTCCTGTTGAAGTTGTAGGGTTACACCCATAGGCAACAAAATAAGTGTTGGCTGGCTAAAAGAAGAGGCAAATTTGGTAGAAAATAAACCATCAACAAGAAAAGCATTATTGTTTACGACTGTATACTGTATGGCATTGTGTATTGCTGAGCATGTACCTGTTTTTGGTTGTCCATCCTCGGATTGTAGTTGGGGGAGTTGGGTGAATCTTCCCCTTTAAGAGCCCCTCAGTTGAGTGATCAGTTTCTTCAAGATTGATTATGACTTTCCAGTGAGTGCCTAGGTCCTCTCATGTCACCCAACTTCTATGACCAATTATGAATGTATAGTGATTTTGAATGCAGGTTTATATACAGCTTATACACCTGGGTGCTGCTCTGCATTAAGAAAATCCCACCAGAATAAACCCTGTTGCCACAAAGTAGCTTGAATGTCAGGTCCACGGATTCGAATACGATATTTGCGTTGGTGAAGATTTTGTGCAAGGGATGAGCAGGATTAACAGTCTTTCGGTAAGCAGGATGAAAATGGTTTCCACATGAACTCCTGATGGGCCTCACTAAAGTGTTTTGGCGAGAGTGGCGGAGCGAGACCGTGAACAGCCTATATGGGAGAGAGTGAAAGAAACTGTCCCGAAGAGAAGCGAGATGCAGAGAGAGGGCAAGGCTGGCCTGATGGAAAAAGGAAGACTGGGTTACGAGTGAAAGAGAGAGTTTGTCCTGAGCGAGATAAGCATTGGCCCTAGTGATAGACTTTCTCGAGGGAGACAAATCGGAACAGAGTGAGCCTGGGAAAGAAGGAAACCTGAGAGAGTGAGTGGGCGAGTTTGTTTGGCGTCATACGAGTCAGTGGGGAATGAATCATGTGGACTTTCCTGACATGTTATGAGTTTTGTTCACAACATGATTCTAGCGATCCCCAGCATAACGGTGAATACTCCATGTTTTTTTTGTGGCCATTCTTGACAACATTCAGACTATTCCTGACATAGCCATACCGATCCTTGGCATACTGGGGAAGTTGTGGATATCACTGTAATTATGGTTATCTGATGCATACTAGTGGTCCGAGCACCATGGTTCCCAATCCTGAGCTTTGATTACTGTTCTTCTTAGAACTAATCCTATCCCTGGTATAATGGTGGTGGAAATCTCTTCCATGTGACAGGCTTCGCTGGTATTTGATGATGATACTGAAAGGCCGTAAAAGCTAGAATCTGTCTGAGAAGCCATGTTCAATGAAATTTGTAAACACTGAAAAAATGCTATCAGTGTTTGATGGAACTGATGGAAATAAGTGAAAGTAAGAAACTTACTCGGAATCATGCTTTTTTTTTTTTTCTTTTTCTTTTTTTCCAGCGTCCGCATTACAGCTTTCCATCAGTTTTTATCTATGGGCACACGGCTACAGGAAAAACTTATGTGATGCAAACCATGCTCAAGATCCTTAAGGTAACGTGGGCCTCAGAACTTCAAGGACTGTTTTGTATTTTTGCTAACAAGTAACTTCGATTTCCCCACAACATAAAAGTTTTGTGTTGGTGTAGCTATTGAAATGTGTGAAATACTTGGCGACATTTATAAAATAGGTGTAGGCCTAGCGGTAACCTGAGGTCTCTAAATGTTTAAGGAATCATGGTAACGAGTGCTTGCTAACTCGTTAATAAACAAGTTAATGCATTTCTTATTTATTGGTTAGTTTCTACCTGGGGAAACCATTTGTTGTGGTCAACAGAAACATAACCCCCTATTCATTTTGAGCAGATTGCTATCTGAGTCTTGGATTATATCCAGTTTTAAAAGGTAATTAGTAAAAAAAATAATCTTGCACTGTAGGTTTATGTGTATAAATCTCAGTCCACTTCTGTTAAGAGAAAAATACGCAGCTTAGTTATACATGGAGTATCTTGGCATCGCTTCCACATCCCTACGTAAGAATAAATCTTACTTTGGTAACTCATTACCCCTGGACCTTCCATGAAGTTTGTTTTGTTGTATTTGTTTTTTTGTGCCAGGGAGGCAGATTGCCACTTAGACTTCTTGCCCTGGGTGGTAGTTATGTGTACTTGATCTTCGTCCCCTTGCTCCCTATTTCTCACATACTTTTAATGTGAGAAGAGTGGGCATCAGAAGCTGTTATTTGGGATTATGTTCATGTAGCGCCAGAAGGAAGGTTGGAGTGTTGATTAAATTCTTTTATAGTGTTGATCCCTAGCAGAACATTTCCAGCATACAAGATATTGATTCTGCTTACTAGGGCAGAACAAGCATTGGCAAAGCCAGTAGGACTTGGCAATCTGAGAGCTATAGGTGTTGACAATGTTAATGCATTTGTGTATATTAATAAGATCAGCCCCAGAGTCATACACAAATATAGTTTACATTGCCAATGCCTACAGCTCTTGACTTTGTCAATGACCAATTCTTTTAGCAATGTTGTATAGCAGCATAATTTTTTTTATTTTTGCGAAAATCTGTTAATTAACATTTTCGGCATATTATAACATACAGTTGTACAATAAACGCAGGACACTTATTTTGTGCAATTGTTAGTAGACTAGATGAGCACAACTGTCCAATACAGACAGCGGAACAATTAGCTACGAAAACATGTTACAGATGGCTTCACCAGTCACCATAAAACCTGTGTATAACCGGGTTAAGCAATGCACGAACGCTATCGGAGAAGACCATACATTGGAATCATGAGTCACATGGATAATTGAGGATGCCACAGGCACCACAGTGGCCTCTTAATCCTTTCCGGCAGGTCATTATGCACGTACAGCAGTGTGCATTCAGGCGCAGATCTTCAGATAAGGCACCACTTAACGATAAGAACATGAACATGAACAAACTTCGGAGGACTGTCTCTACAGGCAGCAGGTCCAGGCCGGAGCATAGTCTTTGGGGCACAGAGACCCCATGTTTTGCCGGTGCGCAACAGCAAAGGGCAGACATGTGCACACACCACACTCCCCCACCCCACATAGGTCGTACTCTCAACTTAAAGGGCAAGGTCAGGTCCACTGCTCAAAATTCAGCACCCAGCCCATCGCACTCCCGCACCAGGAGAAGATACATATTCTTAGTGGCCATCAGACTGCCGCCTCCACATCCGAGGTCTGTCCCAAGCCCCGCAAGCAGGCCAGCATCGCGTCCCAACTGACTGATAGCGGGTACTTACGCAGCCCCAGCGCATCCTCCCTTGCCAACGCCACCCCCTCCGCACCAGCCCACACCTCAAACGAGAACTTCCAGGCCCTCTCAACCGGTGGATCAGATGACTTCCACCGACGTGTTATCAACCTGTTGGCCGTTATCAGGCCTAGGTCCAGAAATTGTGCTGCAGCTCTATTCCGCGTGTCCCTAGGAAAAAGGCCCAGTATACAGGACTCCCAAGTAAACGGCACCTGCCGCGACACGCACTCCGATAAGCAACCCACTACCGCCCCCCGAAAGCGACTCAACGACAGACAGGACCAGAGCATATGGATCATGCCCGCATCATTGCAGGAGCAACGGGGACATGCCGCATCACTGCGGGCACAGTACCTGTTTATGCGGGCTGGAGTGAGGTATGCCCTGTGTATGATGTAGAATTGAATCAAGCAGAATCTGGAGTTAAGCGGTATGTTAACATGGCCGGAAAGAGCTGATCTTCACGGCGCATCCGTGAACGGAGTAGTCTCATCCCCATCCCAGGCCACACGCAGCAAATCACATTCAAGGGCTGTGTGGAGGTGCAATGCCTCAGTGAACCAACGAATTGGGTGCTGCCCCGTCCCATCACCTGCATATACTGTATCAATAAATGTGTGGGAGGAGCAGCAGACAAGTCACCCCATTTAGATGAAAGCGACCTCAGCAGTGAGTTATATAGCAGAAACTGCCCCACAGGAAGGCCTGATTCCTGTACCAGCGCAGGGAACGGTATCAGCTTACCGTCATCATACGGATCACCAAACGTATGCAGCTCCACTGCGTGCCACGCCCGCAGCTCGGACCCGGACGTAACTATAGAGCCACGGGGAGTGCCCAACAACGCCAGTACTGGCGCAAATGGGATCATCCCCCCCCCCCCCCAGCAAGTCGCAGGGATCTACGATAACAGCTGAGGGCGACCCTGAGGAACAACTGATCTGGTAATGCCATTCGCGTTATTGGGTGAAACAAATGCAAGACCTGCATGAGGGACCAAGTTGTATAGCAGCATCATAGCGCTTTATTCCACGACTCTCAGACCTGTTGAGCAGCCATGCTGCTATGCAACATGGCTAAGAGTGGTGTAGAGTAAATTAACGTAGAGTGCAGAAGTTTAGAGTAGAGTGATGTAGCATAAAGTCATGCAGCATGGAGTGCTGAGCCTAAGACGAGTAGAGAGGCATAGAATGAGGTGGTGCAGAGTAGTTTGTTCCAGAGTGGAGTGATTCAGGGTAGACTATAATGGAGCAGGGTAGAGTGCAGTGGCATAAAATAGTGACGTAGAGTGCAGCAGCGTAGAGTTGCACAGTGTTGATTGCAGTGGCGTATAGTGGTGTAAATTGCATAAAGTGCAGTGGTGTAGAGTAGATTGTTTCTGAGTAGAGTGAAGTGGCTGAAGTGGAGTGTTGCAGGGTAGAGTGGTATAGAGTAGTTGAGTAGAGGGCAGTTTTGTGGAGTGACAAGGATTGGAATGGAGTGGTCTAGAGTGCAGTGGTGCATATTAGAGTGGGGTAGAGTGCACTGGCATTGAGTAGAGTGGTGCAGAGTAGCAAGGTGTAGCGCAAAGTGGTGTGGAGAGCAGTGTCAGTGCAGTGGTGTACAGTGGAGTGGCATAGAGTTCAGTGACAGTGCGTTGCTGGGTAGTAGGATGTTGTAGAGTGCAGTGGTGTGGATTGGAGTAGAATGCATTGGTGTAGAGTGGCGCAGGGCATAGTGGCACAGTGGAGTGGCAGAGTGCAGTGCTGCAAAATGGAGTCGTAGAGTGCAGTGGCGTACATTGGTGCGAGTTAAGTGACGTAGAGTGCAATGCTATAGAGTGCAGTGGCACAGAGAAGAGTATAGTGGTGTATAGTGCAGTGGAGTGGTGCAGAGTAGATGTATGTAAATATGACTTTGGTTCAAATTGTGGTAGTCTGAGAATCTCCAGTAACCCATCAAAGCGACAAAGATCTAAAAAAAAAAAAAAAAAACATGCAGCTTAAACGTACAATGATGCTCTTCAGTGTATTTCCAGGCATATTATAACATGCTGGACTGAAAAAGAACACACGACTTCAGCAGCATATTAAGTCAGTGAACATTGGCTACTCAGTGACGTCCTCGGTTATGGAAGTAGAAGACATTTTCCGAATACAACTTTTAATTTGACATGCTGGATATTTTAAAATACTCGTCACATGACGTGCATTCCTAGGATGCAGGTGGCATACACTAACTTTCCAAAGTAAACATTAGGGTTTGAGAAAGTGGTTACTCCTGTGTTTCCCTTCTGTAGCAACACAAAAGGATGATGGGCGGAGTGCTGAACAATGCAAATACTCACCCCCAGTCATTGCTCTGGATTGAATCACTCCTTCTTTTGCTCACCATGCCACCCCAGTTTGGGCCCAGCCATATGCAAATCAGTCTTGACCCTGTTCCTCATGGGAACAGTCCAGCCCGAACTGCCAAGCCAGGTCCTCCCTGGACCGGAAACAAGCATCCTGGGACCGGTTTCAGGGTTTCACCCTTCACCAGCCAGGCTAGCTTGAATCCAGTGGCACAGTGAGCAAAGGGACCCACGTCTGGGCATACCCTTCCCACTTAGGGAAACTTTAGCAACACAAAAGGATGACGGACGTAGTGCTGAGCAATGCAAACACTCACCCCCAGTCACAGCTCTGGATTTAATCCATCGTTCTTTTGCATCCCTTCTGTACACAAACTGTTATTTAACACAACAGCAGGGATACAGAATGAAACAAATTGCTCCTTTTCATGTTAACTAGAAAACAGATACATAATTTTATATCCAAATTATAGACAAGTATAGCTTATCAGAGCCATCTGAAACCAATGGTACTTTGTAATGCCCGTTTCGTTTCGGCAAGGGCGTGGTGGGAGGTGCGGGGGGTGAGGTGTTGGTCTCCGCCGACATAAGTTTCAAATCCACACAAAAATTTATCGAGAAAGATTGTATTTTCTTCACCCTTTGTCCTATAGATTTACACTTTGAGGGAGGACTGGAATGTGACCCACCCTTTAAAATGAAAATAAATTGCAGGAAATCGCTGTCTGCACGTTTATCTTCCAAGCATTATGTCATGCAATACTGTTGTGGCTGTGGGTCACGTTGCTGCAGCAGCTGTGAGGAAAGAGCCTTTCCTGCGCTAGAGGATGTTAACGGCTGATGGGAAAACAAGGAACACGCCTGTCTCCCTTCCCCTAGCTCTATCGATGTCATAGCACATGTACTCGAGAGTATAAAAAAAAAAAAAAAAAAAAAACTTTTTTTAACAAGTGTTAAAGGTTATACTTAACTATAAAATATCCTTTGGCGAGCAATTAATGCTTAGAGAGAGGACCCTCCATTGGCTGTGCCGTGTGGAGGGGAGGAGACTCGAGTCAAGGGAAGAAACTGAGGTCTCCCTTGGATGGGGGGTGACCAATATGGTGACAATCTTACGGGCGGAAAACGTTAAAGGTCGGGAAAGTCAGCGAAAGGGAACTGCAGCTTATAAGACAAATTATGGTACAAACTTACGGTAGCGCTACTGGAGCACAGAGTGTTGTCAACTTAATAACTGGCCGAGCCAAGCGCCATAAGTGACTCAACCCTCTTGTAGGCATCTGCTTTACAGAGTCAGGTGGGAAGTTGGCACTGGCATTATTTATATATAGTGCTAGTTAGGACCAAGTTTCCATAGAAAAAGCGTGTTTTGACTTAGCTATATCTTTTTCACCGTTTGACAAATCTTCTTAAAATTTTAGCAAAAAAGTGTACCCAAGGGTCTTGTTGTGCATGGAAAATTTCGGGATGATCTGTCAAGCAGGGTCTGAGAAAAGGGGGGGGGGGTCAGGAAAAGTGTGTTTCCCCATTTTAATTCCAGTAGGAATTTTGAACATGCCTACAGCCTGAACCACTGGATGGAATTTCACCAAATTTGGCAAATGGATAGCTTTTGGTCCGCAGATGGCTCTTTTCCTTTTTTGGTGTAAATCAGTTCAGTTTTCGAGATATAAAAAAAAATTCTCTTCAATATCGAGAGCTGCGGATCAAGGGAGCTCTCCTGCTGCAATCTTATTAGATGCTGGTACTTCAACCAGGAAGTGTTGACAGCCATTTTGTGATTCTGAGCTTCAGCCGAGTCACAAAAAAAACTGAAAAAGGGGCCTGCGTAGGAGTACCCTGAGCCCCTAGCCTTGGCCCTGTCAAAAAAAAAAATATATATATATATATTTATTATTATTATTATTATTATTATTATTATTAATTTTTCCTTTTTTTTTTTTTTTTTTCCTGGCACCTTTAGCATGCAATCTTAATTCGGGACACTGGGGATCTATTGCAACATTTAGAAGGTATCCCCTGGCAAACCTCCTATAAATTAATAACAATGGATGTGGTATCATTGTACACAAACATTGAACACAATATTGGCACACAAGCATGCAAATTGTTCTTATGTCAACGTAACATTCCGTTTTTTCAGCATAATGACATGCTTTTGTAAATGATCAATGTATGTCTTACTAATAACTTTTTTTTTCTTTTCAATCAACAACTATATCTACAAACAAAAGGTACAGCTATGGGGTTTTCGTTTTCTCCAAATTTCGCAAATCTAACAATGGGATGGTTTGAACAACGTATTGCTTGGGCAGAAGAAAATGAGAAACACTTTCAAAAAGTAGTAAGTTGGTTTATAGATGATCTGTTTCTGATTTGGGATGGCACAGAACAAGAATTCAAAGAATATTTCACAACTTTAAATAATAACATAGCAAAATTAAGCTTTACATATGAAATAAGTGCCACCAGGGTAGCATTTTTGGATATGGAAATATACATCAAGGAGGGTTCAGTGAAAACAACATTACATAGGAAAATGACAGCAACAAATTCAATTCTGCATGTAAATAGTTTTCATCCACCAAATACGAAGTGGAATATTCCTTACGGTGAATTTCTTCCCTTTAAAAGAATTTGTTCAGAACCTAGTGAATTTGAAAGACATCTTAAAGTCTCCAGAGAGAGGTTTGAGGCTAGAAAGTATCAAAAAACATGCTTAGCCAAAGCAAAGGAACGTGTAAGCCAGATTTCAAGATCAGATTTAATTCATAATTTAAAGCCAACATCTAAGAAGGGTTCAGAAAACCAGAAAACCAGTTACGTTTTATTACAACATATTCCAAAGATGTTTCCGGTATTCAATTTTTTTTTTAAAGACATTGGTCTATCTTGCAAGGGGATCCAATAGTTGGGGAAATTGTGGGAGAACAACCGCAAATGACCTTTTAGATGGGTTCCCAATTTGAGGGATAAATTAACGAGAAGCCATTTCAGTTACGGCAAGAAAAACTGGTTACAAAAACCGGGATTTTGGAAGTGTGCAGACTGTAAAGCATGTAGATTGGGAGGAGTAAAAATGGAATATTGTATTGGCAACGGGTCCGTAAAACCAATCAGACAAAATTGCGCCAACTTGAGTCGAGACACATTTTAGAGATTCGCTCATTGACCCCTTTTGGTTTGAACCAGGATGAGGAATTGTACATTTGTAACAAATATGAATTTGTGTTGAATTATGAGAAGGAAATGCAGATGTAAATTAACATAAAAAAGGGGCGTCTTTAGTCTGAGTATATACCAGAAACTTTGTTTTAAAAAAAAAACAAACACAAATGGTGAAATGATTCGATCATAAATTTGTGGTGATTGTATCAAGAGTTTTGTAGACCCCTTGATTCATATTGTTCAGTATTTATGTACTTGACATTCAGGCACTGATTACAACACTGGCGGTCTAGGACCGCCAGGGTTGTTTTGGCGATCGTACCGCCAACAGGCTGGCCGTACAAATCGCCATATTATGACCGAAATTAAAGGGATATGTGTAAGATGATATAGGTGATCACTTAAATCTTTAAGCATATTATGGGGACATGATATCTAGTGAAATCTTGGGTTAGCATATCCCAAGTATTCAAATCATTGTAAGCTCAAGAATGATAAGTAACACATTGGACTAAGTTACCCAGAATTCAATTGAAACAGTCAAGCAAAACAGTATAGAAAATAACGTTTGTTAGGCAATGTTATTTGGTTAGAATAGAATGGAGTGATAATAGTTTAAGTTTTGGGAGTGTAGAACATGATGGAATAGTAGAAAGAGATGCTATTTGTTTTATCTAATTGGTTCTCCTTTCTTTTTTTGTATATAAACACTGTAATGGGTTTGACAGGAAGAGACGGTGAACAAGGTCGGTGTGAACGAAACACGTTAGGCAGCGGTTTATTGTTTGTTTGTACAGAGTTTGGAGCTCACGATTAAAGCTGGAAAATAACATCACAACTTTGGAGTGCGGTTATTCTTTCACAAAAGAAAGAAGTAGTGGATTTTATATATTTTGAATATATATATAAAATGTATTATGCTCGGCAAAATCCGCAGGTTGATTTTTAAAAAAGTTCTGTTTCCCGTACTTGTACATCATTTTTCCCCAGGTGGGCCAGGGGCATTGACAAATTAATAAAGGAGGAGGGGGCACGGAGCCACCCTCCCAGGGCTTTTAGAAGCCCTGAGGAGCACAACCTCTCTGGGCAAAATGTTGTTAATATGTGGGCTGTGCAGTGTCCCCCCCCCCGCCACCCATTGGGCTCCGGGGACCACCACCTCCCAGGGGCTAGAAAATAAAATGAATAAGGGGGGGCCCTGTGGACTCCTCCGGGGACCACCACGCCCCTTCCCCCCAGGACTAGATGTGATAATTATGCGGGCGGACGTGGTTACCCAGGGACCACCTCCACGGGGCTACATATTATACAGCTCCCACCAAACAAAAGCAAACATAAGTCCGCTCTCATCAAGCAGGGGCATTAAAACTGCTCTCGCTTGTTGAGAGCAGAGTTTTCATCTCTTTCCTGTCCGCTGTCATAGGTGCAGGTAAAGAGATGAAAAGATTGCTCCTGCATGTAGTGAGCTGCATTTGCAGCAGCTCCCTACATGCAGGAGCAATGCTGGCTCCACCAGGAGGCAAGGAGCCGGCTGGGTCTGTGGGGGCCTTGAGACTTTTCCCCCACGGTTCCCATTAAGGAAAATTGGGTGCTCTGGGGAGGGCCAGGGCACCCACGAGGGCATGGTTGGGACCCATGGGATGGGGCCTCTAGTGACGAAATTGGCATAGGGATGGGGGCTGTGTCACCCCCACCCTTTTTAAGAGGAAAAATGGCCCTAGGGAGGTGGTGGTGGACCCTGTGGCTTTGTGAGGGAGGGTACCTGCGGGCCTCTCCCCAACAATTTATTTGAACTAGCCTTGGGGAGTGGTGGTCCCGGGGCTTGAAGGGGTCCGTACAGTCCACACATATTAAATTTAGTGCTGGGAAGGTGGTGGTCACTGGGGCCTGGGGAGGTGGATCGGGGGGGGGCGGGAGTTAAGAGGATCCGCGTGTCCCCCCTCCCACTATATTTAATTTGTTGCCCTGGGAGGAGGTGGTTTCGAGGGGCCCAGTTGTGGGTCCACGTGGCTCCTCAGCAATTTGAGGGGGGGTCCATGCGCCCCCAGAAATTTGTAATAGGTAGCCCCAGGGAGGTAGTGGTGGTTGCCGGGAGTGGGTCCATGTGACCTTTACATATATTTATCAAATGTAGCCCTGCGGAGGTGTTGGTTACCCAGAGGACGGGGTATTGGGGCTGAGGGTTTGCAAGGCCCCCTAACTATATTTCATTTGTTGCCCCGGAAGGATGTGATCCTTGGAGCGCGGTTGGGATCTGCGTGCCCCCCCCCCCCCCCCCAACAACTTTTTAGCCCTGGGGAGGTGGTGCGTGGCATGGAGTTGTATGATTATAAGAGGTTGGCTGCAGGGCTCAGCTCGCGGCCTTCCTCTGCCACACACCACTATAGTTGGATTAATGTATTGTAATTGAAATTCCTTTATGTTTAAAAAAAAAAAAAAAATACATAGAAACTCACTTAAAAAAAAAAAAAAAAAAAAAAATTACAAGGTTGTTCTAGTTAGGCTCGCATTTTAAACGTACAAAACCATAGAAATGCAGCAGTTCTAGTTAGTTATCTCAAGTAACTATAACTTGTGCTCTGAGGTAACTATAACTTGCTCCCTCGCCATACACTGTTAATTACCCCGCATATAAAAGCACTCATGACGTTTTTGAAAACATCATTGATACTATCAATGTAATATTTGCAGTAACATTTTAGAGGAAAAAACTGTGCATGGTGGGGGTGCGAGTTACAGTTACCTTAAGGCATGAGTTGTGAAATACCTAACTATAACAGCCGAATTTCTTTAGCTTTGTACGTTTAAAATGTGAGCTTAACTATAATGTCTCTGTAACCCTTGTTTTTTTAAGTGAATGAATATATATATATATATATATATATATATTTTTTTTTTCTTTTTCAGAATGCTGTGGAGAACATGGTCTGTCATGTTTTAATGCTTTGCATCTGTAAATTTTATGAAAGACATTTTTGCTACCAGTCTTGAATATTCTTAGACCTATATATCTAGCCTAATCTTTGCAAAGTTGAACAAATCGAATGCCTTCATCTTTGTTCTTCTCACCGTAGCTTCCACATGCCATTGTGAACTGTGTTGAATGCTTCACTTCAAGACTTCTTCTGGAACAAATCTTGAATCAGTTGCATGGCCATTCTCCGATACCAGAAAATGAGTACTCGGCCTATGAGCGATGTGACACCTTGAATGACTTTGTGCGTTTGTTAAAGCAAGTAATAATTAACCAGAATATACAGGACGAAACAGTGTACATTGTAAGTATTCAATTAGTATTCCATTTTATTCACACAAATTGCACTTGGTTTATTTTCCTGTTCTCACCCTACATTTTTTGCTTCGTGATCTTACCATCTGTAAGAGGGGTAAAATGTTTTTTTTATCTTACCATCTCTAAAAGAGGGGTAAAGTGTTCCCCAAAATAGTTTTCCCCAGTGATTAAGTATTCTCAGTGTGCTCATCTATTGGTAAATCAGCTAGGCTATGCTTTTTATATATAATACAGCTGTGGCTAAATTAGAGAAGTTAGAAAAGGCCTTCCGGGTGTAGTTTTTAGGATCTGTTTGTTGGCTTCTGGAAGAATGAGTCTCAAATTCTTAGAATGTCATTCATATATATGTGTGTGTGTGTATGTATATATATATACACACACACACTGTTAATGATGTTCTTTATTTTTTTCTTTTACAATCTTTTTTTTTTTTAAACGTTTTTTGTTTTCGTATATAATACAGAAAATTGTAACATTTTGCTTACCCCTCATGTAACACATCTATATGATAACTATAATGATCACATAATAACAATAGTCCCTGAATTCTCCCCCCCCCCCCCTTCCCTCCTCCTTTGTCGTTATTTCTCAGTAAGGATTCCTCTTCTCTGACCTGTGTTGTGTTTGGAGTGTGTAACTTTCCTGTCCCATCCTCTCTCGTCCACCAAGCCCCCTTTAGTCTCAATGGAGTTGTCCTGACTTCATCCCATCTACTGTCCCTCATTCTAACACCACAGTTGGTTAATTACATTCTTTATTGTAGAACTGTTTTGTGCTGATGGATGTCCCTTATAGGGTTTTCATTAACCATCAATGTGGTAAGCAGATAATGGAGTTAAGTCCTGAGCTACAAAATAGAGGCTTAATCATAGCACCAACTTCCAGAATGGCATTAATAGTCAATAAAACACTGTACAAGTCCAACATTAAACTATTAATATGTAAATTTGCAGTCGAAAGCTAACAAAAAATAAGAAATTCTCTACATATCTAGAGCGTTTAGTAATAATCCTAAAACAAACAAGTTGCCTGTTAAGGCTTGCAATTAGTTGGTTACAATTGCAAGTTTTCTTACCCACCTCAGCAACAGGTGGGTAGGTCTTCATTAAAGTTAACAGCAGCACAGTCCTGGTAAGACGTAGCACTAAAGCAACCCAAAGAGGAAATCCCAGATGACCATTACCAACTGGTTTTGTCTTTGGCCCTGCTGGTGCATTCTGAGAGAGTGAATCCTGACTGCTAAGTGGTGGTGTTCATGAGGCCCTTGGGCCCTCAGAAAGTAATATGTTGACTCCGCCTGCCTAACCCTAAAAGTTGGGACTTTTTCAAGGATTTTTGCTGGGAGAACCAAGAGAAAACCAGGACCAAGTTGAAAGCTGAATCCCCAAAGGTGCCGGTGTGACACACTGAGAGCAGTTTGACTTTCAGAAAAATGTTTTAAGTCCCCTTATGAAGGATTACAGCACGATAAAAGCTGCAGAGCAAGCTGTGTGAAGCCCTCAATCTGTTCCAGCAGGCCAGCCTCATCGTTGACAAGAAACATCTGATTTTTTTCCCTCCCTCCTTGCCTCCCCCACCCTTCCCCATCTCCATCCTGGTCCATCTTAAATTGTACATATGTCCCTGTCAAGCGCAACCATATGACCGTAGTTGGCGCTTATCACTTTTGGCATTATTTTTATTTAAAATTTTAAAGAGTCATATCCTTTGTTTCCCTTATGAAAGATGAAATGCGAGACTAATGTGCTCAGATAAGTAGATTTGTAGTGTTATATTGGAAATGTTTAGGAGAGCATGAAGGGCTGTGCATTGGTTGAGTTTAGAAATTGGATGGCAGTACGTTCTGGTTTGCAGAATAGTATGGATTTTATTTAAGTTGGATTGCTAAAAGCGGACGTCTCCAAGAAAAACTGCAAATTTATGAAAAAGTTGCTTCTAACCTGTCCATTTGAAAATTGGTTATTGATGCAAAATGACTAGTTGTTTTCTTCTTTAGACACGAGGAATAGGGCAGGGAGTTTTTACTTACAGCCGACATATGGGGGCGACTTCGTGCAAAAAGACAGATGGCCAGCTTGCAGACTGACAGGAAAGGGCTTTGTGCCCCCCCCCCCCCAAAAAAAGCCTATGGTTTCTGTGAAATTTCCAGATAGTCTGTGAATGAAGCTAGGGGCTGATATCAGAGGCCAAATAGACTTGTAGGAACATGTGTTCTAATAGAACACAGGCCATATGGACCTGGCCACCGTCCCTCTCATCCGCAAAACCTCCGCCAGAGGACGATCTTTTACCTACACTTCAACAAAGTGGAACAACTTCCCACCCTGCACCTCCGATAAAGCCCGTCGCTCACCATCTTCAGGAAGAACCTCAAGACGTGGCTCTTCGGATGAGCACTCCCCTCCTCCCCCAGCACCTTGAGACCCTTATGGGTGAGTAGCCGCACTTTACAAAGATTGATTGAGTTGGATGCACATGGAGAAGGGCATTCTGTAAACCTGGCAAGAATGCATAACTATCTGGAAGAATAATGCAGAGAAAATACAAGGAAAGAGCAAAATGAGGTATGATGTGTTGTGTAATGTGAAGGAGCAGGATTACAAAGTGAGCAATTTGGTTAGGATTAAAATGAAGGCTGGTCATATGGTAGAATCTTAGTTTAGTTCAATAGAAAAGATAACAGGTGTCTCCTTTTCAGCAATGATAATTGGCTCAAGTAAAGGGTAGAAAGAAAAGGGGTTGTGAGAGTAAAGTTGGTAGAAGAAAAGAAAGGGAATGAGTGAAGTTTTGGCATGATGATTATGTAAAAATAAGTTCTGCAGCGTCAGCATGTTTCCTGAGCTGTTGCAGGAGTTTTTATTTGAGATTAGTTTTTGTACGTTTCTTCTTTTTGTTGTGTTTTTGGACTGTCTTGTGTTTGCGTATAGTAGTTATGGGAACGGAGATGTATTGTCTTTTCTTAATGTATCTTTGGGTATACTTACTGGTTGGATAATTGTGGTAAAGTAGCTGCTGGACTAAAGGTTTACAATGGAATCTGGTGTAGCGAGGGATAGCTCTGCTGTCAATCAGCAAAGGATTTTACTTTCCATCTTCTGATTTTGTCTCAGCTTAATGAGACCAGAACATAAAACAAGCATTTTCAATGCAATGGGTCTCGCATTTGTTCGAGTTAGAGCTATTGGGAAAATAGACAGATAAAGTAGTCCGGACTCCAGGCTGAAAACATCGAGCCTCGTATGTTTTTGGTACTTTACCGGTGCTGTGTATGTGGGCTAAACACCAGACAAGGCATGACGTATGCATGCCTTTCAAAATGAATTCAAGCGGATTTTAAAAGGCAAGCCCACAAACCGATGTAAGTGACTGATGTGGCATGGGCGTGGTTTCAAGCCCAAAGAGAGATTACAGAAGGGACGGAGCACTTTGTGCTCGCCCATAATGAGCAATATTAAAAGAAAGGGAGAGGTCTTAACCAATTTTCGAAACTTATATATTCCTCAGTTTTGCTGAATTTGAGTTCCACGTTTCACAGCATTGTTTGCAAATGAAGATCCTATTTGCGTGGATGTATTCTTTGACATGTTTTTCATTAAGTAATTGTTAGATTTGATGTGAGGTGAGGTGAGGAGGAACTCAGTTTATACCTAGCTTTGTACACGCGTTGTAAAGGTATCTTTGTTTTAGTGAAAGCAGAGTGAGCTTCTTTTCTCTTTGGATAGCGGTTACCAGCCAAGCAAAAATTCCTTGCCTCACTTGCAAGTCAAAGGATCTAATTTTGTGTTCTGTCTGCAAGCAAGATGTCAACTTTGTTGATTGCACTGACAATGTTGGTGCCGATTTTAACTGCCTTTACTAAACAATCATTCCCGGAGAAAAGCAAGAACTGAGCTCTGTGGACTGTCCACTAGTAATATGTAATAGCTGGGCGTGCAGTTCAGCCCTTTAAGATACATTATAAAAATACATTAGGAGTTGTAAATTTTATTCAGTATTCCTGTCCAGGATATGCTTCTTAAAGTGACAATTATGATCTCTAGTTTAAGTCACTGAATTCGCAATTTTTTACATTTTAAGCAGATTATCAAGTCTGTATATTTTTCACCCTCTCTAGTAAATGAATGACTAGTACTATTAAGTATTGGAAGGGAGTGGGCGTGTGGTGCTGTACCTTCCTGGTAGCCTCTGAATTGCAGTTGAGTAAGCATTACTCTGCTACCCTGCCATCAACAAATTGAGAAGCACTACACAATGCATCAGCCCTTCCATCATTTCCAGACTTGTACCATATACAAAACAATGTAATCATGGAGTGTGGAAGGAGGAATTTGGAGGCTGAAATAACGACCAGCACCAGAGGAATCAGCCAAGGCTCCTCCGAGAAGTTGTAATGATGAATTTTTAAAATAATTTCTATATTGTATTAATTAGTGTATGCTAGGAAATACCAGCTAAATCCAATGCTGTTCTCTTACAGACCACTGGACGTACACCCATTTATAAAACCGTATTAACAGCCCTAGGACGTGTTATAACTCCTTTTTGTATTCATATTGTTTTGCAACCAGACATTCAAAACAAAGTGCAGTTCCTGAACAACAGTCTACTTTTTTTTGGGTTGCCTTTGCTCTAAAACTCTTATGAAAATGTGCTCCTTAATTTTACAGTTGTTATTTTACTTGGAATAAATATACCCATGAGTGAGGGGGGAAATTCTATAGTCATTGAGGTGAGGCTAGTAATGCACGAAATAAGTCCAGTGTAGACAAGAAGGTCTTCACTAAAAGGAGCATAAAATATACCCACCATTTATCGTTGGTCTCACTCCCTTTGTCACTCACTTTTATCCAGGTCTCTGGCAGTAAGTATTTTCTAAGGCAGTTAATAGTAACATCTGCTTGCTAGTTGTGCCCTGGGACTATTGTGCAGCTCATAGTGTTCCTACTGGGGTCTCAACTCTTTACTGCTTCATCTCTTTGAGGTCATGCTGTCAAGAAATAATCTTCAGGTGTTCATTGTTTGGAACTCTGATATTGTGTTGCACTAAAAAAGAATACTCCCGGTTAGTCTCCCCATCTTTAAACATCTATCTGGATGATTTAGGTTGTACAGGAGCCCTCACAGGTGTGGTGTGCCTCTCTCCTTATGGCGGAAGAAGCCAGACTGAATTATTGACTGCCATTATGGCAACATAAAACATTTTGGTGAAAACGCTCCTGCCTGTATGGTTGAAGCATGTTTGGCAAAACTATACGGCTGAGCCGGCTGATGTCTTAGCAGCCCTGCTCGGAAATATTTTAAGCAAATCCCTGGCATTAATGTTTAGCAACTTTTCTTCTGCTCTGGACCGCCATACCATGCAGTTCAGTGAGAGCATCTATCAGCTCTGTGGAGCATGGTAAAAATACTTTAATATAAACAAACATGAACAGTAACAATACAGAACTGTTAATCGTAAAATAAAGCTGTTCACAAATTTATAATTTCAGTGGTGAGAGAAAAGGAGTATAAAGGGAGGAAAAATAAATGGTGAAATAAATATAAATCTGCATTTGGAGATCTGGTAGATGGATACAGTAATAAATATAACGGGAAAAGAAGTAATGTGTATTTGGAAAAAAAGAAGAATTGCAAATTATGGAAGCTTGACATTTTCAGAATGTATGGGTTGAACGCATTGCTTAGCAGTATTTAGAAAATGTGTTAGTGGAGACCAATACAAATCTTTATCGACGTGGTCTGCATGAAGAAGCAAAGGCAGTACCTAACCAATGATGGTGACAAACATTATTCCACTGCGCTGTAAATGATATGTTAGTGGAAGATTTCCAATTAATTATGATTTGCTGAAAAGCTAAGGGCAACATGAGGTCAAATAACCTTTTTTCATGTGATTCAGATGTAATAATATCTGATAAACTAACTAAAAAAGGAGGGATAATGATATACAACAATGTAAGTTAAAAAGTATTGCAAGTTGGGACCAAATTTTCTTTCAAAAAGCAGCAATAGGGAGACATAAAAGAAGATGAAGTAAATCTCCATGAGGGTAGCCACATGACCAACAAGCTGTACTAGTCCTATTCGAAAATTTGTCCATGGATAAAGGTGTATGATATAATCTATGATAAAGGACATAGATTGAGTTGTAAAGGCTGTTCTTGAAATTTTAAACCCTATTTTGTTCCAGAGAAGAATAGTCCAATGACATCCCAAATCCAATTCCCGCCCAAGTAAGTTCTATCTTGGATTTAGGTCGAAGGGTCTGGAGCTAGATAATATTGGTATATAAGAGAAGCTTTAGGTTTAAGTAACAGTTTTAAAAGTGAATTTGGAGAGGAGGGGATGAGCTGTGGACTTCAGTGGAAGCAAATAAAAAATATCCATATCATAGTTGTTCGTTTACAGTGCTGCCCTCATAGCATACTTTAGAATCAATTGTAGGGATTTAGGCAGTAATGGCTGTAATGGCAACCAATTCCTGACATATGCATCTTGTATGCCTTCCTCCAAATCCATGTGGTATTTTAATTCTGTACTCAGTCATGTGTGGTAGAGGCTCTGTTGGTGGGAGTGTAGTGGTAGCATTCACCGATTTGGTGTCGTAGGTGGTGGTCCCTATGTATGGGAGAGGCTCACTGCTGAGATAGTGACTACTCAGTACTTAAATTCTCAGATTCTTGTGGTCCGGGAATCTAAGGTTGCTGACATTTCCTAGCATCAATAAGACAAGGTGCAGGGTTTGTTCTTTTGATTACCTTGTCCCCAAACTTTGGAACATACTCCATGTCACCCTTAGAATGAGCCTATTCGAATCCAGTTTTAGGAAACTCATCTATTTTAGCTGACCTTCCTTCCATTCAGTTGGAATGGAAAGAAGTGATTTCTTTAGCACTGTGAACCAAAAACGCTAGCGGAGAGTAGAGTGCACCTTACTTCTCAAATTGTTTGGAATCTCAACACCCCCTCCCTTGGACCATGATTGTAAGACCGTCGGACAAATTCATGTTTCCTGGTCTATCAGCATTAGAAGTGTCTTGAAGCTTTATATTATTGCACTGTATTTTTGGGAAGAATTAGGGTGGGAGCATCCTTCAAAACCTTTTATTGGACCTTGGTAGCTAGGTCTTAATTAAGGAACATTGGAGTATTTGGTTTGCATTTTTTCACTTCCAAGTTTTGGAACAATCATGTGACTTTAATTCAATAAGTAAAGCTTTACTCCATTTTTGCTTTTGACGGATTTCTTCGCCTGGGCCTCTCATTGGAGCTGCTCATATTTGTTGATAGGAGGGCCTTCACCAGAATTTGACCCAAGTGATGTGATTTAACGATATGGACACTGTTGTTGAGGATTTTCTGCATGAGACCCTTTCAGAATAAGTTTATGCTCCAACTAAAAAGGAGTGTAAATTCTCCAACTAGTCTTGAAGGGTCTAGTCTTTTCCACCAAAGTGTTAGAAATGTGGTCATCATCCAAATCATTGTTGGATTGGTATGACTGTTCTTGTTTCTGATACTTTTAGCAATTGGCACCATATGAAAGTAATCTTAAGATGCCATTATAATACTTTACTGTTATCCCACTGCTGGTGGATATGGTGAGCCAAAAACCTTGGAGTTTGTTTTTGGTATTCTTTTTCTAGGCTAGGACTTCGGATGTAGCTGTTAGATGAATTAGAAAACAACATTAGCTGGAGGTGGGCCTGTTTTAATTATGATCTTTGGGTTTGAGATGGAATCTTGTGTTATATGTGTTTTCTTCTAGTGCGACCAGCAAATGAATCAATGACCATCAAAAGAATCGGGAAACTGTATTGATTTCCAGTTCAAACTTCATTACTTTGATTTTTCTTGATCTTCGCTGGGCGGTGCTCCATCTTCAATTTCCAGAAACTTGCGGGATTTATTTGCGTTGTCAGTGGGGGTCCTCTCATTATGACCTTCATGACTGGGAGAGGAGCATACTGGTGGGGGCGTCATTGGGATTTATAGACTTAGTTTTGGCAATCAAGTGACTGTCGTGTGAGGAGAGAGATCTGTCAGAGTGAGGAGTGAAATGAGATTCAGGGTAATGATTACTGTTAAGTAATCCAGGCATGTTATTCCCAGTGGTTAAATTGACACATCTGTGCTGCAGACAGGTGGCCTACATTCAGTACTGCTTGGGTCGAGGTAGGTCTTAAAGTAATGGTGAGAAGTCCCTCAACCACAATATGTCAAAAATCAGTTAATGGCTAAATCTACCAGTGCTGGAAGCCACATGAACCCCAGACCCACGTCTGTTCCTACATACTATGAGGTACATTATCCCTGGGCTGGGACAGTTTCCATGTGTACTCTGCGGAATAACTCAGACAGCTCAGACTGACACCATGCTGTCCAGATGTAGAATGTGGGACTATCCACACAAACCCATATGCATAGTACCTAATTTGAATATTTGGCCAAAATGGTTGTTATGCACCTTAGAAATCTGGCTTCTCAGTAGTCATGTGAGATGCACTTTTTAGGGTCGAGCGTGCAAGCGCTCTAGCCTGCTGTAATCTCTGTGGGCTTTTAACCACGGCAACTGCATGCCCATCAGTTTCGTTGGTTTGTGGGCTTCCCTTTTTAAAAATCGCTTGATTTAATTTGTGAAAGGCATGCATACATCATTCCTTTTCTGGTGTTTAGCCCTGCTCGAGCGCACCGGCCAACTACTGAAAAACATACGAGGCTCCATATTTTCCACATGGCTGCTGGACTACTTCTTTTTATTTCCTATGCAGCGCGATCTCTCTGGGCAGTAGCCAAGCGCTTTTCATGACATCGACCCTGTAACATGGATTATTGTAGAACTGCCGATATGTTTGACTGCCAGCGAACTTCTGTTTCCTTTTGTGTGCTTCTTTACGCTCATGCTCTTGGCATGACGCTTTAAGTCGGCTCGCTTATGTGCAACTTTATTACTTTTCATTTTATGTGGCAAGAAAAGTCCGGCTAGGACTTTACAACGCTGATAGCTCTAAGTCGAGCAAATGCGACACCCATTGCTTTGCAAATGCTTGTTTGATGAGGTGTAGTCAGTGCCCGCTTTGCTAGGTGTGTGTAATGCAGGTTTTCACATAAGGCTTTAAGGTGCAGTTTGCGTTTTACTGCAGTAGACTTTCTTCAGGGTGGGATGGGCGCGAGTGAGGAGTTTCAGTGGTTATACATAGCCTTGTGTAGGTTTAAAAAAAGAAAAATGTTTGCAGAATTGAGAGGTAATTATGCAAGTCGAGGCCTTTGGTTGGTTAATGAATGTGTTCTCGCTCCGCATGAAATGAGATTTACAGCGAAACCTAATGTAACTGTGCTTCTTCGATTTGTTTCGCTTTTCGTCTTATTGAGATGAATGGAGCTCCTTGCATTGCACGTCAGAGGGTGCTTTATAGTTGTGTTTAGTGATAATAATTGCACTGCAGCAGACCGGGTTAGGTATTGAAATGAATAATGATGTCGTATTATCTCTTTACATTTGTAGGGCAAAAATGTCTTCACAGTGGTGCTCAAATTGATACATTTCTCCTTCTACATTGTACATTGATACTTTTGCATTTTTCTTTAAAGTAGATGGTCAGTGGAGCCACAAATGAAACTTTATTCAACGTTTAACATTACAAATAGATGTGCAGTGATAAGCGTAAAATTGCCAGAATAAAATAATGCGACGCATATAGGTATTGCCCATAAGAAGGAAGTCTTGAAAGTAATTTCCGAGATCGGGATGGAATCTGTGGCCGCAGTTGAAACTGCACAAAGATGGATGCCTTACTTGGTTTGTTTCGTTCTTCAGTTTTCTGCAGGCTCCGCATTGCTTTTATTTCCTATCTCCTTTTAGGTTTAGCACATATAGTGCCCGAGGGTCTGATGCACAGTGTAAACCTACGTATAGTAAGAGTGGCGTCTTTGATTTGATGAACACATTTTGATGTCGTTCCAACAATTTCAGGTCTCTGCTCCCTGGCTAATTTTTAGCGGGGTTCTTGGCGAGGAATATTCACCTACCCTAAAACATATACATTGCAGTTTTCCATGCATGCTCATAGCCTTCCAATGTGTATTTTTGTGGATGTTTCAATGAATGTGTGTGCATAGTGGAAATGTTCAAATGAATGCATTTTCATAACATTTTTCCCCACATATAACGCCCTTCTCTTGCATCCCTGACGCCGCCAAAACGTTGGTTAAATTCAATATTGACGTGTTCGTCAAGTGTAACATTCACTCCCAAGGGCTTTTCTTGGGTTATTGAAAGATGGCACTTTTTTTTATACCAAACTCAGTGCTGCTCATTAAATGAACGCCGAAGGATTAAAGGAAGTATGGGCCCACCAGAATTCGACCCTGAAACCATGCTGTCAAACAGATCCCCCTGAGTGAATGCACTAGATCCACTGAGATGCCAATCAAGGGGTAGAAATATCCTCATGTTGTGCATTGGGATCAGTAAAGTACCCAGACAGGTCGTTTTTCCTCTTTAAGTGCACAGTTACCTTTGAAATCGATACCTTTTGGCCTCTTCAATTACCAGTACCATCCTCCCTGTCAGGCCTAGTTCCCCAGATTAGAAAAGTACACTTTATTCACAAACAAAGGAAAACTCGGGGATCCTAGCAATTCACTCTCAATACACACATTTGCAGTAGAAACGTGAAGGGTCATTTAAGTCTTCTTGACTCGTTGGGTGGATATTGGTGAGCTGCTGAAACACTCAACCAGGAGTGTAGGATGAGTGTTGTGTGCTCACAGAACATCTGGAGAGAAACAACTTGCTAAACACCTCCTAAATCCAGTTTCTGTACCAGCCACAGCACTGAGAATGCCCTGATTTCTACTATTGATGACATGCGTACCCTACACAGCTGGAGAATCACCTCTCAAAAGACTGTCCCAGATCGGGATCAAGAGAGACACACTCAGATGGAATTCCTCACGGGACGACTGCAGAGAATCTGCCTACCATGAAACCACAGATGAATGCACTCTCCTCCACCTGATTCACGCTCTCCGCATGCTCTGAAGAATCTAAAAATGGCTACCCATCGGCTTGAGAAACAGTCAGGCAAGTCTTAATCATCAGCCAGCTGGACTACGACAATACAATGTACCCAGGAACCACCACCAAACCCATGAGACAACTCCAGACGATACAGAACTCAGCAGCCAGACTGATCCTCAACCTATCTAAACAAACCCAAATCACCCCACACCTTAGGAACCTCCACTGGCTCCCTGTCCAGAAAAGATGGCAATTCAAGATATTGACATATGCCTACAAAGCCCTCCACAACCAAGAACCAGCATACATGAACCACTGCCTGAACCTTCATTCTGACTCCCTCTCACAGACGCAGCACATCTGCCGTAGGCACAATGGAGGCTGTTCCTTCTCCCGCCTTTTCGCCAAGTCATGTAACAGCCTGTCCCTCCACCTCCGAATATCCCCCTCGCTTGCGGACTTCATGAAGAGACTAAAGACTTGGTTTTTCAACTGAGCCCAGCAACCCAGTGACTGGATACCCTTGCGAGTTATAAGCTGTGCTCCGCCTTAGTCCCCTGAGCCTTCCCAACTACAAGATTGCCAGGCAAGACAGACTTTACAAGTCCAGAGGCGGAAACTCCATCATCCACAAGAACACCATCAACTGACCACATTGAGACACAATGGCCTCCAACATGGAACACCTGTAGTTCAAGCTCCACGTCACCTCCATCTTCACCTTAAGTGGCACTGTTATCTACAGGCCACTGGAACCGTGCTCCAACCTCATTGACACCATCATGGACTTTCTTGCACCACTCGCCCTCTATGCTAGCAAATACATCCTACTTGAAGACCTGAACGTCCTCCTGGAAGACCTCGCTGACTGCAACTCAATAGTTTCAATGAAGATCTTGGATGCCTGGCCCTCACCCAACAAGTACAAGGAATTTCCCACGTAAATGGAATCCTCCTGCACACTATTTTCACCAACCTCAACAACATCCGGGTTGATGAGCTCACACCAGTCCCCTAGACAGACCAAGCTGGCCTTGTGAAAGTTCAGCATCCCTGTTCCTCTCTCAAAACCCACTTTCCTGAACACAGCAACAACCTCCCTAAAGCCATCAAGAATTTCAACAATTTGGATCACCCCCTAAGCAGACTCCCTGGCCCCCCTTCATACACAGCAGTAAAACAAGATCCAAACACCAGGCTAGTTGGTATACATAAAAACACAGGCTGGTGAAATGTCACTGAAAACAACTGGAGCACAAATGGATATTGAGTCTGAGCAGATTTGAACATGCTCCTATCTACATTGTCCTAAGATTCTAACACCAATTGATCCGGACCACCAAACATGCTGCTCTGGCAGACTGCATTTATGCCAGCACCAACAGACACAGACATTGTCGCCATTGTGAAAGATTTTACCTCCCCATTAACAGCAGCTTCAGCCCACAGCAGGACCAATACTAACCACATGACTCAACATTGCCCTAGAAGAAATGGCTGCCACGATGTCTATCAACACAGGGGCCCTAGTGGACTCTTGCCTGACCCACTCCTACTGATGAGGCCTGCAACCCATCAGTGCAATGTTAACACCCATTTTGAATGCCTCCACCTCTTATACAACATTCCCAGATGTTTGGAAACATGCAACTATCCTCCCATTGTTGAAGAAAACCCTCAGTGGACCATTCAGTGCCTCCCAACTTTAGACATTTTCCCTGCTACCATTCCCAACCGAGGTTTTGGAGAAACTCATTAACTGATCACCAAACATTTCAGTGACCACCAACTCCTTGACACCACTCCGTCTGGTTTCAGACCCAACCACAGCATGGAAATGTCCCTCTTCGCCGCCACACATGAGATCTGCATGACTAAGGACAGAGGAGGCACATCAGCCCTCATTCTTCTGAACCTCCCTGCAGTATTTGACAAAGTCTCCCACCCCATCCTCTTCCTATACCTACACACCATTGAAGTCCAAGGGCATGTGCTCAGATCGATCCTCTCCGTCCTAACTTGAAGGACTCAGTCAGTCTGGTACTGTACACCTCGGATGCCTGCAACCTCCTTGCCTGTGGAGTGCAAGGTTCCTCCCTGAGCTCAGCCTTCTTAAATGCATACATGATCCCTCTAACCAGCATCGTCCACTCTCCAACATCCTCTCCTAATCAAGTGACGCTCAACTCATTCTCTCCCTCTTGGACAAGCCCACCACTAGTACCCGGATCAAGTTCAATGCCTCCATGACTGTAGTTGCCCACTGGATGAAGTCAAATTGTCTAAATCTAAAGACCAGCAAGACTGGAATGATAATCTTTCGGAAGAGCACATAACTGTAGGACTCCAACAGGTGGCAAGCGGAGCTAAGACAGACACCTACCCTCCTTTGAAAGAAATTGGGGTTCATCATTTGCTACAAACTCCACATAACCACCCTAATCAATGCTGAAGAATATTTTAAAATGGCTCCCGATTAGCACTCAGAAATCTGCCATGCATGCTCTGCTCACAAGCAAGCTTGACTACAAACAATCCTCTATGCATCAACAAACAAACTCACCAGAAGGCTACAGTTATTCAGAACTAGATGTTCAGATTCTAAACCTCTCATGCCACACTTGCATCACAACACACCTGAAGGAGCTCCACTGGTTCCTCATTCACAAAAGAGCACAGTTAAAACTCTTCACCCACATTTTCAAGGCACTACACAACACTGTCCCAGCATTCCTCAACAGTCTCATCTGATTTCATAAACCTTCCAGTCATCTCTGCTCCTACAGACTCTTACGTACACAAATCCCACACATACAGGAAAACAGATCTTGCTGTTGGTCCTTCTCCTTCACAGCGTGGAATGACCTGCCACTACACATAAGAGCCTCTTCCTCACTTCTCGAATTCTCCAAGAAGCTGAAGACCTGGCTTTTCTAGTAGTCCCACTAGGTACTAGGTGTGGCAACCCTTGCACCTGCTCAGTGGCAGAATATCCTACTGGGTGATGGTGCACTCTACAAATCTTCACAAATAACATTTAGCCAAAAAGTGTGATACTTCAGTTATATTTCAAGAGGGTCCAGTTCCTCTCCCCCCTCACCCCCCCCCAAAAAAAAGTTTACCCCCAGTAAGTAAAGGTAGGTGGTGATTGTCGAAAATGAGTTGTTATGGACGTTTTTCACCTTCTCTATAAGTTTAGGCTTAAATGTCTACTAGCAATGCTTCATATCTGCTAAGTAATATAATCTGTTGAAAATATGAGGATATGAAAGAAAGTTACCAAAATAAAGTGATGTATATTATCTGGTGCTCCGCCTTTGGTTGAGTAAGCTCAAGTGTATTTTATATCCCTGTTAGAAATCAGGTTTTTTTGGGGGGGCGGGGGTATGGGAATGAAATCCCTTCTCAAGTAACAGCAATAGTCCTTGTCAGATTGAACCATAAAAGCCACTAAGTTAAGTTGTGCTTAACCCTCTGCTAGCTAGGCACGAAAGCAGTCGGATATAACTTGGAGGCAATGTGTAAAGTATTTATGCAGCAAACAAATAGCAATAAAAAACAAACAAAAAAAAATTCCCACACCAATGTAGAAAAATTGAGTAAAATGTCAAAAACGTATTTGACACCAAAACAAAAAAATTTAACCAAACTGGAGTTATTAATTTTCAAAGGATATTTTTTTTTGTTTTGATTTTTTTTAGTAAAAACTAGTGTCTAAAAGATTAAAGTGCAAACTGCTGAAATCTAATTGAGAGAAACTGGGGCAAAGTCAAAAGTTATGGTAGTCTGCAATGGAGCGTAGTTCGGATGCACAAGGTGGATTTGTCCCGGTCTCAGCTTACCTTTGGATTTTAGAAGATATAAAATGTCTGAGAAAGTAAAGGCCAGTGGGTTAGGCAGCCGGTGATATCCAAGGAACAGGGGTCATCTGGGAGCTGCTGGATGAAGTTGCAGTGAAGATTTCTACTTTTGGCTTTGGTAACTTTTTTAAGTTGAAGATGTCCGGAGGATGAAGTACCAGGCTAAGGCTGACGAGGGCTCCACAAGGCTGCTTACCCCTGAACAGGATTTGATGCTGCAAATAAGAATTGGCCAAAGCTACTGTGAAGTCAGGCTGACTGATTATGCGCCTTGTGCAGGCCTGTGAATGGGTAGGTTCCTGTCGCCTGCCGGTTATCAAAGCACTTTTTGGCTGAACATTTTTTAAGTCCCAAGGTTTGGGGTTAAGCTGTTTGGGAACATATATCTGCACTTCCAAGGTTCCTGGCCTGGATGGGCACCACTTAGATGGTAGGGCTCCCTTCAGGCAGGGTACAGGTGCAGGAATCTAGTTTTTTGAGATCTTGTTGTTTCTGTGACTGAGAACAGAAGGCCAGCCAACTAGCTCTTGGGGTCACTCTGATAGTCCTTTGTTTAAGCAACAAGACCGTTCTCAAGCAGTTGAGCAATCTTATGAAGGTTCAGGGCAGGCCTCTAGCTGCAGGGTAAGAGAATCTTTCTAAGTGTCCTCAGCAGATCCCGGAGTGACGTGTAGAGCAGGTCTGAGGATCCAGTTTTTATACCTGGTGCCAGTTTTGAAGTGGAAGAAACTTCTAGCGATTTCTTTTGACCATGCCACAAGAGGTCTAAGGTGACAAAAGACTGGTGTGAAGTGCTGTTGCAGCTCCTTTGAAATGTAAGTAGGGAATAGCTCCACCCCTCCCATCCTGCCACAGCTAGTGTCCCTTTGCTAACTGTCTGGGAGGAAAAAACGAAGGTCAACTGCCTACTGTTGCCAGTCATATGACCCAGGACACAGGCAGGACAGGAAAATGCCAAGTTTCTAAAAGGGGCATTTTCGGAATTGGAACTCAGTCCAACTTTACCATCAAAGATCATTTTAAATTACAATTCTTTTGAGAGCAAACATGACATTTGTACCTGTTCCCAACAAAGTTATCACTTACAACGTGTAATCGCATATCCCAGTGTTACCATATGGAAGAGGTAGGCCTTGCTGTAGCAAAAAACACATTTAGGAGTATTAAACTAGAAAGACTTGTAAAACTTGAAAGTACTTGGCCATCTTTTTAAATCTACTGCACCCCACCTTAAGCGCTGTCTGGGGTCTAACTGGGTGAATTAGGTTTTAAAATGGAAGGTTTGGATCTGGCAAAGGGATTATTATGCCAAGTCTAACTTGCAGTTAAAAACAGCACACAAGCTGCAATGGCAGGTCTGAGACCTACTTTGAAGGGCTACTTAAGTGAGTGGCACTACAAGTGCTGCAGGCCCACTAGAAGCTATTAATATATAAGCCCTGGATACATGTAATACTATTCTACTATGGAGTTATAAGTAATTAAATGTGCCACTTTGGTGTAAGCCAATTTTACCATGTTTATGGTAGTTAGCACAAGCACTCATTTGTAGTCATAAAGTGCACTTGAGTCCTAGGGCCAACAGAAACTAATTTCAGCCAAATGTTACGGGGAAGACCACTCAAAGACTGATTGGTCTAACAATCCCAAAAAGTTGTAGAGTTCCATGTAACATAATTGCACTGTAGTGTGACTAACATATCTAGTAAGGAATATAGGCGACTGTGATCTCCATTACGTTTTTTAGATATGCAAACATAGGAGATAACTGAAAGTTTGTCATCCTTAATTTAGAGCATATGTGCCAAGGAGAAGTATATTTAAAGGTTGTATAAATAATGTGTATTGCAAAAATA